>NC_137169.1:96437788-99094236 GCF_951394435.1 Stenella coeruleoalba
TATTTATATAATCTTCACAAAATGGACAAATGCTTTAAAAGATACCTGCAGAGGAACCTGATTAGAGATATTATCAATAATGCAAACATAAGAAACAATAAGAAAATGTTTGGAATGGCCTTTCTCCTCTTGGTTAAGCTCTTTCTCAGTTATATTATAAGGCAAAAGCAATGACAACTAATTGGATATGAAGTAATAAATCCCTGAAATATGTTTGACATTTATTATTGTTAATAAAGGTTATTGACCTAAGAGTTTTTACCTTGAGATATTAGCTAATGAGAGTAGAAAGCTATCCAATTAGTAAGCTATTTAAAAACTAAGCATCTAGACCATGAACATAAACTTCCTTAATTATTTCATTGATGCTCAAAGTTATTACAATACTTACCCCGGTACTTCAGATTTCATTAAATGTAATGATAAACATATATGAGTCTTTTGGTCTTTCTTAGTAATTGCAAAACACAAAAATCCCACATGGCCTTAGGAAAACACTTGTTTTTTCTACCATGAAAAAAGACTGAAATAATGCACAAAAAAAATATGGCACAAAAAATATATGGTTATTGAAAGATGCATAGAAAACATTGCTGAAAATTTTAAGAAATAAATATTAATTGTAAAGCAACTATAAAAAATAATTTAAAAATAAATTTTAAAAGAAATAAATATTAAGGCAAAATATGCCTTATAGGAAGTTTGCTTTTTGTTTGATTAAAAGTATAGAGATTTCTAACATCTCAGTTAATAGAATTTGCTAGATTTTGTTTAAATACTAGAAACACAGGAGAAAGGACTATTTTTGAACCACTAAAGGAAAAACCTGTGAGAGAAGAGTAAATGATTTCCTTAAAAAGTGCTTTATTATTTAATTGTTAGTAATAATAACTATTAACTGGAATAAAAAGTGGAACCTGGGGCGATGTTAACAAAGATAGAAACACACCTGATAGACAGTCACTCAACAGCAAAGAAGTTAGAGCCAGATGTGCACAAAAGGTGAAGTGTTATCACTGATGTTGTTAATTTTGTAAAACTAAGGCCTTTAAAGTGTCATAGAGTCTTTACATTACTTTGGAATGGGATATGGAGTGACCAGGAAGATCTTTCATATCACATAGAAGTTCTCCAGTTTTCTCAAAACAGTTGGTTAAGAGAGTTACCAGGCTTACAGATGGATCACATATTTTTCTTATGCAGACAGATGTTCGATTTTTATTACCCTTCTCTGGGATGACAAATGTCTGTCAGATTTTTTTAATAAGCACTCTTGATCTGTCCCTTCAAGATAAAGGTGACGATTTATCGTCTCAAAAAATAAACTCACGCTAAGGAAAGAGCACTTGAAAACACATTTGGATGTTTCCATTGTTACACCATTTTGACTAAAGCCCTGCTTGTAACAACTTTAAATCTCTCGTGTCCGTACACTTTAAAAAGAATTGGAAACAGAATTTTCTAACTTGTTTCAAAATTATTTAAATAAGAAAGTTCCATAAGTTTTGACTCCATGTTATTAAAATTATAAAAATATAATAAATTATTTTAAAAGTGTTTCTGCTTGCTTAAAAGAACAGACTTTGGGTACTATAGCAATTATGTGATGCTTATTGTATACTGCCTTATACTGTTGGTTGTCTTATACCTCATGGGGGTGCTCTTTTTCTTCTGACCTAACTGGAAGCTTGCTGTTTCTTATATGCATGTTCTCCTTTCCTGGCCTCTCCTCTCCCCTTTCTCCTTCCACCTCGCCCTGGTGCCTACCATTGTTCTGCAGGTGCCTCATCCGTTAATGCAAACGTCAAGTTCAGGCCAGCAGGGACTGCCTGAGTCTTCTAGCCTACATTCTGAGACCTGTCTCTTGAACCTACTCTGATCCCCTGTTGTCCACACAATAAAGTCTAGCTTCCACATATCACCTTAGGGAAAAAACCCGAATGAATTTTTGGGCCAACCCAAGAGTAGCGCTGTGCTTCTGCCTTACCTGGTTTCTATCAGACTCACCAAAACTCCTGATTCTGCTCTAGGCGCCTTCTTCCTCCCTACTTACTTGAGGTCTAGGTTTGCACTAAGACCCCACTCAGATCCCATTTCTTTCTTGCACCTCATTGGCCCTGGCCTCCGCAGTCCTCCCTGGGCTGCCCCTCCTGTGAGAGCTTTTCTCCAGCACTTATGTGCACAGTCAGGCACTATCAGCTCTTATCACGATGAGGATGTCCTGCTGCTCCAACTGGACTGTCAGACCTGTGAGCACTGGGCTGTGAGCCTCTATAGAGCCTCAGTGCTGAGAACAGAGCCCTGTGAACAACAGTACATGCTGCACCCAGGCCTCATGACTCACTGTGCATGACAGCTGTTGTGTGCAGTGAGTGCTCATTGGTGACAGCGTGCCATCTGGGATCCTCACAGTGACCTGTCTTCATCTGTCACTTGTACACTTTTCTACGATGGGGGGAGAGGCCATGTGCCATGACCCTAGAATTGCTGCACCCTGCCCCCCACCAGCAGAGGGGACATGTGGGTTCAGAAGACGTGAGCTGCTCAACCTGTTCTGGGGACAGCTGCCTGCCCTGAGCCCAAGGAACCGAGGGCTGGATGCTGGCTCGTCCCTTGGGTAAGAGTTACTGTTGTTTGGGCCAAAATACATTTTAGTGGCACCATGGGAGGTTTGGGTGCAGGAGGCATGCTTTAAAAAATACATGAGAATTTAAGGGGTTTTTTTTTCCACCCCTGCTGGGGAAACATGTCCACATGTCTGGGATAATATTAGGGCTGTTTATTTTCCAAGGCTGACGTTTCCTTGGCCATCTAAGATTGCTGCTGGAGATAGAATGAGTGATATTTACTTTGGCACTCTTGGTCCAGAAGGGATTACCAGGGTAAGTAGGAGCACGTCTGGGTGACACAGACAGACAGACGCCCAGAAATATGTGGGCCACGCCAAACCAGGCCATCATCTGACCCACGGTTGTTTCTGGTGGCCCTTACACAAAGGAGACCAGTCAGAGGGGGACATTTCATGTGGGGGACTGATAGGTTCAAAATCTAATTTTAGGCATAGAATAAGAAACAGCTCTTCTAGTGGGGAGGTCTACTTTGGGGGAAGAAAGAAGGTCGGTAAGGGAACAGTCTTCCTTCCTAAAACAAAACCAAGCTCTTTGGAGCTTTGAGTGAGGGAAGGTGATCAGGAAGGGGAGGCACGGAAGAGGCCACTTTGCAAGCATCTCTTTACCTCTGGGCTTTGCCTCCCCTTTGAGTACAAAACTACCCCATTCTTCTGGTCAAATGAATTGGACTCAGTACAATGAGACAGGTTGAAATTCTAAAAGGGATTCGACCAAAATAATTTTTAAAAAGTAGAAGAGGAAAAGAAAATAAGTACACAAACAGTTACAGTATCCAAATATAATTTATTGATGCTACACTAGAACTTGTGTTACCCTGTGCCTTCCCCCCAACCCCTTTGAAAATCCCTAGAAAAATCTCTCCTTTGTAGTGTTTAGGCTCTTCCTAAGCTGGAAGCCTTGGAAAACAGGTTTGTAGATGGCCGGTGGGTAAACAGGAGAATGATCAGTCTTGATGGGTCTCCAGCAGCAGGAAAAAAAAAAGCCATCCCACCCGGAGGACAGCCCCTAGCCATTGGGACCGACGGCTGCTGGAAAAGTCCAAAGGGGCTTTTAGACAGGGCTGCCCAAGAGGCTCATTCGGTCCCCTCTCCCCAGGCAGCACTGGGCATGCTCACCCCGCACTGTTCTGGTTCCTTGGATTACGACATGCATATGTCAAAATGTTAACCTTCACTGGTTTGGGGAGAGAGCCCAAGGAAACATCATTTTCCATTCGGCACCAGGGAGCCTGTTCTGGGCCCCAAAGAAGAACTCAGAGAGGCCCTGGGAGGTGGGTAGGACAGGTTAGGTCCTGCCCAGAACTAGACCCTCTCCTCCTGAAAACATGGTGATGCCAGGCTGTGGTGCAGGGGTATTAGCTAGGGACAGAATGGGGACTGGCTCCCCAGCTCTGCGTGAGGACAGAAGGAGCACCATGGAGCAGGCACTCATATGCTTAAGTGCAATTCACTCGATCGGTTCCAG
Organism: Stenella coeruleoalba; assembly: GCF_951394435.1. NCBI lineage: Eukaryota > Metazoa > Chordata > Mammalia > Artiodactyla > Delphinidae > Stenella > Stenella coeruleoalba. The sequence goes on from NC_137169.1 coordinate 96,441,883, forward strand.
CCTGTGGAACGGCAGGGAGAAATGAGGAGCTAAGAAATTTAAGTAGCCAATCAGACTTTGTGTCGTCCAGATTCCCACACTGCTGCAGGCTCAACTGAACTAAACAGACCTTGAAATATTCATAGCCTGGGGTAGGGGTGGGAGGACCACAGTGCAGAACAAATCTGGTCCCACGAATAAATCCAACCCCTGAATGTGCTTGGAACTCCTCCGCCAGCATCATCCTTCATTGTGGATAACCCTCCTCGGGTCCTTCTTATTGGCTGGGTTTGCTCTAAGCCTTTCCACAGGATAACTCATTTGTCTCCCCAGCCGCCCTGGATGGTAGGTACTATGACTATCCTCACGTGGCCAGTGAGGAAAACGGAGACTCAGAAACGTTAAACAACTTGCCTCAGGGCATTAGGGGCAAAAACCCCATAGGGGACAGGGCTGGGGTTTGAACTCAAACAGCCTAGCTCCAGTCTACTCTCAGCTATTGTTGAGACTTTCACAGCTGTTGTTGCTATTCCTGGCCCTGACTGGCCCCTTTGCTAAAATTCACTCTTGGTGATGGGCCCCGATTCTCCCCCTGAAGTCCTTGGCATTTGTACCCCAAAGGGCCTCACTACTGGGAGATATCTGAAATCTTGGCTTCCCTCACCCCTGAGGGCCACAGGCCTTGATGCACTGTTGTCGTGGCGGCATTTGCTCCTTTTGAGGTCCCCTCACCATCGCCTGGTTAGTTCCCCCAGGGCACCCCACTTTCTCTCCTTGGCTCGCTGGGCAGGCCAAGCAAACAGCATCCACCAAGGGGCCTGTAGCAGAACAAACGGCAGCAGCCCCCGGGGCCTCTGAAGCTTCCGCTTAGCAGGCAGCCTGCAAGCCTCCGCTGGCAGCGCCCTTGGGCAGGGCTGCCATTCATCACCTGTCTGGCTGCAGGTGGCTCGGGAGCCCGTGTGGGGTGGGGTCTGCTGGGATGAAGGGCGCTAGCTTTTTGGGAGCTGAGGGGGCAACTGGGAGGGGTTGGGGATGAGTGGGACTGCTCTTGGACCCCTTCAGGCTGCTTCAGTGCCAACATCTTTGCTCCATTCTGATGTGGAAGAATGTCGTGTTTGCTTGTTTGCTATTTATACTGCAGGTGCTGTCTAGGGGTTTTCTTTGAAGCAGTGGTAAACTCTGAGGCACGTAAGTACGTTTCTGGCTCATTGCTGTGCTCACACACATGGGTTCAGCTGATCCAAGGCCCATCCCTACCCCCCACCCCTCACTGCTTATGGACATGGGTCCTCCCTAAATCTGTACATTCCAGATACTACCACTCTCCCCGCGCCCCCCAGGAGCACACTCCTAAATACATGTAGAATCTGGCTCCTGCTTCCTTCCCTGAGTAGGGAAATTTCATTTCAGCCTCTCTTAGGATCGGTCATGCCATTAGCCACGACCTTGTTCTCTTCCTGTTAGCAGGATGTGACCCTCTAAATTCAGTGGCCGTTTTTAATCCTCCCTGACACACTTCCCATCTACCTCAACTCCAGGACAGGGTCACCCACCTTCCGAAGAAGCAAACACCCCCTAGGCCTTCCTATAGCATAGTACCTAAACCATATCATATTTTTTTTCTAGTCAGTTTTGTTGGGGTGCAATTTACACAGAGTAAAATATACCCTTTTTAGTGTACTGTTGTATGATTTTTGACAAACACAAATGATTGTGTAGCCATCACCACAATCAAGATACAGAACAGTACCATCACCCCAAAAGGTTCTCTCGTACATCTTTGCAGTCAACCACACCTCCCACCCCCAGCCTCTCACAACCACCAATCTGGGTGGGCTTTATTTTTTCCCTTCTAGTTTACCTTTTCCAGAATGTCACATGAATGGAATCTGGAGCCTGGCTTCTTTCATTCAGCATAATCCTTTTGAGATTCATCCAAGTTGTTGCATGTATCTGAAATCCATTCCTTTTTAATGCCAGGTAGTATTCCAAAGTATGGACGTACCACAGTCTGTGTATCCATTTGTCAGCTGAAGGACATGTGGGTTGTTGCCCGTTTTAGACAATTATGAATAAAGCTGCTATAAACATTCATGTAGAGATTTTTATGTGGACATATGTTTTCATTTTTCTTGGGTAAATACCTAGGAATGGGATTTCTGAGTTGTAAGGTAAGCATATATTTAACTTTTAAGAAACGGCTGAACTGTCTTCCAAAGTGACTGTATTATTTTGCATTTCTACCAGTGTTGTGTGAAAGACCCAGTTGCCCACACCCTCACCAGTATTAGGTACTGCCAGTTTCCCCAGCCCACCCTCCTCCATGCTAAAGATGTGCTACGTGGTACTTTAATCATCTATTTCTGTGTTTCTTGAGCTCAAGTGGCAGCCTAGGAGGCAGGAGATGGGATCTGTTTATTCCTACATTACCTACACAAACTACATCAGGGTAGGAGCTCAGTAAACCTTGAATGGATGAATGAATGAATGAACACTTTCCAGGTTGCTTGGAAGTTTCTAGAGGACAGAGCTATTGATGCTCCATCACTCTCACCTGGAAAACTGTGATTTGACCACGTCCCCTCCAGTGATGGGGCCATACCTGGTCCACCTCTTCCTCACCCCTTCTTGAAGTCATGCCACCCACACAGTCCCCTCCTGGTCCCTTTCTCTTAGGGTGCTGCCCATGCATTAGCCTCATTCCTTTGAGAATAAACTGAATGTAGAGAGACCCTCCATTACCAGGTATGGCCAGTGGGTCCCCCAGAGGACGAGCTACTGGGGAGATATGAGGACTGTGGGATTAAGAGGGAACTATAATGAAGGACAGATGCTTCTGCCTGGAAAGTTCAAACCAAAGCCAAGGAGCTGGGTGAGGATATACTGATACCTCAGGGTGGACTGAGAGAGAGACAGCCCAGCAGCCTGATGACCCTGAATCCGCACATTCACCATGAGTCCTGTGAGTCATCCCACAGTGTGGCCACTGGGCTTCTTCAGTGAGACAAGCTGCTCATTGGAGGGTCTGAGCACAAACTGGGAGTGTGAGCAAATGCACTCCCAGAGAAAGAAGGAAGACAAGCAGAAGCACTATGTGACGGGGGACCAAGGCTGCAAGCAGGGGAAGGGTTGCCTGCTAGAGCAGGCCTGGGTCCTCTGATCCACCCACACAACATCAGAGGGCAGCAGCCAATCAGGGCCCTGGGGGCCTGACTGCAGGATGCGGGGCCTAGCCTGGCAGCTGCAGTGCATCCTTCATCCTCTGCAGACTCTGCGGCTCTGCAGTCGCCTCAGTTCAGAGTTACACATTCTGGGACAATGGAGGAGTCTACTGATACGGAAGATCAGCCCTTCAGTAGGTGTAGACACCGGGGAGCTGAATGGAACTCTCCTGAAGGATCTTTTCAGGAGGGCATGGGGGCAAGCAGAGGGATGCTGAGGACTGCAGTCCTGCAGGAGGGCAGAAATGGCAGAAAAACAAAACAAAGAGTAACTCTCCAGAGTCAAGGGCTTTTCGATCCCCTTGTGCAGGCTCCAAGGGTCAGGGGCCACCCGGGTGCCAGAGAAATTAAGCAGAGAAGAGAGCAGTTAAACCTTCAGAGGTGGGGCGGCTGCGAGTTCAGGGTGACCTGCTGAGGTAAGGAGGCTGAGTACTGATGTGTGGTCCCGGTAAAGGCTGGGCAACGGATGGTCAAGAAGAAAAGAGACGTAGAGATCATCTATTCCAAATTCCCTCTCCTAGAGATGAAGAATCTGAAGTCTAGGGTGGGGAAGGGACTTGGCCCTGGTCACATGACTAACGTAATAGCGATAAAACTGGAACCTAGGTCTCTGGACTCTTAGAAGAGAATTTTGAATCCAGAAACCTGCCTGTTCATCAGGAAAATCCAGTACAGAAAACTTCTCTTAAAGAGCAAAAAGCTAAAAATAGGAAGCAAAACGCATTTGAGCTCAGATCTGTTTGGACTGGTTCATTCCTACCCCAAATACCTGCTCTTGTGTAGCCTCTGGCTACAGGGGTTTAAGCCTGCGAGTGTGGTGCAAGGGGAGAGTTTCTGCTTCTTTAGAGGACATTGCAACGAAAAGAGGGCTAGCTGTTCCTGGAAATATTTAGGCCCAGATTTGCCAGAAAGCAGGCAACCATGTGGGGTTGTTTCTAGTTTAGGGCATGGCAGAAGGGGGGTGGGTTATGGGTTGAGGTAGGAGACTGTCCCTGCCACATGCTTCAGGAATCTTCCCTCTCACTGACAGTTGTACAGTGACTCAGGGAGGCAGCTGGTGGTGGAGGAGGAGGATCTGCTCACACATAAAAGGCTAAGAGTGACCTGAAGCCAAACCACACAATCGCTCGCAATTACCTTACGTTTCTTTAAATTATCTACACCATGACCTGGACATGTCCCCTCTTCTGCCACGATTTTCCCTAAAGTTGTGGACCTTTAATGACCTCAAGACAGATCTAACATAGTTATTTGTTTTCTGGAGAACTCCCCCCCTGCCCCCGCCACCCCGCCCCACGTCGAGCTCTTTCTTGTTCTATAAACCCTACTGAAGGGACAGGCTCAAGCTGCCATATTTGTCCCATGTGACTCCACATCCCACCCCCCCACCCCCAGCTACAGCTGGCTGGACCAGAATCAGATCCTGTCTCAATGTTGAACTATCTATTGGCTGGTGTAGGGGAGGAAACCTTTTCCCCTTTTCCCTTCTTGGTTCTTTGGCTGGTCTATTAATTAAATTGACACAAGACAGATTAACAGGAGAAAAAACACACTATAATTCTGTATGTACAGGAGCTCATAGAAATATGAGACACAAAGAAGGGACCAAAGCAGGCAGCTTTTATACCTTTTAGACAAAGAAACAATAAATTTGTGAGGAATTGACAAGACAAAGAAGTTTGGGATTGGGGTAGTAACTTGATGAAGAAGTAACAAAGTTTGTTCGTACAGGTTCCCCTGCTGTCCCAAAGTAGAGCATTCCTATGAAACCTTTCATAAACGGAAATGGTATAAAGCAAAGAAGCCACTACCTCAGGACATATCTTGCTAACGAATACACAAAATAAATGGACATAAGGCACAGATGCTTACAGACACAGTTCAAAGCTACGGCAGCTTGATTCCAAGATGCTGAATGTACTTCTTGGGGGAGGAGCTTGGCGGTACCACTCTTGCCATTCGGGGTGCACGCTGCCTCTATAACAGCCCACTGCAAAACAATTGCTGAATGCTGTTTTTGCTTTTCACACACTTTTTTGCTTTGTTTTGTTTTGTTTTGCTGTACGCGGGCCTCTCACTGCTGTGGCCTCTCCCGTTGCACAGCACAGGCTCCGGACGCACAGGCCCAGCGGCCATGGCTCACGGGCCCAACCGCTCCGCGGCATGTGGGATCTTCCCGGACCGGGGCACGAACCCGTGTCCCCTGCATCGGCAGGCGGACTCTCAACCACTGCACCACCAGGGAAGCCCTCACACATTTTTATAAAGGCGGAAATCTTCTTCATATTTCTTCCAGTTAGCAAAAACAGATGCAAATGTGGGTCTTTCGTAAAAGTGAAGTGGCGTAAAGCGAACTTTCCAGAAGTAGAGGATACCTGTATAGCCTTCTCAGCTCTAAATTCCCTATCTCTGGTAATAAGGATGCCTTCTATCTCCCGGAACAGGGAAGGTACCTTTCATATGGGAGATTTATTTCTGCTTTCAGGGAGCAAAGGAGGGTCAGAGTGTCCTTCTTGCACTGGCTGCTGAAGTAACTTTAATTCAAAATAATCAATATGTCAAAGTGGCATATGGGGGGCAGCTTGCCCTGAACCCCATCGCTGGTCAATAACCAATCAGATTCACCCTCTCAAGAATTTAAAGTACAGAGCCAGAACTCAATCGGAATTCAGATTATTGTGGGGACTTCACCCACAAACCACAGGCTGAAGGTATCAGGAAGCAGAGAAGCTTCTTGAATAAGCTGCAGAGAGGGAAGTGGCACCCATTGTAAATAGACAAGATGCCGTGGAGGCCTCAGAGGAAGAGAATCAAAGAGACTGTCTACCTTGAGCTCTAAGAGCTCGGATTTCCCAGATCCAATTTCCAAGAGACTGGGCTTTATTTCCATGAGCTGCACTGTAACCTTATAATAATTACCTCCTTTATTTTGGCTTGCACGAGTGCTTTTCCATTCTTTGCATCCAGTAAACCCATCCTAAGATGCCTTTATCTTCATGTCATCTGACTTCACATATTATTAAAATGATCATTCCCAAATCTCCAAGGGATGGCCCTGGAGTTGGTGGTGGTGTCTAAGTCTCTACAGCTCCCATGACAATTGCCTTGGCAGAATGAAAGACCATTAAGAAGCTGAGTGAGGCGAGAAAGGAGGAAAGTTCCACTTCTATAACTGCATAAAAAGTTTCCTAGAGAAAATGAGCCCGGAAGCCAAAAGAGAGCATCTAGTTAGTGATGGAAAGTGTCTTCCATCGACTTGGCTTGGTCCCTTCGTTCATTCTGTAAACATTTATTGTGCACAAATGTGGGCCTGACCCTGGGTCTGGTGCTGAGGAAACAGAGAAATAAAGACACAGTTTCTTCTCAGAGTTTAGTGAGGGAGGCAAACGTGCTAGCACTTGGTTGGTTGGTTCTGCAACTAAGCCTTTGTTAGGGTCTGTCTTCTGTGAGAGTTATTTATCTCTGTGTCTGTCTTGTCTGTGAGATGAACAGTCCAGAAAGAACAGGGACCCTTGGTTATCAACTCTCTCCCCTACCAAGACTTGTGCAGAGCCCGGCACCCAGGAAGTGATTGGAGAATTGACTACAGGGTCTGGGGTGTGGGTTGAACTGTATGGCTCCTCGATGGCCACTGATGGTGACCCTGGCCCTGACCTGCTAATCTTGGAAATCTGTGCTCCTGGGTCACAAAAGGACACTTCAGAGGGGTGAGGAAGGTGGTTAAAACCACTCAAATCCATGTTGGGGAAAGAACTCAAAATACATGCCCTCTGGGTGTGGGTGAGTGGTATTGTAGAGAGGTCCCCCGGGACATACAGATAAAGCCACTCATCTGGGAGATAAAGCCAGTAGCAAAACCAGTTGTTCCAAAGCTCATTGGATGCTCTAAGTTTTCTAAGGGAGTCACCAGGCTTAAGAATCTAATGGGTTGTAGTGAGATTCAGAGATATTCCCAGAACTAAAATGTCATTGAGAACTGAATGTATGCTTTATGACCTGTATACATGAGGAATGAGTTAGCAGAAATGGGGTAGCTTTCATGGTGTCCAGGCAAACAAAATCCAGTGAACATGAGTGTTTCTAACTCTGGCAGGAGGTGAGGGAGCCCTGAACAACCCCCATGGGTACCCGGACTCGTTGGCAGGAATTCTTCTAGAGCGGAGACGTAGGTACCTGGATCCTGTGGCATGTATGTTAACCATTAAAAGCATAAACCAACCTCCTGCCCCCCATTCTGCCTCAATACCATCCAAACAACTGATTCCAGGCTGTTTGGGAGCAACGTTTCTCAAGACAGTTCCGATTTACCATCAATCTCTTAGGAGGTTAGCTGGCATGAGTTAGTCCTCTAGTGCATCTAAATGTGACAGCATCATCTCCAGGCAGAGAGAGCAGGACATTTTGTATTCAACACAGCATGAAACCAAGTATCCTAACAGCCCCAGCAGCCTAATATCTCATGCAGAAATGGTGCATCATGTCACCAAGCCACAAACAAACTCAAGATTGACAAACGTGGAACGGCAGGGGGAAAGCTGCAAAAGTGATTTGATAACAGGCAGTTCCCCCAATAAGCTCTCAAGGTGCTGAGACTGGGTCCCATGTATTTACCAATACAGCTCACATATTTTTAATTCGTTAGAGATTCAAGTTTAACTAAATTGCTAAGGACCTGCAGACTGTCCTTTTCTTCTGAAGCTTCTGCTTTCAGCATCACCTACCACCCCACATGCTGGCGAAATCGAAATTTAGCCTCTGCTTCAACTATGTCAGTAATCACAGGGGCTAGACTCACTTGATAGGGGGGATATTATAAGTGAAGTCAAGAAAGAACACATCATTAAAAATGTTCAGGGCCAGCAAGATGCCTTTGAAATGGCTTGCTTTTTAGCTGGAAATGTGAAAGAGCATAGCGGCATGATGCCCGCATTAGGAAGATAATAGAAATGTAATGCTATTCCCTATGCCACTTTTAAAGCCCTGGGCAACTCTGGGCTCCAACAAATTAACAGACAGATGTTCTTTTCTTTAAGAAAATAAGATTTATTGGCGAAATGGAAAGCACGTCGCATTTCCTAGTCGGTCACCTCATCCACCCCTTTAACAACTCATCCACTACTAACCGTGGGGTTCTTTCCTTCTGATAAAACCTAGGTCCTTCTTTCCCCTTTAAGTCTGACAATCAAGCCGTCAGCACTGCCATGGGAGCTGAGAGTGAGTGTTTCCATCTCTAAAACCTGGTACATTTTGCTCTAAACCAGATTCCGAGAAGGTCTGAGTAGGAAGCCATACTGTGAAGAGCCCCAGCTCCAGCAACCCCGGGAGAGCGTACAGGAGGAGGGCCCACCTCTGATCAAATGTAGGCTGACCCTAAAAATTTTTATATGGTTGTATTATAGTTATAGGATCACACTAGGGGCATACTTACAAGGCGCTTTCTTTGTGTGAGAGGTATGATAAAGAATTCTCCAGGGAGACTCATCAAAGACCAAACCAAAGTTTCCTTAGGAAGGACAGCCCCTCACAACAAAAAAAATATTTGGCTAAAATGTCAATAAGTATCAAGGTCGAGAAACCCCAGAGTAGATGATCTCTAAGTTACCTTCAAGCTATAAGAATATCTACACTTCTGCATAAGTATTAAAAACTCACATAAGCATGTGTAATTAGGACCCCCTGTGTTCGATGGCAAGGCCCAAGGCACTTATCTCAAGTACAAGGAGGGCATCCTGCTTCTGTCCCTACCTCCTGGGGTTCACCTTCCAAGCTAAGCAGACCCAGGGCCATCTGTTGCCATCTTATCTGTCACCCCAGCATCGGCAGAACATTCATCGTCAAAGAAGGCATTTTCAGTTAGAGAAGCTTGATGGGGGTAGGGACAGAGTCCATGACGGCATCACTCCATCAGTCTGCTAGGTTAACACTTGTCACTGGACTTTTCTCACTGCCAGATTTCCCTCATTATCTGGTAAACTCTGTTCCTGTCTGTCAGCCATGCCTGCCAGGGACCCAGGAGTGCAATCTTACTTCACTGTCTCGTGTCCATTTCTTCCCCCCTTTAGGACTAGGATCTGCCAGCTCTAAAGACTCACCTTCCCCTGAGCTGGGGACTCAAGCTCTTCACTTCTCCCTGGAGACTTGGATTCACAGTCCTAAAGAGAGCATCAAGACTCAAGCTGTGAGCTGGGATTTAGAATGCAAGGAAATGTTTAATGCGAATATCAATGGCACATGTGGTGCCACTTCTCCCTCCTGCACTCATGGCAGCCATCAATAATCAATCACAAAACTTTTCCCATTTGAACTGGAGCATGGCTAAACACAGCAAAGGTAGGGGGATGAGAACTTCAACTAGATTGTAAGTTCCATGAGGGCAAGGACATGGTCTGTTCCATTCACTAGTCTATCCTCAGAATACACAGGAGTGGCCTAATAAAAGTTTGTTGAATGAACGAAGAGCCTCCCAGCTCATGGTTTCCCTAAGATGCACACTGCCTGCTTGGCTCCGGGGGGTGAATGGACTCTAATCTGTAGCTCATGCTCTAGGCTAATGCTGGATAAAGCAGCCCTGGGGAAGGAAGGGAAGGAAGGAGGAAAGGTGATTTAGTGAGCAATACTCTCTGGAAAAAAAGGGGACTGTGGGAACGATGGTTTCCATTATTTCCAAAAGAGGGATAATAGGTGTAAGCGAGAGCTTTGAAAGAATCTGGTACTTGTGTAGCTTCCCCACATATATTATTTTTTATTATCCCTTTCCTGTGGTGATTAGAGAGCTTTAGGTATTTTAAGCTATCATTTAGTGAGTGCTATGCTCTAACAGCTTTATAAACATTAACCCACTAGACAATCACAAAAGGTCGGTTCTCTTTTCACCCCCTTTTCTCAGAAACCAAGGCTCAGAGTGATTAATTACATGCCCAGATGCACTGCTAGTGGGGGACTCAGCTCAGATTCATAAGTAGGCCAGTGTGCTTGCAAAGCCAATACCACAAATCCTTCAAACAGAAAGAGTCCGAGTGCTTGTGTTTGGTGGCTGCAGGGTGGGAGAAGAGGGTGTTCTGGCTCTCTGCCAAGTTTGAGGAGAGAGAAACCCCAAGGGAGGGAGTGGCAGGGGAGCAGCTGAGGGCCTGAGACCTTAGAGAAGGCAGAAAACAGTCCCATGGAGTTGGCCTGGATAGGAAATAGATCCTTAGCACCCAACTCTGGGAAACTCCTGGGGGCGGAGGGACGACTTAGAGGTCCAGAGTGGTCTATTATATTTCTGGTCTACTGCCCCATCATCCCCATCGTGCCCTGCTTACTGCCCCACCATCCCCTATTCTACTAGCTATCACCCTCTGGTGCACTGTCCCACCATGTCCTGGTTGTCTCCCCCACCATTAGTGCTGCCTGATTTAACAAATAAAAATACAGGATGGGGGGTTCCCTGGTGGCGCAGTGGTTAAGAATCCACCTGCCAACGCAGGGAACACTGGCTCAAGACCTGGTCCGGGAAGATCCCACATGCTGTGGAGCAACTAAACCTGTGCGCCACAACTACTGAGCCTGTGCTCTACAGCCCGCGAGCCACAAGTACTGAGCCCACGTGCCACAAGTACCGAAGCCCGCGCAACTAGAGCCTGTGCTCCGCAACAAGAGAAGCCACCGCAATGAGAAGTCCACTCACTGCAACGAGGAGTAGCCCCCGCTCGCCGCAACTAGAGAAAGTCCGCGCGCAGCAGCAAAGACCCAACACAGCCAAAAAAAAAAAAAAAAAAAAATACAGGATGGCCTGTATTTTTACAGTTAACTCTGAGATTCAAATCACAACAAATAATTTTTCAGTATAAGTATGACCCATTGAATATTTGGGATATACTTATACTAGGAAATTATTCATTGTTTATCTGAAATTCAAATTTAATTGGCCATCCTATATTTTATGTAGCAATTCTATCCACTAGATAGCATCGTTACTGGCTGGCTGCTTCAACATTCCTCGTTCTACTGCCCCACCATCTCCCAGTTTACTGGTCCACCATCCCCTGTTCCACTGCCCTACCACCCCCAGCGGAAGCTCCTGAGTAACTGTCACGTAGCCTGCCCAGAGCTGCCTGGTGATCTTTCCCCATTTTAGCCTCTCCTGGAGCCCTCCTTGAAGCAGTCAGCTGCAGCCCTGAGGACAAGGACCTAAGCATCCTTTCCTAAATCCCTCAGACCCTCCCAGGGGAGGCGGCAGACTCAGGCTTCCTGTGGGGGTGACGAGGGGGCTTCTGGCCGGCGAAGTAATCAACCTGATGAGCCAAGAAACATTGCCTTACTGTTTGGAAAACTTCATCATTTCCCTGGCTCTGGACCAAAACAATCATTTTAAGGTGCTTCGAGGATGCGGGTGGGGGATTGAGAGGATGGTGGATTGTTTCTCCCCCAGACTTGCCAACTGCAGACAGGATAGGTTAATGAGCCGTGGAAGTAGAATTCACCCAGGAAATGATGTGCGGCCACCCCCTTGAGCATGTGCCTGAAGGATGTAAATCTCGGGGCTTGGAGCTGGCGGAAACTAGAAGTTCACTGCCTGTGGGGTGCTCCGACCCCTCCCTTCAGACATAACTGTAGAGACAGGAAAGGACTCGGCCTTCAGGCAGGAATCCCATGAATTGAAGAAGACAGGCAGCAGGGCGGGCGAAGGAATTGGAGAAGCGGCGTATTTCTGTATTCCACAATCCTTGGTGTTTTATCACCCAACACAGGCACGCATGCACATGCGCACATGTGCGCGCACGCTCATGCAGCCAGGAGCCTGCGCATGCTCACAGCACGGGAGCTGGGAGCTGCTTCTTACGCCTCTTATGCTGCTCGCTGTCAGCCAGTTACTTTCCCAGTCTAGGCCTCCGTGTGTTCATTTGTCAAATTTAGGAGAAGGACTAGAATCTCTCAGCCTTGCCTGTAAAGGTCCCGGAGTTTGGAATCCCCACCTGACTATAAACTCCCCGAGGGCAGGAACTTGGCTTCAGTCCGGACTTGGCTTCAATCCCTGGGTGCCTGAGCGCCCAGAAACCTCAGGAGAAGCCTCTGGAGGGTCCACCAATGCCAGCTTCTGTTTGCGGCCTCTGTCCCTAGACCTGGAGGTTGCCCACAGAGCCGGAGGCCTTTTTCAAACACGAGCTGGGACCCATCCAGGCTACGCTGGCAGAGGCTGAAGGAGGAACCTGCTTCCAAAGTCAGGATCCTGAATTCCCAAGCGGGTCACGCATGGCACGCTGCGCTCCAGTGCCTTGGGACCAAGCAGGAGACCCAGCAGAGGGTGAGAACACATCTGGCAGGTCCCACCCGGAGTCATTCACACACTCACAGCCACTGCAGATGCCTTTTGATTTAGCTTAATTACGCCATCTGCCCACATTAAATGGTAAAATGTCTCAATCACTCCCCTAATCCCAGAGGGAAGAAAGATAAGAGGAAACTGTCATCCCTGGAGTGGAGCTGAAGGACTCTGCCCCACCTGTGTGACTTCTCTCCCTTCATGAGAGACAGCCTCCAGTATTTACAAATTCTTCTTTGTCTCCAAAACTCTAACTCCATCTGTTGCCTCACTGCTTCCTTTTTTTGGGGGGGGGGGGGAAGGGGAGGAGCAGGGCTCACGCATGTCTGACCATAAATAGGAAAAAGATCAGAGCGTTTCTTTGTTTCCCCTCTGCCTTTGGGTACTTCAGTGCCTGTGACACTGTTCTCTTCCAGTAAGTCTGTGTTCTTTTGGCCCTCCCTTAGCTCTCGGTTCTGCTGAAGGAGCCCTGTGCAGCCACAGGTGGGGGGACTCTGGCAGAGCATCACTGAAGTGACCTGTGACCCTCACTCAACTCTGCAGGTATGTGGCCAGAGGCTGAAGGAGGAGGGATAGGATTTGTGTGCAAGTTGGGTGGGAGAGTCTCCCAGGGCAGAGGCACCTTAGCAGGGTTGCTGTGGACCAGGGGGTGGCTGTTGCTTTGCTTTGCAGTTCCAGGTAATAAATTTATAAGCATGTTTGTAGTTGTTCAAGCTCTAGAGGCATTGACTTACTATCAGTAAATTCCTAAGACACTGATGAACTTGAGGCTAGTATAAAACCAGGGAACAGGGCTTCCCTGGTGGCACAGTGGTTGAGAGTCCGCCTGCCGATGCAGGGGACGCGGGTTCGTGCCCCAGTCCAGGGGGATCCCACATGCCACGGAGCGGCTGGGCCCGTGAGCCATGGCCGCTGAGCCTGCGCGTCCGGAGCCTGTGCTCCGTAACGGGAGAGGCCACAGCAGTGAGAGGCCTGCGTACCGCAAAAAAAAACAAACAAAAATAAAACCAAAAAAAAAAAAACAGGCAACAGAGCTCAGTAGGGATTGACTCGCAATCATTAAATTCCTAAGAGACAGAAACTCAAGGCAAATGTAAAACAGGATGACATTCCTACCAAGTCTCCCCTTTCTAGTATCAAGCTAACCCAGAAAACTATATACACTACTATGTATAAAATAGATAACTAATGAGAACCTGCTGTATAGCACAGGGAACTCTAAAAAAAAAAAAAGACAAATAAGTACTAGGATATAACAACGTGATAATATAATTGACACTGCTGTATGTTCTGTATGAAAATTAGAGTGGATCCTAAGAGTTCTCATCACAAGGGAAATAAAATTTTTTTCTTTTCTTTTGTATCTGTATGTGATGATGGATGTTCACTAGATTTATTGTGGTAATCATTTCATGATATATGTAAGTCAAATCATCATGCAGTGCACCTTGAACTTATACAGTGCTATGTGTCGATTATATCTCAATAAAAATGGAAGGGGGAAAAAAAAAGAAGGTTGCTTAGTAAGTGCAGAGCAAAGAGACATTTTGTCAAGGCATTAGAAAATTGTATTGAACTATGCCGGGCCCACAGCAGTCTCTCTATCCAGAGCCAGTGTCTCTTTAAGGTGCAACTGGAGCCACACTGACTGCCCCCTTTCCAGGGCTCTAGGCAGATCACACCTTCAGTTAGCATACCCCTCTTTCGGTCAGCTCCAGCACTATTGATTGGGCTGCAAGTCTCTTTAGCTACATTTCAGTCCTGGTCACATTTTTTGGTCTTGAGTATTTCCCAATCTCTTCATTACACATCTACAAAGCATCATTTAGAATGGATTTTTTCTATAAATGGCTAAATGTATCCCCTTTTTTGTTAATTTTAGCTGTTTTACTTTCTTGAAAATGACTTAAGCTCCAGGTTCTGGGAATATCTTTCTATAGCACCTAGGTACAAAGAGTCCTTGCCACCCTCTCTCAGACAGAATTTTTATGTTGTTTCAGGGTGCTCTTGGGTGTCTGTTTGAGGCTTAGCTCAGCCATTTGCTAGCTGTGTTACTTTGGGCAACTAAACCTCCATGAGGCTTGGTTTCCTTGAGACAAAATGGGGATATCAATGATCTCACAAGGTGTGAGGATCAAGGGAGACCATAAAGTGTTGTTATCTCAATCATGTATTGGAATGGACTGTGTCCTTATGATTCTGACACAAATTCCAATGTGTGGGGGGGTGGAGTTTCCCACACGTCCAAGCAATTCTCAGACACCAGCTTGGTTTCCCACAGTTTAACTCAATTCTGACCCTATTTACCTGGAGATGGGATCAGATCCCACACGAGAAGGGCTCAGTCCCACGAGACTGCCCCTGAGCTCCCACTTCAGAGGCCAATCAGAAGTCTGGGTTGTCACCTGTATTTGTGACCACACTGCTATAGATTGGAGGTTCCAACAACCCCCCTCCTTGAATTCAATTAATTTGCTAGAGTGGCTCACAGAACTCAGAGAAACATTTTACTTACTAGATGACTGGTTTGTTTTTTGTAAAATGATACAAACTCAGGAAGAGCCAAATGGAAGAGATTCATAGCACCATGTGTGCGGAAAGGCTCGGAGCTTCCATGCCCTCTGAGGGGACCACCCTCCAAACGCCGTCCTTTGGAATTTTTATGGAGGTTTCATTACATAGGCATGCTTGATTAAATCATTGGGCATTGGTGATTAAACTCAATCTCCAGCCCCTCTCCTCCCCTTCCTGCAGATGAGGGGGACAAGGAGACTGAAGGTTTCAACTCTCTAATCACAAGCGTGGCTGGCTTCCCTGGCAGTCAGCCTCCTTTCCTCGGGTGCTTTCCAAAAATCACCCCATGAACATAACAGAAGACACCTGTATTGCTCTTGTCACAGGAAATTCCAAGAGTAGCTTTGTGCCAGGTAATGGGACAAAGACCAAACATGTATTTCTCATTATAGATCACAATAGCACAGTTCTTATGGTGACTTTCATCAGTCAGGAGCCTGAAGGGATGCTTTCCCAAACCGAATATGCTTACCTCATTTATTCAAAAAGCATTTATCAAGCACTACTATGTGACAAGCATCATACGCATCCTGATAGAAACAATTTTCTTAAATGTTGAAAATAACTACTTTGCTGTGGGAGGTGAGGACAGCATATTGATAACTAATATTGGGAATTTACTGTGTGCCAGAGTACTGGTTGCAAGCATCATTCTGTTTAATCCATATAACAATCCAGTGAGGTAGATATTTTTATTATCCCCATTTTGCAGATTAGCACACTGAAGCTCAGAGAAATTAACCAAATTCCTTAAGGTCATACAGCTCGACTGTGGTGTTTTTGGAGCCCAGATCTCTGTGGCTGCAAAGATCGTGCTCTTAGCCACGGCTTCAGAGAGCTATAGATTACAAATGCAAAGTCAAGATTGGTGCACATTAGGTCTCCTTGCACTGTATGTGTGATTCTCTTGCTTGGTTATTTAAATTTAATGTGTTGTGTTCAAACATGACTGTGGGTTGGGTGGGTGGGTAGAGAGAGGCTCTCCCCCAGTAGGGTGAAAGTCATGAAAGAAGCCGTCAGGAGGACCAAGAAGATTCTCAGACCAGAACTCAGGAGGTAGACCCTAGGTCTATGCAGAGGGATCTCCCCATCTGGGGAGTGGGGCAGTGGGTGTGGGGCTCCAGGAAGGTAGGTTTGAAGATGGCATCCACCATTTTGGAGCATCTGGGAACCAGGAAGGGGGGCAGGGCCAGTGAACCAGGAAAACTTGCCATCTCCCTTAATAAAATTCCAGACCTCCAAAACTAGTAGTAAGGGGGCCAGGCCTCACCGCATCTGACTCAGAGATTCATACCTAACCCCGGGGATGTTTGGATAATGACTGCTGCCTCTTTTGTGGGCTTTCACTTCCAAAGGTCCAGCCAGAGAGAACGCACAAGACCGTCTTTGAAGGCCATCCCTGAGCGGGCAGGGTATCTTGAAATCATGTTGCATGGTCCTGTTTCACTGTCTGCATTTAATTTTCATTTGTTATTCCTTTAGTCAGGTCTTATCTAACTGGCCCAGCCTGGTTTCTGCCAGGCAAAGTGAAAGGTCTTCTGTTCAGGCTCCAGCATTAAAGAGATTGCAGGTTCCCTGAAGCTCTGCCAGGCAGAGTATACTCTGCATTCTCTTCAGGAGATATACTGAGAATATATAAAGTGATAATTCACTGCATCACTTGAGGCCCTGACCCCACCCTCCCACCCTCAGGCCCAGAGCAACTGATGCTTCTGCTCTCAAATTCCTGATAATGGTTCTGGGTGGTAACCATCATCTAGCGCATCATACCCAGAGTGTGTCCCTGTCCTGGGGAACCATCAGCCTAGCATCGCAGGACATTTTAAAGAATGCAGAGCCTCAGGCCCACCCCAGACCTACAGAATCAGAATCTACGTTTTAACAAGATCCCCAGGTGATTCATATGCACAAGAAAGTTTGAGAAGCACAGACCTAGGGCAGGGGATCTTAACCTGGGTTCCATGAACTTGAATGGGAAAAAACTATTACATCTTTATTTTCACTAACCACTAACCAAAATTTAGCATTTACTTCAACCGTGGATGTAGGCAACAAGTTACAGAAGTATTAGCAATACCTGTCACTTTGTCACCAATAGAAATCATTTTCAACATTACAGTTGTTTTAGATATCTTGAAATAGCATATATTTCACCACTATTGCAAAATTACATTAGTTATTAGATCTGAGGCTAGATCACGCTGTTTGATAGTAATGAAGTATATATATTATATGATAAAAATTTAAAGTATTTTTGATAACTATCTCAAAGGAATTGACTTCCTATATAATCCTATGTATTTTTTTTTAATACACTAGAAACTTTATTCTAGAAGGGTCCATAGGCCTTGATGGAAGAAATTTTCACATATTGAGGTTAAAGGGAAGTCATTCTGGCTTATACATGATTGGACTTGAACTTTATGCTAACTAGAACAGCCTGTCCTATGGCCTGTCAAACATGTGTTATATATCTGCTTTAACCATGAAGAAAATAATGCATTTAAGAATCAGAATGGAGTAACTGCTGTTCAGGCATCCAAAATGAAGCCAAGTAGCCATTGTGGATGTGGATTCAGACACACTCCTGCATCACTGAGAACTTGAATTTTCTAAACTGTATCAGACTTAAGGATACCACCAGCAGTTGTCAAAACAATATCTGCTAGCAGCTGCCAGCTGCAACCTTATGGTCTCAAGGTGTCCCCTTGTAACTATGCATCATTTCAGACCCCAGCCAAGCCTTGCTTAACAAGCACTGTTACTTCTTGCCAGCTCCAATCCTAATTTCTGACAATTTATGTAAGTCTTGCAGTTTGGGGCTATATAAGCCTCCTCCATTTTGTAGTCTGGTAGAACACAATTCAAGTGCTTCTTGAATCTGTCTCCGGGCTATAGTCCTCAGTTTGGCTTGAATAAAAGACTTAAAATGGCATGGTTAAAGATCTGATTATAATGCAGTTGACAAAGAAATTTGGTTGTCTCTGATATGTAACATTTTAAGATAACAACTAGGATTATGACTGATAGCATTAAACTAGGACATAAGAATTTTAGAAATTTCATATAATTTCTAAAACATTTATGTTGATAAAATTTACCCATACAATATAACCGAAGACGGTTTATTATCATTCATTTGACAATGCTTCCCATGTAATTTAACATATCAAATAAGCCTAATTAGTTAATATCTCTTTAATAAGGAGAGAAAACAGATCTCTTGAGGTGTTCCAGGGACCCTCTATAAAAACTCAAAATTATTTCCAGGTCAATAACACTTCATTTAAAATTTGATTTCTTCAAAGTTTGTCAAACATATCAAAAATGTTTTAAAATACTTGGTCGAGTAGGATCATAGGTCACTGTTAAACAATACTTAGCTATCTATTCAACCAAGTGACAAAAGATTTCAAAGGCAAGTACAGAAAGTTACAGCAGATTACTTAAAAGGTAAAGAAGCTTTTACAATCTGTTATCAAAGGCAGATCAATAGTTCAAGAAAACTTTGTCCTCTCAACAGAGAAAATAAAATTCCAGCTTTGCACCAGCTTACTTTTGATTTTAAAATTCACTCACTCGGGAATTTCCTGGCAGTCCAGTGGTTAGGGCTCAGCACTTCCACGGCAGGGGGCACAGGTCAGGGAACTAAGATCCCATGTGCTGTGCAGCATGGCCAAAAATAAAAAAGGAAAAAAAAAAAATTCACTCACTCAATTAAATTCATTCCAGTCTTAACCAGCTTGACTTTTTCCTCAGGGTTCCTTTTTCACAAATCTTCTATAACTTCCTTTTTTACCTTCTGATTTTGTCCTGTGCTTTCCCTTTCTCTCTTTTTTTAATTAGTCTCTCTATAGGACAAACTTTCTTTTCCCTTAACAAAATGCATTTCCATTCCTTTTACCTTTTTTTCCTTGTATATGAATGTTTTCTTATTAATTAGTACTTTTAATTACATACACTAATTAGAATTTTTAACCCTTAGAAACATTAATTTCTAGTGAAAACTAAGAAGTAAGCAATTGTAAACTGCTATACTTGCATTTTTTCTTGATTGACAATATGAATATGTCTCATAATTTCTAAAAACATACATTCCTCAATAGCATATTTTTTCCAGTGTGGTACAAGACATGTTTCCAATAAACCCAAACATCTTTAGTTTTTCTATAATAAGGCAAAAATAGGTACACTTAGACTTATTTAGCAATTAATGTTTCAGTATTTTATCTTATTTGGAAATGATCTAGGCATTCAACAAATTTCCATCATTTAACTTAGCAAACGCTAAAGTTTTAAGTTACCAAAAAGAGAAGAAACTATTTTTAAGTAGACATACCATAAAACATAATTATTCTTAAAGAATTCACCTAAAAACTCTTAACCCATTTACATTTATTTATTTTATTTCTTCCCAACAATTATGTTTAGATTACCCATAAAAACTTCATGAGACATTAGACAAAGTCAACCATCATCCCAAGCTATTTTTCTTCCTGACAAATTTTGTAACAGAGGTAACATGATCTTATCTGACTTCCAGTAAACCTAGGTACAATAAAAGTACTATACTTCATGTTGATGACTCTAAAGACATGTCTGCCTTGAACCAAGAAACTTAAACTAGCTTTAATATGTTCCCAGATCACATGAAGCTGGAATTCATTTGGGTTAGTTTCTCTTATATTTCTGAGAATTTATATAGGCACTTAATTTTCTTTAAGCCAACAAAATAGAGCTCTTTTACAAATTAATTTTGGCAATACCATCTGCAGGTATAAATTACCACACATCTATAGCACATGTACATAGACATGTATATAGACACATACAAACACACAAACAGATGCAAAGAAACCACACAGTCCCATTCCAGAATTTCAGCCATGAATCAGATACAATAATACAAAACCCATCAGTTACAATAGAGGTTGAATTCAAGTTGGATTTCTGGAAGATGGAACAAATCAAGGTCATCTGTTTAGATTTTTAAACCCTCTTTACTAACATTTATGGAGAAGACATAAGATTTATATTTGTCCTTGACAAGTCAAGTTTCAATAACACATCCCCCTTTTGTTGTTTCTTTTGATAAGAATTACCTTCCTGAAATTTGCATTTTAAAGAGCTGGCCTAAATAAGAGTTCCTGGAGAAGACCAGGTAGAACATTTACATCTCAAAGGTACAGGGAGAGAAATAGAAGCTCCTCCTAGGAGGACTTTTGTTCCCATAAGGCCAGAATTTTTTTTTTTTCTTGAATACTTACAAGCCTCTTAAGATAAACAGGGGAGGTTTTGGGAGTGGTAAAAAGGATAGTGGGCTTTAAATTGTTTCTGGAGCCACACCTCTGGTCCTGTAAAGACTAGATTTGTAAAATCAAGGACAGCTGTTTTTAATTCCTCAAAGAATTGGGTGGCCACCTAAATGATAAACCCGTGGCCACTCATCTTGGTAATCCATTTACAGAAATTTTTGAGGATCTTCCCTGGGTTTAAGACTTTAACTATGGTCCTCAGTTTAGCCTTTGACCTGAAGAGAATCACCTACAGCCTCAGATGATCCCATTTCTAAAGGTACCCTTTCAATAGTCTTCAAAGCGGAAAGGCAGTTCAGACAGAGAATTACTAGAATGAGTACACAAAGGAGGATGGAGGGGAGCAGTAGTTACATCAGTCTTATAGTTTTTTTGTTTTAGGTACCTATTATATCTTTAATCTTTCATTAGCTTTCTACAACAAATCCTTCAATGAAGCTATTTTGAAAATTTGAAGCCTTTGGGGGCTTTTGCATAACAATTAAAATAGGTACAATTGGTTAAGATGATCACTCTCTAAAATTTTGACAATTTAGAAGTCTTTCCAATTCAAAGAATCCATTGTCTGGCCACTGACAAGTAGTATCTTAATAGCTACTCAAACCAATAAGCCTTTTTATGGCTTAACCAAGGACATAAGAGGCATCCCACAAGAGAGTGCAAAGGATGCAGCCCTCGTAAGATCCAGAAAGTTCATTCCCAAGGATAGTCTAAGACAGTAAAGACCTTCCATGTACAAGTGGAAACAACAAAGGTTGAGACCACAAAGGCCCCTTATGGACTGAGATCCCTTGTGACAAACTCCCCTGAGAGCTGACATGGTTGAACAAAGAACAGTCAGCTCAGAATCCCAGTCTATTCAACTGACTGCCAAATGCACACCAATAGGTACACCTGCCAGATGGCGGAGACCAGAGAGAATAATATCCTCACTGGTCAACAAGTCAAGTTCCCAGGACATATAACAAGATGAAAGGAAAACCTAATCAGACCTATGGTTTTCCTCTTTATGACAAAGGACACAAAAAGACAGTGACCATCTCTGGGAGGAGGAGAATCAACAAACCAAGGGTACTCTATCAGATTTCAAACCAAGAGTCCAAGGAACTGGCCCTACAAATATTTTCTTCCACTAATCTAATTTTAAAAAGAGAAAAACTCTTGCCACTCTTATTTTCAACAGACCCTGCAGGCAGAGATCCGGGAGACTGATTGACATGGTAAGAATTCTTACCTACTGCCGGCTTTTGTTAGGTGTCCTAGGATTTCTTAACTGCAGCAGCTTTGGGGCGTGTAGTGTCCGGCTGAGATAGGAAGGGGCAGGGCACAGCCTTTAAAAGAATGACATAGCCATTGAAGACACGACATAAACTGGTTAAAACCAACCAGGTCCAAGGTGGCAGATGAGTCGACTTCCACTAGACCTTGAGCCTCAGTATTGTAACACATCAGGAAGCTAAATGACACACCCACAGGTGCTATGACAGTTCCAAGGCCGACTATAAAAGGTCAAAAAATGGCGGTGGTCCAATTCCTGGAAATCCCCACCCCTTCCCCAAAATAGCTGGAATACTCCTCCCATTCATTAGCCTATGAAATTACCCACCCCTATAAAAACTAACAACCCCAGACCCTGATGCCGCTTGCCTTCTGAGGTAGCCCACATTCTGTCTATGGAGTGTGTATCTCCCTGAATAAACCTTCTTTTACTTTATCATGGCTCGCCCTTGAATTCTTTCCTGCGCAAAGCCAAGAACCCACACTCGGTGGCCGTTCCAAGGACTTGCCTGAGACCTGGGATGTGACCATCCTCTCTGGCCCCACTTTCTTTCCTGCAACACAGCCTGTAAAGTTGCATTCCACCTTCGTTGCCGATTGTCAGGGAAATTGGAAGAGATTTTCCTCCTCCCTTCTAGGTTCTTCTGGCTGGCCTAAGAATTCAATTGACATGAGACAGAGTGACAGGAGGAGATCAAACAAAGTTTAATAACATGTATACATGAAAGAGACCCAGGAAAGCTGAGTTAACTCACCAAAATGGCCAAAGCCCTCACCTTTAATATCATCCTCAGCTAAAAATAAAAGAGGATGTTGAGGGTGGTGAGAGTCAGTTATGGGAGGTTACCAGGAAAAGCACAGTAAACAAGGGAAAGGTTGTTATGCAGATTTAAGTCATAGCTTTCTCCACTGATGAGAGTTTCTAGAGATTTTTTTTTTTTTTTTTTTTTTTGCGGTACGCGGGCCTCTCACCGTTGTGGCCTCTCCCGTTCCAGAGCACAGGCTCCGGACGCGCAGGCTCAGCGGCCATGGCTCACGGGCCCAGCCGCTCCGCGGCATGTGGGATCTTCCCGGACCGGGGCACGAACCCGCGTCCCCTGCATCGGCAGGCGGACTCTCAACCACTGTGCCACCAGGGAAGCCCAAGAGTTTCTAGAGATTTGGTCATCCTCCTCTTCTAAGTATACAGAAGGAAACATCCTTACAAATGGAGATTTCCCTTATACATATAAATGTTTCTTACAAAAGGCCAATTCCTACTTGGTTTTCAGAGCCCTTCCCGTGTCTGCTGTTTCTCAGAAAATCAACAGCTTAAAACAAAATGGCAAAGAAACATGTTTTATGGTGGCAAATTCTGCTCCCCTACAACCCAATCTTGAAAGCCCCAGAAATCACATGCCTCCACGGTGGCCATTGGAGTAGTCCTGGCTGGCAGCTAGCAGTCTACCTTGATGGCATCTTCCTTCTCTCTTCATTAAAAAATGGGTTTGATGGGACGCATGCCAAGGACTAAAACCAAGATTCCAAGTACTGTTTGCTGTTGTCACTCCAGCAAGAAAATCAGAGGTCCAGTTGGGTGTCAGGAAAATTTTTTAAAGCTTTGGAACATACCCATAGTTGTTACTTTAATCATTCACCCTCTATTTCCGTGCAGTGATCCACAGTAAAAGAGGAAAATGGCTTGTGTGCCTGTCTTTAGGGACAGAAAGTGAAACCCAGTCCCCCTAAAACCGAGTTCCCCTGAGGAGCTTATGATTAACCTCTCTATCCAAAGCTTTATTTTCTTTCTTATCCCACCCCTCTTCCCCTCAGCATTGAGGAGCATCAAAGAAAAGTGGGGGGGCTTCCCTGGTGGCGCAGTGGTTGAGAGTCCACCTGCAGATGCAGGGGACACGGGTTCGTGCCCCGGTCCGGGAAGATCCCACATGCCGCGGAGCGGCTGGGCCCGTGAGCCATGGCCGCTGAGCCTGCGCGTCCAGAGCCTGTGCTCCGCAACGGGAGAGGCCACAACACTGAGAGGCCCGCCTACCGCAAAAAAAAAAAAAAGAAAAAAAAAGAAAAGGGGGGACTGAAACTGAGCAAGACCCTGTGGGGCCTTCCTGGCTATAAGCCCCTCCATGGCTGTCCCCTGCTTCTTGTTTGACCTTCCCCAAGTTCCAAAGAGCAGGCTCAAGCAGTTAAGAATTAGAACAATAGAGTCATAGGACTCCTAGTTCCGCCTCAAGGAATATACATAACGATCTGGTGCATATCTTTGAGTTGTCCTGCAGAAACTAAGACCCCTAGCTGGTGGAGGATGGTGACTACATGCTAACCACCAGCACGTAGACCCCAGACTAGTTGGAACCAAAAGGTTGATGATTCAGATTCCCAAAGCATCACTCTGTTACCTCACCACCAACCCAATCAGAAAAATGTCCAGGAGCTGATCATGTGCCCTGCAACCCTCACCACTAATGCTGCCTTTAAAAACTCTTGCTGGAAAGTCACTGGGGAGCTCGGGTCTTTTGAGCAGTAGCTGCCTGTTTCCCTTGCTTGGTGCCCTACAATAAAAAAATGCCGTACTTTCCTTCACCACAACTGCGGGGTCAGTAGATTGGCTTTCCTACACTGGGGCGAGTGGACAGGAGTCCAGTTCGGTAACAAGAGGAAGGAGTCACTGGGGACTCTGGCTCCCTTGCAGCCAGGGTGGAGTGAGTAGGAGAGTCTTGGGCATGAGAGTGGGTGATGGCAGCTTTAAGAAGGAAATCCCATTGGGGGAGGGTCACTGGGCCTAAGAGAATGGCTGGGGGGGTGTCTGGGTGAGATGTGACCCTGAGGTATAAGAGCAGGCCTGGGCTGGTCTCCAGAACTCCTTCTTCAGAAGAGAGAAATGGCCACTCTTTGGGGAAGCTCCTCTGGCCAGGGTGGGGAGAGCAAGTGTAGCCTGGGTGAATGCCTTCCCCAGATCCTCAGCTTGGGGCAGGGTGGGCACACAGTGGATCTAGGAGCTCGGATGGGTCAACAGTCCCCTGCTCTTGGGGGCCTTGAAAGAGGTCCTACAGGATCTATGGAGCTGTTTTGTGAGTACAACAGGCTTGAGCCTTGAAGGCCGGGCTCTCCTGGAGAAGACTAACCGCATGTTGTTATTCATGAATAATGATAACAACTTCACAAATCACATAATATTTTGGACATTTCAAAGCTGCCTTAAGGCAGCCTGATGTAGTAGTGGAAAGAGACCAAAATTGAAGTCTGTTTCTGCCCATAAAAAAAAAAAACAAAACCCAGGGAAAACTAAGCCAAATGGCTTTGCCCCTCTTGAGCCTCAGTTTTTTTATCTGAAGGTGGGGAGAGTAATAACCAAGGACACCACCTCACAGGTTTATGGGGGATCAAATGGCACATGGGTATGAAAGATGAAGGGCTGTGCTGTGGAAATCAAAGGCAGTGTTTTCTCTGAGCACTTTTATCTCCTGTGTTAGATTCCTAGGTCTGGGGTAACAAAATGCCGTAAACAGAGTGGCTTAAACAATAGAAATTTATCTTCTCACAGTTCTGGAGGCTAGAAGTCCGAGATCAGGGCCACCTCAGGGTTGGTTCTGAGGCATGGAACAGGGAGGGTCTGTTCCATGCCTCTCGCCTAGCTTCTGGTGGTTTGCTGGCAATCTTTGGTGTGGTATGGCAGGTGCCAGCGTCACCTTCAACTCCATAAGGCATTCTCCCTGTGTGTGTGTTTATGTCCAAATGTCTCCTTTTTGTAGAGTCACCTGTCACATTGGATTAGGGGCCCACCCTACTCCAGTATGACCTCATCTTAACTGATTACATCTGCAAAGACTATTTCTAAATAAAGTCATATTCTAGATACTGAGAGTTAGGACTTCAACATATGAATTTGGGGGACACAATTCAACCCCGTTAACCCAGTGGAGCCCCCTTGGCAGTGGGAAGCCAAGGAGAACGCACAGTGGGGTCAGGTGCAGGGGGTGGGGTGAGATGGGGAGGTTCTAACTCTTTTATGCAGATTCAGCGCTCAGCTGAATTGAGACTTCCACCATCTCTTTTATGAAAAACTTAAACATTTATTAAAACATATTCCAGATACAGAGGATATAAAAATGAATAAAATATTGTCCTGGACTCCAAGGGAAAAGAGAGAAACATGTCTCTCAAATCATCAAAAGGCAGTATGATTCATGCAGTAAGAGTTTTATGTGGCAAAAAATAGGGGGTCCAGGACAGGATTGTCCAGGAAGGCTCTTGGGAGGTGGTAACATTAGCACAGAATCTTTGGAGATGACTAGCTTTCCAGGCAGACAGGAGGCAGAGGCATTTCAATCAGAGGAAAACACCATGGTGTGCAAGTATAAGACCGTGGTTTGGCCTGGCTAGATGTGTGAGCTATGGGAGACAGAGGTCAAGGGTAGGTGGGGTCACATATTAAGGGCGTTATCCACAACCTAAGAAAGTGAACTTTATCCTATGGCAAAGCCATGGAAAGCTCTTTCTGGCAATGATTTCATTGGTTGCAGCAAATGAGGCCAGAGTGGTGGCCGGAGCTAACATAATGGCTGGCAGATAGTAGGTGCTTAATAAATAAGTGAATGAATGAATGAATGAATAGCTTTTAAGCAGCAGAGTGGAATGAGAGGAGAGATAAGAGTGGGATGAATGTGGAAGCAGAAAAATATAGTCAGGATAATTTACCGTAGGCCAGGCAAGTGTTGTAAAGATCTGAATGAACCTCCAAGAAGAGGAGGGATGCCTAGAGCCTTAAATGTGTGGAAGGAAGGTGGGAAAGGTGAAAAGATGGATAATTTTTAGGGCCCTAGGGCTGGAGGTCGAGGGAGTTCCTGCTCACTGAGCTCCATTATCTCTCTGAAGTCTGGTTCCAGATATAGGGTCTTTGCAGATGCAATTAGGTAAGAATTGAGATGAGGTCATACTAGATTAGAGTGGGCCCTAAATCCAATGACTGGTGTCATTATAAGAGACAGAAAAGGATGCACATGGAAGAAGGCCATGTGAAGATGAGGCAGAAACTGGAGTTATGCTGCTACAAGCTAAGAGACACCAGGAACCACCAGGAGCTGGAGGAGGCAAGGAAAGATTTTCCCCTAGAGCCTTCAGAGGGAGCGCGGCACTGCCAACACATTGATTTTGGACTTCTGGCCTCTAGAACTGTGAGACAATAAGTTTCCCATTGTTTTAAGACACCTCCCCCCTCATCCCCCCCAGCTTATGGTACTTTGTTACAGCAGCCCTAGGACACTAACACAGGGCCAGATTACGAGAGGCTGGGTCATAGCCACAGCAATCAGAGAAGAAAAAGAAATAAAAGGAATACAAATTGGAAAAGAAGAAGTAAAACTGTCACTGTTTGCAAATGACCTGATACTATACATAGAGAATCCTAAAGATGCCACCAGAAAACTACTAGAGCTAATCAATGAATCTGATAAAGTTGCAGGATACAAAATTAATGCACAGAAATCTCTTGCATTCCTTTACACTAACAACAAAAGATCAGAAAGAGAAATTAAGGAAACAATCCCATACACCATTGCAACAAAAAGAATAAAATACCTAGGAATAAACCTACCTAAGGAGGTAAAAGACCTGTACTCAGAAAACTATAAGACACTGATGAAAGGAATCAAAGATGACACAAACAGATGGAGAGATATACCATGTTCTTGGATTGGAAGAATCAATATTGTGAAATGACTATACTACCCAAAGCAATCTACAGATTCAATGCAATCCCTATCAAATTACCAATGGCATTTTTTACAGAACTAGAACAAAAATTCTTAAAATTTGTAAGGAGGCACAAAAGACCCCGAATAGCCAAAGCAGTCTTGAGGGAAAAAAATGGAGCTGGAGGAATCAGACTCCCTGACTTCAGACTATACTACAAAGCTGCAGTAATCAAGACAATATGGTACTGGCACAAAAACAGAAATATAGATCAATGGAACAGGATAGAAAGCCCTGAGATAAACCCACGCACCTATGGTCAACTAATCTATGACAAAGGAGGCAAGGATATACAATGGAGAAAAGGCAGTCTCTTCAATAAGTGGTGCTGGGAAAACTGGACACCTACATGTAAAAGAATGAAATTAGAACACTCTCTAACATTATACACAAAAATAAACTCAAAATGGATTAGAGACCTAAATGTAAGACCGGACACTATAAAACTCTTAGAGGAAGAACACTCTTTGACGTAAATCACAGCAAGATCTTTTTTGATCCACTTCCTAGAGTAATGGAAATGAAAACAAAAATAAACCAATGGGACCTAATGAAACTTAAAAGCTTTTGCACAGCAAAGGAAACTACAAACAAGACGAAAAGACAACCCTCAGAATGGGAGAAAATATTTGCAAATGAATCAATGGACAAAGGATTAATCTCCAAAATATATAAACAGCTCATGCAGCTCATTATTAAAAAAACATCCCAATCCAAAAATGGGCAGAAGACCTAAATAGACATTTCTCCAAAGAAGACATACAGATGGCCAAGAAGCACATGAAAAGCTGCTCAACATCACTTATTATTAGAGAAATGCAAATCAAAACTACAATGGGGTATCACCTCACACCAGTTAGAATGGGCATCATCAGAAGATCTACAAACAACAAATGCTGGAGAGAGTGTGGAGAAAAGGGAACCCTCTTGTACTGTTGTTGGGAATGAAAATTGATACAGTCACTATGGAGAACAATATGGAGCTTCCTTAAAAAACTAAAAATAGAATTACCATATGATCCTGCAATCCCATTACTGGGCATATACCCAGAGAAAACCATAATTCAAAAAGACACATGCACCGCAATGTTCATTGTAGCACTATTTACAATAGCCAGGTCGTGGAAGCAACCTAAATGCCCATCGAGAGACGAATGGATAAAGAAGATGTGGTACATATATACAATGGAATATTACTCAGCCATAAAAAGGAACGATATTGGGTCATTTGTAGAGACGTGGATGGATCTAGAGACTGTCATACAGAGTGAAGTAAGAAAGAGAAAAGCAAATATCGTATATTAACGCATATATATGGAACCTAGAAAAATGGTACAGATGAACCAGTTTGCAAGGCAGAAATAGAGACACAGATGTAGAGAACAAACGTATGGACACCAAGGGGGGGGAAGTAGTGGTGGTGGTGGTGGGATGAACTGGGAGATTGGGATCGACAAGTATACACTAATATGTATGAAATGGATAACTAATAAGAACCTGCTGTATAAAAAAATAAATAAAATAAAATTCAAAAAAAAAAAAGAATAGAAGAGGCTGGGTCAAATGGCCAATCAAGGAGCGGAGACCTAGTCAGGGAAGGGGTGAGGTCAGGAGGAGCTGACAGACTCAGAGGGGTTGAGAGCTGAAGGTCTTGAGGAAGAATGAGGGGTTTAGGGAAAAGCTGAAAGGACAGAAGATTTGTACCCAGAGAGTGGCATGTTTGAAGTCAAGCGTTCAGAGGTGGAGCAGTTCCAGGTGATACCAGGTACTGTCAGATCAGTCTCTCTTAGAGGATAAAAGCTAACTGATAAATTCACCCTAAACCGCAAGGCAGTTTACCCTACCTCGAGTCTGCATTTTAAATCCAAGGCCCAAAGAGGAGCCTACATTTTCTTCCAAGGAATTAGCTCTTTCCATATTATGGCATCTCAGACACTGCCTGAGAGTCTGTGTGCTCTAGGAAGGAGGGCATGTGGGCAGGGGAGGGGGCAAGGTGCCCAAATCACAGCCCATGAGCAGATCCTACCGGGCCTGGTCCAGACTTTCAGAGGGAGGCTCACCCTGGGGCTTACAGAAAGGTGTGCAGCTTCTGGGGACCTCTGGGACATTAGGTGGTAGAGAAAATAAAACACACTAAAATGGCAGTCAGGGTAAACCTGGACCATTTGGTGAAATTCAGAGGGAAAAACCCCAAGCAGAATCTGAAGGCAATTAAGTCACATCTCTAGTGCATGTCAGAGAAATGCTCTGTGTTGCCCCGGGGCCAGGAATCACTCAGTTAAACAACAAAAGCCCAAAGGGAAACAGAGGACCAGTACCTCCTCCTCTTAGACGTGAAGTGTAGCTCCTCCTCCTGTCTCCTGCCATGTGCCCTCTGCCCCCAGCTTCTGGCACTGCCAGCTGTCTGCAGTGCAGCCCTCCTCCCCCGGGACTCAACATGGATGGATCCTCTCTCCTCCCATGCTCTCTGGCCCTGGTCTTGTCTGTTCCCTATCACTCCCTCCCAGGAGCTTCCTAGAGGAGCTGCAGGGGGCTCTCCTCTCCACCTCCTCCAGACATGACCCCCTAATGTGTAAACAGGAAAGAATGTTTGTTCTGAGTGGGAAGCAGAGGGGCAATGCTGAATCGACATTGCCTTCCATGGACGGTGCCTGGGCCGAGAGGGCTCTGCCTTTGTGCACACCTCTTAAGCCCCTGCGCAGTCCCGCGCGGGCCCTTCTATTTGCCCCACAGGAGTGCCAGGGGCATAAGCCCACACCACCATGTCTTCACATGCTCTACCTCCAGCCCCTGCCATGTCCTGGGCCCCCCTTCCTCCTCAACCTCTCCAAATCCAGCTCTTTCTCCAAATCCACCATGTGGGAGGGATGAGTTGGGGGCAGAGACAATTTAGCTTTCACAGCCCAGTGCCAGGATCAGCTAAGCACTATTCCAAGGACCATGTTTTTCAGAACGGAAATGTAATCAACGGATGCATTTCTCTCCCGGGAGATAGCTGAACTCCCAGAGCACCACATTCATCTTCTCTTGGTACACACACCGCTGGGGAGAGATCAGGCTTCTTCCCTTCTCCCCAAGCTTCTCCCCATTCAGTTCCGGGAATGTTGACTTTTAACCAGCTCTCCCATGTGAGGAAAGCCAGAGGCTAGGGACCTGGGAAGGCAAAGTGGCAGAATAAGTCAAAGAGCTGTGACTGTTTTCAGGACCTAAGCTGTCTGGTATGGCATGGAGGGGGTGATTATTTTGAGTGACCACTGGTGAAATAGTTATTGAGCTGTGAAGGGAAACACTGCAGAGTAAAGCAGAGAACCAGTAACTGATTTAAAAGCCAGGAGTTCTCGTCCTCACATCATTGCCTTGCTGCGCAGGATCGGCAAGTCCTTTACCCTCCAGTTAAGAGAGAACATCTAGTTGAAGCCCACATACTAACGATGAGGAAGTGGAAAGGCTGAGCTGCCCCAAGCTGCAGTTCCAGATGGACAGAAGCAAGGACAGTATCAGGAGCCTGCCTCCAGGGCCTGCCCACTGTCCTGCCCATCACTAATTCGTCTGGGAAAGCCCTGGACCTATCTGACCCGCAAAGAAGCCATTGGCCTTCCTTCCAAGTAGACCAAGAGGAGCAGCCTCAGATGGACATTAGGAGACTTGGTCAGGCCCCAGCAGGAAACAGAGACACTTAACTGGGATGATGAAAGTAAGGGATGAAGGGACCATCTGCAGGGGTGTGACAGCATTAAGGGACTCAACAAGGAATGTTGAGGCAGCTGGAGACGAGCAACAGCAGGAAGCTCTTCCCACCCCCAGGCCTGAAATAGTGTTCTTGGGGACCCAGGGAGAGCTGGAGCCATGCGAGGAGGGGGAGCTGTAGCTTCAAAGCAAGGGAGGGAGAGAGCAAGCGGAGCAAATACCCTGATCTTTCTTGGATGGCTTCTGATCTCCTCCCGAAGCTTCCTGTTCATCTAACCCAAAGCGGAAGGCAGAGGGCAAGGAGCCCTGTGATGCCATCCTTAGAGGTGAGTCTCCTGAAGCACAGAGGGAGCCTTGGGTTGGGAACAAAGTGCAGTCACAAAGCCTGCAGAGGGGGCGTTGTAGATGGTACACTCCAGTAGAAACAGCAAGGCCTCTGGAGCCAGTAGTGAAGATGATTCCTCATTTTACTGCTTGTAGCTGTATGATCTTGGGAAAGTCACTGCACTCTCTGAGCTTGATTTTCTCCTTAGAGCTAATTATACCCTCTTAATGGAGTGGTTGTGAGGATTAAATGAGGTGCTTGTGTAAAAACATCAACAATATACTAGGTGTTTATCAGGATCAGTTTCCCTTCTCTTCAGAGTCTACCTTCCAAGCTCTGCCGAATCAGAGGCTCTAGGGTAGAGTGGAATGGAGAAAATATATAGGCTTCAGATTTGGATGCTGGCTTCACGGCTCCCAGCTGTATGACCTTGGGCAAGTCATTTATCCTCTCTAACTTTGTTTTCTTAGTAGTAAAAAAAAGCAATATCCAGCTCATAAGGTTGTTGTGAGGATTAGAAATTATTTAAGGCATCTGGTAAGGTATTGGGTTCATGGTAGATGGACCCTGGAGTCAGACTAATTCAAATCCGATGTCCCTACTTGTTAACCGTGTGACCCTGGACAAGTTTTTGGATCTGTCTGAGCCTGTTTCTTTATCTATAAAATGGGAATAATAAGAGTACCTTTCTCTAAGGGTTGTGATAATGAAGTAATGGGCATACAACTTACCAAACAGTCTGCCCTCAAAAATTTGCTATTGTTCTTGTTTGTTACTGATGTCACTCTTGCAATGTTTCTTTCCCCAATCAAGCATTCAACCTATCTGTCTACTCAGACTCCAAGGTCTTTACTGGAGAAAAGCAAGTAGGGATTGAGGGGGAGGGGAGACAAACAGCTCATCTAGAGGGTTCAGGGCAGGAGGATGGCTTGGTCTGATTAGCAAATGCCCTTGCCTACAACACACATACAGACACGAGGTTCGGTTCAGCACTCAGCCTGTAACTCTCCCTGACAGGTCACCCAGAGAACAGGAAGGACTGTCCTGCCCACCCCAGATCTCCTGATGCCTTGTCGTGACTCTGGCTGTCTTTCAGCTGGCTGAAAACAGAGGGAAAGGGATTGTACGGTATGACTAGACCTGGAACTGTATCCCCCCAATAATAATTTGCTGAACACTTACTATGTACTAGGCACCATTGGAGACAATGTAATTAGCCCTCGTCAATTTCAACAATATTGTGAAATTAGTGTTGTTGGCATAGTAACGTTAGTAATATTGGAAGTTGAAGCCCAGAGAGGTTAGGGAACTTGACCAGCATCACATGGACAATAATTGAGAGAGTCCTCATCTGAAATCAGGTCTGATTGTTCCCAAAGCCCAAGTTTGGGCAGCTGTGCCAGGTGGCCTCCCGGAAGAACGGCACATGTGTTGAACATCAGTGGAGGGGGTTGGGAAGAGGATGGGAAGACAGGGGTGAGGAATGAGCCTGGGACAGATGTGAGCAGTGTGGTCTGCCCCCTCTGGTCATTTCCCTAGGAGGGTTGGATACTGAGGACCTCTGGAGCTCCTTCCCCTCTGATACCCTGTGAGCCAGACCCTAACTACCAGGACCCTGGAGAGGAGAGAGAGCAATCCTCTGTTTCCCAGGCTCCAGAATTTGCCTCCTTTCCTCCTCCCCATCTCAGTCCCTTGGGCCCTTGATCACTTTTCCTACTCTGAGCTGCAGAAAGCCTCGTAGCTAATGACTTCCTATGCTAATCGTCTTTGAGCTGTGGCAGAGGATGCCTGGAGAGCAAGGGTGGGCTTTCAGACAGTAGTGGGGGGAACACTTTCTTACGTCACACTCCCACATGCTTTTGAGCACTTACTCTGCTGGCCTGTCAGGCTGGTCTGCGGTCTCGGGTGCTGGCTGACCGGCCAAAGCATTGTGGGGAGGGGCGGCCGGGCCCCTACAGCCTCAGTCTGCCTCTTCAGAGCACGGGTGCACTTCTTGGGATCTCTGTAGCCAGGACAAGAGGAGAGAAGCAGAGGGACACCAGCATAGTGAAAAGGCCCGGCCATGGAGTTGCATGGGAGGGGGAAGCACATGCCCTCTACCCTTCAGAACTGGACCCCAAGGCTGTGTTCTAATTCATTGGTTTCTTCACTGATTCCACAATCAGCTGTGGAGCGCTTGCTTTTGTATGAGCTCTGCGTGGGCCGAATCCGACAGCATCCTGCCCTCAAATTGCTTAAATCTAGTAGGAGCGATAAAACGTGTATACGCCAAAAAATGCCAAAGCATGAAAGTCATCCCAGCCTGTCTTTGGCGTTCATGAGAGTTACAAGGGTTCAGAGGAGGGAGAGACAGCTGGTAGCTGGAGGTGGTGGATGCTTACATAGCATTTACCCTGTGCCAGTCAGTGTTCTAAGTGCTTTGCATATATTCACTCCTTTAATCCTCACAACTAACCTGCCATTTTACAGATGAAGAAACAGGCACGGAGAGGCCGAGGAACTTTCCCAAGGGCCCCAAACTGGTAAGTGGATTTGATCAGGTTGTGTGGTACTCTTAACCCCTAGGTTATTCTGCCTGCTCCTGCCCTGCCCTCATGTCTCACCGCCTGATTGTTAAAACACAGTAATAGAAATGAGCACTGATGTCTTCACCGCTCTTATATTCAGTGTTAAAAATCACTGTTATCTGCGGGCATGTTCCTATGTGTTATTGCTGGATTATAAGCTACAAAGAATCTCATTCAGCTACACTTATTGAGTGTCTGCCAAGAGCCAGACACTGTTGTAGCTGCTTTGCATATTCTAGGTCAATTTACTTCTTGCAACAGCCTTGGGAAATAGTGGCAATTTCCCCTGTTTCCCAGAGCAGGAAAACGGAAGACAGACAAGAAAGACTTGCTGCTTGTGGAACTAAGCTTTGGGCACACTTCTTTTAACACCAACTTACTGCTTTTAATTTTAAAGGTTAACATGAATACTGTTGATGTTTATGACATGGAACCCTATTCAGCATAGCCTAGAATGAGTATCCCTTTCATCTGTTTTTGTTTGTTTTTGCATGTGAGGTAGGCCTTGTTTTTTTATTTTTATTTTTTAGAACTAGCATCTTAACTCAACATTCAAGAGCATGGAACATGGGCTTTGGGTTTGGTCCTGATTTCAAGTTTTCTGACTGTTACTTTAGGTATGTAAACTTGGGAAAATCTCAAATCTCTGAACCTCAGTTTCCTCGTCTAGAAAGTGGGGATTATAATAACCAACCCTCACCACAAGGGTATTGGGAGGATTACATTCAATAGCATACAGAGAAAGAGAAAAAAAAGAGAAAAAAAGAAAAGAGAGAGAGAAAAAAAGAGAGAGAGAGAAAAAAAAGCATACAGAAAGTGCCAAGAACTGTGTATGGTACCCAGTGAGTGGTAACTCTTCTTTATGGAGAGCCACACAGCATGGGTCCAATAAACGCACATTGGGGTAGGGGGTTTTACATAGTAACCTAACACATCTTTTCATTTCATCCTGTCAGTAACCTTGTGAGACAGATGTTCCCATTTCAGAGATAGATAGTCCACAAATAGTAACTAGCAGAGCAGACTTTCAAATGCATGACTCAGGGCTCTCCAACCCAGGGCCCTCCCTGCCTTCTGTCACCTGTACCATGGGGACAATGGCCACATTAGTCCTACCATCCAGGGGAAGGCTGGGAGATTCCTATGACAGGATAAGTACCCAGAGGTGCTTTATAAACAAAAGGTCCACAGAACACCAGTGATGGTCCTATGGATTTTCCTCCCTGATGCGAAGAGAGATTAGTGCCTCTAAGGTACATTTACCAAGGTGTGTTCCCAGACACATCAATCCCGTGAGGGGTTTCAAGAAAAAAAAAGGGTTTCTTGGCCAAATTTGTTTGGCTGTGGCCAGTCCAGCCTCATAGAAAGCCATCTATTTTGCTTATAAGTCCTGGCAGAAAATTCCTAGATCTTCAGCTTAATTCGAAATTCTCTATCTGTAATCTGGCTGTTGGATCCAGGTGTATGGTAGTTTGAGTGAAAGTTTATTGGTTCAGCTATTGATGACAGTGCACCACCCCCTGGTGCTGGGGGGAGATAAGACGCTGAGAGCTCCCTTCACCTACTGGGAGTCCCATCTGGCGTTAGCTGTGCGGGCCCTGTGATCCAGAGTGCATCTTTGTGAGGTTGGCTTTACTTGCTGACCTTACCCTGGTCTTTGCCCTAACCAGTTGCCTTCTATCCTTTACCTGATATAGTAGATGTCTCCTACCATCCTGAGTACCAGTCTTAGGGTCCTGTGTCCATGGGGATCCTACTCCATGGGGCTCTTAGACCCCCACACCTTTTAACTTGGAAAATCACAATGTACATGAACACATTAAGGGCTCTACGAAATGTTTTAGTTGATCATGGGTCTCTTTATCCTATAACACCTATTGATATCCTACAACCCACCTTGGGAAACGTTGTCCTCATGGAAGAGATCCCAAGTACCATTGTCTTAATGGAAGAGATCCCAAGTTTCAAAAACCCCTTCACGAGCCTCCATCTCTGAGTAATCAATAAAAAGGCATTAAGGCTCACCATGGGCAAGGTCCTGAGGGAGCACGTGGAGAGCATGGGAGGCTGCAGAGCTGTACGTAGTCCCAGAGCCCACTCTCAAGGAATCCACAGCACGATAGAGGGAGGTGACACACACCACTGAGGCTCAAGGAGGATGAGTGCAGTCTGGTGCTAAAGACCGAGTAAGTGAAAAAATATTCCAATGAATGGATTAAGAAGAGGTGGTGTATATCTATATCATATCTATATCTACACACACACACACACACACACACACACACACAATAGAGTACTACTCAGTCATAAAGAGGAGGGGGTCTTGCCCTTTGCAGCGGCATGAATGGACGTTGGGGGTATTGGTACTAGGTGAAGTGGGTCACATGTAGCAAGACAAATACCATATACGATTTCACTCACATGTGGAATAAAAACAGACAAGCAAACAAAGAAACAAAATAAATGAACAAACCAAATCAAACCAAACAGGTAGATACAGAGAACAGCATAGCGGTGATTGGAGGGTAAGGGACAGCAGGGAGGGCAAAATGGCTAAAGGGGATCAACTGCACGTGACGAATGGAAACTAAATATTTGGTGGGGATACACTGAAGTGTATACAGAAGTAGAAATACAAGGTTGTACGTATGAAACTTACATAATGTTATAAACCAATATGACCTCAATTAAAAAACAAATTTAGAAAAATCTTCCGGAAAAATAAATAAGTAAAGACAAAGTAAGAAGGGCCCTGGCCATGCTCTAAGAGATGCACACGGGGACGAGGTCAGGAGAGAAAAGGAATTGGGTGGCAAACTGGTAAAGGTCCGGGCACCATGGGTGCTCCTTCAGAGAAGAAGAGGAAAGGCAACCCAGCTTGGAACCAAAGAAAGCAATCCCAAGTGAGGCTGAGAACCCGGCCAGGTACGCCATCAGGTGTGGAGGAGGAAACTTGGCAGGGCCCCGGCGGAGCGAGTGGCAGAGTGGTGGAAGAGCAGCCACCACCAAAGCCCTGCACAGAAGGAGCATCCATGAATAAGATGTCTTGGCTCCTCCTGGGGACGGGGGAGGCTGTGGGAAGCTGGTCCCAAGAGAGCAGTCCAGAGACGGGGGAGAGCTTGCTGGGCCCAGCTCAGAAATCTCTGACTCTAGAACCGTAAAGGGGACAGTGGGTGGGAAGAAGTGGCTTACCTTGGTCCTCCCCAAGACTATCGTTTGCACTTCCCTGTAGACCAGAAAACAAAGAAGAGAACGACAACAACAGAACTTAATCTGAGCTCAGCATCATCCTGAGAGCTGAACACTGGGAGTTAATCATCCAATGAATGTTTATGGAGCATCTGCTCTGTGAAAGAAACTGCACTGGCCCCACCTGGGTCTCCATCCTTCAGAAAGGAGAAGGCTGGGATCGAGGCCACACCTGGAAAACAACAGCTTTCAGTACCAGTCGATGCTTGAAGGGCACTTGATGAATGATACCAACCATAGGTCCTGCGTTCATCCTCTCTGTCCATTCTGAGCCAGGACCTGCAATCCGGCTTCAGGCAGGGAGAAAGCCTCCAGGCTGATGGTCAGGGTGGGCTTCATTCCATTCTGCTAGCTGATATGAAGGAGCCCACCTGGGTGCTGGGTGCTAGGGGTAGGTGCAGGAGAGATAAGGAAATTAAAACTACACAACCTCACGCGGGTGCTTTTGACAGAACCTAGGACTACTGCCGCCTGTCCAGCGTTAGGAGACAAGGAATACGTTACAGAGGTGGCGTGCCTGAGTAGATCTGAATGGTGATGGAGAGTGAGCGCATTTCCTGAGTAGAAGAGAAATGAGTGGGCTTAGAGCTAGCCCACGGTGAACTGTGAACAATCTTGGCTATACCCAGAGGAACAGGCCTTTCACAGGACCATCACACGTCATATGTGAGCTAGAGGGGAAAATGAAGGTGAGCAGCCTGGCCTCGTGAGAATATGGGGCTGGAGAAGAGGAAGACGTTGTGACACACCTAAGTCCTGCTAAGGAGTCCAGCCCTTACTGGGGAGTCACTGAGGGTCCACTGGAAGATGTTACACAGAGCAGGATACCTTACGTTTGCCCTTTAGAAAGAGCTTTCTGGTGCCCATTCTAAGAAGGCCTGGGAGGCCTAGTGAGACCAGAGTCAGGGACTCAGGTAGGGCTTGAACCAGGACTTGAGGATAACTTCAGTTCAGGCCTGTGGAGACTGGGGCAGCCTTCAAGGTTGGAAGAAAAGTTTGGTATTGATTCAAAGATGACCCTGTGTAAGGGGGCAGGAAGCAGACCAGACCCACCTGGATTCCAGGGCCCTGCAGCCACACGGGGCTCCACCTCTCTCCCATTATCTCCCTCTCACCAACTTCAAATACTGTTTTGGGGACCAGCCCACCTTGTATCCTGTAGAGAAGTTGAAAACCAGCTCCTCCAGAGGGAGGAGAATAAAGAGAAAGAAGAGAAGAGAAAGAGCTGCTGAGGGGAGGGACAAGAATCGGTGGAGGTCCCGCCCCTCCAGCTTTGCGCTCGAGCCAAGAGGAGGGCGGGGGATGGTCTAGACTGTAGAGCAGACTCCGGGGACTCGGGTGTTGCCCAGAGCACTGGCAAGGCAGCCCTGGACCTGGGGGTCCCTCTGGGACACAGACAGACAGTCATGTCTGTTGATAATGTTTGAAGTGATGACAGGATGGCAGACAGTGACAATAGGCTTGGAAGCAGAGCTAGTTCAGCTGGTCTGGGAACCAGGGGAGGGGATGTGCTAGAAAGGAACAAAGTGCTGATGATTCAAAATGCAGTTGGGGGGATGGTTGGAGGAGTGCGCGGGGGTGGCGGGTGAATAGTGGGCATCAAAGCATTTACCAATTAGACAGTCTGGGCACGGAGCAGATGAGTGGCAGATGCAATTACATTTCCCATCCGCGAGCTGTGAGCCGCCCCTGAGCCTCTTGCGGATGCATCAGTCGGGCCTCAATGTCTCTGACCCTCCTATCAACGAAGGAGCCGGGACTGAAGCCCAACACCTTGAAACCGAGGACAGAGAAGTCAGGGTCCAAGCCCCTTCTCCATCTCCAGCACTAGGACCACAAAGATTCAGTAATGCTTCCCAGCTGCCCAGCACTCTGACTGACCTCTCTTCCCAGACCCACAGGGATGAAAGCAAATGAAGATTTCAGAGGCTCTAATCTGCCCAAACCTGAGGGTAGACATAGACCCTCTCTGTCCACCCAGGGCTCAGCTTAAGCCAAAGCTGGGACAGAGCCGAGGGCCCAGGAGCAGTGACAGGCAGAGCATGAGGAGACTCAGACGAAGTAATGACAGCCCACACCCTACTTCCCTTGGGCTGAAACTATGCCTGTGCTGTCCAACTCAGTAGCTGCTAGCCGCCTGTGTCTATTTTCATTTAAATTAATTAAAATTGAATATGATTCAAAATGTAGTTCCTCAGTCATGCTAGCCACACTTCAAGTGCTCTGTAACCACATGCAGCTAGTGGTTACCATGTGAGACAGCCAGATAGAGAACACTTCCATCATGGCAGAAAGTTCTGTTGGATAGCTCGGGACACCCAGAAGTAACAATGTCAGCATAAAAATGAAAAGCCACACCTTATACCCTGTACAGAAGAGGGTTCTTTGGCTCCGTGTCCCTGTTCTCCTGTAGAGCCCTTTCTCCTTACTCTGGGACCCTCCTCCTCAGATGCCAGGCGCCCTGCTTTCCCATCCTCACCCCAGCGTCCTGAGCAGTGATACATCTCTTGTCTGCTCACCCCTAGGTGGCCTCGTCTGGCTAGGCCCTGGCCCCCCCGGCTCTTCTTCCATGAAGATGGGGCACAGGAGAATTACACACAAGTACTGCAGTGTGGAGTGTGTGTCCCTGACCCCTGCCTTCTCTTCTACCCTGGTGACCTGGGCTGGACCTAAGGCTCCCTGTACCTGCCTCATGGGAACCCAGACCTCGCCCTCAGTGACCAGGCCCTCGTCCTCTCCTCAGAGCATTCCCCAGAGGCCTCCAGAGCACCTCTGCCCCAGGCCACGAGCTGCCACAGTTCTTCTAGCACTCCAAGTTGGATCTTACCTGACCCCCCCCTCCAAGTGTCTTCCCCACAGGACCCCCTGCTCCTAAGGCTAAGGATGGGTCACCTATTAAGGCTACCCCAAGGTGGGATATTGTCCCAAGCCCTACAGGTCTCAGCAATCTGTTTATTTCTCAGGCACCTCTGTCCAACCCTCTATCACCAAATTTCCTGGGTTACTGGGGGCATGTGGCAAAGATTGCTGACGGATCACCAAATCCATTTCACCTCCTTCCTGGGCATACAGCTAAGCTTCACTTTCCATCCTCCCTTGCAGTTTAGCACATCCTTGGGAATGAGTTCTGGCCAATGGCATGTGAGGTGGTGCGTGCCACTTCAGGTACCATGACCTAGGTATGATCTCTGTGTTCTCTCCCCATCAGCTGGATGTTGGGACACAGGGCAGCCTTGTGTTGAACATGGTAAAGCCAGGGCCACCTGGGTCCTTGAATAACTGAGTAGAGCATAACCACCACCACCCACCAGCCCCCCGCAACCTGGGCCTGCATTAGAGCGAGAGGGTCATTCACACATGCACACATCTGTCCACAGGGTCTCTTCACATCTGGCTGGAGGTGTTCCTCCAGGCTCCCAGCTCCCAGTACTATTTCTGGTTAACAGGCAGGGCAGGTCTGCCTCCACGCTCTGTGAATGAAGGAATTTTTCTTCCCCAGCCACTTCCCTGTCCATGTCACCTTTCAAGTGAGCCTATAAATTGCTTTGGACAATCTCGCTCCAGTCCTGAGGCCAGAAAGGCCATTTCTGCCCCTGCAGGCTGCTTAATGACTTGGCTCTTGCCACTTGGCAAGCTCCTTCCTCTCTCACTGTAGAAAAAAGAGCTGAGTGATGGTCAGAGGAGGGAGCAAGGACTTCAGTTCAGAGCAGCCCCCTGTCTCTAAACTACAGAAAGAGGCCCCTAACTTTCTCCCTCCCCCCACCTCCTGCAGGTAGAAGCCTCTGTGTCCGCAAATTTTGATTTAAATTGCAGAGATTAGGTTTGAAGCTCAGAGAAGGACCCTGTTTGATTTGACAAAGAGGCCCAGCGCACTGCCAGTAGAAGGCCTTCCTCGTACCACCTGGCAACTTTCAGCTGCCCCACCCCAGGGCTGAGAGCGGGCGGCAGTCTCCACAGACTGTGCCATGGGTCTGGGGTCCCCCCGCTTCCACTGCTCTCTGCTCCCTCCTGGGTGGGATCTTTGGCGAGGCGTGTGCTCCAGCTAAAGACATCTCAGTCCAAACTGCATTAGAAGGAGTTTCTTAAACTAACTGAAAGGGCTTAGTCAAGTGTTCATCAAGCCATAAATGGACAGCTGCCTCCCGCCTTGAGCCCAATGCCTGGATTATTCATTCCTTTTGGCTTTCAGATCCTCCTTTTGGATCCAACAGAAGCTGCTCCTTCCACAGCCACCTTAGTTTGTAATGTCCTCCCAGCTGCATGTCCGCCCCACCCCCCAGTCCCCTCCAGCGTTTTCCTTATTTTGGTAGAATAGGCATATCTCTCTCTTCTCCAGGCCCCTTCTTTCATCCTGGACAGAGTCTCTGGGACACTGCTTCAGGCTTCTCTCACTTCTAACCAATTCCTTTTCCCCTCTTGTCACGGCAGTCTTAAACACATTTTGTTGGCCCTTCTACATTTTACTGAACTTTCCCTAAATTATCTCCAACCTGTTTATCTCTCTCTATTCCACCATGCTCTAAAAAGGAAGCAAGTCTGGTCTTCAGCAGCATCCCTATTTCTGCATGTTTCCCAGGGCTACTTCTTTCTTTCCTTGTCACTAGCATCCACCTTGTCCAGTCTCTACCCCTCAGGTGTTATCACACACATTTACTGACTGTGTAACATGTGCCCAGGCACTATGTAAATGCAACACCTGCATTTTTTCATTTCATCCTCACAACACCTCATGATGGTAGGTGCTATTATCCTGTTTTAGAGGTGAGGAGACTGAGGGAGGCCCAGCGGGACTGAGTCACTCGCCTAGTCACGCAGTCAGTGGGAATAGGGATTCGGACCAAGGTCTGTCGCACTCTCTGGTCAGCTCTGCCTAACACACACCTCAAGTCAACAAACATTTAGCAAAAGCTGGGCGTGCACAGTGCTATGGGTAATGGTTGCTTGGAGAGGAAACAAAGAAATAAAATAAGATTTTGTCCATGCCCTCCAAGAGGATCCACTTAGGGCCAGAGACAGATGTGTAAATATATGTAATACTTGGAAAGTGCAGTGGATAAAAATAACCACAGTGTCCTGAGCGTGTAGGAGAAGGAGTAACTATTGTCATGAGGGATGTGAAGCCCCTTCAGAAAGGTCTTGCTTATCTAAACAAAAATCTAAAGATAGATGAGAGCGTATTTCAGGGAAGGATCCTCCAGTCATGGCAGGAAAGTGGGAATTGTTGCAGAGCATCTTAGATGTTAAACTCCTGGGTTCTGGGTCAAATTCTTGATTTGGATCTT
The DNA here is from genome assembly GCF_951394435.1 of Stenella coeruleoalba. Taxonomy (NCBI): domain Eukaryota; kingdom Metazoa; phylum Chordata; class Mammalia; order Artiodactyla; family Delphinidae; genus Stenella; species Stenella coeruleoalba. The sequence continues at coordinate 96,484,403 of NC_137169.1, forward strand.
GGGTAAGTAACCTAACTTCTTGGAGCCTCAGTTTCTTTACCTGCAAAGTGAGGAGATACTACCTGCCTTGTAGGAGTGTTGGGAGGCTTAATTGTTCAAGTAAAGGATTGAGCATAGTAACTGGAATGTTTTAAGTGTTCAATGATTATAATTCCCATAATCTTTCTTTTTGCCACAAAATCCCCCAATTCTATCTCATGACAAATAGTATTTATTGAATATCTTCTTAGAGTCAGGTGGCTTCACACAGGTTAACTCATTCAGTTCTCAGAACCAAGCTGTACATTTTGTTTGGCCTGGTTGGTTGTCACTGTCTTAACAGATGAGGGGGCCCAGGCTCAGAGGGTTCTGAAATTTGCTCAAGGTCATTGGAGAGACCTTCACGAGGACTCCAGTGGGCTCTGCCTGGCTCTGCAAGGACCTTGCTTTTTCTTTTGCATGAGTCACCAAGAACTCCTGGAGTTGCTGAGTGGAAGCGGAGGCATCAAGATCCCGGGGGACCTTGGAGGACATTGGGTCCCAAGCTGAAGTATCTGTGGAAGGAGAAGGCCACTAGGCATTCTCCTGGTGGCCCTACAAACACTGAGCTGTCTTCCTGCTTACAGTGGGGAGAGGCAAGCAAAGCAGCTGATTTTCCTCGGAAATGTCTACATTTCTGACAAAATCTGCCCTGGGGGTGTTGTCTATCCTTGCTACAAGGCAATGGGAAGACAGTGGGAGTCGGCATCTTATTGGAATGAATACAGGATTCGAAGATAGTCGGACATGGATTCAAATCCCAGTTCCAGGCCTCAAGCTGGGTAGCCTGGGTGAGATACTTCTGACTGGTCCTCAGTTTGCTTGTCTGCAGACAAGGATGATCATACTCACCCAGCCTCCAGTGACTCCAGAGAGCAGTCACTAGAGCCAGTCAGTCAACGCATGGGGCACAATTCACAGAGTCAGGGCGATTTGGTGTTTGTAGTTGTTGAAATGAGCGAGCGGGTATTCGGATGATTCACTGTCCAAGGGAGGAAAACCGACCTACCACCTGCCCGATAGAGGAGAGCAGCCAGCTCTGGGCCACCACCTGGGAGTCCTTGGAGCCCCCTGGGATTGAGTTCTTCCCCTCCCCACCCCCTTCCCCCCCATCATTTGTGTGTGGTCTATACCACATACATTATTCATGGATCATAAAGTCCTCCAAGCCAGCCCCATGTGACCCCTTTGATGACATCCCCACAGCTGCCACCCAGTGCCACACACAGAGAACACACTAAATCCCTGCTTCTTGACTGACTGAGTCAGTGTTGGGGTACCTGCTTTGGTCCCTGCTTGTTGGCCTTTACAGAGCCTCCACCTACTAAGACTTGTCCCCGCACATGGAATCCATCCCTTACCCAGGCCTTTTCAAACAGGAAACTTCCCCTGTGGCCCACTGGCCATTGTTTCCTTTCAGGCCTTCATCACTTCCCATGTGGCTGAGGTTATGGATTTCAAAGCAAGGCCACAGAATGTGAGCTCCAGGCTGCTTTTTTCACGGCTTCTGCCAGTCCTGTTGCTCTGCATCCATCCCTGAAAAGCTTTGGCTGGAACCAGAGGCCAATAGGCTGAAGTTCCTGTTGCCTGGCCCTTCTCAGCATCCAAACCAGCAAACCAAGGGCTTCCCCGGGGCTGAGTGACCTCCTCTGGGCAGCGGGCCAGAGCCCAGCAAAGCGCTGCTTCTTTAGCTGCTGAGGCTGCTTGAGGCCTGGGCTGCATCCCAGAGGATGAGGGTCCAGCTGTGCGGCTGGGAATCTCAGGGGCTCAGGGCTGCACGGAACTTAGGGGCCACCAAGTTCAACCCTTCTGTTGTTCAAAGCAGGCCGAAGAGGCACGGCAACCAGAATAGGGTCACACTGCAATGTAGGGGCAGAAGTGTGCTGGGCCACAGCCCTGTTCCCCAGCCCTGGGCTATTTCCTCCCCAAAGGTCCCAGTGCCTGGACTAGAAGAGTCCAAAGCCTGGCTCCACCCCTTTCCTTTTGGGTCCTCTGCTATTTGGCTTTTTCAGGGAAAAAGAAGTCTATTTAGTTTGTTGTTTCCAATTTCAGACTAAGAGGTACTGGAAAGAATAGTATCTATAAGGAAAAAAACTGTTATTGTCTCCCTTTGATGGATGAGGAAGCAGAGGCTCCCAGATAGGAAGTATCTTGCCCAAGGTCTCACAGCTAGTGCTGGGTTCCAACTCAGGCAGCTGGCTTTATCACATTATGCTGCCCCATCACCCTCAACCTCAGATGCACTGGCTGCTCCTTGGAGCCCCAGAGGCCAGGCTCCTCAGTTTGGGCAGCTCACTGTAGGGGTCCAGTCACTTTCTCCAAATAGTCATGAAGATTCTAGAGGCAACTGAAAAGGGCAGGAACTTTCCTTTCTCTAGTCCCACTGTTCTCTGAGCCTCAGTTTTTATGTGTTTTTGGTTTGTTTGTTTTTAGTCAGTAAAACTGGGGGCTCAAATTAGTTCTCCAAGATTCCTTACTTATTAACAGCTAACAAGCATGGAGTACTGTGCTGAGCCCTCATACAGAAGCATCAGTGCCCACCATCCCTCTCCCGGAGAGGAGGGGGCAGCACATTCCCGGCTTCAAGGGCTTGGATGAGTGGAGAAAACACACAGTCTGGAAGAATATATACGTGGGTCTTTGACTTCGGGTCCAAGGGGCCCTTCTAACCATTATAGGATCCATGGGAGGAACTAGAGTTTTGGGAGTGACTTCTTTCCCATTCCATCCTCCAGGTCCCCTCTCATTCCATGTGTGTTCCACCTGCCTGATTTCTCAGCCCTCAAAGACCTCACGGGACCACGGTTTGAGGGTGGAGAGACCTGTTTTCCCCAGGTCCTTGCACCTCTCTGCAGCGGGGTGCCGTGGGATGGAGAGGGGTATGGGGAGGGCCTCTCCCCACCTTCCAGGGCAGTGTCTCTGCAGGATGAGTTCACAGTGCCCAGAGTAACAGTACAGTGGGCATCCCCTCCTCACTGCCAGGTGCAAAAGGCCTCTCTTCCACTGCTGTGCCCAGATGTGCCCACCAGGTTGGAAGAGGTGACGAGGGCAGTCCTCTGGCTCCCGTCATTCCCCTACTTCATCTTTATAACAGCACCACCAGAAATTCTGGAGAAAAGGAAACTGAAGGCTGAAAATGACTCATACAAGGTCTTATAAGGTACAGGTGGCAAAACCAGGACACAAAAGCAAATCTGACTCCAAACCTGCCACCTATCCACTGAGTGACCAGTTTTAGCATCCGCTGACTCGTGGTCAGCCAGTGAGCCCTTCCCCCACCCCAATGGAGATTTCAACCAGACCCTAGAGCCTCAAACTCCTTAGTGAGGTCACAGGTTCTCTCTGAAGCAAACCGCCGCACCCAGCCCTGCCCTGGCAGGCCTTCTTCTCTAATACACGTCCTGGGATGTGTCCAGTTGCATGACATGTTTTGCTGGGACTAGTTCCCTCTAGCCTTCCCCCAGTCCCAGCCGTCCCAGATTACCAATCTCATCCATCCTTCTGCAAGCGGGGGGTTATGTCTGCTAGTACAGGGGGCTGAGGGCTCCTACGGCCCTCCTACGGCCCTGGGAGACCCAAGGTGCCCATCCCCCTCGGAATGTTTGCCGCTTGGACCGAGTGACCCAGTTTCCCCAGCGGGGAAGCTCAGCTGGCGGGCTGCGCAGTTTGACATCTGTGTGTCTCTCCTGCCCCCTGTCGGTCACTGTGCAGGAGGCTCTCAAATGTCTGCGATCCCACTTGGGGCCTCGGTGCATTGACTCTCAGGCCTGCAAATGTTTGCTGAATTAACTGAGTGAGGAGTTCTAGGCTCTGGGGTCCAAATTGGCCGAATAAACAGGGACTGCCCTTGACAAAACAGTGAACTCACTGTAGCTGAGCCTGGGCTCCTGCTAGCTGCTAACTACCCCCTTGGCTGTCCTTTTCTCCCTTCCTGCCTGCCCCTCCTGTTCCCTCCCTCCCTGGCCTGCTGCATTCCTCGGAAGAACTAGAATGTCCCAGGCTCAGGTCAACTGGTTTCCCCCCTCCTACCTCTTACAATCTCCTCTACCACCTCCCCTTTGAGTGGTCCCAGTTCTCTGCTTCAATGCCTACAATGACAGCACACTCGCTATCAGAGTAGCCTTCCCCATTTTCTGAGAGCTATAATCAAAAGAATTGTCTTCCTTTCTTCTAGACACTAAACATGACCCCTGTTACTTCCACTCAGAGACTCAGTTCTTGCCTCTTGGGCGAGTCACTCAGAAGTCTGACCTGCCCACTCTGTGACAGCCTTTCAGCTCCTTGAAGGTGGCAGTCACATCCCTCAGACTTCTCCTTTCTCGCCCCAAACATGCTGGGCTCTTCACTTCCTGAGGCTTCCTTAAAAGGGGGAGTCTTGAAAACCAAAAAGCCTGGGAGACACAGACAGTGACTCTCCAATGGTGGAATTCTAGTCTTTTAGTCTGAAGACCTCCTGAAAGGCACCTATCTGCTTACTCCTAGGAGAAGCCCTAAATAACAAGTGGGATAATTCTTTAATCACTATTTCACAGTGTTTTAGATTTAGAATTTACAAAGCTCTTTTACAAAGAGCTCTTTTACAACTTACAAAGCTCTTTTACATGCTATCTCAGTTGAGTGAAATTATTTTCACACCCATTTTAGGGATGATAAAAGTGAGGACTCAGAGAGGAAAAAATCTTGTACATGATCACACAGTAAGTGGATGATAGCTGGCACTCATATCTGATCTTCTGATTCCAAGTCTAACATTCTTCCCACAAAAGTGTTTGTTGTGGCTTCTGCCTCTGGAGAATGTGAAAAGATCAAAAAAGGCAGAAAAAAAGTATTGAGCACTTACTATTTGCCAGGCACTGTTCTAAGTGCTTAATGTGTGTTAATGTTCAAAACAACCACATAAGTTGTGTACTATTATTATTGTTCCCATTTTACTTACCAGGGTTAGTAAGAAAAAGTCCAGTATTCTAGCCCATACAGTTCAGCTGTAGAGTTGGCCCTTCGAACCGCATCCCACACCGCTCCACACTTGCCTGGGTTTGTGCTCACATCTTTGTTTCTGTCCTTGCCTCTCTTTTACCTGACGGGTGATACTGAGGAGAAAGTTCGAGAATCATCCTCTGGGGGCAGGGTGGGGAGACCTTCCTTCAGAGGCAGTGTGGTAGTCGGGAGCCCAGAGGCTGGTTCAAACCCAGGCTCTGCACTTTCCAGCTGAGTGACCTTGGGCAAGTCAGTCAACCTCTCTTCCCCTCGGTTTCATCATCTGTAAAATGACAGTAACACTAGCACCCACCCTGTTGGGTTTCTGTGGGTTGTAAGTTAACATTTTGTAAAGTGCTTAGAGCAGTGCATGTTTATTATTAAATTGGAAACTCTGGCCATTTGAGCTGACTGGGGCAAAGCCTGGAGGGTGGGTCAAAGCAGGGGGCATCCTGTGGAGGCACAGGGAGAATGGGCAGGGGGTGGGGTGGGGAGAAGGATGGAGGATGTGAATGACTTTCAGCAGGAACTGACCTTTCCACGGAGTCACGAGTTCTCTGAATTAAGAGGATCTTCCCGAGGCATCTAACCCAAACGGGCAGTAGAGCAGTAGAGCAGGCAGGAGTCTCGCCAAAGGCCTGGGAAGACCAGGAATTCCCCGCTTCCTGAGACCACAGGACAACTGCAATAAAATAAATGACACTTGGGAGGCTGGGGTTGGGAGAGGTTCCCTTTGGCCTCTTAGGGAGTCTTGACAGCAGGGATATTGAGTCCAGATGCCTTTACACCTGGCCTCAATTTGGCTTCATATCCTGTGAATTCTTAGGCATGATCCAAACCTGCTGTAGAGCTGTATGAGCTCTAGGCTGCTAGCTACACTGATAATAAGAGCCAACGTTTATGGATTCCCATGCACTGGGCCCAATTCTGAACACTTGCTTGTTAACTCTTTTAATTTTTACATCATTGCTTTGACACTGGTTTAGCCCCACTTTACCTAGGAGGAAATGGACACACTGAGAGATTAAAATATTTGACCATCATCATGCAGTGAGTAGTGATCAGAGAATGAGAACCAGATCCTTTGACTCCAGAACCAGTATTCTCAGCACAAGGGAAAGCCACTCATTTCAGAAATAATTGAAATTGTGTATTGAAAAATTCTTTATTTTGTCTGAAAATTGAACTGGGTCTTTAAAGGTTTTAGAGAAGCAGGTTTCTCTTTCAGTTTGTGGCAGCATTTTCTCAGAACCAAACGGTGACACGGATAGCATCCCTTGCTCCCCCAGCAGTATCCGAGGGCTTGTTTCATGCCAGGCATTGCACCAGGCCCTGGGGAGGCTACACAGACTCAACCACTGCCCCATGGAGTTTACAGTCTGGTGAGGCAGAGACACTGGACAGGTGGTTGTGGCAGCATATAATCCCACACCATGATGAGTGTTCTGAAGGAAAAGTCCAGGATACTCTGAGAGTACATGATGGGCATAGGCAGTGTCCTAGACTGGTGGGGGAAAGGGCACATGGCAGGAAAACTTTTGTCTGTACGTGTGTAAATGAAAGCTTTTCATATGCAAGAACATCTTTTTCTAAGATTATTTCTGAGTGAGTATAAATAATGGACATGGACTCAAATTTCACTCAGAGAAAAGAGATTCAATACTTACTTCCCACCTCTTGGAAGAGGCTCAGAGTTCTAGACACAAGAAGGCTTCTTAGACTGCATAGTCCCTGCGTGGGTAAAGAGGGTGAAAACTGCTTCTCTGGTGTCCAGTGAGCTGGCATAAGAGTATCTTCATGATCCCAGGACCTTATATTATAGTGCCCTGGTTCTCCTTTAGAAAATGACAATTCATACACATTTATGGTGTGCTCCAGCTTTCAGTAGCAGAGTGATCTTGTTAGGAGCCCTGGCTTTGGTGTCAGACTGACATGGGATAAGTTACTTCATTTCTATTGGCCTCAGTTTCCACTCTATAAAACAGATCAATAATAGCATCTACTTACAGGGTTAATGTGAGGAGTAAATGAGATAACACCTAAGAAACGCTTTAGAATCTTGCTGGATACATGACAAATGTTCAACCAGTGTGAACTAGTATTAGCCTAAGACTTACTAGCAAGGTTAGGATATTGGGATGAATCTGCATTTATCTCAAGACATAAGACAGAATTGAATTTATTTTTAAATAAACACATTGCCTAAGTTGTCTCCATACCTTTGTCTCTTCTTCCTTTCCTATTTACCTTTCTATTTACATTATCTAGTTCTATAGACTTTCAGAGAGAAAGGTCACAAGATATAAACTTGCTTGGAGTTTCTTATGTGAAAAAAGAAGGAAAGTCAATATGGAAATTCTCTCCAGCATTCCCTGGTTATTTATAAAATCTACTCAGAGCAGGAAACAAAACTCTAAATATAAAAACCACGTGAAAACTTCCATTTAGGGAGCTCCAAAGTGCTTTATTTTTAATTTATTGTTATGACTGTGGAGGCTATTGTTAAATTTCAGACACTGTGGGGTGGTAGGAAAATCCCAAGTGAATTTTGCCCACAACCTTTCTGGGGTCCAAGGGAGGAGGGGTTGCTGTGAGTGGCCTTCAGAGCCCAAGCACACACAAAGGTGCCTGAGTGGTGGCTTCTGGAGGTACACTTTGGGGATGCCTTTCCCTCTGCCCAAAGCAGTAATGACTCTGCAAACAGAAAGATGCTCCTCTGGGGGATTCCTGCCCAGGTGTGCCCTGGGTGTAAGAAAGCTATATCTGGGTTTCTGATGCTCTGAGGGCAGGAAGACAGCTCTTGTTCCCATGGGCTTCCAGAGAATGCACCAACATTTATCTCCCTCCCTCGACAATGGCTAGAATGCTGCCTCTCCAGGCAAAAATAATTGCTTACCATAATTACACTTGGCATTTGGGTAACACTTTATGGCCACTAATTAGTTAAATGTACACAGCACCCTGTGAGACCAAAGGATCCCTGGCTCTGCTTTATGGGGGGGGAACAAAGGGACGGGGAGTAACCTCAGGCTGTGGCTCAAGTCAGACTGGGCTTGTGCCCAGCGCCTGTTCCCGCCCCAGACCCAGCACAGCAAGCTCTGCACAGCTGGCAAGGGTTTTAGCTTTCTTCTTCTCCAGAGGGACAAGGAAGTGGTGGTTTCCTAAACCATTCATTCTGCTTTGGTAATGGATATTGGAAATGGTACTCTCTGAGCAATCTCTACAGTAACCAGAGGCTCTGGTTAACCAATCGCCAAGCATCTCTTGAGGTCCAGCTGTAAGTATGTGGGGACTTATCTCTGTGCTGATGTCCTGGGGAAAAGGCATGCCTCCATTCCTCCCCCAAAGAGTGCATAACCTAGCTTGGGTGGAGTGAGGCAAAATAACGTACAGGAAATAATTAGAGTGTAAGCCAAAATGGAGAGAGTGACATGGAATGGAGTTTGCTGAAGGTTAAAAGAAAGAAGGACTTGAAGGTGAGCCTGGGAGCACTAAGGAGAAGGTGAGCCTTGGGTGGTGTGATTGAAGAGACAAGGGTACCAGTGAATGTGGAGAATGTGGAGGACTCTGTTGTCCCCGCTCCTGGGAATGCTGTGAGCAGACACCTGCCGCTGTCAGCCATTTCAGGGCTTTCCTCAACTACAGAGAGCTGTATACCCCCAAGGTCACGATCCTTTCCACAGTGGTCTGATGACTAAACAATGCAGAAATACAAAGGCCCAGGCATCTCAGCTCATCTTGGGACAACTCTGAAGGCCACAAATTAGTGAGACCTTCTAACTCCAGAGCCCCCCATGGGGTCAGCTGAGGCTGGCGTTGGGTCTGATTGCAGGTCCACTTTTCCTTCCTCCCAATCCTAGCTCTTTCCCTTTCCTTCCACAGGCGTCAATCTCAAAGTCACTACTTAAGAAACACCCTGCATGCTGAACTTTTTCCAGGGAACCCACTATCAGAAAGTTAGGTAAATGGATTTCCATTAGGGACCACTCCAGAATGTTGAGCAGGAAAGTCGGATGTGGGCTTTGGTAAAGACTAACCAGGCTAGAGCATGTAAAATGGGTAAGAGCAAGGGAGAGGGTGGAGGTGAGAAGACCAGCTCGGGGCCAGCTGGACCAAAGGGAATGCAGGCAATGAAGAGAATCCAAGAAATCCATATGAAGAAGGAAGAAAAGACAGGATTTGGTAGCAGGTTATTTTTCAGAGAAAGAAAGGTCAGAGATAAAAGGGTTAGTCTATGTTGTTTTTTTAAGTTATCACATTACCAAAATAATAAGATTACAGGATGGAGGACTGTTGTCCTAAATTCTGTTTTAGACTTGAGTTTGAGGTGACAATGAGACTTCCCAGTGAGATATCTTGTGGGCAATTGTGTATCTAAAACAGGAGAGTGGATAAGAGGTCAGGATTGGAAAGCTTGATTTGGGAGCTATGTCAGTCTATATCTTTCAAAGATGGTCATGACAATATCTCCCATTGCACATGCTCTTCTACATTGTGACCTGGCTACTGGCCCCATTGAGAAGTGGAGTCTAATTTCCTTGCCCTTGAACCTGGGCAGGCTTGTGAAAGCTTTGATTAATAGAGCACAGTGGAAGTTCTGCTGTGTGACTTTTGGGCCTAGGTCAGAAAAGGCCATGCAAAAAAACTAAATATAAAATTACCATATGACCCAGCAATCCCACACCTGGGCATATACCCAGAGAAAACCATAATTCAAAAAGACACATGCACCCCAATGTCCATTGCAGCACTGTTTACAATAGCCAGGTCATGGAAGTTTCCCAAATGCCCATTGACAGATGAATGGATAAAGAAGATGTGGTACATATATACAATGGAATATTACTCAGCCATAAAAAGGAATGAAACTGGGTCATTTGTAGAGATGTGGGTGGACCTAGAGACTGTCATACAGAGTGACATAAGTCAGAAAGAGAAAAACAAATATCGTAGATTAACGCTTATATGTGGAATCTAGAAAACTGGTAAAGATGAACCAGTTTGCAAGGCAGAAATAGAGACACAGATGTAGAGAACAAACGTATGGACACCAAGGGGGGAAAGTGGGGTTGGGGGTGGTGGTGGTGGGATGAATTGGGAGATTGGGATTGACATATATACACTAATATGTATAAAATAGATAACTAATAAGAACCTGCTGTATTAAATAAATAAATAAATAAGAAAAGGCCATGCAGTTTCTGCCTGGTTATCTTGGAATGGAAGCCAGATGCCACGTAAGAAGTCTGACTACCCTCAGACTACTCTGCCAGAGAGGCCGTGTGTAGCAGATTACAACCAATGTCAACTGCCAACCAAGTGAATGACTCATCTTGGATATCCAGCCCAGATGGAATGACTAAAGCCCCAGCCAACATCTGACTGCAACAACATGGGAGACCTGAAGTTTGAACCACCCAATGGAGCCCTTCTCAAATTCCTGATCCATGATTGTTTTTAGCTGCTAAGCACTGGGGTAATTTGTTACACAGCAATAGTAATCGGAACACGGGTCATTAGCATAGGAGAGAGTAGGACCTCATCATTGTGTTCTGCATAATAAGCTCCCGTCCTCTAATCTGTTCCATGACACTGCATCCTGCCTCACCTTCCCTACCCTACCACCACTCACCTTCCACGGAACTGCCAGGGTTCTTTCTTAAGTGGTTCCCAAGTAATCTTATCAAATCGCTTCCCTTCTTGAAAACCTTCCACAGTTCCAAATGGCCTGCAAAGGTCCTCAAATTTCAGTATGTACTATAAAGTGGTACGGTGGTCAACTGTAATGACTGTGGGGTGCCCAGACATTTGGTCAAATGTATTCGGGATGTGTCTGTGAGGGTGTTTCTGGATGAGATTAACATTTGAATTGGAAGACTGAATAAAGCCGATTGCCCCCCAATGTGGGCTGGCCTTATCGAATGAAAGATCTAAATAAAACAAAACGGTTGTGTAAAAGGCAACTCCTCCTACTGCCTGATTGAACTGGGATTATGGTCTTTTCCTGCCTTCAGACTCAAACTGAAAACTTCTCTCTTCATGGGTCTTGAGCCTGTTGGCTTTTGGACTGGAACTGACACCATTGGCTTTCCTGGTTCTCAGGCATTTGGACTCTGACTGGAATTTATACTGTCAGCTTTTCTGGGTCTCCAGCTTGCCGACTGCAGGTCTTGGGACATAGCTGTATCTATCTGTATCTGTATCTGTGTCTTAATCTGTATCTATATCATCTATCTTTTTTTTTTTTTTTTTGCAGTACATGGGCCTCTCACTGTTGTGGCCTCTCCCGTTGCGGAGCACAGGCTCTGGATGCGCAGGCTCAGCGGCCATGGCTCACGGGCCTAGCCGCTCCGTGGCATGTGGGATCTTCCCGGACCGGGGCACGAACCCGTGTCCCCTGTATCGGCAGGCGGACTCTCAACCACTGCGCCACCAGGGAAGCCCTATATCATCTATCTTTATCTATATCCTACTAGTTCTGTTTCTCTGGAGAACACTGACTAATACAGTTGGAGTCTGGGAATTGATTCCCCACGTGATTTTGATTCTGACATCGGTTGACAAACCCTAGCCTACAGGATACAGTCCTTTACAACCCAATAGTCTGCTCCCACTTCTGTTAAACATCTCACCACTACCCTCAAGAGGACAATGGCTTTGCTGCAGAACCTCTATATTCTTTATTTATCTACCAGCTTTCATAGTTTGAGCTTTAATTTCTGTAATTTGTATTATGAAAATAATAATTGTATTCTCAATATAAAAATATATAAAATGAAATTGTAAATTAATAATTTACATAATGTGCTTTTAAATATGCATGTGCATAAAATTTATAAATTAAATAGTAACAGTAGGAAAAAGTATCTCTTTCAGATAAACATCCCCATCACCACCCCTTCCATGCCCCTGGAGAATCTGATATTCTGTCCCACTGAGCTAAAACCACTACTTTAGCCAGTAGGGCTCCCTGAAGATCCCCTAATCATGCTAGTCTCTCTTCCTGGAAGGGTTTTTGTTCCTTTGACATATATTTATTGAAGATTTAGCATGTGCCAGGCACTGTGCTATGCAACGTATCCCTCCCTTCCAGAGAGAAGCAATTGATTCTTTCTCTGAGGACCATAGCCCCTGAGTCTGTACTTGTATCCTAGCCTCGTCCTGCCATGATGTGTTAGTTGTCGCCTTCCCTAGACTGTGCAGCTTCTCAGGTCAGGGGTTGTTATCTTGCTCATATTTGTATCTCAGTCACTGGCACAGTGCCCGATACCTAGTAAGAACTCAATGAATGTTGATGAATGAGTTCATAAATGAATGATGATAGCCCAGTGTCTGGCACATTAGAGATGATCAATAAATATTGGTTGAAATGCTATAGAACTGAAAGTACGGGTCACAGAAACAAGGTCAGGAAGAATTTCAAGAAGAAAGGTTTCTTGAACGCAGTCAAAAAGATCCCAAAAGATCAAGAAGGGTGAACACTGAGGGGAAAAAGGAAACATTGGATTTGACAAAAAGGAAGTTAATGTTAAATCCTAGGAAAAAAATAGCAATTGACAAAATGTTTATCACAAAACCAACAAGTGAAGATCAGTGTTTACTTAGCTTCCGAGTGTTAGTGGTACCTCTTTACATCCTGTAACTGGGTGAGCTCCTGTGAACCCTGAAGTTTATTATGCCACAGTCTTCACTAAGTAGCCAGTTAAAATGCCCATACATTAACCATCAAAGCTTAAAAATCTTTCACTCACACTTGAATTTTAAGCTTAACCATACAGTTATCTTTCTTAAGAAAAAATGGGACCACTAGCTGAGGGGTTATTACCACATAATTTCTCTCTCCATTCATTCTTTGAGCACGTATTTATTATGCTACAAGCTGTGCTGAGTAGGGTCCATTCTTCAGCTAATGGGGCAGATTCTATTAGTAGAGCTCATGTGTACTTGTGGCTCCATTTTTCAAATCCTAAATCCTAGACTTGCCGGGATTCCCAGGGCAGTTTAACTCCTGGGAAATTCCTCTTAGGAAACACTTAAACTCTTCTTACCATTTGCTGTACCAAAAACAGCACTAGCTCGGGCAGCTAGGATGTCTCCCTTGAGTGGAAACATTGCCCAGAGTACATCCTAGGGAACCCTGGTTTACATTCTGGGTCATATTAAAATGAAGGCTTCTTTACTGCAGGATTTGAGAGAGTCCTTTTTTTTTTCTTTCTTTGCCAGTCTTTTATATGCAAAGATGCATGGGGGCAGGGTCGGAGGCTTGGATAATACAGTATAAAGTGTTTTCTAAACTCATTTTTTTCTTCTTGGGACCATTTTATGGGATACTGGGAAACACTGATATAGATTATGTATGTTCATTCACTCAACAAAAATTGTTTGTGTCAGTTATGTGCCTGACGGTGTGCTGAGAACTGTGGATAATATGGTAAGTAACCAGACACACAGGACTGTCCTTATGAAGAACTGGGGGGAGAAAAAGACATAAATCAAACGCACTAAATTGTAAATCGAATATTTACAACAGTAAAATTGCAATTGTGACCGTGCAATGAAGGAGAGCCACACTACATGGCAAGTGAGAGCCTGTAATAGGGGACTTCAGTCTGGTCAGGGAAGGCTGCTCTGAGGAGGTAACCTGGAAATGATCCCTGAAGTATGAATAGGAGTTCACCCGGTGATGAGAGTGGAGAAGAGCATATGCTCTGGGATGGGAGGGAGTTCCGTGAGTGTGTGGGACACAAAGAAGGCCAATGGGGGATGGGGAGCAAGATGAGGCTAGAATGGTATAAAGGGCCAAACCATATAGGACATTATAGGCCATGTTAGGAATTCTAGTCTTTATTTGAGGAGCAATGGAAACCATCGATTTGTGTTTTGGAAAGATCATTCAAGCTGCTGAGTGGACAACTGATTGGAGGCGGGCCAGGGTGGATCTAGGTGGACTGTTTAAAAGGCTATTGAAGTGGTCTAGGATGATGGCTATTTGGTGATGGTGGTGGAAGAGATGATGACAAGAATTCATCCTCATTGGTCTAGATCAAGTCCCTCTTCTACAAAGCAGCTGAACCCACACAGAGCTGGGTTTGTAATAATACACAGGTACCATCCACTTCACCAGAAATCTTCTCTCTGCACCTGAGGGATTGGGGGTGTAGAAAGGGGTGGTCTGCTCTTACCTCAATTCATTCAAGCAAATCACTGTATAGAAGCTTTTGTCCTCAGATTAGAGATGCTCTCTGGAGCATCTGTCATTAGGATCCAAAGAGAGCCCCTGACTGTAACCATGTTCTTTGGGGTCTGCTTTTACCCTATGGGACTATAGGTTTGTTTCCAGGCATCTGGGAATTTCAAAGCTGGGAGGTGTCACAGAGATCTTCTTCACCCTCAACTGTATGCAAGAATTTCTTCTAAAAAAAAAAAAAAAAAAGAATTTCTTCTACATATTTGAAAACACCTCAAACAGGTGTCCATTCATTCTATCCCCAATTACAGTAGCCATAAGCTGTCTCATCCTGTCCCCAAGCCTCTGGGGTCTTTAGAGCTTAAACACTATCTCATAACTCACCCATAATAATTGCTCTCATTCTCATATTTTACATACTCTCTCATTTCCTCACAATAGCTTCAATTTACAGAGTTTAAGTGACATGTTCACAGTAAGGAAATTTAGGGTCACACCCTTATGAAACTTTGCTTGGAACATACGATTCTACCCTGTGCATTCTACGTCGTCTGGAATTTTACAGTGAACACGTATAATTCCCCTGACTACTCCAGCCCACACTGAGTTCTCTTATAACTAAACTTTTATACTTAACTTTAAATTTTTTATATTTTAATAATTCAGTGACTAATTTTAAGTGTACCTGATTTTTTTTTTTTTTTGGCGGTACGCGGGCCTCTCACTGTTGTGGCCTCTCCCATTGCGGAGCACAGGCTCCGGACGCGCAGGCTCAGCGGTCGTGGCTCACGGGCCTAGCCGCTCCGCGGCATGTGGGATCCTCCCGGACCGGGGCACAAACCCGTGTCCCCTGGATCGGCAGGCGGACTCTCAACCACTGCGCCACCAGGGAAGCCCTAAGTGTACCTGATTTTTATCCTCATCCAAGGAAATTCTGGGTAGGGATCATGTCATACAATTTCTCCCTGTATTTTCACTATGCTGGGCACATAGAACATGCTTTTAAAAAGATTGATTAATTGATTGATTAGTTAAAGGAGCTCATAATTTTTAAAATGTCATGGAAATACTGTCTATGGTCATGCACAAACATGTGCAAATATTTGCAGAAATCCATTTCTTCTACTAGGTTATTTACAGTTGTGTTGAGGGGCTGGGTTTCCCCAAAGCTGGTTTCTTCTTGCTAATAGTGGGCTCACAGAGATAGCTTGTGAGATCTCAGAACTTAATTGCATTTGTGTGAGAAATTTTAGGTACTAAACACACCAGAAAATATAGAATCTACAACTTTTTGTCATATTCTATTAACTTTATAACCTCACCAGTGTTTATAAGTGGATGGAATTCGACATGAAAGATACAGGAAGACTACATACAACACACCATCCAGAACTCCTTAAATTGGAATCTCCACCCGACATGGGAACAGCAAGAGGATTTTGCCTAATACCCAATAAGGAGCAGCAAATAAAGCTTTGATTGCCTCTGACTTTAGAAGTTTTGTCCAATAATTGAGAGTCTGTGAGTTCCCATCTCCTTTGCAAGTCAGCTAATTTTTGCCTCTAAATTGACTACAATCAAATGAAATACTCTCTTCCAGTTGCTATAAACTGCTGAGGTTAAAACACCATTCTTAAAGTAGGCAGATACTAACACAGTTACTATATATTTTCCCACTATGTTAGTGAGCTAAGGAATTGTCTATGTCATTTGTTGTAAAATTTTTTGTTACAATTTTCCCTGTCAAAGTATTGTATCTGTTCACAACATAGAAGGGGAGAATGGATATTGGGGAGGCAATCAGCCTCTAGTGTCACCCCTAATATGTAGGGATGACTTCAAATCAAATGCTTTCACAGACTGGGAAAAAAACCAAACCTACACATTGTATTCTTCTTAAATATTTGTAAAATATATTGGATCTCTAAGCCTGTTTCCTTACCCGATAAAAAAAAGGGAGGGATTATAAGCCTGCCTATCTCCTTGGGTTGTTGTGAGGGTGAAGCAAGCCAATGCAAGGAAAGTTTTTGCAGAATGCCTAGTATGTAGTATGCGCTCAGTAAAGTCTGGCTTCTATTTTTATTATCTATTCGTGAATTATGTAATCCGATGTACTTGTTCAGATTTCAACCTGTGGGAAGGTGAGGCTGCTGCTGGAGAACGATGCATGTCATTTTCAAGAACCTGGTTCATATGGGGTACAGTGGAAAGCGTCCCGCAGTGGGACTTAGTTAGTGGACTTAAGTTCTGTCCCCCACCTTGCAGACTTATGTGCCAGATTCAGAAAGCCACAGAACATAGAATTACAGGACTTTGTGGGAGGTAGATTTTGTCGAGAGAAGCCAGGACTCCAGAATTGGGCTACTACTGCTCCTTTCCCTTGGACTTTCTTTAAAACAAAACAAACAAAAAGTACCACCACCAGCAACAACTGTATTTAGCCTCTTGAACCAGTTTCCCAATCTGCAATTAAGATAATCATATTTTCCCTAACTCATATGATTGCTATGAAGATCAAATTGGATAATGTAAGTGAAATCATGAAATGACAGTTTTAATTGAACCTTGCTAAGTACCTTGAGCTTTCCATGCATTGTGTCATGTAATTTACCCAGTAGGTAGTTGTGGAAGAGACCGTTGGTGACCCCAATGCCTGTTCTCCCCCTTTTCCTTAGAAATAAGACCCCTGATTTTTAGCTGGGCTAAAGTAGATACAGAATATACTTCCCGGCTTTCCTTGCTAAGTGTGGCCAGAGGTCTACCTTCTGGCGAGTGAGATAGAATCTTATTGTGTTACTTCCAGGTAGTGTCTTAAGAGGAGGAGGACATGCTGTTGTTCCTCCCATCATCTGCCCTTTTGGGTGACTGGAATGGTTATTTGATGACTGGAATTTGAAAAGCCATATTAGATTGTGTGGTAGCGTAAGAATTGCAGGGCATCAAAATAGAAGGAAATGATCCATTCCTTGAAAGTTTTCTGATAATATGGAAGAGTCATAGTAACATTATGAATGAAAAATGCAAGTCTCAGGAAGACTACAAATACAAATTCGTATAAAGTTACAAAATAAGCAAAACGAAAATAACATATTTTTAAGGTGATGTGTGTGCATGTGCATGAGCGCCCATGCATACACACATACATATATATTAAGGAATTTTAAAGAATTCATATATATATATTTTTTCCCCAAACCTCATGACAGGGATTTTAAAATTTCTTTAAAAAACTTTAAATTCCATTAAAAATTTTTTAAGTTCTTAAAACAAAACAAGGGATTTCTAAATACCAGATTCAGGATAGTAGCCATCTATGAGGGTAGGCAGTGGGTAAGGAAGAAACATTTATGTAGGTGTAAATTATTGGTAACTGTCTTTTTCTTGCATTGAATGATAGGTTCATGGGTATTCACTATGTTCTTGATAAGTAAATGAAAAGTTTAAAGGCCCATGGACGGACCATTGATGATTATGTGTCATGAACTAAGGATTATGATTAATCCAATTCTGTGTACTCAAGTTCAGAGAGAAAAGATACTAGCAATAGCAATACATGCTTACTGTGTACTGGGCACTGTTCTTTTTTTTTTTTTAGAGTAATAATTTTTTAAAAATATTTCTTTATTTATTTGGTTGCACTGAGTCTTACTTGTGGCAGGCAGGCTCCTTAGCTGCTGCACGCGTGTGGGATCTAGTTCCCTGACTAGGGATCAAACCTGGGCCCCTGCTTTGGGAGCGTGGAGTCTTATACACTGCACCACCACTAGACATCTTCTAAGCTCTTAATACAGTCAGGTGACCCACGGTTGGTTGGATCCAAGGATGCAGAACCTGTGGATACTGAGGGTCAACAGTGTGTTTTAACCCATTTAATCTTCCCAGTAAAGAGGGTCTATGATTATTCCCATTTTACAGATGAGAAAATAAAGGCCCAGAGAGATTAACAGTAACTCTTGAGACCCACAGCAGAGCTAGGATTTAATCCAGGCTGGCTGTTTCCAGAGTTCATGCTCTTAGACACTGCCCTATGTCTAAATAAATGAAAGAGATAATTGTATTAGGGCTTAGTCAAGTAGGAGAAATTATAACAGAGGCTTTCTGTAACAATGTTAAAGGATGAACCACATGCACAGCTTTTTAAGTATACTAAACACCACTGAACTGTATGCTTTAAATGGGTGAATTTTATGGTACGTAAATTATATCTTAATAAAGCTGTTTTTAAAAATTCTACAAACCACAAATAAGTGACTTTATAATGCAAACTGTGTCCCAAATGATTGTTCGCTATTTTAGGGATTTCATATATGTCTATGGGTAAAATACACACTTTTTCTGCAGAGCAAACAAAACAAACCTTACTGTTAGGAAACCACTCACTTTATGAAAGAAAATGAAGCGGAAAATTTTAATCCACTACTGTGAGTGGGAAAATTTTTTTTTAAAATTCCCAGCTTCAGGCCTTTTTGTATCTGTCAGGGAAATCAAAGGGCTCTCGGCTCCCAAGATAAATTTCATATTGCAGTCATAACTGTCTCTGTATGTACTGAGGATACACAAACAGTAAAACCTAGGAAGGAAGAGGGTGGAAAGAACACATTTGATTGAAAACATATTGATACCTTTTAATTGCACAGCTTTCTTCCATGCACATAACTTTTATTTTGCTTTCCTTTTTAATCTAAAACTGATTTTAAAGGAGATGGAGAAAGCACTGCATTTAGACAGCTAGTTGTGGCCAATCTCCTGCTGGGTGCGTCCTCTAGGGCCTTTGAGTTGTACAGCTCCAAGTGGCCAACACTGACACCACAATGGGCAATGGCAGCTTTTCCTCAACACTATTTCTTCGTTTTCGACAAGGCACTAAAAGGAGAGATCAACATGCTGCTATGATAGCTTGGTAGCTTAACTCTGTTTTCATGACCGCTGAAAGATCCTTCTCACAGTCAGTTATCCTCACAAATCTGGCCATAGATCACAAGGAGACCAGATGAAAGCCTGGACTGGACCTCAACAACTCGCTCACCAACACAAGAAAAAATGTTTAAAGTCTTGGCCCTCTAAACCATGGGTCACTTTTATCCTCTCTCAGCTCTCTCTAAAGTGCATGTGTGAACATAGGCTGATATAACCTCACTAAGCCACTTCATACTTTAAAAAACACAGAGAAAATGAAAACAAAATAAATTACTTATTTTAAGTACATCTTGGATCAACATATCATGTCATTATTCAGTTCTGTCCTACCGACACACACACACACACACACACACACACACACACACACACACACACACACCCACAGGCTATATTTTGGCTCTGTTATTGATAATGGAATCCAGTCCTTTTCCGTCTACCCATTAAACTTACCAGTCCTCTTGATACCAGACAGGCTGTCAGCTCCCCACCCCTTAGATAAACCTTCCTACTGCAGCCACATGTGGGCAGTATCTTCCATCAAGTTCCCTAGTATTTCAAATGTCAAGCCACTAAGCCTAGCAGAGCCTCAGGCACTGCCACACATACTGGTATTGCTCTCTGACTTCTCTCCCTCAATTCTTGTGCTCCCTCAGTCCCTATGATGAGATTTGGGAAACTATACTTATTTGGTCCTTTTTTTTTTTTTTTTGATCAGTGAGTCATCTAAGCAGGTCAATTTAGGCCAAAAATAGTCACCTTGGATGGAACCTGATTTATTTGGATTGGCTATAACACTGATTAAAGTAATCAGATAATGGCTTAACTTCAACTTTGTGTTGTGTTACTATAACCTTGAAACAGATGAAAACTGAAACCCCCTAACTATGCAAAGTTTTTTCTTTTGAATAATGTGTTTTTTTAAATTCCCTAGCATCCAGATTTCTATCTGTAAGTATCATTTCCCACTAAAAGGAACCAGAACCCCTAGGAGAAATGGCTGATTCCATGTCAGGGGCAGATAAAATAATGAAGAGGGGGAAGAGCAAGAGGACAGTGTAGATGAAACAAGATTGACATGATTTGAAAACTGTTGAAATTGGGTGTTGGGCACAAGAGAATTCTTTATAGCATTCTACTTTTGTATATTTTTTAGTTTTTCCATAAAAAGTTTTTTAAGGAAAGCTAAAAATAATCGCTATTTTGAAAACAATGAAACAGCAATAGCATGCACATGGTAAACAAAAGTTTTCTTTTAATAATGCAT
The DNA here is from genome assembly GCF_951394435.1 of Stenella coeruleoalba. NCBI lineage: Eukaryota > Metazoa > Chordata > Mammalia > Artiodactyla > Delphinidae > Stenella > Stenella coeruleoalba. The sequence goes on from NC_137169.1 coordinate 96,504,769, forward strand.
AAAGGTATAGAATGAAAACTTGTCTTTTTCCACCTAGCCCCTCCTTAGCATGATCTCAGTAACAACTTCTAAGTATTCTCAATTAAGTTTCTATGAATATATATTAAAAAATGTACAAACACATATACAGGTATATCATTTTTTAAAACCACAAATGGTAGCATATCATACACATCGTACTATGTCTCATGAAGTTATTTCATTACCTGGTTTTAATACAATGACTATGTCTACACAATACAATATCATAGATATGCTTTTACATACTGGGCTTCTTTCAAGTTTTTTGATGTAATCAAGAGACAAAAGGCTCATATCTTCACCTTCCTCAAGATTACTTAATAAAAAGAAGGATGGCTAAGGCTGGGGTAAACAGGTTGCAGTCCCTAATCTTAAAAGTTTCAAGTTTAGGTTTCAGTTTGGGGGACCCTGTTACCTTGAAAAATGCCTTTAAAAAACATCTCATATTCTCTCCTTACAGATAGGATCTTGAGAGGTGTGGTTGAGAGGATCAATACAAGAATCCTCTTAACCTCTGCCCGGAGGATATCGGGGAGGACTGCAGAAACCTAACCCCTGTGATGAACTCAGCACTACCTCCCTTCACCAGACGGTGGGCAGCCGGACAGAGGCTGTACCTGTTATCATCTTGGTCTCCGGCACCTCGCGCAAGTGCTTTATCGTCTGACACGATGAAGATCTGTGGAAAGAAAGTTGGGTTTTAAAGCGGTTAACGATTGAAAGAACTAAAAGAGATGGGTTTACAGACAGAAAGGTGGCTGTTCTACTGGGCTCTAGTATAGACTAACCCGGGGTGGGGTGACGTACAAGAAGCCACAGAAAAAAACGCGACACATCTGCATGGAGCGTAAATTGCACTCGATTATTCAACAGGGAGGGATACTACATATGAAAAACAAACGCAGCTCTATTACGGAACTACAAAACCCCAAATCCACGTAAATTTGCAACACAAAACAGGAAGCCCTGACCCCTCCGCCCTGGCCTGACAGTCCCCACCCCGCCCGCGGGCGGCGAAACTGGAAGCATCAGTGACTCTCCTGGGTTGCCCGGGGGCACTCAGGCGAAAACGGAACACGCAGAGGAAGGCCGGCTCCCGAGCCAGGGCTGCGCCCCAGCTCCGCTGCGTCCTGGCTGCGGGTCCCCAAGAGCCCAAAACTGCCTCCGCCCCGCCCCTGACGTTAGTGTGAGCCGGCGCTTTGTGAACTGTGAACTCCCGGCCCCGCCCACCTGCCCCGCGGGCCCCTGAGCGCTTTCTGGCGCATGGGGGAGTGGGGCTTTTTCAGGCTGTTCCCGCAGAGGCCAGAGGGGCTAGGATGGTGTCCGGTGGGCGCCCCGCGACGGCTTCCTGAAGGGTGCGTGGGTCCCGACAGCCGGAGAGCCTGCCCAGACCCTTGTCCCACACAGGTAGGAAGTAGGAAGCCCAGAAGTTCTGAGGCCCGAGGACCAAAGCACAACCAAGTACGCAGCGGGACCGAACAAATGTTGGAGAGGAGAACGCAGAAAGCGTGGGGAGGCGGATCTGGTTTATGGTCACCGTCTCGCGACGTCTAACTGACGTCGCAGAGCAAGCGCGTATTCTACTCTTTCACCTTCAGGCAGCCTCCTCAGTGTAGGGGCCTACCCCTTTAAGCGAGTGATGGACAGTTATTTCGGCCTATCAATTTCCTCGTCAACGTCCAATCAGATTTAAACTTCTTTCAGCCGCCGGAGGAGTTGGAAGAAGGGGGTAGAAGGAGGGAACCCTCCCCCTCTCTTTTTCTCTCTCTCTCTCTGTCTCACACTCTGCCTCTCTCGCGAGATCGCAGTGACCCGGCCTCTCAGAAAAAAATGCTAGAACATATGGCCCGACTTCCCAAATAGTAGGCTAAAGGACGGGGTCGTAAACCAATGAAAGGGATGAGGAGGTGGGATCACCGCTTTCACCGCGCAAGAAGTACCGTTACAGGGCAGACTTTTTGTCCAATCAACGCCTCCAGACTTCGGGTCAGGTGACCATAGAGTGCGGGGGGCGGAGCTACAGTCTGGCGCGAGGAACCGTTAAGACGGACAACGACTAGAACCAATGAGGTACTCTGACTAGGGCGTTGGGAACCCAATAACAGTGGTCGGGCGGGCGCCTTCCCGGAGCGCGGGGAGATGTAAAGACAGACAAATAGTTTTCCCAATGAGACTGTAGAAGAGAGGAGCTAATTGACCAATGAAGACTGCGGGGCGGGAACCTCTGCCGCGGCGGAGTCCAAGATGGCGGCGTGCGGTTCCGCTGTGTGAAACGAGCGCGGGGCGGCGGGTTAGTCAGTTTCGCGGAGAAGACCTCCGACGACCCGCTACAATGAAGGGAAAAGAGCGCTCCCCAGTCAAGCCGAAACGCTCCCGTGGTGGTGAGGACTCGACTCCCCGCGGGGAGCGGAGCAAGAAGTTAGGGGGCTCTGGTGGCAGCAATGGGAGCAGCAGTGGAAAGACCGACGGCGGCGGCGGGTCGCGGCGCAGCCTTCATCTGGACAAGTCTAGCAGCCGAGGTGGTAGCCGCGAGTACGACACCGGTGGGGGCAGCTCCAGTAGCCGCTTGCATAGTTACAGCTCCCCAAGCACCAAAAATTCCTCGGGCGGGGGCGAGTCGCGCAGCAGCTCCCGGGGTGGAGGCGGGGAGTCACGTTCCTCTGGGGCCGCCTCTTCAGCTCCTGGCGGCGGGGACGGCGGGGAATACAAGACATTGAAGATAAGCGAGTTGGGGTCTCAGCTGAGTGACGAAGCGGTGGAGGACGGACTGTTTCACGAGTTCAAACGCTTCGGTGATGTAAGTGTCAAAATCAGTCATCTCTCGGGTTCTGGCAGCGGGGATGAGCGAGTAGCCTTTGTGAACTTCCGGCGGCCAGAGGACGCGCGGGCGGCCAAGCATGCCAGAGGCCGTCTAGTGCTCTATGACCGGCCCCTGAAGATAGAAGCTGTGTATGTGAGCCGGCGCCGCAGCCGCTCCCCTTTAGACAAAGATTCTTATCCTCCGTCAGCCAGTGTTGTCGGGTCCTCTGTAGGTGGTCACCGGCACCCCCCTGGAGGAGGTGGTGGAGGCCAGAGATCACTTTCCCCTGGTGGCGCAGCCTTGGGATACAGAGACTACCGGTTGCAGCAGTTGGCTCTTGGCCGCCTGCCCCCTCCACCTCCGCCACCATTGCCCCGAGACCTGGAGAGGGAGCGAGACTACTCGTTCTATGAGAGAGTACGCCCAGCCTACAGTCTGGAGCCAAGGGTGGGAGCTGGAGCAGGTGCTGCTCCTTTCAGAGAAGTGGATGAGATCTCACCCGAGGATGATCAGCGCGCTAACCGGACGCTTTTCTTGGGCAACCTAGACATCACTGTGACAGAGAGTGATCTAAGAAGGGCTTTTGATCGTTTCGGAGTCATCACAGAAGTAGATATCAAGAGGCCTTCTCGGGGCCAGACCAGTACCTATGGTTTTCTCAAATTTGAGAACCTAGACATGTCTCACCGGGCCAAACTAGCAATGTCTGGCAAAATTATAATTCGGAATCCTATAAAAATTGGTTATGGCAAAGCTACACCCACCACCCGCCTCTGGGTAGGTGGCCTGGGTCCTTGGGTGCCTCTTGCTGCCCTGGCACGGGAGTTTGACCGATTTGGCACCATACGCACCATTGACTACCGCAAAGGTGATAGTTGGGCGTATATCCAGTACGAAAGCCTGGATGCAGCTCATGCTGCCTGGACCCATATGCGGGGCTTCCCACTTGGTGGCCCAGATCGTCGCCTTAGAGTAGACTTTGCAGACACAGAACATCGTTACCAGCAGCAATATCTGCAGCCTCTGCCCTTAACTCATTATGAACTGGTGACAGATGCTTTTGGACACCGGGCACCTGACCCTTTGAGGGGTGCTCGGGACAGGACACCACCGTTACTATACAGAGATCGTGATAGGGACCTTTATCCTGACTCCGACTGGGTGCCACCGCCGCCCCCAGTTCGTGAACGCAGCACTCGGACTGCAGCTACTGCTGTGCCTGCTTATGAGCCACTGGATAGCTTGGATCGCAGGCGGGATGGCTGGTCCTTGGACCGGGACAGAGGTGATCGAGATCTGCCCAGCAGCAGAGACCAACCTAGGAAGCGAAGGCTGCCTGAGGAGAGCGGGGGACGGCATCTGGATAGGTCCCCGGAGAGTGACCGTCCACGAAAACGTCATTGTGCACCTTCTCCTGACCGCAGTCCAGAATTGAGCAGTAGCCGGGATCGCTACAACAGTGACAATGATCGATCTTCCCGTCTTCTCTTGGAAAGGCCCTCTCCAATCAGAGACCGGCGAGGTAGTTTGGAGAAGAGCCAGGGTGACAAGCGAGACCGTAAAAACTCTGCATCAGCTGAACGGGATAGGAAGCACCGGACAGCTGCTTCCACTGAGGGAAAAAGCCCTCTGAAAAAAGAAGACCGGTCTGATGGGAGTGCACCCAGCACCAGCACTGCTTCATCGAAGCTGAAGTCCCCTTCCCAGAAACAGGATGGTGGGACAGCCCCTGCAGCAGCAGCCTCTCCCAAACTCTGTTTGGCCTGGCAGGGCATGCTTCTGTTGAAGAACAGCAACTTTCCTTCCAACATGCATCTGTTGCAGGGTGACCTCCAGGTGGCTAGTAGTCTTCTTGTGGAGGGCTCAACTGGAGGCAAAGTGGCCCAGCTAAAAATCACTCAGCGTCTTCGTTTGGACCAGCCCAAGTTGGATGAAGTAACTCGACGCATCAAAGTGGCAGGGCCCAATGGTTATGCTATTCTTCTGGCTGTGCCTGGAAGTTCTGATAGCAGGTCCTCCTCTTCTTCGGCCACCTCAGACACTGCCACCTCTACTCAGAGGCCACTTAGGAACCTCGTGTCCTATTTAAAGCAAAAGCAGGCCGCCGGGGTGATCAGCCTCCCTGTGGGGGGCAACAAAGACAAGGAAAACACCGGAGTCCTTCATGCCTTCCCACCCTGTGAGTTCTCCCAGAAGTTCCTGGATTCCCCTGCCAAGGCACTGGCCAAATCTGAAGAAGATTACCTGGTCATGATCATTGTCCGTGGTGCGTCTTAAAGTCCATATGTAACTTGTATTTAGTACTTTGACATGGTTCCTGTTTTGTGATGTGTGATGGGATACAGCATTGGATGAAATTTTCTTTTTAATTAGTTGTTTAGTTGTAGCTTTCTTCTTTTTTATATTTTTATAAACCTCTTTAAAATAGAAGTCAGGAGAGTTTAGCTATTATTTTAAGTGAAAGGGATGCCCTAAAGGTAGCAGGCAAATGGATTTACTTTAATTAGGAGTTCCCACTCTTATGAGTAACTTTTTTCCTCTTTTTCTGCAGTTTTTTCTTTTTTAAGCTTAAGCTTAAAAAAATCCTCCAAGTTACAAAACCAGAAATTTGAAAAGTCAATTTGGAAAACAAAGAGCCCACTGACTATATAAAGATGATAATATACACCTGAAAATGGCTTGATTGGTATGTAGGTAAATAATTCCTGTACCAGAAATGTTTGTGTGGCTGAAATTTGATCAGGAATCTCATTAGTATAAGCTGGTAAATCATATAGCATTGTGATTATTTTATTCAGGTATTTGAGTATTTCTCTTAAAATACGTGGTTTATTCCCAGAGAGTTTGCTTTAACATACACATTTTTATCATTGGCTCTTGAGTTCTGTATCCTGTATATGCACTTTTGGTTTGTAGCAGTAACTGTTCAGTAAAAATTGAGGAGTATGTTACAAACCACATATGTCTTATGCTTACACTAGTATGCAGGAAGTGAGTAGGTGCTTTTAAAATCAGAATTCTTTGGTCAGTTGTTGGTGTGTGGTGGTGGTTTCACTGACTTTTTCAGAGAGATGTAGCAGGTACAGTTCTAATTTAATTGTGCATATTTCAAAACTTGTGTTTTTCATCAGAGATGAGTTTTTATTTTTGTATCCATTCAAATTTCTGATTTCAATAATAGAAAGAAGAGTTGTCTGCAGGCTCATAAGTCATCTTTTGTTTCAGTGGGCATTAATCAGCCATATGTCATCGTGAAATGCCTTTGACATACTCTCCAAATTTTGCTTGTATTTTTATTTTCATATTTAAACGCTAGCAATGACATTACATTATTGAAAATACTTTGAATATCTTTGAAATTTTGTGTTTATATTTTCACTGGTGTCCAACCACAGAAAATTGAAATGTCAGTTTAGGAAAACTCTTTTTTAGTGGTTTATTTTCTCAGACACCTGGAATGAATACAAAATAATTTAGCCCATCCTGACAGTTTTTTTCCAAAACTGAAGATTATATCAACTTCTGGTTCTTAACAAGGGTTTTTGCTGCTTAACAGTAATGGGTGTTTTCCTTGTTTGTCTTTATTTTTCATCTACCCCCATCACCCCCACCCCTAGTTTCTCAGGTCATTTGTAGGTATATTTTCCCCTGTGATTTAAATGTTGAGGACTTTAGCTAAGGCCTTTGATATTTAATTATGATTAGAAACTTGAGGACCTTTGGATCATGGTCGTGTTTCTAGTCTGTGTAAGTGACTTCTTGAAAGCCTGGCAGAACCCAACTGTTTTCTTTCTGTTATCAAAGCTGATAGTTTTGAAATAGCACCAATAATAACCCAGGGAAACGTCATGTAATTTTTAATTGTCCGTTATGACAGGTGTCTAATGCATGTCAGCATGAAAGCCTCATCACTCTGTGTCATCCTTTTTGGTTTTCACTATGCATTTGTAAATTTTCTTTTTAAGTTTGGAAGTTTTTGTATTTTTTGTTTTTAAACTGGAAAAACTAGCCATTTTGAGAGAAGGAAGATACTAGGCTCTGAGCACAAAGGTCCTTGGTGTGCCTGTAGGGAAAATACCTGAAATCCTACAATTAAGACTTTTGGTCCTTTTTGCTTTTAAAAGGCTTTGCTTGACATGCTAATGTGGAGTAGACACCTGTTCAGAAACTTATGCAAGTGTGCAGTCTGTGCATAAGTGGGGTCAAAGTACAATTTGTGGCTAGATACATTTTTTCCAGTTTAAATAATCTCACTAACCATTAACTTTTGAATATCTTTTGATAAGATGGCTGGACAAATAATTTTACTCTTTTAGGGAGTGAAGTCCATGACATCTAATTTTACTCTAATCCAAAGTGTGTGTGGTTTTTGTTTTTTTTTTTAAGTTGATGTGACAGCTTACCGAAGAGCAGAGTACTGTGGGTTTTGCTCCATGTTTGTTTGAACCTTAATCTGACATTGTGGCTTTTGTTAGATCTGGGCAGTTTGTGCTTCAATGTTTTTGAAACAATGGCTTGATACCATTTCTAAGTGTATGTATTATAACTATGTTTAGTTTAGTGTGTACCTGCAGAGTGCCATCATTCAGATGAATCTCTTAATTTGTGTTGCTCGTTCTGTTGTGCAGGTTCATAATATTGGTAAACTACTTAAAACTTCAGAGTGTAATGAAAACAAATGTCTAAAACTATCTGGTTCTAATTCTCATTAGCCAGAATTTCATAATCTCAACATTGGATGTTCTTTGTGACAACCAATTGTTTCTTTTACTTAAAAAAAATGTATTTGTTTAATTGATTTTTTTGGAACTCAGTTCAAATGAATGGAAAGAATTTCTTCAGGATATCATTAAATGACTTATTAAGTATTACTGGTAAAAAAAATAAACCATCAAGCTAATTTAGATTTTTAATCACAACTTCAAAGTTTATGAAAAATTAATCATTCAGCTCCTAGCCAATTTTTTTATATTATTTTGTTGGTTATAACTGGTATCCCTATAAAGAGTTTTCCATGCAAAAAATTTAAATTCCTGGTTTAAGATGTATATTTTGACTCTCACCTGAGAGTAGATAGAGTTTTCCCTTTAAGGATTATATCTTAAAATGTCCATCCTCTGGCTGGTATAAGCTCTTGTCACATTTTGAAGGTAATATATATACTCTGGACCTTCTTAACTCAGATCATTTGAGGTACAATAGTAAAAGTAAGTTGGGTGTTGCTTTCTGAGTCAAACACTTGTTTAGGTTTATTTAAAAACTATTTTATGAGCAGGTTTTCACTGACAATTTTTGTGTTGTTTTTTGTCTTTTTGATTTTAAATCCACTTTCTTCAGACAGTGAAATTGCTCATTTGCAGATACAGCTTGAACTGCAGTTTGGTTCCCTATAGGACCCACTCACCAAAAACTGTGGTAATAGAACTAGGAAATCTTGTTGAGAAGAGGGCCTTAATGACCTTTTTTGTGAAAAAATTTTTGGAGAGAATTTCTGGACATTTTTTTTCTGTCTCTGCCACAGTGTTTGGTTTGGAGATAGGAGTTAGGTATGAGAACAAGAAGAGAAATGGAGCTGACCCTCTTAACATTCTGGTTTTAGTGATGTGCCTAAAGGGAGAAAATGATTTCAGGTAACCACGGTGAACTGTCTAGCTTAATGAAGAGTTTTACATGTATGATGTAAACAGAGTTGGAAAGTAAAAGTCCTACAGTGTTCTTTGGCTGTTTAGCGATTGTTTGTATGAGGGTTTTCTTAAAAGAAAATAACAGCTGCTGTCTTTGGTAACACAGATGAAGGTGGATTTTTAAAAGGCTTTGTATCTTGACCCCTTTGTACAGTAATGGAGTATGTCTGTATTGCTCCATATAAATTACAGAATGAAAATAGAGGGGGTAAAAGTTTGACTAAACTCCACCTTTTTATAGTTTCATTTTTTAAGTTATATTTAGAATATATTGATTATAAATTGATTGTAAACTTGCTTTTTTCTGATATGTTTTACTCAGTTACATGAGTACCAAGGATATTTTCAGTCCTATAATCCTCACTTAATTGCAGTCTTTAAAAAAAAATCCACCCTATTGTTTTACTTGTTGTCTATTCATACAGTAAATTCATTTCAAGGTTTGTGCCAGTGGGTATTATTGGTGCTTTTTGAAGTCAAGGTGGACTATCCAGGAAGGTCTTGTTAATGTTATGTTTAGCTATAATGGCATAGGGGAAATATATATATTTTTAATATTGTAAACGTTTGTACTGAATAACCTTTTTCCCCTCCCCCCCCCGCAAGCAAAACTGGTGAACAACGGATGAAGATACGGAATTCAAAGCTCTAATGGACCTTTTTGAAGAGAAGTTGTGGCTTATGTGGAGTTTACATGGGCCTCTTGATGGAAGAAAGCTAATCTGTTTAGTATTTGTGCATTTTACTAAAATGGCAGCTTAAAGTTGTGTATCTGCTATTGTGATGCCAATGCCGGTGTTTTAAGTGGAAAAAAAATGACCTTGCTTTGTGCTGTGTACACAAGATTTCTGGAAAAGAAAAACCCTTTTTATGGCTCACACAGCTTAAAAGTAGCTGTCACTCAAACGTGCGCTCACAGTTGAGCTGCTTTTGTTTTATTCTAAATAAATTGTTTCTTTTGAGGAAAATGTTTTTCTGCCTGGAAGTGAATTGACGGCAAACCTTTGACCCCTTTGTTTGCAGCTGAGGGGGTACTTGCTGCTGCTCAGATCTTGTATGTCTTGAGCAAGAAGCAGGGAGACCATCATTTTGACTATCACAGTGTGTCAATTCTGAAGGATCACTAGTGTTACTGTGACCCCCTTTGTTTGCAGTGAAGGGGATCGTTTGCTTCTCAGTCCTCAACTTGATGAGGAAATGGTGCTGTTTGCTGGCACGCAAGAAGCCGGGGCAAGCACCGTAAGCCTCACCACAGTGCACGAGTCGGGGGCTTTGCTGGTTTGAAGAGCCGGAGTTGCTGAAATTTAAGTTTTGATTTATTTTGTTCACCCATCACGTTTGGCCTTAGTTTCATTTTTAATTTGAAGAAAAGTTTGAAATTGCTTTATCTTGCTCTTAACATTTGCACCAAATTGCCAAAAGAAGGAGAAATGCTCCGCTTGCTTTTTAAATGTTAATGATGATGTTAATAAAGCCTTTCCTGACACATTTGAGGAGCTCCTCCATCTTCAGGGGCTTCTTACCAGAGTTATGCAGTGATGGGTTTAGTTCTGAATGGATGAAGAGTTCCTGAGAGCTAGCGTTTGTAATTAGAACCGTTACTTGGTATCTGTGCCTTATTTGACCTGTGGTTCCACATGCCTTGGATGTGCATGCACCGTGACGGTTTCATAGGTACGAACGCACACTCAGGCCCAGTCACTTCGGTTGGTAGTACAGATTGTGAGGAAAAAATGGAGGCATCCTTAAGGAGGAAAAAGTGTTTGCCTTTAGTTCCTGCATTATCCTGTACAGGGGCTCCTGAGCTTTGGAAGCTGTTTCCAGTACAGGAGAACAACTCCCCTGTTTGCAGCAGGAGACTTCGGTGCACAGTGACAACGCTGGAGTTCAAGAGGAAGCCAGCAGTGCTGCACCATTGGCTTCAGACACCATTGTTGTTTGCCAGTTTTAAACTTAACTAGTTGCAGACGAAGACCACCTTGAAATGCAGGCTTGTTGGGCTTGTTTTGAATTTTAACCTCGGATGGAAGAGGCCTAGTGCTGTCTGTCTCCATGCGGGATGATGATTACTTAGGCAACAGGTGATTATCAACAAAGGATGCCACGCTTATACTCTGCAAGGTGGTGTTCCAGTGGCAAACAGCTGTATAAACTCTTGTAAACAGGTAAGAGGGTTTTTAGAGGTCAAAATGCATTATAATTATTAGGGTGAGGGCTTTTAATGTTTTGGGGTATGTTTCTCTGATTGGAAGTCTTTAGGTACTCTGCTGCTGTTACTAGCTTCCTCCCCTCACCAAAGTGTTGTATTAACAAAGTTGCAGGCCAGAACTTTTGTTCTACTTGATATTTTGAGTTTTAAGTTTTAAAATTTGTTTTAACGTTTGAAAAAATTATTTTAATGTGAGAGCCAAAGTATTAAAATCCTAGTTATGGATTTGGATCTACAAAAAATTGACGTTTTCTTTTAGCCATAGCCTTCACCCTTAGTGGTGATTTAATGGTGCTGGAAGAATTCAGCTGGTGTAAAAATGTTGCTTATTACAAACACTGATTTCTAAACCTCCAAGTTAAGAATATTTTAGTATGTATAGCAAAAAAGTGTATTATCAGACTGGGAATGACAGATAACTTAGCCAAAATAGTTAATTTTGTTCTTTTTCCACAGGGAGATTTATTTAATTATAAAATTAGGTAGCTACAACGAACTTTAGGAGGTGAATGGGCAGTGTTGAGGAAGATCTAGCGCTTAACCATTTTCATTGTCCATTTAGCCCTGCCAGCCTTCTGAGCCCTTCCAGCCCCTCCCTCCAACATTAATCAAGTGTGAGGCTTTGGCCGCTTAATACAAGCACAACTTCTTGAATGTATAATACAACTTAGGTTTCCTTGCCTTATTTTAAATGGGATCAAATATTTTGAAGAGAATTTTTCTTTTTCATGAGATTTTTATCTTTCATCTCTTTCCAGAGGGGAAAAGTGAAGTGCGATGGTTTTTAGGTTCTCAGTATGTCATTTCAACAGTTTTTAAAACATGAGTTGGTAAATGATCTCTCATGTACATTTCTTTAAACAGTTTATTCCTGTTGGAAATGTTAATTTCCAGTGTGTTTTCTTTCTCTGACTACTGAAAGCCCGTTAAGTAGTTTTTACAATTAGTAAAAAAATATTTAAAATCACTGGCAATTTGAGGAAGATTTTGTTACACTCTACATATTTCTCCATGTTTGGTATCTTTCTAAGATCTCAGGCTTCATCTTTCAAGAAGAAGAAAAAATGTTGCAGACAGTGCATTTGTTTATTTGTATCTGAAACCATGTCATGCAAAATGGAAGGATACACAGTTTTTTGAAACTACTCATGAAATCATTTTATTTCCAGCTGTACCATGAAGAAAAAATATTAATTGGGTTGAGTATTAGATCTAGAGTTCTGGTTTTATAAATTGGAAAGTGCCCTTTGGAATTATATGTGTGGTTTTTCCAGTGTCTTTTGTATGATCTAAATTTAGGGTTCTCCTATAAAGGAAATAGTTCCAAGAACACCCCTGAGTTGACTTGTGCTCATTTTGAAAAGTCTGGTTGTATTAAAATTGAAAATGGGGATTACCCTGAGTTTAGTAAAACAACCTAGATTTTATAAATTGCCACTTCAGTAGCTTAAGGCACATTATTATTTACAAGCTGTTTATCTGAGGCAATAAATTTAGTGCTTATGGCTTGTACAGCATCTATTTTTCTTCTTTGCAATAGGATATATGATTATGGCTTATCTGACCATCACCACCATTTCCCATTCAAGTTTGCTCTTTTTAAGCTTTCCTGGTTAAAATAGGATTTTTACTTAAAAACTTGGATTATAACCTAGTTATACGTTCTAAGCAGAGGAGTTTATTGAGTAACAAAATTCCTTCAAACCTCAGACAAGATTGTTGCTAAGAAGCAACCAAAAAGAGATTTTGATTTTGAGGTAAAATTACTTAGCATGCTTCTGTACCCAAATGCTGTGATATTAAGCATTCAGGTAGGGTTCCTGTATAAATTAAATGCTGGCTGTATGTTAAGAACTAAGATGCTGAGTATGTAGAACAAAGTATCAAATAGTGTCTACCCCTGTCAGCAACTTGTACTCTAATTGGAGAAACTAGATATAAACAGGTAAATAGTTAAATATCAGGGGAAAAAAGTTCATAGTTTAAGACAACTATGAGAGATGTCACAGGTCAAATTTGATTAATTGAATTTTTACTGGCCATATGGGTATATGATTGAGTATATGAACTTTAAGCTGGGATGGTCAAGAAAGGCTTTACAAAATAATTTGTTAGTTAGAGAAGGATATAGAATGGTGGAGGGAGGTTGGGATTGAGATGTCAGGCCAAGAAGCATGAATAATAATAGAAGTTGATACATGGAAAAGATGCAGGCTGAGCCTAGAAAACTGGTAATGTAGTTGGGTCAACAAAATAGGGAGTCCTGAAAGGCAAGCCAGTTTTAGGCAGGTGGGGAGTGAGGATGGATAATCAGTTGAGGGGTGCTGATGTAAAGCAACAATACTAATAGCAGTCACTTATTAAATAGCATTCTGCCAAGTCCTCGACAAACATTGTCTCATCCACTTTTCACCACAGACCATAATCTGACAGCTAGTAAGTGATAGAGCCAGGGTTCTAACCAGGCTTTTGTTCTAGCTAGGGCTCTTGGTCACTGTACTGTCATACCTCACTTTTTTTCCAGCGGCTGGGATGGAATTAAAGCTGCAAACTGGAGAAAATGTCTGGATAGTGTATTTCATACTATAGTGTATCAGCATTTGAGGTTCTTGGGAAACATACAGGCCCTTGGCTCCAACCCCAGAAATTCTGGGCTTTGTTAGGGCCAACATGGCCCAGGAGTCTTTGTTCTTTTGCAAGCCCTCCGGGTAATTCTGATGTAGTCTGTGGTCAGTGGCCATGGGTTGAGCAACACTAACCCACAGAGAGTAGAGTGTTGAAGTTATGAACTTGGGGTAATGTCATATTTAAGGCATGGGAAGGGAAGATGGTGCTAGAAAAGAGGCTCAGGTAGGAGAGCCAGAATAGTGTTCAGATTCTGAAGCTGAGAGGAGCTTCCAGAAGGTAAATTCAGAGCTATTGAAGAGACAAGCAGAATGAAACTGCAAATGCCGTGGAATTTATTACTTAAAATTGTCACTTAAGTAATTGTTTTATAATCATGTAATTATATCTCCCAGGAATTCAATCTAGCTTAGTATTTAATTTTACCTTATAACTGTCTGTGAAGAAGCATTGCTGTTGAGTTTATGAAATGCTAAAGGGGTACCAGAAAAGTTTTATGACTTGGCTGAGGGGTACATAGCCAGAAACTGATTGAAGTATCCTTGAGTTTTCAGTTAATCTAAAAAATAATGTGATTGTAGTCTATCTTGAAATTGAAAGCAATTGTAGGATTGAGTGAGTATGTGTGTGTGTACACAACGTAAGTTGTTTTCCATCAGTGAACCATCACTTTTCTCTACTACCTCCTAACTAGGTTACTAATAGGATTGAGATACAATGGAATTATAGGTAAAGTTGAGTGTATCTTTGACTTGTAAATGGTTGAAAGATTTCCCATTTTGAATTATCAATACTTGGTTTGTCTTTGATTGGTGTAGCTAATTATTTAATTCTTCAAATATTTAGGTACCTGTTATGTATCAGGGAGTATTCTAGGTCTTGGGAGTATATTGGTGAGGAAAACAGCTCCTTATGTCTCATGGAGCTCATATTCTGATGAAAGAAGGGAGGTAGGTAGTAAACTAAGTTAGGGCCTTGTTGCCAAGAACAAAGGGTTTAGATTGTATTCTAAAGCTGAATGCAATGGAAAGCCATTGGAGGTTTTAAGCAGGGGGATGAAGTGATTTGATCAAGATTTGACTACGTGTCTCAGGGAAGTAACAAATAAATGTCTTTCAGATTTCTTTCAATTATTCCCAAGATCTAGAATACTGCCTCGTATATAATAGGTACCCAGATATTTGAAGAATTAATTAATTAGCTACAGAAATTGAAGACAAACAGTATGAGTAATTCAAAACAGGAAATCTTTCAACCATTTACACATCAAAGATAAATGAACATTTCAAATTCTCTGCAAGACGGTGAATATGTTCTTGCTCAGAGATAAGCAGTGTTCTTTTATTTAAATACTGTAATAGAGATTTTATTTCTTCTTCAGGCTCATAATTGTTGACTACCCTGAGTTCTTCCTCCTTGTACATCCTCATTTTCTCAACATGTCATTTTTTATTCTTTCTGCTTTCAGCAAACTGTCATGACAGTTTACACTATAGTCACATATAGTTTTTGCTATAACACACTGACCATGTTTTCTGTATTTCATAACTTGTAATTTTTCTAGTGGTGTCAAACCAAACTTCAATACTAAAAATCAATTTAGAGGGTTTTTGTGGAATGGCTGTCATCCTATGCAAGCCAGTTACATGTGTGTATACAGTTTTAAAGTAGTGAATTAGTATCTGACCTTTCTCACGTAACCAGCAGATTTTCCTTTTACCCAAGCAAGGGGCTTAATAAAAAGCTGTCATGCATAAGCTTGTTATTGCATCTATGTTCAGGGTAGAAATATTATTACAGGTAAAATTAACACTTTGAGGCACCATATACATATATATTTTTATTACATATTTTTAAGGCATATTGAGAAAAGTGTTGTTTGATAAAATTGTATTTTAGCATATAGAAATTGACTGTCAGTAGTTTTACCTTGCTCCCAAGATAAGCATATCGTTTGTGTATATTCTTTTATAGAGAAACACTTCAATAAATACACTCTTTAGAATTTTTCTGCATTTTGTAGCAGAGGTCTCAAACCTGGCTATGCATTAAAATCACCCGAGGAACTTTTCAGTACCAATAGCTGGGAGTCTCTCGTAGATTATTTAAATTGATCTAGGTACAGTGGGGCTCTGCCAAGGCCCCACTGTTGTTTTAAGTGCCCATGTGATTCCAGTATGTAGCCAGGGTTGAGAACCGCTGCCCTAGAGACAAATCTTAAACATACAGACCAACACACGCACAATCAGCCTCTTAAAAACTGTTGGAACATCAAAGCGAAAAACTTTCAGAGTATAATTTGGGTTCAGTAGAGTATGTATATTGTTTAGTCTTCTAGAATTTCTGCTGTTGAAAGCGTGGCCCTCAGACCAGTTGTAATAGCATCACTTAGAAGCTTGTTAAGAAATGTAGAATTGCAAGGCCTCACACAGACCCACTGAATGGACTCAGATCCCTAGGTGATTCCTCTGTACTGGAAGGTTTGAGAAGTACTTATTAAGATGCAGATATATAAATGTTCTTTGTAATAAAAATGGGTGAGTAGAATCTTATCCCTCATGCATAAGATTCTCAGATTTGTGCATTAGTCAATGACATTTACTTTAAAGATTTAAAAAAAATATTTCAATAAGAAAAGTAAGAACAAGAGTTCATAGGTAGTGAGCTTCTGGTGACCAGAGAATTACCAGAGGGTCTCTGCCACCAAGATAGGGGAGGGGTTATTGTTGTCTATCCTAGTTGGTTGGTTCTTGCTTATTTTGTTACACTTTTATTTTTTTCTCTCCCTCCTATTCTGTTCTAGCCCACTCTTTTCATTGTGAGATAGAATATGTTATTTTTTTATAGATACAGATGAGGATATTTGAGACACTGTACTGATAGGTACCCCATAATTTAGAAAATTTGGTAGAGGTAGGTTCAGAGCTTTCTATGGAGGGGATGGATATGGACAGGACTGAGGAGTGGTTCCTAATTGCTTTTGTTTTTAATTGTATGATAATAACTTCATTAATAAACTGATTTTCCTCACATAGCAACAAGAATCTAATTATGTTAAAGTTCACAGTGACAAATAATAAGTATTAAGATTTGTATATATTGAAGGGAATGGACCAATGTGAATGTTCAGAAAATACTGTAAATTGCATGATATCAATTTAGATACAGAAATGCTATTTTTAATGCATAAGTTTTTATGATAAAAAATTCTAAAATACATTAACCAAGCAACCATGTTGATATCAAATAAAAAATCGCAGCCAGATTATTCTCATCCCACCATTTTTTAATTTTTAAATTGGCATGTGTTTTAGAGGGATTTTTCATTAAGCACAGCAATGTCAGCGTCTCTAGAAAACTTTGCTAGGGTGGTTTTATGATTTATAGATTTCTCCTGAGACATGAGAGGTGCTTTTTTATTTTTTAGTGGAGACTTAACCTGTATCATTTATTTCTCCTGACAAATTTCATTTGTGAAGTTTACCCTCTGCAGTGTTATTAATCTTACTGGAAATTCATTCCACGAAAAGGATGAATTCATCTGAACTTTAAGGTTTGGTGGTTGAAAATACTTTATTTCTGTGATACATGAGTGTTTTTTTCTTTAATATTAATGGTTTAAAGTTATTTTGAACCTTCAGAGACGCCTTTTCTTCTATTTGCTGCTCCTTAAGTTTAGAGATATCTGAAGCCCTAATTTAAAAAAAAAATTTAACACATGGTATTGGATCTACCTCCTCTATTTTTTTTTAATAGCCAAGTTTAAAGGAGGGAACATTTCTAAGTATAGTAATTGGTTAAAATGTCTTTTTTTCCTCCTGGGTTTCTTTTTAGGAACTACTGACAATCAAAAACCTATAGCCGACTTTGGGATATGGCTTTATTATTCAGCAACTAAAAGATGAGTTCTAATTGGCAGACTTCTGGCACTGGCACTTGTCCTTCTGTTTCTATAGAAACTGGGTTGGAAGTCAGAGCTGCACAAAGGGAATGGGTAAGTTTCTTTTAAACTCCATATTTATAAACCCGTATTAACTGTGGCATGGTATCAGTTTTCACATAAGGATATATACATTAGTGTACTAGAACGCAAATATGAACTACTGATTTTTACTTGAGTGGAAACTGACATCAAGTCATTAAATGTAATAGGAGGGTTTAAATATGGATTTATTTTTCTCGTGACTCTGACTTCACATTTCTTGAAGCAGTGAACTCAATATGATAATTTTCACTTTCACTTATATCTCATTTCGGGGTGATAAAATTGGTTTTTATCCTCTTAGATCTTTATTGTCGTTTTCTGGTAAGTGATATAAAATATGTACAGAGGACATTTAAAAAGTCTGCATGAATTGTAAGTCTCTTCTCTGGGGCAAAGTCTGATTCTTTCCATTATAAAACAAGTACTGTACAACTGACTAGTTTTTTAGCTTCTCTCCTCTCTTAGCCAAGCAGGACGAGGTCGTCTGTTGGGCACATACATGTGTTCTCATCCAGGCAGACACCCATTAATCGTAGAACCTAAGACACCTGGCAGTTGGTGAGTTATCTTATTACTATGGCTTCAGAGGACTATGCTGCACAGCTGGGGCATTTAGCCTTGAAATGGTTTAATCAAGTGTGATAAACTCCTCTGATCTACAGGTTGGTGTTTGTAAATTAATTTATACTAAACTTTGACTAGTTGGGATATTGAAGGAAGGTAATATTAGCTCTTGTTCTTTAAAACTTATCTATCATTTCCTTGCTCATGAAATACTGCTCTTAAGGGATAGATTTCTCTTTTCCTTACTAAGAGAATGTTGAAGTTGGTTGACACCAACCAAAGAGTGGGACATCTTGGCTTTATTTTGGCCCAAATTGTTAGTTTTGTAAAAATAGTGTAAAAGCGAAAGTTGGAAATTTTTCAATAGGGAAAGTTAATTCAGTTTTTAAAATTTCACTTCACAAGTCCTTGGTCAGTTAATGCCTGAAAGTGGATTTTCATTAAAACTGTATGCCTCCCTGCCTTAAGTACTACTGTGTATCCTCTTTGTTTCTATGTGTTCACTGGAGCTTGAATGATGTAAAAATAAATTGAATTTGTGACTGTTGGTAAATGTGGACAGAAAAAACTTTAGTCTCTAGCTGCCTGCTGTCAAGTATCCAGACATCCAGATGTGTCTTTACTCCTTAGTAAGGGTGGCCAGCTTGTCCTGCTTTTAAAACAGAGAGTCATAGGTCGCAGGAACTCACTGATTTCCAGGCAAGCCAGACAGTTGGTCACCCTGTCTTATTCTCTGCATGCCTGAAACAATGTCACTAGGTTGTTACTGATCATCGTTTTGGATAGAAGTAGATTTTTACGTTATGTTAGCTTCTGTTGGAATGTACCAGAGAGTAAGTTCTTCTTTTTAAAGAAATGATAGTCTTATTTGTCTCAGTGATCCTAGGTAATGCCAGCTTCCCTCTCATAGAAATAAAACATGAATTTTATTTTATTTATTTATTTATTTATTTTTTGCGGTACGCGGAGCTCTCACTGTTGTGGCCTCTCCCGTTGCGGAGCACAGGCTCTGGACACTCAGGCTCAGCGGCTGTGGCTCACGGGCCCAGCCGCTCCGCGGCACGTGGGATCCTCCCGGACCGGGGCACGTACCCGTGTCCCCTGCATCGGCAGGCGGACTCTCAACCACTGGGCCATCAGGGAAGCCCTAAAACATGAATTTTAAACTGACCGATTTAAAGGTGATTACAAGGACTTTTGTCGTTTTTCATTTGTGTCCCCATGTTAAGACCATGGGTGATAAATGTGAGACATTTAGGTAGATATTTGTGGTGAATGAGTAGCCAAATGAGGCAAATATTTATGTATATATGTCTTAAAGCCGTATACAAGTTGATTCTGTTTTAAGAGAAACCCTCAAGGCTTTTAATAAGTATTGGGCTTTGGTTTTATAATGAGGTCCTCAGAGGAACTAGGTTTGGATTTTTAAAAATTAGATCTAAAATCAAATATTAATACACAGTGTGCTTTTTTTTTTCTCATGGAAAAAGCCAGTTTTACAATTAGGCAAGTTTATGTGCTAAGGAGCTAATTTTTTGCAAACAAACATAGCATCACATATGTTAATATGCCTAGATTATTTGAAAAATATCACAAATTATTTCAGTCCATTTAAGTAATTGTTGCTTTTATTATACTTTTAGAAAATCATTAAAGAAGAAAAGCCAGGGGCTGTGATCTAATCAGCGTTGTTAATTAGTTTTCAGAATTGGCTCCATTAGGACTAGCTTTGTAACTTTAGGCAAATAACTTGGTCTTAATTTGCTTTTGTCCTTAGGTGTAAGACAGGAATATTAATACCTATCCATCTTCCTCATAGGATTGGCATGATGCTGATGAGGTAATAGGTGGGAAAGAACTTTAAAAACTTAAAAGTACTATAAGGTGGAGTTTTATTTATTTATTTATTTATAAATTTATTTATTTTATTTATTTTTGGCTGTATTGGGTCTTCATTGCTGTGCACAGGCTTTCTCTAGTTGCCGCAAGCCGGGGCTACTCTTCATTGTGCGTGGGCTTCTCATTGCGGTGGCTTCTGTTGTTGCGGAGCACTGGCTCTAGGCGTGCAGGCTTCAGTAGTTGTGGTGCACGGGCTCAGTAGTTGTGGCTCACGGGCTCTAGAGAGCAGGCTCAGTAGTTGGGGCACACGGGCTTAGTTGCTCTGTGTGGGTAGAGTTTTAGTATCAGAAATAGTATTTCCTGAACAACGTATATAGAAAATTCCTTTTACAGTGGTGGTATGACATTTTCTTAGAGTAAGAACAGCAAGAAATGGTATCTTAATAGTTTTAAATATCTCAGCAAGTAACTGTGAAGGAAGTATTATTGAACTTTTATGTTCAAGTTATGCTCTACTAAATATGTATATTTATAGATAATACTTTATATACTTTATAAACATTTCAACTAATATTTTAGTATTGAGGAATTATAAGTGGCACATACTTAGGCATTACCTTCTTTGGTCAGGGTTGGTGAATATTGGAAGACCTAAAAAAGTTCATTATCTTTAACAACTACATTATTATTGCATTGTAGCAGATGTGTTTTGTGGCTTTAATTTGTTTGTTTTGGTTCTTAGGTATTTTGCATCCTCATTTTCATTTCAATCTAGATATTAAAAGTTTATGCCTATTTGAGTTAGAACAAATTTATTATAAGATAACTGCTTACAATTAAATTAGCTTCGTAATCTTGTGACACTGCTAAGCAGCCAGGGTTGTCTGAAGGGGAAAGTGTAGGGTTTTTTGTCAGTTTGAGTTTGAGTTATGACTCCTCTATTTACTGGGTGTTTAATTACTTTGACCTTAAGTTTATTCATTTGTAAAATAGTCATCATAGTATTTTCTTCCAAAGTTTGTGAATATTAAATTAAGATTAAATATAAAATGTGTCTGCCTCAGTGACTAGTATGTATTAGATGTTGAAATAAAGTTCTTCACCAGCCTACTTCTCCAGACACATGCTAAGCCTCTTTGTTTCCTCTTTGTCCCATGGGATATCTTGAGGGGGAAGGAGATAGAAAATCAGTGTACTCTTGCTTTTCTTGAAACCCTGTATCTGTCCGAGATAGTATTTGTAGATTTTGGTTACTTAGAAATGTGTTAACATCTTATAATATTGTTCAAGGGCAGGAGTAAATGAATAGGAACATTTAAAGTTAATTGTTAATATAGTGAATACATTAGTTATGCAGTCTTTAGCTTCCTGTAGTCTAGGGAGTCAGTCTTTCTTGATCCATACCGCCCAGGTTTAGAGGGGCTGTTAGCATGGAGTAGGATGAAGAACTGCCCTGTTGTGTAAGAGTCATAAAGCCTATGTAAATCAGAATTCAACTTGGAGTTCTTTAGTTGGTTCTACTTTTACTGTTTTGTGGGTTATTTTATTTTATTTTTTTTTTGGCCGCGCGGCTTGCAGGATCTCAGTTCCCCAACCAGGGATTGAATCCCGCCCATGGCAGTGAAAGCCCTGAATGCTAAGCACTAGGCCACCAGGGAACTCCCTGTAGTTGGTTCTGCTTAAAATGTATAGTTTGCTTTCATAGGAGGAAAGAATCTAGTTGCCCTAGGTAGTTAATGTCTTTTGAGAACAGTTATTGCTCAAGAGGGAAGGGGGGACGGATAGAGTGGTTCCTAGTAAATCATTGATTTTCTTAATCTTGTGCTTTGATGTAGAAAGAAGAAGAAAGGAAATTATCAGCTACTGTGTATGAAGGGTATTTTGCTTGGTACAAGTATGTTTTCATTTAATCCTCATAGTATAGCTGTGAGGTAGCTTGGTGGAATCCTCATTTTACAGAGGAGGAAATTGGGACTCAGAGAGGCTAACTTTCACGAGGTTACATAGTAATAGGTAGCAGAGCTTGGATTTATTATTATTTTTGCTGTTTGTGTGAGGCGGTACTGTTTCTGCTCTATTCATATTGTCTTACATCTGAAATGTAAAAAGAATGTTAGACATTTACATTTAAGTGTAAAACCTATACATTTTAAATAGGACCGACTGCATTTTTTAAGATAACCCAGATTTGAACCCAGATTAATTTGGTTCCAGAATTGGTGCTGGCCCTTGGGAAATAGATCCATCTTGTTGATCTTGCAGACTGATGGAAAAGATCGACATGTCAGCTCATATATAGTGCTCTGTTAAAAGTTAGATGGGGAAAGGGTAAGCTGCGACAAAGCGAGAGAGAGGCATGGACATATATACACTACCAAACGTAAAAGAGATAGCTAGTGGGAAGCAGCCGCATAGCACAGGGAGATCAGCTTGGTGCTTTGTGACAGCCTGGAGGGGTGGGATAGGGAGGGTGGGAGGGAGGGAGACGCAAGAGGGAAGAGATATGGGAACATGTATATGTATAACTGATTCACTTTGTTATAGAGCAGAAACTAACACACCATTGTAAAGCAATTATACTCCAGTAAAGATAAAAAAAAAAAGTTAGGGCTTCCCTGGTGGCGCAGTGGTTGAGAATCTGCCTGCTAATGCAGGAGACACGGGTTCGAGCCCTGGTCTGGGAGGATCCCACAGGCCGTGGAGCAACTAGTCCCGTGAGCCACAACTACTGAGCCTGCGCGTCTGGAGCTTGTGCTCCGCACCAAGAGAGGCCTCGATAGTGAGAGGCCCGCACACCGCTATGAAGAGTGGCCCCCACTTGCCACAGCTAGAGAAAGCCCACGCACAGAAATGAAGACCCAATGCAGCCAAAAATTAATTAATTAATTAAAAAAAAAGTTAGATGAGATTACAGAGGAGAGAATGACAATGCTGGGGGAGGTTTTCCAGAGGCTTTTGGTGAGTCAGATTGTGAAGGATAAGTGAGACCGTGCCTGGTGGAGAATGGCAAGCCATTGGGATTGTAACTGGTGGCACAGCTTGTACAAAGGCACACGTAGAGAGTGAGAGGGTGTGGCATTTTGGAGCTAAAACCAGGCTTTCAGTTTAGGATTTTTCTCTATAGGGAATTAATAGATATTTCAAAGCAGAGAGGAATGGAAAGATGGAATAATAATAGTAATAATAGTCTTGAGGACCATTCTGAAGGAGATTCTAGAGGAGGTTGGTATTGCAGAGAACTCTAGGGTGGTCTTTTTTTCCTTTTAAAATCACCCAGATAATGAAGAGCTCTCTATCCACATGTAGTTGCTTAGTCTAAGTGACATTAATTAGTTAACATAATTATTCCATATTTAAGAAACATCTTTTGGTTTATCTCCCGTTAAGAGCCACCTATTCAACTTTCATATAAAACTTGTTCTGAAGATATGTCTAGATATTTAGCTTGAACATTCCAGATAATTAGATATAGTGAAAAAGTAACATTGTTTGGATGAGTAGGAATACTATTCAAATGATCTTGCAATAAAGGTTTGTTGTTTGTGGGGTTTTTTCTTTTTTTAGCAGTTCTTATTTATTTTTTTATTACATAGCAATACATGTTTATTATAGAAAATTTAAGAAACAAAATAATGAAAGAAAACAAAGATTACCTCTAGTTAAGAAGCAAAGATAAACTATTTGGGGGGTGTATACTCTTCCAGTCACTAAACAATGTTTCAATGTTCATTCACATTCCAGAGTTCAATGACTGTTTAATACTGCTCTGTATGAAGGAAAATGGTTTTCTGTCTTTACATATTTTTGCGACTGAATTACCATGGCACAGCTGAGAGTTTGGTTAATTTATTATTACAGTACATTCTGATTTTCATTTAATATCTAAAGTAACTGCTTCAACTGATTAAAATTTTAGCCTATTTGATTAAATACTAACAGAGTTTAATTTAAGTTGCTATTACTCTTTTCTTACCACCAGTTAGACATTCTTCAGAGTGCTAAAGCAAAAAGGAACCTTAAAAAATTATGTGGTTCACCTTCTTAGTTTACAAATGCGGGTACTTTTCTTCCATGCTTTTGTTTCCAGTGACTTTTAGTTTAGACTTTGTTTTGTTAAGCTCTCACTTGATTGCAGTCCTCTCTCTTTCTGGTCAGACTGTTTTTCCATCTCTCAGCCAATGGTACAAAGAAAAGGGAAACTGAAGAGAGGAGATAGCATATGCCCGAGAGGTAGAAGGAGCCGGTGTATGTCTGGGTATAATCATATAACCAGCCTATACGGAAGGAAGGATTTCTGTTAGTGATGCAAACCTTTCCATTAGTAGTTCCCAGCCATGAACCGTTCCTTGAAGGAAGGAGCCTCCTGTACTTACTAGTCTGTATTGTGACCCATTAGAAAGTTAGTCAAGCTGCTTACCTGTCTTATTTTCTATTGATGAAGTTAAATCAATTCCATCTGAGTTAGGGGTTTAAACGTTGGGTTAAAAGTAATCGTGAACCCAGAGCCCATCTCCAGTCTTGTAATGGAAGTTGGAGAAAATTAGGAACACGTACCATTTCATTTTACAATGAATTTTATTAGAAGACCACTATTCTTATGAAGAAAAGTATTGTGAATTACTATTTTCCAAAGAAAAAAGTGAGAACTGATTATTATCTTTTTTTCCTTCACTGAACAGACATTTGAATTCTTACTGTGTTCCCAGCAACGTGCTGGGTGTTGAGGATATGATAATGAGCCAAAACAGACATGGTCCCTGCCCTCATAGACCATATAGTTTAGTGGGGATTTGGTATTAACCGCATAAATTACACCTGCGATAAAGGCTGTGAGGGGATGGATGGTTCAGGAGGTTATGAGAACAAATGAAAAGGAACTGACTTACTTGGCCAAGTGGGTTAAACAATGACGATAATTCCCCCTGAAATCTCAAAGTGCTCTTTTAAAAGCAAGAATTGGGAGGGTCCTCAAAATCATTTGGCTAATGGCACATACTAGAACTTCTTAGGTGAAACGCTTTTTTTAAAAAAAAGTGTGAGTTTGTGGTGGCAAAGAATATTTGTGCAAGGCACCAATGTTTATACGTTATTGCAAAAGTCAACCCTGTGAAAAAGGCAAATAATGTCTCAATATTATTATGAAAATAGTTTTGACCTCAGGCTCCCTAAAAAGGGCTCAGGACCTCTCGGGGAGTCACAGTCTTTTCTAGATTATTGTATGCATATTATGTTTGTAGATGCAAACTTACAATATGACTTTTATAAGTTTTTATATTTAAAATCTTGAAAAACCTTAAGTCAAGGATGTTATTCTCATCATTTATTCAAAAAATTTTGGTACTCTATGCCAGCACAGTTCTGGTTACTAGGGATAAACCCATGGACAAAAATGGATGAAAATATCTGTCTGCATGGAGCTTACATTGTATCTTTTGATTTTCACTTATGTCTTGGAACATGATTTCTCACTGGATGTGTAGAGTATACCCTTTTTTTTTTTTTTTTTGGTCTGATTGTGTGTCTCTATCTCCTCTCCTTTTTATTCTCTCACTTGGCTGTGATAGAGACTTTCAATTTTTGTTTGTTTGCTTCATTAGCTTTTTGTTTCCTTTTCTTAATGTAATGAATGAATGGAATGTTTTATTTAAATTCAGCTAACTTTAACTTGCTTTTACTGTTTGATCAGTGACCTCAATTAAATGTTTCTTGGAGTTAAGCAAAATAGTGAAACCGACTGGGACAAGTCTTTGTATTATGTTGATTGACCTTTAGATATCTAAGAAACGGTTGACCAATCTGTCAGTTTTTCTAGAAATTTCTATGAAGGAGGAACTGTGGAAAGCAGCAGCACCCCCTCTTATCCTTTGTCATTCTTGCCTTCGTCCCTTAGTATAGCAATTTACCAGTTTATATATAACCTGTGAATTGTAAGACAGGGGTATTTGAAGTAACACTCTAGGAAAAGACTACAAATTCTTGGAGAGGGAGGTAGATAGTGCTGCTGAAAGGTCAGGAGGGTAAAGCTAAAAATAGTGAAACTGAGTTGTTTTATAAATCCTGGAGGGACTAAAACAGTTTAAGAGAAAACTGCTTATAAGCCTTTCATTTCACATACATTTAAAGTCAGAATGTTGTTTCTGAAATGTGAAAGATTAAGATATATTTATTTAGTGTATTTTCTTACCAGGGCAGGGAATTACTTAGCATGCTTTAGAACTGTTTCCATGTATTTCCATGCAAAGTTTTTATTTATTTATTTATGTATGCATGTATGTATGTATGTATGTATGTATGTCGTGTCGCACAGCTTGCAGAATCTTAGTTCCCCAACCAGGGATTGTACCTGGGCCCCTGGCAGTGAGAGCGCTGAGTCCTAACCACTGGACTGCCAGGGAATAACCAATGCAAAGTTTAATGAAATAATTTGTTTTAAATCTGTTTCTCCCATTCATGCTTGATTATTGAGAGATTAGTATATTTTAAAATTCTGTCTCTAAGATCTAATTGCCATTCCATACGATAATAATGTGCAGTTGAGTATTTAGTTTTAAGATGTTATTTATAATAGCAAATATGAGGTGAAATGTAAGATGCAGGACTATAGTGTACTATTATTAATTAATTGTCCTATGAAAATATTAGCTTCATAATCAAGCTTAAATTTAAGTGGCTACTAGGTAAGTTAAATTCATAGCTTTGCTGCTTTAACCAAACATCTCTGTTTGGTTGGAATAATTAGCCTTTCCCCACCATTGAAAGTAAAATAAGACTGTATAGGGAATTGGCTGGCAGTCCTGTGGTTAGGACTCCTCACTTCCACTGCACGGAACGCGGGTTCGATCCCTGGTCAGGGAGCTAAGATCCTACACGCCACGTGGTGCAGCCAAAAAAAAAAAAGAAGACTGTATATTTGATCTGATTTTATTAGGTCTTTGTACTTTTTTTTATAATAGCACGAAATAGATGTATACAAATGCACTTTCAACCCTAAACAGTTTCAGGGTTATTGTTGGTAGTTCAGAAACCACTGCATTCTAATCATTTTCAAATGGAAATACACGCATAAGTTGACATTCAAAAGACTGGGTTTCTTTGTGGTCATAGCAAAAGCATTGTGAGTGGCAGAGAATACTAGCCACAGTCCAGGAAAGCGTGCAATGGATCTGAGCCTCCACTCCATGCTAAGGAATACTGTATGTAGCCAGCATTCTGAGGAGTACGCTGCCTACTGGTGCAGACTTCCTAAGCTGAAGTCCCCTCTAAGCATTTCCTTGGTGTCTCCAGACTACCTGCATCAGATTCACTTAAGATGCATGTTAATTGTGCAAATTTATTGGCTTCCTAAGTGTACTTCCTCCTAGGTGGCACCCAGTTGATTCTTACATACAATAAAGTTGTTGCCCAAATTACTTCTTTATAGCTGTAACCCTTGTTCTGGGTAGGAATATCTAATAATGTTTCCTGTGATAATTTAAAACAACTAAGAAGATAGGCCTCAGCTTCCTTAAACAGTTTTGCAAACCAGTTTTCTTACAGTCAACAAAAAAGGGATTGGAATAATCTTTTAAGTTTGATGTTTAATATAGAATCTAAATTCATTTTTTTAAATGTCAACATTTTAAAAACGATACTCTATATCATTTTATGGGTTAAGCCATACACGTTTAAAAATGAGTTTAACATCTTGTCTAAAAAGTATTCATATCTGATATCTCAGAAGTTGATTTTTAGCTGATTTATGAATCCTTTTCAATAGGATTACTACTGTAAGTTTATTATTGGTCATCTTGTTAAGATTTGAAATACCCCTAGAAGGCCGTTAATTCCAAAGTTCCTTGATGGTAGTTCAAATTAGTTGTTGAGGATTCTGTAAGTGACTGGCCGGTGTTGAACCAGAGCTTCTAGCTGTTAGGCTGTAGAATAGTGGCAGACTTCCAAGGTGTGCAGAGACAATGAACTTCTCACATTCTTGGGGTCACTGGAGCTGCCCACTGGCTGTTAGCAGCCTTGTCATTTTACTTAGGGTGTGCTGTACAAATATTTCCTGTATGTACCATGAAGGGAAAAATCTTGGGAAACATGGTTTAGCAAATATAAACCTCAGTGCCTTTTAAGACAGGAGCTCTCTAAAGGCCTCATGATAGAAATTTGCCATAAGATTTACTGGTAGTGCTGTAAGTATTGGCTCTGTGTTGTAAGTTTTATTAAGAGGATTGTGGTCTGTGTTAGGATTTTGAAACTTGATTCCTTGGCCTTGCAAGGAAAGGACTACCTCCCCCTTCTCCTTTTTAAACCACAATAGAGAGCTATTTGGAATTTATTTTTGATGCTTTTGTAGGGATTCATTAATCCTAGGAATGCTGTATCAAAGTAAAATTCTGTAGGTTTTGTTGCTTATGGGGAAAATAACCACTGGATAAAGAAATGATTTACATTGTTTCCTTTTGCCTCTTCAGGGTATAATATATTTCTCAGGATTTAAAGGACAGAGAACTTTGTTCTGCCTTCTTACTTGTTCCCCGTATCCCCAATCTCCAAAATGGATTTATAGCAGACCAAAAGGTTGAGTTGCTTGTGTGTTTGTTTTCCAAATAAAATTTCAGGCCGTAGAGAAATTCTCAACTGATAGGCCAAGATGACTGATAAAACTCTAGAGGGCATGGTTGATAAAAGGTGGAGTGAGGACTGGGTGGAATATCTGTTTAACATTGTATCTGAAATGAGGATGTAATAGAGATAGGAAATGACCTGTCATTTCATGAGGAGATGAACTTGTCTGTGTTCATGGGACAGAGAGACAAGCTTAGATGGATGAATTTCCATTTTAGCCATTGTCTTTTCTTGTAAAAACGCAGATAAAGAGTTAATGCAGGACTTCCCTGGTGGCGCAGTGGTTAAGAATCCGCCTGCCAATGCAGGGGACACGGGTTCGAGCCCTGGTCCTGGAAGATCCCTCATGCCGCGGAGCAACTAAGCCCATGCGCCGCAACTACTGTGCCCGCATGCCACAACTACTGAAGCCCGCGTGCCCAGAGCCCATGCTCCGCAATAAGAGAATGAGAAACCCACGCACTGCAACTAAGAGTAGCCCCTGCTTGCTGCAACTAGAGAAAGCCCATGTGCAGCAATGAAGACCCCACTCAGCCAAAAATAAATAAAACTACATAAATAAATTTATAAAAAAGAAAAAAACTCGGAAAAAGTTAATGCAAAATTACCAGTTTTGCCCCATGGTGTTTCTGATGAATTGTGAGGTTGAATAATAATAGCAAGAGGGCTTCCCTGGTGGCGCAGTGGTTGAGAGTCTGCCTGCCGATGCAGGGGACGTGGGTTCATGCCCCGGTCTGGGAAGATCCTACATGCCGCAGAGCGGCTGGGCCTGTGAGCCATGGCCGCTGAGCCTGCGCGTCCAGAGCCTGTGCTCCGCAACGGGAGAGGCCACAACAGTGAGAGGCCCGCGTACCGAAAAAAAAAAATAAAAAAAAAAAAAATAATAATAGCAAGAGAGAGATGTACTTCTTCTTTAGGAACTAGTTACCTTTAGCTTATTCTGGAGTACAATCAACTTATAATTATTTGGCATTAGAAACAACTCTCCTTGAATTTATTGAAAAAAATTATTTTTGTGAAATATCTGCTTGATTGAGTGAAGCTTTACTATATTTTAAGGTCATTTTTATTATACCAAAGCTTAGGGTGCCTTCATTTAAAGGTAAGAAAATGGAGACATGGGTTACAGTGGCTCAACCGAATTTTCAATTAATGAAGTGGAAGAAGAATGCAGGTTCTAACAATTCTCAGTTTTAGACATTTTAGACTAAGTCCTAATGTTAAGCAGTGTATGTGGCTGACAGAGTGAATGCTATACCATGATCCAATAAGGTATGAAAGAACATTGAACAAATAATTTTGTCTTCTCTTTGTCCATGTGGCAGCTAGTAGAGTTCTGTGCTAATAAGTTGCTTAATAATTATTGAATGAATACTGAGTTACAATCAAATAATTATTTGTGAACCAAACAAAAACAAAATAAATGAACAAACCAAACCAAACAGACATGTAGATACAGAGAATAGGGTAGTTGTTATCAGAGGGGAAGGGGCAGGAGGGAGGGCTAAATGGATAAGGGAAATCACCTGTATGGATGGAAAATAAATTTTTGGTGGTGAAAACAAAAACAAAATTATTTATGGCATTTTAAGGGAGTTTTCAGAGATTTGTGATTTAAATTTTTTATATTAAAATAAATATTAGCATAATATATGCACTCATCAGTTGGGAAAGGGGGGTGTATGTGGAAGAGAGAGGAACTACATTCGGTGGTTTTGTTTTATAGGCAGCTGATATGGGCTGTTGGTGGTTTTATTTTTATTTGTTTATTTATTTGTTTGTTTGTTTGCGGTACGTGGGCCTCTCACTGTTGTGGCCCCTCCCGTTGCGGAGCACAGGCTCCAGACGCGCAGGCTCAGCGGCCGTGGCTCACGGGCCCAGCCGCTCCGTGGCATGTGGGATCTTCCCGGACCGGGGCACGAACCCGTGTCCCCTGCATTGGCAGGCGGACTCTCAACCACTGTGCCACCAGGGAAGCCCAAGTGGTTTTATTTTTAAATGAAACTGAACAGCCCTTAGCATTTTGAGCTCATATGTCAAATACCTCAGGTACAGGACTAGGAATTTAACATAAGTAACTTATAGCTGTCTTGTACATGGGAGAATACGACTGTATACTTGTTTTTTTTGCCGAAGGCACTATTTTTGTATTTAGATTGCTTTCTGCAGGTGTACTTTTGTTAACAGGGGTCTATTAGAAATGTATATTAAGTTTTAAAAATATTAATACTTTTTATTTTTCCACAACCTTCCAAGGCTTCCATCTTGGTGTCAGTGTATAGTTCTGGATGCCATCTACCAGCAAAAAACAGCATTTGGGTTTGGATGAACAGTGACATTTGGTCTACCCTTGGGTCTACTGACCACCTAGGTCAGGAAACTAGAAAAACCCTGAAACTGGTCCAGTCTGAAGCAGGCCATATTATTAACTAAAATTGAATTTGTTGCTGAGTATTGGCAGGAATAGGGAGAGCTGTGGGGTGGAGCGGGCAGGGTGGTCACTTGTGGGGAATGGCGGGGGATAATTTTTAAACTATTATTTATTTCAATGCCTGTCAATTTTAACCAAGATCTGATGGAGAATTTTGTTGCCACTGTATTTCTTATCATAATCACCATTACAAAAGATGTATAAATAATTTTCTTGCCCATATGCTCTATTTACGTTTTTTTAAAGAAAAAAGTAACTTTAAAAAATCTCGGTTATATGATTCCTTGGGTTTCCTATGCTTTATATTCCCCTTTCCTTGAATTTTTAAAATATGCTGTATAGAACTAACTTGTTTTTCTTCTTTATTTCCATACAGGAAGGAGAAAATTATTATTCATGTACCATTTTTAACTAGTCTTTTGACTGAGGATTATTGTGAAACATTTTACTGTTTGCTAGATTCCTTATTTTAAATGCCTGTAATCTTTTATAGGAATTTCACCTTTTGTAATTTGGTAATAACAAGTCTAGGTAAGTAAAAAATGAGGATCTCATACAGTTCGGAAGATCTAAGTTTGGTTTAGAATTTAATATTTTATAACCAGTAAGCCTTTTGATTTAGTTAAAGCTAAAGACAGTAACGTAACTTGCCTGTACCAGTTGAGGGTTGAGTGGATCTGTAGCTCAGTATTTCTGATGTTCTTTAGTAGTTGCTGCTGGAGTCAGAAGTTAGGAACAAATCTAATGGCCTTTGTAAAACCCTCTTGTCACTTCACAGAGCAAGGACCTACAGCAAGGGCTCTCCCGAAGTCTTCCTTCAGCAAGAAGCCTAGCACTACATTGTAGTCAATGAGAAACCGTGGTACAGAGCAGGAAACTTAACTGAATTATATATTATTATCATAATCTTGTTTAAGATACTCTGAGCAACTCCCAGACTAAAAACCTGTACTTAAGCTTTCAGCAATAGCCTTATCACTTCCTTTGACTTTTTTGTAGAACTTAAAAAATTTATGATTGCCTAAATAACATTTTCAGAGTTAGCAGGTAAAAATTCTACCATGAGCTCTGTCTTTATCCTCACATACAGTGCTAGGGTATCATGGATATTGGGTAATAAAAGGCTTGTAACTTTTTTTTTTTTGACTCACTAATAGTAAGAAATGTGTTTTACATCACATATGTTTTCTGTTACATAGGTGTGTGTGCGTGTGAAATAAGTTTCACAATAAAGTGATGCACTCTGATTTCTAATCTGCTCGTGGTCCTTTTTTATTAAAAAAAAAAAATTTTAAAGATCATGACCAACAAATTGGTTTCAAGACCCACACATACATCTATAGCTTTTTCCTTTTAAGTAATACTCCTCACAAAACTTGCTTTGTCTTCTCATACATTGAACTCTTTAAATATTTTTAAATGTATACAAAAACATTTATCTCTAAACATGTTGTAGTTTTGTTATTTGCCTTCATCATTTGAATAAGATATTCTGTGCCCTGGTATTTGTTACTTCCCTACACTTTTGGCCTAATAGGCTTGAAAAGTTCCAAGGCCTCATTAGGACAGCCAGTGAAGAAGGGTCAAAATTGAAAAAAATTCATCAGCAAACTGTATTTGAACTCTGTATTTCACTGACCTGGATACTAGCCATAGAGTAGCTCTGCTAGCCACCTCTGGTGCTTGGTCTTTTACCACTCCCTGTATAACAATTCTGCGCTATAAAATTCTAGCCTGTTTTCCAGTTACGAAGTATTGGCTGAGTTAGAGCTCATGGGAAGAGGTGTGTTCATAAATGCAAATAAGGACTTAGTTGTGTATTTGTGTAATTTTTTCCTTTAGATAGGTATACCTAAATTGAAACTCAGATAGTGGTACATTGTTTTACCTTCAGTAATAATTTCTTTTATTAAGTTTTTATACTTTTGATATTTGCCTTTAAGTCTTAAGTTCATAGAGGTGTAAATCTAATGTCATTATAAAACTTAGTTTAAAAAAATGATAGTGGGACAAGATCAGACCCTTTTTCTGTCTTCAGGACTGAGGGAAGCAGAAGTAAGTTTTAGGCTGAATTCCTTTTTGTGGATGATTGGAAATGCTGTACTAATTTGTAATTCAACTATATTGAGAACCTATAGTGTAAGATACTAAAGCTTAAGTCTGTTTCCTAAAGAAATTTGTGTGAGTAGGCAGTCTTTTAATAGTCTTAGATTAAATGTTCAGCAAGCACAAAATGTCCCAATAGGTAAAAAGTGAATGTAAAACAATGCTTCAGTCTTAAAGTTGACTTAAAAACAGAACTCCCCCAAGTTTTACTCTACTTGTATTTAATGTTCTCCAGTGGCCCCACATATCCTCTCCACAGATTCTGGCCTTAATCCAAGACAGCTTTTGTTTGTTTTTGTTTTTAACCATCATAGGTCTTTGGGCATCTGATAAAACTCTGGATTGTCTCCCCAGAGAAGTAGATATACACACAATCCCTGCTCTAAGACTCCCAAGAGAATGTAAGAATCTGCCTAGTGCACATCTGTTGAATTAACCCTGAGATTCTCCTGGATTAGTGATGGAGTTGTGAGCGTTGGTATAGGAACAGCAGAGATAATCATCAGTTTCTTTTAACCTGATAACGTCATTACGTGTTACCATTAATCATGGATCAGCATTTTGTTTCATTGCTTTTCAAGTTTACTCAGAATGTGGGTAAGCTGTTACCTGCTAAAGGTGGTCCAGAAAGGACAGCCATCCCAGCAAAGAAACTGGCAAGCCCCAAGAACCTGTGTACCATAGAATTCCCAGACAGATCAACCTGCAGGGATTAGAATCCAATGTTAGCCATATTGAGGGTGAAATTCTGTGGAGACCTTTGCCTACAGAGGGGCAAATACTGTGTATGTCATCTGAAACTGTGAACAGTTGACTTCTGAGGTGATTTGGATGGCATTTTACCCTGATATTATGAAAGAGCCGAGGCAGATAAGGAATAGTAATTTCAGTAGGCAGACACTGTTTTCATTTTATTAGTAAGGAACGTTGGTTTTTGTTTCTTTTTAAAAATCTTTTAATTGGTTCAGGGATACTTTTTTCCCCTGAACCTCACTGCTCTTCTCTGTTAGGAAATGGTATTTACAGTTGGAGCTGACAGTGGTATTATTGAATCCACCTATGGCTGAATACCAACCATTGGTTTATAAGAAATCAGATATCACAGGAGTTGATTTCAGCTTTAGAAAGTTTGATTTTTGCTTAAGCCTCATATAAGATCCTGCAGCACTTATGCTAATATTGATATCAGGTCAGAAGATTCCGGGGGATTCTGTTGCAGCACACTGGGTACCTAGTTCTAAGAACCCATGGGGTTCCAAGAAAAACCCAGAAGTATTTGTATAACTCAGTTCCGTTCAGGTCTAGGACTTTATGTCAATTTGGGGTAAAGATGGAGAGGAGTTAAAAACACAATGTCCTTATTAAAGTATAGAGAACTCTCTACAAAAGAGAAGCCAGTGCTGGTCAGGAAGCCCTTTTTTCTTTTAAGGAACTCTTCCAAGATGTGTCTTAGAACCAAAGAAATGTCTGGACCTGAAGTAAAGAAGTGAACAGAAGTCTAACCTGGGAGACTGATAAGCAAAATGGAATCCTTCTGATCCCTATTTTGCTCTTCTTTCCTGTCCCACGTCCCACGGGGGGATAGTCCTCTCACCCCCCCCGGCCCCACCCCCCCAAGGTGAGATGAATAGCTGGATAAGATATAGCTACAAGGTTTCTGAGTATGTTTTTAATTATAAAATTAATACAAAATATGTTTTCTCTTTTGGGGAGGTGATTGTTAACACTTTTACTAAATGGTGTAAGAACATTAATGAGTACGTCTACTCACCAGTACAGGAAGTATCAATGCCAGGTAACCACCGGAGAAAATGGCAAAGAAGATGGTATAGGTCATAAGTAGTGGAAATGTGGTGGCAAAAGGAGCAAGCAGGTTAGTGATGCCGCAGAGGATGAGGTAAGACTTGTGGTAATGATACTTCTTGATCCAGTTTTGATCAGCAACCCATCCGGAGATAATCTGACTGACTGTCTCAATGATACCTGGAACAATATTGAAAAGGTCTTATGAAATCCTAATTCCATTTTCCTAGCCCCTTT
The DNA here is from genome assembly GCF_951394435.1 of Stenella coeruleoalba. Taxonomy (NCBI): domain Eukaryota; kingdom Metazoa; phylum Chordata; class Mammalia; order Artiodactyla; family Delphinidae; genus Stenella; species Stenella coeruleoalba. The sequence goes on from NC_137169.1 coordinate 96,539,683, forward strand.
GAAAACTGTAAATGCATAAGGCATCTTTTCCTAAGTAATATGACTTCATCCTGAGGCTGGGACATAAGAGAAAAAAAAAACGGTTCCATTTGTCTATCAATAGATTCTGTCATTTACTTACCTATTCCAGACACATCAATAAAATACCAGAAAGACTCCTTCAGAGTTGGGTAGAGGACTCACCAGGTATTTTTTCTCACTGTGTTTGGGAAACTCATACCACCAAACTGGGAATACCAGGTTATAGAGAACGCTGGGCTCAGTAGGCCTCCCTTGAAGTGGTGAGGAAGTGAGATTTCTTGAAGATTAGTAAACCCACAGGTTAGTGTCCTGGGGAAGTCATATGGTGGACGACTGGAGTATAAATAATAAAGTCTTATGGTGAAGAAAAAAAACAGATGTTGAGACTTATAATTGTATGAGGTTTTGGTAATTAAGTCCTTCTCCGAAGGCTATTATGTTTAACTTGAAAATATGTAGAAAGTCTGGAAATGGGACATCATCTCTTGAACACTGGAACTATGGTGTAACTTGAATAAAATTTAAGAATAACATTTTTCACTTAGTTTTATGATAACAGAACATTCTTATCCTTTATCCTATTATATGTTAATATAGCAGTTAAATACTGAAAGAGATTTTCACCAAGAGGAGCATGAGCTGCAGTTGTTTTATACTTAAAATTCTCCTGTGGTTCAAACATAAATTGCTCCACAAAAAGGAATTAAAAATTCATACTGCCATCTCTATATTTTTACAGTTATTTCTAGGATACATATTGAAACTTTATTATGTTCTTTGGTCCTGCTGTAAAGCCCTAATCTGATCTAAATTGATACTACCAGACACTTTAGTGGAAAAAAAGTCAGTTTAGCTATGTATCTTTTTCTTGGGTACACAAGTTTTATTTGACTGAAGCAGTTGGAAATGGGGTGCAGTCAGTTTTGCAAGGGCTTGGTAAATAGGCTTTTCCAGAAATTAGCAAGAGAAAAGTTAATGTTGAGCTACTGAGAATTTCCAGATAGAGCAAACCAGTTCCATTTCATTCATTTTCATTTTTTTAGACTCCCTATTTTGTCAGTTGAAAGAATCCATATCTTCTAGATCAAGCATTCTGTTTCCATACATTTTTATAAGTACTCAACTAAAATGATTTTTTTTTCATTCTAAATGTCAGCCTACCCATTAATGACTAGCCTTAGTATGCTTATTTATCTTATCCTCTTACTTTGAGTTAAAGGGGGGAAAATTCTTAGCTACGAATACTACTAGAACATTATTGAATGCTTACAGTAGTTCATGTACTATTCTGAACTCTACATGCATTACTTGCTTAATCCTAATAACCTTCTGAGAGTAGATGCTATTATTCATGTATTACAAGGAAATTGAGACACAGAGAAGGCAAGTATCTTGCCCAAGGTCACACTGTCATACACTGCAAAAACTTGAACCTGGAAAGTCTAGCTCCAGAACCAATCCTTTCAACCACTGAACTGTACAGCCTACCTAGGATTGTTTTTGCTTGCTAAAATGGCTGTTGTCACTGAGAACCAGCTTTCTAAAGTTCGGTATCCAACAAATACTTAGATACTGACATATGAAAATAAGACTTGCTTTGGGGTCCGCTGTCTGGTAGGGAAGAGCCTGTGTGCAAGATGCAGTGACAGGTTGGAGGGAAAGTCCTGCTGCTCCCACCAGCCTCAAAAAACTTGCTTTTCTGGCCTTCCCACAACTCTTTTTTAAAAAAAAAATATTATTCTTAAGCTTTTTAAAAATTAAATTTAATAAATTTTTGTGAAATTAAGTTCATTTCTCCTTTTGAGGGTGAGGTTGAAGTAGACTTTCTTACCAGCTACAGAAACGAGGTAGGAGGCGTCCATGATATTAATCCCCAGTGTTTTGGCTCTGGCTACCAGGTGAAAGGTAGGGATGAAATATGCCAACTGACTGAGGAGAAAAGACCACGTAAATATGTAGAAAAAAGGATTCTTAAGAAGAGAAAAATCAAAGAGTTTTTGTTTGCAGCTCCACAAAATAGTCTTATTCCCATAACTTTCTTCATTAGTTTTTTGGAAGAGTCTGTTCCTGTTAGGTTCATTGTTGAACTCTTCATTTTGATTTTGTGAGACTGTTAAACTTATACCAGGTTGTCCATCCTGCATAGTATTGTCCCTGATGGCAGACTCTTGTATCTCATTGCGGCATGATGTTTCTGTCCCACATGCTGCCTCTGGACCACTTGCAGAAAAACTGCTACTTTTATCTTTAATATCGGAATTGCTCTCGCTTTTGATATGGGTGGGTCTCAAGAGCATACTAGAAGGCACCAGATGCAATGTGATTGCTCCAAATAATATAAGGGCACCTAAACAGGAGAGAGACATTGAGAAGTTAAGCTAAAAATTACCTCTCTCATTTCACAATACTCTGTATGCTTAGGCTCAGAAGAGGCCCCACCACTAAATATTCAGTCATAGTGCAGTAATTCCTGAAAACACTGCTTTGTCCTTGTATTTAGCTGAAAGCATTTAAATCCATTAACTTAACTGTTAGCCGTACACACTGCTGTATCCTTGTGAAAACAGGGAGTCCTTGCAGATAGAAAAGGGGAAAGCTGTGCCACTAGGGGGCATGGAAGGAGAGTTATTTGTGCTAAAGGAAAAAAATGGTTTGGGGTGGGGGGAAGTCATTTCAAATGTTAGAAAATTACAGTGTGTTTTAAATATCCTGAAGGGAGGGTGTAGATTTAGGTACAGAAAATACAGAATTAGGTAACGGGAATCATTTGGAAACTGCCTTAGAAGAGGAGATAGCCTGTCATCCCGTGATGTTTTAAATGTCCTAGAAAGAAGACATGCCAGTGTTGCCTTTGAAGCTTAGTAGTTGCTTGACTTCAGCATGTCCTGACCAAAGCTGTGACTTGGGTGTGTTGCTTCTAGAGATAGAATTAACTGTAGGTTCTGCTATCCTGTCTTACGGATTTGTCAGCTGGTCTTGTTTACCATGAGACTACTGGTGGTTTTTTTAATCAGGAAAGGAAAAGTTCAACAAAACTGCTCTGTAGATAGGAATAGGCTTATATATTCACATATATGTACATATACATAGATTTTTTTCCCCAATACTTTGAGGTTATTTTAATCCAAATGTTTTATCTCAGGTATGAAGAAAATTGTGGAGTGAATGGTTTTTATTCGTGAAAATTTATAGTTGACAGTATATAAAAGATTAAGTATTAAGGAACATAATCCTCTTTTCACTCAGTTTTTTTCCGTCTATTTTAGTGAATCTGATGGAGGAGACTTTTTTAAATGCAGATTTTTTTCTTAAAGAGAAAATTTGAAGAGAATGCTTTGAGTAGAGGATCCTTGTTTCCGCAGGAGTACCGCTTTCCCTGCAAAGGTGTGTTTCCCCAGCCGCATAGATTGCCCTCCATCCCCTCAGACTTGAACTCTATGGTGAACTCTGAGTTGCCTGCATGGCGGGCAAAGCCTGCAAGTAGTTCAGAGTCTCTTTTGCCATATATTCTCCAAGGAAGAATACTTTACTTTAGAATCATGCTCACTTCCTCTGTAGTCATCATAGAGAGGGCTCAACATTAAATCTTACAGAGTTGATGGTTCAGAAACTTAGAATGACTCACCTGTCCAGTCATATAGATCTATCAGGACTTTTGTAAAAGGCGCTAACAGAAATGTCAGTCCCATCCCTGAACGGGCAATAGCTGTAGAAAGAGCTAATCGTTTTTTGAAGTATTTGGTAGTGACCACAGCAGCGACTTGGTACAAGAAAGCAGAACCCAAACCTAAAAGAAAAACATAATAGCTTGGAATCACTTTCACATTAAGTGGCTTGGTACTGGACAAGATATTCTCCTGGGCCTGAGATAATATAAGTAGGTCTTTTGAACTCATGGAGAGTAAAAGGGAAGGTTCCTGGTTCCATTTTTTTCTTTAAGTCTTAACTTTTACAATGGACTCACCAGGTAAAAATCCCATAGTCACACAAAGAAAGGGAATGCTTGTAGCCCAGCTGCTGATCAGATATCCACCAGTAACAAGGAAAGCCCCAAGAATGGAGGCAGTTTTCTCTCCAATTATGTCACAAGTAACAGCAACTAGGGGACCTTGGGAAAAGAAACAAATGCTAGTTAAATGTGCTCTGGCATCCCTTGTCTTCTGGTGTGCAGTTTAAATGGGCAACTGAAGGGAAATAAGAGGACTCTACATTTGTGTATCCTTCAAAAAGGTGTCTGTATTGAGTTTCTTAATATTCCCAGCCCCACACTATTTTGCTTTTAGGAAGAAGTTTTGTTGATTTTTGTTTGTTTTAAAGAGAAAATTGTAAATAAGCAGGTTTGGAAAGGAAGCTTGCTGAAAATGCATTATGAAACCTCTGCAAAAAAAGGTTGCCTCTAGTGACCTATGACTAGAACAAAGTTCAATTATTTATCTACACCATGTTCTAGCTCCAACTAGAACTAAAGGAAGAGGAATTGGTTCTGTCTTTTAGAGCTTTATGGTCAGAGCTTTATGGTCGACATTCCAGTTGAGAGACTGGCTCACTGGACCTATATTAAGACACTGTTGAAAGAAACAAGGCATGAAAATTGAATCATGGAATTAAATAGTTGGATTCTTCACCTTTCTTTGTTTAAGCACTAATTTGTCTAGTTTTTCCAAGTCAAGCGGAGGCTAAACACTGCAAGTCCTTTTCTCAGCTTTACATGTTGATAAATGAACCTGAGTTTTAGCAAATCTTCAGTCTTGATTGACTGACAGGTGAGTCTTCTTGGAATTGCCCTTTGGTGGTCCTTTTCCTTGGACAGCAAGCTTATTGATGGCTTTATACCTGCAGAAAAACGAAGCGATGACATGATGGATCCAATCCAACCAGTTTGCTCTGAGGTGCCTTCAAACTCTTCTTGAAAAACCACAAAGAAAATTGCAAAAGTCTTGGTCATCCCCATCACGAATACATTTACCTAAATCAAAGCAGACCAAAGAGTCCAAGTCAGGTGGTGAGTAAGCCATTGCAGGGGAGGTTGGAACTGCTGGAGGCTCTGATTCTCTGTGTAACCTGTATTTTACCAATTTGTTTGCCAGTTCCTCTTTGTAACATTTTAAATTTTAGGGGCGGGTTGTCCACTTAGAGTGTCTAATCACTTTACATGAAGGCATCTCATTTAATTCTCATTACAAAGGCATGGAATAGGTGTGTCAATATTGTATTAGAAATTCAGAAAATTGAGATTTAGCTTAAAAGTTGCTCAAGTTGGGGATGCTGGAGCTAAGACTTGAACCCAGATAGACTGACTCCAGACCAACCACTATACCATCCTGTTACAGTAGCATCTGTTAAAAACAGCTAATTCCAGTTACCTTTGTGAGAGATGTGTGTTGATCCAAAAGAATTGTTCTGTCAGTCCTTAGGTTAGCTTTGCTTTAACTCTGCTTTTGAGCTGAGTACCCTCCCTCACCTGGTATATAAATACGGCAACCATAATAATTTATCACCCAGTTGAAGCTCTTTGAGAGTGAAAAGTAGTGCTGTTAATTGATGCCTGGACAGCAAGGGTAATGAGGATGTATGGTCACCTTACGGTTGGGTCATGTGCCCCCACCCTTTTTTTCTGTCCCATCTAACCCTTTTGCCCGCACCACCCTCATTCCTTCCACTAGGCGGAGCTCCTCTTTTGAGGTCAGGTTTTCTTTCAGTGGAGTACCAGCAGTTGTTTCTTGGAATTCTGATTAGAAGGGGGGCAGTGAGGAGCAAGGGTCTGAGGGGAACTAGAAGGGAGGCCTAGCCAGGCTCTGCAGTCAGTCAAAGCCCAGGAGCCACATGTACTCACTCTTGTCTCCAGGGGCTTCTTAGTGGCCCCTTTCCTTTCCTTTTTTTCAGTGGCCTTGGTGTTTCAAGGCCACTTTCTCTGCTGTCAAGCTGGCTATGCATTGTGGAAGGACCACAGATCCTGGGTTCCTTTTCGCTGATTCTTTCTCTGTTCACCTGGTGAATATTTCCCCCTGTGGTTCTGCAGTCATCTCACTTTATACCTGCCCCATAGACAACCATTCAGTCTCAAGGTTTTAATTACCACCCTTGAACTCATGGTGTAGTTGTGAATACTGTGTTCCATCTGCAGTCAGCCTGCCTCGGCCAGAATCCTGGCTCTGCTTCCTATTAGGGGTGTGACCTTGGGCAAACTACGGAAGTTAAGCTTCCTCTTTTATAAAGTAGAGGAAAAGTAAATGTCACCTAGCTCATAGTACTGTGAAGACTGAGAAAATTCTGGTAAAGTAATACTTAGCACTCAATACTCAAACTATTAACTATGTTTTTGTTATCTTGTGTAACCATTCTGCTCTCCCAAGAGCTCGAGACTCATATTAATGTCTACCATATCTTTCTAACTCAGGTTAACTTATCCAAAACTAAACTCATCTTTCTCTTATCCCATGCCTACTCTTCCTTTTCATTTCTCTTGATTAGTACCATCCACCCACTCACCCAAATCAGAGACCTACCTCCACTTAGGAACCTCCTTCCCTCAGCCTCTACCTACTGAATAAAATAACCAAGGCCTTCCCCTCCAACCTCTCTGCTAGACTCTTACTTCAGACAAGTATTATTTCTTGTTTGGAATAAGGGACTAGGAATCAGTGGTGGTGCTCCAAGGTTGCAAAAGATGGGGTGGTAAGGAGGAAGTCCCTTAATGTACTTTTTCCCATTCTGATTTGATAGAAGCTACAAGACTTTCCTTATTTAGAGTGAACAATGCTATGGACACCAGGGCTATATATTCAAAAATGGAAAAAGCATTTTATCAAGCACTTTGTAATCATAACGTGCCTTAAACACACCCCTATCAGGAAATGAGGCTAGAGAATATACATGAACCTTAAATGACCCAGACTTGTTTCTTTCAGTTTAAAATACAGGGCGGTGATTGCCTCCTCTCATGAGCAGGGAATGTGACAATGAGGCATCATTCTGTAAAATTACCCTTCCTCTTTTTCTGTGGACATGGGTTCTGTGCTGGCATCTACACGATGCTGGCCTCTATGTTCTTAGCCATCTGAGTTTGGCTAGCTACTGGTCCCCCCAATTTAGTACCTTTCCTCTCTGGTCTTTCCCTGGTGTCTGGGCATAGCAGCTGTAAGTGGATATGACTTGTCTCTAATAACTGGGTCTGTGCCTACCACTGTGTATATCAAGAAGGCCAAGGACATAGCCTTTTTAGCCACCCTGCCTCCCTCCCTTAACTTGTAACCTTCCAACTTTGTTTCTGTTTTGACTCAGAGCTATTAAAAATCTTTTCCCCAAGGTCCAGATATTCCCTTAGTTAACTAAGCAGACTAGATAAATCTATATTATACTATTTCATCTCGTGTTTTGGACCAAGGTTGATGGGTTTCAGTCCTGTTCCAGAGTCCACATTAGACACTGTACATGGGCTTACCCCGTCATCCATCCATCCATCCTCCCATCTGTCAACAGGTATATATTGAGTGCCTACTGTGTTCCAGGCTATTTACTAGGGCTTACAGTGGTGAGCAAACAGACTTGGCCCCTGTGCTCATGGAACATTCAGTCCTGGGACACAGGCTGAATACAGAAAACAATCATGCAAATATGTAGTTATAAAGTATGGTAAGTTAGAATATGAGTCATTTTTTTTAAAAAAAGTAGAGAGCTCCTGAAGAACATGTTGTTATTGGGTTTTTCACTCATCTTTTCAGGAGCTCATCTATTATAGAAAAGTAGACTTGTAACTTACGCAGACACAAAAGCATTGTCATCTTAAGTACCCACATTACCACTGTGGGTGATTGGCCTGAGTTAACTGTTAACATTTTGAGGACCCAAAATGTTTTTTTTGTGTGTGTGCTTTTATAAGTAGCATCACACCCAAAAAAGTGGGACATTGTTTATTAATCTGGTTGTTAGACAGCTTTTCTTACCAGCAACTAAATTGATCAAATAACTTCCTATCCTCAGAGGATAATACAGGAAAAGGAGTTATTGGGGAGAAAGGTGGGAGAATTAGAGATCCTCACCAACAATGCCAGGTCTGCAAAGCCTGTGATGTGGGGAGGTGGCCCAGTCACAGGAAGGCTCTCAGACCTAGGGTGTCCTTAGTTTCCTTTTTAGTAACACTTCTGGGAGGAAAAAAAAGATTCCACATTCTTTGGTAATGAAGCTAATGTTTAACAAATAGTCCTGTGGTTCGGAGTTTTGTATTATGTATATCCTGGCTGAGGACTTCTTGCCCTCCTTTCCCCTTCTCTGTCATAAGGGAGGAGGTGTGGTATTTCCACATTGTGGGCTTCAGGGTAGTTAGTAGTCACCAGGACCTGCACTCCCTTCCCTGGGAGCTTCTTACTGTAGGGCTGGGCTGGGGAGGAGGATCAGGAGGGAAGGGTGTCTTTGTGAATACATCTCAAAGTTAACTTACTTGGGAACACTTATGAGGAATTGGGGAGCTGGTGCCATTCTCAGGGTGGTTTGGGATATAGCTGTGATGGGATTCACCAGTCCCATCAGAATAAGCATGCTGAGTCACATCACCACTGCCTCACATAACGACCCCAAGAGCTTCTGGGAGGAGGAAGGAAAGAAGTTAATTAAAAAACAGAGTGCGGAGTCCAGCTGCTTATGGATGAAGGAGAAAAATCAGGCTCCAGTTTCAGAATCCACATCATCCTCTCCCTTTCCAGACATGTCAGAAATATACATTGGGCCTAACTCTAGCATAAGTTATGGTTGGCGGGGATGGGTTGGGAAGTAGACAGCAGGCAGAACAGAAGAAAAGTCCCTGCCCCCTAGGAGAGACGGAGGATGCTTCCAGCAGGGTTACGTCTATGCTGGGCTGAGCTGGGGAACCCCCTCCCCACCCACTCCTGCAAAAGCACTTTTTAGTGGTTTCCAGTGCTACTTATGGGATGGTTAAATGTACGATTGTCCCCAAATCCTAATTGCCATGCAGCGAGGGCAGAGCTGCTGATGGTAACTGGAGCACTCTGTAGGTTTAAGGAGGGGTGGGAGACAGGATGGAATGCTTCTGCTTTCACTCAAGGAGGACATTTTCAACTTTCTCTTGGGTTCATTGGCAGTTCCTGGCCTTGCTCTAACCCCCTTTCCATTCAAATGTCAAGGATTTCATAAGTGATCTTAGTCTGCTCTGAGCCTTTCTCAGGGAGCCTTCTTTCAGGCAGTAGCAAAGGGGAAAGTAAATTCTTACCAGGAAGAAATGAAACACAACCATCCATCCCCAACCTCCATCCAGGGTTTTCGTGTAGGGTCGGACCTTCCCCTCCCTCTTCAGCATGATGCTTCGTTTGTTTTAAATGCAGAAGATTCCTGTGACGAATCCAAGACAGAGTTGACTCAGTTGACAAAATGATCTTAACTTTTATTTCCTCTGTGGTATAAAACCACTTGTACTGTAATTTTTTTTCAGCCCACCTCTGAAACTAGATGATTTCTCCTCATTTCTAAAGTTTACAGACTCTCTGGAGTTTATAGACTCTCTGATCTCAACCTCAAAAATACAAGCAGGGCTTTGTACCATTTGGGGGATTTTTGTGGAGGTCTGCTGCCTGGCTTCCCCTGGAAGTCCACAGGGAGCTGACAGTTCTCTTGGAGTATGTCCTTAGTTACATATAAAGTCTGCCCGACTAGACTGTCCCCTTATCCTCGTTTATTCCATAATCATGATCCAGGCAGAAATGGGAGAAATTCCATGGGAGAAATGAGAAAAAGATAACAAAAGGCTGTGATGTGAGGGACATCAAAGCCACCACATAAATCTCTCTTCCACCAGTTTGAACGGCCTCTGAAAGATGACCACTCAGTTCACTTCAGGCAGGAATAGCAAAGGAGTTGATCGCAAAGCCTGACCTCACTGATTGTGGAGTGGCCATTCCTTGCACTATTCTCCCCTCAGGTCTGCAAACCAAATCCTAGGGCAAACTGTGCACCATCCTCTGGGTAAGCTCTTGACTTTAGAGAAATAAAAAAGGGATGGGGAACTTCAGGTTTGGAAATTCCCTTTCACAGCACTTGCTAAAATGAAAATATTCTAATGGACTAAATAGACATGACAACAACATGTTCCTCGAATGGATCCCAGGCCAGAAAAAAGTTGGAAAGGACTTCAGGAGCTGCGTTGGGGAAATTGGAATGAGGACTGTATAGCAGACCAGGTTAGATCTCTTAGGGGTGATGGTGGTCTCGTGGTTCTGCCGAAGAATGTGCTTGTTCTTAGGAGGAGTGTGCTAAGAAGCTCAGGAGTGAAGTGTCATAGAGTCTGCTACCTTCTCAAAAGTGGTTCAGTAAAATAAATATATAGAGAGAGGAAAAGCAAAGAGAAAATGTAGATACTCTGAGAGAGAGGGCGGTATTCTTTATTTGCCACCGGCAGGTAGGCAGGCAGGCTCTTTCTTCCTGGGAAGGAGAATCTGCCGGCACGGCGTGTGGTATGGCCGTCTGTCTGGTGAGCAGGCCGCGCAGGGAGAGATGCCGGTTGTTCAAAACACTATAGAGGACCAACCCCAACACACAGTCCCATTTTCATCCTACCTTTGATGTGGTGTGTAGCAAGGGAATCCTCCACAGACTTGAGACAATCTGGGAAGAAAAAGAAACTATACAATTTTCCAGAATGTTGCTCTTTTTCTAAGGCGTTTCATTCTTCTGCCCTGTGAAAACAAGCAAGCATTGTGAGAGCCCAGGGTTAGAGCCAATTTAGGCACTCCTGCCAGTGGACTTTACTTCCTGAGGGGAGGAGGAAAGACTGTAATTTGACATCATCCTAGGCCCTCCCTCCACCCAAAAGCAAGCATCAGAGTAAACCAAGTAGAAAATCCTTTGGGTAACTGTTGCTGATTAAACCTGGAGGCCGTCGCACTAAGGTGGCTCTAATGCCAAGTTGGCCTATGTTAGCAAACCAAAATCAAAACAGGGTTATGAAATGGAAACCTAAGGATGACCAGTCACAAACAGCCAGTCAGGAATTAAGCTGTGGCCCATTAATGACGTCCTTGCTTCGCTTCTGCCCTCTCTATAAAAGCCTCTCCCTGAGCTCCCGTTGGTGGAGCGCTCCTAACATCTTCCAGTTTGACACTGCCCGGTTTGAATCCAGTTTTGTTCAAATAAACTCTTAAAATTTTTAATATACCTCAGTTTGGCTTTTAACAGTTCTGGTGTCAGAAGAGGGAACAAAGGAAGGAGACCCCGAGCAGCCAGAGATAGGTATCTGCTGAGCCCCTTGGCTTGCTGGTTTCTAGCTGCCTCTGGAGGTGTGGGTAAGTCCCTCTCCCACCCCAGCTCCACAAGCTTTTGCAGTATGAACTGTCAGACTTTAGTTGCGCCTTTCTTCTTCCAGACTGGGTCCAGAAACTGGCTGGAGTCAGCCTGGGTCCGGGGTCAGACTGGGTTGGACTTAAACTGGGCTGGTCCTGTGTGAGGTCTCAGGTGAATGAAATTTTGTTTTAAGGGTGAACAAGTAGGCTATCCTTACCAAAGACAACCTTGTACTACAGTAGCCACAGTTTATCCACTTATGAGGTGCCCTAGAGAAAAAGGGACCCCAGCCAACCCTTACAATAAGGGTGGAGGGAAAATTATTCTTCCTCCTCTACAGTTTCTGGTGACCAGGATGACACCTGCTGGGACACTCCACTTGCTTTAGAGCCTGCTGATGGGATCCCGGGAAAGCTGGCAGAAGCCCATAAAGGGTGAGAATTCTTACCAAAGGCAGTTCTCCTGGACCTCCACCTGTGGTGCCTGGTTGAGAGAGGAAGGTACAATTTCACAGTGTTCCTTCCATTCTAGATTCAGATTGGCAGGAGAAAAATGTTTGTAAGAATTAGATCTTTGGGGGCTTCCCTGGTGGCATAGTGGTTAAGAATCCGCCTGCCAATGCAGGGGACATGGGTTCGATCCCTGGTCCAGGAAGATCCCACATACCGCGGCGCAACCAAGCCCGTGTGCCACAACTACTGAGCCTGTGCTCTAGAGCCCTCGAGCCACAGCTACTGAGCCCATGTGCCTAGAACCCATGCTCCGCAACAAGAGAAGCCACCACAATGAGAAGCCCGCGCACCGCAATGAAGAGTAGTCCCCACTCACCGCAACTAGAGAAAGCCCGCGTGTAGCAATGAAGACCCAATGAAGCCAAAAATAAATAAATAAAATTTATTATAAAAAATAAAAGAATTAGATCTTTGAATGGTGGCTTGTGAACTTTCATTTAAGTCCCCACTGGTTCTTGGACTTTTTACTCCCAGGGACAGCTATAGCTTTCTCATTTATCTTGTTATGTCCTGAGAACTTGGCTTGGCTTTCTGCCCATCAGGGCACACAGGTTGGCAGTTCTTATGTGTGCAGGCAGCTCAGCTGTCACATTGGGGACCCCCAAAATATGGCTGGACAGAAATGTGGGTCACCAGCCACCAGGGGAATTGTCTTTCTTTCTTTTTTTTTTTTTTTTTTTTTTTTTTGCGGTACACGGGCCTCTCACTGCTGTGGCCTCTCCCGTCGCGGAGCACAGGCTCCGGATGCGCAGGCCCAGTGGCCATGGCTCATGGGCCTAGCCGCTCCATGGCATGTGGGATCTTCCCGGACCGGGCACGAACCCGTGTCCCCTGCATTGGCAGGCGGACTCTCAACCACTGCGCCACCAGGGAAGCCCTAAGTCTGTCTTTCTTTGATTATCTTTGGGAATGGCTCTGGATCTTGGGGCTGGGGGAGTAATACCTTTTGTACTTTCTTTGGGGATGCCTCTTGCATCCATGGTTAAACTATGGTTTTGTTTTTGAGTCATTTGATAGGGATACCTTTGGTTTAAAAGTAAAAGAAAAGTTTGTTTAGTATTGCCAGGAATAGTTACTGTTTGTCCCACCTAAAACGTGTTAATAAAATATTTAAAAGGACTTTCTTAGTGATCTTTCTGGTTAGAAGTTGGCCACTCTGGGGAGTTCCTTGATGGCCTAGTGGTTAGGATTTGGTGCTTTCACTGTGGAGGCCGGGGCTCAATCCCTGGTCGGGGAACCATCCCACATGCCATCCCGCTTGCTGCGTAGCGCGGCCAAAATGCAAAAAAAAAAAAAAAAAAAAAAACTTGGTTACTTTGGAAGCTGATATTCAGAGCCTGATAGGAACTGTTTTTAAGGGCTTCTCCACGAAACTGAAATGAAATTATGTACCCAGAGGGAAAGAAAAACATTCTGAGGCCACTGTGGAAGAATTTACTAAAACATTCAAAAGATGCACAGCTCCAAATCTGGAACATAGGAATCTTTTAATTTTCATCTTAGTTGGAAATCTCCCTGACATAAAGAAGCAAATTGAAGATAATATAGTTGGATGGGTGGGTTCACTGGGCCTCAGGTGGCAACCCAGTTCTTTGAGGAATAAAGAACAACTACTTGTCTTACAAATCGAGTTTTGACAGGAACAGAAATGCAGCTCTAGAAACAATGAAAAGTCTGTCCTTTTTACCAATCTCAAAACCTCCTCTATTCAGCTCAGAAGGCTTACAGATATTATAAAACATCTGGATTTAGGGAATAAAAGAGTTCTTCTTGGTGGAACTTACATCCTTTTTCTGTGCCTTTGAGCTTTGAGATGTAAGCGTTCTGCATCTCGAGTATTTAGAGCCATTTCTTTGAAATGTGGACTTCAGGGAGGTGATTCTTATTAGAAGGACAAAAACAAAAGTATGTGGGGGGCGATTTGGAAACTAGGTGAAAGTTCTACTGAGTTAAATTATGGATATTCATTGACTAGATCATTTCCAAGTAAGATAAAATACTGAAACATTAATTACTGAACACAAATTTATCTACTTTTGGCATTTTATCTACTTTGGCTTCTTATTACAGAGGAACTAAAGATATTTGGGTTTATTGGTAAATGTGTTTTATGCCATATGGAAAAATTTACTGTGAGGGAGAATATACTTCTGGAAATTATGAAATGTATTTATAAATGTGCCAATCCACAGAATGCTAGTGTAACAGTCCACAGTTGCTTGCTTCTTAGTTTTCACTAGGAAGTAAGGATTCTAAGGGTTACGAATTCTAATCGTTATATGTAATTTAAAACTACTAAAATATAGGGGTGAAAGGAAACAACTGTGTGAAAAGTAGGAAGGAAAGTAGAATGTGTCTAGGGGGTAAGGAAAGGTATGGAAAGACTTTATTAAAAGTCTTTTTGTCATTTGCAGAGAGTTATTGTTTTACTCTGATGCTTTCACAGAAATGCTTCTTTGTCTTTAGAGATTCATGGAAAGATCTAGAATACAGATTTCTGATAAGTTTAAGAGCATAAAAGTGAACTGGGTAAGAATTTTCAGAGCTAATGAAAAAACTGGGTTCATCCTGAACAAGAATTAATAACATATGATTAAATGAACTGATGAGGATGATTATAATGTTTTTTACAACTTTTTCTTTGAAACACTGCTGATTCCTTAATGTTTTGTTTTCCAAATTTAAGGAAACCTTTCTGTCTTAAGGCAGTTTGGTAAATTATACCTTTGTAAACAAAAGTGAAACGTTTTTTTCCCTACCTGATCCCTCCAGAATTTGGAAATTTGTTGTGTAGTCTTATTTTCATGGCAATATAGTGATTTATATAAGCCCAATAAGAATATGTTCTTATAACAGGACACAATTGGAAGCCTTGGTTATATTACCAAGGCTTTGACTAGAATGTCATATTTGAGAATATGCATAAAATCAGATATGACCGGACAGTTTTAAGGAACTAAGGCTGACTTTATGGAGGCAATAAAGCTCCTAAGAAAAACTGGCCTGGCATCTTGTTTATAGGGTTCCAAGAAACCTTACCAGGTGAGTAAGGAAGGTCACTTCCTGGCAGGCCCGAGAACCTCAGGATATCTTAGGGACCTTGAGAAGAGAGGAATTCACCCAAATCTATAGGTATTCCAGATGAAGTCTGAAATGACAAATCCTTGACTTGACTGCTTAATCTGGAGAGCCTTTAAAAGTTCAATCTAAGATTCCTTATGAAAAGTCCTAGCAAAACAGATTTAAAAAGAGCCTATATGGTCAATTACTCTTCCTACTGCACCTCTGTAAATAACCAGTCCAAGTTTTATGAGACTAGACTTATTCTGCAAACAAATTAGCCTTACTGTGATTATCTTTGATAGAAATGGGGGTGATTATAAAAAAAATTATGTTGTAGTAGAAAATTATAATACGATCTTGTGGATATCAGATTCTAGTCCTATTCACTGTCTTTGAGCTTTTGTTATATACCTGTAAACCGGACTGGATCCTGAATTGTTCTAGTTTTCTCAAATATCTGGCTACTCTCCAAACTAAGATTTCCAGTTTTCTCCTACCCTTCTGATTTGAAATCACTAAGAACAAAGACTACCCTTGAACCTCCTTAGAAGGGACCGTACCAAGTCAGCAGTCAAACTTCAGGGCCTTAAACCTTGGGTCCGTATCTCCCAGTTAAAAAGGGCTCCTCCAGACTCTTGGAACTGTACAACTGGAGACCTAAAATTAAAATTGGCTTATGGAGGTTCCTCTCCAGAAGCAGATAGCATCTTGAGATGGACAGCTCTCCCGAGATCACGGATCAAGATCTTTATTTCCTATTTGAAAGCTTTATTCGTTTTGCCTTTTCACTACTTGCTTTTTTCTCTCTGTTAATGCACGGTAAGACAATGCTTCTCTGGCAACTATCGCTGGATCTTGCTAAGGCCATACCTACAGAACAGAAGTCCCTAGGTTTTCTTGGTAAGATAATTTGAGATAGTAGAATTGCTTTAGATTACTTGTTGGCTAAACAAGGAAGAGTCTGTGCCATAGCAAATACCTCATGCTGTAGCTGGATCAACACCTCTGGTAGTGTAGCAAATGCAAGAAATTAACAAGCCACTTGGCTGAGGCAACAGGAGGCCATTAGACTAAGGTGGCTCTAGTGCTGTGTGGCCTACATAAGCAAACCAAAACCTAAGCCTGTCAATGCCTCAAGGTTATGAAATGAAAACCTAAGGACAACCAGCCACATACAGCCAACTAGGCTTTAAGCTGTAGCCAATCAATAATTTCCTTGCTTTGCTTCTGCATTTTCTCTGCAAAAGCTTCTTCCTGATCTCCCGAATGGAAGAGCGCTCCTAACCTCCTCTGGTTTGTCAGCACCAGCTTCACATCGATTTTTGCTCAGATAAGCTCTTATCATTTTTAATATGCCTCAGTTTATCTTTTAACATTATGCTCAAGGCAGGGAGTGAGGCCCCAGAGTTGGGCGATACATTTCCTGGCCTATAAATGGCAATCTGCAGCACATTTGTGTACCTTCTGTGTAATGACTGAAGATTCTGGTTAGTACCTTGGAGTTCCAAGCCCTCTTTTAATTACTTTTCTATACATGTTACCTTAACTCCAAACACCTCCCATGAAAGGTGTATACTTATATTTAATTTTAATGAAACTTTTTTTTCTATTGCATTTTGGAAATGGTTAAGGCTGAGTCTCCTAGAACATTACTGGGACAATTCAGTTTTCTTATCCCATTTCCTTCCTCTGCTCCACCCTCCACATCAAAAAAGAAAAAAAGTCAACAGGAAATTGCCTTTCATCTTCCCAGCACCAACGTTCCAGGTTTTAAACCAGAGTGTATTTTAGGCTGATGTGTGTTTTTCTGGTTTTATCTGGAAAATCTGCACATATTTATTATGCATGTTTCTTAAAAGGTAAGGGGCTTCTCAGGCTCTTAAAACCAACTCTATAATATTTTTGATTCAAGCGCTAGCAGAAGCACAGCTTAGTGGTTTGGGAAGATGGCCTCTAAGTTAACAATGGAAAAGATGATGCAATTACGTGGGCCTGGTGGTAAGGATCAAACAAACCTTCAGCAGAAGACAAAACCCAAAAGAGGGAAGGTGAGTGTTTTTCAGAGAGTTATATGTAGTTACTAACGTAATCTAGAAAACATTTTTTAGTAAACATCTGTAAGACTTTGTTTTTGGTAGGTACTTGTTGCTCTTTTAAAGCAGGGCTATCTATGATTCTGATCACAGGATGACGTGAGGCTAGCTTTGTATTGCTAGAGAGCTCTGATGCTGAGGGCTGGGTCAGATTTGAAATGTGGCAGAACAATGAGTCATTCCCAGAGGCTAGGAAAGCTGCAAAGATGCTGTCAGAGTTGAACCCTTTGAAACATGTCTTTCATACAGAAAGCTTTGAGGTATAGTGGGAAATGCAGACTTTGTTAGAATCTCAACTTTGCCATTATTTAAGCCTGCACACTCTGGGCAAGTTACCCTCTCTGAATCTGTTTCCAAACCTGTAAAATGTGGCTAATATTATTTACAAGTTTGTTGTGAGGACTGTGTATATACAGTAACTGCACATTAACAGACCTGCTGTTGGTACTTAGTTCATTAAAAACGGTTCTTATTAATCATGTGGGGCTTTATATCAAGAGCAAAGAGTTCTTAAGCCACCATTGGGATATTAGTTAAATTTTGACATCTGTACCCAATCGACTTAATAAAGCTTATACGATTTTTAACTAAAATAATTCCCTCAACCTCTGACTTTCTAACTCTTGGCCCTAAAGTTATTCAGCAAGGATGCAGCATGATTTTCCTGTCACCACTATTACCCTCACCCCACTGATAAATACAGTCCATGAAACTTTTTGGCACTTAGGGACTTAGAGTATAATACGAGCACTACCGAGATTTTATTTTCCCTGTCCTCACTCTTTGTGAAGAAATGAGTTAAGATTTGGGGAGGGTTCCCACCATTCCTTAAATTATGAGATCACTGTGCTTAAACTAGCACTTTATATATTTGTAGTTCCTTGATATTTTTGAATAAATGATATATATTCTTTGTATACTGTCAAATATTAAATTGCTAGACAGCAATACGAGCTGCATTCAAATTCAACAAAATGAAGTCTTTTGTATCTTCTTATGCACCATTCTGTTGCGAATGATAAAGTCTGAAGAGAAGATAATGTCCTATACTTTCAAACTGGTAGATTTTCTTCTGGCCAAACATACCTACTTCTGTAGTAGTCTGGCTGTTAAAAGTAAGGCTCTGACTTGGAGGCTTGGGTCCAAATGGTGACTCTGCTAATTCCTTAGCCTTAGTTACACAAATGCAAAATGGGTCAAATTAGAGTACCTACCATATAGGGTTGTTTTTGACAACTATGTATGAAACTTTTATGCTTCCCTGTAATATTAGAAGAGTTTGTCAAGTTTACAAAAAAAATTCCTACTGCCATCTTTATTACAACACATTGAATTCAGGAAAAATTCTTTGCAGATTTGATATCCTTTTGTTACATTGTATTCAATATTTTGTATTTATTTAGTTCTGCTCAATTTTTAATCCTTAAGAGTTTAAACTTTTTCTCCATACAGGTTTTTTTCATCCTTTATTAATTCCTAAATGCATTATTGTTTTTGTCGCTATTGCAAATGTTTTCTTATTTTCTATTTTGAGGTATAGAAGCTTTTTCACTTTTTGTAAGTTGATCTTCATCTTGTAATTCTGCTGAATTTTTTATTAGTTCAGGTGGTGTTTTTATTAGTTCATGTTTTTTAATTAAAACTTTTATTGTGGTAAAATACATAAAATCTACAATCTTAACCATTTTTTTATGTTAACCATTTTTAAGTGTACAGTTTAGAGGTATTAAATACATTGATATTATTGTTGCCACCATCACCACCATCCATCTCTAGAACTCTTTTCATCTTGTAAAACTGAAACTCTGTACCCATTAAACAGTAGCTCCCCATTTTTTCCCCTCACCCTAGCAACCACCATTCTACTATGTCTATGAATTTGACTGCTCTAGGTACCTCATATAGGTGGAATCATACAGGATTTGTCTTTTTGTGACTGGCTTATTTTACTTAGCATAGAGTCCTCCATGCTATAGCATGTGTCAAAATCTCTTTCCTTTTTTAACACTGAATAATATTCCATGGTATGTATATACATTTTGTTTATTCATTCACCCATCAACAGACATTTGAGTTGCTTCCACCTCTTTGCTATTGAGAACCCATATAGGGTTGTTAACGAGAACTGAATGTGTTCCTGGCATATAGTAAGTACTTATGATATCTATTATTATGTTTTTATTATGGGGTAGGCGTATGCTTGACTTGTTTTATATATCCATGGATGTTTCTGTGAGAATCTATGTATTTCAGGAGCTTCCGAAACAGAATGGTTTGGAGCAGTTACCTTTTTAAGAAAGATTACAATTTGATAATTGAAAAAATAAACATTTGATAAGAGTTTAAAGAATTCAGAAAAGATCCAAGCTTTCCTCCAACCAGTTTTATTAAACATAACAAAATTCTGTATACAAAGTGACCTAAACTTGCTTCAAAACATACTTCCCTTAACTAGTATTTTGATAAGTCAATTTTGATAAGTCAGAGTGTCAAAAAGCAGCTTACTCTAAAATTAATAGAAAAGTGCCTAATGCACATTACATGAATGGCCTAATTACTGGAACTCTAATAGCTCTATAAGATAATTAACATAAGGTACGATTGAGTCCCCATGACAAGCTGCTGGAGAACTGATACAAGATGTCAAGAGGCCATTTTGTGCACTGCCACTGTGATGCCATCGTGTTTCTGGATCATAATGTTCCTGAAAGGCAAAGTGGAAGATATTCAGTAAAGTGTTCCAAGTGGGAGTCGACGTAAGATTAAAGATGCTGTTTGGTTTAGGACACAACTAAAAAAATAATACTTACTTTTCTATGTATGAAAGCAATATCTAAATACAATAAAACATTTGGGAAATACAGAAAAGTATAAAATATAAAAACGAAATTAATTCTATAATCCTATCACTCAAAGACAACCACTATTAATATTTTCCTTTTTTAATATGCATGTATACCATATATACATTTTTTCTCACTTTACAGAACTGTGATCATAATGTGCATAGTTTATTTATTTATTTAAAATTTTTATTTATTTTTGGCTGTGTCAGGTCTTAGTTGCAGCACAGAGGGATCTTTCATGGCAGCACGAAGGTTCTTCATTGCGGCACACGGGCTCTCTGGTTGTGGCACGTGGGCTCAGTAGTTGCAGTGTGCAGGCTTAGTTGCTCCGCGGCATGTGGGATCTTAGTTTCCTGACCAGGGATCGAACCCGCATCCCCTGCATTGGAAGGCGGATTCTTAACCACTGGACCACCAGGGAAGTCCCTGTGCATGGTTCTGCTTTTTTCATTTACTATTATTCTGAGGACCCTCACTTGGAATGTCTTTGGTATTTCTATTACTACAGACATTGTTTCTGTTCTTTGTTTAGTCTTCCTCTGTGTTATTTATTGCTTCTTTTATTGATAGTTCATGACTCCTCTTACTCTTCATTTAAATGTCTTTGTGGTGTGAAAGCACATTAGCTTTAGAGATCAATCCATCTGCTCCTGTGGTCCAAAGGGTAGAACCTTCCTCCACGTACTTTGAGAAATCACTGATGAACACAGGGCAAGCCCCAGTCAAGTTTCCCAGGGATTGATTTTTCTGAATTAAAAGGAAAGGAAGGGATCTGCTGCCATCTACTCACCCATTATCTGATTCTAGACACACCACAGGAATATCAGTGGGGTCTGAGGTTAGCTTAGCTGCTTGCTGGGCTAAAACAGATATCACCCCAGCATGCTCATCTGACAGGGTTCCGCGGCCTGGAAGACAGAGATGATATCAGGTTGCCTGACTGTCCAAAAATGAGTATAGACGTATAGTAGAACTGAATTGAATTATTCACAAAAAGAAGGTTCAGCTCATGGTCTCTTAGGTTAGGTACTGACATAAAATGATTCTGCCCTGATACTCAGTGGTTCCATCAGTGAGAAAGCCAATAACAGCTTTTAAGTCAGTAAAAGGCCGTAACACTCAATTTTCCAAGTCATTCCCATCACCATCTCTAAACACTTTCTCAAGCATATAAGGAAGCTGTAATTCAAGTCAATCTGAAAGCAAACTGAAACGAAGAAATTCATAGGTGAGACTGACAAAAACCAGTAAGGGCAAGAGACTTGTTGAAACTAATTAATTCCTCATGGAAAATCTGATTTCCTTTTACTGAGATCAACCTCAAAGGATATAAAGATCTTTACTCAGGAGTTTGGCTGTAAGATCACCTTAACGGCATGTATAAATATTCTGTGAGCAATTATTTCCACTAGAATAAACTGGTTTTTCAAATAGCAACAGAATTGGCTTTTTACTAATGTTTGTTTTAGCCTGTAGATAATAACTAAATCTTGGATGTCAGGTACAAAACGTAATTACTAAGTTTACAATATCTTTCTGTATATAAAGGCAACACAAGCCCATCTGCCTGAAACTAACTCAGGTAATAGACATGCCAGTATGGCAGAGTTGATGGATTTACTGTTGTTACATAGAACATTAACTGGACACACAGTGCAGTCTTTTGGGTGAAGTTTTCTTGAAGGAGTACATTTAGTTTTACATTTCTGCACTTGAATTTCAGCCTTTCCTTTGTGAGCCTGGCAAGTGCCTCAAAAAAAAATCTGCCTTTTTTCTTCCAACTAAACTGATTTGTGTGTAAAACCTGAGTTACAGACTACTTCCTTCAATTACCCTCCCAGCAAAAATTCAGAGCTTTAAAAAGTCCTGCAGTACAGAGGAGTAAGGAGCAAGGTGTCCTGGGTTTACTAGTTCTGACATTACTTAGCTGAAGGCTTCCATTGTTACCTTTCTGGATTTATTTTCTCATCAGTAATTGTTACCATTTATTGAGCATTATGTCTGGGTTCTGTGCTGAGTGCTTTACATATATAATTTTATAGTATTCTGATTAAGAGGCTTCTGAGCCAGACTCAAATCCTACCTCAACTACTTACTAGCTGTATGGCCTTAGGCAAGTTAGTGAACCTCTGTGCCTCCATTTCTTTATCTGCCTAACAGGGTAGTCATGAGGATTAAATGACTTAGTATACACAAAGCACTTAGAACGGTGCCTGGCACATAGTAAGAGCTCAATAAATGCAATTCCATAATAATAATTCTTATTAAGCAACAGCTCAGTAAAGAAACTGAGGCTCAGAAAGGTTCTTTTTGGTCCAAGCTGACACCACTAGTAAATGGAAGAGCAAGGGGTTGAAGCTAGGTGTGTCCAACCCTACAGCCCCCATTTTTACTACCTACTCACTCTTAAGTGAAGTTGGACTAAAAAGTAACACCACCCATCTAGCAGGGTTATTGTGAAAATTAGAGATAATGTATACAAAGCTTCACAGTCCCACCATATGGCAGAAATTCAATAAATGGTAACTGCTGTCATTATCTGAAGTCCTTTCTAGACCCAATTTAAAATGATTAAAATACTACTCTAGTAGAAATGACTCTGTAGTGCTAGAACTGCAAGGAACATTTCTACCTTTATAGAGAAGTTTCAATTTCCTAATTTTGTTATTTGGGGATGATCTCTACGCTTGCAAAAGTCCCCAGAAAGTGGCAGGGTAACAGGAAATAAAAACTAGAGAATAATAGCACACTAGGCTCCCAGTCAACATCAAATGCTGTGCAATCCACCAAAGGGTTGATGTGAGATACTTACAGCCCAAATTGAGTCCTTGTGAATCTGTGCACAGGACTCCAACAATGGATGGATTCTTCATTCTAATTCCAGGAACGCAGGAAGAAGAAAGCAAATGATGTGGGAAAATGAATTTAAATAATTATAACACAAATATGCTTTCTCTGTACCAGGCATTGTTGTAGTACTTGAAGTCAGTGTTAATCTTTTTTCACTATCGCCCACCCCTGTCCCAGGAAAAATTAAATTACAATTAACTGAATTAAATAGTTAAACCAGTTTCTCTCTCATGAGAATAAAGACCGTGCCCAGGTACTGTTGAGCTCTGGAGGGCCACAAACATTGCAATAGTTGGGATTTTGTTGCCTTCATTAAAAATGCATATGTTAACATACTAACTCACTTGAAACAACTGTTGACATAACACGGGCTGCCTCCTGGAGGGGTAGTGGGAAGCTGAGGGGCACTGATGCGAGGGAGGTGTTTCCCTGTACGCCTTCTATTTTTCCAACTTTGGATTTTCCGTAGATATTACTCATTCGAAAAATTTAACGGATGCCTTTCAGCAAGTAACTGGTTACACCCGGAAGGAAATAATACGCTGTGTGTGTTTACGTTTATAAGGCAGGGCTCTGCACAAGTGGTACTTCCTTCTCCCAAACGAACCCGGTTCCTAAAACTCCCGAAGAACGACCCTGTCCGGACAATTTCAGCACGAGAGTCGGGTTTGGGCTCGGGCCGCGGAGACCCGCTCAGGAGGGAGTGTGCGGGATTTAATTCCGGGTCATTTCGCACCCACACCGGAGGCCCCGGGACAGGGCGTCCCCAAGACGCCCGGCCGGCGCTCGCAGCTTGCGCCCTCTGTCCCGTTCAAATCCCCCAGCCGCGACCCCAGGACAGGCCTACGAGAATACTACTCACGTGTCCTCCAAGTGCTGCTCTAAAGTTGCCTCCATGCCGCCGTGAGTTGCCTTCTTCTTCGCCGCTGGTCTCGGGTGCCCCTCGGTCGTTCACATGACGCGAGAGGGCCGTGGGCAGGAACGGTGCCTCCAAAGGGACAAAATTCGTGGCGCAGCCTTCGC
Source organism: Stenella coeruleoalba (assembly GCF_951394435.1). Classification (NCBI taxonomy): domain Eukaryota; kingdom Metazoa; phylum Chordata; class Mammalia; order Artiodactyla; family Delphinidae; genus Stenella; species Stenella coeruleoalba. The sequence continues at coordinate 96,563,377 of NC_137169.1, forward strand.
GTTGTGTCCAGGATGACATCTTTACGCGCCCGCCACCGCGAGCCGGGCGGAGGTTCTGCTGCCTGTGCAACAGGCGAGGGGACGGCGCGGAATGCCGCCGTGGGAGGGAGGCCTGCGGTCGTACCTCGGAGCCGGCCTCCTGGCCTGTCCCTCTGTCTCCTCCATACAGACCTTTGGATTACAATTCCACCGACTCCAAGAAGTCGGGCCAGACCCTGTTGAAGTTTTACAACAACCCGGGCGGCCCGACGGGGTCTCATCCAGGCGGTGGGGCAGAGAGAGACAAGAGAGACACAGGACCCCGGTGAAAGGCTTACAGGGGAAAAGACTGGACACAGGGACTAGAGGACGAGATGGAACAATGCTAATAGGTATGGGGAAAGTGTCGGGATTTTAACGAAAACGTTGGTTCTTCCCCTTTGGCGAGGGCTTGGGAAAGAACGTGTCACTTGTGATAAATAAATAATCTTTAAAAAAGTTAATTATAAAAGCAGTTTTAAAAAATAAGGAAAGAAAGCCCACCCATAGCCTCTGTCCAGAGTTGACTATTAATCCCTTGGAGAATATTCTTTCAGCCAATTGTCTTTGCAGATGTATGCTTTTAATGTTGTTGTTGTTGTTTCTTTTTTAAGCAAAATTGACACACATACTGGACATACAATTCTGTAGCTGACCCTTTTCACAGAATTTAGCATAAATGTCTTTTCATGTCAGTAAGTATTCATTTACACAACCTCTGTAACACTTACAAAATAGTCCATATTATAACTGTTAATTGATTTAACCAACCCATATCAATGTGCAGTTAGGTTGCTTATAGTTTTATTGTTATTTTGGGTTCTTTGGCTATTACAAATGCTGGATGAATATCCTTATAGCCAAATATTTGTGCAGTTTAAAATTTTCCTTATGAGTTACTAGAATGGAATTATTGGGTCAAAGGATATTGACATTTTTAAGGCTTTTAAAATACACTTACAAATTGCCCCGAAGAAAGGTGGTAACAATTTACACTCAGATTGGTAGCATTCTGATGAAAATGGGAGTATGTCCAGAGGTCACCCATCGCCCATAAGCCAATACCCACTCCTTGTGCTTAAGTCCTCCTAACATCACTCCTGGAGCTACCTTTTCTCCAACCCTCTTACCTCCAGCTTTTACTCACAGCCCACCTTCTGTTCTGGGGCCCAGCTTCAAGGCTTCTCTCGACTTGAATTCACAGTCCCTCTTCATTCCCTAGCTGTGATGGTGAGAAACTTGCAGCTGCCTTAAAATTCCAGTCTTGAATATTGTAATTCAGGAGTGTTAGACTCCTGCCCTAGAGAAATGATTTATATTAACCTCGGGGTCACATAATATGGGCCATTTAAATTTTAGAAAAAGCTGTTTAAAGCTACCCTTAAAAGATAGCATCAGAAAATGTGAGGAGCCGGCCTGCTTGCTGCTGAAGTCCTGCCCCAGGCAGCTCGGCACCACAGTAGCGCCCCCTTGTGGTCCCAATGTGGTGTAAGCTTTGCTGGACTGGGGCATCTCAGCTCTGGCTTTCTAACCCTCAGGGCAGCGACGTCCAATAGCAACGGAATGTGAGCCAGCCACAGCTGTAATTTTAAATGGCCTGGTAGCCACGCTAAAAAAAGTAAAACAGGTGAAATTAATTTTAATAATATATTTTATTTATCCAAATACTATGTCCAAAATATTATCATTTCATGATGTAATCAATTTTTAAAATACAGAGATGTTTTGCATTCCCCTGCCCCACCCCGGACTAAGTCTTCAAAATCCGGTGTATATTTTACACTGACAGCGTGTTTCAATTCAGACTAGCCACATTTCAAGTGCTCAATAGCTATGTGTGTGATGGGTGGCTACCATTGGTTAATGCAGCTCTAGGATATCTGTGATTATCTCAAAGCCAGATCAGTGATTATAGGATTCCCGGAAAAGCTGGTGATCACTTTTTACGTGCTAAGGAAGGCCTCCAAGGGGAAAATGAGCATGTAGGAAGAGGATGACTGCTGGCTCAAGCATCCTTGTTGCTCCGGAGGTGGGAAGGCAGGCTATTCCACACCACCCCCTCTTTCTGTGTCTTCTTGCTGTTTTGTCCCTGTAGAAGGAGCGGTGGCTTATGTAAGCTGGGGAAGTGCTGTTGGCTGGAGTGATGGTTAGTTGGACAAGGTGTCTGACCCCTAATTGTTTTCTACTTCAGCTTGTGAGGTATTTGATGATTCTTTATTCTCAGTTTTGAGTGCTGATAACCATCTTGGGTGTGACAGGAGAAGTCCCAGGACACCCATATCAGAGTACTTGCCTCATTGCATTGTAATTTTTTATATGTTTACTTTCCAAGACAGAAAGGCTGTTTTCTCCATTTCTGCATCCTGAGCGCTGTGGAGCACAATAGGACTCCAGTAATACTTACTGAAGAATCTTGATGGGTTTTTTGAGAAAAAGACTGTGTTATGTAAAGAAGCTTTTAAGTCCTCAGCTTTAACCACCTTTATCCTCTTCTCCCTCCCCCACTCCATAAACAAGCTCTTGGAAAATGGAAATCCCAGGAGGGTGCTGCAGAGATTGCCCATGCCCACATGTCCTGACTGGGAAAGGGGAGATGAGAAGCTGGGTGGTGTGAACCAGACCTTGTAGTTCATCTCAGGGCTGTTGGCCTGAGACCCTAAGCGCTCTTCTTTGACCTATCAGGAGCAGAATCCTCGGGGCGGGGGCGGTCTGTTTAAAAAGTGACACTCTAGTGTCACTAGCCCTTCCCTGGGTGCAGAGGGCCCTGCTGCGCCAGGGCCAGCCCCCTTGGTCACTCTTTCAAGTGCTTAGGGGTCGCAGGCCTGCAGTGGAATGAGCCTGAAGCTGGGCTGGGAACGAGCCCTCACATGCCACCAGGGGGCACCAAGGCCATGGAAAACTCTGCTCAGGCTGGAGGATCCTAAGTGAGTTACAGGGACCCACGAGCCTCCTGAGCTGGTACAGCTTGCAGAGGACAGCACTAGGCTAGACTGGTGGCCTCGGAATCAGGCGATGTAGAATTGGATCCTGGCTTAGCCACTGCCTACACATGTGACCCCAAGCCTCAGGGGCTCATCTGTGACATGGTAACACCATTACCTGCCTCATCAGGTTGTGGGGAGGATGATATGAGATTTTTCATGTAAGAGGGCCGGTGCATTGTGGGAGTCAATCAGTAAGGTTTGCTAAATCTCAGTAAGAAGACCCATATGTCTCCTCAAGTTGCCTACAGTCTAGGCGAGGACACACATGAGCAAACAACTAACAGTTCAAAGATGATAAGAGCCGAATGACCACTACAGACCTCAAGCAATCTAGTGTTCATGTGGGTGTGAGGTCGCAGGGCTGCATTTAAACGAGATGATGAAATATGTGTTATTATACTTTTCTAGGGTGTGTAAAATTAATAAAACAGTGAGAAAAAAAAATCACCTGAAATCCTAGCCCTAACCCTAATGACATGAACGTGAAAAGCCAAATGGAATGGGATGGGATTTGGAAGGTGGAGATGGGGAAAGGCATGTCCCAAGGTTCACAAGAGTCCTGCCAGCTAAAGCCTCTCACTCCACATGAGCTACTGGATAGGACACTGGGGTGCAGCCCCCTGTCTTCCGATCGTGGACACTGCCTGAGAGCTGAGTCCTAGATCCAAAGCCTAACTCCTGATAGTAATAAGAGCAGTAATACCCTTAGCAGTTCGTACACATGGAGGGACAGCTGCGTGCCGGGAATTTCACAGGCCTCATTAGTCCTGAGAACCTTTTTGAAGTAGCTACTGTCACTGTCCTCACTTAAGAGGCTCAGAAGATCAATCCTTGCTCAGGATCAGCCTGCTTGTGAGTGGTGGAGCCTCACCATTAACCTGCCCCCTGTGCTGCCTCAACTTCTCTTATGTCGTCAGCAACACAATCCTGGAGACGTGAGAGGGTTCTGGAGGCCCAGTCCAGCTCTCTTATTCTCTAGAGAAGAAATCTGAGGCTCAGAGAGGGGAAGTGGCTAATTTAGAACTTGAACATGGAATTCTTAACCCTCCATGTGGTGTTCTAACTATATGGTGTTGCTACAGGTTGTCTTAAAGCTTTAGTTAAACCAGTTTTAGAGACACTCGTGTTGAATTGTGTCTCCCCAAAATTCATATGTTGAAGTCCTAGCCCCCAGTACTTCAGAATGTCACCTTATTTGGAAACAGGGTCTTTACAGAGGTAATCAAGGTAAAATGAGGTCATAAGAGTGGGCCCTAATTCGCTATGACTGATGTCCTTATAAAAAGAAATTTGGACCCAGACATTCGTAGAGGGAAGACAATGTAAAAAGACAGAGGGAGAAGACAGCCATCTCCAAGCCAAAGAGAGAGGCCTGGAGCAGCCCTCAGAAGGACACCTTGATTTTGAACATCTAGACTCCACAACTGTGAGGCAATAACTTTCTGTTGTTTAGGCCATTCAGTCTGTGGTACTGTGTTATGACAGCCCTGGGAAACCAATATACTCATATATCCATAAAGTCCACAAGTCAATGTCTGTGATCACAGGCGTTTGGCAGCCCTTAATTATAGAGAAACTGGTTGGGAGGCTCACGCTCTCAGAGGCAAAAAGATAGAGCAGATAATCATTCCAGCTTGCTCCCAGCCTTGACACTTGGCTAACTAAGATGTTTTTCTTGCATTGGCCAACAGTGGTGGCATGACCCATTTGACTGTGGCCTTCTAGAGCCTGTTTTATATCTCCCTGAGCCTGGCCTATAAAAGGTGCTCAATAAATGTGTGCAGAGGGGATAGTGGGAAAATAGGCTTCTGGCCACCCTGGTCCAAGCCTCTCCAAGCAATGGGTTGGGCAGGGGAGTAGGGTACAGGCTATCAGTGGATGGAAGTTGAAATTGAGCACTGCCTCCTAAAGTTTATAGCTAAGCCCCAATTTTGGAAGACACAAGCAAAATATATTTTAGATGACTCAGGGTGGGCCAAGGACATTTCAGTTCAGGAAGCTGTTTTCCTGCTGCTTTATTAATTTTGCTGCTGAGGATAGATGAGATGCAGACTTCCATATCCAAGTCTTCATTAGATGCCCGGTTGATGCAGCCATGACAAATGGGAATGAAGCCCTTATGAATAAAAAAAAGATCAGCCCAGTATAAAAAATTGTAGACTAGAGAAAAGGAAATTTAGAGGAGCTGATAAAATACCCTATCCTTAATCAGACTGTCTGCATCACACATCAAATCAGCCTTAATGCCAAGATTTATTGGCCCTTGGGATTGTGTAAATGAAATAAGTGCTCGAAAATGAATGGGAAAGGAATTACCTGTATTAAAATGTATTTGCAGTGCCGACCTGCACACTGAGGCTTTTAGTTAAATGCAGGCTTTCAGCTTCTTTGGCTACCCCTCACTGTCTACCCAGCATGGACTCCCTCAGCCCCTGGGGAGTTTCAGAAAACATGCTTGTGGGGTAATAATGTGTCCCCTTGTCAATCATGGCTGCCACTGTCCTGGAAAAATCCTTCTTGGGCAGTGAAATATCTTCGTGTCTTTATTTCAGCGTCTACGAACTTAGTGAAGTGTTACTGGTCCTTACTTCAGAGTAGAGAATGTTGTGAAGACAAGATGACCCGTCTAGTTCTGCACACCCTGCCATGAAGAGCGGAGCGAGAAGATTTTTTTCGGCTGCCACCGTCTCTCTTGGAATCTGAATTTAGCTTCGGGAGCTTACCTATTGTTACAACACTGAATTACCCTCTTGTAAGACCTTGGACAAGTCCTCTAATGCCTTGATGTCTCAGATTTTTTTCAATTCTCCCTGAAGATAAGAATAGTATCCACCTCATAGCAGTGGTGTGGGAACTCCATGAGACGATGCATGTGAAGCCCCTCACACAGTCTCTGGGGCCACCGCAGACAGTGAACAGGTGAGAGCTGCTATCGTTGCCAGGACCTCAGGAAATGATAGCTGAGGCAAAGTTGAACTAGACTGTCGTTCAGGGCTCTTAGTTGCAAGCAACAGAAGCTGACTTTGGCTTATAGAGTAGGAAAGGAAATTTTAAAATGACACTGGTAGCTCACGGTTACCCAGTTGTTGGGAGGGCTGGAGAGCTCAGTCTAAGCTTCCAGTGACAAAGCTCCAAGCCCACCATGCCACCCCTGCCACTGGTCTTGTGGCAGCCCACAACAGCGTGCGGCACCAAGGCCGTTACTGTGGCAAGAACCTAACCTTATGCTTGCTACGCCCCGAAGCCAGACCCCCTCTGCTGCTGCCCTTGCCAGCAAAGTGGAATTTTCCCAGAGCCTCTGAATTGAAGTCTTGTGTGGGTAAGTTTAAGCAATGCAGCCTGGATCACATCCCTGGCTTTAGTTGCAAAGGAGGCTGAAGAGGAAATGTCTGCTTTCTATATCTGTTCTGCAAGTGCCTGAGCAAAGCAAAGGTATTCACCTGGGGCCGGGCAGCAAGAGAGCATTTCAAGTGTCTCCTACAGGGAGGGGGCTTCCTTCTTTGCGTGAGGGAGAGCTCTTAGGTGAGGCACGCACAGCTCCTTCCATACCTCAGAGAGCAACTTTACCAGGCAAAGTTCCACGCCCTGGCAAGGGGAGGGGAGAGCTATCTGCCCTTTCTTCTGCTTGAGTATAAGAATATGAAATTCGAGAGGTTGGTCATTTTGCTTTGTGCTTCTAGAGATAAGGGCCATGAAATGCATCTCAGAGTATGTATGTCCGCCAGCTTCGTGCCGTGTCCTCACTGTAGTTTCATTTTTTAAAATTGATTTCTCACTCCTAGTTTGCCAAATTCTATGTGGGTAGTAGTAATAAATCAGGCAGAGCTTCCTCACTCAAGGAGTTTATGTTCTATACAGTAAATAAGCTAGAGATCATGGAAAAAACAAAACAAAACCCAAGTTTTATTTTGGGTAAGAGAAGCTGTTTGAACCAATGATCATTACCAACAACAACCTGAGTGTTTGGCCCAGACCCGAGTCTGGGGCCACATTGTAAGGAAAGGACTCAGTGGGGCAGGCAGAGCTGCTTCTGGGAGGGAGAAGACACACGAACGAGTGAGTGAGAGAGAGAAGGATGAAAAGAGAAACACCAAACCCTCAAGGTCAAGGGCTTATCAGAACTTGAGTGTGTTGTCTTTGCCCTCCATGGTCCCTAGGAAAGCATCTAGCACACAGAAAGTGTCCAGCAAATGTTCTGTTAGGCGGGGAATCCCTTTGAAAATCTCAGGAAAGTGACCCTCTCCAACCCTTCATCTGTCCATTATTCTAGCTCCCAAGGAGCCAGTAGAAAGTGGGGGCAGGGACGCAATCACAGTGTCAAAAGCAGTGAAGGCAGTGGACAGTCTTCATAACTTACCTGACTGAAAATGGATTTCAGGGCTTCCCTGGTGGCGGAGTGGTTGAGAGTCTGCCTGCTAATTCAGGGGACACGGGTTCGTGCCCCGGTCTGGGAAGATCCCACATGCCGCGGAGCAGCTGGGCCCGTGAGCCATGGCTGATGAGCCTGCGTGTCCGGAGCCTGTGCTCCACAACGGGAGAGGCCACAGCAGTGAGAGGCCCGCGTATCGCAAAAAAAAAAATGGATTTCATCTCTCTAGGCCTCAGTTTTAATATCTGTAAACTTGGTTGGTTTCTCACTCAAGAACATTGCATTTACTCTTGTACTTAAAGATAAAAAATTAACATTTACAAAGCACATCTCTTCACATACATTATCTCTTGTTAATTCCACAGTCATCCCATCAGGGATCTCCATCCTCATTTTGTGGATGAAGTAACTGAGATCTGGAGGGGTCTATAGCTTGTCAAGGCCGTAGAACTTGAGAGTGACCACGGCTTTGGGACTCCAGAGCTAGGGCCGGCCAGTCTCCAGGATGTAGATCCCAGGTGAATCCGTCTCTCTGCAACTGTCTCCTCAACCAGTCCAGACAGCACAGGCCTGTGAGCCGGACCCAGAAAGTGGCCAGAGGCTGCTCTCTCCCCATCTCCCCTCCCAGCAGTGGGAGGACTTGTCTTGTCTACTCCTTTAGACACCAGGAGTAAATCAATTGACACATTAATTCTGGGCTGTCAGCATTTCCCCCAGGAGAAAGTCAGAGTCAGGGAGACTAATGTCTCATTGATCTTTCCAGTTGCCAAAGGGGAAGGGAGATGAATGTAATCCCATCTGTCAAGGTGGAGAAGGGCCCGTCTGAACGCAGGCTGGATGACTTTAAGGAGATAACAGTTTATCACTCTCTGGACAAGCAAATATGAAAGTAGGACAGCCTTCTCTATGAGTTGGTAGAAACATTGGTCAGCAAAGAGAAGGCCTGGAGAAATGAGTGGCACGATCTCTGGCCTTTGTTCCACTTGTCCTTCCCCTAGGACTTCGTGTTCTTTGTGTACACACAACTGCACAAGTGGGACAAAACCCACCCCTGACCCCCAAGAAATAGTTAACATTTGTTGAGGATTGATTATTGCCAGGTGCTGTACTAAGTGTTTTATATTTACTATCGAGCAGCTTTCTGAGGTGTTATTATGAGCACCATTTTACGGATGTGGAAACTGAAGCTCAGAGAGGTTGAGTGAGTTGCCCAAGGTTGCTGAGCTAGTGAAAGGTGAAAGGGTGGAGGCTGGCTCACCCTGAGTCTGCCCTCAACCACTCAGAGAACACACTGGTTACCCAGCCAGGAAAGTAGCCCAGCAGCCCTGCTTCGAGATCACTGAGTCTTCACTCACTCCTTCCTTGGTCAGCCCCTTAGGGAGCCCTGCTGACCCCAGCGGGGAGGTGTCTTTACCAGTGGTAGAGACTGAGCCAAGTCTGAGGGGCTGGGATGCCTGGAGGCCTCAGGGTGTCTGGACAGCTGAGGCTCTGGGAGCGGTAGAGGAGTGGGCAGGCCCAAGGCCATGGGTCTCAGTAGCACGCAAGGCACAGGCTCTGCTGAGGCTCCTCTGGGTTACCGCTGTGCATGGGTTCCCATGGAGGAGGGGGAGGTCAGCGACAGCCTCTCAGCAAGCCAGAAGCTGGGACATCCAGTGTCAAGCCACCATACAGGCTGCTGTGGCCGCCGAGAGCCTGAGGAAATGCCACGGCCATGGGCTAGGAAGCTCAGGTGGGAATGGCCTGGGGGCCACAACAATGTGATCTCAAAAACCCAAGGAAGGGGCTTCCCTGGTGGTGCAGTGGTTGGGAGTCCGCCTGCCGATGCAGGGGACGCGGGTTCGTGCCCCGGTCCAGGAAGATCCCACATACCGCGGAGCAGCTGGGCCCGTGAGCCATGGCCGCTGAGCCTGCATGTCCGGAGCCTGTGCTCCGCAACGGGAGAGGCCACAACAGTGAGAGGCCCGCGTAACGCAAAAAAAAAAAAACCCAAGGAGGAATGTGCACACCTGAGATCCTCAGGGAACACAAGTCTCAGCGTTAAATTCAAGCGGGACAGAAGCACCCTGCAGAGTAAAGATCCCCAAAGAGAGGGGCTTTGCCGCCAGCCGTGGCTGGGGACACTCCGCCAAGGCAAAGGTCACTTGAGGGTGGCAGTTCTTATCCTCTGTGGCCAGAAGTTAGGGTTTCTAATTAATACCACTTTGGATCAGACAGAGGTGGCTGCTCTGTCCCGGGCTTGTTTGCTGTTTATCCCTGTGATTGATGCTGGTAACCTTTAGAGTCTGTCAGGGAGATATTTCATGGAGGCCCCATGTGGTGGGATGGAGACAGCCAGGAAATGCAATTCCCTAGTTAAGGCAGAATCAGAGATGAATCTAAAGTATGGATGGAAAGGCCTAGGCCCTTTCTAGCCTCTTGTCAGGTAGGGGAAGGGGGTGCGGTGGAGGTGGAGGCTTGAGAGGACCTGGAGCTGTAGCAGGGACCTGTCCTGAAGAGAAATGACATATGAAAGAGGCAAGAGGCTTTTTTTTCCCTAAGGCTTTCTCATGGAAAGTGTCACATCTGTGTTGGCCAGTAGACTTTGCTGGCTAAGACACACAAGAAAGGAAGCAAACAGGAAGGAAAACACTCTTCCTGCTGTTTCCGCGGTCTTTAATGTTCGCTCCAAACCACCATGTCTATCTGCCAAAAGTCTACCCGTTAATCATAAGGCTGATTTCAAAAGTGAAAAGGTGTTTGAATCCCTCGATTAGAGATGATCTTCACCCCGACACCCACAGCACTTTGTATGTTACTGTCAAAGCATAATGTTCACACATTTAAAAACATGGCTCTCATAAAATATGGAATGGGCAGGTGTCAAAGATTTAGTAATTCATGAATGAGGGAACCAATAAGTTGGCAAAGCTGGTTCAAAGAGCATTTTGAGGAAATGGGTATTTACAAGCACTTAAAAGGAAATGTTCAAGTACAATATCTAGGTTAAGAACAAAACTGGTTGCCCTCACATGTATGGTCAAATGATTTTTGGCAAGCATGCCAAGACCATTCAATGGGGAAAAGATGGTCTTTTTTAACAACTGGTGCTGGGAAAGTGGAACACCCATGTGTAAAAGAATGAAGTTGAATTCTTACCTTATACCATGTACTAAAGTTAACTCTAAGCAGATCAAAAGACCTAAATGGAAAAGCTAAAGCTATCAAACTCAGAAGAAAACATAAGGGAAAAACTTCATGACGTTGGATTTGGCAATGATTTCTTGGATATGACACCAAAAGCACAGGAAGCAAAAGAAAAAAATAGATAAGTTGGACTATATCAAAATTAAAAACTTTTGTGCATGGAAGCAAACTATCAACAGAGTGAAAAGACAGCCCATGGAATGGGAGAAAACATTTGCAAATCGTGTATCAGATAAGGGGTTAATATCCAGAATATATAAAAGAACTCCTGCAACTCAACAACAAAAAACCCCAAACAACCTGGTTTAAAAAATGGGCATAGGACTTGAATAGACATTTCTCCAAAGAAGATATACAAATGACCAATAAGCACATGAAAAGATACTCAACATCACTAATCACTGGGGAAGTACAAATCAAAACCACAATGAGATACCTTATACCCATTAGAATAAAAAAACCAAAAAGTAGCAAGTGTTGGGAAGGATCCGGAGAAATTGGAACCTTTGTGCACTGTTGGTGGGAATGTACAACAGGACAGCCACTGTGGAAAACAGTATGGTAGTTCCACAAAAAATTAGACGTAGAGTTATTATATGATCCATCAGTTCCACTTCTGGATATATATCCACAAGAACGGAAAGCAGAGTCTCAACAGATGTTTGAACACCCAAGTTTATAGGAGTATTATTCACAATAGCCAAAAGGTGGAAGCAGCCCAAGTGTCCATGGACAGACGAATGGATGAGCAAAATGTGGTGTATATATACAATGAAATATGATTCAGCCTTAAAAAGGAAAGAAACTCTGACACATGCTACAATAGGAATGAAACTTAAGGACATTATACTAAGTGAAATAAACCAGTCTCATGGACAAGTACTGCACGATTCCACTAATATGAGATATGTAGCGTAGTCAAATTCATAGAGACCGAAAGTAGACTTTGGTTGCCAGGTGCTGGTGGGAGGGGAGAATGGGGAGTTATGTTTAATGGGTGTAGAGTGTCAGTGTTGCAGGATGAAAAGAGTCCTTGAGATGGATGGCGGTGATGGTTGCACAATGTGAATATAGTTAATGACACAGCTGTACACTTAAAAATGGTTAAGATGGTAAAACTTTATGTTATGTGTATTTTATCCCAATTAAAAACAAAACAGCTGGTTAATGTCTTACAAGGCAGTTAAAAAAATCAGTCTTTAATGTTATGCTTTCTATTGAATAGACATTATTTATATCTTTACTGGACATGGTCTACAAGTTAACATGTAACTTCACAGAGTCTGAGCCCTTAATTAATGGTAAATAGCCATTAAACAAAGATACCTTCCCCTGGGTGATTAAATAATCCTTGGGTGGACTTGCGAAACAATGACCAAATGACATTGGAAGGACTTACTGTCCTCTTGTGGCCATATTTCCAGGTTTTGAATTATTAGTATTATTTCTTAACATCACAGTCCTGTACATCCTTGCTTTTCCCACCAGTCCCTCGAGGGTAGGGGCTCTGTCTTATTCAGCTTTGCCTTCTCACTGTGTGCTCTGGTTTGCTGAATGGACCTGAAAAAGGACCAATGGGATAGAGCCACTTGGGAGCAGAAGACCTGCATTTAACTGTGTCTGTGACCATGACCATAGTCTCACCCATCAAATGAGGACATGGCACCCGAGTCCTGGGTGCAATGCTGGGCACTGGGGGTGCTGTCTAATCTCAGGGTTTCCGTCCAGCTCTAAGATGCTCGGATCCTAGTTTGGTCATCATCACACAAGAAAGGATGCAAACACATAAATGAAACATATAATGAACACACACAAGTGCCTTTTTCAGGTGCACATAATACACAGAGGCATTTTTTTCTAGCTTTTCTTAGAAGAGCCATTCTTGATGCCACGTGACGTCTGTGGCCCTGGCTCCTGGGTTGGGAGGTGCACAAAGATGTGCTGTTTATAGCTTTGCTAGAGAGGGAAGAGCTACAGTTTGCTGGAGGCAGGAGTACCTCCTCCCAGCAGCTGGGGGGCCCTGGGTCAGCAGGCCTCAGAGGGACAGTACCCGACCTCCAAGGCTGCCCTTGAGAAAGGAATTATATTGTCTTATTTTGCTGTTTTCAATTAATTTCTTGACAGATTCTGGCTGTTCCTCTTCTTGTTTTTCTTAGGACAGGAGGACTCCCGGTGATTTATTAAGAAGGTGAAATTATGTGCCCGGTTGGGAACTCTGGGGAGCTCTTGCTGAATTGAGCGTTCTGGAGCCAGATTTACAAGGCAGAATGGACCTGGGACTGCTCCTGGTGGCAGAAGCTGCTGGGCCACTGTGGATGGTCCTTCCCACATTGCACGATGTCCCCAGAGCCCTTGGAGCCATGCTCAGCCCCATCCTGGTATCCCCCGTGTCCCTCGTGCCTCTGCCATGGAGGTCCAACCGCTTTACTTGGCTGTGGGTCTCATCAACTTGCAGGGGAATCCATCTATCCCCCCTCCCAGCCTGGCTTGGCCCCCTACTCATAAGCACTTACACAGTATTTCACAAAGAAAATGTCTGCTGGCTGTGTCCCAGACTCTTGAATGTTAGCTCGCATTAGTCACGGCCACGGATGCGGCTGGAATCTTGCTGACCAGGTCCCCAAGGTCTCTGCTGGTCTGTACTCCCCATGCTTGGGTTGGAGGCACTGCGGAGGGTTTGGATGGTGAGTGTGGGCGCCTCCCAGCTGCACCATTTCCTGGCAACCACCAGGCTGCCTCACGTCTACTCTAGACCCTCGGTCTCAGCAGGGGAAACCAAAAATCTCTCCCTAGCACCACAATCATCTTTTGCTGGCTGCTAAGCACCCTTGCTCTGAAAACAATAACCAACCACCATAAAAACAGTAGGTCTGCCTTCTCTGTCTAAGCATGTACTGTGTAGGTGCTTTAGGGAGAGCCCCAGAGGCCAGGGAGGACACCAGCTAAGATGGGACAGAATGAGGATTATTATTAGTTCTAAATAATTCCAATACTCATGTTCTTTTTTATTATTCCCTTTCCCACTCCTTTCTAATTATTCTAAAGTAACATTTACTTCATTTTCTATTACCGAAAGAACGTGTGCGCAAATAGAAAACAGAAAATGTAGAAATGTATGAAGACAAAAGAACCACCAAGACAAATAAACCAAACCCAGGGTCATTAGCAGTTCCTCCTTGCCAAGATAAAATGTGAACATTTTAGTTCCTCTCTTTTCCGTCTTGTTCTTTGTGTGTGTCCATGCCTTCACACACACACACACACACACACACACACACACACACACACGTGTAAAGTGGGGATTACATTGTAGATTCTTTTTTGTTTCCAGCTTTTTCCACTTAGCCATATAATGTTAACATTTCCCCACATCAATAAAGGAGCTTCAGTCCCGGGCTCATTAACTCATCCAAGGCATGTTCTGCCCATCTTTGTTTTCTTCTGTGTCCAGCCATATGCCTCCTCTCTGGGCTTCACCCCAGGGGGACACAGAGCCTTTTCCAGCAGACTGAGCTTGTTGGTACTGAGGGGCTTGCTTTGCAAGTGACACATACTCCTTTTGTCTGTAAATCTATCGAACTGTATGCAGGATGGGCCTGTCATCTTGTTCAAATCCTATGAGAGAGAGAGAGAGAGAGAGAGAGAGAGCGCCTTTTCCACAAGGAGGCTCCAAGGCTGTGTGCACACCCCTCTGTCCATGCTGGATTTGGAACCAGAACAGCAAGAGCAGAGAATGGGGCCCAGCCCTGTTAGGATGGCTGACCCCCTTCCAGCTGCTCCAGTCCTGTTTCCTAAAGGGAATTAATTGTTGGTCTCGGGGAAAGAATTCTCAAAGGACTGTTGCAGGGACATGGTAGGAACTGTTGACCTTGAGACCTGTACATGCTAGGTCTTATTTTCAGCTGAAATGAACCACTAACTGAGGGAAAAGAAGAGTATTTCACTTTGTGGTGAATCCTTTGAGCCTACGGGAATCATCTTGGCCCATGTTTATGTGTCGCCTGGCCTCCGTCCAGGGGGGCCACGTCCTTAGAAAGGATTGGCAGTCCAGGAGGCAAGGTTCCTGGGCAGCCTTTCCAAGGTTCAGCCCTGACCTCTTTGCCAAAGGGTGTTTTTTTTTTTGCGGTACGCGGGCCTCTCACTGTTGTGGCCTCTCCCGTTGCAGAGCACAGGCTCCGGACGCGCAGGCTCAGCGGCCATGGCTCATGGGCCCAGCCCCTCCGCGGCATGTGGGATCTTCCCAGACCGGGGCACGAACCCGCATCCCCTGCATTGGCAGGCAGACTCTCAACCACTGCGCCACCAGGGAAGCCCTGTTTGTTTGTTTTAAGCAGTTTATTTCATGAACCACTAGAGCTGGGGAAAACGTTGATGAGTCATAACCCCATTCCCAGCACCAACAATCTATAGCTCTCAAAGGAAGAACTGTAATTCCAACTCGTTGACCTGAACCAGGAGGCTAAATGCACTGCTAGAATTCATTTCTGTGATTAGAGACAAAAACATAACTGGGGCCTCCTATTAGGAGTTGAAACTCCCTTGATCCTGAGCCTTCGGCTGTTATCTCATTGATATTTTCAAGGATAAATCCAGTATAAATGGATTATTTCTGAACAGAGTCCCGTGATTAGAAAATACATGGCACGTGTGCCAACAGTTTCCCATGCTGTACGCATGACAGACACCACCAGTCAGTGCTGGCGCTCTCTCCCACGGAGCCCAGAGATGACTTCAGACCCAGTCTCAACACATTCTTCTAGGCAGCCATTAAAATCAATCAGCATTGGCGTATGGAATGAAATCATTTGACTTTCCTGAATTAGTTTATAATCATAGGGAGGATTTCCTTTTTTGTTTGTCTGTTTGTTTTTCCCAATAAGAATGAGGGCAGAGTATGGAGGTTCCTTAAAAAACTAAAGATAGATTTGCCATATGATACAGCAATCCCGCTCCTGGGTATGTATCCGGAGAAAAGTCTAATTCAAAAAGGTACATGTACCCCAATGTTCATAACAGCACTATTTACAATAGCCAGGACATGGAAGAAACCTAAATGTCCATCAACAGATGAATGGCTAAAGAAGATGTTAGATATGTATACAATGGACTATTAGCCATTAAAAAAAGAATGAAAAAATGCCATTTGAGGTGACATGAATGGACCTAGAGATGATCATGCTAAGTGAAGAAAATCAGAAAGAGAAAGACAAATATCACATGATATCACTTATATGTGGAATCTAAAACATGATACAAATGAACTTACAAAACAGAAACAGATGCACAGACATAGAAAACAAATTTATAGTTATCAAAGGGGAAAGAGTGGGGAGGGATAAATTAGGAGTTTGGGATTAAGAGATACACACTACTATAAACAACAGGGTCCTACTGTATAGCACAGGGAACTATATTCACTATCCTGTAGTAAAAACCATAATGGAAAAGGCTATGAAAAAGAATATGTATACACCTTGCTGTACATCAGAAACTAACCCAGAAAGGTGGAGGGAGATGGAGGAAGTTGGGTTAAGGAGAGCCACGCGTCTTTTTCTGCTCTTACCATTTTCTGATTTAAGACTTGATATGACTCTTCTCACGTTGCCACAGGCAGCCTCTGTTCCTGCCTGTTCCTCATCCAGCCCTAGGACTTTTTCCATCTCTAGGCAGGGCAGCTTGAAGCGGGGCTGGGGTTTCCTTCTTCCTGAAGGTAGGCAAGGGGCAGAGCTCTGTCCCTGGTGATTTGCAGCTGGCCCATGCCCTCGGGTCGGGTAGTGACCCCTGGCTGGCTGTGCTTCCCAAGACCCCCTACTTTAAATGATTCAACTGTGCCACTCCATACCCTGCTGATCTCAAGATGTTCTCAAGAAAAGTTATGTTCATTTGCTAACTCTTATTATTATTATTAATTTTTTGCGGTACGCGGGCCTCTCACTGTTGTGGCCTCTCCCATTGCAGAGCACAGGCTCTGGACGCGCAGGCTCAGCGGCCATGGCTCACGGGCCCAGCCGCTCCGCGGCATGTGGGATCCTCCCGGACCGGGACACGAACCCGTGTCCCCTGCATCGGCAGGCGGACTCTCAACCACTGCGCCACCAGGGGAGCCCCAGTCGGTAACTCTTACATGAGAAAAAAAAATAGAGGAAAGTAGAAGATGTCCCTCGGCTGAAGAGGGTCCCCAATATGCCGCCAAGAGAATTATTTGTTTTTAATTTAACTGCTTTTATTTAATGAAATATTTCAACATGGGTTGAAGAATAATACTAAAACAATCACCCACATACTCTCTGCGGCTTCAGAAATTGAAGGATTATTCTTTCATGAGAAGAAGAGAGTAATGCAGGGCCTGAACTGGGCCAGGGGCCCCCCGGGGCTCTCCAGGAGGAGGCAGCTGACTTATTTCAGTGGGCAATTGGCCAGCTCAGATTTATGACCCAATATAGAGCAGCTTCCATTTATTGTATTGTTCAGTCAGCACCGGCTGGAAATGATACCTGCTTCCTTTCTGTGAGGCCCTGCCTCTGTGTCCTCACGGGCTGCGCGGGCAGGTGGCTCCTGCAGCTGTCTGCTCTGATGCTCCACCATCGCCGTGTTCGGACCACCCTGAGTTTTTACTTTCCACGTGTTTCCATGGCTCATCCTGTGTGAGGGACTGTGGAGCTCACTCTTTTCCGGGGACTGGGAAACAACCATTTGCTTCCTCACGGCAACTCACAGACCACAGCCTTTTGGGTTTTTAATGGCAGAGCCCAGAACGGGCAGGAGGGCTGTGTTGGGTCTTGCGCTTATATTAGCTCTTCCAGGTGGATGGGTTCCTAGTAGGAGAAGACGAACTGTTTCATTTTTTCTTTCTCGTGTTTTCGCCCTCACCAGGGACCTGGACTTTGCATCCCAGCCAGGGGGGTTGGGACCTTGCTAGCATCTGCAAGTGCAAAAGCTGTACTCA
The DNA here is from genome assembly GCF_951394435.1 of Stenella coeruleoalba. NCBI lineage: Eukaryota > Metazoa > Chordata > Mammalia > Artiodactyla > Delphinidae > Stenella > Stenella coeruleoalba. The sequence goes on from NC_137169.1 coordinate 96,580,877, forward strand.
AAGAAGGTTTTCACAGTACGTATTGTTATAATGACCATCTGGGTGATGCTTGCTAACCTTCCCTCTGCAGCAGGCCACTCAGAGCACACCTGACTATGTTCTTCTCCTCTCAAAACCCTTCAGGGGTCCCCATTGCCTTGAATTTGATTAAAAGTCCAAGTTTGGGCATTCAGTTCCTTCATGAACTCCTGCCTGCTTACCCACCGAATCTGGTCTCTCACTCCTTCTTGCATTGAATTTTTAACTAAATTAAAAAAAAACTTTAAACTAAACACTAAACTGAGTTCATTTCTGCACATTCCCCCGCATGCTCCCCCCTCCCTCCAAAATCAGGCTCTGCTCATTCCCAGGATACTTTTCAACTTCCCTCACCTTCCAACCTGCCTGATACCACACCCCGCCCCCCCCGGCCCCGGCCCACATCCCACTAACAACGGTCTGCGCTCAGTGAGGCCATGTGGACGGCTCTGTTGTGGGGAACTGTCACACTTACCCTGGTGGCCATCTCTCTGAGCACAGGTCAGAGCCTCTAGTCTTGAGCACAGTGCCGGTCACGTGGTAATCCTATTGCACAATAACCAATATCAAGGCTGCAAAGGACAAAGAACTTTATTTGGGGTCTTAAGAATTGCAGTTTGGGAGAAAGATTTGGGTAAAACTGAAAAAGTGTTCTGGGGAAATAAAAACGATCAGGGGCTTATAAAGGCAAGAGCCATGAGGCTGCCTTCTGACACAAGAAAGGAAATATTTGTCCTGCAGGGATAGACCATCACAGGTTGTTTTAGGGTAAGGGTCTGATAAGCATCTTGAGTTTCTGGCAGAAGTTCTGGATGACTTTGTCAGGACACTAAGTGGTCAAAAGGTCAGCTTCCACCCAGGCTGGGACGTGCATAAGTCACACTTCCTCAGAGGCCTCCTGGCTCTGTTTTAGAGAGCTCGCTTACCAAAACCGACTCCATTTTGATTTCCTTTTCACAATCCCTAGTAGGTGTCCATCGAGTGGACGCAAGGTCTTGGGGTCATTCCTCAGCCTGAGATCCTGACTCCAACCCCAGGTTGTCTTCTACCTTCTGCTGGAGCCCACTGACCAGTCCCCCAGTTCTCAGAAGCAGATTCTTCAGTGTTTTGACTTAGTCACTCAACCCACGAGGACTGAGTAGGTGTCAGCCTAGTTGGGCTGGGGGGTGGGGACAAAGGTGCTCACACTTTGACTGGAGCCACGTGGAAACAGTGACAACAAAATCCAGTGAGAGAGGTTGAGGGATAAGTGCTGAGGAGGCCAGAGGAGGACGCTGCCCACTCTCTGGTTGCTCCTTCCCAGTGTCCTTCCCTGGGCTCCTTCCTCAACCTCCCCCAGGTCCCCAGTCTCTCTGCCCCTACTACACATTCTCTAGGAAATGGCGGCCATGCCAAGGTGTCTACCTTTCCACCGATGACTCCTAAGTATTCAGGCCCAACCTCTCTGTGAGGATCAGAGAGGTTCAGTGACTTGGCCGAGGCCACACAGTGACGAGCAGCAGAGACGGCAGAGTGCTGCACCCCTCGAATCTGCTCTTTGCTCCTCAGGTCCACTCCCCCACTTCTTTGCCTTGCTTTGCCTCCTGGAGGCTGACCTGGGGAATGGCAACCATGGGCTCCCGTGCTGGCTGGTCTCCAGTTGGCTTTGGCTAGTAGGTCCCTCACACCACTGGAGGAAAGGAAGAAAATGGAACTAGGCATTTATTCCTCTGGCATGCTCCCGATGAGGTCACCTGGTTTGGCAGTCCCTTGGCCAGAAGGTCGCAGAACCTCTCAAGAGAACTCCTCTACGTGGCTCTCTCCTTCTGGTCTATGCAACGGTCTTCTCCCTTGTCTTCTGGCCTGGAACTCCTCCCCTCTGCCGTTACCAGCCCCAAGTTGCTGCACTAGCCCTTGTCTTTCCCCTACACCAAGCCCACACACACTTTTACGAGAAAACTCTCCCTGCACTGTCCTAATTTGAGTCCCTCCCCATTTCTTGTGGGGACCCTGACCGATGCGTGTTCCTTCTCCTGCACATCCTGAATTGGTGAATTACATCGACTCCTACACATTTCTCCAAACGTCCATCATCTGCTACTCTTCCTTCCCCTTCACCCTACTCTCACACCCACAAGTTTCTCAAGTCTGTCCCATGGTCCCACCCCACCTCTGCCACCTAAGGCTGGGCTTTCTCCACTCTCACCCCATCTATTGACATAGCCTCCTGGTTGACAGAGCATCTCCACACTTGACTCCGCTCATCCATCTCGTCCTTCCTGAAGATTCCTTCAAATATAATAGTTCTTCGTCATCCACAAGAAGAAATCTACCTGTATCAGCATGCCTGACCAGGCTCCAGTCTCATCCCTGCTGCTCGTCACTTCCAATCCGTATCCCTGTGCACTGCCCCCAAATGCACTGGGCTCTGTCTGTCTTTCTGCCTTCATAAACATGACTTGTGCTGGCTGGAGCTTCTTCTCTCCACGTCTGTTGAGTGAACTCCACTCAGCCTCTGGCTCCAGCACCCCCTCCTCCAAGGGGCCTGTTCCTTTGGCCGCCGCTGAACCTAGTGCTTTGATGATAGCCTGTCCGTTTCCTGGAATGGATCGTCTGTTTGCTCACCAGCTTCTCCACCTGATGTATGGCAGAGCAGGAGTTGAATCCAAGAGCTGATTCCCAAGCTTACGCCCCTTCCACCACCCTGTACCCTGCTCCCCACAAGAATAGCTACTTCATGGGGTTATTGGGGATAATGCCTGAAACACAGCAGGAGCTCAATACATACTGTTATGAATGAGAGACCAGGCTGGGAGTCCCCCTATCTCATCTCTTATTTTCTGTGCATCTCCTGGTCCTTCTGGTCTCCTGCCTCCCACACTTAAAGTACGTTTCTGGACAAACTGCTGAGGCTCTAGTCAGAGATGAAGCTCCGTCAGGAAGATTGGATACTGGGCCAGCTGTCAGGGAGCCTGGCTTGTCAGGTCTGAAATTGAAAATGTTAGTGATGGGCAGCACTTCAGATGAGTCTCTGTGTGTGTGTGTGTGTGTGTGTGTGTGTGTTTGTGTGTGTGTGTGTCTGCGTCAACGTGCTGAGGAGGTGCTATCCATCGGGGTAGGAAGATGGAACTTGCCCCCCAGCAGTCTTGCCTAGCTGCTGGCCTCACTCGACTCTATCTCTAAATTCCTACTTTCTTTGAAAATCCCACATGGGTCCTTCCCAGAACCAGAAAAATTATTTTTCTTTCTTTCTGAAATAGGGCACCTTAATTCCATGACTCTACTTGCCTAGCATTGAGAGACCTCGACCACCTCCCATGTTTTGTTATATGTGGTGGAATTTCATTTTTAGGGGAAACCGCTACAGTTCAGCCTGTAGAAGCTGAGGGAAAGAGCAGATAGCCGGTCATTATGGGGACATAGGGAATTACAGGGCTCCTTCTCCTGCTTAGTGGGGATGTAGTTGATGAAAGGGATAACTGCTATTAACCTCATCTCCTCTCTCCTCCCAAATACCAAGAACAGAGAGGAGCTGCTTGCTGAGCTCAGCCTCGCTGCTCGCACACCAGAACCCATCCCCTTAGAGACCCGCATTTGCCAGGTGGGCTGTTGGGTGGAGTGAGGGGAGATCGTGCCTTTTTTCTGATGTCCTTCACAAGCATCAGTATCTGAGTGAAACCAGAGAGCCCCTGCCTCAGATGGCTGGGACCTGAGCATCCTTTTCCTCCTTTCCCTCCTCCTGGCCCTAGTAGGAACCTGCAAGTTAGAGGTGGAAACAAGTCAAGGGCTTTGGTGAGCCTGGCATTTTTCTTAGTCCTCTCCATCCTCCCTGCCCTTCCTGTCATGGCACCTGCTGACAGTAATTTCCCAATAGCTTGTTTCTCCTGGATAAAGAAGATGTGGTATGCATATACAATGGAATACTACTCAGTCATAAAAAAGAATGAAATAATACCATTTGCAGCAACATGGCTGGACCTAGAGATTATCATACTAAGTAAAGTAAGTCAGAAAGAGAAAGACAAATAGCATATGATACCACTTATAGGTGGAATCTAAAATATGGTAAGCTGTGACAAAGCCAGAGAGAGGCATGGACATATATACACTACCAAACGTAAAAGAGATAGCTAGTGGGAAGTAGCCGCATAGCACGGGGAGATCAGCTTGGTGCTTTGTGACCACCTGGAGGGGTGGGATAGGGAGGGTGGGAGGGAGGGAGACGCAAGAGGGAAGAGATATGGGAACATATGTATATGTATAACTGGTTACCTTGATAGACCGAATCCTCCAATCCCAGTGACAGGAGAAACAGGCACCATGCTCCTGGGTATCATCTGGGAGAAACAAAACACTCTCCAAGCACAGACTTTACGTCCTTCTCTTTAGGCTGGTTGGGCCAACTTAAGTCCTGCATCCACCCTGGAGCCACAGGGGTTACTGGGTGAGCGACGTGATGGGCTGATATGACCTATGTATACCCAGCGCTGGTACGAGGAGGAGTAACCGTCACTTTCCTGAGTCACAGTTTGTAAGCTCCCTGGGGGTTGTGCTACGTGGAGAAGAGGTACACACTGAACGAAATTTGGTTTCTGTTAGGAGGAAAGATGTGGGAAATGGTCTCCTAGAGCAGTGTTTTTCAAACTATGGTTTAACCCATTGGTGGTCATGAAATCAGGTTACATTATGGCCCACAGGCCAAATTCAGCCCACCACCCATTTTTGTAAATAAAGTTTTATTGGAGCACAGCAGGGCCCATTTCTTTCCTGTCGTCTATGGCAGCTTTCCCACCACAATGGAAACCTTGAGTAGTTACAGCAGAGATTATATGGTCCTCAAAGTCTTAAAGAGTTACTAACTAGACCTTTACAGAAAAAGTTTACTGATCCCTGACTAAAGAGTTGCAACAAGCATTAAAGGATGAAACAGACTAGAGTATCAGAAAATATCAGAGTGCATTGCATGTGACAAGAATGAGTATTACTGAATGAAAGCTTTCAATTTTATATAAACATACATCCATACTTGTGGGTGCTGGGCTATAATTTATTTCTTAAGGTAAATCATAGTAAAACAGTTTGAAAAACTGCTCTAGAGCACTGATTATTTTCCTTTTTTCTTTCTTTCTTTCTTTCTTCCTTTCTTTCTTGTTTCTGTCTTTGTTTTTTTCTTTCTTTCTTCTTTTTCTCAAGGTATAATTGACATATAACATTATATTAGTTTCTGTACCATGTAATGATTTGATGTTTGTATACATTGTGAAATAAAAGCACCATTCATTTTTCACATAGAAATAGCTTCTTTTTTTTTTTTTTTTTTTTTTTTTTTTGCGGTATGCGGGCCTCTCACTGTTGTGGCCTCTCCCGTTGCAGAGCACAGGCTCCGGATGCGCAGGCTCAGCGGCCATGGCTCACGGGCCCAGCCGCTCCGCGGCATGTGGGATCCTCCCGGACTGGGGCACAAACCCGTGTCCCCTGCATCGGCAGGTGGACTCTCAACCACTGCGCCACCATGGAAGCCCAAAATAGCTTTTTAAGGAGGTTGGTTTGTAATAGTGCTGTCCCTTGGTTTGGGTGTCACCTACCTACCTGAGAGGCTAGGTGATGAGAGGCTAGGGCAGATGCCTTGAGTTAACAAGAGGGGCCATGAAACCAGTTTTTGGTAGTGACCTGGGAGTGCCGGCTGAGCAGGAGTCTGGCAAGAAGAAAGCTGGCCGGCAGAGTCAGACTCAGGAGGGTCCATGCTGGGAGGCGGAGGCATGCCGGGCTGGGGCAGGAGTCCCGGCCCTCACTGTAGGTTCCACTACAACCCAGCCCAGCAAGTCCCCTGCCTCTTGTCAAAGTGAAGGAAGACCTCTGAGCTGCTGCTATGCTAACAGTCTGTGACTTTCAAAGGGACGTCCACCTCATTCCATGGATGGAAAACCAAGGACCAGAGGAGACCCCCCTCCGAGAACTCAGGGGCAGGATTAGGGGCTCTAGCCACTCAGGAGCTCTCTACCAACCTTCCTCCTGACCCTGAGTTTCCTTTGGCTCAAGCTCCATCTATACCTAGGAATTTGCTTGTGTGGACTGGACCAGATGGGAACTGTCTGGGAGTACTGATCGCCGGGCTTTCCTCTCCAGAGGACCCTGCTCTGACCTGCACAAAGGGGAGGAAATCTCTCCAGCTGCCCAGGAAAGGGGGTCTGGCCCACCACAGGTTTCCCTGTTTCTGGGCCTCTGACTGTTAGCAATTGCCTTCCTTGTCCTCCATCTCTGGGCCATCCTCTTGCTGAGCTGGGAGTAATTAGAGTGCAAGCAGGCTGAAGTCGCCCAACTGTCTCCCAGACCTCCCTGCCCTGCTGTTAGCAAGGCAGCACGAGCCTGTTTATGGCTGCTGCCACTTCAAAGACATTGCTAGGCTCTCATAGATGGGTGGCTTTGACATTTATAGGGGAACCAACCAGTTCATGAACCAGAGAGATTTCTGGTGCCTGGGAGATACTCTTATGGGAAGAAGAAATCCATCCCAGATAGGAATGTTCAGAAATTTGTTGGAAACATCCAGCCAAGGGCACATACTAACCCCATGCTTCTTTTTTTTTTTTTTTTTAACATCTTTACTGGAGTATAATTGCTTTACATTGGTGTGTTAGTTTCTGCTGTATAACAAAGTCAATCAGCTATATGTATACATATATCTCCATATCTCCTCCCTCTTGCATCTCCCTCCCACCCTCCCTATCCCACCCCTCTAGGTGGACACAAAGCACCAAGCTGATCTCCCTGTGCTATGCAGCTGCTTCCCACTAGCTAGCTATTTTACATTTGGTAGTGTATATATGTCCATGTCACTCTCTCACTTCGTCCCAGCTTACCCTTCCCCCTCAAGTTCATTCTCTACGTCTGCATCTTTATTCCCGTCCTGCCCCTAGGTTCTTCAGAACCTTTTTTTTTTTTTTTTTTAGATTCCATATATATGTGTTAGCATACAGTATTTCTGATGTAACCTCATGGCTAGACAGGCAGAGGGCTCTGAGCATGTCCATGGAGAGGAGGCCTCAGTAATGCCACTCAGATGAGGGGACTCCACCTCAGCAGGTGTCCTGGGGGACTGGGCTCTCCTTTCTAGAACTACCTCTAGGGCTTTAAGGGAATATTCAAGACCAGTTGCCCAGTGGTCTTTTAACAAGTCAAAGCACAAGTCCTTTGAAAAAGTGAACTGACATGGAACCCCAGGATGTGACAGCTGAGGGTAGCTGCTCTGCGGGACAGGGTAGGGGCCCTTGGCTGGACCTCACTAGCCGTGGGAGCTCCCCCTCCCCCAGGAGAGTCCCTGAGGCACAGCGTCTGCAAACTCCTATTTTGTGGAGGATGTAGATGAAGTCTGAAGATGGTGAGTGGCAAGCTGACTTGGGTTTCCCCAGAAGCAGAGGCTGAGACAAACATGTGGTTGCTGGTGGTTTATTTGGGAGGTGATTCTAGCAAACAGGAGTGAGGAGTAGGGGAAAGGAGGCAGGGAAGGAGGGAATGCTAATGAAAAATGTGTTCTCTCTGATACAGCCTGGATTCTTCCAGGGTCTTCTAGGTTGGTTGGAGCATTTATCGGCTGGCTCCCATCCTCCTGGTTGAAGGCTTCCTGGGACTGGGTAGAAATTAACTCCCTGTACTTGCAGGCTGAGCTCCTGCAGGGCAGAGAAGATGTTGGGGTCTCAGATGGGAAGAAGTGGTCTTCCGGAGACCGACCCTGTCAGCACAGGTAAATCTGAGCTCGTGTGGAACTTTCCATCTCAGCTGACCCTGAAATCAGAGACAAGCCCAGGGGATGTGACATCCGTCATGAGGCCCCAACAGAGCCTGCTATGAGGGACTTGTCCAAGGTCCAGAAAATCAGTGAGCTGGGCCTAGGAGCAGGGCTCACCAAGCAAGAATAACAGGAGGTTTCTGTGTATGTAACTGACTGTGCACCATCGGACACAGACATAAAATCACAGACACATCTCTCTCCCTGTCTCATACACACACTCAGACATTTGACCCTTAGCATTCGCAAGGACTGTGGAAATGAACAAAGACCAAAGGAGGAAAGCAGAGACTATTTATTCTGAGCTTACTATTGCAAGGGAGTCAGCCACCAGCCTTGGGTTTTGGCAGGGACACAAAGGCAGGCAGAAGAGTGGGAAAGCTCTATAGTGGGAAAAAGATGGCTTCAGGTGTGCCCTGTTTGGAGACCGCTGGCTGAGGGAAGCTGTAGGTGAGCCGACAGGGGGCATCCTGTGTGATTGGCTAGGGGAGTATATTTGACTTTCTCTGGTTGGTCAAAAATTAGGGAAGCTGTTCGTTATTAATCCAGTCCTGGGCATCTGGAGCTGATTGTTCATGCAGGTTATCGTTGGGCTTCTTGGACTATTGCTAGAGACAGCAAGCACGCTTCCTGCAAGCCTGACTTCTAACCGGCTTCCTGGGCCAGTTACTCTAGCTAAGGGGTGAGTTCCTGGGCTGGTGGCTTCAGATATTGGGGGTCAGAGTTCTCTTTTTATATATGGTCTGGCCACTGCCCATTTGTATATTCAGTCTCTTAGGATCTTAAAAGCTACCAAAGGCAAGAATTGTCTCTGCCTCTCTCCCAGACAGTAAGCCGTGTTCCTGTTCTGAACACATCTGGAAACAAGAGGCTCCCTGCCTCTGTGCATCTCATATCTCTACCTGCTGGAATCGTCTTCCTTGTCCTGGGCTCAAACCTTCTCCCAGTAACTTCCACACTGTCATCCCGCTTTTCGCCCTCTGAAGCAACGCAGAGCGAGCTTCAGCCACCTTCCTTCTAGCAGCCTTTCTCCTACGTAAGAGGCCGTGTAGCATGGCGGTCGGGAGTAGGCGTTTAAAGTCAGACTTGGGGTCAGATTCCAGCCCTGTGACTTGCCATCTGTTTGACTTGGATAATTACCAAGCTTCCATTTTCTCAGCTATGAAGTGGGTAATGATACCTCCTCAGTACTGTGGTAAGCATTAAATCAGGTGATACTGTAGACAGCTCAGTAATGGAGTGCTACTGAGGTCACCTTCCTGCCTGCTTTTCCAGGCTAAGCACCTAAAGCCCCCTCGCCTCTCCCTCACTTGGTTGCTTGGTTGCTATTTCAAGACCTCCCCTAAAACAGCCCACATACCCCCTCTGGCTACAAATGGGCCTGTGGTGAGATGGGGAGGCAGCGCAGGTTCTGGGACTCTGCCACCTAGGGCTAGAGGGTCTGGAAGCTAAGGGGTGAGGGTGGTGGGAGAAGGGACAACTCATGGGCTGTCTGGGGAGACAGGTGGTCAGGAGATTAGCAGGCAGCGCTTCTGGGTGGGACCCAAGGACTGTAAGGCAGGTGGGGTAGGAAACTGTCCTGCCCATCATCTAACCTTCAAACTCAACTCGGATCCCCACAGTTTGGGAACACAGTCTAAGAGACAAGGGCCCCCAGACATTCTCCCTAAGTCCAGACTGTGGAGCAAGCCTCTGGGCTCAAGGCCCCTTGCTGTCCTGTCCCTCTTGTGCCCCAGAGTCCCTCGAATATGAACCTCCATGGAGCAGGGAAAGGGCTGGACTGGACAGCAATAAACCTGGCTTTGTGGGTGGGTGGGAGAGACCCAGAGTGGGACAGGGGAGGGGTCATGGGATGGAATAATGTGGTGGGGCTGGGAGAAGACAGTGGAGCTTATTGATCTCCTCTGTGTCCCTTCTTCAGTCCTTACTGGCTGATCTGCCAGCCTGGCAGTTCCCAAGTGAGCCCGCATCCTGGGTCTGATGCTGGCCAGGCACTGAGGTGGTACAAGCATGGCTTATGATGGGCGGGCATGGCCGCCTCCTTTCCAGGCTTCTGCCAAACCAACACGGATTTTCTTTAACAAGAGTCCCAACCCCAAGACCTGAGAAGATGGTCATGTTACTGTCATTTTCGACTTTAGACCTAAATGATGGGGGTTCCCTCTGGGCTGAGGACCGATGTCCCACTTCCGGGAAAGACATCACAGTTGGCAAGTGTGTTGGCACGCCCTCTCCCTTTGGGCGTCTCAAAAACACGGGAGGGGAGGAGTGAGGGAATCCTGGCTAATGTAAGTGGCAGAGCCAGGATCCAAAACCAGGCTTCTTCGTTCTACACCTCCTTCTCTTCTTCCTCTGCCATAGCTGGATGGAGAGTTTGGACTCTGCTGCTGTCTTGTGATGTGGCTTCAGGAGATTCCATAACCCTTCTGAGCTGAGCTCCTTCTCTGTGGAGTGAGGAGGTAGGGAGACACTAAGTTGCCTTGGGACTCAGACTTGAGAGTGAAAATGCCAAGGGGTACCTACAGTGGATGCTGGCGAGAGTGGAACGAAGGCTTCTCCTTCCCATAGCTGGCTTCTCCCGGACGCCGTCGGCCAGCCTGGGCCTATCGTAACTCTGGGCAGTGACACCAGTGTCCTTACAATGCCTGGGACTTTAAGCTCCTATGTAGACCCTGAGGAATCGTGATGGAGGAGTTTAGTCAAAATAATCAGATGCCACCGGGCCCTCAGATTTCCATGAGGAAAAAAGTGTTCCTTTTTCTTAGAAGAGGTTACGAAATAAACCAACAGGGGCTTCCCTGGTGGCACAGTGGTTAGGAATCCACCTGCCAATGCAGGGGACATGGGTTCGAGCCCTGGTCTGGGAAGATCCCACATGCGGCGGAGCAGTGAATCCTGTGCGCCACAACTACTGAGCCTGCGCTCTGGAGCCCGCGAGCCACAACTACTGAAGCCCACATGCAGCAACTACTGAAGCCTGTGAGCCTGGAGCCCGTGCTCCACAACAGGAGAAGCCACCACAATGAGAGGGCCGCACACTGCAACGAAGAGTAGCCCCTGCTCACTGCAACTGGAGAAAGCCCGCTTGCAGCAGTGAAGACCCAACCCAGCCAAAAATAAATAAATAAATAAATTTTAAAAAAAGAAAAAGAAATAAACAAACAAACATAAGCTGTAAATTCCTGGGGCGTCTTCAAGAAGCCAAGATAAATGAGAACTAGTCATCCTGCCTGACCCCTGAGCGGTGAAGCTGGTGGACTATCTGTTTATTTCTGGTCCCCTGGGTTCACTTGCTCTGGACCGTCTGAGAAGCCTGTTCACTTCCCAAGGTGAGGGCAGAGCAATGTCTCTATTCAAACGTGCTCTTCAGAGAGGCCATCTCTGTGGCGATTGCTTGTAGAGGAAATGGGGTGTTTTGATGTGCTGTCGGGTGGCCAGAACCTGGCCGTGTGGGTCCCCATTCCAGGAGCATCCCTGATGGGACCCCCGCTGGAAGAGATGAGGAACAGAAAGAGATGGATAGCCTTTGCGTGAGTGTCTGTGCTAGTTTCCTACGGCTGCCTAACAAGTTGCCCCAAACCTGATGGCTTAAAACAACAGGAATGTATTCTCTCACAGTTCTGGAGGCCAGAAGTCTGAAATCAAGGTGTTGGCAGGGCCATTTGCCCTCCTAGGCTCTGGGGGAGAATCTTCCCTTGCCTCTTCTAGCTGCTGGTAGCTCTTAGCATTCCTTGGCTTGTGATAGCGTAACTCCATCTTCACATGGCCTTCTCTTTTCTCTCTAATAAGGACACGTGCCATTGGAGTTAGGACTCACTGGGTAACCCAGGATGATCTCATGTCAAGATCCTCTACTTAATTACATTTGCAAAAACCCTTTTTCCAAATAAGGTCACATTCACAGGTTGGAGTGGGATGGGGTCATGTCTTTTGGGGGCCACCTTTCAACCTGCAATAGTGTCTAAGCACTCTGCCCCGTTGTGTCATGTACTTTTCACAATGCACCTGGGAGGAGGGTATCATTCTCATTTTTCAGAAGAGAAAACTGAGGTTCAGAGAGGTGTGATAACTTCTGCAAGTTTATACCCATCAGTAAGTGGCCGGACTGGGATGGGAACCTAGGGCTTATACACCCAGACAAGAAGGAAGGAGACCAGCATGTGGAAGGTATGGAGGAACAAAGCAGATTGGCCCAAGGAGGAGCTGTGAGCGGTTTTGTGTTGCTGGAAAGGGGAATGTGTGAGGGTGGGGGTGATGGAGATGAAGCTGGAGGGGGAGAAGGGCTGGGCCATTCATACCCTTGGCTGCCGGCCCGAGGAGTTTGGGCTTGATCCTGAGGTTGGTGAGGACTCCTTGGAGAACTTTGAGTGAAGACCAGATCTCTGGGCTGTATGGAAGATGGGTAAGCCTGGAAGGAGGGGGCCAGTCAGGAAGATGTTAGGAGATGCTGGTGGTGAAGACGGAAATGGTGGTAGAGTCTGAGGTCCAGGGGAGGGCTGAGTGACAGGATGACATGACTGATGAAAGCAGGGAAATTCAGGAATCTAGGAAACTCCCAGGTTGGGCCACTGAGTGTGTTGCGGTGTCACTATTGGAGAAGGGAACACAACAGGAAGGATGGGGCGGCGGGCACCCATGCTTTGTAGCTGCGCGAGAGCTTTGAACACCTTCCCTGTGTTCAGTTATGAGTTGATTACTTCCCAGGGTCCTTGCAGAAGGGCACGTGTGGGACCTGCGCCCTGTAACCAGCCCACGTGTGCCTTCCCTTCTGTAGGAACGAAGCAGCAGGAAGAAAGTGGCTCTGCGTGGGGCCTGGATGTCAGCCGATCTGCCCCGGGGGAGACACTTTCCTTGTTAGCCGATTCTGTGGTGTGGTTCTGGGCACTGTTCCTGGATGTGAAGCTCCATCCTGTTTCTCCAGACCCCAAGCCATTCAGTGAACTACTTACTAATCTTTATTAATTCCCTTTTGCTTAAGCCAGCGGACTGATTCTGTTATTTGCAACTAAGAACCCTGAGCAATACGAGTGGGTTTAGGCGTGAGAGTGATAAAGGATGCTGGAGGAAGGGGCATGTGAAAGTGAGGTGCCCGGCTATCAGCGTGTGACATCCAATGGGCTGCTGGCTAGACAGGCAGGAGCTGGGGTGGTCGGGGTGGAGAAAAGTCGGGGGTCATCAGAACGTAGGTTGCTGTGAAGCTCCCTTGGGTGCGGGTGGAGGGACAGGGGGCTAGTGGGAGTGCAGCCCCAGGGCATCTCTGGAGGAGATTGAGAAGGGTGGGGGGACCTGGAGAAAACGATGTCATGAAAAGTAAGAGAAGGATTTAAAGAAAGAGTAGGTGCCTGTGTCAACACCTGCAAGTGAGCCAGATGTGGATTGAAAATGGCGCTTTGTATTTGGCATTTTTTTTTGCTTTTTATTATTTTAATTTAAGTTTTTTTCTTTCTTTTCTTTTTTTTTGGCCGTGTGGTATGCAGGATCTTAGTTCCCTGACCAAGGATCAAACCCGCACCCCCTGGATTGGGAGTGCAGAGTCTTAACCGCTGGACCACTGGTGAAGTCCCTGTTTATTTTTTTAAAACAATATTTTATTGAATTAATTAATTTATTTTGGCCACACCTCATGGCTTGTGGGATCTTAGATCCCCAACCAGGGATTGAACCTGGGCCCTCGGCAGTGAACATGGAGTCTTAACCACTGGACCACCAGGGAATTCCCTATTTTTTATCTTTTAATTAAAAAATTTTATTGAAGTATAGTTGACTTAACAATATGGTGTTAATTTCCGCTGTGTATTTGGCATTTAGAGGACAAGGGCAGCTTAGAGGAAGTGGTTTCACTGGTGGGGTAGGAAGAGAAGTGAGGCTGGAGAGGGCTGAGGAGGGGAAAGGAGGAGAGGAAGGTGGTCTATCTACCTAGAAGCTCACTGTGTGGGGAAGGAGAGGAACAAGGTGCAAGCTGAAGGAGAGAGCAGGGCCGCGTTCAAGGGTAAGTTCAAGGGCAGCGGCTGTGAGCGAGAGCTTGTGACGTGGACAGTGTCAGGGTGACCACGGGTGACGGGTCCAGGTTGTGGGGTGTTTCTTCTTAGGTACTTGATAGTCTCTGATACATTGTAATCATGTCTTCTATTTAACTACGTCTTCCAGTTGTAGAATAAAGAGGTCTCGTGATCAGTCATTGGAACCTCAGTTAGACAATTGGGATGGAAGTAACTTGGTGGGGACTCAAGATTCAAGGACTGATGGGAACCTGGTCCTTGGTTTTAAAAATCCAGCGAGTTCTGAAGATGAGGTAGATGGGGTACAAGTTGTCTGTGGGTTAGGGAGACTCAGGGGCCTAGGATGGAATCTACCTGGGTCTGGATCAGGAGCCAGTTCACCTTGTGACCCCTTCTTGTGGGAACAGCCACTAACAGCATTAGTCCTGTTGTTCTGTGTGACCCCAGGCACTGCACTCTGCCTGCTCTAATTGGCCGCTTCAGCTGCTTCTGCTTCTTTTTGACAACTTTTCCCCCGAATGTGTCCAGCCTAAGGTCCTAGCTAAGTTTGGCTAGCCTGGACTTATGACCCTGTACCTCACTGAACCTAGTCTCTTCTCTAAGTCTCCTCACGCTGCTTCAGGAGTTTTTAGGTATTTTTGTACTATGGACACCTTGGAAGCCCGTGACTCCCACTTAGAATAGTGTTTTAAAATGTATAAAATAAAATATGTAGGATTAGAAAGAATTACATTGAATATATAAATATATTTAAATATATATATTTATATATATTATATATTATATATATTTATATATAAATATATTTATATTGAATATATAAATATTTATATTAAAAACAAATTTGTGATGTGGTCATATATGTGCTTCTTTATTAACGTATCGAATAACACAGTCTAGACTAACAGCTACCATGATTTCAATGTCGTGATGAGCAGAGATATTTTGAGCTACGTGCAACAATAGCATATGGCATTAAAAGATCTGTGATTTCTCTTGGTGACAAGAACACAGGTACTATGAATACTTCTGTGTGTGTGGCCTACGGTTAGAAGAGAAGAAAGTGTTACAATTCAGTTAGCAGTTAGTGATAATAGGATGCAATTATTTTTTCTACCCAAGTTCATGGATCCTCTGAATTCTGTTCATCAACTGCTTGGGGAGCTGTGACCCCAGGTTAAGAACTTCTGGCCTGGATGCTCCAGTTTCCATTGTTTGATCGCTTATTTCTTTTTTTGGCCACACTGCGTGGCTTGCGGGATCCTAGTTCCCCAGCCAGGGATGGAACCCGTGCCCCCTGCCGTGGAAGCATGGAGTCCTAACCACTGGACCACCAGCGAAGTCCCTGATTGCTTCTTTCTTTCTTCAGTGAGTCAGAGTCAGCTCTTATTTAATCATTAACTACTAACGAACCACTGATAAAGTGATCACATGTGTCACTCTCAGGCAGGAGCAGTATGGCCCCTGGACATGTACTCGCTTTCTAGTTTGCAGAGCCATGGCCTCATGGTAGAGCTGGAAAGGGCCTCAGACCCTCTAGGAGCCAAACTTATCCCATGTAGGAGGGTGAGCGACCTCAGGGACTGTGCCAGGTCAGGGCTACCTGGGCCTGCACCTCCATCCCAGGGCTTTCCCACGCCATGGGCTTTTCCTATGCCCGAGCGAGTGAGCGGCCCTTGCTCACCACACACACACACACACACACACACACACACACACACACACACACACGGTTGTATAAACAGTCCTGCAAAATGGTGACACTGGCACCACAGCACTAATGCAGAGAAGCAGGGGCCCGGCCCAGACACGAGGCAGCTCTCTCCTACAAATGCCCACCCGCCTCACTCCCTCTGGCCATGAAGGAGGTGGGAAAGGTTTGCCCAGCACATCTTCTCCCCAGCTTTCCTCTCCCTCAAGGGAGGCAAGTACAGCGTCAACACTTGTCACCATTTCCCCGCTTTCACCACTGTCTTCACTTCTGACCTCCTGCTACGGTCTCCGGTTCCTGCCGGCTTAGCTCAGGGCCCTTCTCTCCTTCCCACTCTCCTTTTCTGCACTCCACCTGTCAGCCAAAAAGTAACCCTCATCTGGCTAACACATGTCAAGGATACTGTTGAAATCCACCTGGCAGAGGACAGGAGAGCTCTCAGTTCCAGAGGGAAATTAGACCTGACGGCCGTGAGCTCCTGGCCCTGACTTGTGGAAAGCTCTCTGTGAAAGTCTGCTTACATGAGTTATTGGGCCCCAAACTCCAAAGCTCCCTGGAGTCTCCTCTGGGGTTTCCACCAAGTCACTGCCTATCCCTCGCCTTCCTCTAATTAAACTGGCTTTTCCTCAAGCAACAGTATTCGAGAGAAATAAAGTGCTTTCAATCAATGTTATTGGTCCTGTTTGCAGTGGTATTTCTTGTTACCATTCTTCATGCCATTGTGTGGGATAATTAGTTTGGGGGGGTTGTGGGGAGCGAGGGAGGGGGTGAGAATGGGAGGTGAGGGCGGAATGGGGGTGCTAGCCTGAGAATCGCTGTCATCTAACGTTGTGTCTTGGGATGCGACCTGTGTGAGGCGGGCAGTCTGTGTGGGGCGTCCCGAGCGTGCAGGGCTGCCTCTGTGCCCCCTCCCAGCGCCCGGCACCATGCTGCCTTCTCCCTCGGTAAGTTGCTGGCAGGTGGTGGTGTCTTGGTTCTCCTGTCGTGTGCCTGGCTCAGTGCCACGGTGTACGGATGGGCTGTAGACACTTGTCATTTTGATTCTCACCTTGCAGGAAAATTTCATATGAAGGCAGACAGGCCCATCTTTTTACAATAGAAATTGCCAATAGTTGAAAATGCTGCTGTGTGCCAAGCGTTGTGCTGAGAAATTCACAAGCACCATCTCGCTTAACTCTCCAAAAGCAGCCAGAGAGATCCTTCAAAGTGTAAATCACATCCTGCCCCTCCTCTGCTCCAGACACTCCAAGGGCACCCATCACACTTGTTGTCAGGCCCCTACCATGTCCTACAAGGCTGGTATGGCATGACCCCTGGCTCCTGCTTCAACAGCATCCCCTCCTCTCCCTTCTCCAGTTCACCACACTCCTTACTGCTCCCGGAACTGGCCAAGAAGGGCCTGCCACAGGGCCTTTGCACCGCTTCTTCCCCTCAGGCTCTGCCCAGCTCACTTCTTCACTTCATCAGTCTTCTCAAGTGTCTCTTTGGAGAGACCCTCACGCCATCTAAAGCACCACCCGTGTCACGCTCTGTCGTCTTCCCTGCCTTCCTTTTTTTTTTTTTTTTTGCGGTACGCAGGCCTCTCACATTGTGGAGCACAGGCTCCGGACGCGCAGGCTCAGCGGCCATGGCTCACGGGCCCAGCCGCTCCACGGCATGTGGGATCTTCCCAGACCGGGGCACGAACCCATGTCCCCTGCATCAGCAGGCGGACTCTCAACCACTGCGCCACCAGGGAAGCCCCCCCCTTTTTTTTTAGCATCTTTATTGGAGTATAATTGCTTTATAATGTTGTGTTAGTTTCTG
The DNA here is from genome assembly GCF_951394435.1 of Stenella coeruleoalba. Classification (NCBI taxonomy): domain Eukaryota; kingdom Metazoa; phylum Chordata; class Mammalia; order Artiodactyla; family Delphinidae; genus Stenella; species Stenella coeruleoalba. Next base: position 96,598,176 of record NC_137169.1, read on the forward strand.
TTATATAACAAAGCCTGCCTTCCTTTTTAATAGCACTCCACAAACCTAGCCATGTTATTACAAATCTATTTGTTTATTTGTCTATTACCTGTCTCCCCCACATGAGGGCAGGGACCTTGTTTTGTTCACTGCTCTATTTCCAGCACCAAGAACGGTGCCTTCAATATAGTAGTTGTGAAGAAATATATAGTCAACGAATAAATAATGGACGAATACTCACAAAACCCCATGATGTAAGTGCTACTCTTAACTCCGTGTTATAGATGAGAAAACTGAGGCTTAGAGAGATTCTCGCTATTCTCAGGGTCATAAAACTAATGACCCTGGAATAAGAAGTCAACGCCCCAGTCTGTCTCTGGGGTCTTATCTGAGCTGCTGTGCTGGGTCCTCTCTCTTTGCACTGTCAGATACCTGTCAGCGTGTCTATGTGGGAGCCCTATTCCCCTGAGACACTCCAAGAAAAAAGTGTTTGGTGGATGAATCTGTTTAGGAAATAACTACAAGTTGCATTTCTCTGCTTGGTTTTTCAAATGCTTGTTAGCCTATGAAAGGCTCTGAAAAATCCTTCAGTAAAAAAGCTAGTTGAACTGTGTAATCAGTGTTTCCCAGAGCTTCACCTGTGGAAATCTTACGTTTATGTATTTCTGTGCATAACACCTATTAGCATATTGGGGGACGTAACTTGGGTGCCAATGGCTTTTATCACTGTGGAGAGAAGCGGGGATTGTCTGGTAAAGGGTCCTGGGAGCTCTCTGGGTCGGCTGGCATGGGGAGATCTGGGCTAGGTGCTTCCCCACACAGCAGGCGGGGCCGTGCCCAGAGTCACCTTCCCCAGGACTGGTGTCTGCATCCACGGTGTTTGTTCGCCCTTGGATAAGGCCACTCTCATGCTCAACGCATAAAACAGGAGGGCGCGTGGCTCCTGGTACCTTTTAGCTGCAGCCCAGCCCAAGCACGCTTTTCCACAGGGACCTGTGGCCTGGCTCATCTTCTGCCCTCTGGTTCCTGAGCCTCTTAGAGGGCGATTCCTTGTGAGTTTTTCAGGAACATCAACCCCACAAGCCTGGCCTTGTTTTCTCACTGTCTCATGTCTCCCCACTGGAATTTTAACCTTCTAGGGGACCATGGACACTGCCTTCCCACTGTGTCCTCTCAGCCCCCAGCTCGTGCTGAGCGGACAGTTAAGTGCCCAGATTGTTCTTGTTGGCTTGCGTGTGAGGGAATGATCCTGAGCGTCTGTCGCATGGTTTGGCGCAGGGAAGGGTAAATGGCGATGCTGTAAATCCCTTGATTTATTGCCAAAGCCCTCCCCACCCCGCCCCAAGCAGAATAGAAGGATGTCCCAGAGGCAGAGAGTACTGCGGGGTACGATGCACGGAGCCGACTGGATCTCTGCGTCCTGAGAGTCAGAGCAACTGTCACTGCCGCCGATGGTTCATTTATTGGTTTTCGTGGTGATTTGATGTCATTAGGGATTCAGGTCTCATCTCCATCTCTGAGATCATCTGAATAACAGTGTGAAGAGGAAGAGAATAGAGGAGACAGGCGTCCACGGGCAGCCTGGATCGGACGGTATAAATCTCTGGGGAGAGCCTGGCCTTCCCAGCTGGCGGGCTTGAGGCTGAGCGGGGCCGGCAGTGTTTGCCATCACCCCAAAGTGACCATGAGAGGTACCACGCGAGTCTCAGTCATGCTCCTCCTTGTGACTGTGTCCGACTGTGCCGTGATCACAGGGGTAAGTCGTCCAATATTCTCTACTCCCTGGGTTTTGGGAAGACGTCAGGGTCTGCGTGGGTTGGGAGCCAGGAACCGAACAGGAGGCAAACCAAGGGCGTGGGGAGCCAGCCACCAGACAGCACTTCCGAGAGGCATTTCACAGAATTTTCACGTTAGTTAGACCTCACTCTGCTAAAGGGCATCTGCTTTTGAGAAACTGTGTGTAAATCAGATTCTGCTCTCAGTGCATTAGGAGAGCATTGCAAATTCTGAAGTTTGGAACTTTGGTCAAAAGAAGATTCCTATTGTGTAATAATGACTTCTTTTAGAATGTGGATTAGCACCCCCTAATCTATCTTTTGTGTAAACTTTGGTTTTCATGTATGGTCTAGACCACACGTCAAGTGTAATTTACATAGCAAGTTGACTTAAAGGCTGTGACCTTATTTAGCTTCTATTGGGTACGTTTAATCTCTGCTTTCTCTACTCTTAAAGAAAGCCTGTCCTGAAACTCTTTCTTTCCCTTATGGTTTATGTGTTTTCACTCGGTGCCCAGGTCTGATAAGAATAAGGGCGACGCCAACACCTGGCTGAGTGACCCAGAAGCAAGTGTCGGATAACAAGTAGAAATCCGGTCCCACTGTGGGCACACCCGGGCGGGCATGTCATAGTATTCGAGACACCCCAACTGTGGTTCTCTCTCAGAAGTTTGGCTTCACCTGGACCTACCCTCACATGGGCACATGTTGTGTGACAGTGGTGGGACAATTCTTACCAAAACAGAAAGTAATGGCTTACCCGAGAGTTTTCCAGATAAAAGCCACCAGAAAAAAAAGAAAAGAGGGACATTCACTTTTGTTTCAACTTCCTCTAACTTTTTACACAGAGAATGGAAATGTAGAGAAAGGCCAAACCATTCCTGGAATTGAATTAATTTTAATGTTCACAGAAAAGGAAATTTCTTTCTTCTCTCTTTTAGAGGAAAAAGACTGAGTTTCAAAGGAGAACAAGTATCAAAGGCAAGCCAAAGCTTTGGAGACCCAGAGCATAAATACAACTGTCAGGGCAGAATTGTACCTAATGAATGTAAACCACCAAAGGCTGTCTTCCTATTGTGTAGCTTGGAGATCAGGAGGGTAAGAGCAGAGGATAGAAGCCGTGGTTACCCTGCCGAGAGGGACGGGTGCAGCGGGTTGACCCTGAGTCTGGCCAGGGATGGGGAAGCAGAGGGGCGTGGGAGGCAGGTCTGAGAGATGAGGAAATATCTTCCTAGGAAAGGCTCCAGTTTGACACTTTGCAAAGCACAGAAGGAGAGGAAGCTGCGGTAAGAGGACACACATGACAGACCCGACCACAGGTAGTTAGAACTGTTCCCTCTGCGCTCCGGGCCTTGCTGCTGCCCTGAGTCTGACCCTCAGGAAGAGGCTGGGTTCTACCATCCCCGCACTCCCCTGCTCCCAGGGCTGTGACCATCCCAAATGCAGGCCTGGGGGGTCCCTCTTCCCAGAGGGCGACAGCGATGCCCCACCTCTCTGGTGGAAGAGTCAGGTGGGGTCTACTCGGCCCTAACCCTGAGCTTTCAGGGACCGGCTGGTGTGTGAGAGGTACCCTCACTAGGCTGGAGACCGGAGTGGCGAGGTGACTGCCGCCTACACCTCCTCTGCGTGACGAGCAGCCCCGGCATCTCCCACCTTCCTCCTGGGGCTGAGCACATTGTGGGTCTTACAGTTCCTGCCTTGCCCACAGGCAGCCAGAGGGCCCTCCATGGCCTTGTGTTGGTAAATAAGAGCCCAAACCCCGCTCCCAATTTTGGCTCAGAAAAGCCGCAAAGCTTCTCTGGAAGTGGAAAGCCTGGGTGCTTCTCCAGTGTGGCCTCCTGTGAGTCTGGAGCCGTTCCGTTCTGTCTTTCCCGATCCAGGCTTTTGTTTAAAGCGGGCTTGGGTGGCTTTACAGACGGCACCTTCCAGGTCACTTAGCCCCTGCTCTGGGAGCCCAGCCCAGAGGGGTCCATCCCTCTCTGGGGGCCAGGCAGGCCAGCAGAGAAGCCCCAGGGGAAACACCTGTCAAGGGGTGCTGGACCCTCAGATGAGGCTGGGCTTCTAGTGAGGACCGAGGGGGACACCACGGGCAGGGGAGGCACCAACCCTGAGTGCTGCCAGGTGAGGGCTGGAGAGTCCACATCCACAGAAACTCAGCACTGACCCCCTGGGGTGCAGGCCATTGGGGCCCTCCCCCGCCTGAGGATCTGAATTAATTCAACCCCACCAGCATCCACAGAGCATCTCCTGTGCTAGAAAAGCTCCACCTCCTAAGCTCTAGTCCCTCAGAAGAGGACAGCCTCCCTGCCGAGTGGCCTCGAAGGAGTTGGGGGCTCCTCCCATCCAGGTCTGCTGCCCAGCTGAGCCCCGAGCACCCTGCCGAGAGAGGCGCGGGGGCAGCAGTGCCCTAGGTGTCCCGGGAGGCCGCGGCCTGGGTGCTGTTCCCAGCACCTCTCTCAAGGGCTTTTGGATGTGCGTTGCCTCTGGTTTCTCTGGGTTGGGCCTAATGGGCACTAACGACCCCTTTGTCTTCCACCCTGCAGGCCTGCGAGCGGGACGTCCAGTGCAGGGCGGGCACCTGCTGCGCAGTCAGCCTGTGGCTGCGTGGGCTGCGGGTGTGCACCCCGCTGGGGTGGGAAGGAGAGGAGTGCTACCCCGGCAGCCACAAGGTACTGCTCACACTTGCTCAGGGCACAAGGCCACGAGCCAGAGCCGGCACTGGACCGCAGTGTTCTGACTCCAGCCTAGGAATATCTCACTGCCTCCTTGCTTTGGGGGTGGCCTGGGGTGCAGTGGGGTCCCAATCACATAGCCTGTTAGACCTGGGGGCTGGGACCCCAGCTCCTCATTTGCTGAAGGGTCCTGGGCATCAGTCACCTCATGCATACAACGAGGGGAGTAGACGACACGTCTGATGTTTGTTGCTGGTCTGATGAATTCCAGCTCTGAGAGGCTCCTGAATGCCCTTTGCTGCACGGCATCCTTCCCTCAAGAACACGACGTGGGAAGACTGTAAAATGGGCTCCCAGCCAGGGCCTGGGGTGGGGGAGGGGCAGGGTGAGGCTGGCCAGGCCCCTGGTGCACACACTTTAAGGAGGTTCACCCTTCTGTGCCCCAGGTGCCCAGCGCCTGCCTTGCTCCCTCAGGAGCTCCCAGCAGAGAGGGCACAGAAAGGCCACAAGGCCTTTGCTTCTGAACGTGAGGTGGATGCAGCAGCAACTGTGGGCTTGTACACCCTTCCCGGGGCTTCCTGTGCTCCAGGACGCCTTCAAGCCCCTCTGGGGAGCACACCTGCACCCAGGGGCATCCTCCCGCTGTGGTCCTCCCTGGCAGGGTCTGCCTGGGAGTGAGGAGGTGGGGGGAGACAGACGGGACAGAGTACAGTCCTCGTGGTCCTGGGGTGTGTCAGGGGGTTCAGCCGCAGATCTATATTCCCAAAGCAGGCAGCAGAGGTGATACAAGCTAATGCGGAGTGCTTGCTATGTGCCACCCTTCGTATTAAGTGCTCTTTGCAAGTTTAAACCTCTTCAGGTTTACAGTGTAAACCCCTTTACAACCATAGGTGGTCGCCTCTATTATTAATCCATTTTACAGACAATAAATTGAGGCACAGAGAAGCTAAATAACTTGTCAGTTGCCACACAGCTGGGAAGTGGCAGACCTAGGACTGGAGCCCAGGCTGCCTGACTGCCTATGCTCTGAACCTCTCCTATTCATCCCCTTTGAGGAAAGCTCAGTGGTTTCGCCCTCCTCTGGGTGTGAATCACCCGGCAGGGACCACGTCCTGTGTAGCGGCATCCCCGGCACCCAACATGGGATGGAGAGTATAACGGGTGAGCTATAAGTGATAGTCAGTTACGGATGTAGGTGTGAGTTTGTGAGTGATCACGTGTGCGGGGTCAGCGAGGGGCCCCGGGTGGGCAATGTGAGGGCCTGTGGGGTTTTAGGGCTGTGGCTGTTCACAGTGTGTCACAGCCAGATTGCCTGCGTTCAAATCCTGGCTCCTCCACACGTTGGCTGTGTGCTTAGCCACTCTGTGCCTCAGTTTCCTCCTCTGTAAAACTGTTTTTGTTGTGCTGGGGTGGTGGCAGTGAGACATTGGCCAGGGCTGGGCCGGCCAGAGGCTCCTGCCCTGGGGCCCATCTCCCTTTGGTGAAGGTGCCACCCTCTTCTCTTCTCTCCCCAGGTCCCTTTCTTCAGAAAACGCCAGCACCACACCTGCCCCTGCCTGCCCAGCCTGCTGTGCTCCAGAGGTCGGGATGGCAGGTACCGCTGCTCCACTGACTTGAAGAACGTCAACTTGTAGGAGCTTGTCTGGTCTCCCGACACCCACCGGGCCTCTTCCTGAGCACAGGCTGGGGTGGTCTCTCTTGGACTTTTATTTCTGCCCTGTGGCCCAATCCTGCAACCCACTGCTGTCGCATCCCCACTCCCCGCACTGCCTACCTACCCCCCTCCTCCCTAGCGCACACAGGTGCACCCACGAGACACGCGCCACAGGGTGACCTGCAGGGTCCAGGCTGGTGGCTGTGGTCCTGGGAGTAGTCTGTGTGCACTGCTCAGGCTGCCTGCGGGGCTGCTAGTAGCAGGAACATATTCCTTCCTCATGTCTCCGTCTGCCTGCCCTGCCTCTCTCCGTCCTGCACGTACTCCTCTGCCTGAGTCGGTGAGCTCGAGGAAGGCGTGGGGAGCCAGGAGGTCAGTCGCCCTCCAGACGGCTTCTATGGGGCCAGCCTGTGGCCTGCCCCCCGGGCCAGAACTGTGGGCCTCCAAGGCCCCTCGTAGCGCAAGTTACGTTACCCAGCGATGCCCCCAGTCCCACCGCCTCCCCATGAAACGCAGACGGTGGTGGTTCAGTCTAAACGAGCTGTTGACATTTTAGGTGGCAATGAGGGAGTTACCTTCGACAGCTCCTTCCAAGGGTCAAGAGCAGGTCTGTGACCTTGAGGAGGCCTCTGGCATCTGGTCAGCTTGGGGAGGGGTCAGGAGCGGGGGTGGGGCAGGCCGATCACTGATTTCGGACACAGGAGGCAACTACCATCCAGGACCACAGCCAGGCTGCATGTGCCCCGCATCTAAACAAGTCATCTTCTCTAGAGAGTGAGGTCTGCCTGAAGTTCAAAGCAGTTTGTCTGGGCGTTATATCACTGGTCTCCATCTCGTCTGAAACACCAGCCTCACTCAGCACCTCACATCTGGCCCCTGCCCGAGGCTTGCCCAGGTCAGCATGCTGATGCTGGAAGCTGTGCACACTGACCACTAGTTGCAGAATAAAAGCATGAAAAAGGGGCGAGTGGCCATGGTGTTCCTGCTGCACTGGTGTGGGGACGTGGGGAGGGGACAGGACTGGGCTGTGTCCAGGTAGGAGAGAGATGCAACTGGAGTTCCTCCACCCAGCTGGGGCAATTTTTTGGAGAAAGTGGATTCAGGGTCTCTTTTAATGAAGGGTTCAAGGCAGCTCAGTGGACTCTGGGCGGAGAGGATGTGGTTCAGATGGATTGGATACAGGTGGGGGCCGTGAGCTGGCATCTGGGTGGGAAGACCACTAGTGAGCTCAGGACGGTGGCAGCTCCCTTTTCTGAAATTTAGTCCCTTTTGTTTAGTGTCAAATACTTGATGCCACTCAGTTCACCGTGTGTGGGTGAGAAAGTCCATATCAAGGATGGGCTGGTGAGGCCCTGAGCCTGTGTCTGAACCAGGGGCTGGGAATATCTCCTAAGTGCCAGGCTACTATCCCCATGGTGCCTTCTCACCTCAATCCCTAGTCTAGGAAAATGCAAAACATAAGATGAAAACACGAATAAAATATCTAGGAATAAACCTACCTAAGGAGACAAAAAACCTGTATGCAGAAAATTATAAGACACTGATGAAAAATATTAAAGATGACACAAATAGATGGAGAGATATGCCATGTTCTTGGATTGGAAGAATCAACATTGTGAAAATGACTCTACTACCCAAAGCAATCTACAGATTCAATGCAATCCCTATCAAACTACCACTGGCATTTTTCACAGAACTAGAACAAAAAATTTCACAATTTGTATGGAAACACAAAAGACTCCAAATAGCCAAAGCAATCTTCAGAAAGAAAAACAGAGCTGGAGGAATCAGGCTCCCTGACTTCAGACTATACTACAAAACTACAGTAATCAAGACAGTATGGTACTGGCACAAAAACAGAAATATAGATCAGTGGAACAGGATAGAAAGCCCAGAGATAAACCCATGCACATATGACCACCTTATCTTTGATAAAGGAGGCAAGAATATACAGTGGAGAAAAGACAGCCTCTTCAATAAGTGGTGCTGGGAAAACTGGACAGTTACATGTAAAAGTATAAAATTGGAACACTCCTTAACACCATACACAAAAATAAACTCAAAATAGATTAAAGACCTAAATGTAAGGCCAGACACTATCAAACTCTTAGAGGAAAACATAGGCAGAACACTCTATGACATAAATCACAGCAACATCCTTTCTGACCCACCTCCTAGAGAAATGGAAATCAAAACAAAAATAAACAAATGGGACCTAATGAAACTTAAAAGCTTTTGCACAACAAAGGAAACCATAAGCAAGACGAAAAGACAGCCCTCAGAATGGGAGAAAATATTTGCAAATAAAGCAACTGACAAAGGATTAATCTCCAAAATTTACAAGCAGCTCATGCAGCTCAATATCAAAAAAACAAACAACCCAATCCAAAAATGGGCAGAAGACCTAAATAGACATTTCTCCAAAGAAGATATACAGATTGCCAACAAACATATGAAAGAATGCTCAACATCATTAATCATTAGAGAAATGCAAATCAAAACTACAATGAGATATCATCTCACACTGGTCAGAATGGCCATCACCAAAAAATCTACAAACAGTAAATGCTGGAGAGGGTGTGGAGAAAAGGGAACCCTCTTGCACTGTTGGTGGGAATGTAAATTGATACAGCCACTATGGAGAACAGTATGGAGCTTCCTTAAAAAACTAAAAATAAAACTACCATACGACCCAGCAATCCCACTACTGGGCATATACTCTGAGAAAACGATAATTCAAAAAGAGACATGTACCAAAATGTTCATTGCAGCTCTATTTACAACAGCCAGGACATGGAAGCAACCTAAGTGTCCATCGACAGATGAATGGGTAAAGAAGATGTGGCACACATATACAATGAAATATTACTCAGCCATAAAAAGAAACAAAATTGAGTTATTTGTAGTGAGGTGGATGGACCTAGTCTGTCATACAGAGTGAAGTAAGTCAGAAAGAGGAAAACAAATACCGTATGCTAACACATATATATGGAATCTAAGAAAAAAAAATGGTCATGAAGAACCTAGGGGCAAGATGGGAATAAAGACACAGATCTACTAGAGAATGGACTTGAGGATATGAGGAGGGGGAAGGGTAAGCTGTGACAAAGTGAGAGAGAGGCATGGACATATATACACTACCAAACGTAAAATAGATAGCTAGTGGGAAGCAGCCCATAGCACAGGGAGATCAGCTCGGTGCTTTGGGACCACCTAGAGGGATGGGATAGGGATGGTGGGAGGGAGGGAGACGTAAGAGGGAAGAGATGTGGGAACATATGTATATGTATAACTGATTCACTTTGTTATAAAGCAGAAACTAACACACCGTTGTAAAGCAATTATACTCCAATAAAGATGTTAAAAAAAAAAGATGAAAACATGTTGTGTCCTTGTGTTTCTCAGAAGCCTCTGTGAAAACTGGTTTCTGAGGTCTAGGGGCTCCTGGCTTCCCTTATTTGCCCTTGACCCTGTCACAGCTCTGCCCAGGGTGTACTCAGGACAGGCTTTACTGCAGGACCCACCCAGCCCGGGCCTGTGCCCCACACAGGGCGTGTTCTTCAGTTTGGCTCTGTTGACAGATACTGACTCCTGCTCTGCGGACTTGTCCCCTTCTTCCAGCCCGTGAGTCTCCTTGCCCCTGACTTTCAGGCTCAGGTACTGGCTACAGAGTTCCTTTCCACGTCCAGGAATCCAGTTTGCCCATCCTGTCCTTTGGATCTCCAGGAACCGCTGGCTGCTGCCAGGTCATGCTGTGTGTGAGGCCTTTCCCAGTCCTGCCACCCTCTGCAAGCAGAGCCAGCCTGGGTGGGGCACCGCTGCAGGCTTCAGTGCAGGGAGCGGAGGGGCGGGGTGGCTGCAGGCACGAGGGGCACCCCTCTCCATCCCCACAGGGAGCTGGCTGATCTGCAGACCCATGGATGGGCCGAACCTTCCCTTTACATTAACTGGACCGATTCTCACTTTCTGTATCAGAATTTCAAGGAATGGATAATTGGTCTCTGCTCCAGTTCCCTGTTATTTTTCCTGAAGACTGGAGAGAACACAGGGGAGGCTGGGGAGGCTAAGAAAAGTATATTTGTGAGAATTCTTTATATTCAAGGATATATTCTTCATAAACATAGTTATAAAAAGAATCAAATTATAAGAATAATATATCCATAATAAGAATATATTCTAGACGAATTAAGAGTTAGAATTAGGTGAAGTAAATGGGCAGCCCTTCAAGATGTGGGTCCCTTTAGTGACAGCCTGACTTCCCCTTATTTGCTGCAACCCTTCCTTCCCAACTGGTGGAGTCTTGTGCCATCTATTGGCTAAAGTGGGGATGGCACAGAAGAGCTGAGGTGGGAAAGATGGAAGCATCAGAACGATGAAACCTCTCAAAGCAGATGGGAACCACTCCCCAGACATTCCAAGTGTTAGATTCAATCAGAGGTTTAGAGGGACAACATTTCCACCTCTGTAAAGAGGGCTTCTACAGTAAGGAGCGCATGATAAATGCTTAATTGCCCCTTTGGGTCTGGTCCCACCTTACAAACTTCTTTCCTGGAAGCCTCTGTCATCTTCCTGTAAGACATCTCCTCTCACGGCTTCTCCAGGATTAGGAAAGTGGAGGTGGATGGGGGTCAGAGGAAGATGACTGGATGCCCCACTGGCCTGTCTGTGTGCACCAGGGCACGGCACAGGAAGAGCTGCCTCTCTCCCCAAATCTTCGTTTTCTCTGCTGGTCATGATGGTTAGTGCTTCCACTGCCCCCTAGTATCAAGTCTGAAGCTCAAGAGAAGTCTAGACTTTTCTGTCTCCTACTGTCCCTTCTTCCTGAGCTCCTTGTCAACTGGCCACCAAATTCTGTTTCTATTACCTCTAAAAGGTCTCTCGACCCTACCCCTTCTCCTTCCAGCCGTTGCTGTGTCTGAGCCCTCATCCTGCCTGGTGTGGTCTGGGGCAACTGCTTCCACCTATTCTCTCTGCCTCCAGGTTCCCCTTAACTTCCACCCCTGCGTGTCCACCAGTCATCCTTCTAGGCAGCGCATTTCCCCAGTTCTTTCCCCATGAAAAATTCCCCCAATGGCTTCTCAGCAACAAAGGAGAAAGCCCAGTCTACTCAGGGAGCGAAAAGTCCCTTGTGGTCCAGCCCTGTCACCCTCTCTCTGTCTCTCCCACCCTCCCCACCAGGCTTCCCGGCCTCAGGACTGTCTCAGTTTGTGGAGGATGCCACGTGTGTCTTTGCCCAGGCTGCTCCCTCTGTGGGGAATGCTCTGCTTTCCTCTGATGTCTGGTGACTTCCACGTATCCTGCAGGTCAACTCAAATGCATCCCCCACCTCCACCGCATCCATCAACACGAAGGACACACTGCAGACGGCGAGTTGGCACTCACTCTTAGAAAGCATCCAGTCTAGGTCAGCCTCCACCGCGGGAGAAGGAAGGGCAGTGTCTGAGTCCTGTTTGTGTCCTCAGGGTTGAACGGTGGAGGCCCCGGGCTGGAGCAGCTGCACAGCCAGAGGACAGAGGCTCCGGACAGCTGATCCTGGGTAGGAATAAGGGTGAAATATGACCCACTCCTTGTTCCAACCCTGGTCGGGGGCCATCCCTAGCCTCAGAAGCTCAAAGCCGTAGAGTCACTGCGGAGAACAACTTTTAGGTGGGCAAAGACTCGGCTTCCCCCTTGGCCCCCTGAGGCCCCTCTCGACCTCTGCAAGTTGCCACTGAAGACTTCCACTCAAAGTTTATAAAGAAAGGGCCCCATGGGAGCCTGCAGCCAGCCATGAGCCTGAGAGAAGAGTGTGTGGGCCTCAGGAGGACCACTGGGCCCAGGCCACAGGAGGTCCTCCATCCAGAAGATTCTTTCTTGTCTCAGCCCCCTACTTGGAAGGCTCCGCTGCCCATGGATCATAGGGACTTTCGTTTCATTTAAATATTAGTGCAACTTGGAGGAAAAACATAGGTGTGGTTCTTAAAAGGGATCAGAGCCCCCAGAGAGCCTTGCCTTATCCTGAGCAGGAAAAAGCTCCCGACCTAGTGAGGACAGAGGGGCCTCTATCTGGGGGCTGAAGATCAGCGAGAAGGATTAGTGGGAAGGGCCTAAGCAGAGAGAAACGCTGATGAGTACGAAGGCGCGGGCACAGTTCTGACAAGAGACAAGGCATAGAGGAGCCTGTGAGATTCTGTCACGAAACTAAGTCCCGAGGACCAAGTAAACAACTCTGTCAAACGGCAGCTTGACATTTTCTTGTCATTTTGCATTTTGCTCTGTTGGCGGATCTCACGGAATTAGCAGCAGAGTTGCCTTGCTACTGGGGTGACACAGTGGTTAACAGCACAAGACTGTGTGACGTTGAACCCTGGTCAGGCTGCTAATTAGATAGGGACTGTGGGCAATTTACTAAGCTTCCCTGCCTCAGTTTCCCTGTCTGTAAAATGCCAATACTAATAATAGTGTAACTGAGCAGCACCCTATGGGGCCTTCCCGGGACAAATCTCCCCATGTCCTCTGCCTGCTTCTTGTTTGTACAAAAACTTTAGCCTCCTAGGCCTTCCCTGAGTTCCAGAGAATAAATGTAATCAGAGAAGTGAGAAAATGCAGAAAGGAAAACAGTCAAGCAAGACAAAATAATAATAGTTTAGCCATTAAACAAAGTCAAGGACTGGAGATAATAGCCTGAGCCATGTTCTCTGAGCAGTTCTGCAGACACTGAAACCCCCAGCAGGTGGGAGAAGTTAACTGTGTGCTGCCCACAAGCACGTAGACCCCAGACCGGTTGGAACCGGAAGCCTGATGATGCTGACCCCCCTTTACCTCACCACCAACCAATCAGAAGAATGTCCATGAGCTGATCACACACCCCACGACCCTCTCCCTCACTCTGTCTTTACAAACCTTTCCCTGAAAGCCACTGGGGAGTTTGCATCCTTTGAGTCTTAACTGCCCGGACTCCCTGCAATAAACACTGCACTTTCCTTCACCACAACCTGGTGAAGTAGACTGGTGTCGGTAGACTGGCTTTACTGAGCGCAGGCAAGGAGACCCAAGTTTGGTTACGTAACAATACTACCTACCTCTTAGGGGTGCTGTGAGGATTAAATGTCAGTGCACGCAAAGTGCTTAGGATAGCCCTGGCCCTTGGAAGCATTGTGGGAATGTTTTATACATTTTTTTGTTTATTTATGAAGACGTCTCAGACAGTCAGTACTGGGATCTCTCTCTGCCTGACACACTAAGGCAGTGTTACCTGGGGCATCTCCTCAGTGAGGTAAACTCATAAAACTGCCAGGAAGAAACAAAAACCTGCTCTTGGATGCATTTTCCTTCCCCAGCATTTGAACACGGTAGGAAGAAATCCTGGTTTGTCCGGATCACGCTCCATTATTATTATGTCGTTTAAAAGCACAGGTTTGGGACTTCCCTTGTGGTCCAGTGGGTAAGACCCTGTGCTCCCAGTGCAAGGGGCCCAGGTTCAACCCTGGTCGGGGAACTAGATCCCGCACGCATGTCACAAATCAGAGTTTGCATGCCGCAGCTCAGAGTTTGCATGCCACAACTAAAAATGATTCCGCATGCCACAACGAAGATCCCGCGTGATGCAACTAAGACCTGGTGCGGCCAAAATAAATAAATAAATATTAAAAAAATTAAAAAAATAAAAGGACAGGCTTATGTGGGAAAAGCTCAATAACACTCCATTTGGGAACATAGATACACAAATCTTATCTAAGAGCTTCTTAATACCCTGCTTATACACATGAGTCACTGTTTCCAAGTACAAAGGAATGTTTGCTCAATATGGGCTATGATCTTAATACTGCGTTATTCAATTTTTTCTTTCTAGAAAAAGCATAAGGAGAGTGGGCTCTGAATTTTATTCTGGCTCTTCCCAGATTGTGTTCAAATTAAACCTGCCAAAGCATGTGTGTCCCCTGAGATAGGCATCTCGGTGGCTGGTGGCCCCAGTAACTAGGAAATGTCATTCACTCCATAGACCTGTAGTGCCCAAGCCTCAGTGTACACAGAAGCCCAAAGCATGATGTTAAATGCTGGTTCCTGGGTTACCTCCAGAGACCCAGATTCAGTGGAGCCTTTAACAAGCCCCCTCCAGCTGTGACTGATGCAGGTGGTCCCTGCACCTCCACCCCCCGAGAAACGTTGCCCTACCCTGTCTGTCACCCCGACCTTTGGAGGAAATAAACATATAATGAAAATGCTACTTTTCCCCCCAAGGGACTGAGAGACTACTTTCCATTAGGAAAAGCTCCAGTCAATCTAGAGTGTGGCCTTTATATTAAAACAAGGATGGGCAAGACAGGAGAGAAGACAGGGAGAAGAGGGTAGAGGCTGGGCCTGGGTCTGTGTCCATCCAGAATTAGATTTCAAAGTGGGTGTGACTGTCCCTGGGAAAACCTTAGTCACCCAAGTGGCAAAGGGGGAAGAGGACCACAAAGAGAGGGGACCCCCAAGAGGCTATAATTTTCCATCACTTGAAGGCGGACTGCTGGGGCCCCACCTGTTTGCTAGGAAGACCTGCAGGTGAGGTGGCAGCACTGGTGCCCCAAGGCCCCCGCTAGGAGGCGAACACGTGTCCTACATATGCTCCCAGGCCCCCATCTGGGGCCCAGCTGCAAGAGACCCGCATCTGAGCTGCCAAACGGACGCTCGGTGTCAGCTGGGGGTGTTGGGGAATCAGGGCAGCAGAAAATAAGGTCCAGGCCCCTTGGCTTGGGGTTGTCCCGCCCCAGGAGCCTGCTGGGGACGGGAATCTCCGTAAGGAGCCCCAGGGGCAGAGGTAGCCCACAGCTCACTCCCAGGTGAGGCGAGGGGAATCACACATCTGAGAGCGCAGGTCAGGATGCCTTATCTGGCCTCACTAGCCTCCAGGGAGGGACACTGAGAAGGCGCCTGGGGGAGGCCTCATGGGGAGGGGCAGAGGTAGGATCGTCTCAGGGGGTAGGGGATGGGGAGACTACGCTCTTGGGAGGATTTGGCCCCAGCAGGGCACTGAGCCCCAGCTGGGCTCCCTGAAGAGCCTCCGGTGGACAAGATGGCCCCAGGGCCCTAACTGTCAACGGGCAGCTGCGAGGTCACTTAGTGGTGGTCTGTCAGTAGTCTGCTCCCGGGGTATTTGGTCCTTCCTTTCCTTAGGGCCTGTGGGCACCTCTGATCGTGGGAAAGGCCTCCTGTGGCCACCACGCCCCTGGACAGCCTGCACCCTCCTAGGAGCCCTGGACCAGGGGAGACCCATGGAGACTGCAGTCTGTGGGCCAGGAAGGCCTTCACTGGTTGCCCCAGGGATGCCCTGAGCTCCTGGGGAGCTGGGGACAATCAGAAATGGGGCCATATGCTGCCCCCAGCATCTCCCGCCCTCCTTCCCAGACGCTGCTTTCCCCAAGTCCTACCTGTCTTCTCCTCTCCACGGGGTGCTCTGTCCCTCTCCTCCCCTTCTGTCTGGTTGTCCAGTCCTTCCTGGTGGCACTGGGACCAAAGGTTCAGATTCTCAACTCAGCTCCCTGAGGGGTCAGTGGTTCTCAGAGTCTGTTTGCACCTCTGCTCCTTGGGGACAGTGACTTCTGCCACCTCACCGGGTTGTAATGAGGTGGACCCCACAGCAATGCTGCCCAACCCTCCTTGGTGGTGGACATCACTTGAGGGTGCTTGTTAGGTTCCCAGAGTCCTGTGCTCTGTCCCAGAGCTGCTGGATCCAAATTCCTGGAAGGGGGGCCTGGGGTTTTAGCTGCTTGAAAAACAATGGAAAGGGATTAAGCAAGGAGACCCCAGCGACTCCCTCTTCTTGGTCAGATCCTGACTCTGCCCACCACTTGCTACCTGGAGGACCTCAGGGAAGCAGCTAATTTTTTTTTTTTTTTTTGAAGCAGCTAATTTTTAACCTCAGTTTCCTCCTCTGTGAAATGGCATTCCCACTGGGACTTCCCTCGCAGGGTTTTTGTGGGCCCAGAATGAGATGGTGCAAACCTTGGGCACAGTGAGCTCGTGCACTGACAGTGCTCTGTAGGCCGATAGAGGGATTTTCCTTCTGTTCATATAAAGTGGGTTTTGTGCCCCTTCAATAGAGAATGGTGTCTGTACCAATCAGTCACCAAGAGCAAGTATAGAAACTGGACTGTGAACTTAGTCAAGATGGGATGAGACAGCCTATGTCCCCTCCCTCCTCTGGCCCATCATGAAATGGGCCAGGTGGGAGGGAGGCTGACCTCCCACAGGGAGGAAGCAGGTCAGAGCTACTCTAGGACCCTCCCTCCCAGTCTACCATTTCTGTCTTTCTTTTTTTTTTTTTTAACATTTTAAACACCACCTCAAATAGACCCACCCAGGACTTTAGTGCCCAATGTAGTCCCTTCATTCCATAAACCATCACATGGAGTCAGTCTATTCAGTTCAAAATGAAAATTCTAACTCGGGCTATTTATAATTCCCAGGATGGAACGGGTGTCAGTTTCAAAGCAGTCATGCCAGGTGTCGACTTGGAAGCTGAAAGGGAGACAAGCATTATTATAAATGAATGTTGCCAGTGATTAATACTTGATATTTTTAACACACATTCATCTCAGAGGAAAAGACCCTCTTTACTTAGTGTGGCCGGATGTTGTGCAGTCCTCCCACTGACGAGGGGTTGCCAGAAATCTTTGTGCGTAGCTTCAGGCAAAGATCTGACTGACGAAGTAAAAAAGTGAGCTCTGAAGTCAGATCCTCTGTAGACCTGCCTCGTCAGGCGGATTCTGTCAGGTTTGGGCATCCTGCACTCCCTTCGCGCAGCTCATCCTTTCTCCTCCGTGCCTCCTGCTTCAGTTCTGGGCTGGTTCGGGCTGCAGAAACCACTGGTTGGTTCCATCATGGCCCAGGAGTCAGAGACCTTTCTTGAGTTTGGGCTCTGCCCGTGAGTGAAGTGGCTCATCGTGGAGACCGACGCTGGCGGCTGCCTGCAGACCTGTCTTATTTTGTCTGCACAGTGTAAAAAATAAATGGTTACCTGTATTTAAAAGTTGGTATATTTCCCCCCAAAGTTGCATTTCCTGTATCTCTTAGAAAATGGGAAGTCTGTGGCATCCCATTGGGTTCCCACAGTGGCACTAACTGGTGGGAGTGGTAGCCAGCTGTCTGTAGTGGTTTATTTTTTAACATCTTTATTGGAGTATAACGGCTTTACAGTGGTGTGTTGGTTTCTGCTGCATAACAAAGTGAATCAGCTGTACATATACATATATCCCCATATCTCCTCCCTCTTGCGTCTCCCTCCCACCCTCCCTATGCCACCCCTCTAGGCGGTCACAAAGCACCGAGCTGATCTCCCTGTGCCATGTGGCTGCTTCCCACTAGCTATCTATTTTACATTTGGTAGTGTATATATGTCAATGCCACTCTCTTACTTTGTCCCAGCTTACCCTTCCCCCTCCCCGTGTCCTCAAGTCCATTCTCTACATCTGCGTCTTTATTCTTGTTCTGCCCCTAGGTTCTTCAGAACCATTTTTTTTTTTTTTTTAGAAAAAATAGATTCCATATATATGTGTTAGCATATGGTATTTGTTTTTCTCTTTCTGACTTACTTCACTCTGTATGACAGACTCTAGGTCCATCCACCTCATACAAATAACTCAATTTCGTTTCTTTTTATGGCTGAGTAATATTCCATTGTATATATGTGCCACATCTTCTTTATCCATTCATCTCTTGATGGACACTTAGGTTGCTTCCATGTCCTGGCTATTGTAAACAGTGCTGTGATGAACATTGTGGTATATGACTCTTTTTGAATTATGGTTTTCTCAGGGTATATGCCCAGTAGTGGGATTGCTGGGTCATATGGTAGTTCTATTTTTAATTTTTTAAGGAATCTCCATACTGTTCTCCATAGTGGCTGTATCAATTTACATTCCCACCAACAGTGCAAGAGGGTTCCCTTTTCTCCACACCCTCTCCAGCATTTATTGTTTGTAGATTTTTTGATGATGGCCATTCTGACCGGTGTGAGATGATAACTCATTGTAGTTTTGATTTGCATTTCTCTAATGATTAATGATGTTGAGCATTCTTTCATGTGTTTGTTGCCAATCTGTATATCTTCTTTGGAGAAATGTCTATTTAGGTCTTCTGCCCATTTTTGGATTGGGTTGTTTGTTTTTTTGATATTGAGCTGCATGAATTGCCTGTATATATTGGAGATTAATCCTTTGTCGGTTGTTTCATTTGCAAATATTTTCTCCCATTCTGCGGGTTGTCTTTTCATCTTGTTTATGGTTTCCTTTGCTGTGCAAAAGTTTTACGTTTCATTAGGTCCCATTCATTTATTCTTGTTTTTATTTCCACTTCTCTAGGAGGTGGGTCAGAAAGGATCTTGCTGTGATGTATGTCATAGAGTGTTCTGCCTATGTTTTCCTCTAAGAGTATTATAGTGTCTGGCCTTACATTTAGGTCTTTAATCCATTTTGAGTTTATTTTTGTGTATGGTGTTAGGGAGTGTTCTAATTTCATTCTTTTACATTTAGCTGTCCAGTTTTCCCAGCACCACTTATTGAAGAGGCTGTCTTTTCTCCATTGTATATTCTTGCCTCCTTTATCAAAGATAAGGTGGCCATATGTGTGTGGGTTTATCTCTGGGCTTTCTATCCTGTTCCATTGATCTGTATTTCTGCTTTTGTGCCAGTTTGGTAGTGGTTTAAACACACCTGAACCCACCACACACATGTCCGGGTCTCCACCACACCTGCCTCAGGGTGGCCACTGGGTGGCTGGGATTCGCATCTGACCTGCAAATAATTTGTTTGGTCCACACAGTGTCGACTGCATCATGCTTAAAATGTTTGGAAGGGAATTAAATTAATTGTGTATTTCTATTTTTTGATATCTACTTTACAAATTAGAATTGGAAACACAATCTCTAGTACCCTATAGACTCATATTATGTTACATGCTTAACCCATAATTTAGTTAAAGCAAAGATTCTTGGTAGAATCTCTGGCAGATGATTTTCCTTACACTGTCTGTCATACTCTCTTGCATTACCTGCCTGGCCCCTGTGGGCTTCTGAGCTTGCTCCTTTTGCCCAGGGTCACTAATCCTCAGGTTTCTCATCCATGAAATGAAGCCCAAGTAGGGTGGAGTAGAAAAATCACAGGTTTTGGAGTCAAACGGGTCCTGGATTGAAATCCTGGCACCACCGTATTCTAATCTGGGAGCTGGGTAAGTGACTTAACTTCATTAAACTTCATTTTTCTCATTTGTAAAATATGGGTAATGATATCCACTCTGTATGCCTTTGGTGGTGATTAGAAGAGAGGAGAATAATAAGGGCGTACATTTATTGAATGCCTACTGTCAACCAGGCACCTGACATAGGCTCATTTATCATCACAAAAACCCCACAAGGTAGATGTTTACAGATGAGGATGATGAGGTTTGGAGGAGTGGGGATCACATGACCAAGGGTAAGTCTGGGGCACCTGACACCAAGTGAGCACTCAAGGACTGAGGGCTGTGCCAGGCTCCTCCAGTTCTGGAAACCCCATGACTCAGACTCTGGGTCCTTCCCTTTTTACAATGGTGCTGGTCCCTCGGGAGCCACTCCAGGGAGGGGCTAGTTTTCCAGATGTTCAAAGAGAGGATGTAACATGTGCAGTTGTCCATCTTTTACACTGCGAGTTTTAAAGAGAAGTATATCACATTTTATATTTGGTTCATGAGAGAGTTGTTTTTATTTTGTTTTAATTTTTGTATTTTATTTTATTACTATTTTATACAGCAGGTTCTTATTAGTCATCAGTTTTATACACATCAGTGTATACATGTCAATTCCAATCGCCCAATTCATCACACTACCATCCCGCCCCCCCCGCCCCACCCCATGGCTTTCCCCCCTTGGTGTCCATACATTTGTTCTCTACATCTGTGTCAACTTCTGTCCTGAAAACCGGTTCATCTGTACCATTTTTCTAGGTTCCATGTACATGCATTAATATACGATATTTGTTTTTCTCTTTCTGACTTACTTCACTCTGCATGACAGTCTCTAGATCCATCCACATCTCAACAAATGACTCAATTTCGTTCCTTTTTATGGCTGAGTAATATTCCATTGTATATATGTACCACATCTTCTTTATCCATTCATCACTCGATGGGCATTTAGGTTGCTTCCATGACCTGGCTATTGTAAATAGTGCTGCAATGAACATTGTGGTGCATATGTCTTTTTGAATTATGGTTTTCCCTGGGTATATGCCCAGTAGTGGGATTGCTGGGTGGTATGGTAGTTCTATTTTTAGTTTTTTAAGGAACCTCCATACTGTTCTCCATACTGGCTGTATCAATTTACATTCCCACCAACAGCACAAGAGGGTTCCCTCTTCTCCACACCCTCTCCAGCATTTGTCGTTTGTAGATCTTCTGATGATGCCCATTCTAACTGGTGTGAGGTGATACCCCATTGTAGTTTTGATTCGCATTTCTCTAATAATAAGTGATGTTGAGCAGCTTTTCATGTGCTTGTTGGCCATCTGTATGTCTTCTTTGGAGAAATGTCTGTTTAGGTCTTCTGCCCATTTTTTGATTGGGATTTTTTTTTAATAATGAGCTGCTTGAGCTGTTTATATAGTTTGGAGATTAATCCTTTGTCCATTGATTCATTTGCAAATATTTTCTCCCATTCTGATGGTTGTCTTTTCGTAGTTTGTAGTTTCCTTTTCTTTGCAAAAGCTTTTAAGTTTCATTAGGTCCCATTGGTTTATTTTTGTTTTCATTTCCATTACTCTAGGAGGTGGATCAAAAAAGATCTTGCTGTGATTTATGTCAAAGAGTGTTCTTCCTATGTTTTCCTCTAAGAGTTTTATAATGTCCGTTGTTACATTTAGGTCTCTAATCCATTTTGAGTTTATTTTTGTGTATGCTGTTAGGGAGTGTTCTAATTTTATACTTTTACATGTAGGTGTACAGTTTTCTCAGCACCACTTATTGAAGAGACTGTCTTTTCTCCATTTATATCCTTGCCTCCTTCGTCATAGATTAGTTGACCATAGGTGCGTGAGTTTATCTCTGGGCTTTCTATCCTGTTCCATTGATCTATATTTCTGTTTTTGTGCCAGTACCATATTGTCTTGATTACTGTAGCTTTGTAGTATAGTCTGAAGTCAGGGAGTCTGATTCCTCCAGCTCCGTTTTTTTCCCTCGAGACTGCTTTGGCTATTCGCGGTCTTTTGTGTCTCCATACAAATGTTAAGATTTTTTTTTCTAGTTCTGTAAAAAATGCCATTGGTAATTTGATAGGGATTGCATTGAATCTGTAGATTGCTTTGGGTAGTATAGTCATTTTCACAATATTGATGCTTCCAATCCAAGAACATGGTATAGCTCTCCATCTGTTGGTATCATCTTTAATTTCTTTCATCAGTGTCTTATAATTTTCTGCATACAGGTGTTTTGTCTCCCTAGGTAGGTTTATTCGTAGATACCTTATTCTTTTTGTTGCAATGGTAAATGTGAGTGTTTCCTTAATTTCTCTCTCAGATTTTTCATCATTAGTGTATAGGAATGCAAGAGATTTCTGTGCATTAATTTTGTATCCTGCAAATTTACCAGATTCATTGATTAGCTCTAGTAGTTTTCTGGTAGCATCTTTAGGATTCTCTATGTATAGTATCATGTCGTCTGCAAACAGTGACAGTTTTACTTCTTCTTTTCCAATTTGTATTCCTTTTATTTCTTTTTCTTCTATGATTGCCATGGCTAGGACTTCCAAAACTATGTTGAATAATAGTGGTGAGAGTGGACATCCTTATCTTGTTCCTGATCTTAGAGGAAATGCTTTCAGTTTTTCACCATTGAGAATGATGTTTGCTGTGGGTTTGCAATATGTGGCCTTTATTATGTTGGGGTAGGTTCCCTCTATGCCCACTTTCTGGAGAGCTTTTATCATAAACTGGTGTTGAATTTTGTCAAAAGCTTTTTCTGCATCTGTTGAGATGATCATATGGTTTTTATTCTTCAATTTGTTAATATGGTGTATCACATGGATTGATTTGCGTATATTGAAGAATCCTTGCATCCCTGGGATAAATCCCACTTGATCATGGTGTATGATCCTTTTAATGTGTTGTTGGATTCTATTTGCTAGTATTTTGTTGAGGATTTTTGTATCTATATTCATCAGTGATATTGGTCTGTAATTTTCTTTTTTTTGTAGTATCTTTGTCTGGTTTTGGTATCAGGGTGATGGTGGCCTCATAGAATGAGTTTGGGAGTGTGCCTTCCTCTGCAATTGTTTGGAAGAGTTTGAAAAGGATGGGTGGTAGCTCTTCTTTAGTTGTTTGATAGAATTCACCTGTGAAGCCATCTGGTCCTGGACTTTTGTTTGTTGGAAGTTTTTTTTTTTGTGGTAGGTGGGTCTCTCACTGTTGTGGCCTCTCCCATTGCGGAGCACAGGCTCCAGATACACAGGCTCAGTGGCCATGGCTCATGGGCCCACCCGCTCCGCGACATGTGGGATCTTCCTGGACCGGGGCACGAACCCGTGTCCCCTGCATTGGCAGGCGGTGAGCCACAGCCACCCCCCGCCTCTGCAGGAGACCCTCCAACACTAGCAGGTAGGTCTGGTTCAGTCTCCCCTGGGGTCACTGCTCCTTCCCCTGTGTACCGATGTGCACACTACTTCGTGTGTGACCTCCAAGAGTGAAGTCTCTGTTTCCCCCAGTCCCGTCAAAGTCCTGCAATCAAATCTCACTATCCTTCAAAGTCTGATTCTCTAGGAATTCCTCCTCCCATTGCCAACCCCCAGGTTGGGAAGCCTGATGTGGGGCTCAGAACCTTCACTCCAGTGGGTGGACTTCTGTGGTATAAGTGTTCTCCAGTCTGTGAGTCACCCACCCAGCAGTTATGGGATTTGATTTTACTGTGATTGCGCCCCTCCTATCATCTCATTGTGGCTTTTCCTTTGTCTTTGATGTGGGGTATCTTTTTTGGTGAGTTCCAGTGTCTTCCTGTTGACGATTGTCCAGCAGCTAGTTGTGATTCTGGTGTTCTTACAAGAGGGAGTGAGAGCACGTCCTTCTACTCTGCCCCTTGGTTCCTCTCCTCGTGTGTTTCTTTTTAGTTACAAGTGAACTTTAATTTTTTAAATTGTGGTAAAACGCACATAACATAAATTTAGCATTTTAACCATTTTTAAGTGTACAGTTCAGTGGCATTAAGTACATTCACATTGTCTTGCAGCCATCAACTATCCATCTCCATAACTCTTTTCTTCTTGCAAAACTGAAAAATTTATACCCATTGAACAATAACTCCCCATTTCCTTCCTCCTCCCACATCCTGGCAACCACCATTCTGCTTACTGTCTTTATGAATCTGACTACTCTAAGTGCCCCATATAAGTGGAATTACACAGTATTTGTCCTTTTGAAACTGGCTTATTTCACTTGGCATAATGTCTTCAAGTTTCATACACATTGTAGCATGTGTCAGAATTTCCTTCCTTTTTTTTTTTTTTTGTTTTTTAATAATTTTAGTTTTTCTAATTTTGTGTTAATTTCCCATAGCACCTTGGCAATGTTGAAAATACAAATACAAGGATGTACTCATTTTAACATAATGTGCATGAGCATGTGTCACACCATTGACGGGGGACGGGGAGCAGTTTTGACAACAAGAACAAACCTAAGCAATAGACAAGAGAAGCCAGATAACTGGTTCTGACTCCCAACCCTGAACATTTAAGGGATATCACTCAAGGGACGCCTGAATCAGGCAAAAAACAAAATGCAATAATGGTGTGGATTGTTTCTTATACTAATCAGTGTTTTGTGGTGCAAAACTGAAAATAAAACCATTTTATTGTATACATAGCCTGTTAATATCTCACTTGTACTTTCAGGACCATCTACTCAACAAGTTGCAGCTTTTAAAAATAAAATTGAAGCTATTTAATAATCAGGTGGGTTTTAAAAGAGAATACACTCTCAACTTGAAATCAAATTCTCTTTCAACTTCTTAAAATGTCCTCATTTAATTAATGAGGACTGAAATATCTATGTATCTTCTTGAAATCTGACTAAACTAGCACACACCAAAAAGCCCAAAGTTAAATTAATGGCCGCCAAGTTGTAAGGAATTTCTTTTCTAAGCCTGAATAATCTTCCACTGTATGTATCTACCACATTGTGTTTACCGATTCATCCATCTAACCTTAGGTTGCTTCCACCTTTTGGTTATTGTGAATGATGCTGCTGCTGCTACAAACATGGGTGTACAAATATCTTTTTGAGATTTTACTTTCAATTCTTTTGGTTATATAATTGCTGTATCATATGATAATTCTGTTTAATTTTTTGAGGAACTGCTACACTGATCTCCATAGTGGCTGCACCATTTTACATTCCCACCAACAATATAGAAGTGTTCCAATTTCTCTGTATTTTTGCCAACCTTTGTTATTTTCTGGGGTTTGTTTTATTTATTTATTTGTTTTGATAGCCATCCTAATGGCTGTGAGCTAATATCTCCCTGTGGTTTTATTTTCATTTCCTTAATGATTAGTGATGTTGAGCATCTTTTCATATGTTTCCTGGCCATTTGTACATCTTCTTTGAAAAAATGTCTATTCAAGTCCTTTGCCCATCTTGTACTTGGGTTACTTGTTTTTTTTGCGTGTGTTGTTTAGTTGCAGGAAGTCTTTATGTGTTCTGGATGTTAACCCCTTATCGGATATTTGGTTTGTTTGCAAATATTTTCTCCCATTCTGTGGGTTGATTTTCACTCTGTGGATAGTGTCCTTTGATACACAACGTCTTTTGTTTTGTTGTAGTTTATGTTTTGTTGCCTGTGCTTTTGGCATCATATCCAAGAAATCATCGTCAAATCCAATGTCATGAAGCTTTTGAAGTTGAAAGTTTGGATCAATTCTTCTCCCCAACTATCTAGTGATTCTTTAAAACTGTATTTATAAAGCAAACATTCATGATCTCAAGACGCGTGACACAGATTCTGTTTCGTCATCCTGCAGTGGCTCGTGTTCTCCCCGTCCACCTTTATTGTCCCCTTTTAGCCCTGCTTTGTCCGGTCATGATTGTGGGCGTCTTGTGAAGCTGGAGGCACAGTTGGGAGGGACCTGATTTCTACCAGAGAATCTTCCCATCCTTTTCTTCCTCTCTTCCACCCCACTTTTCTTCCTCTTTTCAACTCCCTACTGAAAAAACAGTCCCAAATGGGATTTAGGAAGCTGCCAGCCCTGCTTCCCAAAGCCTTAGCTGAATGGCTTTCCCTTGGAGCAGGGCCCTGGGTGCTGAGTAGCTGGTTCTTTTGCTGTTTGGTTTCCATCCTCTTCCTTCTGAATATGCTGGATGTCAAAGTTATAAATAAGGAATTTATTTGGAGACGTCTTTAGATTATCTCAATCTTTAAAAACTTTTTATTTACAAATAATTTCAAATTTACAGAAATATAAAGAATTCCTGAAACCTTCACCCAGATATCCCAAATGTTGATACCTGACCACACCTGCTTTATTCTCTCTCTCTCTGTATATATATGCATATATATATATTTATTTCTGATCTCTTAGAAAGTAAGTTGCAGACACAATGCTCCTTTACTTCAGTATGTCTCCTCAAATCAAGGACATTTCCTTATAAATATTAAAATCAAAATCAGTACAAATATCAAAGCCAGGAAATTGACATCGATACAATAGTATTAGTTTTTGACCAAGTCCTCTTCCCCAACTATTTAGTGATTCTTTAACACTGTATTTATAAAGCAAAACATGATCTCAAGATGCATGAGCCAGTGATCCAGAGACTTGGTTTGCTGGTGGCCCCGAGTTCTGCATCGGAGCTGGGGATTGCCTTGACCCTTCCCTCTCTCCCATCCTCCCCTTTCTGCCTCCCATTCTGAAAGCACAGCTGCCCTTGTGCTCAGCATGGAATGGGCTTCCCTGTTGCTGTTTCCCATAACTCACAATGTGCTCTCCCGTGTGTACAGGGCAGGGTCCCTAACCCCACCCTTCTCCCAAGAGGACCTGGCAATTCCATGAGGCATTGGGCAGACATTCTCAGGGCTCAGGTCACTTGATGCAGAACAAACAGAGTTGCGGGTTTGGAGGCTGGGTGCTGGTCTCCCCCCCAAATTTCTGCTGACCATGGCTGGAGGACCGGCCAGTGTATCACTCACAGGGATCACTTTGGGGGCAGGAGGGGAGAAGGGTAGGGACTTACAAATGTGCAGGGCAGTCTTCTGATGTGTTTTCTAGGTTTCTGCCCTTCTGAAGTCTCTCCCAGCTGAGCTGCATTAAAGACCCTAGGACCCCTCCCACCTTCCTCAGCCCCAGACTTGTTGAGTGTGGATGTGATGTCATGTTCGCTGAACTGCAGGATTTTGGTGCTGGGAGGGTCACGTGGTCAGACTGAAAGACTGCACCGTCAAGAATCAAACCGACCCAAGTTTCAATCCCAGCTCCGTTTATCATTAGCTGAGTGATATTGAAAATTAGTTAAGCTTTCTAAGCTCCTGTTTGCTCATCTGTGACATGGAGACCTTTGAAAAGAGTAAATGCATGGTGTCTGACACTAACTAAGCCCATGATGCATGGTATAGGCTTTAAGTGTGGCTGAATAATATTTTGAGGTACTGATTTATGACTTTTTAAAAAACTCCTCTCATTTTTCTCCTTTCTCTTTTCTTCAGGAAAGGAAAAGCCAGCTTCCCTCAGGGAAGATGTGGCAGGGCAGAAAGCAGAAGGGACCTGCAGGGTTTCCAGGTCAAGATGTGTTTCTCCTGAAGTCCTGGGGGAATTTGGGGCTCCTCAGAGGGTGTAGAAGGCAGAGGCAGGGGAGTCAGGCAGATTCTGAGTGGCGGGGACCTGGACCCTGCTTCCTGTCAGTGGCGCAGGTAGGTGGCAAGATCAGGGTGGAGTGGCCGCGTGGCCTGTCTTGGGGAGGATGACCATGGAAGCTTCCAGAAGACTGGGGGCTCAGGTGAGACACGGAGGCAACAGGGACCCAGGCAGGGACAAGGAAAGACCACAGGGCACTGCTGCCCACCCACGCCCCCGTAAACTTGGTGGGCTGGAGAGTCACGTGTGCCAAAGCACATCTGTGGGGCACTGTGCAAAAATGGCTAAGGTTAATTTGCCCCTCAGTCTGGAGGGCTCCGGGCACAGGGCAGAAATTCAACTGATTTATAGAGCACAAAAAGAACTGCTGCTGTGGACACATCTGAGCTTGTAAATCCCACATTTCACAGATGAGGAACCGAGGCCGGGGAACGATTGTTCAAGGTTTGTTGTTCAAGGATTGTTCAACGATTGTTCAATGATTGTTCAAATGTTCAAGGTCACACAACCGCAGTTGCTATGCCTCCTACTTGTAGAAGGCCTAACAAACAGCAGCCCTGGACTCTCTTATCTTTGACCCTCACATGACCCTCTCAGTGTCATTGTCTCTACCCTACAGAAGAGGAAACTGAGGCACACAGAAGTAAAGGGATTCGCTCAAGGTCACAATACCATGTGGCAGACCCAGAGTTCAAGCCCAGGGTAATTACACATGGAGACCCAGTATTCAAGTCCGGGATCATTCCACGTGTACTTTACAGAAACCACGCTCCCCTGCCAACGAGTCCCTGCAGAGGAGGTGTCTGGCCCTTTGGATCACAACAGGGTCACATACCAGGGCCAATTTGTCCCCCACCCGACTGTGGCTCCCTGGGGGTGGAGATGACACCAGCTCCACGCCTCTGTCCAGTGTGAGCCCTTAGGAGATTCTCAGGATGTGTTGAGCTGGTGTTGTTGCCACTCACGTCTGAGTGGAGGTCACAAGGTTGGGTACCCAGGAAAGGCTGTCCCTGGGCCCTGATTTTGTTTGAGCCACTTTTGTGGGTCAGTTCCCAGACTCGAGGAATCTAGACCGAGGAGAGTCGCTCCCACCTGGCTCTGGGTACCCAGTGATGAAATCTTATCGTGGCTTTTCTAAAAGCTTTTTGCAGTTTTTGGCCTGCTTCCCGGGGATATACAGTCCTAACATCCTGTGCAGTCTGGGGCAGCCTTCCTGATAGCGTGCACTTGAATGCTGTTAGAATGATCCCAATCTTGTGAATAAACACGGAGAAACCAGTGCTTTGGTTCTTGGCTTTGAGGGTCACCTTGCTGACGGAGAGGGGGCTGAGCCTGACTTCCAAGACTCATTGTTCAGTAGTGTTTGCTGCTGGGTCAGGCTGGGCCACTGGTGACATGGAGCGGGGTGGTATAGCACTCTTGCCTGATGTGCTGACCCCTGTGGGTCCCAGCCCCAGATGCTACCAATGGCCCCATTGCTCATAAGTATGGCTGTCCCAAGGAATGTCCAGAAGTTGAGAGGAGTGAGCTAGAAGAAGTGCTGCCCCAGACTCGACATTGTAAACTCATGAACTTCTCACAGCCTGTTGGGCCCTGTGGTATAGTGTATGTAGAGCATCAGACCAAGAGTCTTGTGGCAGTTCAAGCTCTTCTTCCTTACGGGCAAGCCCTTTAACCTCTCTGAGCCTGCATCTCTTCCTCTGCAGGATACAATAAAGATGCGGCCTGCTAGTTATTCCTCAAGAGTGGCGGCAAGACCATTCATTCATTCATTTGCTTAACCAAGCATTTAATTGAGCATCTACTATGTGGCATGCTGGGTGCTGACGTGTGGAGGAAACAGCAGTCGGATGCAGGGCCACTGGGACAGGACACGCAGGCCCTGCCTGGCCTGGCAGGGCGGCGTTCTCAGGGAAGGAAATGGGAAACAAGCTGTACCGTCAGGTGGCGTTTTTTTCTCTCTGCTTCCCTGGTTTTGGAAAGAGAGGGTGCCTTGATGATGTCGTGAGGGTGCTTTTGGAAAGTTGGATGTGCCCATGGCTGCTTCCTGGGGCCTGAGAAGCAGCAGCATCCTGGGTTACTGGGAAAGGATATGAGGGTGGGCATTGCCATGGCCAGGGTGGGGTCTGCCTGTCCTCCTCAGGCCTGTCATAAAACACTCAGATTCCCTGTCGACTGGCCTCCTGAGGCCCTTACAAGTCAAATACAGGAGCTTCTGGATCTGCCCCTCCCAGACCACCCCCTGCCCATGTCTGGGGCCCACCATAGGCCCACCACATGCTCACCTCTTCAGCTGCCCAACCTGCCCTCTCTGTTCCAGGCCCATGCTTCCCTCTTCCACACCACCAGGCCTCCCTCACTTTGCAGACATCTGTCCTACAGGGTGTGGATGGCTGGCACTCTAGCCTCCCTCACACCTGTGGTCCCAAAGCCCCTGCCTTATTCTAACTT
The DNA here is from genome assembly GCF_951394435.1 of Stenella coeruleoalba. NCBI lineage: Eukaryota > Metazoa > Chordata > Mammalia > Artiodactyla > Delphinidae > Stenella > Stenella coeruleoalba. Next base: position 96,627,531 of record NC_137169.1, read on the forward strand.
GAGCCTGAGCTTCCAGTTCATAGCCTCCCCTCACTCCTGGGATGTGACTTCCACTTTGGTGGCTAAGTCTTTGTTTTCCTTTTTGCCCTAATTCTCTCCCAGGCTACAGGCCTGAGAGCATATCTGGCCAATCTGGCCTGGACCCTGGGACCCTCTCCTCATCACAAGCGCCTGCATGTGTGCCTCCAAGAAGCTCTTCTGCGTCCTCTGTGTGTGGCTTCGATGCGCTTAACCTGTTCCCCAAACCTGACCATCACGTCATAGCTTCCTCCTTCCCCTCCATGTGTGGCACATGCTTGCCCTCCCCGTTTACCCTCCTCAGGCCTCCCAACTGTTCATGGGATCTGGTGTCTGCTCCCTCCCCTTCCCAATGCCCTTCCAACATGGAACAAAGGGTCACGCCCTGGGGGAGCTGGAATCTTGGATCTGTGGCTCTCTTAGATGGAGATGACAGGCTGAACAGGCACTCTCGGCCTCAGATGCCACTTGGGGAGTAGACTGAGTGGACCCTGGAAACCTGGCCTGGGAGGACTGGGCAGGGAGACTCCAGGATAGGGCCGGCTGGGGCTCCCGTGAAGTCAGGCCCAGGGACGGGAGGCAGCTAGGGCAGGAAGGGGCTCACTGGGAACAGGCCTCTTTACAGACCATAAGGTGGGACATGAGATAGGACTCTGGCAGTGGCTCCACCTGTGTTAGCCCAAGAAGTCCTGTTTGAAAGGGGAAATCAGATCAGGAAGGTGTGAGTGATATTTCCTGGCCTGAAGATCAGGCATGTGTACCCTTCAGCTTTGAAGTCCCCGGAGTGGCCCTTATCAGAGCAGGTGTTGTGTAGTCTGGGTGCTATCTTAATGTGTTTGTGGAGTGGCCTGAATTTAGGGGCTATCTCTGCAGCCTGGGCTCCCAGCCAGAGGGAACCCCGCATTCTCCATAAAGGCTGTTGGGAGTGGGCACTGGCTGGAGTTGTGGCCAGACCCAGGTCCAGGATGAGGTGTCTCGTGGTGCTACTTTCAGTCCTCGCTCTCTCCCAGGGCACTGGGATCACCAGGTGGGTATCAGGCCCCAGGGGAGGGGATGGGCATCGCACGCATCGGCTCTGTGTGGGTCTCTAAATGGTCTTCCAGCCATTGTTCCCCCGGGAGTCCTCAAGGACATGCTGCAGTTTCCCAAGATAGTCGCTCCCGGTCAGTCTTGCCTTCGTGTTTTCGGCCTTTCCTTCTAAGGCGTTCCGTTACTCTCTTCAGGGCGTGATGAACAAGAACAGGGGGTCAGATGGGCTGCCTGGGGGATTAAGGGCATGGCTTCTGGAGTTAAACTGCCTGCGATTTGATCCCCAGCTCCATCACTAACGTAACTCTCTAACACCACTTAACATAAATTTGTGAAATTAGGATGACAGAAGTATCCATCGTATGGGGTTATCATGAGGGGTGTATGAGTTCGTATTTGTAAAATGCTCTGAACAGTGCCTGGCACATTGTAAGAGCTATGCGTGCGTCTGTTAAACAAAATAAAGTTCTCGTTATTTGGTCCAAATCCTTTGTGGGTGACGTTCCCAGGTTCTCCTCCCAAAATAATAACTGATACTTATGGAGTTGCATGCTACTAGCTGCCAGACACTTAACTAGGTCCTTACCTATACTAAGCCTCAGGGATTAGGTAGATATATTATTTGTATTTTACAGATGAGGAAACTGTTGTTCAGGGAGGGTCCGTGAGCTGCCCAAGGCCACATGATTAAAAATGGAGGAGCCAGGACTTGGTCCCAGGTGGTCCCAGTCTTGGTCCCAGACTCTTGCCAAAGACCGTCACACTACCTCTGGTTCCCAGGTTCGATCCCTGTCAAGGTCCGAGCCCAGGGAAACCTGAATCCATCCCTGGGAAGCAGGATCCCTAAAAAGAGGTCCAGTCTTTGACCAGTGGGGGCTGCTTGTGGTGGTCCTGAAAGTGGGGTTCTTCCAAGTGTCAGGCATCTGGTGGCCTCAGCACAGGCCTGGAGGCAGGAGTGGGTGGAAGTTTCACGGTGGCTGGAGCCTGTGTTCAGGGCCGCCATCGTGGGGCGGTGGACTGCCTTTGATGCTCGCTTGCCCTGAGGGAGGCTCTCTGGGTCTTGTGTTGTGATGGGACAGCTCAGCAGAGTTGCAGTTACTAGTGTGGGAGTCGCCAGGCACTCAGCCAGTGGATCTTGTAGCCAGTGAGAACCGGAGCTGGAAAAAGCGGAAAGCACTGGGGGGTTGGACATGGGAAAGGGCAGCTGTGGGCTTGCTCCCAGGAGCTCAGTCCAGCCTCCTTCCTTTTGGGCTGAAGTTCTTTTCTATCATCAGAGACAAAGGCTGAGAAATGTCTCGAGAACCTTTCATTTATAAGTCAGGTCCCCGCTGATGTCACACCTGAGGGCTGGGGGTGGGAAGGCGCCAGACGAGAGACCATAACTCACATACGAGGTTGTTCCACGTGGGATCCATTTGGGACATGAACAACATGAGAAAACCCGTTTTCTTTATGGGTCTTAAAGCTGCTGCCATTTTATTACTCTCAGAGCACTTTCACACCTGTAGTCTCCAGTTGTCCTTAAAATAGGCCCACGGAGGAGGACCATGTGATTCTTAGAGCTGGGAGGGACATTGGGAACCATCACGCTCCAGTCCTTCAATCCGCAGGAGAGGAAACTAAGAGCCGGAGAGGTTAAGCCACTCAGCTGGTCCACAGCAGGGCCCCGAGACGGCTGGAAAAGAAGAGAGAATGCATTTCGCAGAGAAGAAGCTGGAGCTCTGCGGGCTTTGGGGAGACCAGGTCTTGACCCAGCTTCTGCCGTCTTCCTTCTTGATTCTCTTCCTGCTGATCTGCCTTCATCACCCAACATCTAAATTCTAACCAAGTTCCGTGGGGGCCACACTCTGTGCTGAAACCCTTTGAAGAATTTCCACCCACGTTAGGCTGCCCAGAGAGCAGAGAACAGGGCTTGGCAAAGGGTAGGAGCATTGTCATAGCGTTTTCCAGAGTGTGGGGGACACCATTTTTCTCTCCAGACAGTATGCTTCTGGAGGGTAAGACTGTACCCTTTTCCCCATTGTGTCCCCTGTGCCCCATACGGTGCCCGGCACATAGTAGGTCTACAGTAAGAACTGGAGACTGAATGACAATACGCTTAGTGTCTTTCAAACCTTGGAGTTGCAAAACTCATTAGCGGATCGATTGAGTCTCCACCAGCATTAAAAAAGAGAAAGGAGTAGGAAATGTCAGAGTGCATTGCATTTTGTAAGGGCTGGTGTGGATTTGTGAACTGTCGTAGAATGCGATTTTCACTTCGGGTTATGGTACAAGACTGGGGGGCTGGCTTATGGAGCCCAGAGCCTCTGGGCACTTCTCTGAGGCTGGGCAGCCCTGTGGAGATGCCCACCTCACCACTAATTCTTCCCCTTTCCTCAGGATCCCTCTGCACAAAGGCAAACCCCTGAGAAAGGCACTAAAAGAGCATGGGCTCCTGGAGGACTTCCTGCAGAAACACCAGTCTGCCGTCAGCAGCAAGTACTCCAGCTTCGGGGAGGTGGCCAGTGAGCCCCTGACCAGCTACCTGGATGTGAGTGGCTCTGGCTGCCTTCCCGTGATGATTCCCACACAGTGTGTTGGCTGCCCCCTGCCTCTTTCCTTCTTTCAGGAGTCATGGCACCCCGGGGGATGTGGGGCCGTCTCCCACCCCTCAGTATCTCCCAGGGGCCAGCAGGCCCTGTAAAACCAATCCCTGCACCTCAGACGACCTTCCTGTGGACAGCATCCCTCGGGGGTACGTGGTCTGCTCCCAGATCCAACCTCATGCCTGCATTTCTGGGCCCAGGGAACCCATGTCTTGGGCTGGGCTTGGCACGGAGGGGGCAGCTGCCTGGGACATGGCAGGAGTGCCCCCTGTGCCCTCTTCCTTTTTGGAGACTGTCTCTCTCATCTGTCACTCTTGGCAGTAAACAACCTGCTGTTTTTCTCTTCTGTGCCCTCGTTTCCTTATCTAGGTCATCCCCATCCCCGCCCCGGCCCCAGTACTGACCCGTGGGGAGAGTGGGAAAGGAGGGGCGGCCAGGACAGCTTGGGTCTGGGGTCTGTACCTAGCTGGTGCCCCATCACTATGTCCCTGCCCCTGGCAGGGTGGCCCAGGCTCCCTACCAGACAGGGCTTACCTTTTGGTCCAGTGTATGCTTTGTGGACTGATTCCAGCAGTGGATGTAGGGCTTGCGGGAGGGGCAAGACACACATGGCTGGGGTCGGAGCTCAGCGTGGGGACCGGGGATGAAGAACCCCCCAGGGATCCTCCTTCCATTTCTTCCCTAGGTCTGTGGGCAGAAAGCACGGGGCCTACAGAACTGAGCAGGCTCCGTGCCGAGCGTCAACCCTCACCCAGTGCTGTCTGTCCCCAGAGTCAGTACTTTGGGAAGATCTACATTGGGACCCCGCCCCAGGAGTTCACTGTGGTGTTTGACACTGGCTCCTCCGACCTCTGGGTGCCCTCTGTCTACTGCAAGAGCGACGCCTGCCGTGAGTGACCCCCACCCCCTGCCCTGCCCACCCCTCTGCTCTGCCAGCCACGGTCAGGGTGGCTGGGGGTAAACATAGGGGGAAGGAGAGCTTGCTTGGACATGCCCAGCCTCGCTCAACCCTTCCAAATGGCCAGAGACTGGGAAGGTGTGCAAATCACAGGCTGATGGATAAAGCACCAGTGAGAAATGAGGGGACTTTTTTCCTTTTTTTTTGGCTCTATTAGGAGCCAAGGCAGACTCCTTACCCTCGCGGGTCCTCAGTTTTTCTTTCTGTAAAATGGGGCTACAACATGCCAGTGGGTCCTGGGAGAATGAAGTGAGAGGTGCTGAGTAAACTTTTTTGTTGTTGTTGTTGTTTTTTGGCTGAGTGTTTTGGGTCTTCGTTGCTGTGAGCGGGCTTTCTCTAGTTGTGGTGTGTGGGCTTCTCATGGCGGTGGCTTCTCTTGTTGCGGAGCACGGGCTCTAGTTGCACGGGCTTCAGTAGCTGTGGCATGTAGGCCTAGTTGCTCAGAGGCATGTGGGATCTTCCCGGACCAGGGTGCGAACCCAGGTCCCCTGAACTGGCAGGCGGACTCCTAACCACGGCTCCACCAGGGAAGCCCCTGAGTAAACATTTAATATATGTAAATAGTTTATTTCTCCCACAGTCCTGGGAGGTTGGTGCTCTTTTTATCCCCAATGAGGTGAGGAAACCAATGTTTAGTGAAGCAAAAAGAGTTGCGGGAAATTACGAAGCTGGTAGAAGCCGGTCTCGGGAAACCACAGGGATGGTTTTCTTCTTCCTTTTTTTTGTTTGGGAGCTACGAAGGTAGCACTGGGGGTCAGAGAGTTGGGTTGAGCAGCAAGGAATAATTTTCTTGCTTATTTTCAGTAGAGAGAATCGTTAGTATTTAGACGATATCCTTACAAGACCTGGTGAGGATTCAGCTCCCACTGGCACTGTCGAGCGGTGAGAAGATGCTACAAGCCCCACTAACCCTGAGTCTGTGTTCCAGAAAATCACCAGCGCTTCGACCCAAGCATGTCGTCCACCTTCCAGAACCTGGGCAAGCCCCTGTCCATCCAGTACGGCACGGGCAGCATGCAGGGCTTTCTGGGCTACGACACCGTCACTGTGAGTGGGGCTTGGGGCCAGCCAGCCAGCCCTCGCCTTCCCCTCGCACCAGCCACTCTCCCACCCAGAAACCCGGGCTCTGGGCTGTGCCACAGCTGGTGCCAAGAGGCCCTTTGGGTCCTGGCCCTGTTGGTGGCCCTGTGGGGGAGGACTCTGAGAGGGATTTTAGCCAGCAGCAGCTGTGGGGTGTCCCTCCCTCCCTTCCCCGTTTCCTTCCCATGTCAGTCCCCAGAGCCCCACCCGACGCGCTTCTCTGGGTCCGGTTTCCATCCTCCTAACCCTTTTCTCACTTGACCTGGCCATAGTGAGTCCTGAATCCTGAGTCTTCGCCAGTTCTGAGCTCTTCAGCGTCACCTGTGTGATCTCATTTTAAATTTAGTTCTTTCAACAGCCCTTTGAGGAAGGTATTCTCACCCCCATTGTTCAGATGAGGGACCCGAGGCTCAGATGAGCTGATAACTTGCCTGAAGTCGCACAGCTGGGGGACAATGGGAGCCGAGTGTCAGACCCACGTCTCCGACTCTCTGGGCTTGACCTCATTCTTGATCAGTCACAGAGCAGCATCTTCTTTCATGTCAGAGAGCATCTGTGCCCTCTGGGCAAGGGCTCCCCTTGCTCGTATTCCTTTTTGGCTTCTGAAGTACTTAATACAGTGGCCAGCACATAGTAAGTGCCCAATACACGTTAACATCTTTCTTTTCGTCCTCATCCACCATCTAAGATTAAAACTCCAGCAGCATCCCTGGTGCTCTTCCCCTTGACCTTCCTTTAGTTCTTCCCGGAGTCTGGCTGAAGTCTTTTCTACTTCAAGCCCAAAAGGACACAGCCCTTCTCTGCTGACAGCCCTCTCCTCAGCTGAGGAGTTGCCCTCCCAGCTCAGGCCTCCCCAGGAGTCAGCACCAGAGCCACTGGCTGAGGTGGCCCCGCAGACAGATGTCTGGAAGGCCGATTCCCCTGCCGAGGTTTTGCTATTTTCTGCTGTTTTGGGTTCTGGGGGGAAATCCTGCATCTTCACGGAAGAGCTGGCCCTTGCTGTGGGCCTGAGCCGTGGTGCACCTTGCTCTCTTCGCTCACCCACCTTGGGCAGGGGGTGGGAGAGAGAGGCTCAGGGGTTAGGACCTCCCTCCCCCCTGCCACCCACAGAAGTCTCACATGAAGTGAGAATGAGTGGGGCACCCAAGGAAGAGAAAGATCAGTGTGGGTGGAGCAGGGTGAGCTAAGGGACCAGAGCATGAGGGGACGCTAGGACACAGGTTTCATCCTGAATACCTTCAGGAGCCTGTGGAGCAAGGGGTGACGTGAGGACGTCCACTCTCCATTTCGCTTCGGCTACCTGTGTGGAGGATGGGTTATAAGGGGACAGAGTAGAAGCAGGAGGCCTGGTGGGCCGCTGTGGGAGCTCAGAATAGGCTAGTGGACGCGTCAGCCTTCCAGGGAAGCGGGCAGGTTGATAGGACACTTTGGGGTTAGCACTTCTTCGCAGAGTGCCGATAAAGGTTCACTGATCATACATTTAGTAAGTGCGCGATAAATGTCCAGCATTCATATTCTTTAGTCTAAGCACTGCCTTGAGATGCAGGTGTTAATATTCCCTAACAGATGAGGAGGTTGAGGCTCAGAGAGGTACCTGTCCAAGGTCACACAGCACACGACAGAGCAAGGGTGCACAGCGGGATCTTTTCTTCTTCTTTTTTTTTTTTTGCGGTACGTGGACCTCTCACTGTTGTGGCCTCTCCGGTTGTGGAACACAGGCTCCGGACGTGCAGGCTCAGCGGCCATGCCTCACGGGCCCAGCCGCTCCGCGGCATGTGGGATCTTCCCGGACCGGGGCACAAACCCGTGTCCCCTGCATCGGCAGGCGGACTCTCAACCACTGTGCCACCAGGGAAGCCCCAGCGGGATCTTTTTCGATGCAAACCGCGTGCGTGTTCTTTCTGTCCATCAGGCTGCTCCCACGGCTCTTCCCTGGGAGATGCCCTGGTGCAGCAGCTGATGGTAGGGCTTCAGGCTGGCAGAGGGCCTTGGAGCATCCCTTGTTTTATGCCCTTCTTTGGGCTCACCCCCAACCTCTGCACCATGAGCACTGCTGTCCGTACCCCCAGCCATGCTCTCTCTTCCCCTGCCACCCAGTCCCCTGCCTCATCAGACCAGTTCCCTCAAAACCACAGCACAGAGCTGGGAAAGGAGGCTTTTCTCTCTTAAGCTCACATAACTACGCTGCCTAAAAGAGGGAGGGCGGGCTGGCAGAGCCTGACCCTCGACCTTTCTGGGTCCTCTGCCTGCAGGGCCCCCTGGTGGAGGTCACTCTGCCTTTCTTGCAGGTCTCCGACATTGTGGACCCCCAGCAGACTGTGGGCCTGAGCACCCAGGAACCTGGTGACGTCTTCACCTACTCCGAATTCGATGGGATCCTGGGGCTGGCCTACCCCTCCCTTGCCTCTGAGTACTCGGTCCCCGTGTTTGACAACATGATGAACAGGCACCTGGTGGCCCAAGACCTGTTCTCGGTTTACATGGACAGGTAGGAGCTGCACCCGGCGTGGGCTGGACTTCCACATCCTGGCAGGGGCTGTCGGCTGAGGAGTGTCCACCCCTTGGGGACGCTGCAACACAAGGGTAGTCACCAGCATCCAAGCAAACCTCTCCTTGCTTCCAGAAACATCCAACCTCCTGCCTAAAGGTCCCCAGCATGGTCACTGATGCAGCCAGAGTCCACTGGGCCAGCATTTGACTTTCATTTCTGGCATTTAAAAAAGGGAGACTGGGGCTTCCCTGGTGGCGCAGTGGTTGAGAGTCCGCCTGCCGATGCAGGGGACGCAGGTTCGTGCCCCGGTCTGGGAAGATCCCACATGCTGCGGAGCGGCTGGGCCCGTGAGCCATGACCGCTGAGGCTGCGCGTCCGGAGCCTGTGCTCTGCAATGGGAGAGGCCATAACAGTGAGAGACCCGCGTACTGCAAAAAAAAATAATAAATAAATAAAAAAAAGGAAGCCTGAATCCATCTCTGCATACGAGCTTTTAATCTCTTTTCTTCCAAAGTGGCAGGCCTCAGTAATCATTTATTGATGTCCCTGAGACTCACAGATGTTTAGAGCAGGCTCTAAAGGAGTCCAACCTTCTCTTTTCAATATGCAGGGAACTGAGGCTTGGGCGGGATGGTCACCCTCAAACTGGTGGACGAGCCATGTCAGGGGCCCAGGGCTCCTGACTCCCAGTCCAGTGTTCCCCACTCTACCCGCCTGATGGGGCAACTCTGCTAGACAGAGGGGTGGGTGGCAGGACTGGCAGAAGGGAATCACACCCAGGAGAAGGAGCTGGGTAACCCAGGCAGGGGGTAGATAGGTGCAGTCACTCATTCGTTTACTCAGTAGATATTTATGGGCCCTTACTATGTGCAGGGGCTGTGCCAGGAGACGGGGATACATCAGCAAACAGGACAAACTGGGAGTCAACTTTTTAGCAGGGGAAACGGACAACACACACATCGTAATTACGTATACAATTATGATGACAGTTGTGATAAGAGCACTCCCTGCAGGGGAGGTCTGCATGTACTGAAGGCTTAATAGTAACAGACTGCCCAGTCTGACAAGATATGTGTGTGGAGAGTGGCCAGGGGAAGCTTCGCTGAGGCCTGAGTGGGTGATATGCAGGTGAGGCAAAGGGATGGCACATTTTAAGCAGTGGGGCGGCATGTGTCAGAGCCCGGAGGTGGGACAGAGCTTGATGAGGCCAAGGAACAAGAGCTGCAGAGTGAGAAGCAGGTAACCCACAGTGTGCCGGTGTTTCCTGGCCATGAGACAGAGTCCCAGGAGGAGCAGAGAGGGTTTGGGCTGGAGGTGGCAGTTTTTTTTTTTTTTTTTTAGAAGATGTTGGGGGTAGGAGTTTATTAATTAATTAATTAATTTTGGCTGTGTTGGGTCTTCGTTTCTGTGCGAGGACTTTCTCTAGTTGTGGCAGGCGGGGGCCACTCTTCATCGCGGTGCACGGGCCTCTCACTATCGTGGCCTCTCTTGCTGCGGAGCACAGGCTCCAGACCTGCAGGCTCAGTAGTTGTGACTCACGGGCCCAGTTGTTCCGCGGCATGTGGGATCCTCCCAGACCAGGGCTCGAACCCATGTCCCCTGCATTAGCAGGCAGATTCTCAACCACTGCACCACCAGGGAAGCCCTGGGGTGGCAGTTTTCATGCAGAGCATGTGGGACCTCATTGAAGATCCGTTCTCCTACTCGAGGCCAAAGGGCTGGGGGCCGAAAGCCTTGAGTGGTGGGGGGCAGGGACACAGTGGCCTGAGCAGAGCCTGACAGGCACGTGACCTCCTACTTCCTGACCTCCCCTCCCACGGTAATGCCCATGCTCTGGCTCTAGTGTTGCCTCAGCCTGGGTGGGTGCTGCAGAGTTCAGAGAGAAAGGCTGCTGCAGCTGATATCAAAGAAAAGCCTGGAGTACCGGGAAGGTGGGAGAGCTCATCTGAAGCCTTTGGGGTGGAGGTGGGTGTTGGGGGCAGGGAGGACAGTGCGGCAGGGTCTGAATCGCATCTAACCCTGCGTGGGGCTGGGCTACCTCCTCACAGAGCCAGGGTGTCGGAGTCCCACATCATGACTTTCCTTGGTTTCAGGAATGGCCAGGAGAGCATGCTCACACTGGGGGCCATTGACCCATCCTACTACACAGGATCCCTGCACTGGGTGCCTGTGACCTTGCAGAAGTACTGGCAGTTCACCGTGGACAGGTGGGTGAGCGGCAGCTGTGGCCCCGCCAGAGGCTGTCTCCAGGTGTGGGGATGTGAGGGTCTGGGTGTCAGCCCGGTAGCTCGTAAGACCATCACATTAACGTGTGAATCAGATGCTCCAAGGTCAAGTGTCTTTGTCAGTGAGAATGCTGAACGTTCACTTACACTTTATTAATAAGACTAGCTGTGCTTATCCCGCACCACTACCTGCCAGGCGTTGTGCTGGGTGAGAATATGACTGCCTGGTTTAGTCCTCACTAGAGCCCTGTGGGGGTGGTGCTGTGATGATCCTCATTTTGTAATTTACTAACATCGACTTTGAACCTCACGACCATCCCTTGAGGAAATCAAGAACAGGGTGGTTAATGTACCCATTTTGTAGATAAGAAGCCTGAGTGTAAGAAGACTGGGGAATTTGCAGCAAATAAATGGCAGGACAAAGCTTGAAGCCAGATCTTTGGGCAACCAGTGTGGTACCCATTCCACCCCTTAATGCCTGTGACTTTGTTGTTCCATTGAAGTTGCTGTCCCATAGAAGGTCAGGTGGCCTCCACTGAGTCACTGAGTTGGGAGAAAATGGTTTCGGGTCTTTTCTCTCAGTTCAGGAAGTTATGGGGGCTCCAGGAAGGAGCCCAAAGAAAAGGATCTGGGGTGGCTGGACTTCCTTCCTGCCAAGGATCCTGGCAGGGGAGGCTAGGAGGGACCCAGCGAGGGAGGGGTGGATGCCGGATGCGCTGCGAGGCCATCCTATTTCCCCTCTGCAGTGTCACCATCGGTGGTGTGGTGGTGGCCTGTGATGGTGGCTGTCAGGCCATCCTGGACACGGGCACCTCCATGCTGGTCGGGCCCAGCAGTGACATCCTTAACATCCAGATGGCCATCGGAGCCACACAGAACCAGTATGGTGAGGTGAGGCCAGACCCTTATCCCCACCTCCCCAGACCCCCCTGAAGAGGGAACCCCTTTGCACATGGAAGAAATGACAAAGGGAAATGGTGAGGGGCTTGGGATTCCTGCAGGGGTTGGGAGGCATTCAAGATGGCCTAGCTTTTCTAGCTTTGGCTCACTTGCTGTTGGAGGTCCCATGTCTCGTGCAGTGGCTGCAATCTGACTTCCTGTCCGCAGGGAGGGTCATACATCCCCGACTCCCTGAGCTCTGCTGCGCCCTCTTGTCCCCCTCCACTCATGGGTCTCCCCTCTTCCTCCCTGACAGCTAAGTGCTCTCAGTGTCCTTGGGAGCTCTGGCTGGGCTTGGAGGGGAAATGTCGAGGCAAACAACTCCTTGTCTCGAGCTGGTGTCTGTCCCTGGGCTGGTCCCCATCGGTGTGACTCCTCTGAGGTCTAAGGACCTCCCTGGGGGTCCTCTGAGTAGCAGGTCCCTCCCCACTTCTCGGCTGCCGTGCAGAGGCAGAGGACCCACCTGGGACTTTCTCTGCTACTGGCAGTCAGATCACACCCACGGCCCTTCTAAGAGGACCTCCCTCTGGTCTTTAGTTTGACATCGACTGCGGCAGCCTGAGCAGCATGCCTACGGTGGTCTTTGAGATCAACAGCAGAATGTACCCACTGACCCCCTCCGCCTACACCAACCAGGTATGAGTCTCCGGAGAGGAAGCCTGGGCTCACCCAGCTCCCCTCCTGCCTCCTGGCAACTCAGCGCATTGGTGATAAGTGGCATGGGCTAGATGGAGAGAGCAGGACGTGCGTTTAGACCATCTGGCCTTTTGGAGTGGGGTCTGTGGTCCTTGGGCCTCATTTGTGGCTGCGGCAGCCTCATCCTGGGAGAAATGGTGCAGACAGGAAGGACCGAGCCCAGCGGCCTGAGGGAGGATGGGATGGGCGGGACCACAGCCACCCATAGGAACCTCCATCCACTGCGTTAGCTTCTAAGCCCTGGGGCCTAGGGCTTTGTCTGGAATTTTTCTTGATAACCTGGGCTTTGTGGGGACCCAACCCTCATCCCTACTGCCCTGCCGGCTTCAGCTTTGACCTAATCCTGAGCACCCTGAACTGCCACGGTCTTGGGTCCCCAGGCCTGTTCTGGCTGGTCACCAGGGCCGTAGGTGCTAAGAGCAGGAGGACGGGGGCGTGGGGAGGGCCAGTGAGGGGGAACGGGGAGGGGACCCACCCGGTGATCTTGGATCTGACACTTCATTTCTGAATGTCAATTTTTTCGTCTGTTGAGTAGATGAATCTGATACTTGTTTGCTTAGCTCAGAAGGTGATTTCAAGGGTGAGAGGAAATAATAGATGAGAGAGTGATTGGGGGTGGGGTCCGGAGAGGCACAGCAACTGGGGTTGGGACCAGCTTCATGTCAGCCTTCCCTTTCCCAGGACCAGGGCTTCTGCACCAGTGGCTTCCAGGGTGAAAATAATTCCCAGCAGTGGATCCTGGGGGATGTCTTCATCCGGGAGTATTACAGCGTCTTTGACAGGGCCAACAACCGCGTGGGGCTGGCCAAGGCCGTCTGATTGCACCTCGGACCAACAACCTCACTGTCCCCAAACACACGCACATACACACATGCACCCGCACGCATGCACACACACATGCACACACATAGGTGAGGTTTTTAAGCAGACGGTTCTCAATAAATACTACATCTCTGCAAAGCCTGGCTTCCTTTGGGGCTGAATCCCTGCACCGCTCTGGGGGTGGGATGTGACAGTCACGTGGTGTGTTCGGCAGAACGGGGGCCACATGGGTAGGGGAGCACAGGGGACACTGTGGATGGATGGAGACTTTCACAAGGGAATTGGCCATTTCAAGTTCAGGTCAGGTTTTTAAAAGCAAGACCAGTCTTGCCTTCCTGTTTTCTTACTCCCCGTCTTTCTGGGGAAAGAGTGCAGTAAGGGAGACCTTTGCAGGATGAGACTTGTGCCCGGGGAACAAGGGCTTGAGGTCAGGCCAAGTAGAGAATATTGGCCTAGGGAGAGAATGGCTCTAGTTCTATTAAGACAAGGCCTTGACTGCCATTTGGAGAAGACATTAGTGGAACAGGCAGAGGGCTTCTGGGAAGATCTGAGGGTCCTGAGGTTGCTGTGGGGAAGAACCACAGCCCAGAGTCCCATCCTCAGCCTTAGAGGCTCCACACCTGACTTGCCAGGGCCTGAAAAGCAGCTCCAGCGCCAGAGTGGCCCATGTCCACTGGCTCACAGAGGCAGACATGTCAAAGGTCAGCAAAGGCCCCAGCTGTCAGTGAACAGACCACGCATGCTCACAGGTCCCTGCAGTCTTCTGAGGAGGGGAGAGGCCGCCGAAGAAATACAAATATCAGGGGGTCAGAACAAGGGCCTCTAGGCAAAGGTAAGAGGCTTTTCTCAGTCATGCTACTTTGAGGTGCTGTGAGGGGCAGCTGACCAACCTCCTGGAGAGATTCCAGTGCTCGGTCACTTGGCAGGAGCTGTGCACGTTTGCTCCCTCGGCCCTCCTTCCCTTCTCTGCACCCCTTCTTTTTTTTTTTTTTTTTTTTTTTTGTGGTACGCGGGGCTCTCACTGCTGTGGCCTCTCCCCTTGCGGAGCACAGGCTCCTGACGCGCAGGCTCAGTGGCCATGGCTCACAGGCCCAGCCGCTCCGCGGCATGTGGGATTCTCCCGGACCAGGGCACGAACCTGTGTCCCCTGCATCGGCAGGCGGACTCTCACCCACTGCGCCACCAGGGAAGCCCTGCACCCCTTCTTTGGACAGTCATTTCCCTAAAGGGGACGATAGCATTGATCAGGCTTCACTTTTCTAAATCACAGACAATCTTGCCCCCAGGACAGTCACTGGGCTTTAAGTCACACCTTTATAGCAGCTGAACTCTCAGAAGGCCTTGGAAAGAGGTCTGGGACTGCATTATTATCTAGTCCCTGCCCTCACTGTATCCTGACCACACGTGCCCTGCAAACAGCAGGGGGCAGGTGAGTCACGTGGCATGTCTCAGAGCGCCTGAATCTACAGGCGTGGCTGTGACACTTCACAAAGGAGGCTGTCCTTTAGGAAGGGGGCAGGGGGCTCCCACAGGAGCTGCGGATGGGGTCCTGCTGACGGGACCCTCTGGGGGCATCTCCTGGGGTCTTTCCCAGCCGTACCCGAGGACACACAAGATGGCACCCAGGGTGGTGGAGATGCTGTGTCAGTGGCTTTCTCGTCTGCGGCTGAGCAGCCGGTGCTGGCTGTGGAGGGAACTGGGGACCTCTAGTAGGGAAGAAGCAGGGCTGCACCGTGGTGGGTGACGTGGGGGAGGAAGGGCTCAGGCGGCAGCCCTGGGGAGCTGAGGGGTCTGGGGTGGGTTTGGGCAGAGGACACAGGAGGATGTTCTGGGACTTCAAGGGCAGAGGGCAGCGTTGGTGCTTCAGCCTGACTGGGTCGGGGAGGCGAGTGTGGTGCTGAGTAAGGTCTGGCATCAGGCACTTCTTAAAATCTAAGACCAATTCTGCCTATTTGCCAAGAATGAGACAGAACTGGGCCACTTTCATTATTTTTAGGCTTCCTGTAGATTAAAAAAAAGCCAAACAAGCTCACAAAAATTGTGTTATATTTCAGTGGTTTTCCCTTAACAAATTGTATCTTAAACATCCAGGCCTCAGTTGGAGGTAATGTAGAAAGTCGTTGTATTTGTGTGATGACTTTCCTAAATAGGTAGCTTGGACCCAATGGTCCCCCGCCACACCCACTGCCCACCTGGCCCGGGTGGAGACCCTTGTCCCGAGGGGGCAGCGCCCTCTGGGTCTCATGGGCCATGGCAGCCTCACAGTCTGCTCCTGGGATTTCTCCTGGCTGCAGAGAAAGGCCTGCTTGGAATGTTCTCCACAGTCCTACCCTTTGTCCAACGTTTAAGTGTCCTTCAAATCTCCCTTCAGTCCAGACCTCTTTAGGATCTCCTGACCAGGCCCGGTTTGGTGCCCTCCTGTGGCCCTGCCGGGCCCAGCCCTTTCCCTGGGGTACACTTGGTATTTTTATTTTCTTGTCTGTCTCCCTCACAGACAGTGGCTCCCTGAGGACAGACACTGTGTGCCTCTCTTTGATATCTTGGAGGCCTAACTCATGGAATGCCCCTATCAGGTATTGTTGCATGAATGAGTGAATGAATGGACAAATGATTCACTCGTCCTGACCAGTCATACTACTCACAGCTGGTCTCCTCTTTCCTCCCCATCTTCACAACCGCCCGCCCTCACTGCACACTCAGGCCTGCTCTCTACCTTTTCCCTCCCATTGTGAGCCTGGGGAACGGCTCAGCACATGCTGGGAGGACACTGGAGGGGAGAGAAGGGGCCAAGCTGTCTGCAGGGTTTTAAGTTTCTGCCAAGGGGCCCACACCAGGCTTTGAAGCAGGCCCAGATCACTGAGGGTCTGCAAGGGGATAAAGGAGACTTGGAAGGGGGCACATCTGCCATTCCCTGGTGAAGAAGCCAAACTGAGGCCAGTGAGGCACTGTGATGCTGGGAGAGACCTGGCTGACTCACTACCAGGTCTCCTACCTGCGCTGTCTGCTGGCGAGAACCAGGGCCTGGCGGGGCAGCTGAGGAAGTCTCAGTGGCCATTCACGTCCACCCTCTATGTAGCAGCTGCCATCTGTCTGCTACCGTGGCCTCACCCAGTACCCTGCAGGGCTGGCCCCTGGGCCTTTGCTCATGCCGCTCCCTTTGCCTGTTTTCTCCTTTCCACTCTCTCTGACCTGTGAGCTGTTCCTCACCCTTCAAGACCAGCTTTCAGTGTCCTCTGAGGTGACACCCACCCTGCACCAGACTGCTGCCTCCCCGCTTCCTAACTGCTCGGCAGGGATCTTTAAAACAGCGTTTATCTCGCCTTTGTTATTCACTGACATGTTGGTCTCTCTGCTAGAGTCCCGAATGGACAGCACAGCATTTTTACTCTCTGAATCTTCAGTGCCCAGGGAACTTCCTGGCACACTGTGGAGGCTGAGAAAGAGCCCAAGGGTGGCTTATGCCTTGTGATATGAGCGGGCAAGTCTCTGACCCGGTGGCATGAATCGTAAGTGCTGAAAAACAGGGGCTCTCTCTCTCTCTCTCTCTCTCTCTCTCTCTCTCTCTCTCACACACACACACACACACACACACACACACACGAGTCTCCAGGTCTCCTACCAGTCCCTGCCTGGGCCCTGGCCCTGAGTACACACAGGCAGAGGCCTCAGGCCTAGAGCCCTATTTTCAGTTCCTCTCCCTCCTTGTCACTCATTTTCCTGCCAGTTCTCCTCTTGCTAATGAGAGGAAGCTTTGGCCAGAGAGAAGCTTTGGAAAGGAAGGAAAGTCTTTGAAATGGAAATGTTATGACAAAATGATGGATTGTTTTCTGGGCTGTGCAGTTTGTTTCTTGCTTGCAGCAGCAGAAGGGGAGAATATCTCTGCACCGGGAATGGTGGAGGTTGCCCACGCCAGGAAGCCCTTGACAGCAGGAAACACAAGTGAAACACACACTAAAGGCAGGAAGCCGGTGGTGGGAAGGTAGGGCGAGGGAAAGCCCCAGGCAGGCAGAGGAACATGGCCTGGATTCTGCCCAGGAGCTCTCGTTGGAGCTGCGGCCCCCGATGGGCCAGGGTGGGCAGCAGCTTCCTGCTGAGGCCAGAAGAAACATCTGGTGTAGCCTTCGGCCACGGCCACACCTACCAGCCTGCGGGGCTGGCCTCTGGGCCTTTGCTCAAGCTGTCCCCTCCATGTGATGTCCCTTTCCACTTTCTCTGACCTGTGAGCTGCTCTTCATCCTTTAAGACCAGCTTAAATGTGCCCTCCTCTGAGAAGCCCCCTTACTGCCCATGATGCCCGCCTCACCCAGACCCTCCAAAAGGCAGGAATACTCGCTGGCTGGCCCCTGGCCACTCGGTTTACTTGAGGTTAATTAGAATTGTCACCTGTCCTGTTTATTAAAATATATGTTTTGAGTACCTACTGGGTGTGAAGCTCTGCTCTATTCACCGTGTCCCTCAGCGAACACAGCACATGGAACCTCCACCCTCATGGAACTCTGTGGAGGGCACAGACTGTGGAAACAAGAAGTGTGTAAACTGCGTAGCAGGTTGGACGGCTTTGAAACCGATAGGTGTCGTTTCAGGGGGCTCCAGGAGCACCGTCCTTTATGTCTCAGGGCAGAAAGAATTGAGTGAGAGGCAAAGTGATAGATACGTGATTTATTGGGATAGGACGTTTGTGAGGCTTACAAGCGGGCAGGCGAGCGTTGTGCTGCCCTGAGTGCTTAGTGGGTTCCATTTTTATAATCAGAAGAAGACAGGGGAAGGGGAGAAGACCTTCTTTGTCTTTCTTGAGTAGATGTCACGTTTCCATAAATGATTGTTTTTTGTGTGTGTGCCCACCACGGGGCAGGTTGTAGGACTTATTCTCCACTATTGTTTTATAGTTTTTAAGGCATTGTGCAAAGAGCATGTCCTAGGGGTCAAAGAGCATGTTTTGGGGGTCATTAACTTATTGAGCTCACTGGGCGGGCTATAGGTCTCATGCTACCGTTGTTTTGTTGTTTATTGTTTTGGAGCATGTCTCGTGCCTCTGTTGCATGATTTTGTGTTAATCAAGTTAGCTTGATTTTGTTGTTAAGCGAGCCAAACTGGCTCTGGTGTTAAGTGACCAGTTCTATTTTATGAGTCAAGCAAGCCCACATCGTTTCAGGATTTTCCCATGACTTTCTGGAGTGACCATTCATCTTCCTGTGGTCTCCCAAAGCCCCTTAAAGTTGCCTCTCTATCTACAATTCCCTAATGGGGTCTCTAAGCTGACTATTTGATTATCCTACTCAATCCCTATCAGTTTGAAGCTCCAGGGGAGGAAGTAGAGCCGGGTGAGATGATGCAGTGCTGCGGGGAACACGCTTGCTCTAAAGTGAGGTGAGAAGGGTAGGCTCCATGAGAAAGTGATGTTTGAGCAACGACATGCAAGAGGTGGGAAGGCATGTGGATATGAGAGAGGCACGAGCATTATAGGTAGAAGGAACAGTGTGTGAAGATTAATCAGCCCTTAACCAATAGAAGTTGCTGGTAGATAAATAAGGATACATTATTTTTTGCTCATGCCTCTTATGTTTCTAAAGAGATGACCCTGTCTTTGAGGGCAATAATCATGTCTCAATCCTTTTGTATCCTTCATAGCACTTAGTGTGTTTGGCACAGAGCAATTGTTCAGAAGATGTTTGTTGAAAAAATAAACACACTCCAAACTGTCCTCTAAACGCTTAAGAGCATGAGGCAGCTAAGCACTTGTCCTGGAGCGCCCTCTAGTGACTGAATCTCAAAAGCCAACTTTGTATACATTCTTTTGTATCTGGCAAGATTCCTCATCACCCCAGGCCAACCAGACAATAGAATTCACTCAGTGCCTACTATGTACAGGGCACGATGCCAGCTTCTGCAGGAGGCACTGACTCACAGGAGGTGTGGTCCCTGCCCTCAAACCCCTCGCTCACAGGACCTCTCGCTGGTTAGCCTTTCCCTGCTCAGTCTTTGTTTTTTTGGGCTCCTCCGTCTCCATCTTTCTGGATCATCTGTCATACCAGAATTACATTTTGAGCTACAACTGGCAGGTGAGGATGTGCCGAGTGTGTGCCTGAGGGGCTTGGGGGCGGTGTTAGCCCTTCCAGGTCGGCCGAACAGCCCTCCACCCCAAGGAGTTCCAGCTCCAGGGAGCTTGGTGAGCAGTGGGGACCTGCTGCACGAGATACTCCCTGGAGTCGGGCTGGGGCTGGTAAGATGCAGACCAAAGTTGTCTCCCCATTCTGGCTTGTGGAGTTGTGCCTCCTTTTTGGAGACTGCTCCCTTCGCACCTCGTCTGAGCAAAAATAAAGTTCCCTCGGAGGTGCTGGGCCTCCCCCGTTTCGTCCTTGTCTACCCCTCTGGCTCGGACCACAAAACCTAAGAGTCTCTTTCTTTCCCAGGGCCCCCTCTAGCATTGAGACCAGAATAGCTGTGTCCTTGAAGCTTTATTTTTAGGGCCCGTGAGAGGCATCAAGGAGCTTCCTGGGTAGGGGCAGCCACACCTCCTGCAGCTTTGGACTGTGACCTGGGAAGTCCTGTAAGCCAGGCCCTCCCGTGGGAGCACCAGATCTCAGCCAAGTTTCCCAAATCAACTCCCTGGGGGGCATTTCTCCACAAGAGAGTCATGCATAAGCAGTGGAGTGGACTGTAGGCAAACTGGCTGTCCGATACCTAGGCTTGTGGCCCTGGGACCCCCAGGGTCACCCTGGTGGCCAGTTTCTTGACCTCAGCTCCTAAGACAAAGAGGCAGGCAGGCCTAAGCTGGAGGGATGCTGGGGCCAGAGCTCTCGTGCCTGCACCTGCGGCCCTGGTGGGTTTGGAAAATATGCAAAGAATAGAGAATCTCGAAGCACTTTCCTGAGTCCATTTCCAGGGAGTCCCAGACACAGACCAGTTAGGGAGAGAAGCTGGGATCTGAGAAGCTTCAGGACTGAGAGACCTATTGACAGGCTAGGGTAGAAGGTGACTTACGGATATTCTAGTCATTGGTGGGCTATGGATTTGGACTGTATTTGAAGGATTTATTTAGACAAAAGAGGAAGAGGAAGGGCTTTCTGCCACCCACAGGGTGCTCCCTTGCAAAGTTCACTGGGCACTTGTGCATGTGTCTCCAGGCCTCTTTGTCTCCTCTGACCACTCAGACCTCTGCGTCTTCTTTGCCTTGAGAAGTGTCTTAATCCAGTAGGGCTGCCATAACACAATACCACAGACTGGGTGGTTTAAACAACAGAAATTTATTTCTCTTGGTTCTGGAGGCTGGAAGTCCAAGATCAACTTGTCAGCAGGGTGGGTTTCTCCTGGGTCCCCTGTCCTTGATTTGCAGATGAGATGGCCACCTTCTTGCTATGTCCTCACACGGCCTTTCCTCTGTGCCTGCACATTCCTGGGTATTTCTTCCTCTTCGTATAAGGACACCAGTCATATTTGATTAGGAACCCACTCTTAGGACCTCATTTAACCTTAATTGCCTCTTTAAAGGCCCTGTCTCCAAATACAGTCACAATGAGGGTTAGGGCTTCAACATATAGATTTTGGAGCGACACAGTTCAGTCCATAACAGGTGGCATCCTGAAGGGGTGTCCTCCCTTCCCCACTGTGTCTGTCAGCCCGGCATCACCCAGCTGCTCATCTGTCCTTCCCCATCCAGCCTTGAAAAGTAAATACCAACCCCCTTCCTGGGCAGCGGGGAGGCTAAAGCTGCCTTGTCTACTTGGAAACACAGCAGCTCCTTCTGGGACTGGTCAGGCCTCGAGGGGGTACAAGTACTAGGTGGGATTCAGCATGTCTCCCCGAACAGGGGCAGAAGGACACTGAAAAATCCCTTGCCCCACTGGAGGTTCCTGAGCTAGAGAGGTGAAAGAGGGTGACACAGGGGACTGTGGCCTTTCCCACGCA
Source organism: Stenella coeruleoalba (assembly GCF_951394435.1). NCBI lineage: Eukaryota > Metazoa > Chordata > Mammalia > Artiodactyla > Delphinidae > Stenella > Stenella coeruleoalba. The sequence continues at coordinate 96,648,279 of NC_137169.1, forward strand.
GCTGGCGGCCCTGGCCTGAGGTCTGGGACAAATATTCTGGGAATTTGCCTGGGCCTTGTCAAAGTGAACGCTCTCTTACTCTCTCATTAAATGTTTATGTAACATACCTAGTCCTAGGTGCTAAAGCCACGGTGGTGAGCAGAACACAACCTTCACCCTCTTAGAGCTTTGTAGGGGCGCCAATTACCAGGAACTTTATGATGGTGAGATTTATTGGGAGAGACTGTGTTTTAGAATTTAAATACTCTGTCCCATTGTTCTTTCAATTGATTGCAGTGTCCTAAAAAACCTGGTAATTCCAAAATCAAACTCCATCTGCCAGACTGTTTCTTAGGCCAATGAGTGTCCCAGTTTTTAGTCTAGAAGGTATGGTCCCCATTCAGCCTGTGCTTCAGAGCCCCTGAGGTGGAGCATGTCTTTGCATGGAGGAAAGGGGAGCAAGCCTGGCACCTTGAAACCTCACCCACTCAGCTGCTCTTGCAGCATGCCCTACGCTGGCTTATGGAAGCCCTTCCCTCCCTGGGGCAGCCTATGACCAGCTCCCTCCGCTCTGCTACTCCTGGTGGGCCACCTGGACTTCACCAGCCTCTGGAAAGGGCCCCAGATGAGATGTCATTTTTATAGTCCCAACAGGTTTCGAGAGAGGATCTGAGAGCTAAAGCCAGAGGGCAGCCGAGAGCTATGACGTGATGGGGACATCTGGGAAGGGGGAGTTGCTGCAGGCTGCTCCCGCAGAGGCTCCGCAGGGCTCAGGGGCCCAAACTGGGCCTGGCGGGCTGGGGAAGAGGCACCGCCTCTAGGATTTGCCTTGAAGCTTTCGGCAGCTTTGACTATCTCCTTAGATCCATTGGTGGGCAGCCCCCAGCGTCTAAGACCCTGGAGCAGATGACTCTCACGTCAGGCCTCCTGGCACTGCAGAGGATGTCTGGTGGGGGGGGTGTGGGGGGGTGCCCTAAAGGCTGTGACTTCAGTCTTTTTTTTTTTTTTTTTTTTTTTTGTGATACGCGGGCCTCTCACTGTTGTGGCCTCTCCCGTTGCGGAGCACAGGCTCCGGACGCACAGGCTCAGTGGCCATGGCTCACGGGCCCAGCCGCTCCGTGGCATGTGGGATCTTCCCGGACCGGGGCACGAACCCGTGTCCCCTGCATTGGCAGGCGGACTCTCAACCACTGTGCCACCAGGGAAGCCCAGTGACTTCAGTCTTTGATGAAATAAGACCTGATCCTCCAGGGTGGGCCTGGTTCAGAGGCTCTCTCACTGGAGAGCAGAGGCTGGACCTTGCTGGCAAGTCACCTCTTCTTCGGGGGTCTCTGATCATCACTGCTGCCATCACCACGTGTTCCCCAGTTAAAGGTGCTGCTCCCTTTAACTCTCTGGCTCAGGTAGGGGTACACGGATCTAGTGCACAGGCTCTGGATGACACAAAGTGGAGTAAACAAGAGTGACATATCCCCAGGTGGTCGGGTTTGAGAGCTGTGTGTTGACCCACTCTATCTCCTGGCTGATTTCTTTGTAACAGATACCAACTGCGTTAGTTGTCTATTGCTGTTGCTACAAATTAGCACAAATTTAGTGGCTTGAAACAATATAAATGTATTATCTCATAGTTCTGGAGGTTGGAAATCCAAAATTGGTCTCAGTGGGCTACAATTAAGGTGTCAGGAGAGCTGCCTTCTTTCAGGGAGCTCTAGGGAGAATTGATTTCCTCACCTTTTCCAGTTACTAGGCTGCCTGAATTCCTTGGCTCATGGCCTCGTCACTTCGACCTCTGCTTCTGTTGGCACATCTCCTGAATCTGACCTCCTGCCTCCCTCTTATAAGGACCCTTGTGGGTCCCACCTAACCCAGGATCACCTCCCCCACCTCAAGATCCTTAACTTAGTCGCATCTGCAAACCCCCATTGCCATGTTTTGTTTTGTTTTTTAATTTTATTTATTTTTGGCTGCGTTGGGTCTTTGTTGCTGCACGTGGGCTTTCTCTAGTTGTGGCGAGCGGGGGTCACTCTTCGTTGCAGTGCATGGGCTTCTCATTGTGGTGGCTTCTCTTGTTGTGGAGCACGGGTTCTAGGCACGCAGGTTCAGTAGTTGTGGCTCACAGGCTCAGCAGTTGTGGCACACGGGCGTAGTTGCTCCACGGCATATGGGATCTTCCCGGACCAGGGTTCGAACCCACGTCCCCTGCATTGGCTGGCGGATTCTTAACCACTGTGCCACCAGGGAAGTCACCCTATTGCCATGTTAAAGTAACATATTCAAAGGTTTCAGGAAATAAGATGCGGACATCTTTGGGGACCATTATTCTGCCTCCATGTTATCTTATTGCCGTCTGCCCTGAAGCTCATGTCCGGATAGTTTCCCTCCTCGAGGTCTAGATATAAGAAAGGGAGGTTGTAGTAGAGGCAGGGGCACCCTCCACCTGCCCAAGACCCTCCTCCTTGGAAGACTGACAACGAGAATCCAGTTCCTTCAGAGAATACCTTGTCTCGTCCGTACTGGGTGACCTTTCTCTATGGCTGCTGCAGGACTAGTTCATTAGAATACCATCAAGTACTCCCAACATCAGCACCCCTGCCCCCCAAATCATAGCAGGATAATCTCCTTACAAAAACTCAGAGAGCCAAGGACTAAAGCTAAGACATCGCAGCTGGACACTTGTTCCTCAAAATCCCATGCCCCATCCACGAAGCCTGCTGTTTTCTTTACTAAGAATTGTTTCTATGAAAGGAAGGAGAATATTGGCATATGGATATCTAAGTTGGGGAGAGGGTACCACTGTAGGGGAAGGGAAGAAACTACCTCCAGAACCTCGAACTGCCAATGCCATTGTGTCCTCCTGAGGTCCCAGGGCTGGTACCTGAGTCCAGCTGGGGCTTAGACTTGATTCCAAGTCCTCAGGGAGTATCTGTTCACCAAAGTCAAGAGACTGGAGAAGATGGAACTGCCCTGACACTAAGTTTTAGAGAAATAAATAGAAATGCTTTCTTCTCACTGTACATTGTAATTGTATGGAACTTCTTTCACTTGAAGTGGTACTGTCTTGATAGAGAAACAAGTTTTTAAAAGTTTAGATAAAATTGAGGATGTCAGACTGGGTTCAGCTCCAACCTTGCCATTCATTAGGCCATGTGATCATGACATTTCTGGGCCTCAGTTTTCTCAGCTGTAAAATGGGAACACATAAGAACTACTCACTGAGGGGCTTCCCTGGTGGCACAGTGGTTATGAATCTGCCTGCCAATGCAGTGGACATGGCTTTGAGCCCTTGTCCAGGAAGATCCCACATGCTGCAGAGCAAATAAGCCTGCAAGCCACAACTACTGAGCCCATGTGCCACAACTATGGAAGCCTGAGCACCTAGAGCCTGTGCTCCGTAACAAGAGAAGCCACTGCAGTGAGAAGCCCGCACGCAGCAACGAAGTGTAGCCCCCCACTCACCACAACTAAAGAAAGCCCGTGCTCAGTGACGAAGACCCAAACGCAGCCAAAGGAAAAAAAAATTAATTAATTAAAAAAAGAAAGAACTACCCACCAAGGACAGTAATAAGGAAAAAGTAAGATAGTGAATGTGAAAGTGCCTTGTACAAAGGGATATGCCATGAAGAATGTTATTATTAAAGGAATGTAAGCATGCTGGGAAGCATTTAACACCTGGGAGTTTGGGGCCCAGGAGGACAGTTATACCTTTAGACAGCCAGTACCTTGGTGGCAGAGAACTGGGCTGACTGGCCCAAGAGTCATCTGGATGTGGGAGACCTTATATTTTCATGTGGTTTCTATTCCCTTATGCTCCTCTCATTCTAATCATCCCTCCCCTGGTCTAGCTCCACTTTGGCAAATGAGAAAATATCCTATGAAATGCTTTACCCTGTGTGATTGACAGCCTTCCAAAATCGTCTCCAATAAACCCTGCTTCCATGTATTCACACTCTTGTGTAATCCCTCCTCTTGAGTGTGGGCTGGATTTAGTGGATTGCTTGTAACAAACACCTGAAAGTGATGGGGTATCGGTTCCGAGGCAGAATTGCAAAGACGGTGGATCACGCCTTGTTTGCGCCCTCTTCTGCCTCTCACCTGCTCGCTCTGAGGAAGCAGATTGCCTTTTTGTCAGCTGCCCTATGAAGAGGTACACAAGTGAAGGAACTGAGGGCAACCAGCGGCCAACAGCCGGAGAGGAATTGTCCCCCTCGGTCCAGCACTCCTGGAGAAACCAAGTCTTGCCAACGAGCACATGAGTGAGCTTGGAAGCAGATCCCTTCCCCCATTTGAGCCTTTAGGTGACTGCTGCCACATTGGCTGACACCTGGTTGCAGCCTCATGAGAGACCCTGAGGCAGTGGGCCCAGCTAAGCTGCGCCTGGGTTCCTGACCCACAGAAACCATGAAATAGTAAATGCATATTGTTTTAAACTGCTAAATTTTGGGGTGATTTGTTACGTGGCAATAGATAGCCATGTAAAGTGTCATTCAACACTAAAGAATCAGTGTCATTACACTTCTAGTTTAGTAAATACAACTGAACATTGTATTTCGGTTGGCATTGTATTCCTGTGCCAGGAACATAGTACTGGGGCTTCTCAGGCTATGGAGATGAGCCAGGCAACAGCCCGCTCCCCAGAAGCTCACAGCGGAGGAGGCAGTAGGCATGGGATGGGCAAGGAGGGGGTGGGGGCGAGGCAGAGGAGACATCAGAACAAGCTGCCTGGAGGGAAGGGTGTTTGGAGTGGCCTGAAATGATAGAAGGTAAAGCTAGACCCAGAGAGGGTGAGTGGCCCCAAGTCGCACAGCTAATCCACACAGATCCGCTGGGCTGCACGGGCAGCACAGAGCATGGGTCTCCCCACATTTTCTGGGCAAATGGAACACAACCCAGACAAAGGAATAAGGTGCTGCTGAAGAAAAAAATAACTGCTCTTGCAGAGTTTTGTTTCCTGGGGGAGTGGGGCAGAATTACAGGGTATGGCTGTGGGAAGAATGGGACGTTGACAGAGCTTGGGTCCCCCGCTCCAGGTGCGACAACAGAGGCAGAGCAAGGGTGTGTAAGTCTTCCCGCCAGAAACGTCTTTTATGTCAGGCTGCCCCGCGTTGCCTTCGTCTCTGTCCTGTGCCCTTTCCAGGGCCCCCGGGGTGTTCCTGCCTCCCTCCTCCTTCCCTCCCCCCAGCCCAGGATGCTTCTCATTCCCTGGAAAAGGGCTCAGGGATATTGTGTCGGAGGCAGAGTCAGGCCTGCAGGGTGTGTGCGTGTGTGCGTGTGCGTGTGCGTGTGTGTGTGTGTGAGTGTGCGTGTGTGGAAGTAATTCTTGATCTCAGGGATCCTGCGAGGCAGGAACCAAGCCATTGAGAAACTCCAAAACATGACTCAAGTAGTTTAGGAAAAAGCTTCATTTTACAAGTCACTAGTGGGAGCTGTTTCCAGAACCTACCCAGGCACTCTGCTGATTGCAAATCTACTGGCTTGAGGAACTGGGGATGGGGTAGGCGCTCACCCTCAGGGGACTCGCCAAGCGCTCCCAGCACCCCTCGCCTGACTGCCTTCCACCGCTCTCCTTCCCATCCACTCCTCACCTGTCGCACCTTCACTGCTCCTGACCCCCACTGCACTGAGGAGGCAGCGGCAGGGACGGAGGGGAAAGTCAAGGTTGCTGGCTGGGAACGTTTCTCCTACTCTTCACTTTAATCCCTGACACAGTGTGAGGGGCAACTCTGCAGTGGGGTGGCCTCTGTTCCCATGGCAGGTAGTGGGCTCCATGGAGGGAGGGCGCATGGTGTTGTAGGGCCCACACAGACTCTGGTATCAGGGCTAGTGGCTGCTGCTTTTCCTCGCTGTGTGACTTTGGGCATGTGACTTAACCTCTCTGAACCAGTTTCCTCATTTGTAGAGGAAAGTGGGAGGGGAGATCAAAATTATTATGGGGTATTGTGCCCCCCCCAAAGGATATGTTGGAGTCCTAACCCCCAGGATCTCAGAATGTGACCTTATTTGGAGATAGCTCTTTACAGAGGTCATCAAGTTAAAACAAGTCATTAGGTGGGCCCTAATCTAGCCTCCAGAACTGTGAGACCATAAGTTTCTGATGTGTAAGCCACCCAGTTTGAGGTACTTTGTTATGGCAGCCCTGGTAAACTGATACAGTCATACTCACCAGAAGACACAGAACAAACATCTGGCCTACAGGAAAGACTAATCCCCACGGGGTAGAAGGAAGGGGCTCCTTCTCCTTTCCTGCCCCCATTTTCTTCCAGAGCAAACGTTCCTTGTCTGACAAGCCGTGCTCTGTGAGACCCTGCTGGGGGAGGCAGCTGTGGTGTCAGGTGTCAGGGGGAGGCCACAGGCTCAGGTCCCCGCCCACCAAAGAGTAGACGGTGACACCTGGGACAAGTCATTGAACTTTTCGGAATCTCAGTTTCATCAACTCTAAAGTGAGGCAAATACCCAAACCTCCTCGACTACTTTGAAGGGTTATTGTGAGGCTCAAGTGAGATAATCACGTGTATGGAATCATTTTATAACCCCCCTCAGCATTAATTACTAGTGTGGTTATTCCTGGCATAAGGAGGAATTCTGAAGACACAGCAAGGTGTCATAGGGGAGCATGGAAGGAGGCATCCCTGCTTTGTGGGAAAATGCGATACTGTCCAAGGATCCCACAGAGGCAGAAGCCAGAGGCTTGCTCAGGAGTGTTCCGAGTGCTGTGCCACCTTGAGCTCAGGTATGCTGTCACCAAGTGGCAACAGGAATCCTGCCTATGTTTTGAAACATTTTTTGAGATCTCATGGAGGGGAGGGGTGTGGGGCAGAAATCTACTAATTATTTAGTGCCAGTTCTATGAAGGGGGCTTTGTAGTCGACATCTCACTTAATTCTCTTGAAGAATTGCCCCTAATAACCCCAACTTATAGTTGAAAGGATTGAGTCTCAGGGAGTTTGAGCAACCTGGACTTGTAATGTAAGGACTGTCAAGCCTGGGCTCCTTACACATCCTGACTTTCCAGATGCAACACGGCCATTTCTGCTTGTGGTTCCCCAGCAAGTAAAGTGCTCCAAGACTACTTAACTTAAAAAAAGCACCCATCTGTCATTACACACTTGAGCATTTCATTTACAGATGATGTTTTTGAGAAAATTATAACAAACCTCAAGATATCTGAACACCTTTTTCCTTTACAAGGAACTATTTTTAGTCTTAGCTTTTCCCCTCTTTTTTTGCCCCTTTATCCAGTTTCAAAGAGTTGCAGCTCTTTGTTCTTTCTACTCACTTATTTAAGCTTTTTAAAAAATGCCTCTTCCATTACCAACATGCTAGACTTCCGGCCCCGGCCAAAAACCTTCCCTTCCCCTCAGTGCCTCTCTGTCACCCCAAAGAAGAGAAAGAGAGACACACGCCTGGCCTCTCTCTCCACCTCCTGCAGTGAGGTCCTCACTCTCTCTAAGATAAGGCCAGATGAGCCTCTTTTGGAAAACGCAAAACCCTGTTTTCCCCTTTCTCCACTCAAAGGGAAGCATCTTGGTACTCGATCCTTCAGAACTGGAAGGGAACATCACTCTCCTTTTGCTCTCTCTGGCAAGAGAATTCTCCAGGACTAGAATTTGTGTCAGGGCTGGCAGGACTGCCCTCCTGGGCTTCAGATTCTTTCCCACTTGAATGTGCTGACACTTCTAATGGAGTGGAACGCCTTGGGGGAGACTGAGCTATGGTTTTAGGCTCTCCTTTGTAGGCTCCATCCCAGGACTGGTTAGGGGGTGGGCTCATGCGGGCTTGGTGCCCCTTGAGTCTGAAGGGGCCAGGGACTGAGAGGGGTGGCTGGCTTTTCACTCACAGGGAGAGCTCAGAAAGATGATGTTTTATCAGGAGGCACAGGCCTCAGACCCATCCTCAGGGAGGGTGTGGATTTCTGGCTCTTCTGAGAAGGCTGTTTCCACCCCCTGAGGGCAGAGACCCCTCTCAGTCTCTGTAACCCCAGAGCCTTTTTTGGTGTCTGGTTCATAGCAGGGATGGGGTGAATGTTGGAGGAGAGAGAGAGCATGCTGTCTACATGCCTAAGAAAGTGAACCGGGCACATGGTGGGTGTTCATTTTCTTCTCCTGCTTGGAATCTCAGAAAACAGAGAATTCAGGGCTTGAACAGAAGATTCTGTGTCAAGAAATTACTTCAGCCCAAACTCTCCAGGTAAATGGGTCATGATGATTATCATTTGGGGGAATCAGGGGCCTCTCAGTCCGCCCTCCTGTGGCCTCAGTTCTGCCTTGGATGTCCCTTTCTCTTCTTCCTTTCCTCCCTTGATTTGTTGAGCATCTATTATGCACCAGGCACTGTGTTGGGATGTTAACCTTAAAAAGGCACAGGCCCTTGAAGGGTTTACCACCTGCGGGGGAGTTTTCATCTTAGGCTTCAGCCATCTCCTCCTACTTTGTAGCGTGTTTTACCTTTTGGTAAGGAATTTCATATATTATCTTATTTAATTCTCACAATAGCCTTGGGAGTTTTGTATTACTTATCTTTCTGCTATATTTATCTTTTCCTGTTGTATTTATTCTTCCTGTTGACAATAGAACAATAGGGTCAGGTGGGAAGGAGGGGGCGCGGAAGAGCAGAAGATCCACCCAGAGTCCCTAAGGAGGATGGCTGTTATCCCTCTGCGTGCATCTGACTGACACCTCAGCGCTCGAGTGAAATAGCATTCATTATCCGGTGACATTTCTCAAGCAGCTTCTCACCTCTGCTTCCCCTGAGATGCAATAACAAAGATTCGTCTGATCTTCCTTTCCTCCATCTCCCTGGCTCCCTGCACCTCCAGTTCCTTTTCATCCCTGCGTCTGAGGGCAAACGTTCTCCTGTCTCTAGGTTGTGCCGGCCGGGCAGACTCAGTGGTCTCTGGGGAGACTGGGTGGCTTCCTTCCTCTCACTTCAAAGGGACTTCGGAGCGCTGCACTCCGCGGGGTGAATGCATTTTATTTTTTAGGGGGCTGGAATCAGCTTCTGGGCAGGAACACTTTGGGTGTCTCTTTCCTTTCCATCCCAGGACCTGAAGGGTGGGGCTGGCGAGAGGGCTGTTGGGTGCCTTGGCACCAGTGGGGAGTGCGCTCCTTCCCCAGAAGCTGCTGTGGAGGTGGGTCTGGAGGACTCCGTGGGAGGAGGGCCTGCTGAGGTGGGCGAGGGCTGGGCAGCCAGGGCGTGTTGGCGAGCAGTTCAAACTGACTGGGGAGGCTGGACATCCGGGATGCTTGAGCCAAGCAAACTTCTGAAGGCTCAGCTGTTCCACTGGGAATCTTGTGAAGGGATCCGAGACAGGGAGACCTGCAGAGTGAGGCTTTTTGCCCTCCTCTCTCCTGTCCACCAGGCCGAGCAGCACCAGAGGGAGGGGACAGGAAGATTTCCCTAAAGATGGCTGGAGCATGCTCTAGGCCAGGCCTCCCCTGGGCCCCTCCCTGGGTACACCCAGGCCCCAGAGCCCACCCCCATAATGCCTCCAAGGGGCACCTGCCCATCATACTCTACATTATAGAATCTCTGGCTTCAGCCTGAAGGTCTGGGATTTGGGGGAGAGTGGGAGTAGAACAAAATCTTAACAGGCCCAGAGTGGCTTGGTTTGGTATCTTTAGGGTAATTGGGAGGGAGAGCTTAAAGGGACAATTCATTAATTCAGAAAAGCACTTATTGAACACATGCTCTGTGCTGAGATAGGCCCTGGGACTATAGCGGTGGACCAGACAGACAAAAATGCCTATCATTTTTTTTTTTTTTTTTGCGGTATGCGGGCCTCTCACTGTTGTGGCCTCTCCCATTGCGGAGCACAGGCTCCGGACGCGCAGGCTCAGCGGCCAAGGCTCACGGGCCCAGCCGCTCCGCGGCATGTGGGATCTTCCCGGACCGGGGCATGAACCCGTGTCCCCTGCATCTGCAGGCGGACTCTCAACCACTGCGCCACCAGGGAAGCCCACAAATGCCTATCTTTTTGATCTAACATGTGAGGACTTAAAGATAGTAATTAGATACAAAGATGATTATACGTATTTATGTATTTTTGGTTAGATGGTGATAAGGCTGGGGCCTGGGGACTGCCATGCTCCCTCCCCATGGAGAATGCTTGCTTGTCCAACAGAGACCAGCAGACAAGGGCGATGGACAGAAGTGACGAGAGCTCCGAAGGTGGCGTGTGAGTCTCCAGGCCCAGTGGGCCTACCATCAGCTCTCCTGCATTTCTCAGTCACGTGAGCCAATAAAGCCCTCTCTTTTGGTTCCATTTGATTGGGTTTCTGCCACCTGCAACCGGAAGCATCCTGCCCATCGCATTCCTGCAGCAGCTTGTGTCCCGTCAGGGAGTGCTGAGCAAGTCGCGGGGAAGTTCTTCCCAGCAGCCTGGTGAGGCAGGTGTAACGCTGTCTTTTTTTTTTAGATTTGGAAGTCAGTTCAAAGAGGTTGAGTACAAGTATAAGAATGAGAGAAGTAAGAAGTCACAAAAGGACATGTCTCAAACAGAGGGCAGGTCCTAAGCAGCCATTTTGGCCACCTGCAGACGTCCTGAGGAGCCTGGTTGGCCAGTTTGGGTGGGAGAGGGATGCTGGGAGGACCCTGAGACTACTCCCTGCTGTGGAGGGAGGGGGGAAACTGCCCCGTTTGCTGTGAGGTTGGCCTTTTATTCGTCTCCATTTTCCATGTAAGGAAACTGAGGCTCATTGAGGCCAAAGTCATACAATTGTTAAAAATTCAGCCAGGTCCTTCGATTCCAAGTCTAGGGAGCTTTCTACTCAAAAAATCCTTAAATTTTGGAAACTCTTTGTGGTTTATAAAGCACTTTTCAAAGAGAATGATGAATAGACACAACTGTTAGTCCTGACTTGCACAGTTCTTCCCAAAGATAGCTGGCATGATATGGTAGAAGAGAAAACACAAGATTTGGAAGCCTTCTGCAAATTGTAGCACTCTCTGAAAATGTTTCTGTTGTTTCTCTTACATTATTTGCATATTTTTACTGTGGAAATTTAAGGGGACACTTTCGTTCTTTCTGTGTCCTTATTCAGTGGCTATAAATTGTCTGCCACACAGTAGGAATAAATATTAAGTGGCTGACTGAAGCCTCAGGCCTTGCTCTGCCTCCTTAAGACAGGCTTCTCTGAGCCCAGCTGCTGACCAGTCCTTCCCTCCTTGACGAGAGTGGGAATATCCTTCCTTCTGTGTTTCGCACTTGACCCCCTCGGCAGCCCTGTAATGTCTGCCCTGCCTCTCTCCTTTCCCTCTGTCAGTGAGTCACCTTGGGTGCTCCACTGTGGACCACATATCTCATTGCAAACAGGAGGCTGGACAGATGGATGGTGAAAGGGACTCCCATAGCCCATCTCCCTGGGTTGCTGGGGAAGAAATAAATGACTCAGCGCTGGCCCACAGGACTGTGACACCAGCCCTACTGGCTGCAGCGGCATGGGGAGTGGAGGGCTTGCTTCTGCAGCCCTGCTCCCTGACTCAAGCCTGAAGGCCTGGACCTGCTTTCTGGGCCTCAGAAGCCTCTGATCAGACCTCCTAACCTTGTGGGGTAACTGGATTAGCTGGAGAAAAAGAGTGGCTCCTTTTGTCCTGCTAGACTGGACTCTGCCTGCAGGATCCCAGGAAGAAAACGGCTGGGGCTGCAGGCTCCAGGGCTCTATCTTGGCCTCTGGGGGCACTGGTCCAGTCTGCTCTGGGGTCTCATTATCTTACCCTGTTTGCAGTATGTGACGGTGTAAGGCCAGCCTGTGGCTCAGCCACTGAACATGGAATCGGAGAGAATAAGAAAGCAGGGGCCTTAGGAGAAGAGCCTCCCTGCTCCCAGGAATGCACCAAGCCTGTCTGCGTGACGCAGCTCCACTTCCTTGCCCCAGCAGAAGCCGTTCTCCGGGTTAGGGTGCTCTGGGCAGGCAGCCTGGTGGGATACACTTTGGCATCAAAGAGACCTAAATTCACATCCCTCTGTACTGCTTCCTGGCCATGTGTCCTTGAACCTCTCTGAACCAGTTTCCTCACGTTGCAAAATTGGAGAGCTGACGTGAGAGGGCAAAGGGTTTCTCTGTGGGGAGAAGTTTTGGTGTAAAAGATCATGATGATGTGGCTCCCAGAAGGCAGAATGTGGGCACGTGGGCTCTTTTGTCAAATACGCTCTGGATTCTGGGCAAATGGTTTTTGTAAGGGCCTGGTGTATATAAAAATTTACATCGTCCCAAATCAGAGTGCAATCACCATCCTGGCATCTGAGCTTGTGTGATCCTGTAAAAGAAATGCCACAAAAGACAGTGGGAGCAATCTGTTCACTAGACCACCATCTTGGCACTGGAGGCTGGCACAAGGGTTCAGGGCAATCCCACAGGTGGAAGCCCAAGACATCTGGTCAACCCCACATGCTTGGAAGTGAAGTGTGGGTAAAGAATTGGAGAATGACCTGAAGAGGAAGAATTGAAAGGGACCTTAGAAAATTGTGAGGAAGACATTCCAAAGCCCAGAACTCTGAGGCTCAGGCCTGGGACAGGAGTCCAGCTTGCCCAGGTCCAAGGGCAAGATCTAGCCAAGGCTAGATCTTTTCATGACTCAGTGCTAAATTACATCTTGGATTTAAAATGCAAGAAGGAGATTGAGACTTTCAGAGCAGGAGGGGGACTTAAAATGGCTAAGTCCAGCTTCCTAGGGCCCAGACTAAGGACATAGGAAAGGAAAGAAGCAGCTTCCTCCCACTCCAGTTCATCTGTTCGACTGTGCTGAAGTGGAAGCTGTGTGATGGTACCTGGGGCTGCAGTTGTGTGGATCTGGGCGTGTTCCAGGGCTGTGTGCTGTGGGTGTGCAGTGGAGCTGTGCATTGGCCTGCAGCCCAGGGGCATTATTCTGGTGTTGACTCGCCTTTGAGGCGTGGCCAGACATTGAGTATTGGGTCGGAGGAAGGCACAGGCCTCCTTACTTGAGGGGTGAGGAGGGAGGGACAGAGGGGAGACTTCCTTTCCTGCCTTTTGGGGAATCCCAACTCCATTCCCCAATCCTGGGAGCTTGATGGACTGAGGAAGATCCTCTCCCAAGAGGGCAGTTCCTGTGACAATAGCCCTCCTTGGGGCGGGTGTGTGTGTGTGTGTGTGTGCCTGGCCTCTGCACACATGTCTTAGGGTCCTGCTGTTCCTGCCCCAGCTGCCCCACAGGCTACTGGTCAATTCCTGATGACTCAGTGGGAGCTGAACCCCAAGGCAGGTGGACTTTCCTGGAGCAGCTCTCCGAGGCCCTGGTATATATACTTCCCAAACTCAGGATCCCAGTCTTTGCACAAATTCATGGAGATGGGCCAAGAGAAAAACATCTGGGAACGTTTCTACTTGTTCACTGTCCAAGGGAGGGACTGAGGAGCAAGGGGACCAGGCCGGCATTGCCTCCCAGGCTGCATGGAGAAGGGGGACCCCGCGGGAAAAGTATGCTTGCCCAGAAGTTTGCCTCCTGGATCCTCTGAAAGACCGACCCCTCAAGTTCCTCTCCTCCTGCACCCAATTCTATCACATTCTCTTCATTAGTAGAAAGAGCACCAGACCAGTAGGTAGGAGACTCAGGCTCCAGCGCTGACTGTGTCACTGTTTCCGGGTGATCTTAGGTAAGTTGCTGTCTCCTGGTTTGTTTATCTGCAAAGGGGAAATAATCATCAAATCTGTTCTACTGGTTATTTTTAGATGCAGTGAGATGATGTAGGTGAAAGAGCTTTGGAAAATGTATGCAATGCTACACAACTGTATGGTATTATTATCAAACAACTCTGAGCACTTACTCATTGCTCATAGCCATCCCTGGCCGTTTAATGTGCTTCCTCTTAGGGACACCAGAGCCAGGGCTTCTTCCTCTTTAATGTGACAATGAATCACCTGGGATTTTGTAAAAATGCAGGTTCTGATTCAGCAGGTCTGAGGTGGCCTTTGATTCTGTATTTCCTTGCTTCCAGATGATGGTCTTGGGGACCACAGGTGAGTAGCAAGGACCTGAACTACCCCCTCATAGGAAAGGACCTTTCTACAGTCGATTGAAAAGACACAGCTCAGAAAATAGAGCAGAAGTATCAGTTTATTAAAATAACTTCCAATCAAAGATGGCCTGTTGGTCACAAATGATACATTTTGGTTTCTGAAAAGACAGAGAGCAAGAGGTGGGTGGGGGAGAGAGACACAGAGAGACCCGGGAGACTTCTTCAGGGGGCCAAGAAGCCCTGGACACATCACTTCCTAGACTTCTCTGAGGAGCAGCCATTGTTGGTCTTACTAAGAGAGTCTGTGCTGCCCATTCTTGAGCCCACACTGTTGAGGAGTTTGTCAATTTTTCCTGGGATGTTCTGCTTCTCCTCATTCTCAGTCTCCCGGTGGTAAAAGTAGTTAAAGTTGGAGACAATGACAGGCACAGGGAGGGCAACGGTGAGGACCCCTGCAATGGCACACAGAGTACCCACAATTTTCCCTCCTGGGGTGGTTGGGCACATGTCCCCATAGCCCACAGTTGTCATGGTGACCACCGCCCACCAGAAGCCATCAGGAATGCTAGAGAAATGGGACTCTGGCTCGTCCACCTCAGCAAAGTAGACTGCACTGGAGAAAAGGATGACCCCAATAAAAAGGAAAAAAATGAGCAGCCCCAGCTCCCGCATGGAAGCCTTCAGCGTCTGCCCCAGGATCTGCAGCCCCTTGGAGTGGCGGGAGAGCTTGAAGATGCGGAAGACCCTCACCAGGCGGATGACCCTCAGGATGGCCAGGGACATGTTCTGCTGGGTGCTCGGCTCTGTCTCCTGGACCAGCTCCGTGATGAGGGTTGCAAAGTAGGGGATGATGGAGATGATATCGATGATGTTTATGATGTTCCTGAAGAAGTCGGTCTTGCTGGGGCAGACCACAAAGCGGAGCACCAGCTCGAAGGTGAACCACATGATGCAGGTGGACTCCACCACGAAGAAAGGGTCGGTGAACATGGTGTGGGAGAGGACGGTCTTGCTCATGTTGAGGCTGGAGTCTCTCACCACCTTCAGTTCCCTGTCTTCTTGGAACTCGGGAAGTGTCTCGAGGCAGAAGACGGTGATGGAGATGACCACGACCAAGACAGAGACCATGGCCACACCACGGGCGGCGCTGGAGCTCTCAGGGTACTCGAAGAGGAGCCAGAACTGCCGGTGGATATCGTTGGTGGGGAGCAATGTTTCAGGATCTTTGATGAAGCCTTCATCCTCTCGGAACTGGTCCATGGCCTCACTGCCCAGTTCATAGAAGGAGATCTCATCAGCAAAGACGTCGATAGGGACACTGGCCGGGCGCCGGATTTTCCCACCTGACTGGTAATAATATAGGATTCCATCAAAACTGGGCCGGTTCCTGTCAAAGAAATATTCATTTCTCATGGAGTCAAAGAACTGCATCCTTTTCTCCCAGTCTCCCAGGAGGGTCTCTGGGAACTGATTGAGTGTTCTGAGCTGGGTCTCGAACCTTAGCCCAGCAATGTTGATGATCACCCGCTGGTTTCCTTCATTCAAGACCGCTGCCTCAGGCCCTGGGGGATCGATGTAGTCTCCTGGGAGCTTGGAGAAGGCCGTCTCATGGTTGGTGCTGTCGTTGTTGAAGATATTCCAGTTGGAGAAGGAGCTGCTCCCAGTCTGGCCTTTCGGGGTGGTTAGGTCAAAGTCTGTGGCATAGCCTGGCTCTTCCTGGATTTCATCTGAGTTATCAAAATTGACCAGGGCAACCTCCATTTCTTTCCAGCCACACGCATCCATCCTAGGGGAGTCAGGGAAGCAGCCTGAAGACCCTCCGTCTTCCCTGCCTGCTGTGAGCTGTGGAGAGGAAGAAGGGCATCATGGAGGAGCTAGGACAGGGTACAGCTGGCTCTGAACTATTGAGGTAAGTTTTCCAACGGATTAAAAAATGGTTTATTTTTAACTTGGGATGGAACCTTCTGCCTATTTTGGCAACATTCTTCTTGAAATCCATTTGCTCCCTCTGAGTCTGCGCACACTAATAATTAGAAGAAATTGCAATGATGGAGCCTGGCTGAGAGGGGAAAACTTCCTCCAGCCAAAAAGGGTCTCTGTACACCATGGCGGAGAGAGGCCATAATGGAGAAGTTCACGTTTCTTAATAAAATGTATAATTTTGTACTTGTATGAAGTCCTCCAGTTTACCCAACACTTTTCATGCCCAATCTCAACCTTAACTTTTTTCTTTTTCTCACACTTAACGGCCAGTCCCTCACATATTCTGTTGGGCATTATATCTTCAAAATATATCTAGAGTTCAACCATTTCTTAACACCTCCACCACTACCTCTGGGAGCCAGCTGGGATTCTGTGGGGTAGGGAGAACAAGACAATGGAGGCGAGGTGGGCAACCACTCTCCTCCCCAGCAATAAGCCGTCTGTGCCTTAACCCTTCCTCTGTAGGTAACTCCTAGGGTTGTTCTGAGGGTACATTAACTGAGATAGCATATGTAAAATGCCTGGTGGAAAGATCATTAAATTTATAGCCATTGTTTTTGTGAACTTCCCCACGTAACAGGGACTTTCGAAGACAATAGCCACTGGTATTTTTATGGCCTAAGTCCAAGGTGTTTATGGGGAATGGTTTCATTAAAAATCATTCAGGCAGTGGGAAGTAAGTAATTGTGTGTGTGTGTGTGTGTGTGTGTGTGTGTGTGTGTGTGTGTGTGTGTGTTGGGGGTGGGGTTAAGGAGAGCATGCCCAGTGAGCTTGGATATCCACAAACCTAGACTAAAAGTCCTTCCTTAGGTCCATTCAACCTTTGATTTCAACATAAGAACCCTGAAACCAGGCACACTGGGGGTCAGGGTGGGAAAGGTAAAATCTATAGTGGTCATAGCCTTGAAGTAGTTTCATTTACAGATGACAAGGGTATCCTGTAGGGTTCAGTGTTGTAGTCTTTTCAAAGTGATTCCACATTCACTTAAATGACAATAATCATGTGAGGTTGGAAAATGTTATTTCCATTTTACAGATGGGGAAACTGAGTCACAGGAGCCAAGTGACCTTCCCAAGGTCACACAACTAGTGGCACAGAGACCCGACATGAACCTGCCTCCCGGCCTGGGAGACCCACTAGACCATGGGTGCCCTGCGTGGAAGCTGAGGCCTCGTGGGGAGATGCAGGCCAGGGCCTCAGAAGTGTGGGAGTTCAGAGCTCTTTCGGTCCCACACCCTCCTTTCTCAGTTCAGGGCAATGTGTGGGGTGAAGAGCTCAGGTTAGGGTGGCCTGCCCTACCTCTTGGGAGTGTGCAGCCTTTGCAAGCTGCCTAATTTCACTGAGCTGCAGCTTCCTGGGCTGTGGAATAGGGAGGATGTGCCCACTGCTGAGCATGTCAGGTATCATGTGAGGAATAGTGGGGTTGGAAGGCAGGATGGAGCTGAGACCCGAGCCAGTTACTGTGAGCTGGAATCCTGGCTCTGCACACAGTAAGCCCTGGAGAAATATTTGCTATTCCTTCACAGTGATCCATGTGATAATTTAGAGGGTCCCATCCTGGGCCACTTGGCTGCCGGGCAGAGGTGGGACCAGGACTCCAGCTCTGTGTCCACCTTGTGACTTCAGAGCTGCACATTCTTCTTTGGAATTCTGGCCCTGAGTGAAGCTTTGGGGTACTTCCTTCTTGGGGTGAATCCCACCCCATTGTATCTAGACTGAGTGGAAGAGGTACATCTGGGGGCTCTGGGGCAGGGACTGGGAACCACTTCCAAGTGGCTAGAGTGGGCCCGTATCAGGAGCCTTCTCCTTTTTATCAGGGGGTAGAAGGCATGTGGGGATGAGGGAGAGCTCCTTTGGCCAAAGTAACTTCCTCTCCTGGGAGCCAGGCCACTTCTCTTCCCCACTCCCCCTCTCCTCTTTGCTGTTTCCACCCCCAGCTCAAAGTGACAGATACGGGGGTGGCTGAAGATGGTCAGGTGGTGTAGGAGGGGGTGGAACAGTGCCAAGTTCAAACAGCATATTCTGCGGTCTACAGAGGTGTGCTGTACAGTTGCTCCACATGTTACATTTAGATTAGCAAATGTTGGTCATTATAGACAGAGGGAAGAGAGAACTGGTCTTGGGAACAAGAGACCCGGCTTGAGGCTCTGCCCCAGCACTTAGGAGTTGTATATGTTTGAGCAAATCACTGGATTTTTATAAGCCTCAGTTTTCTGATCTGTAAAATGGGGAAAATAATGATAATTCCCATCTCAAAGATCATACTGAGGACTAAATGAGGTAATGACAGTGAGAACACTTAGTAAGTTATTGCAAAAATGAAAGGAATTACCCTGCCTAGTCCCCTCCCCTCTGTTCCATACATAAAAGCAACACAACATATTTGTGGGCAGAAAACACATTCTATGTGGCCTCAAATGGCCCCAGGAGGAATTCTCAGCTCACTGTCCTCTGATCCGCTCTCCCTATCCTGCCTCCTTGACTTTGTGCCTGTTTTGCTTCTGCCTGGCATCCATGTTCCCTTCCTCTGTCTCTCCTCTTCCTCCCTGCCCATCTGGGGACTGTTCGGGTCCTGCTTGTCTGACGAGCCTGGCCTGGCCAGTCCCGTTTGGAGAGTCCTCTGCCTGCCCTGAGTCCCCGCCTCCCTGCCCAGATCGCTCACGTTTGCACTCAGTTTGGAGCCCCCGCGTCCACAGGGTCAGCCTCAGCGCTTCTGCTCTCTTGTGAGCTTTGAGAGTGCAGGAGTATCTTATGGTTTTTCCTTCTGCCCTGCACGGTCTTGGGGGACAAGATTCACCTCTGATGATCCCCACCTGCGTCAGCCCAGTGCCCAGCTCAACGTGGCTGATGACGGTCAGGGTGGTGTAGGAGGTGGTGGGCAGTGCCAAGTTCAAGCAGGGTTTTCTGTGGATGCGCAGTGAATACCTGTTAAGTAGGTGAATGCATCAGTGAAAAGAGAAGTTCATGCTCACAGGAACAGGGATCATATCTGTTTCGCGCACCATTATGATTCCAGGACCTAGCCCAGGGCTGAGCCCAATTAACCTCTGGTGAATGAATGAATGAGGGAGGAATGAACGAAGTGAGGCAGATAGCATCCGGGAATTGCAATACTTCCCCTGCTTTATGATCCCTGACAATTTGTATTTCCTCATCAAGACTCCATTTAAAAAATCTGTAATAAGAAAATACACTGAGTCAAAGAAGGCAGATAAAAAAAGGGTACATATAGAGTAGTTCCATTTATACAAAATTCTAGAAACAGCAAACTAACCTAGAGTGACAAAAAGCAGTTCGGCAGTTGCCTGGGGATGGGGGTGGGGAGGGAGAAGAAGGGATTACCAAGGGGCCGAGGGAACTCTTTTAGGGATGACGGTTATGTTTATCTTGATGGTTTCACAGAAGTATACATATGTCTAAACTCGTCAAGTTGCACACTTTAAATGTAGTATGCATCATTTTATCTCAGTACAGCTGTTAAAAAAAAAAAACAAAAAGGCAAACAGCAAACAAAAACAGGGAATAAAAGTGTATCGTCCGCTGATGAGTCGTCAAAGTTTTGTAAGGACTAAAGGGGATACGGGGATGCTTTGTAAACTGCATAGGTCACGGGAAGGAGGAGGTCACTCTAACGTAGAACTCACCTCAATGCCAGTGCCACGCCCTCATGCTGCAAGGGCTCAGCATATAATTTAGAAAGTGAACGCATCCTGGAGCCAGGGCTGAGTGAGGCTCCCAGGGACACCCAGCAGGCTGCACTTCTGCAGAGCGGGCAGTGGGAAGTGTGCACATGAAGGCAGCCCCTGGCCCCGGCAGGCCGGCTCCCCTTCAGCTTAGCGCTTGGCATTTCGTCTGTTCGGTGGCAGGAGACAAGCCACTGTCTGCACCGGGAAATATCCACTCCTCTGGAGAAGTTTCATTCTACCTTAAATAGGCCTTTGCAATTACCATTCAGGAGCCAAGATGGAAGTTGGTTTTGACCTTGGGTCACCCTCCTCCCCCCATACTGGCCCCCTGGGAGGAGATGGACACTCTGGGTGGGGTGGGGCACCCCAGGGAGGGCTGGGATACTTGGAGGCCAGCTCCCATCGTGCCGGGCAGCATCCCGGAGCCTCCTCTGCTTGCCGTTCTCGATAGCTTTCCCTGAGTCTCGCATCTTTTCATCTGCCCAGCATTCTAGGGCTTCGATAGAATTACCAGTACTCAAGGCTGAACCGTCACCCACAGCTGAAGTGATCGTAGTATTCAAGAGTCTTCTACGACGTCTGATTCCATTCGTAATCTCCGCCTTGCCTGGCACAGTGCTGAGACAACGTGGTGGGTTGAAACAACCTCTTTTCCCCTCTGAACATACTTGTGTTTTCCTCCCTCCAGGCCACTATTTGTGCAGGTCCTGCCATTTGCATCCCTTCCTTCTGACTTGAGCTGAAGATACAGCTTTCCCTAAGGAGTCAGGTAGAGGTACTCTCGCTCTCCTGAGAATCCCCGCACAACGGTTTGGCACGTTATTTGAACCACGTCTCATCTCCCCAGAGCCCTGTCATCTTCTGGTCCCTTGGCATCTTTGTACAGGGAGGATGCTGGTCCACTCACTGTCCCCAGTGCATCTTACACCTCCCCCTCTTCTGACCTTTGCTCCTTTCCCTCCCCCAGAGCCAGATGGGCTTGGGTTTGAATCTTAGCTGTGCGCTCAGTAGGTACATGGCCTTGGGCAAATCACCACCTCCATAAACAACGCTTTCTTCCTCTCCAAATGGGTCTAATCATAGCTTCCCTCAGGGTTCTTGGGGGAAGAAGGGATAACGTATGTTGTGAATAGCACGCAGGACACTTAGCAGGCATCCCTACCGTTTACACCCCGTCTGTGCTGGGAAGCCTTCGAGGCTGCCTGGTGTGGACCACAGTGACTCCAGCTGCCTCCCCGCCCTCTGTAGCACGTCACTTTTGCACCCAGTCTGCGGATGTGGCTTTGTTGCTCTGGTGATCTCTTCCTGGACTAGACTGGGCACTTCCTGCAGGCAGGGTGTGCGGGGCCGGCCCCGTGCCTCTCCCAGAGAGATGTTCCACAGATGTCTGTGGGTCTGGCCGTCAGGTTTGCCGAGTGATATAGAGCAGTCAGTTGCCCTGGGTTGCCTAGCTACCCCAACACTTCCTCTACTTTCTGGTGAGGCAGCAGCCATCCCTGAGTCAGAGAACGGCTGAAAGAAGTCATCATGCCAACACCTGTGAGCACCGCAACACGGGGCCCCGAGAGCCCCAGGGACGGGGGATGCAGAACTGAGTAGAAGGCAAGCTCAGACGTCACAGGGCTGGCAGCAGATGCGGGACGAGGCAATGGGCAGGTGGGCCTGGCACGGGGTGGTTTTCCACTGCCGGTTGTCCAGTGAACGAGAGGAAGGAGTGGCTGGAAGACAGACGCTGGCGCTGCTTGTGTCCGGACAGAAGAGGGCGCTGTTGTTCTGTTGGAAGCAATCCTTGGTCCCCTCAGCATAGATGACTCCACAGTGCCCCTTCCTTCCATCTGTGAGCTGCTTCTCTTCCTCTCGCGGCTCCAGCCAGGCCTCCGGTCAGCTGACTGTCTCTCCAGGTGGCTCTCACGCTGCCTTTTCCCCGTCTCAGCCCCGCCCTCGGTCCAAGCCCCATCTCTTCCTCTCATCCTGAACCACTGGTCCGGCCTCAGTTAGGAGCCTGAAGAGCATAGGCTCTGGTCCTCTCTGCCTCCTAGCGGTCAGGATTGTTAACCCACCTTCCAAGGGCCTCAGTTTCCCCACGTGGGGAATAGTAAGATGGAGTCTTGGGTAAGACTTGCTGGCTCAGCTGCCCTCCCGAGCCCTCCTGTCCCTGTGGGGAGGTAACCCAAGCCCTCCGCTCGCCCAGCCGTCCTGGCAGAAGGCAGCAGGTGGAAATGGGAGCCTGGGAGGCATCAGAGGGGTAGAGCTTGAAGCTGAGACCAGCATCCTGCCGGGAGACCTGAACCCAGTGGGGTAGGTGGAGGCAGTCAGCAGGCTGGGGTGGGGGTCTGCAATGGGGTCAGCTCCCTGGGGAGTGAGAGGCAGCCTCCCCACCCTAGTTAAGAACTCAGGCTCTGGGGAAGACGGGACAGCCCCCTCTCAAGCCTGGCTTGACCATGTCCTGTCTGTGTGATGGAGGACAAGTGGCCTCACCAGCACCCGCCTCGTAAGTGTGTGATGAGGAAGTGATGCCGCATAGAAAGCACACCGCGTGTGACAGGTGCTCAGCGGTAGCTCGGGTCCGTAGGACCACAGGTCAGGGGCGGGGGTGGGATGACCCTTCTCTGTTCCCTCTTGGGCACTATTAAAATGTGTGGGTCACAGCCCCACTGCTGCAGCAGCTGGGCCCTTTAGGAGGCTGTCCATGCTCAGGCGGAGTCTGCAGGCACAAGCATGCTCATCGGGGAGGGGGCGGCCTGGGGGCAGACATCTCTGGGGCCATCCAAGGCGGATGACAGGACTTGTATGGCCCGTATTGTAAGCCTCTCACCCGAGGTGAAGCTGCTTATTCCTGTCCACTCCCGTCACCTACACTCCTGCTGGCCAAGCGTTTCCACACAGGATTTGAGCACCACAATGGCCCCTAAGGCAGGTAGGGATTATCATTCCCTTTTAACAAATAGAAAAGCGGATGACTGCACAAAGGTCGTTTGGTCAGTAAGTCATGGAGCTGTGACTCAAACTCAAGTTTTCTAGCTCCAAAGCCAACATTCTTCCCTCTATCCTATAGTCCCACCAGAGCAGATCCACTACTGTATGTGACCTAGTCTCATTCTGCCAGGGACGATGCCCGAGACGCAGGCACACAGAGACATGGATATACACACAGCCACACGTGCACAGTCACACATGGTCACACACAGCCACAGACCCACGTAGACACACTCAGACACACACATTAATATGGCTGTGTGTGACTTCTCACCCTAATAGTCACAGACACACACTTGCTACACAGAAAATTACCAAGACACCTGTGCACATAGATAGACATGTGCTCACGTACAGATACGCAGAGGCACACAAGTGGGCTTCCACGTACAAACTTGCGGCCGCAGAAACCACCTACGTTCACAAGACGTTGCTGTCCCAGGTGTGCCCTGACGCCCCCTCCCCTATCTAGTCTGTCTGCCTCTTAGAACAGAAGAATGTTCTGCTACTTGGAGCCATCGAAGGAAGACAGGAGGGCTGGAAGGGCTCAGGGAGCCGTCATGTGGCTCTCTTCCTTGCTAGGGCAGGGAGGGCCCTGCGTGGGCAGAGAGCATCTCTCTCCCTGCAGGGACTGCTCAAGGACAGAGCTGTCTTCTGAAAGAGACAGAACGATCTGGGCAAGAGCTCTTTCACTGAGAACACGAGCAGCAGCAGCGATGCTGAAGAGAATGACCACAGGATAATTCCTTCCAGCAGGAACATAAGGGCTTACAAGGTAACTGCTGTTGACCATGAGACTGGAACAGCTCCCCCCGACATTGGGGGAAATATTTTGCAGCCTTATTTAAGGTTAAGGATGCACTGATTTTCTTCCCTGATTTTCTCAATAACATGTTACGATTCATCATTATAAATTTACTGAAAACTGCCTCATCCCCTTCCGCATCATCCCAGAAGGCAGCTTGCAGAGTGGTTACAAGCATGGACTCTGGAGCCAGCAGGACTAGGTTTCCAACTGTGACCAACTAGCCCTACACAAGTCACTTAGTCTCTGTGCCTCAGTTTCTTCATCTGTAAAATGGAGAGACTATCTATATCTTAGGGCTGTCAAACTGATTAAAGGAGTGAATGTTTGTAAAACACTTAGAACAGCGCTGGCCACGTGGTGAATGCTACGTAAAGCTTGCTCACACTGTATTTAGGAGCCTGGGCCTGGCTGCCCCACTAAATAGCTGCCTTGCCTTGGCCTGGATTTGAGAGCATAACTGGGGCCTTCCTTCAGCGCCTCTATCATTGTCTGAGCTCACATTGTTTTCTCCTTCCCCCAGGCTGTGCCCCAGTCAGGTTCTCTGTTCAGGTAAAGGCTTCTTTTTCCCTGACCTTCACACCCCATCAGCTTCCAAACCCTGTGGATCTGCCTCCTTGAGGCCCCATCTCCCCATCACCACATCCCCGTCAGCCTGCTCAGACCTCATCTCTCGCCTGATTGCTACCATGTTCTCCCCATGTGGTTTCTTCACAGCCAGATGGACCCAGTCACCCCTGTCCAAGGGCTCCAGTGGATTCCTCCACCCCCAGATCAAAGCCTCCACCTTCCTCAGCCTGGCACGAATCCTGGGCCTTTTTCCTCCCACGCTGTGGTGGAACCCCGCCCTCCTCTAGTCTCTGAAGCCAATTCCGGGGTCTGTGGACACATGTGGTACCCTCCAGGGAACCGAAGGGGAGGGACCAGCTTGGCCCCGCTCCACCTGGCAGTCACTCAACACCCCTTCTTCTTCTCACCTTCCTCTCCCTGTCTGGGTTGCCCAGGGCCAGGGAAGTAGGTCCTGGGGCTAAGAGTTGACACTGAACAACAAAATGCCAAATGCCAGCCTCTCCTTTTTGCAAGAACCCTCAACCTTGAGTTATTTTCTTGGGATCACCTCCCTAAAGAACCACCCCATAGCTGTGTTCCAGGATGTATTAAGCTGTGTGACCTTGGGCAAGTTACTTAACATCTCTGTGCCTTAATTGCCTTATTTGTAAAGCAGGGATAATAATAACACACATTATTGTTATTAGAGAGATCTGGGGGGAGGATTCATATCCTTGGGTCACCCCAGTACCTAGTATGTTGCCTTGCACATAGAAGAACCTTTGTAAATCTCTGTTGAATAATTCATTGATTGGTACACAAAGGCGTGAGCCAGTGGAACGCAGCGCTTATGGTGGAATTGTAGCCATCTGCCTGTGTGGGGTGGAGCGGGCAGTGGAAGCTGCCTATGTGCCTGACAAAATACCACAGAGGCCATTGTCTATTCTCCTGACTAAAGTTCTTCTGCTTCTGGCTTCTGGGCCTGTTCTTCTATTGGCTCTTACGTGGGACACTGGGCAGTGGGGCTCTGGGGCCTCCTTAAGCCCCAAGAAAGCTCTGGAATTTCTGGAGCAGAAATGGTGGGGATCCCAGGACAGCTATGCTTTCTTCCGGTGCAAAGACAAGGCTCAGTTTTAGGTGAGGGATTGAAACTGGTGTTCTTGGAAGGCTCTGAGCTAAATGACCTAGGAATGTGGACCGTCAGAATGATGCGTCTCTCTAAGAGCAGGCTGGGAAGCGAGCCCATCTGGGTAGCTCGTGCTTGCTGCCCTGCATGCAGCTGAATTTTCCCGGAAAGCTTCAGGAACTCTAGGAGAAAGACACTTGGGGCCCTTTGATAGGCGGGTAAGATCTAGGTGCAGAAATTGAAGTGTGGGTCAAAGGGAAACATGTGGCCAAGAACTCACCAGCAGGAGCAGTGGATGAGAAGGTGCTTCGGGTTCAGCCTGTGTGAGCCTCGGATGCCCCCCAGCTCAGCTCTCCGTGGCCAAAGGGACCTGCTGGTCTCAGGGCAGACGGGCAGAGTGGCAGGAGGAGCTTGCCCAGCTGATGCCTGGGATTCAGAAATCCTATCCTATGAAATAGGATCGCGCTGGCTGTCTCTGTCTCTGGAGGAAGCTTGAGAGAGAGACGATCCAGTGAGAGGCAGTGGGCAGGGTGTGAAGTGCAGGGCCCCAGAGGCAAACCTGGCAAAATGAACTCCGGAAAGGATGGCCCTCCACGTTCATGGCGGATGGTGCACAGATCAGATACTGATCCAGAGGCTGAATTAGTATGACTCAATTTTTTTTTTTTTTTTTTTGCGGTACGCAGGCCTCTCACTGTTGTGGCCTCTCCCGTTGCGGAGCACAGGCTCCGGACGCGCAGGCTCAGTGGCCATGGCCCACGGGCCCAGCCGCTCCGCGGCATGTGGGATCCTCCCGGACCGGGACACGAACCTGCGTCCCCTGCATCGGCAGGCGGACTCTCAACCACTGCGCCACCAGGGAAGCCCAGGAGTGAGTCATCTGACGGGAGTGGGAGATGGAGGCGGGCTCAGGGAGTGGGTTGAGGTATCCTCAGCTCTCAGTTCTGCTTAGTAGTTAATATTGATCAGATTAATCATCCTTAAGCTATGAGTGTTGTTAAACGTCTTCACAGATGTGACTAAGCCACGACCAGGAGAAAAGGTTTCTCCTGGTCCAAATGAGTCAGATAGGCCAACATTTATTTATTCATTTTAAGTCCAGCAACATTTATTGTGCCCCTATGTGTCTGGCACTGTGCTGGGGGCTGGGATATGGGGTGGAGCCCCTTGGCATGGCTGAGTCCATGCCCTGGACATAACTTTGCACCAGGTGACCTCCCACGTGTTTTTTTTTAATAGCTTTATTTTGATTTAATGGACATACAATGAATTGCACATATTAAAAGTGCAAAATTTGATAACTTTGGACACAAGCATATACCCATGAAACCATCACAAACAATCAAGATAGTGAACATCTCCATCACCCCCAAAAGTTTCCTTGAGTTCCTTTGTAATTCTTCCTTCCTGCCCGCACCCCTCTCCTGCCAGTTCTCAATGAACTGCAGGTCTGTCTTCTGTCACTATAGATTAGTTGGCATTTTCTAGAATTTTATATAAATGGAATAATATAGTATGCATTCTTTTTTTGTCTGGTTCTTTTCACTCAGCAGAATTATTTTAAGATTCTTCCATGTTGTTACATGTATCAGCAGCTCATTCCTTTTTTATTATTGTAGGGTATTCCACTGTGTGGATGTAAGACACAATGGTCATCCCTTCACTTGTTGGTAGACATTTGTGTTGTTTCTAATTTTTTGGCTTTTACAAATAAAGCTGTTATGAGCGTTCAGACCCTAGTCTCTGTATGAACTTACACTTTCGTTTCCTTTGGGCCGATATATAGGAGCTCCTACCAGTTTGATAGATTTAAATGCCCAGTGTCTGCAAGCAATCCCAGATTGGCTGAATCTTCCATCATCTTTTCCTTAAAGAGAAAGAAGGTAAATATGCACAGGTACCTTGAGGACAAATGGAAGAAGTTGGAGGCAGAGGGGAAGCTTTCTAAGTGATCACAGCTAAAAAGCATTTTCCTTTGAGACAGCAGGACATGCTCCTTTACAGTGTCGCTACCAGGGCTTAGCAGCTAGTCATCAGCTTTGTCCTTGAGGCTGCCATCCTGGGCACAGCTGTGGCCAGAGGAGAGGCCCGGTTCAGCCTCCTAGGCAGCAAGTGGCTTACATGGACCTGGGAGAGATGCTAAGCAATGGCTCTAGAAGCCAGGGCAGTTGAGGGATGGTGGGCCCTGGTGTCAGCTCTGGGCTGTTTCCTCCTTGCCCCTCTAATGCAGACCTCACATCACACTTTGCATGTAATTCCATTTGGTTTCAAGTAACCTTTCCTTTGTCTCAGTTCTGAGTCTGCTCAGAAGCAGCTTGCCTGGGGGTACTGGGATACCCCTTCCATCTGGGTAGCTGGGCTCCACCTGGCTGGGGCTCAGCACCCCTTACCCTGAGGGCTCTGAGAAGCGGCTTCCAGGCACCCGAATCCTGTCTTAGAGGGATGGGGAGCTGGGGTGGGGGCACAGCTTCTGCGTACCTCCAGTGACTTATCAATTGGTTACATTGTTCATTTACTCAACAACCAGTTACTGGGCACAGAAACTGTGCTGGGTGCTTGGGTTATGGGAGAACAAATGCGAACACCTTCTCAGGTCCAGAGGGTAGCCCGATGGGACGGCGACAACAGCTTCACTCCAAGCAGAAGAGAGCTACTTTGCAGACAAGCTCCAGGCCGTGGGGGACCTAACCATCCCTGAGGGTCTGACTCCTCTGAGCAGTGGGAGGGATCTTGACAGGGGAAGAGGGGGTGTGCACGTGCCAGGACCCAGTGAGTGTATGAGTCAACGATGGCCTTTCCACCCCCGGCAGCCCTGCATCCTGCTGTGTGTGGGCAGATGGCCACTGCGCAGTGTGCTCACCACCTCTCCACCTGCCAGGCCAACAAAGAGGTTAAGCCCCAGTGGGGGCGATGGGGGTCACAGCTAAAGAATACAATGCCATAAATGTTGGGTAAGAAGCAGGATTTTCTATGGGCAGAATAAAGGAGACTCTCCTGATTGCTATAAAACTATTTAAAAAATCACCTTCCTCATTTCTTTTCTCTTCCTGACATTGCCTCTCTGCTCTATTCTCATTGGCATGGGAACCTGTCATTCTTGTCAAAAGAGTTACTTGAAAGGAAAATGCAAATGCATTTCAGCTGCGTGTGCAAAGATCACGGTGGGGAGAAGGTGCAGGACACGGAGCTCGGAATAGCTCACAGAAATGCACTGGACAATGAGAATATTTACAGCAATTACCATTTACTGAGCACGTACTCTGTGCCAGGTACAGGGCCTAGTGTTTAGGTATATTATCTCATTTGAACACCCCTCCTCCAACCCCCAGCAATAGCAGCAGGTACCATTAAATATTATCTCTAGGGAAACTCAGCTCACATAGCTCCTGAGATGGCAGAGCTGAAGTGTGGACCTACATGTCCCGACGACCTCGGGGCGGAAGGTTGTGTATGACGTGTGGTGCAGCAGGGGGAGGTGGGGTGCCTGGGACTAACTCTGCCTGAGGAAGTCAGTGAGGGCTCCTGGTTGGTGGGGGGGTGGCATCTGAGCTAAAGGATATGTGCTCCAGGCCGAGAAGAGACATGCAGCTGATGAAGTCATCGCGTGGAGAGGGGACCTGGCGGTGCGATGGCGGGAAGGTCCGGGAGAGTGATGATCTGAAGACTGGCATGTGGGTGCTCAGAAAGGTAGTGACCACATTAGGCAGGGTCTACACAGGCCACCCAGGCTGTACAGTGATGGTCTTCACCAACTGGGGCACCTGCTGGTAGTGTCCACATTCTGCTGAGCCTGAGACTGGGTGACAGGGAGGAAGAAAGAGCTGAGGACCAAGACCCGGGGCATTTGCCATCCAGAGCAGGGTGAGACGTCCTTCTCATTGCCATCACAGCACAACCCTTTCTTTCTTCCAAGGAAATTCTGTGTGCAAGTCCGATATAGAAAACAGATAAAGAGAAGCTTCTCTGCTTGAGCTAGAGATGGGGTGGGGTCCCGAACCTTGCCTGCTGGGCCCCTTTCTACCCTGGTCCTTGGAACCTCTCCAGCTCCCTGGAACACAATTTGACACCCATGGGCTAAAGTCCTTACTGTTTCCGATGCTGCCCAGTTGAGGTCTGACCTCCCCAGTCACCCTGGCCCCCTCACCTGGATGTGTCCTGTGACCCCCCCGTCTCCCCAGCATGCAGGCCCAGTGACACAGTCCAGTTTGTTCTTTGCCCAAGAACCTGATCTTCCTGCCCTCCACTCTGACCTCTGGCTCTATTACCACCACTTGCCGGGGGCAAGGCCAGGGGCCCGGGCCCCCTCATCTGACCAATTGGACACCGAGCCATGAAAAACGAACCCCCCTATCAGATCCTGAGGGCCTCTCAGGCTTCAGTCTGCACCCGCACTTCTGACCTAAACCCCTGTGCTCCAGTTTCTGGGGAAAAAGGATGAGCAGGGCTGCACACAGCTCAAGGGAGCCTCCGTCACCCAACTCTGTACTCGGGGAGTAGACTTGGCGGGGAGAGAAAGGGGCAGCCTGGGCAGGAGGAGAGGGAGTCAAGGCTGCAAGTGAAAAAGGAGCTGCAGGTCAGAGAACAAACCACCATGACGTCTGAATGGCTCAGGCTCACGGTTCCATAGCGCAGACCTGCTCCATCTCAGCCCCTGAAGATGTTAGTGGTGCAAGTAGGTTCTTGTCATCGGAGCACAGGGTTGCTCAGCACCTAATGCACACCCTGGCTCTGTGCTCAGTGTTGGAGACAGTGATGTGGTGGCGGGAAGCGCACAAAGGTGCAGGTCTATGACTGTAAAATGGAGCTAGCAAGAGCTGCTTCACAGGACGCTGCATGAGCCAGCACCCAGCGCTGAGCCTGCTGCCTGGGGAAGTAAAAGGGGAGTCCTTGCTAGGGGATCACAGACGAGGGAGCATTTAGGTTGGGGCGGAGGAGGGAGACAAGCAAAGGGAGGAGGGGAAGCTCTCATCTCTCAGGAGCAGCCTGATCTGAGTCTTGTAAACTCAGTGGAATCTCCCAAAGCAGAGAAGAGGTTTGGTGTGTGGAGTGGAAGGAGGGACAGGGAGAAGGGCATTCCACTCAAGTGCGATATAGCGTGTGCAGAGGAAGGCGCTGATGCGTGCGAAGGCCTGGTTTACCTGGCAAACTCCAAGCTCGGGAATGTCCTGCCTACATGACGTCAGGGTCCCTCCCATGCAGCGCTGTGTGGTGGAGAGCTGCTCTGGACTCAGACACCCCTGGGTTCAAGGTCTTGGGCTGTGGCCTTGGGGCCTTTCTTAACCTTTCTGAGTCTCAGTTCTTCAACTGTAAAAGGGAGTCTGCGGTTTATTTTGCTAGGCTGTTGTGATGCAAGGGTGAAATGAAAACATGCAGTCACAGGACACGGTCTATGGAATTTTGTACCTTTTCTACGAGATGCAGAAACTGACACTTGGAATTCTGTAGTCGGGAGGTGTCGGGAGTGGTCTGCTCTAGCCTCTTCTCAATGCGGGAAGCCCGTCTACAGCAGCACTGTCGACAAGACTGCATGACATTTCTGGGCTTGTGCAAAGGTCACTGGCCCAGCACAACTCTGGCTGTAGCCATTTATTGTGATCCCCTATAGCATCTCACGCTGACCCTGTCCTAGAGGAGAGGTAAAAAGGAGAAGAGAGCGGTTAGGAGTAGTGAGCACTGGTTCCTAGATGCAGAGACGTAGAGGGCACCTTGGAAGTCACTGATCGCAACTTCTGAGTTATCCAGACACAGAAGCCTGTGACTTACTCATGGTCCCCCAGCGAGTTAGCCACAGGTCTCCCAGGTTCCCTGGGCAGAGCTGTTCTACAGCAGGCTTTGGCTGGGCCGGCTCCAGCCTAGTGATATCACAGAGAATGGACTCACCCCTGCATGCTCTGCCCCTGGGATCTAGAGGGTCCCACACTGAGGGTCACTTGCATCACCTTTACTGCCTTGGAACCCTGGAGGTGTGGGATGGGCCAGGCAGGACTGAAAGCTGTGACTGGGGCCTTGTCCCTGCATGGTCAGGGACACTGGGGAGAAGGGGCAGGCTGATGGGACTGAACCCACTGCCTGGGGTGGGATAGGCTGGCAGCAGCGTTAGGATGTCATGCTGAGGATCCCAAGGGCGTGCAACTCCAGCTTAGAAGTTGGTGTTGGAGGCTGGGCACAGGGGGCTATGCATCCCCACAGGGCAGAGCCCAGAGACCCCATGGCATCCTGGCATAGGTGGAGCCACCAGGTGGGAGTAGGCATTAGGTTATCTCTCATTCCCCATCCTGAGGGGACAAGAAGAGGCAAGAGCCCCAGCTCCGGGAAGCGGCCAGTGGCTAGGTTCCTGGACGTGGGCTCAGGTCCTGGGAACCAGGCAAGCATTAGTCGTGGCCTGGCTGAGGTTGCTGGTGGGGTCAGGGGGCCCAGCTGTGGGGAGGGAAGCTGTGTAAACTGGAACTGTGCAGACCATGGGCAGGCGAGGACAGGAAGGCAGAGCCTCTAGATCACAGCTCACGGTGGTGTCAGATTAGAGGTGTGGCTGGAGGACTGGCGGGCAAACTGGACCAGCTCTGCTACTCAACGTGCTGGGTGATCTTGGGCAACCCCTTTAGCTGCCCCTGAATTTCGGTTTTTCATCTGCAAACTGGGGATGGTAAGCCCTGTGATGCCCGCCTCACTGGACTGAAGTGACGAGCTGCCTCCCGTCTCATCATTGAGGTCCTTCCATCTGTGAGCCCCTCAGTGCATCCGCCGTGCCTCTGGCTTCCTCTGCATCCCTCAGCGTCCAGGACAGGGCCGTGGCCCGCTGTGCAGAGTGGGTGGGCCACAGCTGGGGCCAGCCTGCGGGGCCCTGGCAGTGAGCAAGGCGGCGAGGAGGGAATAGCTTGGTGATGGACGATGTTGCCAGGCCTTGCCCATCTGGCAGCCTGAGCGACTGGCATAAAAACAAAGACAGCTCCAGTGGCATGAAATATTGATGCCCTGAGACTTTCCAGAGTGGCATTTCCGACTCGCTCAGACAAGGCCCAGCTCCTGGCCCCCCGTGGTAGCGGCGCCTCCTGCCTGTTGAGGTTGGTTCCAAGGGGCTGCAGGGAGGAGAGTGCCCGGCAGAGAGGGCTACCTGTGAGGTCATCCATTAGGCTAGGGTTTCAGGTGACCACGGCTGTAATCAAACTGGGTTGGAAAAAAACACGTTGGATCAGGTTCTGAGTGGCTCAGTTTCTAGTCTGGTGAAGGCAGATGGGAGCTCAGTCCCCTCAGCAGGCTCCGGCCTCCCTCTCTGACCCTCACAAAACAACCCTCACCAACTGGCTCTCTTTCAAGATTGACAGGGTGGGGAGGGCGGGGTGCCCCAGCTCTGAGGAAGCTAGAGGACGCGGAGGTGAAATTGAGGGGCTGCATTCTCACCAGCGTCCTGTAGGGGGCGCATTAATGAAGAAAAATGCCCACACAGTCCAACTAAGGTCTTGCAGGGCAGCCCCGGCGCCCATAATTCACAAGTCCCTCTCCTAACAATTGAGTAGTGAGCAAGCCTGGGGGCCGCCTCCCCACCTCACCCTGAATTCTAAGGTGGAAAGGGGAGGGTGTACAGGCACAGGCACAGCATTTTGGGTCTCTGTCCTCGAGGCGGGGCCGGGGCTCTGTTTATTTCTAGTTTGGCTTCTCCCAGAAGGTGGGGGTGGTAACAGAAAATCTGAGCTCCCTTCTCAGCTCTGTCTCCGCAGGCACTGCCTTCTGGTCCAGACCCCTCCATCGCCATCTGCCAAAGGAGCGCGAACATTCAGCTCCAGCCAGATTCCGACCGCCAGAGCAGGCCAGCCTAATAGGTCTCTCCATGTGAGCGCCTCCAGGCTGTGGGCCAAGGCTTAGTCATCTTTGCGTCCTCAGCTGCTGGCACACAGGAGGCACCTGAAAAATGTTTGATGAAATTAAGAGTCTCTGAGTGGGGCGGGGCAAGGCCCAGGGCTGACCAATAGGATGAAAGGAACATCCACAGGCCAATAGCAAAGTCAGTTAGCTCCTGGACTGAGAGGTTTACTGGGGAGAGGGGTGTTCCCCTCCGTGATGGCTGACAAGAATCAGTAAGCTTCCTCTTTGGCTAGGGGTCCCACCTTTAATCAGAGCTACAGCAGGCCAGCATTTTGGGCTGGGGTGTGTGTGTGCGTGTGTGTGCGTGTGTGTGTGTGTGTGCGCGCGCACGCGTGTGTTTTAAATTTTATTTTCCTCCTCTTTAGAAATACACATTCACCATAGAAAAGAAAATAGAAGAGTACAAAGAAAAAAGCTACGATGTTCTCAACTAGTTGTCATTTCTTAAAGAACATTGTAACTCTAAATATGGTTCACTTGGCTGAGGTAGGGGCTGGGAAGCACATCCCGTCTCCAGTTCTGTGAGCCTGAGCTCACAGACTCTGCACCTACCTGCCCATCCCTTGGCTCACAGAGCAAACCCCTTGACCAGGTATTTCCCACTACTCTGATTTAAAATTAGAACTGCTTGCCTCTTCTGGGTGGGCTCAGCAAGGTCTTTGTAAACGGGCTGAAGAACCCAGGTCCCCTTGGGTCATTCTCTTTCCCTTTGTTTGGCGACCCAGCACTGTCAGTGTCCTACCTATTCAGGGCCACGATGCTGACGGTTCTTCACTCAACCTGGAGTGTGGAGGAGAGGAGTGGAAGAGAGGGGAAACCTGGCTACCTAGAAGGTCATTCTTCCTGCCCTGTAAGAAAGACTGTTAACCTAGGGCCTTTTCTGAGATCAGAGGATTAATGATCACTTTCTGAGTGCTTACTATGTGCTTGACACTATTCTAAGCACTTTACAAATGTTAATTTATTTAATCCCACATAACAACTCTTCATTTTTTAAAATTTAACTATTGAACAAATATTTATTGAGGATTACTATTGTCTTAAGTTAGACACTTGGGGTCTTCTTGACTCCCTCCCATGTCCCATTCTCTATTCTAAGTAATCACCCGCTCCACTCCCATCATTTCCACCTCCCTGGCATCTCTCCTTTCTGCCCCGCCTCCTTGTCTGCCTGGCCGTGGATGCTTTGAAGTGGTCTTTGTACAGGTTCCTCTGCCTTTTCCCTTTCAGTCTTTTCTCCACACAGCATCCTGAGTGGTTTTTCCAGGAGGCAAATCAGATCTATCACTCCCCTCCTCAAAATTCTTCAATGATTCACCATCTGCCGTGGTGCAAAATTGAAACTCCTTTCATAACGTATGTGGCTTGTTGTCCCTGAATGTTGGTACTCTCTTCTTGCTTAGTATCATCATTTTTGGCTGGGTGAGAGGTTGCAAGAACAAAGACCACTTTTCCCAAGCTTCCTTGTAGCTGGGTGTGGTCAAGTGACCGAGGAGGGAGTAAGTGAGGTGTTAGCTGGTAGCTTCTTAGGAGCCCTGTTCTAAGAGTCAGCACTCACACACTCTGCTCTCCTTTCTTAAGGAATGGAATAAGATGCCCCTTCTTGACTCTGAGGTCAAGTCTATGCACAGGGAAGCAACAAGATAGAAGGAGGCTGGCTGCCTGTTGGTAGAATCCAAACCAGTCCTGGACCACATAGCTGGCCTTTATGTAAGAGAGAGATAATATTCTATTTTGTTTAAGCCTATTTTGTTTTGGTTCCTTTCAGTCCAACCTAACCCACAAGACCAGCCCCACCTCATCTTGCTCCTGCGTGGGTCCTTCAACAGTGCCAGGACGACATGCACCCTGGACTCTGCCATGATGTCCCCTTGGTCTGGGATGTTTCCCTCAGCCCATTCCCCTGAAGCCTGTGCCCTTGGCAAACTCTTGTGTATCTTTCAAGTCCTGGCTGGAGCATCACCTTCTTTTCAGAGCTTTCTCCAGTTCATACATACAAGCTCGCTCAGGCCCTCCTCCCTCTGTGCTCCTATAGCACCAGGTACATTCCTCTACACAGCAGTGGTCATGCTGTAATTGCTTGTGTCCCCTCTTCCTGTGTCCAAGGACAGTATCTAATTCGTCTTTGCATTATTGCTGACTAGCACAGTGTTTGGCAAACAGTAAGTACCCAATCAATTCTTGTTGAATAAATGACTACAGGTTTCAGGAAAGATCCAAACACAGTTGGTAGGATCCTAGGAAAGGCACAAGTTCCTATTGCCTGACAACTCTTCTCCTTGAGTTTGAGTTACATCCTTGCAACCTCTGAAAGTGCAACCTGAGATGCCGGTTCTAAATTCTCTGCGTTTTAGGAAAGTCTCAGCAGTCCCAGCTCACACGGGGCCACTCAGTCTGTGGTCTGCAGGCCAAGCCCCTTCAACTCTGGCTGCTCTTAGACAAAGCAGGAACAAGAGGGGTGGAGCAGAGAGCCCCACAGCCCAGGACATCCGCCTCCCACGGGGATGGTGAATTGAGGCAGGGAGAATGCTTCTCCCCCCAGATCAAGAATGAGTGCTGGCTGCTGGCCGTGGGTGGAGGAACAGGTGGAGAGGGTGGGGGAGATGCCAGACAAGGACCTCAAAGAGTCAGTCAGGGGGTTGTTGACTCAGAACGGGGGCAGGCAGGGATCTGGGGTCTGGCACGTGAGGACCAGCCACAGGGTCCAAGAGGCACAGAGGACGCCTGATTCTGCATCAAGGCTCTGCCGGGGCAGGAGGAAGCAGAGCAGAAGTGGGGGAAGAGCGTGCATCTGGAGACAGGGGAATTGGAATCGATTTTCCAAAATCCTTCAGAGCTTCAGTTTCCTTGTTTGTGAAGTGGGGGAGACCACACCAAGTCCAAATTTATGAAGTTTCTTTGTAGTTCTTCCTAGCCCTTGACTTTGCGTTCAACCAAGTGCCTTTTCCGCCAGTAGAGGGAGGTGAAAGTGACAGTGTGCCAATTCCAAGCCTGGGCCTCAGGAGGTCATGTGGGGTTCTGCCTCATTTCATGCAGCAGTCATTGCCTTCAGAAGACATGCCTCAGCTACACTGCTAGTCCAAGGAGGGTGAGAGCCATGAAGACCAGAGCTGCCTCAGATGAGCACCGTTCAGGTCAGATGATTCCCAGCAGACCCCCAGATATAGGAGCAGGTCTGGTCAAGATCCACTCACCCACAGATGCATGAAAAATCATAAACGATTGTAGTTTTAAGCCACTGAGTTTGAGGGTAGTCTGTGATCTTACAATATCTAACTGAGACAGAGTCCCTCCTCTAATTCCTGAACTTGCCAAACAAGTAATAGTCAAACACATGACCAATATATAGTAGATCAGAGCAGAGATACAAAATAACCTTAAAAAGAGAGAATGCCAGTGAGACCAAAAGGACTCGATAGTAAATGAATTTACACACACAGTGCCAGGACGAAAGAGAAACTAGAAACTGAAGCAGAAGGAAGGTGACTCAATCAGGTAAAAGCAGCAAAGTCCATCTAACGAACTGCAGCTGTTGGGAAGAGCTTATCTGCTATCAGGTGGACCCCAATTATAGAGATGGGTGTGGCAGGATAGGAGAGCCTGCTGCCATTAAACAATCAAATAACTTAGTTAACTTATCTTGGCCAATTCCTCAATGTTTCTATGATTTGACTCTCACAGAGAGACTGCGGTCAGCTTGAGTAAGTTTCCAATCCACCTGACAGTTATATTTCTCATTGTGATTTAATTGGCATTCTAGTCTTATTCATTGGTCTTCATGTCAGGCTTGTCAGTGTATATCAGTATCCCCAAATCTGATCAAATTTGATTTGGGGTCCTGATAGAGTTTGAGCTTGTCACTCTGTAAGGATGAGGGCTGGAATCTTGTCGGCAGAGAGCTCATCAGAATAAAAGCTGCCTCTGATGTCCAACCAGCTGGCTTCATGTAATCTCTGCATTAATATCCACCTTTCTTTCCAATTCTATGGCTAATGTTGTTATCTTGGCATTTACAAGTCTAGGGTGAGATCAGGGGAGTGATTGCTCCTGGCTGGTAAGGAAAGTTGGGGGAGGGAGGCATTGAGCTTAACCTACAGATTCAAAGACCCACTACCTAATGGTACCTTCCCGGTCCCATATATCTTGCTTAGAAAGACAATCATGGGATGGTGATTCAGGGAACGTGCTTCCAGACCATCTAGTCTAAACTTTCACTCTATAGAAATGGATACTCAGGCTCAGAGAGTTAGTATAAGTTGTCCAAGTTCACACAGCCCCCTGCATCCTCCCCATGGGAGGATCCACATTTGGGAGAGCCACGGATTTGTTCTCGCTGTGCTATGGCTGGTTCCACAGGCATCTGGCATGCCCGCCTGAGCGCATCGCTGAGTGCAGGAGCCATGCCTGTGTTTGACTCCAAGAACCTGGGGTTGTGTACGTCTGTTGGGGGTCTCAACATGTGCTGCTGATTGGCTGACATTTGGGGTTGGGAAATGGTCTCTAAACCCTGTTCCTCAGTGCTGGGTTTGGCTGGCTGGGGCTGCCCGTCTGCCATCCACTGTTTCAAGCTGTGATCTTGGCAGGAGCAATCCACTTACTTGTGCTTCATTACCTGTATTCCCTCTCCAACTGGTCACACTCCCAGAGGTAATAAGAAAAGCTTTCCCTATTGAGGAGTCATGGAGATTTCTCTTTCCTTTGTATTTTCTACCTTTCTCTCTCACCCCAAATATTCACTCTTGGCACTAATGTTAACTGAGCACTGACAGGTCAGGTAAGCTTTCCATAGAGGAGCATGGGAATGACCTGGATGTGATTCCAGGTCTCAGTACGGTGCAGGGAAAGGACACAGGGAAGGGAGTTAGAAGGCCCTGGCTTTAGGACGTTAAGCGGGTCATTTGATTTCTTTGGAACCCAGATTCTTCATCTGGCAAATGAAAATGCTGAGCTGCTTAATTGCCTCTAGCACTAATATTCTGTGGTTTCATCTTGAACTCACAAAAATTTCTTGTCTGCGAGTTGAGAAAATGAGCATTACTCCCTGATATAAGTGAGCTCTGTCCTTGGTGCTGAGATCTGGGGCACTGCATCGTTGGCTAGCTTTAGGAAAGATAAATCGGCTTCACAGAATGGAGGCACTGTTGAAATTTTTGAAAACTTTTAGGATTTGGATCCTAAAATATTGCTTCAATTAGCAGGCTGTAGACCTGGGGCTCAAAGATTTTTTCATAAATCGATTGTTACAGAATTTGATTTGTATTGTCCAGGCCTGCAGAATGCTTTGGCAGAATATCTTCAATGAACAGCCTGTATTTTGATGGTATGACAATATATACCCTGGGTTTTCTGGTACTGTCCCAATTTTCAAATATGCTATCACGTTGTTTTCATAAATCATTGCAATGTCCCTGAAATTCTAATATTTTGCCATCTAGACAACATCTCCAGTGTGTCTCTTGGTTATGGAAGTTGTTTAATAATCTTTTGTCCAAAACGTAAAATAGATAGCTAGTGGGAAGCAGCCGCATAGCACAGGGAGATCAGCTCGGTGCTTTGTGACCACCTAGAGGGGTGGGATAGGGAGGGTGGGAGGGAGGGAGACGCAAGAGGGAAGAGATATGGGAACATATGTATGTGTATAACTGATTCACTTTGTTATAAAGCAGAAACT
Source organism: Stenella coeruleoalba (assembly GCF_951394435.1). Taxonomy (NCBI): domain Eukaryota; kingdom Metazoa; phylum Chordata; class Mammalia; order Artiodactyla; family Delphinidae; genus Stenella; species Stenella coeruleoalba. Next base: position 96,686,884 of record NC_137169.1, read on the forward strand.
AACACACCATTGTAAAGCAGTTATACTCCAATAAAGATGTAAAAAAAAAATCTTTTGTCCAATAATGTGTCTAGGTTTCTGGTTGGTAGGAAAAGTTAGGAGAGGGAGACACTGAGCCTGACCTACAGATTCAGAGATGCACTAGCTAAGGTGTCTTTCCAGTCTCCTGGGTCTCACTTAGAAAGACAATCCTGGGATGGTGACTCAGGAAGTGTGCTTCCAGACCGTCTCGTCCCGCCTTCTCACTTTATCTCTTCTGTTGCGATTATAAAGCCTCTGGATGAGAAATTGCCAGAATTGTTCTTTTTCATTAAGAGAATCTTTTGTGATTAGAGGGCATGCCTAGGTTATGATATGAGCTTCCATTCTGTGGACAAAAAGACAAAGGAATGAGCATTTCTGTGCGGGCCATGCCTACTAAATATTGCATAAACGTTAACAAGGGTAAAACATAAGACAAGTGATATTTAGGTGTCTACACAGCACTAGAGGGCCTGAGTGGTCCTCCTCTGCCCCCACTTACATGACCAGTTTCTTTGACACTGTGTTGACACAATAGTGGTGGCAGAATGGGGATTGTCTCTCAGTGAATGAATCAGTCATTAGTCTCCGGATGATGGCGGAGAAGCTGGATAATGGCAGGAGGCCAGTGATGGCCCAAGAGCAATCTATGGACCTATGTGGAGGGTTTCTCAAAGCCACATGGAAAAGGGTCCCACCTCAGCTTGAGTCTACATTCATCAAAGGCTTTGTTTCTTTGCCTCCCTTGGGATTGAGTTTCTTCACTCTGCACGCTGGAGAACCCAATTCAAAGTTGATACCAGATATTTAATTCAGGAAGTATTTATTGAGCACTTAACATGTGCTTATCATTGTGTCTGACCATGAAGTAGGTGCAAGCTGAGGGCTTGCTGGCAGTGAAGACTGTGGGGGCCAGGAGCGCTCATCAAGAAAGTGGTCCAGGAGGGCTGGGAGGCAAGAGGAAGGTGAGTTTCTGGCAACCTCGGGAAGGGAGGCAGTGGTATGGGATTATGAGCCTGGACTCTAGAGCCAGCCAGCCTCAGGTTCAAGGCCCAACTTATCTGCTTAATAGCTGTGTGACCTTGGAAAGGTCAATTGACTCCTAAGCCTAAAGCCAATAATTCGTTAGAGGAGAGGGGGCAGTAAAAATAGCACCCCTACCTCACAGGGTTGTTGTTGGAATTAAATAGGATAATTTATGTAAAGGGTTTAGTTCCGTGCCCATGATAGCATGATAGCCTAATAAGAGGCAGCCCTCTTTATTATATACATGTGATGTACGTATGACATGTGGATTGCTTGGGAACAATAACCAAATAACTTCAGATCCATGCTGTCATCTCGCTCCTGCCTCCTTGGACTATGAAGGTGCTGAATTTGGTCTTGCACTTTCTGCTTTTCCTCAAGGATACACTAGCAGTCTTGTCACATCTTGTCATCTTCCAGGTGGTTGCCCATGAATTGTTTGGATATTTGTTCCACATCTTGCCTGGTACAGACCGAGTTGTTGGTTTTGTACCTGGAGGGTTACCTGGGCTCTCAGTCTTACAGCTATCTCCATATCCACCCCATCGTGGTCCTTATGGATGTCTCCCATCCTCTGTGAACCTGAACAACCCCTACTGCCTTGGCCAAACATTCACAATTTCCTAAGTGTCTTTGGGATGTAAGTCAAAGGGGTCAGCTAGTTATGAAACAGCGTCTAAGAGCCGTATTTCCTGTCCTAATCAAGCATGAATTTTCATCCTTCCATCAAACAAGGCATCTTAATTATATGATTATAGCTGATCTTTTAAAATAAAGATAGCAGTTTAAAAATGCTTCTGTCTTCTCATTGTCTCCTGTTATTCTGTCGTTCTGATGGGTGGAAGGGGGCAGCTGCAGGGGGTGGGAGTGGTGTGGCTTCCTCCTTTTTCCTCCTTTTTTCCCTTTTATACATGGGGGATGTTTTCCTGTTTCTATCTTTCCCTGGCAAGATCTTTCCTCGTCCTTGCACCAGCTTTTATCACTACACAACTGAGTATGTGTTTCTTTTGTCCTGCTCTTTTGTTCTGATGAAAAATTAATCTGGCAGCATTTCTAATTTGCAGATCCTTCAGATACCCTCTGTCAGCCTCAGATAGCATCACCCTGACCTGAGGATTGGTGCTACAGTGATGCAGCCAACAACAACCAAGAATGACAACAATAAACACTAACAGTTACAAGTACTGAATTGTGGTAACTATGCTAGCTACTCCTCACTCTGCTTTGCTGGTTGCTCCCAGGCTCCCTGAGATCTTAATATGGGAGTGACCCAGGCCTCAGCCCTTGATCTCTTTCTATATACCTTTGTTGCCTTGGTGATCTCGTCCAGTCTCACGCTTTAAGTATCTTCTACATGCTGATGGCTCCAAAACTATCTCCAGCCTAGCTTCTTTCCTGAACTCCAAGCTTGTGTATCTAACTGTTTACCCTGTATCTCCACTTGGATGGCTAACAGGCATTTTAAAACAAACATGTCCAAAGTGAATCTCATATTTCCCATCAAACCAGCTTCTCTTGGCATCTTTCCAAGCTCAGTAAATGGCAACTACATTTTCCAGTTGCCCAGACCAAAACCTTGGCGCTTTCTTTGATTCTTCATTCTCTCACTTTCTACATCTAATCTATAGCAAGTCATATTGCTCTACGGATAAGATATATCCAGAACCTGACCTCATCTCACCACCTCCACTGTTCCACCTTAGTTCAAGCCGTTATCATCTCTCACTTGGATTATTCCAGTAGCTTCCTAACTGGCCTCTTTATATTTGCTTTCCATTCCCCGTAGTACAGTCTCCAAACAGCAGCCAAAGTGATCCTGTAAAAACATAACTCATGTCTCCTCTTCCCAAAACCTTCCAATGGCTCCCGTGACAGTGTACAGGTCAAAGTCCTTTCAATGGCTGTGGAGCCTTATGGAATCCGTTATTTCTCTTCTTCAGGGCTCTCTCTCTTGCTCGCTCTGCTCCTTATCAGCCTACTTGCTGTTCCTTAGACGTGACATGCATTCACCACAAAGCCTTTGCATTTGCTGTTCCGTCTTTTGGCATGCTTGTCCTCCAGATGTCTGCGTGGCCACTTGTATCAGGCCATCCCTGGTTACCTCTCCAAAACTGCAGCCCCCATCCCCGCCCTATCCCTCTCCTCCTGTTCTTTTTATCTCCTTAGCACTTAACACTATTGCATTTATCTTCTCATCAGCCATTTCCTCCATTCCATCAGGGCAGGAGTATTTTTGTTTTGCCTGCTAGACCCCCAGTGCCTGACACAGAGTAGGCATTCGGTAAATATTTGTTGATTGAACTGCTCTGAGATCACTGTATTCATTAACCCATTTAATTCCCACAGTACACTTATGAGCCCTGTTTTGTACATGAGGAAATCGAGGCACAGATAGGTTAAGTAAATGGCCCCGCATCACATAGCTGGTGGTGACAGAGCTGAGATTTAATTCCAGGCAGTCTGAGTCACAGCCCGTGTACTTCACCGCGAGGCTCCACTGCCAGGGTGTGGTATGTGGTTTTCTGTCCCTGTGGCTGGGAGCTGCCATGCTCTAGGGAGTGAGCATGGGTTGTTCATGGTCTTAGCTCAGGCTGCTGTTAACAGAATACCATAGACTGGGTGCCTTCAACAACAGAAATTTATTCTCCCACAGTTCTGGAGGCTGGAAGTCTTAGATCAGGGCGCCAGCATAGTCAGGTTCTGATGAGAGCCCTCTCTGGGTCTTGCAAATGACCACCTTCTTGCTGGGTGCTCAAGTGGCCTTTCCCCAGTGCAAGCACATGGAGAGAGAAAGAGATCCTCTCTCTTCCTCTTCTTGTAAAGCCACCAATCCCCTCAGATTAGGACTCCACTCTTATGACCTCATTTAACCTTAATTAACCCTTAAAAGTCCTATCTCCAACTATAGTCACGATGAAGGTTAGGGCTTCAACATGAATTTTGGGGGTAAACAATTCAGTCCATAACAGTCATTCTCTGGATTGAGCAGCCTGACGTCCAGGAAAGAGGTTTCTTATGGTCAGGCAGTGATTGTTCTGTTTCATGTGGTTTCATAACAATAATTGGTGGGAGGCTTCTATTAGCCTCAGAACTGATTGGGGACAGCATGAAGACGTCTCAGTGGATACTGGCTCGTTTCTATGGTTTGAAGTGTGCCAGGCCTGGGCTAAGGGCATTCCCCACACTATTTCCTTTAATCATCTCAACAAGCCTATCTTGCTCTTATACCCATTTTATGAGTGGGGAAACTGAGGCTCAGAGAAGTTAAGTTCCCTGCCCCAGGTCACACAGCTGGTAAGTGGAAGAACCAGGCTGTGGACCTGGATCTGACTCCAAAGTCAATGCTCTCTACTTTAAGACTTGTTTATTTTGGAAAATAAATTAAGTGAAGTAAGTTACCAGACTGCAGTTACTTTTCAAGTATATTTTTTATTGTAATATCTGCCTTAAATAAAACACATCTTTTCTTTAAAAAGCAATTTCTTATTTGTCAGTTTATCGTCTGCATTTATTAGTTACGAAAGCGAATTGGGTCAGGATTACCGGACTTAATATTTGTTTTTCTCTGAAATGTAACGTTTGCTAAAAGTTTACCAAAATTAGGAGAAAGTCAGGCTAACATAGCAGAAAGAGCTTACCAGTTAAGAGCTGGGTGGTCTCTCTATGGCTCTAGTGTGACCTTGGACTAGTCACACACACACACACACACACACACACACACACAGGCCTCCACCCTCCCATGAGGAAATGAAGGGCCTAGAAGAGCTGACCTCTGAGGTCTCGTCCCAATCTGTGCCCCAAGTCCCCAAAGTCCCTGGAGCCACATGGGGCTGTCAGGGTCTTTCTGAAGCTGTGTGTGCTGCAGGGAACTTCTCAGTGTGGGTGTGTGTGCGGGAGGGGGAGGGCGCTCTCATAGGTTCTGCTGCCTTGAGGTGGGGCACGGTGTGGGGGAGACAAGCAGACAACAGGGCAAAAGAAGGAATGGCTTAAAGCTGAGAAACTTGTGCGTTCTCCCCTGGGCGCATGGGCCCAGAGGCAGAAGCCGGGAGGGTGAGGGGTGAGTCCTGAGGTCCCAGTAACTGGCATTTCTGTTCTGGAAGACGTGAAGCCCGTCCACTGTGCACCAGCGCTGATGCGAGAATCACTTGCATCACTGCTCCTGCTTTTCCCTACAGGCCTTGCCAGAGGTTGTCCTCAGATGAGCACATCTGCAGTGTATGGATCCCACGAATTCCTCCCCCATTATCACCTGTGATGCTTACCATAGCCATGAGAGAGACATGCTGTTGGCCTTGATTTACACCAAGAAGCTACCAGCCGTCAGCCCAGCCGGCACCTGCATACTGGGGCCCTTTCCTCCAGTTGTCCAGCCTGGGGGCTCTGGATACCCCTGTGCCCTTGGTTTTTCACTATGTGCACCCATCCCTTCAGCAATCCTTTCTTAACTCCCTCAAACCATCTGCTGACCTGCTGCTGGAGTGATGCTTAATTGGACCCTCCTCGAATTTAAAGATTCATTCAAAGAAGACAAACAGGAGAAGCACTTGCTTTGAATGACTCACAGTTTCCTCTGAGAAACAGGAAATGTCATGTGTCCCCCCCCCCCCCCCCCAGTCCCTAGGGGCCAAGATGGAGAGAATGTGAGAGTCGGAGGGAGGCTGGAGCCTCTGGCCTGCCTGCCCTGGCTTCCGACCCAGGTCCTTCCACACTGAGGACAGCCCTCTGCTTCCTAGGGACGAGAAATTGTGGCCCCAGTGAGCAAGTTTGCCATGAAGGCATTTGCCATGGTTGAAAGGCGCCTGCACTGGCCCGGGGATCTGGCCGCCCTCCCACCCTTGCCACCTCGGGTCACAGAAAAGGCGGCCGAGCTGTCTTGTATGTTTGGATCACAGACCTGGGTGTACTGGGGTCAGCAAAGCTGGAGAGCCCCCTCGGCTGGGGCAACTTCTTTGGTAGATGGGGAGGGTGGAGGCCTGGGAGGAGGGCCAGAGCCGGGGCAGAAGGTGATCTAGGGCAAAGGAACTGGAAGGTGAAAAGGGCAGTTCAGAGTAAAAGGCCTCCGGTTCCCTCCTCCGGCAGCCCTGGCTGGACTGGCCTTTCCAGCCTTCTCTGCTCACCTGTGGTGGGTGCAGGGAACTGCAGCTGCCCTTCCTCTCCACTTGCCCGGCTGAAGCCCACACCTGAGGGGCCTGGGCCCAGGTTTGCCAGGTAAAATGTAAGGCACCCAGTTCAATTTGAATTCGAGATAAACAGTGAATGATTTTTTACTATAGTACAGATTAAATACGCCCCATGCAATACTTATACTAAAACATGATTCTTTGTTTATTTGAAATGCAGACCGAGCTGGATGCCCTGCATTTTGATTAGTGAGATCTGATAGTACAACCTGGGCCCTAACACTAGCTCTCACGGGTCTGCTTCTCTTGGACAGCCCGGGCAGGAGGCTTCAGTGCGAACTACCTTAGTATGTAGTAGTGCGAACTACCTCTCTTAGTATATATGAGTATCAGTACAGAATGAGAATTACATTATGCTTGATATGAGGCCCTTTAAAACCTGAGACACAGGGTAGGGTCTCCTCTTGACTGGGTCTAAGGGTGATGCTATCCTCTGATGCAGGGATTATTAACCTGGGTTCAATGGACTTCCTGAACTTATATACAAAATCTTGTTGTTCTGTGTATGTACATTTTTGGGGAGTAACTTTAGTTTTCATCAGATCCCCAAGGTGGTCCAGAAAAGTTAAGTACCACTACTATAACCACTCTGTTTACTCTCATGGGCAAAATTGGTCCTTTCTGGGTCATTTCCATGTCTTTCAAGGATACAGAGGCTGCCTCATCTCTAGGTGTGTTTCCTCTCCCCACCTCCGCCTGTCAGCTGGCCTCTGCCTACACAGTGAGCCTTTGCAGTGACTGTGCTGGGGAGTGGTTGGGGTCCGTGAGTTTACTGAAGCTCTGGCTTGGGGTGTGGGGAGAAGGACCACCTGAGGGAGATGGGAGGAGCTGCTGCTTTCTTTCTCTAGTGAGCAGATGTTCAAAGGTGTTTTTTCTGGTCCCTAAACTCACCTGTCAAACAGAACGCGGGACAGGAGCCAGATGGGAGATGGCAAATCTGGATCTGGCCGTCACCATCCAGGCCCCACCTGCCTGACAGGTGAGCCTGAGATGCGATCTCCTCAGGAGGGGATCTGGAGGACAGGGGAAACAACAGCAGTGCTCACCATATGCTTTGTATTTTCCAAGACATTAAGCAGAGTTTCTCCCTCCCAGTGAATTTCCTTAACAAGGATATTTTAAAGCCTTGGAAAACATTCTTGCCCTACTTTAATTGTATAAAGACTGTCAGTGCTGGAAGGGAAAGGTGGAAGAGAGAGAATGAGAGAGTGAGAGAGAGGGGGAGAATGAGTGAGGGAGAGAGGGAGGAGAAGAGAGAGAGAAAGAGAATGAGATGAGAAGGGGAAGGGAAATGAGAGATGGAGGAGAGCGGGGAGGGGGGAGGGAGGGGGAGGGAGGGGGAGGGAGGGGGAGGGAGGGGAGGGAGGGAGGAAACGGTGTGGGAGCGAAGGAGCTGGGAGAAGAGAAGGAGGAGGAAAGCAGTGAGAGAATGTCTTTAAGGAATTACAGAGCAGCTCTTTCCTTGAAAGAATGTCCTCTCCCACTTTCTTCTCTCCCATCGTGCTGCTACCCCAGCCCACCTCTCCAAGTTGAACCCCCTGAGGTCTCCGGGAAAGGAATCCTTTCTCCCCAGCGTCATGTTCTGTCTGATTCCAGCCCTCCAAGCCTGCCGATCTGTTAGGGGCTTCTTGGGTGACGGGGCATGTTCCATGAGGCACCTCATCTGAGGGGAGCGAGTGAGGCAAAGAGAGGCACTGGTGGACTCAGAAGCTTGGACTGCGGTGCCCAACGTGGGTAATTGTGCCCAGTTGGAAAGTGCCTTGTTGAGAGATGCCCGCCCGCAGACCTCTCTCAGCTCATCCTGAGCTCCTTCCCAGTACCCTGTCATGACAACTTTGCAACCTGAGCGTCTCTCCTTACCCCACCCAGAGCCTGAGCTGACCCCCACCCGCAGTCTCCTTGTCAGTCCTGACTTCAAGCCTCATGGGCTTGGCACAGCTCCACCTGGTCAGTGAGACTGATCTCCTCTAAGAGAGGAACCAAGAGGCACCGAAGGTGGGAGCTTAGGGGCATTCTGTAGGACCTCTATCTGCTTCTGAGACGGAGCTTGAATTCCCCCCCTGCTGTTGCACAGAAATCCCTGCTTCTGAGGGAGAAAGTCACCCTGGGGAAACTGAGGCAACTACGAGCTATCCATTGTACCCCGGAAACTCCATGATAACTGATTCCTTTGGCTGGTGGGCAAGAAGAACTGGCCAGAAGCCTTCCATTTCAGCCTCTGGTCAGCACTGATGGGACACCTCTCTGTCCTTCCAGACAAGAGCTTCAAGGAGTCCCTAGGTCACCCCCAGGAGGGAGTAGGGCCCCATGTGTCTTGCTGTCACACTTGCCTTGGCTTTAGTGCCTCACAGGACAGATGGAGAACTGGGTCAGGGGAAGGCAGAAGGGAGAAAAACATCGGGAAAATCAACCAGATGGAGCTCTGGGAGGGCAGGGACCCTGCCCTAGTTAACTCTGGGTCCTCAACACCCAGCACAGCAGCGGGCAGAGAGAGGATGTACAGGGACTGTTGACGATCCAGTGAACGCCTGAGGCTTTGGTCTGCTTATCTGAAAAAATCTTTGGGTCTCATCTAGCTTCGGCATTCTCTGATTTCACGGAAGAGAGTTGTTCACAAGGGGAGTCTATTTGCCTAAAGCTCTGGGGGTGGAGTTTGAAAATGAGCATGATCCTTTTTTGGGAAGGTGGGAGTTTGTTTATTCATTCGTTTGACTACGATGTATGCAGCATCTGATTTATCAGGCATCGTATGAGGGGCTGGGGTTAAATGAGGAGCCAGAAAAACAGGGTTCTTAACCTTATGCAGTTTATAGTCTAGTCAGAGGGACAGGTTTGGCCAAATAATCTTACACACGTATAGTTTCAAACTGTGATGTGTGTTTCAAAGGCAAAGCTTAGGAGCCTTGAGAAGGGTGAACAAGGAGAATAGGGGGCCCATCGGGCTAGTATGCGGGTTCTTTTCTTGAGGGAGTGATGTTCGAGAGGGGGGTTGAAGGGCAAGGAAGAGTCAGGTTGGAGAACGAGTCAGGTGGAAGACAGAATTCCAGGCTGAGGGTTTTATCCCTCAAACTATCCCCTCACCGTTGAGAGATGGCTGCTGAAGTTCTGGATATCACTTCCAGTGGTGACTATATCCAGGAAAGAAGAGGGAGTGTCTGTTCTTGTATCTCTTTTCAAGTAACCTTTCCCAACCCCTCCCTACCTCCACAAATTTCCCTTCATGTTTCCTTGGCCAAAACGGGTTCATATGATGCTTCTTGAATAAATACCTGCTAAGAAAATGAGATTATCAAAACTGGCTGAGAAGAATCAAGATTACGATCATTGTCTGATGAAGGGACCCTTTAACAAAACTGGGGTTCTCTTACCAAGGAATCAAGAGGCATGAGTTTTAGGGAGGCAACCAGAAGTATCTGCTACCCAGGAGCCAATTCCCAGCATTCTTCCAAGGAGAAACAGAGACAGGGAGAAACCCCTTGGAGCTGTCTTCTGAGAGGAAGGTGGGCGGCTCCAGCCTGGAGACCAAGGCTCAGGGATCAATCCAGGCCTTTTCTTCAACTTGTCTAAGGTCACTGAATCTTGGAGCTGGAGAAGACCCGATGAACACCTAAAGTAGTGGGTTTTTTTTTTTTGCGGTACGCGGGCCTCTCACTGTTGTGGCCTCTCCCGTTGCGGAGCACAGGCTCCCGGACGCGCAGGCTCAGCGGCCATGGCTCATGGGCCCAGCCGCTCCGCGGCATGTGGGATCCTCCCGGACCGGGGCACGAACCCGTGTGCCCTGCATCGGCAGGCGGACTCTCAACCACTGCGCCACCAGGGAAGCCCAAAGTAGTAGTTCTTAAATCCTGTTGGACATCCAAGTAAACTGAGGAGGGTATTTAAATACAAATTCCCAGACTCCACAGTGATCTCATAAATCAGAACCCCAGGAAGTGGAGGTCTAGGAATCTGCATTATTAGAGAGCTCGCTAGGTGTTACGGATGCGATAGTCTAGTATCTGGGAACCACAAATCTTGTCCAGTCCCCCCATATAATGGTGAAGCCCAGAGAAGGGACTTAATTTGCCCAAATTCACATGGAGAGTTGGTTGACCTCTGCCTGGAGATGCCCTTCCCCAGAGGGCCTATCTTTTGGGCACCCTTATGGTTAGTGGAAGGGAGCTGCACAGGGGCAGCCGTGCAAAAGCCCTGTGTCACTATTCCAGCAGGGTGGGACACCTCTTTGCTTCTGCTGGGCGGGGGGTGGGGAACATGTAACGATGACCACTTCTTGTTAGCCTGAACCTTATCCTCACCACATGCAGCCCTTCCAATAACCCTGGGGCCAAGGAGCGGTCATGCCCATTGCAGAGATCAGTAAAACGATGGTCCAAGTGGCTTCCACCAGGTTGGGACAAGCAGAACTGGGGCTTCTCTGCTCCGAAGCCTGTGCATCTTAGTCTCTCCTTTGGCTTTTCTTCTCAGCCGCCCTTCAGAGATATATCGAGGCCGGCGCTTTCCCGGACTGGCAGGCCAGGCTGAAGTGGCTGCCCCAGCCTCTGTACTCTCCTGGAACAGCCCTGGTGGGGAGAAGGTGCCAGCTCCTGCCGGGCTGTCCCGGCCCAGAGTCGCCTTCCCAGCCGCACAGAGCCGGACCGACCAGCAGAGGGTGCTGCTGGGTAAGGATGCGGAGCAGACGCCGGGCAGAACCGGCAGGCGGCCGCCCCCGCAACCCGGCCCGGGTGTCTGCCTGCTGCAGGCCCAGTCTGGAAGCCTGGGCGGCTGGAGAAGGTCTGGTTCTCATTCTTGAACTAAAGGGAGGCCAGGTTCCGTAGGCTGGGCTGCTGCGGGCGTGGACGGATCCGGGGGCTGCGCCGTGGCTGCTGCGCGCCGCACTGCCGGCTCTGCAGAAGGCGGTCTGGGGTTTTCCTTTCCAGGTCCCCCACTGCGCAGCAGCCAGGCGGTCCAGCCCTGGCCAGAGGCCTCCAGCCAGGGGCTTCCGCTGCCTGGTACTCTGGCATGGTCACCGCCATCCGAATCCCGTCCCAAATAGCGCACGCGCGTGTGTGTGTGTGTGTGTGTGTGTGTGTGTGTGTGTGTGTGTGTGTGTGTGTGTGTGTGTGTGTGTGTGTGTGTGTGTGTGTGTGTGTGTGTTACTACTCTATGTAAAATGTTAGGGCGGAGCCTGGCACGGGCTCTGTCCTATGTACGTGTTTATTATTATCATTAGCCTCAGGGTCTGCCCCTCTAGGATGAGGCGAGGCTCCCTTTGTCAAGCTCAGGCTTGGCCACAGCGCCCTCGGTGTTCCTCGCTGCAGCAGGCTGGGGGACGTGAGCTCTCAAAGGCTGCTCTGAGGGCTTCTCACAAGCCAGCGCTGACGCCCACCCACTCCTAGGCCTCCTGCCAGAGAACAGTCCTGATGGAGCATTCTCTCGCCCCTCTTTATAGCTCAGTAAGGTTCAGGGGGTCTCACTTCCAATGATGCTGTGACCCCTGTGAGCCCTCGGTGCCCCTCAGTGTACTCCCCAGGGTCTGGGCGAGGTCAGGAGGGCTGGGAGCCTAGGCAGAGTGGCGCAGTGGAGTCCTGTGTGCTTGGTACATCCCTGTTTCCTGCAGATGGGCTCAGCCTCTGGCCATGTCCTTGGAGGACTCTGCAGCTTCCTCCTATGGCTGTGGCTCGCCAGGCCTCCTTGTGACTGTGTCTCCTGAAAGGGCTCTTTGCACACGGCCATTTGGGAAAAGGGTGGCAGTTGGGATGCCCCAGCAAGCGCCTGCCAGCATCTCCCAGCCCCCGGGTGGGTGTGGGCCACCTCGCCTACCAGGAGCACACTGCTGTGCCGCAGACCAGATTCCCAAGCTCCCACACACTGCCAGTCTCACCAGCACTGGGCTGCCGCCTCCCTGCAGAGTGCGACAGGAGGAGCCCTGGGCTGGCGGGAGGGAGGCCTGTGTTCTGGCCTAGAACACTGCTGCTTGCTGACCGGTGCCCTTGGGCAAGTCACTTCACCCCTCTGGCCTTAGGATCTCCATTTATCAATGGAGATAATGATAGCCATCCTGCCTGCCCCCCAGAGGTTCTGGAGAGACTGTGCACGCAGTCTTTGATGGGAATAAAGGGCTACAAGTAGGCAGTGCTCCTACTTCTAGTTCCTGTTGAGTTATTGGGCTGTCATCAGACACTGGTCACTTCTGTGGGCAGCCAAGTGGTTGCCAAGCAGAGGTTGGGGGAGATATAGATGAAGGACCTCCTTGATCTTGGGGGATCTCCGCCTCCTCCTTTATTGGAGAAGCAGGACACACATTCCTCAGGGCAGAGAATGCACAAATACAGACTTCAAAGAACCCCAAAACATGGTTTTAAAAGTCCATCTATAAACACACAAAAGTTTCCAGACTAACAACAGCTGGATGTTCAAGTGCTCCAGGATTCTAAATTCATCAAACTCAGGGGAAGTTTAGGAAGGCTTCCTGGAGGAGTAAACAGGTTTTGTTTTCGTTTTTGTTTTTTAAGGGAGTACAGAGAAAAGGGTAGTGGGTGGTGGTGATGAAGCTCCAGGCCAGGGCCATTTATAATCATTTTAAAGTAGGAGAGATTTGGTAGGGGCTCCTGGCATATAGAGATACAGAAAGAATAAATGATGTGTAAGGAATGGTGAGCAGGTCTCTTTGGTGGGGCTCTCAAGTCAGGAGGGAGTTTAGATGGGAGGGTGGATGAATGGGGAGGCTTGTTAAGGCAGCGCCCTCCTAGGGTCCAGCTCAGTACGGCCCATTGTCATAGGTCAGTTTTCCAAGGAAATAGACTCTGAGACAGAGATTTGCATGCAGGAGGATTACTGGGAAGGGCATTTAGTATCAACACTTCAGAAGCATTGAGCGAAGGGGAAGGCTGAACTGTGATCCCTTGCACAGAGGTCTCAGCTGATCCCATGGGGAGCTCTGGACCCTTCCAAGAGACTCCTATTTGAGGCCGGGGAGCCAAAGCCTTTATGTCCCTCCATCAGTCATTGGATGTGGGCTGCCCTGGGGTATAAGCTTAGGGGAGGTGGAGCCCTTCCTCAGAGGGCAGTGCTGGAGTGGGACTCAGCTCTGAGCTGTCAGCAGCTGTGGGGACGAGTACTTCCATCCTGCAGGGGAAATCTGGGTGATGCAGCACGACACCCATGTCACCCATCATGACTGGAGGCCCCCAGCAATGTCTGATGACCCTGACCAGGCTCCAAGACCAACGTTAGCACCTCAGATTCATCTAAGGCAGGATGATTTCGTTCCTTTCTCTAATCTATCCTTTTATAGAATGTTTTTGTTCTGTTTTGCTTTTTTATAAATTTATTTATTTTTGGCCGTGTTGGGTCTTCGTTGCTGCATGTGGGTTTTCTTTAGTTGCGGCGAGCGGGGGCTACTCTTCGTTGCGGTGCACAGGCTTCTCATTGCAGTGGCTTCTCTTGTCACGGAGCACGGGCTCTAGGCACATGGGCTTCAGTAGTTGTGGCACGCGGGCTCAGTAGTTGTGGCTCGCGGGCTCTAGAGCACAGGCTCAATAGTTGTGGTGCACGGGCTTAGTTGCTCCACGGCATGTGGGATCTTCCCAGACCAGGGATCAAACCCGTTACCCCTGAACTGGCAGGAAGATTCTTAACCACTGCGCCACCAGAGAAGTCCCTATCCTTTTATAGAATGTTAAAGTTAGAAGTGAATTTTGAGACCATTTAATACAATAATCCTCAGCCTGGGTAAAGGGTACATTTCAGAATCATCTGGAGGAGTTTTCAAAATATCCTCTGTAGATTCTGATGCGTACTGATCCCCTCACTCCTCTAAGACTAGACTATAAGCTTGATGAGGCTGGGACTCTCTCTGTCTTGCAGTTGCTGAATCCCTGGGTCCCAACACAGCGCATGTCTGGGGAAGAATGACTATAACACTGCCTCCTTCTCAGCCTCCTCTATTGCCACTCCTTCATTTGTCTCCTCTGCTGCAGTCACTGTGACCTTGCCTTTGCACAGACTCTTCCCTTGGTCTGGAATTCCCCTCCCCCTGGAATAGGTGTCCCCCCTCTGATCAGATGAGTTAACATATGTACTGGGCTCAGAGCTGTGCCAGACTTGGCGAGCCCTGTAGAAGTGCTAGTACTGCTGTCACCCCATTCTCCCTTGGCATGCTCTGCTCAGCACTGTTTCAAAATGGACCACTTTTTGTTTCAGTGGTTTGTCGTCAGTGACAAACAAGCCCTGGGCAAGCAGCTACCATATCCTTTATTGTTGTATCCACAGCAGCTAGTACAATGTCTGGCATCTAATAGGTGCTTAATAAATGCATGTTGAATGAATGGAAGAAGTAGGCTTCTAGGGATACAGTTTGAGAAAAACGACCTTAAAGCTTTTTAATAAGGGGCTAGTTGAGTGAGCGTAACTGACACTGGCTGGGTGTGGCCTCATTATTACCTACTGAATAAATACTGAATGTTGAGTGAATGAATTATTACACGGATGGTTGGAGTGTGGGCTGGACAGGCAGATGGGTAGATGGATAGATGGTGAAGAGCTAGACGGATGGATGGATAGATGGATGGATGGATGGATGGTTGGATGGATGGATGGATGGATGGACGTTATCCTGTGTAGATGAAGGGCAGGATTTGGAAGAGTCCAGGTGGGAGGGAGCGTGGGTAGGAGAGGGCTTTTGCATTTCACACAGGTCAAGTCAGCTAGGTGTGAATTGGGCTGGGGGCGTCTGACCTTGCTCAGGTGAGGCGTGGGGAAGTGTTGCTCCTATGTGTTGGCACCTGCAGGAAGGCGCTGGGGAGCCGTGACTCATTCTGACACATCCCTGAGGTCCGTCTAAAGACTGGCAGAATCCAGGAGCTTCGGGTTGCTGAGTCAGGGGAGGAGATGGGTTCTTGGGGAGTGGGCTTACCTGGAGGAGATCTGGGGTCTTAGGGCCAGGGCCAATGGCCTCTGTTCCTCGAGGGTGGTGGCAGAGATTCCCAAAGGAAGGGAATCAAGGCAAGCGGGGCTCCCCTGTGAGAGGTGGTGGAGGGTCTGCGACCCTAGAGGGCGAGGCTGATGCAGATCTGTGCCCGGTTTCAGGGAATACTTGTTCTGGAAAGGCTTGCATTGTCTATCGGTTAGGTAAGCAGGCAGTAGTCAGTTCGGTTGGTCATCCAGTTAGCTGGGCAGCCGGTCAGTCTGGCAGGCAGAGATAGTCTGTCCAACAGTCACCTGGAGGGGACACTGAGTGGGCAGGTAGGAGTGTGTTCTGCGTGCAGCTTGCAGGCTGAGATGGGTACTAGGTGCCGTGGGCAGAGGGAGTCAAGCAGAAAGAGGAGGGAGAGGCTGGGTCTTTGCTCTGGGGAGGCTCCACCAGTGGTTCTTAATGGGGCAGCACTGCGCCCTTAGAGACCATTGGAAATGTGCTTCGCGGTTGGGTGTAACCGAACCGTGGGGGGCAGGTGCTGCATAAGGGAACTGGACTAGGGAAACCAAGTGTCCTGCAGTGAAGCATGATCTTACACAACCAAGGATGGTCTCACTCCAAAGGCCAGTAGGGTCCCCTTTGAGAGCTACTGTGTCCGGTCAAATGGAACATTTTATACAAATGATTTGCAGAGTTTGTCAGCAGCGCCGCTCCTTCCACACACCCAGCCCTCTACTGACCCCTTCCCTCTCTCTTGCTGTCTTCTCCTCTGGAAGATACTGCTGCTGCTAACTTTGAAAGTTCACAGAGTGCCCTGAGCTGTGAAGAGGGAGGTGGCAAGCAAGTGAGAAGCAGAAACACCATCTGCCTGTGGGTCTGGCTCGCTCCTGCAGTGGGCGCTTGGACCACAGGGCTGGAGGGGGTGGGCTTCTGGGAGGCACGTGGGGGGCGGGCGGGGACCTTTCCCTGTGCACACTGCTCAGGGCCTCCGGAGCCTACCAGCAGAAAACCAGAGGCCCACAGGAGCTGGGTGAGCCTCCCAGCTCGGTGATGAAAGAGGGCAGCGACCCAGATGCTGCCTGTCCCACTGTGGGTTCCAGAGCCGTGCCACCCCCGTCCCCATCTTGGTTTCTTCCCTCATCTGAGGACTGGGCTGTGTCACGTGCAGGCAGGCAGGCGGCGAGGGAGCCCGGCAGGAGGCTGGCTCTTCCAACACCTCACGCCCTGGCAGGACAAATGTAAAAATATGAAAAGCTTCTGGTGTTGGGGCCAGATCACATGGCTGAGGGGTCTGCCATCCTGGCTGTCAGGTTTTCACTGCCTGAGAAGGTTGAGGCACTGACTGCAATCGGGGAGAACTGGGCTTGGTCAGAACAACACCTCTGTCTGCAGAGTTCATCCTCACGCGCTCTCCTAGATACACCTGCCAGCCCCAGGGGGTAGGCCGGGAGGTTCCGTCTTCGTCTTCATAGCCATTTCTCAGATAGCAAAACTGAGGCTCAGATCCACGGCTGGCTGGCGGTGCTGTGACTCAGACCCATGTCTGCTGAGTCCTTGCTCCTTGACAGCAGGATCCAGCTCTTTCCTTGGAGGCAGGGAGCTGGAGTAGGGAGCGGTCGCCCGGAGCCCTTTTCCTAGGGCATGTTCTGTAGAGGTTTGTGCAGAGATGCTGTGTGAGCAAAGGAGGGCTGCCCTTCAGGGCTGCCCCAGGGGCTGGCTTTGGTGCCCCGCAAGACTGGGAACAACATCGACAGTCATCTCAGAGGGGGCAGTGGACCTCTGCAGTGACAGGCAGCTTGCAGGAGACTTGGTGGAGCCCTGGCAGGCCACATACCTGGTGTTGACGGGCAGCCAGCGAGGGAGGGGGAGGCCTGGCCAGGCTTGAGGGTCTGGGCCGCCGGGCTCCTTACCAAGCACCTGCTCACTACCCTGTCCCCGACACTGGGCACCCCAAGGGGCCAGGACAGGAGCTACACTGCTCAGTCCACCTCTGGTTCCCCTGACAGTCAGGGGCCTCTACCCCTGGCTTCCTCAATAGCTCCGCTTAATGCCCATAGATTGCCTTGGGGGTCCCCTGGGTCTCTGCTCGGCCCAGCAGCCCGGGCCAGGATGAAAGTGAGCTGTCAATAATTCATGTCCTAGTTCCCCCTCCCTTCCCGTGCTTGGCTGCCTGTAAATATTTCACGGGTTTCAGAAGGCAGCGATTGCCCAGCAGAGACTCCCAGGATGGGGCTTGAGGAAGCCTCACCCTTTCCCAGAGGCTCCCGGCCACGCCTCAGGCAGGAGAGGAGCCCAGCCCCAGGCTTGGGGGGGATGGAGAGGCTGCGCAGAGTTACTGCCCAGGCTGGCCGTGCTGTGGCTGGTGTGGAAGGGGTGCTGGGGCACGCCCCCCGTGGACCCACACCCCTGCTCCGGACAGGACCTGAGGAGAAGCGGCAGGGCATGCAGCAGCACTGGATCCAGCCCTGGAGGCTGTCTTCAACTCGACCTTTTTCCTCGCCTTCCACATCTTTTGCGTTTAGCCCCTCCTCGCCCTGCGCTGTTTATGTCACTTGTCCTCCTTCAGGCCCTCATCACCTCCTTCCTGGACAGTGGGTCCAGCCGCTCTGTGACCACGCCCCGCCTAAGGAATCTCTCTAAAACAGAAACCCGACCCTGCCACTCCCTTGTTTCAGGGCCTTCCCAGGCTCCAGATTGCCCTCAGGGAGGAATCCACCTTCCTTATTCCAACATGCACGGCCCTCCAGACCTTATAGCACCCTTTCCCGGCCCCTCAGCCTGCTCCCGTGCTCTAGTCCAGTCTGGTCTCACTACTCCCAACCCCATGCTCTCTCCCACCTTCTAGACTTGATCTATTGTCCCTCTGTCAGGGGTGATGGGGAACTAATCTCAGGGCTCTGCGTGTCTCCAGGCTGGTCCTGGGGGTCACTCTGCTGTTTTGGGGCCAGGCCTACCATCCTGTGAAACACTGAGGTGGGACCCCAGCTGGCCCTGGGGCCAATGTGCAGCTCCACCAATGACTTGTGTCTTGTTGTGACTTGTGTCATATTCTGAACCTCGATATGTGTGTCTATAAAATGGGAAGAGTAATATCTGCCTCAGAGAGCAGTTGTGAGGCGTGGAAATCAGGTTTATACAGAGCACAGCCTCGTCTATGCACGGAGCCGGGTGCACCAGCCAGGCCAGCTGTGTTGCTAATCTGACCTCTGGAGACGTGGCGTGCAGGATTTCCCTCAGGGAGGTCGCAATAGGCTACCTATTCTGTGGACAGGAGCCGAGAAAACAGCAGAGGGCCGGGGACCCCGAGAGCTCTCCGAGGGGTCTCATGGTAGGTAGTATATCTGGGAGGCCCCAAGGAAAGTGAGGGAAGGAGGAAAATCCAAGAGAAAGGTCGTTATGGAGGACACTGCTGCAGGGAGATGGAGCTGGGTCTCACCGAGGCCATCCGGGGAGAACATGGGCTTCGTCTCACAACCGTCCACCCGAGAGCGTGTGTTTATCCACTGGCTCCTCCGTCCCATTGCTTGAGTGTTGCCGCCGAGGGCATTGGTTTCCTGAGCTTGTGGACTACACAGGCATGTGTGCTGAGCAAGGTTGCACCAGTGTCCACACTGGCACGGAAACCCTGGGGCAGAAAGGGAAGGGCTTGTGGAGAGCACTGAAGGGAAGTCCAAGGTCATGGAGACAGAGGAGAGGGCAGCGGGAGACCGGGGTGCTTACCGTGGGAGGAAGGTTGAGGAAGTGGACATGAGGTCGAGGTTGGGGGCCGTGCTGCGGCCTGCTCTCTGCCTTTCTTCCATCCATTCCATTCCATTCCATTCTACTCCACTCCACTCCACTCCATTCCACTCCATTCCATTCATTCACCAATGATCATTTATTGGCCATCCACTAGGTGGCATAAAGCAACCAGCTCAATCTTCTGCTCCTACCCTGGGCCTAGACGTAACTTGGAGACAAATTAGGGCATACGGTAGATCTGACAGGTGGGTGGCAGGTGGGTGGCCCTCTTTTCGGTTGGGGTGAGCAGTGGGGTGAGGTCTTCCCTCTTTCTTCCTCCTCCTAGAGCACTCTGCCTTCCTGCTGGCCTTAAAGGGACAGGTGCTCCCCCGGGAGAGCTCTGTCTTCCTGACATCAGGTAGGCATCCCTGGGAATGGGGGTGGAGGCAAGAATTAGGGGCCGGTGTGCGGACTCCTCCCTCACTGTCTGCATATGTATTTAGAACAAAAAAAGGTTTTTTTCTCTTCACTCCTTCTCTCTCAAACATCTCCAAAAAACTGGTGTGAGTAGTAATACTTGAAAATCCATCCACCCACACATCTAGACTATGTTTCTCAGGCCTGGGACCCCAGAGAGGAAAGGGGAACGAATTGGTCTCCTCATTCTGAAATTTCCAGCCTGAAATTGTCATGGGAAAACATCCTCAGTCCTGCTTCAGCCATTCCCTTGATTTCGTCCCTGGAGAAGTCACTTAACCCCGAAGCCCAGTGTCGTCTTCCGTAAACCCCATGCTGATAGTAATGATCACAATGACCTCACAGGGTTGTTAGGGGGCTAAGACGAGAGTCTGAATGTGTAAGAGCATTGCAAACCATGAAACGTACAGATGGAAGGCATCTACGTCTCTTTACCACTTTTATCGCCTTCGTTATCCTAATCATGGTCATCCTCATCAGCAGGGAAGAGTAGCAGGAGCAGCAGGCTGGGTTTCGCTCGTGTACTCAGAAACGCCTGTCTGAAGTAGGCCACACATGGGCTGCATGGAGGAAATGGATTGAATTGATAATCAGCCTCATTAGGGGTCCACTTCAGAGGTGGGTTCATGGAAACCTTAACCCACATATGCACTGGGCTCTCCTCTGTGACGGCTTGGGCCTCCCCCGCTATATACAGCTTGGTGATGTGAAAAGGGGTAGAGGCAGGAACTTCAAAGGAAGCTGCAGCTAATGAAAAATTCAAGCTGATGGTTTGTTGAAAAGCCCTGTCTGCTTTGGATGGGATCCTCTAGGCTGGGAAGGGGGATGTGGGGTGGCCTGTGGCTACAGTCAAATTGTCAGGAGGACCCAGGAGCAGGGGCTGGAGAGGATGGGGAGCTTCCTGGGCAGGTAGCCAAGGGCTGCATCTCTGGTGTCTGCATTTGGGGGAGGGGGAGGCTCCGTGGAAGTTCTGGCTTCCACTGTGCTACAGCACAATGTCTGTCTAAACAGCTGTGTCTGTGTGGCTCACTTGTGCTTCGTGTGTGTGTTGAGAGGTGTGCAGAGGAAGAGGGAAGACAGAAGAGTATCCTGTTCAAGTCCCCAGAATAGTCAAGACCCACTGTGGATGGGTCCGTGATTGGAGAAACACTTCCTCCCTCTCTGCTATGAAGAGGGCCCACTATGTGGGCAGTGGGCTTCTCCACAGGTCTGCCTGCTCTGAGGCAGGGGAAACCAGAAATGTGTTTGGTAGTGAAGGTAACCAGTGAGGAGGTGATTCAAGGATACGGGCCCCTGCTGAGTAATGTGAGCACTGAGTGAGAATTATGTGACAGGCGCAGCCAAAGAGAGCGGCGGAGGCCAGGATGTGGGGCAGCGCTGCTCGATGTGTGGATTCTGGGAGCAGTCCCAGAGGCAAGGATGCAGAGTGGAGAAGGTAGGTCAGACTACTTGATAAAGGGACTGAGGTTGCAAGAAGTGGCCCCGAGGACCAGCTCAAAAGTTGAAAGCAGAAAGGACGGAGTGTAGGCGGATGCCTGTGGGTCTGGAAAGAGGAGATGGCACTATGGAATTTGGGGCTCCAGAGGCCATGCAGAGAGCAGCTTCAGCCCTAAAACTGCGCCTGGGGTACAGTAAAGAAGGGCTACACTTCCCAAGGCCAAGGCTAAAGGAGAAAGCTGGTCTCCTTGATGGTGTTTCCCAGAGTCAGAGCTCTCTTGGGGGCATAATTTTGGGTGAAACTCTGTCAAGCTGGTTTTCATCGTGGTCTGTTTGCCTGACACGGACCTCTCTTGTTGAGTATAATTTCTACTCTGAGGTATCCTCAGTGTAGAGAGGTCGAATTTGCAGTGTGGCAAGTGGAGAGGGCATGAAGCCTAGGGACACACAGACTGGGGTCCAAATCCCGGCTCGCCCCTTTGGGAAGCCTTCATTGAAGGGGGTTCCTTCATTGAGCCCCCGCCTAGGGTGCATGTATTTCCATGGCTCCCAGCGCTTTCTTATCTCCATCTCTGAAGTCCACACAGCACAATTTGGTACAATGACATAGTTTTGAGTCAAACTGTCAAGCTAGCCTCCAGTGAGTCCCTTTGCCTAACACCGCCTCTCTACAGAGCATGATGTGTGCCCCAAGATTTCTTCATTGTTGAGAGTCTCTACCTTTAGACTATGAACTCCTCATGGGTTGGGACCCCATTTTTTACCCCTGTGGGTCCCAAACATCTTTGGTGACGCCACCTTTCGGATCTTGGTTTTCTCATTGGTAAAATGTAGACAAATAGGGCTTCCCTGGTGGCGCAGTGGTTGAGAGTCTGCCTGCCGATGCAGGGGACACGGGTTCGTGCCCCGGTCCGGGAAGATCCCACATGCCACGGAGCGGCTGTGCCCGTGAGCCATGGCCGCTGAGCCTGCGCGTCTGGAGCCTGTTGCTCCGCAACGGGAGAGGCCACAACAGTGAGAGGCCCGCGTACCGCAAAAAAAAAAAAAAAATGTAGACAAATAGTAGTGCCCACCTTGGGACCATGGTGTGGCCTGAGTGAAATCAGCATTGAATGAAACGAAAGGTCCTGCGTGATATCTGGCGCATAAGTATGTGCTCACATCCTGTGCCGAAGGGACAGCTTTCTGAATCTGGCATCTTCTAACGGTGCGGAGGAGAAATCCTCATCCCTCAGGTGAAGGTAATGGAAGTGACCAGGGATTCTGGGAGACCTTCTCTTTAGGGTGGCCTGAGTTCACTTTGTAAAGTTTCTCCTCTTGAAATGTCTGTAGCCTGGGCTTTGCCGGCAAAGGATCTGGAGCTGTCCTTCCTGCAGGAGGACTCCGGGGGAAGGGAGACCTGGTTAGAGGTAGAGATGGGAACCTGCCTTGGGGGGAGGGGAGGGAAGAAAGATGGGAGGAGGTGGAGGTGGGACACTTCTGTGTGAGAGTCTGAAAAGATCCCTCTTCTGTGTGTTTTCCACGTGCACTCTGAGGATTGAATGAGTGGAAACAGACATGGGTTCATGCACCATGAAGGCTGAGGGTGGACTTAGAAGAAACTTCCGGATGCTTTTAAAGTTGGTTGTCTATTTCTATCTTAGGAGATTATTCCTAAAATTGAGGCAATTCCTGATAGTCTGGTTCAGTAGAAAACACAGCCATGATGACCTCTCCATTGTTCTATTTAATTGCCTTCTGAAATACACAGGTCGTAGAGGAGTATAGTTTTGGAAAAGATTCAAACAATACACACATTAATAAAGAAAATAAGCGGTGAACATACCCTTGTTTCCCAAGCTACCTCCTTCATTCTTAGTTCCTTCCAGTGGGACACCGGTGTTCACAGTTTGTTGTGTACTCTTTCAGAATCTTGCCCATGCATTTGCATGTGTATGTGCATAAATGAAAACAGATATAAAGCTTTTAAGTATAATACTTGCATTGTTCTATAACATTTTTCTATGAAATATGTTTGAAGATATTTCCACATTTGTACATATAGATTGGCCTTAATTAAAAAAAGAATGCCTCCAAAGTATTCCATAATATGGATTATAACTTTAAACCACTTTTCATGAATATTTGGTGGGTATTCTAATTATATATGAAGCGGAGCATCATAGAAATTGTTAATTAAACATTAAAATTTTTTTTTTTGCTGAATTGCCTATTCATAATTTCTGCCCACTTTTATTTATATTGGATGTTTGGTCTTTTATAATTAATTTTAGGTTATTAACCTAAAGTCTAGACATTGATCTTTTGTGTGTTATATATATTGCAAATATTTTCTCCCACCCTCTCATTTGTTTTCTCGGTTTATAAGTCTTGTTGCACAAATTTGTAAGTAGTCAGACCTGTCAACTACGTTCTCTATGGCTTTCCAGTATTATGTTTTGTTTAGGAAGGCCTTTCGCAGCCCAAGATTAAATTCTTTTGTATTATCGTGTGATATTTTTAAGTTGTGTTTCCCTTTTGGCATTTTGACATACCTGGAATTAATTTTGGTCAGCGATGTGGACCCACCATTTATTTGTTGTTGGAGCATGTTAAGGATGTAGATGGACAAAAGCAAACGCTGGCCAAGATAATTCCAAACAGCAAAGAAATGTTTAGCTTTGAAATAGTGTGATTATATATGTTTATATTTTAGAGGACTAGTTTTTTTTAAAATTTCGGAACGTTTGTTATAATAAATTTAAGCAATGCAGTAATACATAATGTAAACTGTGGGGTCCCTCAAGTTTCCCCATCCAATCCTCCTTTGAGTGAATTGCATTTTTTATAACAAGCGTATCTTACAAAAGTAGGACATATATTTGTCGGCTATTTAAATTTCTTCTTCTATGAGTTACCTCTTTGCATCCTTTATCCATTCTTTCCTTCTGTTGAGTTACCTTTTCCTTATTGGTTTGTAGGCAATCTTTGAATATTAAGACATGAGCTCTTTGATTATTATATATGTTCCCAATAGTTTGGAAATTCCATTCTGTGACAATTAGCTATTAAATCACAACACTTACTATCAATTTTTGTTCCATTTATTAATTTATTCAATCATTCATTTTTGAGGGGCTGAACACTATAATGGGAAAGAGCACAGGACCAGGAGTCAAAAGAGCTAAGTTTGTGACATTGCACGTCCACAGACTAACCTGGTAACTTTGCGTAAGTCACTCAAGGCCGCTGGGCATCAGTCTTCTCATCTGCAGGATGGAGATGTGCCAGGCTCTAGGATCTCTAAATTCTATAGTTTCTATTATTCAGCTGCTGTATGTGCAGTGATCTTATTTTCTGGACAAGGAGAGGCAGATTCACATGCTGAATATTCTGTGCCCAAGTTCATACTAGTGATTCTCATTCCCTAGCAGATATGCTGACCTGAGAACTGGGAAGGTGAGTAGCAGCTAAAGATCAGAAGGGGACCAGTCCGGGGGTGGGAACAAACAGTTCACAGCCCCCAGAGATGACACAGGAGGGCTGGAGAAGCAGGACATGGGAGACCTGGTGTCTTAGACAAGTCATTTTTCCCATCTTAGCCTCACATTTTGATCTGGAAAGTGGGATGGGGGATGGTGAGTGACTAGGGGTTTCTGAGCTTCCTGCCAACTTTGCTGTCCTGTGACGGCCCATGCAAGTGACACGTAGGTGCTCCTGTGGCTCCTGGGCTGGGTTTGTCCGGCCACCTCCCCTCCCCGCTCCCTGCAGGGCCACACCCCTCTGCTTCTCTCTCTCCCTCCCTAACACATGGTGTCCAGCAGATCTCGTGTTAGGCATCGATCTGGCTGTCAGTGTTGCGTCTGTCTGAGCAACCTGAGAACAAGACTTCTCAACAACTTTTATAAAACCTTAATAAAAACCATTCTAATCCCCCCACACCCTGTTAATTATTGATATATGCTCACTGTAGAAAAAAAAGTAGTTCATAAAGCAGGTAAAGCCTCCTCATAATCCGAGACATCCACTGTTAGCATTTTGTCACCGTTCCTTCTAGTCCCTTCTATGTGTTTTTCTATACACTGTATACACAATTTTGTATCCCGAATTCTTCACTTATAGCACAATTATTTATTTGTGTCATTAAACACTCTCCAAAAGCATCATTTATAATCATTATATATCAGTGGGGTGGGACATTTTATTGGTTAAAATGTCTTCACATGGGGCTTCCCTGGTGGCGCAGTGGTTGGGAGTCCGCCTGCCGATGCAGGGGACACGGGTTCGTGCCCCGGTCCGGGAGGATCCCGCGTGCCGCGGAGCGGCTGGGCCCGTGAGCCATGGCCGCTGAGCCTGCGCATCCGGAGCCTGTGCTCCGCAACGGGAGAGGCCACAGCAGTGAGAGGCCCGCGTACCGCAAAAAAAAAAGTCTTCACATGTATATGTCATTTTTGTCCCCAAAACAACACTGGAGAAGAGAAGGTGTGATTATGTCTATTGTGGAGAAGGAAAGTGAAGCTCAAAGCAACGACTAGGACTTGCCCAGGTCACAGAGCTGGCCAGCTGCAAGGTGGAGCAACTCTGTAACTGACATCTGCGTTGGGCATCACAGTTCACTGTGTTTTCACATTTATTCACTTCTTCCAATAATTCTGTAAGGACAGTGGGCAGGAATTGCTAGCCCCTTTACTAATGAGCAAACTGAGGCTCAGAGAATTGAGTGACTTGCCCAAGGACACAGAGCTTCAGTGGCAGAACCAGGACTGGACCCGCTTTTCCCGACTAGTGCTCTTGCGTTCCCAGGTGAAGACTCTTTCCGCTAAAGGCCCAATGCAACAGGAGATTTGGCAGCAAGGTTTCAGAAATGAGAGGTCAGGGCTGTTGCTGGAGGGAAAGCCAATCCTCTAATCAATCCAGACATCATTGACTTATAATCATAGAGGCTCAAAGAAGGTGCACGTCAGCAGAGGTGGAGGAGGGGGAGGAAGCATCAGAACTCATCTCTGATGAGCTCATCTCTGAAGGAGCTGAGAGATGTCCAGATGCAGGGAGGACTAGGCACGGAGAGGTTGGGAGGGGAGGGGTTGGATGGACAGAGCTGGTGGGAGGGCCACTGGAGGGCCCAGCCTGCCACCGGTCCCGGCGGAAAGTGCCTCTCCTGGGCCAATGAGATGAGCCTTGGGGAGCGCTCTTCCTCTGTCCTTCTGCATTATGTTCTTTCAAGGAAATGTGATTTAGCTGCCTCTTTCTTTCCATGCCCTTGACTCCTCTGGAAAGAAATAACCTGAAAGAAACTGCTCTGTTGGCCAGAGCAAATGGTGGTTTTGGTGTTTCTCCTGAAAGCACTGGTCTCAGCTTGACTTTTCCAGAGCTGACCTGTCAGTCTGATTTTCCAACAGCATTGAGACTGCTCAGTTCCTGGGCCTGGGCCCTCAGGGATGGAGGCTATGAGAGGTTGTCCCCTCCCAGCCCAGTCACTGATTTCAGGGCAGCAGATGGGCCACAGGGCGATGTGCGAAGGGGAGTGCTGCCCTGGAAGTCAGGAGGCCTGGGTTTCCATCCAGCTCAGCCCCTGCACCCTGAGCGCTTTTGGGTGTGCTTTGACAAGCCCTCAGTTTCTTTATGTCAGAAATGAGGTGGTTGGGCTTCCCTGGTGGCACAGTGCTTAAGAATCCACCTGCCAAGGCAGGGGACACGGGTTCAAGCCCTGGTCCGGGAAGATCCCACATGCTGTGGAGCAACTAAGCCCGTGTGCCACAACTACTGAGCCTGCACACCAAAACTACTGAAGCCCGTGCACCTAGAGCCTGTGCTCCGCAACAGGAGAGGCCACCGCAATGAGAAGCCCACGCACCACAACAAAGGGTAGCCCCCGCTCGCCACAACTAGAGAAAACCCGCGTGCAGCAATGAAGACCCAATGCAGCCAAAAATAAATAAATAATTTTTTTTTAAAAATGAGGGGGTTGGAGTAGATGACGTTCATGGGCTATGTTGGCTCTGGTGTCCCTTGATTCATTTGGAGATAGTCTAGCTTATAGGACAAGCGTGTGGATTCTGGAGCCAGTGCTAGATCACCTGGGCTTGCGTCCTGCTCCGTCACCAGCTGTCTATCTGCTGACTTGTTTGGAGCAAGCCACTCAACCTCTTCTGCCTCTCTTTCCCCACCTATGCGATGGGGACTGTCCCTACCTCACTACACCTCACTACATTGTTAAGATGATTAAGTGGGTGAATTTGATGAAACACATGGAACAGTAAGAGCTTTCTAAGAGCTTTCTAAGCTTTCTAAGAGCTTCATATTACTGTGAAGTTTGAGGGAAGACAGAAGCATGTCCCAGCTCGGCCTCCTCCGTCCGGCAAGGTGCACAGCTCGTGGCACATACGCAGCCCGCATTCACGGTTGTTTCTTCCTGTCTGAGCACAGCTGAGATTCCGTGGAGTGTCGTCGCATCACCCGGGAGCATCAGGATTGATCAGGGGCTCTGCACAGCCAACGCCCTTCCCAGAAAATAATGCCACCAATATCTTGTATCTTTTCAAAAAGCCTGCTTCCTACAGCATTTTGTTGAATACTCTCTCAACCCTGGAAGGCACTTGGCTGTGATCACCCCAAGCTCACGGGTAAGAGCAGAGGCTCACAGGGGTGCATAGCTAGGAATGGCAGTGCCGGGACTCAGCTTGCCCTGTCTGCCTCTGAGACAGATCTGGGGCCGAGGCCTTCTGTCCTCTGGGGGATCCAGGCTTGAGATCAATCACCCTGTGGAGCACAAAAAAGCTGAGGCTGGGAGGGGGACTGACTGTGTGCCCTGCCAGTGGGCTTGGGTGCCCTTAAAAACTGATTCTTACTGATCATATAGAGAAGATATATTGACTTACCATGTTCTTAAAATGCACATCCTTATTGTTGAACATTAAGGTTATTTTCAATTTTAAGATATCGTGATAAACCTATTAACCTAGTAGGAAATAATTATTTCAGAACTTGAGAAGCAGTTTCATGTATTAATGCTGATGGTTCCTTGAATTGGTCTAGCTTTTTTTTTTTTTCTTTTTGTTCAGGTTTTAGAGACAGTCAAACCTAAGTTTCACTATACCACTTACTAGCTGTGTGGGCAACTTATTTAAATCAACATTTTTTCTGACTATACCCATTAAAAAAAATAACACCCAACAAATAAATTTAAAATTACAGAAATATTTAACATGAAAAGTAAAAAGTTCACTACCTAAAATTTCTATCAGCCCAGGATAACCACTGTTGAAGCCTTGATATATATTCTTTCATTATTTTTTAATGAATATTATAATAAAAGTATATATTTTTCAAATCGTTATATACCATCTTTTTTTTTTTCTTTTGCGGTACGCGGACCTCTCACTGCTGTGGCTTCTCCCATTGCGGAGCACAGGCTCCGGACATGCAGGCTCAGCAGCCATGGCTCGGGCTCAGCCGCTCCACAGCATGTGGGATCCTCCCGGACCGGGGCATGAACCCGTGTCCCCTGCATCGGCAGGCCGACTCTCAACCACTGCGCCACCAGGGAAGCCCTGGTCCAGTTTTTTAAGAGAACAATCCAGTAATATTTAAGAGCTATAAAATTCTTTCTACCCTTTGACCTGATAATTCCGCTTCTGAGAAAGTACTCCAAGGAAATAGCCTCAAAGAGAAAAAAGAAAGTAATTTGTACTTACTTGCTCTTAGAAATGCTATTTATAAAAATTGGAAGCAACCCAAATGCCTAGCCGTTGGAGTTGGCTTAAAACCCATGGTATATTTACATTCTAGAATATGATAGAGCTATTTAAACTGACAAATATGGGAACTATGTCAAGACCTGGACAAGTATGTACATCCAAAATATTAAGTGGAAAAAGGATAAGTAGTATGTATTTTTTTTATGGCGACTATGCAAAACATAGGCCAATATTTGTTCCATGAATTGACAGAGATTAGATGCAAGTTGGCATAGATTTTAATATTCATCAAATGGTTTAAGCTTACAGTAAAAATAAAATGGGCTCTTCTATACTCATAGATGAATAGGACCAGCTACATAATTTGCAGGGCTCGTTGCTAAATGAAAATGAGGGCACTTGTTCAAAAATTAAGAATTTCAAAATGGTGACAACAGAGCTTTAAAACACACAGGGTCCTGTGTGACTGCACTGCGTTGGTCCCTAGGTCTTCCTTGCTGCTTTCTTGTGTTTCATTCACTCACCCATCCACTCCTTTATCAAGCACTCATTCCTCAGCCATTGTGTCCTGGGTGTGGTGCTGAGTGATAGAGACACAGAGAGCAAAGACACAGACGCTTAGGTCTTCTCACAAAGACAAAGGAATTATCTGCGGATAGGACACTTTGGTTAAAACTAGGATAGGTTTGGACTAATGGTTTAGACAGCACAGAGGGGCAGGGCAGGCCTGGGGCTCTTCTGGAGGAGCAGAATGACACCTGAGTCTGGAGGAGGGAGTGCCTTGATGAAGAGGATGAAGGGTAACACGGTACCTAGCAAACAGCGTACTCTACAGAACCCAGGTGAGGACGGTGTGTTTGGGAACAGCAGGCGACAGCTTTGGGGAGCAATACCACATGATTTGTTAACATGAAGACAAGTTAACAAAAGCCCCCAAGTCTTTGCCTGAAGAAATGCTACCAAGCTAGCTATTTCCCATTCTGTGTTTCTTGAACCGAGTGTGTTACTTTGCGACTCATTGTCCCAAGCCTACAGAATCTTTCAAGATGGACTCTGACGGCTCTCCTGCCTTCATGCCATCTCAGGCCACATCGGCCTGCTATCCATTTCCTTATCCCAGTGGTCAGTGGGAATGCTGATCAGGACAGAGCCGGAAACTGGGCCCCGAGCAGCCTCCACGCCCGCCCTCCACTGGAGCCTTCTGTAGGATGTCCATAGGGCATAGTGAGAGGCTCTGCTGAATGTCTACCTGACACCAGGACGTAGTGGTTTTCTGGCCCACCACAAAGGAATCTTGAGAGTTGGGTCGTGTTGTTTTTAGAAATCCCACTTGGTTTCTAGTCCGTTCTGCTTGCTATTCTAAAAGCTCACAGACAGACTAGCTGAGGACACTCATTCCTCAACCCCCAGAAGTTTCTGCTATGACCTATTCATGAGAACTGGAGATTGTCCATAGTGAGCTTAGAAACAGAAAAACACAGCTTCTTTCCTTTCTTCCCCCATCCTCCACCCACATGCTTGCTGGGCATCTAATCCCTAGCTCCAGCTTCAGCACTACCAGAGGCCTGGCCCCTAGGCTGGGGAGCCCAGTGTTTCCCAGGATTCAGTCAGGTCCTTGACCACTGATTTTCGCACAGGGAGCTGCTGCAAATGCCCAGGGAAGCTGGAACCAGACACTGGCCACGGGGCTGTTCAATTCACCTTCTCCTAGAACTTTCAAATACCTAGAACCTTTACTACCCAGCTGAGTTTGTGCTTGCTACTCAGGTTTAAAAATAAATCATCTTTTGTAGTTACATGTAAATAATTGGTGGTAAAAGAAAATATTTGAGTGAGGAAAAAAATTACCCAGTTCATATTACCCCAAAAGAGTCATCATGAACAACTTCTGGTAACCATTTTAGTCATGTCTCTTTGTATGTGTATATCTAGAGGAGTAGATGAAAGGCACTTAGAAATAGGGGAAATAATTTTACCAAGATGGAATCATACTGTTCATTGCATTTTTACTAAAAATGTATTAAAGTTAACTGGAATTTTTTTTTTTTTTTTTTTTTTTTTCAGTACACGGGCCTCTCACTGTTGTGGCCTCTCCCGTTGCGGAGCACAGGCTCCAGACGCGCAGACTCAGCAGCCATGGCTCAGCTGCCATGGCTCA
This sequence comes from Stenella coeruleoalba, assembly GCF_951394435.1. Lineage (NCBI taxonomy): Eukaryota > Metazoa > Chordata > Mammalia > Artiodactyla > Delphinidae > Stenella > Stenella coeruleoalba. Next base: position 96,717,472 of record NC_137169.1, read on the forward strand.
CGAGCCCAGCCACTCCGCAGCATGTGGGATCTTCCTGGACTGGGACATGAACCCGTGTCCCCTGCATCAGCAGGCAGACTCTCAACCACTGAGCCACCAGGGAAGCCCTAACTGGAATTTTTAATAGGACAATAAGAAACTCAAGGAATTGACACAGAATTTCTGAATGTCAGACACGTTTTTTTCACCACAAGAAGTATTAGTTTTTAAAATAACCTTCAAAATGAAGAGAAAATATCATAAATGTTAAGAGAGAAGAATAAGTTTTAAGCAAAACTTCAATTTGAGACACTATCTGGTGACTCTGTTATAAAAGATGAAGAAATTAGCACATTACTTTTCTCCTCTCTCCTCTCCCACAGCATGTCATGGTTTAAAAGCATTGCTTTCGTATTGTCTAAAGTAATAACATTTACTTTCTGTTCTATAACTGTAATTTTTACTCAATCTTAACCTATGAACTGTGGGCTACTATGGAATGCTTGCGGCTAGTTGTTGGGTTTTTATCCACAGATTTTCTCTCTGAATTATTTTGATTCACTATTTGGTTGGCTAAACTTATTGTCAAATGGTTTTTCTGAAGAGAGCTCCTTATATTACATGCATGATGTGTGTCTACTGGTTGTTGTTGGTTTTTTTTGACCCAATGATGAACACCTATTTATTGTATGAAATACAAGCCTGAAATGTTAAGTAGATATTATAGATTCCAAGGAAATTACGTTTTGGATTCCCAAAATGTCCTGCCAGTTGCCTATTGGTTTTATACTTGAAGTTATGCATTTCTTTTCTCAGAATGTTATAGGCGTTATTTCCCTGTCTTTAAGGTTGAGCTTGGCTCAGGAAAATTCTGGGGCAGTTCCTCTTGGAGAGCTAATAGGCTGTACAAAGTTAACATGACCAAAGCTGAACTCCCCCAAACTATTCCTCCACCAGGGTTTCCCAGTATGATCAATAGAACCACTGTTCAGCATCACCCAGTTGTCCAGGCCAAGCCCTTGGAGTCATCCTTTCTCTTTTTTTTTTTTTTGCGGTACGCGGGCCTCTCACTGTTGTGGCCTCTCCCGTTGCGGAGCACAGGCTCCGGATGCTCAGGCGCAGCAGCCATGGCTCACGGACCTAGCCCCTCCGCAGCATGTGGGATCTTCCCGGACTGGGGCACGAACCCGTGTCCCCTGCATCGGCAGGCGGACTCTCAACCACTGTGCCACCAGGGAAGCCCCATCCGTTCTCTTGTACTTCATTTTAAGTCCTTCAGCAAAAAAGGTGACTGTACCTTCAAAATATATCCATATGCTGACCGCTTATTTCTTCCACTGATTCCATCCCGCTATAAGTCACCACAAATCTCCCTTGCTCTATTGCAATTACCTCCTAACTGACTTCTTGCATCTATCCTACCTTGTCCTATCCAATCCCATCCCATCCTGTTCTGTCTTGTCCTGTCCCATCTTATCCTGTCCTACCCTATCTCACATTATCCTATCCTACAGATAATTCACACAGTACCCAGTACCCAGTTATCCTTTTAAAATTAAATCATGTCACCCCTCCCCCCCTTTCTCAGCCCTCTAATGGTCTCCCAACATGTTTAGAATATATCCTATAAGACCTTACAAGATCCTGCCCAGATGGCCTCTCTGATGTCATTCTTACCTGTTACTCATTCATTCACTGTGTTCCAGCCACAATCTTCTTGCTATTCCTTGAATCATCATGTGTATCCCCACATTGGGATCTTTGCACTCGCTATTTTTCCTTTCTGTAATGCTTTACCCTCAGATATCCTTATGGCTTCTTCTTCATTTCCCTTAGATCTCTGTTCAAAAGTATCCGTATTAGAAATAATTCCCCTGATCACCTATATAAAATAAAATCCTTTACCATTCTTTTTTTCCCCACATCCTGCCTTATTATTCTTCATAACACATATCACTAACTGACATTATATGTTTTTATTGACTGACATTGTTTTTATTGTCTCCTCTTGCTAGGATGTAAGCTCCATGAGATCAGGGACTCTGTTTTAGTTATCACTTCATCTCTAGCATCTGTAACAGTGCCTGGAACATTGTAGGTGCTCAATACATGTTGATTAAATTAATGAATTAACAAATCAGTATTGTTCCCATTATAACAAGTAACTTTTTTTCTTCCTGATGTTGCTGTGATTCTCTCTTTATCTTTGAATTTCAATAATTTTAGCAGAATGTTTTGGTATAGACTGTTCCTTATAGATTTTTACTTCTTGGAACACTATGTACCCTTTTTGATATGCAGCCTTCTCAAAAAAGTTTTCTTTTACTGTATCTTTGAATCCTTCACCTATTCAACTAGATCTGTTCCCTTCTCCACAAACAGCAATGTTGTTCACATTGGGTCTTCCTTGTCATTTGTATTTTAATGTTTTGTTCAATAATTTTATATCTTTATTCTTTTTCTCATTTTTTTTTGTAATTTCTTCTATCCTGTCTGCCATGTTGTTGACAGCATTTTAGTTATGTCTTCTAGTTTTGATTCTTCTAATGTGGCTTTTATACCTGTGATATTTTGATTTTTTTCTTTCATTTCTTTCCTGAACTCTGTCAACTTACTTTTTTCTTTTATTACTCATAATCTCTTCTTTGTTTTAAAAAGCATTTTATTAGATTTAGTTTTAAAATATTACATACAGTAAAATTCATTCTTTGTGGTGTATAGTTCTATGGATTTTGGCAAATGCATCGAGTAGTACATCTACCACCATAATCAAGATACAGAATAGTTCCATCACCCCACATAATTCCCTTGTGTTGTCCTTTTGTAGTAACTCCTCCCCCCTTGGAAACCACTGATCTATTCTCTAACCTCATAGTTTTGCCTTTTCCAGAAAAATCATATAAATAAAAGCTTATATTTTATAGCCTTTGGGTCTGGCTTCTTTCATTGAGCAAAATGCTTTTGAGGTCCATCCACGTCATTGTGTGTGTATAGTGCGTTACATTTTATTACTGAATAGTACTCTATTGTTTGGATGTACTGGTTTGTTTATTCCATAACTGGCTGAAGGACATTTGAGTTGTTCCCAAAAATTATGAATAAATCTACTAGAAACATTCACATAGTAGTTCTTATGTGAACATAAGTTTTCATTTCTCGTAGGTACATATCTAGGAGTAGGGTTAGTAGGTTATATATTAAGTATATGTCTGGCTTTATAAGAAACTACTAAACTGATTTCCAAAGAGGCTGTAGCAATTTTCAGCCAGTCATGTATGAGAGTCCAGTTATTCCACATTTTTGCGAGCACTTGCTATTGTTAGGATTTTTTATTTTAGCCATTCTAATAGGTATGTAGTGGTATCTACACGTGGTAAAACCATGCATATTGTGGTTTTAATTTGCATTTCTTTAATGACTAGTGATGTTGAGCATCTTTTCATGTGCTTATTTTCCATCCACACACCTTTTTTGGTGAAATATCTATTCAAATCTTTTGTGCATTTTGGGAGGGGATTGCGTTTTCTTACTGTTGAGTTTTAAGAGTTCTTTATATATACTGGATGCAAGTTAAAGAACAAAGTCAAATATGTAATTTGCAAATACTTTTTTTATTGGGGTATAGTTGTTTTACAATGTTGTGTTAATATCTACTATATAGAGAAGTGGAGTTTTCTGTGCTATACAGCACGTTCTCGCTGGTTATCTATTTTATACATATTAATGTATATATGTCAATACCAATCTCTCAATTCATCCCACCCCCCCTTTCCCCCCTTGGTGTTCATAGGTTTGTTCTCTACGTCTGTGTCTCTATTTCTGCTTTGCAAGTAAGTTCATCTGTACCATTTTTCTAGATTCCACATATATGTGTTAATATACGATATTCGTTTTTCTCTTTCTGACTTACTTCACTCTGTACTACAGTCTCTAGGTCCATCCATGTCTCTACAAATGACCCAATTTTGTTCCTTTTTATGGCTGAGTGATATTCCATTGTATATATGTACCACATCTTCTTTATCCATTCATCTGTCAATAGGCATTTAGGTTGCTTGCATGACCTGGCTATTGTAAATAGTGCTTCAGTGAACATAGGGGTGTATGTGTCTTTTTGAATTATGGTTTTCTCTAGGTATATACCCAGTCGTGGGATTGCTGGATCATATGGTAGCTCTATTTTCAGTTTTCTAAGGAACCTCCATACTGTTCTCCATAGTGGCTGTATCAATTTACATTCCCACCAACAGTACAAGAGGGTTCTCTTTTCTCCACACCCTCTCCAGAATTTATTGTTTGTAGATTTTTTGATGATGGCCATTCTGACCGGTGTGAGGTGATACCTCATTGTAGTTTTGATTTGCATTTCTCTAATGATTAGTGATGTTGAGCATCTTTTCATGTGCCTCTTGGCCATCTGTATGTCTTCTTTGGAGAAATGTCTATTTAGGTCTTCTGCCCAGCAAATACTTTCTTCACTGTGTGGTTTGTCTTTTCATTCTGTTAATAGTCTGCCTCACAGAGCAAAAGTCTCTTTTGATAAAGTTTAATTTGTCATTTAAAAAATAGATTATGGTTTTGGTACAATCTCTGAGAACTTTTTGCCTAACCCAAGATCATAAAGATTTTTCTTCCCAGCTTTTTCCTAGAAGTTTTATAATTTTATGTTTTACCTTCAGGGCTATGATACATGTTGAATTATTTTTGCATATGGTGTGAGTGTGCATGAGTGTTCTGTGGTCATTTGCCTGGAACTGGGATATCAGGCCCTTTCCAGGGAGATGGGGCTTTTCCTGGGGGTCTGAAGACAGACAGAAAGAAGAAACCAGGTTTTCCATGCCAAGCGTTCTGAGGAGTGAGAGTGACCATAAACCTCTCACTTTTGGGTATGATATTTTGGACTGGGACATTGTCTCCAGAAAGCCCAGGGGAAGAGAGTGCTTAAAATGGGCAGGAGAAGAGGACTCAAGGAGGTGTTCATCTGGGAAAGCTGCTGTGGGTAAGGGATCTGATGGGGAGGAAGACCTGGGCTTTTAGAGGGATAACATTTTAAAAACAATCCCCCAAATTGTAGTGTCTATCTTGTATTGAATAGTTACTCCGTGCCAGGAAATTTATATACAGACTTTCTAATTTTTACAGCCACCTGGCAAGGAGGGAGTTATTCTCATAATACAGATGAGGGAACCAAAGTTCAGAGAAGTTAAGCTGTCTGATCAGGGCCACACAGCTACTGAGTGAGAGGACTGGATTTCAAGTCCACACTGGACACTGAAGCTGTTGCTCTATCTACTCCAAAAAGCTATCTCCTGTGACTCAGGGCTTAGGGCACACTGGAGAGAGGTAGATGAAGGGCAAGGAGGGAGGAAGCCTGAAGGCTGGTCAAGGGTAGATTCCCATGAAGCCAAAGAAAAATTGACTCTTGGACTGTGGTTGAAAGAATCCATGAAGATGTTCTCCCTATGATGTTTTTCTGAAACAGAGTTTATAACTTGTCACCCATGGAGGAAGTGGAGGCTGAGGACTGGACAAAATGACCCTGGTGGTCACTGAGGAAACTCACTGACATGGCCCTGATGGCATCTGTGCCTGCTGTCTTGGATGCTTCCTCCAAGCTTGGCTTGGCATTTTTAGGCCAGTCCCAGCCTGGGAAGCGTCTGGATGACCAGGTGACAAAAAAACAAGTTCCTGCCTGCCAGATGGGTACCTATGCCTCCCCTTGGCATCCTAGGTGGGGCACAGCCAGTAGAGACCGTGACCCATCATTGGCTGTCACTGTGAGGGGCACCTAGGGGGCCTGGCAGGGATCAGGAGGTGTCTACCCTGGGGTAGACAGAGTGGGGCCTAGGGTCTGGGAGAGGTGGTCCTGGAAAAGGACAGCAATTCTCGACCATTCTCTTGTTCTGTGTAAAGGTTTTCTTCCCTCTGCCAAACATGGGGACTTTTTGGCCTAGGTCACTGAGCTATTCCTGGAAGGTGGGCAGTATGCCAGTGTTCCAGGCGGGCCCTGTTCTCACTCTGTAAACAAACACAGTGGAGCCACTGCCCAGCACCCCCAGGGACCAGCAGCCCAGTGTGCTCCCAAGCCATGCTCCCAGAGAGCTGAGGGCCAGAGAGGCAGAGACCTGGAGTCCACCCATAGTCAACTCTTGGTGGCCCCAGCTGGAGGTTCCACCACCCTTGTTAGCCCCTCACTGATGGCAATGGTCAAGGCAACCCCAGATGCAGCCTTGAGACCTGGTCTCTGGCTCTTGAACCTGGACGTGAGGATCTGTGTGAGCTTGGCCAGCCCAGGCCTGACAGGAGGGTCAGGTGGACAGTCCAAGAGGAATTGGAGCCATCTCGAAGAGAGTGGGTCTCTCTTTAGCCCATAAAGACAAAAGCCAAGAGAGGATGAGAGTTGAGGCAACACATTCTGGAAGAGTCTGAGTAGCATGAACACGACTTTCCCCTCCTAATCTAGAATACCGGGATGAGAAGCAGCCGTGCTGAGGTGAGGGCCAATCCCAGCTCACCCTTACTGGTCAGGCAGTGCTCTGAACCTCAGTTTCCTCAGCTGTAAAGGGTCAAGTTTTTGGGGAGGAGTAATTGACATAGGTGAAGTGCTTAGCATAGCTTCTGGCACATGGTAAGGAGTGCTCATCAATTAGGAGCAATCATCATTCTCTTCTTTTTTATTTCTTTTTTCCTTTTTTTTTTTTTGCTAGTAATTACAATTTTTATTTTGGACATGAATTTGCTTCACCTTTCTGATTTTTTTTTTTGAATAAAGCCTTTTCTATATTCATTACTACTCATGGGCAGAAACTTGCCAACAGAGGAAACAGTAAAAAGCAGGTATAGAGCATAAAATATATTAAAACCCCAGATACAATTTGCAGCATGAAATCAGTTCCAATGAATGTGCCTGAATGCGTCTAAGGAACTCATTCCTTGGGCGGTGCAGGACATGCATCAGGATGGCTGTCTATCTAGAGGTGTCAGGATGGCAAACTAAACTAGAGGCTGTAGAGCGTAGTGGTTAACAACTTGTCTCGTGGTCAACACCAGTCTTAAGGACTGACTCTCTGGTCCAAATCATTACTAGCTGTGTGACCTTGGGCAAGCCCTGGAAAATCTGTGTGACTCAGTTTTCACATCCGTAAATGGGGAGGACCAATGACCCACCTCATAGTGCTGAATGAATTAAAAGAGTTATGTGTAAAGAAAGCACATAGAGTACCAAGTGGTAAGTGTTGGCTGCCATTTTCCCTTGAATATTTGTCTAGCTCTTTTTTTTTTTTTTTTTTTTTTTTTTGCGGTACACGGGCCTCTCACTGCTGTGGCCTCTCCCGCTGCGGAGCACAGGCTCCGGACGCGCAGGCTCAGCAGCCATGGCTCACTGGCCCAGCCGCTCCGCGGCACGTGGGATCTTCCTGGACCGGGGCACGAACCCGTGTCCCCTGCATCGGCAGGCGGACTCTCAACCACTGCGCCACCAGGGAAGCCCCTTGTCTAGCTCATTTTGAGGATGCAGCAGTCCGTAGCTAAAGACCGGATCTCTCATATGCTGGGACTTTTGGCATTGCTGCATCATCCTCTTCTTCATCATTATCATCATCACCATCACCATTATCACCATCATATCATTATCAGATACTCTTATTAGTGCATTTGGAGTCACAGAACTTAAATTTGATACAACCTCCAACATTTGGTTATTATGCGACCTTGATGAAGTTACCAGACCAGGACGAGCCTGTTTCCTAATCTCTAAAATAGTGATAATAATAATAATAATAATACTTTTCAGAAAATTATTGGGGTAACTAAACAACTTAATATAAGAGCATCTGGCACAAGGTAGGCTCCAAAACATTCAATTGGAATGGAGACACCCTCGTAAGGCTTAAGAAGGTCAGTTTTGGACCCTCCCCTCAAAGAAGTACAATTTTCTGTGGCAGGAGTCCCCTCATGGGATTTATTACCTTAGGAGATGATGCAGATTAGTAACTGAGACAGGAGTATTTCAGATGCAAGTGAGGAAATCCAACCCAATCAGCTTAAAAAAACAGGGAAGCCTAGGGGGTTCAGTTGGACTTCAGGCATGGATCCAGGCATTTCAACAATGGCATCAGTATACTGTCTCTCCATCTCGGGCCCTCTTTCCCATTGTGTGACTTTTTTCTCAGGCAGGCTTGCTCCTCCTGGTGGCAAAGCTAGCCACTGTCATCATCCCACAGCTTGCTTCAGAGAAAAGAGCAATAATGCCTCTTCCTGAGCAAGTATCACATTCCTCAAAAGGACTGTTTGGGTCACATGACCACCCATGGACCACTGACCAGATTGGGTTTGGGCCACATGCCCAGCTCTGTGGCAAGGCCTGAGGGTCCTCTGATTGACAGTCCCCACTGGAATCCATGGAGGTGGGGGGACCGTTCCCATAAAGCAAAGAAGTGTGCAGTTACCAGAAGAAGGGAGAAAGCTCACTGGGCAGGCAGATGCAATCACTGTCGATTAGAGTTAAAAATCTGCTCTAGGTAAATCCCTGGATGACCTAATGCACCATTTTAATGGGCTGTTAAGGAGAGTGGGAATGCTTATAAGATTTCGTCTTATGGGTCCCTTGGTGCCCTGGCAGGGAAGGATTCACGGCTCGATACCTACTGGGCTATTTTGTCCTTGGCACACAGCTGATCCTCAGCTTGCCCCAGACCACACCCACACCCTCACCCCTGCCTTCAAGACAGCCTCGGAGGACAGACTGCTCCCCTGGAGTGGAGGTGGTCCAGGAGGCATGAGGGTCTGCAGGCTGCAAATTCATACTTAGATGGATGCCAGGAGGCGGGTGGAGTGAAATACAGATGGCCCTGAAGAGAACCCTGGACTTGGACTCAAAGCCAAGGTGTGACCTTGGGCACACCGCTGCCTTGGGCATCCTCCTCTCTGCCAAATGAGGGGCTGGGCCAGATGATCTCTGATGTCTCTCCCAGTGCTGACATTCTGGGAGTCTATGAATGTTATTAAATTCATGAATCGGCTTCTTTGCCTGGAAGAAGTCAGCTTAAAATACATGCACATTGCACTAAGTATAGTTGTTCCCGTGCTGAGGAGGAAGCCTGGCATATTTACATAGTTTGAAATTGGCCGCTGCATGCAAGGCAGGGTGGGGAAGGGGGGGTGGGTGGAGGGAGGAGTAACAGGTTCGGAGGCCCCCGGCAGCAGCCACCTCTTAATGTAAGTGGGTTCTGGACAGTTCCCAGCCTGGAGTCCCAGGGCCTGTTGTTAGCAGGGAGGGGGAAGGGAGCTGCTCTGTGCTGGAGTTGGGATGTGCCAGGATCTGTTCTGGATTCTCATTCTCTCTGATCTTATTTAGTCCTGACAGCAGTCCTTGAAAGCAAGTATGACTGTGCCCATTTAACCAATGAGAAAACCAAGGCCTATAGCTTGCCCAAGGTCACACAGCAAGTAAACACTGAGGTTACAACTGAGGTCTGGCTGACACCAGAATCCACGCTCTCCCTACCACACTGGGCCAGCGGAGCCTCCTCTACACACGCCCAACTCAGCCAGACTCACTGCACTTGGGCCAGTGCTGAGAGTCTTCATTCATTCATTCATTCATTCGACCAGCATGGTGAGCATCTGGTGTGGGCCAGGATCCGTTCTAGGGACTCTGCAGTAAACGAGTCAGACATCATCTTGGACCTCCTGAAGCTTACATTCTAGTGGGAGAGTCAGAAAGTAAATAGGGGGATGAATAAATGAAACGAATTGCCAATTGTGAAAAATGCTCAGAAGAAAAGAAACAGAGTGCAGACACCAAGAATACAAGGAGCATAGCTTAGATGGGGGCTGTTTAGAGAAGACCTGCCTGTGACAACACCATCTAAGCAGAGAACCAAAGGATGCCAGTGATGAAGTTTGAGCCGGCAGCTCCGGTCCCAGTCTCAGCACTTGTTAGCTGTGTCGCTCTGAGCAAGTCACTTACTCTCTCTGAGCTTCAGTCTCCTCATCTGTGAAAAGGAAGTAATGATATCTCCCTCGAGAAGGTGGCTGTGAGGATCGTAAACAGCGTATGTAAAGCACCCAGTGCAATGCCTGGCATGTAACAGACACCCCACTTTACTTTCTGATCAGGCTGGGGGCCTGCATTACTCTTGGCGAGTAATTCAGCGAGGCTGCTTGACTGAATCCCTCTAACCCCAGAGACCAGCAAGCCTGGTAGGCGGATGTAGGTACTCAGATCAGGGTTCCGGTTCCAATCTTGGCTCTATGATGTGACTCTCGGCGGCCTTGGCAGGTCAGGGAACACATGAGGTCTTGGTGAGTCCCCTTCCTGCCTTCAGGATAGGTGTGACACAGCAGGTGTAAAAGTGCTTTGAGTATCTCTGCTTCAGTCCAGCTCTCCATCCAAACAGCTGCATGACCTCTGCAAGTTTCTTTGTCTCCAGGCCCCAGTATTCTCATCTGCCAAAGGGGAATAGCAATACCCACCTGGCCACCAGTGTGAGGCACAGAGAGATGTAGAATGTGAGAGCTCTCCAAGCCCCATGCCCAGGGCTGGGAAAAGAAGGTTGCCATGCTCGGCCGGGGTCTCACTCGAGCCCACGTCCCTCCAGCCGCAGGGGAAAGATGGACTCGAGACTTTTGAGAGAAGACACGTCATGGACTAAAACAGGGGCTGTTCTTGAGGTGAGGCAGGGACTGAGTCTCAGGAGCTAGCTCTCCAGCGGTGTGTGAGATGGGGCAAGTGACCGGTTGAGGTCAGTGTCCTGTGTCATCCACCCCAACGGAAAACTGGACTTGGGTGTGTGCCTGGCTCTGTACAACTGGAAGGAACGGAGGCCAACTAGCCATCTCAGGGCCCCTGCTGTGCACCAGGGAACCCTCACACCACATGTCATAGAGAAGATAGCTCTGTTTCAGAAAGGTTAAGTAAACTGCCCCGAATCACACAGCTCATAAATGAACTTGAACCTAGTTCTGTCTGATTCCCAAAGGCAGATCCTGTTTTATGGGGCCTGACGCTTATTCAATTTGGGGAGTTGGTGGTAGAGGAGAGACTCCTGAAAATAAACATTTTCTAAAACATCACATTCGGTAGGAAAGTGAATATTTGTCTAGAATGAAAAGAAAAGAAGGGCACGCAAGGGAGGGCCCTTGAAGCTTCTCTGTATTCTCTCCACTGAAAACATCACGACTCTACTGTTTCATATAGAAATCCCTAAGCATCAACGCCCTGGACCTGTAGGAAATCACCTCGTCGAAGCTCTTCATTTTCCTGGAGAAGGAACTGAGGCTTGTCAGGTGGAACTAACTGGCTTTCACACCTGAAACCCCTGCTGCAGAAGTGGAGAAAACACCGCTCACAGAATCAGACAGATCTGGGTCCGAGGGTCCACGCAGCATTCTCTAGCTGGTGAGCTTCTTTGACCCTCAGTTTCTCCAACTGTTAGAAGAGGACAAAAATACCTACCTTGTCGGTATTGAACTTCAGTTTCAAATGAAATGCTGCATTTGAAAGAGTAGTATAAAGAGGTAAAGGACACAAGGGCACATTATAACTGCATCTTAAGGGTGTCCTGGAGACAGGAGCACCATGACCACTGTCTGGTGAGATTGGCTCACCACTGCCCCGCTCGTTCCACCGTCAAGCTGAGTGGAGACCCTGGGCAAGGCGGGGCGGGGAGGGGAGAAGAAAGGAATGTTGGAGGGAATTGCTGGAGGAGAAGCACTTCACTCTGGGAAGTTCCTCAGCTCCATGAGGTCTTGGATCTGGGGAGAGGCCTAGGTTGGGGGGAGGAAGGTCACATGGCTCTGTTGGTAAATGATGGATCGTGGAGCCAGCACTAGACTGGAGTCAGGCGCCCTGGGCTCTTGGTTTCATCAGCCACTTACTATGAGTCCTGTCCCATTTCTGGGCCTTAGTCTTCCATCTGAATAATGAATGAGATGACCTCTAAGGTCTTTCCCTGCCCCTGATGTTCTATTTCTTCATAGCTGAGCCAGCACACCTAACCCCCAAGAGTAGTTTTACAACTGGGCAGAAACAAGAGATGTGTTATTCTTGGGATGGGGGGGTATCCCAGAGGGAGGCAGCTGTGGGCCTGATGTGAAGGCTTTGGCTGGAAATTCTCAATGTATATCTATCCCTGGGAGAGCCCTATGGACTCTGTGTGGCCTTATTTTAGAGATGTGGAAATACACCTCTGTCCCTATAAGCCCATTTGGAGAATAGCGGAGGAGGATCTCAGGGAGAAACTGAAGGCAGGTACCTCATCATACAGACTGGAGCTGTCGGTCCCTTCCGGATTCTTGCAGGAAGAGCTGGGCAGTTGTGACCCTACTCGTGCCCCTGAGCAGTGAGTTCCAGGTATCCTGGGGCTGAGCCTAGGAGCCCAGGAATGCAGCCTTCTACCCATAGTGTTTCCCAGGTAAGGGGCACCTGCTTGAGTTTCTAGATCAGCACTCAGGGCTCCCACCCTGCAGCTGGGTCAGCTCCCAAGGAGTCAGCTCCACAACTCATGGTCCTTCTCCTTTTCCAGGAGCCCTAGCTGTTCCAGTTCTAGCAGTGTCTGTGCCCTAAATCCCATGGCCTAGGGCTGGCCTTGACCAGACTCTTCTCAGACTTCAGGTGGCCAGTGGCAGGGCCAGCCAGGCCTGCTGGATGGGACCCAGGGCGTGGTATATGAGGCTAATGCCCTCTGACAAGCCCAGGAGCTGTCCCCCAGGGGCACTCCTGCTGGCAAGGCTGGTTGGATTGATCTCATAATTAAATCAGGGCCAAGCTTGGCTGACCATCTGGGCTCTGACCCCACTTGGGCTCCGGCCCTTGGCTCCCAGGACGGGCCAGGGTTTGCCTCTGAGAAGGCAGAAGGTTTATGGTTGGGGTGAGGGTGGGACAGTGTGGGCTCTCACGAGAGGGATTATCTTGATTCTGTCTGTGGCTAAGAAAGGTCCCCTCAACAGTGCTCACTGGCCAACAGTTAGGACTGTGGGGAGGCTTGAAGGTGAGACTCCTTAGATGAACACCTTGGGTAAGTGAACTTTTGATCAGCTCATACAGATTTCTTCATCACCAGAAATGGCAGCTGCATTATACCAGATGCTCAGGCCAAAAGCTTGGAGTCATCCTAGACACCTTTGTTTTCTTACACTGCACATTCCGTCCAGCAGCAAATCCTACTGGCTCCATCCTCATACAGAGGATATATAGGCTGGATACCTAGCTGGGCTCCAGAATCCAACTACTTCTTACCAACTCCTCTGCTGCCACCGCCATCCACGCTGCCATGCTCTCTTGCCTGCATTATTGCAATAGCCTTCTAACTGGTTCCCCTGTCTCCATCCTGGCCTGCTACAGTCTATTCTAAACACAGCAGCTGGTGTGATTCCAGAAAAAATGTCCAGTCAGTTCTCTCCTCCACTGAAAGCCTCCCATGGCTTCTCACCTTACCCACGGTAGAATCCAGAGTCCTTTCCATCCCTGCAAGGCCCTACATGATCCACAAGCCCCTCACTCCTGTCCATTCCCAACCTTCCTGCCTTCATTTGCTACTGCCTTCCCCTTTGCCCATTCTGCTCCAACAACTCTGGCCTCAAAGGCACACCCTCTCCTGTTGGGAACACCCAGGACTTGCTGCTCCCTGAGCCTGGAATGCTTTGCCCACATCAATCTGCATGGCTACCTCTCTGGCTTCCTCAAGGTCTCTACTTAGATCCCACCTTAACCAAGAGATCCTCCCTGCCCACTCTGTATAAAAGAGCCCCCCTACTGTCACTCTTTATCTCTTCAACCCCCATGAGGGCAGGAGCTCTGACTGTTTGGCTTACTGATGTACATTCCCTGACTAGCAAGGAAGGGGGCACAATCTCTGCATTCCTCATAAAATCAAGTGAGGTGCTGGAACAGGATAGGGGCTTAATTCATGCTGCCTGAATCTGTGTGCCTCTCACTTACCCAATGCTATGGCTCTTGACTTCTTTCAAAGAAGAATGTGGCGCAGTTGGCTTGACTGATAGTTGGCATTCCAGTTACCAATTTGCTGTGTATCCTTTAGCAAGATGCTGTCTCTCTCTGGGCCTCAATCTTCTCATTGATAAAATGAAGCAATTGATCTAGTTGACTCCTGAGACTCTTTCCAAATCTGACAATCCAGGATTCTGTTGCTCTCAACCTCCCACCTCTCACCTCACTCTTGGGAGGTAGTTGTGACAGATGATGTAAGCTCTTTTTTTTGTTTCCAGGTGAGCAAATTACCAACATTTGAGTGCCTTGGTTTCCTCCTCCGTAAACTTGGGATAATCGAGCCTGCCCAGCTGGCTAGCACACAGATGTACTGTGAGGCTTAAAGGATGAGAAATTGCTTTGGAGTCTGGGTCATAAATAAGAGGAAGACTTAGCAGCGTGGATTTTGGAGCCAGATGGTTTGTGTTCCAATCCTGGCGCTGCAAGTTATGTAAGCCTCCCTATGCCTCAGTTCCCTTGTGTGTAAAACGGGATAATTAGTGTCTACCACATACAGTAGTCGTAAGGATTAAATTAGTGAGTATATGTAAAGTGCGTAGAACAGAGCCTGGCACAGAGCAGTGCCATATAAGCATTTGCTTTTATTTTTTTTAATTAATTAATTTATTTTTGCTGTACGCGGGCCTCCCACTGTTGTGGCCTCTCCCGTTGCGGAGCACAGGCTCTGGACGCGCAGGCTCAGCGGCCATAGCTCACGGGCCCAGCCGTTCCGCAGCATGTGGGATCTTCCCGGACCGGGGCACGAACCCGCGTCCCCTGCATCGGCAGGTGGACTCTCAACCACTGAGCCACCAGGGAAGCCCCATTTGCTTTTATTATTCACTCATGGAATCATTCATTCATTCTGCGATCATTTATCAAGAGCCTATTCATGTGCTATCAGTGGTTCAGGGTTCATGTCCTCCCCTTCCCTGACTTTTTCCTCCATCTTTTCCTTCTGAAGGGAGGAGCGGTCTTACCACGTGAGATTTTTGACATGAGGATGGCATCTTATTTACCTCTGGTCCCCAGAACCTAGCACAGTGCCAGGCTCACACAGGTGCTCCGCAAATGATTACCGAGTGAATCAATGAGCTGCAGGAAAGCCCAGCACTCGGCAGCATTCGTTAAATGCTGATTACCTGTCAGGGCCCCTGAAAGGTGCTTTTTATATAAGGCCCTTATCCCCACAACAACTCCACAAGGTGGGCAGTTTCACCCCACTTTATAGATGAGGAAGTTGGAATTCAGCGAGCTCAAGAACCAGAGCTGGAATTCCAGCGCAGACCTGCCGGCCCAGAGCTGGGGCTCCTGGCCTCATGGGGCACTTCCTGCCCCAGAACGGAAGTGCCAGGCAAATTCCAATACACACTTCACCCTCCTGCCCCAGGAAGAGCATTTACCCCCGACCCCACCCGGCTTTATAAATGAGGAGACTAGGTCAGGACACCAGAGGGAGGAAGACTAGCGGTGAAGGTAATCTCTTCACCCACTTCTTGGATCCTGAAAACGCAAATTGAAGAGTGAGGGTGCAGAGAGAGTGCAGAACTCCCCCAGGCTTCCTCCCTTTCTCTCTCGCAGGAGCTGGAGCCCAAAGGAAGAAAGCTTTTTCAGGAAATTTTAATATAGCGATTGCTCATTCACACCGTGCAGCCATGTGAATCCCATTGACAAAAATACCCGAGGAGGGTGATCCAATTCCATTGCACCTCGTAAGCCCCAGACTTCCTGACTTTTCCCCAAGATGCCTCATCCCTACATTTTCCTGGAGGCTCTCAGAGATCAAGAGGGCTCAAGGACAGAGTTGGGGCCCTTGGTGATTTTTGCCGCAATGTCGTTGTGAGACCCAGCTGAAGTTGACCTCACCTGGGTGCCTGTGGTATCTTGTCAAGGGCACTAGACTTGGCTTTGATGCTTCCAGCTGTCTTGGATCTGAGTCCTAGAGTTGCCTCTCATTAGCTGTGTGGGTTTGGGCAGTTACTTTGCCTCTCTGAGCCTCATTTGAAAATTGAGATAGTGACAATGATCTCACAGAGTTGACGCCAGGACTAAATGACTTGAGACAGGCAAACTGCCCGGCACAATGCCTGCATGTGCTCACATCTTGGTTGATTTGAATCATTTATTCAGTCAGCCTAATTACCCACTTTGCACGAGGAGCCCTTCTTTTATATGATTCAATAGCTTTAGATAATATAGGCTACAAAGGTTAAGGCCTGAAGGAGGGAAGGCTAAGAACGATACAGCAGGTCCTTGGACTTTGTGATGGTTCGCCTGACCATGCGTGTGTAAGTGCATGTGCATCCTCACATGTCCATTTCCCCCCAGGTGGTTCTGTCCCCATGTCACCCTTTGAGAGTTCCTCCATTCAGGCACAGCCACCATCTCAAGCATCTTGGCCAGGAAGGAGGACTAGGAAGAGATAGAGAAGGGGTGGCGGGGGGGATGGCAGAGTGTGGCTAAGCGGTCTGGCCCCAGCTCGAGTGAGGGTGCTGGGCATACCAAGGCCTGGATGATGGTGCCTGTTGCCTGCTGCCTTGGCTACTTAGATAATCTGGGGCTGAAATGGGGAGTGAGACTGTTATTCCTGGGGTTGGTGCCTTTCCCCATCCCACAGACCCCTGATGCCATGTCTCAGGGCTCAGTTTGAGAGGGCTTAGAGAGAAGATTGAGGCCAATCCCATCCTTGCTCACCCAGGCTGGGTGGGCTATTTTGATTGTATCAAGGCTCCTTAAGGCAGATGAGGTTTTTTGTTTGGCTTCTTGTAAGACTCATCTATGTGCCCTCAACCACATGAGGAAGAAGGTGGTGGTGGTGGAAGGACTAACATCTATCGTTAGTCATATGCCTTACGCGTATGGGCTTTGCACTCACACGGGCTCTGCCGCTTATCAGCTGTGTGACCTTGGGCTAGTTATATAACCTCTCTGAGGTTTGGTTTCCTAATCTGTAAAATATAGATAATTACTCACCTAACAGGA
Organism: Stenella coeruleoalba; assembly: GCF_951394435.1. Lineage (NCBI taxonomy): Eukaryota > Metazoa > Chordata > Mammalia > Artiodactyla > Delphinidae > Stenella > Stenella coeruleoalba. The sequence continues at coordinate 96,734,423 of NC_137169.1, forward strand.
CTGTCGTGAGAACTAAGTGACATAATGCATGTGAAGCATTTAGCAGAGTATCTGGCACAAAGTAAGCCCTTGACACATACAACATAATTTATATATATATATATATATATATATATATATACACACATAAACTTTTTTGAAAAAAAATTCATGACAACTCTGTGAGGTATGCATTTTAACCTCAACCTGAGACAGTAAAAAAAGTTTAGAAATGTAACCTCCCTTGTCAAGGTCACATAGATAATATAGTCTACTATGCACTACAGACACGAATGGAGCCCAACCCTGACTCCAATGCCCAGCATTTCCCAAAACACCAAGATCTTCTCAGCCTCAGAATTTGGGAAGCCTATAGGAACCCTTTAGACACTAGTCCCTCAGGATATGGGAAGGGTTTGGCCCCGGGGCTGGTATGGGTTTGGGCAGGCTTTGTTTGGAGGGCTTCCTCTCTGGGACCTGTGGGAGTGTGTGCTGGGGACAGGGCATTAGGAGATGTGTGGTATCTTCACTGTGGACCATTTGAGTCAGGTGACTCAGACCACCTAAAGGCCAGTCTGACCCAGAAGTAGGATTAGAGGTCCCTTATAAGCCCAGAGAGATACAGGAGAAAGGGGGTCCTAGGATATAGCCATATCTTTGCTGTCCCAATGGCCTGGATATCTCGGCCACCATGGTGACTATGTGATATAGATATTCATTCCTTCAATGAATATTCATTGTGCCTGGCACTATGTCACATGCTGGGGATTCAGAGATTGCAAGATACTTGAAGATCCTGCTTTAGACGTAGAGAATGGACTTGAGGACATGGGGAGGAGGAAGGGTAAGCTGGGATGAAGTGAGAGAGTGGCATGGACTTATATATACTACCAAACATATAATAGATAGCTAGTGGGAAGCAGCTGCATAGCACAGGGAGATCAGCTCAGTGCTTTGTGACCACCTAGAGGGGTGGGATAGGGAGGGTGGGAGGGAGACGCAAGAGGGAGGAGATATGGGGATATATGTATATGTATAGCTGATTCACTTTGTTATACAGCAGAAACTAACACACCATTGTAAAGCAATTGCGCTCCAATAAAGATGTTAAAAAAAAGATGCCTGCTGTAGGCTGGGAGAGAGAAGGCACCACACGCCACTGAAACAGAGTGGCTGTGGTTTTACTTCTCACACGGTTGTTGGTGGCTCCCCAGATGAGAGTGAAAAGAGTGTAACTCTTACATCAGATCAGACCTCAGGAAGGGCAGATTTTCCTGGGTACAGGAATCCCTGCAGATGGGAGATTTTCCTCCTAACTTCACGATAAACCATTAAGCGTGGAGCCCTGGAAGAGATGTTCAGGTTGGAAGAGCCTGCATTTCTCTGGGTAAGCCAATGATTTGTGGGTGTATTTACTGCCCTGAGTGAGGGGTGGGTCTAAGTGAAAAGAAGGGGGAGGATAATCAGAGCTGAGAAGTCAGATTCAAAAATGCCCCAGTCCTTGGATCAAAGAGATACAGGCTAGCCTTGTTTACATATCATTTCAATAGCACTAATTTCACATCAAAATATGTGGTCCTTTCCTTACTGCTGTGCTAAACCCTCCTGGGGAAACTTCAGGTCTGGATCCCGAGGCCTGAGGCCCAGGCACAGCTGCTGCACAGGGGACAGACTAATGGAAAGAGATGTCCCAGGAGGCGGGCTGGCTCTGAGTCAGCCACTAACTCACTGCAGGTCAATTTCTGTCTTGCCCTAGAAGACCCACAAGGGCAGAGGATCCTAAGCACCAAGTGAAAATATATTTTTTAAATAAATGAATTTTTTGAATAAGTGAAAATGACTCTGGGAAAATCACTTTTCCTTCCTGGACATTGGGGAGAAGGTGAGGGGTCTAAGTTTGACTTATCGTTCTAAGTTTGGGGGCCTTGGACAGCTGGGGCACTCTCCATGGAAAGATGACCACACCACAGTGCAGTTTGCAGTTTCAGTATGCAGTTTCAGGAGTTTTCTAGAGCCTTTGACGTCAATTTTTTTTTTTTTTTTTTTCTGTACGCGGGCCTCTCACTGTTGTGGCCTCTCCCGTTGCGGAGCACAGGCTCCGGACGCGCAGGCTCAGCGGCCATGGCTCACGGGCCCAGCCGCTCCGCGGCATGTGGGATCCTCCCGGACCAGGGCACGAACCCGTGTCCCCTGCATCAGCAAGCGGACTCTCAACCACTGCGCCACCAGGGGAACCCCTGACGTCAATTCTTGTATCTCTTAGCCCAGGTGAGGAACCCCTGGACCCGAAGAGGTTGAAACTCCTTTAACCTTTACATCTTAGTTTTCTTAGAATCCTGGCCCATCTGGAGTTTTCCAGAGGGGGAATCCAAGAGAGAGGAGGCATTTGCTATTGTTTTTGGGCTCCCAATAAGTGCCAGGCACACTCGTTTAATCTTCAGAAGATAAGGTAGGCATCAGGATTCCTTTATAGAGGTGAGGAACTGAGGCTCGGGAAGTGACGTAGTATGCTTGGGTCTCAGAGCTGGTGAGCGATAGAGCTGGGATTCAAACCCAAGCCTTTGGCTCTAGAGCCCCTCTCTCTGGGCCTAATTTAACTTCTAGTTGTTCTAACACTGCTTTGCTCCTCCAGTCCACCACACTGGCCCCAGGACTACGCGGGCTGTACCCCCTCACACCCCCGCCCTGCCGAGAACCTCTCTTCATTGGGAGGAACCAGCTGGGCAAAGCCCGGGGTCCCAGGCTTTGTGGTGGGGAGTACACAGGGCAGGTGCCGCAGGCCTGGCAGGGAAGGGCCCAGTGTGCTCAAGAGGCAGGGGTGGTCTACACTTGAACTAAATGAGCCCCCCATCCCAAGGCAGAGAGAAGAATGGGAACCTGGATGTTGTAGCTTCCACACATCCCCGCTCCCCTTCACTTTCCCCTTGATGTATTTACCTAACAACATCTAAACACTCGGGGATGGACAAAACCCTCCCCAGCTGCCAGCTCTCAGCTCCTTGGAGGCGGGAACTCCCCGTCCAGCAGGAGGGACTGACCCCGCGTCCCATTTCCTTGGGGCAAGGAGCCCCGCCCCCCCCACCTCTAGTCTGCTTGGGGCTGGTCTGCAGACATCTAGAGCTCTTTGGGGCACTTCACACTCCCACTCCATGCTGGACGAAATGCCCCCTGGGCAAGGGTGCCAGCAGCAGCCGTTGTCCCAAATGGTTCTCCTTCCTTCATCACCACCTCCCTTGTCACCTCAGTACCTGCTACGCTGAACAAAGCTTTCTGAAGCTGAGATCGGGAGGGAGCTGGAGGGCCAGCTGCTTCAGCTGGCTGGTTTCCCAGGGGCAGAGTGTGGCAGACTGGAAGGGGTGTAACTGGAGATCATTAATGAGAGACTTGGTGGGGGGGTGCAATGTGCTTGCTGGTGGCTGCTGAGGGCAAGGACTTGTCCCACCCACACCGTGGCCACTTTTGAGCCATCTGAATGCTGGGGAGTCCAGCTATGGACCAGGATAGCCCTCAGAGGAAATGCCTCAGCAGTGTGTGGGTGTGTGGATATCAGAATCTTCTCCAAGGAGGTGCCACTGCATGGCTGGAGAACCAGGCCCCTCCTCCTTGGGAGGCACTGGCTCGAATGCGCAGAAATCGGGGTGGGTTTGAGGAAAGGGCCTGCAAAGGGGGCGGGTGTGGCTGGAGTTCAGTGACTCCCAGGGGTCTGACCGCCTTTGGTTTTCAAACAGGGTCCCCCTGCCCCACACATCCCCTGCTCCACAAAAGGCACAAGAAGCACACGTACAATGGGGGAGGAATCTCAAACCCGCCCCTACCCTCCCATCCACATCCTCTGCTTCATGTGCGCTGAGCTCTCAGGATGAGCAGGTGGGCACACGGCCTGGGTGGTCCCTGATGCAACCAGGAGAGCCCTCTCCTGTTCTGCTCCGGTCTCTGGATGGGCCCTCATGGCTGCAGAGCCTGGACTGAGAGTGAGGCAAGTGCACGCGCATGTTGGAGAGACGGTAATCTAGTCGGGCAAGAAGGAAGGTGGAAACGATCAGGGTCTGTCAAAAATTTTATTTGCATTTTCATTTCACACAGAATGATGTTAAAATAAATCCTCAGTAATATATATTTATATACTTATTTACTTGTGTTGATATTTACAAAAGACTGTGGAGCTCCATGAAGTCTATGTACACCTATGATCAGGTGGACAGGCAATGTTCATTGAGGCACATATGTACACATATATGTATAACCTATGTACAAATATCAGACCCTACTGACACAGGAACTCTCAGCTGCAGAAGTCCTGGGCGGGGCAGTGTTGGTGGGGCTGAAAGCTTCCAGAATATGTCAGCAAGAATGATAATACCTATACATCCTGTGCAATGTGGTTATAGCTGGTGTCTAAATTTTCACGAAGCAAACAAATAGTTAAATGACTCCCAACTCCCATTAGTCTTCCCCACAGGCCCTGCTCCGCCTCCAGCTCTCACTGGTCCCCAGCCTCTTATCACCATGGAGACCCCGGTTCCCTTTTGGCATCATCCTTACGGAGCATTACCATCAGCCTTGGAGTTCCTTCTCCTATTGATCCCAGAGAGGCTTATTTATCTGCCTCTCCTTTTTGAGTTTTCAGAAATTATTAGAGCTAGGACACGGAGGGCAGCTGTGGAGCCATGCCTGAGCAGCGAGGAAGCCAGTGCAAACCCTAATTAGAATCTGTGCTGTGTGAGGCTAAGTGAGCGGCCATTTCCACATTTTCTATCTATGTGCGCGTACTATATAAATCTCCAGAGACAGCCTATATAAGCACATACGCACACAGGTCTAGAAAAGGAAAAAGCATCGTGCACTTATGAGCTTTAGAGCTGTGTCCCTGATGAAAACTAGAGAATCCTCCTTGATTGCCGGCACCATTAATCCTGGCTGTTCCAAGATTACCCTTAGTGGAGCAAGGGGTGTGGGGATGCAGAAACCCAGTCAGAGGCCAATTTGGCCCGGGCACTGCTTGCTCAGCAGGCTGGAGCTCGATCATGGGACTTTCCAGCTTCCTGGGGCCCTTCAAATGAAGGAATCATCCAAGCACGACAACAAAGGGAAACTGGGTCGCTGGATCCCACGTGAAGGCAGAACTGGGGCAAGCACGGAGCGTGTTCAGACCCTCTGGAGTTGACACTCACCCTCGCCAAAGCCAGCCAGGCTACTCTCCGTGCTTTTCTCTCTCACTTCTTAGCCTGTGGCAGCTTGCTCCATTCCAGCCCTACCTGGCAGGGCACAGTCCTCGCTCTGTACTTCACAAGCTAAAAAGGCAGGCGTGTCAGCAGCTGACATGGAAATTGGTAGCAAAGTGAGCCCCTGAATATCCTCTTCCTCCCAGCTCCTTCTCTTTCTCTCTCTAGCAGCCCAGAGTGTTTATGTGCTCATACGAAGTGAGTGTCTGGGGAATCATTTTCAAGGAGAAGCAGGGCTTACAGCCCTCTCATGAAGACAGAGAACAGACCCAGGACTGAGTCCTCTGAGTAGCTACCAAAGGTCCTAGCACGCTGCCGCATTTACACCGCCCTCAGTTACCTAGATGTTGCAGCAGCTGTCCACATTATTATGTAATTACACCTGCCCTGTGCATCTGTCCGTGAAATGATGTAGGCAGTTCTCAACTGCAAACTCATCTGGAACATATCTGACTATTTTAGGAGTGCAGGGGAGCACAGAAAGTTATATTCGTTTCCTTGCTGAGGTTCAGGAGGTGTAAGAAGTGGCCATCAGGACAGGCTGCCTCAGTTGCTTCAGTTTACCAGCTGGCCATGCTAAGTCTGGTTTATGGGCTTCTATTATCTGATTGCTGCCAACTTGGCCAGACCGGAGGGCTGCTGGGAATGTTGGGAAAGGGCAAGCACCCCTGCACCACCTCACTTGCGTCAGATACGAGGAGCCCCTCTCAGCCCTGTCTAGGTAGAGCGCACACAGTCAAGTGCAGGAGGTGAGGCTGGAAGTATCTCTCATGGGTCTAACACACTGCCAGGGAGATGGAGAATGACAGCACGGTTCAGCTCAGACCGAGCTGTTTCTCCAAAGAGGCAGCTGAATTATGGGTGCTCTACTGCCTACACCGCAACCTAGATTTGGCCAGAATCAACAAAAGGATGGGTTCGTTAGTCCATTGGTTGCTACACATCTCGCCTTCCATGGGGCAGAGATGTTCTTTAGCTCCTCATTAAAAATGTTACTTTCAGATCTCATGAAATTCAAGCCTAGGTTACCACCAATGACAAAGAGAGAGGGAAACAGATCCATACTTTGCCAGGTCTTCGAGCTTTCCCCTCCCACAGAGCTACAAAGTTTGGAATAAATTTTCTGGTCCTCAGTGATGAGGTTACAGCCAATCAGGGCAGACAGAACAAAGAATAAAGCACCTGGCCTTTAGATCAGACTTCTCTTTTATCCCTGAGTCAGGCAGCCACATAGGAGGGAAGGGAAAGATGCTAGAGCCTGATCTTTTGTTATGAAAGAACTACCTTCTAGAGAGGTCCCTACGCAGGAGAAAAGGAGCTGAACTGGAGATACGGTGAGAATGCAAAGGAAGGTCATTTTAAAAATTCAAATAAATGCAGTTTATTTCTTGGGTTGCCAAATGTATTCCACATTAGTGAAGCTAAGGGGATCGGTCAGTGTATTAACTGTATAACTTTGGAAACAATGGTATACATATATACATATACTATACATATATATACACAGATATATGTATATATGGAAAACCTGTGATAACTCAGGACCAACCAAAACCTCGACTAATGAGAATTATGTTTTCTTACTATAATTTCAGTAGAAAGAGGCAAATGATAGTAAGGGCATTATCTGATGAGCCCAAATAGCCAACTTCCAGGGATGTCTTGCAGCCCGCAGACATTCAGCCTATTTCTTTGGTCTTCTCCACCCACACTCTGTACAAGGAGCACTGAGGTTGAGAATGTTGACCCTGAGCAATGCAAGGTCTTCTGTCATCTTCAAACATTTTACTTACTAAGGCAGGGAAGTTTATACTAACCTACTTAGGAAAGGTTTTTTTTTGTTTTTTTTTTAATAACAAAGGTTGAACCAAAACACGTTTTCCCATTCCCACCCAAAAAACCATAATTGTAAAGCCATCCGGACGGCTCCCTTCCCTGAGCATTTCCCCATCAGTTAACTGAGGTTTTGCTGTATACGCACGTATAGAGCAAGGTAGATTGAAAAGGAATGGGATGGGACCCTGGCGTTGCCAGTCTTCCCCGATTGTCCAGTCTGAAAATTCAACCGCACAGATTTTTTTCAGGAAAGGAGACTCTTCTAACGTCCCCAGTTACGTGTGCAGATATTTGTGCAACAGTACACTATCTTGGGTGGTGGGGTCTTCGTTTCACTACTGTCATGCCCTAACCACCCACAAACACTATCCCTGTAGACCTCTGCCCACAAACACTTGCTTCTCTCCACAGCTCTCATGGCATCCCTTTGGTTAAGCAAGTCAGCTTGTTTTGAAGGACAGCCAGAGGGCAATTCCCCAAATCTGCCCAGTCTACCCATCCCAGGTGCAAACCTCCAGGCCACATTCCTCCAGCATCCATCTCCCAGGGGAGGGGAGGGAGGAAAACAGAGGGATCAAGTGATGGCTTTAAGTGCATGGAAATGATCTTCTGTAATGGCTCAGGATGCTTTATTCTTATCTATTGGTAAGCGCTTTCCTGCAGGCTTCCATTACACCCTGCCAGTCTGACCGTAAGTCCACGAGATGACCTGGTGTGAGGTCACTCAAACTCAAGGTTTCAGTGCCTGGAGGTTGTGAGTGCCATGTGAGAGCAGGCAGAAGGGGCAGGTGGCAGGGAGAGAGGGACGGAGACGCACACGGAGACAGAGAGAGGTGCACACGGGGAAGAGTCAGAGAGATAAAGCAAGCCTTCTCCCGACCTTCCTGGTGCAGATGTTGAACTGGTGTATGTTTACATTCCAAAGGCGGGTCAGAGCCTCAGAGGGCAGGAGTCATATGACCACGTGGGAAGAAGAGGGAACTACAGAGACGGTGAACTAATGCCCAGAAGCCAAGGGCGTTATCTGAGCATCCGGGTACTATCACTTTTCAGTCCTGAGAACAAGATTTTGAGATAACTATTGCTAAAGAAAACAGTCACTATTTAGTTTATTGCACGTTTCCTCTTTAAAAAATAAACTATGAGAGATGGAGCTGAACTTTGGTGGGAAAGGAAGCAGAAAGAAGGGAAAAGTGAACTAGGTTTGTTTGAGGAAGAGACCCATCCCAGCTTGTCAGGGATCCCTTACCTCCACCTGTCCCTGCTTGCTGCTTTGATAAGAGAACAGGGCTGGTCTCAACAAGGGCCAAGTCTTAGGATCAAGATAATGGTCACATTAGCCGTTTGGACACCTCCCAGCATCCAGCGCTCTGCTAGTTGGCTCTGCAGGTGGCTAATGATGTTAATGAGTTTGAGGTCATGGGTTCATACCTGGCAATGGACACTTTGCCAAGGCTGGGCAAGCCTCCATTGTGTAACCAAGGAGCACCCTGGAAATTACACCCTATGTAGACCAGCCCTCTCAGACCAGGCAGCCGTCACCCAGATGGAGGCTGTTATGACAACGGGCCCCAGGAGAGCCAGAGCTGGAGCAGGGTTCACCATCCCCACCCCTGGGTAAACAGTTCAAAGCAGTGTACTCCTCCCACCTGCCATGGCGGCGGTGGGGGGGTCTGGTGCTACCCTCATATGCAATTTGCAAACTGTCCTATAGTTTCCTTTGGGGAAAGTCAGCCTCCACCTCTCTTCTCTGCTACTGTTGGCAGCACTGAACCACCAGCCCGCCCTCTCTCAGCTGGGCGTGGCACTGATACTTTATGGTTGACCATGATTAAGGAAGTTCACTACAAAGACCTCACTACAATGGAGTGAGAGATCCAGGGAGAGCAGACAGGACAAGCTAATTCTGCAGCCCTCTCCACACGGGGTGGCCACATGAGCCCCCAGGCTGGAGGCTCAACAAAGCTTTCCTGGGAGCCCTTTCCACACCAGACCAATGGAGTCTGGGGGCACACTCACTTGGGGCCCCCTTTCAGGGCTAACCTCCTGGTTTCATGCCTACTCCATCCTCGGAGGCCCAGCTGAGAGGAGCAGAGGGAAGCAGAGAGGAAGGAAGAGTGTGTCAAACACCACAGAAGCTTCAGGAAGCACAGTGCCTTCATTATGACCTTCGGTACATTTCAGCTCCTGAAAAGTTAATTCTGAAATATGACTAGCTCAGGTACTCTTTCTTCCTGACAACCTCTCCACCTCTCCTGGACTTCCTTCTCTGTGGACTCCTGAGAACTCCAACGTCCTTGAAAGTTTGAGCCCATGGAAGCACCTGCTGAAGCTAAAGGGAAAATTGGTATCCTGACTTGAAAACACTTGAAAGGCCCAGCATGTTGCGCGGAATGTGCAGATTTGGACCCACACGCTCATTCCCTGTGGCTGTTGCTTCCTCCATGGAGACTGGGAGCTTGACCATCTTCAGGAGGGAAGCGTGGGGCACATCCTGGATGGCCGCAGGAGCAGAGACCTGATCTGATGCCTGACTTCAACCCCCCAACTTCCATCTGAGGTGAAGCCTTTGCTAAAACGCACCCAGCTCTCAGCTAGTCCTACTAGTAGGAAGAGCCAGCTCTGTGTGTAACCCAAAACAGCGTGTAATTTTACAAAGCATTTCAATCTGGCCTTAGAATATAGGATACAAATCAGGCCTCCTGAAAAAAAGATGCTGTTTGCTTGTGTAACATCAGGTTTAAGTCCTTAATCAGGTTTCACTTAAGCTGAATTGGTGTGTGTTTCCTCAAGGTACAGCCACTGGGTGGGAGGCAAGGCAACCAGGTGGAGCCGGGGCAGGGGAAGAAGCCTGCCTGGCATTGCACACCCATAGAGGGGACTCAGGAGTTGACTCCATGGGGCTTATGCCCAAGAGCAAGTGAGATGCCACAAGCAAGTAAAGGTGACTCATTTTAAGAGACAAGTCTACACATGGCCTTGACTTTCTGACTGAGCCCCCTGACAAAGCCACTGGGGATGGAGGGGCGATAAGGTCTGTGGGCTGAGGGAACGTTGGGAGCATCCTCACTCTGGTTCTGGGCCTGCGACCCTGCAATTTCTTGAGCCACCACTGCTTTCAAGAGGACGGGGTTGAATCCAGAGATCCCAGGGGTTGGGAGCAGGGGAGACTGGGCTATTGGGTTGTCTGTGTGGACTTGTTTTGAAAGAAAGGACGGGGCCAGGAGGTGTATATTAATGGACCGTCAGCTGTCCCAGGTCCTTCCATGCTTGGCACCAGGGTTTCTGGTAAGAGGAAGGTGAACAGGTAGAAACCCTACGAGATTCCCAGTCTTAATCACAGATCTGCTTGACAATGGTGGTCCATATTTTGCCTTAAACCTTGGGGTTATTTTTCTGAAATCTAGGAGTGAGGCGGGGGAAAAGACTAGAAGAAGAGATTTCCTGAAGGATATTGAGGGGGAGAGATGCAGGTTAGGGAAAGATGATTAAATCTGATCTTTTGTTTATGCCTATTAATTTATAGCTATGGGGGCAGAACAATGGATCTGAGTATATGTACACATTTCATGTGTGGTGTGTGTGTGTGTTCTTGGGTGTGTGTGCTGTATTTTGTGTGTGTAATATGAATAAATGTATTGTGTGTATAAACCGAGTTTGTATTTTGTGTGCAGAAATAATAGTAAAGTATCTTTTGTGTATTCTGTATGTATACCCATGTGTCCATGTAGTTTCTGTGTGTTTTGCATCTGAGTTGCAGGTTTGTACGTGGTGTATGTAGGTATTTGTATATGTTCTGTATCGGTAAGTACATTCCGTGTCTGTGCTGAGTGTGCGTATTCTGGATATAGGTATAACCGTGTATCTTTTGAGTGCCCTTTTCATTAATTTGGTCTCTGTGTATTCTGCGTGTGTGGTGCATGTTTTGTATTTGTGTATGGCAACAATGTAGATCTCTTTTGTGATGGGTGTGCATGTCTGTGTGCCGGTGTCGGTGAACATTTTATAGTCCCAGGTCAAGGACACTGGGATAAAACATCTACCCCACAACCTCGCCCTTAGGTATGGGTTGTCTTACCATCTATTTTCCCAAGGTCTGCGTCCCTCCACCCTATGTCTTGGAAATGCAGCACCATCTCCCATATAGGAGAGGAAGAGAAGCACAGAGGCTTCGCGCTGGGCCTGGGATGCCCTGCAGACCCCTGGGGCTGTGGGTGACCAGGAACTAGTGAGCACCCTGGGCTGGTGCCCCACCCCCCCAGGGTAACTGGAGGTGCTGAAGAGCCAACAGTGAGGCCGGGGCTGGAGTCATGGCTGGGCAGCCTGACCACACAACTCGCTGTGTTTGGGCAATTTAATCTATTATGTTGAAAGGCAAAGAAGCCCAGTTTGTGAGGCAAAAGCTTCCCCACCTCCATCTATTCCAGGGCCAGCTGAACTCTACCTTTAGGCTATGCAGTGCTTCTTCACTCGCAGCCTGTTCTGGCGGCGGGGAATGATTCTGTACCCAGCCTTTGGTTTCTTAAGCAGCCCTGGTTGCCAGTTTAATGCGGAGAGAGCTTGAGAGAACATGATGCCTGTGGATCAACTAGGGTTTCCATCCCTTGGTCCTGAACTTCAGAAATTTCCACATAGAGGAGGTTTCCTTTCAGCCCAGACCTGTGGAATTGGGTCCCCAGGAGCCCTCCTCCTTAGTGTCCTTGGTTTCAAAGCAGGTGATCCATTCTGGCTCTTTGGGGAAAGATTCAGGAAAGTGACTGATGCAGAGGCAAATGACCATGTTGTTTTTGTGTATTTTGCATCAGAGTTGCAGGTTGTGTCTTCGTTCATGGTGTATGTAGGGCTCTTGTGTATGTTCTATATTGGTAAATACATTCTACGTCTTAAATAAAAACCGGACAGGGTGGGGAAAGACGAGAATGGAGATGATGAAGATGATGGGCTGTAGAGAGGAGGCCTGGGTTGGGTCTGGCCCAGGACAGCTGGAGCTGTGAGGGCCCTAGGGCCCTTGTGCACTCAGTAAGACAAGCTTCAGCCATGAGAAACTGAAGCTGCAGCACATGGAGGGCAGAAAGACAATTCGAACATCTAAGAATCCATGAAGACTGGAGTGTCTGAGGCAATGGCAGCAAACCTAGGCCCAGTGGGATGATCAATGAGACAAATTAACCCATTAGGCCTCTGAGACAACCAACCCACCAAGCAGTGGATTTGCTCCTGAACCTGAACTCCAGAGAATGACTATATATGTATGTGTGCATATATACATATACACACGTATGTATGTATATATATGTATATATGTATATATATGTGTGTGTGTATATATATATATATACACACACTCTAGTGCACATAGTCAAACACATGCATATATTGCCCTGTGTCAAAAATATTGCATAAGCTTATACAAGGTTCAAATGCAATTTTTCCTATAGCTAGCTAGGTAGAGGAATTCGTGAAAGAGATTCTCTCAATACATATTTATATACACTGGATCCACAGATCCGCATTTCCTCAGGACGAGATGCCCCAGTCAGCTATACAGTCATGCCCATGACTAGGTTAATTCCTAAGATGCAGTCACGTGAGGTGTTTAGACACTGCTTTCCCTGCTCGCTCTCCTGGCTTTGCAGAGCTGTGTGCCCCCATTTGGAAGAACAGGGATGGGGTGGGCTGGAGGGCCAGAAGTTTTGGTTCCCCACTCCAAACAGTCTATTATTTTTCTCCTGATTGAGGGCTTTTGTATTCTGATGGGAAAAAAAAGACAACCCTCGTTCAATGCCACTCCTAGGCTATTAATACTCTAAATATGAATACTGTGTAGGCTACTAAGAAAATAGGTTATCTCCTGTGTTTTAAATATTGAGATTCATGCAACAAACACCCATGCAGCTCTATCGCATCACTGGTAAATTTCACTGCAGTGTCAGTGTAGCTGGGCCCCGGCACTAGGAAAGCAGATGCCTGCAACCTCCAGTGTAGCGAAGAAATCAGACATGTTTTTGTGACCCCGAAGCCTGCAAAAATGGTGAAATCTGAAGCTGAGAGGTCCCTTGGTTTGTCAGCTTCTCCCGGTAGGGCTAAGGGAGCAAATGTGAAACCTGACAACTCACATTCGGTCATCCTAACCGTCCCTCCCCTGGGCTTCCCTCACATCGACACTGCAGAGAAAAAACCAAATGCAGTATTTTCCGTTATGAAACACAAGCCTCCGGAGCGTCTGCTTGGCAACTGCATTTCACAACCCCCCAGCCTGTGACACAGAAAGTAATTCCAACACACAGCACTGTGTGTTCTTTTCAATGCAAAAATGGGAAAGACCTTTCGAATAATTACCAGAACTTTAAAGCTAAGCTACCGTGGTTTTCCTCTGTGAAGGGGGAGGTAGGCTCAAGTGGGGTGTGGGGGGGAATTGCATCTCCGAGATGCCGTGTGCATTTCATTAGGAAGAAAAGGTGACACTGATGTGGTAGGTTCTGTATTTGCTATGAGGTGGCCTCAATGTGTCCTTCTGAAATCCTGGCTTCCATAGGTGACTCCCATCTTTGGAAACCCCTAAGCCGGTGATGAAGATTTGCATGAAAGCCATGGATACATATTCTGTGTTCTAAATCAAAAATCAAAAGATCAAAAGTCACTTGCACGACTATTGCTTTCCATGCAGAACCAGATACACACTGTAGAACACACTGACTACAATGCAGGCTATTATGCAATATCTGCATTAGTTCCATTGAGCTGTGAGTATGTGAATAGGGTTCAATCAGACATCAGTTAACATTTTGGTAATATTCACATAGTTTGTATTAGCCAAAGTGCAGTTGGCTGTTTTCAAGTTTTCCTCTCTAAAGTCCTCGTTACTGTTGTTTACCCCCTCCTGGATCTCCATGTAGTCAGACTTACTAATGGTAGAGGCACTTCTACTTTTCTTTAGGTCAGGGGAGGATGGGATCTTTGGACAGCTCGTCACTTGCAAGTACTGGGCCTGTTCCTCTCCCTCTGTCTCCCGGTGGTAGAAGTAGTTGAAATTGGACACTATGACGGGGACAGGTAAGGCAATGGTTAACACACCTGCAATTGCACATAGGGAACCCACGATCTTTCCCCCAATAGTAGTTGGAACCATGTCTCCATAGCCTACAGTTGTCATGGAGACGACTGCCCACCAGAAGGCATCCGGGATGCTCGGGAATTGGGACTCTCGCTCATCGGCCTCTGCGAAATAGACAGCACTAGAGAAGAGGATGACCCCGATGAAGAGGAAGAATATCAGGAGGCCTAATTCTCTCATGCTGGCTTTGAGGGTCTGACCTAGAATCTGAAGACCTTTGGAGTGTCTGGACAACTTGAAAATCCTAAAGACTCTTACCAACCGGATGACTCGAAGGATGGCCAGTGACATGGCTTGCTGGCCCTGCTGAGCATCTTCTGGCTTCTCAGCCAGCTCTGTTCCCAGGGTGATGAAGTAGGGGATGATGGCTACAATGTCAATGATGTTCATGATGTTGGTGAAGAAGCCGGCTTTGCTGGGACAGGCAAAGAACCTCACCAAGAACTCAAAGGAGAACCAGATGATGCAGAGGGTCTCTACAATGAAGAAAGGGTCGGTGAAGGAAGTGGACTGCTGGTACCCGATGGTGCTATTGGAATAGGTATGGAAGGTCACTCCACTGCCATGCATGTCTTCATTCTCATCCCGGAATATGGGCAACGTCTCCAGGCAGAAGCTGACGATTGAGATCAAGATCACCATGACAGATACAATAGCTATAATCCTGGCAGGCCCTGAGCTCTCTGGGTATTCAAAGAGAAGCCACACCTGTCTCTGAAATTCATTTTCGGGTAGAGGACGCTCTTCCTCTTTGATGTAGCCTTCATCTTCCCGAAACATCTCCATTGCTTCTTCTCCTAGCTCATAAAACCGAATTTCTTCGGAGAATATATCTAGGGGCACATTCACGGGTCGCCTCAACCGGCCCCCAGACTGGTAGTAGTACAAAATGGCGTCAAAGCTTGGGCGGTTCCGATCGAAAAAGTACTCATTCCGGAGAGGGTCAAAGTATCTCATCCGCTTCTTTGGGTCCCCTAAGAGGGTCTCTGGAAACTGGGCTAAGGTCTTTAGCTGGGTCTCAAACCGCAGCCCTGAGATGTTGATCACCACCCTCTCACAGCATTCGTGGTCTGCTTCTGGGTCATAGGTGTCCTGCGGGTGCCCAGGGAGGGCAGCGGCCTCATCCACTGGGTCTCCGGTGGCCACTGTCATAATTGGAACCAAGAGAAGCGCCTCTCGCTATGCCTTCTAGCTGCCTGGCGGCAGGGAGCTCAGGGCGCTGCTTACGGCCCCAGGAAACACAGCAGCATCGGCCTGCACTCCTGCAGGGGAGCCCCCAGGTCTCTCTGAGAGCCAGAGAGATAGCCCCGCTTGGCTGAAAGACAGAGGTGGTTAAGGACATAAGACCACTCAGCATTGGCAACTTGACCTGGGTTGCTGCTTTTTCTCTCTCATCTCTCAGCCAAGAAGCTCAAAAATATGACCACCACCACAAAAAAGTAAGATTTATGTTCACCTCGTAGCCTGGCTGGGGATGAGAGGGGAGCAGGTGGCGGTCTCTCAAGAAAGCTCTGGATTGCCCTGCACTGGGGGCAGGTGGCTGGTACAGGTCCCTCTGCACTGCACAGGCTTCATGGAGCACAGCCCCATATCAGAGGCTGGAAGGGAACCTTCTCCCAGGCAGTGAACTAACGTCTTGCAGATACCTGCACCCTGGGAGGTATTTGCAGTGGTGGACCTTGGGCCTGGGCCTCTCTCATTGCCCACACCCCAATGACTCTACACATGGCTATTGGTTATTAAATAATAGATTGATTTACCTGACAAGGCAGGAATCTGCAGCTCTCTTCCTTGCAGAACTGATCTGATGCTGCAGGAATCCTAGATACACAAACAGGCAGTCTGATTCCCCATCACGTCTTCTCACTTGAGCTAGAAATAATGGTGAGTCATTCTGGGCAGGAGGGTAGGCTCCAGGTCCTGGAGGTGAGCTCCAGGGCTGGGCTGGGCTGGAGGGGCAGTGGGATGCCTGGTCAAGGGCACGCAGGACTCGAGGACAGCCGAGATTGGGTCTGGAGCCTTTGAAAGGAAGGAGGCAAGATGCAATGCTCAGCAAAAGCCAGAGTCCTCCTGGCTGTCCTCAGGAGGTGTGACGTTGCCTGGAAAAAACAAGGTGGAATCAGGGCTTTTGGGCAGCTGGTGCCAAGATTTAGGAGGGCGCTGGCAGCTTCTCTTCCATGCCCACCTTGCATTCTGGTGTCACACCTGAGAACTATCCCTCAGCCTCCCAGCCTCCTCTGGGCAGGCTTACATCCGTTGGAAGTATGCTCTCCCAGGGAACAAGCCTTTAGACTTGGCTGGGCCTGTCTCCTCCAGGGGCCTCCCCGGGCTGAGCCAGATGCCCCATTGGTCCTCTGCAGCCATCAGGAGGGACTCTGGGCAAAGCCTCCCACCCCCAGGTCAGGACACAGCATCTCCCAAGGGGAGGGCTTCCTACGCCGCAGCCTGACTTCCAGCTCTGTCCTCTGCAGAGTCCTGGAAGAAGAACGGCTCCTCCCCACTCTGGCCCCCCAACACACACACTCCTTCAGAGCTCATTTAGGGAGACTCCTCACACAGAAAGGTCGAGCTCCAAAAGCTGGCTGGCTTGGTCCCAGGACTTACTCTCCCTCAGGGATCCCTAAACTGCAGGCCTCCCTCCGGGCGCGGTGGCATTTGAACTGGGCAGGCGCTCGACCACCGATTTCTCCTCAAGACAAAATCCCTCACGTCGTCTCCTCGGCAGTGAGCACAGAACCAAGGCTCAGTCAGCCTGGCTTCGAGGCGGCTTGGCAGCAGCCAGAGGGGGGAGCCTGGAGGAAGCCGGCTTCCGGGCTGGCCCCCTGCCGGCCCAATCCTGCCGGCCCCAGGGCGGGGAGGGGTCCGGGGCCTCTCCCCATCGCCCCGGGCTCCGGCCGGGACTCCGCCGGGCGCGCTCCGCGCTCGGCTCGGAGCGAGTGGATCAGACCCACCAGCTGGCCGCGGCAGCCAGCGCCACCTTAACCCCCTCCTGCCCGATCCGGAGGGGGCTCTAGCGGCGGGCCTGAGCGCAGCCCAGCTGTTTTGCCCCTAGGATCCGAGGGAGCTCCTAGGCTCCATCTCCTTCGGAAAACACTGGAACCTAAACACTGGGGGTGGGGAGTAGGCTGCTGCCCCAGATCTTGGCTTCCTCCCTCCTAAGAGCGGGGTCACCCCGGCAGCCCACGGCCCCAGGGAGGCGGAAAAGCCCTTCTCTGCCGAAAAGCCGTTTTCATTCCGAGCCGGAGGGGGGAACGCTGCCCGGCCGTCGCAAGTGATATGGGTCCTACCAACCGGCTCTATTTACCAGACATGGTTATGCTGTCACTGCACTTCCCATCACCCACCAGCTCCTCTCTGCGCCCCCCGCCCCGCGCCCCGCATTGCCCGGAGGGTCCCCGAGCCCGTTCCGTGTTCTCTCCTTCCGCTGGACGCCAGCCCCCCTCGCCCGCCCCGGCCCGGGCCGGCAGCCATGGTCGGCACAGACTCGCCCGCCCCGGACTCAGCCCGAGCCCGCCGCGCTGCCGGCTGCGCCGCCCGGTGCCCCGCAGCCCCTGTGGGCGCCGCAGCCCAGGCAGGGGGAGGCAGCACGCGCAGCCGAGCTCCCCGACACCCATTTACCCTTCCCGATGGGCACCCGGAGCCTCCATGTTTCTGGGTGACCGCAAGCGCCGGCGGAACCGCAGCGGCAGCGGGCGGCGGCAGCGGGCGGCAGCGGGCGGCGGCGGCGGCGGCGGCGGCGGCGGCGGCGGGGTGCGGGCGGCCAGCCGGGAGCCGGCTCTGCAGTCCCGCCGGCGGCGCGTAAGGAGAGCCCGGCCGCCGCCCGCAGCCGCACCGCGCCACGCAGCGCCGCACCTGGCCGCCAGCGAACTCGAATTAAAGGGGCCGGCGGGGGCCGGAGCCGACGAGGCGCGCCGCCCGCCGCCGCCGCCGCCACCGCCACCGGGCTGTCCTCTCAGTGGGGCCCCAGGGCCTCGGCCCCCTCCCCGCAAGGAAAGCACCCCATCCCTTGGCAGAGCTCAGCTTACTGACCAGAACCTCGTGGAGGGCTGAGCTGGGTGCTACCAGGGCCGGGGAACCGGGGGCAGAAGTTGAGGAGCGGTCATGAGAGACTCCTGCCAACAGTAAGAAGTAGCCAAGGAGGAAACATCAGTAGCAGCTCTCCCAGGCCCGAGAAGGGATCCAGCCCCGTGGGAAATGTGTTGCTATTCTTATGATGCTGCCAGACAGAATCTGCAGACCCCCTCCTTGCCCTCTAGCGCCGCCTCACCCCCTCCTCCTGCTCTGCCTCCCACCCGCCTCTTACCCAGCCAAAGCTTTGGCTTCTCAGAGGGGAATGCAGCAGGTGCGGGCCGCAGTGTGGCAGAAACTCGCTGCTGTGTTCGCCCCCACCGGGACGAGCCGCAGGAACCCGCAGAACTGCAGCGCTGGCTCTCTGGACTCCCTCCCGCAGAGCCGGGGCAGGGAAGGCTGGGGGACGTGCAGCTGCCCCAGGGAAGCGCCAGCTCCTCACAAAATGGGCCCCTGACAGACCTCACAAAACCAGCTGGCCCACGGGGCTCTGGAATTGGAAATGCAACTCACGGCGCACCGGGGTGGGTGATGGAAGATGCCCTTTGCTTTTGGAAGAATGTGTGGGAAGCCCAGTCTGCCCTCTGCTCAGATGGTGGATCTGAGAGGGCCCAGGGTGCTCTTGGGAGCCCCGTGACAGCCCCAAGCCCTTGCCAGTTCTGGTGTCCTGTCTGAATTGCTGTTCCAAACAGCGGTTCCTTGAGCCCAAACTGCAGCAGACACGGAGCCCTGTGTGCAGAGGACCTCTAGTCCCAGGGAGGCTACTGCTGGGCCCTCCTTGATCAGATAACCCTCCTCTTTAGGCCTGTAGTTCCTGATGGAAGCTCTGAGAACCCACAGGGTCTGGGTCTGTGGAATTCAAGTGTTTCATCAAGGTAGTATTCAAGGCATTGTTTAAGACTGGGGGCCTAACCAGAGCTGCAGGCGGACAGTGACCTCAGTGAGCTCTGGGAATGACAGATGACTACCAGGCAGGACTGGTTTGGTTTAGGGCCTCATAGAAGCTGGACTGGCAGTGTCCCAACCTGAGTGTGACCTGAGTATTTTGGAACCAGCCAGGCTGGGACTTAAATCCCTGCCAGGTCCTAGGCAAGTTCATTCATGTCTCTGAACCTCAGTTTCCTCATCTGCAAAATGAGGATACTTCACAGGCTGTTGTGAGGGTTAAATTGTTTATGCAAAGAGTTTAGCCCCCAGCAGACACTCCACAAATGTTGGTTTCTCCACTCTGCTTCCCTAGGAAACTCCCCTCCCAGCTCCCAGCTTCCTGCTTAACTTTGGGCTCTTTCTCTAGGTGCCCAGTCACCAGGTTCTCTCTGCTTCTCAGTCTGCCCACCCCTCGCTCTCCTTGAGGTCTCAGCCATTCCCACCTCCTTCACCAAACTATCCTCCAGAACTCTGCTTCACACTCCTTCTAGAGGCTTCCCCCGACCAGCCCCCAGGGCTCTCGTCCTCCTTCTTGCCACATAGGGTCTTTCTGTCAATTAAAACACAACAGTCTTAGCCATTTCATCATGTCTATATATTTTCTTGGCCCTCCTCTGTTGAAATGAAAGCCGTGGACAGAGAAAAGTTCTCAAGGGAGAATTAATAATTGTGCTCGTTGGTGACATATGCTTAACATGTGTCAGACACTGTGCCAAGCACCTCTAGCCCAGTGGGACGTGTGATCCTCACAGCTCTAGGAGGTGATTTCTACATCAGCACCATCGCAGAGAAAAGGAAGCTGAGGCAGAGAGAGATGAAGCAACCTGCCCAAGGCCACCGAGTGGTGGCTCTGGGACTTGAATGACGTCTTGACACACCTGTAACCCTCACAGTCCCTGCTCAGGTAGAATGGGCAGCCCTTAAATTTCCTTTCCTTCTCTGGGATTTTCCTCTGACCCTCCTTCCATCTGGTTGGCCTCAGGCCTATGTCATCCTACCTCTCCCCTTTAAAGCCTGATCTAAGGGTGAAAGACAGCCAAAAAGAAATTAACCAGAGAAGGAAAGAAGTTAACCAAAGAAGGAAATTAAAAAGAGAAGCATAGGGGCTTCCCTGGTGGTGCAGTGGTTGAGAGTCCAGCCTGCCCGATGTGGGGGACACGGGTTCGTGTCCCGGTCCGGGGAGATCCCACATGCTGCGGAGTGGCTGGGCCCATGAGCCATGGCCGCTGAGCCTGCGTGTCTGGAGCCTGTGCTCTGCAACGGGAGAGGCCACAACAGTGAGAGGCCCACGTACCACTAAAAAAAAAAAAAAAAGCGTAACAGTTGTTCAGGGCTCTACCTCTGTGGCTCCCGCTCTGAAAGGTGTCACTTGGTTTGGTAATGCTGGGTGAGAGAAAGAACGGGGCCCAATTCTTACCCCTGACACTTGCTAGCTGTGTGAACTTGAGCAAGTTATTTCAACTCTGAGCCTTAGTTTCCGATCTGTCTACAGGACAGCAAAATGACTTTGCGGGGGTGAGGGGTAAGGATTAAATGAGGTATGGATTGGACAGCCAGCTAGCTTAACCTAGATGTTTAAGGCCACCATTTCCCATTTTGGCCACGAAAGATCAGCTGGAGTGCCCCTAGATGCCCTCCCTGGGGCAGGTCAAACCCCAAAGACCACTCCCTGCCCCTTCAGTCCAGTTTTCTGCTTGGGAGCTAGGTCCTGCTTTCAGCAGAGGGAAAGACTGGTGACCGTCACAGCGAGTGACCGGCCCCCACCCAGCACAGGGAAGGTGTCAGTTCCTGCGCTCCAGGACTACAGCCATTGAAGGGAGGAGTTTATGACGGTGTGTCCATGCCCACACCGACCCTCATCCCCACCCAAGCACCACAGGGACGGGAGGGAGGGGCTTCGTTTTTTCCACCACAATTCATGAACATAGGGGCCTCTAGTGGGGTCACTCCCGGAGGACCAGCTCTCCCTCCTTGCATGACGGCCACATCTGATGATGCTTGCTGTAAAATGGGGATACTTCACAGGCTGTTGGGAGGGTTAGCCCACGAACCCACCCACCCACTGTGCCAGCACAGCCCCCGCTAGCCCACCAGAAGCAGGGCAGGGAAGCATGGAATGTGAGGCCAGGCACTGGGCTGACAGCTCTCCATAGACCATTTGATTTAATCCTTGCCACCAGCCAGTGGGAAAGGTGCCATTAGCTCCATTTTACAAATGCAGATACTGGAGCTCAGAGAAGGCAAGTCGCTGTCCAGGGTAATTTAGCCGGTAAGTGACGAGACTAGGATGGAACTGGCCTGTCCGGTTCCACAAATCACCGTTCCATCCTGCTGCTTGCTTCCACTGTTAGCAGAGTGGCAGGCCTCTGGGCTCGCTTCCTGGTCTCAGGAACGTGGATTCAATCCAGCAGAACTTGCAGAGCCTCAGGTCATATCAGCATGTCCTGTGGAGGTTGCCCAGCCCAACAGGAGGTCTGTTTTAGAGGCGGGTTGGTGCTGACGGTGATGAACTCTTCACACCAAGGGAGTCGGGGCTGTGGCGCATATGATTCAGGACCTGAAGGCTCTGCCCTGTGCCCTTTGCTGGAGCAGCTCTAGTGATTCTTCTCTCATCTGCAAGACCCAGGGCTCAGCATCCCTCACCTTGGCCAAGGAATATACAGCACAGAGCATCGGACCAGGGCTGTAGTCTTAGCAGGCAGAGCTGTGTGACCCAAAGCCACTCACTTGACCTTTCGGTGCCACAGTTGACTTGTAAAATAGGAAGGATGACATTTCCTGCCCCACCCACTTTGTTTCATAGGGTTTAAAGAGAAAGAGGGAGGAAGGAAGGAAGGAAACTAACATTCACTGTTAGTGTGTGTTACAATTTCATTTGTTAGGATCAAAGAGAAGAATACGTGTGGACACACTTGGAGAAGCCAAAAGCCTGATCCGTGTGGAAGAGTCCACTGTTCTTGCGATTGTCTTCACTGCTGTTGTGACTGTGCCCTGCCAGTGTGCGTCATGCCTGACGTCTGAGGACTTCCCCCGGAAGTACAGTGAGCATCATTGCAGCCCCCTACTTATCTGAGAACTGCCTCCTACACGTCTCCTAAGGTGGTCAAGGGCTGCCTCCTACAGGAAGCCTTCTGAGATTAACTCCTGCTGCCTCCAAGGAACTCCTGTATGGAGGCCTGGGCCTTGGTTCCTGTCCTGAATTAGCTGCTATGCACTCATCCCACTGTCCTGCAAATCTTGGCCAAATAGAAGTGTACATTAAGGAATGGTTGAAGGGGGTGGGCCTTCCCTCACCTTTTGGAGCCACGCCCCTGTGTCAGGCGCTATGCTGGTTGTCTCACAATCAGGCCCCTGCTGTTAACACCCAAAGGCGGAATAGCATAGTGGTTGAGGCACAGCTGTCGGTGCTGGCAGGTCCAGGGCCCGATCCCAGGCCTGGCACCTTTTGGCTCTGTGACTTGGGTCCTCCCCTCATATTTCTATTGAGTGATTGGAATGTAAAGCACTTAGAACAGTGCCTGTGCCCTAGCAAACACTAAGCGTTAGCCGCCAGCAGACCATCCTCTCAGCATGGTCACCATGGTCTTCTCTATTAGAAAGGGAAGTGGGAGAAGTTTATGACGAGTTGTGAGAGCAGACGCCTTTTGTGTTCTAGGCCACATCCCCTGGACCACCTATGACTTTAGCTGCCCGTGGAGGAAGTTTGGCTTCTGGGAGTGCTGGCAGTGTCCCCCGTCAACCACAACGTCTCTGGGCTCTTCTGATGCAGGACTCTTTCTGTGGCCAGGGCGGCTCACTCAGGCTGCCCAGTGTGGCCTGGATGTCGGAAGAGGCAACTGAATGCCCTGAGAGCCCGTCTGTAAGAGGGACAATTCACGTTCTCCAGCCAGCACCACATATGGCTGCCATCTGTACCGAGTCCCGGTGGCTCACAGAGGAAAGCAGCTCAATCTCGTGAGCCAGCTGGCCCGGGTCAGATCAAGGTCCGGAGCAAGGTTGCTCCCTGGCGCTGCTCATGGCTGGCTCCCTGGGGGCTCTGTCCTCAGCCCAGGCCTGTCTCCACAGCTGCAGGCTCCTCAGCCCCGCTTCACAGGCCTGCTTCTCCCTCTCATTCTCCTTGTTGGGAGTGGACACCTTTTACCCTGTTGCCCAAGCTAGAAACCTGGGAGTCTTTATCAGCTCTCTTTGCTTCCCCCACCCTGACATCACCCACAGGCAATTAATCACTTGGCCTTGGCGTCTGTTCACTGCTCTCTAACTCCCTCTCCCTCTCCTGCTACCCTGGTTTAAGCCACCTGCAGGCATGGTCTGGGCCACTGCAGCCTCTCCTGGTCCCCTGCCTTTAGACTAGCTCCCCCCTCGCTTCTCCCCCCACGGTTGTCATGGTTATCCTCCTAAAGCGCAAACCCAATCGCGTCACTTACTTCTGAACTCCTGCTTTGGCTCCCTAAACTGCGTGACCTAAAAGGCAAGCAAAGCCCTTCACGATCTGATGTTCCCCTGCCCTCCCGTTGTCCCCCATCCCAGAAGTCTATATTGGCATCAAATTAAATTATCTTGAAGGCTCAAACTGGCTCAAAACACACAGATTAACCAAAGACCTAAAGTCAGATAGGCCTGGGATTGAGTCCTGGCTCTGCTGTTTGCCACTCGTGTGACCTCAGGTGGGGTATTTTTCCTCTCTGAGTTCCAGTCTGTAAAATGGGAATAATAATGCCTAATTTTCGCTCCAAGGATCAAATGAGAGAATGTGCACAGGGTGTTTATCTCAGTACCTCACCTGCAGGAAGGGCTAAAAGAAATATGAGCTTCCAGATGGTTCCAGGCTCCCAACACAGAACACCTGCCCCCACATCAACCCAATGACTACTTTTCTGCATTCAACTCATGTCACATCCTCCACGAAGCCTTTCTGGACCTTCTCCCTGGTCCCCACCCTCTAAGGCAATGCCTGAACGCTTTCTGGGACACAGGTTATCACATTGAGTTCCTGGGTTCTGTCTCTGTCCCTGTGTTGTCTTCCACTGGGCAGGGGGCATCTTGAAGGCAGGGGTGCGTGTCTTCTGCCTGCATCCCTGTGTTTGGTCCAGGCCAAGCACAGAGCATCTGGCCCAGCCGTGAGTGTGAACTAGTGAACACTGGCACGTGCATGGACTCCGTGACACCCCACAGCTTAACCATCTCCCCCTGCCTTTCAGCCCCCAGACTTGGCATCTCTGGAAGGCCCCTGCTTCTGAAGAACCCTGAGTCACCACAGGACCAGGCAGGGGTTGTTCCTGACTCTTGCCTTAGGCCTAGAGGGGTCAAGAAGGAGGGCCGGCCTTACACCAGCCACTGCCAGGGGGCAGAGCATCGCCCAGAGGATGGCAGAGTGGGGAGGATGATTGCCTGGAGGGTTGTGGCTCCCTATTTCACAGAGAGGGTTAGGCAACTTGCTCAAGGTCAGACTGCTGGTCCAGGCAAGAGCCAGGATTTGAATTCAGGCCCCAGAATTCATGGTCTTAACTGTTCTGCTGTGCTGTTTTCATAGCTCGAGTATCCAGGCATCCTACAGGCTGGACTTGATCTTGTCCACCTGTCACTCTGCGCTTTAAGCTTTTCAAGGATTCCTAAGGACTCTTTAACTCACTTTCCTCCCGCTTCTGCATGCATGCTTTCAGGGACGGTGCTCACTCCCTCTCACCGTGGGCCATTCCAGTTTTGGACAGAGCTGACTTTTTGATTGCCTTTTGTTGACCTGGAATCTTCCTTCCTGAAGCCTTCACTCAGGGTTCTTCATTCCACTCATGGCCATAAAGTACAGTTCTGTACCCCCCTCCCCAGCAAACATCTGCATTTCACAAAGTTGAAGAGAGTGACCAGGAGCCCCAAGGCCTCTGTTCTTTGAGGTCATCCTCCCTGGGCCCTCACCTCTTCCTAAAATGCCAAGGCTGAAGGCTTTGCATCACCCTGCCGTTCTCTGAAAATGACTCCGTAAGTATGCCTCATGAGAGGTCCCCACTGGAGAGAGCTTTGGCCCAGGTGTGGCCCAAACGGCCCAGAGGTGGGGGAACAGTCACTGCTCTTGCCCCACGAATGCAGCCTAGCACACACTGTCTCCTTAGTGTCCACAGCCCGGGGCCTGATGGTTACTATAACCCCTACATCCTTCTTCTCTCCTCTTTACTGCCTTTAGTCCATAGAGAAGGGGACTAAGGCAGACAAACCAGAAGCAACTTGATATCATGGAAAGACAGTCGGCTTGGCAGTTCCAGCCGCAGCTCTGCCACCTTGGGGCATGTGACCTTGAGGAAGTCATTTCCCCTCGCTGGGCCTCAGCTGCTCCTCTGTAAAATGGGAAAGCTGGACTACGTGATGTACATGGCCTCTTCTTGTTCTATGACTTGTTCTTTGACTTTGTCCCAGCTAAGGCATGGGAGCCCCATACAGACAAATAGACGTGTCTCATTTATGCTCCACTAGTCTTCTAAGTGAGCTGATTATAACTATTCTACTGAGAGAACATAGAGGCTCAGAGAGGTTGTGTGGACCTGCTCAAGGTCAATGGCTCTAGTAAGTAGCAGAGCTGGGATTTGGGCCCAGGCCTCAAGGATCCCCAAGTCAGCAGTTCCCCCATCACATCTCACTGCCTGTTTAAAAAGGGAGGAAGGAATTTGGGAGCTGCCAAATCACTTTGAAACGAATCCTGAAGTAATTCAAAACAGTGAAAACCTGATGCTCAGAGCATCTCAATAATGTTCTCTGAGTCCAAGATGGGTCATTACAAGGGGAACTCAGGGGAGTCTTCAATTCTGAGCCCCTAGGGAGAAAAAGTGGGTTTAAACTGCAGTGAGAGGGTTCAGTTAGATATGGGGGCAAATGATGGACTCTGTGGGGCATTTGACTGACTAAGGGACCCAAAGGAGACCTTTAAGAACAGGGTAGGGGCCTGATTGCCTGCTACACACCACTTAGGAATGGCCTTCCCCAGAATGCTGAGGAAGTAGAATTGGGTAGGTGAAAGATTGGATAGGAAAATACCGGCGAGCAAATCCGTGTTTGTTGAATGGAATGAGTTCTGGTCTGGAGAGGCAGCAGGGCCTTGTCCAGGGAACTCAGATCTGGGGTTCTAGATGATTCCTACTTTCTGACCTGTCTTTGAAGAAGGGGAGAGAAAGGGAAGATAGAGGATTGAGCCATCTTGGCAACTTTCCTGTTGTTGCAGAGACAAGATGCACCTGGGAAAGTGAACGGAAGGCAACCTCTGAATGAACAAGGGCCTAGGGGCGCAAGGAATAACTAGATGAGGGGACAGGGCGTCAGAACCCTGTCCTTCTACCCGTCCACACTCCCAGCCCAATCTTGGCTTGCCTGCTTTTCTCCTGAAATTCCAGGATCATCCAACAGTGCCACCCAGTGGCCATATGGGTGAGGTGCGGAGAGGTGCCCAGGGAAGCCAAAACCGGATGGGGGAAGAGGGAGAGGACCCAGCCACGCAGAAAGAGAAAACTCTGAGCTGCTT
This sequence comes from Stenella coeruleoalba, assembly GCF_951394435.1. Lineage (NCBI taxonomy): Eukaryota > Metazoa > Chordata > Mammalia > Artiodactyla > Delphinidae > Stenella > Stenella coeruleoalba. The sequence continues at coordinate 96,761,070 of NC_137169.1, forward strand.
CCTGCCTTAAGGGTGTGGTGCTGGGCTGTCCACGGGTCTCTGGGCCCAGGCAGAGATGTCCTATAAGATTCCTGCACACCCCAAAGGACTTGCTTTCTTCTCTGATCTCTGGCCCTTAGAATCTGCTGCGTTAAGCCGTAGATCCCCAAGCCAGCTTGGCCGTGCACTTGAAGAGGCAGGGGTGTCTGCAGCCCCTCCCCCGGGCCTCCCTTTCTGGGGTGAAGAGGGGCTGTGGAGGCAGCTGCCAGCTGGCCCTCCCCCTGCATTCATCTGGTCACAGCCAAGGTCATGGTTGTTGCCAGGTCAGCACAGTGGGGATTCTGGGACAGCAGTGGAGGGGCTGGAAGTCACTTCACAATGGACTACATACCTTTCCCTTCTCTTCCAGCTGCACCCTGTCTGAGGCCCATGAACTTCCGGTAACTAAGCAGAAGTTCTTCCTCTAAGAAAAGTGGGACCTCAGAGTTAAATGGTAAAGAAGGTGGCATGGTGCCTAAGAAAAATACAATAGAACCTGGGCATGAGGGTTCAATGGAAACTCTTCTCTCCAGGCTTCTGTGATACAGATAAGACCTAACAGGGATGGGTACTATTTTCATTCCTGTTCTACAAATACAGAGACTGAAGCTTAGTGAGGTTGAGTGACTCGCCAATGGCCATGTAGCCAGTGACCAGGTGCAAGAGTCAGGAGCTGAACTGCGGTCTGTCTGACTCACCAGCCCAGCCCTTGGCACGAGCCAAGCACCATGGGGGCACCTGGAGCTTGGCACTTAAGAGCCACTCAACAAATATTAGTTGAATAAGTAGATCCTTCTCTAGAGCTGGAGAGGGCAGCAGAGTGGTCAGCAATTGACTCTAACCCAAGGCAGAATGAACTAGCTTAAATTCAGGAATAAAGTACAAAAGGGCATAAGAAAAGGAAAGCCTTCATAAAATATGGGGGATTTGAGAGGTGTCTTTAAGGAGAATGTCCAAAAGCCTGAAAGAGGTGTTGAGGCAAGCGTTGGGGCTTTCTGCCTGGGAAATCTGTGTACCTCACCCCCTACTTCATACATCCGTCCACTCGCTGCAGAAAGGCTCTCCAGGACAGCCCATCTCAAACAGCAACCTCCACCGCTTTGCACCTAATCATGCTGTATTTCTCTTCATAGCATTTATCTCAACCTGTCAATTTGCTATGTACTTCTTTGTTCATTGTCTTATTCCCCTACTACTAGAACGTAAAGTCCATGAGGAGGGATTTTGAGGATTTTTCTATATTTCCTTATTCCCAGTGCCTGGAACACTGTGGGTGCTCAATACATAACTGTGAGATAAGTGCCTAAGTGAATGAGTTAATTCCAGGGTCAGGGGACAACAGGGACAGAGCACAGAAGAAATCTCACCTGTCCCAGGAATTCCAGGTCAGGCAGCATGGAAAGACATGGCAGGACAGGAAGGATCATTGAGAAAGACTGGGAAAGGCCTAGAATGTCATTCTGAGGAGTTGATTTATTTTGTCCTGTAGACAAAAGGGAACCCCTGAGGGTTTTGTGTCGGTGTGTGACAGGAGCTAACCTAGGTTTTAGGAAGCTAATTTAGGAATGTAATGTACTTTGTAGTGAAAACATGGAATGGATGATCTGAGAACAGAGGCAGGAAAGCAGAAAGGAGAAGGTTGCATCTCCAGGTGAGAGATGACAAGGGATGAAGGGATGAAGCAGTGAGGATGCCAGCAAAGAGGAAACACCAACAGGGAGCCATCGCAGGGAGCCAATAGGATTCAGTGGGATGGGAGAGGGAGGGGAAGTGTGCTGGTGCCTTGGGCCGAGCAGGGGACACGGAGGGTGCTGTGTGCGTGGCGCCTGTGCGTGTGAGCTCACCTATGTGCTGGGGGATGGAGCTCCCAGGGTGGGCCGTTCTGGCAGATGTGGAAGTTTGTGGGGCTGCTGTGACGCGCCTGTCCGTTGTCAGCTAGGCAGATGGCAATGCTGGCCTGATGCTCAGGAGAGGGGCCGGGGACTGGGGATGGAGGGTCATCACCGTGGAGGGGTATTTGAATCCATAGGGAAGAATGTGATCCTCCTGGATGGCAGCATAGATGGAATGAAAAGAGAAGTCTCTAGAACACCCACACTATGGGGAAAGGAAGGGAAAGGAGGGGAAGGAGTCAGCAGAGCTGTGGTCAGAGGGTCAGGAGAGGGTCCAAGTGCCGTGGCCCACAGAGCTACCTCTGGGCCAGGGCCGCACAAACACACTTACAACGTCCTCCGTTGACAGGACTCCACACCCCATCTGGGTCCCATGGCCTCATCCTTGCCACACAAGCACAGGACATGGCAGAGTCTGATAGCACTAGGCCTCCATTCAGGGTCAATATTTGTACCACATCAGGGTCACAACTTCTATTTCAGGCAAGAAGAAATAATTTATTAGTGGTAGAGCTAAAAATGTTACTTAAAAAAAAAGCCTGGTAAAGTCTCACTAGAGTTTTATTCAAAGTAGCCTTATCTTTCTTCCCATTCATCTGTTTGGAAGTGTGGATTGTAATATAGAGATGGGACCAGTATCCAGATGGGGAGAGTTCTGAGCAGGGTTTTCAAGGAGGAAAGATCTGGGCTGGCAGAGGATAGGGGAGGCAGTACGGCGGTGGGGGGAGAAGTGGTGGCCCCCCGCTCTTGGTGCTCACTGACCACAGGGGGGCCACAGACTTGCAGAAGGCGGGTGATGGGTGCGAAGATGCCGTGGGAGCCCAGTTCCCCGCGCTGGGTGGCTGTAGGAAAGGAGGCACAGGGAGGACTCAGGACTCCACCCTGGGAGGCAGGGTCCTGCCGCTCCCTGCTGGGATCACAGGATCCCACACTCCACAGTAGGATGGGTCCAGCCACATGGAGAGCAACCTGTCAGCTTGTGATGAAAAGTTTTTTCTCCTCTTCTAACCCTCCTTTGGAGAGTCCGAGGAACCCAGAATCCCAGCCTCCTCCCTGGCTTTGCCATTCAATTGAGGCTCCACCCTGGAAGATCACTAACACCCTCTGTTCTTTCTGTTTGGAATTATTGCCCTGGGAGGGATTTCCTTTTGGGAAGTAAGAGGGAGGAGGCATGGCCCTCTGATGAGAAAGAGACCCAGGAGGGTTACGAAAGAAACAAGGAGAGAAGGAAAAGGATGCTCAGGCGTACCTTACATCATTACTTAGACTTCTAATAGGCAGCGCCAACTTGGCACTTCCAATGCAATTCTCCTTTTTGTCACCTAACTCCCAAGCCTGACCCCCCCCCATGTCTTTAGGTAGCACCACTCCTCACCCAATTGCTCAGGCCCCAGTCCCTGGAGACAGCCTTTGACTAACCCATGAGCAACTCCTATTTATTGTCTCTGTCTTCAGTGTATTCTGAATCTTTTGTCTTGTCTCCTCCAAGAACAATCCAGGTGCCAGACTCTTATCTCTCACCTGGGCTCGCAACAGTTCTCCGGGCTCTTACCCTCGCCTCATGCAGAAGCCAGAGTGATGTTTTAGAAACAGAAATCAGGTTGCGTCATGCCTTTGTTCAAAATCCAATGGTGTTCACCACCCTTCGAACTAAACCCACAGCCTTTCTGTGGCCTGGAAAGCTCTGAACCATCTGTGACCTGGATACCTTTCTGACCTCATTTCCAACCACCCTCCTATGTTCATTTGGCTGGACCAGCTGCCTCCTTGCCCATCCTCAAACCCAGCAAGTACATCCCCGCAGCAGGGCTTGGAAGACTTGTCTCCCAAACATACTCATGACTTGCTCTTTTTATGGCATCTCTGCTCACACATGACTTCCTAGGAGATGCCTGACGCATATTGGGGGAATAAGTGAATGAATAAACGAATGAATGATAATACCTGTATTTACCCTGTGCGTGGGTCTAGGAAGCACGTGGTAACAGCCTGACTTAAGCTCTCTTGTCTTGGTTTTGAAATCTGCTCCCATTCCCAGGGGTCCCTCTGGACCTGCACAGAGAAGGTGGAAATCACTTCTGTGGAAAGAACCAGATGCATACACAGCTCGTGGCCACCAGAGGGCGCCACACAAGGCAGCATCTGCGCACTGCGGCACGGGCTGCGGCTACAGCGACCCTCCCCTCACCAGCTCCGGAGAGACGTAGAGATGGGAACTGGATATCCACAGGCTAGGGTTTCTGAAACAGCCCCTGGCTCCCTGCATATTCGCTAACCCAGGTCCTGAGAGCTTTTTTAAAAAGGGCAGGTGAGATTTTGAGACTTAAAAATGGGGTTTTCCCCCCACTATTTGTCAAGCTCCAAACCCCAGCACCTCCAAGTCACCTGAGATCAGGTTGCTGACAACAGTCCCTTCCTCCCCCGACCCCCACCAAATACAGACCCCAGAAACTGGAGGTTTAATTAAGTAATACAAACCCCTCTACCTGATAAACCCCTTTAATCATCCACCCCCTCCAGGAACAGTGTTCCCAGCCTGTCCAGGATGACTTGGGTGTATCCCCTTCTAGAAGGCCACTGCTCCATGTAACATCTCCCATAGCAAACACTGCTGTGAACTGCGATTATGAGAGCCTCCTGAAAGCAGAATCTGGTTTAATGAGGGTGGGGGTGTGGAGATAGAAAGAGATTAGGCACCAACAAAGGGAGTACCCAGGGCCAGGAGTCTCCTTTCTGATTTCTCAGCCCCCGTACTAAGTCTGAAATCTCTAGCATCCAGACTCAATCCTTGTACTCACACACCTTTCTCCAGACCCTCCCTCTTCCCCCCTGGGTGAATCCTGCGTGGGCAGGTCAGCCCTGCAGGCTGCATGCTGGACAGCGTCTTAGAGGTCACCTCACGGTTTCCAGGGCACATCCAGCACGCTGAGAACCCACTGCTCATTCCCGCCTCCACCCCATCCCAGGTCCTCATGTTGTGGTTTGGCCCACTGGGCTTGGTGGAGCGTCTTCCTGATGGTACGCCCCCTCTGTTTCCCAGGCACGGCTGCCCATGGCCTCGCCTGTCTTTCCCGTGCCCCTTCTCAGGGGCTGAATGCTGTGCTGTTCAGAACGGGGCCCTCACTTAGCAGAGAGCCAGAAGGTGGGACTGGGCAGGGCAGGGAGTGAGGCGGTGACTTGCTGCTCTAGCCAACAGATGTCCTGAGGTGGGGATGTGGCAGGGAGGTGAGTTCAAGGATTTAGGGCAGGGCAGCATCTGAAGTGGATGTAGTCAGACTCCCAGGTCCTCCTATCTTCCACAGGGCTCCTGCTTTTTGGCCATTCCCACTGAAAGCTCCTTTTAAAATCTCCTCACTCATCCCCAGGTGCCCCACGTGTGGGATCGCTTTGCCTGCAAAACAAACTGCTTTCATTATGTAAAGATGAGTGTGTCTATTCACTGTTAACAATGTGAACATTTATAACGGCCAACATAGCTTCTGGCCAACATGAGAGACTGTGGACCGCCTCGCTGAAGTGTGAGAATTCAGCCCAAAGTAAAGCCACTTGACATTTTCTTTTGCCTGGGAAGCCTTGTTACAAGTAAAGGTGTGACTTTTCCTAGGGCTTTTTGAAATCCTAAAATAACTAGAGTGCCTCAGTGTTACCCCCACAGACATCAGTCTCTGGAGATTCCTGAGTGTCAACACTGGCTTTGGCATCTGACTTGTTCTGTCCTGCAAAGTCCCACTCCTTAGATTGCTGTTTTTTGCTGGGTGAATGAAGGTTCATCTGCTAATTTTTCACAAGTTTCTGTAAAAAATGGATTAGTGGACTAATTTTAACCATAGCCCTTTCAGGTAACATAACTCTTTAGCCCAACAAAACACAGCTATCTCTGGAACATAAAATTGTATGCACAGCATGGCTATAACTCCATTAAAAGCAACAACAACTGGTAGGATTTCCAGCCATGGCAGAGTGAAGAGGTTGGCAAATCCTCGCATCCAAAAATAATGTTAAACTGGACAAAATTGTCAAAAATAATCATTTCAGGGCTGGCTCTGAAAATTGATCAAATACAAATGACACATTAAGAAATATTTATTCATAAAAAAACTGTTGAACTTCTGTTAAGAACAACGGGAGTCTGGGATGTTCTTGCTCCAGGCTGCCCCGCTCCTTCTGAGCTCGGGAGAGTAGAGCTGGCAGAGTGTGGCTGGATGTGAAATCCAGCAGCTTTACTGCTGGAGGAGGCTGTTGATTCAGAGAAGAGGGTGAAAGTCCCATGTTCAGCAGTTTTCAGTGAAAGTAGCAAACTTGGTATAAAACAAATGGGAAAGCCCACCGCCCTGCTTGCTTGAAGTTTCATGCTGCTCGAATTAAAAAAAGAAAAATGTAGGAGGCTTTCCTGGTGGTGCGGTGGTTGAGAGTCTGCCTGCCGATGCAGGGGACATGGGTTCGTGCCCGGTCCGGGAAGATCCCACATGCCGCGGAGCGGCTGGGCCCGTGAGCCATGGCCGCTGAGCCTGCGCGTCCGGAGCCTGTGCTCTGCAACGGGAGAGGCCACAACAGTGAGAGGCCCGCGTACCGCAAAAAAAAAAGAAAGAAAAATCTAATGCCTCAAAATTATTGGAATGCCATTAAAGCAGTACTTAGGAGAAATTTATAGCATTGTATGCCAATATTACAAAGGAAGATCTCAAATCAATAACTCCAGTTTCTACCTTAAGAAACTAGAAAAAGGAGAGCAAATGAAACCCAAAGTAAGCACAAGGAAGGAAATAAAGATCAGGATGGAAATCAATAAAATAGAAAACAGAAAACAATAGACAAAAATCAATGAAGCCAAAACCAATTTTTGGAGAAAATCAATAAAATTGATGTAGTCAGTTTAACTAGATAAAAGAGAAAAAAATAAAACCATAAATGAAAGAGGTGATATTACTACTGATTCTGAAGACATGAAATGAATAATAAGGGAAAAAATCTAGTGAACACCTTTATGCCAATAAATTCAACAACTTAGTAAAATGGAGAAATTTCCTAAGAGACACTACGAAAGCTCACACAGAAGAAATAGACAGCCAAACACCTCAATGCTTATTAAAAACATAAATTTGTAGTTGAAAACCTGCCACCAAAGAAAATTTCAGGCTCAGATGAACGCTACCAAATATTTAAGGAAGAAATAATTCTACACACACACTCTCAGAAAATCAAAGAAAATACTTCTATCGTTACCCTAATACTAAAACCAGACAAAGACATCACAAGAAAAGAAAACTACAGAGCAATATGCTTCATGAACATAAATGGAAAACTTGAACAAAAATTTATCAAATCAAATCCAAAATAATAAAAAAAGGATAATACATCATGACCAAGTGGGGTGTATCCTAGGAATACAAGTTTGGTTTAACCTTCAAAAATCAACGTAATTCAACATACTAAAGAAATAAAAGAGAAAAACCATATGATTATCTTAACAGACACATTTGACAAAACCCAATATTCACTCCTGATAGAATCTCAGCAAACTAGGAATAGAAGGGAGTTTTTTCAACCTGGTAAAATGCATCTATTAAAAAACCTTTAGCTAGCACCATACTTAATGGTGAACAACAGAATGCTTTCCCCCTAACATCAGGAAAACAAGTATGTCCACTCTAACCGTTTCTATTCAAGAGCCTACTGGAGATTGTAGCCAGTGCAATAAGATAAAAAAGAAAAAAAAGACATTCAGATTGGAAAGGAAGAAGTAAAATTATCTTTATTCACAGATGACATGATTATCTATGTAGAAATCCAATGGAATCTATTAAAAAAAAGCTACTAGAATTTATAGATGAGTTCATCCACGTGTCAGGTTACAAGATCAAAGTACAAAAATCAACCATATTAGTTCTAAATACTAGCAACAATTAGAAATTGAAGTTAGAAACATCATTTACCATAGCATTAAAATATGAAATACATAGGGACAAATCTGATACAAGATGTGAAAAACTTTTACACTGAAAACTGCAAAACATTGCTGACATAAATGAAAGACCTAAGTAAACAGAGGGATATATTACATTCCAAAGTTGGAAGACGCAATATTAAGATGTCAGTTCTTCCCCAAATAATCAATATGTTCAATGCAATCCTAATTAAAATCCCAGCATAATTTTTAATAGAAATTGACAAATGGGATGCAAAGGACCTTAGAGTAACGAAAATAAATTTCAGAAGGAACAAAATTAGAGGGCTAACACTATGTGATTTCAAGATTTATTGTAAAGCTACAGTAATAAAGAGTGTGTGATATTGATGTCAAGATAGACAATTAGATTCACTGAGCAGAAAAGAAAGCCCAGAAATTGACTTACACACGTATGGACATTTCTGATAAAGCTGCAAAGGCAATTCAGTGTGGAAAGGATAGTCTTTTTAACAAGTGAGGCTGGAATAATTGAATAGCTGAATGCAAACACATGAACGTAGGCCCTTCCCAATACCATAAACAGAAATCAACTTCAAAACAGATCATAGACCTAAGTGAAAGAGCTAAAACTAAACGACGGCTAGAAGACATGTAGAAAATTTTTGTGACCTTGTGTTACTGGGAGATATATTAGATGTGACTAAGAAAGCATGACCTATAAAAGAAAAAACTGATAGTCTAATTTTCTTCACCAAAATTAAAAGCATTTGCTCTTTGAAAGCAACACTAAGAAAATGAAAAGAGAGAGACCCAGGCTGGGAGATAATATTTGCAAATCCTATATCTGATAAAGGACTCACATCCAGAATGTAGAAAGAGTTTCTATAAGTCAATAAAGAGGAGAAAAACAACTCAAAAAATAGGTAAGAGATTTGAAGGAACATTTCACCAAAGAATAAATACAAAGGGCTAATAAGCACATGAAAAGATGCTTGACATCCTTAGTCATCAGGAAATGCAAATTAAAATCACACTGAGAAGCCACTACACACTATAACTATAATAAAAAAGACTGACAATACCAATTTTTGATGACGGTGTGGGGAAATTGAAATCACATACATTGTTGGTGGGAGTGACAAATGGTAAATCCACTTTGGTAAATAGTTTGCGGAGCCTGTGCTCCGCAACGGGAGAGGCGACAACAGTGAGAGGCCCGCGTACCGCAAAAAAAAAAAAAAAAAAAAACCAACAAAATATCCATGACCCGCTTCCTGCTTCCCCTGTGAAGCTTTAATGATAAGAATGTAACAAGGATGCTGCTGCTGCTGCTGATGATGAGGAAGACGGCCATTGTTTACTGGGTATCTACTGCAGTCCGTGTTTTATTGCATCTCATTTAGTCTTCCCACCAACCCTATGAAAGAGGAATTGCTGTCCCTGTTTCACGCACAGGAAACTGACTCCACAGGTGGCGTGGCTCTTGACCCAAACCTTGATGTCTGGGGTCACAGAGGCTTGGGCTAGACTCCCAACTCAGCTCCTTCCTGGCTCTGTGACTTTGGAAAGTTACATCATCTACAGAAGCTATAATTTAATTATCAGTAAAACATGAATAATAAAAACACCTACTTCAAGGAGCTGTTAAGGATTAAATGAGACACTGAAAGAAAACACTCAGCACACTGCTTGGCACATAGTGCTAAGTTAATGGCCACTCAAAAAGACTTGGTAGTTCCAGATTCTATCCACTGCCCCCTGTTGAAGTCTCCCTCCCTTGAAATGTGAAGTCCTAACCACTAAGCCTCTTGTTTATACCAACAAGACCATGCCAGCTAATGCCATGTTATCTTGATCTACCTCTGCTTCTCCTTCTCTCATCAGTTAGATCATAAGCACTTCAGGACCAGGACTAACTCCCGGGTTTCTCTATACTCCATGATTGAAACTGGCACTTAGTAGATGCTCAGTAAATGTTTAATGATTGATTAAGTCTGAAGAAAGAGAGCAGGGAGGGAAAGGAAAACCTGTGAGAGAAGAACACTAAAATAAAACTGGAGACATCTAAATAGTAATCTATTATAGAAAATGTTAGTGCCAGACTTGGGCTGGGGAGGAAGTGAGAGAGGCAGAAATTCCTGTGAGGTGGACAGGAAGTGAATAGCAAGGCCAGGAATGGGAAAAGAGGGTATTGAAAGTAGTGCAATGCCTTGAGGCAAACATTTATATTTAGAGGGACCGCTCTTGGGCAATGTTGAGTTTCCCCTTTTCTTGAATTCAGTACCACATGGATGATTGAAATGAGGTGAAAAAGCCACTGTTGGCACAGTGGTCAAGAATCCGCCCGCCAATGCAGGGGACACGGGTTTGTGCCCTGGTCCGGGAAGATCCCACATGCCGTGGAGCAAATAAGCCCGTGTGCCTCAACTACTGAGCCTGTGCTCTAGAGCCCACGAGCCACAACTACTGAAGCCCGCGCGCCTAGAGCCCGTGCTCCGCAACAAGAGAAGCCACTGCAATGAGAAACTCACGCACCAACGAGGCCTTATTGTTTGGAGATGATGGTGCTGGTTGAAGAGGCTTTTCACTGATCACAGTCTGCACATGTGACCTGATGAGGGGAAAAGCAGTGTGCGGCCAGAAGCGTTAGTGGGCACGGGTCCAGCAAAGGTCAAGAAGCAATTCCCAGCTCTGTCCTGCACACTGGGCATGTCCTGATTGGGAGTTGGCTTCTCAGTTTTGATCCATGGGTTTTAAAGAAGAGAGAGAAATGGGAAAGAATCTAGCAAAATAGATGAGGAGTGAAATGCTTTCCCCTTCTTCCATGCTCACCCTCTGGAATCTCACCCATCTATTAAGGTTTGCTTTAAAGAGTCCCCTCCCCCACCATGTCAGGGCTGACCTGACCATCCTCCATATTCCTACAGCACTGGTTTCTACTTGGGGACAGGATTCACCCCAAGCTGTTTTGTATGAGAAAAATGAGAGAGGAAGACTTCGTTCCCCGTAGTCTGTGAACTCATTGAGAGTAGGTCTCTATCTCGTTCATCTCTGTACTGCCTTAGGGGGCTTCGCCCAGTGCCTGGCATATAATGGGTGTCCCATAAATTTTTGTTGGTTGAGTTCTCTTTGTGAAGGACTGCACAAGAGGAGAGGACTTGAAAGGATACAGGAGGCCAGATACAGTGCCCTTGTGGTACCCTGGATTTCCCACGTCTTATTGCCAATCACACAGGATTCTCTTGAACATTTTAGATCCATCTTCCCCAACCAGATCCTCGAGAGCAGAGATGGGCTGACTTGTGCTCAGTGGAGGACAAGTGAGTGCTAGATGACTGCTGGGTGAGTGCACACAACTTCACACACTGTTGATTGACTTAGGGCTCAGCAGGGTCCATTCCTTGAGGGTCATGGTCTTGTCCTTCAGACTCAGGAGCAAGTCCCTGGCTGCAAGGTCTCCCATGTTCTCCTCAAACTTGCATGTGATTCCATTCATCTCCCAGGACAGATCCTTGAGGATCTTCAAGAGTGGCTCTCAAACTTGGCCTCCTGGGAGAACTTTTAAAATTCCTGGTATCCAGACCACATGTCAGATGATTAAATCTGAGCGTCTGGGATGAGAACCTGAGATGAGATTTTATTTATTATTTTTTTTGCAGTACGCGGGCCTCTCACTGTCGTGGCCTCTCCCGTTGCGGAGCACAGGCTCCGGATGCGCAGGCTCAGTGGCCACGGCTCACAGGCCCAGCTGCTCCGCGGCATGTGGGATCTTCCCGGACCAGGGCACAAACCCGTGTCCCCTGTATCGGCAGGCGGACTCTCAACCACTGTGCCACCAGGGAAGCCCCCTGACATGAGATTTTTAAAAGAGCCCCAGGTGATTCCAAGGGCTGATAAGTTTTAGAAACACCTGTTTGGGAAATTGAGTAAGTCTCAATAAACCAGAAAATTAAATAAACAAGGACACCGATGCCTCTGACACAACATAAATAGAGGTACCAGTGTAGGACATTTATTAAAGAACCAAGGATCTGGTGTGATGGCCATAATTTGTCCAGATGCTGCCAACGTTTGCAGATCACCCTGAGAAGTAGGCACTGTTGGGTACCTTCTTCTTAGCACACGTGTTCTCTCTTCCCCTGTGTGTTTATTCAGCATTTGAATATTTTTTGCCATGTTTCTCCCCTCACTAGACCATGAGGAACCTGAGAGCAGGAACTGTGTCTTCATAAGCACACTGTCTGACCTGTGGTAGATGAGTGACATATATTTGTGACATAAATGTGTCCATGAATTCATTCATTCATTGATTTACTCATTCATTTATGCAAGCATGTATTCACCAAACGATAATAATGACAGAGAGAAAGGTATTGCATTGGCAGAGAAGGGGAATTAATCAGGAAGGGAGGAAAGAGAATAGATCCCACGAAGAGATAGAATCGAAAGTAGGGAAGTCAAAGCTGAAGAAGAAAAGAAAAGAAAAAAGAATATTCATCTGTGTAATGCGGTGGTAGGTAAGTCAGGCTTGGAGAAGCCAATGTTTTTTAATCAAATGGACTCAAAATTAATTAATAACATCTGTAAGTACTCTGTACTTTTCTTCCTTTTTAGAAAATCCATTAATTACTATGGAGTTATTTGCATCACCTCTCTCTTCTCCTCCAGGGGAGTAGCTCTAGAAGAGCTCCCACCCTTGGCATTTCCCTCCCTGTCCCCAGTGTCTAGCACAGTATGACACATAGTGAAAGCTCAGGAAATACTCACCAAATGACTCAATGAATTGCTCAGTTTCAGTTCCCTCTTCCATTAAAAAAAAAATCATACTATCCTCACCTCAGGGTTGTTATGGGAAATAACTTAGATAGTATACATAAGCACCGGCTGCATGCTAGGCATCCAACAATTGTTAGTTCATTATTAGTGTTAAGAAAAACAATAAATACTAAGTGCCGACTCTGTGCCAGGCCCTGTGCTAAGTGGTGGCCAACAAGAGATGACCAAAAGTGCAAAGAAACTGCCGCTTTTAGAAAAAGTAAGGATTCGAGGACTCCAGTGTCACCACTTCTCCCTTCAGCCACCAAAGAGCCTCAGCAAACTCCCACATGCACCCACAACGCCCTCCCTGGCCACGCCCTCACTGCAAGTCCTGGAACCTCACGAACTGGCCTTTCACTCCACCACCACCAGATGGCAGCACAAAGCCCATGGACTGCTCGGCCTGTGGCAGGCCAGGCACAGTCAAAGCCCTGTGCAGGGTGTCTGAGAAGGAGGGGACCCAGCCCCTGCCCATCTGGCCTTGATGTGCTGGTTGGGACTTATAGTTAATGCTTTGGGATTGGCCCTTTCCTTTCCATTTCCAACGCCCAGATTCTAGCCCCTCATCCTGGGGTCACCACCCACCTGCAGGGTCCTTGCTCAGAATCCTTCCCAGAGCACCTTCCTTTCACCTCCGTTTGCTTACAGATCCCCTGCTTTTGTGAAGACTCAGAATCCCCTGTACGGCTCTTAAGGGACACCCCCATCAAAGCTCACCTTCTCAAGCCTTGTTACACCTCAACATGACCTGCGATTCATCTCCCGTCCTCTCTGCCTTTACTCACATCACTCCTTGTCTGATAATATCCATGCTCATATATGGGGCCCCTCTTTTTCTCCCACCCCCTCGGAAACCCAGCTGAATGCTCACTTTTAGGAAATCTTCCAGATTGACACCGGATGATGGCTTACTCTTCTGTGTGCTCCATCAGCACTTCCTTTCTTGGTAACTGCTCTCTGGGCTTCAGGTTTGGGTTGACCTGTTTGCATAATGCTTTATCAGAAATCTTCAGGTGTTTCCTGTCACCCCAGCAAGGGAGGGCAAGAATGGGTCTTTCTCTTAAAAGAAAAACAAGGCCTTTCTCAGTGCCCTAGTCTGTACACTTAATAGTCCTTAATAGCCCTTAACAGTCACTGATGGACTGAAGGGAGAAAGAAGGTCTGTGAGTGATGAAGTGCACAGGAGCCTGGACGTCAGGGTGATGCCTGGACGCGAGGGGAGGACTGCGGGGCAGGTGCCAAGGCTTGCACTGACTGGGGAGGGACAGATTGTTGACAGACAGCCAAAAAGGCAGGGAATCTGGTGCTGTACCGGGTCCAGGAGCCTCCTAAGAGCAGGGTTGTTACAGGAGGGCCGGGAGCCGTGACTCTGGGGATAGGGTCGTGGGGAACAATGGCCTTCACCATTTGAAAGGGCAGCAGCTAAGTGCCTGCAGAGGAGACAGGTTTCCTTAGGGTGAGGAGTACAGGAGCATCATCAGGCAGGTGAGGGTCCAGGTGCAGGGGGAACATATGGGAGAGAGGAGAGCCGAGGTAGGGATGCCCTGAGCCGCATGGAGTCAGAGGAGGATGAGCAGAGCCTGGTTGCAGGCGGAGGCCCTGGGGTGCTGCTTTCCTTCCCAGGGCTCTGCCCCCTCCTTCATCCTCTCCTCTACTTCCTCTTTGTTCTCCACTCCCCACAGCCAGAGCAAAGCACCAGTCTGTGGCATTCGAGCGGTGCCCTGATGACAACCGTGGTGGCTAAGAACTAAAGGAGAAATGCTGAGCCCTCGAGGGCGGGGGTGGCCCGGACACGGCGCCTGCCAACTGGGCACACCCTCTCATCTGGGTCCCTGTTCTCCACTCACCCAAGGCTCTGTTCTGCTGAGGACTTGCCATTTTCTAGATGCTGAAGTTTGAGCAGGAGAGGCCTCAAGAAGACACTGGACCTAGCCCCAGCCTTAAGCCAGCTGAGATGGGTGGCTGGTCTGAGCACAGGCAGCTGCAAGGTGGCAGAGACAAAATTAAAATTAACCTAATGTGTGGACTCACCTCCTCTTCCTACCTGCGTGAGCTGCCCGTTCGTACGGTTGTTTTGCTTTACTGAAAGCTCGGTTCACAAGCCCCTTTATTCTGCTGAACCTGTAGTGTGTATTCACCACGTGACCTTGGGAAATGCACAACATGTACTCTGGCCCTCAGTTTCCCCCTCTGTACAATGAGGTACTGAACCAGAGTGGTGAGTTTTCAACCATGTCAGGTGGAGCCCAGGACTCAGCAGAAGAGGCTAAGGGACCCCTGGGGGCGGATGCTGAGGAGAGTCTGAGCGGGGATGTTTCCCGGTTCCATCTGGGTTTCCACCTGAGCAGCTGCTCTTGGACCTGCCTGAATGCTGTGGTTCTGCGTGAGACTGTGTTTGGAATGAGAATTCAGCTACTAAAACAATGTTAGAATTTGTGGTCTTGCCTAACCCTGACCCTGCATGAGCCTGTTGCAGTTGTACTGTGAGGCGTGTCCTTGGGGGTGTGTCCCCATCTGCAGGCCCCTGTCAGTGCGAATGCCTAACCACTTGGGGGTCACACAGGCAGCTTCAGGACCTCTCTGCTCAGTGAAAAGCTGATGCTCTTTGGTGGTGGTTGTGATGTTCTCTCAGAAACCTGCTTTTACTAAAGTTGTTTGATGGGCCCAGGGTTTGGGTCCTCCATAGTAACCTTGCTGATAAATTACATCCCAAGTCTAGCGAGCAGGGCAGACAGGTCCTGTAGCCAAGGGACAAGGCCCGGACATGTTCTTTGTCACCTGGCACCAGCTGGAATCCCTCATCGCCGGGCTAGCAGCTGTGAGGGATCACTTGGCCACCAGGAGAACTCCCCAGCTGGGACCTTTCTAAGAATCTGTGACAGAGATGCGACATCTGTGAGTCTGCTCAGGGGAAAATCCAGCTGCTTGGCTCAGTCCCTGGCCCCAGTGGCCACGGGGAAGAGCTGAGAGGCAAAGAGAGAGCAGAAGATGGGCTGCTTTGCTTTTCTCAGTTTCCACAGCAGCTCACGAGATCTGCATTTCCCTGTTTCATAAGGGAAGTTGGCAGGCGGGACTGGAACCAAAAGAGGCCACACCTTGTGGCAGATGGTGAAGCCCACAGCTGCTGAGTATGGAGGGTTTCTTTCCCCTGACCATCTGGGTTCTCACTTTTGACTCATCCCTTTTGCTTCTGACCCACAGCGGCTCCAGCCAGGCTTTTAGTCTGCACGTGGTATGTCTGGACAGTGAGTATCAGGCAATGGGGTGAATCTTCGAGGTGATGAATCACAGAAAAACCCCCCAAATGTTGAGACAGAGGCACCAGGAAGGAGGATGGGGCTTGTTTCACAACTCAGTGAAATGGATTCTTGGTGCCAAAGGCTGTCTTTTCTGAAGGGAATGTTAGCCAAGTGTGGGCCTGACAGTCATGGGTGTTTAGAGGGCTAACCCTGGAGCAGTCCCTGGAAGGACTGGGGTGATGGTTCAGGACCAAGGTGGGGAAGGGCTGGTGGCTGGGGGTGTCACTCCCCACAACAATGACAATCAACACTGAGGAGCGGGACCAGAATCCCTTCACTAACCTGAGGCAAATCCTCAGCTTCCGAGGAAGCCAAGTGACTTTGGGTTCCATTCTTGGACAAGTCTCGGTGGGGCACAGAGCCGGCCTTGCTCTGCATGGCAGAGACCAGACAGAGAGGGCAAGGCTCAGCTCCAAGCAGTGGATTTTGGGAGTCACGAGAGAGGGCAGGAGTGTGTCTGGGGCCAGCACGGCAAAGGTCCTGCCAACCAAGAAGGGTTGCTTGAAAGGGTTGGGGTATTTAGTCCAGAGAAGAGGAAGGGAGAAGAGTGGTTTGGAACCCCCGTTGCTCCCAATGGCAGAACTGAGGCCATAGATGGAATAACAGGAAGAAAAATTCCAATTCACCAGAGCCAGACCTATCTGATCATTTGAAGACAGCAAATGTCAGTGGCTAAGACCCTGGGCTCTAGAGTAGTGTTACCATGAGCACCCTCAGGAACTGCTCTCGCACGTGGTTATGAGACCCACTCAGTGTTGGCCTGCATCGTGAGTTTTGAAAAACTGTATCAACAACCGAAACAAATTGGGAGAGTATGCTTACAAATCTATAGTTATAACCTCTTTTGAAAAATCTGAAGGTCTGATCACCTAGGTTCATATTCTCTCATGGAACAAGAAATGGAACCTAGGTGGCCGCTGCCTCCTCTGAATAAGGTAATTACACTCTAGATCGTCATAGGTGCCACCTCCCTCCACCTTTCTTAGACCTGCATGGTTTCACTGATCCCCAGGTAGGGATGGTAGTTCACAACCTTGTTCTAGTTAAGAGCTCAAAGTCTGCATCTTGGTTTGGCCACTTTTAAGCTATTGTGATTTTAGACAAGGGGGTCAACTTCCATAAGCCACAGCTTCTTTACCTGAAACTGGGAATCATAACAGTATTTACCTGGGAGAGTGTGAGAACTCCTGGAAAGCAGCTGGCCCAGAGCATGGCACACGATGAGAGCTCACCAACTCTTAGCTACTGGGGAACTGTCCAGCAGTGGAGGGGGAAGTCTCACAAAACTTTGGGAGCTCCATCGCCAACATTGGGCCTGCAGAAGCCAGGGACTGCTGAGGATGGAGAGCCCCCAGGAATCTCTGAAATGAACGGGCTATGCATCAGTTCTCCTTGCACCTTTCCCAATGACCAAGTCAAAGGTGTTGGTTTAGGGCTGCCCTTGATGCTTTTTGAAATCACTTAGAGTAACTTGCACCCACTTGGGAGGCTGCTGTGTGCTCAGTGAGGTGAGGGCTCCAGCCCCAGCTGACTGGGAGGTGGGAGTGGCCCCCTGCCACTTCCTTTTCTGCTTCTGGGTTACTCTGTGCACCCTGGCAGCACTTCCTGCCTTGGTAGCCAGCATGGGCTCCTCAGTCAGCTCTGCAGGCAGCCGAACCCATCCCCATTCCTTGGCTCCACGATAGAGCATTAGTACATTAGGACCCGCCTGGGCCCTGGCTCTCCCCCTGGATGGGGCCTTGGTGGTGTGGGTGTCCTGCAGGAGGTCTGGACCCAGTCTGATGAGAGACACTTTGGGAGCTGGCTCCCCCCAGGCTCTGAGAAGTCCCCTGCTGGCGCATCACGGAGTGTCTGAGGGATTCAGTTCTGCATCCTAAACCTCCATGTACTTCCTGGCTCTGGGAGCCGAGTCTGCTCTATGGACTTGGAATGCTGAGCCAGGAGCGGACACCTCCTTCTCAGGGAGGTATCAGAGGGGAGGAAACTGGATCTAGAGGCTGTGAGCATAGCAGTATAAGGGAAGAAGGTCCCTGGGCAGACGCGTGGGAGAGAGCGAGGAATCATCTGAAGGCCACGGGAGGGCAGCCTGTTGGGATCAGAGGACAGTGGCTAAGATGACATGGGTGCCAAGAACTAGCAGGGCCAGTGGAGTGAATTGAATGAGCTGGGGAATTCACGCTCTGAAGCTGCTTCCCTCGCTGTGTCTCCATACCTCCATCCTCCGTTCCCTCTCCTCTTCGCCATTCACTGTGGTCCTGACACCTAAACACTGTTACAGCCAGAGAGCAACTCTCAGTAACCGGCCCGCTCGCCTCAGCCCTAGGTGGTGCTTCCCGTGCTTGTATCTCCCTTCTGGTTGGCCTGGGGAGAGCAGAGCAGTAGGAGGCTGATACTGATGCTGGTCCAGAGCCCAGCCTCCTGCAGAATCATTAGACCAAACCCCGACTTGGCGGGCTGACTTATCCCGATGTCAGGGCTCAGGCTCTTTGCTTCCTGTACTTGAGCTAATTGGTCTCCTTGGAGAAGCTTTTCAGCCTCTGCCCTCTGGGCACCTGTCCCCGGGGAGTGGCCCCTCCTTGGCCTTTGCATTGGGCCTTTATGGCTGCTGAATATCATCCCAAGCCATGTCTGAGGGCCTCTGGCTTGCATTTGGGAAGCTGGCAAGTCATTCAGACAGTAAGTCTGAATCAGATATTAGGGCTAAGAGAGTTTCACATACTTCATAGCATGACCTTGTTGGGATATTTACTTGCTGTTCTCCTGGTTCTCCCAAATTAGTAATTGATTAACTCTTGTTTTGACATTCAGAGCTGATTTGCTTACATTCTATTGAACTGCACCTGCTCTGTGAGTGGGTGTGTGTCAGGAGGCTGGGAGAAGTCGGGGCAAACAACAGAAGCTTTCCAGGAGATGCGTGGCTCGGGAACTGGTTTTGTACATCAAAATACAATTCAGCCCTAAAATTGTGGGTCACCTACCATATGAAAAGCCCTAGATTAGAATCCAGTGGCAGAATAAAATCATGGCAGGTACTGCCTTCTCTCTGGAGACTTGTGTTGGGGGAACAAGAGCAGATATACAAACACCAGCTAGATTGCATAATGCAAGCCCACCCCCATTTCCACTGTTCCTACACTCACAATCACAGTCGAATACACATCTGCGCGTGTCGTGTCATACATGTGTAGATCAGCCCAGGCTGTGGGTTTTGAGATTTTGGCCATCAAAAGCTACAAGTAAAATCTCCCCTTTTTGAATCTGCATGTCATTACAGCACCGTGGTCAGAGGATGGGCTCTGAAGCCGGAGGGTCTGGGTGAGAATCCAGCTGCCTCCATTCTAGCTAACTGAGCTTAGACATGCCACTGAACATCTCTGTGCTTCAGTTTCCTCATCTGTAAAACAGGGTTTACAGTGCCAACTTTGCAGGGCTGCTGAGCGGTTTAAAGAAGTTAAACAGGTACGTGGCAGTGCTCAGTAGCTATGACCATCATTCCTAAGATCTCACTGCTTGCAGAGGCTAATGGTTAACACAGAGGCCTGTTTTTAAGATAGGAACGTGGGGCAAATAAGAGAATATTTGCCTGGTTTTAGGAGAAGCCTGGGCCCTGGAAACTTGGTGCTTCCCACACAGCTGCTGAGTCCCACCTCAAATTCATTTAGTAAACATATAATGAAGATCTGCCCTTTACAAGTTAGGTAAGGATTGTTGGAAAACAGATACTTGAGGCATGGAGCCTATAGGCTACTTCAGGAGGTGACACAAACAGATCAAAACAGAGAGTACAACAAAAACTTAGGAAGCCTCATTAAGTGGTGGGTAAGAAGGTCAGGAAAGACTTCATGTGTGTTGGAAGAGGAGTTCAGGTATCAGGAACAGCACGAGGCAGGAAGGCTCGGCATGTGTTTGAGAACAGGGCAGTGGCTAGTTTGGTGGGAGCACACTTTGGTAAGCAGTGTTGGCTTGGGCTACCAATGGAGAGATGAAATGCAAAGACAGGGTGAGCACTGGCTCTTCATCAACAGGCAGTGCAAGACCACTGAAGGTTTTTGAACAGGGTGCTAATAAGAAATATGTAGTGAGAATCTTTTACTATTTTAAAACTAATAGAATACAATGAGTGAAGAAGATGGAGGTAGCTAAGATTACAACACATTTTTCTACCTGGGTGACTGAAGGTGGTATTTACTAGGAATAGGGAAGACAGAAGGGGCTGGTTCAGTGAGAAACAGTGAATGCTTTGCTTGGACTGTTGACATCAGAAGTGCCAATGAGTCATCCCAGCGATCATGCCTGGATTGCAGAGTTAGTCCCAAAGAGAATGAAACCATGGAATGAATTTGATGGCCCAGGAGGGGATTGGAGGAGAAGAAAAGAGGACTGAGGGCTGAACCTTGGAGACAGAACGTTGAGGGGAAAGGCAGAGGAAGAGGATCCATGAGGAAGGTGAAAGAGGAAGAATTAGTATCAAGGGAAGCAAGGCAGTACAGTGTTGTGGAAACCAAAAGATGGAGACGTCAGGAGAGTAAGACCCGAGAAAAAGCTACTTGGGGGCTGTGGTGACCCCGGAGAGCCATCTGCGTAGGGTTCTAGGATAGTGCCCTATTGGAAAGGGTCTAAATAGTTGTTGGTTATTGAAAAGAAAAGAGGTACCGAAGAATAAGGGGAAGTAAGGAGAGTGAGACAGTATGGTAGTATGGAGAAGAGGCGGGTCAAAGGATTAGGGGAAAACTAGAGAGGCTTTGTAGAACTAAAGGAAGAGGTCAGCTACTTGGCTCATTCAGTCCTGCCTACCTTCCCAATGTGTGAAATTAAGATCGGAGAAGAGAACCAGAGCAAGAGGCCAGGTGGTTGCCGGATACCAGAATATTAAGAAATTCATGTTGGTGGCAGAAATGGGGAGTGTGAGAAGGCATATGTTACCCATCACAGAGAAAACAAAGAAGATTATCTACAAAACAGAATAGGCTGATTATGAACTGAATGTTGAATCCGTTAAAATATTTTAATATGAAACATTTATTCTTGAGGCAGGCAAGAATTCTACCACTGAACCACCCAGGCACCGACACACTTATTTTTGAGGAAAACAACTTAGACAGCATCAGATATATTTTCAATATTGGGTAGGTAAAGGGGAAGCAGTTCATGTTTCCCTCACCCCGCCATTTACCAGCACTGTGAATTTCTGTGAGTTACCCACCCCTCTTTGCCTCAGGGTCTCATCTCTATAATAGGGACAGTAACACTTCCCAAGGTGGTTGCATAAGTAAGGACCGAAGGAGATATTCAGGAATCTGAATGCATGAGAGTTATTATCCCAGTGCCTAGCACATGGTAAGTAGGTGCTCAGTAAATATTAGTTATCATTACTGTAAGCTTTTCTTGGCTGTCTGTTAGTCAATGCAGTCTTGGAGGGAGCAGCTTGGCAATTGCAGCCCTGGGATTTAGCTGGACAGATGCTCAAACACTTGTCCTGATTTGATAAATCCAGCTGATGTAGAAGTGAAAGACTGTGTGTGACTAAACAAAGATAAAAGGGAATAGAAAAGCGAGGTTTGGGAAATAACAGAAGTACATTGTGTGAGTTTCTGCGTGTGTGTGTGTGAGTTTGTGTGTGTGTAGGGAGAGAAGATGATAAGACTAGGGAGAATTTTAGGCAGCATTTTATGACTGGTAGAAATGGATCATTTCAACCATTTCACGGTTGACTTAAGTACAGGAAACCCACAGGTTGTGGCTTCATAACTTGCATCTGTGAATACTGGTGCCCTTTATCCACTCCCCCAGCCAAACCTGCAAGGATATAGTCCAAAGCCACAGATTCCTCTCATTTTTACTTTGTAGCCATGTCTTCCTAATTAATGAGTATCTATCCTCTCCCCACCCCAGCTGCAACCTCCACCTCAGGAACTGTGAGAAATACTGAGAGTATCAAACGCAAGATTTGGTGCATGGTTCAAATTCATGGTCTACCTTCTCTGAGTCTCAGTTTTCTCCTCTCGACAATGACCTGATATGTACCATTTTGAACGTCTGTGGACTTACTAAACTTACTTCCCCAAGTGTTCAGCTCTTCAGGAAGAGCATTCTGGGACATGATGATCAAGTGTGCCTTTATCTCACCCAGAACTTTCCCTCTCATTAATCATGTTTTTCCAGTCTAAGGAGGCCCTTACTCTGCTCGGTGAGGCAGCTTTTCTCTGGCAATGCTCCTCCCTTCAGCCACGATGTCAGCTTTCTTGAGCCCTGCCCAAGGCTTATGCGGCTTGTGCCTGAGATCTGACCTGTGGGGAGGCCCAGGAGTGGATGCTGTGCTCCAGATGTATGTGTCATGGCTCACTGCTCTTCAAGGTGATCAGTGCATTATCTGGGGCCAATTTTCAATCCCTGCCTGCTTCCTCCCTAACCGCACCCCGCTTGCTATTTCTTGCAGAGTGCATGGGGGAAAATGCAGTCACACTTAAAAATGATCTCAAACAGGGCTTCCCTGGTGGCGCAGTGGTTGCGAGTCCGCCTGCCGGTGCAGGGGACACGGGTTCGTGCCCCGGTCCGGGAAGATCCCACATGCCGCGGAACGGCTGGGCCCGTGAGCCATGGCTGCTGAGCCTGCGCGTCTGGAGCCTGTGCTCCGCAACGGGAGAGGCCACAACAGTGAGAGGCCCGCATACCGCAAAAAAAAAAAAAAAAAAAAAATTATATCAAACATCTACTAGTAGCCTCCACTACAATATATGTCATGCATTACAAAGTCCTAAAATGATTTTTGGACGATCTTTTATCTCCAGCGTTACTCCCCTCCGTTAGCAGAAATGATGTAGATCTGCTTGTGTGTTATCTACATGTACATGTCTCTCTCTCCCTCTCCACACACACACACACACACACACACACACACACGAATCTCAAAAAACTGAAGTGTTAATTAATGGGAATAGTGCATTGTTCAAGCTGTCATAATGTGTGATGAAGACTGGCAATGCTGTAAAGCATCAGCATTAGTTCCATTCTCCAGGAGGGTTGGAAAATTCTTGCACGTAGGGGAGCTTAATTACTTTATTTCAGTCTGAGTTGCACACCAGGTTTTGTGGGCTGCTGCAGGGCTGAGTAGTCCCAGGTTGCTGAGACTGCTCCCAGGCATCAAATGAGATAATGTGTAAGTACTTGGTATTCTGTAAAGTGCTGAAGAAAGGTTATCCTTTCACCCTAGTTTCCCTTAGAAATGTATTTTGAATTTGTTATATGTGAATTCATCTAATGTATTATGAGTGGGTAGAGTTCTGGAGGGTCCTGATCTTTCTTGATCTGCCTGGAGTCAATCGACAATCCTGAAGTGAGGGGTGGGCATGGAGAATAGTGATCCCAGAACCAATATATTAAAATATGCCCAGAGATCATGGAGGATAGTTCCTAGGAGGATGCCAGGAGAACTCCTGCTTCCTTGTGAGAGACAGTTGTTTATCCATAAATCATTTGTCGAGAGCTGCATTGTTTGGTGGCCTCTGTAGCCGAGCCATGCTGTGAAGCTGATGATAAAGATTTGCCTCCGCCAGCCTCCTTGCTCTTTGAGGAAGGGCATCCCCTTGTGAGGCCCGCCTCTGCCTCCCAGCTCATCACTCAGTTTAAAACTTGTGCCTCTGAGCTGTCTCATTCCATTTGCGATCACGTGCCATCCAGACTTCCTCTATTTCCTTTTCTTTATTTACTATTCCTTGGTCTTCCCCACTCTTTGAAAACTGAGGGATGGTTGAGTTGTCATGGCAACCTCCTACCCCATCGCATTTCTGTTTCTCAACAATTTTTCTACATTTTAATAAAGTCACTATAGTGTACAAGGCTTCATTCCCCTCCACCGCAGCTCTGCAAGGGAGGTTTCCTATCCGACCAGAATACTAATGACTAAACCATGGCTTTCTAGTGAGGCAGCAAGGAGGCCCTCTAGAGTGAGCACTTTGGTAGCGGTTTGTGTTCAGGATCAGGGTTTGACCTGTATACATGATCACAGTTGACAGGGCTTCAAACCCATCCTTGTAAAATACACCACACTGGATACATATAAAGTATACATGTTGGATATGGCTGGAGGGGAGGAGGTGTGAAGTGAGGTGTTCTTACCTTTGTTACATTGGCAGAGGGAACTGAACTCCTGGGCTCTACCAGTACCAAGTTGAGATGTCATAGGAAGAGCTGGAATTTGCAATATTGAAAGTGGCTGGGGGGTAGCATGAACTCATCGGGGGTAACGCAGGGGCTTCATCATTTCCTAGTCTATGAGACCCCCGTGTTCTCCACTACACACTATGTACCCCGTAGAGCTGTTGTGAGAGGCAGAGATACCATACCCCTGGCGTTCGGTGGTAATTACAGCCTTGTGACTGGGTGTCTGGGCTCTGAAACAGGCCTCAGATCCCAGCTCTGACATGGCGTAATTTTATGACCTGAGACAAGTTATTCAACCTCTTCATGCATCAGTGTCCTCTTCTCTAAAACGGGGATGGTAATGATAGAACATATCTTTTAGGGTGGTTCTGAGGATTCAATAAGTTAATATAGGTAAAGATTTAGAACCATGCTTGATAAAACCGTTGTCATTGGTTATTGGCATTTGATAAATGAGAGCTACTACTTTACCAGTTTATCAACATCCATGAAGACTAGTCCAAACCTGGGCTTTACCAAGGGTTTACAGCTGTTGAGGGGTAGGCGTGGGGGAGAGGTTTGGTAGAGGTCATTTTGTAATGAAATGAAAGGTTTCGACTACGTTGAGAAATAGAATCTGATTCTAAATAGAAAAATGTAGTAGCTTTCCAATACTTAGGGTTCAATAATGATAATATTCGTTCTTTGCCATGTTGTTTTTGGACTTTAAAAAAAACAAATTTATATAGGAGCAAGATGACTTATTTTCGCTTAAGTCTGATTTGAACTGAAGATTCTGTTTATCTGTTCTGATGGTTCACAGAACGTCTCTGAGTGAGGTTATGTAGTAGCACTCTGAGAATAGTGCTTCTGGAACTTTCATGTGTATATGAGTCACTTTAGGATTTTATTAAAATTCAGATTCTAATTTAGTAGGTTTGGGGTAGAGTCTGAGATTCTGCATTTCTAACAAGCTCTTAGGTGATGCGGATGCTGCTGGTCCATGGGGACCAGTATGTAGCAAAATTGTGAGGTTTTTGAGGCCAGGTCTTCTAAAAGACATCTTGAAACAAAGGTGTGGGTTTAGAGGAAAGGTTCTTCCATTTCCTATTCAGATACAAAGCTGGAATTACCCAATGATAATAGAACTGGGCCCTCATGAGGGAATGAGATTGAGAGTAACCAATGGAAGCTTGAAGCCTCTTTTCTTCTGAGGTATTTTGACAAAGGAATTCAGGTAAAGCTATATACAATTGTTTGGCTTTTTGTCCAACTGCATATTGTAAGGGTTCTTCTCTTGCTTTACAAGTGTGTGATTACTAGCTTTGTTTCCTTCTTGAAGTGTTTTCGGAACTCAATAAAACTCATCATTTTGAGGATTTTTTTTTAGTGCTTGATTTATTCAGAGTACTCTGAAGAGATGATTGTTGGACCAAAACCCAAGTGAAATTGAGCCAAATAAAGATGTAATTTTTAAAACATTAACTTGAAATTTCAACTCCTGCTTAAAAGCATCGCTTTCTGGCGATATCTTATTTCAGTCTAAGCTTTTATTTATTTATTTTAAAAAAACACCTCAACACAAAACTCTTGACATGTTTTTAACAACTAACAATAATGGTGACATATAACAGCTGCAAGCTCACTTCTGAATTACCAGTGGAGGAATTAAAGGTCTGTGTTATAAGATGAGGGGTTTAGCAACTTTATAAGATGAATCAGCCAGTGACTCACAATTACAAGTTGTGTGATTTAAAAATCCAAGTAGTTGTGAGCTTCTTTTTGGAGAATGGACAATCTTCAAAGGAATATATGCTGTTAGAGAAAGAAACAGGAAATATACTTCTTTAAATTCTAGACTGACCGTGATTCAAAAGAACATGGTAGGACATCTATGTATGCTCATTTAATTAGAAAGGTCATCACAATTGGATTTAGACTTCTAGCCATGTAATATTCCCCTTTATGCAAGGCAGTATGGTATCCCAGCACAGAAAAATGGTCATTTCTCCTAGGTTATTAGACAAGGTCTGCATCATTTCTCAAAAAGGCCCACAGATCAAGATATACTGATGCCAGTTAAGGGGAATTTGGCCTTTTAGTGGCACCTTTAACCATTGCAGTTGCCTATTCAATCAACTAGTAACAACTCAAATGGGAGATGGGAAAATATGGCAGAGATGGACAAGAATATATATTTCAAAATGCAAAGTTTTAAGCAGCATTAGATGTTAAAATCTTTTCAAATGAAAACCACACATTAGGATTCCAGATTAAAGTCTCCTCAACTGGCAGATAACTGGTGGGAAAAAATGAAATGAGGCTTACCTGAGAATGGCTATTAAGACCCATTCTTAAAGCAGAGAGCTTTGTTTCTTCTAAGCTAGTGGGGACTTTTTACGGTAGCAGCCTTATAGTTTGTAATTGAATAAATCACCAAGTGACATTAATTATATCTTCCTCTTTGGCTCCCTACATTCCTCTTTAATAGACCTGAAGCAGTTGCAATGAATAATATGGATTGAGAGCCATTTGCAACTTTTAGACTCAGTATTTTACCTTCTAATAAATCTATATTCTTTTTCTGTTATTGCAGGTAGCAAAATCCATATTTTTAATTTTGTTAAGGAGTTTTCTTAGAATTATCAGTAACCAAAATCTTACTCTAAGTTAGTTAATGGTTCTTGGTGTTTATAATGATCTAAAGTTTGGTGCCTCCTAAAGGCTAATTTCTGGTAGATTCCACAAAAATAAGAGAATGTGTGTATAGTTTTGAACTGGGAGTCATTTTGACTGAGGATTTATAGAGATATCAACAGGAAAATTCTGTACAATTTAAACACAAGAGCTTTTGTCCAAGTGGAATACTTCAAAGGACTGGGGATTGAAGGAGTCCTTTGATGAAATCAAGAAAGTACTGGAAATGTTTAAATACTGAGGTTAAAATTACACTAGATAAAATCTGATTTCCTGTTTCTAAGTCTAAAAGATTACAATAAGGTCACTGGAGGTTCCTGGAATAATACACAGATCTTCTAACACAGCAACTGAATGAGGTAAGTGTGGTTGACTTGAAAGTACAGATTAATTTCTTCCACACTACTCATGTGTTTCAAAATTAAGAGGGAAAATTTCCAAGAGTGAGACATATTTGGGGTTTTATTGAATCCAAAATATTTTTAAGTACTGCAATAGTTTGAAAAATTTTTTGAAGGTTTTCCACTGCTAAGACAGCTATCTAGTTTCCCTGGAGTAAATTTATGTATGAATCTAGTGTTGAAATCCTCTAAACGGTGGTACATAAATGCACAGAAGCTTTTACAACTTGTGAAAGATAAGTAGGCTGGCATTGGCTGCAAGAGGCTGAACACCCTTTCCTCTCTCCATTTGCCTTACTCAGTCCTTTCTACTTTCTCATCAAACCTAAACTCCTGTCTTATTTCCTGAAGGTCCTTGGACAGAGCTAATTGCTCTTTCCCACTTCTCATAGTACTCCAAGTCTACGTGGTATAGAACTTAACACCATGCCATAATCATAGACTTTCTCATTTTCCACTACTTCTATAA
Source organism: Stenella coeruleoalba (assembly GCF_951394435.1). Taxonomy (NCBI): domain Eukaryota; kingdom Metazoa; phylum Chordata; class Mammalia; order Artiodactyla; family Delphinidae; genus Stenella; species Stenella coeruleoalba. The sequence continues at coordinate 96,788,711 of NC_137169.1, forward strand.
GGTCTTTGAGTGCAGAAGTTACGTCTTCTCGGTGTCCCATTTATTCAACAAATGTTTATTGAACTTCCACTATAAACCGGGGACTGTAATTACAACGATGGCTAGGGCAGCTTTCAAGTTGCTCACAGTTTTGCAAAGGAGACAAAAGAGTAGACAGTTATATCTGAGTATACATCAGAGGGATATTTAACTAAGGTCTTCCTGGAGGAGATGTCATCTAGAGAAAGTCTTGAAAGATAATTAGCCATCACCCAGCTGAGGGGAAGAGTGTGGTTGGGTGGAGTGGGGCAGAAGAAGATGTAAGCAGAGGAAGCAGTAAATGTGAAGGTACATAGAAGAGAGAGCATATTACATACAAGGAATTCATAACAATTCAGGGTGACTGGAGCAGAGCCTATCTGTTGGAGAGTGACAAGGGATGAGGTTAGAAAGGCAACAGGAGCTAGATTATGAAAGGCCTTGGATGTCATACTAAAAAGTTTAGGCTTTATTCTTAAAGAATAATGGAGTCATTGAAGTATTTTAGCCAGGAGAGTCACTAGCATATTTGCTGTTTACACAGATCATTTTTGCTGTAGTATGAAAATCTACGAGGCTACTGCAGCAAAATAGGCAAGAAATGACAAGACACAGAAACAATTCAGAGGTGGAGGTGGGGGAGGAAGTTGCATCAAGAATTTATTGGCCATGAGGAGTGAATGAGAAGGAGAAGTCTGAGATTAGATTTCCAGATTTCTAAATGGTAGCATTAAGAAGTGGTTCCTTTCCCCAAGATAAGGATATCGTTAGGGTTGGGTGTGGTGCTGAGTGCAGGAGATGAGTCATTCTGGGTTGGACGTGTTGAGTTTGAAGTACCTTGGATAGTCTAGAGATCACCTAATTAGATATTTCTAGCAAGGACATTGGTATACAAAAGATAAATTGTGCATGTGGTCAGGAAATCCCGTAAAGCTGGCTAACAAAATCCTGGCATATGGGAAGGTTATAGAAGAATCTCATAGAACCCAACAGCAGGGGGTAGAGTTGGACCTCCCACATACTGGAAATTTGTCTGTAGTTACTTTCCATTTTTCACTGAGACAGTATGATTGTTCTGCTTAATTTCTGTTTCATTCTCTAAGTTTCTCTAAGCAGGTTTAGTTACTGCTTCACCAGAACATGGATTACATGGATTTAAGGTTGTCAAGAGGCTGACCTTGGCTCAACTCCATATGACTTATATCTCTGCCTACTTGTTTCTACCTCTAAGTCTCCAAGTCTCGGTCACAAATTCCAGGGAGAGAGAATCTGATTTGCTCAGTTTGGGTTAGGTTACCACTTGTGGATGGAGAACGGGCTTATGTGAGTTCTAGGGCTCTCCCTTCTAGGCTGTGGGTTGGGGAGTTCTCTAAGAATGGAATGTGAGCAGAGAGGAAATGATGGGCAGAGAAAACAGGCACCTGGAGTACAGTAAGAAGAGTATTCAGGATATAGATCTGAGCTGGAGATAAGATGTGGGGAAGTAGTTAAAAATAAGGTATTGGTTGATATTACCTGGGGAGAGTGTAGACTCTAAGAAAAGGTCAAGGCTGAAATAAGAACCTTGCAGAACAGCGGTGTTTAAGAAGCAATAAGGGGAAGACAAATCAGTGAAAGAGACAAAGACAAGATGGAAAGAAGGGTAGTGTTGCAAAAACCAAGAACGAGGGAGAGACCAACAGGGTCAAACCCTACAGAGACTGGGTAAGATGAGAACTGAAGGATGACAAGGAAACTAGTAGTGAGGAAGTATTCAGTGAGAGGTGGAGACAGAAGCTAGATTACAGTGGGGGGACATGATAGTAGAAGAGCAAATAAATGAGAGGTAAAGGAGTAGAGACAACTCTTTTTTAAAAGTTTGGCTTTGAATGGAAGGGGGAGAATAGAACTGAAGATGGATTTATGGTCCAGGAAACATTTATATACTAATCAAAGATTCTGGGGTGGGAGATATCGAGTATAGATCCAAGACAGTCAGTATTTGATGAAGGCAAGTTCAGGAGGGGGTTGAACAAGATGGACCAGAGCTCCAGAGATTGGGACAACTTTTCCACTGAAGTGAGAGGGAGATACGGCAATAAGGGGTATTCAATAACTATTTTTGAATAATAAATGAATAGACTCATGGAGTGATAGTTAAGCCAGTTTGCAGAACTTAGGTTTCCATTTCTCTGGGGTCTCACTTTAAGGCAAGGGGATTGGGTGGTGAGGGCAGGCTGAGGCAGGACTAGGCTTGCCAGCATAAATGCAGAGTAAGACAAGCACAGTGGAAAGGCCTTTCTTCTGCTGTTCTTCTAGATATCCCTATGACAACCCCCTCAGTTACCTCACTTCTTAGGGAAGCCAGAACTTAGGAGAGCAGGGGTGGTGAGGAGTGGGGAATGTGGCTGTGAAAAACAACCTTGGCTCAGGAGTCAGGAAACTTGGATTCTAGTCACTTTCTGAAATTTACTAACCCCATGGTCTTAGACAAATTGTGTAACTATGTATCCAGTTTCTGTATTTGTAACAAGTATGTGATGTGACCTTCTCTGCCTATTTTACAGATCACAGATTTTACAAAATGCTTTTAAATATACATATATATGTATGTGTTGTAAATATTGTAAAGCACAGTCCAGCTGTAAGGCCCCATTAATTTATACTCCAGATATTCTGAGAATGTGGCTTGCCTGCGCAGTGTCCCCTGTGGAGCTAATTCTAACTATACGCACGCATGGCATGGCCCCGGAGGGCTGTGTGCCAGGTTCCTTCTTGGCTACTACACGTGTTGAGAGCTTGGCCTGACTGATAGTGTAGAGCATTCCTGCTGGCACAGAAAGTGCCTGGAGGGAGAAGCATATTAAAATCACAAGCTCATTATTTTCTCAAGACTAGGATATATAAAGTTCAAACAGCTTTATAAACTGCCTCCAGAAATTATAAGGCAAAAATTAACTCTGCCTCCAAATTTTACATCCACATCATAAATGCCACTTCCCTCTCTCTCCTAATTATTTCCGTCGCCATCACCACGAATCAAAGACAACAGAAACACTTGCGTCTGCAGACTTCCCCAGATTTTCTATAGAAATGAAAGAAAACTAAAGACATTGGTATATTTATCATCATTTAGCTCAGCTTCCAGATTCCTGTTAGGCCCTCTGACTAATTCCCATCATTGCTTGTAGATTCAGGTCATGTGGAAATAACTGTTTTCCTGGCTGGCATAATGTGTATAAAGTAAACCAGTAATACCTGGCATCTACTTCTCACTGACATTGTAAAGGTTCATGAGATAGTGCCTGAGAATCAATTTGTGTTCCTCACCTTCATCTAAAAGCATTTATTATGCTAAATTGAACCAGACATGGATGAGGACTGTGCCACATACACACATTTCCTTATCAATTGTGTGTTTTGAAATCAGATTTCTGGGTTCTCTGTTTTGTTCCTTCTCTGCAGCTTCATTTCCAAAACAATGACTTCACTGACCTTAAATTGTAAAAGCCAGTAGTGTCACCAGAGGGTTTAGTTCTTCATTTGGCCTTTTCTCCTCTACCATGACTCAAATTGCCAGGTATCATTTAGAGTGAACAAAGAAGGATTAATGGAACTTATAAAGAAATGATAAATGGACCTAAGGGAGAGAAAGGCTCAATATTGATAAAGGTTATAATACAAAAGAGAGTACAGGAAAATGAACTGAGGATTATGTGGTCCCTAACCCATAGGAGATGTGCAGCAATAATTATATATAAATTTCTTTCTGTCCAAGTCCAACAGAAATGTGAAAATTCTCTTGGATGGAGGCGTGGTTCAAAGAGGATAGCTGTAATCCATTGGAAACCACCTGCACCTCTTAATTCACCCTGTAAATGTTTACAAAAGACTTTAAGATTTGGTTCCTTAAAATGAAATACTTACAAATTATGGCTCATGGAGTCCACAACTAAAGCTGCATGGCCAGAAAGCTTAAAAACATCTATTTCTTATATCAACTGGAGACTCAGAAAAATACGTTTTGTTCTTTTCTCTAATAGCTAATTACTACATGTGTAAGGCAGCCTAATCCGCACTTTTTTTTTTTTAAGACAAAGTAAAATTCCAGATGGAAACAAGAGGGCCTCTGTTTTGGTGATGTAGCATTTGTTGACATTCCAAAAACACAAACACATTTGAGTAACTAGCCGCTATTAGGAAAAAGATTTAGGATCAACACTGCTAAGTACAAGATAAGAACAATGGGTATGTAAAGGTTGATGCATAGAAATTATAGTCTGTCATGGTACACAAAATATTGGACTTACATAGATGATACATATGGAAAACAAAATGTTCTTATTTAACACTTGACTGTTCTGGATCTAAATAATGAGAATCCTAACCTACAAGCTCAGGAATATATATATATATATATATATATATATATATATATATATATATATATATATATATATATATATATCACCCACTAGATTCTAAGTTCTCTGAGGGCAGGGTCACCTTCGTATTTACCTTCACATCCCTCACAGTGGTTTTTTTTTTTTTTTTTTTTTTTTTGGCAGTATGCGGGCCTCTCACCATTGTGGCCTCTCCTGTTGCGGAGCACAGGCTCCGGACACGCAGGCTCAGTGGCCATGGCTCACGGGCCTAGCCGCTCTGCAGCATGTGGGATCTTCCCGGACCGGGGCACGACCCGTGTCCCCTGCATCGGCAGGCGGACTCTCAACCACTGCGCCACGAGGGAAGCCTGCTCACAGTGTTTTGAACAGAGCAGTTTACACAATTGATGCTCAATACATATTTTTGGATGAAATGATGTACATTTGCTTTCTCACCATTTTCTCGTATAATTGATAGTATGAAGGCACAGACTTATTACATAACATATTTTTTCTTCCTTGAGACTTTCCTGGGCCCTCAACAGTGTACATTTGAATAAAAGAAACCTAGGCAATGCTGGCATCCAAAAGACTTGCTAAGTGTAATGCACAGAAGTTTCACTATAGTCATGTGAGAGGACACAAAACAGTCTGCAGAACTGTCCAAATGTAGCTGACACTTGAGCTGTTGACAATAGCTCAGCTTTGGTGTTTTCTCTTTTGCAAAGCAAACAAACAAAGAAAAGAGAAGGAAAGGAAGGAAGAGAGAGAGGGAGGGAGGGAAGGAGGGAGGAAGAAAGGAAGGAAGGGAGGGAGGAAGAAGGATTTGGAGCTAATTATTAATATGAGTAACAGGATTTTTTTTTTTGGTATTTTTATTGAATTCTGCACATAACATTTGCAATGAAAACACTTTAAGTCCAATGACAAATTTATAAAAGGAATCAGAGGAAAATATCACATAATCAACTCACAGGTATTTACTGCTATTTACTTAACAGAAGGCCCAAAATTATCATGTCAAGAACATTACAGAACATGGCATAAGAGCTTATTTTAACTCTACATTAATATGTGATAAATTAACATAATTCAATGTCAAAGGAAGACAAATATAGAAAAATACAAAATATGGTTTGATTTTACACTTTATTCAGAGTTCCATTATTTATTATGTCATTGTTTAAGAATGATTATTATTTCATTCCATACAAAATAACACTTGTTTGACTTATCTGATGAAGAGAACTACATTTAAGGATACAAAATTTTAAATTCTGATATCCTATAGCTTATGTTCGATTTAATTGTTTACAGTAACACTGTGTTGCTAGTCAGTAAAAGTACAGAATGTATCACAGACTATTGATTCACAAGGGAAAGCAATTACAGTGTCTCTCTGTTGTTTGAGAAAAGAATTAAAATGTAGTATTATGTCACGGATTAACACATGAATGTTCTCCATATTCAAACTGAGCGGTCATCAGATTTTAATTTTATCCAGGAAATTACTTAAGTGGATTTTTAAATATGTGCATCAACTTTACCACATATTTGAACTATGGCTAAATGTTAATAATCCTGTTATCTAATACTTGATACCAATTCTTTTTGAATAGTTACAGGAAATAATGAGTTTTCTTAAAATAAAGGCAGTTTTTCTACCCACTCCCCATTCCCTGTCCTCCCCTAATCACAGAATACATGTGATGAAAAACAATAGGCTGAAAAATGGCTAATATGGTGGCTCTCACAGTATGTTTTCTTTGAATGAGAATGTTTGCGGTTTCTTGGGTTGATTATTGCTTCTTTCAACTGTTCAGAAATCAGTCATTGTGATGGACTGTTTTAAAAGGAAATTAGAAAGGAGACCAGTGGAGAAGATAATCTTTCAGTCTAGATTTTTGACATCATACTGATTTAATGCCTATGGTCAGAGTGAGGGGACTTAGTATGTTTTAGATGGAAAATGTTTAGCTCTCTACCTGAGGGAGGACTATATTTTGGAAGTATCTAAAAAGGTCCGACAATAACAGCAACCATGCCTTGTAGCTTAGACCTGAAATTTCCCAATGTATCATTTAGAATTAAATTTTAGTCAAAGTTTTAAAGATCATGGCAGTGGTAGAAAAAAAAATAACTTGACAGAGAATGAAAAGTGTAAAGAACATGAGATTTAAAGTCATTTGCTGCCATATGATCTTGGACAAGTCATAATCTTTCTAAATCTTGGTTGTTTAATCTCTAAACTTCAGACAGTATTATTACTTCATAAGGATATTTTAAGATTAAATAAGATATGTTAATGATCTTTGAAAAGTATGAGATAATAAACAAATGCAAGACATCTCTGAAAAAACTGAAGTGTTGTAGTTGTATTTGTTTTTCTGATATGTGCGTACTTTCTATCTGCATAAGATTTCAAAAATGGATTCTAAAACATTTAGCATATTACATAGAAATACTACACACACTGCTTGCTTTCCCTCATATGTGTAGAAACTTTTTAACAAAAATTATATCATTTCAAAAATGGTCTATACAGTGTCCTTAATAGGATATTCCTATTTTGTTTATAATCATACACTTTCATGGCATTTAGGAAAAACAGTTTGACAGTTAGTTTTACGTAAACTAAATACTTAACCTCCCCACCCCAAACCTGGTATTAAGAGATCACACCATGGAAACAATTTACCGGAAGAGATACTACTATGTTTTGTTTTCATATGGTCAGTTCACAAATTGTTGTAAGATACACTATTAACACAATATGCTAGAATCACCATTTAGCAAATTTCATCAACTTTAAAAAAAATAGTTAAATTACTTCTTACAAAGATCACTAACACTAATACATTAAGAGACTTAATTACACCTAAAGTGAAAATTCAGATTCACATAACCAAAATTACCAGATTAAATGTTTTAATGAATTGCTCCACTAGTCAAAACATACATTTCCTATTATGATAGAGGTTTTTAAAAACTGCCCCCTTTTCTGAATGGAAGGATATAAGACTATACTTCTGGACAGATAATCTCAGTATGACAAAATATTTCTGTATTATTCAAATGGACTATCATTTTAACAATTTCTCTACTGTCCATATTTTAGCATCTTTCTATACTAATCTTTTTCTACCATAAACCAGCAACCAGAATATACTCTTCTTTTACAATGGGTATAATTGCCTATGGGCATCTTACCTATGTTGTACAAAACCTATAACCTTTCGTCTTCCCAACTGTCCACTAAAGCCAAACAGAAGTGTTTGGGTTATCCCTGAATTTTGTTTCTCACTCCTGAGCAAAATTAATTACAATGTGGCTCTATCAAGCCTCTTTTGAATTCACAAAAATTTACAAAATTCTGTGAATATTATTTTAATTCATAGCCATTGTTTCTGGGGCCAAAAAGGTATTAACTTCTAAATGTGACAAAAATGCACCTTACAATCAGCTACAGTTCACTGGGAAACATAATATACTTAATTTTGATTTGCTAAGTGTTTATTCAACTACAACATTTTTAAAAAAGGTTCACTTGAGCAGACGTTTCATTTAGACAATTAACAACATTCAAAGATGAAATGATAAATCATAATATTAAACCGTGGTCAAAATAAAAATATTTTCATGTTTTACATCTTGCTGAAGTCAATTAGCAAACATTGGAAACATGAATGTTGTTTGGATTTGCAGTCTGTTCAGTCACATGAGTAGAGATGTGGCATCTAAGTGACTGGAGGGGAGCGACATGGACATGAACATGTATATTACAACCATCTGAAAACAATACAGAATTTTCAAAGATGTAAAGAAGCATACAGACTACTACTAGGAATTGGGGCTCAGTGACGTTAAAGGGACTTTCCTAGGGCACATGAGAGTTATTGGTAAAGCCAGCATGAAAGCACAGAGACACCTGCTCTACCAAACTGCGGCTTATGCGGAAATAATCAAGAGATCATAAGGCAAACACTCCTATCCCTCTAACCTCTTCCTACCTTCTCCTACTCCCAGGATTATAATGTTGAGTATGATAAAGCTCTGCTATAGTTTTAGCATTTCATATATGATTTCAAATCACCTTAACATCAAATTAAATTAAAAAAAATAAACCTCCCCTTTATTACCTTTCAGGTAATAAATTAATCTGTTTCCATTCCGGAGAGTGATTTTTTTCTACTTTTTCATGATCCCATTTATAGACCAGTGACAATTCTCAGAGGAGAAAAAAATCCCATATTCTCTCTCACAAGCAATTTGAAGAATGATATATTTATGACACTTTCAAGACTTAAATCTTATTTCAATTTATTCATTCCTTCAGAAATTCATAAAAAATCTGAGTCCTTAAGTATGCTTCAAAGCCTTTTCAAATGCATATAATGAGAATTTGGGGGCTGGAAAGGGCTTTGGAGAGTAACCCAGAACATTCATTTTGCAATTAGGAAACTGAAGCCTAGCAGTGGTAAGTGACTTATCTAGGGTTCCACAGGCAGAAAGTGGGTAAGAATTCTGGTTTCCTGATATCTAGAATAATACTATTTTTACTACCCATTTGGTGAACCATACTTGATATGACAGTTTCTTCATCTGGTACCATTCTGTGCTTTTATTGCAAAGTCCAGATTTTTTTTTTTTTTTTTTTTTTTTTTTGCGGTACTCGGGCCTCTCGTCGTCCCCTGCATCGGCAGGCGGACTCTCAACCACTGCACCACCAGGGAAGCCCCAGATTTTGTCTTTATTTGAAACTGTAGCCTATAATAATAATGTGGATATGATATTAAACATACTATAATGCTTAAGGTTGTGTCATTGGTATTTTATAAAGGTAGCTCTTGTGTCTATTTTGGTAACACCTACTGATCCTTACTAAAACATCTGCATGTTCTAAGACCTCCTATTAGGACAGTTGTTTGGTTTGTTTCAATCATCCCAATAGCTGATGTGACCAGGCTGTGATCATCAGTTATGAGTATTAAGGTGGCTGGAAATGGACTATTCTCTGGGCCAGTGTCTCTACTACACAGGCTAACACAGAGCAAAAACACCGTGGTGGCTATATTTTCACTTTAATCACAAATTATCCAGATTGGAGGTTCACATAGCTCAAATCTGAGACAGCTGTCATTTTTTTTTTACTTCCTTTTTTCCTAGAGTGATCTGGTCTCAAAGTTTTGACCAGAGAAATTACGAGCAGATTGTGCAAAATCCATTGTAGACGTTGCCTCAAAGAAAGTTACCTGGATTGTATCTCCTGTCTGTTTCGCTGCTAGTAGGTATAAGATTGTTTCAGTTACTGATTCTTATATGTTAACAGTGAAATTCATCACCTGCATTTCCTTCTACAGGACATCAAAAAGTGTTATAATTTTGGCTTTCCTACAACAATATTTTGATAGTAATTGAAATTCTACAAGTACTCGTATTATAACTTAGCATTGTTATACATTTAAATAGCAGGAGGTTGGAGTTTTACACATTTGTTCAGGTATATTTTGAAAATGAAATATGGAAATGAAAAGTCTTCTTTATATTAAATGTTCACAGTTTAACTTTCCATAAGGCTTATTAAATAATATGCAAATAGCTACCATTCTGCTGAAATGTCACAGTAAATACATTAATAATGGCACAGAAGTGAAATGTCCCCAAATGGGAAACCATTTTCATGATCTCCTAAATCTCTTTTACAAATAAAACTTTGCTTTTCTTTTTAACTGAAAAAAGTTCCATTTCTAAAAGAATATAAAAATAGAAAATGAGTCAAGAAAACTTTTACAGATACAATTTTTAAAGAAATTCTTAAAACATTAGATGAAATATTGTATATATCTTTAAGAATGTGCTTTGTCTCACCACACCAAACATCATATGAAAACTAAATTAAATTAGTATATTCTATATGAACTGTTGAAAGGTATAACTAAATGTTAAAATTTTAGTTAAGATAGACAACTTAAACATATAATAGGTACTACTATATTTTTTAAAGTTAAGCTCTGCTAAAACCTACCTACAAGACTAATTTGCAAATCTATCATTTTGAATCAAAAAATAAAAGAATGTTTAATCAAGCAAGGCACATTTCTTTTAGGCAAGTCTGTCTTTAATACCATTCATCTGGGCACAGTGTAGACTTCGCTTATTTACATATAAACGGGCTAATTTATGTATGAGAGGCTTTGGTACAAAACACACGTTCACAAATAAAGTTGCACATAACTCAGAACAGAGGAGATAACATTAATATACATCATGATGAAACGTAGTCCCGTAATTAAATGAAAGAAGAAAACAGTGTAATAAGTTGCCTTGTTAGAAACAAACATTTAGGTTTTCTTTATTAGCAGTAGTGATTAGTTTTTGGATGATTAAATATCATCAAAATGTCAAAAGGTTGAAATGATACTTTATTATTTTTAATGTTCTTCTTTATTTCTTGGTCAATATCTTTTATATTGCACACAATTTGAAGAGAATCCTCCAGGTTCAGAGCTGTTTCTTGTATATGAAGCATTTCTTAGAGACATGTTATTTAATGTCAACTGAAACAAAAGTATGTGCTGGCAGACAGATCACTGTCCATCAGCAATATAACCAACACTGTATTCTTGATCTAAGCAATTTAAAAAGAGCATCCTACTGGTCAGTGCAGCTCTACAGTTCTTTACGTAGGGCTCGTCAGGTATCTGTTGGACAGAGTAAACACAATAATTTACTGTATATTTAGTTTTTAAAAAATTGTAGACGTTAGGTCAATATTAAATATTCTACTCATTACACTTTTAAAAACTTTATTTTTTTTTTTACTGTTACCTTGAGAAGTTTGAGCAACTTAATTTTCTAAATGCATTAACCACATATTGAGGGCTTTTAATTGACAAGTCAGAAACAGTTTCAGAGTATGCTGAAATTATGAACCTTTTTCCCCTTATTAATAATGAACTCCAAATGTAGTCTAAACCAATGTGATTGTTTTTGGAATAGGAAAATTTATCTTCATCTTTAGAACCATCTGAAAGGTACTGTCTACTGATTTTTAGAAAAATACATGTATCAATTTTCTCAATGTATTTTCAAGGTGTTGTTTTTCTGCCTGTACATCCCACTGTGGTAATCTAAGAAGAGAACTCCTTTGAAGTGAGTAGATAAGTGTTATGGAGAGGAAAAAAAAGGAGAGAGAGAAACAGTCTCAAAATGAGTATTTTGACAGCCATGTTCTAGGTACTACAAATGTAGTACCTAGAACTACAGATAATCTGTAATGACAGATTACCCTGTCATTACAAATAACTTTCAAATCTATTGATCCTTTAAAATATGAACTCTGTACAGTTATATACCACTTTAGGGAATAAAAAATTAAGATAACAATAGCCACTTAACCAAGGTCTGTGGAGAACCAAGAAATAAGAGTTCAAGTGTATTGCTTTCCTCTCCCCAACTACAAAAAAATCATCTGGAAATAAGGATAATAAAGTGTTTCTTAAAAATAGCATAAGGCAGCACAACTGTCTTGTTCACTGCTACATTCAGAATACAGAATGGTGTCTGGCACACAGTAGATACTTTATATGCTCAGTGAGTGAATAAATCCCTATTACTTTGTACAGTGTCTACACATAGGAGCTATTCAGTAAATATACGTTGAATCAATGAATGGATATATAAAAATTAGGTTTATGTACTCTAGAGATTTACTAATTGTGATACTTATACATACAAAAACAGAAAATCCTACACCCAGCTTCAGATTTCGATATGTGAACATAATCCATCATAATACATAGAGAAGACTGTTTCTCATAAATACTCCTGGTCTTAGCAGGTGTCTCAAAACCGTTGTAAATGCCTGATGATGGCCATCTGGAATTTGACTGTGCTTTTCATGCAAGACTCATTCACTCACTAAACTACATGGTGTATACCTACTATTCTGGGAAATTATCTAGTGAAAAGTCTTCCTTTTTGGTCTGGATTATACTTGCTCATCCTTCATGAAGGAAGTAACTTCTTCTTAACCCTGGTCTTCAGTCAAAAAGCAAGAGTACATTCTTGCATCATAGTACACTTAATGTTCATTATGAAAGTTTTAAAATTACAGTGGTCTACTAGCTATTGATGACAACTAATTATAAGAAATCACAAGTAACATGAATGATATGATAATCTTTTTATTTCCTCAGTGCCTAGCTTCTGCTCAATGCTACTGCAGCTTTGATTACCTTGAGATGGTTCTATTAAGCTATTCTTTTCTTGATGCACCCTTTTTATATAAGGGGCTGGGGCTTTCTTTAACTTCATGTGTCAATACCTGCTTCAAGGCTCTTGGGATTATTAAGTCTGGTACAGCTTGGCATCCTAATAGACTGTAGGTGCGGAAGGAGTTGCAATTCAACAGAAACAAAACAAAAAATAAAAGTGATTTTAGATGGTAATCGTATTGTTTCTATTAGTGGCTAAGAAATGGGTTGAAGGGCTTAGAAAAATGAACATTGACTTAAGTATCAAAATTACAGAAGAGAGAAAGAAAGTATAATGGTGACTTATAATTGAAGATATCAATATTTGACCAAATAAATATTCTAACATATAAAGCAAGAAAAAAGGAAAAGAATAGTCAAATTTCAATAGCTATCAAGTCTGTGAAAAAGTAACTGATACCTCTACTCAGGCCTAAATGAAAGAGGTGCAGATATCCAGGTTACCTGTTAGCCTCACTAACTCGTGTCTGATGAGGAAAAAGCTGAAATCATTCTGTGACGCGGTGTTATGGGAACTTTGTCCTCGTGTGTCTATACTTTGACATCTACTAAATAACTTGCAGTTGGCTGCACATCAACAACTTCTACAAATTCTACCAGCTAAATGGTCATGAATTAGCCCCAAGGACTAGAAAGAGTTCTTGCTAAGTTATGTATAATTCTCTGATTGTCCTCTTGGAAATTATGCACTCTTGGGGAGCAGAAAAAGTTTAAACTCACGCAGTAATTAAAACTGGTAATGTGCCAAGATGTGAGCTTTGTCAAAAATCTGAAAGTCATGCGAAAATGAGCTGTGAGGTATAAGCAATACTACTTTAAGCAGTATTTAGGTCTACTAAAAATAAATCTCCTCAATTCACATAGTAATATATTTATAGTAATATAATTTATAGCAATATAAATTGACCTTTCAAAATGAGTTAAAATGTTTGCAGGTAAAAAGTTTACAGAATCTAGGTATAAAGCAACTCAGACACAGTTCTTACTTGGAGAAATGATTTCTCTCTATGGATTTTAGTCGCTTACTACATTTTTAAATCTCATATATAGTCACTCTTGTTTAACTGATTTTAATTACAATTTCTTATAAAAGTAATAGATTAGTGAATTCCTCAAATACACATTGCTCTTCCTCAAATACACCAGGTATTTTGTTTTGTCCTGTAGTCTTACCTGAGGTAAATATAAAACGTAATGGCATGTGAGGCTGCCTCTTAAATATCTAATACCTTGGCTATACCAGGTTACAACAGAATATCTGGAAAAACCCATATTGAGTTAAATAATAAAAATAAACAATGTTACAATTCCTCACCCAAAACCAGAAAAAAAAAAGAAATGAAAATTATGCATTTTCAATTCTCTAGTCTGTGTCATTTCTTTAAAAAGTCCTAACAATGGGTCCTCAGAAGAGAGAAATGATCTCTGTCGTATGTGGTCTTAATTGTACAAAGTGATAGAAGATGAAAGAGTTTCTAAGTTCTACTGGTCTACAGATGTAACCTCAAGCATATGCAGACATGCATTAGCTTTGATTAATTTGGTGACGTATCTGGTAAGGAAATTGTGCCACTGCATGTGCAGAGGCAACACCCAGGTGAATCTCTGGTCTGGTCTGCCTGAGAAATCCAGGGAAAGGAGAAAATTCAGAAGTGGTGTGGGGAAAGTTCCTTGCTATTCACATCAGGAGAATCCCCATTTCCTACAGAAGAAAGTGCATTTGTTATCATATTGCCTAAAATCATGGCAATATCTGCAGTACTCGTTTATATCAATGTTTTAATTAGTTTCAGTAATTCCATACTACACTTTGGCTTTTCAAGGCTGCTAGGAATCTCCCAATACCAACATATGCTACTGGACTGCCTCTCACCTTCCATCTTATTTTATTTAGAAGCAGCTTAAGTTTTGCCATTATAACTGTCATTCTAAGAATCCACCCTTATTTCTCATGGATGGATCTTCTTTCATACATGAACAAATCACTTTTAAAAATAGCCGATTTTTGTGATCCTACCACATAACTTGACAACTACATGAAAAATTAGGTTATGTTGTAAAATAAATAATTTTATCCAGTAAGGCCTTATGTACAGTAATATAATTCTTTAACGTGATTCATTGATGAGATCTCTAATAATTTATTCAATCAGTTTCCACAGTCCTGAAGCCCCCATGGGTGTTTAAGGACTCACTATTAACTGAAACCAAGACTGAACTTACAGGGAAGTTTCTTAGGATGTCTGCTAGATAGGTAAGTTCCTGGATATATTACTTGCTTGTTCTGATTTTTGCTGTCTGTACTACTTGGGTCAACCAGTCAACAAGTATATACTGAATATCATTTATAAAGAGCATTCTATTAGCTATTAGGTAGGAAACACCGTCTCTGTGAGGCATTCTGACTTCCAGATACCCTTGGCGATTAGGAGCGACATCACATATAATGTTATATTTAACACGCCCCTGCTGGAGCATGTTTTGCCAAATGGAAGGCTTCTCCAGTGAACCAATGACGAGGAATTTCATCCAAAAGAGCATGGTGAGGAGTACAAGCCTCACGGTGATAAAATGAAGCATAGATACACAACACGAACACTTTGTTTGTAGTTTAAAAACGCTCAAACTGGAATGCTATTCCCTTCGCTCCCTCAAATAAATACTCATTAAGCACTAACCTTATTCCAGGTAATATTCTAGGCCTTGGAGGATACAGTCCCAAAGAACAGACAAAAATCTTTGTTCTCATGGAAGTGAAGGGAAGACAGCAATAAACAAAGTAACTGAAATGTCTAATACTTTAGAGGATAAAACAGATCAGAGGAAGGTATAGGGAGTCCTGTGGAGGTGGCAATTTTAAACAGAGCAGCCAGGAGAGGCTCCACCGAGACAGTGACACCTAAGGAGGTGAAAGAACGAGCCGTGCAGAGAGCAGACGCTACAGCCTTCCAGGCAGGGGAATAGGAAGTACAGAGACCTGAATAGAGCATGCCAGATATATTTGAGGAAAAGCAAGGAGGCCAGTGCAGCTGCAGTTAAGGATGAATCTGAAGAGGAATCAGAAATAAGATCAGAAGGGTAACGGGGGCTAGATGAGGTAGGGCCTTGTAGGCCACTGTAAGGTCTTTAGTTTATACTCTGTGTGAAACGGGGAGCCAAGTGGGGGTTTTGCCGCAAAGAAGTAACATGATCTGACAAGTGTTTTAAAAGGAACACTCTGGCCATTATGTTGAGAATAGACCCAGGCAGGGGAAAGGATAGGAGGCAGGGGGCCAGTCAGGAAGGTCGAAAATCATCTGTAAAAACCAGATGAGAGATAACGATGGCTTGGATGGTAGCAGAAGTGGTAAGACTCTGGAAACATTTAAAAAGTGGAGCCAATAGGATTTGCAGACAGATTGGATAAGGGGTGTAAGAGAAAGAGAGAAGGACGATTCGAAGGATTTTAGCTTGAGCAACTGGAAAATTGAAGTTGCCAGTAACTGAGATGGGGAAGAAGTCAGGAGGCATAGGCTTGATGGCGGGGGTGGGGGAGGAGAAGGAAGCTCAGTTTTGGATATATTAAGTTGGAGATAGACATTAGCTGTGCAAGTGGAGATGTCAAGTAGACAATCGGAAATTCAATCCGGAGTTCGGGAGAGGGGTCCAAGTGGGAGATATAAATTTACGTATAGATCACCTAAAGCTATGAGAATAAGACTGAATTCAGAAAGAAAAGAGGTCTAAGGACTAAGCCATGGAGCATGGGTTTCTCCAACATGAAGACCCGGGAGAGGTGAGGAAGAACCAGTAAAAGAGTTTGAGTAGGAAAGGTCAGAGAGGTAGGAAGAAAATCCAGAGTGTGGTATCCTGAAAGTTAAATGAAAAATTTCTTCCCAGAAGTGGGAATGTATTCTACAGTGCCAAATGCTTCTGATAGGTCAACTGAAATGATTACTGAGAAATGGCCCTGGGTATAGCTATAGGAGGTCACCACTGACCCTGAAAAGTACACTTTTGGTGAAGTGGTAGGGGTGAAAGCCTGAACAGATTCCAGAGAGAATGGGAAGGGATTCAACGGTGAACAAAGAGAGATACAGTCCCCTCTCTCACAGAGGAAATAGACATTAATTATACAACACAAATTAATGTAAAATTACAGCTATGTCAAGATAACATACTATATTCAACTCATTCTAAGATATACTGTTTTAGATTTGAGCAGCTATGAAATGAGGATGTACCTTAAAATCACTGGTACTTTCCCATATAATTGGCAGATTTTCTTTGTTTTTAAAGGCATATAAAATAATGGTGGTTCTAATAATCAAAAGCACTTAAATTTGATGAAATATACCATAATAGAGGAATTGATTAAACCAGTCATGAGCGATATCTTGGAGGAAGTACTGAAGTAAAAATAGAAGTGAATGAGATGAGGAGGGAAGGAAGGGGCCAGTAGTGGGAACATTTGCAAAGATCCCCATTCTTAAAAAGGGAGCTTATTCTGTAATTGGAAGAAGATCAGGGTTGCTGGAGTACAGCAGAATGAGGGAAGGAGCACAGGTATAGGATAAGGCTAGACACGAGGGCTGAGCCAGATCCTATGGGGCCATGAAGGCTATGTTAGGCCTTTGGGTCTCTATACTAATAGACCCAAAGAACAGGAAAAGACCTTGAGAGAATTTTAAGCAGAGGCAGGTGATATAATCAGATTGAGTCTCGAAAAGATCATTCTGGCTAGCAGGTGGAGAAAGGGTCAGGTTGGCCACAGGAAATGTGGGAAGGCCAGTTAAGAGACCTTCACACTTATCCAGCATAGAGGTGATAGGAGTGTAGACTCTGGTAGTGGTAGCGATCTAGAAAAGTAGATTCTTTATAGAGATATTTAGGAGGCGAAATGACAAAACTCAGTTATAGACTGAATGTATTTACTACTTTTTGAATCTAATACATATTACTACATTAATAGATACAATAAAACTGCTTTTTAAGCAAGGCTTTAAAAAATAAAAATGATTTGTAAATGTTTATGCTGCAATATGAATGAAAGCAAATATTTTGGAAATATTCTAATTTTCAGAAAAAGAATTAGAATGTTTAGATCTACAGACAACAAGTAAATACATCTTAGGATAGGAAATAACCTATGAAGAGGTGAAGTGTGTGTGCATGCATGCATGCGTGTGTGTGTGTGGGGGGGGGGGGGGGCGTGTGTGTAATAAATTAACCCCACTGGTTTCTCTTCCAAATTAAATTAAAGGCTTTAATTTAAGGAACATGTTTAAATGCAAAAAAATAAGAACCTTAGGATTCTTAAAGAAAAAGAGTTTAAAATAAACTTAGTGGAAAACAAGTGAAACAGCAGTGCTGATTGGCCCATAACACGTAGGCAACAATGCTGATTTTCATTCTAAGGAGTTGGTGGGGATCTCCATAGAGATTCCCCAGAGCCTTTGTGCTCTCAAGGGAGGGGTGAGGGTGAGGTTGGGGGCTCATCGGTAGAGAAAAAGCTCCTCTCCATTCCCTATCACCATGCTGGGGGCTATGATCCCTGGATCTGCAAAGTCAGAGCCCTGCATGCACAGGTTTTTTCCTAACATTTTTCAGATAGGAGGAAACATGATTTTTTGTTCATTTAAATGTTATCTTACTAACAATCAGAATCCCAGGATTTACTTTTCAAGCGAGAGTTCCTATTCTGCACTATTTAGATTGCAACAATAATAAAATGGCTCCCAAGAAAATGATGAAGCCTCTTTTCCAGATCTCCTCTTTAATGCATTTGATGGTTTAATGGTGCAAACTCTGAAATGTAAGAAAAAACACATCCAGTACCAAAAAAAAGAAAAAAAGAGAGAGAAAAAACATGAAAACTTTTTTTGTAAAATGTTTTTTCTTTACAATGTCAAAGGCAAAATTAGTTCATAGCATCACTGAAAACAAAGACAAATATTTGAAAATTTTCTAACCTGTCTGAATAATTTAAAGAATACTATTATCATGTATACTCTGTGGCAATGGCCATTTTCTGGCAGGAGGTTGGGGGCTGAGTAACAGTGGTAAGGTTTGGGTTCTGCATGGCTTCCCTTCTTCTTGTCTTCCCTGATTTGCCTTCTCTCAAAGATTATCAACCACTTTCAGCAGGTTATAAAAAACAAGTGGTTTCATTTATGTATAAAATTACTACACAAAATGTAGGAAATTAGTAGTATAAAAGCAATAGTCTTATTCTCCTTAGTTTAAAAGGCCAAATACAAAACAGTAAGAAAAAACCCCACCCTAAAATGCAATCCCTCAATATCCTCTTCCCCATTTACCTCTATCTCACAGTGTTTCTGTAAGTCTTCAGACTCAGGGGCACATGTGCTTCTCTGCATTTCTTAGTGGGAGGGGCTATCACTTCTATTCACAGTTGAGAGGTAGAAAGAACTCGTAACTACTGTAGAAAATGTTGACATTTTAAATGTATTGAGAAGTCAGTAAATTACAGTTACGGTTCTCAAAGGAATAGATTATTGGCATATATTATATATATTGGATTTATATATGACCAGCAAAGCAATTACTTGAGTATGTTATATACCAAAGAGGTAAACAATAAGCTTTATGTATATGAACCATAGCTTTGAATGTCTTCATACTGTGTATTTAAAATTTCAATCCCCAAATTTTATTTCAAAGTTGAGAAATAACTGATATAACACTCCTCTTATGTGTAGCCATTTGTGATTATGTCACCTTAGTTGGTGGGTATTTAAATTTGCTATAATATCAGTTTAAAACAATACATAAGAAATAAAACAATAACAATGTTATTGTTTTTATCTCTGGATTCACCAGCTATAGGGTATATACATTTTCCCAGGGTTTTGACAGATGTGTGTTGATCCAATCACACCTCCTCCCATGAATCTCTTGTACACACAGACATACGTATACCTTTCAACATTCAAAACAAGCAATTGAGCTCAGTGAAGTCTGTGGTTTGACAAAGCTAAGTAGCATGTGTAAACTCAGACTCATTAGCATTCTGCTCTAAGCCCAATTCACTACCCATTTTCATTTTCTAAATACCTTAGGACCTCCGGGAAGGGGCTACAACTATCATGTGGGTCACTATTATATTCTAATTGTTTTTTTAAGCACAGTTGCTCTTAAAGATTCATGGTGTGGTTAGGTTAGGCAATAATGTCACAAATTTCAATGAAATGGCAACCTCCTTCTGCTTTCCATGCTATTGTTCTAAGTAATTTCCCCCTTCTTAATAAGGGACAGTCAAAATGTTTATACTATTTTCTGGCATGGTTCTTCAGTAACCTAAGCAAAGTATGAGAAGATGGAAAAATAATAATCTGCATAATAGCAATACTATCATCTCTTGTAGATTAAAACACATGAAAATAGGAAATTAATCTTAAAACTGAAAAAATATCCATTGTCCTAGCAGGTATCACTACCAAGACTAATTATACTTTCTGAGTACTATAATATTAAATCCAGATAAATCAATCGTGTAAGAAAATAATCTTTTGTTACTAGAAAAGTCAGTCTCTTCATCTGATTTAAATACCGTATTTGGTCCCTATGGTTAAATATATCTGATGGTTAAAAAAGGGTTAATTTTTCGGTACGCTGAACGAATTACGTTTCTGGAAATATGTTCTTCACATGAATTCATTAATTAGTAACATGGGCTGAAGTCAAACCTAAAAGCATAAGAAATTTATTTTCTCAATCTCTTTCAAGTCACTCAATAAAGGGAACATGGGTTTTGGGGCCACAATGACCTAGCTTTAAATCACGCTGGATTTCTTGCTAGCTGTGAAGTCTTAGGGAAATCACTTAGCTTTAACCATCTGTTTTTTACCCTCCTAAGATAGGGTTAATACCACTTACCTTGCAGAGTTGAGAAGTGTCCTGGACATGATTGACCCTTAACAAATCGTAATTATTATTGTTATTATAGAAAGTAAATAGGAAGACACTGATAATTGATGTATTTCATGCCATTCACAAGGCTTGATATTAATTATACAGTGCCTGTAATGATCACAATCATAATGTAATCCCTTAGCAAATAATGTAATGTAATCTCTTGGCAAAATCTCTGATGCAATATACCTGCATTAACATTTACCCTATGAGGGTAACACAACAACCCTATGAGGTACTATTTATTATCCTCATTTTACAAATAAGGAAACTGAAGCACAGAGAGATTAAGTAATTTGCTCAAGGTCATACAGTATTCAAACCCTGGCAATATGACTGCAGAACTTTTGCTTTAAATCACTTCATTAAAAGCCTGAAAATAACACTAATGTAAGATAATAGCCATTCACTCATCAAATGTATTGAATACAAACAAGGTGCTACATTTGGTGCTGGGCACTAGAATCCAAAACTTTGTCAAGACCTGTACAGAACCTATAACCTTCAAGGAGCTTACAATATGGCGACCAGAAGGAATAATACTGCCTCAAAGTTATGACTCAAAAGTCATATTTTTCTGGGTTAAAAAAGTCTCCTTTGTATTACTGTTATTTTAAAACCATACAATTCCAAAAATTATGGCACAACCATAATTTACTTATAGAACTAATCAGGGTTTCTACATCTTCTGAATAACTGTGAATAAAACTGTTACTGCACTTTGTTCATCTTTATGCTAACATCTTTTAAGAACAGATACAAAAATTATTCTTATGTAATTACTAGAGTGTATCTACATATCACCACTAAAATGGGTCCTAAAAACAACTTCTGGTCATTAAGAATACCAAAAGTTTGGTCAAAAGGTGGATCAATGTTAAAGGCTCAAACAAGTAGCAAAGGGAACTAGATAAAGGAGTTCTATTTCGAAGACCATATATAAGAACAATGACTCTATGACCAGGTACACAGATTTCTTGCTTCTGTTTGTTTTTTGTTTTTGTTTTTTCTCCTCTTCCCCCTTATATAGTTGTAATCATTATTTTTCACTGTCTCAAATGCACAAATAATAAAGTAAGTAGGCTTCTGACTACCTGAAAATATTTTATGAGCTTTAAAAATAGTGTTACTCTCACTTACTCTAGGATAAAATAGTTAAACCTATCAAACCAAAAAGCAATTGTGGATAGTGTATAATTTATACTTTATATAATGTATATTCAGTTAATGGAATATGCTAAAATAAAATGTTACCCTTATTGCAATTTTAACCATCTTTGTTTTGAAGAATTGTACAATTGCACACTACTAAATAATTATGTAAATGAAATCAGACCAATAATCTAACAGCAGGTCTGCCTTTTATCCTTTTTTCAGGGGAAACACGTTGTTCAGAAGCCAAGGAGGTTAGTAAAAGGAATGGAATCATTTTCAGCTCAGTTTGGGTGAAGGTTATTCTGAAGAGAAATGACCCTTTTCCCACTTTTTTGCAATAAACAATGGAAACCAAAGAATAGTTGGCAACCTGGACATCAAACAGAAAAGGTGTTATAAATGATCTTTAAAAGGCACCTAGCATATAATGAATATAAAACTATTGATTTTGCAAGTTAGCACAAATCTAGATATGAATGGTACCCCCCTGGTTCCCTGTACAAAAAGAGAGTGTTCTCAGTAGCTCCCACAGTGCTCACCTGATGCTGTCTTCTGGCCATCCCTGGCACATGGCTGAAACTTGCAAGTACTTCCCCAAGGTTTGGTTACTTCCTGTTCCTCCTTCTTATTGATTGTCTGCAATTCCCTCAGTTAAAAGTGTGCATCCTTTATATTTTTCAAGTATATTTAGTTTTTCAAGGGCTGTGGTGGTGACACTGTTGTTGTGGGATCTGGATAATGTTTTTAAAGAGGAAGCCTGAAGGTCCCTTGTAGTAAGGTTTCAGGTATATTGACTGAATCTTTCACTTGCTTATGTGCAGAACACTTTGACATTTGCTTTTTAACTTCATTTTTTGGCTTCTTGGGAAAAGAAAACAGTAGAGAAGCATCTTTTAAAATGATTGCCTAATTACTGGCATTTCATTCAAATCATGGCTTACTGTAGTGTATATTTAACATTCCAATGACGATATTTTCCTTTTCAATTCAGTCAATATGGGATGACATCAGTGATTTTCTGTAGTAAAAATATGCATTTTGTGATTCATTTCACCACTTTGGATTCTCAGACTTTACTTGTGCGGTTTATTCAAACAGTGGTTTTCCTTGTGAAATCATGTAAGTAGGAACCATCTGGAAAGGTTACTGTGGAAACAGCAGGGGCTAGGGGGTGGGGCTAGAGAGCAAGAGATGCCATGACAACCTTTTCGGGTTTCCTGGGAAACATGCGTTGCTATGGGAACTGCATCAGTCAGGTCCGAATTAGTAACTTCTGCTGGAAGGAGTGTCTGCCACTTTAATCTTCTTGTGATACTGCAGAAGCTTATCTCTCAGATGCATTAGGAAATTTTTTTGTTTCTCTCAGCAGCACTGAAAACATCTGTTTCTAGACTTTGATAGATGTTAGCTAGAATGAATACAGAATTTCATAGGAATCTCTTAGTCTAATACTTTCGAAATGCTTAACAAGCCCCAAAGAGTTAAACTAATTAGTCAGATCGGGACATCTTGGGCATTTCCCTTAGTTCAAAGTTGTAGAGATCCTTAAAATTCCGGGAGGGGGGCTTCCAAATAGAAATTCCAGTTGAAAACAAATAAACTTACGGTGGGTTTACAAGTCATTGTTCTAAATAGACTTTTCATCCACCTATCCACAGTGTTGGCAATTGAACTAAATATTCAATAATGTTGATGGGTCCATCAAACCGAAGAATCCTTTAAGTATGTGCCTGCTTTACTTAGTAAAGAAACAGCTGCCTTTGGATTCTGAGGTTAGACAGTTACTCTGTTCTTTAGTTTCATTTCCTTCCAGGATGTAGTTTTTTTTGTTTGGTTTTCTTTTTTTGTCTTTTTTTTTTTTTTTTTTTTTACAGAGCATGTGCTAAAAATCAAGTTTAAAGTAAGTTTGTTGTTCGAAATATTAAGAGAGGGAGAGAGAGAAAAAAAGGAGAGCTGAGAGAATGCAGCCCACTTGCAAAACAGACACCTGTTTCAGTATGAAGCAGTAGGGAGAGAGAGAATGAAGTGTGCTTTCCACTTCTCCATGTCCTTTCCTTGATGAATGGTCTGGAAATGTATAAAACAAGGGCATACACAGACCAAGGGGGCACGTTCCACACAATACTGGGCACAGCATGTCACTTGTTTCATATATTAAACATCGGTAAATATCTTTTTGATGTTGACACAGGAGTTGGGATTATTGTTCGTGGTGCAGGTGGCCGTGGAATTGCCCGTTTTGAAGGGGGTCTGGGGGAAAGTGCTATGGTTCATATCCCCCTCTTCGATCACCATATACTCCGACTTACTTAGAGTCGAGTTACTCCTCGCTTTCCGGAGCTCCTCGGCTGAAGGGGAGAGGTGCTGGCAACTTCCCACGTGCAGGTACTGGGCTTGCTCTTCCCCTTCTGTCTCCCGGTGGTAGAAGTAATTGAAGTTGGAAACAATCACAGGGACTGGCAAAGCAATGGTCAAGACACCAGCGATGGCACAGAGTGACCCCACAATCTTGCCCCCTATGGTCACTGGGTGCATGTCACCGTAACCTACGGTCGTCATGGTTACCACAGCCCACCAGAAGGCATCAGGGATACTGCTAAAACCTGAAGTGGGGTCGTCTGCCTCCGCAAAATAAACCGCGCTGGAGAAAAGGATGACCCCAATAAAAAGGAAAAAAATAAGCAGCCCCAGCTCCCGCATGGAAGCCTTCAGCGTCTGCCCCAGGATCTGCAGCCCCTTGGAGTGGCGGGAGAGCTTGAAGATGCGGAAGACCCTCACCAGGCGGATGACTCTCAGGATGGCCAGGGACATGGCTTGCTGTCCATTGCCTTGTCGCTCAGCCAGCTCGGTGCCCAGAGTGATGAAATAAGGGATGATGGCCACAATGTCTATCAGGTTCATGATATTTCGCGAGAAGGTGGCTTTGCTGGGGCAAGCGAAGAACCGCACCAGCAGCTCAAAGGAGAACCAGATGATGCACAGAGTCTCCACCACGAAGAAGGGATCCGAGAAGCTGGAGGCTCCCGCGGGAGCCCCCGACGTGCTGTTGCTGGCCGTCTCGAACAGCTCCTGCGACGGCGAGGCGGTGTAGTACTTCTCATCGCGGAACTCGGGCAGCGTCTCCAGGCAGAAGATGACGATGGAGATGAGGATGACGAGCACGGACACGATGGCGATGCCCCGGGCCGGCCCGGAGCTCTCCGGGTACTCGAAGAGCAGCCACACCTGGCGCTGGAAATCTCGGCGGGGCAGGGGCCGCTCCTCCTCCCGCAGGAAGCCCTCGTCCTCGCGGAACTTCTCCATGGCCTCCTCGCCCAGCTGGTAGAAGCGGATCTCCTCGGAGAAGATGTCGATGGGCACATTGACGGGCCGGCGGATTCGGCCTCCGGACTGATAGTAGTAGAGGATGGCGTCGAAGCTGGGCCGGTTGCGGTCGAAAAAGTACTCATTGCGGAGCGGGTCGAAGTACCTCATGCGCCGCTTGGGGTCGCCCAGCAGAGTCTCCGGGAACTGGCAGAGGGTCTTGAGCTGCGTCTCGAAGCGCAGCCCCGAGATGTTGATGACCACGCGCTCCCCGCAGCAGTCCTGCTCGCCGGCGGCGGGCAGCGCGGGCGGCAGCGGCTCGTAGCGGTCGCAGCCGCCGCCGCCACCGCAGCTGCCCTGAGGCGGGTCACCCCCGCCGTCGGTCGCCTCCGGCTCCAGCAGGTGGTCCCCGGGCACCACCGTCATGTCCGGCGGCAGCTCGGGGCCCGCGGCGGGCTCTGCGTAGCCGGGGTTCACCAGCGTGTGGGCGCCGCCGCCGCCGCCGCCGTCGCCGCTCGCGGGGTGCTGCGGCGGGTGGGCGCGGTGGCGGGCGGAGGGCGGCGGCGGCGGCGAGCGCAGGAGGCTGAGGTGCTCGTCCATGCGGCGGGGAACAGGCGGCGGCGCGGGGCCGGCTCCCTCCTCCTCGATCTCCCCGCCCCTTCGCCGCCTCCGCCTCCCGCCGAGCCCGCCGCCTGTTGCTGTTGCTGTCGCTGCCGCGAGGCTCGGTCTGGGTCTGGCGCTGTCCGCCGGGCTCCTCCAAAGAGACGCCTCCTCAGCCCTCCTCCTCCCTCCTCCGCGGGGCGCGCTCCCGCCCCTCCGCGTCCCCTCCGGATTCCGGCCCACCGCGCGGGCGCGCGCCCCGCTCCCTGGGAGCTGCCGGGCCCAGCTCTTCCCCGCCGCCCTCCTCGTCCCTCTGGGCCACCCGAACGCCCATATTTTGCACTTCGGCGTCCCCACGGAGCCCTCGCCCAGCCCAGTCGGCCCCTTCTCCGGCCCCCCGAGGCAGCGTCGCCGTCGCGCGGCTTCCAGATTGGCCCTGGGCCGCACCGCAGCCGGCGGGCGCCGGCCTCCTCGCCCCGCAAGATCCACCTGGGCCCCCCGGGGAGGCTGGCTCCGCGGAGCCGAGGTGGCCGAAGGCGGAGGCGGGCTGGGAGGGAGGATGGGGGCTTGCTGTGGGGCCGCCGCGGTGTCGAGGCAGGGAGTGGCAGGCCAGGTGGGCGCCTTGGGCAAGAGGCAAGCCGGGTGCCTGCATCCTGAGCCCACTCGAGGGTGAAAGACCGCCAGGCCGGGAGGGCTGTAGATAATTTCGCTCCTGTTTGGATGAGAAGCCCAGCGGAGTAATGGGTACTGAGGAGTTTCGCACCCGGAGTCTGAAGAAAATGGTCATTAAAGACATTCAGGGACTTCACTTCTGCCGTGGATAGTTCACACTACCTTTCGTAGCTGAGATTTCAGCCATTAGGAAGAGTCCAGGACCCAGTTTCTGGTTAGGTTTGGCGAGGGCAGCCTGGCCTTTTCAGTACAGTGAGTTTCCTATCGGTGCAAAAATTAGAGGAAAATGAAAAAGGAAATTCACATCTCAAGTCCGTGGTGGGAGGGACGGGAGCCAGACCAGTACCTAGGCCGTGCCTGATGTTCCACCGCTGGCCTTGCCACAGGGAATTGGTCACGCTCTAGTTGTTAAACTGAGAGAACAGTCGTTCTGCAACTTGTATCTCTGTCGCTTGATTTTGGCATGGTGATAATAACTAACAATTGTCCCCTTTGAACCTAAACTATTTCTTTAAATTGTTGTGGGCACACTGAACACAATTTCTGTTTCCAGACATTTTGGCAACTCCAATTTAGAGTCAACCCTAGGCTTAAAAATGTGTTTTCGATGGTATCATTCAAATCATTTACAAAAGAGGAACTGTTGTGTAGACAATTCCCTCACCCTTCATACCTTAGCTGACAATTTGACTTGAAGTAAGAGTGATTTGTGGTCATTGCTTTCCATACCACTCTCAACTGTGAGCTTCTCTAGGGCAGAGCCAGATCTTATCCAATTTATATTCCTAACAACTACCAAAGTGCCTGATCAATAGTAGGCACTCAGTATACGTTTGTTGAATTGAATTCCCCAGCAAGTGATGTTTTGTATTTCTATCTGCTCTGGAGTGTCAACATTTATTTCTTCTGAGCGCAGGACCACTGAGATTCCTGGGATGAGTGGTGGGGAGAAACTGAGCTCGCAGTACAGCATGTTACTCAGTTATGCCATAGGGTTTCCATCTTTGCCTTTTCTGGGTACAGCAAGCACCCATGTTCTTTACTGTCCTTTATCTTCCACATCGCCTCCAGGTCAGTGCCAGGCACTGAAGGCAGTAACATGTTGTAAGATGGTAAAAGTGGACAGCCATGTAAAGTACTCTCTCACAAAGCTAGAACAGTGTACTTGAGCTGGTAATTAGGGTAGCAGTATAATCAATCATTCATATATTTAAATCTAAGTATAAGACAGATGGCTCACTGCAAGGATGGCTGGTAGAAAGGCAAAGACCCTATTTTTAAAGACCGAATGTTTCATGCACTTCTATGTCTGACTTAGAAAGTGATTAATTTCTCCATTTGCAGGAATTAGTACTGAAATTAATATTAATCAATGGCAAGGAAGAGCAGAACAGAGGATGGTCCTGTGATGGATGGTCACAGCTCCTCCCTTCTGTGATCTCTCTCCTTCAGAAATGACTATTTCCATTCCTTTCATGCATTTGTTTTGTTTGGAAGACTGCTTATGAGCTTCTTAGGATGGTCCTGACTTTATATTTGAGGCCCAGAAAAGTTTGTTTCTTCAAGCCTACACAGCACGTTTGTGGCAGAGTTGGGCTTAAAATCTTGGATTACTTCCAAATCCAATGTTCACTTTACTGTATCACACTGTGAAACTCTTATGTTGATCGCTGTGAGTGCTTTGTAAATCCTAGATTTCTAACAGCACCCAATTTTCTTCTTCCCAATTGCTGACTAGTTCACTTCAATTCATATTTATTTTAAGTGAAAACCACTTTCTTCTGATGGCTAGTCTATTGTTTATAAGAAATGAGTTGGTGGGCAAATTCCAGCCCTGTTGGACAGCAGAACCCATCACAACAAATCAGTGTCAAAAATGACACTTCAGGAGCAAGTATACCATTTATTTAGTGCCCCCAGTGGAGTAGCTCAAAGTGATTTGAAAATGTCTCATTAATCCTCATGACACCCCTGTGGGATAATAATAATATTATTATAATGTTTAAGCGTAGAACTGTGGCAAAGCCGACAGCTTCTCTGAGCATGTGCAGAATTTCCTTATATTTCTGTCTTTAATGTTAGAGCCTAAGTGAAACCATCAGATTTGCAAACAGCAAAGGTAAATCTTGGTGTTTGGGCTTTCTATGTTGCTCTGGATGTAGCTTGAGTTTCTTACTGATCACAACAGTACTATAGATAGCTTATCAGTGGTTTACTGGATGTTTAGCAACCTCTGGAATTAGCCCTGAATTGTTTGAGAGTGGGACAAGGCAGGCCTAGAAATTACCACTAATTACAATTATACATAAATGAATGGAGAAAGAACACCTACTATGTGCAAAGCATTGTTCTAGATACTGTGGGAGTATGAAGTTGGAACATAGATCTTGACCTCAGTAGGCTCACATGGAGCTGGGAAGATGGGATATAAATCCAGGAAAAATCTTAACAGCAGCATTTAGTTAACAATACAAGACAATAGTACCAGAAGTGTCACAAGATACCCTGTGATTATTTGGTCTATTCTAGCCAACCTGGCTGCCTTGTTGTTTCTCAATTATGCCAAGCTGGTTCCTACCTCAGGGTCTTCATACTTGCTCTCCCCTCTGCCTGAAACATTGTTCCTCCGGATTTTCATATGACTTTCTCCATTACTTTAGGCCTCCATTTAAAATGTCACTTCATCAGAAATGACTCCGCTGATGACAACCACTCAATTTCAAAGAGTTCCCCTTCCTCTCGCATCTTGGTAACTTTCTTACCTGCTTTATTTTTTCCTTATTGCATTTATGTACTTGAAATTTTATCTTTATTTGGTTACTTGCTTATTGACTGTCTCCTGCACTAAAACATAAACTCTCTGATGGCAGGGTTTTGACTTTTTCACTTCTGTGTCACCAAAGTCTAGAACAGTACCTGGCACAATAATAGATGCTCAATCAGTATACATTGAATGGAGGAAAGAAAAGAGGCAGAGTGAACACACAACACATATGAAGGTACAATGAGTGAACCAGTTTTGCTGGTGTAGAGAGGTTATTTTGGAGAAGTATCTGTCCAGTTCTGGTTCTATTTCATAGAACCTGCTGGGCTGTACATATATATAAGGCTTGTTTTTTAAAGTGTCACTTCCTCCCTGTTTCTCTACTCTCCCTTCTCCCTACCATAATGGGTGGGTCTATCTTGCACTCCAGAATTACATTCTCAACTCCCTGCTTGGGTATTCTTCCTGCAGATACCCCAAACTTAATATTTATAGCACCGAACTCATTATCTCTCTTTCCAAACTTGCTTCTCTTCCTGTTTTTCTTATTTCATGTGGGAACGTGAAGTCATCCCTGAATCGTTCCTCTACCCCCACACCCAGTCAGTCACTAAGTGCTTTCTACTCTCTCTCCAGGTCCCTCTGTATTCTGTCCTCACCTCTCCATTCTCACCGCCATGATCATTTCATAACAGGCTCCCTGCTTTCAGTCTCTCTTTTATGTATTTCATCTTCCAGGAAGCAGCCAAGTTATTTTTGTAAAATGTAGATTTGATCACATTGCTCTCTAGTGCTGCTGTGATGATTGGCCCTGACCTGTCTTTCTGGCAGCCTCTTCTGTGTTCCTTCCATACCACTTGCCGGTCCCTGGACATGCCAGCCAGTTACACACTGCCAAGCCTTTGCTCATGCTCCAGCTCCCTGGACATCCTGTCCACCTTTTCCCCACTAGTGAATTCAGTCTTTAAGGCCCAGCTTAGAGGTCACCTCTTGTGAGACCCTGAGCCTTGCTGTCAGCCATGATTACTGCTGCGAAAAAAGCTCAAAATAAAACTGATTATAAATGAACTCATGATTCTCTTTCTCATCAGAGCTTCTATGGCATTTTGTTCAGAGCTCCATTAGAGGGCTTTACTGAACTATATTTAGTGTGTATGATATGATCTGTCTCCCTATGAGAATGTGAACTCCATAATACTGATAGTTAACATAGTGAGCAGTGAATACACTGTGCTAAGCCAGGACTGTGTATGCACCTTATATGCAGTAACCTTCAACAACCCTGTGGGTGGTTAATAGTACTACTAGTTCACACGTGGAGAAACTGAGTGCAGACTGGTAACATCACTCCTTGCAAGAGTACACAGCCAGGAAATGATAGAACCAGGATTCAAACTGAGAAGTCCACAATCTCAAGCCCTACCTTAGACCACCTCTGTGAGGATTAGAGGGCTTGTCTCATTCATCTTCGTATTTCCAGTGTTCAGTATTGTGCTGATATATGAAAAATGTTTTTTGAATAGTATAATAGAAGAAAAGCGATTATGAAGCATGAATACTTATTCATTAAAAAACTGATAGACCATAATAAAGCTATGAGTCCTGTTCCCCAAGGCAAAGGTTAAAAAAGTGCTCTTCTGAATTTGTACCATTTTTTAAAAAGAAGAACGATGCCCTATACAAGGAGGAAGTGATTCCAGAAGTAATGGGTTGGCCAAAAAGTTCGTTCGGGTTTTCTGTAGCATCTTAAGGAAAACCCCAAATGAACTTTTTTGGCCAACACAATAAACGCAGACTCCTGGGGTTTGGGGTCCTGACTGGGGTTAGGATGGCTCTCTGATGTTGCTCTGTCCCTCAGAATCACCCAACAGTCTGTGTTCCCACATGGCAGGGTGATTCTCAGAAAAAAATTTCTATCCTGAGAAGACTGAATTCTGTTAGCAAATATGCCAGCGAAAGAGTTAAAAGTATTACGTTAGGGCAAGCATTTAAATAAGTCCGGTGTTTCTTCTTGAGCCTCTGTGTATAAGAGGATGCAATCAGACACTGAAACACCTGCGTGGATTTTTCTGCTTCTGGTTAATTTATTGAAAAATCAGGCACAGCCATACCTCTAATCATAGACAAAATGTGCGATTAATGATGAGACAAGCAGTAAACTCCCTGGTATGTACAAATTATTTGTTTGCAGATGGGAAACTTAACATTTGTAGAAGCAATTGAATGGCTTTAGAACACTACCAAACATATTCACTTTCCTCTAGTGAGATGTACATTACAAATAATACTTTCACCATGGTTTTCCTCAAAGTGAGTTTGACCAAGAATGTTTTAAAATATCTAGAAAATTCCTTTTATTTGTTTCTTCATGGTCCTCTGTGACACACTTTATTGTGAGGCTATGAGTGAGCCACAATAAAATTAATTTCAAGAGCTAAAAGGGATTATTTTAGTTATATGATTGAGTTGATAGTAATGTGAACTTTGAGCATACACTGACACAAGATTGTAAAGCTTTAGCAGACATTTATAGAAATTTATTGAAATACTGTAAAGTCAAGGGTAAATTTTGATTGAGATTTTTTTTGTATTGACATTCTGGTGAAAACTAAAACATAGTTTATTAATCTACAGACATAATGTTACAGTGTTATTACTTTGTCATTACATTTTGCAATGATGTTGACAAAGCAATTCAAGAACAGCATTACCATTTTATTGAGTTTTCATGGCAATGGTAATAATGTTAATGAAAGTGTTTAAAGGCCCAGAATGATCCAATAAATACTGAGTATTATAATGACAAAAGAATATGAATGCAATTCTTTGGGAACTTCATCATACCTGAGATAAAATGCAAAGGATACATCAGCTGGTTATAAAATGGATGCAAATAAAAGTAAACCACATTGTAATATGTTAGTCCCTTCCCAATCCAGACTCAGCTACAAGTATTGAAAATCTTCATGTATAGTCTTCACTCAGGACAACTCCATTCATGAGCCAATTCTAAGCAAACTTGTCAGAATATATTGGAAATCTCATTCTTACCCTCACCCATGACGATGGGCCTAGAATCTATCTTGTTGCCCTAATTCCAGTGTGCCTGGGATGGGACCCCCATCGCCTATAAAGCTTCAGCCTTGTGCTGAACCCCTGACATATTTTGCATGGCAGTAGGACCAGACCTCTACCTTAGCTTGCTACTGTCTCTCCAGTTTGCCCATTGAAACGAAAACCCTATCCTGAAACCTCAACTGGCTTGTTGAGATCCCATTTCTCCTTTTTGCCCTTAGTAGGTCCCCCAAAGGCTGAATCCTGCCATAGGCTGGAGTTCTTATTTATGCCAGGTGGGCCTCTTGGAGCTACATAGCTTCTACCACTCACCTGACTACTAGGATTGCCATTGTCTTTGCCTATCCTTTGGCCTTACATCTGCCACTGGTCTGGACCCCAGTCTGGACCTCATGGATAATGAGACTTTCCCAGCTTGCACCCAGATTTTATTCTCCCTCCTAGGATTTTATGACTTGAGAAGTTGGCCACTCTCCTTGGGGACCTGTCCTAAAGGTGAATTTATTCTCCTAGCCTGTACTCTCACCATTCCCGGCTTCCCTCCATATCCTTACCATCCGACAGAAGTCCTAGAATGCCTCATGACTGAATTACATGGGTTGATACGCACAGCTAGAAATGCTAAACCAATTTAAACTGAAGTCCATTGTTTATATAGTCATCCAAATTAACTGATATATATATATATATATATATATATAAAATCAAATATATATAATCAAATATGTATCAGTTCATTTAAATATATATCAGTTACATGTATATATACTATATATATGCATCAATTCATGTAAAATGGGGATATATATATCCCCATATGTATATGTTTTATAAAGGATAAATTGTCCTGATTTCCCACCCCCATAAAACTCCACTTGAATTTAGAAATCCACCTGCAAGATGCCAGTCTCAACGTGCACGTGAACAGAACTCTCTGCCAAATGCTTTTATGTCAAAGATTAGTTTTCAGAAAAAGCCTATTTGAGCATGTTTATCCAGTATGTCATTATTCAGAACAAGCTAAGTTAAGCTGTGCTGGGACTTCCCTAGTGGTCCAGTGGTTAAGACTTGGCCTTCCAATGCAGGGGGTGCAGGTTCAATCACTGGTCAGGGAGCTAGCATCCCTCATGCCTCATGACCAAAAAACCAGAACATAAAAAAAAAACAGGAGTGGGACTTCCCTGGTGGTCCAGCGGTAAAGAATCCGTCTTGCAATGCAGGGGACGCGGGTTTGATCCCTGGTCGGGGAACTAAGATCCCACATGCCATGGGGCAACTAAGCCCGTGCGCCACAACTACTGAGACCACTCCTCAATTAGAGAGCCTGTGTGCTGCAACCTACAGAGCCATGTGCTCTGGAGCTCGCGCTTCACAACTAGAGAAGAGAAAGCACGCATGCCACGAGAGAGAAGCCCACGTGCCGCAGCGAAATATCCCTCATGCTGCAACAAAGATTCCACGTGCCTCAACTAAGACCCAACAGCCAAAAAAAAAAAAAAAAAAATTAAAACGAACAAATAAACAAACAAAAAAACCAGTAGCAATATTGTAACAAATTCAATAAAGACTTTTAAAATGCTCCACATCAAAAAAAATCTTAAAAAAAACCCGATGTGCTGTAACGTAGCAGAAAGTGTTCTATCATTGGATTAAAACTATCTGAAGTTAAAGTGACCTTGACAAATCCATATTACCTCTCTCAGTTTTTCATCTGTAAAATGAACAAAATTATATCTAAGCTGCATGATATGAAAATTAAGTGAGATTATGTATGTGAAAGTACTCAGTTCCTCATCTTGCATACACTAGGTGCTCAGTTGTTGTTCGTTCACTCATACCTTCCATACAACATAAATGCATGGGGTGGGGGAGTGAGGAGAGGGTGAGATGATTGTGAAATCACAATCATACTTCTGATTGTGAAAGGCCACGTGCAATGCTTTATCAGTTGTGTCTCAAAGAAGGACAGGCCTCTCACTTCTGGCTTTAATCAGCTTGTGGCCCAGGAGCACCCACACTGAGCAGGGCTTACAAAACTTGTCAGAGAACAAAGGGCATCCTTGAGAAGCAGACTCTGGAACTTCCTGTACTCTCATCTCAGTCTCTTCAAAGCTCAGTGCTTTGCAGTTAGTATGCATGCAAAAAATATTTGTTGAAGTAAACTTGTTAAAAAAGACAATCTAGTCTAACACATTCATTTTACAGATGGAGTAATTATGGTCTTAAGATGTAAGTAACTTCTATCCAAGGTCCAGCATTTAGTTAGTGACAGAGTCAGGATAGAATCTACTATTACTAATTTCCAGCCAGGTTCTTTTAACTTTTATCCCTACTTTTCTTCTTTATTAATTTACTCATTTATTCAGAGACCTTCTTCCCTCTGTTCCTCCTTTCTTTCCTTTTCATGACACCTACACTTGCTAAACACCTGGAATTAAAGATGGTTGAGACACATGCCTGAGACATCCTGCCTTAACTGACCTCCCTGGGCCCGCCCTCAGTCCTGTCTGTATCTGCAGCACCAGCCGGGCTCTTTTTGCATTAGCTGACTTCTCTGCCTAGATCTCCGATTACCTTCCTTTTCTTTTTAGCCTTTTTTACTCCTACAGACTTTCTGCAGCTTCCAAACTTAGCCATCAACGCATAGGGCAGGATTTCTTCTGTAGAGTTCCGCTCCTTTGGGCCCGTAAATCCTGGCGCAGCTAGAGGCCTAGGCAGAGCTGAGATTCTGCCCCTTTGGTGACTCTACTGGTGCCCCCTGCTGGGGAGAGCATGACAACCTCTGGCTTCAAGCACCACACTGAAGAGCCTACCCTTGACAAGATCAGCACTACATGATTCTTGAATCCATTCCAACTGGGACAGCAACCTCAGCAATGGCAGCTGAATGGGGCCTGGAGTAGGTCATAAACCCTCATTCTGACATGCTGATGCGAACCTTAAGGTATCTGCATGTCTACCAAGTTGCCGTCTGCCCTACCTCCTGTCCTGCTCACCCAGTTCTTATGACTTGAGTTCTGCCTCATTTTCCCTTTGTTAAAACTGGACTACCTCCCTAACAGCTCCTACCAGGCTCCTCCTTGGGAGACTGGCCCTGCTACCCGAGCCACCATCTGTTGATTGAATCCTGTTCTCCAAGGGCTACCCTCCTAGTCAGTATCAAGCTGTCTGGACCTCCACTGCTACACCAACCCCAGTGTGGACATGATTGCACATAGTTCTTCACACGATGGATGTGGCTGATTCACCTTTCTCTGCCTCCATGATGAGGAGATGCTCTGGCAGGTTAGGCCCTAGCAAGATGACAGGTTTCAGAGATGGGCACAGGGAAGTCACTTTCTTTCACTCAGGAGGATAAAACAGCAATATCTTGGAGTGATTCAACCCCCAAATGTCAAGAGATGTAGAAACTGACTGTGCTGTGGCGATACATATTACTAATGAATAGAAGTGCACCTCTGTGCCCAGAAAACACTGGCTGCATAGCTTTGGAAGATAATGCATGGCTAAGTACTTCTGACACCCCATCCTGAGGTTGATTTTTAAACAAATGGGCTGAAACTCAATTACCCCTAATTCTGAAGCACAAGGGCTCTGGGCCCACCTCAGCATGAAGAATGGAATCAAGGGTGCCAACTAGAGAGAATATTACAATGCTCACATTCAAATATGTAAGCTGAGAGTGTTTCAAGTGCATCTGAGTACTTTAGTGCTTCACGAATGGTCCAGCTACATTATCAAGCCCGGGTATTGAGAAACTAATAAGCGAACCACTCTTACTTATTAAAATACTGTGTGCCTGAGTCAGAGGAAAAGCTGAAGATGATTAGATTATTGGAATATTCCTTTTTGGTCAGCGGTTACTGAATCCAGATTGACTTTGGAGGTCAAAAAATCTTAACTATGTGCCACATAAAATATATTGTAAATGTGGTATTCTGAGTTTATTTTCCTAAGATAATAAACATGGTAACAGAAAATTGATAGCAAGACCAAGAAACATGTGACATTCAGTTTGCCAGTTTTTCTTAATTCACCTGGTGAATGATCTCCTGTTTCAATAAAGGAGCATGTTTAGGAAACTCAAAGATAGGTTGGTTTCATAATCTCTCTGTTTAGATTATAGGAGCCGGGGCCATGTCTTCATCAACATTTCCCTCCTCAGTGCCTGATAGAATGCTTTTCTACATAGTAGGGCTCCATAGATATTAATAGAATGCTTAATGAATTATTCATTTCCTATGCTGACCAAAAGAGCCAGCTCACAGATAAATTTCAACATATTCTTTTGCTGCCTGAATGCAGTCTTGGTCATAGTCTGCAACCACTTATGTAATTTCCTCCCATTTTAACATATTTAGAAATTTACATTATGTACCAGGTCTATAAAATCTCTGAGACGGAGTGTGAAGTGCAAGGTCAATGCTACTTTTGCACCCGAATATAACCCTCAGGAGAATAAGGTAATGGATTTCAAACTGTACATTTCAATATGACAATAATATAAAGGCAGATTAATATATGTTTTTAATCATTTTTCTTACAGCTTTATCACCACTCACCCCTCCCCAAAGCCTCATAGCAAGCTGTAGTAAGATGTTTACCTATTTAGATACACCTTACACATAGTACGGAGTTTGTATAAATGCAATAAAAATCCATAACACTCCTGTATAATATAGAGCAGGGAAAAGCAGTGCCCTTTGTCTCTGGGGCTAGAATATAAAGCAGTTTCAGTTGCTAAGACAGGTTAATTCTTGAGAGTCAGAAAACAGTCTTCAATCCCAGTTGGTCCAATTTCTGCCAAATAACCAGGATGATAAATGCATCATTCCTCAAGGCCAGAAGACATGTTGGAAATCAGGTAACTGAATTTCAAATATGAAATATATCTAATTGATTTGCAGTGCTGTCCCTGGTACACTGCCCACTGAGGATGAAAAATTCTAAGGATTCTGAACCGTTGATACCAGATTAAAAAAACACCAGCTGCCACTCCTGCTTAGGAGACAAGAAGACAGAAAAAGCATGAAGGAGAGTGATGCATGACCCGTAACTCCTGTGGGCTGCTGCACTTTATCAACCAGAGACTAGTAGCAAGAAAACATATTATGCGGCCAATTTTGTTGTCAGCTGTACCTTCAACTAGTGTATGTCAAATAGCCTGGCTTTTAATGGGAAACTTCACATACAGAGGCAGAATTTAGATGAGCAGGCCAAAAAAACCGTGAGCAGGCCAAAGAAACCAGGAGATAAACGTGTCTTTTAGCCTATCTTTATCTGGCTTATGAAATAATATTACCAAGCAGTGATTTCTCTTCTTTTTGTGGTCTGACGTTAGTCATTTTTTTCACCCTTAGAACTGCATTAAACTGAAGGAATGGGACTTCAGTTAATATTATAATAATCCCCATTGCTGATAGTCACTTTTAAGCTCATTGCCATCAAATTTCTGCATAATGTTTTAAAAGATGCTCAAGAGATTAAAAATTCTGATTAAATATTTCCAGTTCTTTCTAATATAAATCTGTACAGCTTAAAAGTATTAATATGATACATGCTGAGAATAGCCACATCCACAATAAATATGTTGGACCATTATAAATTGCTATATTTATCTGATTTATTTTCCCGAATGTTGCCTTGGGCTCCAAAAACAGATTAATGGAGAGTTCTGCCTGGTATAAAAGGCTGTCAGAAATAATTTTGGCTAGCTACATGAGGACCAATTTATATGTCGATTACACATCTGCCAAGCATTTAGCATAACAAATCAACATAGAATGTGAGAAGAGATATTGTTACAAAAGTAAAAACCAAGACCATAGTTAAATTAATGGCTGTTTAAAATATAATGTTGTTATATC
This sequence comes from Stenella coeruleoalba, assembly GCF_951394435.1. Classification (NCBI taxonomy): domain Eukaryota; kingdom Metazoa; phylum Chordata; class Mammalia; order Artiodactyla; family Delphinidae; genus Stenella; species Stenella coeruleoalba. The sequence continues at coordinate 96,826,719 of NC_137169.1, forward strand.
TCCTGAAAATTGGGCCATCAGCAAAAAGTACTAATACATTTTGGCATTTACATTTTTTTTTCCACGCGCAGGCTCAGCGGCTATGGCTCATGGGCCCAGCCGCTCCGCGGCATGTGGGATCTTCCCGGACCGGGGCTCGAACCCGTGTCCCCTGCATCGGCAGGCGGACTCTCAACCACTGCACCACCAGGGAAGCCCTGGATATTTGCTTTTTAAGACAGGTTGAGGGTCAATCCTATGAATGGGGAAACGGACCTAAACATTAGAGCTACCTTTTGAAGAGGCTGGTTTAATCAAATTCTTAAACTAGCTGTTTTTAAATGTTTATTTTATTTTTTAAATTAAAGTACAGTTGATTTACAATGTTGGGCCAGTTTCTGGTATACAGCAGAGTGCTTGTGAATATTGAATATAGTTCCCTGTGCTGCACAGTAGGACCTTGTGGTTTATCTATTTTATATATAATAGGTCCTATCTGCTAATCCAAAACTCCTTTTATCCCTCCCCCACCCCCTTTTTCCTTTGGTAACCATAAGTTTGTTTTCTTTCTATGTGTGTGAGTCTGTTTCTGCTTTGTAAATAAGTACATTTGTGTCATATTTTAGCTTCCACATATAATTGATATCATATGGTGTTTGTCTTTCTCTTTCTGACTTACTTCACTTAGTATGGTAATCTCTAGGTCTACCTATGTTGCCGCAAATGGCATTACTTCATATTTTTATGGCTGAGTAGTATTCCATTGTGTGTGTGTGTGTGTGTGTGTGTGTGTGTGTGTTGAATATATATGCTGGGGATTTCTTGTACAATCAACTCCATTTCATTATTTTTTATGAAGTGACATAGAGTCTGGACTGATGGGCACATTTGCATATGTTCTGGTTCATCTCCTTATGGCTAAGTTCTAAAACATTCTCAGACCTATCTTTATATGATAACATTATTAATTCATCCTCAAATATGCACTGGAGATTGTGTGCTAGGGTTTTATTTTAACATCATCACCCCCAATATACATACTGGGTTTTTTTTTACAATTCCAAATTCATTAGGCAATTTTGAAATCCTCGTCTTCTCCGGAAAGAGTCTTTTAAAAATTACTGAAAACTGTAAATAAAAGTATCTAAAATCTTCACTGGTAATTTCCATAACATACTCTAATTTTACTAAATAACAAAAATTGCTTAAAACAAAAAGTAGAATTTTATCTTCACAACTTTGCCTAATATGCTGGAGTAAGATACTCTATTCATCTTTTAGTTAATGCTTATGTTCTTGCTGTTGGCTTGTTTACAGATTATTTCATTAGGTTGCCCTCTAATTCCAAGCTTTTGTAGTCTAAACTCTGCCCAGTGTATGTGCACGTAGAAGTCTAGAGGAGCTTCAGGGTAATAGGAAGAACTCAAGACTCTAAGCGCAGAGATAGGGTTTAAATCCTAACTCCCTGGGTTCCTAAATCTCTCTGAGCCTTCAATTTCTTCATCTGTTATTAGGGGATGATAACAACCAGTTTACAAGGTGATTGTGAGGAGTAAATGAAATAAGATACAAAGAGTACCTAGCACAGTGCCAGTTATATATTTGATGTGATACGCTCTAAAAGTGTTTGCGCATTTTTGCTGGAAGTCAAATGTCAGCACAGCATTGTCTCTCTCTTGAGTGGAAGAACTGGCCATTGGACAGAGACAGCTGTGTATCAACAGATGGCCCTGGGTCAGTTAAATTCAATTTGAGTGAATGAATAATAAGTGCCCGCACAGCACTTTGTCCATTACTAAGACCTTCATACTGGTCTGGATTAACTTCTGTAGCACATCCCTGGCTGCTGAGTCTCCTGGATTTGCTGAACTGGACAATTTCATCCACACCCACTTCTACCTGGGTTTGAAGAACCATCTAAAGGGATGAAATGATTGGGGAAAATTTTCATCCCATCTCAGGTCTGCTTTACATAAAGGATGCTGGCTGCTGAGCAGTAACCCATCAGGGGAAGAGCAAGTAAAACAATATGACACGTAGGGCCTGCCTTGAGAGATGAGATTCACAAATTCTTCAGCAAACCAGATGAAGAAAATCCTTCAGCACAGAAATAAGATCTGAGCACTCTGGAGCTCAACTAACTCATCTCTGGCAGCCCAGGCTGTTCCCTACAACTTGCCCATTTCAGCTGGTTAGCCCTATCTTTCCAAAAGACTGTGGGTTACACATAATCCACAGCTGGGAAATAAAAACAATGTCTGCTTTGCCTTCTTATCCCCTTGTAATCAAAGCTTATGGCCTCCAAAAATATGACAAGCAGGGCAGGAGAGAGGCAAATGAGAAATCAAAGAGGTCTAGGGAAGGCAGCTAATGGGGCTTGGGAAATGCAACAAATACCAGTTTCAAACCAGGTTGAATCATTGCCAAGGAACCCAAGTGGACAAATGTGAGACACTGTTGAGGTTCCTAGTGGCAATTGTTGTCAGTTTAGCAAAAGAGCAGTGCTTTTGAAGCCAGATTTGGAGAGCAGATTCTGTGAAAAATATATAATTCTGCTGCTTCCCAGGACTTGGTTCTAATTTTGGTTTTGGGCTGTCCTCAAAGCTCCCACCTCTCACATATTCATTCTATTTGGGGGCTTACTGTGGAGGAAGACAGCTAATGCTACGTCCAGAAAGAGAAAAAATAAGTCCAAATATTTGTTTTTCTTCTTTTTTTTATGTTTTTCTTCTTGAAACAGAAACACAAATTCAAAAGTATCTGGGTTTTATGTTTACAGCTGTCCTTCATCACCAGCAGAGCTCATTAGTCTGCTCATCTCAGCCTACTGTGAGCAGATATTTCACTGACATTTTTTTTGCTCACTTGTAAATCTCTCTGCAGCTCAGCACTGGTTCCCCACCTTTCTCCCTCCTGACTCTGCTCTAATCCCCATGCCTTCCCAGGCTTCCTGGGGCTAATGTTAGGAGAAAGGAGGGATCCAGGAGTCTAACAAGAGGCAGTCTTCTGATATCCACTGATGTGGATCAGTGGGGGGGACAGCAATGGGGGGCCAGCAGTAGGACAGCGTGACTATGCTCCCTGCAGACATGGCTTCTCCCTTGAGTTTGGCGACCATCCCCCATGAGCTTGTGCTGGGAGTTCCAGGTGCCTATCTCTTATTCTCAGAACCTCCTCTGCTGCCAAGACTCCTGAGACCCTAAGGAGTGAGGTCTGAGGCAAGGGTGAGCCTGAAGGACTCAAGGTGGCAGGTGAGATTTTGTCCTGATTTGGTCCTGGGGATGAGCATGCTGTACAGGACGATAGGTTGATTCCCCCACCCCAAGTCTTTGGGTGCTCTGGTTCCTTCAGTATATGGGTGTGTGCTGGGTTAGGGTCCCAGGATCTGCTACCTACCCGCTGGAATGTGTAAAGTGGTCCTAGTTCCATCTTAATGCTAAGGAAGACCTTGCCTTCATATGCCTATATGATGACTGAAGGAATTGTCTGAGATGGCATTTTCCAGACCATTTGATTGATCTATGAGTTATAGTAACAAAGCAGATTAAAGATAGGTCTGCTCTGTGGATCTAAAGTGATGCACATTACTTCTCTCTAACCACTGAATTGCTGCCCAACACCTCTTTTCCTCTTTGAACTCTTCATCTTTTCAAGGGTCTGGGGACCACTTTCCTGATCAAGACACAATCTAGGGATTTATTCTGAACTTCCTGTCTTTATCTCTAGTGCTCTGAGCATCTTAGCTTGGAGTTGGAGTTGTGGCTGGGCATTGGGCTTTGACTGGGCTTTTCCCATTGTCAGCAGAGTGCAGCTGGCTTTGGCTGGGTTTGGAGATTCTCCAGCTAAGTCCCACCCTCAGAGAGGGTGCAATGGCTGCAGCCATTAGAGAAGTTCTCAGGAGTTACAGTAATAGCAGCTTTCTCAGAATCCTCAGGAGACTGAGGGGACAAAACAGAGAAAATGAAAAGCTTCTAGAGAGTTGGGATTTTCTTCTTTTCCAACAAGAGGTTTCATCATCACATTTCCCCCACTGTTGCTGCACTGCTGCTTTATAAGCTCCACATCTAATTCTGGCTCATTTGGAAAAAGGTCTGCTAGAATCATTTCCCACTGCATTCTCTTTATATTGCTTCTCATAACAGGCTAGGCCTAGAGTTGTGATAACGATTAAAGCTCTGACTAAAATAATATTACTACTCATGATACTTATGAGCCACCTAAAGGACAGGAACTTTTGGTAAGTAAAAAAAATTGTAAGGAAATATTTTGTAAATATTCGACCTGTAGGTTGTTATCTCCATTTTGGACATGGGGAAACTGAGCCTTAGGACTCATAAATATGTTGTGGGAATAGAATAAGCTAATGTCTGAAAAGTACTCAGGACATTGTAACAACTTGATAAAAATTATTGTTATTATTCTTGGTTTTATCTATTGCTGTTTGAGGATGACAAAGAGGGAATAAAAGGCCAACATTTAGAATCTTTTGGAGAGGGACAGCTGGTATCTCAGACAGCCCTTGAAGAATAAGGACCCTGGTTGGCCTATCAGAGTAGGCCCATGGTTCTCAACCTTTGGCTTACATCAGAATTAGCTATGGAGTATTAAGAACTGGCGATTCCTAAGACCTAACCTAGACTTCCCCAATCAAAATCTCCAAAGATAGATCTTAGAAGCCCATATTTAAAAAACAGCAACACTTGGTCAGATGATACTGTTGGGCACAGAGTCTGGGGGCTGACCTCTATTTTGGGTCTTGGAAAATTTTTGTTGGAGGTGATAAGTTTCAGGAGATGGACTCACATTAACACGATTATCACAAGTGTCTAATGCATGGATCAGAGTGACAATTGACAGTGAGAACTGTAACAGAGCCTCAGGTTCTTTTCATGCCTTCCCAGCACGCTGAATATGGCCAGGTAAGCCAGGGACCTAGAGGCAGGGGTCATAATTGGGTGATCTTGAGATTCAGGGCCATCAAACATCATGCACTTGAGGCATCCATCTCCATTAGAAGAAGGTGCCTGCTGCGGAAACAGAATAATCATGTTCATGAGCCCAGATGCACTGCCAGATTTGATCTCTGGCCATCTCCTGTACTGGTGCTACCATCCTGAAAATACATTACTTTTAGATTAAAAAATACAATGTAGTTGGTTAGCTTTGTCCTTTTCTAGTTAAAACCCAATCCAAATGCTTATAGTTAGCAAGAGTTTAGAGATACAGATACAGACATTCTTATACTTGGCTTATTACTGGGAAATAAGCACAATCTTTCTGGAGACCTTTTAGTGCAAAGTGTCAGTAGCTACAAGGATGTTTCTTGTCACTACTAGTAATGCAAAAAATTGGAAGCAAACTTGGTGTTCAATATATTCATTATTTTATATATATACATAATGGGATGATATATAGTATTGGGTTAGAATAAAATTTAATTACATTAAAATATTCACAACATATTGTTAAGTGAAAAAGCATGCTTCAAAACAATATGACTAAATTATCGTGTTTGTGAAAAAAGATACACCAAAATGTTAACGTAAATTTCTCCGGGTGATTGGATTATGAATGATTTTATTTTCCTTTTTTACATATCTATCTATACATTTAAAAAAACTTTTATCATAAGAATATATATTAATTATATTATTAGAAAAATCAAATAAACATTGTCATAAAAACCACAGTCCAGGTAAGTCTTTCTGAAGTTATATCTGGGTCATCATACCTATATTTTGGGTGGTCTTCAAATACAGATTTTAAGGCTGTGTTATTTCTATAAATGGTGACTATCATTCATTACTGTTTAATCTGTACTGACCCAATTCACAGGAGGTAATCCTAATTTCAGTTTTAGTGTTCATAGCTGTCGACCCCTGGTGTTGTGCACACAATTTAGCCACTGTGATGGGGACATTCATCCAATAAACATTTATTTATTTATTTATTAACATCTTCATTGTAGTATAATTCTTTTACAATGGTGTGCTAGTTTCTGCTCTATAACAAAGTAAATCAGCTATACATATACATATATCCCCATATCTCCTCCCTCTTGTGGCTCGCTCCCACCCTCTATATCCCACCCCTCTAGGTGGACACAAAGCACCAAGCTGATCTCCCTGTGCTATGCAGCTGCTTCCCACTAGCTAGCTATTTTACATTTGGTAGTGTATATACATCCATGCCACTCTCTCATTTCATCCCAGCTTACCCTTCCCCCTCCCCATGTCCTCAAGTCCATTCTCTACGTCTGTGTCTTTATTCCTGTCCTGCCCCTACATTCTCAGAACCATTTTTTGTTTTTTCTGGATTCCATATATATGTATTAGCATACAGTATTTGTTTTTCTCTTTCTGACTTTCTTCACTCTGTATGACAGTCTCTAGGTCCGTCTACCTCACTAAAAATAACTCAATTTCATTTCCTTTATGGCTGAGTAATATTCCATTGTATATATGTGCCACATCTTCTTTATCCATTCATCTGTCAATGGACACCTGGGTTGTTCCATGTCCTGGCTATTGTAAATAGAGCTGCAATGAACATTGTGATACATGACACTTTTTGAATTATGGTTTTCTCAGGGTATTGCCTAGTAGTGGGATTGCTGGGTCATATGGTAGTTCCATTTTTAGTTTTTTAAGGAACCTCCATACTGTTCTCCATAGTGGCTGTATCAATTTACATTCCCACCGACAGCGCAAGAGGGTTCCCTTTTCTGCACACCCTCTCCAGCATTTATTGTTTGTAGAATTTTTGATGATGGCCATTCTGACCAGTGTGAGGTGATACCTCATTGTAGATTTGATTTGCATTTCTCTAATGATTAGTGATGTTGAGCATCCTTTCATGTGTTTGTTGGCAATCTGTATATCTTCTTTGGAGAATTGTCTATTTAGGTCTTCTGCCCAATTTTGAATTGGGCTGTTAGTTTTTTTGATATTGAGCTGCACGAGCTGCTTGTAAATTTTGGAGATTAATCCTTCATCAGTTGCTTAGTTTGCAAATATTTTCTCCCATTCTGAGGGTTGTCTTTTCATCCTGTTTATGGTTTCTTTTGCTCTGCAAAAGGTTTTAAGTTTCATTAGGTCCCATTTGTTTACTTTTGTTTTTATTTCCCTTTCTCTAGGAGGTGGGTCTAAAAGGATCTTTCTGTGATTTACATCATAAAAAGTTCTACCTATATTTCCCTCTAAGAGTTTGATAGTGTTTGTCCTTACATTTAGGTCTTTAATCCATTTTGAGTTTATTTTTGTGTGTGGTGTTAGGGGGTGTTCTAGTTTCATTCTTTTACATGTAGCTGTCCAGTTTTCCCAGCACCACTTATTGAAGAGGCTGTCTTTCCTCCATTGTGTATTCTTGCCTCCTTCATCAAAGATAACGTGACCATATGTGTGTGTGTTTATCTCTGGGCTTTCTATCCCGTTCCATTGATCTATATTTCTGTTTTTGTGCCAACACCATACTGTCTTGATTACTGTAGCTTTGTAGTATAGTCTGAAGTCAAGAGGCCTGATTCCTCCAGCTCCATTTTTCTTTCTCAAGATTGCTTTGGCTATTCAGGGTCTTCTGTGTTTCCATACAAGTTGTGAAATTTTTTGTTCTAGTTCTGTGAAAAATGACATTGGTAGTTTGATAGGGATCTGTAGATTGTTGTGGGTAGTATAGTCATTTTCACAAAATGTTGATTCTTCCAATCCAAGAACATGGTATATCTCTCCATCTATTTGTATCATCTTTAATTTCTTTCATCAGTGTCTTATAATTTTCTACATACAGGTCTTTTGTCTCCTTAGGTAGGTTTATTCCTAGATACTTTATTCTTTTTGTTGCAACGGTAAATGGGAGTGTTTCCTTAATTTCTCTTTCAGATTTTTCGTTGTTAGTGTATAGGAATGCAAGAGATTTCTGTGCATTAATTAATAATTAATCCTGCTACTTTACCAAATGCATTGATTAGCTGTAGTAATTTTCTGGTAACATCTTTAGGACTTTCTATGTATAGTATCATGTCATCTGCAGACAGTGACACTTTTACTTCTTCTTTTCTGATTTGGATTCCTTTTATTTCTTTTTCTTCTCTGATTGCTGTGGCTAAAACTTCTGAAAGTATATTGAATAACAGTGGTGAGAGTGGGCCATCTTGTCTTGTTCCTGATCTTAGTTGAAATGGTTTCAGTTTTTCACCATTGAGAATGATGTTGGCTGTGGGTTTGTCATATGTGGCATTTATTATGTTGAGTTAAGTTCCTTCTATGCCTACTTTCTGGAGGATTTTTATCATAAATTGGTGCTGAATTTTGTCAAAAGTTTTTTCTGCATCTATTGAGATTATCATATGGTTTTTATCGTTCAGTTTAATATGGTTTATCACATTGACTGATTTATGTATAATGAAGAATCCTTGCATTCCTGGGATAATCCCCACTTGATCATGGTGTATGATTCTTTTAATGTGCTGTTGGATTCTGTTTGCTAGTATTTTGTTGAGGATTTTTGCATCTCTGTTCATTAGTGATATTGGCCTGTAGTTTTCCTTTCTGTGATATCTTTGTCTGCTTTTGGTATCAGGGTGATGGTTGCCTCATAGATTTAGTTTGGGAGTGTTCCTTTCTCTGCTTTATTTTGGAAGAGTTTGAAAAAGACAGGTGTTAGTTCTTCTCTGAATTCTTGATACAATTCACCTGTGAAGCCACCTTGTCCTGGGCTTTTGTTTGTTGGAAGATTTTTAATCACAGTTTCAATTTCAGTGCTTGTGATTGGTCTGTTTATATTAGTATTTCTCCCTGGTTCAGTCTCAGAAGGTTGTGCTTTTCTAAGAATTTTTCCATTTCTTCCAGGTTGTCCATTTTATGGCATATAGTTACTTGTAGTAATCTCTCATGATCCTTTGTATTTCTGCAGTATCAGTTGTTACTTCTCCTTTTTCATTTCTAATTCTGTTAATCTGTGTCTTTTCCCTTTTTTCTTGATGAGTCTGGCTAATGGTTTATGAATTTTGTTTATCTTCTCAAAGAACCGGCTCTTAGTTTTACTGATCTTTGCTATTGTTTCCTTCATTTCCTTTTCATTTATTTCTTGTCTGATCTTTATGATTTCTTTCCTTCTGCCAACTTTTGTGTTTTTGTTGTTGTTCTTTCTCTAATTTCATTAAGTGTAAGTTTATGTTTTTGATTTGAGTGTTTCTTGAGATAGGATTTTATTGCTATAAAATTCCCTCTTAGAACTGCTTTTGCTGCATCCCATAGGTTTTGGGTTGTCATGTTTTCATTGTCATTTGTTTCTAGGTATCTTTTGATTTCCTCAGTGATCTCTTGGTTCTTTAGTAGTTCATTGTTTACCTCCATGTGTTTTTATTTTTTAGTTTTTTTTCCTGTAATTGATATCTAGTCTCATAGCATTGTGGTCAGAAAAGATGCTTGATATGACTTCAATTTTCTTAAATTTACCAAGGCTTTATTTGTGATCCAAGATATGATCTATCCTGGAGAATGTTCCATGAGCACTTGAGAGGAAAGTGTAATCTGCTGTTTTTGGATGGAATGTCCTATAAATATCAATTAAGTCCATCTTGTTTAATGTGTCATTTAAAGTTTGTGTTTTTTATTTATTTTCATTTTGGATGATCTGTCCATTGGTGGAACTGGGGTGTTAAAAGTCCCCTACTATGATTGTGTTACTGTCAATTTCCCCTTTTATGGCCGTTAGCATTTGCCTTATGTATTGAGATGCTCCTATGTTAGGCTCATAAATATTTACAATTGTTATATCTTCTTCTTGGATTGATCCCTTGATCATTATGTAGTGTCCTTCTTTGTTTCTTGTAATAATCTTTATTTTGAAGTCTATTTTGTCTGATATGAGAATTGCTACTCCAGCTCTCTTTTGATTTCCATTTGCATGGAATATCTTTTTCCATGCCCTCACTTCCAGTCTGTATGTGTCCCTAAGTCTGAAGTGGATCTCTTGTAGACAGCATATATACAGTTCTTGTTTTTGTATCCATTCAGCCAGTCTATGACTTTTGGTTGGAGCATTTAATCCATTTACATTTAAGGTAATTATTGATATGTATATTCCTATTACCATTTTCTTAATTGTTTTGGGTTTGTTTTTATAGGTTTTTTCCTTCTCTTGTGTTTCCTGCCTAGAGAAGTTCCTTTGTCTTAGAAGTTCCTTTGTTGTAAAGCTGGTTTGGTTGTGCTGTGTTCTCTTAGCTTTTGCTTGTCTGTAAAAGTTTTAATTTATCTTTCAAATCTGAATGAGGTCCTTGCTGGGTAGAGTAATCTTGGTTGTAGGTTTTTCCCTTTCATCACTTAAATATGTCCTGCCACTCCCTTCTGGCTTGCAGAGTTTCTGCGGAGAGATCTGTTAACCTTATTGGGATTCCCTTGTATGTTATTTGTTGCTTTTCCCTTGCTGTTTTTAATGTTTTTTTCTTTGTATTTAATTTTTGATAGCCTGATTAATATGTGTCTTGGCCTGTTTCTCCTTGGATTTATCTTGTATGGGACTTTCTGTGCTTCCTGGACTTGACTGTTTTCTTTTCCATATTAGGGAAGTTTTCAACTATAATCCCTTCAAATATTTTCTCAGTCCCTTCCTTTTTCTCTTCCTCTTCTGGGACCTCTGTAATTCAAATGATGGTGCATTTAATGTTGTCCCAGAGGTCTCTGAGACGGTCCTCAAGTCTTTTCATTCCTTTTTCTTTATTCTGTTCTGCAGTATTTATTTCCACTATTTTATATTCCAGGTCACTTATCTGTTCTCTGCCTCAGTTATTCTGCTATTGATTCCTTCTAGAGAATTTTAAATTTTATTTATTGTGTTGTTCATCATTGTTTGTTTGCTCTTTAGTTCTTCTAGGTCCTTGTTAAACGTTTCTTGTATTTTCTCCATTCTGTTTCCAAGATTTTGGATCATCTTTACTATCATTACTCTGAATTCTTTTTCAGGTAAACTGCCTGTTTCCTCTTCATTTGTTTGGTCTGGTGGGTTTTTATTTTGCTCCTTTATCTGCTGTGTATTTCTCTGTCTTCTTATTTTGCTTACCTTACTGTGTTTGGGGTCTCCTTTTTGCAGGCCACAGGTTCATAGTTACTGTTGTTTTTGGTGTCTGCCCCCAGTGGGTAAGTGTGTTGTGTAGGCTTCTTGATGGAGGGGACTGGTGCCTGTGTTCTGGTGGATGAGGCTAGATCTTGTTTTTCTCTTGGGCAGGACTGCGTCCGGTGGTGTGTTTTGAGGCGTCTGTGAACTTATTATGATTTTAGGTATCCTCTCTGCTAATAGGTGGGGTTCCTGTCTTGCTAGTTGTTTGGTATGGGGTATCCAGCACTGTAGGTTGCTGGTGATTGAAGATTACAGTGTCTTAGCGTTGAGATGGAGATCTCTGGGAGAGCTTTTGCCGTTTGATAGTATGTGGGGCCGGGAGTTCTCTGTTGGTCCAATGTCCTGAACTCAGTTCTCCCACCTCATAGGCTCAGGCCTGACACCCAGCCGGAGCACCAAGACCCTGTCAGCCACACAGTTCTGAAGATAAGGGAGAAAAAAAGAAAGAAAGAAAGAATGAAAGATAGACAGAAAGAAAGAAAATAAAGTTATTAAAATAAAAAATATTTTTAAAATAAAATTAATTAAAAAGTAATTTAAAAAAGAGAGAAAAGAGCAACCAAACCAAAAAACAAATCTACCAATGATAACAATTGCTAAAAAGTATACTAAAAATAATAAATAAATTAATTAAAAAATAAAAAATGGACAGGCAGAACCCTAGGACAAATGTTAAAAACGAAGCTATACCAACAAAATCACAGAAAGAAGCATACATATCCACATTCACAGAAAGAGAAAAAGGATAAAAATATTAAAAAATTTAAAAAAAGGAAGAGTACAACCAAATCAGTAAACAAATCTACCAATGGTGATAAGCTCTAAATACTAAACTAAGATAAACATAAAACCAGAAACAAATTAGATGCAGAAAGCAAACCCCAAGTCTACAGTTGCTCCCAAAGAAGTCCACTGCCTCAATATTGGGATGATTCATTGTTTATTCAGGTATTCCACAGATGCAGGGTACTTCAAGTTGATTGTGGAGATTTAATCCACTGCTCCTGAGGCTGCTGGGAGAGATTTCCCTTTCTCCTCTTTGTTTGCACAGCTCCTGGGGTTCAGCTTTGGATATGGCCCTGTCTCTGCATGTAGGTCACCTGAGGTCGCCTGTTACCTTTTGGGAAGTCTGAGGTCTTCTGCCAGCATTCAGTAGGTTTTCTGTAGGAGTTGTTCCACATGTAGATGTGTTTTTGATGTATTTGTGGGGAGGAGGGTGATCTCCACATCTTACTCTTCTGCTATCTTGAAGGTCCCTTCCCAGTAAACATTTATTGAGGACTTTCTCTGGGCCAGACTTTGAGGATACATACTTGAATAATATATAGTTACTGCCCTAAAGAGTCAGGTGGGATAGAACAAAATTTAAAACAAATTATAAGTGATTTAATAGAGGTGAGGATATGAGAACCTAGAGCCTTGAGGGAGCATCTAATTTTTGCTGGAGAAGTCAGGAAACGCTTAATCGAAGAGACAACTTCAAAGCTTGGTCTTAAAGGTAGAAGTTTTTCAGGTGTAGAGGGAGGCAAGGTCATTTCTAGGCAGACTGGGCTCATACATAGACACAGACCAGTGAAATGCCACAATGGGGAATGCTGAGAATTTCAGTGTGGCTAGAGCATGGGGTATTGGGGAGAAAGGAAGGAGAATGGGCGTGGAGTGACAAATTAATACCTAATAGTAAAGAGTCTCGTGTGCCATGGTACAGAACTTTAATTTGACCTTTTGGGCAATGGAAATTGATAGATGTTTATAAACAAGAAAGTGATATAACAGAACTATTTTTAAGGACAAAACTCTGGTGACTATGTGGAGAATGGGCAAGTTTTGGGAAGAGTTTGGCAGTAGGAGATACTTGAGAAGCTATTGCAATATTAAAGATAAGGGCTAATAAGTGTTTGGTCTAAGTCAGCAGCCCTGGGAATGGAGAGAAAAGGCTTGGTTTGAGAGGCCTCTAGTCAATAGGGAGAAAATTTCCGCATTCCCCGTGCTGTGTATTTTCCATGCATTTTAAAGATGTAAACCTCCATATTGAACATTACTCTGCCAACCCAAACTTGAATCAGTGCATAAGCGCCTGTGTTTGACAAAGCCCAATGGATTCAAATCCAGTTTACATTGAGTTTTTCCCAAAAAATGAGTAACTGCTGAAGTGTACAAAACAAAACCACCCCCAACTCACATGTGTTTCTGTGATTCCTTAAGATGCCGAAAGAAGATGAAAACAGTTACCACTGTTGGTTTTTAAGAAAATGTCAGATCCAAAACATTCAACCATATTCTCCCTCTGACTCAACATGCCTGGAATATTTAGTGAGGTACCTTTAGAAATGATATAATCCTTTCAGTTGAGAACTTGTTGACTCATGAAAAGGATGTAAGCTTTTGTTCCAGACAGACCTGGATCTGTAATAACTGTGACCTTAGGTAAGTTACTTAATTTCTTAGTTTACTCATTTGTAAAATGGCAATAATTATAACTACCTTTCAGAGCTGTTGTGAGAATTGCAATACATATAAATCATCTTGTACATTTTTGGTCTACAAAAAAATATTCAGGCAATCGCTTTTTTTTTTTTGGCTGCCTTGGGTCTTTGTTTCTGCACACTGGCTTTCTCTAGTTGCGGCCAGCAGGGGCTACTCTTCATTGAGGTGTGTGAACTTCCCATTGCGGTGGATCTCTTGTGGAGTACAGGCTCTAGGTGTGCGGGCTTCAGTAGTTGCAGCACGTGGGCTCAGTAGTTGTGCCTTGCGGGCTTTAGAGTGCAGGCTCAGTAGTTGTGGTGCAGGGGCTTAGTTGCTCTGTGGCACATAGGATCTTCCCAGACCAGGGGTCAAATCCATGTCCCCTGCATTAGTAGGCAGATTCTTAACCACTCCACCACCAGGGAAGTCCCAGGAAATAGCTTTTTATTTAAGGCCAACTTACTCTTTCATAAGCCTATTCTAGACTAACTATATCTGAAGGGTTATGTTCATTTTTGTTTATGGCAGTTTAAGGGAGATAATGGTAAGCTAGAATGCTTTTAGAGAAAGATGATGAGAATGGCTAAGAGTCTAGAAACAAGGTTCTGTAAGCATTCTCTTTCTGATATTGAGAGATATGTATACTCATCCTATTTTCCTTTTTGTCTTGGCTGTCAGGAAACCCAGAGCCAAGTTTGATATTCAAATCCAACAACCCTTTGGATTGGTATATTTGCTTCATTCTTTTGTTTGCCTCCTTAAATTTTCCTGGGAAAGAATAGTGCATAAAGAAATTCAGGAAATAAAATAAAATGCTATATGAAGACTTGCAGAAAAAAATTGCACAGGTTTAACATGCAAAATAGAAGTCTAAAAGGGAGAGCTAATAATTGTCTTCAAGTATTGAAAACCTGCCATGTGGAAAGAAAATAGACTTAACTGCATTATCCCAAACATCAAACACCGGAACAATAAATGGAAGATGTAAGAGAATTATTTAAATTAAATAAAAGAAGGGAATGTTTTATAACTACACTAATGGGATGGGATTTCTACTGGGAAAATGAGTCCCCCATCACTGCAAGAATTAAGCTTACTATATATAGTCACTAAATTAGATGGCCTCTAAAAATGTATCTAACCCCAAATCCCACAGTTACATTTCCAAGCAGCTGTTTTAGGACAGTTTGAAAAGATCACCATCCATTGGTGGCCTAGGAAACTCTCCATCAGGACTATTCTGAACCTGTTGATCAGCTTTTTGGTGACCGGTCACAGAAAATTAGTGTTATTAGTGTTAAATCTAATGTGCTTCAGAGGAGGAGACCCAGTTTTTATCTCTGGCAACCACATTTGGTTACTTGGCAAATATCTGTTTTGTCCCACGTAGTTGAGCACTGTGCAGGAGCTGTGGGGTTCTCAAAAGAAAGAATACCCCCCTTGCAGCTCCATCACAGTAGCATAGGAGACTCTTCCACAGTGATGAGCACACCTCACGTTTAATAAATGTCATTTGTATTGGGTGGCTCCTGCACCCAAGAGATGACAAGTTTGCTTATGTAATAATAACTTATTATTTTGAAACAATTTCAACTCTGAGATTTCATTTCATGTTCTTTTAATATGGTTCAATATATTGGGGCTGGATAAGAAAGCTGGGTCACAGAAAGACTGTCTGTCTTAGTTATTAGTATTGCCTGCAACAGACAAACTGCAATATACCGGTGACTTAACACAATAAAAGTTTATTTTTCATGTCACCATTAGATGTGACCACTGTGGCATAGCTTTCTCCATCTTGTAGCTATGCCGTTTGGAACAGGCAGCCTCCAAGGTCACAGCAGAGAGAGAGAGTGAGGATGCACACTGGTTCTTAACTACCTCAGCCTGAAAGACACAGAGGCCACTTCTGCTCATACTTCATTGGCAAATGCTTAGTCACATGGTTCTAACCCAACTAAAGGGGGATGGGGAAGCTAGAGAGCCCATGGTATTTGGTGAGGACTACTTGGACATGGTGACTAAGGCCACTTAGTTTATGACTTAACTAGAACTAGAAATCAGATTTCCTGATTTCCAATCTTTCATTTTCTTCTGTGAACTGTGCTGTCTGATCTTCCTGTTCAAATAAAATATGGTGTTTAGGGATCAATCCAGAGTGCTTTTGGGGCCAGGGAATTTGGAACCAAAGATTTGGGCACAGAGCCTGGGGACCATGCTGTAGCAGCTCATGGAGTTTTCAGATATGTCTTATTATAGCCTGATTGGATCAAAATCACCAAACCGAGAAGAGGGGACATGTGTAAGCAGTCATGAACAACCAGAACCATGAAGATCCACTGTGGAGGAAGGTGTTGAATGGGAGGTGGGGAAGGAAAATAGATGTAGAAAACTCCCCACCTTGAGTTGTACTCAGGGCCAACTAGACTGCAGGCTAACAATCTGGCTATTCTTCAAGCTCATATTTGTTAAGTATTTGCTCATCAATTGTTTACAGTAAAAGATGAATGCTCTGTGGAGAAAGGCAAAAAATAGAGGACAGCTGGCAGAGAGCACACGTTCTCAATTGTCCTGAACAATTTAGCTTTGGCCCAAATGGGCTCTTTCGTCTTGCAGAACAAAATCCCTGCAGTTAAATAGACTCACCCCTTAGAAGGCAGTTAGTAAACTTGAGCGCAGCTCTTAAGATTCACCCCCTCAACCCCAAGGGACTTTACAGAATGTTAAAATTCTGGAAATTTAACTTTCTCCATCTTACTACCTTCTTAAGGATGTTTTGGTGTCCAGTATTGTTTGGTGCCTGAAGTATGCTTTCTCTGGAGACCAGCTTCGGATCCCCAGATGCATTAGTGGAATGATCTGGGCATGGGCATCCATTGCCTTCTTCCATTTGGGACACCCATGTCCAGTCTCTCTGACTTGGTGTGTATAATTTACAGAAGGAGTCAGCTTTGACCTTTGTTTATTTCCTCTTGACCTTCTAAATTCTGTGCCTTCAACTACCATTTCTGCAATGCTTCGAGACACTTTGTTCTCAGCCAGAGCCACACAGAGACATCCAGGAAATGAAACACAGGAACATGCAATGATGAGGCTCAGAGTGGGAAATGTTTATGCAAGAAGAGAAGTTAATGTAGTTAGGAGAACTTTGATTTTTGCATTTCTTTACTTACTTAAAGAACCCTACTCAGCAATACATTGTCATAATTTTATATGGAAGGCGTTTACACACACACTGATAGATTTCTGTCTTGGTTACTGGAAGAGAAAGCAAGATGGAATGATGGAATGTTGTCTTTCATTTGTGCGTGTCAAAGAATATGAAGCAAGAATATGTGTATTTAGTGGATTCTTTTCTGATATAGACTCTGCAATTGGAATTTGGTTTACTCAGGAAAAAATCAGCTACTTGTTTTTAATGTCACACAGCTGTGAGAAAATGAGCCTACTAAACTATACAAAATGATTGAGAACATTTGTTTCTCAGCATTTCAGACTGGCTGGTGGCAACACAGAGTGATATGGCCTTTAGGCAGTACTTTTCCAAGCCTTCCTCTTGCTTATGAAGCCCTAGGTAGAAGCTGTAAATGTTTGAGATGCACTTATTTGACTTATTCACAGAATAATGAATTTACAGAGATGTGCTAGAAAAAAATAGTAAAATATGCCATTAGATAGAGAACGGGGCACCTGCCCCACCACAGGACAGAACCATACCTCATAAATAGATGAGTTTTTAATTCCCTTATTAATTTAATTAATTAGCTCATGAATTCCCTCCTTCATTATTCAAATAGATGATGAATTTCTACAACATGTTCTACTGTTGCTTGGCTTTTTATTCTTAATACCCAATAGTAAAAAATGGGGAGATTCTACAGCTCACATTTTTTTCTTCTCTGTGAGCATGCTATCCAGTGTAAAACTGCATGCAGTGGGTTCAAGGACACACCTAATCCCTGATGTGTGAGTGTGTGCTTGTGAGAGGGGTGGGAGGGGATTCAAAAGCACCTGCAATCAGTTATGGGAAGTGGCAAAGGAGCCTTCACATTACCCAAGGATCTGGTCACAGGTTTGCAGTATGAAACAGTTCCTTTCAGGGGTCATTCCCTTTCTTTGGCCCATTGGCCCATTTTCAGGGCCCTGGGGAAATTTTGGCATCCCATGCTATTTTCACCCTCCTATTGAAGGTTGGATTATTGTTTTTCTTTCTTATCATTTTTCCCACTCCACCAAATCTAGATGTCTCTTTGTCTCCTGCCTTACTCTCCCCAGACCACCCATCTCTCTTCCTGTGCACCATATTGTGAATCTGTTTCCCTATCCCTAATCTTCATCAGAGCCCTGGCTATCAGGTTTCTTGGACTCAAGAAGCCACAATAAGCTGCCCTGGAAATGAACTCAAAGAAACATTTTCCCAATGCAAATGCCTTACCTGACAGGAAGAAGAGGCAGGCTGGAGAAAGAGAAAGGTGCAAGCATCAGCAATTATCTAAGTGCCATTCACCAATAGTCACCCTCTGAGAGAGTCAAGACCATTGGAATCTTTGAGATGCTCTGGCATAGCCATTTTGTTTCACAGAAAAAGATACTGAAGACCACAGAACTGGGAGACTGACCAAAGTCCTCATAGCTAGCAAGCACCTAAACAGCCCCCATCTCTTGACTCCTGGCCCAGTGCTCCTCTGCCACTCATAGCTGCCTCTACAGCCAATTAACCATCTTGCTGCCCCAAACTGAGGCTTAACGAGTGCTCTCCTATTTCCACCAGGAACAAAGCAGGCGTAAGTTTCTAGTCTGATCAGCTGGCTCTAAGGCCAGTTTATCATCTGTGTAAATCTTTGAAGATGAATGCAAGCCCCCCAAAGTCAGGGAATCTGGAGGGGTCGGCATCAGCTTCACTAAGCAGCACTTAGAGGGCTCCTCTGACCCCCCTGAGTTATTGACCTGGCATTCCCAAGAATGCCAGTAAGTCCTCAACATTTTCAGAAGCTTGTTTTTTGGATTTATACCTACTGATTAAATAATTGAAAGAAGCTACTGGAGCACAAACATAATCTCACCCCATGTTAGTCATTCCTGGATGCGGAAGAGGGAATCATGTTAATGTTGACAATTTCTATTCTGTCCATGTCTCCGGAGCCCATTGCGCTGGCACACAGAGCATGAGCTCATGAGCTCATGGTTTAATTGGGTTAGAAATTAAATGAATGCTGTTTTTCTTCTAAAGGAGAGGAGAGCCACCCCATACCAAGACTAGCAATTAAAACTGCAAGAAGATACTTGGCAGGAGTGTCAACATCGAGGCACGCACTCAGTGGAGAGGGACAAAACCTCTCCCCTCCAGAAAGAGCCAGAAAGTTTGAGAGAAGGAAATCCTCCATGTTGGTAAGTGTTGTGGCTGTGATGGAGTTACAACAATCTAGATAAACTCAAAGACATACATATGAGAGAAAAGAGAGACTAAATTATGCTGTACTCATGGTTTTGTTCTTCCATGAAGATGAAGGAAACTTCTAAGTGGAATGACTAGTTAGTTGAGATGATTCTAAAACTCCTTCCAAATCTCAATTCTGTGGAGTCACATGAAACTAAACCTAGCCTCAAGAGCCCTTTGATACTGATGGAGTTACACACTCTCGCAAAGTGCCCCCATTATTTCTGGGAGTTCCCAAATAAATGTCTCCTGTGTGCCCCCAACACAGTCTGTCAGCTACAGCCACTGTGAGGTGCCTTATACTTGCCCAAGAGCCCCTTGAAGAAGCATCACTGCTGGCACTGCTCACTCTTAAATGTAAGTGTCATCCCGGGGGTCTACCTCTTAAAGTTTCCAAAGCTGCCAGGCAAAGGAGGGGAGAAATTTCTGCTTAGAATCTCAGAAAACTCCCAAGAAAAAAATTCTAACTTCAGGTCTTCATCTTTCCAGCCCTAAATATTCAGACTCAGATCAAGGGGACACATGAACAGCTCAATGAACCAATCTTTATTGATTGCCTAGTATGTGCCTGGCACTTCTGGAAGCTGGAGTTATAGTAATGAACCCAGAGACTTGGTCCCTGCCTTTATCATTGTCCTCCTCTTATCCCTCCTCTGCCCCTAGCTCCCATCCCTCCAAATCCTATTATCCCACCTTCCCTAGTTGCAAAACAAAAGTTCTCATGGATATTGATAGATGAAAAATATCTTGGAAGAAGATGGTATTGAGGAGAAAGGAACTCTTCATAGGGGCAGTGTTGGAACTTCAGGCAGCCAGGAAAGATGTCCTGTACATCTGAAAAATCCACATACCTAAACTGCAGAGACAATCACATTCTATGCAACAGATCAATGTGAACTTAATCTACCAGATAGTGTTAGTATGTGGACAGAAGGAAGGAGTTTGGAAAAACAGTTCAATAATTACAGTGAATAATTTAGTCTTATACATTTTGTGTATCTGCAAAATATGGTATATTTGTAACAAAATATTTCTCCTCCTCTCACATTGATTTATTCATTCAGAAAATATTTATTGGTCACCTACTATATGACAAACATTGGTCTAGTCAATTGGGATGTAACAAAGGGCAAGATGGACAAAAATGCTGTCTTTTGGAGAGTCTGCATCATAAGATACAGTCAATATAAACTATAAATAAGTAAAAATAAATAGTATGTTAGTTAAATGTGCTCAGGAGAAACATAGAACAAGAAGAGGCATAGGAAATGTTGAGGGAGGGGATGGCAGGTGATCTGGGAAGACGTCCCTCAGAAGGTGACATTTGACCCTTGAAAGTGACAAGGGAGCAAGCCATACAGATATCCCAAAAAGAATATTCCAAGCTTCAAGAACAGCAAATTCAAAGACCCTAAGGTGAAATTTTGCCTGGAATATCCATGGAAGGACAGTGTGGCCATGGATCAGAGTGAGGGAGCAGAGAGCACAAGAGAATAAGGTCAGAGACGTGGGGCCGGATCCTGTAGGACTTTGTGGATCCTTGAAAGGACATTGACATTTATTCTGGGATGGAAAGTCATTGAAGGTTTTGAGCAGAGAGTGACCTGATCTGACTCTTGTTTTCACAGGATTAACTCTGGCCTCTCATTGAAGAGTAGACTGAACGGTCAAGGGTGGAAGCAGGAGTCTAATTAGCAGAGTATTGAGATAATGGAAGTGGGAGGTGATGGAGGCTTGGGTTGGGGGGGATGGGGAGGGCTGTTAGCAGAGGAAATGAGAAGCATATGTCATATTTTTTCATAATTCAGAATGTTAATTTCATTACACCATATTATAACATTTGGTTTCTCCAACTATATAAAAGTTCATTTTTTTGATGATGAAATGAGTTAATACATATAAAATACATGCAAAAATGGCCCCTGGCCTATGGCAAGCATGTGATTAGTGCCAGTTATTGCTTATTTTCTATATTTTCTACCATAGCTATTTCTAAAAGGGATTTGCTACAGTTAATAACCAAAACTGTGTATCCATATACATAATTGCTGAAAATGAAAATAAAGATCAGAAATCATGTTTAGGAGGAAAGGATCATAATTGGGCCAGAAATTAGATTATTACTGTAATTAAGCACTAATTCAATTTCTGTGCTTCCTGACAGTCAAGACAAGAAATGAAATCCCATAATTTATAAGGTTATGTCTGGTAGAGGAAACAGCAGTTTTTAGGATATCCAGAATTGTTCTTGGCCCTGAAATACCATGGATTCTTAATATAAAGGACTCTCATTATTAGTATATAATGTCCTCAACGGCAATTCGGCAGGTAATACATAGACGTTGTCTGTTTGGCTATTTCTTTTATTGATTCACAATAGAATTTTTAAATAGTAACTCAGTTGAGCCATCAGGGAGACAGCCTGGTGTAGTGAAAAAGCACTAGATAAGTTCTCGGAAGAACTGAGCTTCAGTTCCTGTGCCCCTGTGTGAGCTTTAGCACACTTAACCTTTTTGAACTTTCAGTTTCAACATCTATAAAATGGGTCCTACGCTAAGTCCTTCTCTGTCTACCTGGCAAAATTGTGAGGAGTGAATAAGATGATCCATTTAAATGACACCTTCATCATTCAACCAACAAATATGTACTGAGAGACCTTTATGTGCCAGTCGCTGTTAGAAGTGCTGAGTGAAGAAAAAACAAACTCCAGGCCCACCCTCCCGAAGCTTTTGTTCTAGTAGAGGAAGGCAAACACATAAAAAACACATTTACTTTCTCTGTCTGGCTTACTTCATTTAGGATGATAATCTCTATGTCCATCCATGAGAGAGAGAGGGAGAGAAATATAGTATGATATCGCTTATATGCAGAATCCAAAAAAAAAGACACAAATGAACTCATTTACAAAACAGACCCGCAGACATAGAAAACAAACTTATGGTTACCAAAGGGGAAAGGGGGAGGGGAGGGATAAATTAGGAGGGTAGGATTAACAGATACACACTACTATATATAAAATAGATAACCAACAAGGACCTACTCTATATCACAGGGAACTATACTCAATATTTTGTAATAAGGTCTAAGGGAAAACAATCTGAAAAAGAATATATATATATGTATATATATATATATATATATATATATATATATATATATATACATATACACATATATATAACTGATCACACACCTGAATTTGCTGCACACCTGAAACTAGCACAACATTGTAAATCAACTATACCTCAATTAAAACAACAGCAACAAACACATTTACTAAAGTTAGGTGACGACAAGGGGCAGGAAAAAAATTATAGGAGGGTAAGGGGGTAAGGGAGTGAATCTAGAGAAAAAGAGTTAACGTGTGCCGTGGCTGCCCTGCCAAAAATCACTTGCCATCTGCACTTTTGTGCAGTCTACTTCATGCATTTATTCATTATTTCAATGAACATTTACAGAGCTACACCAACGGGCTAGAGTCTGGGCAGGAAGTTGAATAATTGCCAGGTTATTAACAAGTTGATCCACTCACATCTCCTGACTTGCCCTCTTGGGACTCACTGTCCAAGTTGCCTAGGCACGATACCCAGCTTTTAAAGCCTCGACATGCAGCTGGCCTCCAGTACTGCCGCCTCTCCTTCCTGAAGCTGGATGGGTAACTCATGGCCTGAGTTGAGGTTGCACGAATGGGGTTTGTGTGAAATCCAGCGCAGAAAGGAGGATCGTCTGAACCTTTTTTTTTTAATGCCCAAACCATGCTTGTTAGAAAATAATGGTTTTCTAACCATGCCGTTGCATGTGCATATGCTCATCTGCCATCTGGCGTCTGCCTAGGCTGATGGTTGGATTAGCAGACATCTTTCAAAAGCAGGTCAGTGCTGTGACTAACAGCCATGGTCTCTGAGTCAGCCTGCCTGGGTTAAAGGCTCAGCTCTGCCACTTACCAGTTTTGTGGTAAGCTTTGACTTATCCTGTCTGTAAAATGGGATGAATAATAACACCTTTCTCAGAGGATTATTATGAGAATTTGATGTGTTAGTATGTGAAAAGAACTTAGAATGGAGCTTAGAACATATTAGCTATTTACTAAGTGATAGGTATTATTATTTTCTGTACCTTTGTGACAAACTCTTCGATTCTAGCTCATGACTTATAAAAGACCAGCCCCTATCTTTTTTATGCCTCTGATCCAACCCCACAAGGTGGTCTTCCCTTGCTTAGCAAGGAGGTTTTACCAAAATGCTTTTCTCTAAGGCAGTGAGTAAGCTTTAAAGGGAAAAATGATAACTTTGGATTGGCCAAATTTTTCCATTTCTCTCCATTTCCTGGGCTCCTATCCTAGTGCAAGCCACCTTCATCTTTAGTCTGGATCCTTACTAGGTTCATGGGTCCTCTGTAATTTGCCCCCCTGAATTCTGTTCTCTATTCAATAGGCAAAAGTATCTCTTTAAAATGCAAATTTGATCAAGTTACTTCTCTGAAGAAAATGTTCTTTCTGTTACACTTAAGGTAAAATCCAAAGGCCTCGGGCTTCCCTGGTGGCGCAGTGGTTGAGAGTCCGCCTGCCGATGCAGGGGACATGGGTTCGTGCCCTGGTCCGGGAAGATTCCACATGCCGCGGAGTGGCTGGGCCTGTGAGCCATGGCCGCTGAGCCTGCGTGTCCGGAGCCTGTGCTCCGCAACGGGAGAGGCCACAACAGTGAGAGGCCCGCATACTGCAAAACAAAACAAAACAAAACAAACAAACAAACAAAAAAAACCCAAAGGCCTTCCTCTAGCCTGCAAGGCCCTGCGTAATCTGGCTTGACATTCTTTCTAATACTCAAACATGCCAAGCACAAGTCCCACTTCACTCTGTATGACAGAGGTCCATCCACCTCACTACTAATAACTCAATTTCGTTTCTTTTTATGGCTGAGTAATATTCCATTGTATATATGTGCCACATCTTCTTTATCCATTCATCTGTCAATGGACACTTAGGTTGCTTCCATGTCCTGGCTATTGTAAATAGAGCTGCAATATGCTAACGCATATATATGGAATCTTAAAAAAAAAATGGTTCTGCAGAACCTAGGGGCAGGACAGGATTAAAGATGCAGAAATAGAGGATGGACTTGAGGACACGGGGAGGGGGAAGGGTACGCTGGGACGAAGTGAGAGAGTGGCGTGGACATATATATACTACCAAATGTAAAATAGATAGCTAGTGGGAAGCAGCCACATAGCACAGGGAGATCAGCTCGGTGCCTTGTGACCACCTAGAGGCGTGGGATAGAGAGGGTGGGAGGGAGGGAGATGCAAGAGGGAGGGGATATGGGGATATATGTATATATATAGCTGATTCACTTTATTATAAAGCAGAAACTATCACACCATTGTAAAGCAATTATACTCCAGTAAAGATGTTAAAACCAAAAACGAAAAACAAGTCCCACTTCAGTGTTTGGCCCTGCTCTCCCTTCTATTCGAGTACTCTTTCCAGATCTTTACAAAGATGATGACTTATACTCAGATCTCAGCTCAAACAGAGGCAGTGGAGGGGAATGGTCACAAGCAAGACTTTAGAGCCAAACAGCCTGGATCTACATCTTGGGATTTACTACTTCCTAGCTGTGTGACCTTGGAAAAGTTACTCAGCCTCTCTGTGCCCCAGTTTCTTCATCTGTGATAGGTGTGATAATAACACCTATATCATAAGATTTTTGGAGGTTTAAGTGCATTAGCATTTGTTTTAAAAAAATCCCTTTGATTGGCACATAGTAAACAGGATTTAAGTGTTTGTTTAAACAGTTAAAATTTTATTTCCTTGAAAAATCATTCTTTGACCCATTCCAAGTTACTACCTTCTCCATGACAGTCACTTAACATGAAAGTGTCTTATTTTTATCTCCTTCATGGCACTTGCCATTTTCAGTGATCACTTATTTGTGTATTGATTGGCTGTCCCACTAGATTTTGTTCATGGCAACAAAAACCTTGTCTGCCTTATTCCTTAAGGATTACAGGTCCTTAAGGTCTCTCAGAACAGTGTTTATTTCTCAATAAGCATTCATCAAATGAAAGAACCAGAGTTCAAATTGCTACCAGTGCAGTGGCTTTTTATCTATATACTTGTCCTCACACATAATAATACCTACACCTTCCTGTTTTTTGATATATAAGCCAAATGTTAATGATGATTATCTTTGGGAGATGGGATTACAGGGGATTTATTTTTTTCATTTTGCTCATCTGTACTACTCTTAAAATGATGAGCATGGATTTTTTGTAATTAATATAACTTTAAAAAATAATATTTGTGAAGGACTTAACACAGTGCCTGATTCATGGTGGGTATTTAATAGCCAGTCTTAATACTACTAAGCTTTTTTTCTTTTTACATCTTTATTGGAGTATAATTACTTTACAATGGTGTGTTAATTTCTGCTTTATAACAAAGTGAATCAGTTATACATATACATATGTTCCCATATCTCTTCCCTCTTGCGTCTCCCTCCCTCCCACCCTCCCTATCCCACCACTCCAGGTGGTCACAAAGCACCGAGCTGATCTCCCTGTGCTATGTGGCTGCTTCCCACTAGCTATCTATTTTACGTTTGGTAGTGTATATATGTCCATGCCACTCTCTCACTTTGTCACAGCTTACCCTTCCCCCTCCCCATATCCTCAAGTCCATTCTCTAGTAGATCTGTGTCTTTATTCCTGTGGGAATGTGAATTGGTACAGCCACTATGGAGAACAGTATGGAGGTTCCTTAAAAAACTACAAATAGAACTACCATTTGACCCAGCAATCCCACTACTGAGCATATACCCTGAGAAAACCATAATTCAAAAAGAGTCATGTACCAAAATGTTCATTGCAGCTCTATTTACAATAGCCCGGAGATAACCTAAGTGTCCATCATCGGATGAATGGATAAAGAAGGTGTGGCACTACTAAGATTTTCAATAAGCCTGAAAGGGCCTCCTCCCTCTGTGGCAATGGGCTGTTGACTCCTACCCCAGTCTGAGTCTCGGGGAACTCAGTCACTACCAGACCCCAGCAGGAAGACAAGCCCCACCCATAGGCCAGTTTCAGAAATTAGAATGATGGGAGAAGGTTGGGTGGCTGTTAGCTGAGGGGCTCTCTCTTTTAGACCAGCTCCTCGTCACCCTTCGGAGCCCAAGTTCACCTCCAGGTTCTGGTTGGATGAGCTTTCAACAGTGCTTAGCATGCATCCCACACACTGCAGGCTGCAGAGAATATCAATACAGCAAAGTCCATTGTTTATTTCCCTCCCAAATCATTTTCAGTGGTGAGGAAAGAGATTGTGCCCAGCTGCTGGAATGTAATCAGGAGCAGATCTGCACAGCCCTGGGAGATGGGGCTGATACAAAGCTGTGATTCTCCAGCTAGTGAATTTCCAGCGCAAGGGCTTGATGCACCCTCCCCAACATGGTGGGTGGACCAAATGCTTATTCTTTGTGGGCTAGGGGAGGGGAGTGGGACATCCCTGGCGCAGGGCCATGCTCAGCACAGCCGCTGATGATGCAGGAGGCAGGGGAGCTGGGGTGAGTCCTCATCCTTCACCGGGAATCCTATGGCTTCTGCTGTTGTCAGGCTATCTGTCAGGGCAGCCGGCTCTAGCCAGGGCTTCTGGGTCCTAATGACCTGCTTTCTATCTGGCCCCCTCAGACTGTCGGTGATTATGTCTTTGAAGATTAGCTTGAAAGAACTTGAAAGTCACTATTCTGTTCCCAGAGAGCAAAGGAGAAACATAGTCTCTCGGAGCAGGTTAAGGGTTCTGTGGCTTTCTCAGAAATGGTGGCACATTGGAAATGAGAGAAGAAATCCAGGAACCTGCAATTTGAAAGACTCCATGATTGCTATGTGGATTCTCAGTCTAAAGCTGGTATCATTATAAAACTCCATGTGACAGGCCAGCAGGCATAACCCGGCGTTCTGGGGCCGTTACCTCTGTGCTCGTGAACCCGACCTGGGGTGGATTCCAGGGCAGACC
Organism: Stenella coeruleoalba; assembly: GCF_951394435.1. Classification (NCBI taxonomy): domain Eukaryota; kingdom Metazoa; phylum Chordata; class Mammalia; order Artiodactyla; family Delphinidae; genus Stenella; species Stenella coeruleoalba. Next base: position 96,853,721 of record NC_137169.1, read on the forward strand.
CACAGTCCAAGGACACTCTAAGCCAAAGTATTGCTTTCATCATCTAAAATAAAGCCTGGAAAAGGACTTATCTCACCATAGATATCTACTCTTGGAGTCCAGAGCCGGTGGAGGAGATTCTAGGGATGAATTCTAGATTCTGTCCTACAGCAGCCTCGTTCATTCATCCAGCAAACAAAGCAATTTTTTAAGAGGCTGCTGCATGTACGGTATGTCTTACAAAGCAGCAAGTGTAGTGTATGAGCACAAGAGCCCTAGGGTCACATTCTCTGGGTTCAAAGCCTGATTAGCTGTGTGTCCAAGGGCAAATCTCCGCACCTCAGTTGATGCCTCTGTAAAACAGGACTGGGATTCTGCCTCACAGGGTTCTGTGAGGAGAAAAGGAGCCAGTCTATGTTCATTGCTTAGCATACTGTTTGGCACATCATAAATAGTCCATAAATGGTAGCTATTATCATTATTTTGACAGAAGACACAGAGAAGTTAAACTCTTGGTCCCTGACCTTGAGATGCTTGTATGAATGTGCACAGCTGGACCCATGGCACGGATCACCAGCTGGGTTATCGTATTCTGGGGTAAGTGGACCTTCCTTGCCACCTCGGCTCTACACTCGTAGAACTGAAGGCTGCTGCTGGTGGTGAGCTGACCCGTCTGTTCTGGTGGGCACTCACTTCCCATACAACCTAGGATGTTTACTTTCTGCCACTTCCAACACTTTTTTTCTAAAACCTCCTCCTCTTCTTCAGACTGAGACAAAATTAAAATGTATTACCTGAAACTGAGGTTGACAAATAGCCCAATCACGGTTGTTTGAAAACAAATTCCTTGGCCGATGGCCCTTGTGATTCCCCTTTACCACGGGGCCTTCCTGGAGCAGAGAAAAATGAGCGACTTTGGCTCTTATCTTATGTTTGCACCAAATGACTATAGGGAATTCTGAATTATAATTTGTTTGTATGATGATTAATTCATCTAATCACAAATTCCTCACAAACCATGGCGTTGAAGAGAAATTATTAACCAACCCATTATGTTTAATGTGCAGCTCTTTAAAAAAAGGTAGCTAATAATTCATCTGAGGGGCCAGTGGAAGTGCTGATAGTAATAATGGCTAACGTTTATTGAGTACCCTCCTTGTGCCAATCACACTTCTAAATATTACGCATGTATGAAACTCATTTCATCCTCACATCTGCCCTATGAGATAGGTGCTATTATTATCCCATCTTACAGATGAAGAAATTTCTTAAGACAGGTTAAGAAATTGCCCAGTGTCACACAGTCAATACATGGCAGGACCAGCATTCAAATCCAAGCAGATTGGTTCCAGAGTTGATGTTCTTAGCTTCCTAGTTACTCATTCATCAGGTGTTTGTTGAGAATCCCCTTGGTGTCAGGTACTGTGATGGGTACAGGGGGTTCAAAGAAGAACAGGATGTAGTCCTTTCCTTTTAGGGGCTCAGAGTCTGGCTTGCAAGTTGAACATATAAACAAATAGAGCTTAGATTTGAACCCAAGCGCTCTGGCTCCAGGGAAGGGTACTGAGTGATGAGTAGGAATTTGCCTATCAGAAAAAAGGCATGAAGGGGAAGGGTTTTCCAGGAGAATCCTGAGAGAAGCCAGACCAGGCAGGGGTGTCTCCACATTGCTTTGCACTGTTCTCCTTTCTTCCACAAAATCCTGGCAAGGCTTCCCATTCCTATACACTCTAAACCCACACTGATCCACTCAGTGATAAAACCAAAACCACCCAAAAGAGGTATATTAAACCACATCTTTTTTGAGCAGGTCCTTACCTGACCTGAGCACTACAGTATCCTTGAGGCTCAGATGCTGTTCGATCCCCTTGACGTGTGGTTCCCTCTGGAGGGATTTGGGTTTTAATCTGTTTGGTTTCTTCTTTTCCCTGAAAATTAAAATCCTCTCCCTCTTGCTCTTGAAATCTCAGATTACTCAGAGATGTGATCTGTGACTCGCAACATTTCAGCTGGAGAAGGGGAGGAAGTGGCTGTTGCCTGGTGCCTGACGGCATCAGGACCGCACCTCCCCCTTCCTTCAGGGAGAATGGCAGGAGGTCAGGTCACACTCAGGGTGTCCATTTTACTTTGAGGTTTCTCAGGAAGCTGGCTTTGCCCTTCCGTAAATTAACTGGCCAGATAGGTAGATTGCTCGAGAAGAATCCCCTTTTTAATCCTGGGAGGCCCAAATGGAACATCTCACCCTGCCCAGACCTCGCCCTTAAGCAATGATGCCAGTCTATAGTATTGGTGTGGCTCATATCGCGAGGTGAAGAGCAAAAGCAGAGAGATTGGTGGGTGAAAAAATGATCTCTAGAGATTTGGGGGAGCCTGAAGTTATCAACTTGGGAACCACATAACATGGAAATCTTTCCTATTCCTCTTGCTGAGTACCAGGCCGGGTTAATTTTTTTTTTTTTTTTTTTTTTCTGTACGCGGGCCTCTCACTGTTGTGGCCCTTCCCGCTGCGGGGCACAGGTTCCGGATGCGCAGGCTCAGCGGCCATGGCTCACGGGCCCAGCCGCTCCACGGCATGTGGGATCTTCCCCGACAGGGGCACGAACCTGCATCCCCTGCATCAGCAGGCGGACTCTCAACCACTGCGCCACCAGGGAAGCCCCCGGGTTAATTATTTTTATCCCTGCTATCCCTTCAAGAAACTCATAGCATCAGCCATCCCCTCTAAGACTAGTAAATCTTTTGCTTTAGTCCTGTCCTCTTACCCTAGGGTCCAGTGCCCGGTGTGAACATCTACTTAGGTATCTCACTGTCCATCTAAACCCAGCATGAAAGATGAACCAAATTCAGTCAATCCAGTTATGGACCTCAAACCCTGTGAGTTATCTTAGAAACCACTGTTCCAAAGTGTTTAGCTGTCCTAAACATCCAGCAGTCTCCTCACAACAGAGGTTTTCTTCCCACACCCACCTTCCTGTCCCTACCCTGGCATGCGCTCCCTCACCATTTAGCTGGATTTCTGAACTGCCTTCCTAAGGGTCCTTCTGTCTCTGCCTTCTCCACCTCCACCCCCTGCAGTCTACCCAGTAGTCCAAAAGACTTTCCAGGCCATGGAAAGCAGACTGCTTCCAACCAAGGCACCCCCTGGTGTCTACTCTGGGCTTGAGGCTAGCATATTCACCAGTCTTCTCCTTGTCATTCATCGTCCATGGAGTCTCTTCTTGTTGAGATGACCAGGACTGATTACTTTAGGGAAATTGAGTGGACAGGAGGGGGAACTCAATAGAGACAGCAGGAAGGACACACAGGCACCTCCTTTCCTTCAGAGCCTCTCTCCTCACCTTGCCTGTTCAGATTATTCCCAGGCAGTGTGTTTCAAGTGGACCTGAAATCCTGTCCCATTTATTCTTGTTCCGTATTAGCACAGTGTTTGGTGATCTCTTTATCACGGGCTGACAAGTTAGTGTCAACCAAAGGAGGCTGAGCACATTCATCACTGCAGCTGGGACGTGCCCCAGCCTGGAAAGACTATGCCGACCCCTTGTCATTTCCTGGCAGCTCCCCCCATCCTTGCATCCAGCCTCCTCATAATTGAAAACCTCCAACTTCTGTGACCTTTAATTGACTGGCCAAGTTCAGCTTCACATGGAAACTGAGTGCTGAGGCTTTGTCAGAGCCAGGCTGGGACGGCTGACCCTCAAGAGTTCTGGGGAGGAGAAGAAATCAGAGAATTTTGAGGTCTTGTCACCCTCCTTACTTTAGAGGTCAGTAGAGTGTGGCTGGAGATGGTAGGGAAGGCACCAGTTCTAGAACTCCCATGGGGAAATCTGAGGGTGACACTTTGATTGGAAGAGGAGCTAGCAGACTTGTTTTAATGATGAAATTGCACAGAAAGCATTTTTTAAAATTAGATTGTTTATTGGGGTGGCTTGTGGGAGCTGGTGGAGATAATGGACGTAGGCAAGCAACAGCCCTGTACTGGGTATTGATACTTACCGTCCAATGTCTTTCCCCTGCTCAGCTCTGTATCACAGGGGCCAACCCTGAAAATGACATGTCCTGGGCTCCTTTGTCTTCTGACTTCTGAGTGAGTGAGAGGCACTGTCAAGAGATTGGAGACCAGGAGAATTGGCGAGGCCTGGTTGCTGTTCTGAGCAGCAACTCAGGGAGAGTCTGCATCTCTTCTGTGACCCCAACTGCCACTGGCAGTGCTCCTTTAGTTCCAGCTCCTTAGCTCCCACAGGGTGGTCTTGCCTCCAGGATAAGGTGACACCACACCCTCCCTCTTTCTCCAGCCCAGGTTTGGTAAACACTTCCTGTAGGTTGCTTCACTCTCCTGTATGACCCTTTAGCTCTCCTACAGCCTATAGTACTGACTCCTCTCTTCAGGTTTCTTCTGTTGACCTTTGTGACATGGATGTGTTTTCCTGACTGGACCTTCTCTCCTTAACGGTGCCTTGATACAATCACTAAGCAGGAACGGATTTGAAGGCAGCCATCCAGTGAAAGCGGAGCTTAGAATCACTGCCCTAACCAACAATCTACAAAGTCTTTTCATGCTACCGCACGACCTTCCGAAAAAGAGGCACCTGGGTCACAAAGAAGAAGGGTTCCTGTTACCCCAGGGATCCTGTTAATCATGTACCATGCTGCACAGCACAGGCTCTTCTTCCCAAACTATGCTCAGACTGTCAGTGCTGCCAGGGTCTTGGTGAGGGACTAAGGGGAAGGAGGAGAAAGAGTTGCTGCTCACTTGGGGAAGAGACCTGAAATCAGGCAAAAGACAACAGAGCATATATTGATGAATGCTTGCTCCCAGGCTCAGATTCTCTGCCTTGCAACCCAACACCCTGCCTCCACTGCCTGGGCTGGTCAGCACGTACTTGGGAAGTGGAAACTTCCCTAACCTCAAAAAACCCCTGCCTGAGATGGGAAGCTCCCCAAACACAGCCCTCCCATGCCAACATAATAACACCACACCTGCAGCCTTCTTTTTTTTTTTTTTTTGGCGGTACGCGGGCCTCTCATTGTTGTGGCCTCTCCCATTGCGGAGCACAGGCTCTGGACGCGCAGGCTCAGCGGCCATGGCTCACGGGCCCAGCTGCTCCGCGGCATGTGGGATCTTTCCGGACCAGAGCACGAACCCCTGTCCCCTGCATCGGCAGGCGGACTCTCAACCACTGCGCCACCAGGGAAGCCCTGCAGCCTTCTTTTTGATTCCATGAATATTTACTGAGCTCCTGGAATGTGCCCTCTTGGGAATTTCAAAGAAGTTTGAATCATGGTCCCTACCTTCAAAAGGCCTCCATCTGGCTGCAGAAATGAAGCAGACCTACCTGAACCATCTGAAGAGCCATACAAGGCAGACCTCCATTTAGTGTCAGGATGAGGACCTGGAAGGACAGGTAAAGGGAGGGCTTTTTTTTTTTTTCCTGTGACATCATTTAATTTTTTATTTTAGAAATTTTTTTATCTGACTTCAAGTACGTTATACATATGTGTGTGTGTATATATGTGTACAATTGCGTGTACATATATACACATTTACATATCATAAATTATACTGCATTGAATTTTCATACACTGAAAATACCCATGCAACAAGTGCCCAGATTGAGAAATAGGATATTATCCTCATTCCCACAAACCCCCTTGTGCTCCTGACTTCTTTTTTTTTTTTTCTTTTATTTATTTTTCATTTTTTTAAACAACTTTACTGGAGTATAATTGCTTTACAATGGTGTGTTAGTTTTTGCTGTATAACAAAGTGAATCAGCTATATGTATACATATACCCCCATATCCCTTCCCTCTTGTGTCTCCCTCACTCCCACCCTCCCTATCCCACCCCTCTAGGTGGTAACAAAGCACCAAGCTGATCTCCCTGTGCTATGTGGCTGCTTCTCACTAGCTAGCTATTTTACATTTGCTAGTGTAGATATGTCTGTCACTCTCTCACTTTGTCCCAGCTTACCCTTCCCCCTCCCCATGTCCTCAAGCCCATTCTCTATGTCTGCATCTTTATTCCTGTCCTGTCCTTAGGTTCTTCAGAACCTTTTTTTTTTTTTAGATTCCATATATATGTGTTAGCATACGGTATTTGTTTTTCTCTTGTGACTTACTTCACTCTGTATGATAGACCCTAGGTCCACCCACCTCATTACAAATAACTCAATTTCATTTCTTTTTTATGGCTGAGTAATATTCCATTGTATATATGTGCCACATCTTCTTTATCCATTCATCTGTCGATGGATACTTAGGTTGCTTCCATGTCCTGGCTATTGTAAATTGCACTAAATATTTTATGTATATAATTCCATTTAATTATTCCCCAGATCCTGAGAATTGTACACCATTATTTCCATTTAACAGAAACCTGAGACTCCAAGAGGTTAAGTATTCCAGAGTCACAGGGCTAGCCAGTGGTAGAGCTGGAATCACTACCTTGTTTGTCTGGTTCCAAACTCATGCTTCTCCCACCATTTCACTCACTCTATTCCTACTATAGCCAGTGGCAAGAGACTGAACTCAGTCCTGGGTACCCTGGGGAGCCAACTGGTGAAGATGCTGGACCTAGGGTGGGACATCAGGTGAGTGATGTCTGAGGAAGATCATTCTGCCTGCGGTCTGCAGGATGGGTCGAAGAAGAGACTAGGGACAAAGAGATGAGTTAGGGGACTGTCCCAATGATCCCTGTAGGATGCCCTGAGAATGGAAAGGAATGGGTGTACATGAGGAACAGTTCGAAGGGAGGTCACCAGGCAGACCTAGGTGTCTGACTGACACAGAGAATGAAGGAGAAGCATTGAGAGAATTAATGAGCCCTCAATGACTCATAATTTGAAACTGACTATGATTTTGAAAAAAATCTACCTCCCCAATTTGCAACTAAATACCAAATATGCTCTCTTTTTTTTCTCTGTAAATTAAAAAAGGGGGGGGGGGAGTTGTAGTTATTAAATAAAAAACTGCAATTTATACTTGTTGAGTTTAAGATTAGGATGGTTTATTGAGTTGTTAATAACTCTTAAGACCAGGAAAGCAATACCGGTTGTCAGAGGTTCCAGTGGATAAAAAGGGGGGTGATTGAATTCAGGTTTAGGTAAATGTAGTAGGCCATCAAGAAGTTCCAGAAAAGACTCACCTAGGAGTTATAGAGGAGGAAGCTAGAGGATTATTGGCTTGGGGAAGAGGTAGCTGCAGAAAGGACCATTGGGATGAGGATTTTTCACTCACCAGGAAAGAATTAAATCTTTCAAAGACTGGAACTTTGAAAATCAGCTACTCCTTGGGCAATAAACTAGAAGAGTAACAAACAAATGTATAAACATAGTCTTATTGCTTAAGCTCTGTCAAAATGAATTGACTAAGCTACAGATTTGTAACTTGCCTACTGAGATAGATGTTGTGACCTGAGATTTCCTCCCACTGTTGTGTTCTTTATTGTGAAGACCCAAATGAGTAAAAAACTCACCAAGGGCTCAAGACAAAGATCTGTGGACTGGGATCCTAATGTAAAAAAAAAGCCCTGTCCCTTAATTTCTTGGTTAGTGAGAAAACTATATGGACATGAATATTGGTGCTCTCAGTTTGTGGTTTCAGTGGAATTAGGGTCATCAGGAAGGAGACTGGATTTGTGAGAAAAGACATTGTTTAAATGGGGGAATAGTATGAGAGCATTCAGTCCAAACTTCTCATGTCACAGACTAGGAAACTGAGACCCACGGAAAGAACGTGGCTTTAGGTTGAGGTGCTAATGGACCATCTGGGTCAAGAGCTGAGAGGGATGGAAATTAAGAAAATAGGAAAGAGCTGGTGGTTAAGGCCTGAGTCTTAAGGGAAACCTACAGCCAGGAGCAGAAGAGATATACTCAAAAATACAGTTATAAGAAGTGGGAGAGCAAGAATATTTCAGTATAATGGAAGCCAAAGGAGAGGATTTTGAGAAGAAAAAGACTAGCCAATTGTAACAATGGCCCCAAAGTGATTGAGGAAAAAGGATGTAAGCAATTGTGGAATTTGTCATGTAATCTTTAGAAGTGCAGTTTTAGTCAAGTGATAGGAAGGGAAAGACAGTCAAATGAGGTGTGGGTGTGTATGTGTATGTGTATGTTCGCCTGAGCCCTGTGGCCTGAATTCTCCTGCCCTGACCGGGAGATGGTGGAGCTGAGGTGAGGGGCAGGTCGGCACCACTGACAAGTCCTGGAAGGCAGAGGCTGAAGGTGGGATCCTCTCCCCTGACACCCAGGGAAATGCCCAAATCAGCAACCAAGATTCAAGCATGGAGCTGGCTTCCTAGAGAGGGGTGTTGGGATGAGACCTGAGCCTGAAGGGCCAGAAACCGAAAGGGATAAATCCAGAGACTGAACCAGGATGTGCTCAAGGAAGAGGGAAGGGCCCGGGAGCCAGATGGGAGCACTCTGGGACGGATGGACTCAGGCGTTGTCCAGAGCTGGCTTTGTGTGTCTGCCACAGCGTGACGATGGGAGCGGGGCCAGCTCTGTGAGCATACAACATGCCCTCAGAAGGCCCCATGCTTGGTTTAATATTCTGTTTTCACCATCTTGAAATTCTTAATAATTTTACCTGACAGCTTGTGTTTTGTATGTCAAGTCTGATGGGACGATGGAGAAGGTGTGTGAGCGGAGGAGGTGTGTATGATGTGTGTCAGCCTCTGTCCCATTTGTGTGTAGCGTTTGTGATGTCCCATGACCACAGAATTTTCCCAGAGCCACAATGCGTGAGAGATTCAATGCAAACACAAGGTGAATGTGCTACCTATGTTGTTGAGTAATTAGGGGTGCTGGCAGCTCTCCCCACAAGAGGCCACACTTTCCTTTTGGACTAGAACTCGCTTCCAATGCAGAAAGACTGCAATGATGTTCTAAGAAACACAAATGACCAAGGAACCCTATCCTATCCTTTCTCACCCATGTTACTTCTCTGAATTAACCAACCACTCACACTGAAAATGATGACATAGAAGGAAAGGGTAAGACAAGACAACCCTTACTTCCTTTTCCTTTCAGCCCTTTCTTACATATCAGTAAGCTGGAGACAGAGAATGTTGATAGAATGTGCACCGATCAAGAAGTCAAATGAAAAGCAAAAAGAGCATAACAAGTCCAAACACAGCTAATGTTAGAGGTAGCTAAAGCTACCTCTCCACTAGCTTTTCAATTCAAATGAAGCTACTAAATATGTATTTGCTTGGGGGGGAGAAATAGCATATTCAGAGAGGGATAATGACTTTAGAACAGAAAGATGAAGCCAGCCTGTGCTCTACGACTGTGAAGATAACCATTGGTTTCTACTTAGACCCATTTTCTTGCTGGTGGTGCTTTTTAAATTTCTGGCGCCATAACTTTTCTTTCAACCAAATAGGACAACTAGGGTCTTTATTTGTTTATTAGGCAGTGATAATGATCTCCCCTCAGCACACTGTATACTTTTATTAAGGACCTATTTCATGCCAGGCACCAGACTAGATGCTCATGACAAGAGCACAGTCACTGCCCTCAGTGAGTTTTCAGTCCAGTGGTGGACACACAAGTAAACAGGTTTATCACAATGCCAAGTGATAAGTGTTATGATGATGGACCCACGGGGATGCTGAGGAGCATACAAGAGGGACCGAGGGCTTCCCTAGTGGCGCAGTGGTTGAGAGTCCGCCTGCCGATGCAGGGGACACGGGTTCGTGCCCCGGTCTGTGAAGATCCCACATGCCGCGGAGCGGCTGGGCCCGTGAGCCATGGCCACTGAGCCTGCACGTCTGGAGCCTGTGCTCCGCAATGGGAGAGGCCACAACAGTGCGGGGCCCACGTACCGCAAAAAAAAAAAAGAGGGACTCAAACCCAGTTGCAAAGGATTCCCCAAAAAGATGATATCTATGCTGAGTCTTGAAGGACAGAAAGAAATTTGCCAGACCATGGAAATAAGGGGTAGAGGGGAAAACCATTCCTGGAAGAGGGAAGAGCACATGCAATGGCTCAGAGGAGAGAGTGCGGGTGCATGCGTGCATAGTATACATGGGGGGCTGCAAGGGCAGGGCGAGTGGAGCAGAGAGTTCCAGGGGTGACTGCAGAGAGATGAGAACAAGAAGGGCGTCCATACCATGCTCATGAGTTGGGGCTTTATCCTGCTGGCCGTGAAGAGTCATTGAACTGTTTGAGGAAGGCGGGTGTCATGATCAGATTTGCATTTTGGAAAGATAGTCCTGGAAGCAGTGTGAGGAACAGATTTGGAGATGGTAAGGCTGAGGCAGGGAGGTCATTTGGAGACCACTGCAGCCATTTGGTCAAGAAATGGGAGTGGTGGCCTGCAGTGGGGGAGATTACATGTGTGGGGTTGGGGGGAAAAGAAGGGGATGAAATGGAGGAAGAATTGGCAGACTTGGGCACCAAATAAATATATGGGGTCATGGAGAGAGAAAAATCCAAAACCACTTCCAGTCCTCTAGCTTGGGAATGAGGTTCATAGTATTACTGTTCTCTGGAGTAGAAACAGGAAAGGAAAACATCGAGCAGGAAAAAAATGATGCTGAGTCTGAGGGACCTGTAAGACAGCCAGGAAGTATCTGAGTATATGGGTCTAAACCTCTGGAGACAGATTTGAGCTGGAGATATAGACTGGTGATACAGGAGTTATGCCCAGATAAGTCAGTGATGAAAGAGGGTCTTGGAAACACTGACATTTAATGGGAGACCAAGAAAGTTGTCTAAGAAGGATTAGCCAGAGACATAGGAGAGAAACCTAGAGAGAGTGATATTTGGATGCCCAAGAAAAGAGAGATGATAAGCACATGAGGAAAAAAATCACCAGCTGCAAAAAAAAAAAAAAAAAAAGTCATAGATAATAACTAATATATTAAAATTTTAATCCAATTAAAATGTATTAATTGGATTTAGCAACAGGGTCAGCAGTGGTCATGATGAGGACAGTTTTGGGGAAGTGATGGGGTGGAAGCCAGATTGTAGAGTGCTGAGGGGTGAGAGTGGGAGGTGGGAAAATGAAGATAAATATAGACAATATTTCATGACATTTGACTTCAAAGAGGAGAAAAGACATAGATGATAGTTAAAGTGGGACCTTTGGTTAGAGGAAGATTTTATTTGTTTAAATGGAATTTGTTTAATCGGGTTTAAATGTTGATGGGGGGACGTGGGGAGAGAATGAGAATGAATATGGGACACAATTGTTCCAAAATGCTTTCATATTTATTCATTTATTTAGCCTTACAGTCCATTTAGAAGATTATTTGTCTTTCTTTTTTTTCCATTTCCAGGTAGAGAAACAAAATGAAACCCAGAAAGATGAAATAAATTCTCTAAGATTATATGTCAGAGAGACAAGCGTAGACTCTGAGGTTCCACCAGGCAGTAAAGCTTCAGGAAGAAAAATGCATTTACATCTGTAAAATCCCTTGACCTCAGAGCAGATCTAAGGTACCGTAATTACCGTGTTCCCCCACTCCCCACCCTCAACTGGGAGGAGGAACCAATCTCCTAGCTCTTATCAGACTCTATTGAGCTGGAGCTTTAATGAGCAGCAGCAATCTGTTATTTTCCTCTTGTTTGCCTTGCAAGTTGCTCTTTTTTTTTTTTTAAAGGATTCTTTTTTTTTTAACATCTTTATTGGAGTATAATTGCTTTACAGTGGTATGTTAGTTTCTGCTGTATAACAAAGTGAATCAGCTATATGTATACATATATCCCCATATCCCCTCCCTCTTGCGTCTCCCTCCCTCACACCCTCCCTATCCCACCCCTCTAGGTGGTCACAAAGCACCAAGCTGATCTCCCTGTGCTATGCGGCTGCTTCTCAGTAGCTATCTGTTTTACATTTGGTAGTGTATATATGTCCGTGCCACTCTCTCACTTCGTCCCAGCGTACCCTTCCCCCTCCCCGTGTCCTCAAGTCCATTTTCTACGTCTGTGTCTTTATTCCTGTCCTGCCCCTAGGTTCTTCAGAACCATTTTTTTTTTTTTTTTTTAGATTCCGAAAGAGAAATGCCATATGCAAGTTGCTCTTTTAATTCACATCAAGAGAGGGAGAAGGAGGTGAATATTAAAAGCGCACATCAAGGGACCGAGGGAGGCAGGGAGGCAGGGAGCTCCTCAGTATGCAGAGACAGAAGCAGGGTTTGACATGAGGCAGAATCTGCTCCCTGAGTCTGCTCTGGTCTCTGACAAGTCTGCCCTTGGGGAATGTTTTTCACTAGACTGCTCAGCTGTTGGGAGAGGGGATGTTTCTGGAATTGTCTGAAATGTAGGCTTGGCTCACTCTGGAATGACAGCAGAAAGAAAATGTATTACTAAGACCTTGAGAGAATAATTCTTTCTGGAGCAGGGAGTGAGGCAAGGGGGAGAGTTTCTGTCGTGGGACATCTCCTTAAAAGGAGTAGTAAGTCCAACCGGTGTGGGATGGTTTGGGGTGTCGGGAAGATGGATGGATAAGGTCTCAATGTCAAGAGTAACATTTTCTTTTGTGTCTACTCAGTAGTAAGGTTCATATTTACCAAGTTAACTTCCTAAACTGGTGAAAATCCAGGACAGAGGTCAGCAAATATTTGAGACCTGTTTGTCATAGCTGGTCCAGAATACCCAGTGAGGGCTTTTCTGCTCTGTGAATCTGAGAACTGGGAAGAATGAGAGCTTAATGAGACAGTATAGGAAGATAATATCAACTCCACGTGCTACAAAGTATTTTCACCATCAGAGACACATAGAGCTTGTATTTGCTGATTCAGGCAAGGTCAGTTCTCCTAGAAGACCTCACGGTTGTAATGGAAGAATGCCAGGATTGGTTGGTTGGTTGTTAAGGGTAATAAATCTGTACCAAGCACAAAATTACACAGGGCTGCCATCTTTAAGATCTGTGCCTGGAATGTGGTGGATGTTTCACAAATCTTTGTTTAATCACTGAATGAATGCTCCTTGTTCTTTACTCCTTTATTCAAATGATCTGTGCCAATTCAATCCAACAAATTTTTTTTTTTTTTTTTTTTTTTTTTTTTTTTTTTTGCGGTACGCGGGCCTCTCACTGTTGTGGCCTCTCCCGTTGCGGAGCGCAGGCTCCGGACGCACAGGCTCAGCGGCCATGGCTCATGGGCCCAGCCGCTCCGTGGCATGTGGGATCTTCCCGGACTGGGGCTTGAACCCGTATCCCCTGCATCGGCAGGCGGACTCTCCACCACTGCGCCACCAGGGAAGCCCCCAACAAATTTTTATTGAGCACTTTCTATGTAAGAGGAACTTAGAAAGGGCTTGTCTTCCTAATTGTAGCAGAAACTGTGAGTGCTTGTGTCCACATCATCTTAACTTTCTTAATTCCTGAATAAGCTACTGGCTCCTTCTTGGAGGCATTTGTGACTCTCTCTGTCTTGGGACTTTCTCTGGTTTCAGGGTCTGCTCAGCCTGTGCACAGTGAGGCTTGAAGTGAGCTGAGCCAGTGCTCCTGGGAGCAGTCTTCAACTAATGACAGATGGGAGTTGGGGCATAAATACTGCAACTTCCTTACCCCTCAGATGGATCAACTCTGAGTTTGTTCTACACACTCGCCTGGAATTTCCTAGGAAAAGTGAGCCCCAGTTGCCCACAGCTTCCTGAGCCAGGACAAGCCCTATGTTGACACCCGTCCTTCCCTCTTCTCCCACTCCCATAAAGGTGCTTCCTGGGATTGCCTTCCAAAGAAACTTCTTGTAGTCAAATCTTTGTTTCAGGGTCTGCTTTTGGGGGAACCTAACTTAAGAGACACAATCTGTGGTTAAGTATATTTGAATAGCATCTGCAAGGATGGGGAGAAAATTTCTACCACAGAGAAATTGAAGGCAGAACTGGAAGAAGAGGGGTGAATGGTTGGTCCACTCTTGGGATCACAGCTGAATACTTGCCTGAAAGGGGCTAGTTAAAAGACAAGATCCCTGGGAGTAATATGGTAGCAATTGTAGTGTCCCTCCAAAATACATGTCCACCTAGAACCTTGGCATGTGACCTTATTTGGAAATAGGATCTGAAGGTGTAATTAGTTATGATGAGGCCATACTGGATTAGAGTGGTCCCTAAATCCAATGACTGACGATCTTATTAAGAAGAGGAAGGGACACACAGAGGTGCACACATGTAAAAAGACCATGTGATGACAGAGTCAGAAAGTGGTGTGATGCAGCGACAAGCCAGAGAAAACCAAAGATTTTCAGGAGTCACAAGAAACTAGGAAGAAACAAGGAAGGATTTTTCCCTAGAGCTGTCAGAGAGAGCATGGCTCTGCTTGCACCTGGATTTCAGATTTGTAGCCTCCAGAACCATGAAAGAATAAATTTCTGTTGTATTAAGCTACCCAGTTTGTGGTACTTTGTTACAGCAGCCCTAGGAAACTAATATAGATATGAAAGCAAATGGATAAGAATTGTGGAAGATATAAAGTGTTATGTAAAGACAAAGTGGTGATATATATATATATTTTTTTCTGTTGTTATTTTTCTTTCAATTCCCTGCTTGTCTTCCCTAGCCTGCCCACAGTGTTTGTTAATTAGGTAGGGAATCCTAAGAGGAATCTAGCTGGCTCCTTTCTTTCTGCCCTGCGAGCCTGAGTCTACAGAGGCCAGATCTGTGTTTGCTGCAGGCAGATGCCTGTTTTCTGAGCTCAGAGGTGAGGAGGATGGAGGTGGGCACTGAAGGTACTGAGAAATGTCAGCCTAATGCTCACTCAGTGTGCAGAGAGAATGTTTTTCTGCCCAGTGATATATATTTTTTAATATTTATTTATTTATTTTGGCTGTGCCGGGTCTTAGTTGCAGCACACGGGATCTTTTAGTTTGCAGCATGCAGACTTCTTAGTTGTGTCATGCATGCGGCATCTAGTTCCCTGACCAGGGATCGAACCCGGAACCCCTGCATTGGGACCGTGGAGTTTTACCCACTGGACCACCAGGGAAGTCCCACCTAATGAGATTTGAAAAATATTTACAAGGTAATTTCAAAGCCACTGGATAAGAAACAGAATTAAAGGAGGTATAGACTAAGAGAGGAAAAGTGATGAGTAGAAATGGAGAGGGAGACTGTCTGAGTTCCCCAATTTTCCTCCAGGGCCATCTCACTGTTTTCCCCTCCTTCTAGCCTTTAGTGACCCCATGAAGGTGCCTCCCCTGATTTGGGCATCTGGTCTACCTTCCTCTGGCCTCAGCTCCTACACACCCTACTGCCTATAGGGTATGATTCAGTGAGGGCATGCATGCTCCTTGCCTTCAAATACTTTCCCTGCTTATTACTCCCTACTTATTATTTCCCTACCTTGTTTTCTTTAATAATTGACCAACTCTTTATTTCTACAAAAAATAAAACAAAACACCAAGGAGTTCACTTGCAAGTGGCCCTGGCGGGTGGAATAGAAGATTAGCTTAAATTTTGACTTACCTGTAAACAACTGTCATCAAGGCAAGTTTTGATGGGGAAGAGGAAAGAGAGCAGACAATGTCTCGGATGCCTCCGACTTTTCTCAGCATGACAGGTCTGGGCACTGCCTCCCACAGGGGCTAAGAACTCAAGACCAGCTCATCATGTCTTCTCAGCAAACCTACTGATGCCCTCTCATCCCAGGGCCTTTTTCTTCCTAAATTCTCTCTGTCTCTATGCCTTATGTGGTATATCAGGTCTAGAGAATGTTTAATGTCTCAGATAATAATAACAAAAAATACCCATTGCTAACACGTGCTAACTTAAGTATATTATCTCAGCTAACCTTCAAGGCATTCTACAAGGCAGATAATCGATTTCACAGATGCAAAAGGGAAGCTTATATCACACAATTCATAAGTGGCACAACCAGGATTTGAACCCATCTCTCTAACTTCAGAGCCTGAGTCCTTAACAAGGCTCTCCATCAGGGCTTCCTAGGCGGTGCAGTGGTTGAGAGTCCGCCTGCCGATGCAGGGGACACCGGTTCATGGCCCGGTCCAGGAAGATCTCACATGCCACAGAGCGGTTGGGCCCATGAGCCATGGCCGCTGGGCCTGCGCGTCCGGAGCCTGTGCTCCAAAAAGACCCTCCATCATGAAAGTCATCCAATTCTTCCTTCAGTCATTCTCTAGACACCTCCTACTTCTGCTCTCCTCTTTCCAGCCTGACCAATAAATGCAGAGCAAGAGTTGTTTGTTGCTTCCTCTTCCCAGGATCTTAGAATAACTTGCACAGGTTGAAGGGAGGGGTGGGGATAGGGAGAGATGGTTAATTTTGTTTCTATCTCTTTTCTCACCCTGAACAATTCTTTCCAAGTATTTTGTTCAGCTGCTGTGTCATCCCCTAGAGTGAGATCCTTCACAGACTCTCAGGCAGCTTCTACTTCCGTGCCCAAAACAACCTCTTTGAAAGGAAATAGAGACAAAACCTCAAAATTGTTCTTCTGTGGATCTTTATATAAACATGTCTGAGAGCTTTTAAATGAAGAGTTATGACTCCCAGCAAGAGTTTGACCGCCTTTCCCTCCTTTATTCCTCCCAAGGCAGGTACATCCCAGATACCAGGCAAGAAGTTAGCTCAGCTGCAGTTTATAAACTCTGCTGGGGCTGGAAAGGCTGTTTATAAACATGAACTCTACCTTCCATATCTTGCTCTTGCTCCCATTTTTTGCCTTGTTGTTCCCTTTTGAAAGCTTCACTGCTGGGCTGGGATGGTGGTGTGGGTAGGGGAAGGATGGGGTCATTGGTTCTTGGATTTTCCAGGGTCAGGATTGGTCTGACAAAGTTCAGAGGCACAAGAAGAATCAGGGACATTGAGAGAAACTGGGCTTAGGCTAAAAAGCTATGGGGGGAGGCTGTGACTGGTGCAGCAGTAGGCCTGAAGGATGCTCCTATGTGAAGCCACAATCCTGCAGGAAAAAGATCAGCCAGTCTGAAATTAAGGCTAGAGCCAAAGGCGGGACCCATAGCCAAGTTCTTCATTCCTGTGAGTCTGCCTGGAGCCACGATGAAAATCAGGACAAGAATGCCCTGCCCCAGCCTTGTCAGGATGGACAAGGAGCAACTTGAAATTAGGGTGTGGTGTCCATCTCTGTGTTCCCAGCCTGGTCCTAAGGTGGTGATCAGTAAATGTCATTTCCAAATTTACTTACTGAGCTTCTGCTCTGAGCCTGACACTGTGCTGGGTGCTGGGAGTTCATACATAAACGGGACACAGCCTCTGCCTTCAAGATGCACAGAGTCCAGGGGAGGAAACACACCTGAGAACAAATACAACAGTGTAAGAGGCTGAGTGACTGAGATGCGAACAGAGTGAAGTGGGTGCCCAGACAGGGGCCGACTAACTCTGCCCTGGGGTTAGGAGAGGTTTGGGAAGGAGGCTGTTGCTGGTTTGAACTGAGGATGACAGTTGAGGAGCAGTGGTCCAGGCTGGGTGTGGAAAGGTGCTCTGTGTGGCTATTCTTCCCTTTTCTGGCTTTAGACAAGAGAGCTCCTGGGTGGCCAGAACAATTCTCAAGTATGGGGATGAGAAGAAAAGCAGGAGATATAGGAGAAGCTCTTCCAAAACTCATCCTTAAAGAAGAGCAGAGATAACAGAAAAGTCTTAAAATCTGACTTCTCCATTTCACACTCCTCAAGATGTCAGCTTGGGCCTGCCCTCTCCCACCATCACCCCCCCCACCCCCCGCGGTGGATTGTTTCTTCCATTTCTTTCTGAGACGGCCTAAAGAGGAGCCATGCATCTTTTCTGCACGCCTACTCAGTTCCCAGGAGCCTCAGGGCACCGAGAGCTTGGAATTGCCTCATCCACAACAACCTTGCTGGGGAGCCGGGGTGTGTGCACACCAGCCTCCCTGCTTCCCTGCAGCTCTGGCCACAGGGTGCAGAATCAGCCCTGGAGTCCCCATTCCCCTGAACTCTTTCCTTCCTAAACTCTCCCTGTCCTCCTCCGTCCTACCCATATTCACATTTCTTTTCTCCCCATGCTCACTCCCTCTCTCCTCTAAACACCTCTCTAACTTATTTCCCCATTTTCATAGGACGTATCAAGATATAATGAGATAGGCATTTGCACTAGGAACTCTGGTCTGAAGTCCTGGGTGAGAGGTCTGTGGATGTCGCATCTTATGAGCAAGTGAAACTGGACAAGTGCAAAGGAAACAAAGAATCATAGAACTAAGTTAAGGAGTGTATGGCATTTCCTTTGGATAGGATTGCATTTACCAATGGGCCTGTGATTCACCAAAATATAACATGTTACTACATGCTGTCATATCGCGGTCTAACATGACTGTTGAGATTAAACAGTCCACCGTCGAGCCATGTGGCTGACAGGGTCTGGTGCTCTGGCCAGATGTCAGGCCTAAGCCTCTGTGGAGGGAGAGCCGAGTTCAGGACATTGGACAACCAGAGACCTCCTGGCCCCATGTAATATCAATCGGCAAGAACTCTCCCAGAGATCTCCATCTCAAAGCTAAGACCCAGCTCCACTCAATGACCAGCAAGCTCCAGTGCTGGACACCCCATCCCAAACAACTAGCAAGACAAGAACACAACCCCACCCATTAGCAGAGAGGCTACCGAAAATTATAATTAGTTCACAGACACCCAAAAACACACCAGACGCGGTACTGCCAACCAGAAAGACAAGGTCCAGCCTCACGCACCAGAACACAGGCATCAGTCCCCTCCATCAGGAAACCTACACAACCCACTGAACCAACCTTACCCACTGGGGGCAGACACAAAAAAAATTTGGGAACTATGAACTTGCAGCCTGCGAAAAGGAGACCCCAAACACAGTAAGTTAAGCAAAATGAGAAGACAGAGAAATACACAGCAGATGAAGGAGCAAAGTAAAAATCCACCAGACCAAACAAATGGAGAAGAAATAGTCAGTCTACCTGAAAAAGAATTCAGAGTAATGATAGTGAAGATGGTCCAAAATCTTGGAAACAGAATGGAGAAAATACAAGAAACGTTTAACAAGGACCTAGAAGAACTAAAGAGCAAACAAACAATGATGAACAACACAATAAATAAAATTTAAAATTCTCTAGAAGGAATAAATAGCAGAATAACTGAGACAAAGAACAGATAAGTGACCTGGAAAATAAAATAGTGGAAATAACTACTGCAGAACAGAATAAAGAAAAAGGAATGAAAAGACTTGAGGACCGTCTCAGAGACCTCTGGGACAACATTAAATGCACCAACATTCGAATTATAGGGGTCCCAGAAGAGGAAGAGAAAAAGAAAGGGTCTGAGAAAATATTTGAAGAGATTATAGTTGAAAACTTCCTTAATACGGGAAAGGAAATAGTCAATCAAGTCCAGGAAGCACAGAGAGTCCCATACAGGATAAATCCAAGGAGAAACATGCCAAGACACATATTATCAAGCTATCAAAAACTAAATACAGGGCTTCCCTGGTGGCACAGTGGTTGAGAGTCTGCCTGCCGATGGAGGGGACACAGGTTTGTGCCCCAGTCCAGGAAGATCCCACATGCCGCAGAGCGGCTGGGCCCGTAAGCCATGGCCACTGAGCCTGTGTGTCCAGAGCCTGTGCTCTGCAATGGAAGAGCCCACAACAGTGAGAGGCCCACGTACGGTAAAAAAAAAAAAAAAAAAAAATTAAATACAAAGAAAAAATATATAAAGCAGCAAGGGAAAAGCAACAAACAACATACAAGGGAATCCCCATAAGGTTAACTGCAGATCTTTCAGCAGAGACTCTGCAAGCCAGAAGGGAGTGGCAGGACATATTTAAAGTGATGAAAGGGAAAAACCTACAACCAAGATTACTCGACCCAGCAAGAATCTCATTAAGATTTGACAGAGAAATTAAAACCTTTACAGACAAGCAAAAGTTAAGAGAATTCAGCACAACCAAACCAGCTTTACAACAAACACCAAAGGAACTTCTCTAGTCAGGAAACACAAGAGAAGGAAAAGACCTACAATAACAAACCAAAAACAATTAAGAAAATGGTGATAGGAACATACATATTGATAATTACCTTAAATGTAAATGGATTAAATGCTCCAACAAAAAGACATAGACTGGCTGAATGGATACAAAAACCAGACCTGTATATATGCTGTCTACAAGAGACCCACTTCAGACTTAGGAACACATACAGACTGAAAGTGAGGGCATGGAAAAAGATATTCTATGCAAATGGAAATCAAAAGAAAGCTGGAGTAGCAATTCTCATATCAGACAAAATAGACTTTAAAATAAAGACTATTACAAGAGACAAAGAAGGACACTACATAATGATCAAGGGATCAATCTAAGAAAATATAACGATTGTAAATATTTATGAGCCCAACATAGGAGCACCTCAATACATAAGACAAATACTAACAGCCATAAAAGGGGAAATCGGTAGTAACACAATCATAGTAGGGGACTTTAACACCCCACTTTCACCAATGGACAGATCATACAAAATGAAAATAAGTAAGGAAACACAAGCTTTAAATGACACATTAAACAAGATGAACTTAACTGATATTTATAGGACATTCCATCCAAAAACAACAGAATACACTTTCTTCTCAAGTGCTCATGGAACATTCTCCAGGATAGATCATATCTTGGGTCAGAAATCTAGCCTTGGTAAATTTAAGAACATTGAAAACATATCAAGTGTCTTTTCTGACCACAATGCTATGAGACTAGATATCAATTACAGGAAAAAAACTGTAAAAAATACAAACACATGGAGGTTGAACAATACATTACTAAATAACAAGAGATCACTGAAGAATTCAAAGAGGAAATCAGAAAACACCTAGAAAAAAATGACAATGAAAACATTACAACTCAAAACCTCTGGAATGCAGTGAAAGCAGTTCTAAGAGGGAAGTTTATAGCAATACAATCCTACCTCAAGAAACAAGAAAAACTCAAATCAACAATCTAACCTTACACCTAAAGCACTTAGAGAAAGAAGAACAAAAAAGGCCCAAAGTTGGCAGAAGGAAAGAAATCATAAAGATCAGATGAGAAATAAGTGAAAAGGAAATGAAGGAAACGATAGCAAAGATCAATAAAACTAAAAGCTGGTTCTTTGAGAAGATAAACAAAATTGATAAACCATTAGCCAGACTCATCAAGAAAAAAAGGGAGAAGACTCAAATCAATAGAATTAGAAATGAAAAAGGAGAAGTAACAACTGACACTGCAGAAATACAAAGGGTCATGAGAGATTACCACAAGAAATTATATGCCAATAAAATGGACAACCTGGAAGAAATGAACAAATTCTTAGAAAAGCACAACCTTCCAAGACTGAACCAGGAAGAAATAGAAAATACAAACAGACCAACCACAAACTCTGAAATTGAAACTGTGTTTAAAAATCTTCCAACAAACAAAAGCCCAGCACCAGATGTCTTCACAGGAGAATTCTATCAAACATTTAGAGAAGAGCTAACACCTATCCTTTTCAAACTCTTCCAAAATATAGCAGAGGCAGGAACACTCCCAAACTCATTCTACGAGGCCACCATCACCCTGATACCAAAACCAGACAAAGATGTCACACACACACACAAAAATTACAGGCCAATATCACTGATGAAATAGATGCAAAAATCCTCAACAAAATCCTGGCAAACAGAATCCAGCAGCACATTAAAAGAATCACACTCCATGATGAAGTGGGGTTTATCCCAGGAATGCAAGGATTCTTCAATATATGGAAATCAAATAATGTGATACACCATATTAAAAAATTTATGGATAAAAACCATATGATCATCTCAATAAATGCAGAAAAAGCTTTTGACAAAATTCAATACCCATTTATAATAAACACCCTCCAGAAAGTAGGCACAGAGGGAACTTACCTCAACATAATGAAGGCCATATGTGACAAACCCACAGCCAACATCGTTCTCAATTGTGAAAAACTGAAAGCATTTCCACTAAGAGCAAGAACAAGACAAGGTTGCCCACTCTCACCACTATTATTCAACATAGTTTGGGAAGTTTTAGTCACAGCAATCAGAGAAGAAAAAGAAATAAAAGGAATCCAAATCGGAAAAGAAGAAGTAAAACTGTCACTGTTTGCAGATGACGTGATACTATATATAAAAAAATCCTAAAGGTGCTACCAGAAAACTACTAGAGCTAATCAATGAATTTGGTAAAGTAGCAAGATACAAAATTAATGCACTAAAATATCTTGCATTCCTATACACTAATGACAAAATATCTGAAAGAGAAATTAAAAGAACACTCCCATTTACCATTGCAACAAAAAGAATAAAATACCTAGGAATAAGCATACCTAGGGGGACAAAAAAACCTGTATGCAAAAAAACTATAAGAGACTGATGAAAGAAATTAAAATGATACAAACAGATGGAGAGATATACCATCTCTCCATTATTCTTGGATTGGAGGAATCAACATCATGAAAATGACTATACTACCCAAAGCAATCTACAGATTCAATGCAATCCCTGTCAAACTACCAATGGCATTTTTCACAGAAGTAGAACAAAAGTTTTCACAATTTGTATGGAAACACAAAAGACCCTGAATAGCCAAAGCATTCCTGAGAAAGAAGGACGGAGCTGGAGGAATCAGGCTCCTGGACCTCAGACTACAGTACAAATCTACAGTAATCAAGGCAGTATGGTACTCTCACAAAAACAGAAATATAGATCAATGGAACAGGATAGAAAGCCCAGAGATGAACCCCACGCATATATGGTCACCTTATTTTTGATGAAGGAGGCAAGAATATACAATGGAGAAAAGACAGCCTCTTCAATAAGTGGTGCTGAGAAAACTGGACAGCTATATGTAAAAGAATGAAATTAGAACACTCCCTAACACCATATGCAAAAATAAACTCAAAGTGTAAATGTAAGGCCAGACACTATCAAACTCTTAGAGGAAAACATATGCAGTTGATCTATGACATAAATCACAGCAGGATCCTTTTTGACCCGCTTCCTGGAGAAAGGGAAATAAAAACAAAAATAAACAAATGGGACCTAATGAAACTTAAAATCTTTTGCACAGCAAAGGAAACCATAAACAAGACCAAAAGACAACCCTCAGAATGGGAGAAAATATTTGCAAGTGAAGCAACTGACAAAGGATTAATCTCCAAAATTTACAAGCAGCTCATGCAGCTCAATATAAAGAAAACAAAAAACCCAATCCAAAAATGGGCAGAAGATCTAAACAGACATTTCTCCAAAGAAGATATACAGATTGCCCACAAACACATGAAAGGATGCTCAACATCACTAATCATTAGAGAAATGCAAATCAAAACTACAATGAGGTATCATCTCACACCAGTCAAAATGGCCATCATCAAAAAATCTACAAACAATAAATGCTGGAGAGGGTGTGGAAAAAGCGAACCCTCTTGCACTGTTGGTGGGAATGTAAATTGATACAGTCACTATGGAGAACAGTATGGAGGCTCCTTAAAAACCTAAAAATAGAACTACCATACCAGCCAGCAATCCCACTACTGGGCATATACCCTGAGAAAACCATAATTCAAAATAAGTCATGTACCACATGTTCATTGTGGCTCTATTTACAATAGCCAGGACATGGAAGCAACCTAAGTGTCCATCAAGAGATGAATGGATAAAGAAGGTGTGGTACATATACACAATGGAATACTACTCAGCCATAAAGATAAATGAAATTGAGTTATTTTTAGTGAGGTGGATGGACCTAGAGTCTGTCATACAGAGTGAAGTAAGTCAGAAAGAGAAAAACAAATACCATATGGTAACACATATGTATGGAATCTTAAAAAAAAAAAAAAAAAAAGAAGGTTCTGAAGAACCTAGGGGCAGGACAGGAATAAAGACGCAGACCTACAAGAGAATGGACTTGAGGACACAGGGAGGGGGAAGGGTAAGCTGGGACGAAGTGAGAGAGTGACATTGACATATATACACTGCCAAATTTAAAATAGACAGCTAGTGGGAAGCAGCCACATAGCACAGGGAGATCAGCTCAGTGCTTTGTTACCACCTAGACGGGTGGAAGGGAGACACAAGAGGGAGGAGATATGGGGATATATGTATATGTATAGCTGACTCACTTTGTTATAAAGCAGAAATTAACACACCATTGTAAAGCAATTATACTCCAACAAAGATGTAAAAAAAAAAAGATATAATGGAAAAGCTAGTGGGCTTTGGAGTCAGTCCAGCTTCAAATTAAGGCTCGGCTGTGTGGTTTGGGACAAGTTGCTTGCTTGGCAGAACTGCAGCATCCTCAACTTTTCAACTGCTGGGGTTGCTGTGAGGATTAATAACAACCCTCAGTAAATGATCCCTCTTAGTATTAGTCACCTACCAACCACTTGCTTCTCCCCAAACCTTCCTTCTTCCCATTCCTTAACTGACCCAGGAGTCAATCTGGGATGAGAGGGTGAGGGTACTGGGATAAATATATTCGACCCTTCCTTTCTTCGAGGGAGACTAAATGCTGGGGAAAGCACTGGGGAAGAGCAGAGAAAGACTCTCCAGGACAAAAGAAGCTTCTCTTCCTTAAGGATTTCTATGGGCCAGGTACTGTTGTATGTTTTATGTGCCTCCTCATTTAACTCTTACAACAATCCTACAGGGTAGTTGTTATTCTTCCCATTTTTTTGGATAAGATCCTTACAGAGAGTAATTAATACTCCCAGAATCAAACAAAGAATAAGTGCAAAGCCAGTTCTTTAACTCGGGTATTTTTGTTGTTATTGTGTGTGTGTGTGTGTGTGTGCGTGTGTGTGTGTGTGTGTGCGTGTGTGTGTTTTCTTGTCTACAAATCAGGGGCAAGAGATGCTTGGAGCTAAACGAAGAAAGGCGGGCTCCCTTCTCTCTTTGCCCTCAGTTCCCCTGCAGTCTTCACTGGGTCTGGCTTTCACCTCCTGTTCCCATGGGGGATCTCAGGATCCCAACAGGCTCCACTCTGGCATCCCCACAGCCAGTCCCCAGGGTCCACCTGAGAGTCTCAACAGGAACGGGTAGAAGGTGTAGAGAGGAAGGAAGGCCTGAGAGAATAGTCAGCAAAAGAATAGGGGACTCAAGAATTACTCAAAAGGAGGCAGAAGGGCCAAAGAAACAGCAGAGCAGCTGAAATGCTTGCACAAGAACATTTTGCTGCAAGTAATGAGTAGGGTGCACATAGCTGAGCACATAAAACTGACCAGGAGTGTACTTTTCTAGAGTTAGGTTAATTGGTCAGAGGCCAGAGAAGAGTAGAAATGAGCAAATTAAAGGAAATGTCCTACTCTCAACCCACAAACTGACCAGCAGTTGCTAGCAACCTGGAATCATGAGGAGGCACAAGCTAAGGGGCTGTCCAGTCCCCATAAATCTGAAGGAATAGGACAATTCAGTCATTTTCATGAAAAACCCTCCTTGAAGCTCTGCACGTGTGTCTTGATGCCTCTAAAGGGCAGCCAGGTTCCCAGGAAGGGAGCTGTGCTGTTTCTGACATTCCTCATGGCTGGGCCAGTCCTGGGCAATTCCACAGACAAGAGGTCACAGACCAAGGCATTCTGGGTTTGAAGACCTGACTCAGAATTGGGAATGGAGGTAAAGGTCATGCCTTGTTGACAACAACCTGAAATTAGTCCTCTCTGTTCTGCTGGCGGTGGAGGGAACACCACAGAAGCTGGTGCCCAGGTGATGGAGGGTCTCCAAGGCCTGCTTAGTCCACAGGGGAATTACCCAGACCCAGTGAGGGTGCATTGCCAGGGCAGGAGGTGACATCATGGTCAGAAAGAGCCACCTCGTCCCAGGCAGGCAATGAGGCACATCTGAACTGAAGGGCAAGGCCAGGCCTGAATTGGGCGTCTGAGGAGTGCGGAGGCCAGCAGCGTGGGGCTCGGACGCGGACCATGTAGGGTCTAGGTAGCTGTGGCTCTGTCCAGGAAGTAGGAATCTGGGCCAGAGTCTGAGCCTCTGAGGATCCCCCTCTTAACTGACCCCTGTTTTTTTCATTCTCCATGTGATTGTTTTGGGGGAGAGAACTACCTTAGAAAAAGGCTCTGGTTTACTCCTCAGAGATCCCTAGGAGCTCCCTAGGCAGAAAAAAGAAAGTCCAACCTTGAGGGGTCATTGGCAGCGTGGCTGTCAAGGTGAGCCTTCCGTAAAGAAGCTTAGCCTGGTGGCCCTCTGACACACTTCCCAGCAGGCCTCCTTCCTGTGTTCTCCAGGTGAGGCCTTGTCTTTCCCTCAGCCCTGCAGGAGCTCCCCATTGGGTCAGGCTCCCCCTTGGGTCAGGGTCTCCCTTGGGTCAGGTGCCAAAGTGCAGAAGGGAGCCAAGCCAGATGGAGAAGGCAATGGGCCTCTTACCCTAGCACGTTCCTTCCCCTTGACAGGCTGAACCGCCGCATGTGACGATTCCAACTCTGACCCAGCATCCAAGGAGGCTGCTGGAAGCCTGTTTGCATCCCTCAAGGCTGGCTTTCCTTGTCCTGCCCTGGGAGCTCCTAGTGGCCTCTGAAGCATGGCATGGAGTCTCTAAGGCAATTTTCTTCCCAGAAAACAGTTGTATACGGATTGAGAAAAGCAGGAGCTGTGAGACCCATCAAGAGGGAGATTCTTCATTAACTAAATCTTTTTGGTTTTGAAGATTTTTTTTTTTGTAGTTAATTAATTAATTTATTCGGATGCGTCCAGTCTTAGTGGGAAATGCAGGATCTTCGTTGTGGCATGCGGGATCTTTTTTTTTTAGTTGCAGCATGCAGGATCTTTTAGTTGCAGCATGCAGGCTCTTAGTTGTGGCATGTAGGATCTAGTCCCCTGACCAGGGATCGAATCCAGGCCCCCTGCATTGGGAGTGTAGAGTCTTAACTGTTGGACCACCAGAGAAGTCCGGGGTTTGAGATTTTGAGGATCTCAAGTGTTCTTGAAGGTCAGCTCAACTCTGCAGCCTTTGGTCAGGCCCCTCCTCCAACTTTTACTGATAAATGTGTTTTCCTGCTTTTGGGCTTCAGTGGGTCATTAGGCCCCTAAACTCTCAGAACATCCTTTGCAGGCTCAACACCTCCTAAGGATGACATGGAAGCAGAGCAATGGCTGAGTGACCTCCAGGGCAGTGCTATTTCTTTTCAAACTTCAATGTACTTAGGACCTTCTGGGGATCAGGAGTGGGGCCTGAAGTTCTGCATTTCTAATAAGCTCCTAAGCCAGGGGTCAGCATGGTTTTTCTGTGTAAGGGCCACATAGCAAATATTTTCAACCCGGCAGGCCGTGTGGTCTCTGTCTTACCTACTCACCTCGTCTGTGGTAGCTAGTGCAAAAGCAGCCCTAGTCAATGCTAAACCAATGGATGTGGCTGTGTTCCAATACAACCTCAGAGATAAAAATGGGCAGTTATCGACAAAAATGGCAGGTTGGATTTGGACTTGTGTTCGATCCCTGCCCCGGGTGATGCGGACGTTGGTGGCCCATGGACTGCACTTTTTATGGTGATGCCTGGGAAGGTTCAGCCAGCCTGAAGACTTCTGTGAAGAAGATCCGGGAAGAGCCATGTCCCTCTAGAGGGGACTTCAGCAATCTGTAGGGGAGTGGGCCCCTCCAGGGAAGGGGGAACTAGTTTTATTTATTGTTACCACAAAGGGCCTGGGGGAAACACAATGAAGATGGAAAGTTTGACCTACGAATTTTCGGTAGCATTGAAACTTTCTCTTTGGTTTGGGAAATCTCTTCCTTCAGGCTGATTTGTTATGTTAAATGACCCAAAGGACCATTGAATTTTTTTGTTTGTTTTTTGTTTTAACATCTTTATTGGAGTATAATTGCTTTACAATGGTGTGTTAGTTTCTGCTTTATAACAAAGTGAATCAGTTATACATATACATATGTTCCCATATCTCTTCCCTCTTGCATCTCCCTCCCTCCCACCCTCCCTATCCCACCCCTCCAGGTTGTCACAAAGCACCGAGGTGATCTCCCTGTGCTCTGTGGCTGCTTCCCACTAGCTATCTACCTTACGTTTGGTAGTGTATATATGTCCATGCCTCTCTCTCGCTTTGTCACAGCTCATCCTTCCCCCTCCCCATATCCTCAAGTCCATTCTCTAGTAGGTCTGTGTCTTTATTCCTGTCTTACCCCTATCTTGTATTTCTCCCAGTATTGGGAGGAGTGAGAAGAATGCAAAGAACTCGGGTCTTTTTGGGGATCTAAAGTCCTGATTATGACTGTTGCCTGAATTCAGGTACCTGCCCATGTTTCCAGCAGAATTTAGCACTGCCCTGTCCCTAAGCTTGCTTGTTCTAAATTGATCAAAGTGGAGAGGAATTAATCCGTGGCTCTTGTTCTTTCCAAGAAGAAGTAGTCTCAATTCATAAAAATGGGCATTAATGCTGTAATTTAATGGTGTTTATTAATTCATCATTGTGGTTAAGAGTTCAGGTTTTAGAGACAGTCAAACCTGAGTTTCACTACACCACTTACTAGCTGTGTGGGCAAGTTATTTAAATCAACGTTTTTTCTGACTATACCCATTAAAAAAAATAACACCCAACAAATAAAATAAATTTAAAATTACAGAAATATTTAACATGAAAAGTAAAAAGTTCACTACCTAAAATTTCTATCAGCCCAGGATAACCACTGTTGAAACCTTGATATATATTTTCATTATTTTTTAATGAATATTGTAATAAAAATATATTTTTTTCAAATCGTTATATACCATCTTTTTTAATTTTTTGCGGTACGCGGGCCTCTCACTGCTGTGGCCTCTCCCGTTGTGGAGCACAGGCTCCGGACGCGCAGGCTCAGCGGCCATGGCTCACGGGCCCAGCCGCTCCGTGGCACGAACCTGTGTCCCCTGCATCGGCAGGCGGACTCCCAACCACAGCGCCACCAGGGAAGCCCTACCATCTATTATTATTATTACTATTCAACCTATTTTTTCCTTTTACTATATCCTGAATATCTTCTATGTCAGTGAATAAAGATACCTCTTTCTTTAAACTGGTAAATAGTGTGCTGATGAGCCATAATTTAATTAATTTAGCCCATTTGTTTAACTTCATTAAGTTTCAATTCCTCACAGTTTCAATGAGGATAATAATAGTACCTATTTCACAGAATTGTGAGAATTAAATGAGTTTTTATCTGGAAAGAATTGAATACAGTGCCCATGGTATTTAAAAAACTCAAATAATGATGATAACAAATCATTTATGTCTCATATCTACTTCCCAAGGGCTTGCAAGTTGCACATAATACAGACTCATGGAGATAAGATACAAATGGAACAAAAGCACTGGAGGAGTAGATGACCAGAAACACTCATATCACTACAAGGTTGACTAGCATCTTGAGTTACCAGATGTTAACTCTATTTATTGAATCCAGCCAATAGGTAAGATCAATTTGAAAGATAAAAATCACATTGGACCTGAATTATTTACACAAATCCAACAGTTGTTTGCCTACATTCCTTACTTAGGCATTTTGGACAGAGCCAAAGATCCAAAAGGGTTGGATTCTTGTTCTGGACAGCACCCAACCTTTTGCCACCATAAACTGGGGCTTTTAAATAGTAATTTTGATGTGGTGACACAATGTAATAGAAAATTCACTTGGCTTGCGTTGAGCCAGTGGCATCTGTTGCCTATTATCAGGAGTAGAAATCAAAGACCTTCTGCCCACAAGGAAAGCACAATACAATCAACCACTGAATGGAACAATGCTTTACATACATGGAGAAGAGACACAGCAAGATCAGCTTCAGTAGTGGGCATTGGTCTCCCATGGCCAGCGGGTCCTTCCTGGCAGCCGACACGGTGCAGTTGGCCCTCTTGTGGTGCGACAGGAGGACTCTGTTCCCTCCCTGCAGAGGACAGATGTATCATTGGGGTTGGCCAGGTGCCTTCTGACTCACATGGCTCAGCTGAACAAAAGACTGTACATTGAGTCTGAAACAGAGAAAGGTATTCCCACACGGTGACAAGTCCAGCACAGGCTGTGAGGACTCTTTATCTCATGATAAGAAAGTGTTTCAGGCCCAAGGTCTATCTATCTTTATGCAGCCTGAGCAGGGGTTGAAAGACAGCATGCTAGGACAGAAAAATCTACTGTGCCACCCAGATTATCTGTGAGGATTAGGTAAGATAATGAAAGCCCCTAACAAAAGGCTTTACTGAGATTAGTAAACGTTGAATACATGACTTGATCATGATACATAATTGAACTTGTGGACTCTAAACAGGAAGTGAACTTAACTGTGTAAAGAAAAGTTGGAGCTAGAGAGGTGTCTGCTGTGAGAGTTAATGTAATTTCAGGCTGCATTTGTAGAAATATGACAGGATGTAACTGTCCTACTCTGCTCTGTACAGATCATACCTCTGGTCTTGTGTGCGGTCTGGGTGGAAGAAACTGAGGCTGCTTGGGTCTGAGGTAGAGAACAGATGGGCACCCTCCCAACCTTTGAAATATCTGAAGCCCTCTGTTTAACCCCAGACTAGAGATTTGACCCTTTGTGGCAGAATTTCAGAGATTTGGGTCCAGTATAAGGAAGAACTATTTCACAGGTAGAACTGATCATAGAAGGAATAGACCCCAACAAGTTCCCTGGCACAGGGGTGTGTGAGCAGAGTCTGGGTGGCCATGGGTCTTGGAGGTTCTGGGGGAGATTTAAACCACAGATGGGTGGTTGGGACAGATGGTCTCTAAGGCACCCTGGGATCCTGATATTCAATGATACCATGGTTTGTCCCAAGAAGCAGAAGCAACTGCATGTTTATGAGCAATGATGCAAATGCACAGAAGGAAAAGAACTTTGGACTTCATTATTCAACCAACTACTTAAAACATTTTGGTCATTTCTGTACTAATACAACAGAAATAAAGAATCGACATATACTATTGTTTGAATCGGGTTTTCCCACAAAAGATATGCTGGAGTCCTAACCCCCAGTACCTCAGAATGTAATCTTATTTGGAAATATGGTCCTGATCTTATTTGGAAATATGGTCTTTACAGAGGTAATCAAATTAAAATGAGGTCATGTGGGTAGGTCCCAATCCAATATGACTCATGTTCTTATAAAAAGGGGACATTTGGACACAGAGACAGACATGCACAGAGGGAAGATGATGTAAAGACAGGGAAAACACCAGCTTTCCCTGTTTTTTCCCTGTGTTTCCCTGTGTTCAGATGGAGGATTGGACTGATGTACCTACAAGTCACAGACCACCTGAGGTTACCAGAAGCTAAAATAGAGGCCTGAAACAGATGCTTCCCTAGAGCCTTCAGAGGGAGCATGGCCTTGTCAATACCTTGGTTTTGGGCTTCCGGGCTCCAGAACTGAGAGACAATAAATTTTTGTTGGTCTAAGCCACCTAGTTTGTGGTATGTTGTTATGGCAGCCCTAGGAAACTAACATAACATAGTCCTACATAAACACTACTGTGCTGGGTGTTGCGGCAAGAGAAAAAAATAACTTATATATGATATACATTTAGAAAAAATATACATGTAGAAAAATAACATATATATGATATACATGTAGAAAAAATAACATATATATGATATACATGTAGAAAAAAATAACATATATACGATATACATGTAGAAAAAATAATAAACCAGCTCCTGGCAGTGTGGCACTGGTAAAACATTCTGAGGAAGACAAGACAATTTGCAGTAAGGTGCAAATTGACAATAATAAAGTAACAAAATATACAGATAAATAAGCTCGTGTGTGATAAAAAAAACAATCACAACAATAAATACATTTAAACATTTCCTCCCCCACTGTCAGAAGACATTTAAGGGTTCTTTAACATTAAATTAGCTTATTGATACAATTCTACATTTCTCTTTGGAGGTTAGATCTGACTTTAAGATAAAAGAGGTCATAGCTGTTGCTGTCAAAATGCTCCTATATGTGGTGTAACTAGTTGGAGAAGAAGCCCTGCCCTGTTTCTGCCT
This sequence comes from Stenella coeruleoalba, assembly GCF_951394435.1. Taxonomy (NCBI): domain Eukaryota; kingdom Metazoa; phylum Chordata; class Mammalia; order Artiodactyla; family Delphinidae; genus Stenella; species Stenella coeruleoalba. The sequence continues at coordinate 96,885,600 of NC_137169.1, forward strand.
GGGTTTGGGGGGCAGAGGTAGGATGTGGGTTTTGTTTCAGCCTCACCTACTTTGCTCTCAAGTTCACATACCCTCTGGGCAGCACCAACATAGCTCTGCAGAAATTCTAGCTCCTCTCACACCTCGCACAGTCAGGGAAGGTGTTGGAGTGCTGGGCTGTATGTGGTACATAGCATGGGGATAGGATGAGGGCAAAGAGTTTTTTGCAAGAGGAAGAATGAAACTGTCCCTCTTTCCTCCCCCAGTTGATCTCAAGGCTTATTATTTCTTATGCAATTATAATTCTTGAGTCCTAGAGCAAGAAGCAGCCCTGGCTATCTAGGAGAACTCTATTACTTTGCGAAGAGAAAAATGAGGCCAATTAGAAGTGAGGATGGGGTTTTGATGACACTGTGAGCAAGGATTCAGAACTAGGTGAATTCTCCATTCATCTTTCCTCTTGAGAGTGTGAAGGGAGAAACACTCAAGGAATAGTAGTCATATGGAATACAGAGTGTCACAAGATGGCTCGACTCACTGTAGATCTTTTCCATAAACCTGAATGGAGAATGTGGCTTTTGCCTCAAATGTACTTCCAATATCTTCTCCAAGTCTCAATGCAAGCCTTAAGGTATTTCCACCCCAATAAAGAAAGGAACCTCAGAGGAAGGGTCTGGGGAGAGAGAGGGAATGAATATCTGGCTTGCACAAAGGTGCCAGGTCTGGCTGCAACATATCCTCCCAGAGGCAATGGAAGCAGCAAGCAAAAGAGGAGTGGGGTGGCACATTTAAGAAAACACTGATTCTGCCTATGGAGAGATGTGCTCCAATCAACAATTTAGGCTCTCATCATCAATCACAATAGCTTTTTCTCTTTTGGGGGAGAAACAAGGAGAAGGGGTGAGCAAAAAGGAGGGCAGATCAATGGATGGATTAATGTAAAAGATGTGGTGTATATATATATATATACACACACACACACACACACACACACACACACACACACATATACACAGTGGAATACTATTCAGCCATAAAAAAGAATGAAGTCTTGCCATTTGCAACAACATGAATGGCCTTTGAGGGCATTATGCTAAATGAATAAGTCAGACAGAGAAATACAAATACTCTCTGATCTCACTTATATGTGAAATTTAAAGCAACAACAATAAACCAAGCTCATAGATACAGAGGATAGATTGGTGGTTGCCAGAGGTGGCGGGGGGGAACGGCTGAAGGGGGTCAAAGGTACAAACCTCCAGTTATAATTAAGTCAAAGGGACAATGTACAGCATGGTGATTATAGTTAGTAATATGTTCTGCATATTTGAAAACTGCTGAGGGAGTAGATCTTAAAAGACCTCATAGCAAGAAAAAAAGACATTTTATGTATAGTGATGCATGTTAACTAGACTTATCGTGGTGATCATTTCACAATGCATACAAACATCAAATCATTATGTTGTACCCTTAAAACTAATATAATGTTATATGTCAGTTATACCTCAATTTTTTTTAAAAGGTAAAAAATAAAAAGAACAAATCACCACCTTTAGAGAGATCTGGAAGATTTGATACCTATCTAACAAACTAGTAAGTATAACAGCAATTATGATCACAGACTTTAAGAAAAAGAAAATGAATTATTCTCTAATGCTGTATAAAAAAATTACTCTAGACTTAATGACTTAAAACAACAATAAACATTTATTATCTTGGAAAAAAGAAAAAGAAAGGAGGGCAGAGAGGTGGATGTGGGGAGAGAGAGCCAAGAATTCTCCTTGCTAGGAGAACAAAAGAAGGGAAGTGTGGTATAATAAGAAATATATCTGGTCTTGCATTCCTAAAACCCTTGCAATTTCCTAAGTGACAGGAATGTCTTTTGTTATTCATAATAAGCCTTTTCAATGGCACCTGAATTTATGCTAATGAAGTGACTGAGGATGGGTACTTACAAAGCCTCAGGATGGGACTGGGCATTAGGGAAAAAAAAGGTGATTAGAGGGTTGGAACTTTCAGCCTTACCCACAGACCTCTGGGAAGAAGAAGGGGTGGGGCCTGCAGATTAAAGCTCTATAAAAACTCTTGAACAACAAAATGTGATAAGCTTCTGTGTTGGTAAACAGGTCAGGAGGGTGCTGTCCCCCAGTTCCCCAGGGACAGAAGTTCCTGCATTTGAAATTCTCTGGGACCTCACCCTATGTACCTCTTCATCTGGCTGATTATCTGTATCCTTTATAATATCCTTTATTATAGATGAATAAATATAAGTATTTCTTTGAGTTCTGTGAGCCTCTCTAGCAAATTAATCAAACCCAGTGAGGAGGTTTTGGGAACCTCTGATTTATAACCAGTCAGCTGGAAGCACATGTAACAACCTGGACTTGTGATTGACGTCTAAATTGGGGGCAGTCTTGTGGGCCTGAGCAGTTAACCTGTAGGATCTGATGCTATCTCCAGGTAGATAGTGTCAAAATTGAGTTAAATTTGTGGGAATGTCCACTGAGAATTGGGGAATTGCTTGGTGGTGTTGAAAAACACATCAAAGAAAGTGATTTGCCCATGTTTCTATAGCTGTTTAGTTGCAGATCTGGGTCCAGTGTCCAATTGCTTTTATTCCAATGGTGATCAATTCAACCCAGAACAATTCAATTCAACAATTACTTATTGAGCCCCTACTGCGGGTAAGGCATTGTTCTAGAATCAGAAAATGAGTGGACAATCTATGCCACCAAAAAATTTATGACTTGGTATCAAACACTATAGGAGGAAATGAAGCTATTACGGAGGAGCATTGTCTTCAACCCTAGGTGCACCTTACAATCACCTAGGAAGCTACTATACTATACTATACTATACTATACTATACTATACTATACTATACTATACTACACTACACTACACTACACTACACTACACTACACTATACTATACTATACTATACTATACTATACTACACTACACTACACTACACTACACTACACTACACTACACTACACTATACTATACTATACTATACTATACTATACTACACTACACTACACTACACTATACTACACTACACTACACTACACTACACTATACTATACTATACTATACTATACTATACTATACTATACTACACTACACTACACTACACTATACTACACTACACTACACTACACTATACTATACTATACTATACTAGGAAGTACTATATTTACTCCACCACCAGAGGTGTAGGTTTAATTGGTCTGGGGTGAGGTCCAGTCATTGGTGTTTTTATAATCTCTTCATGTGATTCTAATGGGAAGTCAGGGTTGAGAATAGCTGTATAAAGAGAGCAGAGAGTTAGGGCAATAAGGAGAAGCAAGGAAAGTTCAAGGCTTTGTTCAATGAGCTTGGAAGGCTAGTTTGGATTTCTATAGGTAGAGCTTGCAATGGGGGAGCCTCCCACAGGTATGAGGACCCACATGAGCAGGAAACAGAGGTGAGAAAACATGAGACATGATCAGAGAATAGCTGGTCTTGTTTGTGTGGTAAACAGTACACCTAGGGAGTAATGGGAGAAAGGCAAGAAAGAAGGAGTGGAGACTGCTTTGTCCAAAGACACACAGAAAGTACTGGTAAAGCCAGAACCAGATTGTGAATCTCCTGACACCTGGATCACATCAGGCAGCAGGGTCTAGGAACAAGTGCCCTGAGACCAGAACAGTAGTTCTGGGACAGGATGAGGAAGCCAAACCAGAGACTGTTTCTGGTCACAGCTTAATGACCCAGGGCAGGAATAGGCGAGAGCCAGAGAAAACTTGCCAGTTGTATTGGTTTGGAGGGAACGAAGCTCTCTGATTCCTCTGGGAATACAGTGAATCAGGAATGGTTTGCCTTCTGTGAATGAGCAACTTATATATAATGAAGACTAGAAGTTAATAAACTTTTTCCAGGTCACATGGGTGCAGATTTTACCTGTTTTCAAAATCAATGCTGTCTTCATTTATTTGAATTCTACTTTGCCTTGTATGCCCACTCTAGGTTTTGTATTATTGTCCTCCATAAACTTTGTGTATAGCTCTGTATTTAATATCTTGTTTTAAACTTGTATCCTTATGACTCTGTTTACCTTATTAGACTGTGAGCTCCTTGAAGGTAGGACCACATCTATTCAAATAAAATCAAATTTATATAGGGTTCTGAGATACATATTACAACTATTCATTTACTTAACAGTCACTTAATAAATGACTACCATGTGCCAGGTACTGAAAACAGAGTAGTACAAAAATTTAGTTCCTGTCCTCAAGAAGCTCATGGTCTATTACAAAACCTCTCATGGAAGAGTGCTCACTGGGCCTGTGTCCTCTCTCATCTTGCTCTGTTGACCTTACTGATTAATCCTTACCTAGTCAGTCCAGTTATAATCCAGGTACCTAATCTCTCCTGTGGCCTCAAGGATAAATTAAATTCTACTATGTTGATAGGATTCATCTGGATTAGCCTTTGGAAATGTGATTTGTAAAGTAGAACAGAAAACAATAAACCATGGCATGGAAAGGCAATTTTTGAGACAGGCAGATGGATTTTAAACAGCAGGCATAGGGCCAGACAGCTAGGCTGTAGGTGAGCAAGAATGTCAGTACTAAAGTTGGCAATGGCCACTAAGCCCTGAGTTCCTATATCTCAGGGTCCAGGTCAGTAAGGCCACATGGCATCAAAATTATCCAGTGCTTCAGGTATATGACTATTCAGCTTAGTGAGGAAAGAACACCAATAAAATAAACTTTAGGTTAAACTGACTGGTGCAGTCTTAAATTCAGTCCCCAAATCATGGTCAACCTCTGAAGGTGAAGATGATGTGCCTCTGTCCTTGGTGCTGAAATACAGCCCATAAATTGGGGCCCTTGCCCTGGAAGTGCCTGTTATCTATGAGGTGTGGTGGTGGGTTGAGGGGGAGTGATGAGACATAGCTCTCCACACTACTTTCATTGGGAAGGGGATGGTATGATCAATACTAAAATGCCCCAGATGTGTGCCTGGTTGACAAAGATGCCTCAGAGTGGCTTAGGAAGTCAGCCTTAGCTCCCCCAGCCTCCTTCATGCCTCTGACTTAGCATGAGCCTATTTCAAGAATGGCTCTTATTACATATACTGAAATTATAAAAATCAGGTCTGACTCTAAAGCCATGTTCTGTTCTCTCTTCCTTGTATCTTGCAGCTGCCATGCTGTAATGTACCTTCAGATGAATGAGGTTGACATGTTTACGGATCTTTCCTACCACATAATGAGTCTTATTAGGGTTTATTTATCTTATCTCAATACAATCTAGTACAATACATCTAGTACAATATTAGCACTGGTGGACTCTCAAGACATTCTTTTGGCAATGAAAATAAACAGTTGACACTTGATTTTCTGTGGAAAAGATCTAGAGAAAAGACCACTGACTGGGGAGGATTCCATTTTCCTCTACACTGTTTCCTCATAAGAAATGATTTACAATGGTAAATCACAACAAAACTTTACCGGATACTCAACCCCATCACTGCTCTATTGCTGGACTGAGGACTGTGGGTGGGGTAAGAAACCAAAACCCAAGAAAGTTAGCCAATGGGTAAGAAATAATGAAGTTAATATTTCACATATGTTTTTCTTTAAACTCTTCTGAAGTGTCATCTTATCCAGCTCCACTTGATCATTATAACATGCATATGAGGTAGACAGCCTAAGCGTTAGAATCCTTATATAAAAACATATAAGACTGTGGCTCTGATACGTTAAATGTCTTGGCCAACAAAACGATAAGCTGTAGCTGATCTTGAAAATAAATTGAAGTATCTTGACCTCCAACCCAGAATTCCTCCCATTGTTTGATAGAGGGCCAAGGCAAAATGAAGATGAAAGCCTCAGAATCTTAGCTGCTTTGCTCAGCAGCCCTCCTAGGGTCACTGGAGGTGTGAGGATCTTTGGGAGAGGTCTCCTGATAGGGACCATCCCCTCCCAGTTACAGAGAGACTCTTTCTCTCATGGACGCTAACAGAAACAGCAGAATTATTTGTGTGTGCCTCGATTCTATTTGGCAGGCTTAATTTATTCTGCATAAGTCTTGCCTCCTGCCTTAAAGCCAGACCATTTAAAAACATTTTTTTAAAGTTTTAGTTATTTACCTTAGTCACTTTTAAATTCGGGCCAATTGCTGTAAACTCTTTCAACACTGGCCAAAACGTTAACAGCTCTAATCTGTATTGAGTACCTAACACTCATTTATTCATTCAATATTTAATTATATCTTTCCTTGTTAGATGTGCTTTATTTCCTGCAAGGAAGCTGTGAGGGGACCCCCAAGTGGTTAAGTTCTAAAGGGACTTACAGTATTGTCAGGAGACATGCTATAAAACTGTGAAATGTTGAGTAATAGTAACAATTTAAAACAGGAGTAGAAGAGCTATCACAAGGCAGCATTTGATTGATCCCCAAATAAGTGGTGCAGACAAGAACACTATGATCTTGAGATATTATACATTGATTTCAGGAGATTGAATTGGACTGAGCATAGCTCAAGGGGTAAACTGGTATAGAGAAGGCACTAACGAAAATTTCCACCAAAATGCAATGAGGGAGATCCTCTTGACAGGCAGGACTTGGGGGAGAAAAGGAAAGGAGAGAAAAAGATACTAGTTTATCTTTAATCCCATAAAGTAAGGGGGAAATTTTTATGGTGTTTGGACAGAAATAAGGTATAGTTGTAATCTCTCCAGCATTAAGTAGAAAAAAAATCAGAGACACAGAAATTTATTCATTAAAAAAAAATCTTTATTGAGTCCAATTTGTTCTCTTCTCCAGGGCTAGGGATAAAGTGGTGACCCTGAGAGCCACGGGCCCTGCTCTCTTCGAGGATAGGATAGAAGTGGGGCTGCATAAGGTGCTATGGGAGCACAGAGGAGAGACTGCCCAGCTGCCTTGATGGTTAGTAAAGGCTTCCTAGAGGAGGTGGCATTTTATTTGAGACCTAAATTTCAGGCAGGAAATAGCTTATTAAGGGGGCTAAGAGTACTGAAAAGATTGTTCCAAGCAGAGAAAACAGCATGCATTGTGGTCCCAGAGTGAAAGAGCACATGGTCTATTTTGCACAAGAGTAGTTTAGTTTGCTGGAGCCCACTGTTTGAGGCAAGAAGTCATGAGCTGAGGCCGCAGAAATAAGCAGGGGACAGATTATGCAGGATCTCAGGCTTTGGAGACAAAAGCAAGGCCTGGGGAAGAAAGGAGAAAAATACATTCTTGAAGGGTTTTATTGAGAGAATAGCATGAGATTTGCACATAGGATGCTATGTGAAAAGTAGATTGGAAGGGGCAGGTAGGCTAATCAGGAGACTGTTACAGTCATTCAGGCAAGAAAAAGTGGTGCTGAACTAGAGCATTAGCTGTGGGAATAGAGAGAAGGAGGACGAGTTTAACAGATATTTAAGAGTCAGACCCTGTAAGATCGATGATGGGTTGGATGTGGAGGATGGGAGAGCGGGAAGTGTTGAGGATATTTCCACATTTCTGGCTCTCATTGTATTACAATTACATTCTGCCTGTCACTGATTCATTGGATGAATTAATCTGGCGTGGACTCTCTAGGTGTTTTATTTGGCTGGGTGATCTATAGATGAGTGCACACCTTTCCACCCCCCAACCCCCATCACTGTGCTCATCCCTGTACGCTCAATCTCATTTCTCTCATAAAACCTTACCTAAATCCCAGGAAAACTCAAACTGGGGCTGAAAGTTTGTGGAGGGGGAAAATAACTAGTGGATTAAAGATGGTCATTTGATTCAACTTGTTTTTTGTTTGTTTCCAAAGGACACTTTTAATTTTTTTCCTGCCTTTGTCCTGATCCACAGCATGAATTCACTTTTCTAGATTTGTCTGCTGCTCACGGTGACACACCCGTGCTACTTGGAGAAAGAAACGAATAATTCTCTGCTTTGAGCCTGGCAAGGAGGATTTGATATTCTTTGCTCAACAGCTAAGAAAACATTATCTCCTCCCTTTCTAAGTGCATCCAGGATCCTTTTCCTAACAGATTGGAGAAAGGAACCATGGAAGGCTAGAGCTGACTCTGGATGGGGGAATCCCCTCCCTGCTACTTAGCTGAAAAAGTTGGCAGAGGTAAAATAAATATCATAGCAGAAATGTCAGCCCCCATGCTATTGGAGGTATCTGGCAGATGGCTCAGCTTCCAGTGGACAGAGAGGACACCTGGACCCCAGCACAGGAGCCAAGGAAATTATGCACATAATTAGCTCAGCTCAGGCTCAGGCCGGTGGGAATCTTTGGGAGACATCTTTTTAGACAGCACTTTATCCAGCTCCAATTATTTTAGAAAAAGCCTAGATCGTTTCTCTAACCCTTCCCTTTCTGCATCTGAAACCAGAGAATACAGCTTTAAGTATGCAGTGAAAATGGCAATGATGCTGGAGACAAGGATTTTGTGTGTCTCTGAGACCAACTAACATCCATTCCAAGAAAGCTTTCCGCACACGCTGGGGTGAGGTGTGACAGAAGCGCGACAGAGGCCCTCGTTTCCATCAGCTTTTCAAAAACATTCCCCAGAAGTTTGATCCTGCTTGGCAGGAGCTTCTTGCCGGCTGTGGTGGTGAAAATAACAAAGACTCCCCATTTGTGAGCTGTTTTTCATCTTGGTGGTACTTTTTGAAGTGCTGCATCATTAGCCAGGCTGGAAATGGTTTTCAAAGATTCCTTTGCCCAAGCAGGCAATGCAGGCTCAGAGAGGCTGCTGTTGGTGAACAGATGATGGTGCTTGGGGGCTTTGTGTCCTATGGGAAGGCTCAGACCATCCTCCTGTGGCTTCAGTGTTCCCTGCAAAGGGTGGGGCAGAGGCCCTCAGTATCTCCCGGGTCACTTAGTAATTTTTTTTTTTTTTGCAGTACGCGGGCCTCTCACTGTTGTGGCCTCTCTCGTTGTGGAGCACAGGCTCCGGACGCGCAGGCTCAGCGGCCATGGCTCACGGGCCCAGCCGTTCCACAGCACGTGGGATCCTCCCAGACCGGGGCACGAACCCGTGTCCCCTGCATCGGCAGGCGGACTCTCAACCACTGCGCCACCAGGGAAGCCCCACTTAGTAATTTTTGTCACAGACGTGATGGGGCAAGAAGGACATGTCACAGCAAATGGGATTGAAAGAATAATAACAAAGGTCATTCTCTCCTCCACTCCTGAGTCATAGTGTGCACTGGGAACTTGATGAGGTTTAATTTGTGACTCCCAACATTACCTTTGGTTTCACATCAGAAACTGAGCCCAGGGAAAACTCATAAAGTGGAGAAAGGGAGTCTAGATGCTCTCACTATAGAGATTTCCAAACCCTAACACCAATATTCTCAAACTTTGGTTTATATCCCTGTCGACTGGAAGATATGTTTTTTAGTTTTTTTTAATTTTTGAAAATCATTTATTTATTTGGCCATGCCATGCGGCTTGTGGGATCTTAGTTCTCTGACCAGGGATCGAACCCGTGCCCCTGCAGTGGAAGTGCAGAGTCTTAACCACTGGACAGCCAGGGTAGTCCCAGATGTATGTTTTGTTTTTTTTTTTGCGGTACGCAGGCCTCTCACTGTTGTGGCCTCTCCCGTTGTGGAGCACAGGCTCCGGACGCGCAGGCTTAGCGGCCATGGCTCACGGGCCTAGCCGCTCCGTGGCATGTGGGATCTTCCCGGACCGGGGCACGAACCCGTGTCCCCTGCATCAGCAGGCAGACTCTCAACCACTGCGCCACCAGGGAAGTCCACAAATGTGTTTTTAAAAAGTGGATTTTCAGGGTTGGCTTCAAAGTCTCGGAATCTGAATCTGCAGGTCGGGAACAGACCACCTGAACTTTTAAAAAGCAGCCCACGCACCGGGGCCATGAAATACACACAGATGTTTGACAGCCATTGTATTTAAGCAGCTGTTCTTGAGAATTCTGCATACCTTAGGTATCTGAGAGGCCTCAGATCTTGGCTATGTGCCAGCACAGTTGTTTGAGGCCTCCAGTGGAGGTGTGCTGGAGGCTTGGTCCAAAACAGAGGGCACTGTCAGGTAGATCCAGGTCGCTGCTGGAGATGCAGAGGGAGCTGTCAGGCCAGATCAGCCAGCTTGGAGTGCAGGCTCTGATTCTGAAATGTCAGAGCTGCTCGGGAAGCCTCTCTGGAGAGCTGCTGGCTCTCAAAGAATGGGATTGCATTGAATAAATTGTGTTGAAAATTCCGGAGAAGCAGAAGGCTTGTAGAGCACATTGGAAATTTTAATCACTTCCTCAGAGTGGCTTTGATTAACATCCTTTCTAGCTCTTCCTAGGTGTGTCCTAAGCCTCCCTCGTTCCAGCTGACAGGTAATTAGTGCCATGACTGGGGATTGGAGGCGCAGGCTGTTCAGATCAAGTAACATAAAGCGTGTGAAGATACTGCATAAACTCAAAAGACTGCAAATGGAAGGGATCGCGCCTATCCACCCCCATCCCATGGTTCACACTCCTGTCACCCAGGACCACCCGCAGCCTGAATACCACATAATTGCTCATGCTGTCCTCCCACTGCCTAGAATGCCCGTCTGTGCCGTGTCCACCTAGGAACTCCTGCTCTTTTCTCAAGGCAGAGCTCAAATGAAACTGATCTTGAGTTTCTCCATTCCCCCTGGCAGAGTTAAGCACTCGGTGCCCAGCTCTATGAAGGCCACTTGAAAAAGGCTGCATCACCTCCGGCACGTGGTGGCTGCTTGGGAACTATTCTCTTCCGTTATCTCATCATTTCGTTGTGTGTGTGTCTCCTTCAAGGTAAGAAATGAGCTTATTCTTCTCAGCATTCTCAATAACTATACAAAGCCTGGACTAGTAGATGCTCAGTAAATGTTTGTTGAATGAAAACAGTAAGTATCAGTCAGAAACTGGAAGACATGGGGTGGAAAGAAATGCCTTGCCATGCTATCCAGAGCCCTTCTAGAATGTTAGGTTGACCTAAGGTTTGATCTAAGAACTGTAGGAAAGGAACTGTTATCATTTCAATGCATAAGCCGCTAAGAAAATCCTGGCCAACATATCTAATTTGAATGTCATACAATCGTGGTTGTAAATAGTAGCACTTTTATGTCGTATTATTTTATAGTCAGAAGATTTGCCTCTTCATGCCTCAGTTTTCCTGTCTGCAGTGTGGGACAGAGCAAATCATGACTCTGATGAGTAATCCTGCCTTCCCTCCTTCTCTGATACATCTTTAGAAAAAGACAGCTGCCACAGGGGGCGTGTGTGTATAGATCTTAGGAAAACAGAGTCATTTGTCTCTTGTAGCAAGAAGCACGAAAGGCAGGGTTTGAGATGGAGAAAAAGAGAGTGAAAGAGAATCAGAATTGCTTTTTTCTTCCCCATCTTTCTGACACCACACTCTGCATTAATTTACCTACCCTGCAAATAAGAGGAGTGAACAGCACTTATTGCACTGCTAGCATATAACAGAGAGATTTCTACTCAAAGGGGGATCCTCAAACCAGCACATCGGTACCACCTGGGCACTTCTTTAAAAATGCAGAAGCTCAGGCCCCACCCCAGATCTACTGAATCAGAACTAGAATTTTAATAAGATCCATAGGTGACTCATATGCATTAAAATTTGAAAAGCCCAGGCAGAGAATCATCTTAAAGACATTTCTGAAAGTGAAATGAGAAGCAGGGAAGAATAGATAGGAAGGGCATTAAAAAGATACTCTGGGGCTTCCCTGGTGGCACAGTAGTTAAGAATCCGCCTGCCAATGCAGGGGACACGGGTTCGAGACCTGGGTCAGGAAGATCCCACATGCCGCGGAGCAACTGAGCCTGTGAGCCACAGCTGCTGAGCCTGCACTCTAGAGCCCATGAACCACAATTACTGAAGACCATGAACCACAACTACTAAAGTCCATGTGCCTGGAGCCTGAGCTCCGCAACAAGGAAGCCACCACAATCAGAAGCCTGCGCACCTCAACGAAGAGTAGCCCCCGCTCACTGCAACTAGAGAAAGCCCGTGCGCAGCAACAAAGACCCAACGCAGCCAAAAATAAATAAATAAATTTATTTAAAAAAAATAAAAAGATATTCCACCTATAGAGATATAATGAAATAGAATGCTCTCATTAAAATAACTAGAAAACTACTGTGGTGAGGTGATGAGAGAAAGGGAGGAAGGCTTTTATTTAGCTGCAGAATTACTCAGGGTGTTGACGCAGAAGACGAAAACATCAGTGTGTAAGCTCAGACCAATGCAGTGCACCCAGCCCAGCACAAGGAGAGAGGAGCCTAAACAGATATTGGAGAGTTGACAACTCCCTTAACCCTGTCCTGTCGGATCTCCCGTGGTATTCGTCCCCAGACCTGCCCAATCATTTACTCACCATAGCAAGATACCCATGACCTTACTCTGGGGGTTATGGTAGTGGGGAGTGAGGTCAGTGCATTCTAGTTCTGTTTTACGACTCCTCCTGTTTTCATTTAGTTGGAGTCTTAGACTGAATCCCCCTCCCTCAGCAAGCGTTGAGACCGGATTGCGGAGTCTCCCTGTGGGATATGAAGCACGTGTGTGTGTGTGTGTGTGTGCACTTGTATGTTTACACACACATGCACATCTTTACATGAGGTATCATTTACATACTATAAAACTCACAAATCTTGTGTTCAGTTTGATGAGTTTTGACAATTGTATACACACACTTATGTATATACCATCGCTCCGAAGAGTTTCCATGTACTCTTTGCATATTTCAGTACGCAAATATTCTTTGCATATTTCCATGTACTCTTCCATTTCTAGTTGATCCCCCATTTCTCCATCCACCCAGAGGCAAATAGTTCCTGATTACTATTCCCATAGATTAGTTATGCCTGTTCTTGGACTTCATAAATGGAATCATACAGTACAAACATGAAGTATGTACTCTTCTGTGACTCACTTCTTTCACTCAACATATGTTTTTGAGATCTGTCCATGCTATTGCACGTATCAGCAGTACATCCCTTTTTAATGCTAAATAGTAGTCCACTGTATGAAGATAATACAATTTGTTTATCTATTCCCTTGTCAGTGTGCATTGGGGTTGCTTAAAGTTCCTGGTTCTTATGAGTAAGGCTGCTTTGAGTATTCCTGTAGAAGCCATTTATGGACTTTTGTTTTGTTTGTTCTGTTTTTGTTTGTTTGGTTTGTTTTACTTTCTTGGGGATAAATAACTAGGAATATAATTTCTGGGTCATAGGTAGATGCATGTTTAAATTTATTTCAGCTTCTTTCATCAGCAATGCATGAAGTTCTAGTTGTTCCATGACTTCACCCATGTGTTGGTGTTATCAATCTTTTTGATTTTTAGCAATTCTACTAGGCGTGAAATGGTACATCACGGTGGTTTTAATTTATATTTCCCTGATGACTCGTGATGTTGAGTACTTTTTCATGTGCTTATTGGCCACTTATATATCACCTTCTGTGAAGTGTCTGTTCAAATCTGGTGCATATTTTTAAAAAATTATCTTTTATTGTTGATTGGTAGGAATTCTTTGCATATTTTGGATATAAGTCCTTTGTCAGATATATGTATTGCAAATATCTTTTCCCAGTCTATGGATTGCCTATTTATTTTCTTAATAGTGATTTTTGATGAGCAGAAACTTTTAATATTTATGAAGTACAATGATTTTTTAAATGTTTATGAAGTATCAGTTTTTTCCTTATATACCTAGTGCTTTTTGTGTTCCAGTAATCCTTGCCTTCCTCAAGGAGAAGAAAGATAGGAGAAGAAAGATATTCTCCTATGTCGTCTTCTTATAATTTTATGGTTCTAGCTTTTACACTTAGGTCTATGATCCATCCCAAATTATTTTTGTGTTGTGTGAAACAGAGGTTAAGGTTTTTTTTACCTTATATAGTTATCGTTGTTACAATACTATTTGTTAAAAACAATTTCTTTTCCCCATAGAATCAACTTTGGTCAAAACCTAATTGACTCTATATATGTGGAACTATTTTTGGACTCTGTGTTCTCTTCCATTGGACCTGTTTGTCTATCCTTATTCCAGTACCACACAACTTGATTACTGTATTTTATTGTAACTCTTGAAATCAAGCAGTGTAAGTCTTCTCACTTTCCTCAATTTTTAAAATATTGTTTTCACTATTCTAGATCCTTTATATTTCCGTAAAAATCTGAGAATCAGCTCAAATTTCTTTTAAAAAGTCTGTGACATTTTGATTGGTTTTTTTCATTGAATCTATAGATTAATTTGAAGGAAATGGCTGTCTTAACAATATTGAGTTTTGCAATCGTGATATGGCATATACCTCCATTCACTTAAGTCTTAAAATTTCTGTTGGCAATGTTTTGTAGTTTTCAGAGTAGGCATCTTGCACATTTTTCATTAGAGACATTCCTATATAGTTAATCTTTTTGATATTATTGCAAATGATATATTTTTAATTTTATTTTTCATTTGCTTGTGGCTACTATATAGACATTCAATTGATTTTTTAAAAAATTTATTTATTTATGGCTGCGTTGGGTCTTCATTGCTGTGCGAGGGCTTTTCTCTAGTTGCAGCGAGCAGGGGCCACTCTTCCCTGCAGTGCGTGGGCATCTCATTGCGGTGGCCTCTCTTGTTGCAGAGCACAGGCTCTAGGCATGTGAGCTTCAGTAGTTTTGGCATTCGGGCTCAGTAGTTGTGGCTCACGGGCTCTAGAGCACAGGATCAGTAGTTGTGGTGCACGGGCTTAGTTGCTCTGCAGCATGTGGGATCTTCCCGGACCAGGGCTCGAATCAGTGTCCCCTGCATTGGCAGGTGGATTCTTAACCACTGTGCCACCCGGGAAGCCCCCTCAATTGATTTTTATATGTTGAATTTAATTTATATTTGAATGTTGAATGACCTTTGTGTTCCTGGGATAAACTCACTTAGATTTTATTATCTTTTTATGGATTTCTGTATATTATTTGCTAATATTTTGTTGATAATATTTGCATCTATGTTGATGAGGGACTAATGGTCTCAATAGTCTTTCATTTTCTTATAATGTCTGTCTTTGAGATCAGGATTGTGCTGGCCTCACAAAATGAATTCGAAAGTGTTCCTAATTAGCTTGTATATTTTTTGAGTTTATGTAATATCAGTATTTCTTCCCTAAATGTTTGATTGAATTTATTGTTGAATTATCTGTAACTGGGTTTTCCTTTGTGGGAAGATTTTTGAATATGAATTAATTTCTTTTTGTTATCCTACAGATATATGGTTTTATATTTTCTATGTCTTATCAGTTTTGGTAATTTGTGTTTTTCCAAATTTGTCCACGAATCTAAATTGTTGAATATATTGGCATGAAGTTGTTCATAGTATTGTTTTATTTTCCTTTACTGTGTGTAATATCTATAGTGTGGTCCTCTCCTTCACTCCTGATATTGGAAATTTATATTTTCTCTTTTTTGTCTTTGATCAGTGTTTGGGGTACTATTGCTGCATAACAAATTATCCTTAGGAATATTTCCTTATTTCCATTGTGATTATTTCATTGGCCCATGGCTATTGTTACTTAATTTATAAATATTTGGAGATTTTCTAGATTGTCATTCATTAAATTAAATTTGACCATGGACAGAGAACATACTCTGTATACTTTGATCCTTTGAAATTTATTGAGGCTTGTTTAATTGGCACAGAATATGGCCTATATTAATGAATATTCTGTGTGTACTTGAAAACAATGTGTATTATGTGGTTTTTGGATATAGTATAAACTCTATAAATGTCAATTAGATCTAGGTGATTGATAGTGTTGATCAAATCTTTTATATCCTTATTTTTTTATCTATTTGATTCTATCAACCACTGTGTGATGAGTATTAAAATCTTCAACTAGGATTGTGGATTGTCTATTTCTCCCTTTAATTCACTCAATTTTTGCTTCATTTATTTTGAAGTCTTGCTATTAGGAGCTGCTTATGTGCTTTTGAAGGAATAGGAAGATGTCAACAGGATAATGGAAGATTGCTTGTAATCAGATGTGTTTGCCTATGATCCTAAATCGCCTTTGTCACCACACGAGTAAGGAAAAGAAAGAATGCTATGGGTGAAACCTGGCCATACTTCAGTGAAGGGACCAACTGGCTTTTGTTTTTGTTTGTTTACTCTGATTAGGTATTCATCTCCCAAAGACGTTAACTCTAAAGGCCTTAACAAGGAACTAAGACAATATCCAGACCCGGTCCCATGAACATGCTTCTAGGAATCTGATGAACAGCAACTACTTCTTTCCCACCTCATTACATTATAGCCTTGGGGTTTCATTTAAATATAATCAAATCAGACAGACAATTGGTTTTGCTATAAGCCAGAGGGACAGTAATCAAAATTGCTGGGGCTCCAGGTATTCTTTCTAAAGAGCATGTAAGACATTGCTGATGAGCATTTATAGGGATCTCCTGTGTTTGCCCCGAGACAGACCTAACAATAAACAGAGGAGTTCAGACCCTGACCTTAAAGAGTTTATATTCAGGCTGAGTAGGTGGCACAGGTTTTGCTATTTCAGGTGTGCAAAAAGGCTTACTGTGAGTTCATGACCCTGCTCTGGAGCCATCAGATGTATCACAAATACTTACTTTTTGTCTGTTATACAGTCTTTACCCAAGGCCATAGGGACAGCCAGTTCAGACCCCATACAACTTAGGAATTAGGCCTGACGATACCATTCTTTTTGCTATAGTGTCCTGGTTAAGAGCACAGACTTGAACCCAGGCTGCCTGATTTTTGAATCCTACCCCTGCATTTACCAGCTGTGTGATCTTGGCAAATTGCTTAGCCTTTTTGTGCCTCTGTTTCCTCTCAAATCATAGCTCAACAGATTATTGACAGGCTGAAATGAAATCTGTAAAGTGGGATCATCTATGATGATATCTATCTCAAAGGTTGTTACGAGGGTTAGGTGAGGATTATAAAGTGCTTAGAATAGAAATCTGAAAATATGTTTCCCAATCTCCTCGTTATATTAAAATAAGAAGGCAAATAGAAGGTTCACTCAATCTTTCAAATGATTATTTATTGTATGTGTCAGGCAACCATGCTGGGCATGGTTTTACCATGTAAAGTCACTCTAAAGCTCTACCACCATTTACTTTCAAAAATTTAGTAGCAGCTAGTATGTTCTACAAAATTTACAGTCATCTCTTTCATTCCTTCATTCCTGCAACAATGTGTTAAGTACTTACTATGTCTCAAGTACCAGGTTAAGCCCATTACATACAAGCTATTATTCAACCCTCAGAATGTATCTTCAAAGACCCTAACTTTGGTGGAATCTAAGAGTAAATTAACCATCAATGTTCCTTTCTCTGGGTCCCCTTAAAACAAGGACTGCTTGACCATCAATGTGCCTTTCTCTGGGTCCCCTTAAAACAAGGACTGCTTCCTCCACTCCCAATCTAGTCTCTTGGCAAGACTAACAGGTTCAGCCTGCCAATTGGTGCCTCTGGAAATAATGGATATTCTAATCTTTGAGTTGCCTGCAACTGATTAAAAAGGCAGTTTCAAGCCATGGGCAGAAAATAAATCATCAGAGTTAGAAGCAGAGGCTTTGCAATCCAACAGACCTGAGTTGGAGTCCTGACTCTACTCTTTTCTAGCTATGTAACCTTGAGCAAATTCTTTACCATTTAGTCATCCATCCTTTCATTCATTTAACAAATATTTATGAGCATCTATGTAGTTTCAGGCTCTGTTCTAGGCTCTGAGGATATAGCAGGGAACAAAAGAAACAACAATCTCTGCCCACAAGGGCCTTACATCCTGGTCGTCTGTGGCTCTATTTTTTTCATTAAAAATAAGGAAAGACAACAGAGCTTTCTTTATAGATTTGTTGTGAGATTAGATGAGATAATGTAGGGAAAGTGCCTAGCATAGTGCCCTGGAACATATTTAAAAAGTAATAATGTCAGGGAAAATGAAAACACCTTCCTGAATTTGATATTTTCAGACATCTCTTGACAGACTTAATAGCGTGAGAGAGTTGTCTGCCAGAATAGCAGTGATTTCTAGACTATCTGGTCTGAAGGTTGTTCTTCTTGGTCTCTTTTCCAAGGAGAGCTGCCTGACCAAAAGATGAAATTACAGCCAAGACCATTTACTATAGCAATTTAAATATATTTATGATAGTCTGTAGAATAAATTGAGAGGAAATTTCATTTACATCTTTAACAAGGAGCCAGCATTATTGACTATTTAATTGTCCACCCTTCATTGTTTATCTCAATCCTTCAGACAGATATTTGAGACAAGACTGAAGGTCAGCATGTCTCCTTTAAGCTTATTCTAAACCTAAATATTATTGCCTTATGTCTGACCATACACATAATAGTAATAGAGGGTTTAGTGGATAAAGATTAAGATGGAATGAACCCCCCTTCAACTCATAACAGAAACTACATATATCTGTAAATGTCCACTTTGCCTTCTCTCCTGTTACAGTGGAGAGACACTACCTCTGTCCTACAAAAGAGCAACCCCTTAGATCTGATTCCATCTCTTCTCTCTGCATCATAACCATTTATTTAGTCATCCATCTCGCCCTACTAGACTGTAAGCTTCTTAGAGGGAGGGACCAAATTTTACATTTTTCTATCTTTTGTTCATATCATAATGCCTGGCACATAGTTGGTTTTCAGTGTATGTTAATTGAATCAAATTGAAACAGCACTGATTTCCTCTAATTCATAGATTAATAGACTGTGGATTTAGTTTTATAAAGAGTTCTAAAAACACCTAAATAATGATGACAAAGTCATTTTAAAACACTTTGAGTGGAATTCAGCTAAAGTTTAAATCTTTTTACACCAAAAATTACATGAAAAGATGCTCAACATGGCTAATTATTAGAGAAATGCGAATCAAAACTACAGTGAGGTATCACCTCACACCAGTCAGAAGGACCATCACCAAAAAGTCTACAAATGATAAATGCTGGAAAGGGTGTGGAGAAAAGGGAACCCTCTTGCACTGTTGGTGGGAATGTAAACTGGTACAACGACTATGGAGAACAGTATGGGGGTTACTGAAAAAACTATAAATAGAACTACCGTATGATCCAGCAATCTCACTCCTGGGCATATATCCAGATAAAACCACAACTGGAAAATACACATACACCCCAGTGTTCATTGCAGCACTATTTACAATAGCCAAGACATGGAGGAAACCTAAATGTCCATTGACAGAGAAATGGATAAAGAAGATGTGGTACATATGTACAATGGAATATTACTCAGACATAAAAAACAATAAAATAGTGCCATTTGAAGCAACATAGATGGGCCTAGAGATTATAGTGAGTGAAATAAGTCAGACAGACAAATATCATATGATATCGCTTATATGTGAAATCTAAAAAAAGTGATACAAATGAACTTATTTACAAAACAGAAACATACTCACAGACTTTGAAAACAAACTTATGGTTACCAAAGGGGAAAAGTGGGGGGAGGGATAAATTAGAAGTTAGGGATTAAAATATACACACAACTGTATATAAAATAAATAATCAACAAGGACCTGCTGTATAGAACAGGGACCTCTACTCAATATTCTGTAATAACCTATATGGAAAAAGAATCTGAAAAAGAATGGATATATGTATATGTATAACTGGATGACTTTGCTGTACACCTGAAACTAACACAACAGTGTAAATCAACTATACTCCAACATAAAATAAAAATTTAAAACAATCTTTTTACGAACAACATGCCATCTCAAAACAATAAATTTATCATAGTTTCCAGTGAAGAAATCTTACTGCTAAAATCACAAAGAAGTAGGATCTGCCTAATAGTGGATACAGTTTCAATACTAAATACTTTATAATACCCCCTTATTACCTACCGCCTCTTTTCAGCTTATCTAGTTAAACAACTAGGCACAAATACTAGATAATCTGGTTGCACATTCTCTGCAACCAGAGAATTATTACAGTAACAAGAAGACAAACATTCTCTTCTACTTGAAGACATGATTTTATAATTTTCAATTGAGTGTGAAAATATAAAAAGACTTTAGAAGTGCTGAAACTTTTGGTTAGTTATTTCAGGAATAAAAAGTTAAAGGAAGAGTAAATATTTAGTCTGGAAAACTTGGGAGCAGGGGTGTGGGGCAAAGAATTGGGGGATTAAAGTCATTCAAGAACATTTACTGAGCACCTACTATGTGCTAGCCACCATGTAAGTCCTGTGGATACAGAGGTGAACCCTGATCTTGTGGAGCTGATATCTAAGTTGGGGGAGCACTTATTCAAAGAGGTTCTAATAATGTTGAACCTCAAAAGGAAAGGCTTTCATGCCATAGATTCCTGGAGCTTCTTGGCCCTATGCAAATGTGCACTGTCCCTTCCTACCTATGAGCTCCACATATTCAGAGGAATTAGGAGGGAAAAGCATAGTTGATCACAAAACAGGTGTTATTATAACCTTCTCTAGGGCATGGATTATCCATTTGTCTTATGTTTACATAAGCAAGAGAGGCTACTCAAGTAACTCTTCACTAGACAGAACGATATGTCCCAAAGTGACTATCTGTATTTACATATACTGAGGATTGGCTGGCAGTTTCCCTGCTAAAATTTAAAATATATAATAACAATAATAGATAAAAGAAAATAAATACTTTCTGTGTCAGCAGGCATCTCTAGAACCCATCTATCCCAAGATTATCTCAGTGAATATTAAATAAGATAATGTAACGTGCATAGCATGGTGCTTGGCATGAGGTCAGTATTAAACACAGAGATGGACACAGACACACAGACACAGACACACAGACCCACACGCAGTTCATTCCTCCACCACTTTGAGAAGTACGCTGCCCCTGTCTCTGAGAGAGAATATAAATCAGGCTTCTAATCATCTAGCACAGGCCATCAGCCCTGCCTCCTGCACATCTGGTATGTAAAACCTGTGAATCCCTCTTTAATCAACAGCTCAGAGTGACGGCATTTCTGACCCTCATCAGAGAATTCAACCAGAGATTGATTGCAATGTATCTCTTGCCAAATGCTTGCTGGGACAGTTGATATTTGAGAGAAACTGCCTAAGGGATATGTCACCGACATGAATTCTTCTAAGCTTTTTCTTTGAATTGTCATCAGAACACTTTACCTGGTCTACTTTATTGCAATCCTCTATAAAGTCCTTTGTTGAATTAAAATGTGCTGCTTCTTTATCTACTTTTTAGAGATAATAATTTATATTAAAAAGTATCTGCTTAGCATGGTACCTGGTCCATAGTAGGTCCTTATTAAGTATTTGAATATCAAAAGGGTAAATCTGTTTGAACAAGAATTGTGGGTTTTTTCCCCCTCAATACAGCCATAAGTGAAAATAACATCCATTAGAATTCCCTTTTTATTTCTTCTCTCTCTAGGGAACTGCTCTTCATCCTTCACATCTTAGCCACACAGCACCTTCTTTCTGGTGCCCTCTCCCTCCCCAGGCAGAGTCCTAAACTCTTTCTGCCTTACTCCTTCCTCTCTTACAGCACCTATTGCATGTTTTTGCAGTTGTTTGCACTATCTTCTCCTTGCTGGACTGTGAGCCACTTTACAATATGACTGTCTTTTTCATCTTTGTAGCCACAGTGAATGGCACAGAGTCTGGTCCACAAAGGGCTAATAAATGTTTAAACGTCAAAAGATAAATAAAGCAATTCAGTGTCCCTTATATAAATGCCAACTGAACACTTTTCCTTAAATTCAGTAACAGGAAAACTTGATTATTTCCAGTATATTTTTATTGAGTTTATGCTTTTTTCAAAACACTTTCCTGATATAATAGAGATCTTTGTGTTCCTTACCACCAAGGACGTCTCCATCAGGTGAGGGAGACAGACATATCTACAGGCATATTCAAGGCAATCTGGATTCAATGTTCTAACGGCAGTACACAGAAAGAGCTCAGGGGAGTGCGCGGGCAGCGTGGAAGAGATTAATTCCAACATGGAGATAAAGGAGGCTTGTTGCTTAAGACTGCCTTTGAATGGATAGAATTTTGACAGACAGATATGGGGATAAGAAGCAGATCCCAGGTAGAATGAATATTTCTTTACTTGTCTCTGACTCTGTGGTTTCTGAATACATGAACTGTATTTCCATCTTTGTATTTACAATACTTAGTACGGACTTGGCATATGACAACTTTTCAAGAGATGCTTGCTGGAAAATAAAGTTTACAAATATGGAGGTAAATAAAACTTGAAAGTTTGGTTGAAACCAAAGGGTAGCCATTGAAAGTTCTTGAGCTGGAGAGGGATGCAATCTGATCAGGGCATCTGTGAAGGATGAACTGGAGAGGAAAGAAATTGGACCAGGGGAACAGCTAGATGATACTTCAAAGGTACAGGTGAGAGTCAACAAGGATGTGAATTAAGCAGTGGAAGAGAAAGGAAGGGATGAGTGTCTTCTGGTTTTAAGTTTACATTTCTCTTACTCTCTTTTAAAAATCACCAAAGCAATAAGAAGGACTAGAATAAAACATGTGTTCCACCACTGGTGAAACTAGGAAAAGAGACATAATCCCAAACCACAATATATAAAGACAGAAACTGTTTGGAAGGTTGGGAATTGACTTGGCAGAGCAGAGAAAGCTTAAAAGATTAAAGTTAGAGGACTGTGGATGGGTATATCAGTGAGAAGCAATGCTGTTCATTCTGAAGAACCCAAAAGAGAACAAAAGCCTAGAGGTACTAAGTGCTATGGAAGGTGGAGGTGTATGCAGTTGAAAAAAAGAGGAATTCATTGAAAGTGTGTAAAAGGATTGGTTAGACCTCAAGGACCCCACCCTGTACCTCCAGGTGATTATCCCTCTCTCAGTTTGATGGGAGAGAAGGGATTTATTCTCTAAAGCAATTGAACCAGAAGGCCTCTGAATTCAGAGACACCAGGCATGGCAGAGAGCTTGGATGAGGCGGCCAACTGAAAAGAGAGGAATTACATGAAGGGCTGCATCTTGAATGGTGAGGTACTAAGTCCCCTTCCCCTACCCTATAGAAGACAAGCTGCCTTTACACCATCATGAGAGGAGACTGAAGCATCCTTCTCTGGAGAATCCCAATGGCCCTGGCAAAGGAGGAGGGAAGGGTGCGTGTGCGCACACACACACACACACACACACACACACACACATACGCGCGCTTCCCCAAGGAAAACATCCAGTCCGTAATTTGAACTCCAGCAGTCATCAAGCCTTGCCCAATCACAGAGGACTTCTAATCAGTCTTTTAGTGTCTCACTTTTAAAAATAAACAGAAAGTACAGGGTCTAGAAAGGCTGACAACATAAAAAGCAGAGAGAGAAAAAAAGAACTCCAAGAAAACAAGGAGCAGAAGAAAACTTACTTTAAGGAAAACAGTAATTAGCATCCTCAGATGCTATGAAAAATAAGAGAATAAGAAAAAGCTTTTGTAAATTAGCAATATAATTAAATTAAAAATTCAAAAGAAAAATTGGAAGATTAAGTTGAAGAAATCTCATTCAAAGTAGAACACAGGGACAAAGATATAAACAATAAGAGAGAAAAAGATAAGGAAATTGGAGGATTCAACCTCTGATATCAAACTAATAGAGGTTATAGAAAGACTGAACAGAGAAAATGGATGAAACAAAATTATCAAGGAAATAATTTGAGGACATTTTGGAAAACCAAAATACCAAGGTATTAAAAGACTGAAAAGTGTTCCTTCCAAAATAAAGTTTTTAAAAGGCTGCACCAGGACACATAATGAAATTTCAGTATGCCAGGGCTAAAGAACTGATAGAAAAATATTCCAGAAAGAAAAACAGGTTACATATAAAGGTTTAGTAACTAGCAGCTACCCTGGAAGTTAGAAGACAGTGAAGAACTACATTCAGTATTATGAAGAAAAATTATTTCCACTCTAGGAATGTATAATTAGCCAAACTATCAAGATTTGTGATGACAGAATAAAAATATTTTAGACATACAAAAATCTCAACAAACCTACCTCCAGTGTATCATGTCTGAAGAAGCTACTAGGCGATATGCTCCACTCAAGGCAAGAGGAAGCATGAGATCTGAGAAGGATGGGAGAAAGGTGAAGAAAATTTCCAGGCTAATGGTGAAGGAAAGTCTCAGGACAAGAGCCATGTAGCTGACTAGAGAGGAACCAGTCCATAGAACAGGAAGATTAAAGGCTCAGGAGATAATTCTCTAGGCAAAAATAATATATACATATATATTATCATACCATATATATATGCATATATATATATGGTATGATAGCAAACTGCATTTGGGAAGTCATTGGAGGAAATGGGAGGATTGAATACATAGTCATTGGTATATAGAATACTATGAAAATGGGAGAAAAAAGGCACATATTTACCCCGCAAAAAAACTACAGGTGAACAAGGAAGGAACCACAATAATAGTACACTACTTGATATAGTGGTCCCAATTAGGTTAAATATTGAATAATGCTTGAAATGAAATTGTGATGTAATTATTCAGATAAAAAGATAAAAGAGGAGATATCATGGGGTGAGTCTGAGAAAGGGAAGTAATCATTCGTTATCAGAGAAATTCTGTACATAATAATGGATACTGGAGAATCAAGAAAAAGCCATACAGGCTTATTATCTAGAATATAAAGGTACATACTGGAGGAAATAGCTAAAAGAATCGAAAGTGGCTACAGCTTGGCTAGGCTACTATATATGATGGTGAAGGTTATGCATTACACAAGTCTGGAGGGTGCCATTCCCATCGCAAAGTGTTTAAATGGTGCCCCCCAAATTGAGTTTTGCACAACCTACACAGCTTTATGCAGAAGTTCTGCCTTTTGGAAGCAGGACTAGTATGGGGCATGTTGGTGAGAGAATGGGATTGCTCTATTCAGTTATATACATTTTAGCACTATTTGCCTTTTAAAATTATTTAGATTTTTAAAAATCTAAAATAGAAAAGAAAGGAGAGGATGGATTTGAGATATATTTCTGAAACAGCTTATTGGGATTTGTCAGTCTCTGAGGAATAGGTGATGAAAAGAAGACAGTAAAGAGAGGGGAGAATAATCAGTTACATAGGGAGAAAAAGCAGAGGAAGTTAGAATCATAGAAGTCAGAAGGAGAGAGTTACCAGAAAGAGATAGTGGACAACAGCGCCACATGCTGGTCATCAGGAAATTATACATGTTTTGGTATAAGAAGTCCTGGGACTGAGCCTCACTCAGCTCCGTCACCCTCCCATCCACTGTTCCCTCATCTTTTTTTCCTTGTTTTTTACATCTTTATTGGAGTATAATTGCTTTACAATGGTGTGTTAGTTTCTGCTTTATAACAAAGTGAATCAGTTATACATATACATATGTTCCCATATCTCTTCCTTCTTGTGTCTCCCTCCCACCCTCCCTATCCCACCCCTCTAGGTGGTCACAAACCACCGAGCTGATCTCCCTGTGCTATGCGGCTGATTCCCACTAGCTATCTATTTTACGTTTGGTAGTGTATATATGTCCATGCCACTCTCTCACTTTGTCACAGCTTACACTTCCCCCTCCCCATATCCTCAAGTCCATTCTCTAGTAGGTCTGTGTCTTTATTCCCATCTTACCCCTATGTTCTTCATGACATTTTTTTTTTCTTAGATTCCATATATATGTGTTAGCATACGGTATTTGTCTTTCTCTTTCTGACTTACTTCACTCTGTATGACAGACTCTATCTAGGTCCATCCACCTCACTACAAATAACTCAATTTCGTTTCTTTTTATGGCTGAGTAATATTCCATTGTATATATGTGCCACATCTTCTTTACCCATTCATCCGATGATGGACACTTAGGTTGTTTCCATGTCCTGACTATTGTAAATAGAGCTGCAATGAACATTTTGGTACATGACTCTTTTTGAATTATGTTTTTCTCAGGGTATATGCCCAGTAGTGAGAAAAATAGTGATGATGATACCAACCTCACAACACCACTTTGCTGTTGCTCTCATGAAATATAGAGTGGCAATCTTGCTGGAGTAAGAAATCATTTTCAGCATCCGGTTTTATATCTTGGCAACACTCTCCTCAAACTAATCTAAGTATTACCTGGGGAAAGCACTATGCTATTAGAAATGATTTTATTTTCAGGGTTATATTAATTATTCCCAAAGCCCTTGGGAAGATGTTTTTCTTTTAAATTAGACTGGGGTTAAGCTCTACTTCTTTGAAGCGGAGAGCTGCAGCTGGGATTTCTGAGGCTTTTGGAGACCCCCATGGAAATTCTCTGGCCCTGAAGAGTAGCTGTAGGGGACTATTGGCCTCCTGCTGGATAGGGAGAATAAGCTCTTTCCTGCTGCAGGATTCCAGCTGCAAGATGAGCTTCCCTTCCTCTGGGAGTAGACACAGAACAGGGTCATTAAAGTGATGCTGTCTCAACTGAGTCCAGGTCTGGCTTTCAGGAAAGACAAATTGGATCTTGAGCCTGGGGCATCTAGCCTAAAGCCTGAGCCCATGAAAGAGCAAGGAATATCTGGAAGGAAGAAAAATCTGGAGTGGAGTGCTGTTCCAAATTCACCAAAATCCATATCCTCTTCTCGCTTCAGGAAGGAGTCCTTCTTGCATTGACCAACCCCTGTAAAACCAGGCAAGGCTGTGGAGGAAGTCCTTAGTGTCTCTCAGCACCAAGAGAATGCCTCCTGCTTCACGTTTTCTGGCTGCATGGAAAATAATAACAACGACAACAACATTAACAGTTTTATAGAGCATACTATATGCCAGGCACTGTCTTCAGCACTTTACTTAGATTAACTTTTGTACAGGTGAGGAAACGGAGGCACAAAGAAATTAAACAACTTGCCTAATATTAGAGACATGCCAAATATTAAAGGCTTTGTGCTTTGGCTAATGTTATTTCTTTATCCTGAAGTGAAGAGCAATGGAGTGATAGAAATTAGATGGGATTTGAAATAAAATTCATTTCTATCTGTCTAGTCTCTTTCCAGCTGTGGCAGAGATTGCTAACTGTCTTCTGGATATCAACTTTCCCTCTATCTAGAAATAACAGGACACTGACCTTTTTTTTTTTTTTGCGGTATGCGGGCCTCTCACCGTTGTGGCCTCTCCGTTGCAGAGCACAGGTTCCGGACGCACAGGCTCAGAGGACATGGCTCACGGGCCCAGCCGCTCCGTGGCATGCGGGATCTTCCCGGAATGGGGCACGAGCCCAGAACACTGACTTTTGTATGGACACATCACTGACAATCTAAGAGACTGTTTGATCATGTGACTAAAATTTAAAAATGATATATAGGTGAAAATGTTATGTGAGATTTCTGAAAATTTTCTTATATTGAATGTAGTTAGCCCTTCTTCCTCCTTTCTCCATTCTGCTCTTTGGAGTGTTGGTGTGATAGCTAGAGCCCCAGCAACTATCTTGCACCACAAAGTTGGGGACCACACATCAAGGGTGATGGAGCAGAGATCCTGAAAAATCCTGGGTCTCTGCTACCATGCAATGGCCATGTCAGCCCTGAATTACCTGCCTTTGGACTTCTGCCTCATTTACACTTTTATTTTTCAGGTTTTTGTTATTCATAGGAACTTGGGGTCCGATTCAACCACCAACTAGGTGATCACAATGCCATAATAAATTTAGCAGAGGAAAAAAAATAAAGCAGGTGAAACACCAACCTAGCCATAATAATTCTCAGTAGGACATTCATAGAACATTTAACCTTGAACAGTGAACCCTTCTTGATATGTCCTTTAAGATGCACTGTAACCATTTTTAAGGGTACTGTCTAGTAGTATTAAGTACATTCACATTGTTGTGCAAACATCGCTACTATCCATCTCTCCAGAATTCTTTCTATCTTGGAAAACTGAAACTCTGTACCCATTAAACAGTACTCTCCACTCCCCCTCTTCCCAGACCCTGGAAACCACCATTCTACTTTTTGTCTCTATGAACTATTCTAGATCTCTCATATAAGTGGAATCATAGAATATTTGTCTTTTTGTAACTGGTTTATTTCACTTAGCATAATATCTTCAAGGTTCATCTGTGTTGTAACATTTGTCAGAATTTGCTTCCTTTTTAAGGTTGAATAATATTCCATTGCATGTATATACCACATTTGTTTATCTATCATCGATTGATGGATAATTGGGTTACTTTCATGATTTAGCTCTGTGAATAATGCCGCAATGAACATGACTGTACAAGTATCTCTTTGAGATCTTTGCTTTTAAGTCTTCTGGGTATTCACCCAGAAGTGGAATTTCTAGATCATATAGTAATTCT
Source organism: Stenella coeruleoalba (assembly GCF_951394435.1). Taxonomy (NCBI): domain Eukaryota; kingdom Metazoa; phylum Chordata; class Mammalia; order Artiodactyla; family Delphinidae; genus Stenella; species Stenella coeruleoalba. The sequence goes on from NC_137169.1 coordinate 96,913,884, forward strand.
ATTTTTATTTTTCTGAGGAACCACCATATTGTTTTCCATAGCACCTGTACCATTTTACATTCATACCAACAGAGCACAAGGGTTTCCATTTCTTCTACGATTTCTTTCCTTCCCAACACTTGTTATTTCCTGGGGGTTTTGATAGCAGCCATCTTAATGGGTGTGATGTAGTATCTCACTGTGGTTTTGATTTGCATTTACCTAATGATTAGTGATATTGAGCATATTTTTGCCATTTTAATATAAGAGAATGTTATCTTTGTATTCTTTTTGGTGTAGTGGGAATGTGTGGGTATCACACCAGTGTTATCAAGTCTTTTGCATAAAATCTTTTAAAAGTCCAGGACACATCTCTGTTTATCTCACTCCATTTGAATGATGTCCATTAGACATCAGAATCACATTCCAACTTGTCCAACTCTTAGACAGTGAAAGGCATGGTCTGCACAAGCATTAGGAACTGAGATCAATATCAAGATCATGTAGCTTTTCTCATAAGCACTTCCTGTCCATAGAGTCTATAACAGGCACTCTTAGGTGCTTTCCTATGGCTTTGAGCTTTCTTAGGCAATAAGAAGTCTATGATAAAGTCATTTGAAAAATTCCTGGATGGCCTCCTCTGATTTCTGCTTTACATGTTTCTTCCCTGTCAAGCAAGGCACCAGGAGGGTAAGTGCTATATTTGCTGGAGCAGAGTGTGAATAAAATCATTTTAAGGTAATGGCAATCCATTCAGAGGAGATGAGAGGAGAAACCTCTCCTTTGAGGCATCTAAGGTTTAAAAGATTCTTTGATGGTAACAGCTCAAATAGAGCAAGAGAAACCTGGTGCATTTATTGCCTCTCCCCTGACCTCCCCAGCACAATCATAAGTACAGGTAGGCTCCAGGGAAGCTATGCAAAAATAAGTGAGGGGGAAAATGCATACATTTTACTCAGACCACAGCAAAAAAAAGGGCTGGCCACAACATAAAATGTACAATATAGATAGAAATGTAAGTTCCCTGAGATTCATTCTATGTACTACCATTCTGCACCACTGTTTTTTGAAGAAAGTACATTTGGCAAGGAGTTTTTTAAAAATTTAGATTAATAAATCTATCTGTGAAAGAATTGTCTATGGGAATCTACTCATTCCACAAAAACTTGAAACAAGGGCTCATTGGAATCACTGCCAGTCCTGGTGTTTAGATCTCCAGAGATGTTATTTGAGCCTGGAGAATAAACAATTTATCCTCAAAAGGAGACTGTTTGTCTGAGCAGACTGGGCAGTGTGTGGTAAGGCGGAGAATCTTCACCTTATCAGGAAAATGAATCAAAGCCAGGAGAAAGGAATTCTGTTCAAGCACGCTGTGGAGCAAAGGTTGAATGAGATAAGGGTGGCCCATTCACCACAACTGCAATCAAAATTCCTGTTTTTTCCTCTTGACAGTCACAGAAATAAATAGCAACCCCACGCCCACCCCCTGCCATGGAAAAAGAAAGTCCTAAAATGAAAGGTGACTTTAAGCATGTTAGTTTGAGGGGAACGAAGAGCTGACCTTTGAAAGCATGCTTTAGACTCTATTCTGGATCCCATTTGAAGGGTCCACACACAAAGTACAGCATCTGCCCTTTTAAGCATCCCTTGAGTGCTTTACTTGACTTGAACACTGAAAACTCTGCAGCAAAGGACCTTAAAACTCTCAGAAAACCTGACACACCAGAGTCTTTACCATAGGATCTCAATTGGTCATGTTTGAAGTGAGGATCTTTAGTTAACAAGGAGCAGCAAACACACACACATGCCACCCCTGGCCTTCTCATAGAGCAGCATAGCACGGGGCAGCGGGTGGGGATCATCACAGGGCCGACACTCTAGTGTAAGAGCCTGAGTTTTCATCCTGGCTGTACTGCTTCCTAGTTGTGAGTCTCTGGGCATATTATGTAAAATCTCTATACCTCGATTCCCTCATCTGTAAAATGGCAATAGAAATAATATATACCGACTAGTGTGCCTATGAAGATTAAAGGCGATCATTCATATACAGTGCTTAGAACTAGGGCTGGCATATGCCACATATTTAACAATTATTACCTATTATTACTAATTTTATCATTAGATGATTTATCCCTTGCTCCCAGTAAATGGCCCACATCTGCCTGGCCTCATTCCTCTGGTCTAAGGTAGTCCAACCAGTTCCTGGAAATGGAGTATCTTCAGGGTGTCCAGGTGAGATCACTTGCCTTGAGGAGAGACTTAGTTGGGACTCAGTCAAGGAAGAATTCCTCAGGGCTCTCTAAAGTGAGAAGGTAGCTCAAGAGCTTATCAGTGTAGCCCTCCAGGAGAAGTGACCCTCCCTGAGATTGTGAGGGAGGCTCTTCAGCCAGGCTGTGCAGTAATGGCCTTGGACCAGAGAAGGATTTACAGCAAAGCTAGCAAAACTTAGCTCCAGGGCCCTTAACTTGCATGGGCTTGCTCCAAGGCCCTGGGCAATGCCTGCCAATTTAATATTCATAATTTTATATTATTTTTCTTAAAGAGGTCTCCCAAATTATATAATCTTTGGACCCCACAAAATCTGAATCCATCCCTACATAATACTTGTCATGGAGAGAAAGCACATACATATTCTGTGGGGTCCTATAAATGGACTGAACGTAACTTTCATGGAAGCCATTGATAAGAATTCGCGGGGGGGGCGGGCAGGGAGGCTTCCCTGGTGGCTCAGTGGTTGAGAGTCCGCCTGCCGATGCAGGGAACACGGGTTCCTGCCCCGGTCGGGAAGATCCTACATGCCGCGAAGCGGCTAGGCCTGTGAGCCATGGCCGCTGAGCCTGGGCGTCCGGAGCCTGTGCTCCGCAACGGGAGAGGTCACAACAGTGAGAGGCCTGTGTACTGCAAAAAAAAAAAAAAAAAGAAGTGGGGGAATTTTCTTTTTGGCCTCGGCCAGCAGTTCTCGACTTCAAGATGTGCTGGAGGTATATGAGAATGATCAGATTTTCTTTCTCAAGATACACGTACTTGGTGGGGAAGAGTCTCATCAAGTTTTTTCCCCAGGTAATTTTAACACACTCCTCCAAATTGACTGACTTCCATTAGGCTGGATTATGGGGCTCTACTTCCCTAGAATATAGTCTGTTTTCTCTTCCACCTGCAGTGGAAGCTGTGGTGCATCACTCAGTTTCTCTCCCCCTCCCCCCAGGAGTATTACCTGCTGATAGCACACACCCAACAAGTCCCCTCCCCACCAGCATTGCCCTCAAGGGAAGGAACTTCATACCCAAGATTACACCTCCTGGTACGTTCAGGGTTCTAGTGAATAAAGGCTCAGTCCTCAGCCTCAAACTGCCATATCTCTGAGGGTCCATCTCCGTTTCAGAGCTCCTCATGGGACGAAGACCTCAGTTACAACTGCATCCTAGTTCAACTTCTCCCTCTATCTGTCCTGCTTCTCTCACTTTCTTACAAGTGCTGTTTCTGAGTGTCCTCCCCCATAAACCTCCTGAATGCAAGTTTCTGCTTCAGTCTGTTTCCCAGGGAACCTGACCCACGACATACTTCAATCTCCCTTATCCCCCCTGCCCCCACATCTTTACAGCATCCCAGAAGAGAAACTTTTAAAGTTATCAGAAATATGGTAAATTTGTGGGGCGTACATTATAGACATATGAAGTCAGCTATATAAATTCCTAGGTAAAACAAATTAAACTATAGAAATAAAAAGGATTATTTGGAGATGGTTTAAAAATAAACTAAACCAAATGCTTATAGATTAAAGAAACACATTAGATTAGATAAACTAGACAAAGTTCAAAATAAAATGCTAGAAGTCAAGATTTTTAGAAAGTAAAAAGAAATGAGATTAAGATTTCAAATGAAAAGCTAAAACCCAGGATATGAAAAGGTGAAAATGTATAGGATTTGAGGATTAGGAATAAAACTCAAGAACTAAAAGGAAAAAGAAAAAGAATTTAAGAATGATTTAAAAAATAAAACCAATTCCTCAAAAGGTGAAACAGAGAATTACCATGTGATCAAACAATCACTTCTAGGCATGTACCCCAAAAATTTGAAAGTAGGGTCTCAAGCAGATCCTTGTACACCCATGTTCATAGTAGCATTATTCACAATAGCCTCAAAGTGGAAACAATCCAACTGTGGATAAAGAAAATGTGATATACACATACAATGGAATATTATTCAGCCTTAAAAAGGAAGGAAATTCTGATACACGTTACTACATGGATGAATCTTGAAGACATTCTGCTAAGTGAAATAAGCCAGTCACAAAAAGACAAAGATGTATGATTCCACTTATATGAGGTGCCTAGAGTTGTTAAATTCACAGAGAGAAAACAGAATGATTGTTACCAAGAGCTGAAGGAAGTGGGGGAATGGGGTGTTGTTATTCAACGGTACAGAGTTTCACTTAGGAATGATGAAAAGTTTTGGAGATGGAAAATGGTGATGGCTGCACAATGTGAATGTTGTACCTAATACCACTGAATTATACAATTTAAAATTATTAAAATGGTAAATCTTACATTATGTTTACCACATAAAAAAGTCTCCCCCAAAGTTAAAAAATCAAAGCAAAAAGTTCACAGATTAGAGAAACATATAGTTAACTAAAAGGAAGAGAGAGGGGCTTCCCTGGTGGTGCAGTGGTTGAGAGTCCGCCTGCCGATGCAGGGGACATGGGTTCATGCCCCGGTCCGGGAAGATCCCACATGCCGCGGAGCGGCTGGGCCCGTGAGCCGTAGCCGCTGAGCCTGCGCGTCCGGAGCTTGTGCTCCGCAACGGGAGAGGCCACAACAGTGAGAGGCCCAAGTATAGCAAAAAAAATAAAAAAATAAAAGGAAGAGAGAGAGAGGATAAACCTGGTCAAGCTGACAAGCTTTGGCTCTGAGCAGAGCTCGGTGGAGTGATGGGGGGCAGTGCTCGTTCACGGAGGAGGTGGGAGCAACGCGGTGCCCCTGACCTCACCGCACGCCACGCTCATGTTCCTGCCAAAGGCACATTTTTCAGCTGGGTCTTCTAGCAACAGGGAACATGCATTCTGGGTCAGACTCCCCTTGAAACTTCTCAGGCACCTTCCATAATCCATGTTTAGAAGAGGAAGTGTTTCTGAGCGGGTCTCACCTGGAGGGAGAGACTCCTCAGCACAGAAATGGAGAGGGGAGCCTCAAGGCCAAGATGGAAGCTCCTGACTCACTCAACTATTTTAACCAGCACATTTGGGGGCAGTGCTACTTTAAGCTGTGTCTGAAGGAACTCTTTCCCATGGGTTGGAATGGAAGTCTTGGCAGCTATCCCTCTGCCTTCCTGACAATTGTCCCCTCTTTCCTGACATTCATCCCAGCCCATAGTTCTAGCATTGAGACTCCTTCTCACAGGGACACTTGGGTGATGAAGAAACCTCCGAGGAGGAAGCTGCTTTTCCGGGTCTGGAGGAAGTGGAAAGGCAAATTTGACCTGAATTTTACCTGGTTCTGTTCCCATGTGAACTGTGAGCACTCCCACCCAGCTGCAGCCAACACCAGTGTTTTTCTTCATTCCTTAAAACTCTAGATTTTCCAGGAAGACATCCTAAATTAATTCCATTTGTGATGTTTCCTTAAGATTCAGTAATTTATTTGTTCATTTCTTTATTCATTTAGCTATCATTTTATTCTATAAATATCTATTCAACAAATATTTATTGAGTGTCTAATATGTGCCATTGTGTTAGAAATTGTGGTTGGAATCTTAGAGAGGTTGATTCTAGCATAAATACTTCATTTTATAGGTAGGGATACAGGCCCAGAATTGCTTTATCCAATATGAAAGCCACTAGCCATATATAGCTATTTAAATTTAAATTAAGATTAATAAGTCAGTTTCTGAGTCACATTAGTTACATTTCAGTTTGTCAATAACCTGATGACTAATGGCTATCATGTTGGACAGTCAGATCTAGAACATTTCCAAAGGTTTCATTGAACCATAAGGGTCTAGAGAATTAAGTGAATTGACCTGGATCACATAGCCATTTTATAGTTCAAATAGAACACTGTGAACAACCATAATTTTCCAGTGTCTTATGTTTCTGCCAAAATAAAAATGAGACTGAGAATTATTCTAGTTGTAAAGACCAAAACATTTGGAAGAAAACAGAACAAAAATAGAGATGTATGTATATTAAAGTATCCAGGTAGTTGACTCCAGCTAGAGTAAAATATTCAGATATCCAGACTGAATGTTTTTATTCATAAAACAAGTTGTTACAAACCTTGAAAACATGGCTTAAACGATTACCCTGGGCCCCTGAGGTCTGTGCACTTATTTTAATTGCAGAATCACCCCTTTGGCTAAGATAGACTCCGACCATACAGACCCATCCCTGATGGAGCCAGACAGATCCGTAGGCTGCAGGGCCGTTGAGGTTTTCCATGGAGGACAGTGGCTGGGAACCCAGGGTTTGAGTTCTGTATCCAGCATTTGGATAAGTTTCTCAATTTCTCTGAGCATCAGAATCCTCATCTCTGAAATGAGTATAATACTACCGATCTGGCAAGGCCCTTTTGAAGGTCAAATGGGATGATTTATGTGAGAGTGCTTTGAAAACTTTAAAACATTAATCAGATATTCTTGTTAAAATGCCATTCCTTTCCCCTTGGGGCTGGACATTCCTGCCTCCCTCCTTGCTGCTTCATAATTAAACCCTCCCACACCATTGCTCAGACTTTGTGTGTGCCATTTCCACCTGTGCTGGGAGCGGAGGGCATGGCTCTTGACAGAAGAAGTACAAATTGTCCTGTTTTGTATTATTATTGTTGTTATTTTTGAGTTTCAAAAGCAACATTGCTGGCAAACAAAATAACAAATAAGGTGAAATTACTTCCAAGGGCCAGATTACTTCAGCCTACCTCTGTCCCTGACTGATCATCTGAGCCAGCTCAGGAAAGTCTGAATTTTCTTCTTCATTACAGATGCTAGATTGTTCTTATAGATGGGGGCCCAGCTGAGAGAGAGTAAGGCTAGTTTTCCATTTTTCTTGAAGATTCTTTGAGTAGGGATTGGGTCATGCCATCTGACGTAAACAGAAATGTCTGAACTGGTAGCAAGTACCCCCTAACTCCATGCAATGGTTTATTATGACTAGCACCGAAGGACGTTTCAAAGAACAGAAGGCTAGTGTGGTCTCCACACCTTCCACACAAAGAGGAGCTTCTATTATTTGTTCCCTTTGGTGTCTGTGTTGTATCAAGAATATTTACAAAAGTAACAATCACCACTGCCATGCATTGGATAATTCACATACATTATCTCATTCAATCTTGCAGAATAACCCAAAGAGGTAAGAATGATTAGTTTCCTCATTTTTACAGATTAATAAACTGACTCTTTGAAATAATTGTCTGCCTTAAAAAGTGCATTGATTAGACACTTGTACATTTACTCATTTATTATTTTTATTCTATTTTATTTTTTTGGCTACACCACGTGGCATATGGGAACCTAGTTCCCCGACCAGGGGTGGAAGCCACACCCCCTGCAGTGGAAGTGCAGAGCTTAACCACTGGACTGCCAGGGAAGTCCTACATTTGCTCATTTAAACAAATAACTGAAGACATGTCACTGTCAAACCAAGCTGATCATCACAAGATATCCAGTGTTGCCAGTAGATATAATTCTTTTCAGAGCAGAAAAACCCGATATTGCAGTTAGCTTATACATCTTTATGGTGGGTAAACATACAGTTTCAATCAATTGTTCTGAAATCATGAAAAGTCCTTGTGAGATCATCTAGAGGTGTGTGTTCACTGGGTCAGGGACTACTGGGACCCTATGGGGATGGCTGATCTGACCAAAATTAATGATCAGAACTCCCTTGTATCATCATCACAAGAGACTGCCAGACATTTAAAAACATTTTTTCCAAGTTGAAAATCAATTAGTTAAATCTTGAGGCTGAATTATATATTAGATAATGCTTATTTTCCCTTTTCTAATGTTAGTTAGAGCTCATTAAAGGCAAGTATCAGCATCACCAAGAACAATTATAGGGCTCTGCCTTGGGTCCTATTCTCTGCTCTGTTCACCTGGGTAATCCCACGCCATCCCAGGCTTTGAAATCCATCCATAGACTGATGATGTCCCAATACATATCTTTCTCCAGGCCTGACATCTTCCCTGAGCTCTAGATGACTTGATCTTTACACCTGGATGCCTAGCAGGTATCTCAAGATATCAAGTCCAAACAGAGCTCTTGATCTCGCCCTGCCCCCAAACGTGCTCCTTTGCTGCCTTCCCTACTTCAACAAATGGGATCACCCTCCTACGGGAAAGTCAAGTCAAAACCTATAGATCATGCCTGATTCTACTCTTCCCCTCACTGTACATTCGATCCTGTCACTTCTGCCTCCCAAATGCAGCCCACAAGTCTCTCCTCCTTTCCACCTTTCCGCCTCTTGCTCCCGACCAAGCCAGCACCATCTATCCCCAGACTGTCCTAAAAACCTCTTGTTTCCTCTGCGTCCACTCTGATGAACTTCAAATCAAAGGACTGTAGGTAACTGCTGGGTCATTGTCTTCAAATTAAAAATGAGAGGGAGCGAACAAAAATGCCAGAAGGAAGAATCAAAGTTACTGTTAAAGAAAAAACAATTTCTTGTCAAAATAGTGATTTCTTGTGTGTGTGTTTATGGGGGTGGTGGTATTGACTGGGATGAAGCATGAAGAAAACTTCGGGGCTGTTAGAATATTCTATATCTTGATCCAGGTGGTGGCTCTGTGGGTGTGTGTGTATATATATATATATATATATATATATATATATATATATATATATATATATGTAACTAATACTTCAGTTTTTAAAAGCTCAAAAAGAAAGAAAGAGAAAGGAAAGAACTTCTTGCCAAGATTCTAAAGACAGTTTGGCAGCACATAAAGGGATGTTGTGGAAACTACTTTCCTGGCTTCTTTTCAGAATGAGATGGAGTCCTAGATGCCTGGGGTGTTCAGTGCCTAGAATTAAAGAGGTATAATCAGAAATTACATTTTTTATGCTTAATTCTACCCTTGACCTTGTGCTAGGTGCATCATGATGAATATTTAATGAGTCACTTAGCATTTCGTCACAGAAGAGTATTTAAGGACATGATGAATAGTTAATATGCTGAACGGAGGGAGGTTTGAGAGTATCCAGCCTAGGCCGTCCTCACTGTGGAAACAAATTACTGTGGGGCTCCGTTGGGTCAAAAGCAGCCATCTGTTTATCAGACCTTTCCTGATATGCCCAAAAGCCACTGCACCCTTCAGCTTCAGAAATAAGTCCACCCAAAGCAAAACCAGGCTCTGGTGATAAAAGAATGCCTTGGAAATGTACACTTATGGAGGAACACAGCAACACAGCCTGTGGAACCCCAAAGAAGCCAAATTGACTCATGGTTTTCCTTTTCTCTGTTCCTATTGGCCAACCATGGGATGAACAGACCAATAGTCCAGTGTGCAGCTGAGTATACCTGGCCTAGGTGTGTTGTCATCTGCAGGCAGGTGCGGTGCTTGCCAGATTGGGTGGGGTGGGTGTGTAGGAGATGGGTGTTTAGTGTGCAGCGTGACAGCACAGTAGTTAAAGCCTGGTCTGCAGAGTTCAAGGCCCACTGCTGCCACTTCCTAGGTGTGTAACTCTGGGTAAGCTTCTGAATCTCTGGTCTCAGATTCCTCAGCTGTGCAGTAGGGAGTTGGGCCGGGGGGCCTCTGAGATCCCTCTGACCTTGACCTTCCATGGCCCCAATTCCCCACACTCATCTCTGCCCGCAGCAGGTAGTCTGGTCTGAGTAAGAGGCTGTGATGGGGGAAAAGAGGCGGAGGGCTACTGCTGTGTGCATATGTTTGAAGACGCCTCAAATGACAAAAGTGTCGGAGCAAATCTTTCTCCTGTCTTCGCCAACATCGATTTTTCCAAATGTGGGATCAATGCACTGTTGAGATGGGGAGGGGAAGAGTACACGATGTTCTCTGAGACCACAGAGGGCAGGCCCTTGCAGAGCTGTCTCCTTGCATCGCCAGGCTTTGTGACTTCCTGGGGTTTCTGCAGGCATGATCAATGCTGACAACACTGTCTGAGAAGGATGGGAGGTGGGGGGAAGCATGAGGAAGCACTGTTTTCTCTGGCTTGGAGTCCAGGGACAGATGCCATTTGACTTCTAGTCACAGCTTCACTACTTCCTGTCTCTGGAACCCTGAGTCAGTCCCTCTCAGGGCCTCAGTTTCCTTCTCTCTCAAAGAAGATAATTGTATCTGAGGTTATTCTGGAGCATTAAAGGGCACATGGAAACTGCCCGTTGTCAACTTCATGAGATGCCTGTGTTTTTTCCTCTTCTTGGGAAGTTTTCAGTTCTCAACTGAAACTATTCACAAATACCCCCCAACCTTTGGTATGGAGACTAAAAGCTTTGGCTTCTCGGGGGTACAGTTGTGCCACAGTGGCAAGAGGATCTAAGAGCATAGCCAGGACTTTCTACTTGGCATCCAAAGCAGGGTCTGGGTGAGGAGCATGTAAATCTGTACTAAAAACTTCACTCAGCGGGAAAGACAGTATGAGGACCAGAGCTTGATGTTGGATGCACAAAGGTAAGCTGATGGTCCAGAAGGGAAGGCAAATTGGTTAGACAATGGCAGTCTATGGTGGAGGGCGTGTAGGTGCTATCGGTGCATAGAACAGGGACATCAAACCCAGGCAAAGTGGTGGCAGGGAGAGAGCAGGGAAGTGTCTTCCTGGAGAAGATGATGGCAAAGCTGGGTCCCAAAGGATCGGTGGGAGTTAGCAGGAAAGGGAATTCAAAGCTGAGAGTATTGCATGTATCCAGTGCAAGAAGTGGCTGGAGTGTAGAATCTGCTGTGGGGTATATGGGGCATTGGGGGAAACCAGAAGTGGCACCGAGAGAAGAAGGAAGGGAGCAGAATAGAATTTTCTTCTGACTTCCAATTTAAAAATGCTGTAACTATCATGACAACCAGAGAGGGTAAGTGATTTGCCCAAGATCGTACTGGGGAAAAAAAGACCCCAAAGTGTGTTGGGGATGAGGTGGGCATGGATATGGCTACAACACTGCTCCCAAGACTGCCTGCCAGAGATTTTCCCATGTTGCCTCACAAGAGGCGTTTCATAGCAGGTTAATAATACACTAAACGTGAGGTATTTCCTGATGTGCCACATTTCCTCTTCCAGGAGAGACTAATTAAACTCTGGGGACAAGAAGTGTGTGTGTGAGAACACGGAGTGAAATCAGGCTAATCTGACATTTCACACTCTTTCCGTGACCTTGGCTGCTAACTTCTATTCAGTGAATCTTGGTTCCTCATTCTTCATGCAGATGCCTTCCTGAGGCTTGAGCAGTAATCATTTTGGAATGGGATAGACAAGTCCCAGATTAAAAAAAACTCCCCTCCCCAGCAGTACTGCCCTTCAATAGGAACTAACATTTTCAAATGCAAGAAATGAAAGCTCAGACCAGCTTAGTAATTTCCCCCAGAAGATACCAGTAAGCCAAGGGCGAAAGGAGCTAGAACCTGGCTCCCTGTTTCCTGGTCCAAAACACTTTGCCCTATGCCTGCCTGGGGTAAAGGCGCTGTTTTATCCTGCCTGTGTTAGAGGTGATAGGGAAGTCAGAAAGTTATGTCACGTGTGTGGAACCACTCTGGGCCTTCTCTGCATGGCCGTAGATAACCCCACCTATTAAATCCCTGCAGAGGCACTGAAGTACAAGAGTTCCGTTGCCATCCACCCCAAACCCCACTCTGACCTTTGTTTTCACTATCAACACGGTTTAAAAGGTAAAATAAGCGAGGAGGATCTAGGACATGGGAATGCTAATTTAAGAATTACTCCACTTTATGCCACCTAATGAAGGACCGTCCACATGTCCGACAACTAAATCTGCCCTGATGGGGGCGCTCAATTAGAGCCAAAGCTTTCAGGGGTCTAAGATGTGAAAGCGTAGCAGCAACACAGAAGAGCAAACCAACCGCTCATCTATTTTTTTTTAAACATCTTTATTGGAGTATAATTGCTTTACAATGGTGTGTTAGTTTCTGCTTTATAACAAAGTGAATCAGTTATACATATACATATGTTCCCATATTTCTTCCCTCTTGCACCTCCCTCCCTCTAACCCTCCCTATCCCACCCCTCCAGGCGGTCACAAAGCACCAAGCCGATATCCCTGTGCTATGGGCTGCTTCCCACTAGCTATCTATTTTATGTTTGGTAGTGTATATATGTCCATGCCACTCTCTCACCTCACCACAGCCTACCCCTACCCCTCCCCATATCTTCAAGTCCATACTCTAGTAGGTCTGGGTCTTTATTCCCATCTTACCCCTAGGTTCTTCATAACCTTTTTACTTTTTTCTTAGATTCCATATATATGTGTTAGCATATGGTATTTGTTTTTCTCTTTCTGACTTACTTTGCTCTGTATGACAGACTCTAGGTCCATCCACCTCACCACAAATAACTCAATTTCGTTTCTTTTTATGGCTGAGTAATATTCCACTGTATATATGTGCCACATCTTCTTTTTTTTTTTTTTTAACATCTTTATTGGAGTACAATTGCTTTACAATGGTGTGTTAGTTTCTGCTTTATAATAAAGTGAATCAGTTACACATACACATATGTCCCCATATCTCTTCCCTCTTGCGTCTCCCTCCCTCCCACCCTCCCTATCCCACCCCTCCAGGCTGTCACAAAGCACCGAGCCAATATCCCTGTGCCATGCGGCTGCTTCCCACTAGCTATCTACCTTACTACGTTTGTTAGTGTGTATATGTCCATGACTCTCTCTCGCCCTGTCACGGCTCACCCTTCCCCCTCCCCATAACCTCAAGTCCGTTCTCTAGGAGGTCTGCGTCTTTATTCCTGCCTTACCCCTAGGTTCTTCATGACATTTTTTTTTCTTAAATTCCATATATATGTGTTAGCATACGGTATTTGTCTTTTTCTTTCTGACTTACCTCACTCTGTATGACAGACTCTAGGTCTATCCACCTCATTACAAATAGCTCAATTTCGTTTCTTTTTATGGCTGAGTAATATTCCATTGTATATATGTGCCACATCTTCTTTATCCATTCATCCGATGATGGACACTTAGGTTGTTTCCATCTCCGGGCTATTATAAATAGAGCTGCAATGAACATTTTGGTACATGACTCTTTTTGAATTATGGTTTTCTCAGGGCATATGCCCAGTAGTGGGATTGCTGGGTCATATGGTAGTTCTATTTGTAGTATTTTAAGGAACCTCCATACTGTTCTCCATAGTGGCTGTATCAATTCACATTCCCACCAACAGTGCAAGAGTGTTCCCGTTTCTCCACACCCTCTCCAGCATTTATTGTTTCTAGATTTTTTGATGATGGCCATTCTGACCAGTGTGAGATGATATCTCATTGTAGTTTTGATTTGCATTTCTTTAATGATTAATGATGTTGAGCATTCTTCCATGTGTTTGTTGGCAATCTGTATATCTTCTTTGGAGAAATGTCTATTTAGTTCTTCTGCCCATTTTTGGATTGGGTTGTTTGTTTTTTTGTTATTGAGCTGCATGAGCTGCTTGTAAATTTTGGAAATTAATCCTTTGTCAGTTGCTTCATTTGCAAATATTTTCTCCCATTCTGAGGGTTGTCTTTTGGTTTTGTTTATGGTTTCCTTTGCTGTGCAAAAGCTTTTAAGTTTCATTAGGTCCCATTTGTTTATTTTTGTTTTTATTTCCCTTTCTCTAGGAGGTGGGTCAAAAAGGATCTTGCTGTGTGGGCTTCCCTGGTGGCACAGTGGTTGAGAGTCCGCCTGCCGATGCAGGGGACACTGGTTCGTGCCCTGGTCAAGGAAGATCTTACATGCCGCGGAGCGGCTAGGCCCGTGAGCCATGGCCGCTAAGCCTGCACGTCCGGAGCCTGTGCTCCGCAATGGGAGAGGCCACAACAGTGAGAGGCCCGCGTACCGCAAAAAAAAAAAAAAAAAAGGATCTTGCTGTGATTTATGTCATAGAGTGTTCTGCCTATGTTTTCCTCTAAGAGTTTATAGTTTCTGGCCTTACATTTAGGTCTTTAATCCATTTTGAGCTTATTTTTGTGTATGCTGTTAGGGAGTGTTCTAATTTCATACTTTACATGTACCTGTCCAGTTTTCCCAGCGCCATTTATTGAAAAGGCTGTCTCTTCTCCACTGTATATTCTTGCCTCCTTTATCAAAGATAAGGTGACCATATGTGCGTGGGTTTATCTCTGGGCTTTCTATCCTGTTCCATTGATCTATCTTTCTGTTTTTGTGCCAACACCATACTGTCTTGATTACTGTAGCTCTGTAGTATAGTATGAAATCATGGAGCCTGATTCCTCCAGCTCCATTTTTCGTTCTCAAGATTGCTTTTGCTATTCAGGGTCTTTTGTGTTTCCATACAAATTGTGAATTTTTTGTTCTAGTTCTGTGAAAAATGCCAGTGGTAGTTTGATAGGGATTGCATTGAACTTGTAGATTGCCTTGGGTAGTAGAGTCATTTTCACAATGTTGATTCTTCCAATCCAAGAACGTGGTATATCTCTCCATCTATTTGTATCATCTTTAAACTCATCTTGATTTGCCTTCCTTTCCCTTCCTTTGCATCAAACGAACATGCTCTATATCCATGGGCGTCAGTAGGGAGTGACATTTCCCAGCCTGGGATGATGCTTGGCTAATACCATTGTCCCTCTGTCCCAACCCCTCTCCCACACCCCTTCCTTCACCCCCTTCTCTCCTCAGCAGACAAATCATGCCCTGGACAGAAATGTCTAGACACCTGCGTGGACATAGCCTGCGGCAAGGGTCCTGAGCAGCAGGAATGTCTGTAATCATCATGATCTCCAAGATCCTGGGCCAAGCACCAGGGAAACTGAATTGGGAAGAGCTGCAACGCAGCGTTCTGGAGGATTCTCCCCAGCACGCTGATTGGTGGGCTTAACAGCTGCTGACTCAAGATTTCCTGCGGTGACGCTCTGCCCTCTGGTGGTAGATCTGTAGAAATTATTACATCCCCTTGGTGGCCTGATTCCAAGATCATCTGTGACTTGAGCCGCAAACCTGAGCTGGGTTTTCTTAAAAGTCACCAGCAAGGGCCCTGTTCCCACCAGCTACCTGGAGGAGACAGAGAAGCAGCATGAGCGGGGATGGTTAGGAAAGAATGCTGAACTGGCTACCCGGACGTTGTTTAAACAACAGCAGGCTTTATCTAAAGGAACGGTCTCCCATAACTCCTGTGGTGACACAGCGGGAAGGACTGGTCCTAGACAATAGTGTTAATATGGCCTTTTTTTTCTACCTCCCCCATCCCCTCAGTCCTCTAAGTCTCTCTTCCTCTGTCTCCTAGGACCAGGACTTGTCAAGACTGTGCCAGAGAGAGATTTTGGTGGATTGCAGAACACACTCATTAGCTGCACTTGTAGGAAGAATGCTCCAGGTTGATCAGGTAGATTCCATGCTATGTTAACCCTCTTTAAAGTTAAAAATAATCATAACAACAAATTCTTCTATAGTGCTTACTCTGTGCCAGGCAATATTCTAGTCTATTGTCATGTGTGTACTCATTTAATACTCACAACAGCTTTAAGAGGTAAAAAAACTGCTTTACCCCCATTCTATGGGTGAGGAAACAGACTCAGAGAGGTTAAATATCTTGTCAAGTAGAAGTAGCAGAACTGGAGGTTGAGCTTAGAACATCTCTAAGCTACTCTACTATCCTGCTTCTCTTACTTCTCCTGACTCAAAGTAGTAGGTCAGTGGAGGCAGACAGCCTGTACACAGAGAAGTGATTAGGGTTAGAGACTAGAATTACCTGAGGGATTCCACAAAGGGAAAAAGCCAAAGGCTGGGTGGCCCCTCTGAAACAGATTCTGCAAGGGAAGTGTCATCTGAGATGGACCCCATGAGGGCCAGTCTCCAAATAGGATTGTAATAACAATGGCTTCCATAAGGTGAATCAAGGATTGACAAATTTAGGGACTTCCCTGGTGGCCCAGAGGATAAGAATCCACCTGCCAATGCAGGGGACACGGGTCTGATCCCTGGTCCAGGAAGATCCCACATACCATGGAGCAACTAAGCCCGTGTGCTACAACTACTGAAGCCTACATGCCTAAAACCTGTGCTCTGCAACAAGGGAAGCAACTGCAATGAGAAACCCATACACCACAATGAAGAGTAGCCCCCGCTGCCACAACTAGAGAAAGCCTGTGCGCAGCAACAAAGACCCAACGCAGCCAAAAAAATTAAAATTAAATTAAATCTTTAAAAAAAATTAGGGGAGGACCTTCGAGATGGCGGAGGTGTAAGATGTGGAGATGACCTTCCTCCCCACAAATAAATCAAAAATACATCTACATGTGGAACAACTCTTACAGAACACCTACTGAATGCTGGCAGAAGACCTCAGACTTCCAAAAAGGCAAGAAACTACCCACGTACCTGGCCGTGTGGCTGACAGGGACTTGGTGCTCCGGCCAGGTGTCAGGCCTGAGCCTTTGAGGTAGGAGAGCCGAGTTCAGGACATTGGTCCACCAGAGACCTCTGGGCCCCACGTAATATCAATCGGCAAGAGCTCTCCCAGAGATCTCCGTCTCAACACTAAGACCCAGCTCCACTCAATGACGAGCAAGTTCCAGTGCTGGACACCCATTACCAAGCAACTAGCAAGACAGGAACACAACACAACCCATTAGCAGAGAGGCTACCTAGAATCATAATAAGTTCACAGACACCCAAAAACACACCACCAGACGTGGTCCTGCCTACCAGAAAGACAAGGTCCAGCCTCATGCACCATAACACAGGCATCAGTCCCCTCCACCAGGAAGCCTACACAACCCACTGAACCAACATTACCCACAAGAGGCAGACACCAAAATCAATGGACACTACGAACCTGCAGCCTGCGAAAAGGAGACCCCAAACACAGTAAGTTAAGCAAAATGAGAAGACAGAGAAATATGCAGCGGATGAAGGAGCAAAAAAAAAAAACCCACCAGACCAAACAAATGAAGAGGAAATGGGCAGTCTACCTGAAAAAGAATTCAGAGTAATGGTAGTAATGATATCTAAAATCTTGGAAACAGAATGGAGAAAATACAAGAAATGTTTAACAAGGACCTAGAAGAACTAAAGAGCAAACAAACAATGATGAACAACAAAATAAATGAAATTAAAAGTTCCCTAGAAGGAATCAATAGAAGAATAACTGCGGCAGAAGAACGGATAAGTGACCTGGAAGATAAAAGAGTGAAAATAACTACTGTAGAGCAGAATAAAGAAAAAAGAAAGAAAAGACTTGAGGACAGTCTCAGAGACCTCTGGGACAACATTAAACACACCAACATTTGAATTATTGGGGTACCAGAAGAAGAAGAGAAAAAGAAAGGGTCTGAGAAAATATTTGAGGAGATTACAGTTGAAAACTTCCCTAATATGGGAAAGGAAATAGTCACTCAAATCCAGGAAATGCAGAGTCCCATACACGATAAATCCAAGGAGAAACATATCAAGACTCATGTTAATCAAACTGTCAAAAACTAAATACAAAGAAAAAGTATTAAAAGCAGCAAGGGAAAAGCAACAAATAACATACAAGGGAATCCCCATAAGGTTAACAGCTGATCTCTCAGCAGAAACTCTGCAAGCCAGAAGGAAGTGACAGGACATATTTAAAGTGATGAAATGGAAAAATCTACAACCAAGATTACTCTACCCAGCAAGGATCTCCTTCAGATTTGATGGAGAAATTAAAACCTATACAGACAAGCAAAAGCTAAGACAACACAGCACCACAAAACCAGCTTTACAAAAAGGAACTTCTAAGCTAAAGGAACTTCTCTAGGCAGGAGACACAAGAGAAGGAAAAGACCTATAAAAACAAACCCAAAACAATTAAGAAAATGGTAATAGGAACATACATATCAATAATTACCTTAAATGTAAATGGATTAAATGCTCCAACCAAAAGACATGGACTGGCTGAATGGATACAAAAACCAGACCTGTATATATCCTGTCTACAAGAGACCCACTTCAGACCTAGGACACATACAGACTAAAAGTAAGGGGATGGAAAAAGATATTCCATGCAAACGGAAATCAAAGGAAAGCTGGAGTAGCAATTCTCATATCAGACAAAATAGACTTTGAAATAAAGACTATTACAAGAGACAAAGAAGGACACTACATAATGATCAAGGAATCAATTGAAGAAGATATAAAAACTGTAAATATTTATGAGCCCAACATAGGAGCACCTCAATACATAAGGCAAATGCTAACAGCCATAAAAGGGGAAATTGACAGTAACACAATCATAGTAGGGGACTTTAACACCCCAGTTCCACTAATGGACATCATCCAAAATGAAAATAAATAAGAAACACAAACTTTAAATGACACATTAAACAAGGTTGACTTAATTGATATTTGTAGGCCATTCCATTCAAAAACAACAGAATACACTTCTCAAGTGCTCACGGAACATTCTCCAGGACAGATCAAATCTTGGGTCACAAATCAAGCCTTGGTAAATTTAAGAAAATTGAAATCGTATCAAGATTGATCATATCTTTTCCAACTACAATGCTATCAGACTAGATATCAATTACAGGGAAAAAAATCTGTAAAAAATACAAACTCATGTAGGCTAAACAAAACACTACTAAATAACCAAGAATTCAATAAGGAAGTTAAAGAGGAAATCAAAAAATACCTAGAAACAAATGACAATGAAAACATGATGACCCAAAACCTATGTGATGCAGCAAAAGCAGTTCTAAGAGGGAAGTTTATAGCAATACAATCCTACCTCAAGAAATAAGAAACATCTCAAATAAATAACCTAAAGTTACACCTAAAGCAATTAGAGAAAGAAGACAAAAAAGCCCCAAAGTTAGCAGAGGGAAAGAAATTATAAAGTTAAGATCAGAAATAAATGAAAAGGAAATGAAGGAAACTATAACAAAGATCAATAAAACTAAAAGCTGGTTCTTTAAGAAGATAAATAAAATTGATAAACCATTAGCCACATTCATCAAGAAAAAAGGGAGAAGACTCAGATCAGTAGATTTAGAAATGAAAAAGGAGAAGTAACAACAGACACTGCAGAAATACAAAGGATCATGAGAGATTACTACAAGCAACAATATGCCAATATAATGGACAACCTGGAAGAAATGAACAAATTCTTAGAAAAGCACAACCTTCCAAGACTGAACCAGGAAGAAATAGAAAAAACAAACAGACCAATCACAAGCACTGAAATTGAAACTGTGATTAAAAATCTTCCAACAAACAAAAGCCCAGGAACAGAATTCTATCAAACATTTAGAGAAGAGCTAACATCTATCCTTCTCAAACTCTTCCAAAATATAGCAGAGGGAGAAACACTCCCAAACACACTCTATGAGGCAACCATCACCGTGATACCAAAAGCAGACAAAGATGTGACAAAGAAAGAAAACTACAGGCCAATATCACTGATGAACATAGATGCAAAAATCCTCAACAAAACACTATCAAACAGAATCCAACAGCACATTAAAAGGATCATACACTATGACCAAATGGGTTTTATCCCAGGAATGCAAGGATTCTTCAATATCTGCAAATCAAACAATGTATACACCCTGTTAACAAATTGAAGGATAAAAACCATATGATCATCTCAATAGATGCAGAAAAAGCTTTCAACAAA
Source organism: Stenella coeruleoalba (assembly GCF_951394435.1). NCBI lineage: Eukaryota > Metazoa > Chordata > Mammalia > Artiodactyla > Delphinidae > Stenella > Stenella coeruleoalba. The sequence goes on from NC_137169.1 coordinate 96,933,619, forward strand.
ATTCAACACCGATTTATGATAAAAACCCTCCAGAAAGTAGGCATAGAGGAAACTTAGTTCAACATAATAAAGGCCCTATATGACAAACCCACAGCCAATATCGTTCCCAATGGTGAAAAACTGAAACCATTTCCACTAAGAGCAGGAACACGACAAGGTTGTCCACTCTCACTACAATTATTCAACATAGTTTTGGAACTTTTAGCCACAGCAATCAGAGAAGTGAAAGAAAGAAAAGGAATCCAAATCAGAAAAGAAGTAAAGCTGTCACTGTTTGCAGATGACGTGATACTATACATAGAGAATCCTAAAGATGCTACCAGAAAAATACTAGAGCTATCAATGAATTTCACGAAGTAGCAGGGTACAAAATTAATGCACAGAAACCTCTTGCATTCCTATCCACTAATGACGAAAAATCTGAAAGAGAAATTAAGGAAACACTCCCATTTACCAGTGCAGTAAAAAGAATAAAATACCTAGGAATAAACCTACCTAGGAGACAAAAGACCTGTACTCAGAAAACTATAAGACACTGATGAAAGATATTAAAGATGATACAAACAGATGGAGAGATACACCATGTTCTTGGATTGGAAGAATCAACATCGTGAAAATGACTCTACTACCCAAAACAACCTACAGATTCGATGCAATCCCTATCAAACTACAAATGGCATTTTTCACAGAAGTAGAACAAAAATTTCACAATTTGCATGGAAACACAAAAGACCCCAAATAGCCAAAGCAATCTCGAGAAAGAAAAACGGAGTTGGGGGAATCAGGCTCCCTGACTTCAGACTATACTACAAAGTTACAGTAATCAAGACAGTATGGTACTGGCACAAAAATAGAAATATAGATCAATAGAACAGGATAGAAAACCCAGAGATAAACCCATGCTCATGTGGTCACCTTATATTTGATAAAGGAGGCAAGAATATATAATGGAGAAAAGACAGCCTCTTCAATAAGTGGTGCTGGGAAAACTGGACAGCTACATGTAGATGACATTTTTTTTTTTTTTTTTTTTTTTGCGTTACGCGGGCCTCTCACTGTTGTGGCCTCTCCCGTTGCGGAGCACAGGCTCCGGACGTGCAGGCTCAGTGGCCATGGCTCACGGGCCCAGCCGCTCCGCGGCATGTGGGATCTTCCCGGAACGGGGCACGAACCCGTGTCCCCTGCATCGGCAGGCGGACTCTCAACCACTGCACCACCAGGGAAGCCCCTCGGACAGCTACATGTAGAGGAATGAAATTAGAACACTCCCTAACACCATACACAAAAGTAAACTCAAAATGGATTAAAGACCTAAGTTAAGGCCAGACACTATAAAACTCTTAGAGGAAAACATACACAGAACACTCTGACATAAATCACAGCAAGATCCTTTTGACCCACCTCCTAGGGAAAGGGAAATAAAAACAAAAATAAACAAATGAGACCTAATGAAAATTAAAAGCTTTTGCACAGCAAAGGAAGCCATAACCAAGACAAAAAGACAATCCTCAGAATGGGAGAAAATATTTGCAAATGAAGCAACTGACAAAAGATTAATATCCAAAATATACAAGCAGCACATGAGGATCAATATTAGAAAAACAAACAATCCAATCCAAAAATGGGCAGAAGGCCTAGATAGACATTTCTTCAAAGAAGATATACAGATTGCCCACAAACACATGAAAGGATCCTCAACATCACTAATCATTAGAGAAATTTAAATCAAAACTACAATGAGATATCACCTCACACTGGTCAAATGGCCATCATCAAAATTCTGTAAAAAATAAATGCTGGAGAAGGTGTGGAGAAAAGGGAACCCTCTTTCACTGTTGGTGGGAATGTAAATTGATATTATGGAGAACAGTATGGAGGTTCCTTAAATAACTAAAAACAGAACTACCATATAACTCATCAATCCCACACCTGGTCATATACCCTAAAAAAGCCATAATTTAAAAAGAGTCATGTACCAAAATGTTCATTGCAGCTCCATTTACAATAGCCAGGATTGGAAGCAACCTAAATGTCCATTGAAAAATGAATGGATAAAGAAGATGTGGCACATATATACAATGGACTATTTCTCAGCCATAAGAAGAAACAAAATTGAGTTGTTTGTAGAGACATGGATGGACCTAGAGTCTGCCATACAGAGTGAAGTAAGTCAGAAAGAGAAAAACAAATACCATATGTTAACACATATATATGTAATCTAAAATAAAGAAAAAAATGGTTTTGAAGAACCTAGGGCCAGGACAGGAATAGAGACACAGACGTAGAGAATAGACTTGAGGACACAGGGAGGGAAGCTGGGATGAAGTGAGAGAGTGGTATGGACATATGTTAACTACCAAATATTAAAATGTAGCTAGTAGGAAGCAGATACATAGCACAGGGATATCAGCTTGGTGCTTTGTGTCCACCTAGAGGGTTGGGATAACAAGGGTGGGAGGGAGACACAAGAGGGAGGAGATATGGGGATATGTGTATATGTATAGCTGATTCACTTTGTTGTACAGCAGAAACTATCACACCATTGTAAAGCAATTATTCTCCAATAAAGATGTTAATTAAACAAAAATAAAAGGAACTGACAAAGTTAAGTAATGAGTTAATATTAATGACTGTTAAGTAATCTTATGTAAGTCATTTAACTACTCTAAGCCTCCTATAAAATGGATATTTAGGGACGTAGATATAGGACTAGATGTGTTCTAAGGGTTAAATGTTAATTACTTGTGCCACCTTTATTTAAGAATTAACCACAATTTCCTGGGTACCTACTATGTGATAGCCTCTGGGCTAGTTACTGGGTTTTTTGATGCTGATAAGATAAAACTTTTTCTGAGAATCCAGATTTTTCATGGTGAAATAGTAGCTTTGAAGTCACAAGATTAAACAGGAAAGAATGTCACAGGGAGAATTTCTTAGAAAATATGTAAACCTAACTTGCTGTTCCAGCCTCCATTTGAGATCACTGACTTGTAGGAACCTTTCTGGACTAGCTCACACGCCCACCAAACATACACTAGGCAACCCTATTATATATCCTCATAGTATCTTGTATTTCTCCATAAAATTATGTGTCTCATGCTTATATTCCCTGTTAAACACTAACTTCCAGGAAAGTCTGGATTGTGCTCACCCGACATCCACAGTGTTTATCATTCAAGTATATTTGTGGGAGGAAGGAGAGAGGAAAAACAAGAGGTCCTGGCTATTCCCCAGGGAAACAAAATCTATTAATCATGAAAGAGAGAAAAAGACAAGTGTCAGAGAGAAGAGAGAAAATGTTTCAAGGGTCCAAAGAGGGGGAAGGCACTTCCTCTCCATACTTGAATATTTTCATTGAAGCTAGAATGAGAGAATATGTATGTTTAGAGAGTATGAAGGGTGTTGGGATCTTGAAAAATTTGAAATCACATATGCAATTGCTTTGCAAGTCTCATGAATGATCTATTTCCCCTTACACTGCTGCCACTTGTTGGAGATAACTGAATATATTCAAATCTGTTTAGACACTTTGAATATTGATATTATCTGTCAGATTCTTTACACTGTCTGAAATTTAGTTTTCATATTTTCATGTCTTTAATTAAGACTTCCAATGTAGGTGATAATATAGAATGGAACAGGGTAGATAGTCCTCTTCCTCAGTTATATTTTTCTTTTAATCATGATTCTTTGGTTAAGGAAATTTAATCAGCCCAAAGTCCACCTATCTTTATTTGTATATTTCACAATCCCAATGACAAATAAGAGTTTAAAATATAACAAAGGGAAAAAATACACAATGTATTACCTACCAAAAAATAAGATTTAAATAGCCTTATCCTTCGGTATGCAGGCCTCTCACTGTTGTGGCCTCTCCCATTGCGGAGCACAGGCTCCGGACGCGCAGGTTCACCGGCCATGGCTCATGGGCCCAGCTGCTCCGCGGCACGTGGGATTCTCCCGGACCGGGGCACGAACCTGTGTCCCCCGCATCGGCAGGCGGACTCTCAACCACTGCGCCACCAGGGAAGCCCAATAGCATCATTCTTTGATGATCACAAATAGGTGATGGAGGACAGTGAAATGACATCTTCCAAGGTTTTTTAGAGAAATGGTTTCATACCCTGAATTTTACACTTGGTCAAACTATCAATCAAGTGTGAAGGTATAATTTTTTTGTGTGCTTGCTTTAACTTTAAAGAACTTAACATTTTACTTTCTATATCCCCCATCTGAGAGAGCTTCTTGAAGATACCAAAGAGGATAATGTGGGGAGAATAAAAGGATCCAATCCAAGGGCCATTGGAAGGAAAGGAAAACTAGGATGAGGGCTTTCTGCAGCCCATCTGGCCACATACTTGAGAGACTCAGAGGGCCTCCAGAAGGATGTATTTAAGATGTTTTACAATAATAGAAGAGTGATGTGCTGCGTTTTCACTTATAAATTCAACCAAAGAGAAAACATGGAAGAGATGAGTAAAACGATGAAGAAGAAGGTCAGTGGGATCCTCCCAGACAAGATAAGAGTGATGATACAACTGACGAAAAACTGGAGGTGAGATGGGGAATGGTTGGGGGAGGGGTGGCAGGGAAGGAGATATTCTTATTATACCACCCTATTTATGCACTAGAAATAGAGGATTAATAGATCATTGACATACACGGGTAACCAATAGATGAGCTATAGTAGTCATTTAAAATTAACAATGAAATTAACTGATTCAATGGAAAATTTGGTAGAAAGTAAAGTAGGTGAATGAAACTGTTTTATCACAGTAAGAAATCAGTAGATAATGTCTGATGTTGGAAAAATGAGAAATAAGATTAGAATACCATAGTATTTCAAAGATTTAATAATAGAAAAAAAAGTGATTTCCTTGGGAGATTGAGCTGGGAGTGTAGATGGGGTCTGGGGATTGTTGCTTTTTATCATAAACTCTTGTATTCTTTGACTTTGTAAGCAGATATAAAGAATAATTTGATTTAAAACATTTTAAGGGGAAAAAACTATTATAAATATCTGAGCTTATTAGAGACCTGCCTATGCAGCTTCCTTGTTGCTTTAAACACTGATCTATTTTATTTTTGTCGGGATTATCTGTGATTAAGTAGTCAGATTTCTATTTTTTTTTTAGAACCACAGCTGCCTCCCTCACTCCCTTCTGCTTAAGGGCTGAGAATGAAATTATATACATCCTTTTCCAGAATTGTTTGAAATGGTTGAATTGAAGATGAAGAAAAAAATCGCACCCTCATCCCTAGAAGATCACACCCTCTTTTCTTTCACTAAAAGTCACTACCTCAGGGGACATCTTTCTTGAACGTGTTTTTCAAGTTACTCTGAGCTTCATAAGATTAGCTGTTGCACACATAACACGCATGATAGTAGTAATAATACTAAATAATTGCTCATGTTTATTAAATGACTCTATGGGTCAGGCATTGTTCTAAGGAGTTTCAAATATCATATCATTTTAGCCTGATAATAGCCTATGGGGGCAACTAGCATGGTGGTTGTGTATAGACTCCAGGATCCACTGTCTGGATATTGATCCAAGATCAGCCATATACTAGCTTGTATCTACAACTTACTTTTTTTTTAATTGAAGTATGGTTGATTTACAAGGTTGTGTTTGTTTCAGGTGTACAGCAAAGTGATTCAATTATGCATACATATATGTCTATTTTGTCAGATATGCAAGAACTGTTCCAGGAAAATATGTTTCCAGCTCTTTCTTTGAAAAAAAAAGCAAAATAAATGCATGAGTTTCAGTAGTACATTATTGTATTCATTAAGTCTATTAAATAAAATATTGCTTTTTAAAAATTGAAAAAAAAATTTAAAAAAAGGATTGACAAATTTTAACTTGGAAAGTCTTAAGTTCCTTGAGAATAGGCGTTGCTTTAATAATGACCAATGTTTAGCAGTGCTTTGCACTTGGTAGTTGGATAGTAAATGTTTGCAGGATGTAGAATGGATAACAATAATAACTAACATTTAATGAGCAATTATAATATACCAGGCAGTCTTCTAAGAGCTTTACGTAGATTATGTCATGTAACATTCACAACATCCCTATGATGTATCTTGTTTTCACTGTCATTCTCATTTCATAGATAAGGAAAGAGAGGCACTAAAGGTTGAATAATTTCCTATGGTCACATAGAGAATAGAGTGAGGATTTTAACTCAGGTAATGTGTCTCCAGTGTCTGGTCCCCTAACTACCATGCTTGCTGTCTTTCTGGGTCAGAAGGAGTAAGATACTAGTGATTAAAAAGTCCTCAGGATGCCCACTCTGGACCAGTAATTCTTCCTTAGAGGACTATTGATGGGATTCAGGGATTCGAAGTACATTTTCTGGGGAGAAAGACATAATGATAGCAGATAATATTCATGTGCTTGCCAACTGTTGAACTGAGTTATTTTAAACCTCAGAGCTCCCCTATGAGATAAGTACTATTATCATTGGCATTTTGCAGAGAAAACTGAGGCATAGAGAGGTTAAGTAGCTTGCCCAAGGTCACCTAGCCAGTAAGAAGTAGAACTGGAATTTGAATCCAGGTGGTCTGGCTCTTGACTCTGGGATTGTGACCGCCATGCTATACTGCCCAGAGACTCTGTTGAGTTAAAAAGGAGCTATCTAGACCTATTACTCTAGAAAATTTTGGAGGGAAGTTAAGTCACTTGTCCTTTTTTCACCATACAAAAACTTAGGTTTTCCTATAAGCAACTAAAGTAATGGGAAAATCTCAAAGTGGAAAGGTGTATTTCTAGCCCAGAATCAGTGTGGAGAACATATTGCTGAGATTCTGGAGGACAAAGGAAAAAACAGAGTAATCTGAGCGAGACTGTAGAACAACCGGCCCAAAGCAGCGTTCACTGTCATCTCTACCTCCTTCTTCTCTTTGCTTCTCTTTGCTTGGTCTGATTCACCTCCTTTGACCCCCAAGTGGTGCACAGTGAGCAGTTCAGTTGTTTTTCTCCTTTGACAATCACAGACCAACTTCAACCTGAAACTGAAAGACAAAGAGCTGGGATCCCAGTGGCTAATAACATTTGCATCTTCCTCCTCCGGCTAGGGAAGTGCCTTCAAAATGAGTTCCTGGACATAAATTATCCAGCTGGACACACAGTGAGCACAATTCTGCAACAAAAAAACTGCATTGGTTAAAAGCTCATTTTCATTATTACCTTTGTATCTCCTTTCCTTGCTACCTTTTATTTATTATTATTATTATTGCGGTACGCGGGCCTCTCACTGTTGTGGCCTCTCCCGCTGCGGAGAGCAGGCTCAGCGGCCATGGCTCACGGGCCCAGCTGCTCCGGCAGCATGTGGGATCTTTCTGGACTGGGGCACGAACTCGTGTCCCCTACATCGATAGGCAGACTCTCAACCACTGCGCCACCAGGGAAGCCCCTCCTTGCTACCTTTTAGTCTTCTAGGTGATATGGAGGAGAGGAAACATACTGTATAGGAGATTCAGAGCCTAGAGTAGAGAGTTGTTTGTTTGTTTGTTTTATTGTGTTTCTCTCCAGAAAGCCTCATTAAGTAATGAACATTTTCATAATATTTGGTGTGTGTGCAGCATCATCAATCTCAACATCTCCTGGGGAATTGGTAACATCATCGATCTCAAATTTTGAGTGAGGTTTCATCCCACTTCTGCAGGTGATCACAACATTGTCTCATTTAAAGTACACAGCAAGCCTATGAAGTAGGTGCTGGAATTATCCCTAGCTTGCAGATGATGAAACTGTGGCTAAGAAATTAACTTGCTCAAAGTCACATAGTTAAGAAACTGTATTTGGACAGAGGCTCAAATCATTTGAACTCCTGAGGTCAGGTCTAAACTGTTCTGCTCAATTTCCCAAGTAAGGGACTTTGGACTTTATCAATGAAACAACATTGAAGAACTTTAAGTAGGAGAACATAATGTTTTGCCTTTTAGAAAGATCTTTCTGGAACTTGTGGACAATGTGAACTGGCTGTGTAATTCCTTTCCCCCCAAACAGATAAGACATTATAGATACAATTTCACTTATAATAGGAGTCTTGTGTAAAACAAGAAAGCAAAGTTCCCAGGTGCTGGAAATGAAGAGGGACCACAAAACTTGAGAAGAAAGCAGGAAGTGAAAGTTGAGTGTATTTAGGGGTATCAGAGCCAGATAAATGTCAGGGTAATGGGACTTTAATGGTGGCAGAGGAATGGCTGATGAGATCAAGGCCTCAGCATGTCAGACAACTGGAAATAAATCACCCACATAAAACTGGGAGTCACTCATCTGTGAAAGAAGAGGTAGACTTTCTTTGTTCTATAGCCCAGAGACACCACAAGGAAGCTTGATAGCCTCATGGAAATATGGCTAGAAAGTTAATGGAGGAAAGTTAACCCCTCCAGCTAGATCAGCATAAATGATCTCCATAGTTGCACACCCCAGGAGTATGGAAATTCAGAGTCAATATATATTATAAAATTCCTCTGGAACCAATGAAACCTACAGGAACACAATAAGGAAATTTGAAACTTCCTCCCAAGATTGTTCCTAAGTTCTAGGACCTGAAGGACTCCCATGGAAAACAACTCTCTTTAAAGATGAGCTTATGATATAAAAAAATGACAAGGCACAAAAGGAAACAAACTGTCTTGAGAGGGTGTTGTAAAGAGCAAACACAAAGAACTACAGTTAGTAGGACAAGCTGAGAAAGTCTTTAAATTAGGTGAGCTCGAAGAGCAAGAGTAAACTCCACAAGGCAAGAGAAAGACATTGTGGGGAAAGAGTCAGTAAACTGAAAAAGATACAAAGTTAAATTCTAGAAGTTTCACAATTTGCGATATACGTACACATAGTTGCAGACATTTAGGTAACAGGTTACACTGCCTACATAAGTAGCTATATTCCCTGTGATTCTTGTCTTTCCTAAAGTCTAGAAATAGGGCCCAAGTAAGTGTGTTTTTGGTGGTGGTGATGGAGTCTATCCCCTGCACAAAAGACTGACTCTGCTGGGTTAAAGGAAGTGTTACAGGATTTGGGCAAAGGCTGGTGGTTGACTCACAGCTCACAGTTCTTGATGGTCTAAGCTACATCCACTCTTCAAACTGCTTCAAGGTATCCTCAAAGCAGACTTCAGCTCCCTAAGCCTTCCTAAAATCCTCATTGATTAGTAGGAGTTGACACCACCAAGCCAGTGGGAAACCTGATTTTAATGCAATGCAATAGATAAGCTCAGCAGAGGGAGGAGTAGCAGAGCATTGGCTGCCTGGGGATTGGCCTAGTCAGCATAAGGATGTCACCCATGGAATTCTGAGGTCATCTCTCCCTATGCTGCACATGTAAATCACGCTCATGAAACCAGAATGTCGAGTATCTGCTTTCAGGCCCAATGTGTATTCAGTTGCCCATTCGTGCAGCAAGTTTCTGATATACATAATAGGTATTCAATAAATAATTGTCCAATGAATAAACAATGGATCTTGGACTATACCACACTCTCACTCTGGGCTGTCAATAATTCTTGGTTTTCTGGAATTCCTGGTGGTCCAGTGGTTAGGATTCCGTGCTTCCACTGCAGGGGGCACAGGTTTGATCCCTGGTCAGAGAACTAGGATCCTGCAGGCTGCGGTGTAGCCAAAATAATAATAATAATAATAATTCTTGGCTTTCTGCCCCTAAACCCATACTATTTAGAGTGGTGGTCATATTGCAGTTTATCCTCTCCCCTTCACCTTTAGGGAGTTTGTCTCTCAAAATCACATTCCCATACTCAAATTCACTCTCTAATCATCTACTGGTTCTCCTTCTTCAAGATCACTTAGCTGGGGTAGTTATGAAAGTATGAAAGCACAGAGTGGCCCCAACATGATATTCCTAATCTGTTGAGACATTGTGGATGGCCCTACACTCAGACTTCTTAGAAAGGGCATGTAGAGAATATAATGCAGATCCTGGAAGGCCTCAGGAAGGGCCGTTATTCCCCTGCTGGCTGTGCCCACGTGTTATGTGAGGTACTTTTTCTCTTTTCCAGATGTAAGGTGGCTCAGATATTGGTGAAGGCTTCTTACACATAGCACTTTGGACTTCCAACAATAATCGTTCAACAGTCTTGGAGATTTGTGAGATTTCATCCTTAAATGGGTTGTATCTCTTTTAACAGAACCTACTTTTTTTTTAAAGTTCAGGTCTTCTATTTATTTATTTATTTATTTATTTATTTTTATTTGGCTGCCTTGGGTGTTCGTTGCTGTGCACGGGCTTTCTCTAGTTGTGGCGAGTGGGGGTTACTCTTTGTTGTGATGCATGGGCTTCTCATTGCGGTGGCTTCTCTTGTTGCAGAGCACAGGCTCTAGGCACGTGGGCTTCAGTAGTTGTGGAGCATGGGCTTCAGTAGTTGTGGTGTGTGGGCTCAGGAGTCATGGCCCACAAGCTCTAGAGTGCAGGCTCAGTAGTTGTGGCGAATGGGCTTAGTCGCTCTGTGGCACGTGGGATGTGGGATCTTCCTGGACCAGGGCTCGAACCCGTGTCCCCTGCATTGGCAGCAAGCGGATTCTTAACCACTGCGCCACCAGGGAAGTCCCTAGAACCTACTTCCGAAAATGTTATATACTGCTACCAGATGGAGATAGAGAGAGTCAAAGTTTCATTTTGTGTATGTAGCAATTTTTGAGTGTTATGTTATTTATTGAACATAGGGTTAACTTATTAATCCTTTACATATGTTAGCTCACTAATATTTATTTAGCTATTTAATTAATTATATTATCCACCATATAAGGGAGATATTATCAACACATTACAGATGAGAAAACTGAAGCTCAGAGATCTTACGTATCTGGCTCAATTTCTAAGACATGTGGCCGGAAATTTTCAGAGCGTTTCCTCTTAAAATATTTTTAAGACAGTTTCTTTCTAAGTTAGACATATATTTACCATAAGGCTCAGCAATCCCACTCCGAGGCATTTACACACGAGAAATAAAAACTGTGTCCACACAAAGACCTGTACACAAATATTTATAGCAGCTTTATTCATAGTAGCGAAAACTGGAAGCAACCCAAACTTCCATAAACTTACAAATTGATAAATAAATTGTGGTATAGTCACAAAATGGAATACAGCTCAGAAATAAAAAGAAACTAATTACTGATAACTTGCAAAAACATGGATGAATTCAAAAGCATTTAGCATTGCTAAATGAAGGAAGCCAGACACAATAGGCTACCAATGGCATGATTCCATTTATATGATATTCTGTAAAAACCCAAAACTATAGATACAGACATGAGATCAGTGGTTGCCAAAGTTGAGTGTGTGTATGTGGGCAGGATTAAATTCACTACAAAAAGGTTCAAAGGAACATTTTTTAGAGGCTAGAACAATTTTTTCCTGTTTTTATTGTGGTTGTGGTTACATGACTGTATTTGTCAAAACTTGTCAATATGCTAACTTATAAGGGTGATTTTTCCTAAAGTATGTAAGTTATATCTCAATATATATGACTTTAAAATATCTTTAAGAAACAACTAAACTTGACTGATTCATAATGGCATATTATATGTGGTACTCCTTAAAAGAACTGATGAAATTATCCCTGATCTTTCTTAACAACTTTATCTTCAAGTTAATTTGTATATTCACCTGTTGAACACTTGCAAACAACCCTAGAACTGGGATTATCAAACCTTTAGAGGTACATGAATAGGATTCAAGAAGTCAGTGAAATTTTTGAAGTTAAGTACGAAATTTTGTGTGTGTGTGTGTACAAATGGGCACTTATATGTGGAGAAGCTCATAATTTTTGAGTTTTCAAAGGGAACCCCTGAAAGTTACCAACAAGTAAGGCTTCACTGTACCCAGGGAGAAGAGGTTCTACCATTGCATGGCATCAACTGTGAAAGGAGTCTGGATCTCAGCATCTAGGGATAGTGAGGCTGAGTTCTAGGGAGGACAGGTCCTGGAGAAGGAGTTCTCAGGGCCTGTCTTCCTAGCAGATGGGTGGAATGATGAAGGTGCTCCAGAAAAGAGTCTTTGGGAAAATGACTACAGCATACCATGAGGAATGTCTGCACCAGACACTTCTTTAAATACCCAAGGGATAGAGTACTCAGCAGCAGTTAGAAGCAACTGCTTCTACATATGTAAAAAGTATGAATCTTAAAAATGTAATCTTGAGTGAAATAAGTACAAAATATTATAGAAATATTTTATATTTAAATATATATGTAGTATGTATTATATGTCTATAAATATATATAGTATGTATTATATATAATATACATAATAGTACATATGCATTTGTTTTATATAATACAGCAGCATCATTTAGGTAAGTTAAAACATTTGGCATTAGGTCATAAAAGCAAAAGATACTCATTAAATGTGTTAGAGTAGTTGCCTATGAGAGGAGGAGAATGGAGTGGGTCATGGAGATAAAGGAAATGAATGAATGAGTATATATATGTGTATATATATATATATATATATATATATATACATTTTATATATATATATAATATATATATGTATACTCATAGAAGAGAAGAAAACCCAAGGAGTACAAACTAACGAGTTTGATCCAATGGTTAATTATTCTCTTCCGTAAAAAGTTCACCTGTGGCAGGGAAAGGACAGATTGTTGTTGTTTGGGCATCCTCCTGACCATTCTCTGCCCTTTCCTGTCTGAGCATGACCTAGGACTCCTAATGCCTGGCTGATCTCACAGTCAGAATGTAATATCTCATGGAATTGTAGATTCTCAAGAGGAAAAGCAAATGTAAAGTTCAACTATTATATATGCTCTGTCTCATTCCCCAAATATTTTAGGGTGGTGTAGCTATCATCCTAGACCCATCTTGTAAAACGTTCTCTGTCCTTCTTCATCTTCTCCAAACTTGCTCATTCTTCCACCCTCTCCTTGAATCTCGTTTCTTTTTCATTGCTCCCAGACCTGACCCTACTGACGAGGTGGAATATTATTTGCACTACATTCTAAACCTTATTTTCTTCTTTTTATTTTTAAGTGTTTAGTTTTCCTTAAACTTTCTCTCTTTCATTTAGTGCTAACAAGTGAAATTCCTGGGTGTACTTTTGAGAATATGGTCCATCTAATTAGCAGCTCCTTGTGAAGGAAATTCTGAAAAGACAAGAGGGAAGAAAGAACTGTTGATGCAGATGTGAAATAAAGTGGAATTATAAACTATAAAGCCATTTAAGAAAATATTTTAAGATAAAGTTAGGGACCAAAAACCATAAAATAGACTTTTAGGAGGGGAAGATGGCGGAAGAGTAAGATGCAGAGATCACCTTCCTCCCCACAGATACGCCAGAAATACATCTACACGTGGAACAACTCCTACAGAACACCTACTGAACGCTGGCAGAAGACCTCAGATCTCCCAAAAGGCAAGAAACTCCCCACGTACCTGGGTAGGGCAAAAGAAAAAAGGATATACAGAGACAAAAGGATAGGAACGGGACCTGCACCAGTGGGAGGGAGCTGTGAAGGAGGAAAGGTTTCCACACACTAGGAAGCCCCTTCGCGGGCGGAGACTGCGGGTGGCGGAGGGGGAAAGCTTCGGAGCCGTGGAGGAGAGCGCAGCCACAGGGGTGCGGAGGGAAAAGCGGGGAGATTCCCGCACAAAGGATCGGTGCTGACCGGCACTCACCAGCCCGAGAGGCTTGTCTGCTCACCGCTGGGGTGGGCGGGGCTGCGAGCTGAGGCTCGGGCTTTGGTCAGAGCGCAGGGAGAGGACTGGGGTTGGCAGCGTGAACACAGCCTACAGGGGGTTAGTGCACCACGGCTAGCCGGGAGGGAGTCCGGGAAAAGTCTGGACCTGCCTAAGAGGCAAGAGACTTTTTCTTCCCTCTTTGTTTTCTGGTACGCGAGAGGAGGGGATTAAGAGCACTGCTTAAAGGAGCTCCAGAGAGCCGCTGCTACAATTGTGGACCCCAGAGGCGGGCAGGAGACGCTAAGGCTGCTGCTGCCGCCACCAAGAAGCCTGTGTGCGAGCACAGGTCACTATCCACACCCAGCTTCCGGGGAGCCTGTGAGCCCGCCACTGCCAGGGTCCCGGGATCCAGGGACAACTTCCCCGGGAGACCGCATGGCGTGTCTCAGGCTGGTTCAAAGTCACGCCGGCCTCTGCTGCCGCAGGATCGCCTCGCACACCGTACCCCTCCCTCCCCCCGGCCTGAGTGAGCCAGAGTCCCCGAAGCAGCTGCTCCTTTAACCCCGTCCTGTCTGAGCGAAGAACAGACGCCCTCCGGTGACCTACATGCAGAGGTAGGGCCAAATCCAAAGCTGAGCCCCTGCGAGCTGTGAGAACAAAGAAGAGAAAGGGAAATCTCTCCCAGCAGCCTCAGGAGCAGAGGATTAAAGCTCCACAATCAACTTGATGTACCCTGCATCTGTGGAATACATGAATAGAAAACGAATCATCCCAAATTGAGGAGGTGGACTTTGAGAGCAAGATTTATGATTTTTTCCACTTTTCCTCTGTGTCAGTGTGTATGATGATGCTTCTGTGTGAGATTTTGTCTGTAGAGCTTTGCTTTCACCATTTGTCCTAGGGACCTATCCGTCACTTTTTTTTTTTTTTTCCTTAAAAAAATTTTTTTTCTTAATAATTATTTTTTATTTTAATAACTTTATTTTATCTTACTTTCTTTTCTTTTCTTTCTTTCTTTCTTTCCTTCCTTCCTTCCTCCCTCCCTCCCCCTTTCTTTCTTTCTTTCTTTATCCTTTCTTTCTACTTTTTCTCCCTTTTATTCTGAGCCGTGTGGATGAAAGGCTCTTGGTGCTGCAGCCAGCAATCAGTGCTGTGCCTCTGAGGTGGGAGAGCCAACTTCAGGACACTGGTCAACAAGAGACCTCCCAGCTCCACATAATATCAAATGGAGAAAATCTCCCGGAGATCTCCATCTCAACACTAGCACCCAGCTTCACTCACCGACCAGCAAGCTACAGTGCTGGACACCCTAGGCCAAACAACTAGCAAGAGAGGAACACAACCCCACCCATTAGCAGAGAGGCTGCCTAAAATCATAATAAGTCCACAGACACCCCAAAACACACCACCAGATGTGGACCAGCCCACCAGAAAGACAAGATCCAGCATCATCCACCAGAACACAGGCACTAGTAGCCTCCACCAGGAAGCATACACAACCCACTGAACCAACCTGAGCCACTGGGGACAGACACCAAAAACAACAGGAACTACGAACTTGCAGCTTGCAAAAAGGAGACCCTAAACACAGTAAGATAAACAAAATGAGAAGACAGAAAAACACACTGCAGATGAAGGAGCAACATAAAAATCCATCAGACCTAACAAATGAAGAGCAAATAGGCAGTCTACCTGAAAAAGAATTCAGAATAATGATAGTAAAGATGATCCAAAATCTTGGAAATAGAATAGACAAAATGCAAGAAACATTTAACAAGGACCTAGAAGAATTAAGATGAAACAAGTAACAATGAACAACACAATAAATAAAATTAAAAATACTCTAGATGGGATCAATAGCAGAATAACTGAGGCAGAAGAACAGATAAGTGACCTGGAAGATAAAAAAGTAAATATAACTACTGCAGAGCAGAATAAAGAAAAAAGAATGAAAGGAACTGAGGACAGGCTCAGAGACCTCTGGGACAACATTAAACTCACCAATATTTGAATTATTGGGGTTCCAGAAG
The DNA here is from genome assembly GCF_951394435.1 of Stenella coeruleoalba. Lineage (NCBI taxonomy): Eukaryota > Metazoa > Chordata > Mammalia > Artiodactyla > Delphinidae > Stenella > Stenella coeruleoalba. The sequence goes on from NC_137169.1 coordinate 96,949,315, forward strand.
AAGAAGAGAAAAAGAAAGGGACTGAGAAAATATTTGAAGACATTACAGTTGAAAACTTCCCTAATATGGGAAAGAAAATAGTTAATCAAGTCCAGGAAGCACAGAGAGTCCCATACAGGAGAAATACAAGGAGAAATATGCCAAGACACATATTAATCAAACTATCAAAAATTAAATACAAAGAAAACATACTAAAAGCAGCAAGGGAAAAACAACAAATAACACACAAGGGAATCCCCATAAGGTTAACAGCTGATCTTTCAGCAGAAACTCTGCAAGCTAGAAGGGACTGGCAGGACATATTTAAAGTGATGAAGGAGAAAAACCTGCAACCAAGATTACTCTACCCAGCAAGGATCTCATCCAGATTTGATGGAGAAATTAAAACCTTTACAGACAAGCAAAGGCTGAGAGAGTTCACCACCACCAAACCAGCTTTACAAGAAATGCTAAAGGAACTTCTCTAGGAAAGAAACACAAGAGAAGGAAAAGACCTACAATAACGAACCCAAACCAATTAAGAAAATGAGAATAAGAACATACATATCGACAATTACCTTAAATGTAAATGGACTAAATGCTCCCACCAAAAGACACAGATTGGCTGAATGGATACAAAAACAAGACCCATATATATGCTGTCTACAAGAGACCCACTTCAGACCTAGAGACACATACAGACTGAAAGTAAGGGGATGGAAAAAGATATTCCATGCAAATGGAAACAAAAAGAAAGCTGGAGTAGCAATTCTCATATCAGACAAAATAGACTATAAAATGAAGACAAGAGACAAAGAAGGACACTACATAATGATCAAGGGATCAATCCAAGAAGATATAACAATTGTAAATATTTATGCACCCAACATAGGACCACCTCAATACATAAGGCAAATACTAACAGCCATAAAAGGGGAAATCGACAGTAACACATTCATAGTAGGGGACTTTAACACCCCACTTTCACCAATGGACAGATCATCCAAAATGAAAATAAATAAGGGAAAACAAGCTTTAAACGATACATTAAATAAGATGGACTCAATTGATATTTATAGGGCATTCCATCCAAAACCACAGAATACACATTTTTCTCAAGTGCTCACGGAACATTCTCCAGGATAGATCATATCTTGGGTCACAAATCAAGCCTTGGTAAATTTAAGAAAATTGAAATTGTATCAAGTATCTTTTCCGACCACAATGCTATGAGACTAGATATCAATTACAGGAAAAGATCTGTAAAAACATACAAACACATGGAGGCTAAACAATACACTACTTAATAACGAAGTGACCACTGAAGAAATCAAAGAGGAAATTAAAAAATACCTAGAAACAAATGACAATGGAGACACGACGACCCAAAATGTATAGGATGCAGCAAAAGCAGTTCTAAGAGGGAAGTCTATAGCAATACAATCCTACCTTAAGAAATAGGAAACATCTCGAATAAACAACCTAACCTTGCACCTAAAGCAATTAGAGAAAGAAGAACAAAAAAACCTCAAAGTTAGCAGAATGAAAGAAATCATAAAAATCAGATCAGAAATAAATGAAAAAGAAATGAAGGAAACGATAGCAAAGACTAATAAAACTAAAAGCTGGTTCTTTGAGAAGATAAACAAAATAGATAAACCATTAGCCAGACTCATCAAGAAAAAAGGGAGAAGACTCAAATCAATAGAATTAGAAATGAAAAAAAGGAGAAGTAACAACTGACACTGCAGAAATACAAAAGATCATGAGAGATTACTACAAGCAACTCTATGCCCATAAAATGGACAACCTGGAAGAAATGGACAAATTCTTAGAAATGCACAACCTGCCAAGACTCAATCAGGAAGAAATAGAAAATATGGACAGACCAATCACAAGCACTGAAATTGAAACAGTGATTAAAAATCTTCCAACAAACAAAAGCCCAGGACCAGATGGCTTCACAAGTGAATTCTATCAAACAATTAGAGAAGAGCTAACACCTATCCTTCTCAAACTCTTCCAAAATATAGCAGAGGGAGGAACACTTCCAAATTTATTCTGTGAGACCACTAGTACCTTGATACCAAAACCAGACAAGGATGTCACAAAGAAAGAAAACTACAGGCCAATATCACTGATTAACATAGATGCAAAAATCCTCAACAAAATACTAGCAAACAGAATCCAACAGCACATTAAAAGGATCATACACCATGATCAAGTACGGTTTCTTCCAGGAATGCAAGGATTCTCCAGTATATGCAAATCAATCAACGTGATACACCGTATTAACCAACTGAAGGAGAAAAACCATATGATCATCTCAATAGATGCAGAGAAAGCTTCAACAAAATTCAACACCCATTTATGATAAAAACCCTGCAGAAAGTAGGCATAGAGGGAACTTTCCCCAACATAATAAAGGCCATATATGGCAAACCCACAGCAAACATCATCCTCAATGGTGAAAAACTGAAAGCATTTCCACTAAGATCAGGAACAAGACAAGGTTGCCCACTCTCACCACTCTTATTCAACATAGTTTTGGAAGTTTTAGCCACAGCAGTCAGAGAAGAAAGGGAAATAAAAGGAATCCAAATCAGAAAAGAAGAAGTAAAGCTGTCACTGTTACATAGAGAATCCTAAAGATGCTACCAGAAAGCTGCTAGAGCTAGTCAATGAATTTCGTAAAGTAGCAGGATACAAAATTAATGCGCAGAAATCTCTGGCATTCCTATACACTAATGATGAAAAATCTGAAAGTGAAATCAAGAAAACACTCCCATTTACCATTGCAACAAAAAGAATAAAATATCTAGGAATAAACCTACCTAAGGAGACAAAAGACCTCTATGCAGAAAATTATAAGACACTGATGAAAGAAATTAAAGATGATACAAATAGATGGAGAGATATACCATGTTCTTGGATTGGAAGAATCAACATTGTGAAAATGGCTCTACTACCCAAAGCAATCTACAGATTCAATGCAATCCCTATCAAACTACCACTGGCATTTTTCACAGAACTAGAACAAAAAATTTTACAATTTATATGGAAACACAAAAGACCCTGAATAGTCAAAGCAATCTTGAGAGCGAGAAATGGAGCTGGAGCAAGCAGGCTCCTGACTTCAGACTATACTACAAAGCTACAGTAATCAAGACAGTATGGTACTGGCACAAAAACAGAAAGATAGATCAATGGAACAGGATAGAAAGCCCAGAGATAAACCCATGCACATATGGTCACCTTATCTTTGATAACGGAGGCAGGAATGTACAGTGGAGAAAGGACAGCCTCTTCAATAAGTGGTGCTGGGAAAACTGGACAGGTACATATAAAAGTATGAGATTAGATCATTCCCTAACACGGTACACAATAATAAGCTCAAAATGGATTAAAGACCTAAATGTAAGGCCAGAAACTATCAAACTCTTAGAGGAAAACATAGGCAGAACACTCTCTTACATAAATCACAGCAAGATCCCTTTTGACCCACCTCCTAGAGAAATGCAAATAAAAACAAAAATAAACAAATGAGACCTAATGAAAATTAAAAGCTTTTGCATAGCAAAGGAAACCATAAACAAGACCAAAAGACAACCCTCAGAATGGGAGAAAATATTTGCAAATGAAGCAACTGACAAATGATCAATTTCCAAAATTTACAAGCAGCTCATGCAGCTCAATAACAAAAAAACAAACAACCCAATCCAAAAATGGGCAGAAGACCTAAATAGCCATTTCTCCAAAGAAGATATACAGGCTGCCAACAAACACATGAAAGAATGCTCAACGTCATTAATCATTAGAGAAATGCAAATCAAAACTACAATGAGATATCATCTCACACCAGTCAGTATGGCCATCATCAAAAAATCTAGAAACAATAAATGCTGGAGAGGGTGTGGAGAAAAGGGAACACTCTAGCACTGCTGGTGGGAATGTGAATTGGTACAGCCACTATGGAGAACAGTATGGAGGTTCCTTAAAAAATTACAAATAGAACTACCATATGACCCAGCAATCCCACTACTGGGCATATACCCTGAGAAAACCATAATTCAAAAAGAGTTATTACCAAAATGTTCATTGCAGCTCTATTTACAATAGCCCAGAGATGGAAACAACCTAGGTGTCCATCATCGGATGAGTGGATAAAGAAGATGTGGCACATATATACAATGGAATATTACTCCGCCATAAAAAGAAACGAAATTGAGCTATTTGTAATGAGGTGGATGGACCTGTAGTCTGTCATACAGAGTGAAGTAAGTCAGAAAGAGAGAGACAGGTACCGTATGCTAACACATATATATGGAATTTAAGGGAAAAAATGTCATGAAGAACCTAGGGGTAAGACAGGAATAAAGACACAGACCTACTAGAGAATGGACTTGAGGATATGTGGAGGAGGAAGGGTAAGATGTGATGAGGTGAGAGAGTGGCATGGACATATATACACTGCCAAGCGTAAGATAGATAGCTAGTGGGAGGCAGCCTCATAGCAGAGGGAGGTCAGATCGGTGCTTTGTGACCACCTGAAGGGGTGGGAAAGGGAGGGTGGGAGGGAGGGAGTTGCAGGAGGGAGGCGATATGGGAACATATGTATATGTATAACTGATTCACTTTGTTATAAAGTAGAAACTAACACACCATTGTAAAGCAATTATACTCCAATTAAGATGTAAAAAAAAATAATAATGAAAAAATGAATGAAGTATAATTGACCCTTGAATAACGTGGTTTGAACTGCATGGGTCCACTTATACATGTATTTATTTTTCCATTAAAATATTCACAGTACTACACGATACATGGTGTATCCAAGGATGTGGAGGACTGACTGTAAATTTATAGGCAGGTCTGACTGCACGGAGGGTCAGCACCACTAACCCACCTTGATCAAGTGTCAACTGTACTGATACACACGATAACATGGACGAACCTTGAAAACATGATGCTAAGTGAAGAAGCCAGTCACAAAAGATCACATACTGTATGATTCTATTTATGTGAAATGTCCAGAGTAGGCAAAACTATAGAAACAGAATGTAGATTAGTGATTGCCTATGGCTGGAGTTGGGGGTACACACATGCAACAAGACCTAGGAGTAGGGTCATGGGGTGTATACACTTCAACTTCATAAGATACCAGATTGTTTTCCAAAGTGGTTGCAGCAATTTACACTCCTATAGCAGAGTATGAATGTTATCACTGCTTCATATTCTTATTAGTATTTGGTAGTATCTGACATTTAAATTTCTACCAATTTAGGGGGTATAAAAAGGTACTGTGGTCTTTATTTGCATTTCCTCAATTATTAATCATGCTGAATATCTTGTGATTCCCAATTTGGTTTCTTCTGTGAATTGCTTGTTAAGTCTCTTGCCCATTTTCCTACTTCGTGGGGTTTTTTCTTACTAAGTTCTAAAAGTTTTTTTTTTAATATACTTTGAGTACAATTAGTTAAAAAAATTATCTTCTGATCTGTAACTTGTATTTTCACTTGTATGTCTTTTAATAAATAGTATTTATTATGAAACAAAAGAAAGTAAATCTTAATTAAAATTGTTTTTGAAGTCTGAATAACATTCTAAGATCATAAATAACCAAGGTTAAACTAGCTTATGACATCTAGAATAGTTTCTGATTAAAAACAACAAATCTGAGCTGTGTGTTTGGGCTAAGGCAAGTGAGATAAATTCCTGCAAATTTACCCTACTCTCCAAGATGATAGCTGATATTTTCCAACATCTTCCTTTGGTTTAATGTCCTTGCCTCTGACGTTTATTGTCTACAAAATTGGCCCCGGCTTCCAAGCAGAGCTTGAAAATATGAAGTTGATTACATAGCTCCAAGGGGCAAAAGCTGGCAAAAAGTAGGCAAGAATGCTCAAAATAAAGTTTTACTTAGATATAGCCAACTACATATATTTCACATTCTTAGGATGAAGGCTGTTTTCTACACAGCCAGAACAGCCGCACTTCTAGTGAGCTGTCCAGTGTACTGAAATTCTTCTTCCCTTAATTCTCTGTGATACAGTATAGCAGAATCTTCCATCTTTGTGCTTGTTCTAGTTACACGAAGATACAGTATTGAATTAAAAAAAAGACTTTTAAGGTAAAGTTTGTCTTCTGATTATAAGATTAAAAAAGGAAAAGATCACCCATAAATCCATTACCTCCAGTTATGAATAATATCTGGTTTTATGTATTTGCAGTTTTCTACATTCTACATTCATATGTAGAATATGTAGCTTTACATATTTAAGGCTATTCTGAATATACGATACACATCTTCACATTGCTTTTTTTTTAATAGTGGCACATGTATTTCTTGTTATTTTAAACTCTTTGAATTCACCTTTTTAGGTAGATGTGTAACATTTCATCATGTTCCGTTCCATAATTGACCAACTCATCCTGGTGTAATTGGATATTATTTGTTATCATAAATATTATTTATAGAACTACAGTAGACCTCCCTTTTATCTGTGGTTTCACTTTCCACGGTTTCAGTTACCTGCAATCAACCATGGTCTGAAAATATTAAATGGAAAATTCCAGAAATAAACAATTCATAAGTTTTAAGTTGCACACTGTTCTGGGTAGCATGGTGAAATCCTCATTGTCCGGACTTGTCCTGCCTGGGACATGAATCATTCCTTTGTCCAGAGTATTCCATCCATGACTCACTTAGTAGCTATCTGGGTTATCAGATCGACTGTTGCAGTGTCAGAGTGCTTGTGTTTAATTAACATGTATTTTACTTAATAGTGACCACAAAGCACAAGAGAAATGATGCTGGCAATTTAGTATATGCCAAAGAGAAACCATAAAGTGCTTTCTTTAAGCGAAAAGGTAAAAGTTCTCGACTTAAAAAGGAAAGAAAAAAAATTGTATGCTGACGTTGCTAAGATCTATGGTAGGAACAAATCTTTATGAAATTTTGAATAAGGAAAAAGAAATTCATGTTAGTTTTGCTGTTGCACCTCAAACTGAAAAAGTTACAGTCATAGTGTGTGGTAAGTGCTTATTTAAGATGGAAAAGACATTACATTTCTACAATAAGACATTTTGAGAGAGAAAGAGGCACACACACACAACACTCACATAACCTTTGTTACAGTTTATTGCCATAATTGTTCCATTTTATTAGTTATGGTTGTTAATCTCTTACTATACCTAACTTATAAATTATAAACTTTATCATAGGTATGTATGTATAGGAAAAAGCATACTATATATAAGATTCACTACTATCCACAGTTTCAGGAATCCACTGGGTGTCTTGGAACATATCCCCTATGAGCAAAGGGAGACTACTGTATAATAAATAGATTTGTACTAAATATTTTTTCAATATCCAATATTTAGTATAGTTTCCTTAGGACAGAGAACTGAAAATGCATTCTATGCAGTCACTTGCTAAGAGAAATAACAATTTTAAACCTGATAAAAATGCATAGTCCTGGAAAACTGTGACCCTTGACAAAAAACAAATAGTTCAGGAAAAGCAATACCATTCTAATGTTAAGTTATGAGAGAAATTTCTCCTGAGGGTCCTCAAAAGGAGACTAAAACCAACATGATGAACCATGTCCTTAGCACCATCTTTATAATAAACACAATGAAGGTTTGTTATTTATGAGAGATCAATGACAACACACCAAAATGCAAAGTCAAAGTTTTGAAGGAGGGTCAGATAAACAATGCTTTGCTGGTATGGTTCAATCCAGGGTAGAGTGTGGAATATCTAGAGAACTTACAGACTTTAGACTAGTTTTTATTAACATTTCTCCTTCAGAAAATATAAGAAAGGAAAATGAAAGGACAATCTTGCTTATGAATATGGATGCAAACATCTTTTACAAATATTGGTAAACCAAATACAGCAATATAAGGGATTATATTAGATAACAATCAAGTTGAGTTTATTTCAATAATGGAAGGCTGATTTAATAGTTAAAAAGAGGAAAATTATATGAATATCTCAATAGATGCAGAAAAAACATTTGACAAAATTCAACTAACATTTATAACAACTTTAAGTAAATTCAAAAAAGAAAGGAATTTCCTTACTCTGAAAAAGATAGCCTCAAAAATCTACTGTAATCATCCTTAATTGAAAAATATTAATATTTTTCCATTTGAGATTTGGAGCAAAATAGGCTCCTGCTAACATCAGTATTTTCTATATTGTACCAGAAATCCAAGCCATTACAAAAAGGTAAAGAGAGAGAGAGGAAGGGAGAGACAGAGAGAGGGAGAATATTGAAGTGTATATAAAAATAAAGGAACAATTTGTCATTGTTCATAGATAATATAATTATGTATGTATTTTTCAACAAAAATGCAAATGGCCAACAATAGCTGGGACACTATTAAAGAATAGAAATAAGGTGGAAGAATTTGCTCCATTGGATGTCAAGATTTATCATAAATCTACTGTCAATAAGGCCCTGATATTGGGTCATAGATAGAGAAATAGACTAACAGAACAAGAGAAAGAACTCAGCAACACACACAGACATATTTTGAAACTTGAATTAAGATGAAGATTGTGGAGGCAAGGAAAATGTGATGTAGAAGAACCTAGCTTCCCCTTTCCTTGACAAAGATGAAAAATTGGACAGCTATCCACAAATAAAACAGCTCTGGAAGATCTCCAGAGTCCACTTAAGAAGTTTTAGCAACAAAGTGGAACAAAAAAACCTCAGAATAATTACACAGAAGAGAAGGAAGACAGCTTCATTTTGTCTTGATCATCCCTTTCCACAAGTCAGCATTGTTCAGCACCAAGAACTAATTTCCCAGCTAGAAAGAATTTCTCTCACAAGGAAAGGAAGAGTGGTATAGTGACCAGCTTCTCCAGCCTCTCAGGGCACTATGTAAAAATCCCACTTTGGTTTCACCCAACCCAGACTGTCAAAGCTAAGACATACAAAGCTGGCTAGGAATAAGGAAGAAAAGCAGAAGCTATTATTAGCAGACACACAGTGAGAGTGATTGCAGTTCAGAGAGACCTGCTCTGCAGACAAACTCGGAACATTTTGCCACTGACAAAGCAATGGCCAACACAGCCACCACAGATCCCCTGCAGATTTCACCAGCTTTTGCCCCACAGGTATTCACACTTGCTGATGCCAGCTGCCTGAGTCCCTCCTCGCTTTCTCCCCTCCTTGCCTTTGCTGGACATTAGGAACCACACCAGCAGCCATCCAAGGCCTCTGTGACTGCATGAATGTAAGACTTCAGCCAGGATTCCCCAAGCTGACCCTCACATTTTTGCTCATGGTCACGCTCTTGGATAACCCCTCCAGCTGGACACCTGCACCCACTGGCTTGTCACTAGCCTCCACTGCAGCATGCATGCCCAGGAAGAGAGTGTGTATTCACAGGTTAACACACCAGCAGCCAGGTTGCCCACAGCTGCTTGTGGTCCCAGATCAGTTCCTGTCTTCTGTCATTGGCTGGTACCATTGTGCCCACCTGTAGCAAGTCTCACCAGCTGTGCACCTCATGCTCCCATCCTGACCCTTATCACTAGTTTTCACTGTGTTGTATACACTTAGGGGAAGAGTGTGCAGCCACAGGAAGAGTATGCCTATAGCCAGGGCCTCTGCAGCTGCCACTGTTGGTCCTGACCCTTACCACCTGCCCTGGCCCCCATTGTGTGTGTCAGCAATTGGCCTGTGCAACTACTAGGAATCTGCATCTGGCCCCCAGAGCCAAGTATGTGCATACTGCTGGCCACCACTGCTACTTACCCAGGTCCCTAGCTACTGGACCAGGAGGTACTACTGAGGACCCCAACAGTCCTTGCAGCCACAGTGGACACTTTGCAGTGCTTACTAAGGACCACACAGTTGTTGATGCTGTGGACTCCAGTGACTTGAGCTAAAGAGATATCATGCCCCCAGAACCAAGGGCCACCAAAAAACTCCACATTTGGTACCCTGTACCACTAGACTCTTGATCCAGCATGCCCCCAACCACAGGTGAAAGTCTTCCTTTAAAGTCAGTCCATAAAGTCTGGGAGAAGTGACTGCTTTTTCAAATGCACAAACACCTACACAAGATTATAGGGATCATGAAGAATCATAGAAATATGACTCCACCAAAGGAATATAGCAAACCTCCAATAATTGGTCCCAAAGAAATGGAGATCCAAGAATTTCCATACAAAGAATTCAAAATAATTTCTCTAAAGATACAGAGAGCTACAAGAGAACATAGATAAACAATTTAATAATATCAGGAAAACAATACAAGAGCAAAATGAGAAGTTCAACAAAGAGATAGAAAACATTAAAAAAAAACAAACAGAGGTGATCATTTTATAACGTATAGAAATATCAAATCACTATGCTGTGTACCAGATACTAACATAGTGGCTTAGGTTAATTATACTTCAAAAACAAATAAACAAATGAACTCATAGAATAAAAGATCAGATTTGTGGTTACAGAGGTGGGGAGTGGGGGGAGGAGGAATTGGATGAAGATGATCAAAAGGAACAAACTTCCAGTTATAAGATAAATAAGTACTAGGGATGTAATGTACAACCTAATTAATATAATTAACACTGCTATATGTTATATATGAAAGTTGTTAAGCAAGTAAATACTAAGAGTTATAAGACAAGGAAAGATGTTTTCATTTTATTTTGTATCTATGTGTATCAGAAGTCTTAACAATATGTTTTCCCTTTCATCCAGAAATTTTAGTATTAGGAACATATCCAAACCAAGTAATCAGGCAAAATGCACAATGACATATGAAAAAGACTAATAGTTTCTCATAGTGGTGGTTTAGGTTATATGGATCAAACTCCCTCATGAAAATAACTAAAAATGCAGAATAATATTTTTTAATTTAAGAAAAGCACTGAAGAGCCAAAAGTGAAGGGGAAAAGGGAACTCATAGAATTAAGCAGAACATTAAATCCTCTTTTACCCTGAAAATACTTGCCAACCCTGGCAAATTTAAACTTTAAATTTAGGAGTCTTGCGAGGCAAGAGGATACAGAAATCCATTTCCGGGATTAGACCAATAAGAAGTCTTACAAATACCCTCTCTTCAATGAGTCAGGATTTCAAAAGGTACAATTCTCTGGGAAAGACCAAACCAGAAGAAAATTTGCCCTTACACAGATTTTTTTTTCAGCTGGCTTCACATCACTTCAGTTGGTCAGGAAAATATAAATATTTGAAATTGGTTCAAGGTAGTCCCCATACTGGTAATACACCCAGGCACTAGGCAGAAACAAATGCAAATTCTCTCTGGAGGAAGGCAACTTTATCCTATACATAAAATTATTTCTACAAATATTTATTCAATAACAATGACCAGCACACAGTAAAAGATAACAAGGCATACAAGAAAACAAGACATGGGGGGGCCTTCAAGATGGCAGAGGATTAAGACATGGAGATCACCTTCCTCCCCACAAATACATCAAAAATATATCTACATGTGGAACAACTCCTACAGAACACCTACTGAACGCTGGCAGAAGACCTCAGACTTCCCAAAAGGCAAGAAAATCCCCATGTACCTGGGTAGGGCAAAAGAAAAAAGAAAAAGCAGAGACAAAAGAGTAGGATGGGACCTGCACCTCTGGGAGGGAGCTGTGAAGGAGAAAAGTTTCCACACACTAGGAAGTCCCTTACTGGTGGAGATGGGGAGTGGCTGTGGGGGAAGCTTCAGAGCCATGGAGGAGAGCACAGCAACAAGGGTGTAGAGGGAAAAGCGGAGAGATTCCTTCACAGAGGATTGATGCTGACCAGCACTCACCAGCCTGAGATGCTTGTCTGCTCACCTGCTGGGGAGAGTGGGGGCTGGGAGCTGAGGTTCGGACTTTGGAGGTCAGACCCCAGGGAGAGGACAGGGGTTGGCTGCGTAAAGACAGCCTGAGAGGGCTAGTGCACCACAGCTAATTGGGAGGGAGTCCGAGAAAAAGTCTGGACCTGTCAAAGATGTGAGAGACCATTGTTTCAGGGTGCGTGAGGAGAGGGGATTCCTTCCCCATATGCCCACAGAAGGCAGAGCACTGCCTAAGTGAGCTCTAGAGACAGGCGTGAGCCACGGCTATCAGCTTGAACCCCAGAGATGGTCATGAAATGCAAATGCTGCTTCTGCTGCCACAAAGAATCCTGTGTGCAAGCACAGGTCACTATCAACACCCCCCCACCCCCCCCCCCAAGGATCCTGTGCAGCCCACCACTGCCAGGGTCCCATGATCCAGGGACAACTTCCTGGGGGCAACACACGGCATGCCTCAGGTTGTTGCAACGTGATGTTGGCCTGGGCGGCTGCAGGCTTGCCTCACATTCCAGTAATGATTACCATACTTCTCCCTCTCCATAGCCTGAGTGAGCAAGAGTGCCCTAATCAGCTGCTGCTTTAAACCTCTCCTGTCTGGGCGGGGAACAGATGCCTGAGGGTGAACTACATGCAGAGGTGGGGCGAAAACCAAAGCTGAACACCTGGAGCTGTGAGAACAAAGAAAAGAAAGGAAAATTTCTCCATGCAGCCACAGGAGCAGCAGATTAAATCCCCACATTCACCTTGATGTACCTTGCAACTGTGGAATACCTGAATAGACAACGAATCATCCCAAAATTGAGGCAGTGGACTTTGGGAGCAACTGTAGACTTGGGGTTTGCTGTCTGTGACTGATTTTTTTCTGATTTTTATGTTTATATTAGTTTAGTTTTTAGCACTTGTTATCATTGGTGGATTTCTTTATTGATTGGTTGCTCCCTTCTTTTATTTTTATTATTTTAATAATTTTTAAAATTTTATTAAAAATTTTCTTTTCTATCTTTTTTCTCCCTTTTCTTCTGAGCAGTGTGGCTGACAAGATCTTGGTGCTCTGGCCTGGTGTCATGCCTGAGCCTACAAGGTGGGAGAGATGAGTTCTGGATATTGGACCACCAGGAACCTCCCAGCCCCATGTAATATCAATTGGCAAGAGCTCTCCCAGAGATCCCTATCTCAGTGCTAAGACCAGCTCCACTCAATGGCCAGCAAGCTCCCGTGCTGTATGCCCCATGCCAAATAACTAGCAAGACAGGAACACAAACCCACCCATTAGCAGAGAGGCTGCCTAAAATCATAAAAATTTGATACACACCCCAAAACACACCACCGGACACAGTCCTGCCCCCCAGAAAAACAAGATCCAGCCCCACCCACCAGAACACAGGCACCAGCCCCCTACACCAGGAAGCCTACACAAGCCACTGAACCAACCTCACCCACTGGGGTCACACACCAAGAACAATGGGAACTATGAACCTGCAGCCTCTGAAAAGGAGACCCCAAACACAGTAAGTTAAAAGAAATGAGATGACAGAGAAATATGCAGAAGATGAAGGAGCGAGGTAAAAACCCACCAGATGAAACAAATGAAGAGGAAATAGGCAGTCTACCTGAAAAAGACTTCAGAGTAATGATAGTAAAGATGGTCCAAAATCTTGGAAACAGAATGGAGAAAATACAAGAAACGTTTAACAAGGACCTAGAAGAACTGAAGAGAAAAAATGATGAAAAACACAATAAATGAAATTTAAAATTCTCTAGAAGGAATCAATAGCAGAATAACTGAGGCAGAAGAACAAATAAGTAACCTGGAGGATAAAATAGTGGAAATAACTACTGCAGAGCAGAATAAAGAAAAAAGAATGCAAAGAATGAAGACAGCCTCAGAGACCTCTGGGACAACATTAAATGCACCAATGTTACAATTATAGGGGTCCCAGAAGAAAAAGAGAAAAAGATAGTGTCTGAGAAAATATTTGAAGAGATTATAGTTGAAAACTTCCCTAACATGGGAAAGGAAATATTCATTCAAGTCCAGGAAGCACAGAGAGTCCCATACAGGATAAATCCAAGGAGAAACATGCCAAGACACATATTAATCAAACTATCAAAAATTAAATACAAAGAAAGCATATTAAAAGCAGCAAGGGAAAAGCAACAAATAACATACAAGGGAATCCCCTTAGGGTTAACAGCTGACCTTTCAGCAGAACCTCTGCAAGGCAGAAGGGAGTGGCAGGACATATATAAAGTGATGAAAGGGGAAAACATACAACCAAGAGTACTCTACCCAGCTAGGATCTCATTCAGATTCGAGGGACAAATTCAAACCTTTACAGAGGGCAAAAGTTAAGAGAATTCAGCACCACCAAACTAGCTTTACAAAAAAGGAACTTCTAAGACAAAGGAACTTCTCTAGGCAGGAAACACAAGAGAAGGAAAAGACCTATCAAAACAAACCCAAAACAATTAAGAAAATGGTAATAGGAACATACATATCAATAAGGACCTTAAAGGTAAATGGATTAAATGCTCCAACCAAAAGACATAGACTGGCTGAATTGATAAAAAACAAGACCTGTATATATGTTGTCTACAAGATACTCACGTCAGACCTAGGGACACATACAGACTGAAAGTGAGGGGATGGAAAAAGATATTCCATGCAAATGGAAATCAAAAGAAAGCTGGAGTAGCAATTGTTATATCAGACAAAATAGACTTTAAAATAAAGACTATGACAAGAGACAAAGAAGGACACTACATAATGATCAAGGGATCAATCCAAGAAGATATAACAACTGTAAATATTTATGACCCCAACATAGGAGCACCTCAATACATAAGGCAAATGCTAACAGCCATAAAGGGGAAAATCGACAGTAACACAATAATAGTAGGGGACTTTGACACTCCACTTTCACCAATGGACAGATCATCCAAAATGAAAATAAATAAGGAAACACAAGCTTTAAATGGCACATCAAACAAGATGGACTTAATTGATATTTATAGGACATTCCATCCAAAAATAACAGAATACACTTTCTTCTCAAGTGCTCGTGGAACATTCTCCAGGGTAGATCATGTCTTGGGTCATAAATCAAGCCTTGGAAAATTTAAGAAAATTGAAAACATATCAACTACCTTTTGCGACCACAATGCTATAAGACTAGATATCAATTACAAGAAAAAAATGTAAAAACTACAAACACATGGAGGCTAAACAATACACCATTAAATAAACAAGAGATCACTGAATAAATTAAAGAGGAAATCAAAAATGCCTAGAAACAAATGACAATGAAAACACGATGACATAAAACTTATGGGATGCAGCGAAAGCAGTTCTAGGAGGGAAGTTTATAGTAATACAATCTTACCTCAAGAAACAAGAAAAATCTCAAATAAATAACCTAACCTTATACCTAAAGCAAACAGAGAAAGAGGAACGAAAAAACCCCAAAGTTAGCAGAAGGAAAGAAATCATAAAGATCAGAAATAAATGAAAAAGAAATGAAGGAAACAATAGCCAAGATGAATAAAACTAAAAGCTGGTTCTTTGAGAAGATAAAAAAAATTAATAAACCATTAGCCAGACTTATCAAGAAAAAGAGGGAGAAGATGTAGATCAACGGAATTAGAAATGAAAAAGGAGAAGAAACAATGGACACCACAGAAATACAAAGGATTATGAGAGATTACTACAAGCAACTATATGCCAATAAAATGGACAACCTGGAAGAAATGGACAAATACTTAGAAAAGCACAACCTTCCAAGACTGAACCAGGAAGAAATAGAAAACACAAACAGGCCAAACACAAGCACTGAAACTGAAACTGTGTTTAAAAATCTTCCAATAAACAAAAGCTCAGGACAAGAGGTCTTCACAGGAGAATTCTATCAAACATTTGGAGAAGAACTAACACCTATTCTTCTCAAACTCTTTCAAAGTATAGCTGAGGGAGGAACATTCCCAAACTCAAACTACGAGACCACCATCACCCTGATACCAAAACCAGACAAAGATGTCACAAGAAAAGAAAACTGGAGGCCAATATCACTGATGAACATACATGCAAAAATCCTCAACAAAATACGACCAAACAGAATCCAACAGCACATTAAAAGGTTCATACACCATGATCAAGTGGAGTTTATCACAGGAAAGCAAGGATTCTTCAATATACACAAATCAATCAATGTGATACACCATATTAACAATTGTAGGAGAAAAACCATTTCAGTGGATGCAGGGAAAGCTTTCAACAAAATTCAACATCCATTTATGATAAAAAAAAAACCCAGAAAGTAGGCACTACCTACCTACTATGTTGAGGGAACTACCTCAACATAATAAAGGCCATATATGACAAACTCACAGCCAACATCATTCTCAATGGTGAAAAATTGAAACCATTTCCACTAAGATCAGGAACAAGAAAAGGTTGCCTACTCTCACCACTATTATTCAACATAGTTTTGGAAGTTTTAGCCATAGCAATCAGAGAAGAAAAAGAAATAAAAGGAATCCAAATCAGAAAAGAAGAAATAAAACTGTCACTGTTTGCAGATGACATGATACTATACGTAGAGAATTCTAGAGATGCTACCATAAAACTACTAGAGCTAATCAATGAATCTGGTAAAATAGCAGGATACAAAATTAATGCACAGAAATCTCTTGCATTCCTGTACATTAATGATGAAAAATCTGAAAGAGATATTAAGGAAACACTCCCATTTACCATTGCAACAAAAAGAATAAAATACCTAGTAATAAGCACACCTAGGGAGACAAAAAACCTGTAGGCAGGAAACTATAAGACACTGATGAAAGAAATTAAAGATGATACAAATAGATGGAGAGATATCAACATTGTGAAAATGACTATACTACCCAAAGTAATCTACAGGTTCAATGCAATCTCTATCAAACTACGAATGGTATTTTTCACAGAACTAGAACAAAAAATTTCACAATTTGTATGGAAACACAAAGACCCCGAATAGCCAAAACAATTTTGAGAAAGATAAATGGAGTTGGAGGAATCAGGCTCCCTGACGTCAGACTATACTACAAAGCTACAGTAATCAAGACAGTATGGTACTGGTACAAAAATATAGGTCAATGGAACAGGATAAGAAGCCCAGAGATAAACCCACGCACATATGGTCACCTTATATTTGATAATGGAGGCAAGAATGTACAATGGAGAAGAGATAGCCTCTTCAGTAAGTGATGCTGGGTAAACTGGATGCCTACATGTAAAAGAATGAAATTAGAACAGTTCCTAACACCATACACAAACATAAACTCCAAATGGATTAAAGACCTTAATGTAAGAGCAGATACTATAAAACTCTTAGAGGAAAATATAGGCAGAACACTCTATGACATAAATCACAGTAAGATCCTTTTTGATCCACCTCCTAGAGAAAGGGAAATAAAAACAAAAATAAACAAATGGGACCTTATGAAACGTAAAAGGTTTTGCACAGCAAAGGAAACCATAAACAAGATGAAAAGACAACCCTGAGAATGGGAGAAAATATTTGCAAACAAAGCAACTGACAAAAGATTAATCTCCAAGATATACAAGCAGTTCATGCAGCTCAATATCAAATAAACAATCCAATCCAAAAATGGGCAGAAGACATAAACAGACATTTCTGCAAAGCAGATATACAGATTGCCAACAAACATATGAAAGGATGCTCAACATCACTAATCATTAGAGGAATGCAAACCGAAACTACAATGAGGTATCACCTCACAGCAGTCAGAATGAACATCATCAAAAAATATACAAACAATAAAAGCTGGAGAGAGTGTGGAGAAAAGGGGACCCTCTTGCACGGTTGTTGGGAATGTAAATTGATACAGCCACTACAGAGAACAGTATGGAAGTTCCTTAAAAAACTAAAAATAGAACTGCCATAGGATCCAGCAAGCCCACTACTGGGCGTATACCCTCAGAAAGCTTTAATTCAAAGAGAGTCATGTACCACAATGTTCATTGCACTAGCCAGGACATGGAAACAACCTAAGTGTCTGTCAACGGATGAATGGATAAAGAAGATTTGGCACATATATACAATGGAATATTACTTAGCCATAAAAAAGAAATGAAATTGAGTTATTTGTAATGAGGTGGATGGACATAGAGTCTGCCATACAGAGTGAACTAAGTCAGAAAGAGAAAAGAAATACTGTTTGCTAACACATATATATGGAATCTAAAAAAAAAAAAAAAGGTTCTGATGAACCTAGCGGCAGGACAGGAATAAAGGCACAGACATAGAGCATGGACTTGAGGACATGGGGACAGGGAAGGGCAAGTTGGGATGAAGTGAGAGAGTGGTGTGGACCTATCTACACTACCAAATGTAAAATAGTTAGCTAGTCGGAAACACCCACATAGCACAGAGATATCAGCTTGGTGTTTTGTAACCACCTAGAGTGGTGGGATATGGAGGATGGGAGGGAGACGCAAGAGGGAGGAGATATGGCAATATATGTATATGTATAGCTGATTTACTTTGTCATAAAACAGAAACTAACACACCGTTGTAAAGCAATTATACTACAATAAAGATGTTAAAAAAAGAAAAACAATGCATAAAGAAAAAAATAGGAAAAAAACAGTAAACAAAGGGAAAAGACACACAAAGCCATCAGTTATTGCAATCATTCAACCCAGAGTATAAAACAGCAGTGTTGGGGACGTCTCTGGTGGCACAGTTGTTAACAATCTGCCTGCCAATGCAGGGGACATGGTTTCAATCCCTGGTCCGGGAAGATCCCATATGCCACAGAGCAACTAAGCCCGTGTGCCACAACTACTGAGTGTGCACTCTAGAGCCTGTGAGCCACAGCTACTGAGCCCTTGTGCCACAACTACTGAAGCCTGCACGCCTAGAGCCCATGCTCTGCAACAAGAGAAGCCACCGCAATGAGAAGCCCATGCACGGCAATGAAGTTTAGCACACACTAGCTGCAACTAGAAAAAGCCTGTGCACATCAATGAATACCCAATGCAGTTCCCCACCTCCAAAAAATAAATAAATAAATAAATTTAATAAAACTGTGTTTAATGAAATAAAAGAAGAGCTGAAAATAACATTAGGGAAGAAGAAACTATCAAAATTAATTCAACTATTTAAAAAGAACTAAATAAAACTTCTAGAAACAAATAATAACCAAATTTAAAATTCAGGTACTCAACAGCAGATTAGGATAGACCAAGAAATAATTGATAAATTGAAACAGAGTTGAAGTAACTTATGCAAAAGGCAGCATATATAGACAAAAATATATTGAAGGTAGGAAAGAGAGATTAAGAATTATGATAGATGAAATCTATAGTTGATTAGAGTCCCAGGTGAAGAGGAGGTAGATAATAGGGACTCTGTAACATCTGAGGAGATAAAAGCTGAGAATTTTCCTCAAACTGAAAAATACATCAATCTACAGATCTTCAAGAAGTTCAACAAATTCCAGTTATTACAAATGAAAAGAAATCCACACCTAGATACATCACTACTTTTTTTTTGCGGAAAATCTGAGACAAACATAAAATCCTAAAAGCTTTGAGAGAAAAATTCAGAGTACCAAAAGGAATAACAGTTAAACTGACAGCTGTTAGATCAGCAAAAACAATGAAATCAAGAAGATAATGTTAATGACATATTTAATGGGTTAAAAAATGTCAACCTATAATTCTATACCCAGCAATAATATTCTTCAAGAATGAAGATGAAATAAACATTTTCAAACAATAAAAACTGGGATTATTATCACCAGAAATATTTTACTAGAATAAACTCTATGGCTATACTTCAGTTTAGGCAGTTTGGTGGTTTGAGATTCAAGAAGGAACAAAGAGCCAAAAATGTGTAAATATGTGTATGAGTAAAAATAAATATTGACTATATAAAACTTCTAATGGAGTTAAAATAATAGAACTAAGATAATCAAAATAAGTATTAGTTGAAATGAGAAAAAGTGAAGTTAAAATGTTCTAAGACTTCTGTATTACCTAGATGTGGATAAAGATATTGAAAATTTTTATATTTGAATAAATTAAATGTGGATGTTTTAATTTATGTAGCAATCACTAAGTGAGTAGAAATAGAAAGCATAACTTGTAATCTAGTAAGAGGGGGATGGAAATATGAAGTCAGAAAGTCCAAAAGAAGCCAAGAAAGGAGAGAAAAATAAACCTAGACCAAAAGGCAAATACAAAAACAAAATAAAATAGTAGATTTAAATCCAAAAAAAAATTAATTACAAATTTGGTAAAGCTAAAAACAGTTTGTTGTGGTAGACTGAAGAATTTTAATGGAATTCTATTTATGAGGTACATTAGAAACAGAAAGTATAAAAATACAAGGATGGAAATAGATAACCCATAGAACTACTCACATTTAAAAAATGGAACATGTGGCAAGTGGGATCTTTGTTCCCTGACCAGGGCATCGAACTTGTGCTCCCTGCATTTGAAGCATGGTGTCTTAACCATCAGACCACCAGGGAAGTCCGTGGCTGTTCTATTTTAGTCCTTGAATCTGGGCCTGGCCATTTGATTTGCTTAGGCTCATGAGTTGTTAACAAATAGAGACTTATTTAAATAATGTCCTATTGTTATTATTTGTTTTTTACTTTACAAAATGCTCCTGTTAATATCTGTATATATATGCATATATTTTAGTTTTCTTTAAAAAACAATGTATAAACTCACATAACAGGAAGTACAGAGGTTGGACAATTTTCAGGGTGGTTTGATTTAGTGGTACTGTGATTGCATCAAAGATTCAGAGTAATTTTGTCCATGGATCTGCTGTACACAGTGTTGTTTCCATCTTTAGACTGACTTTCTTCACAGGCTTAAGATAGCCATAATGTGCTTCTTTGTATGCATGCAGAGGGACAGAGGAAGAGTAACTTTACCTACACCATACAACAAGAATTGTTCTCTCCAGTCTGGACCAACTTAAGTCCTACGCCTACCCCTGGACCAAAAACTGTTAGTAGAGAATGCTTTGGAATAAGTGACTTACATGACGATTCCAACCTAGGGAAATAAACATGATTGACTTAATCAGGGCCCAGTCCCAGAGTAGAACTACTTTCTCTAACCATACTACAGTTACACAGTGAGAAAGAAATGGAAATGAGGAGTGCACTACACTTAGTTCTGAACTTCTCATGGTTTAATGTTGTAAGATTAGGAAGTTCATATAAAACAAAGAGACCATAATATTGGTTGCTATTGGAGATTCTTATAAAATTATAATTTTTTTTTTAAAATTTGGATTGCGTACTTTATGGGTATGAGTATGCAAACTGAAACGGCCAGATGTACAAAAGGATTTTATAAACCTCATTTTCATTGGAGACTCCATCTAGTTTTTTCTGGAAACCATTAGTTTCCTGTCAATTATTCTATTTATTTTTTGGTAATCTATCCTGAGACATATGTCTCATCTTCAGCTATTTCCTAAGGAAAATATTTCTCTCCCAAGACCTTAGACTCATGCTTTAAATCATTGTGAATTTCTCTAAGCAAAATATGGTTCTCTACTAATGCCATGCTTACTGTGGTTATCTTAGTCCATTTGGGCTGCTATAACATAAATATCACAGACTGAGTGGCTTATAAACAACAGTTTTTGTTTCTCACAATTCTGGAGTCTAGGAAGTCCAAGATCAAGGCCCTAGCAGATTCAGTGTCTTGTGAGGACCCACTTCCTGGTTCATAAATGATCATCTCTGGCTGTGTCCTCACACAGTAGAAGGGGAAAGTTTGTTCTCTGGGGTCTCTTTTATAAGGACATTAATCCCATTCATGAGGGCTCCTCTTTCATGACCTAATCACCTCCCAAAGACATACAATGAAATAAAATCAGACAATAAGAATATAGTTGAAATATATTTATTAATATGTAGGTTATAAGTGTTACATTAAATTATAAAGAAGAGTGAACAGTACTACCTGATTCCTGTAAGAATGTGTGGTGTGAGACGAGGGGAAGATGGCAGACGAGAAAGATGCAGAGATCTCCTTCCTCCCCACAGATACACCAGAAATACATCTGCACGTGGAACAACTGTTACAGAACACCTACTGAACGCTGGCAGAAGACCTCAGACCTCCCAAAAGGCAAGAAACTCCCCACGTACCTGGGTAGGGCAAAAGAAAAAAAAGAAAAAACAGAGGCAAAAGAATAGGGACGGGACCTGCACCAGTGGGAGGGAGCTGTGAAGGAGGAAAGGTTTCTACACACTAGGAAGCCCCTTCGCGGGCGGAGACTGCGGGTGGCGGAGGGAGAAAGCTTCGGAGCCGCGGAGGAGAGCGCAGCCACAGGGGTGCGGAGGGAAAAGCGGGGAGATTCCCGCACAAAGGATCAGTGCTGACCGGCACTCACCAGCCCGAGAGGCTTGTCTGCTCACTCACCAGGGCGGGCGGGGCTGTGAGCTGAGGCTCGGGCTTTGGTCGGAGCGCAGGGAGAGGACTGGGGTTGGCAGCGTGAACACAGCCTGCAGAGGGTTAGTGCACCACGGCTAGCCGGGAGGGAGTCCGGGAAAAGTCTGGACCTGCCTAAGAGGCAAGAGACTTTTTCTTCCCTCG
Source organism: Stenella coeruleoalba (assembly GCF_951394435.1). Lineage (NCBI taxonomy): Eukaryota > Metazoa > Chordata > Mammalia > Artiodactyla > Delphinidae > Stenella > Stenella coeruleoalba. Next base: position 96,971,768 of record NC_137169.1, read on the forward strand.
TTGTTTCCTGGTGTGCGAGGAGAGGGGATTAAGAGCGCTGCTTAAAGGAGCTCCAGAGATTGGCACGAGCCGCGGCTACAAGTGTGGACCCCAGAGACGGGCAGGAGACGCTAAGGCTGCTGCTGCCGCCGCCAAGAAGCCTGTGTTCGAGCACAGGTCACTATCCACCCCCCTCTTCCAGGGAGCCTGTGCAGCCCGCCACTGCCAGGGTCCCGGGATCCAGGGACAACTTCCCCGGGAGACCACATGGCGCGCCTCAGGCTGGTGCAAAGTCACTCAGGCCTCTGCCGCCGCAGGATCGCCCTGCACTCCGTACCCTTCCCTCCCCCCGGCCTGAGTGAGCCAGAGTCTCCGAAGCAGCTGCTCCGTTAACCCCGTCCTGTCTGAGCGAAGAACAGACGCCCTCCGGTGACCTACATGCAGAGGTGGGGCCAAATCCAAAGCTGAGCCCCTGCGAGCTGTGAGAACAAAGAAGAGAAAGGGAAATCTCTCCCAGCAGCCTCAGGAGCAGCGGATTAAAGCTCCACAATCAACTTGATGTACCCTGCATCTGTGGAATACATGAATAGAAAACGAATCATCCCAAATTGAGGAGGTGGACTTTGAGAGCAAGATTTATGATTTTTTCCCCTTTTCCTCTCTGTGTGAGTGTGTATGTGTCTGCTTCTGTATGAGATTTTGTCTGTATAGCTTTACTTCCACCATTTGTCCTAAGGTTCTATGCGTCCTTTTTTTTTAAATTTTTTTTCTTAATAATTATTTTTTAATTTAATAACTATTATATTTTACTCTATTTTATGTTACTTTATCTTCTTTCTTTCTTCCTTTTTTCCTTTCACCCCTCCTTCCTTCCTTCCTTCCGCCCACTGTCCCTCCCTCCCTCACTCCCTCTTTCCTTCCTTTCTTCTTTCTTTCTTTTTTCCTCCCTTCCTTCCTTCCTTCCTTCTTCCTTCCTTCTTTCCTTCCTTCCTTCCTTTCTTTCTTTCTTCCTTTCTTCCTGCTTCTACTAATTCTTTCTCTCCACTTTTTCTCCCTTTTATTCTGAGCCGTGTGGATGAAAGGCTCTTCGTGCTGCAGCCAGGAGTCAGTGCTGTGCCTCTGAGGTGGGAGAGCCAACTTCAGGACACTGGTCAACAGGAGACCTCCCAGCTCCACATAATATCAAATGGCGAAAATCTCCCAGAGATCTCCATCTCAACGCCAGCACCCAACTTCACTCACCGACCAGCAAGCTACAGTGCTGGACACCTATGCCAAACAACTAGCAAAACAGGAACACACCCCCACCCATTAGCATAGAGGCTGTCTAAAATCATAATAAGTCCACAGACACCCCAAAACACACCACCAGACGTGGACCTGCCCACCAGAGAGACAAGATCAAGCCTCAACCACCATAACACAGGCAATAGTCCCCTCCACCAGGAAGCATACACAACCCACTGAATCAACCTTACCCACTGGAGAGAGACACCAAATCAACAGGAACTATGAACTTGCAACCTGCAAAAAGGAGACCCCAAACACAGTAAGATAAGCAAAATGAGAAGACAGGAAATCACACCGTAGATGAAGGAGCAAGATAAAAACCCACCAGACCTAACAAATGAAGAGGAATAAGGCAGTCTACCTGAAAAAGAATTCAGAAAAATGATAGAAAAGATGATCTAAAATCTTGGAAATAGAATAGACAAAATGCAAGAAACATTTAACAAGGACCTAGTAGAACTAAAGATGAAACAAACAACAATGAACAACACAATAAATGAAATAAAAAATACTCTAGATGGGATCAATAGCAGAATAACTGAGACAGAAGAACGGATAAGTGACCTGGAAGATAAAATAGTGGAAATAACTGCTGCAGGGCAGAATAAAGAAAAAAGAATGAAAAGAATTGAGGACAGTCTCAGAGACCACTGGGACAACATTAAATGCACCAACATTTGAATTATAGGGGTTCCAGAAGAAGAAGAGAAAAAGAAAGGGACTGAGAAAATATTTGAAGAGATTATAGTTAAAAACTTCCCTAATATGGGAAAGGAAATAGTTAATCAAGTCCAGGAAGCACAGAGAGTCCCATACAGGAGAAATACAAGGAGAAATATGCTAAGACACATATTAATCAAACTGTCAAAAATTAAATACAAAGAAAACATACTAAAAGCAGCAAGGGAAAAACAACAAATAACACACAAGGGAATCCCCATAAGGTTAATAGCTGATCTTTCAGCAGAAACTCTGCAAGCCAGAAGAGATTGGCACGACATATTTAAAGTGATGAAGGAGAAAAACCTGCAACCAAGATTACTCTACTCAACAAGGATCTCATCCAGATTTGATGGAGAAATTAAAAGCTGTACAGACAAGCAAAAGTTGAGGGAGTTCAGCACCATCAAACCAGCTTTACAAGAAATGCTAAAGGAATTTCTCTAGGCAAGAAACACAAGAGAAGGAAAAGAACTACAATAACGAACCCAAAACAATTTAGAAAATGGGAATAAGAACATACATATAGATAATTACCTTAAAAGTAAATGGACTAAATGCTCACACCAAAAGACACAGATTGGCTGAATGGATACAAAAACAAGACCCATATGTATGCTGTCTACAGTAGACCCACTTCAGACCTAGAGAAACATACAGACTGAAAGTGAGGGGGTGGAAAAAGATATTCCATGCAAATGGAAACAAAAAGAAAGCTGGAGTAGCAATTCTCATATCAGACAAAATAGACTTTAAAATAAAGACTATTACAAGAGACAAAGAAGGACACTACATAATGATCAAGAGATCGATCCAAGAAGAAGATATAACAATTGTAAATATTTATGCACCCAACATAGGAGCACCTCAATACATAAGGCAAATACTAACAGCCATAAAAGGGGAAATCGACAGTAACTCATTCATAGTAAGGGACTTTAACACCCCACTTTCACCAATGGACAGATCACACAAAATGAAAATAAATAAGTACACACAAGCTTTAGATGATACATTAAACAAGATGGACTTAATTGATATTTATAGGACACTCCATCCAAAAACAACAGAATACACATTTTTCTCAAGTGCTCATGGAACATTCTCCAGGATAGCTCATACCTTGGGTCACTAATCAAGCCTTGGTAAATTTAAGAAAATTGAAATGGTATCAAGTATCTTTTCCGACCACAATGCTATGAGACTAGATATCAATTACAGGAAAAGATCTGTAAAAAATACAAACACATGGAGGCTAAACAATACACTACTTAATAACAAAGTGATCACTGAAGAAATCAAAGAGGAAATTAAAAAATACCTAGAAACAAATGACAATGGATACACAACAACCCAAAACCTATGGGATGCAGCAAAAGCAGTTCTAAAAGGGAAGTTTGTAGCAATACAAGCCCACCTTAAGAAACAGGAAACATCTCGAATAAACAACCTAACCTTGCACCTAAAGCAATTAGAGAAAGAAGCACAAAGACCCCCAATGTTAGCAGAAGGAAAGAAATCATAAAAATCAGATCAGAAATAAATGAAAAAGAAATGAAGGAAACGATAGCAAACATCAATAAAACTAAAAGCTGGTTCTTTGAGAAGATAAACAAAATAGATAAACCATTAGCCAGACTCATCAAGAAAAAAAGGGAGAAGCCTCAAATCAATAAATTAGAAACGAAAAAGGAGAAGTGATAACTGACACTGCAGAACTACAAAGGATCATGAGAGATTACTACAAGCAACTCTATGCCCATAAAATGGATAACCTGGAAGAAATGGACAATTTCTTAGAAATGCACAACCTGCCAAGACTGAATCAGGAAGAAATAGAAAATATGAACAGACCAATCACAAGCACTGATATTGAAACAGTGATTAAAAATCTTCCAACAAACAAAAGCCCAGGACCAGATGGCTTCACAGGTGAATTCTATCAAACATTTAGAGAAGAGCTAACACCTATCCTTCTCAAACTCTTCCAAAATATAGCAGAGGGAGGAACACTCCCAAATTTATTCTATGAGGCCACCATCACCTTGATACCAAAAGCAAAAAAGGATGTCATTAAGAAAGAAAACTACAGACCAATATCACTGATGAACATAGACACAAAAATCCTCAACAAAATACTAGCAAACAGAATCCAACAGCATATTAAAAGGATCATACACCATGATCAAGTGGGGTTTATTCCAGGAATGCAAGGATTCTTCAATATACGCAAATCAATCAAAGTGATAAACCATATTAAGAAATTGAAGGAGAAAGACAATATGATCATCTCAATAGATGCAGAGAAAGCTTTTGACAAAATTCAACACCAATTTATGATAAAAACCCTGCAGAAAGCAGGCGTAGAGGGAACTTTCCTCAATGTAATAAAGGTCATATATGAAAAACCCACAGCCAACATCATCCTCAATGGTGAAAAACTGAAAGCATTTCCACTAAGATCAGGAACAAGACAAGGTTGCCCACTCTCACCACTCTTATTCAACATAGTTTTGGAAGTTTCAGCCATAGCAATCAGAGAAGAAAAGGAAATAAAAGGAATCCAAATCGGAAAAGAAGTAAAGTTGTCACTGTTTGCAGATGCCATGATACTATACATAGAGAATCCTAAAGATACTACCAGAAAACTACTAGAGCTAATCAATGAATTTGGTAAAGTTGCAGGATACAAAATTAATGCACAGAAATCTCTTGCATTTCTATACACTAATGATGAAAAATATCAAAATGAAATCAAGAAAACACTCCCATTTACCATTGCAACAAAAAGAATAAAATATCTAGGAATAAACCTACCTAAGGAGACAAAAGACCTCTATGCAGAAAATTATAAGACACTGATGAAAGAAATTAAAGATGACACAAATAGATGGAGAGATATACCATGTTCTTGGATTGGAAGAATCAACATTGTGAAAATGGCTCTACTACCCAAAGCAATCAACAGATTCAATGCAATCCCTATCAAACTACCACTGGCATTTTTCACAGAACTAGAACAAAACATTTCACAATTTGTATGGAAACACAAAAGACCCTGAATAGTCAAAGCAATCTTGAGAACGAAAAACGGAGCTGGAGGAATCAGGCTCCTGACTTCAGACTATACTACAAAGCTACAGTAATCAAGAGAGTATGGTACTGGCACAAAAACAGAAAGATAGATCAATGGAACAGGATAGAAAGCCCAGAGATAAACCCATGCACATATGGTCACCTTATCTTTGATAAAGGAGGCAGGAACGTACAGTGGAGAAAGGACAGCCTCTTCAATAAGTGGTACTGGGAAAACTGGACAGGTACATATAAAAGTATGAGATTAGATCACTCCCTAACACGGTACAAAATAATAAGCTCAAAATGGATTAAAGACCTAAATGTAAGGCCAGAAACTATCAAACTCTTAGAGGAAAACATAGGCAGAACACTCTATGACATAAATCACAGCAAGATCCTTTTTGACCCACCTCCTAGAGAAATGCAAATAAAAACAAAAATAAACAAATGGGACCTAATGAAAATTAAAAGCTTTTGCATAGCAAAGGAAACCATAAACAAGACCAAAAGACAACCCTCAGAATGGGAGAAAATATTTGCAAATGAAGCAACTGACAAAGGATTAATTTCCAAAATTTACAAGGAGCTCATGCAGCTCAATAACAAAAAAACAAACAACCCAATCCAAAAATGGGCAGAAGACCTAAATAGCCATTTTTCCAAAGAAGATATACATACTGCCAAAAAACACATGAAAGAATGCTCAACGTCATTAATCATTAGAGAATTGCAAATCAAAACTACAATGAGATATCATCTCACACCAGTCAGAATGGCCATCATCAAAAAATCTAGAAACAATAAATGTTGGAGAGGGTGTGGAGAAAGGGGAACACTCTTCCACTGCTGGTGGGAATGTGAATTGGTATAGCTGCTATGGAGAACAGTATGGAGGTTCCTTAAAAAACTACAAATAGAGCTACCATATGACCCAGCAATCCCACTACTGGGCATATACCCTGAGAAAACCATAATTCAAAAAGAGTTATTACCAAAATGTTCATTGCAGCTCTCTTTATAATAGGCTGGAGATGGAAACAACCTAAGTGTCCATCATCGGATGAATGGATAAAGAAGATGTGGCACATATATACAATGGAATATTACTCAGCCATAAAAAGAAATGAAATTGAGCTATTTGTAATGAGGTGGATAGACCTAGAGTCTGTCATACAGAGTGAAGTAAGTCAGAAAGAGAAAGATAAATACCATATGCTAACACATATATATGGAATTTAAGAAAAAAAATGTCATGAAGAACCTAGGGTTAAGACAGGAATAAAGACACAGACCTACTAGAGAACAGACTTAAGGCTATGGGGAGGGGTAAGGGTGAGCTGTGACAAAGCGAGAGAGCGTCATGGACATATATACACTACCAAACGTAAGGTAGATAGCTAGTGGGAAGCAGCTGCATAGCACAGGGAGATCAGCTCGGTGCTTTGTGACTGCCTGGAGGGGTGGGATAGGGAGTGTGGGAGGGAGGGAGATGCAAGAGGGAAGAGATATGGGAACATATGTATATGTATAACCGATTCACTTTTTTATAAATCAAAAACTAACACACAATTGTAAAGCAATTATACCCCAATAAAGATGTTAAAAAAAAAAAAGAATGTGAGGTGTGTATGTGAGTGTGTGTGAGCTAAGAAAGGGAGAAGAGAGAGAAAGGGGGAAAAATATGATAAGATATACATCAAAATATTAATAGCAGTTATTTTTAGGTGATGGGATGTAGTAAATTTATTTTCTTCTTAAAAATAAACATTTTAAAAACAGTCTGTTTTCAGTCGATCTTTGACTTCACAATTTATTTTTTATTTTGCATAATGATGGGGTGAAACTTTGTGTTACACAGGTCAAGCCAATGCTAAGTTCTGAATCCCCCTAGCTTCAGTTCTGACTTTCAGACTTTCTACTGTCACCTGATTTCTGCATATCCTCACCATCATTATCATCATAATTTGCATTGCTTTATAGTTTACAAAGCTCTTCTTCTGTATTGTTTCATTTTTCCATTGGGAAAACAAAGGAAAAACTTTAATGACTTAATAAAATTTACACTGTAAAAATCTTCCAACAATATTTAGAGCTTAACTCTTCACACAACATTGGTGTTCAGAGTTTTAGTTTCTATAGGCAGTTAAATATATCTTAATGCTTTCCTTTAGTCAATAGTTTTCTATTGGGTGCATAAAATTTTAATTTTTTATTTATAAATTTTTAAAATTTTCTTTTGAACGAGATACATAGTAAACACTCAATGATGCTTGGTTTTGGATGTTGTAGTTTGATGCTCTTGATTACTGGTAGTGATTTTGAATATAATGATGTTGACTGCTGTTTGAGATGATGACAGCCTTGATTTCAATTGTTATCTTGTTGCTCAACTTATTATGCTTCACTTTAACATCTTATCCACAATGTCTTTTGTGTAGTGTTTTCACCTCTGTTCTTGAAAAATGTTCTTTCTCACCAGTCTTTTAATGATTAGCTTTTCAAGATTATCTCACAATGTTAAAAAAAATTCTATTGGAAAGGATGGAAACAAGAATAATTCACAATAAAGAAGATAAAATAGCAGTTGGATCTACTTTGTTGGATGCTCAGAATTAAAAGATGAAGTTAAACAGCTCAACTAGTAGTGTTGCTGTGTCAAATATAGGTCTCCTAGTAGACATTCTCCCTTTTTTCCTAATAATTACAGAACTTTCTCTCCTGCCAAAAAAATTTCAGCAGGGCAAACGACTATCAAATTAGAGTTGACATTTCCAAAGATGTAAGTGCAGTAATGTGTTCAATTTCCTTGTCAAATTATTAAAAGGAAATTGCTTGCTTTCACTTTCTCCTTTTCCTGATATTACCTTCTCCTTCTCCCTCTTCTTTCCTATTTCCTTTTTTCAAGACTATGAATGTGAGAATTTGGGCTACATATCCACCTTGGAATAATGAGGGAAAAGTCAAGATCATTACAGAAACCTCAGTCCTAAGATTCTGGGCCATCAAACCTATGCCAGTATCTGCTTAACTAACACTTCTTGCTACATGAGAAAATTACCATCCAAAATGTGTTTAACCATTATATAGATAACTTTTCTGTTACTCATAGCTAAACACTATTCCTAACTGATTCATGAAAGAGCAAAGAGAAGGTAACTCTCACTGAGGAAAAAGAGACAAGATAAACTTCCTTCAGCAGAAACAGATTTTGCTACCTATTATTTATCTATTGCTATTATAAACATGCTGTATGACAAATGACAATAAAGCCTCAGTGGCATTAAATAGGAAACATTTATTGCTTATGAATCTGGAGCCTACTGGAATTTGGCTAGGTGGCTCTGCTAATCTTGGTTGGGCTTGCTCACATATCCAAGGATGGGCTGTTTCTTGGCTGATCTAGTACGCCTCACATGGGTTGGCTTCGGTGAGTCTCTACCTGTTTACCATCCTCCAACACAATAGCTTTGGAATGTTCTCATGTTAGTTGCAGAGATACAAGAGCAAGGGTAAACTCAAGTGCTCAAAAACTTTTGAAGTCCCTATTTGCTAACAACTCATGAGCCTAAGCAAATCAAGTGCCAGACCAAGATTCAAGGACTAAAATAGAATAGCCACGGACTTGCCTGGTGGTCTGGTGGTTAAGACTCCATGCTTTCACTGCAGGCAATGCAGGTTCAATCCCCTGGTCGGGAAACTAAGATCCCTCAGGTCATGTGGTGCAGCCAAAAAAAAAAAGAAAAAAGAATAGCCAGGACACAAATTACAGCACTATGTTAGGATAAAGAATTTGTTCACTTAGAAAAGAAGATAGTAACTCAGGTTATCTCTACACTGGTTATTTTGGGGAAGTTCGGGATAGGTACCACTATCCCCCCTGAAGTTACTAACTGCCAGAAATTTTTAAACAGCTGAGATCAAACATCTACAAAGATAGATATGATCACCTTAGGACATGGCGATTAAGTTAAGACACTTTTGATTGTAATTATCAGAAATTCCACTTCCAATATCTTAACTAATAACACATTAAAGAAGTGGAAATATAGTAGAGTAGGTAATCTGAAAGATCTTCTACCTAAAAATGTCTAGAAATGCCTAAATTCTAGATTAAAACAACAACGTCTTTCAGATGCGTGACTGAGCTCAAAGAGAGGAAGAGGAAAAAAGCAGAGAAGGCAAAAACTAGGGGAGTGAGTGAGTGCTGAAGTCACAGTCACCTTTGGGTCATTTACCAATCTCAGAAGACAAAACACTTGTTTTTTTGTTTTATTTGTTTTTTGCGGTACGCGGGCCTCTCACTGCTGTGGCCTCTCCCATTGCAGAGCACAGGCTCCGGACATGCAGGCCCAGCAGCCATGGCCCACGGGCCCAGCTGCTCCGCTGCATGTGGGATCCTCCCGGACCGGGGCACTAACCCGTGTCCCCTACATCGGCAGGCAGACTCCCAACCACTGCGCCACCAGGGAAGCCCGACACTTGTTTCTAACTGGCTACATGAGGCCAGGGAATAAAGCTTTGGGCTCAAATGCCGTATAGTTGAATTTAAGCCTCAGTTTAAAGCCGAGACTCTACATGTCCTATATGTTCAGTGAAAGAGTGGATTAGAAAATACGCAATTCTGTCAAAAAGAGATAGCAAAGACTATCTGAGTGGAAAGTAGGGTAATCTAAAATTCCTAACCACAGCCTTTCATCAATCATGTGGTAGGTAGAATAATGTCTCCCCCAAACCCCCAAGATAGCCATGTCCTAATCCCTGAAACCTGTGAATATGTTACCATAAATGGCAAAAGAGACTCTGCAGATGTGGTTAAGTTAAGGATCTTGAGGTGGAAAAATCCTCAATTATCCAGGTGGATCCAATGTAATCACAATTTCCTTATAAGGAGGAGACAGGAAGGAGTGTCAGAGAGGTATTTGACATCTGGTTTGTTTCACTTAACATAATGCCCTCCAAGTCCATCCATGTTGTTGCAAATGGCAAAATTTCATTCTTTTTTTATGGCTGAGTGATATTCCATTGTATGTGGAATCCACATCTTCTTCACCCATTCATCTGTTGATGGACACTTAGGTTGCTTCCATAGCTTGGCAATTGTAAGTAATGCTACTGTGAACATCGGGATGTATGTATCTTTTTGAATTAGTGTTTTTGGTTTCCTTTTGGATACATACCCAGCATTGGAATTGCTGGATCATATGGTAGTTCTACTTTTAGTTTTTTGAGAAACCTCCATACTGCTTTCCATAATGACTCTACAAATTTATATTTCCCACCAACAGTGCGCAGTTTCCTTTTCCTCCACATCCTCACCAATATTTGTTATTTGTGATCTTTTTGATGATAGCCATTCTGACAGATGTGAGGTGATATATTTTTGTGGTTTTAATTTGCATTTCTCTGATGATTAATGATGTTGAGCATCTTTTCATGGGCCTGTTGGCCATCTGTATGTCTTCTTTGGAAAAATGTCTATTCAGGTCTTCTGCCCATTTTTTAATCAGGATGTTTTTGTTTTTGTTTTCATTTGAGTTGTATGAGCTGCTTATATATTTTGGATATTAACCCCTTATCAGATATAATGTTTTGAATATCTTGTCCCATTCAGTAGATTGCTTTTTGTTTTGATGATTGCTTCCTTTGTTGTACAGAAGCTTTTTAGTTTGATTAGGTCCCATTTGTTTATTTTTGCTTTTATTTCCTTCACTTTAGGAGACAGATCCAAAGAAATATTGCTACAATTTATGTCAGAGTGTTCTGCCTATGTTTTCTTCCAGGAGTTTCACAGTTTCTGGTTTTACATTTAAGTTTTTAATCCATGTTGTGTTTATTTTTGTACATGGTGTTAAAGAATGTACTGATTTCATTCTTTTACATGTAGCTTTCCAGTTTTCCCAGCACTACTTATTGAGAGACTGTCTTTTCTCCACTGTATATTCTTGCTTCCTTTGTTGTAGATTAATTGACCATAAGTGTGTGGGTTTATTTCTTGGGTCCCCGTTCTTTTCCATTGATCTATGTGTCTGTTTTTGTGCCAATACCATACTGCTTTGATTACTGTAGCTTTGTAGTATATCAGAAAAGCATGGAATATCTTTCCATTTATTTGTATTTATTTCTTCCATTTCTTTTATCAATTTGTACCTTCTTCCATATCTTCAGTGTAGAGGTCTTTCACTTATTTGGTTAAATTTGTTCCTAGATATTTTATTCCTTTGATGCAAGTATAAATGGGATTGTTTTCTTATTTTCTCTTTGCAATAGCTCTTTTTAGTGTATAGACAAGCAACTTTTTTTTGTAAATTGATTTCATATCCTTCAATTTTACTGAATTTATTTATTAGTTCTAACAGGTTTTTTGTTTTGTTTTGTTTTGTATAGTGTCTTTAACGTTTTCTACCTATTATATTATGTCATCTGCAAACAGGGACAGTTTTACTTCTTCCTTTCAAATTTGGATGTCTTTTTTTTTTTCCCCCTTTTTACCTAATTGCTCAGTCTAGGACTTCCAGTACTATGTTTAATAAAAGAGGCAAGAATGGGTATCCTTGCCAGGTTCCTTATCTTAGAGGAAAAACTTTTAGGTTTTCACTATTGAGCATGGTATTAGCTGTGGGCTTCTCATATATGGCCTTAATATGCTGAGTTACATTCCCTCTATACCCAGTTTTTTGGGAGTTTTTTTTTTTTTAATCAGGAGTGGATGTTGAATTTTGACAAATGCTTTTTCTGCATCTATTGAGATAACCATATAATTTTTATCTTTCATTTTGTTACTGTGGTGTATCACATTAATTGATTTGTGGATGTTGAACCATCCTTGCATCTCTGGAATAAATCCCACTTGATCATGGTATATGGTTCTTTTAAGTATTGTTTAGTTTAGTTTGCTAATATTTTAATAAATTTTTGCATCTAGGTTGATCAGAGATATTGGCCTGTAATTAAATTTTCTTGTACTGTCCTTGTCTGGTTTTGGTATCAATTAATACTGGCCTTGTAAAATGAGATTGGAAATGTTTCCTGGTCTTCATTTTTTTGGAAGAGTTTGAAAATGATTAATATTAATTGTTCTTTAAATGTTTGGTAGAATTCACCAGTGAAGTCATCTGGTCACAGACTTCTATTTTCTGAGAGGTTTTGATTACTGACTCAATCTCCTTATTAGTAATTGGAGTTTTAGATTTTCTATTTCTTTATGGTTTAATCTTGATATGTTGTACATAGCTAGGAATTTGTTAATTTCTTCTAGGCTGTTCAATTTATTTGTATATGATTGTTCAGAGTAATCTCTATAATCTTCAAACTTGTGGGGATCGATTATATTAATTTTCATTTAGAATTTTATTTATTTGAGTTTTTCTTCTTTTTCTTGGTAAATCCATCAAAAGTTTGTTTACATTTTTAATCTTTTTTAAAAATTAACACTTAGTTTCCTTGATCTTTTCTATTATCTGTTTAGTCTCTATTTCCACTCTGATCTTTGTTATTTCCCTCCTGCTACTACTAACTTTGGGTTTAGTTTGTTCTTTTTCTAGTTCCTTGAGGTAGAATGGTAGTTTGTTTATTTAGGGTTTTTTTCTTAATGTAGGCATTTATTGCTATAAACTTCCCTGTTAGAACTTCTTTCATTGCATCCCAAAGTTTTGGTATGCTGTATTTTCATTTTCATATGCCTCAAGATAGTTTTACCTTCTCTTTTATTTCTTCTTTGACTCATTGGTTATTCAGGAGCATGTTGTTTAATCTCTGCATATTTGTGAATTTTACAGTTTTCTTCTTGTAATTGATTTCTAGTTGCATACTGTTTTGGTCAGAAAAGACGCTGGATATGACATCAATCTTAAATTTATTAAGATTTATTTTGTGGCCTAAAATATAATCTATCCTGGAAAGTATTCCATGTGTGCTTGAGAAGAATGTATATTCTGTTGCTGTTAGATGTGATGGTCTGTAAATGTCTTTTGGTCCATCTGATCTAAAGTGTAGTTTATTTATTTTAAATAAATTTATTTATTTTTATTTATTTATTTTTGGCTGTGTTGAGTCTTCTTTGCTACACACGGCCTTTCTCTAGTTGCGGTGAGCAGGGGCTACTCTTTGTTGCAGTGTGCATGCTTCTCACTGCAGTGGCTTATCTTTTTGTGGATCATGGGCTCTAGGTGCATGGGCTTCAGTAGTTGTGGCTCAGGGGATCTAGAGCACAGGCTCAGTAGTTGTGGTGCATGGGCTTAGTTGCTCCATGGCATGTGGGATCTTCCCAGACCAGGGCTTGAACCCATGTCCCCTGCATTGGCAGGTGGATTCTTAACCACTGTGCCACGAGGGAAGTGCCTAAAGTGTAGTTTAAACCCAGTGTTTCCTTATTGATTTTTCTGTATGGAAAAATTGATTTTTCTGTCTCTATTGTTGCTAGCTACCTTCACTTTTTAAAATTCTTTTTTCTTTTTTCTCCTCTGATTGGATAATTCAACTGTCCTGTCTTTGAGTTTACTGATCCTTTCTTCTGCTTGATCCAGTCTTCTAGATCTAGTCTTCTATTGAACCCCTCTATTTAATATTTCAATTCAGTTATCATATATTTCAGTTCTGTGATTTCTGCTTTGGTACTTTTAAATATTTTCTATCTCTTCATCAAAATTCTCACTTTATTCATGTATTACTCTCCTGACCTAAGTGAGCAACTTTACAACTATTATTTTGAACTCTCTATCATGTAAATTGCTTATCTCTGTTTCATTAAGATATATTTTTGTAGATTTACCTCGTTCTTTTATTTGGGATATATTTCTTTTTTTTCTTCATTTTCCTCAACTCTCTGTGTTGGTTTCTATACATCAGATTAAAACGCCACCTCTCCCCATCTCGACAGAGTGGTCCTGTGTAGGAGATGAACTTTGTCTATCAGTCCAGCCAAATCTCCTGATTACCTCTCAAATCTTTGATTGTCCAAGCTTATTCTTAATACCTCCCCATACCTGAGGGTGTACCAAGGCCCATTAGCATCCCAAAGGAAAGATTACATTCAGCACCTAGATGCAGGCTGATTGGAAATCACATCCTCTGACAGCAACTGAGAAAGTATATAGTTAAGCTCCTTCCAAGGAAGAAGAAATTGGGAGATAGTTGATTTTGTCTGTTTTCTCTGCGCTGGGTCCAAGTGTATAGCTGCAGAGGGGTTCTCCTGCACCTGTTAAGAACTGCTTCTTTGCTATAGTACTATGGGACTTGTGAATTCAAACCCCATTGGCTATCAGAGCCAGGCAATCCAGAGGCCCATCCCTCAGCAGCCACAAGATCTGAGGTGCCAGATATGTGTACAAGCTCTTTCCAGGGAGATACTTGTGACTTTGGAGTGGGCTAAAGGGAAAAGAGTGTCCAGTATCTTCCACAGAAACTGGAGAGGACCACAGCCAGCTCCCAGATGCATGCTATATTAGCCTGACCCGTAACCTCATGAGCTGCTTGTTTTTCCGCTAGTGGATCTTGGCCTTCTCCTTTCTCTTCTCAAGTGTAGCCATTACTACCTGGTACTTCCAGCCAGCCTCATGAGCCAGGCACCCTAGGTAGGCAAACTTCCGTGTAGGCTTCAGACGAACAACCTTGAGGGTGGCAGGGACCACCATCCACTTTTCCTTGTCATAGGGTGGCGGGATCCCATCAAACACCTTGGGGCAGTCCAGAGCGGCCTGGCCTCGCTTGGTCTTGAGGGGCAGCATGCCTCGCACTGTCCGCCAGAAGATGCGGCTGCGGGCTCGGAAGTGGTAGGGGCCACGGGAGGGGTTGGTGTTCATCCGCTTGCAGAGGAATGCCAGGTACTTCAACTTGTTTCTATAGAAATTGCCAGAAATATTGATGCCCTCACAGCGCACAACCACCACCTTTCGACCCAGAAGCACCTGCTTAGCCACGATGGCCGCCAGGCGGCCCAGGAGATGGCCTCGGCCATCGAGAACCAGGACCTGCCCCTCCGCCATCTTCGGCAGCCGCCTGGGAAAAGTATTCAGATAGAACTTTCTCAGGGAAAGACTAGAAGCAATTTTGCCTGCTTCCTCTCTGTTGAACCCTGGGGAGACAGCCATGATGTGTGCCTGCACCTGCTAACAACTCTTTCTTTGCTATAGTTTTGTGGGTCTTGCAGATGCAAACCTTGTTGGCTTTCAGAGCTAGGTGTTTTGGGAGCCTGTCATTCAAGTTGGAGTCTTAAAAGTTGGGGCCCTAAATATGGGGTCCAAACTTTAATTCCTCATGTAGAAGTTTGGAATTGGGCATTTCCTCCCAATTGTATGACACTGTGTTGAGCATGGGGCTTATGCCAAACATGTCTCACTCTGCTTTCCTACCTGTTTTGCTGTGGGTATTTTCTTATTCACCCAATATGTAGGAGTCACACAACTTGCTTCTGGATTTCTTTCAGAGGTAATTGCTCTCTGTGTAGTAGCAGAACATTCATTGTGTCCATGGGAGAAGTGGGGTTAGGAGCCTCCTTTGTCATCATCTCAGCTGACCCCTCTTTCCCTCAGTCTTCTTTTAAAGTAGTTTTATTTATATCTCATTTTATTGACATTATCTGTTTGTACTCAACCTCCCTAATTGGACTCAAAATAACATGAAGGCAAGGCGTGTACCTTCATAATTTCCAGTCTGCATTACCAAATTAGCACAGAATACATAGTCAATTAATGAACAAAGACATAAACCAAATGGAACCAGGAAGCCTAGTAATTATGTAGGTAAATAGGTCCCTTCCTTCTGAACCTTCAGGCATGATATCTGGAAAACAGTTTGAGCAAGACAACTTTGGAATGAGTGAATTAGAGCCATGGTTGCCAAGAAAGCCTTTCATGATTGGAAGGGAACCACCAAACAATTTATGTAGGCTCAAGGAGTCACTCTGAGACACAGTTCTGTTTCTTCTTCCATTTTATAAGAAAAATAGTAGGAAATAAAGATGAAGAGGAACTTTGAAATAAAACCTTATAAAGCAAAAAGCGATGCCCCTCCCATCTTTTAACTATTGTTCACAAGTCACTTAAAAGTCCTAAGAAGGTAAATTAATATCTTCTCTTCTCACAGGTTATGAACAGGGAAGTAAGACTGGACTAGAGCCACCTATCAACAGACCCTGAAGCTCAGGTTCTGGAGCAGTCCACATTCCCCACAGTGCTTCTGGCCTTAAGCAAAAATTCACCTTGATATGAGGCTCAGACAATAAATAAAATAACCTATGAGGAACTGGAGCTGGAGTTTATATATATTTTTAAAATCTTTATCTTCACTTAAATTTTATTCAATGCAAGTAATTTATTTCTTTACTATTCACATGTCTATTTTAAAATATGGCTAAGGAGTAGGATTGTGTGGTCGACATTTCCTCTGTCTGTGGTCTGCATGTGAAGAATCTTGACTGGTTAGTCATTGTTGAGAGTTTTGCTAGACTACTCGATAATATTGCTGCCCCAGCATCCATTTGTGTGGCCAAGCAGCCTGCAGGGGACTTGAACTGACTGGCCCCCGTCCTGTGAGTGCATGCCCTAGATAACACCATTACAGTCATAAGTAAATGTAAGATCCTGATATGACTACCCCAGCTACCTTTGGATAATTACTCTCCCCTGCCTGCCAAGGACTTCTCCTTGCGTACCCCTTAAATAAGATGCCCCACAAAGTTCACCAAAATCCCACTCTTTTTGGTTTGAATTAACCAATCTGGACTTAGCCAGGGAACACCAACATATTCCACCTGTAGACCCTAATAAAGGCATATGCCCCAGGTCCTGCCATGCTCTCTCTGCCTGTACCCTGCCTTGACCTCCTCTCATGGCCCCATGAGGCATGCAGTGCACCTCCTCCAGGACCTGTGAGTAATAAACTTCTCTATTTCAATTCCTTTTCTTGAACTTTGGCTCAGCAACCAGATACCCAGGGCTCTACTTAACAAATGCTCATTTAACAAAGTCACAATAGTCATACAAGTACCATTTTCCCCCTGAAGGCAAAGTCCCTAAAGAAAATAACCAGTCCCTAAAGGGGCTGAAAATCCAATCACTTAGAATAACTGCAAACTTCAGGTAACACTATAGATTTTTGTTTTCATTATTTCCTGCAAATAGTTATTGTCTACTATGTGCCAGTTATTACCTACTGTGTGGAGACACACAGACTATCTGCACTGGATATAGTAGCAGACAAGATAGAAACATCCCTGCTCTTGTAGGATTATAGTCTTAGGGGGGAGATGGTCAACAACCAAGTAAACAAGTAAAATGAAATGAAATAGTGATACCTGACACAAAGAAATAGAAACAGGACATAGTCTAGACAGAGTCAACAATTACAAAGTCTCTGAGATAGAAGGGGGCTTGAGGTTCTTAAGGGCTGGGGACGAGGGAGTAAAAGAGAAGATGTAATTGGCAAACATACAGTGAACTTTCCATTATATCCACAAAGTCACCTTCCCAATCATCTTGAATAACTGAACTTAACACATTAGGCTCAAACATGCTATTATTTTAACACTTTTAATTTTCTTTTTAGAAATTTTCACCTTTTTTAGACTTACAGTATGTAGACATTATAATTTAAATTCTTCTTGAAGCCAAAGGAACAGAGTTATAATTGCTTGTTGCACTGTGGTATATGGCTTGAGAGTCCAAAGTGTTTACCTGGAATATGAACCAGCTGCAGAACATATCTGAAGCTTGTAATCTTAAATAAATTTGCATCAGTGGCTTGGTTTCCAAAAAATAAATATCTTTTCTTTTTAAGAGTAGAAAATGGTTTCACAACCTCTTAGAAATTGAGAAGTATCCTTTCTGAAAAATAACTAATTGGCTTAATTGCTGAATCAGGCTTCTCCTAAATGACTTTGCTCTAAATAAAATAATCTTTGCTTTTTTTTTTAGGTATAATTTGCCATTAAAAGTTTTTTAGCATCAGTAACTGCTTCCATTACCTAGTCAGCTTCAAGTCAGGTTTTAGAGCCCTTCCTTTAACTTAACAGGGCTACAGTATCATTTTGTGAAGGTTGGAGGAAGGGGCTTGATAAAACAGAAAGAACACTTTATATGAAGTCAGATATTTGCTCACGTATTTATTCATTCATTGATTTATAAATATTTATTAGAAATCTTACTATGTGCCAGGCTCTGAGGTAGATAGAGTAGTGGCTGAAATAGACATGCTCTGTCCTCATGGAGCTTTTAGTCCATTTCCAGTTCCCTCACATTCTTCTGGCTGGGTAATTCTGAACAAGTCATATCACCTCTAAAAGCCTGGATTTCCTCATGAGTAAAATAAGCAATATGTAAGAAAGGTTGTGAGGAATATAGATAATAGCATAGGCTTAGCACAATGTCTGGCATATGGTGGTTACTTAGTAGATTTCAATAAGGACATCTTACCCAGAAGCCTCATGTATTCAGATAGTTCATTAGAGGAAAATATTTCAGTTCTAAAGAACAAATGAGGTAGTTTCAATTCATTGATTATTTTATTACTGTTTCATTTGTTACACTTATTGGATAGCTGTATTAATATGTTAGTTTGAGCTAATAGCTCTCCAGTTTGTTAATGTCTATCAGTAAATGATAACTTTAATTCCGTAAGGTTTCCACTCACAAATGTACACTTCCCAGAACAGAACTAGCCTTGCTTACTATTTTTAATCAATAACAAGAATCCAAGACATCACAAGTTCTTTAGAATCCTAATTAATGGCTTTGGTGATAAATGTTTACTATCACAGATACTTGCTTCAGTTTCTACCAAACCTACACAATAAAGATGTGCACAGTAATTTTTCTTCCTGAGGATAGAAAAAAATTGAATATTTCCTTCAAAATGTTACTTTAATCCATTCTACCAAAACATAACATAATGATACATTTTCAATAGCTCTTTACAAATTAAAGCTCTTTACAAAGGTCATATAAATACAGAGTCATTATTAAAGTAGAAACTTAACACAAAGCAAGGGGAAGAAGATATTTCCTCTAAGGTAACTTGGTTTCATATTATTTCCAAAATAAGAACAATTCCCCACAAATGTCACTTGGGAAATGCCCATGAGCACCAATATCAGAGGAGGTTATGGCTTTGCCCACAGGGGGACTTAAGTTTACACAGAGGAAGGAGGTTGAAAGATGGGGCCAAAAGTCAACTGGCCTCCTAAGGTTCATGTGGAAATATAGCTCCAACTTTGTTTTTGTCAATTGCACAGGGAGGTGTATTTTTGGATAAAAGCAGGATTCCAGCTGTCTAGCCCAGTTCTATGAATCAAGGGGAGATTTACAGGCATTGTCTTTGTGGCCTGACTCCCCAAATTTGATGTGGACCCCTCTGAGGCACTGACAGGTAGAGCTTATCTATTCTGCTGGTGTATGCTTCTGTTTTTCCTGTTTAAAATCTGTCCTTTACTAGATGAGGTCAGAGATACAATTCCCTGGCATACTAAATCAGTTATCAGTTTAGTGAGAAAATCAAATTATTTGTCTGTCTGGTAGACCAACTGTTCAGCTGAATTAACCAGCAGCTGGCAAGAGACAACAGCCCTTATCAATAAGCCAAATGTTGGCTGACTTGATTGGTTAATTCATTGACCACTGAATTCAGCTAAGAGAATGGCTCCTTTTCAGATAACACCTGAGTCATTTCATGTCTTTCCTTGATTTTTGTTAGTGGAAGATATAAAACCTCTGATTATTTACTGAGTATTTGTGTTTTTACTTTGCTTTGTGATAAGTCTCTTCTCTTTCCCACAAGCTTGCTTTATGTGTGTGTCCTGAGGGAATGGAATGTGTCCCAATTAGGAAAAACATTCAAGTTTGGAAGGGATGTTAAAAATCATCAAATCCAAATAACTCTCCAGTGCTTTAGTCTCTTTGTCTTTATAATTTGTCCTCTCAATATCTCCAATGAAGGGAAGCAGATGCTTTTCTTTTAGCATAAGAGCTCATCTACCTATAGATAGCACTAAATGGGCTGGCATACTTGGGAGGAAGGAAGGAGTGGAAGAGAAAGAGATGAAGAAGAGAGGAGGGGTGGAATGTGCTACAATTTATTGAGCCCTTACTCTGGACCCAGCTCTGTGCAGACATGAAGCACAGACATATCATGTGATTTGGGGTTGTGGCTCTAGAGTCCAGCAGTGTGCATGAGCAGAGTTAACACAGGAGCGTGTTAGCAGAGTCCACATCTCTACCTTTTTTAATAATATCCTTTTTTGATTTCCTCGCTTCTGCGAGGGAGATAGAGGGAGAGATAGTAGTTGTATATTAGTGTCAGAGGTGGGGGATTAGTATCATCAACCTCTCTGCTGCCCTTAAAAGATTCATCTTCTCAGACCTAGAGGCAGCAGAGTTGCTCTTCCCTTAAAGGTTATAAAATGGTTTCGCTCACATATATTCGTGGTTGAGCAGGAATTTGAATCTAGGCCAGTTTAATTTTAGAGGCTGTGCTCTTAACCAGGCTCCACTGCCTTTCTAGTCAGTTATCTCATACCTTTCACCTGCTTTCTATTCTCTATCATGCCTTCCTGTACTGCATCAAGATAGTGCAGCAGCTCTATAATTGCCTGGTAGAGGGAAAGTAGTAATTTCCTATGTACATATCCAAAAAATGTTAGATTTATTTTTAAGGTAATAAAGAAAGGACATAAAAGTAGTAGTGTGAAAGCAAGTACAGGAGACAGGTAGAGAAGGTTGTCAGAGTTTGTAACCCTTTATGGAATTGTTCCCTCACCAACTGAAAAAGCAAGTCTCACCTTCCCTGAAGTTAAAACTTGGATGAGAGGCTTCCTTGTGGAACCGTTCCCCTTCCCACCTCTGTGAGATAATGCAAACTAGCCATGTACCCAAGCCCCATGAGAGGCAGTGTTCATGGTTAGGAGTGAGGGATCCAGAGCAAGTCTGAATCTCACCCCTTCCATTTTCTAGCTGATGACCGTGGTTAAGTTATTTAGCTTCTCTGTGACTCCATCTGGAAAGTAAAGATAATAAGAGTACTCACTACATAGGGTTGTTTTGATGATTAAGTGGGTTACATATTTTCAGCACTTAGGACAGTACCTGGGATCAAGTCCTAACATCATCATTAACAGCAACAAGCAGTAACATCCTGGAGTTTGGTTGTATTCTGTCAGACCGAAGCCTTCTCTCTGAGATCTCAGGTTGTTATTTGCACTTTGCAGAGGACTGAGAGAAGTTCTCTCTTTGTGCCTTCTCCATGCTCCACTGAATGGGCTCAGTCTGAATTGCCAGTTGCTGGACATCTTCTGGGCACCAGGAATTTTGGTCAGCACAGATTCCAGGTTAGTTCTATGAGCCCCTTTGAAAAGCTGGAACCAGACCTCCACAAAATGGTACCTAGGACACTGGGTCAATTTTAAAATGGGATTAATGTATTGAAGGCTTTTGTATGATAAGAGACAGCAGGACGAGCTTAACTACTCACACAATTACATGCTCACACACTGCAGGATGTGGCAAAAGAAATGGCCACATTTCTCTGCTGCTTCCTTCTCACAGCAATCACAATGGTCCTACTGTCTAGACTAACCTTCTGTGAACCCAATGAAATTGATCACTTCTTTTGTGACTTCACACCTCTGGTCCATCTCTCCTGCATGGACACTTCACTGACCGAGACCATTGCCTATGCCACCTCTTCTGCAGTGACTCTGATCCCATTTCCTCTCATCACAACCTCCTACTCCTTCATTCTTGCTGCTGTCCTAAGAATTCCATCTGGCACAGGCTGGCAAAAGACCTTCTCCACCTGCTCCTCTCACCTCACCATGATCATGGTGTTCTATGGGACACTGATTGCCACATACCTCATGCCCTCAGCCAATTCTTCCCAACTCTTGCACAAAGGATTTTCTCTACTTTATACCATCCTAGCACCCATGTTTCAACTCCATCATCTATAGCCTGAGAAACAGAGACATCCATGAAGCCCTGAAGAAGTGTTTGAGTAAGAAGCCAGGTTTCCTTAGATGATGCAAAAAGGAAAAGAACTATATTTGTTCAATGGTTCATAAACTGGATTGAGTAATTTAGAGTTAACATAAAAGGCAATTATCTAAACTATTAGCTACCAAAGACTGATGACCAGATGCCTATGAGTATGGCTGTGGACACTGCTGAATTCTGACAGTGAACTGGTGTCCCAGGAATGGTCTAAGCAGGTCAGATTCTGCTCCATTCTGCTCCAGGATCCTTGTGTAGAAGCTCATCTCCAAAATGAACTGGTAATGCTGGCCACTCATTTGTTCAAATACTCATTGAGGGTCTACTATGTCCAAGGCATTGTACAAAATATAAGTGCAAAATAAACAAAAACAGAGGAAGTCCCTGCTCTCACTAAATTCACAGTCATGGGGGAAGACAAACGTTAATCAAATAACTAGTGTAAAACTACACATATAAAATTACACTTGTGATTCAAAATTAAAAATAATAAGATGACTACTACACACCTATTAGAATGGCCAAAGTCCAGAATACTGACAACACCAAATGCTGGTGAGGATATGGAGCAACAGAAACTCATTCATTGCTAGTGGGAATGCAAAACAGTACAAATGCTTTGGAAGACATTTTGGGCATTTCTTACAAAATTGAACATACTTTTACCATATGTTTGAGCAATCACACCACTTAGTATTTACCCAAATGAGTTGAGAACGTATGTTCACACAAAAAACTGCACCTATTTGTAGCAATTGTATTTATAATTGCCAAAACTTGGAAGCAACAAAGATGTCCTTCGGCTGATGAATGGAAAAATAAAATGTGATGCATAGACAATGGGATGTTATTCAGCACTAAAAAGAAATGAGCTATCAAGCCATAAAAATACATGGAGGAAACTTACATGCCTATTACTAAGTGGAAGAAGTCAATCTGAAAATGATATATAGTGTTTTATCCTAATTATATGATGTTCTGGAAAAGGCAAAACTTTGGAGACAGTAAAAAGATCAGTGGTTGCCAGTCTTGCACTCAAGAGTTAGAAGTGGGAAACAAAGATTTGGGGAAATGAGGGCTAGGCAGAGGACCCATGATGAATCTATGATGCTCTATCTCCCCTGCTATTATGGTAGCAGGCTCAGTTGGAAGCTGGGACATTGTATTTATTGAGTTCCACCTCTTCCTGCCAGGCCCTCTACCAGGCTCTTGCCTGCACTTGCTCCCTCTCCTACTGGCACATGTTCTTAGTAAGTTAGAGCATAGGGTGTTGTGGGCATGTGTTTTTTGCTCTTTGCAACTCTAAAGAGCTGAGTTGACTTCTGAGTAGAAAAGCTGAGGTCAACATTGCACATTCAGATGCTGCCTGACTTCTTTTCTGGCTCCTACAAATTATGTGCCCCTAGTGCTGAGGTTAGGATTATCTCTTGCCTAAACTTTCTTCTGAAACATTCTTTTTTTGAGTTAAGCAAAGAGATTATGTTCACCATGCGTGGGTGTTACTCAGAACCTTGGATTGGAAACAGCACATATGAGACTATGCTGGGTATCTGAAAACATTCTCAGACCTTGCTTTATGAAGAGAGAATTGCCCTCTTCTTGCTCCTCTTGTAAACTAGGAAAATATTGTGTGATCATCTTAGGGTACTCCCAGTAAAAGTAAAACTTGTCAGCTTTCATTTATCCACAGGTGGCTCATTGGGAGCCAGGGTTAATGTCAGACTAGCTCTGCAGGAAATTGGATAGGAGAGCAGGCTTTTGTGTCATGGGAACGTTTTTAATTTTAGCTCTGCCACTTTCTTGTAATGTGCTTTGGGAAAGTTACCTAAACTCACCAATTTTAGTCTTTCTCATCTGTAAAGGAGGACATGCCATGCCCATCTCACACTGTCCCTAAGTGAGAACATGCACTGCCTGTCTGGCCCATAGCAAGTGCTCAGTAAATGGTAGCTCTTGTAACTCTTCTTCTAGGTTCCACCTTCTGTACCAAATCCCAGCCAAAACTATTATGTAGTCAAATTTCATTTTGACATTACAAAGTAATAAATATTCAGAATGTTTAAGGCCCAGAGAGAATGTATGGATTACACAACATCTTCTTCACAAGAAGTGATCCCCTAAGGGATTAAGTGGACTTTCCCCAGGTAACACAGACTAGAATCCAGAAATTCTATATCTGAGTCCTGTCCTCTCTCTCCTATACCACACCACCTACCAACTCAGTAGGTTTTCTCCTTGCCTAGGGACACATAAGGAACATTTCTGTATATGCCGGCATCACTGTTTGGTTATACTTGGCTAGGAGAGAGTGTAGTGTATCACAGCACATGCCAGAGCCGTGGAACTTCCCCTCCAGCCCCAAGTCTTACATTCCATCTCCTACAAGCCTGCAGCTCCACTCAGGTAACAAAGCCTCAGAATGTTTGTGGCCAGCACAATTGCCATCAACTGGGAGAAACTTCTCCACTACTCCATCTGCAGGAAGCCACAGCTCTCAACCTCTCAAATGGGGAAGGGGACATGTTGCGGGTAGAACTGGCTTCCTATTTCCACTGAGACATGGCAATGAAACATGAAGCCTGGGGAGTCTCTTCCAAGTTAGTGAGGGCTACAGGAATGGAGCAGCCACAGCCCTGCTCCCACAACTGAAAATAAGCCCCAATACTGCCAAAGAACCCAGGAGTCTCATCTCACCCAAACCAGTGGTTTTCTGACCTTAGAGTTGGGCAAAGGTGCTTGAGAAGCCACCAAAGGTGAGGAAGAGGTTGAGCAGTCTCTGAGCCCCATCCCTGCACTCACTGAGCAATTCTGTTTTGATGTATCTTATTTATTCCATTTAAAACTTCATTTGAATAAAGACTTTTGCTGCTAAATATGTGTACACACACACACACACACACAAACACACACTTTTTTTTTTTTTACTAGACCTTTCCTTCCATTATAGCTTCCCTTATTTTCCCTGCTGGAAAAACATACAAAAACATGAAGGTCATGTTTGGATTAGTTTACATCCCATAAAGTCAAGGACAGTTGGTGTACCCTGACTAAGAGGACAAGACAGAGAAAGTATTTAGAGAAGACCACAGCTTCTAGGATGATGATTTCTGCAGGAAATTTTGTATGTCAATTACCTGCACTGTATTTTTTAAGCCTCTGAATCTCTGTAACTGACTTCTATCAGGTTGAAGCAACACTTGTCAGTGACTTTCCCAGGTTTATCAGGGATGCCTGTCCTTGGGGGACACTGGACACCTCCAGGTAGCATGACCACACCCTGACATATTTGTGCCTTTAGGCTCAGGAGTGGGTTAGTCTGCAAAAGAAGCCTTTTGTCACTCACAGACTTAGATTCCTTCTGAGAAGAAGTGAAGGGAAGGTTACACGATGACCTGTAAATTTCTGATTCTTGTCCCAGGGCTGTGCAGGCCTTTACTGGTAGATGAGAGGGATATAGATGTACAACCAACTAGATGGAGTCAGAAGAAAAGGTCATAGCCACTCCTGCCATCATAGGGAGTAGCTGTGTTTCCACAGAGACCTGCCACCCTGCTCTCTCTGATCTCAGGCAGGAGGGCAAGAAAGCCCATATACAATCTTGGTGGTTTCTCACTGGTCCACACCTGCTCAAGCTCAAAGAATTTGGGACCTTAGTAAGAGAGAGTCACAACTTTCAGGCAGAAATCAAGAGTCTTCAGCACAAGGGGTCCACTCCTTGTGCATGCTCCTGGGGTCTGACCACACCCCTAACCAGTGAAAGAGTAGAGGGTTGTGGTATCTGCTTAGTTCTTTCTTAGCTGAGGGACCTGAGGCAAGTCTCTTCAGCACTTTAGGTTTTAGGCTCTGAATCTGAAAAATTGGGAAGATTGGCTAAGTGTTTTCCAAGGAATATGCTGAGGATAACAAGTAACATTCATATCATACTTTAAATTTTATAAAGCTCTTTCACATAGTTTCTCATTTGGTCCTCATTTGGCTATAAAGTAGAAACGATCCCCACAGCACAGATGAAGAAACTAAGACTCAAAGATATTAAATGACTTCCTTAAAGTATCTCTCTGAATGCCTTTTGATTTCCAACCCTCTGTTATTTCCTTTACAGTGTACTCCTAGCTCTGACTTCCATAATTCAGTTCTTCTCTTCTGGGTATGTGCTATAAACTGAAAGTGTTCCCCAAATTCATATGTTGAAACCTAATCCTCAATGTGATGGTATTAGTAGGTGGGGCCTTTGGGAAATAATTAGGTCATAAGGGTGGAGCACTCATGAATGGAATCAGTGCCCTTATAAAAGAGACCCCAGAGCTCTCCATCTCTCCTCTGTACCTTGTGAGGACACAGCAAGAAAACGACCTTCTATCAACCAGGAAGCAAGCTCTCACCAGACACCAAACCTGCTGGCACCTTGATCTCAGACTTCCCAGTCTCCAGAACTACAAGAAATTAATTTCTGTTGTTTATAAGCTACCCAATCTATGGTATTTTTGTCATAGCAGACTGAACATACTAAGACAGTACTTTTTAATTTTTTTAAATTTATTTTTTATTGAGATAACATTGGTTTATAACACTATAAGTTTCAGTGTACAGCACTGTATTTCTACTTCTGCAGCCCGTATCACTCCTAGGGCCTAAATCAGGTAGGCATAATATATCATAGACATTATGTTAAAAAGTGCCAGGCACTTCCCTGGTGGCACAGTGGTTAAAAATCCACCTGCCAACACAGGGGACACGGGTTGGAGCCTTGGTCTGTGAAGATTCCATATGCCGTGGGGCAACTAAGCCCGTGGGTAACTGAGCCTGCACTCTAGAGCCCACGAGCCACAGCTACTGAGCCTGCATGCCACAACTACTGAAGCCCACGTGCCTAAAGCCCATGCTCTGCAACAAGAGAAGCCACCACAATGAGAAGCCTGTGCACCGCAATGAAGAGTAACCCCCACTCGCCACAACTAGAGAAAGCCCGCATGCAGCAACGAAGACTCAACACAGCCAAAAAAAAAAAGTGCCAAACTTTTTGGCAGTATGGTATCTGGGACAATGATGCGAGTAGGGGGCTGCTTTGGATGCAGGTTTCCCAATCCCAATGTCACATTGGATTATGCCTTAAAAGCAAGGCAGTATCATTGTTGGTTATTATAGCTGAAATTAAAAAAAAAATGCTCTCTACCCTCAGCTTGGAATTTTATCTGTATTCTTCTCATATTTCAATATTTTCCAATAATAAAAACAGACTCACTCATCTTAAAAAAAAAAAAAAAGAAGGCTTAAATGGGAACCCAGTGATTTCTCCATGTCTATGTGAGGTTTTGTCCATTCAGGAGGCGTTTTGGCAGGTACTACTGCATGATAACGCAGCATCAATATTTTGTGTTCCCACTTCTTATCTGGCCAACTTCAGGTCTCCTAAACACCCAGATTCTGTTATCACCTACCATACTTGATCAATAACATGCACTGAGAAAACCAAACCATGGGTCTGACCTTCTGCTATATCCTTTTTCTAATTTAGTTTTTCTCATAGTTTTTGAGCTTTCTTCTGGATTATTCAAAAACATGGGCTGCCCTGACATTGTCTTATTCTCCATTTTTTTTCTTCTTCCTCCAAATGGATTGTAAATATCTAATGGTCAGAAACAACATTAAGTTCTCAATGAAATCTTGTAGGTTTGGGTCTGAGTGGGTATAGAGCTCTCTACCTTTCCCTGACTCCCAGGACACAGCTGCCTCTGGTTGTCAAGCACTTGGATCAGCAATTGGGATGAAGGAGAAGAGTACATTAAATAAATTTCCTCCATCAAAATGATCATTCATTTCTGCTATGAGGAACTCTTGTCTTGAGATATTCTTCCTGATATTCCTAAAATCCTCTCTCTAATAACCACTTCTCTCTCCACAGATGTTCACTCTACTTATCTCTCTATCCTTCTCTTATTTTCTCCTCCCTTCCCAAATCTCCAGTTCTCCTAAGTTTCAGGCCTGAAGTTATTCAAACATTTATAGAGCACCTCTTATGTTCCAGACACAATTGTTCAACATACACAGAGCAACACAGAGGTTTACAGAGCTTTGAGTCTACAGGTGAGAGAATATTCCAAAGACAAGAGGGGAGGGAGGGAGGGAGAGTGAGAGAGAGAGAGAGAAAGAGAGAGAACTAGAGTGATTTGTTCAAGCAATTAAAAGGAATTCAATAACCAGTATGGCAGTACAGTGGGGGTGGGTGTGGGGAAGGACTGGCCAGCTGAGTGTGAGGAGTTAATAGGACCTGCTTAAAACCTATGGGAAGCCATTAAAGAGTTTGTTTGGTTTTTTTTAACATCTTTATTGGAGTATAATTGCTTTACAATGGTGTGTTAGTTTCTGCTTTACAACGAAGTGAATCAGTTATACATATACATATGTTCCCATATCTCTTCCCTCTTGCGTCTCCCTCCCTCCCACCCTCCCTATCCCACCCCTCTAGGTGGTCACAAAGCACGGAGCTGATCTCCCTGTGCCATGCGGCTGCTTCCCACTAGCTATCCTCCCTACGTTTGGTAGTGTATATATGTCCATGCCACTCTCTCACTTTGTCTCAGCTTACCCTTCCCCCTCCCCATATCCTCAAGTCCATGCTCTAGTAGGTCTGTGTCTTTATTCCCATCTTGCCCCTAGGTTCTTCATGAGCATTTTTTTTTCTTACATTCCATATATATGTGTTAGCATATGGTATTTGTTTTTCTCCTTCTGACTTACTTCACTCTGTAGGACAGACTCCAGGTCCATCCACCTCACTACAAATAACTCAATTTCGTTTCTTTTTATGACTGAATAATATTCCATTGTATATATGTGCCACATCTTCTTTATCCATTCATCTGTTGATGGACACTTAGGTTGCTTCCATGTCCTGGCTATTGTAAACAGAGCTGCAATGAACATTTTGGTACATGACTCTTTTTGAATTATGGTTTTCTCAGGGTATATGCCCAGTAGTGAGATTGCTGGGTCGTATGGTAATTCTATTTGTAGTTTTTTAAGGAACCTCCATACAGTTCTCCATAGTGGCTGTATCAATTTACATTCCCACCAACAGTGCAAGAGGGTTCCCTTTTCTTCACACCCTCTCCAGCATTTATTGTTTGTAGATTTTTTGATGATGGCCATTCTGACCAGTGTGAGGTGATATCTCATTGTAGTTTTGATTTGCCTTTCTCTAATGATTAATGATGTTGAGCATTCTTTTTCTGTTTGTTTGTTTTTATGTTTTTTATTCTTTATTTTTAAAATATGGGTGAAAATATATATTTAGAATTAGTCATCTGGACTCAGTTTAGATGATTCCAATTTTGTTGGCAATATTCAAGGCACCATAGTCAGGAACCAGTGGAACCTATGCCTTCTTCTTTCTTTTAGGCCTGATGAGAGCATTGACCTTGGCCACATCAGTGTCACAGAGCTTCTTCACAGCCTGTTTGATCTGGTGCTTGTTGACCTTGACATCCACAATGAACACAAGTGTGTGTTATCTTCTATCTTCTTTATGGCTGACTCAGTGGTCAGGGTGACCTTGATGATGGTGTAATGGTGGAGCTTGTTTCTCCTGAGTGTGCTCATCTGAGGGTATTTGGGCAGCCTTTTTTTTTTTAAGTATTTATTTATTTTTACATCTTTATTGGAGTATACTTCCTTTACAATGGTGTGTTAGTTTCTGCTTTATAACAAAGTGAATCAGTTACACATATACATATGTTCCCATATCTCTTCCCTCTTGCGTCTCCCTCCCTCCCACCCTCCCTATCCCACCCCTCCAGGCTCACAAAGCACCGAGCTGATCACCCTGTGAAATGCAGTTGCTTCCCACTAGCTATCTACGTTACGTTTGGTAGTGTATATATGTCCATGCCTCTCTCTCGCTTTGTCACAGCTTACCCATCCCCCCCTCTATATCCTCAAGTCCATTCTCTAGTGGGTCTGTGTCTTTATTCCTGTCTTACCCCTATGTTCTTCATGACATTTTTTTTCTTAAATTCCATATATGTGTGTTAGCATACAGTATTTGTCTTTCTCTTTCTGAATTACTTCACTCTGTATGACAGACTCTAGGTCTATCCACCTCATTACAAATAGCTCAATTCTATTGATTTGAGGCCTCTCCCTTTTTTTCTTGATGAGTCTGGCTAATGGTTTATCTATTTTGTTTATCTCCTCAAAGAACCAGCTTTTAGTTTCATTGATCTTTGCTATCATTTCCTTCATTTCTTTTTCGTTTATTTCTGATCTGATTTTTATGATTTCTTTCCTTCTGCTAGCTTTGGGGGTTTTTTGTGCTTCTTTCCCTAATTGCTTTAGATGCAAGGTTAGGTTGTTTATTTATGTTTCCTGTTTCTTTTTTTTTTTTTTAACATCTTTATTGGGGTATAATTGCTTTACAATGGTGTGTTAGTTTCTGTCCCATAACTGTTTCTTAAGGTAGGCTTGTATTGCTATAAACTTCCCTCTTAGAACTGCTTTTGCTGCATCCCATAGGTTTTGGGTCGTCGTGTCTCCATTGTCATTTGTTTCTAGGTATTTTTTAATTTCCTCTTTGATTTCTTCAGTGGTCACTTCGTTATTAAGTAGTGTATTGTTTAGCCTCCATGTTTTTGTATTTCTTACAGATCTTTTCCTGTAATTGATATCTAGTCTCATAGTGTTTTTGTCGGACAGATACTTGATACGATTTCAATTTTCTTAAATTTACCAAGGCTAGATTTGTGACCTAAGATATGATCTATCCTAGAGAATGTTCCAGGAGCAGTTGAGAAAAATATGTATTCTGTTGTTTTTGAATGGAATGTCCTATAAATATCAATTAAGTCCATCTTGTTTAATGTATCATTTAAAGCTTGTGTTTCCTTATTTATTTTCATTTTGGATGATCTGTCCATTGGTGAAAGTGGGGTGTTAAAATCTCCTTCTATGAATATGTTGCTGTCGATTTCCCCTTTTATGGCTGTTAGTATTTGCCTTATGTATTGAGGTGGTCCTATGTTGGGTGCATAAATATTTACAATTGTTATATCTTCTTCTTGGATCGATCTCTTGATCATTATGTAGTGTCCTTCTTTGTCTCTTGTAATAGTCTTTATTTTAAAGTCTATCTTGTCTGATATGAGAATTGCTACTCCAGCTCTCTTTTGATTTCCATTTGCATGGAATATCTTTTTCCATCCCCTCACTTTCAGTCTGTATGTGTCCCTAGGTCTGAAGTGGGTCTCTTGTAGACAGCATATATGTGGGTCTTGTTTTTGTATCCATTCAGCCAGTCTGTGTTTTTTGGTGGGAGCATTTAATCCATTTACATTTAAGGTAATTATTGATATGTATGTTCCTATTCCCATTTACTTAATTGTTTTGGGTTTGTTATTGAAGGTCTTTTCCTTCTCTTGTGTTTCTTGCCTAGTGAAGTTCCTTTAGCATTTCTTGTAAAGCTGGTTTGGTGGTGCTGAACTCTCTCAGCTTTTGCTTGACTGTTAAGGTTTTAATTTCTCCATCAGATCTGAATGAGAACCTTGCTGGGTAGAATAATCTTGGTTGCAGGTTTTTCTCCTTCATCACTTTAAATATGTCCTGCCAATCCCTTCTGGCATGCAGAGTTTCCACTGAAAGGTCATCTGTTAACCTTATGGGGATTCCCTTGTGTGTTATTTTTCCCTTGCTGCTTTTAATGTGCTTTCTTTGTATTTAATTTTTGATAGTTTGATTAATATGTGTCTTGGCATGTTTCTCCTCAGATTTATCCTGTATGGGACTCTCTGTGCTTCCTGGACTTGATTAACTATTTCCTTTCCTATATTAGGGAAGTTTTCAACTATAATCTCTTCAAATATTTTCTCAGGCCCTTTCTTTTTCTCTTCTTTTCTGGGACCCCTATAATTTGAATGTTGGTGTGTTTAATGTTGTCCCAGAAGTCTCTGAGACTGCCCTCAGTTCTTTTCATTCTTTTCTCTTTATTCTGCTCTGCAGTAGTTATTTCCACTATTTTATCTTCCAGGTCACTTATCCGTTCTTCTGCATCAGTTATTCTGCTATTGATCCCTTCTAGAGTATTTTTATTTTCATTTATTGTGTTGTTCATCATTGCTTGTTTCTTCTTTATTTCTTCTAGGCCCTTGTTAAATGTTTCTTGCATTTTCTCTATTCTATTTCTAATATTTTGGATCATCTTCACTGTCATTATTCTGAATTATTTTTCAGGTAGACTGCCTATTTTCTCTTCATTTGTTATGTCTGGTGGGTTTTTAACTTACTCCTTCATCAGCTGTGTGTTTTTCTGTCTTTTCATTTTGCTTAACTTACTGTGTTTGGGGTCTCCTTTTTTCAGGTTGCAGTTTCTTAGTTCCCTTTGCTTTTAGTGTCTGTCCCAATTGGCTAAGGTTGGTTCAGTTGGTTGTGTAGGTTTCCTGGTGGAGGGGACTAGTGCCTGTGTTCTGGTGGATGAGGCTGGATCTTGTCTTTCTGGTGGGGAGGTCCACGTCTGGTGGTGTGTTTTCGGGTGTCTGTAGCCTTATTATGATTTTAGGCAGCCTCTCTGCTAATGGATGAGGCTGTGTTCCTGTCTTGCTAGTTGTTTGGCATAGGGTGTCCAGCACTGTAGCTTGCTGGTCATTGAGTGAAGCTGGGTCTTGGCATTGAGATGGAGATCTCTGGGAGATTTTAGCCATTTGATATTATGTGGAGCTGGGAGGTTTCTTGTGGACCGATGTCCTGAAGTTGGCTCTCCCACCTCAGAGGCACAGCACTGACTTCTGGCTGGAGCACCAAGAGCCTTTCATCCACACAGTGTTCTTTAGGATTTCTTGGGTATATTTTTCTTTGCTTTCTTTCTTTCAGGTATTTTTTTTTCCTTACTTAGTTGCAGTGAAATTTCCAGGAATGAAGCAATGGGCAGATGAATGGTCTCCAATTCAAAGCCAGGCATTTGTCAAGCTCTTGCTCGTTCTTGTTTTCCTTGTTGCTCTGGAGGGAGAACCAGGAGGTGGTTCCAGGCTCTGTCCCTACTGCTTCCCCATGCGGACCCATGCACACACGTCCTCTTGCTGCCTCTGCTCTTGGAGGGGCAGCTTTCTGAGAGATGAGAAGTGCTTGCAGACACCAGAACTCCAGGCTAAGATCAGAGGAACAGGACAGATTGTTTACATTTCCCCTGAAATGGCTGCTAGTGTTGGAGGGTCTCCTGCAGAGGCCGGGAGTGTCTCTGTTTCACTGTGGGGACAAGGACACTGGCAGCAGAAGTTCTGGGATGTACTCCTTGGTGTGAGCCCTCCCAGAGTCTGTCCCATTGAAGAGTTTTAAAGTGGGGAGTGACATGATTAAATATGCATTTTTAAAAGCGCTGTTCAGGACTGAGGCAGAAAACATCCAAGCTGATCTTGAAGGAGGCTGGTATCCAGTGACCCAGGAGAGAGATAAGGATTAGTGTAATGGCCCTGGAGTAATAAGAAGTAGCCTGATTTGAAAAACATTTAGGCAAAGGTACAATTTAAAACACTTTTTGGTTGATAACATTGACATAACTCTTTAGGCCCAGGATGGAGCTGTTCCTGCCCCAGGTGCCATGTCAGCAAACTGAAATTTTTTATAACTTTTGTGTCCTTGTAAATGCTTTGCTTGACTGGTCAACACATCAACTCTAGGCTCTATGCTTATTTCCTTGTTCCTTCTCACCCCAAGCAAGTTTGACTATGTGGCCCCAGTCAACCAGATATTTTTCTCTTTTTCTCTTCTTTGCTCTTTATTTTCTATTCTATAAAAGCTTCCTGCTTTCTGCCCCACTTTGCAGTTCTCTGAATGGAGACTGTCTACTTCAAGAAGTGTTAAATAAAATTTGCTCCTGTCACCAAAATTGTCTTCTTTAATCATTTTTTAGCAATAATATGTGGTAGTGTGGGAGAAAGAGTAGCCTAAAAGGATGCTTTGAATCTGACTTGGGCAACTGAGAGTTTAGTCAATCTTTCCCTGAGATGGTAATGGGGGTGAGGGGGTGGAAATCAGGCTGAGTGGGAGGAAGGAGTTTACTAAGCTGAATTTTGGATACTGTACTTGAGGTTCCTGTGTGGTGCTCAAGTGAGAGACCAGGTTGCACATAGAGATGTGAATCTTTGACACAGAGACATAGTAATCAAACTCATCAAGAAGTCTTTCCTCAATTACTCCACTTCAGCGGCCTCGGGTGAGGGGCAGTGATTTCTCAGAGTGATGCCAGCTGAAGAGAGGAAAGTTTATAACAGCATTTCCTGAAGTACAATTACACTGAAAAATTGTTCCCTGAGAAATACCACACACACACACACACACACACACACACACACACACACACACGCACACACACACACATTGTTCTATGATCTAACAAGTTTGGGAAAAGCTACATATTTAGGGAATGTTAAGAGAATATTAAGGACTGACACAGCACAGTCTGCAATAAAGAACATTTTCTTCTTTGTTTAACTCAGCTTTCCCCATGAGCCAACCCTGGCCAGAAGTTATTCCAGAATCTTAATGTCTCAGGGCAAAGGAAGATAGTAGAATTATTATTGGATGTTACTATTAATAAACTGAAGCTGAGAGGTTGAGAGTTTCTCAGTATCTCACAGCTAACAGAAATAAAGCTTAGACTGAAACCCAGATGTTGGGACTCTAAACCTGGAACTCCCTCTACTAACCAAATCATTTCTACTAGTGCCCGCTGGATTGTGCCTTGGAGTTTGCTCCTGAAAGTACCTTTACATAAGGACAGTCCAGCTTTTGAGACATGGAAATCTGAAAATAGTGACCCAATCAAACTGGAGACTACAGATCTTCTGGAAGGTAGTTGGAGGGAGGGTGGAGAGAAGGTGGAATGGCTTAAGAGACATTCCTAAGTCTCAGTCCTAGAAAACTTCTTAAAATATTGATTCTTGGGTTCCACTCCAGTCTGTCTACCTGAATGGGACTGGAGAAGTATGGTGGGGTCAGGCCTACTTATCCTTGAACAGATCCACAGGTAATTCTGAGATGTCACCTTGATTGAGAAGCACTGCCCTTTTCTAGACAAAGAACAATGTCAAAATCTCCCCAGAACCCACCAGTTCTCACAGATTCCTACCTGAACCAACTTGGTCATTGAGATTTTCCTGAGTTGCAGAGAAACTGGTTTAGACATTTGGGTGGGTTGTGGAGTAAGCTTCTAAAAAGCCTCAGGGGAAGGATTGTATCTTTGAGGCTAAAGAGGGCGGGCCCAGCCCCACTTCCTCTGTCTCCTCATCTGGGCTTCCTGTCATCACAGTGTGATCACATTTATTCCCCCTTCACTTCTCCTTTTACACAAATAGCCCCAACTTCCGTGTTACCAGCCTTGTCTCGGTGCCTCATTGATAATCACCAATTCTGCCTAAAGGACTGAGGAAAAGAGCCTGCAAAAGGTAAGATTGGTGATATTTTAACCTTGTTTGAGAGCAGAGACCTGAACCATATTATGTGGGCTAGGGTATCTTCTCAGGAGTCTCTATATACCTCTCTAGTAACTACAATTTCCTGAAACTTTTGCAAATATTTACTGCAGGTAGTAAAATTATGAACAAGATTCTAGTGACCCTCAAAAGGCAATCAGGCTGGAAGGAGTTTCAATTAACTGGATTCCCATTATCTGATATCACTTTGGGTCAGGGCATTTATGTGCTTAAATTGCTTCAGAACTTGAATTTGGGTCTGGTCATTTCTGTTGACCAGAGCCATCTGTACAAGATGAAGCTGGGGAAATTTCCTACATGTGCTGATCTTCAGAAGATTTGTCTTGTGATTTTTAAAGTGAGCAGAGAACAAACAGTCATAGTTATTTTAAAAGGTAGCTGGGAGATGCAGATCTTCTTCATCTGAGAAATTTTCAAAAGTAAAGTTAGTGACTCCCACTGTGATTCCTCAGAGACACTAAACAGAAGGACTGATATAAATCACAATACCCAACTCAGAGTCAAGGACACAGGACATGCTCAGAACCTGTATTTTGAGAAGTAAAAGCTAGATACCACTAAGAGATGCTTAGATTTGTTGTTTTTAAAGGGCAGGAAGACCACTGTGATCCTCAGGTTTCCCCCAAATAAAAGTATCCTTAGTATTCAAAACAAGAATATTGATAAATATAATATGACGTGCACCAACTTTGCATGACTTGCAAAACAAACTTGATATTGCAATGATTTCTAATTTAGGCCCCATAACTAATAACTGAGGTCTTACGGACTCAGAAAGTGATAGCTAAGCTTTGGTCCTGGCTTTCTGTAACCACTATAGTCACTGGGGGTAAGGTTACCACAGGGAACTCTAGATGAAAACTTTCTCCTTCCAATATTTGCAAGGATCTTACTGGGAATGGAGAGGAAAGTCCCCTAGAACCACACTCACCCACCTAACAATGAGGCATGGGAATGGGGGAAAGGGCTGTAGATTCCCAAAGCACCTCAGGGACTATTGCACTTTGAATTTAAAAAATAATCAGATGTTAAGTACCTCCTAGGGCCAGGCACTGTGCCTGGGAGGAAGGGGCAAAGTAGAAGGAAGATATTTGTCCAAAAAACAATCTTGCCCTTAAGGAACTCCCTTGGGAGATAAGAAATATCAGCTATGTATGCAAGGGCTTTGGAAGAGAACTGAACAAAAGCAGAATCTTAGCTGCTGGCTAAACAAAGAAGTTTTGCTTTCTCAATCTCTACCAGAATCTGCACTATTTTGAAATTGTGGTTGAATTAGAGCAGAGGTTGAACTGAAACATGATTTCCTGTGATGTTTCCTGTGTAGGCCAGTTAGAGTATTTAACCTTTAAATGAAAGGATTGGACACCTTTATACCAGCAAGGAATGATTCAAAGCCCAGCCTTTTACATCTACTACTATCTAAGTGACCTTGCATTTGGTAATTGACAAGAGACACACGCTGGAAACCTCAAACTCTGTTGGTCTGTAGTTTCTTATGTCCTCAGGTTGACTTCTGACCGTGCAGAGGGCTTCAGACTAGGACCTGAGGTCTGTTTAAACTTCCTCACTCCTACTTTGCAACATGCCAGCAGCTAGGCATATGCTAAACACTGGAGACCCAAGGATAACTGATGTGGTTATCAATTTCAAAGCATTTGTAGAGTAACATGAAGGACAGACACAGCAATACAAAAATATGACACAATGTGAACTTTTCTATAATGGAGCAAGTGTGTGCACAAAATGTAGGAGTTCAGGAGTGTGCCAAAGACTCCCTGGGAGAGATGACTGCTTGGGTTCATTTTCAGGGAAGGATGAGTTTGCTATGGAGACTGGGGGTAATGGCATTTCAGACAAGACACAGTATATGCAAACTCAAAGAAATGTGAACACCCAGGCATGCTAGAAATGAGAGTAAGAAAATGAGATTGGACTATAACAAACCATGGTTGCAGGACCACAGGAAGTAGGAAATTTCTCCTACTTGGTTCTAGACCCCCAACACCTGAAAGTGGAAGGCAAGATCTCTAACCAGGAGGGTCCCAAGCCCAGCCCTGGATGGAGCTATGCCTGAAACCTCCACTTGACAGGCTTGATGGAATGTGGCTTGAAATGAGGGTGAGAGTCAGATTTCTTCTTCTTCAACCTAGGTTTTCCCCCTAGATTTAAGTGAAAGGTGGAGCTTTTTGCAAGGTTACAGACATTCTCTTTCCCTCAGCTTCTGTTTCCGGAAATGCTGTGTTGATTTAGTCATGGTGGTTTGGTTTATGTTCCTGAAATAGTCAGCCTACAGTACTTCTTGTACCGAGTGAGCATCCAATGTGTGCAGATCACCATGGGCCTAGAGACTGGACACTTGCCTTCAGGAACCTCCAGGACCCAGCTGCCACTGCAGGTGCAGAGCACTGAATGTCTAATGCAGAGACATTAGACAGTTCTGCAGAGTGGGTCTCCAGGGTGGCTGCTGGGACAGAGGAGGAGAGGATTGTAACTGGTGCTTGGGTGGTCAGTTTGGGAAGGCCGTCTGGAAGTAGGTCTTCTGAACGAGGAAGATAACATTTTTCCAAAGCCAGTGGGTGAGCCCTCAGGCCGTCCATCTCTGTGTTGGGATATAGAGGCAATTCCTCTATTCATTTCCCATTTCACAGTAGAGTTCCTACCCAAGCAGTAGCAACAATACATCCTAGCTATGGCCAAAAGTTGTTCAGCCACAAGGATACATTTCCACAAACATTTAAAATAAATGCACTATATTCCAAGTGTTAGAATGTTGACACTTAAAGGGAACTTAGAGATTATTTAAGCTTAAATAAATTGTCCAACTCATAGTGGGAGCCCTGTTTTGCTATTATAACATTCCAATCTGTATATTTTTCAGGTCAGGTGACTTGTCCAAAGTCATAAAATTACTTAACTAGTTATCTAGAATGTTTCCTGAGTCTCTGTGAAATGTTCTTTTCTCCACACTACATTATACACCTTTTCTTATAGACTTCTTTTTAAATAGGCATCATTAAACTGTGTTATTTGTTCACATAAAGAAGTTTCCAGTGCTTTTTAACATAGGTAGACATGAAAATACAACTTAACTATAAATCCAGATGATCTGAAATCAATATGCTAACAAATCAAGTATTTAATATCTATTTAATTTGTCAAACTTTTGTTTGACATTTTATATTTCAGGAGAACTAAAGAATAAAGGTGAGAAATGATTTTGATAACTCACATCTTTTAAAATTTATTCAAGTAAATTTGAACTCATGGCTTAATATTTACTCTATATTATGAACAAATAGAGGCCTTAAAGAATTATCCCATGGTTTATTCTTCTAAACATAGTTATTGTAGAATCACAGTATTTATACCATGAGGGACTTAAATCGTAATGATTTCAAGATAGGTATCCTTCAGATCATTTACTTATGTTCAACTTTTTTTTTTTTTACTTTTTATTTTGACAAAAATTTGTACTTACAGAAAAGTTACAAAAACAATATCAAGAATTTCTGAACCCCCTTCATTCAGATTTCTCAAATATTAACGTTTTATCACATTTTCTTTATCCTTCTCCAGCTTTCTCATTTGAGAGTAATTGCTGACGTGATATCTTTTCCCCTTAAGTGTTTTAGTGTGTATTTTCTACAAACGAAAACATCCTCTTATATATCCACTTTACAATATCAAAATCAAGATTTTAACACTGATACAATACTATTACCACTCTACAGATTTTATTCAGATTCCACCAATTGCCTACTAATATATTTTACAGCAAAGGGAAATCTCTGATCATACATTGTTTTACACCCTCATCTCTCTAGTCTCCTATCTGGAACGGTTCCTGAGTCTTTCTTTGTGTTTCATGATGCTGATATTCTTGAAGAGTACAGGCAAGTATTTTCTAGACTGTCTCTCCATTTTGGTATTTCTGATGTTTCCTTGTGACTAGATTCAGGCTATTCCAACTTCTGTTAGGAATATCACAGAAACGGCTTTCATTATCCCACAGAGAGCCTTGTCCACCATGGGCATAACTTGCCTGAACACACCATGGACAGGTCTCTAGGACAGGGACCCTCCACAGCAAAATTCTACATATTTTATGCTAAGGAAAGAGAACCACTAGTCCACTGACTCTGGAACAATGGTAACTGTTTTATGTAACTGTTCCTGATTTACAGAGAGCCCTTGTTATATAAGTCCCTGTCTCAGCTCAGCTGCTAGGAGCATCTATGATTTTTCTGTTGAGTGATGATCTTCCTAAGCTCCCAAATGGAAGAAAATGAGACCCCCAAGATAATCTGGATTTGTTTTTCTTCATTTCTTCTCTTCTCTTTGCTTCTTGCTTCTTTCTCTCTTTTATAAATCACCAATTCCTCTCCCTTGAGGACAGCCTTGAAAGGAAATTTTCACCTGAACACAATTTCAGGGAAGAATAAGATGACAGACACATTCCTTTGACAAAGTGATGGAGAGGTGAGAGGAAACTAATACATGAAAGCTGATGGTTTGATTTGGTTTAATTTTAGTATCACCCTTTCCCCTGTAACTACTTATTACTCCATGAATAGACAGAAATGCAAAACCCACATCCTACCTCAGCCACTGCTCACAGGGGTTCAGACTGAAAGATGGAAGGAGTCCTCCTGGAGGCTCATCACATTGCAGTGGGGGGAGTTGAGTTGGGAAGTGGGAGGTAAGAACTCAGAACCTGGGACAATGAAAGGAACGTAGGCTTGGGAGACTGAAAGACCTTGGCCTGTGCCCTGTCATTGTTGATTATTAGCTGGGTGATCTTGTGCCAGTTACATAGGCTGTCTGAGTCTTGGACTTCCTGTTTGAAAAGTGGGGCTATTGACACCTAAGTTACGAGGTTGATATGAGGATTATAAATAAAATTTATTTATGAAGAGCTTGGCATTTTGCAGAGTTCAGTGAACTATATCATTTATCTAAATTTATTTTGTCAAGACGGCCATAATTTGGGAGCCCTCATGGAGAACAGAT
This sequence comes from Stenella coeruleoalba, assembly GCF_951394435.1. Taxonomy (NCBI): domain Eukaryota; kingdom Metazoa; phylum Chordata; class Mammalia; order Artiodactyla; family Delphinidae; genus Stenella; species Stenella coeruleoalba. Next base: position 97,012,293 of record NC_137169.1, read on the forward strand.
TTCCTTTCCTATTTAGAAAAAAACTTATGTTAATAATGGCCCCAATATTGTTCAGTGATGAATTAAAGACCTCCACAGACTCTGTGTAGGAATAAATGGGAAGCCAATACTTACCTTGCTGGATGTAAGAACATTACATGTTCTTCTATGTAAATTAGCAAATAGATCTGTATATCAAGAAATGTCTGGAAAGATGTTCACCAAAAATGTTAATGGTGGTTATCTCTGGGATGTGGAGTTTCAGAAGATTTTATGTTTTCTTCTTTGTACTCTCTTTATGGTTTAAATTTTTTCACAAGAACACACAAAACTTTTTTAAAAAGATATTTACAAAAAATGAAACAAGCAAAGGATTACTAAAAAGGTGTTCTGGCACCCAATGTATTTTATTCCTGAAAATCTAGCAGAAATTTCAGAGTCACCCTTAAGAATTGACTGTTAGGGAAGCTCTGAACTTGATCTTTTCCTCAGTTTTCACTGAACCAGGCACTCTGATACTGAACCATCCAGGAAATATTATCTCATTTAACTCTCAGAACAACCTATGAGGTATGCATTAATGTATCACCATTTTAAAGGTGAGGAAATTGGAAAAGTTAGAGAGATTAAGGAAATTGCCTAGGGCCATACTTCTGGTATGTACCACTGCTAGAATTCAAAACTAAACTTGCCCGCATCCATTACTAGTGTTTGTCAAACTGTGTTCCATGGAACACTATGTTCTCTGAGCTGTTAATAAGTAACCTGTAATATATGAATAGGTTTGTAGTTATATAAGTAGACTTTTCTCTTAGACACCCACAATGTACATTAGTACATATCAGTTTTCACAGAAGTCACTCATTAAAAAAACTGTTCATTATTTTATGTTTTATTTTTATGTAATCTCACTTCCAAAATTATTGACCATGGATACCTCTCATTCCCTATGGTTTTGTTTGTTTTTGTTTGTTTGTTTGAGGAATATTTATTAACATCTCATAAATCTAATAGTCCATGTAACACCAAAGCTGTCTTGCTGTGGCTCCAAATCTAAAATTGGATCAGATAAGGCTGGAGAGCAAGAATTGATAGTTTCTTGAAACTTCTGTCCAACTTTAGCCACTTCTAAGCTTGATTACCTTCAACACTGTATTAGATGACCTGCAAGTATGGGTTAAAGAAAAGAAAGAGATTGAACTAGAAATCCATGAGACAGCTTATCAGCCTGAGCTCTTTGCTTGGAGGAAAATTAGTAAAGGGTGAACTTCCTCCCTGGCCTCCACGTTGGGTGTGGGAGGTGCTGCAATTAACTGCAGTTCAGTCATGGAGGTTTCCTGGAAACTGACGTCAGGGGCTTTCTTCACAGGGCCACATTAGTCACAGATTTTGACTGCAGAGGGGTGTCAGTTTTTCCAGTGGGGTTGGAAGGGGTGGAAACTCAATAACTGACCAGCTACAGTGAAGAAAGGAAAGGGGAATTCTCTCTTGATTTATGTAAAAACTGGGTTCATTGTTGCATATGGTAAAAGTAGTAATGATCTTCACAAAATGGGCAGCTTTTCTCCTTCCGTTTGGTGCAAGTCTAAGTGGAAAATCAGGAAGGAGAAAGAGGTTCTTTTTCCTGTCTGTGAAGGAAAGAATCAGTGGGGATATCTGCAGGTTTGTGGGCACCTCATTAGTTGGTGCTCTGTGGACAATTAGATTAGAGGGTCCTGAAGCAGCTGTCACAGGATCTGAAGATATTGGACATGAGATGACTCTAGGAGGCATCTGGCCCAGTCTTCTTCTGGGTCAGTTATTTTCAATGTCTGAAAGATTAGATTAATGGCACAATAAATCTCAAGCCCAAAGCTCCTCACTCTGCAGTGTCATGTTCATTCCACTACACAAGATAATTTAGAGTTAATGAGCAAAGTTCCAGTCATTTGTTCATTCAACCATCTTACTTTTTTAGTGTAATTAGGTACTGTGTTAGGCCTCGAGGATTCAAAGATGAATCCCTCAAGAAGCTGACAGTCTAGTGAGCTTAGACTCAGGATGATTAGTAGCTAACCTAATTAAGGGGTCACAGGGAAAGAAAGGGGCAAATTCCAGCAAAGGACTGCTGAGCAAAGGTAAGGAAGGAAGAATGGAGAAAAGTATTCAATGTTACTTGTTAGATTTTAAAGTATAAGACCAAGAACGTTGCTATGAATTTGGAGAGATGGACAGGAGCAAATTAGGAAGGACCTTTTAACATATGTATACATGCATAAAACCTAACTACAAACACTGTAAATTAACAATACAATAAATAAATAAATAAAGTTGTAAATTTTCCTCTAAAAAAAAAAAACTGAAGAGGAACAGTCAGCTCTACCCACCACCAGTACCTCCCATCAGGAAACCTACACAAGCCTCTTAGTTAGACTCATCTACCAGAGGGAAGACACAGAAGGAAGAATAACTACAATCCTGCAGCCTGTGAAACAAAAACCACATTCAGAGAAAGATAGACAAGATGAAAAGGCAGAGGCCTATATACCAGATGAAGGAACAAGATAAAACCCCAGAAAAACAACCAAATGAAGCAGAGATAGGCAACCTTCCAGAAAAAGAATTCAGAATAATGATAGTTAAGATGATCCAGGACCTCGGAAAAAGAATGGAGGCAAAGATCGAGAAGCTGCAAGAAATGTTTAACAAAGACATAGAAGAATTAAAGAACAAACAAACAGAGATGAATAATAAAATAACTGAAATGAAAACTACACTAGAAAGAATCAATAGCAGAATAACTGAGGCAGAAGAATGGATAAGTGACCTGGAAGACAGAATGGTGGAATTCACTGCTGAGAAACAGAATAAAGAAAAAAGAATGAAAAGAAATGAAGACAGCATAAGAGACCTCTGGGACAGCATTAAATGCAACAACATTTGCATTATAGGGGCCCCAGAAGGAGAAGAGAGAGAGAAATGATCAGAGAAAACATTTGCAGAGATTATAGTCATAAACTTCCCTAACATAGGAAAGGAAATAGCCACCCAAGTCCAGGAGGCGCAGCAAGTCCACTACAGGATAAACCCAAGGAGAAACACGCTGACACACATAGTAATCAACTTGGCAAAAATTAAAAACAAAGAAAAATGATTGAAAGCAGCAAGAGATAAATGACAAATAACATACAAGGGAACTCCCATAAGGTTAACAGCTTATTTCTCAGCAGAAACTCTACAAGCCAGAAGGGAGTGACATGATATACTTAAAGTGATGAAAGGGAAAAACTTACAACCAAGATTACTCTACCTGGCAAGGATCTCATTCAGATTCGATGGAGAAATCAAAAGCTTTAAAGAAAAGCAACAGCTAAGAGAATTCAGCACCACCAAACCAGTTCTACAACAAATGTTAAAGGAACTTCTGTAAGTGGGAAACACAAGAGAAGAAAAGGACCTACAAAAACAAACCCAAAACAATTAAGCAAATGGTCATAGGAACATACATATCGATAATTACCTTAAACGTGAATGGATTAAATGCTCCAACCAAAAGACACAGGCTTGCTGAATGGATACAAAAACAAGACCCATATATATGCTGTCTACAAGAGACCCACTTCAGACCTAGGGACACATACAGACTGAAAGTGAGGGGATGGAAAAAGATATTCCATGCAAATGGAAATCAAAAGAGAGCTGGAGTAGCAATACTCATATCAGATAAAATAGACTTTAAAATAATGAATGTTACAAGAGACAAGGAAGGACACTAGATTTAAACCCACGCACCTATGGTCAACTAATCTATGACAAAGGAAAAGATAGACAATGGAGAAAAAACAGTCTCTTCAACAAGAGGTGCTGGGAAAACTGGGCAGCTACATGTAAAAGAATGAAGTTAGAACACTCCCTAACACTATACACAAAAATAAACTCAAAATGGATTAGAAACCTAAATGTAACACTGGACACTATAAAACCCTTAGAGAAAAACATAGGAAGAACACTCTGACATAAATCACAGCAAGATCTTTTTTGATCCACCTCTTACAGTAATGGAAATAAAAACAAAACTAAACAAATGGGACCTAATGAAACTTAAAAGCTTTCGCACAGCAAAGGAAACCACAAACAAGAGGAGAAGACAACCGTCAGAATGGGAGAAAATATTTGCAAATGAATCAATGGACAAATGATTAATTTCCAAAATATATAACCAGCTCATGCAGCTCAATATTAAAAAAACAAACAACCCAATCCAAAAATGGGCAGAAGAACTAAATAGACATTTCTCCAAAGAAGACATACAGATGGCCAAGAAGCACATGAAAATCTGCTCAACATCACTAATTATTAGAGAAATGCAAATCAAAACTACCATGAGGTATCACCTCACACCAGCTAGAATTGGCTTCATCAGAAAATCTACAACCAACAAATGCTGGAGAGGGTGTGGAGAAAAGGGAACCCTCGTGCACTGTTGGTGGGAATGTGAATTGATACAGCCACTATGGAGAACAGCATGGAGGTTCCTTAAACAACTAAAAATAGAATTACCATATGATCCAGCAATCCCACTACTGGGCATATACCCAGAGAAAACCACAATTCAAAAAGACGCATGCACCCCAATGTTCACTGCAGCACTATTTACAATAGCCAGGTCATGGAAGCAACCTAAATGCCTATCGACAGACTAATGGGTAAAGAAATGTGGTACATATATCCAATGGAATATTACTCAGCCATAAAAGTGAACAAAATTGGGTCATTTGTTGAGACATGGATGGATCTAGAGACTGTCATACAGAGTGAAGTAAGTCAGAAAGAGAAAAACAAATATTGTATATTAATGCATATATGTGGAACTGAGAAAAAATGGTACAGATGAACCAGTTTTCAGGGCAGAAATTGAGACACAGATATAGAGAACAAACAGATGGACACCAAGGGGGAAAGCCACGGGTGGGTGGGTGTGGTGGTGTGATGAATTGGGCGATTGGGATTGACATGTATACACTGATGTGTATAAAATTGATCACTAATAAGAACCTGCTGTATAAAAAGATAAAATTCAAAAATTAAAAGAAGGATGCTAAGTTGTGACAGCAATAGGAAAAGAATACCAATCGCATGCAGTAGCTACCTAAAAAAATAAAATAAAATAACCGTCACTACAGTCAAAGTAACAAACATATTCATCACTCACAAAATATTATTCATGGTCTTTTGTGATCTCTTCTTCCTGTCCTTCCCTGCTCCCCCTCTATTTACCCCATGCCATACTCCTCTACCCCAGTCTCCAGGCAATCATCCATCTGCTTTCTGTTGCTATAGTTTTCAGTTTCTAAAATGTTATATAACTGTAATCACACATTAGGTACTCCTGTTTTGTCTCGCTTCTTTCACTCACCTTAATCATTTGGAGATTCATCTATGCTCTAGAGTGTACCAACAGTTCATTCCTTTTTATTCCTGAGTAGTATACCATTATATAGTTATACCACTGTTTATTTATCCATTCACCTGTTGTTAGAGCTCTAGGTACTAAATTAGCTTCCTGGACCTAATTCCAACATATGTGTGTGAGGCGGCTTCCCCATACTAACAAGCAATTCTTGGAGACAAGCAGAGTGTCCAAGAATTCAACTCAATTCTGACACTGTCTACCCAGAGATAGAATCATATTCCATGAGTAAAGGGCTCAGTCCCACAAGACTTCCTTCCATTTAAGATACCAGTCCCAAGTCCCGGTTGTAACCTGTGCTTCTGACCTCCTTCCTATAAGTCAGAGGTTCCCATAACTTCTTTTTGGAATCTGGATAGAAGCCCTTTATCTCATATGTGATTTGGAAATATTTTCTCCTCATCTGTGGCTTGTCTTTTCTTTCTCTTAACAGTATCTTTTGAAGAGCAGAATTTTTAAAAAATTTTAAAGAAGTCTAATTTATCAGTTCTTTTATGGATTGTGCTTTTAGTGCCTTATCGGAGAATTCTTTGCCCTATTGAGGTTGCAAATATTTTCTCCTATATTTTCTTCTGTAGTATTATAGTTGTAGGTTTTATATTTAGGTCTATGACCTATTTTTTACTTAATTTTTGAGATATATGTATCCAAATTCATTTTCTTGCATATTTGCAATATCCAATTTTTCCAGTATCATGTTGAAAAAAATATCCTTTCTCTGTTGTATTAACTTTTTATCTTTGTTGCAAGTCAATTGTTCATATATGTCTAGTTCTCTATTCTGTTCCATTAATCTATTTGTTTATTTTCATGCCAATACTGTGCCTTCTTTATTGTTGTAACTTCATAGAAAGTAGCAAAATCAGGTAGTGCTTGTCCTCCACCTTTGTTCTTTATCAAATTTGTTTTTGCTATTCTAAGACCTTTGCATTCCCAAGTGAATTTTAGAATCAATATTCAAATGTCTACAAAGAAGTCTGCTGTGACATTGATTGCAATTACAATGAATCTATTGATAAATTTGGGAAGAATTGACATTTTAACAGCACTGTCTCTTAGCCCATGTACATGGTATATCTCTCCATTTACTTATATCTTTTTCAATTTCTCTCAGCAATGTTTTTTTGTTTATTTATGTTTGTTTTTTAGTTTTCAGTGTGTAGGTGTTTCACATCTTTTGTAAGATTAATTCTTAAATATTTCATAGTTTGATGCTATTGTAAATATATTTTTTAAAAATTGAGTTCTGAATATTTGTTGCTAATATGCAGAAGAACTATGGATTTTCTTTCTTTATTTAAGTATAGTTGATTTATAATATTGTGTTATTTCAGGTGTACAGCATAGTGATTCAGTATTTTTGCAGATTATACTCATTATAGGTTATTACAAGATGATGCATATAATTCCCTGTGCTATGCAGTATATCCTTGCTGCTTATGTATTTTATATATAGTAATTTGTATCTGTTATCCCATACCTTTAATTTGTTCCTCCATCTTCCCTCTCCCATTTGGTAAACACAAGTTTATTTTCTATATCTATGAATCTGTTTCTGTTCTGCATATTCATTTATTTTTATTATATTTTAGATTCCACATGTAAGTGATATCATATAGTATTTGACTTTCTCTGACTTATTTAACTATGCACAATATTCTCTAGGTCCATCCACATTGTTGCAAATGGCAGTATTTCATTCTTTTTTATGGCTAATATATATATTATATATATATATTTCTTTATTCAATTCAATATCTTATTTATTCAATTGTCTGTTGATAGGCACTTGGGTTGCTTCCATGTCTTGGCTATTTTCAATAGCCAATAGGCTATGAACTTTAGGGTGCAACTATCTTTTTGGATTAGAGTTTTTGGTTTTTCTCAGTATATAACCATGAGTAGAACTGCTAGATAATATGGTAGTTCTATTTTTAGTTTTTTGAGGAACCTTCATAGTTCCTTAGTGGTTGCACCAATTTACATTCCCACCAACAGTGTACAAGGATTCCCTTTTCTCCACATCCTCACCAACATTTGTTATTTGTAGACTTTTTGATGACAGCCATTCTGACAGATGTGAGGTGATACCTCACTGTGGTTTTGATTTGCATTTCTCTAATAATTAATGATGCTGAGTATCTTTTCATGTGCCTGTTAGCCATCTATCTGCATGTCTTCTTTGGAAAAATGTCTGCTCAAGTCTTCTGCCTGTTTTTGATTGGATTATCTGGTTTTTTGATATTGAGTTGTATGAGCTGTTTATATATTTTGGATACTAACCCCTTGTTGGTTGCATAATTTGCAAATATTTTCTCCCATCCCATAGGTTGTTTTTTTATTTTGTTGATGGTTTCCTTTGCTGTGCAAAAACTTTAATTAGGTCTCATTTGTTTATCTTTGCTTTTATTTCTTTTGCCTTAGGAGACTGATGCAAGAAAATATTGCTATGATTTATGTTGAGAATGTTCAGCCTATGTTCTCCTCTAGGAGTTTTATAGTTTCTGGTCTTACATTTAGGTATTTAAACCATTTTGCATTTATTTTTGTATATGGTGTGAGAGAATGTTCTAACCTCTCTGTTTTACATGTGGCTGTCCAGTTTTCCCAGCACAACTTTTTGAAGAGACTGTCTTTTCTCCATTGTGTATTCTTGCCTCTTTTGCCATAGAGTAATTGATCATAGGTGCATAGATTTATTTCTGGGCTCTCTATTCAGTTCCATTGATCTATGTATCTGTTTTGGGGCTGATACCATGTTGTTTTGATTACTGTAACTTTGTATTGATCTTATGGATAAAATCTTATAGAAAAGCCCGCAAGAACTTTTTGGCCAACACAATAGTACATGTGAAGTCTGGGATGGTTATAATCCCAGCTTTGTTCTTTTTTCTCTGTACATTGACCAAGTATCTCCCAGATTAAGATATATCTATGGATAAATTATTTGTTTAACTAGAATTTTAATTAATTTAACTCTTAAGATGTAAAATTTACCAGTCCTTATCTCCAAATTTTTGAGATTCCTTACAATAGCCCTTTGCACAGGCAATATCAGGTAATGAAATAGAATGAAATAGATTTGAATATGTCAAGTCCCAAAGAACAGTACTAACTGCCATGGAAATACAAAGATTTTCAGCTGGATTGATGAAGGAGGTGACATTCAAATAAACACGTTCAAATGAGTGTAGTCTTTTTGAGCAGCTAACTCTTGACTATGAGGCCTGGGAAATACTCAAATCCATCTAAATAAACATGGGTTCCATTCATTGAGTACTGGTCATACATCAGTCTCTTTGGTAAGATGATTTAACCTTTACTTCTACCCTATAATGTATAAGTATTACCTCATTTTACACAGGGATAAATTGTAACTGGAAATGTTAAGTAGGTTTACAAATCTCACACACCTGTTCAGTGACATAGGTGAAAGTTGACTTCAACTTTGACTTCAAAGCCTATGTAATAAATCATTATACTTTTATTTTTTTACCTCTTAAGCATTTCCAAATAAAATTAAAATCTACCTTTATTTTAACTTGGTTAAAGTAATTGTTAACAATTAAGAATAATTCTGAGGGTCAAGATAAGAAGGAAGGGAAAAGAGAAGGACAAAATAAAGAAATAGGAAAATGGTATGAGATAGATATAAGTATTTGACCTTTTTAAGAGAGAAGATTACTCTATTATGTAACATAAGTAGCTCATCAGGCTTATTTATAGCCTGAATGAACTATTACTTAAGACCATCTGATTTCTGGGTATCTTGACACTGCAATGAGGGTATGATGGATTATAAAAGCAATCTATGCACTAGAAAAAGCATAGTTCTAATGGGAGAAAAAACAAAAATTGACTTTATTGCTTTGTATATCAGTCTTATGTGCAGTTTTAAAATATGAGTCACTATACAGAAACTCATTACTTCTGAGAGAAAATTCAAAACTGTGTATCTGGATCTCTAGAATTGAGGACCAGACTGTGGATACTGATGTCCTCACTGAAAAACAAAATTATATTTTTAAAAATTTCAAGCTCTCATTGTAATCTCTTTTTGTTTCTTCACTGGATATTTGTTGCTCAATATTATCTCTGCTGTAAGGTTGACATTTTCTGGAGGATTGCTATTGCTTAGTCATGTTTATATCTCCCACAGCACCTAGAACGGAAAACACCATATATATTTCTTCAGTAGAAGGATGAATGAGGCATAGATATGTTCCCCACATTTTCATGTGGAGAAGTTCATAGACCAAATGTAGAGTGTATATGCAACTCAGGGTATATAAGAAACTGGTGGATCAAGTCACTGACCTTCTCCACAGCTGATTGACCAGCCTATCCCTGATCCCAGGGCTTCCTTCAGTCCCTGAGCACTGACATGGTATGTGTCACTGACTCAGCCTCCTCTAAGAATGGCTCTATTACTTACTTCTAGAGTGCTTAATTCAATGTTAAGCATCTTTAGCTTGCTGAATTGAAACAAACGTGGTGTCCAAGATGAACCAATTGGTTCCTCAGTTCAGAGACTAAAAGAGCAAGAAGTTTGGGGAAACTTTCCAGAAAAGATTCAGCTCAAACCCAAGGTGATGCTGGAGATCCTTGAACCCTGGACATATGTGTCCTCTGATCTCTGGTGCCACTTTGCAGAGCCAGGTCACTTATGTCCTCTTTTCTTCCTTCTACATTTTAGGGCAAGAATATCTCAGCATGGGCATAAGTAGCTTGAAATTGCTGAAGTATGTCCTGTTTTTCTTCAATTTGATCTTCTGGGTAAGTCTGTCTCTTATGAGCATGGTTGAACTCACCTCTTCCTAGCTACACTCTACTTCTCTCTCCTCTCCTGAAGAGCCTGGTGTGGAGTGGAACCCACACATGCCCAGGTCAGGTGCAGTATACACAGCCTAAGAGGGAGGGGATGATAATTTTCTCCCCTCTTTCCATCCTGCCATAATATAAGCCTGCAAAATTGAAAGATACCAGTGCAGTAGAGGATACTGTTTCTCTGGGAGCTTTAGGCTATTACTGCTCACTGCTGACATCTATGGGTCAGAAACCTAAGACTCTACATTCCCTGTATTTAATGGCTCTTTTCTTCTTGCTCCCCCGATGCCCAAACCTAACCCCTTGGAAAGAATAGATGATTGAAAAGGAAGTCACCTTTTCTGGGGAGGTGTCACTATACCAGATTAAGCAATTGAATTTCAGACATAGGATAGGTTGGTACTCATGTTTCTATGAGAAGATTCTTAAAAGTTTGGCTTCTCTAGTTTTCTGCCAAGAAAGATGAACTTGTCAACCAGGGTATTCCCTTTACATGGTTGTGGTTTCCAAAGGGAAGACCATATATAAGTAGTTGAGGGAACAAGGAGTAGGGATCTGAATCATGAAGATCTGGAAGCAAGAGTGGGAATCTGAAGCATGAAGATACTGTGTTACCCATAGGAATGAGCTTTCCCTGGTATCTGATATGGGTAGGATGAGGCATGAGTGGGACATCACAGGAGTTGATAACTTTTTTTCTAAGGGCATGGGGAAATCTGGGTAAATAGTTTGTTGTGTAGAACCAATAGAAAAAGGTGATTCTAATCTCATGTAAGTGAATATGAGGAGATATTCAAGGACCACATTTTATTTCAGAATGTTATGTGATTCTTCCTTTCAGCTCTGTGGCTGTTGCATTTTGGGCTTTGGGATCTACCTCCTGATCCATAACAACTTTGGAGTGCTCTTCCGTAACCTCCCCTCTCTCACGCTGGGCAATGTGCTTGTCATCGTGGGTTCCATTATCATGGTGGTTGCCTTCCTGGGCTGCATGGGATCCATCAAGGAGAATAAGTGCCTGCTTATGTCGGTGAGTTACTCTCACAGTTGATGTGGTGCCCTAAGTGGGGAGACATGATGCCTTGGCTTAAGTCACAAGCAAGATATTTTCTGGCAACTCACCTATTAGTGCAGGGAAATCATAGGAACATAAAATTGGCACCTCAGGTCAGTCCACTCTGTCTAGACCAGTAGTATTTTGTTCTTGACTGCGGTCCTAGGGATAGATAAGAGAGGGCATTGCTATCCTCCTTGACATCCATTTTACACTGTTAATGATGAACTTATCATTATAATTTGCCTTTATAACTTTTATTTCTTCTTTCTTTTTCCTATAGATTTCATCATTTATTTTATTTTAAAAAATTTTATTGGAGTATAGTTGATTAACAATGTTGTGTTGGTTTCCAGTGTACAGCAAAGTGAATCTGTTATACATAAATATATATCCACTCTTTTTTTGTTTTTAGATTCTTTTCCCATGTAGGCCATTACAGAGTATTGAGTAGAGTTCCCTGTGCTATACAGCAGGTTCTTATTAGTTATCTATTTTATATATAGTAGTGTTTCTATGTCAATCCCAATTTCCCAATTTATCTCCCCCCATTTCTTATTTATATCTGGTTGAAATCAACTGTCATCCATCTGCCTAAATCCTCCTCACATTAGTATATATTTCCAGGATCTGACTCAGAGTCACTAACTGATGGAAAATATAGTCTCTAGATTCTTCTGAGTGCTGTAACCCTCCTAAAATGGCAGAGGATGCTTACCTATCTGATATCTGCACTAGATACACCATAGTTTGAGTGACCCAAATGGGTGAAGGCCTAGGCTGCAGCTATTGAGGTCTAACATGAGAGATGCTAGAGCTTTTCACTTGCTCCCTGTCAGTTACCTATCCTAAGGAGCACCTTTAGACTTAGGTTTTTCCTGTAAGATCTATGGAGGAAGAGCTCTTCATTCCTCTGGTGTACTCAGAACAGAGCTCGGTATAACAGTGCCACTCTATCCATAAATATGGGTTCCCAATCACCTTTCTTTTTCCTCAAGTTATGTGGTTAATCTTCTTTCCATTATGGGTCAAGTGTTAAACTGGAGTCAAGAGATAGAATAAGAGGGCTTCCCTGGTGACACAGTGGTTAAGAATCCACCTGCCAATGCAGGCGACATGGCTTCGAGCCCTGCTCCAGGAAGGTCCCATGTGTCGCAGAGCAACTAAGCCCATGTGCCACAACTACTGAGCCTGCACTGTAGAGCCCTGCGAACCACGACTACTGAAGCCCATGCGCCTAGAGCCCATGCTCTGCAACAAGAGAAGCCACCGCAATGAGAAGCCGGTGCACAGTAACGAAGACCCAACACAGCCAAAAATAAATTAATTAATTAAAAAAGAATAAAAAGGGGAGATAGAATAAGAAAGTCCTTGTTCTCAGATAGTTCCCAGACTAGTGGCAAAAGATGGAAGATTATAGACTTGGTAAAAAGGTTTTAAGTAGTCAAAATTTGTGTTGGGGTAAAAAATGAAGGAAAGTGAATAAGTGAAAATGTGTTTTCTGTTAATTGTGATTGGCATAAGCACCTAGAGTTGGAGATAAATATGAGTTAAGATCATGATTAGAGCGCCTTTTCTCCCCATCTGTACAGGGCTCCTCTCAACCTCTACCATTACCTTCCTCCACCCTAAAATAGCCCTTTGCTTGCAGAAAGGACCAGGTCCCAAATTCTAAAGACACATGGTTCAGTTTACTAGTTTTTGCTCAGTTGTTTCAATAGGCTGATGCTAAAACTTCTTCATTGATTCAACAAATGGTATTGCCTATTCATTATGCACATGGAGCTCAGTGGGCACAATGGGTAGAAGCACAATGGGAAGAAGAGAAAAAAGTTAGAAGACAGCTGATCTGCCCTCTAGAGTCTTGGAGTATAGTTGTAGGAAAAGAACAAATATTCCTCACAAAACAAGAGAAAGCTTATGAAGGCTCAAACAGGCAGGAATAGAACCTCCTGCACATGTGCAGAGACATGCCTGGATGCTCCCAGGGTGGAGTAAAAGTGGGGGAGGAATGAGGATCAGTGCTGTGAGCATCTCTCTTCTTTGCCCCAGTTCTTTGTCCTGCTGCTGATTATCCTCCTTGCTGAGGTGACCTTGGCCATCCTGCTCTTCGTGTATGAACAGAAGGTAAGTTATAGAGAATCAAACTCGTTGTATTGCTAAGAGTGGGTAGTGTGCAGTGGAGAAGAAATTGGCACAAAATAAGTCCTATAATAGAGTTAGAATCCAAGTAGAAGGATGAAGGAAAGAGAGATTAATTGCAATTGGGGAGAGAAAAAAAATCATGAAGGAGATTGCATTTGAGTGGTGTTTTGAAGGATGAATAGGAAGAACAGTAAAAAAGCAAGTTTATCTTCCTCTTATTTACCTATTTACTTTTCTCCATGTGTTTGGCAGTACAGAATATCTGTCTCAGTGCCTAAGAGAACTCATGCTTTGATTGTCCGTTTTCCTCCTTTGTAAAACCAGAGTTCTGGAAGGACAAGAGACCACTGTGTACTTCTTCCTTCAATGCCATCTCATCCTCAGCATTTCTTCCTATATATAAGCTCCCTCCCCTCACTTCCTAGTTCTGAGGAGACCATTTGGAAGGGAGGAGCAGATGGAACCATTTTATTAGCCTACATTAGAAATTCCTTGTTCCTTGAACTCACTTGCTTTTTACAATGTCTTCTCTGCTGGAATGTGCCCCACCCAGCTGAATGACTACGTGGCTGAGGGTCTGACTGACAGCATCCAGCAATATTACTCAGACAACAGCACCAAGGCGGCATGGGACTCCATCCAGTCATTTGTGAGTACAAGTGGAATCCTCCTCGGCTCAGCCCAGACATAATTTTCCAACCTCAGTCCCTGGGGACTAGACAGGTCTTCCTTTCATGAAAGTTTCAGAATCTAAGGTCCACAGCTCCTAGGTTAAGAATAATGCTTGGCTATCACAAACAGGAGAGCACAGGAATCAGCTTGATTGGTACAAAGTTGTCTACATTCTCTTTTACCCTTCATCCACTCAGGCTCATTTTTTAAGCCCTACTAAGATGTAAGAAAGACCCAAACATGCTATACTGGATTCGTTTATGTATTTTCCAAAATTTTTCTGAAAACAGAAATTGTTTAATGCAAGAAATCTCTTTTGAAGTCCTGAGTAGCCCAAATCATTCTTGTTATCTAGCTCACCAGCACCCCATTCCTCGTACCCTAACCCACCAACAAACATATATATTAACTTGGTATTCCTGCCTTGGTGTGTTGGGGTCAGGGGGCCAGCATGACACTGGCATAGCTTGTGTCTCAGACAATACCATTATGACCACATGGAGCCGCCTGTGGTCCTGCTATGCCTGCTTAGTGTGGAGTAAAAGAAATAGCACAGGGCTTCCCTGGTGGCGCAGTGGTTGAGAGTCCGCCTGCCGATTCAGGGAACACGGGTTCGTGCCCTGGTCCGGAAAGATCCCACATGCCGCAGAGCGGCTGGGCCCGTGAGCCATGGCCGCTGAGCCTGCGCCTCCGGAGTTTGTGCTCTGCAACGGGAGAGGCCACAACAGTGAGAGGCCTGCGTACTGCAAAAAAAAAAAAAAAAAGAAAAAAGAAATAGCACAGAAATTAAAGCCCAGAGACCAGGATTGGGTAGTCTTGGAAAAGTCACTTAACCTTTCTGGATCCCCAATTCTTTCTTTTTTTTTTTTTTAACTCCTGTTTAGAAGCCTTCTTATTATAGAATTTCTAGACTTATACAAAAGAAAAGAGAATAATAGAAAAATGTATCTCTGGGTACATATCACCCAGCTTCAATAGTCAACATTTTGCCAATGTTGTTTCAGCTAACCCTCTATACTTTTTTGCTAGTATTTATTAAAGCAAATAATAGATATTATATCATTTAAAATTAAATATAAAGATAAAAACTTCCTTTTTAACAAACACTTTATTTATTTTTTTGCGGTACGTGGGCCTCCCACCGCTGCGGCCTCTCCCGCTGCGAAGCACAGGCTCCGGTCGCGCAGGCTCAGCGGCCATGGCTCACGGGCCCAGCCGCTCCACGGCATGTGGGATATTCCCGGACTGGGACACGAACCCGCGTCCCCTGCATAGGCAGGCGGACTCTCAACCACCGATCCACCAGGGAAGCCCCAAACACTTTATATTTTTAGAGCAGTCTTAGGTTTACAACAGAACTGAGAGGGAGGTACAGAGATTTCTCATATACTCCCACAAATGCATAGCCTCCCCCATTATCAACATCACTCACCAGAATGGTACATTATTTTAGATGAAGGATGAGCCTACATCGACACATAATTATCAACCAAAGTCCATAGTTAACATTAGGGTTCACTCTTGGTGTTGCACATTCTATGCATTTGAACAAACTTATAATGACATATGTGCATCATTATAATATCATACAGAGTAGTTTCCCTGTCCTAAAAATCCTCTGTGCTCTGCCTATTTATACCTCCTCCTACCCTCATCCTTGGCAACCACTGATCTTTTTATTGTCTCCATAGTTTTGCCTTTTCCAGAATGTCATATAGTTGAAGTCATACTGTATATAATCATTTCAAGCTGGCTTCTTCCACTTACTAATATACTTTTAAGATCCCTCCATGTCTTTTCATGGCTTGATAGCTCATTTACTTTTAATGTTAATATTCCATTTTCTGGATATACCACAGTTTACTTATTTATTCACCTATTGAAGGACATCTTGGTTGCTTCCAAGTTTTGGAAATTATGAATAAAGCTGCTATAATCATCCATGAGCAGTTTTTTTCCTGTGGACATAACTTTTCAACTCCTTTGGATAAATACTGAGGAACATGATTGCTGGTTCATTTGGTGAAAGTATGTATAATTTGTAAAAAGCCTCCAAATGGTCTTCCAAAGCATCTGTACCATTTCTCATTCCCACCAGCAATGTATGGGTGTTCCTGTTGCTCCACATCTCATGAGTATTTAGTGTCAGTGTTCCAGATTTTGACCACCTTCACAGGTGTGTACTGCTAGCTCATTGTTTTAATTTTCATTTCCTTGATGACGTATAATGCGGATTTTCATATGTTTATTTGTCATCTGTATATCTTCTGTGGTGAGGTGTCTGTTAAGGTCATTGGTTCATTTTTTAATCAGGTTGGTTGTTTTCTTATTGTTGAGTTTTAAGAGGTTTTTTTTTTTAAATATTTAGGCAAAAATTCTTTATCAGATGTGTCTTTTGCAAATATTTTCTCCCAGTCTGTGGCTTGTCTTCTAATTCTCCTGATATTGTCTTTTGTAGAATATAAGTTTTTAATTTTAACTGAGTCCAGCTTATCAATTATTTCTTTCATGGGTCATAACTTTGGTGTTTCTTCTAAAAATATATCTTCATAATCAAGGTCATGTAGGTTTTCTCCTGTATTATCTTCTAGGATTTTTATAGTTTTGTGTTTTACTTTTAGGTCTATGATCTATTTGGAGTTAACTTTTGTGAAGGGTGTAAGGTCTCAGTCTAGATATTTTCTTTCTTTCTTTCTTTTTTTTTTTTTTTTTTGCATGTGAATATCCAGTTGTTCCAGCACCACTTGTTAAACAGACTATCTTTTTTCCATTGTATTGCCTTTGCTCCTTTGTCAAAGATCATTTGACTATATTTTTGCAGGCCTGTTTCTGGGCTCTCTAAATCTATTTGTCTATTCTTTCACCAATACCGTACTGTCTTGATTACTGTAGCTTTATAGTAAGCCTTGAAGCTGGGTAGCATCAGTCCCCCAACTTTGTTCTTTTTCTTCAATATTGTATTAACTATTCTCAGTCTTTTGCCTCTCTATATAAACTTTAGAATCAGTTGGTTCATATTCATAAAATAACTGGCTGGGATTTTGATTGGGGTAGCACTGAATCTATAGATCAAGTTGGGAAGAACTGATACCTTAACATTGAGTCTTCCTATCCACGAACATGGCATATCTCCCCATTTACTTGGTTCTTCTTTGATTTTAGTCATCAGAGTTTTATGAGTTTTTTCCTCATACAGATCTTGTACATATTTTGTTAGATTTATATTGAATACCTAAGTATTTCATTTTGGGGGATGCTAGTGTAAATGGTATTGTGTTTTTAATTTCAAATTCCACTTATTCATTGTTGTAATATAGGAAAGCAATTGACTTTTGTATATTAACTTTATATTCTGCAACCTTGTTATAATTGCTTGTTAGTCCCAGGATCTTTTTATGTCAATTCTTTCAGATTCTCTTCATAGATGATCATATCACCTGTGAACAAAAACAGTTTTATGTCTTCCTTCCCACTCTGTATACTCTTTCTTTCTTTCTTTTTTATATTTTTGTGTTCCTCTCTAAAGTTTTCACTGTGTACGTCTCTTATTTTCCCTAATTCAGTTAACATTTTTATTACCAGTATTTTGAATTCTTTATCTGTAAATTATTTCTATTGCATTATTTATTTATTCAGAGGTTTTCTTTTGCTCTTTCAATTGAGAGCAGGTCCTCTGCCTTTTCATTTTGCTTAACTTTCTCTGCCTCTATGAATTTAGGTGAAAGAGTTACCTATTGCAGTCTTGAAGGGGTGTTGTTATGTGGGAGTGTCCCTGTATAGACTATGCATGCCCAAAGCCTTTGGTGGGAGACCTGGATTTGATGTAGATGCAAGTCACATCTTTCCTTAGTGTGTGCTGACAGCTATCACCTTGGTGGCGAGTGGGGCTAGAGATGGAAGGGCTAGATCTAGAGCCAGATGTAAGGTGGAACTTCCCCTCTGCTCAGTGATCATCACTGCCCTATCAGTGGCAGGGTCTAATCCAGTTGCTGGAGCCAAAGCCCTGAGAGTCAGACCTGAACTGGCTCTGTTCCCTTTAAGTGTGTGTTTTCCCCTCTGCCTGCACTGGGGCCCTTGACCCAGAAAGAGGAAGTGCTGAAGCAAATGGGACCCCTGTGGGCTCTTGGCTCATGTCAGCTGAAGACAGGCATCTGAGCTGTCTTCGATGTGCTGCTTCACAGACACCTGCAATTGTTTCCCTCATTCTGCTCAGAAGCAGCCTTGGGTGCAAATCCCCTTGTCCCTCACAGCCAATCACTGCCCCCAGCCTCTGCTTCCCCTGCCCTGTTGTGGAGCCACACCTCAGGGCAGGTGGGGTCCGCATGAACTCTCAGTGTATGGTGGGCGGGGGGAAGGTGGTGGAACAGCCTCCATCAGAGATCTAGGATGTTTCTGATGCACTGCTTGAGTAAACACCAACAATGGCAGCTGCTGCTCCACCCAGGCTCCGCCCCGATACTGGGTCACCTCTGTGTCCCATGGTTTCCATCTTCTCCTTGGTCATGGCCACCCCAGATCAAGTGCTGCACTGTGACATGGAATGAATGGGGCCAGAGCATTTGCTTGGCTTGGGTTAGGACCTGTGAGCAGGTGGTTGCAAGAAATCTGGCAGCTGTTAAAGCAAACATCTCTCCACCCTGCCTTGGAGGCAAGCCAGCATGCATGCACTCCTCACGAGTGGAGTCCAGGCTTCCACAGCCCTCCTGTTGATCCAACCAGTACTCCAGTCAGACAAGGTACCTTTTCTCCCAAGCATAGGAACCCACGACTGGGGCTCCAAATTTGGGGTTCTCACCACTCACTCCCCAGCATCGGTATCCCACCCATGCATTCTCCCTTTTACTCTGAGTTCCCTCCCAGGGGCACAGGTCCTGACCTAATCACTTTTTTCCCCTTCCTACCCAATTATATGTGTATTTTTTTACAGCCTTGGTTGTACAGGATTCCTTCAGCCAGTTTTTAGTTAGTTTTCAGTGAGTTTTTTTTTTTTTTTTTTTGCGGTACGCATGCCTCTCACTGTTGTGGCCTCTCCCGTTGCGGAGCACAGGCTCCGGACGCGCAAGCTCAGCGGCCATTGCTCACGGACCAGCCGCTCTGTGGCATGTGGGATCTTCCCGGACCGGGGCACGAACCCATGTCCCCTGCATCAGCAGGTGAACTCTCAACCACTGCGCCACCAGGGAAGCCCTCAGTGAGAATTTTTCCACATGTAGATGTATTTTTGATGTGTTCATAGGGGGAGGTGAGCTTCACGTCCTCATACTCCACCATCTTGATCAATCTCTCCAGGCCACCTTTTAATTTTGATGATTTTCTCTATTGATTTCCTATTTTCAATTTCATTGATTTCTGCTTTAATTCTCATTTATTTTTCTTCTTACTTTGAACTTAATTTGCTCTTCTTTTTCTAGTTTTCTAAGATATACACTGAGATTATTGATTTTTTGATCTTTCTTCTTTTCTAATATTTTTATTCAGTGTATCAATTTCCCTCTAAGCACTGCTTTTGCTGCATCCCATATATTTTTATAAGTTGTGTTTTCACGTGTGTTTTCATTTTTGTATACGTTTTCCAATATTTTTAAATTTCTCTTGAGATTTCTTCTCTGATCATGTGTTATTTAGAAGTTTGTTGTTTAATCTTCTTGTAAAATAAGGTCTATTTAATACACCTAAAATTTTACAATAATTCTTTAATATCATTAATAAATGTCTATAATCATTTATCTAAAAATATTATTTTTAATTGGTATCTTCCAACCAAGATCCAAACAAGGTCCACATATTATATTTGGATAATACATTTCTAAATCTCTTTTAATTTATGATAGTATCTCTCTGTGTTCATGCTATTTACTTGTGGAAATAAATTAGGTTGTTTGTGCTATAGAATTCCCCAATTTCTGGATTTGGCTATTTGCTTCTCAAAGGATTTTAGCATCAGGGAGTCTCTGTCTCCCATACTTGTGAATCTAGAGGCTTGATAAAGTTTCCATTTGTGGTGAGACTAACATACATATTTCCTACAGCATCACGTAAGCAGGCACAGAATATCTGATTGTCCTACTTTTTGTGATCTTAAGACTTGTTGGTGAGTGTCGGAGGACAGAGGGAACAAAAACTGCCCAACAAACTGAGAAGGCATCTTGAGACCAAAAAGTGAGGCATGCAGCTCCATATAATCAATGGATCAGCTTATTATAGGGTAACTTACAGAGTGGGATTGGGAGTGGGCAGATGATTTGGAGGCATTTGCAGATGTATTCCACACTGCCAAGGGGCCATTGGGATGGTCTTATAGGTAACTTAGGGTATGGGGGTAGATACTTGGAAACAGGACGTGCATTCCTAAGTCAAGATTAACCATCTTACATTCTTTCACTTCAATATGTTCTTCTTCTTGTTGTATTTTCTTTGACATAACGTCCTAAGTTGCAGAACATGCCATCCAGACGGTCCTCTCTAGTGCCAGCGCCTCTTTAGTCTTCTCTTGTTCCCAGGTGAACTGTAATTTCTTTTCTGTGCTAATATTTAGAGTACATAACAAAGACCATGCAACAGTTGCAATAGCTTGCTCACTTTTTTTTCACCCCACTTTTGCTTTGCTACCTCTTTGGTTAATATATCTAGTATGCCCTTTGGTGTTTTCAGGGTATCCCTCTACTCTTGCACCAGCCTGAAGTGTTCCATAAATATAGCCAGATCACCCGACATGGAAATGGCTGGCCAGCCTGGAATTTCCCCCACAGACAACAAGTTTTCCCTGTTTGGCCCCTTCACCCATTCCTGCATTATTTTCAGTCTCCTGCCTGGCTTGCCAATTGTCCAAGGATGGAGGGAACAAAAAGTGCCCAGTGAACTGAGGAGGCATCTTGAGACCAAAAAACAAGGCAGGCAGCTCCATATAATCACTGGATCAGTTTATTATAGGGTAACTTACTCACAGGGTAGTATTAGGATCTGGAGGACAATGATCAGGAAGCATTCGCAGCTACACTCCACACTGCCAAGGAGCCGTTGGGACAATTTTATAGTTAACTTAGGGTATGGAGGTAGATGCTTGGAAACAGGACATTCATTCCTAAGTCAGAATGAATGGTAACTAGTCTTGTGGGCACTGGGAGTACATCAGCAAATGTTATCACCATTGTTTTGGGACTAACAGAGCATAGAGGCCACAATATCTATTAATTACAAAGCTCTTTATGACATAGAAGTGATTTATTGTACCCTGGGTAGGGTCAGCGGTAGGACAGGAGAAACTGTAAGGGCCCAAGATAGCATCAGCTATGCTAACAGCCATACAGTGGGTCTAGGTGTGGTCAGCCTGATCCCTCCATTATAAAGTCTCCTGTGTGCCTAATTTTTTATTTGTAAAATGTGAATAAATTAAATATGCCCTCTCTACTTCAAGAAGTTTTGTGTGAAGGGAATGGTATCACAGGTTTGAAAGTACTTAGTTCTAAGGAGCCATAGTAGTCAGGCCAATTCTGGATTTTCTGCTAGAGAGTCAGATCTGAAGGGACTACCGTTTCTCCAAGGCCCATGGTTTTCTTTCCGTTATCTTACTAACCAACACTTGTTTGGGGTTTGGCTTTCAGCTGCAATGTTGTGGTGTAAATGGTACAAGTGATTGGATGGACAGGCCACCAGCATCTTGCCCCTCAGACCCACAAGTTAAGGTAATTTATTTTCAGAAACTTTTCTGCTATTGGTCACTGTGGTTAAACTTTTAATTACCTTAGAAACTCCAGTCGTACAGGACCTAGTCCTCCCAGCCAGAAACAGGAAACCTTAAACAAAAGAGAGACCAGGGAAACAACTCATATAACTAGACAAATAAGAAAAACAAACAAGAAAAAAATAAGTTCATCTAGATTAGAGATGCCGTAAAGAATCTTGCTACTCTAAACTATTACATTAGAGGGGGAAATTTATGTGATAGTGGCAGAAGACTATGTCTAGATTTTTCTTGAGCAAGAATTAGGTCTTCTTATGATTGAAAGTGAAATTGTAAGGTTGAAGCAGAAAAGCTTCTCTCTACCTGTTTCCCTGCTCTCCTTCCTTGGAGATGGCAGCATCCAACCCTTTAGCAGAATGCATCATAAGTGAAGGAGTGAGGAGTTGGGGAAGAGAGAGTTGACAGAACTTCTGACTAGACCCAGAGAAGAAGCCCACATCAACTTTCAAATAGACTAAGTCCCTAAGGTCCTCACTTGAGGTTGTTTGGAAATCTCTGGAATTTGGGAGGGTCTGTGAAGAAGGACTGGGACACCTACCAACCAGCAACTGCCCTGCAGCTTGGCAGGCCTATTATGTTTACTGGCTTTTGAAGCAGAAGCTGAAATGCAACCAGTCCTAGGATTGCATAGCCTATATTCCCATTTGCCAATCCCAAGACACTAATGAATATTCAAAAAACACAAAGACATATGTTGTTGACATGCCTCTTAGGATCTAGTTTAACTCAGTGTGTAAAGATCTAAGACTTCTACTTTAGATGACACTGTAATGATAATAATACCAGAAAAGTCTCTAGTTTAATGTTTTCTATTTTATGCCCATTTCTTCATCCATATAAAAATAATAAAAATATAATGCCTGGCCTAAGTCTCTTGGCATAAGGCAAAATACAAACTATCTTCCCAAATAAACCTCCTGATAAAGTTGAGTAATATAGTAGCGTCATTTGTACTTGTAATTTTTTCTAGGGTTGCTATGTAAAAGCAAAACTGTGGTTTCACTCCAATTTCCTGTATATCGGAATCATCACTATCTGTGTATGTGTAATCCAGGTAAGAGCTTAACCAGAGGATTACTTTGAGGATTAAATGAGATGTCATGTAATTTTTAGAATGATACCAGGTACAAAAATATGAGTTCCCCCAGTAAAGTAGAAAATGATGTTATTACCAGTTTAAGGCATACAGAAAATATGCTGTAAGATCTATCTGGTCAATTTATCCCTAAGAGAAATGAGTGTTTCATTGTCAAATTAAAAGCCACCAAGCAGAACCTTACTTTGGTCCCTCACAGAGCTGGTCTGGAAAAGCCTGTGATGAATAAAGCATTCTACTTGAAAAATTGGCCTTGTGTGCTAAGCAGGAGTTGGTGATGAAAACTGTAATCAATTTCCTCATTGCTTCTCTGCTTAGTTTGACAAGTCAGGGGTGAATGGGTGATAGTTTTTTTTTATTATTATTATTATGTGATATTTCTACCATTTTTATACCCAAGTTTCTTGAGTATATGACAGATTAGCTAAGACCTAATCAAGAAGCTCAGAGAGAAATGATTTTTCTCTACTTGAAAACCAAGGAGGCCTAAGGCAAGGGTAAAGATCACTCACTGCACAAAGTATTGACCTGTGCAGAGCTTGATTATACCAGCAGCAGGACTTCTGTGATTTATTAAGGAAACAAAAGGTGTCCCAACACTTTATACTCTACTGTCTTGCCATCATTACCCCCACTTGTCTCCCCACTGCCATTCTAAAGCTAAAGGAGAAAACTCCTGAGAAAGAATTAGAAGTGAGAGTAGGAAGGGTAGTCTCAGTGTGATGGACAATTTCTTTTTCTCTGAGACTGATTCCAGGGACTGTGGGTGAGATGTTTCCACCTGTAAAGACCTCACACTTTCCCAACTGTTTCCTCAGGTATTGGGGATGTCCTTTGCACTGACGTTGAACTGCCAGATTGACAAAACCAGCCAGGTCCTAGGATTATGACCTGTGGCTGCCTTGTGCTGGAAAGACTTGTTTCATCACTGGAAATCCAAAACCACTTGTAACATGAAGCTCTAAATGACCAACTCCTGAACTGGTGTCTTTGTCCCCCTCCCACCTCTTCCCTGTTGAGTCCCTGTCTCATACAACCAGAGAAGAGGGTGTTGGTCAGGCACTTCCCATCTCAGATAGCAAGACAATCCTTTATCATTCATGGCAGCAGCCTTGTCACTCATTAATAACTGAACATTTGTCAGACATGAAAGTCCAAGAGAACCTGTGGTACTAATGGCTCAAGATCAAAGGATGGGTCTGCAGCTTGGGTTTTTGCATCTTCCCATTGTCAAACAAGTCTCTGGCCTCTAAATCATGCCCAGTCCACTCTCCAAAGTCAACCAAGAGATAAGCTTAAGGGAGCTCTGGGGCCAGGTTCATTGGATCATTGTCACAATCCTGTTTCCTTTTGACTGGGGGCCTTGGCTACAGGAATGACAGAGTACCCTTTCTCCAAAGGTTAGGTTTCATTTCAATTTCTTTATTAAAGGGTCTTATTGATTCATCTAAGTCTTTCCAAAATAAACTATCCAATGACTCACACCCTGATTTCAGCCAATCTCTTAGCCTTTGATTTACATAACTATGAAGGAATTCAGCAGGATAGGTATTTCTGGTGGTTTAGGTAATAATTACATTCAAAAGAGTTCTGGTGTTATTTCTCTTTCAGATAAGGTTTTGTTAATGTACTGTTTTAATTCTTCAATAAATAAAATAGCTTATGCTCTGTCAATCACTACATTCTCATTCCTTTGTCTCAAATATAATTTCCATGACTCAGCCTAATTGCCCTGCCAGCAAGTTAGGGATATTAGTTATCTATTGCTGCATAATGAATTACTCCAAAACTTGTCGCTGAGAACAATGAACATTTATTGTCTGACAGTTTTTGTTGATCATGAATCTGGGAGCAGCTTTATTGGGTGATTATGGCTCGTGATCGCTCACATGACTACAATCAAGATGTCAGCTGCAGTCATCTCAAGTCTCAACTAGAAGAGGATACACTTCCAAGTTCTCATATGGCTCCTGATAGGCATCAATTCTTTGCCACATGCACCTTTCCATAGCACTGCCTTATGACATGGAAGCTGATTCTCCCCATAGCAAGGTATTCAAGAGACAACATGAAATACAGCACCCAAAACAAGCCATACACTCCTTTTATAACCTAACTCAGAAGTGCCATCACATCAGTCCTGCTGTATACTTTTCCTTAGAAGTAAGTTGAAAAGTTCACACTCAAGGGGAGGAAATTACACAAGTGTGTAGATACTATGGGGTGGAGATCACTGGGGGCTATCTTAGAGGTGGTCAACTACACCATGTTTGTTGGGTCAGGAGAAGCTAAATTTAATTGTCTATATGATAACCATACTTTGAAAGCAAAAGATCAGACCACATGTAATACAGAGTCAAATGTAGAGAAGTTAGAGAAAGGGGTGACAGAATTGGTTTCTATTCTCAAAGATTTGTGTAGGATCTCCAACTTTCTTTTAGGAAAATTGGTCAAATTCATAGTAGTTTATAGGGAAATGTATATCTTTTGCACTTTCCTGAGGCAAAGGAGCAGAGGAGACATTCTCATGATTATCACAAGTATCAAACATGTCTCACATTCAACATGCACAAAATAAAACTTATTATATCTTCCAAGCCTGTTTCTCTTCTTTGTTCCCCCATATCAGTGAGTGATAAGACCACCTTCTGGTTGCCATAGCCAGAAACCTGGGCTTTGTCCTAACTCTAGCCTGCCCTTCACTCCCAACATCCAGTCAGTCATAAAGGTCTAAGGATTCAGCTACAAAATACCTAATTCATCCACTCTCCCCAGTTCATTTCTTACCTATATTCCTTCAGTTGTCTACTATCTGTTCTCCTAGTACCCACTATTGACCCCATCTAAGCTATTCTCCATACAGTAGCCAAAATAATATTTCTAAAACATAAATATAATCAGGAGACTTTCGAACCCTGGGTCAAGATGGCAGAGTAGGAGAAAGTGGAGTTTGCATCTCCTCACAGGTACAGCAGGGGTACATCAGAACAGTTCTCGCCGAGCACCTTCTAGGCATTGATGGGGAACCTTAGACACCTGGGGAACAGGAGGGGTCCCTGTGCAGCTGGGTGGGACATGGGAGGGAAGGAGAGAGGGAAGGAGGGAGGGAAGAGTGATGGAGACGGGACAGGGCTGGCACCCCTAAGGGGAGGGGCTGGGGGAGAAGAGAGGTTTCAGCACTCAGGGGGACACACAAGTGGCAGGGGGATCAGCAGGGACAGGGGGGACCTTCAAGGGGCGGGAGGTCAGAGGGGTGTCCTGCAAAGGTCTGTGGGGGTAGGGACGGAGTGGGGCCTGTGTGTGTGGTCTGTGCCAGGCCCCTACACACCCCAGCCTGGGTTGTGTGTCCCCTGGTGGGGAGAAGGGCTGCGTGCTGGACAGTGGGGTTTGGAGGGTGGACCCAGGGAGGGGAGGTGGGGAGGTGACCTGGGGTGGCAGGGGGAAGTGTTCCACAGCCAGGAAGGTTGGTGGAGGAGGCCCAGGCCACCAAGAAAGTGGGATGCAATTGTTGAGGGCAAGGCCACCATTGCAACACCCTTCTCTGCCCACCAGCCTGGCCTCCTTGGGCAGTGGCAGGGGCACACACCTAAGCAGGCTCAACCACCCCTCAAACCAGGGTTTCCCCCCACCACTGAGGCCCCAGCAAGCCTGCTAGTGTGCTGGGCCTGAGCCCTAACCTCATGGAGGTCTCTTCAGGCCATATAGGTCCCATGCCTGAACCCTGCCCCTGCTGAGGCCTCCTCTGGCTTCTCAGGTCCCAATGGACCCAAGTACAACACCCCCCAGGGCTTCTGGGGGCCGCTCGGGTCCTGGTGGACCTGAGGACTGTCCCCCACAAAGCCTACAAAGGCTGCGCAGGTCCTGGTGGCCCATGTGCCGCCCCTGACAAAGCCCCTCCTAGGGCTGTGAGGGTCCAGGCAGGTCGAGCATCACCATTTTCCAAAGCCTCCTCAAGCCATGATGGCCCCTGTGGACACACCCATGGAAACCTGCCCCCAAGCTGGCTTACATGAGCACATGTGCTCTGGGTCAACTTCAGGAGCAGACACTGGTGAAAGAAACACACGCAGAGGTGGGGCTGACACAGAGGGTACAGATAACTACCTAAAGGTGTTGGAGGCCCTCCTGGGGAGACAGGGGTTGGATGTAGCTCACTGTGGGGGCAATGAAACTGATAGCAGAAGCACCAAGGAATTTTAATTTTTTAATTAAAAAAAGCTTTTTTTTCAAAACCAACTTTATTCATGACACATATTAAAAAAAACTCCCACCCCCTGGAAATGAGCTAAAAAAATAAACAAAATCCACCTCCCACTTCCATGTCCCCACTTCCTCCCATTCCCTCCAAACAAAAGGGGAAAAAAGGCAAAGGAAAACAAAACAAAAAAACCCCCAAAACCGCCCAAAACAAGGTAGTGCATTTCCCCAGGGGAAAGGGGAAATTACACTGGAGCCACTGGGAGCAGATAGGAGATCCTCTGGCTACAGAATCCTGCAAAGAAAGACAGACACTCAAAACAGAAAAAGAAACACAAAAGGAAACAAAATAGATCACCAGGCAATCTGGAGGGGCAGGGAGCCAGAAAAGAGGGGTGGGGTGGGTGGTAGACCTGGCAGGACAGGAACAGGCAGGAGGGGACTGTGAAAGCTAGGGAGAAGATGGAGGGAAGGTAACAAGCAGAACAGTTTGGTGTCCTTCCAGAGCCCTGGGTAAAAAAAAACCTCCTACCACCCATGCCCACCTACCCTTGAGCAGCCCGCAAGGGGGCAAAGGGGGACAGGGAAACAGGGGGAGCATCTTGCGCGGTTGAGACATGTCCATGGCGAATCCCCAGAGTGAATGAGCAGCCCCCTGCCCCACTCCCTGGGCCTTCCCTTACTCCCGAAAGCAGGTCCCTCCTCAGCAGTTAGAGTTACCCCCTTCCACAGTATATCTTTTTTTTTTTTTTTTGCGGTACGCGGGCCTCCCACTGTTGTGGCCTCTCCCATTGTGGAGCACAGGCTCCGGAAGTGCAGGCTCAGCGGCCATGGCTCACGGGTCCAGCCACTCCACAGCATGTGGGATCCTCCTGGACCGGGGCACGAACCTGCGTCCCCTGCATCAGCAGGCAGGCTCTCAACCACTGTGCCACCAGGGAAGTCCCATCCTTTTTTTTAAATATTTTTTTTCTATCAAGGTCATCTTCTGCTTTTCTTTTTTTTCTTAATTCATTTTTTTCCTTCTTTTCTCTTTTTTTCCTCTCTCTCCTCCTAATACACACTTTTTTTAGTAAGGGGAATACCATGATGTCGCTCTAGCCCGGCCCCTGTAGACATGACCCCAGGGCCTGTTGTTAAAACCACTGTAGAATAGAGAGTGGGAACTGTTGTAGTTGGTGGTCCGGGCATGGTATCAGGCTCGCGGGAAACCCCAGTCTGTTGTGCTGATGCCTGGTCTGTTGGTTTGTTTTGGGATCACCTTGATTTGTCTTCCTCTAAATAGGGACTCATCTAAGGCCAAGGAAGTCCTCACTGACTCTTTGTCTGAGAACTCTATATATGCAAACCCTTTGGGATGGCCACTAAATTTGTCACATAGTATAGTAACACAGTTGACTGAACCACAGCCATGAAAGTGTGCTTCCAGCTCTTCTGCTGTTGCACCATAGTCCACATTGCCAACATAGATGGAACGGGAATCGGCCTCCATCTTCTCCTCAGTGGACATGATCACTGAGCCAGCGTTGCCTGCAGGTAGACTCATATTCATCTGCTTCTCTACCTTGTTCTGTAGCTCCTTTAGCTTCTCAGTTTCTTCCTCCATCTCCCTGACTCAAGCTTTGATCACTTCCAGCTCTGGGTCCTCAATGGCGCCATCCCTCATGTCACCCTCGACCAGTCCCAGCTTCTCCTCCTCCTGGCTGCTGGGGGCTCCCTACCTGGGCCCAGGGCCTGGAGCTCCCAGGGGGGCACGGGGCCAGGATGGCTCCTCTTCGGGCTCAGGCTCTGGCTCAGGCTCCAGCAGCAGATCCTCAGGCTCCAGTTCCTCAGACTTCAAGCCGTTCCCATAGTACCCTGTGCCCCCTGGGACCCCCTCTCTGGCCTCCCCACCAGCCCTGGGCACAAGATGGTGCCACCGCCCCAGCCCGGAGCCCCAACCGCCCGCAGCCTCCACTGCTGCTGCCACCGCCACCACCACCACCATCACCCTAGAGTTAAAAAAATTTTTTTGGCTGTTGTGTTTTGTTGTTTCATTTTTATTTTTATTTTTCCTAATATATTTTTTATTTTTCTTATTTTATTTTTCATTCTTTGTTATTGTTCTGCTCTTTTTTGCTTGTTGTCTTTTTCTGTTTCTTTTTGCTGCACCTCATGGCTTGTGGGATCTTAGTTTCCAGGCTGGAAGTTGAGCCTGAGCGCCTGTGGTGGCAACACTGAACTAACAGAGAACTTCAGACACCAGGGAACATTAATCTCTGTGAGCTCTCACAGAGATCCTCACCTTGGCACCAAGACCCAACTCCACCCAACTGCCTGCAAACTCCAGTGTTGGATGTCACAAGCCAAACAAGCAGCGAGACAGGAACATAACCCCACCCATCAACAAAAATGAGACGACAGAGAAATATGTTACAGATAGAGGAGCAAGGCAAAAGCCTGCAAGACCAAATAAATGAAGAGGAAATAGGCAATCTACCTAAAAAAAAATTCAGAGTAATGATAGTAAACATGATCCAAAATCTCAGATATAGAATGGAGGCATGGGTCTAGAAAATACAAGAAATGTTTAACAAGGACCTAGAAGAACTAAAGAACAAACAATCAATGATGAACAACACAATAATTGAAATGAAAAATACACTAGAGGGAATGAATAGCAGAATAATTGAGGGAGAAGAATGAATGAGTGAGCTGGAAGACAGAATGGTGGAAATAACTGTCTAGGAGCAGAAAAAAGAATGAAAAGAAATGAGGACAGTCACAGAGACTTCTGCAACAACATTAAATGCACCAATATTTGAATTATAGGGGTCCCAGAAGAAGAAGAAAGAGAGAAAAGACCTGAGAAAATACTTGAAGAGATTATAGCCGAAAACTTCCTTAACATAGGAAAGGAAATAGCCACCCAAGTCCAGGAAGGGCAGAGAATCCCACACAGGATAAATCCAGGGAGAAATATGTTGAGACACCTATTAATCAAACTAACAAAAATTAAATTCAAAGAAATATTAAAAGCAGCAAGGGAAAAGCTATAAATAACAGACAAGGGAAACCCCATAAGGTTATCAACTGATTTTTCAGCAGAAATTCTTCAGTCCAGAATAGAGTGGCAGGATATATTTAAAGTGATGAAAGGGAAGAACCTACAACCAAGATTACTCTACCCAGCAAGGATCTCATTCAGATTCGACAGAGAAATAAAAAGCTTTATAGACAAGCAAAAGCTAAGAGAATTCAGCACCACAAAACTAGCTATACAACAAATGCTAAAGGATCTTCTCTAAGTGGGACACACAAGAGAAGAAAAGGAATTACAAAAACAAACCCAAAACAATTAGGAAAATGGTACTAGGAACATACATATCGATAATTACCTTAAATGTGAATGGATTAAATGCCCCAACCAAAAGACACAGACTCCCTGAATGGATACAAACATAAGACCTGTATATATGCTGTGTACAAGAGTCCCACTTCAGACCTAAGGACACATACAGACTGAAAGTGAAGGGGTGGAAAAAGATATTCCACACAAATAGAAATCAAAAGAAAGCTGGAGTAGCAATACTCATATCAGACAAAAGAGACTTTAAAATAAAGACTATTACAAGAGACAAAGAAGGACACTACATAATGATCAAGGGATCAATCCAAGAAGAAGATATAGCAATTTTAAATATATATGCTCCCAACATAGGAGCACCTCAATACATAAGGCAACTGCTAACAGCTATAAAAGAGGAGATTGACAGTAACACAATAATAGTGGGGGACTTTAACACCTCACTTATATCAATGGACAGATCATCTGAACAGAATATGAATAAGGAAACACAAGCTTTAAATGACACAATAGACCAGATAGATTTAATTGATATTTATAGGCCATTCCATCCAAAAACGGCAGATTACACTTTCTTCTCAAGTGCACACAGACCATTCTCCAGGATAGATCACACCTTGGGTCACAAATCCAGCCTCGGTAAATTTAAGAAAATTGAAATCTTATCAAGCATCTTTACTGACCACAATGCTATGAGATTAGAAATCAATTACAGGGGGGAAAAAACGCTTAAAAAACACAAACACTTGGAGGCTAAACAATACGTTACTAAATAACCAGGAGATCACTGAAGAAATCAAAGAGGAAACCAAAAAATACCTAGAGACAAATGACAAACAAAACACAACCATGCAAAACCTCTGGGATGCAGCAAAAGCAGTCCTAAGAAGGAAGTCTATAGCAATACAATCCTACCTCAAGATATGAGAAAAATCTCAAATAAACAATCTAACCTTACATCTAAAGGAACTAGAGAAAGAAGAACAAACAAAACCCAAAGTTAGTAGAAGGAAAGAAATCATAAAAATTAGGGGAGAAATAAATGAAATAGAAACAAAGGAAGCAGTAGCAAAGATCAATGAAACTAAAAGCTGGTTCTTTGAGAAGATAAACAAAATTTATAAACCTTTAACAAGAGTCATCAAGAAAAAAAAGGGAGAAGACTCAGAAAAATAGAATTAGAAATGAAAAAGAAGTAACAATTGACACTGCAGAAATACAAAGGATCATGAGAGATTACTACAAGCAACTATATGCCAATAAAATGGACAACCTGGAAGAAATGGAAAAATTCACAGAAAAACACAAACTTCCAAGACTGAACCAGGAAGAAAGAGAAAATATAAACAGACCAATCACAAGCACTGAAATTGAGACTGTGATTAAAAATCTTCCAGCAAACAAAAGCCCAGGAACAGATGGCTTCACAGGAGAATTCTATCAAACATTTAGAGAAGACCTAGCACCTATCCTTCTCAAACTCTTCCAAAATATAGCAGAGGGAGGAACACTCCCAAACTCATTCTACGAGGCCACCATCACCCTGATACCAAAACCAGACGAAGATACTATGAAAAAAGAAAATTACAGACCAATATCACTGATGAATATAGATGCAAAAATCCTCAACAAAATACTAGCAAACAGAATCAAGCAGCACATTAAAAGGATCATACACCATGATCAAGTAGGGTTTATCCCAGGAATGCAAGGATTCTTCACCATATGCAAATCAAACAACGTATACACCATATTAACAAACTGAAGGATAAAAACCATATGATAATCTCAATAGATGCAGAAAAACTTTTGAAAGAACTCAACACCCATTTATGATAAAAACTCACCAGAAAGTGGGCATAGTGAGAACCTACCTCAACATAATAAAGGCCATATACGACAAACCCACAGCAAACATCATTCTCAATGGTGAAAAATTGAAAGCATTTCCTCTAAGATCAGGAACAAGACAAGGATGTCCACTCTTGACACTATTATTCAACATAGTTTTGGAAATCCTAGCCATGGCAAACAGAGAAGAAAAAGAAATACAAATTGGAAAAGAAGTAAAATGTCACTGTTTGCAGATGACATGATACTATACATAGAAAATCCTAACGATGCCACCAGAAAACTACTGATGCTAGTCAATGAATTTGGTAAAGTTGCAGGATACAAAATTAATGCACAGAAATCTCTTGAATTCCTATACACTAGCAATGAATTAGCAGAAATATAAATTAAGGAAACAATCCCATTTACCATTGCAACAAAAAGAGTAAAATAGCTAGGAATAAAATTACCTAAGGAGGCAAAAGACCTGTATGCAGAAAACTATAAGATACTGCTGAAAGAAATCAAAAATGACACAAACAGATGGAGAGATATACAATGTTCTTAGATTGGAAGAAACAAGTTTGTCAAAATGATTATATTACCCAAAGCAGTTTACAGATTCAATGCAATCCCTATCAAATTACCAATGGTATTTTTCACAGAACCAGAACAAAAAATTTTACAATTTGTATGGAAACACAAAAGACCCCAAATAGCCAAAGCAATCTTGAGAAAAACACAAAACAGAACAAAACAAACAAACAAACATGGAGGTGAAGGAATCAGACTCCTTGACTTAAGACAATACTACAAAGCTACAGTAATCAAGACAGTAGGGTACTGGCACAAAAACAGAAATATAGATCAATGGAACAGGATAGAAAGCCCAGAGAGAAACCAACACACATATGGTCACCTTATCTTTGATAAAGGAGGCAGGAATATACAGTGGAGAAAAGACAGCCTCTTCAATAAGTGGTGCTGGGAAAACTGGACAGCTACATGTAAAAGAATGAAATTAGGACACTCTCTAACACCATACACAAAAATAAACCCAAAATGGATTAAAGACATAAAGGTAAGACCAGACACTACAGAACTCTTAGAGGAAAAC
The DNA here is from genome assembly GCF_951394435.1 of Stenella coeruleoalba. Classification (NCBI taxonomy): domain Eukaryota; kingdom Metazoa; phylum Chordata; class Mammalia; order Artiodactyla; family Delphinidae; genus Stenella; species Stenella coeruleoalba. Next base: position 97,045,749 of record NC_137169.1, read on the forward strand.
ATAGGCAGAACATTCTTTGACATAAATTACAAGATCTTTTTGACCACCTCCTAGAGTAATGAAAATAAAAACAATAATAAACAAATGGGATGAAATGAAACTTAAAATCTTTTGCACAGCAAAGGAAACCATAAATGAGATGAAAAAACAACCCTCAGAATGGGAGAAAGTATACGCAAATGAAGCAGCTGAGAAGGGATTAATGTTCAAAATATACAAATAATACGTGCAGCTCAATATCAAATAAACAAACAACCCAATCAAAAAATGGGTGGAAGTGCTAAATAGACATTTCTCCAAAGAAGACATACAGATGGCCAAGAGGCACATGAAAAGATTCTCAACATCACTAATTATTAGAGAAATGCAAATCACAACTACAATTAAGTATCACCTCACACCGGTCAAAATGGCCATCATCAAAAATTCTACAAACAATAAGTGCTGGAGAGGGTGTGGAGAAAGGGAAGCCTCTTACACTGTTGGTGGGAATGCAAACTGATACAGCCACTATGGAGAACAGTATGGAGGTTCCTTAAAAATCTAAAAATAGAACTTCCATATGACCCAGCAATCTCACTACTGGGTATATACCCAGAGAAAACCATAATTCCAAAAGATGCATGCACCCCAATATTCATTGCAGCTCTATTTACAATTGCCAGGACATGGAAGCAACCTAAATATCCATCAACAGTGGAATGGATAAAGAAGTTGTGGTACATATATACAATGGAATATTATTCAGCTATAAAAAGGAATAAAATTGTGCCATATGCAGAGACATGGATGGACCTAGATACTGTCATACAGGGTGAAGTAAGTCAGCAAGAGAAAAACAAATATTGTATTAACACATATATGTGGAATTTAGAAAAATAGTAAACATGAACCTATTTGCAAAGCACAAATAGAGATAGAGACATAAAGAACAAACATATGGACACCAAGGGAGGAAAGGGTGGGGGGGTGGGATAAATTTGGAGATTGGGATTGATATATATACACTACTATGTATAAAATAGATAACTAATGAGAACCTCCCGTATAGCACAGGGGAAAAGAAAAAGAAGATACAATCTGTTTGTTAGACATATTTTAAGGTAACCTTAAAAATGCATTCTAATATACACTAGGTGTAGACAAATACTGTTTCATTCCACTTATACGAGGTACCTATAATAGTCAAATTCATAGAGTCAGAATGTACATTGAAAGATGCCAGGGACCAAGGGGTGAGGGGTGGGTTGGGGAGGGGGAATGGGGATTTAGTGTTTAATGAGGACAAAATTTCAGTTTAGGAAGTTGAAAAATTCTGGAGATGAATGATGGTGAGATTTGCACAACAATGTGAATGTACTTAGTGCCACTGAACTGTACAGTTAAATATGGTTAAAATCATGTGTTTTATATTATGTGACTTTTACCACAATTTAAAAAATTACTTTAAAAAAATCAGGAGACTTTCCTGCTTGAAACCCTTCAATAACTATGTTTCTCTTAGAATAAAGTCCAGATTCCTTATTATGCCTACCAGGCTCTACATGATATGCTTTACTCTTAGGTCTTCAACCTCAACCCCTGCCATTACCACTCTTTTATTCTATGCTTTAATTATGTTAAAATTTATTTAGTTGTTCTAAGTTTTACCAGTACTAAACTTTTCGCACTCATCCACTGATACCCTTTGTCTGGACAATCCTTACCCTCTGCTTTCTCTAAGAAAGCTTTCCTTAATACTGTAAAGTTTAATATTGAAATTGAGCAGAACCCCTGAGGGGCTCCTGGGCACAAAATCCTTTCTGTCTCCTGTTTCTTGACTCCGTCTCCATGACCTTCCCTTAGTTCCAAAGGGCAGATTCCAACAGTTGTTAACCCGGGAAAGGAAGGGATGCAAAGACAAGGGAGGGGCAGCCAGGAAACAATAGTGCAGCCTTAAGGCATGGTCCTGGTTCCACCTCAAGGGATGCACATAACAATGTCTTTAAGCTCTTTAACATGTCATTATTCTGCATACCAGAGAAAGGCCTCCTGAGGCTACATTAAAGGAACCAGAGAAACTCATCAAGAAGATTACCTGAGATCAGATTAGAGGAGTAGAGGCTGCATACACACTAATCTTATCAGCAACCTCACCCTTGAACCATTGCTATAAAACTCCTCATCAAATCCTCCCCTGTTGGGACACATAGTTGTTGGGGCAGGAGCTCATTGTGTCCACCTTTGCCTGGCAAAGCAATAAAGCTATTCTTTTCTACTTCAACCAAAACTCTGTCTCCAAGATTCGATTTGGCATTGGTGCACAGAGGCTGAGCTTTCAGCATCAATATCTATTGAGGTTTTATCAAGTATGAGACAGTGTGCTAAGAACTTTACATACATATTCCTATTTAGTCTTGACAAAATGTCTCTTGTGTTTACCTCCATAACACACTCATAGAAATTCCATAGTTCTTATCACATTTTTTAATCAACTATTTGTCTATATTAATTATATTGGCCTGATCACATCAGAAAAAGAGAGGGGAAATGTAAAAATTAACTATAAATAAAAATTGGGCCATAACCACAGATATAGTTAAAATTTTACAGCCCTTGAGAGAATATGGTAAAAAAAAAATTAGACCAATCAATTTTTTAAATGTATGTGGTGGAGATAATTTTCTAAAATAATAGAAATCATCCAAATTGATTAAAAAAGAAAAAGAGGATTTCTGTTTCTGTTAAGACAACAGACAATATTACTAGACTAAACTTCTTATTTTAAATAACTAAGCTACTAGATAAAAACTTTAAAATGTTTTATTAAGAGCACTGTTGAATGCTTGCTTTGGCAGCACACATGCTAAAATTGGAATGATACAGAGAAGATTAGCATGGCCCCTGCACAAGGATAATACACAAATTTGTGAAGCATTCCATATTAAAAAAAAAAAAAAAAAAAGCACTTTTGAGCAGCAAAGAAAGTAAGAAATTCTCAATCCAGGGATATAGTGATGGTGTGAACCAGATAGGTAAAAGGAATTTGAGGGCCTTTGCTAAACTAGGTGAACTTGGGTATCAGTTTTCGTAGTCTCATGGCACATGGAGTACAGGAGGAAAATTTTGTGATCTGCTCAAAATGGGGAGTATAAGAAGAGATCTTTCCCCATTTAAGTCAAAGACCCCAAAGGGTTTCACCTTAATGTAAGAGAGAACTAGAAATACTGCTCACTTTCACCAAAGATTACATGAAAATCTGTCTGAAACTTGGCAGTTTAGCAGAGGAAAGCAACAGCCCTAAAACACTGAATTCATAATCTGGCTTAAGGTGTGAGATTAAATTTGCACTTAAGGTGCAAATTTATAGTGTCTGAATCATTCTTAAACTCTCAAACTAAAAATTTAATGTAGTTCCAAATAAAATGTAATCCTTAGCTCTGGCAGAAACAAAATGTACACACTTTCTGAAGGAACCCACATAATACCAGGTCTCCATGAATTTTTTTTTAACATCTTTATTGGAGTATAATTGCTTTACAATGGTGTGTTCGTTTCTGCTTTATAACAAAGTGAATCAGTCATACATAAACATATGTTCCCATATGTCTTCCCTGTTGCGTCTCCCTCCCTCCCACCCTCCCTATCCCACCCCTCCAGGCTGTCACAAAGCACCGAGCCAATATCCCTGTGCCATGCGGCTGCTTCCCACTAGCTATCTACCTTACTACGTTTGTTAGTGTGTATATGCCCATGACTCTCTCTCGCCCTGTCACAGCTCACCCTTCCCCCTCCCCATAACCTCAAGTCCGTCTCTAGGAGGTCTGTGTCTTTATTCCTGCTTTACCCGTAGGTTCTTCATGACATTTTTTTTTCTTAAATTCCATATATATGTGTTAGCATACGGTACCTGTCTCTCTCTTTCTGACTTACTTCACTCTGTATGACAGACTCTAGGTCTATCCACCTCATTACAAATAGTTCAATTTCGTTTCTTTATATGGCTGAGTAATATTCCATTGTATATATGTGCCACATCTTCTTTATCCATTCATCCGATGACGGGCACTTAGGTTGTTTCCATCTCCGGGCTATTGTAAATAGAGCTGCAATGAACATTTTGGTACATGACTCTTTTTGAATTTTGGTTTTCTAAGGGTATATGCCCAGTACTGGGATTGCTGGGTCATATGGTAGTTCTATTTGTAGTTTTTTAAGGAACCTCCATACTGTTCTCCATAGTGGCTGAACCAATTCACATTCCCACCAGCAGTGCAAGAGTGTTCCCTTTTCTCCCCACTCTCTCCAGCATTTATTGTTTCTAGATTTTTTGATGATGGCCATTCTGACTGGTGTGAGATGATATCTCATTGTAGTTTTGATTTGCATTTCTCTAATGATTAATGATGTTGAGCATTTTTTCATGTGTTTGTTGGCAGTCTGTATATCTTCTTTGGAGAAATGTCTATTTAGGTCTTCTGCCCATTTTTGGATTGGGTTGTTTGTTTTCTTGTTATTGAGCTGCATGAGCTGCTTGTAAATTTTGGAGATTAATCCTTTGTCGGTTGCTTCATTTGCAAATATTTTCTCCCATTCTGAGGGTTGTCTTTTGGTCTTGTTTATGGTTTCCTTTGCTGTGTAAAAGCTTTGGAGTTTCATTAGGTCCCATTTGTTTATTTTTGTTTTTATTTCCATTACTCTAGGAGGTGGGTCAGAAAGGATCTTGCTGTGATTTATGTCATAGAGTGTTCTGCCTATGTTTTCCTCTAAGAGTTTGATAGTTTCTGGCCTTACATTTAGGTCTTTAATCCATTTTGAGCTTATTTTTGTGTATGGTGTTAGGGAGTGATCTAATCTCATACTTTTACATGTACCTGTCCAGTTTTCCCAGCACCACTTATTGAAGAGGCTGTCCTTTCTCCATTGTACATTATTGCCACCTTTATCAAAGATAAGGTGTCCATATGTGCATGGGTTTATCTCTGGGCTTTCTATCCTGTTCCATTGATCTATCTTTCTGTTTTTGTGCCAGTACCATACCGTCTTCATAACTGTAGCTTTGTAGTATAGTCTGAAGTCAGGGAGCCTGGTTCCTCCAGTTCCTTCTTTCGTTCTCAAGATTTCTTTGGCTATTCGGGGTCTTTTGTGTTTCCATACAAATTATGAAATTTTTTGTTCTAGTTCTGTGAAAACTGCCAGTGGTAGTTTGATAGGGATTTCATTGAATCTATAGATTGCTTTGGGTAGTAGAGTCATTTTCACAATGTTGATTCTTCCAATCCAAGAACATGGTATAGCTCTCCATCTATTTGTATCATCTTTAATTTCTTTCATCAGTGTCTTATAATTTTCTGCATACAGGTCTTTTGTCTGCTTAGGTAGGTTTATTCCTAGATATTTTATTCTTTTTGTTGCAATGGTAAATGGGAGTGTTTTCTTGATTTCACTTTCAGATTTTTCATCATTAGTATATAGGAATGTCAGAGATTTCTGTGCATTAATTTTGTATCCTGCCACTTTACCAAATTCATTGATTAGCTCTAGTAGTTTTCTGGTAGCATCTTTAGGGTTCTCTATGTATAGGATCATGTCATCTGCAAACAGTGACAGCTTTACTTCTTCTTTTCCGATTTGGATTCCTTTTATTTCCTTTTCTTCTCTGATTGCTGTGGCTAAAACTTCCAAAACTATGTTGAATAAGAGTGGTGAGAGTGGGCAACCTTGTCTTGTTCCTGATCTTAGTGGAAATGCTTTCAGTTTTTCACCATTGAGGATGATGTTTGCTGTGGGCTTGTCATGTATGGCCTTTATTATGTTGAGGAAAGTTCCCTCTATGCCTACTTTCTGCAGGGTTTTTATCATAAATGGGTGTTGAATTTTGTCAAAAGCTTTCTCTGCATCTATTGAGATGATCATATGGTTTTTCTCCTTCAATTTGTTAATATGGTTTATCACATTGATAGATTTGCGTATATTGAAGAATTCTTGCATTCCTGGAATAAAACCCACTTGATCATGGTGTATGATCCTTTTAATGTGCTGTTGGATTCTGTTTGCTAGTATTTTGTTGAGGATTTTTGCGTCTATGTTCATCAGTGATATTGGCCTGTAGTTTTTTTCTTTGTGACATCCTTGTCTGGTTTTGGTATCAAGGTGATGGTGGCCTCGTAGAAGGAGTTTGGGAGTGGTCCTCCCTCTGCTATATTTTGGAAGAGTTTGAGAAGGATAGGTGTTAATTCTTCTCTAAATGTTTGATAGAATTCGCCTGTGAAGCCATCTGGTCCTGGGCTTTTCTTTGTTGGAAGATTTTTAATCACAGTTTCAATTTCAGTGCTTGTGATTGGTCTGTTCATATTTTCTATTTCTTCCTGATTCAGTCTTGGCAGGTTGTGCATTTCTAAGAATTTGTCCATTTCTTCCAGATTGTCCATTTTATTGGCATAGAGTTGCTTGTAGTAATCTCTCATGATCTCTTTTATCTCTGCAGTGTCAGTTGTTACCTCTCCTTTTTCTATTCTAATTCTATTGATTTGAGTCTTCTCCCTTTTTTTCTTGATGAGTTTGGCTAGTGGTTTATCTATTTTGTTTATCTTCTCAAAGAACCAGCTCATAGTTTTATTGATCTTTGCTATTGTTTCCTTCATTTCTTTTTCATTTATTTCTGATCTGATTTTTATGATTTCTTTCCTTCTGCTAGCTTTGGGGTTTTTTGTTCTTCTTTCTCTAATTGCTTGAGGTGCAAGGTTAGGTTGTTTATTCGAGATGTTTCCTGCTTCTTAAGGTGGGCTTGTATTGCTATAAACTTCCCCCTTAGAACTGCTTTTGCTGCATCTCACAGGTTTTGGGTCGTTATGTCTCCATTGTCATTTGTTCCTAGGTATTTTTTGATTTCCTCTTTGATTTCTTCATTGATCTCTTCATTATTAAGTAGTGTATTGTTTAGCCTACATGTGTTTGTATTTTTTACAGATCTTTTCCTGTAATTGATATCTAGTCTCATGGCGTTGTGGTCAGAAAAGATACTTGATACAATTTCAATTTTCTTAAATTTACCAAGGCTTGATTTGTGACCTAAGATATGATCTATCCTGGAGAATGTTCCATGAGCACTTGAGAAAAATGTGTATTCTGTTGTTTTTGGATGGAGTGTCCTATAAATATCAATTAAGTCCATCTTGTTTAATGTATCATTTAAGGCTTGTGTTTCCTTATTTATTTTCATTTTGGATGATCTGTCCATGGGTGAAAGTGGGGTGTTTAAGCCCCCTACTATGAATGTGTTACTGTCGATTTCCCCTTTTATGGCTGTTAGTATTTGCCTTATGTATTGAGGTGCTCCTATGTTGGGTGCATAAATATTTACAATTGTTATATCTTCTTCTTGGATCAATCCCTTGATCATTATGTAGTGTCCTTCTTTGTCTCTTTTAATAGTCCTTATTTTAAAGTCTCTTTTGTCTGATATGAGAATTGCTACTCCAGCTTTATTTTGGCTTCCATTTGCATGGAATATCTTTTTCCATCCCCTTACTTTCAGTCTGTATGTGTCTCTAGGTCTGAAGTGGGTCTCTTGTAGACAGCATATATAAGGGTCTTGTTTTTGTATCCATTCAGCTAATCTGTGTCTTTTGGTGGGAGCATTTAGTCCATTTACATTTAAGGTAATTATCAATATGTATGTTCCTATTCCCATTTTCTAAATTGTTTTGGGTTCGTTATTATAGGTCTTTTCCTTCTCTTGTGTTTCTTGCCTAGAGAAGATCCTTTAGCATTTGTTGTAAAGCTGGTTTGGTGGTGCTGAACTCTCTCAGCTTTTGCTTGTCTGTAAAGGTTTTAATTTCTCCATAAAATCTGAATGAGATCCTTGCTGGGTAGAGTAGTCTTGGCTGCATGTTTTTCTCCTTCATCACTTTCAGTATGTCCTGCCACTCCCTTCTGGCTTGTAGGGTTTCTGCTGAGAGATCAGCTGTTAACCTTATGGGGATTCCCTTATGTGTTATTTGTTTTTCCCTTGCTGCTTTTAATATGCTTTCTTTGTATTTAATTTTTGACAGTTTGATTAATATGTGTCTTGGCGTATTTCTCCTTGTATTTATCTTGTATGGGACTCTCTGTGCTTCCTGGACTTGATTAACTATTTCCTTTCCCATATTAGGGAAGTTTTCAACTATAATCTCTTCAAATATTTTCTCAGTCCCTTTCTTTTTCTCTTCTTTTCTGGAACCCCTATAATTCGAATGTTGGTTCATTTAATGTTGTCCCAGAGGTCTCTGAGACTGTCCTCAGTTCTTTTCATTCTTTTTTCTTTATTCTGCTCTGCAGTAGTTATTTCCACTATTTTATCTTCCAGGTCACTTATCCGTCCTTCTGCCTCAGTTATTCTGCTATTGATCCCATCTAGAGTACTTTTAATTTCATTTATTGTGTTGTTCATCGTTGCTTGTTTCATCTTTAGTTCTTGTAGGTCCTTGTTAACTGATTCTTGCATTTTGTCCAATCTCTTGTCCATTCTATCTCCAAGATTTCGGATCAACCTTACTATCATTATTCTGAATTCTCTTTCAGGTAGACTGCCTATTTCCTCTTCATTTGTTAGGTCTGGTGCATTTTTATCTTGCTCCTTTATCTGCTGTGTGTTTTTCTGTCTTCTCATTTTGCTTATCTTACTGTGTTTGGGGTCTCCTTTTTGCAGGCTGCAGGTCCGTAGTTCCTCCTGTTTTTGATGTCTGTCTTCAGTGGCTGAGGTTGGTTCAGTGGGTTGTGTAGGCTTCCTGGTGGAGAGGACTAGTGCCTGTGTTGTGGTGGATGAGGCTGGATCTTGTCTCTCTAGTGGGCAGGTTCACGTCTGGTGGTGTGTTTGGGGGTGTCTGTGGCCTTATTATGATTTTAGGCAGCCTCTCTGCTAATGGGTGGGTTTGTGTTCCTGTTTTGCTAGTTGTTTGGCATAGGTTTTCCAGCACTGTGGCTTGCTGGTCGTTGAGTGAAGCTGGGTGCTGGTGTTAAGATGGAGGTCTCTGGGAGATTTTTGCCGTTTGATATTATGTGGAGCTGGGAGGTCTCTTGTTGATCAGTGTCCTGAAGTTGGCTCTCCTACCTCAGAGGCAGAGCCCTGACTCCTGGCTGGAGCACCAAAAGCTTTTCATCCACACGGCTCAGGATAAAAGGGAGAAAAAGTAGAGGGAATTAGTAGAAGTATGAGGAAAGAAAGAAGGAAAGGAGGGTAGGAAGGAAGGAAGAAAGAAAGAAAGAAGCAAAGAAGGAAAGAAGGCAAGAAGGAAAGAAAGTAGGGAGGGAGGGAGGAAGGAAGGAAGGAGGGAAAGAAGGAAAAAAGAAAGAAAGAAAGAAGATACAGTAAAAATAAAATAAAGTATAATAAAGTTATTGAATTAAAAAATTCTTGTTTAGAAAAAAAAAAAAAGGGACGGAAAGAACCTTAGGACAAATGTTGGAAGCAAAGCTATACAGACAAACTCTTACAGAGAAGCATACACATACACCCTCACTAAAAGAGGTAAATGGGGAAAAATCCTAAATCTTGCTGTCAGAGACCACCTCCTCAATTTGGGATGATTCGTTGTCTAAAGGAGGGAAGGAAGGACGGAAAGAAAGAAAGAAAGAACGAAGGTAAAGTATAATAACGTTATTAAAATTAATTATTAAGAAAAAAAATTAAAAAAAAACATGGACGGATAGAGCCCTAGGACAAATGGTGGAAGCAAGACTATACAGACAAGATCTCACACAGAAGCAAACACATACACATTCACAAAAAGAGGAAAGGGGAAAAAATCATAGCTCTTGCTCCTAAAGTCCACTTCCTTAATTTGGGATGATTGGTTGTCTATTCAGGTATTCCACAGATGCAGGGTACATCAAGTTGATTGTGGAGCTTTAATCCGTTGCTTCTGAGGCTGCTGGGAGAGATTTCCCTTTCTCTTCTTTGTTCTCACAGCTCCCAGGGCTCAGCTTTGGATTTGGCCCTGCCACTGCGTGTAGATTGCTGGAGGGCGTCTGTTTTTTGCTCAGACAGGATAGGGTTAAAAGAGCCGCTGATTGGGGGCTCTGGCGCACTCAGGCCGCCGGGGACGGAGGGGCACAGAGTGCGGGGCGGGCCTGCGGTGGCAAAGGCCGGCGTGACTTTGCACCAGCCTGAGGCGCGCTGTGCGCTCTCCCGGGGAAGTTGTCCCTGGATCCCGGGAACCTGGCAGTGGCGGGCTGCACAGGCTCCGCAGAAGAGGGGTGTGGAGAGTGACCTGTGCTCGCACACAGGCCCCTCGGTGGCGGCAGCAGCAGCCTTATCGTCTCCCGCCCGTCTCTGGGGTCCGCGCTTTCAGCCGCGGCTCGCGCCCGTCTCTGGATCCGCGCTTTCAGCCGCGGCTCGCGCCCGTCTCTGGATTCCGCGCTTTCAGCCGCGGCTCGCGCCCGTCTCTGGATTCCGCGCTTTCAGCCGCGGCACGCGCCCGTCTCTGGGGTCCGCGCTTTCAGCCGCGGCTCGCGCCCGTCTCTGGGGTTCGCGCTTTTAGCCGCGGCTCGCGCCCGTCTCTGGAGTTCCTTTAAGCAGCGCTCTTAAACCCCTCTCCTCACGCCCCAGGAAACAAAGAGGGAAGGAGAAGTCTCCTGCCTCTTCGGCAGGTGCAGGCTTTTCCCCGGACTCCCTCCCGGCTAGCTGTGGTGCACTTACCCCTTCAGGCTATGTTCAAGCCGCCAACCCCAGTCCTCTCCCTGCGCTCCGGCCTCAGCTCGCAGCCCCGCCCGCGCCGGCGGGTGAGCAGACAAGCCTCTCGGGCTGGTGAGTGCCGGTCGGCACCGATCCTCTGTGCGGGAATCTCCCCGCTTTGCCCTCCGCACCCGTTGCTGTGCACTCCTCCGCAGCTTCGAACCTCCCCCCTCCGCCTCCCGCAGTCTCCGACCGCGATGGGGCTTCCTAGTGTGTGGAAACTTTTCCTCCTTCACAGCTCCCTCCCACTGGTGCAGGTGCCGTCCCTATTCTTTTGTCTCTGTTTTTTCTTTTGCCCTACCCAGGTACGTGGGGAGTTTCTTGCCTTTTGGGAGGTCTGAGGTCTTCTGCCAGCCTTCAGTAGGTGTTCTGTAGGAGTTGTTCCACGTGTAGATGTATTTCTGGTGTATCTGTGGGGAGGAAGGTGATCTCCGCGTCTTACTCTTCCGCCATCTTCCGCCTTCCCCTTCCATGAATTTTTAAAAGCAAATTTTCAATGAAATTGAACTACTCAGACAAAATTCACTAAACACATGAGAAAACAAGGCACTCTTAACCAAGAGAAACAACAAAATAGGAAAGGATGCATGAAACTCCAGATATTGCAGTAACGATACAAAATATAGATAGTCAAGTTTTTATATATTTACAAAAATTAAGGACTGGTTTTCAAAATGTGCAGAGAAGAATCTAAAAGACTAAGCATTTTGAATAATGAAAATTTAATAATTGAAAATTTTAAAACATAAATGAATACATCGAACAGCAGATTTGATTCAACTAAAGATAGATTAATAAACAGGAAGATTTATACAAGTAGATTAATCAGAATGTAGCTGCAGTGTGTTAAATTGTGTCCCCAAATAACATATGTTCAAATCCTTGCCACTGGGACTTCCCTGGTGGTTCAGTGGTAAAGAATCTGCCTTAAAATGCAGGGGACATGGGTTCAATCCCTGGTCAGGGAACTAAGATCGCACATTCCATGAGGCAACTAAGCCCACATGCCACGACCTCTGAGCTTGCACACCTCAACTAGAGAGCCTGCGTGCCACAAACTACAGAGCCCACATGCTCTGGAACCCGTGCACCACTACAGAGTCCACGCACCCTGGAGCCTGCACACCACAACTAGAGAAGAGAAAACCCACACGCCACAACTAGAGAGAAGCCAATGTGCTGCAATGAAAGATCCTGCATGCCTCAGTGAAGATCCCGTGCACTGCAACTAAGACCCAACGCAGCCAAAAGTAAATAAATTAATGAATAAATAAATCTTAAAGAAAATCCTTGGCACCTATGAATATGACCTTATTGAGAAATAGGGTTTTTGCAGATGTGATTGTTAATAATCTTGAGATGAGTTCATCCTAAATTTAGGGTGGGCTCTAAATCCAATGTCTGTTGTCTCTATAAGAGAAAGGAGAGGATGATTTGAAACACAGATACAGATGAGAAGACCCATAAGGAAAGACCATGTAAAGTCAGAGGCAGGGAATGGAGTGATGGGTCTACAAGCCAAGGAACACCAAGAATTGCCAACAACCACAAGAAGTAAGAGAGTGACATGGAACAGATTCTTCCCCAGAGCATCCAGAAGGAGCAAACCCTGAAGACACCTTGATTTTGGACTTCTAGCCTTCAGAACCATGAGAGAATAAATTTCTGTGGTTTGAAGGCACCAAATTTACGGTAATTTGTTCCAGCAACTCTAGCAAATGAACACAGTATCACACAGAAAGAGTGAAAAATATTAAAGTGAAGTTAAGAAATGATGAGGACTGAATTAGAGAGTCTAACGTAAATGTAACTGGAGTTCCAGAGAGAGGAGATACAAAGCATGGTAGACACAATACCTGAAGTGATAACAGCTGAGAGTATTCCAGAAATGATGAAAATACAATTAATAAATAAGAAGTCCAATGAATTATTTTCATGAGGGAAAATAGAAACTCATGCCTAGACATAGCATGATGATGCCCAGTAAAAATAAAGAAAAGAATTTTAAAACAGCCATAGAATTTGTGGTTCTAGTAATGGGCAAAGAGAAGTATAATATTAGAACACCAAAGTTGCCTATGTCCAAAGGTATGAACTAATGCTACAAGTACTTACATTTTGATATTTTGGGTGTGGGGAAAAAGTCTTGTGGGAGACTTTTATATTGAACCACACCCTCAGTCATAACAAAAGAGAGGTTGACCCACTATATTTCCTTCAAACTCTGATTATTTGTGGAATGGACTGCTGTGGTTTTGAACCAAGTAGGAAAGGAAAAAGAACAGGAAAATCAAAAAGAAACATACTTGTGTGGTTATAACAGCAGACAAGTCTCCCATGTTGTTGCACACTAGGTAAGCAAGGTCTAGGTGGAGTAATGACTCACAGAACTTAAATTTGGTTTGAAGTTGTCCCAACTAAACATGCTCAGAGACCTAAGAGAGGTAAATCAAAAACCTATATTGAGGAGGGAAAATCCATCTTATGCCTCAGGAAGTGTCCCAAAATAATTTTTCAAGGACAATGGCTAGTAAGTAATCAAAGTTTCTGAGCCAAAAAATAAAGCAACAATATAACATGAGCAAGAACCAACATAAACCAGAGTCAGCAGAGACAGAGTTCAGATGTTGAACTTTTCAGACACATGTTTTAAATCAATTGTGTTTACCATGTTATAAAAGTAAGTCACAAATGTTAAAATTTCTACCAGAAATAGGAAACTATAAAAAAAAACACAGACTTTAAAAAGAACCAAATAACATCTAGAAATGAAAAAAGGCAATAACTGAAATTAAAAACCTCAACAGATGTATGTGGTAACAGATTGAATACAAACAAATGACGAAATATGTGACCAGGAAGATAGAAGAGAAAAATATGTTGAGAATGTGGCATAGATATATATAAATATAGAAAATGTACAGAGGACAAGAGATACATAAAATACAGTTTGAGTTCATTTGATTTTAGTCCTGGAAGGAATAGAGAGAAATGAGCCAAAGGAAATATTTGAAGAGAATATATCTAAGAATTGATGAAAGGCTCCAATGTATAGATTAAAAAGGTCCATTTAATTTCAAGGATAAGTAAAAATAAATCCACAGTCATGACTATCATATGAAAACTGAAGAAAACCAAAGACAGAAAAATCTTGACAGCAGCCAAAGAAAGATTATTTCTGAAGAAATGACAGATTGACCATTGATCAGTAGTAAATCTCTCCAAAGACAGTGGACTTCAAAGTGCTGAATTTGAAATAAGAATGTTCTTAGAGAAATAAGTCAAGAGAATTTGTTATCAGCAGATGCTCATTAAAGAAAATTATAAAGGATAAATTTCAGGCATAAAGAAAGTGATCCTAGATGGAAGGTCTGAAATACAAATAGAATCAAGGAGAAAAAAATAGTAGTAAATATGTGGGTAAATGTAAATGACCATTGATTCTATATAAAATAATTATAATAATGTATTGTTGGGGTGGAAAAAGAGATAGATTTAAAACACTAGACAACAACAAGTCAAGAAGAGGATAAATGGAGTTAAAATGTTCATTGTATATCTAAGAGGTAGATAAATATTTTTTAAATTCAGACTTTGAAAAGTAAAGTGTACATGTTATAATTTCTAGGGTAGGCACCATAAGAGGAGAAATAACATTTTAAAACTTCCAAGAGAATATAATAATGATAAAATAATATTTAGTCAATTAAAGCAGTCAAGAAAAAAAAGAGTGAACATATATGATAAATGTAAAGGACAAAATAAGAGGGTAGAAAGAAACTCTAATTTATAAGTAATTAAATTGAATGTAAATGAATGATATTAACTAGTCAAAGGACAAATTATCATACTGAATTTTTTTTAACGTTAAACTATATATTGTTTACAAGAGAAATATCTAAAATTTCAGAGGAATGAAAATATATAGGATATGTCCTTTGCTCATAATCCATTTAGACTGGAAATCTACTAAAGAAAGACAAAAAAGCACTTCCATTCATTTAGAATTTAAGAAGTACACTTCCTAGAAACCCATGGAACAGAGAAGAAATATAAATTACATATAAATTTTTAAATATAAATTAGAATATATTTTGAACTGAATGATAGCACTAATACTATATATCATGATCTATGGGAAGGCACTGCAATTTGGAGAGAATTTACAGCCTTAAATGCATATATTAGAAAAAGAGAAAAGATGAGAATTAATGAGCTAACATCTCAAGAAGTTAGAAAAAGAGAAGCAAAATAATTAAATGTAAAGATTTTTTTAAAGCAGAAGGAAGAAAATTAAACAAAGGAGCAGAAGTTAAAAAATAAAAAACAAGCATAAGCAAAGTCCAAAGTATGCTCTTTGAAAAGACAAACTTCTGGTGGTGAGACTTCGGGTGGGGTGGGGAGAAAGGAGAAAGAGAGGGTGGGGGGGGAGAGAGAGAGAGAGAGAGAGAAAGCCAGAGAGAAAAGGCAAATAACAGGAATGGAAAAGGGGACATCATTACAGATGCTGCAATGACATTAAACAGATAATAAGAGCACCATCTTTAGAATAAAGTAGATAATTCTACAGTAGCAGAAAACAACACAGATTTATTTCTTGCTTGTGTTACATATTTATTATTGGGAGAGGGCCACTTCTCACTGAAGTCACTCAGACACCCTAGCTAATGGAGTTGAAATTTATGCCCACAAATAGACCTGTGCACAGGTTTATAGCAATTTTATTCATAATTGCAAAAGCTTGGAAGCAAGCAAGATGTCCTTCAGTAGGTGAATGGATAAACACACTGTGGTACATCCAGGCAATAAAATATTATTCAGTGCTAAAAAGAAATTAGCTATCAAGTCATGAAAAGACATGGAGGAATCTTAAATGCATATTCAAAGTGAAAGAAGCCAATCTGAAAGCTACATATTGTATGATTCCAACTATATGACATTCTGGAGAAGGAAAATCTATGGAGACAGTAAAAATGATTAGTGATCACCAGGGGTTGGGGGGAAGGAGGATGAATAGGCAGAGCAAATAGTATTTTTAGGGCAGTGAAACCATTATGTACGATACTATAATGGTTGATACATGTCATTATACATTTGCCAAAACCCATAGAATGTTCACCAAAGTGAACACTTATGTAAATTATGGGCTTTGGATGATCATGATTTGTCAATGTAGGTGCATCAAGTTTAACAAATGTACAACTGTGGAGAAGGATGCCAACAGTAGGGGGAGGATGTGCATGTATGGGGACATGAAGTATATGGAAACTCTGTACTTTCTGCTAAATTTTTCTGTGAATCTAAAACTGCTCTTAAAAAATAAAGTTTGCAATCTAAAAAATAAAAGTGAAGCAAAGACAATTTGAGGCAAAAATAATACAGGCATTTATCACCAGGAAAACCTCATTAAAAGAAATTCTAGATTGGGAGTCAACAAGATGCTGACATAGGAGGATCCTGAGTTTCCCTCCTCCCACGGATGCAATGAATGTACAGTTACACACATAGAAATTCCCTCTGAAAGAGATCCAGAAACTAGCTGAGTGATTTCTACACAACAGACTAATGAGAAAATACTGACACTGAAATGGGTAGGAAAGACTGAGACACTCTCTTACACCATAAACCCCACCTTTAGCACAGTACCATACAGTTGGGAGGGAACACCCAACTCCCAGATTCTTCTCAAAGAGTGAAGAGTTTGGACCCCACAAAAGTTTGGACCCCAACTTTTGGACTCCCATCAGAGGGACAGGTTCCCAAAACACCTAGCTCTGAAACCCAGTGGGGCTTGTGTCCAAGAGACCCACAATACAATGGAAAACACAAAAAAACAATTCCGAATGGGCACATGAGAACTCACCATGCCTCTCCCTCCAGGGTTCAGCACAGATGAAGCAGGTAAAATCACGCATCTCCTAGTATTTCCTTGAAAGAAGCTTATCAGAATACTTTGAAATCTACTATCTGAGGGCCAGCCTTCCAGTTTTGCAGGTACTAGGGACTGGCTGCAATTCTCCCCAAAGACCAGGGAAGATGGCAGACACCCATTCCACCTTCTCCCTTCAGCCCATTCCAAATTATTAGTATCTGACTGGAAGGAGATTGTACACATGTGTGCAACCCAGTTTTTAGAGCTTCCACAAAAGGGGAATGTCCCCAGATTGCGTGGCTCTGATAACCAAAGAGACTTCCTTCAAAAGTCCCACAGGTCTCATACAGCATATAAAGAAACAATTCTTAACAGGCTATCCTCCAAGGCTTAGTGCAAAGGGAGCAGGCAAAATCATACATCTCCAAATCTTTCCCTGAAAGAGGTTTATTTGTATACTTTAAAAACTATTGTCTGAAGGTCAGACTTCTAATTTAGCAGGCACTAGGGACTGGCTGCCATCTTCCCCAGAGGCCAAGAAAGCTTATGTACACCCTGATCCAATAACAAGATTAAGTTGACAGTGTCTTCCTGAAAGGAGCTTGTACACACATATAGTGCCCCAGGATTTGCAGGTCCCATATGAGGGATGGGTCACTGGATCACTTGGCTCTATAGCCAGTGTTGCTTGCATTCATGAGTCCCACAGGACTGTAACAAATATAGAAACACTTTCTTAACAGGTGTAGGGGCATCCCCTTCTCTGTGGCTTTACATCAAGGATGAGTACAGACGGAACAGGCAAAATGGCCATCTCCCAGTTTCTCCCTTGGAGGAGGTTAAATGTATACTTTCCCAGCTGCTACCTGAGGATCCAGGTTCTAATCAACCTGCATCTAGGTGCTGATTGAAATCCTCCCTTTTGGGACACTGAGATGTCTTGACATACCCTAAACTACCGGGAGCCACTGAAAATGGAGAAGGAGGCTTGGACAGTCACAGAAGACTGAAAGACAGCTAGGAGCTCAGGCCAAACCATCAATGAGGTTCAATCTCCTATAAAAGACCACTCTATCAAGATGGGGAGGGGTGGCTATTTTATCTAATGCACAGAAACAAACACAGTCAAAGAAGATGAAGAAACAGAGGAGTAAGTACCAAACAAAAAAGCAAGATAAAGCTCCAGAAACAGATCTTAATGAATTGGAGATAAGTGACTTACCTGATAGAGAGTTCAAAATAATAGTCATAAAGATGCTTACTGATATCAGAAGGGTAATGCAAGAACAAAGGGAGAATTTTAATGAAGAGATAGAAAATATTAAACAGTACCAAAAAGAAATCGTAGAGATGAAAAATATAACTAAACTGAAAATTTCACTAGAAGCATTCAATAGCAGACTAGACCAAGTAGAAGAAAGAATTCCAAGGCAGTGGAGTTCATCCAATCAGATGAGTAAATAAAAAAGAATGAAAAAAGTGAATATAGCCTGATGATGATAGAAGACATCATCAAGCCAACCAATATATGCATTATAGAGGTCCCACAAGGAGACAAGAGAGAGAAAGGGGGCAGAAAGCTTATTTTTAAAAAATAATGGTTGAAAACTGCCCTAACCTGGAGAAAGATAAAGATATCCAGGTTCAGGAATCCCAGAGAGGGAACCAAATAAATAAACCCAAAGAACCATGCCAAGACACATTATAATTAACTTGCCAAAAGTTAAAAACAAGGAGAAAATCTTAAATAGCCAGAGGAAAGCAACTTATAATTTACAAGGGAACTCCCATAAACTTTCAGCAGATATTTAAGCAGAAACTTTGCAGACAGGAAGATGTATTCAAAGTGTTGAACAAAAATCTGCCAACCAAGAATACACTACCTGGCAAGGTGTGCCTTTAGAACTGAAGGAAAGATAAAGAGTTTTCCAGACAAGCAAAAGCTTATGAAATTAATTACCAATAGAATAACCTAACACGAAATGTTAAAGAACATCTCCAAGTTGAAACAAAAGGGCTCTAATTAATAACAGAAAAATATATGAAAGTATAAAACAACAGTATTAAAAAACAGCTATAATTACATCAATTTGTTAATGGATACACATTGTAAAAAGATATAAATTAGTGATATCAAAACCAAATGTGGAGAGAGGGAGTGTAAAAATGTAGAACATTTGTATGCATTCAAAGACAAGTGATCAGCTTAAAAGAGACTGCTATAAATATATTTTATATGTCTCAAAATAACCACAAAGTTAAAACTTATAGTAGATACACAGAAGATAAAGAGAAAGGAATCAAACAATACCACTACAAAAAAAATGGCAATAGTAAGTCCACGTCTATCAATAATACTTTAAATGTAAATGGACTAAATTTTCCAATCAAAACACACAGAGTGACTACATGGATTCAAAAAACCCAGAAAACAAAAACCAAGACCCAACTATATGCTGTGTACCAGAGATGTACCTCAGCTTTAAGGACACACATAACTGAAAGTGAAGGGATGGAACAAAGATATTCAATGCAAATAGAAATCAAAAGAAATCAGGGGTACCTATACTTATATCAGACAAAATACACTTTAAGCTAATGACTGTTACAAGAGACACAGAAGGTTTTTCTATAATGAAAAAGGGATCAATTCACCAAAGGGTATATAAAAGTAGTAAATATTTCTGAACCAAATATAGAAGCACATAAATATATAAAGAAAATATTAACAGATCTGAAGAGAGAAATTGACAGCAATACAATAATAGTAAAGAACTTAAATACCACAATTCAATAATGGATAGATCATCCTGACAGAAAATCCATATAGAAATATTCAATTTTAATTACACATTAGATCAGATGGTCATATCAGACACTTAACATTCCATCTAACAGTAGTACAATACACATTTTTCTCAAGCTCACATGAAGCATTCTCCAAGACAGATCATAATTTAGGCCACAAAAGTCTTAATAAATTTACGAATATTGATATTATATCCAGCATCTGTTCCTACCACAATGGTATGAAATTAGAAATCAAATACAAAAAGAAAACTAGAAAATTCACAAACATGTGGAGAATAAACATGTTCCTGAACAACCAAGGGTCAAAGAAGAAATCAAAATAAAAATTTAAAAAAAACTTGAAACAAATAAAAATGGAAACACAACATACCAAAACTATGGGATGGAGCAAAAGCAGTTCTAAGGGGAAAGTTTAGAGCGATAAATGCCTACATTAAGAAAAAAGGATGATCTGACATAAACTAACTGTAAACCTCAAGGAACTAGAATAATAAGAAGAAACTAAACCCCAAGTTAGTAGAAGGAAGGAAATAATAAAGATCAGAGTGGAAATAAATAGAGACTAAAAAGAAAATAGAGAAAAATCAATGAAACCAAGAGCTGTTTTTTTAAAAGAAAAAGAAAATATACAAACCTTTAGTTATATTTACCAAGAAAAAAAGAGAAAGGATTCAAATAAATAAACTTGGAAATGGAAGAAGAGTCATTAAATGCCACAGAAATACAAAGAATCATAAAAACAAGTATATGCTTGTTTATTGAACAATCTAGAAGAAAGCAATAAATTCTTAGAAACATAAAACCTTCCAAGATTGAATCATGAAGAATACGAGCAGTCCAATTACTAGTAAAGAGCTTGAGTCAGTAATCAAAAACCTCCCAAGAAAGAAAAATTTATAATCAGAAGACTTCACTGATAAACTCTACCAAACATTTGAAGAACTACTATACATCCTTCTCAAACTTTTCCAAAAAATAAAAGAGGAGGGGCACTTCCAAACTCATTTTATGAGGTCATCATTACGCTGATACCTAAGTTAGGCAAGGACACTACAAGAAAAGAGAATTATAGTCCAAAATCCCTGACAAACATTGATGTAAATATCCTCAACAAAATATTAGCAAATCAAATTCAACACTACATTAAAAAGATCATACACCATAACCAAGTGGGATTTACTCCAGGGAAACAAGGATGATTTAACATCTGCAAATAAATCAATGTGATATACCACATTAACAAACTGAAAAATAAAAATTATATGATCATATTAACAGATGCATAAAAATCATTTGACAAAATTTAACAACATTTCATGATAAAACTCTTAACAAATTGACTATAGGGGAATGTATCACAAAGTAATAAAGTCCATAAATTACAAGTCCACAGCTAACATCATACTCAACAGTAAAATGTTGAATTCATTTCCTCTAAGATCAGGAACAAGATGAGGATGCCCACTCTTGCTACTTTTACTCAACATAGTAGTGAAATTCCTAGCCAGAGCAATCAGGCAATAAAAAGAAATAAAAAACATCCAAATAAGAAAGGAACACACAAAATTATTTCTATCTGCAGATGGCATAATATTATGTATAGAAAACTCTGAAAACCCCACCAAAAACACTGTTAGAAATAACAAACGAGTTCAGTAAAGTTGCGGGATAAAAATTAATATAAAAATGTAAATTGTTTCTATACACCAACATTGAACTATCAGAAAGAGAAACTGAGAACAATCCTATTTACCATAGCATCAGAAAGAATAAAATACTTAGAAATATATTTAACCAAGGGGTTCTAAGTTCTATATACTGAAAACTAAAAGAAACTGA
This sequence comes from Stenella coeruleoalba, assembly GCF_951394435.1. Lineage (NCBI taxonomy): Eukaryota > Metazoa > Chordata > Mammalia > Artiodactyla > Delphinidae > Stenella > Stenella coeruleoalba. The sequence goes on from NC_137169.1 coordinate 97,066,967, forward strand.
AGAAAACCCAAAGTAATGGAAAGATGTTCTTGTTCATGGATTGGAAGAATATCATTAAATGTCCATACTGGGGACTTCCCTGGTGGTGCAGTGGTTAAGAATCCACCTGCCAATGAAGGGGACAGGGGTTCGAGCCCTGGTCTGGAAGATCTCACATGCTGTGGAACAACTAAGTCCATGCACAACAACTACTGAGTCTGCTCTGTAGAGTCCATGTGCCACAACTACTGAGCCCATGTGCCACAACTACTGAAGCCTGCACATCTTAGAGTCTTTGCTTAACAACAAGAGAAGCCACCACAACAAGAAGCCCACACACCACAACGAAGAGTAGCCCCCACTCACCGCAACTAGAGAAAGCCCACGCACAGAAACAAAGACCCAACGTAGCCAAAAAAAAAAAAAAAAGAAAGAAAACGTCCATATTGCCCAAAGCAATCTATAGATTCAACATAGTTCCTATAAATTCCAATGACATTTTTCTCATAAATAGGAAAAACAACCCTAAAATTTATATGGAACCACAAAATACCTCAAATAGCCAAAGCAATCTTGAGAAAGAAGAACAAAGCTGGAGGCATCACATTTCCTGATTTCAAACTATTTTACAGGGACTTCCCTGGTGTTCCAGTGGGTAAGACTCCACACTCCCAATGCAGCAGGCCCTGGTTCAATCCCTGGTTGGGGAACTAGATCCCACATGAAAATAAGAGTTTGCATGCTGCAACTAAGGGGTCCACATGCCGCAACAAATATCCCACACATCACAACTAAAACCAAGTGCAGCCAAAATAAAAATAAATAAATATTTTTTTAAAAACCTATTTTACAAAGCACGGTCATCAAAACAGAATGATTTTGGCATAAAAAATACATGTAGACCAATGGACCAGAATAGAGAGCCCAGAAATAAACCTATGGATATGTGGTCAATTAACGTACAACAATAGAGCCAAAAATATACAAAGGAGAAACAAGAGTCTCTTCAATAAATTGTGTTGAGAAAACTGGTTAGCTACATGAAAAAGAGAAGAACTTGACCCCTGGCTTACACCATACAAAATTTAAACTAAAAATGGATTAAAGAGTTGAACATAAGATCTGAAACTGTAAAACTCTTAGATGAAAAGAGACTGTAAGTTCCTTGACATTGGCTTTGATAATTATTCTTTTTGGATTTGACACAAAAAGAACAAACAAAAGCAAAAATAAGCAAGTAGTACTACATCAAACTAAAAAGCTTCTTCTCAGCAAGGGAAACCATCAAAAAAGAGAAAGGCAACATATGGAATGGGACAAAATATTTGTAAACCACATATCAGAAAATAAGCTCATCTCCAAAATATGCAAGGAACTCATAAAACTCAGAAAAAAAAATAAAGAGGGGGCAAAGGACCTGAACAGACATTTTTTCCCAAGAAGAAATACAAATACAACAGGTACATGAAAAAAGTGTTTAACATCAGTGATCATCAGGGAAATTCTAATCAAAACCACAATGATCTAGAGAGACCTTCAAGATGGCAGAGGAGTGAGACACGGAGATCACCTTCCTCCCCACAATACATCAGAAATACATCTACATGTGGAACAACTTCTACAGAACATCTACTGAACAATGGCAGAAGACCACAGACTTCCCAAAAGGCAAGAAACTCCCCACATACCTGGGTAGGGCAAAATAAAAAAGGAAAAACAGAGAGAAAAGAATAGGGACAGGACCTGCCCCACAGGGAGGGAGCTGTGAAGGAGGAAAAGTTTCCACACACGAGGAAGCCCCTTCACTGGTGGAGACTAGGGTGGGGTGGGGGGGTCGGGGGACGGTGGTGGTGAGGGGGAAGCTTCAGAGCCACGGAGGAGAGCGCAGCAACAGTGGTGCACAGGGCAAAGTGGAGAGATTCCTGCACAGAGGATCAGTGCCGACCAGCACTCATTATCCTGAGAGGCTTGTCTGCTCACCGGGCAGGTGGGGGCTGGGAGCTGAGGCTCGGGCTTCTGAGGTCCGTTCCCAGGAAGAGCACTGGGGTTGGCTGCGTGAACACAGCCTGAAGGGGGCAAGTGTACCACAGCTAGCTGGGAGGGAGTCCAGGAAAATGTCTGGACCTGCCTAAGAGGTAAGAGACTATTGTTTCGGGGTGCAAGAGGAGAGGGGATTCAGAGCACTGCCTAAATGAGCTCCAGAGACAGGCACGAGCTGCGGCTATCAGAGTGGACACCAGAGATGGGTATGAAACACTAAGGCTGCTGCTGCAGTCACCAAGAAGCCTGTGTGCAAGCACAGGTCACTATCCACACCTCCCCTCCCAGAAGCCTGTGCAGCCTGCCACTGCCAGGGTCCCATGATGTAGGGACAACTTCCCCGGGAGAACACATGGTGCCTCAGGCTGTTGCAACATCACACCAGCCTCTGCCTCTGCAGGCTTGCCCCACATTCCGTATCCCTTCCCTTTCACTGCCTGAGTGAGCCAGAGCCCCCTAATCAGCTTCTACTTTAATCCTGTCCTGTCTGAGCGAAGAAGAGACACCCTCAGGTGACCTACATGCAGAGGCAGGGCCAAATCCAAAGCTGAACCCCAGGAACTGAGCAAACAAAGAAGAGAAAGGGAGATTTCTCCCAGCAGCCTCAGGAGCACCAGATTAAGTCTCCACCGTCAACTTGATGTACGCTGCATCACTGGAATACCTGAATAAACAATGAATCATCCAAAAATTGAGGTGGTGGACTTTGGGAGCCACAATATATATATTTTTTCCTTCTTCTCATTTTGTGAGTATGTATGTGTATATTTCTTTGTGTGATTTTGTCTGTAAAGCTTTGCTTTTACCATTTGTCCTAGGGTTCTGTCTGTCCATTTGTTTTTGTTTTTATAGTATCATTTTTAGCGCTTGTTGTCATTGGTGGATTTGTTTTTTGGTTTCATTGTTCTCTTCTTTCTTTCTTTTTTTTTTCTCTTTTTTATTACTTTTTAATTTTTTTATTTTTAATAATTATTTTTAAATTTTATTTTAATAACATTATTTTATTTTATATAGTTCTTGCTTTCTTTTTTTCGCCCTTTTCTTCTGAGCCTTGTGGCTAACAGGGACTTGGTACTCCAGCCGGCTGTCAGGCCTGTGCCTTTGAGGTTGGAGAGCTGAGTTCAGGACATTGTCCACCAGAGAACTCACGGCTCCATGTAATATCAAACAGCAAAAGCTGGGTTTTCCTGGTGGCGCAGTGGTTGAGAGTCCGCCTGCCAATACAGGGGACACGGGTTCGTGTCCCGGTCAGGGAGGATCCCACATGCCGCAGAGCAGCTAGGCCTGTGACCCATGGCCACTGAACCTGCACGTCCAGAGCCTGTGGTCTGCAACGGGAGAGGCCACAACAGTGAGAGGCCCGTGTACCGCAAAAAAACAAAAACAAAAACAAACAAACAACAACAACAACAAATAAAAGAGCAAAAGATATCCCAGAGATTTCCATCTCAACACTAAGGCCCAGCTCCACTCAACAACCAGTAAGCCACAGTGCTGGACACCCCAAGCCCAACAACTAGCAAGAGAGGAACACAACCCCAGCCATTAGCAGAAAGGCTGCCTAAAATCATAATAAGTACACAGACATCCCCAAACACACCACCAGACGTGGTCCTGCCCACAAGAAAGACAATATCCAGCCTCATCCTCCAGCGCACAGGCACTAGCCTCCTCCACCAGGAAGCCTACAAAAGCCATTGAACCAACCTTAGCCACTGGGGGCACACACCAAAAACAACAGGAACTACAAGCCTGCAGACTGCAAAAAGGAGAACCCAAACACAGTAAGTGAAGCAAAATGAGAAGACAGAGAAATATACAGCAGATGAAGGAGCAAGGTAAAAACCCACCAGAGTAAATAAATGAAAAGGCAATAGGAAGTCTACCTGAAACAGAATTCAGAGTATTGATAGTAAAGATGATCCAAAATATTGGAAATAGAATGGAGAAAATACAAGAAACATTTAACAAGGACTTGGAAGAACTAAAGAGCAAACAAACAATGATGAACAACACAATAAATGAAATTAATTAAAACTTCTCTAGAAGGAATCAATAGCAGAACAACTGAGGCAGAAGAATGGATAAGTGACCTGGAAAACAAAATAGTGGAAATAACTATTGCAGAGCAAATAAAGAAAAAAAGAATAAAAAGACTTGAGGACAGTCTCAGAGACTTCTGGGACAAGATTAAATGCACCAAGATCCTAATTATACGGGTCCCAGAAGAAGAAGAGAAAAAGAAAGGGACTGAGAAAATATTTGAAGAGATTATAGTTGAAAACTTCCCTAATATGGGAAAGGAAATAGATAATAAATTCCAGGAAACACAGAGAGTCCCATACAGGATAAATCCAAGGACAAAACCTGAAGACACATATTAATCAAACTATCAAAAATTAAATACAAAGAAAAAATATTAAAAGTAGCAAGGGAAAACCAACAAATAATGTACAAGGGAATTCCCATAAGGCTAAAAGCTGATCCTTCAGCAGAAGCTCTGCAAGCCAGGAGGAAGTGGCAGGACATATTTAAAGTGATGAAAGGGAAAAACCTACACCTAAGATTACTCTACCCAGCAAGGACCTCATTCAGATTTGATGGAGGAATTAAAATCTTTATAGAGAAACAAAAGCAAAGAGAATTCAGCATCAGAAAACCAGCTTTACAACAAATGCTAAAGGAACTTCTCTGGCAGGAAACACAAAAGAAGGAAAAGACCTACAATAACAAACCCAAAACAATTAAGGAAATGGTAATAGGAACATACATATCAATAACTACCTTAAATGTAACTGGATTAAATGCTCTAACCAAAAGACATAGACTGGCTGAATGGATACAAATATAAGACCCAGATATATGCTGTCTACAAGAGACCCACTTCAGACCTAGGGACACATTCAGAACTGAAAGTGGGCGGATGGAAAAAGATATTCCATGCAAACGGAAATCAAAAGAAAGCTGGAGTAATAATTCTCATATCAGACAAAATAGACTTTAAAATAAAGACTATTATAAGAGACAAAGAAGGATACTACCTAATGATCAAGTGATCAATCCAAGAAGAAGATATAACAATTGTAAATATTTATGCACCCAACATAGGAGCACCTCAATACATAAAGCAAATACTAACAGCCATAAAAGGGGAAATTGAAAGTAACACAATCATAGTAGGGGACCCTAACACCCCAATTTCACCCATGGACAGATCATCCAAAATGAAAATAAATAAGGAAACAATAGCTTTAAATGATACATTAAACAAAATAGACTTAATTGATATTTATAGGCCATTCCATCCCAAAACAACAGAATACACATTTTTCTCAAGTGCTCATGGAACACTCTCCAGAAGAGAACATATCTTAGTCACAAATCAAGCCTTGGTAAATTTAAGAAAATTGAAATAGTATCAAGTACCTCTCCTGACCATAACACTATGAGACTAGATATCAATTACAGGGGAAAATCTGTAAAAATTACAAATACATGGAGGCTAAACAATACACTACTTAATAACCAAGAGATCACTGAAGAAATCAAAGAGGACATCCTAGAAATAAATACCTAGAAACAAATGACAATGAAAACACAATGACCCAAAACTTATGGGAGGCAGCAAAAGCAGTTCTAGAGGGAAGTTTATAGCAATAAAATCCTACCTCAAGAAAGAAGAAATATCTCAAATAAACAACCTAACCTTACACCTAAAGCAAATAGAAAAAGAAGAATAACAACAACAAAACCCCAAAGTTAGCAGAAGGAAAGAAATCATAAAGATCAGATCAGAAATAAGTGAAGAAGAAATGAAGGAAACAATAGTAAAGATCAATAAAACTAAAGGCTGGTTCTTTTAGAAGATAAACAAAATTGATAAACCATTAGCCAGACTCATCAAAAAAAAAAAAAAAGGAGAAGACTCAAATCAATAGATTTAGAAATGAAAAGGGAGAAGTAACAACTGAAACTGCAGAAATACAAAGGATCATGAGGGATTACTACAAGCAGGTATGTGCCAATAAAATGGACAACCTGGAGGAAATGGACAAATTCTTAGAAAAGTACAACCTTCTGAGACTTAAGCAGGAAGAAATTGAAAATGTAAACGGACAAATCACAAGCACTGAAATTGAAACTGTGATTAAAAATCTTCCAACAAACAAAAGTCCAGGACCAGATGGCTTCACAGCCAAATTCTATCAAAAAATTAGGGAAGAGCTAACACCTATTCTTCTCAAACTCTTCCAAAATATAACAGAGGGAGGAACACTCCCAAACTCATTCTATAAGGCCACCATCACCCTGATACCATAACCAGTCAAAGATGTCACAAAGAAAGAAAACTACAGGCCAATAACACTGATGAACATAGATGCAAAAATCCTCAAGAAAATACTAGCAAACAGAATCCAACAGTACATTAAAAGGATCATGCTCCATGATCAAGTGCGTTTTATCCCAGGAATGCAAGGATTCTTTACTATATGCAAGTCAATCAATGTGATACACCATATTAACAAACTGAAAGATAAAAACCGTATGATAATCTCAATAGATGCAGAAAAAGCTTTTCACAAAATTTAACACCGATTTACGATAAAAATCCTCCAGAAAGTAGGCATAGAGGGAATGTACCCCAAAATAATAAAGGCCATATATGACAAACCCACAGCCACCATCATTCTCAATGGTGAAAAGCTGAAACCATTTCCACTAAGATCAGGATGAAGACAAGGTTGTCCACTCTCACCACTATTATTCAACAGTGTTTTGGAAGTTTTAGCCATAGAAATCAGAGAAGAAAAAGAAATAAAAGGAATCAAGATCAGAAAAGATGAAGTAAGGCTGTCACTGTTTGCAAATGACATGATACTATACATAAAGAATTCTAAAGATGCTACCAGAAAACTATTAGAGCTAATCAATGAATTTGGTAAAGTAGCAGGATACAAGATTAATGCACAGAAATGTCTTGCACTCCTATACACTAATGATGAAAAATATGAAAGAGAAATTAAGGAAACCTTCACATTTACCACTGCAACAAAAAGAATAAAATACCTAGGAATAAATCTACCTAAGGAGACAAAAGATCTGTATGCAGAAATCTATAAGACAATGATGAAAGAAATTAAAGATGATACAAAGAGATGGAGAGATATACCATGTTCCTGGATTGGAAGAATCAACATTGTGAAATTGACTATACTACCCAAAGCAGTCTACAGATTCAATGCAATCCCTATCAAACTACCAATGGCATTTTTCACAGAAGTAGAACAAAAAATTTCATAATTTGTATGGAAACACAAAAGACCCTGAACAGCCAAAGGAAACTTGAGAAAGAAAAACGGAGCTGAAGGAATCAGGCTCCTGACTTCAGACTATACTACAAAGCTACAGTAATCACGACAGTATGGTACTGGCACAAAAACAGAAATATAGATCAATGGAACAGGATAGAAAGCCCAGAGATAAACCCATGCACATATGTTCACATTATTTTTGATAAAGGAGACTAGAATATACAATGGAGAAAAGACAGCCTCTTCAATAAGTGGTGCTGGGAAAACTGGACAGCTACATGAATAAAATAGAACAGTCCCTAACACCATACACAAAAATAAACTTAAAATGGATTAAAGACGTAAATGTAAGGCCAGACACTATCAAACTTTTAGAAGAAAACATAGGCAGAACACTCTATGACATAAATTATAGAAAGATCCTTTTTGACCCACTTCCTAGAGTAATGGAAATGAAAACAAAAATAAACAAATGGGACCTAATGAAACTTAAAAGCTTTTGCACAGCAAAGGAAACCATGAACAAGACGAAAAAACAATCCTCAAAATGGGAGAAAATATTTGCTCATGAAGCAACTGACAAAGGATTAATCTCCAAAATTTACAAGCAGCTCATGCAGGTCAATATCAAACAAACAAACAAACAAACAACCCAATCCAAAAATGGGCAGAAAACCTAAACAGACATTTCTCCATAGACGATATACAGATAGCCAATAAACACATGAAAGAATGCTCAACACCACTAATCATTAGAGAAATGCAAATCAAAACTACAATGAGCTATCACCTCAGAGCAGACAGAATGGTCATCATCAAAAATCTACAATCAATGCTGGAGAGGGTGTGGAATAAAGGGAACCCTCTTGCACTGTAGGTAGGAATGTAAATTGATAAAGACACTAGGGAGAACAGTATGGAGGTTCCTTAAAAAATTAAAAATAGAACTACCATACGACCCAGCAATCCCACTACTGGGTGTGTACCCTGAGAAAACCTAATTCAAAAAGAGTCATGTACCACAATGTTCATTGCAGCTCTGTTTACAATAGCCAGTACACGGAAGCAACCTAAGTGTCCATAGACAGATGAGTGGATAAAGAAGATGTGGCACATATATACAATGGAATATTATTCAGCCATAAAAAGAAATGAAATTGAGTTATTTGTAGTGAGATGGATGGACCTAGAGACTGTCGTACAGAGTGAAGTAAGGCAGAAAGAGAAAAACAAATATTATATGTTAACACATATATATGGAATTAAAAAAATGGTACTGATGAACCTAGTTGCAGGGCAGGAATAAAGATGTAGACATAGAGAATAGACTTGAAGACATGGGGTGGGAGTCGGAAGCTGGGGCGAAGTGAGAGTAGCATCGACATATATACACTACCGAATGTAAAATAGTTAGCTAGTGGGAAGCAGCAGCATATAACAGGGAGATCAACTTGGTGCTTTGCCATGACCTAGAGGGGTGAGATAGGGAGGATGGTAGGGAGGCTCAAGAGGGAGCGGATATGGTGACATATGTACGCATATGGCTGATTCACTGGGACGAAGTGAGAGAGTTGCATGGACATACACACTAGCAAATGTAAAATAGATAGCTAATGGGAAGCAGACACTTAGCACAGGGAGATCAGGTAGGTCCTTTGTGACCACCTTGAGGGGTGGGATATGGAAGGTGGTAGGGAGATGCAGAGGGAGGAGATATGGGGATATATGTATATGTAAAGCTGATTCACTTTGTTATAAAGCAGAAACTAACACACCATTGTAAAGCAATTATACTCCAATAAAGCTGTTTAAAAAACAAAAAAAGAACAAAACAAAACAGAAAAAACCCACAATGATCTATCACCTCAAGTCTGTTAGGATGTCTATTATCAAGAGACAAGAGACAAAAATATTGATGAAGATGTAGAGAAAAGGGAACATTTGTGCACTGTTGGTGAGAATGTAGACTGGTAGAGCCATGGTGGAAAACAGTATGGAGGTTCTTCAATAAATTAAAAATAGAGCTATCATATGACTCAGCAATATCTCTTCTGAGTCTATGTGCAAACGGGACAAAACCACTCTCTTGGAAAAGTATCTGTACTCTCGTGTTCTTTGCAGCATTATTTACAATAGCAAAAGCATATAAATAACCTAGGTACTAAGTGTTCATTATGAATGAATAGATGAAGAAAATGTGATACACACACACAGATTGGAATATTACTGGTCTCAAAAGAAGGGAATCCTGTCATTTACAACAAGATGGATTAACCTGGAAGGCATTATGTTAAGCGTAATAAGACAGAAAGAAAAAGATTAATACTGTATGATACCACTTATATGTGAAATCTTCTTTTTTAAATGTCAAACTCATTGAAATACAATATAAAAGTGGTTGCCAGGGTCTGGGAGGCTGGGGAATTAGGGAGAGGTTGGTAAAAGAATACCAACTTTCAGTTATAAGATCAATAAGTTCTGAGGATCTAATGTGTAACATGGTATCTATAGTTGATTAAACTGTATTGTATAATTGAAAACTGCTAAGAAAGTAGACCTTAAATGTTCTCACTAAAAGAGGAAAAAGTAAATATGTGAGGTACTGGATGTGATACTTAACTTGATGAGGGTAATTCTTTCAGAATGTATATTAATATCATATCATCATTGTACACTTTAAATATCTTACAATTTTATTTGTCATTTATACCTCAATAAAGGTGAAAAAAAGAAATTCTAAAGATGTATTTGCTTAAAGTAAGTACAAAATGGTGCTAGACAGAAGATCTGAGATGCATAAGTTAATGAGAAAAGAAAGTGGGCAAATGTAAGTGAACATATATGAAACAATAATATTAGTGTTTATTGGAATTTTAAAATTTTACTTAAAAGATATACTCAAATTGTCAGACAACAATAACATTTAAATTATGAGAGGTACATATATGAAGTTAAAGTGTTCTGAAATCTGTATAATCTGGGAGATGAGTAAAGATTTCAATTAAATTAAGACTTTGGTAAGTTAAGTTTGCATGTTGTCATTGGTTGGGTTACCACTGAAAGTATGGAAATAACACAAATAGCTGCCAAACTAGTAGAGGTAAAAAATAAAATGTTTTAAAAAAATACTTATTCAATCCAAAAATATCAAGAAAGGACCTTTCTACTAGTGGAACTAACAGAAAGCACCAAATAAAATGGCAAATATAAGCCCAGCTATTTCAATAGAAAAACTAAATGTAAAATCATTAAAGGTCCAATTTTTTTAAAAAAAAATCATTAAATTGGATAAAAACAAAATTAACCTAACAATAATAACAACAAAAACTGTCTTTACATCAGGCAGAAAGTACTTTAAGGAAAACAACATTATTACAGGTAAAGAAGCACTTCATTTCACCAGAAAAAAATTAAATATTTTTATGTACCTAATTACATAGCCCTAAAATATATAAAAGCAAAAATTGACAGAACCATAGGGAGAAATAGGCAAGTAAATAAGTATAGTGGAAATTTTCTGGAAAACTTCTTTCAGTGGTAGATAGAACATTAAAAAAATCAGTAAAGATTTAGTAAACATGATAAATAAAATTGACCTAACAGACCCATATAGAATGCTATCCAACAAATCTGAACAATACAGATTGTTTTCAAACACACATAATATTAGTTTACTATTTCTATTTCACAAATTTAGTGGCTTAAAACAACATAAATTTATTCTCTTACAGTTCTGGATATCCGATGTCTAAAACGGACCTTAAGAAACTAAAGTCAAGATGCCATCAGGTCTGATTCCTTCTGGAGACTCTAGGAGAGAATATGTTCCTCTTTTAACTTCTAGAGCCTATGGCATTCCTTTGCTCCTGGCCACATCGCTCCAAACTCTGCTTCCATTGTCACATTGCCTTATTCCCTCTACAGTCAAATCTGCCCCTCCCTCCTTCTTGTGATTACATTGGACCTACAGGGATAATCCAGGATAAATTCTCCACCTCAAGATTCTTATCACATCTGCCAAGTCCCTTTTATTGTTAAGGTAACTTATAGGTACTGGGCATTTAGACATCAACATTTAGGGGGGCATTATTTAGTCTACCACATAAATAAATATTTACCAAATTTGACTATATAAACGATCATAAATCAAGTCTCAAAAATATCAAGTGATTAAAATCATACAGGGTATTCTTTTACCATAATGCAATTTTGCTAGAAATCAATAACAAAAGATAACCAGAAAATCTCCATATATTTGGGAATTAAGAAGTAGACTCCTAAACTGCCTTGCATTAGAGAAATAAACAATGACAATTAGAAAACTTTTAAACTGAAAATAAAAAATACATACTCTTAAGGGATAGTGGTTGAGAATTTTTCAAAATAGATTAAATGTACAAGATGGAGTTAAAACAGTGTTATACTGAGATTTAATTTCTAAATTCATATATTAGAAGATAAAAAAGATTGAACATTTAAGATCTGGGTATTCACCTCGGGAAGTCAAAACAGAACAGAAAAATAACCTGAAAGTAAAGTAAAATAAATAATAAAAAAAAAGCAAGAATTAGTTATGCAACAATATGTAGTAGGTAGGATCAATAGTACTAGAAATATTCTTTTTAAAAATCTGGTATAAATCGGGACTTTCCTGACAGTTCAGTATTTAAGACTCAGTGCTTCCACTGCAGGAGGTATGGGCTCATTCCTGGCCAGGAAACTAAGATCCCGCATGCTACATGGTGCAGGGCCCCTGCCCCCCAAAAGAAAAAATCTAGTATAAACGAAAAACTTCTGGTAAGATTGTACTGGGAAAAAAAAAAAAAAGGCATAAATGAAAAATATGAAGAATGAGAAGAGCTATCCCTAGAAATTCCAGAGAGATTAAGAGTATTGTGAATAACTTATGATGATACATTAAAAACACTAGTTGAACTGGGAAAAGTCTTAGACAATTTTTTTTTTTTTGCCGCACTACTCGGCTCATGGGATCTTAGTTCCCCCACTAGGGATTGAACCCAGGCCCACAGCAGTGAAAGTGCCAAGTCCTAACCACTGGACCACCAGGGAATTCCCTGGGAAAAGTCTTAAGAAAATAATTTATCAAAACAATTTCAAGTAGAAAACATGAAGAGTCAATAACTGTTTATAAAATTGAATCAATAGTCAAAAATATTCTCATAAAAATCTAGGCCAAGATGGCTTCACTGGTGAGTTTTACCAAATATTTAAGTAAGAAATTATTTTAATCTTCCAAAAAACAAAAACAAAAACAAAAGAAAAACCAGGGTATAGAAAAAGATTGAATACTCCTCAAGGTAAACTTGATACCAAAACCTAAAAGAACAATATGAGAAAGGAAATTAATAAACATTCTTAGTCATAAATTTACATGCAAAAATCTTAAAATATTAACAGAATTAATTTTGGAATAAATTTCTGGATAAAACATCATTATCATGTTAGGTTTATCTTAGGAATGATACAATCAATGTAACTCACCATGCTGACCAAGTAAAGGAGAAAAACATTATCCCCTCAATAGATGTAGAAAAATCATTTCATAAAATTTAACTATATCATTAAGTATTAAAACAAAAATGAAATACCTTGTAATAAACTAATAATTAGAAGGGAATTTTTGTAACCTATTTTGATGGATGATGTTATGTGGCCTTTGCTAGGTCACAGCACCCAGATATTTGGTAAACCACTATTCTAGATGTTTCTGTGAAGGCATTTTTGCATGAAATTAAGATTTAAATTAGCATATTTTGAGTAAAGCAGAATGCCCTAGGTAATGTGGATGGGCCTCACTCAATTAGTTGAAGGTCTTAAGAAAACTGCCCTCCTTCAAAGAAGAGGGAATTCTGCCAGCCGACTGCCTTCAGACTTAAATGGAAAACCTCCCCTAGGTCTCTCACTTGCCAACTTACTCTGTGGATTTTCCAACCTCCTCAGTTGCATGAGCCAATTTCTTAAAAGAAATCTCTTTCTCTCTCTCTCTCTCTCTGTCCCTCTTCTTCCTCTCTGTCTCTTCAGTCCTCCCTTTGTATCTGCAGGGAATTGGTTCCAGGAGCCACTATGTACACAAAAATACCCAGACATTCAAGTCTCATAGTTGGCCCTCAGTATCTGAAGGTTATGCATCTGCATGTTCAAGAACTAGAGATGAAAATTTCAATCTGTGGTTGGTTGAATCTATGGATGTGAGACTTGTAAATATAGAGGGTGAATATATATTTATTGGATAAAATCCACTCATAAGTGGGCCTTTGCAGTTCAAACCCATGTCTTCAAGGGTCAGCTGTATATATAGACATATATGTATATGTACACATATACACACCCTATTGATTTCTCTTAAGACCCCTGACTGATATACCTACAAAAGAGTATTTACCAAAAACAAACAAACAAACAAAAAAAAACAAACATTATTCTGCATGGGAAAATTTTGAATTTCTTCTCTTTTATATTGAGAAAAAATAATTATTTCATATTAAACCAGAGATTCTGGAGCAAGAGAATAAGGCAAAGAAAATAAATGGATGAGAATGGAAGAAATAAAACCATTATTGGCATATGATATGTGACTGTGTATTGGCATTATTGGCATATGATATGTGACTGTGTATGTAGGAAATCGAAAGAATCTACTTATAAACTATTAGAAATAATAAGATATACCATCAATATAAAAAAAGTTATCTTGATATACCAATAGTGTCTAGTAGAAAATGAAATTTTAATCACATATCATAAAACTTTTTTTAATTAAGTAAATCAAATGACAAATCTAATAATAGATGTGAAGAATATTATGGAGAAAATCACAAAACTTTATTGAGAGAAATTAAGGTAGGTTTAAATAAATGGACACCCCATCTCATGGATTGAAAAGACTGACAAAAATGTCATTTCCCCAAAAATTGATTTATAATTTAAATATTATATTATCAAAAATACAATCAAAAGCACAATAATGTATGAGTATGAGTAAGACAAGAGCTGACAATGATTCTAAAATTTAAATGGAAGTTGACAGAACTGGAAATAGTCAAGATACTCTTGAAGAACTATTGATATAAGGTAGGAGACTTGATCTATGAAATATACACATTATTAAGCTAAGGTAATGAAGATAATATTAGCATAGGGATAGATAGTTCAACCAATGGAATAGAAGACAAAATATAGAAACACACTCATGCATATATGAAAACTTGATATATGACAGATGTGGCACTAGAGAGCACTGGAGAAGTGATGGATTTCTTAATATATGGTGCTGTGACATTTGTGTACCAATATGGAAATAAATAATTGTACTCCTACAAAAATCAGTTCCAGAATCAGTGCTGTTTAAATGACCATACCACTCAAGGCAATCTACAGATTCCAAGCAATATCAAATTACCAATGGCATTTTTCACAGAACTATAATAAAAACATTTTAAATTTGTATGAAACCACAAAAGACCCCACACAGCCAAAATAATATTGAGAAAGAGGAATGGAGGTGGAGGAATTATACTCCCTGACTTCAGACTATACTACAAAGCTACAGTAATCAAAACAGTATAGTTCTGGCACAAAAACATACATATACATCAATGGAACAGGATAGAAAGCCCAGAAACAAACCCACGCACTTATGATCAGTTAATCTATGACAAAGGAGACAAGAATATACAATGGAGAAAAGAAAGCCTCTTCAATAAGCAGTGCTGGGAAAACTGGACAGGTATATGTAAAAGAATGAAATTAGAACATTCTCTAAAACAATATACAAAAATAAACTCAAAATGTATTAAAGACCTAAATGTAAGACTGGATATTCTAAAACTCCTAGAGGAAAAGATAGTCAGAACACTCTTTGACATAAATTGCAGCAATAGTTTTTTGGATCTGTCTCCTAGAGTAATGGAAATAAAGATGAAAATAAACAAATGGGACCTAATTAAACTTAAAAGCTTTTGCACAGCAAGGGAAATCACAAACAAAACGAAAATACAACCTACAAACTGGGAGAAAATATTAGCAAAGAATGCTACCAACAAGGGATTAATTTCCAAAATATAAAAACAGCTCATACAGCTTAAAATCCAAAAAAACAAACAACCCAATCAAAAAATGGGCAGAAGCCCTAAACAGAAATTTCTCCAAAGAAGATATAGAGATGACCAACAGGTACATGAAAAGATGCTCGATATTGCAAATTATTAGAGAAACGCAAATCAAAACTACAATGAGGTATCACCTCACACCAGTCAGAATGGCCATCATGAAAATGTCTACAAATAATAAGTTCTGCAGAAGGTGTGGAGAAAAAGGAACCCTCCTACAATGTTGGCAGGAATGTAAATTGGTGCAGCCACTATGGAGAACAGTATGGAGGTTCCTTAAAACATTGAAAATGGAGTTACCTTATGATCCTACAATTCCACTACTTGGCATATATACAGAGAAAACTCTAATTCAAAAAGCTACATGCACCCCGGTGTTCGTTGCAGCACTATTGACAATAGTCAAGACATGGAAGCAACCTAAATGTCCATTGACAGATTAATGGATAAAAATATGTGGTGTATATATACAATGGAATCTAGTCATAAAAAAGAATGAAATAATACCTTTTGCAGCAACATGCATGGACCTAGAAATTATAATATTAAGTGAAGTAAGTCAGATAAAGATAAACATCATATGATATCACTTATATGTGGCATCTAAAAAATGATACAAATGAACATATTTACAAAAGAGAAATAGACACTTCGACATGGAAAACAAACTTATGGTTACCAAAGAGGATAGCAGCGGTGGGGGGGGAGATAAATTAGGAATTTTGATTAACATATACACACTACTATATATAAAATAGACAAACAACAAGGACCTACTGTAGAGTACAGGGAACTATATTTAATATCTTGTAATAACCTATAAGGGGAAAGAATCTGAAGAAAAAAGAATATATATATATAACTGAATCACTTGGCTGTACTCTTGAGACCAATACAACATTGCAAATTACACGTCAATAAAAAATGGTTTAAAAATAAAAAGATAAATGAGCATACAATAATACATAAATAAACATTATACTAACTTTTTAAAATTATTTTTAAAAAATCAATTCCAGGTGAAATAAATACCTAACTATGAAATAAAAAGAAATATAAAGTTTTTAGAAGATAATATAGGAAAATTTCTTCTTGATCTTGAAGTAGATAAGGAATTTTCCAAAAACATGACAATAATCACAGAAAGAAAAGACTGATGAATTTGATTACTTTCCACATATCAAAAAACATCCCCAAATAATGAACAGACAAACCACAGAGGAGGAGAAAATATCTGCATCACAGATAATCAATAAAAATCTTCTATTCAGAATGGATAAAGAATTCCTACAAATGGACAAGAAAAGTAAAATATAGAGAAAATGGACAAAAGACTTGAAATGGCACTTCACAAAAGAGGAAATTCAAATGACTGGTAAACATGATAAATTACTCAGACTCTTTAGGAATCAGGGAAATAAGATACCACTGCATACATATCATTTTGGCTAAGTAAATAAATAAATACTAGAGCTGACTAATTCCTGTGTTAGATAGGATATGGAATATTGGGAACTCATACGCTGCTGATGAGTACATAAATTAATACAACCCCTTGTACAACAGTGTGACACTTTCTGTGATGCAGTAATTCGACTGTTAGATAAGCATCCTACAGAAATGCATAGTTACATGCACAGGGAAATAGTATAAATTTTTGTTTTATAGAAGCATTGTCTATAACAGTTAAACACTGGGAAAATTCCTAATGTCTGTCAACAATAGAATGGATAAATTGTGACTATTCATGCAATGAAATACTACATGGCAATGAAAATAAATGAACTAAACGATGATTCTTTAAAATGTAATATTGGATGAAAAAACAGCACTCTGATAAATATATACAGTATATTTCTATTAAGCACCTATAAAGTTATATGTTATATTTTACACCAAAATTTTTTAATTACCATTTTTAATGTTTCAAAAATATAAGTATCTAGAAATAAATTTCTAAAAAGTTATGCAAGAGCTTCTTGAAAAATATATTAAAACTCAATTGAGGGGGGACCTTGAAGATGGCGGAAGAGTAAGACGCGGAGATCACCTTCCTCCCCACAGATACACCAGAAATACATCTACACGTGGAACAACTCCTACAGAACACCTACTGAAGGCTGGCAGAAGACCTCAGACCTCCCAAAAGGCAAGAAACTCCCCACGTACCTGGGTAGGGCAAAAGAAAAGAAAAAACAGAGACAAAAAAATAGGGACGGCACCTGCACCAGTGGGAGGGAGCTGTGAAGGAGGAAAAGTTTCCACACACTAGGAAGCCCCTTCGTGGGCGGAGACTGCGGGAGGCGGAGGGGGGAGCTTCGAAGCCGCGGAGGAGTGCACAGCAACGGGTGCGGAGGGCAAAGCGGGGAGATTCTCGCACAGAGGATCGGTGCCGACCGGCACTCACCAGCCCGAGAGGCTTGTCTGCTCACCCACCGGGGTGGGCGGGGCTGCGAGCTGAGGCTCTGAGGCTCGGGTTTCGGTTTCGGACGGAGCGCAGGGAGAGGACTGGGGTTGGCGGCTTGAACAAAGCCTGAAGGGGTTAGTGCACCACGGCTAGCCGGGAGGGAGTCCGGGGAAAAGTCTGCACCTGCTGAAGAGGCAAGAGGCTTTTTCTTCCCTCTTTGTTTCCTGGTGCGTGAGGAGAGGGGTTTAAGAACGCTGCTTAAAGGAACTCCAGAGACAGGCGCGAGCCGCGGCTAAAAGCGCGGACCCCAGAGACGGGCGCGAGCCGCGGCTAAAAGCGCAGATCCCAGAGACGGGCGGGAGACACTAAGGCTGCTGCTGCCGCCACCAAGGGGCCTGTGTGCGAGCACAGGTCACTCTCCACACCCCTCTTCCGCGGAGCCTGTGCAGCCCGCCACTGCCAGGTTCCCGGGATCCAGGGACAACTTCCCCGGGAGAACGCACGGCGGGCCTCAGGCTGGTGCAAAGTCACGCCGGACTTTGCCACCGCAGGCCCGCCCCGCACTCCGTGTCCCTCCCTCCGCGCCGGCCTGAGTGCGCCAGAGCCCCTGAATCAGATCCTCCTTTAACCCCGTCCTGTCTGAGCAAAAAACAGACGCCCTCCAGCGGCCTACACGCAGAGGCAGGGCCAAATCCAAAGCTGAGCCCCGGTGAGCTGTGAGAACAAAGAAGAGAAAGGGAAATCTCTCCCAGCAGCCTCAGAAGCAGCGGATTAAAGCTCCACAATCAACTTGATATACCCTGCATCTGTGGAATACCTGAATAGACAACCAATCATCCCAAATTAAGGAAGTGGACTTTAGGAGCAAGATCTATGATTTTTTTCCCCTATTCATCTTTTTGTGAGTGTGTATGTGTATGCTTCTTTGTGAGATCTTGTCTGTATAGTCTTGCTTCCACCATTTGTCCTAGGGTTCTACCATCCATGGTTTTTCTTTAAAATTTTTTTCTTAATAATCAATTTTAATTTTAATAACGTTATTATACTTCACCTTCGTTCTTTCTTTCTTTCTTTCTTTCTTTCCTTCCTTCCTTCCCTCCTTTAGACAACGAATCATCCCAAATTGAGGAGGTGGTCTCTGACAGCAAGATTTATGATTTTTCCCCCTTTACCTCTTTTAGTGAGGGTGTATGTGTATGCTTCTGTGTAAGATTTTGTCTGTATAGCTTTGCTTCCAACATTTGTCCTAAGGTTCTATCCGTCCCTTTTTTTTTTTCTAAATAAGACTTTTTTAATTCAATAAATTTATTATACTTTATTTTATTTTTACTGTATCTTCTTTCTTTCTTTTTTCCTTCTTTCCCTCCTTCCTTCCTTCCTCCCTCCCTCCCTCCCTCCTTTCTTTTCTTCTTGCCTTCTTTCCTTCTTTGCTTCTTTCTTTCTTTCTTCCTTCCTTCCTTCCTTCCTTCCCTCCTTTCCTTCTTTCTTTCCTCATACTTCTACTAATTCCCTCTACTTTTTCTCCCTTGTATTCTGAGCCGTGTAGATGAAAGGCTCTTGGTGCTCCAGCCAGGAGTCAGGGCTCTGCCTCTGAGGTAGGAGAGCCAACTTCAGGACACTGGTCCCAAGAGACCTCCCAGCTCCACATAATATCACACGGCAAAAATCTCCCAGAGACCTCCATCTTAACACCAGCACCCAGCTTCACTCAGCGACCAGCAAGCCACAGTGCTGGACAACCTATGCCAAACAACTAGCAAAACAGGAACACAACCCCACCCATTAGCAGAGAGGCTGCCTAAAATCATAATAAGGCCACAGACACCCCAAAACACACCACCAGACGTGAACCTGCCCACTAGAGAGACAAGATCCAGCCTCATCCACCACAACACAGGCACTAGTCCCCTCCACCAGGAAGCCTACACAACCCACTGAACCAACCTTAGCCACTGGAGACAGACATCAAAAACAGCGGGAACTACGAACCTGCAGTCTGCAAAAAGGAGACCCCAAACACAGTAAGATAAGCAAAATGAGAAGACAGAAAAACACACAGCAGATAAAGGAGCAAGATAAAAATGCACCAGACCTAACACATGAAGAGGAAATAGGCAGTCTACCTGAAAAAGAATTCAGAATAATGATAGTAAGGATGATCCGAAATCTTGGAAATAGAATGGACAAAATGCAAGAAACAGTTAACAAGGACCTAGAAGAAATAAAGATGAAACAAGCAATGATGAACAAAACAATAAATGAAATTAAAAGTACTCTAGATGGGATCAATAGCAGAATAACTGAGGCAGAAGAACGGATAAGTGACCTGGAAGATAAAATAGTGGAAATAACTACTGCAGAGCAGAATAAAGAAAAAAGAATGAAAAGAACTGAGGACAGTCTCAGAGACCTCTGGGACAACATTAAACGCACCAACATTCGAATTATAGGGGTTCCAGAAGAAGAAGAGAAAAAGAAAGGGACTGAGAAAATATTTGAAGAGATTATAGTTGAAAACTTCCCTAATATGGGAAAGGAAATAGTTAATCAAGTCTAGGAAGCACAGAGAGTCCCATACAGGAGAAATACAAGGAGAAATACGCCAAGACACATATTAATCAAACTGTCAAAAATTAAATACAAAGAAAGCATATTAAAAGCAGCAAGGGAAAAACAACAAATAACACATAAGGGAATCCCCATAAGGTTAACAGCTGATCTCTCAGCAGAAACCCTACAAGCCAGAAGGGAGTGGCAGGACATACTGAAAGTGATGAAGGAGAAAAACATGCAGCCAAGACTACTCTACCCAGCAAGGATCTCATTCAGATTTGATGGAGAAATTAAAACCTTTACAGACAAGCAAAAGCTGAGAGTTCAGCACCACCAAACCAGCTTTACAACAAATGCTAAAGGATCTTCTCTAGGCAAGAAACACAAGAGAAGGAAAAGACCTATAATAACGAACCCAAAACAATTTAGAAAATGGGAATAAGAACATACATATCGATAATTACCTTAAATGTAAATGGACTAAATGCTCCCACCAAAAGACACAGATTAGCTGAATGGATACAAAAACAAGACCCTTATATATGCTGTCTACAAGAGACCCACTTCAGACCTACAGACACATACAGACTGAAAGTAAGGGGATGGAAAAAGATATTCCATGCAAATGGAAACCAAAATAAAGCTGGAGTAGCAATTCTCATATCAGACAAAAGAGACTTTAAAATAAGGACTATTAAAAGAGACAAAGAAGGACACTACATAATGATCAAGGGATCGATCCAAGAAGAAGATATAACAATTGTAAATATTTATGCACCCAACATAGGAGCACCTCAATACATAAGGCAAATACTAACAGCCATAAAAGGGGAAATCGACAATAACACATTCATAGTAGGGGGCTTAAACACCCCACTTTCACCAATGGACAGATCATCCAAAATGAAAATAAACAAGGAAATACAAGCTTTAAATGATACATTAAACAAGATGGACTTAATTGATATTTATAGGACACTCCATCCAAAAACAACAGAATACACATTTTTCTCAAGTGCTCATGGAACATTCTCCAGGATAGATCATATCTTGGGTCACAAATCAAGCCTTGGTAAATTTAAGAAAATTGAAATTGTATCAAGTATCTTTTCTGACCACAGCGCCATGAGACTAGATATCAATTACAGGAAAAATCTGTAAAAAATACAAACACATGGAGGCTAAACAATACACTACTTAATAATGAAGTGATCACTGAAGAAATCAAAGAAGAAACCAAAAAATACCTAGAAACAAATGAAAATGGAGACACAACGACCCAAAACCTGTGGGATGCAGCAAAAGCAGTTCTAAGGGGGAAGTTTATAGCAATAGAAGCCCACCTTAAGAAGCAGGAAACATCTCGAATAAACAACCTAACCTTGCACCTCAAGCAATTAGAGAAAGAAGAACAAAAAACCCCCAAAGCTAGCAGAAGGAAAGAAATCATAAAAGTCAGATCAGAAATAAATGAAAAAGAAATGAAGGAAACAATAGCAAAGATCAATAAAACTAAAAGCTGGTTCTTTGAGAAGATAAATAAAATAGATAAACCACTAACCAGACTCATCAAGAAAAAAAGGGAGAAGACTCAAATCAATAGAATTAGAAATGAAAAAGGAGAGGTAACAACTGACACTGCAGAAATAAAAGAGATCATGAGAGATTACTACAAGCAACTCTATGCCAATAAAATGGACAATCTGGAAGAAAGGGACAAATTCTTAGAAATGCACAACCTGCCAAGACTGAATCAGGAAGAAATAGAAAATATGAACAGACCAATCACAAGCAATGAAATTGAAACTGTGATTAAAAATCTTCCAACAAAGAAAAGCCCAGGACCAGATGGCTTCACAGGCGAATTCTATCAAACATTTAGAGAAGAGCTAACACCTATCCTTCTCAAACTCTTCCAAAATATAGCAGAGGGAGGAACACTCCCAAACTCCTTCTACGAGGCCACCATCACCTTGATACCAAAACCAGACAAGGATGTCACAAAGAAAGAAAACTACAGGCCAATATCACTGATGAACATAGAGGCAAAAATCCTCAACAAAATACTAGCAAACAGAATCCAACAGCACGTTAAAAGGATCATTCACCATGATCAAGTGGGGTTTATTCCAGGAATGCAAGGATTCTTCAATATACGCAAATCTATCAATGTGATAAACCATATTAACAAATTGAAGGAGAAAAACCATATGATCATCTCAATAGATGCAGAGAAAGCTTTTGACAAAATTCAACACCCATTTATGATAAAAACCCTGCAGAAAGTAGGCATAGAGGGAACTTTCCTCAACATAATAAAGGCCATATATGACAAGCCCACAGCAAACATCATCCTCAATGGTGAAAAACGGAAAGCATTTCCACTAAGATCAGGAACAAGACAAGGTTGCCCACTCTCACCACTCTTATTCAACATAGTTTTGGAAGTTTTAGCCACAGCAATCAGAGAAGAAAAGGAAATAAAAGGAATCCAAATCGGAAAAGAAGAAGTAAAGATGTCACTGTTTGCAGATGACATGATCCTATACATAGAGAATCCTAAAGATGCTACCAGAAAACTACTAGAGCTAATCAATGAATTTGGTAAAGTGGCAGGATACAAAATCAATGCACAGAAATCTCTGGCATTCCTATATACTAATGTTGAAAAATCTGAAAGTGAAATCAAGAAAACACTCCCATTTACCATTGCAACAAAAAGAATAAAATATCTAGGAATAAACCTACCTAAGGAGAAAAAAGACCTGTATGCAGAAAATTATAAGACACTGATGAAAGAAATTAAAGATGACACAAATAGATGGAGAGATATACCATGTTCTTGGATTGGAAGAATCAACATTGTGAAAATGACTCTACTACCCAAAGCAATCTATAGATTCAATGCAATCCCTATCAAACTACCAATGGCATTTTTCACAGAACTAGAACAAAAAATTTTGCAATGTATGGAAACACAAAAGACCCCGAATAGGTAAAGCAATCTTGAGAACGAAAAAAGGAACTGGAGGAATCAGGCTCCCTGACTTTAGACTATACTTCAAAGCTACAGTTATCAAGACGGTATGGTACTGGCACAAAAACAGAAAGATAGATCAATGGAACAGGATAGAAATCCCAGAGATAAACCCATGCACATATGGACACCTTATCTTTGATAAAGGTGGCAGGAATGTACAGTGGAGAAAGGACAGCCTCTTCAATAAGTGGTGCTGGGAAAACTGGACAGGTACATGTAAAAGTATGAGATTAGATCACTCCCTAACACCATACACAAAAATAAGCTCAAAATGGATTAAAGACCTAAATGTAAGGCCAGAAACTATCAAACTCTTAGAGGAAAACATAGGCAGAACACTCTATGACATAAATCACAGCAAGATCCTTTCTGACCCACCTCCTAGAGTAATGGAAATAAAAACAAAAATAAACAAATGGGACCTAATGAAAGTTCAAAGCTTTTGCACAGTAAAGGAAACCATAAACAAGACCAAAAGACAACCCTCAGAATGGGAGAAAATGTTTGCAAATGAAGCAACCGACAAAGGATTAATCTCCAAAATTTACAAGCAGCTCATGCAGCTCAATAACAAAAAAACAAACAACCCAATCCAAAAATGGGCAGAAGACCTAAATAGACATTTCTCCAAAGAAGACATACAGACTGCCAACAAACACATGAAAGAATTCTCAACATCATTAATCATTAGAGAAATGCAAATCAAAACTACAATGAGATATCATCTCACACCACTCAGAATGGCCATCATCAAAAAATCTAGAAACAATAAATGCTAGAGAGGGTGTGGAGAAAAGGGAACACTCTAGCACTGCTGGTGGGAATGTGAATTGGTACAGCCACTATGGAGAACAGTATGGAGGTTCCTTAAAAAACTACAAATAGAACTACCATATGACCCAGCAATCCCAGTACTGGGCATATACCCTGAGAAAACCAAAATTCAAAAAGAGGCATGTACCAAAATGTTCATTGCAGCTCTATTTACAATAGCCAGGACATGGAAGCAACCTAAGTGTTCATCATCAAATGAATGGATAAAAAAGATGTGGCACATATATACAATGGAATATTACTCAGCCATAAAAAGAAACGAAATTGAGCTATTTGTAATGAGGTGGATAGACCTAGAGTGTGTCATACAGAGTGAAGTAAGTCAGAAAGAAAAAGACAAATACCGTATGCTAACACATATATATGGAATTTAAGAAAAAAAATGTCATGAAGAACCTAGAGGCAAGGCAGGAATAAAGACGCAGACCTCCTAGGGAATGGACTTGATGTTATGGGGAGGGGGAAGGGTGAGCTGTGACAGGGCGAGAGAGAGTCATGGACATATACACACTAACAAACGTAGTAAGGTAGATAGCTAGTGGGAAGCAGCGACATGGCACAGGGATATTGGCTCGGTGATTTGTGACAGCCTGGAGGGGTGGGATAGGGAGGGTGGGAGGGAGAGAGACGCAAGAGGGAAGACATATGGGAACATATGTTTATGTATGACTGATTCACTTTGTTATAAAGCAGAAACTAACACACCATTGTAAAGCAATTATACCCTAATAAAGATGTTAAAAAAAAACTCAATTGAAAGCCATTACAGAAGACTTAAATAAATGGAGAAAGGCATCATGCTTAGAGATTTTATCTATTAACATTGTATACATGTTAATTATCTCCATTTTATTGATTTAATTCAACCTGAATACATGTCCAACAGATTACATTATGGAATTTGACAAGATATTTCTAAAATTTATATAAAAATGCAAAAGATCAAAAATGCCAAGATACTCTCGATGAAGAAGAGTAAGATAGGGTACTTACCAAGATTTATATTAAAGCTATTATAATTTAGACACAAGTACTCACTAGGACATAGATATCCCCTCACTTAAACTTAGTTACAGCTTATAGATATACTAAGATATGTACATAAGTAAACTAAGAGAAAGACCAGAAGATAAACTCATACATATATGGACACTTGCTATATGATGAAGTTGGTATTACATGTTAGTCAAGAAAAGACGAACTTTTCAATTAAGAATCTTGAAACAATTGATTAATCATTTGGAAAGAAATGGAATTGAACTCCTTGTTCACACTATACATACACGAAAATCAATATGAAGTGAATTAAAGACCAGTCTTTGAAAGGAAAAATTCTATAACTCTTAGCAGAAATTATTAGAGAATTTAAAAAATAAATTCAGGGTAGTATATAAGTCAGAGTTCAGTCAGAGAAGCAGAACCAGTAGAATGTGGAATATGTGTGTGTGTTTGTGTATGTGTAAAAGGATTTGTTCCAGGAATCTAACTTTCTTGCCTCCTTGTGAGGATCTATTTTTCTCCCTATCTGATCCTGAATCTTCAAGTCCACAGGGCAGGAAATCAGGAAGAATAGATGAATGTGGCATGAGGGAGAGGAAGAACAATCTAGAACACCCAGGGCCAAGCTGAGGGACACAGGATAGATTGAAACCTGTCAGTTCTTGTTGTCTGTGACCTTGATGCTACACATGTCCTCTTTGTCACAGAGCTAAACACAATTACTTGGCCAACAAATAAGAGAAGCTGAAGAGAAATCCAGGGGAAGAAGAAGTATTTCCAGATCGGGCCACACCTCATGTCAATGAGAAGCACCAGTAGATCAGAGACAATGTGTGTGAGCTACAAAGTGGCTGCTGCTTTGCTTTTGCCCTCCAAGTCTCCTACAGGAGTCTGTCTCTCTTGTAGTCGACCCTAACTAGAAATACTATATACAAAAGGGAATTCTGGGAAATGTAGTTTAGCCTAGCCAAGCTGACATAGTACAAAGCCACCAGAGGTGGAAATATTTTTCTTAAGACACAATGAGCAGGGAATTCCCTGGCGGTCCAGTGGTTAGGACCCTGTGCTTCCAATGCAGGGGGACTGGGATCGACTCCCTGGTCAGGAAACTAAGATCTTGCAAGATGTGGGGCCAAAAAAAAAAAAAAGACAAAATAAGCTGTAATAGCACATGTTAAAGTAGTTTTATTCAAGAAGGAAAGATGAGAAGTATATTTTCTTGGCTCCTGAATATTTGAGAATATCTTTTTCTTGATATCATATTTCATTCAGAACTTAGGTTCGTAGAAAATTCTTCATTTACGATTTTTCCCCTCAGAACTGTAAAATTTGTGCTGTTTTTATTTTTCCCTTAATATTCCTGAAACAAAAGCAGAAATTTATGAAAGTTTTTGGCTACCTTTTAAGCAATATTTTTTGTCTGAATAGTTTATAGTATTCATTCTGTCTTTCTAACCTAAACCTTTTGTCAAAATGTGGTAGATACACAGTAATGTTTCTAGCCATAAAAAAATTCCTAGCCTTCATTGCAGTTAGAGGTTGTCATGTAACATAGTTTGGCCAGTGATCCAATAACACATGAAGAGAGTTTTTGCTTTCCTAATATATCTCTTCTTTTTTGCCGCTTTTTTCCTGCTCTTGAAACTGGAATAAGACATTGGAGATGAAGCAGCCTCCACATGACTATTCATTCTCTCTTCATGTTCACTGGCAATACATCAGTGAACAAAATAGTCAGACCTCTCCCTAACTTTAACTTAGGTGCAGCTTAAACTCTGCTGTATATCAATGTGTAATAATATAATTAAATAGGTAAAATATGCAGAATATTGATGATGATAATAAGGGCTATGGGAAAAATAATATCAGAATATGGAACTCCAGGAGGCTGGTGGGTGCAAAATAAAATAGGGTGGTGAGGAAACTTTCACTGATAAGATGACATTTGAGTAAAGATGAAAAATGTGAAAGAGCAGGCCATGAAGTTAGCTAAAGGAAGAACAACAAGTGGTATCTGGGAATAAACAAATGCAAAGACCTGAGCCGGAAATGTACCTGCTATACCTAAGGAACACCAAAAAGTTAGTTTGGCTAAAATTCAGTGGGGATGGGGAGACTAGTAGGAGATGAAATTAGAGAGGAAGCAGGGGAACAATTAGTGTAG
This sequence comes from Stenella coeruleoalba, assembly GCF_951394435.1. NCBI lineage: Eukaryota > Metazoa > Chordata > Mammalia > Artiodactyla > Delphinidae > Stenella > Stenella coeruleoalba. The sequence continues at coordinate 97,094,424 of NC_137169.1, forward strand.
GGCTTTTCCACCATTGTGCAGAATTTGGCATCTAATTTGAGTGAGATAGAAAGCCGCTAGAGGATTTTGAACAGTGGAGGGAATGTTCTGATTTACAATTTTTAAATATTTTGTCTTGTTTATAAACTTTTTATTTTGACCTAATTTTAGACTTACAGAAAACTTGTAAAAATAGTACAAAGAGTTCCCTTATATCCCTTATCCCACTTCCCCTATGTTAACATTTTACATCAAAAATGGTAAATTAATACTAGTGCAATATTATTAACTAAGCTACAGGTCTTATTCAAATTTCATATTTTTTCCTTCACTGTGTCCTTTTTCTGTTCCAGAATCCTGCTCTGGGTCCCATATTACATGCAGTTTTGTTTTGATTTTTCCTCCTTAGTCTCTTCCAGTCAGCAACTGTTTTTCACTCTTTCCCTTGTCTTTCATGACCCTGACACTTTGGAAGAATACTAATCAGTAATTTTGTAGAATGCCCCTCAAATTGGATTTTTCTCATATTTTCTCATCATTGGAAAGAGTATTAGCTCAGGCTGCCATAACGAAATACCACAGACTGGGTGGTTTCAATAACAGATATCTATTTCTCTCAGTTTTGGAGGTTCAAAGTCCAAGAGCAAGGTTCCAGCCAATTCAGTTTCTAGTGTGAGCTGTCTTCCTGGTTTGCAGATGACAGCATTCTCACTATGTCCTCATTTGATCTTCAGTGTGAGCATGCTGGCTCAGTGCATTTTGCTGGCAGGGGTGGTTGGAGGGGACCATTCTGAAGTCTCATAAGGACACTAATCCTATTGGATCAAAGTCCCATCCTTATGACTTCATTTAACCTTAATTACTTCCTTAGAGGCCCCATCTCCACACTGGGGGTTAGCTCCTCAATGTATGAATTTTAGAAGGGACACAAACATTCAGTCTATAACAGGTTTTGTATTTTTGGAAAGACTACCACCTACAAAAATATCTTTATGCATCATATCAAGGGATTCATGATATTGATATGTCTTATTACTGGTGATATTTATCTTGATCATTTGGATAGGTTGGTGTCTGCTAGGCTTCTCCCCTATAAAGTTACTTTATTTCCCTTCATAGTTAATAAGTATCTTTGGGGAGATGATTTGAGACTGCAAATCCTGTTTCTTCTCAAACTTTTGCTCCCTCATTTTAGCATCCATTGGTGAATCTTGTCTGCAACAGGTATTACTAGGGCACTTACAATGATGATTCTCTATTTCCCCTTTCCATCTACATTTATTAACTGATATTCAATTGTGAGGAAAAGCTGTCCCTTCTCCTTCATTTATGCATTTGATTTTTATATTTGCATAGACTCACTGGGTATATATTATTCTAGGGGTTAAACTCAAACACTGTTTTTATTATTCACATTATTCCAGTTTTGGCCATAAGATGCTCCTTCAGATTAGCTCCTCTGTTTTTGATAAGCCTCCAACTTTTGGGGGAGAATTTCCTTATCTTCTGACCTCACAAAATGTTTTAGGTTCACCTTGTGTTTTCTTTGCTCCAGCCTGCCCTGAAATCAAATTATCTAAGAAACCCTGGTTCTTTATGTTAGAGACTCGTGTTTAGAAACCAAGATCTGGTGCTAAGTGTGCACATTGTTCTGGAGTGTCACTGCCTCTAGGCCTTCTCATTGAATGAGTTAGTTAGGAAATATATGAATGTATACTAACCCCCCCATATATATATATATTTCTTTATCTGTCTGAATATATATCAAAAACCATGAATTTATACTGATGCCTCTTATTGTAATCCAATACCACAGGGTTTATTTTAGCCTTCTTCCTTTCCTTATGTCTTTCTCCAATTGTAAGAAGCCTGGCTTTCACTATCTACAATATATGTACTTACTTTTCAATTCTAGTATACACACAAATGTAGTTTCAGGATTGCTAACTCATATCCCTGTGAGAAAAACATTTACTAACTAGATTACAGTGCTTAAGTCTTTAGCTTTGTGCTCACTGAAGATACTGCTTCTAAGTTACTTAGGTTAGTTGTTTCTTTTCCATCCCCTTAAGTATGGTCATGTTATTCTTTCACAATATATTTACTTTCATTTGTTAGTATTTGTATTCCAGTTTGTGTTGTCATCATTTCCTGCTTGGTTTTAATCATTTGCTTATTTAGGGTATGTGAAGAGTATGCAAGACATTACTCATTCTAAGAGTTCTACAAAAAGATATAATCAGAGAAATGTTACTCTACTTCATCCTTGCTAACCTATTGCCATTCCCCTCTTCTTTCTATCCCTTTCCTTTAGGTATCAGTCTTGTTAGCTTTTGGTTTATCCTTCCTGTATTTTTTTTTGTACAAATAAACAGATGTTTGTGTATTTTCTTATAGCTCTTCTTTCTTATATGAAGGGTAGCATGCTATACTCTTTTGTGCTTTGCTATTTCTCATTTTATAGTATGTCTTAGAAATCACTTCATATCAGTTCATAAAGCTCTTCCTCATTCCACTGTGTATACATATCATGGTTTTTTCAACCACTTTCCTATGAATGGGTATTTAGGTTGTTTCCAATACTTTGTAATTAAAAACAATATTGTAATTAATATATTTCTGTATATATATTTTAATATTGTTGGAGGTACATTATCAGGTTAGATTCTTAGAAACAGAATTGCTGGCCCCATTGGTTGAAAGGTAAATACATATGTAATTTTGTTAGACACCATGAAATTTCCCTCCAGAAAAATCGTACCAATTTGTATTGCCATCAGCAACGTATAAACAAGTCTATTTCTTCACAGTCTTGCCAAAATAATGTTTCCACATTCATAAATATTTTCCATTCTAATGAAAAATGCTGAGTGGTGTTAATTTGCATTTACCCAATTTCCAGTGAATTTGAATATTTTTCATGTTTGAAGGTCATTATTATATATTTTATCATAAATTGTTCATATAGTTTTCCCATTTTTCTATTTTTTTTTCCTTTCCCCCTCATTACTTATACATTTCACAAAATTACTTGGCTATCGTGATAAATAAAGGTTGTAGGAGGACACTGATGGAAGCAGGGAGACAGTTGGTGCTTTCAATAATCCAAATGGGAGATAATGCAAGGTTGTCACAGTAGAGGTGGTAAATAATGATCAGATTCCAGGTAAATGGAGAAAATTTCCTAACAGACTAGGGCATGAGAAAAAGAAAAATCAAGGTTTACTCCAAGTGTGTACACTTGAACAAGTGGAAGCCTGAATTTGTCATTAACTGAGATAAAGAAGATCTTGGTTGAGGCAAATTGTGGGTGTGGATAATTAGAACGTAGGTTTGGCCTGTGTTAATTTTGAGATGCCCACTGGACTTCTAAATAGAAATGTCAAGAAGGTGGTTGGATACACGATGTTGAAGTTCAGAAGAGAGTTCCTGAATATGGATGGTAATTTGATCCATGAGAACTAGGTGAGACTATCATGACTGAATATAGGTATAAAATAAAAGACATACAAGGACTGAGCTGTATGTAACTCCAATATTATGGATCATGGAGAAGGTAAGGAATCAACCAGGGACTAAGGAGCAACTAATAAGGTAGTAGGAAATCAAGAATATGGTGTCTTGGTAGCAAAGTGAAGAACAAATTTCAATGACAGACTTATAAAAAGTGTCAAATGCTACTGACAGGTCAAATAAGATAAAGACTAAGAACTGACCATTAGATTTAGCAATATGTTGATTGTTGAACACCTTGAGAAAAACAGGTTTAGTGGAGTGGTCAAGACAAAACCCTAATTTGAGAGACTTTCAGAGTGAGAAGTAGGAGTTTGAGACCATCAGTATAAACAAATTTTGAGAATTTTGCTATAAAGAATTCAAGCCACATTTCCATACCATGGAATTTATTATCAGAAGAAATGTGGTGCTTGATGATTCCATGAGCAGCAAAGCCTTAATAGTAAAAGAAGCAGAAAACATCAAAAGGAGAAGGTAAGAAAATGAAATGAAATGAAAATGGATGCAACATGTCTATTAGAATGATTTTAGTTGAATTTATTTTATTTAACAAACATTGATACATTGCTATGTGTCAAGCACTATTCAAGGATTTGTAAATACAATTCATTCAATAATCTTCCAATCCTCAAAATTCATTTGAGATTGCCCTTTTTCCAACCTTTAAATGTAGTCTGACATGAGCCCACCATTTTAACTTCTCTGTTTATACTGTTTCCCTAAGTGAAGTTTTCCAGACCTATGACTTCAAATAATATCTATTTACTGATAGCCTTTAACTATGTATCTCCTAGCCCCCAAATTTAATGTTTTAGCTTGATGGGAAAGTGAATTTTTAATATTTTAGTTTGTATTTTCAATTTTCCCACAATGGACATTTACTGGTTCTTTTATAAAATGTTTAAAATTTTTTCAAAGGAGGTAATAATTCATGAAATTATATTCCCACTGATAGATAAATTAAGACTGACAATTGACCACTGCATCTAGCAACATGGAAGTCACTGGTGTCCTTAACAAGATCCATTTTGGTGGAGTAGGGGGAGAAAAATCTGCCTGGAATAGTTTGGCAGTTCCTCAATGAGTTAGGGTATGACCAGCAATTACACTCCTAGGTATATACCCAAGAGACTTGAAAACATTATGTCCACACCAAAACATGTACCCAAACGTTCAGAGCAACACAGCAACATAACATCCTAGTAGCCAAATGTGTACACAACCAAAATGTCCATAGACAAATGAATGATAAAGTGTGTTATATCCATACAGTGGAATATTACTCAGCAATTAAAGGATTACATACTAATACATGCCACAACACAGATGAAACTTGAAAACATTAAGCTAAGTGAAAGAAACCAGTCACAAAGGGACATATATTGAATGATTCATTCCATGCATATGAATATCCCAAACAGGCAAATTTATAGAGACAGAAAGTGTTGGTGGTTGCCAATGGCTGGGGGAAGGAGGGTCTGGGGAGTGACTGCTAATGGGTATGAGGTTTTTTGGAGGTAATGAAAATGTTCTAATTAGATCATGTTGATGGTTGCGCAACTCTGTGAGTATAACCACCACTGAGTTGTACACTTCAAAAGGGTGAACTTTAAGATATACAAATTATCTTAATAAAGCTGTTACAAAAACCCAAAAAGGCAAGAGAATCTAGCTGATGCTCAGTTTGCATTTGTTCTACTCCTTCTCAGTATTTTCTGACTTATTGTTTTCTATTTTGTTGCCAATGTCCAGGTTTTATTTGACCGACACTACTTCCAGGAATTTGTTAATCATTTTTTTAAAAAAATAACCCTTTCCTCCCCCTTAATCCCCATCTCTACACCATTCTCCAACTCGCTAAATCAAAGATAACCAGATAGGAAAATGTCTGCCTCTATTATGAAAAACTACACTTTACCACTTTAAAAAGTATTAAATGTGGCCATGTTCATATTTACTTTTCACACAATCCAAGTCACATATGTACAAATTCCCCCCCACACACAAAAAAAGGAAGCATTTGCCTAGGAATAATAACATATCACTTTAAGCAAACAATACACTATATAGCCTGAATTCTAAAACCCATTTTGTATTATATGAAACTACTTTGTAAAGGTTATAAAACAAATGTCCCTCACTCTTGAGAAATGTTTGAATTTTTAAATAATGCTGCTATAATACATTTTCTTTCATGAAATTAAAAAAAATCTTACAACAATGGTGAGAATGTATCATTTACGGGTAAAGAGACATATAGATATACAAGCCCATTGGAAAACCTAAGTTTAGAGCTGATTTCCTCTGTTGGATTGTATAATTTAAAAAGTACACAATAATTACCTATTGTTGGAATAACATCTGAGCAATTTAGCTAAATGTACAAACAATAACAAATATTCAAACTTGGGGAATTCAAGTTAAAGTAATAGAAAAATAGAAAACTTTTCCTTCCAAAAAGAGGTATCTAGACAAAGATTCAGATACCCCATGAGATTATTCACAAAAGTCATATAATCAACCTTTTCTGTATTCCTTAAATAAAATTTGATAATCAACTGATGAAAAGACAAGTTTAATATTCAAAGACACTTTCAGAATGCATCTATAATTAACTTAATGCAAAAGTATATGAAAAAACACAGCTATTTCACTGGTCTTTACGTATAGCAACATTTCATTATTTTTGGCTCATCTTCATACGCATTTCTTCAAGAGCTGCTTCTTTTTCTCTCAGCACCTGCTTAAGTCTTCTTATTTTTTCATCTCTAATGGTTTCTTCTAACTCTGGTGGTGTCATGGGGAAAATATCTTCAGTATAGTTTTTATTGAAGGAATGGCTTTGCTCAAAAGCTGTATTTGAACTCAGTGTGCATTTCTCTTCATTCCCATGGGTAGAGTGTTCTACCTCAGATCTCTTTTCTTCCCTGGTTTTGTTGCAGCCTCTGAGAATGTTATGGTGTGATACATTTGAAGTTGGTAAAATACTGCTAACGAGTTGGGAACTGGTGACATTAGTCCCTCCATTTACAGTTGTGTTATAAACACTCTCAGTTCTTCTCTTCTTTGTGTGATCCATCTTCTTATTGGTTTTTGCTTTTCTTTTCTTACCAAAACCCTGTTGCAATGTTGACTAAGATTCCAAAAGAAAAACAAAATATTATTGCTGAATAGTGTGCTCTCGAATTTAACAAAGTTTGCAGATACAAATATTTAGCCATTAAATTCAACTCAACAAAAAACTCACATATTCCTGCTTAAGTCAAATATTAGAAGCTATATTGATCTACTATGAAAACCTAACAACCATATGTGAAGAGCATAAGAAATAGAATTTATTTATTTATTTTCTCCTCTGCAGAGTAGGCACATAGGGAAGATTATCACTGGGAAAGGTTGACCGGTTTCAGATCTGAAGTTCAGGATATTATACAATAATGAAATATTTATAAGTAGAAAGACAGTAAGCAAAGTTATCGGGATTTTATTTTCATCATTATTGTGTAGATTTCTTAAGATGTTTAAATTAAAGTAATACTTCAGTGAGTATCTGCATGCTTATATTTTCCCTGCATTTCTGTCATTTCTTTTCTTTTCTTTTCCTTTTTTATTTTTTTTGGCCATGCCTTGTGGCTTGCGGGATCTTAGTTCCCTGACCAGGAATTGAACTGGGACCCTCAGCAGTGAGAGCTCGGAGTCCTAACCACTAGATTGGTAGGGAATTCCCTAAAGCAACATTTTTAATTAACTGGGGATGCATTTTTACCTGTGCATATATGGTTCTTCTTAACATTGTTTTAGTATAATACATATACATGCAAATTTGGTAACAACTATCATTCATATTAATGCACAAGACTAAAAAAAAATCAAGAAAATTAATACATTCATATATCTTTGGAGTACCTACAAAGGACACTTTAAAATCTATTACCTGTTTTCTCCCTTCCTCCTTCACTATAAACTCTGTCTCTTTGTAAGTATCACTTTTCACCAAACAGCTAAAGGAATCAAAACCTCCTCCAGAGCCCAAATGGTGAGGAATCCGAGTAAGGCACACGCTCAAATCTTTAGTGAGACCAAATATCTTTCTAAGTTCAGCATCATTGTTCAGATATGATGCCTTATTGCTTCTTCCTTGGGAATTGTTCTTGTCATTTCTTTCTTGAGTAACTTTTTCTAATGTTGATGCCATCTCATTCTGGATCTGGAAATAGGAAAAGAAAACACACAAACAATACTGCCAATTACTTAAGCTATTTTATCAGACTAGCAACTAAGTGATTACCTCATCTTACTTAAAATGCTATGCTTTAAAGTCCTAAATGATTGGATTGTATTACTCTTGCCTTACCACCCACACTTGAAAAGCTGAACTTAACTGAGCAAAACCAAAATGTTCTCCTAAAATTTTACTTTCTTGTACTAGGAAAGTAACAGGTAGTTAATTCTCAAACAAATGAAATGAGAATACAGACTAATGACAAGTTAAAAATAATCAATAAAACATCATGTTGGAAATTGTCATCTTTTGGAAAACTCTTATAGCTTTAATCAATTTGTACTTAATCAGAATTTACCTCCTTACATCTCTGGAGTTCATTGAATTCTGTACTGAAGGGGAGAAATACTGAACATTATTAAGTAGACCTCTAAGAAGGAAAATGTGGGTACAAATATTTAGTGATTACACGTACACATATCTTAAGTAGAACAGAAGGATAACTATGTGGATATGTTGAGTAATTGAATGATTCAGAAAGAAGGACTAAAAAGAGGAACAGGAGACTTGTATACTAAAAACACAAAAAACAACCAAACAACCCAATCAAGATGTTGATAAATTCTTTTTCCACAAATGACTGAAAGGTATTAATTAGCCATGTCCTGCCCCTTCTACCGTCTACCTAAAAAAGTTGCCAGATATCTCCCTACCACCACAAAACAAACAAACAAATCCCAGCACTGCTCTGTGCATAATATTAATCTCTTCATATACTAAAAGTAAGCTCTTAAGTATATATGTATGCATGTATATGTATTTATGTGTACAAAGATAAGTATGTGTGTTTGTATATATATATATATATGTATATATATATATACACACACACACACACACAAAATTTTACTAAGCTTTGAATTCACATTATCCTTCTCCAACTCTTCTAAATCTTGTTGCTCTGTGATTTGTTTGTTTAATTTTGCTTTGAAGACTTGGCATGCCAAATGATTCTAGAGAAAAATACTGCTTCAGCTCTCTCTATTACACTCCTCAAACATTTCCTTCAGATGAAAGCTTTGACTTATTTAAGCATTCATGTGCGTATGGTATGTGTGTGATGAAGAGGAGGATGGGAGAGGAGGGAAAGAGAGGTATCATAGATAACTAACTTTGAGAATTAAGAAAGAAAAATTTTCTATATACATAGATAAAAAGAACACCCTAACATGGGAAAATTACCTTTGGTTCTTGGTCTCTGAAAACACACTGTTGTGAAGTAACAGTTGTTGCATCAACAGAGGAACTTATTTTCTCTATGCTGTGGATGATATTTCCTTTTCTGGGGGAATTTTGTCCTGTACTAAATCCATCTGGAAAGTCTGGCTTTGAGAATAAAGTCTTACTGTGCTTTAAGTAGTTAATGGATTGGTTCATACTATGTGGGTTTGGGGTAGAAAGAGATGGTTTCTCCACTTTCTTATTCTTCTCTGCCCTTAGATTGGCCATGGAAGCAAGCTGGGTATTTGAAAGTGATTTTGTCTCCATCTGGGAAGATTTACTTTTAGCCAAAACAATACTTACAACCTCTCTGGATATTTCTGTGACTGGACTTGAACTTACTATCTGTGATGTATCTTTTCTTGGTGGAATATCAGGAGAAACAGAATTCTCTTGGTCAATTTGTGATGGCAAAACATCTGTCCCCTTTTTAGCCAATAGATAGACTTTCCCATTAAACATAACCAAAGCATTATCTTTAATAGGCATACTTTTGGATTGTGTCCCACTAGGACTGATGGTACTCAATGGTGGCAAATTTACAGTATTATCTCCCAAACTTTTCCTATCTACAAAAGTTTTTAAAATCTTTGAAGCCACATTATTTGAAGATTTAACAGGAACAAGAGATGGAGTGCAAGGCTGTAGATTCTCTTGAAAAATCCATTTCACTGGAGCAGCTTGAGAATGCTGACCACCTTTTAATTGTGTCTCTTTAGCAACATTCATTGGAATCTGTGTGGTGTTTAGTATCATTGGCTTTGCTATTTCTGTAACAGGTTTTGGGTAAATGTTTTGAAAGTTCTTGGTAACTACATTTTTCACTGTATTTACAGGAGATACATAAATAACAGTTGGTATTTGGGAGGCCTCAACTGTTCCTGAGGTACTTGTGGTTGCAGTTGCAAGTATCTTTTGCTGAACTGAAGGAGGCAATGAAGACGCTGGTACAGATTTCACTTCAGCATGGGCTGGAATCTGTAAATGATGCCCAGAAGGCAAAACCGGAGACTTCACAGTCATTGGAAGACTCTGGGTATTTACTAAAATATAAGATGAATCATTTTGTGTTGAGGAGGGAGAAACAGCAAACGTTTGCATGGTGAGTCCATCAATTTTCACACCATGCCTCTGAACTTTAGAAACTGATGAGGTAAAATTTTCAGTTCCCACAGAAGTAACTCTAACTTTTTCTGCTGTGTCTACTGTTCTTGTAAGAAAATAGTTTGAAGAACTGGCTGGCTGAAAAATGGGCAATTGAACTGATGCACTTGTGGAGGAGCTGGAAATCTGAGTCTGAAAAGTAACTTGAACTGGATTTCCTGTATTCCCTTTCAAAGCATCAGACATGACTGTAGATTGAACTAGTGGTATAAGATTTCCAGAGGAATTAGGAATTGGAAGTAATTGCAGAAGATTTTTTCCATCCGAGCCAATCGTCTGAACTACTTGGTACATGCAGCCTGAAACACTTAAAAGAACATCGAGTAAATAAATACAACATACTACATGGTATATACATTTTATTTAAAAACAAGTATTTGCAAACACTATGTTTTAAAAATAAAAATTTATAAAATATAATAACGTAAGTATGTAATTTGTCACTTTGAGTTTTCAAAGTGAAATACTGCAAAAGAAAGAGTTTGAAGAAGTAGAAGAGATAATCAAAGGTATGGTCAGCTTTGATATAGATCTCCTCACATGATTAGGCAATGGGTATAAGATATTAGCATTTATTCCTAAAAGTAGACTTTTCTAAGTTTTACCCTGTATAAAATTTCAGCTACTAGAATATGCTCCTCTTAAACTATTAGCATCCTTCCTTCTTTTCCTTAAATTCTTTCCTCTAGTCCTTCTCCTTTACTATTATTGACCAGGATTCTTATTTTACCTCCATTTATGCTTATTCTATTTCCCTCACTTTTTTCTCCCCCTACCCAATCTGTTCTATATTCTTCCCCCTGATAATGACAAGTTCTACTGTCAGCCATTCTTTTGCTTAAGGCATCTCTTAAGATGATACCTTAGTTTGCCACATTTCTGGAGACTAAACTGAGTTACTCATGTAGGAACCAGTTTCTTCTTTGATTTATTGTTCCAGCATGTTTGATGTTTGGTGTTAAATAGCTCTTGGTATGGCAATTACTCATATTAGTTCCAATTGTCAGTCAACCCATATTTATAATAGCAACATCATTTCAGCTGAATGGTTTTCAGTGAATGTGGAATACACTGGAAGTCAATAATTTTTTTAACTTAGCCTATTTTGATTCTATTAAAAGTTATCAGCTATTACTTAGCACAGATTATCTGATTTTTTTAAAAAAATCCAATACTAATCTGTATCTGTTTGTACAATCAATTATTTGTAGATTACTTAAATGCAGACACCTCAAGTTATCCTGAAACCATCCTTCAGTTCTTGGAAAATACTAAACCCTCATGGGACTCAGGGTAGTCACACATGCTACTTATTCTTCACCCACCCATATACTCAACTCTCAACATAAATGATACTTCCCAGAAGATACATTCTCTGGCCACCTTAACTACCCTTGCTCTTCCTTCACAGGTAATAATATTACATCTGTTAGTTTCCTTCATGGTACATATCATAAGTTGTCATCATATATTAATGGATTTTTTCCACTGGTCTACATATTGTCTCTCATACTAAATTCCAGCAATATGGGTACAGAGTCCATGTCCTATAGACCCAATATGGCCTTACATGGCTAAGATTAAATGAAAAAAATTTAAGAATGAAAAATAATAATAATTAGAATTCTCAGTAGTGTAAAGGTGTGTTTTTCTGCCTATAGGTGTTTTTAAAGCTTCAGGTATTAATACAAATCAAAGCCAAAAATTCTATGCATCTTAGGAAGCACTGGATTTAGTTTTACCTTTTTGCAACCCCAAATAACATAATTATATACTTATAAATATTTAAAAGTTTTCTGGCCCTTTGATAGCACTTCAAAATGTTGTATTTACTTTCAATAAATTAAAAGTTAATCTCTAAAGAAGTATAAACATAAAGAAAAGTATGAATTCTTGCTTTGACAGGTTGAAGAAGAAAACCCACCTTCACCTCCTCCCTATCCCCCAAAAAGCAAATATAAACTGGATCAGAACTTAATTTGTTAAACCAAAATTTACTGAGTGTCTGTTATGGTTTAGGCACCAGACTCAGTTATGTAGCTCAGTAAGCTACAGCCTGGGGCCAAGTCTGGCCCTCTCCCTGTTTTTGTATAGTACACAAGCTAAGAATGGTCTTTATATTTTAATTTAAAAAAATCACAAAAATAACATTTTGTGATATATGAAAATTATGAGTTTCAAAACTCTGTATCCATAAATAAAGTTTTATTAGTACACAGTCACACACATTTTTTATGTATTGTACATGGCTGCTTTCTGCTGCAACAACAGAGTTAAGTAGTTACAGCAAAGATCACATGGCCTATAAAGCCTAAACATTTACTATCTGGTCCTTTACAGAAAATGTTTGCTAGCCTCTAAACTAGTTCAACCCACAATCCCTAAAAGAACTTAAAATGCTGGGTACATGGACATGTAAATAGGCAATTTTTATTGAGATAAATGATGTACTTGGAAGAGTACAAAAATGCTCACTCCTTTTCTTTAAACATTTTCTTCCCAAGGTTTCCTAGATATGACATACTTCTATCCCTGTAGTGACTCCTCAGTCTTCTTTGCCAACTCATTCTGCTTGAATCAACCTTAAAATGTTGGAATTCACCAAAGCTTAGAGTAAATTCTTCTCTTCTTACTCTGTAAGCTTTCCCCCAGATGATTTATTTTATATGCATGATTTCAACTAAACTACCATTTATATATCAACAATTCAAATAGTTATATCTTAGCTCCTTTGAGATTCAGGCTTATATGTCCAACTTCCCTCTTGACATTTCCATTCAGAATCTCAAATGCACCTAAAACTCAACATGGTCTTTTCCAGTGTTCTTCCTTCAGTAAGTGGCATCCGAACTATCTTAGATGCCTAAGTCTGAAAAAGTAATTACAACTTTCTTACCATCTGTATTCAACCTATCACAAAATCCTGTTGATATTAACTCCTAAATTTCTCTTGACCTATTCAATCGTTTACAAATCAATTGTTCCCACTCTAGTCCATCTCTGGCTTGGTCTATTATGGTAGCTTCATAACTGGTCTTTTCTTCAGTCTACCATCTCCTTTTAAAATTACTCAGCACTCTAACGCCAGCCCTTCCCAGCTTAAAACATTTCATCAGCTTCCCACTTTCTTTGAGTGGTAGAAAGAAAATCAAGAGATTCTGATGCAATGGAAGCCAAAGGAAGAGAGAGTTTCAAAAAAAATTGGGCAATTCTATTGAAAGTTTCTGAGAGGCCAAGTAGGATGCAGGTTAAAAATGTATACTGGAATTAAGGGCATGAGGATCATTGATGGCTTTAAAAGAGCAGTTTGGTGAGGAAAGAAGTTGGTAGGAGTGAATATGAAGACAACAAGGATAGACAACTCTTTTATGAACTTTGACTGTAAGAGGAAGAGAAAAACTGGAAAGCAGCTGGAAATTAAATGGGGTCAAAGAAAAGATCTTTTCTTTTTTTCTTTTTTTTTTTAATGTTAGGTGAACTAGAGCATAAATGCTCATGTGAGTCAATGAAAGGAAGAGACTGGTAATAAAGGAGAAAGAGGGGTAATTAATAATGTAAAGTTTGAAAAGGAGGTAGGAAATTGAGACCATAAGACAGTTGAAGGGACTGAACCTTAAAGAGAGCTGGAGAAGTATGTCCTTTCATCGGAACTGGAAGAGAGGTTAGGTGCATTTGCAGGTAAATTTAAAGCTTTGGTGTTAGAAGGTTGAGGTAATTCTGATCTAGTGGCTTTTACTTGCACTATGAAATAAGGATATGACATCAATTGCTAAGAAGAGCAAAAACAGGGAGAGATTTGAGGATAATCAAAAAGATTTGAAACAGTCTTTGTGAAAAAATAAGCTGACCTCAGAAAATATCAGTCATCAGGCAGGGTTGATGGCCCAGGGAGATAGGTAATGATCATGAATTCATAGTAATACCAACCTGTGCTCATGAGAGTCTCCCTGTTTCACCAGGTATAGGCAGAGAAAGTAAATCACTGAGTTCATCCAAGATTGGGGTGGCTTCAGAAGGGTATAACAAAAATCAAAGAGGAGCAAAAGATTTTAGGGTACTGAAAAAAATTACCAAATGATGAAATACAGAAACTATACTAGATGGGAAGGAAATGAGAACATAAAAGGCTAATGTATAGGGAGAAAATAAAGGGAATGGACTGAAGGCCAGATAAAGAACAGTCAGAATGGGAATACTTAAACAACTAAGCTAAAATATAGGAACTGGTGTTTGGAAAGCAGGATGCCTAAATCAAGAATTTTGTAGATGCAGCAATTTCATCTGATAACAAGAACTACAGAAGTGGATAGCTGGTGATAGAATGGAGAAAACACTGAGGAAAAAGATCTTTGTACTGAAAGACCAGGTGACAAAGAGGTTATCCATACAGATGCTAAAGTTATGTAGGATTAGAGAGAAGATTGGGATGTGGGTGCCAAGTTCAGTGACAGAAAGTTGGTAGATGGTGTTAATGAACCATAATTAGGACCATCTACCAACTTTCTGTCACTGATATGCCAAAAAGTTGTCTTGAAGCCCACTGTCTTCTGCAATCTATTTTCTTTCCCATTATTCTACGACACCTTATTCTCAAAGATTATGAAATATGTCCACACAGTTAAATCTGGCTTTACTCTATACTCATTCCCTAGGTGCTCTCTGCTGAAATTAGTACTGGTAGCTAATTATCCCTCCATCTTGAACCTCTTTCTACTACGATTTCCATTGTGTACAATATTTCTTGTCTTTCTTAATGTTCCCTTTCTTATTCATTTTCTGCATTTTAAGTATCCAACTATGACTTCTCCCCAAAGTACAGTTCTTGACCCTGTTTCTTCTTTAACACATTCTTCCTTTGTAAATCAACCATACTTCAATAAAAAAATAAAATTTAAAAAAGGCATTCTTCCTTAAAGAGTGCACCAAGGTAATAGTTCAAAGCTTCAACTATTACCTTCAACTATCTCTTCTGCAATGATGACTCTCACGTTATATCCTTTTATTCTATCCCCTAATATTGACCTCAATTCCGTATTTGTGATGTCTGACCAAACATTTTCACTTTTAATACCATTACTTTAAAGTTAAAATTACTCTGTACTGAAAACTACTACTCTATCTTACCATCCAGTCATGTGTCAGCACTACTGTTTTCCAGGTCACTTAGGTCTTAAATCACCTCGTAATCTCTATCTTTACCACCCTCTTTATTCACCTTTAATTCACCCATAGTACTTTGTATAGATGCTTACAAAGGATAAACATTCAATAAATGTATACTGAATGAATCACCAAGTCTATAAATTTTTTTTTTCTTTTTTACAGCTCTTACTCATATTCTCTTTCTTCACCTTTGCCACTTCTACTTGCTAGATCAGACCTGCATCACCTTGTATCTAGTCCTCATTATCTCATTCCTGTGTTTGGCTCTGACTTTTAAACTCATTTTTCTGACTGTGGCCATTATCATTATGTATCTCTGGCAGATTAAATCATTGTTTTCATCCTGTTACCTCCTTGCTCAAAGTTTCAGTAATTCATCATTGCCAATTCAGCCTGACATGAAAATCATCTACAATCTAGCCCCAACCAATCTCTACAATAGTACCACCTAGAACATCTCAGCATAAAATCTCTGGTCCTACCAGAAAGGTCTCTACTATTCTGGATTGTCTCATGTACAATATTTACTCTAAGCATTCTTTAAGGTTTTTTTTTCTTCTCTAACAATTTAAAACATAGTTATAAACTGAGGATCAATCCATCTTCTCCATGAAATATCTGCTAGTCACTCAAACTCATATTAATTTCTTCCAAGTTGGAATCCCTAAAGCACTCTCATTGGTGCCACTAATGCTAGGAGTTACATAATGCCTTCTATAAAGCCTTTGATCTATTAGTTAATTTTAAAAAATTAGTAAAGTATTTTTTTCCTCAGTGAGCTTGAAACCCATTATGGTCAGAGACTATATCATTTATTTTGTAACTGTTCTTCCAATACCAAGCACAGTAGGCCCTCAAAAAATTATATAAAAAATAAGGCAGCTCTTTCAAATATTTCAAATATATTGAAATGTCTCAATACCTTTAATGTTTAGTCTCATTTAGTTTATGTACTTCATTTGTCAGTAACACCTGGCTAACACATTAGAAGCTTCAACAGAGCAGAACACACGCTTTTATAATTAATTATTTGCATGGGGCAAACACATTTTAATTGGCATATTAGTTAAACAAATCACACAGAATTCTGATACTTCATTCACATACTTTATTACATGGCCCCTATATTTCCGCTTTATAAAAACATTTATATTGCACAAACTCTTCAAATCTAATCATGGATTTTTCCTCTCTTCTTCATTTCCCCTCCAAAAAAGGGAAGGAAAATACAGTTTCTTCTATGTCAGTATATCAGTAGAGATTCATACAATCTACCAGAGACCATAAATTCCTTAAGGGTAGGTTATTCTGTTCATATCTATATTCTCTACACCTAATAGAGCAACTGGCACACTGTAGACAATATTGGCTGAATTGAATCCTACAAACTCTGATTTTAAAAAAGTCTGTGATTTCCTAGTAACAAATGGAATGAGTTCTAAAAATTAAACTGAAATGCAGAATGCTAAGGAAAGAAGTGATAAATCAGGGTGAAATTCATACTTCTTCAATCAATATATATATTTTTCAGCTATAGAAGAGATCTTCCACTTAACATACTAAAACCCTATAAAGATTCTGTTTTCTTAAAGATCATATTCTGTTAGTTAAGGTTAGAACTAAAACTAAAACCGGACTTTGCATCCCATGCTCTGGTTAGGTCACTTAAAAAGAAGAGTAATCAACATGCTAATTACTTTAAACCAACTAGGATGTGAACTGAGAAACTACACTGGAAAACTAATACAGTTTAAGGCTTTAAAAGAGAACACAGGAATACATTATAAAGATTATGGGCTTCTAATCCTGGCTCTTCCAATTATTAGTTGATTGACTTTGGTAAATTTACTTAACCTCTTTGAATCTTTCTTCATTTGTAAAGGTTTGCTATAACTGGTTGGGATTCTAATAAGCTCCCAATATAAGCTAGATATCATCTTCCACAAAAATATATAATTGGTGTTCAAGAACAAGTAAATGAATCAGATAATCTTTTGAAAATGTGAGAAATTTAATAAAAGATACATTAAACATACTTATAATATTATATAACTTCTGACATTTTTGACTATTCTAATTTTGAGTGAAGCATTTACAGATTAGATATGGAATGATAAAAATTTTGCAGGTTACTGAACATTTCGTAGATAATTTTGCAAAATTTTCAACTGCTAAGAGACTTTCTTCCATCTTACTCTCTCTGATTCAACATTATGTACATACATGACATACACAAGTACATAATGTAATAATATATATGATAATATTTACCATATAATATTATATACATAATAGATATGTTATTGTAAACAGTTGTCATTAACTCTAACCCTAATAAACAGTCCAACAAGGTAGGTATTGCCATTCCTATTTTATAGTTGAGAAAATGAAGATTTAGTAATATTAAATAACTTATTCAGAGACATGCTTTCTTGGGCAATCCCATGCATTTTCTTGTATTTACTTTAGCATAACCCTAATATAACAGGGTCCCAAAAATTCATGAATAAACTGAGAGATTAATGAGAAATAGATTTCAGTTAGCCTTATGGTATGTGTGTCTTTCTCTCTCTCTGCCTCTCGTACACGTACACGTACACACACACACACACACACAAATCACAAAAGCTAAGATAATAACACACTGTACAAAACTAAATGCACACTGAACTGACAATGAAACATTATCTATCTAACCAAACCAAGCCCCCTGCTGAGGACACCCATTTTAGCTCCCTATTTAAGAACAAAGGCAGATAGAAGCCAACGGTCTATCACTCTCTATTTTCAGCTCTGACCCTGCCTGAGTTTCAGATTCAAATATCTCACTGATTGCTTTCTTGGTGTGTTCCTCACCTCAACTAATTTACCAATATCTACCCAGAAAATTGGCATCATAATTGATCCACTTTTCTTCATGCCAGTTCACTGACAAGGTCTGCCTATTTTCCTTTCTATATTTCTCTGAATCCAACCCTTGCTCTACATTAGCTAGTGCAGGCTCTCTGAATATCTGAAAGGACAACTGAAATAGAATCCTTATATGCCTGACCCCTCACCCCCAAATCCACACTGCCATCAGTTACCTAAAACGACACCTGACCATGACAGTTCTTTTCTTAAAATCCTCTGAAGGCTCTCCAACAGATGAAGTCTAATCTTTTCAGCAAACCCTTAAGAGCTCTCTATTTATCCCACTTATTACTAGTAATAAGTCATACTGCTGTTTTTTTTAATCAATTCCCTCTTCCTGGCATAGCCTGCATTCATCTTTAATTGGATAGCTGATACTTCCATTCTCCAACTCAGCCACTCCAGAAACCTTTCCTACAATTCCCTTTCTGTATGCCCTCACAGCATCATCCTGTACATAACACTATTAAAAAGTGTATTACATCATATCCACCTCCAGACTTAAGGTTTTTCATGGGCATGGCCCATATCCTACTCTTTAGTCAGCCTCTCAATTTAGCACAGTCTGTCACATAGCAGGCACTCAGTGAACGTTTTTTAACCAAATGTTTGAACGATACAGATAATAAGTGGTGACGCAGCATATGAACCTAGGTCTCTGTAACTCTACCTTGTTTCTGTAACTCTACCAAGGTCTTTGTAACTCTACTGTACCATTCTGACTCCTGCTTTGCTCTTTGCATATGAAGTCCAAATCTAAATAAACTTAATGTTTACTGTCACAAATATCTTCCAGATTTTTCCTTTGTATTATAAGATTAAATTTGGGTTTTACATTTTATGCACTGATAAGAGATACTTTTTAAACAATAAACATTCTGTATCACATTACTGAAAAACTTTACAGCAGGAAAGAAGTAACTCAAGAAAAATTCAAGTACCTACAGAAAATAATAAAATCATATAGTCATTTTAAACTTATGAAAAAAATGATTTTATACCATCAAAATATAAGAAAATATAAGAAATATAAGAAAATGAAGCTTCCAATAAACTAAAGAGATGACATTAATCCAACTATTTGCAAAAGTATATTTGGACATCATGCAGATTGTTACTTATAAAAAAGAATAGAATCAAATATGCAATCAATAACCAAAGTAAATGTCAAATTGTTTCAGAAAAGCATCTTGTAAATGTCTTAAGTATGTGATTTAAAATCGAGGATTTGAAGAAATAAATGCATTCAAAAATGATAAAAAATAATGCATAAACCAATGAGTTAATGAACTCCAGATAACTGATGAATGTAACTAAAACAGAATTCAACTTGTAATGTTTTAAAAATATAGATAGCCAAAAGAAGTAGAAACTGGATAACAGAGTTAAATTACACAATACACAAAAAGTAAGGTTCTTACTCTGTCTAATTTCTGATATTGAAAAAGAATGCAATCCTGAAACAAATTGTGTTAAATTAGGGTAAATCAGATGTTATAAAATATCCAGGTACTAAAAGAAGATAGAAGAAATGAACAATCATTAAAGACTAATTCTATTTTTGCATATCTATACAGGGCACTACCTCTGCCTTCCCCTTCAACTTCCACCAAAAATAAGCCAACAAAAAACATACATGCACAAAAGCTGGCTCTTGTTAAGATCTGAAATACAATGGTTCTTTCTTGGCAGTTCTTCCATATGGTTTTAGCTCAACACTTTTGGTGACCATTTCTCTTTAGAATATTATGCATACTTTTTTTAAAGTGTTTATTACAATTAGGTTTTATAGCTACTTGTAACTACCTACTTCCTGGGCTAAAATTTGTACAGAAGTAAAGTTGTATCCTTACGATAATAATAATAGCTAACATTTAAATAATGCTTTTCTATTTTTCCTATACTAAGTATTTTAGTATATTCATTCTTTTAATCCTTAAAATACCTCTAGGTGCTCTTATTTACAGACTGGAAACCAGGTCACTTGGCCTCACAAATAGTAACTAGCAACGCTAGCATTAAACCTAGTGAGCCCGATTTTCTTCAATCATGAATGCTTTTCCATGATTTTTATATCTCCATTTCCATGCCTTCTTCTTCACATTTTCCTTCTGCAGGGACTCGTTAACTTTCTTCTCGCCGCTTATTATATACCCACAAACCATGGAGAGTACAACTTAAAATATTCTACCTTAGCAAACAATTTTGTTCCAGTTTTATTTCTTCTTGATTAATATGAGCTTTAAAAAACCACTGAGTTAGTGATAAACTATTGTCTAAATTTACAAATAAGTGTCTAAGAAATACTAGAATCTCCCCCTGACAAATGTAGTTCCTCTACATAAACATCCAATTCGAGACGACATTCTCATTACACCTGCTTCGAATATGCTGTTCGAAGGGATTAACTTTACATGATAATTTCTCTATCTTCACTTTTATCTTCAAATAAAGCTATTATTCGAAATTTAAAAAAAATCGATTCCCTTATTCCAGAACAATTTTTCGGTTTCTATATTCATATACTCTTATTAATTACACAAAAATATGTCCTTTCCTTCTCACTAACTCTCTTAAATTACAGCTATTTTCCCTGAAGGTCCAGCGCCACCTGAGCTGCACTTGCTAATCCGCGCGGATTGCTGCGTGTTTTTCTGAGAGTGCGCGAGAATCTTCCAGAAGATTTTGCTCACACAGGCGCGCCGGCCATGTTGATTTTCCTCTCCCGTGGAGATCTACTCTGTCAGCCTATGAAACTTCAGACGCTGGAGTCCTGCGGAGCCAGGGCAGAGGCTGACTGCGTCAGGCTCTGAAGAGGTTTTACGTTTCCGACAGGGATGTGCTCTAAGGGCTCTAAGTGCCAAACTGCCGCGAACTTCCCCTGGAGTGCTCACCCAGCGGGATCAAAGGCATCTGAATTGCAGAACGTCAGGAAACGACGGCCGACTCGACATCCTGCTAAGAGACGGGCGAGGTGCGGCCATGTCGAGGGAGATTCGAAACCGGTACTTACCAGTGCGAGGCGTTGCCTGACTTTTCCTCTGTAGGTTTCAGGAAGACCCTCTGTAGGTTATTGGACATTTTAGAGGAGTGGAAGGGACCAGTACATCCAGGAAAGGGGGCAGTGTCGGGGCCGAGGTCCTCCAAGTGGCGAGAACCAGAGCGAGAGAATGTAGGGATGGAGTTGCCCCGTAGCAGCTCAGAGAGGTTACAAGCTGAAAGGAGAGCGACGGCGGGCTCTCGAGAGGGCGTATCCTCAGGCTTCGGATGGAGGCGGCGCAGCCACCAGAAACCGGAAGAATCGAAGAGGCTGACGGGGCGGGTCCGTCCCTAACCTCTGAGAAAACAGCCCTGAGTCTCCGCCTCAGCGCCTAGGACATCGCTCCAGAGTCACCGGGAATCAGCGCGGGAGGCGTGGCCTTAATGGTGCCGCCCCTATCGGTGCCGGGTCAGTGGTGAAGACCAAGCCAGACGGGCTCGGCCGACCCCGCCCACCGAGGCCGCCAGCGAGAGCAAAGCTCAGCCTAGCAGCTTCCGGTATCGCCACATCCGGTCGCCAAGGTGAATGGCTCGCTAACGCCCCGCCCTTATTCTGCGATCCAATCGCAGGTGATGTTTGCTGTCTCTTCTTCCGGATCAAGTAACGAATCGCCAAAGAAAATTCTCCAGATACCTACGCAAAATAAAATGTTTCCGGGGTCAATCGCAAAGTTTCTGCCTTTGTATTCGCCGCTAGTGTAAGTTTCCTCTCCCGCCAGTGCTTTAAAAGACATCGGAGCGCTCTTTTGAAGCCATATGCACTCCTGGCGTGAGAAAATTTTAGACGCCTGCCTGTGGCAAGCGCCTGTATTATTGCTACTTCCTGAGGGTTTCTTGGTTTTTTTCCTTTCTTGAAGCTTTGCCTCGAGATTTAACCTAATCTCTCTCTCCACCCCACCATTAATTCTCTCTCGAAATTACTTATTGTCATAGTTAACTACTTGATTCTCTAAAAGTTTAATTCCCCATATAGACTTACTTTTTGGCATCTTTATTTGGATCTCCAGAGAAAAACTTTGCAGAAGTCTCTTGATTCCCGCTGTTAAAATCTCTTATCTGAGGAACAGGTTAAGTCTCTGGCTTCAGCTGGGACTAGAAGGAAGTTGTGGGAGGAGTGGTTTAGGAGATCCAGTTTTATCAGCTAGAGGCAGTAAAAATGTAAACTGACTCAAATTTAGGAGATTGATGTATGGTAGCCAAGTTAAAAGGTTTATTTTGGTTTTTTAAAAATGCTGGGTACTCATTCTCCTAACTCCTTAATCAGCTAGTACTGATGAAAGATCTTGATGTTCTGATACAGAACGTAATACTTTTTAACTACTGTTCATTCTTTGTTAAAGGTTAATTTTAGCGATGTCGAATCCTGTGTGTGTAACTGGCATTTATCTTTCAGTCAAATATTTCCCATACTAAAGAGGGGGCAGAGTGGTGAGCCCTTAATACTGTCTTGGTTCTGATCATTATCCTATCTGTGAAAGCAAAACTACTTGAACGAGTTGCCTATTCTTGGCTTGTTACATTTTCTCACCATTCATTTCTTAACTTTGCAGTTTGGCTTCTCCTCATATCCAACAGCACTTCTAATAAATGAAACTCATTGTCACAGATTGGGTTCCCTGGGAAGCAGACTCTTGAGATGGACTTTGGTGTGCCTGAAGTTTATTAGGGATCAGTATCTGTAGAAGGGAAGAAAAGGGAGCAAAACTCGGCAGAGGGAGACGTTGGGTTGTGACGCCCAGTCTCAACAAAGGCCTTAGACTATCCCACACAGAGCTCTAAAATTAAGATGATCTTTTTTTTTTTTTTTTAAGATGAACTTCTGAAGTTTTCCCCAGTAGGATGCAGGCTTTGCCAAGGAAGGATGCATGACCTTAGGCAAGGATGATCTCCTTAGCCAAAGTAATTCCTCAAGGTGGCTGATAGCTGAGGCGTGTCTGCTGGCAGCACTCCAGTAACTGGCAGAATAAGACCTTCATTTTGCAAGGGAGGTCTGGGAGATGCATCAGAGTGTCCACTGTACTCATTAAACCACTCATTTAGCTGTTTCAATTGGTACTATTTATCACAAATAGTATAAAGATTTGTTCAAATCTTTATTCTGCAGCGCTGTTAATTAATTCTTCTTGATGCCATTGGTAATATACTTTCTTGGGTTTCCTCCTACATTTTTATGTACTCTTTTTCAGTTTCTTTTGAAGGTTTATCCCTCACTTGGCCATTAAACAGAAGAGTTCCTTAAATCTTGATGATTGATCCTCTTATTTTCTCAAACTATCCTGTCTCTTCAAGCGATTTCAACCATGCCTGTGGTTTCAATGACCACCTCTAGCCATTTTTATACTAGCCAAACACATAATACTACATGCCAAGTACTATTCTAAGTGCTTTACAAATATTAACTTGTTTACTCTTAACAAGTAGTAAAAAATATTACATTCAGATGAAGAAACTGATGCACAGAGAATAGCATAACAGCAGAGATAAAGGGATGAGAGACCAAAAAGAAATTAGAGCATATTAAAATATAGCTCTTGTTAGCTAAAAGAGTGACAAATTTAAGCAAAAACTGACAGAAATGAATAGATTAATGAGTCAACAAATGTAGAGGATTATTTTACACACATACATCTCTGAGAAATTAATAGTTGAAGCAGAGAAAAGATAGGCATAGATATCAAAATTTTAAACAATACAGTAAACCAGGTTGAGACATCAGATGGTAAATAATCCACTTATTGGATAGTTCACATTATTTTTGAGCACATATAAAATATGTATAAAAATAATGTGATAGGCTACAAAGGAAGCTCTACTAGTGCTGAAGGATTAATTCTATATATACTATGTTTTCCAACCAAAAATTGATTAAAATTAGCTATCCAGATAATTAAGAATAGCTTTAAGACATATTTAGAAACTGAATAACCTATTACTAAATTACCCTTGGGTTAAAGATGAAATCATAATGGAAATTAAGTGATTTAAACACATTTGTCATAAAATAAGAATGTTTAAACACACATGAGTTAAGCATCCAATTTGGAAGTATTTTAAAAAGCAAGAGAGAATACCAAAGGAAAAAAGAGTAAGTAAGTGAAGTATATAACAACAAAAATAATGCAGTAAATTAACAAAGCCATAAGCTGATTCTTTGATAAAATCAATAATAGAGATAGACCTTTAGTGAGATTAATCAAGCAAAAAAAGAGGAAAGATGCAAGTAAGCAAAATACAGGATGAAATGGTTAAATAACTATAAATACAGCAGAGATTTTTCTTTGCAAGTATTATACATAACAATTATAATACAACATTTGCTGAATCCTGCTACGATGATGAACTACTATGGGCTACTGGTTCCTTTCTCTAAATTATAAAAGGGAAACATATATTCTAAGAACTAAGAGAAATTTTAAAAACTCCTAAGGGAGCTGAAGCCTGTCTTAAAATGAATGTGTAGGGAAGAAAGTAGCTGCAGTCCAAGCACAGAAAACAGGGAAAGAATAGGTCGGGAAAAGACAGGTTTAAGTTATTTCTGTTGTCTCTCTCCCACATTGCCCTGGGATTATCAATGTCTGTCCACTCAGAAGAAAGTTAAGGAATAGTACAGATTTGTTATTTTTCTTTTTAATCTCCAATTATTTTCACTTTTTAAAAATCTCTTTTGTTCTCTTCCTCACACATACAGCATGCTGGGAGTGGGAGGTGGGCAGGCTGGCAGGAAGAGCATGCCCTTCCACAGTAAATTTCAGGTTTTTCACAAGGCAAAGTGCCATGTTTACTATAGTATTTATGTATTTATTAGTCATTTAACATGTTAAAAACTGTACTTACATTTTTATTTAGTCCTTGTCTTTTGTTTAGTATGTCAGAATTTTTTGGTGTTGTGCTCATAACCTCATTGTCCCTTGAGTAAAATGGGGTTTTATTGCATAATTTTGCATAGTGTGGTGATTTTTAGGAATGTATATGTCATGTTATATCAGAACTGACTACAAGAATAGTCAAAAACTTTTTAAAGTCACTTCTGGACAAGACAGAGTAACAGGGACTGGATTTACCCTCCTACCTGAAGCAATGACAATAACAACAACCAGACAAGAATGCATGAAACAACACTTTTCAAGACAATCAAATAATGAACAATGTCTTAGCTTGGGCTGCCATAACAAAGTACCATAAAATGAGTGGCTTATAAAAAACAGAAATTTATTTCTCACAGTTCTGGAGGCTGGAAGTCTAAGATCAGGGTGCCAGTGTGGTCAGATTCTGCTGAGGGCCCTCTTCTGAGTTGCAGACTATCAACTTCTCATTGTATCCTCACATAAAAGAAAACAGAAAGGAAACAAGCTCTCTCTTGACTCTTATAAGGGCACTAATCGTTCATGAGGACTCCACTCGCATGCCTTCTCCTAATTACTTCCCAAAAGCCCATCTCCAAATATCATCACATGGGGGTGGGTAGGGTTTCAACATACAAATTTAGGAGGATGCAAAAATTCCCATCAGACAGTGATCCCTGAAAGATGGGAAACAAATGAGGTAAATCTTACAAATGCGTCAGATTACTGCTTTGAGAGAGTTTCCATACTACAGCTCAGGGAGGGAAAACTGAGGAAGAACATGTCAGCCTAGCTGAGTTGTGAAGATGGAGTTGATGGTCCAGGATACAAGGCAGCTACAGTTGATAAGATAGACTACTAGAGGAAATAATTGCATTGAAGAAGAATCCCAGAGATCTGTACAGTCCCTCTTGAGTATTCAGCAGAGAAATTATAAGCACATAACTGTAAGGAAACAATCCAAAACTGGGGAAAGAACCATCCAAAAGGAATAGAGGGAAACAGTATCTAACACACACACAGGGCTGGAATCAGTACTCGTTCTCACATCTGGACTGGAAAAATTCATACTTCATGGGTGCTGTATATAGTATCTCTACACTCCAGATCCACCTAATGCACCACACAAACAAGACCTGAAAGTATCAAACTGTTTCCAAGAAAGATAACTGTATCCCAGAGCAAAACTCAAGAAAATGTTTAGCAATATAAAAATATCCAACACTCAATAAGGTAATAGTGACAATGTTAGGATCCAATTCAAGATTATCAGGCATACAAAGAGGTACTAAAATATGATCCATAATGAAAATCATCAATCAAGCAAAACTAGATGTAAGATGTTAGCTCCTAGGTATGGTTTTCTTTGTATTTATCTTATTTAGGATTTATACGCCTTCTTTAATCTGTATTTTGATAATTTAATTTTCAAAAATTGCTCACCAGTATTTCTTCAAATATTGCTTATCAATCCCCCCTCCCCTCTCTCTCCCACACACCTTACTGTATCCAATTACACATATGTTAGACCATTTATCAATATCTCATATGTCTCTTATGTTCTATTCAATGTTTCCTATCTTTTTTTCTGTGTGCTTGATTCTGGATATTACCCTGAACTCTTTCTCAAGTATATTGCCTACCTCAACTTCATTTAGTTCTTTTTTTGGGTTTTATCTTGTTCCTTCATTTTGAACATGTTCCTTTGTAGCCTCATTTTGCCTAACTTGCTGTTTTTATTTCTATTTATCTGGAAGGTTGGTTAAGTTTCCCAACTTAAGAGAAGTGGCCTTTTGTAGGAGAGTCCTATGTGTCCTAGCAGCACACTCCCCTCTTGTCACCAGTGCTCTATACTCTAGGGATACCCCTCATGTGGGTTGCATGTTTCCTTCTGTTGTTGCAGGATGATTTCTATGAGTGGTCTGGTAGGCTTGGTTGGTTGTCTTGTGGAGAGGCTGCTGGCCACTGGTTGGTGGGGCCAGGTCAAGAGGTGGCTGGCTGTGGAATCCCGGTGGGCCCCTGGTCTAGTCCTCACTCAATAGTTACTGAAGTCAGGGTCCAGGAGACTCTGGGGTGCTGCCCAACAACAGGTGGGTGAAGCCAGGTCCTGAGGCTAGTGCTGGCTAGGAATAAACCTACCTAAGGCAGTAGAAGACCTGTACTCAGAAAACTATAAGACACTGGTAAAAGAAATGAAAGATGACACAAACAGATGGAAAGATATGCCATATTCCTGATTTAGAAGAATACATAATGTTAAAATGACCATACTACCCAAGGCAATATATAAATTTAATGTGATACCAATTAAAATACCAATGACATTTTTTACAGATCTAGACCAAAAATTCTAAAATTTGTATGGAAACACAAAAGACCCTGAATAGCTAAAACAATATTAAGAAAGAAGGACAGAGCTGGAGGTATCACACTTCCTGACTTCAGACTATACTACAAAGCTACAGGAATCAAAACAGTATATATTGGTACAAAAACAGACACATATATCAATGGAACAGAATACAGAGCCAGAAATAAAACACACATGGTCAATTAATAGAAAAAGGAGGCAAGAATATACAGTGGGGAAAAGGCAATCTTTGCAATAAGTGGTGCCAGGAAAACTGGACTGCTACATGTAAAAAAAATGAAATTAAAAATAAAATTTTTCTGGGCTTCCCTGGTGGCACAGTGGTTGAGAGTCTGCCTGCCGATGCAGGGGACACGGGTTCATGCCCTGGTCCGGGAAGATCCCACATGCTGTGGAGCAGCTGGACCTGTGAGCCATGGCTGCTGAGCCTGCACATCCGGAGCCTGTGCTCCACAACAGGAGAGGCCATGACAGTGAGAGGCCCACGTACACCAAGAAAGAAAAAAGAAAGAAAAATTTTCTGGAACTTGCCTGGTCATCCAGTGGTTAAGACTCCACACTCCCAATGCAGGGGCCCTGGGTTTGATCCATGGTTGGGGAACTATATCCCACATGCCACAACTAAAATGATCTCACATGCTGCAACTAAAAAGATCCCACATACTACAACTAAAACCTCGTGCAGCCAGATAAATCAATCAATCAATTTTTTTAAAAAAGAAATTTTCTCACAGAATATACAAAGATAAGCTCAAAATGGATTAAAGACCTAAATGGAAGACTGGAAACCATTAAACTAATAGAAGAAAACATAAGTAGTAATCTCTTTGACATCAGTCTTAGTAACTTTTTTTGCTATGTATCCTCAGGAAAACAGGGAAAACAGAAGCAAAAATAAACAAATGGGACTACATCAAACTAAAAAGCTTATGCACAGTGAAGGAAACAGTCAACAAAATGAAAAGTCTACCTACTGAACAAGAGAAGATATTTCCAAACCATATATCTGATAAGGGCTTAATATTAAAAAAATATATAGGAAGAACTCATGCAGCTTAATATCAAAAAACAAACAAACCAATTATAAAATGAGCAGAAGACCTGAATAGACATTTTTTCCAAAGAAGACATACAGAGGGCCCACAGGCACCTGAACAGATGCTAAACATCACTAATCACCAGGGAAACACAAAACCACAATGAGATTTCACCTCACAGTCATTAGAATGGCTAGTATCAAAAAAAAACTACAAATAACAAGGGTTGGAGAGGTTGTGGAGAAACAGTAACCCTCATATACTGTTGGATGGAATATAAAATGGTACAGCCACTTTGAAGAACAGTATGGAGATTCCTCGGAAAACTAAAAATAGAACTACCATATGACACAGCAATTCCACTCCTGGGTATTTATCCAAAGAATGTGAAAACACTAACTTGGGTAATTCCCTGATGTTCCAGTGGTTAGCACTCAGCACTTTCACTCCCATGGCCCAGGTTCAGTCCCAGGTTGAGGAACTAAGATCCTGCAAGCTGAGTGGTGCCGTAAAAAAAAAAAAAAAAACAAGAAAAAAGCCCACTAATTTGAAAAGATACATGCACCCATATGTTCATTGCAATATTATTTACAACAGCCAAGATATGGAAGCAACCTAAGTGTCCATCAACATATGAATGGATAGAGAGACGAGGGGAAGATGGTGGAGGAGTAAGACGACGAGATCACCTTCCTCCCCACAGATACACCAGAAATACATCTACACGTGGAACAACTCCTACAGAACACCGACTGAAGGCTGGCAGAAGACCTCAGACTTCCCAAAAGGCAAGAAACTCCCCATGTACCTGGGTAGGGCAAAAGAAAAAAAAGAATAAACAGAGACAAAAGGATAGGGATGGGACCTGCACAAGTGGGAGGGATCTGTGAAGGAGGAAATGTTTCCACACACTAGGAAGCCGCTTCACAGGTGGAGGCTTCGGGTGGCGGAGGGGGAAAGCTTCAGAGCCGCGGAGGAGAGCGCAGCCACAGGGGTGCAGAGGGCAAACTGGGGAGATTCCCGCACAGAGGATCGGTGCCGACTGGCACTCACCAGCCCGAGAGGCTTGTCTGCTCACCAGCCGGGGCGGGCGGGACTGGGAGCTGAGGATTGGGCTACGGTCTGAGCGCAGGGAGAGGACTGGGGTTGGCGGCATGAACACAGCCTGCAGGGGGTTAGTGCACCACGGCTAGCAGGAGGGAGTCCGGGGAAAAGTCTGGACCTGCCGAAGAGGCAACAGACTTTTTATTTCCTCTTTGTTTCCTGGTGCAAGAGAGGAGGGGATTAAGAGCGCCGCTTAAAGGAGCTCCAGAGACAGGCGCGAGCCGCAGCTAACAGCGCGGACCCCAGAGACGGGCATGAGATGCTAGGCTGCTGCTACCGCCACCAAGAAGCCTGTGTGCAACCGCAGGTCACTATCCACACCCCACTTCTGGGAAGCCTATGCAGTCAGCCACTGCCAGGGTGTGGGGATACAGGGACAATTTCCCCGGGAGAACACACGGCGCACCTCAGGCTGGTGCAACGTCACGCCGGCCTCTGCCGCTGCAGGCCCGCCCCACACTCCGTGCCCCGCCCTCCCCCACGGCCTGAGTGAGCCAGAGCCCCCGAATCAGTGGCTCCTTTAACCCAGTCCTGTCTGAGCGATAAACAGACGCCCTCTGGCGACCTACACACAGAGACGGGGCCAAATCCAAAGCTGAGCCCCTGCGAGCTGTGAGAACAAAGAAGAGAAAGGGAAATCTCTCCCAGCAGCATCAGAAGCAGCGGATTAAAGCTCCACAATCAACTTGATGTACCCTGCATCTGTGGAATACATGAATAGACAACGAATCATCCCAAATTGAGGAGGTGGACTTTGAGAGCAAGATTTATGATTTTTTCCCCTTTTCTTCTTTTTGTGAGTGTGTATGTGTATGCTTCTGTGTGAGATTTTGTCTGCATAGCTTTGCTTCCACCATTTCTCGTAGGGTTCTATCCGTCCTTTTTTTTTTCTTAAAAATTAATTTTTATTTTAATAACTTTATTATCTTTTATCTTACTTTATTTTATTTTACTTTATCTTCTTTCTTTCTTTCTTTCTTTTCTCCTTCCTTCCCTCCTTCCCTCCATCCTGCCTCCATCCCTCCATCTCTCCCTCCCTCCTTTCTTTCTTTCATTCCATCTTTCTTTCTTTCTACTTCTACTAATTCTTTCTAATTTTTCTCCCTTTATTCTGAGCCACGTGGATGAAAGACTCATGGTGCTGCAGCCAGGAGTCAGTGCTGTGCCTCTGAGGTGGGAGAGCCAACTTCAAGACACTGGTCCACAAGAGACCTCCCAACTCCACATAATATCAAATGGCTAAAATCTCCCAGAGATCTCCATCTCAATGCCAGCACCCAACTTCACTCAATGACCAGCAAGCTACAGTGCTGGACACCCTATGCCAAACAACTAACAAGACAGGAACACAGCCCCACCCATTAGCATAGAGGCTGCATAAAATCATAATAAGTCCACAGACACCCCAAAACACACCACCAGACGTGGACTTGCCCACCAGAAAGACAAGATCCAACCTCATCCACCAGAACACAGGCACTAGTCCCCTCCACCAGGAAGCCTACACAACCTACTGAACCAACTTTAGCCACTGGGGACAGACACCAAAAAAAAACAGGAGCTATGAACCTGCAGCCTGCAAAAAGGAGACCCCAAACACAGTAAGTTAAGTAAAATGAGAAGACAGAAAAACACACAGCAGATGAAGGAGCAGGATAAAAACCCATCAGACCTAACAAATGAAGAGGATAGGCAGTCTACCTGAAAATGAATTCAGAATAATGAGAGTAAAGATGATCCAAAATCTTGGAAATAGAATAGACAAAATGCAAGAAACATTTAACAAGGACCTAGAAGAAATAAAGATGAAACAAGCAATGATGAACAACACAATAAACGAAATAAAAAATACTCTAGATGGGATCAATAGCAGAATAACTGAGGCAGAAGAATGGACAAGTGACCTGGAAGATAAAATAGTGGAAATAACTACTGCAGAGCAGAATAAAGAAAAAAGAATGAGAAGAAATGAGGACAGTCTCAGAGACCTCTGGGAAAACATTAAATGCACCAACATTCGAATTATAGGGGTTCCAAAAGAAGAAGAGAAAAAGAAAGGGACTGAGAAAATATTTGAAGACATTATAGTTGAAAACTTCCCTAATATGGGAAAGAAAATAGTTAATCAAGTCCAGGAAGCACAGAAAGTCCCATATAGGATAAATCTAAGGAGAAATACACCAAGACACATATTAATCAAACTGTCAAGAATTAAATACAAAGAAAACATATTAAAAGCAGCAAGGGAAAAACAACAAATAACACACAAGGGAATCCCCATAAGGTTAACAGATGACCTTTCAGCAGAAGGTCTTCAAGCCAGAAGGGACTGGCAGGACATATTTAAAGTGATGAAGGAGAAAAACCTGCAACCAAGATTACTCCAACCAGCAAGGATCTCATTCAGATTTGATGGAGAAATTAAAACCTTTACAGAGAAGAAAAGCTGAGAGAGTTCAGCACCACCAAAACAGCTTTACAACAAATGCTAAAGGAACTTCACTAGGCAAGAAACACAAGAGAAGGAAAAGACCTAAAATAACAAAAACAAAACAACTAAGAAAATGGGAATAGGAACATACATATCGATAATTACCTTAAATGTAAATGGACTACATGTTCCCACCAAAAGACACAGATTGGCTGAATGGATACAAAAACAAGACCCATATATATGCTGTCTACAAGATACCCACTTCAGACCTAGAGACACATACAGACTGAAAGTAAGGGGATGGAAAAAGATATTCCATGCAAATGGAAACCAAAAGAACGCTGGAGTAGCAATTCTCATATCAGACAAAATAGACTTTAAAATAAAGACTATTACAAGAGACAAAGAAGGACACTACATAATTATCAAGGGATCGATCCAAGAAGAAGACATAACAATTGTAAATATTTATGCACCCAACATAGGAGCATCTCAATACATAAGGCAAATACTAACAGCCATAAAAGGGGAAATCGACAGTAACACATTCATAGTAGGGGACTTTACCACCCCACTTTCACCAATGGACAGATCATCCAAAATGAAAATAAATAAGGACACACAAGCTTTAAATGATACATTAAACAAGATGGACTTAATTGATATTTATAGGACACTCCATCCAAGAACAACAGAATACACATTTTTCTCAAGTGTTCATGGAACATTCTCCAGGATAGATCATATCTTGGGTCACAAATCAAGCCTTGGTAAATGTAAGAAAATTGAAATTGTATCAAGTATCTTTTCTGACCACAATGCTATGAGACTAGATATCAATTACAGGAAAAGATCTGTAAAAAATACAAACACATGGAGGATAAACAATACACTACTTAATAACGAAGTGATCACTGAAGAAATCAAAAAGGACATAAAAAAATACCTAGAAACAAATCACAATGGAGACACGATGACCCAAAACCTATGGGAAGCAGGAAAAGCAGTTCTAAGAGGGAAGTTTATAGCAATACAATCCTACCTTAAGGAACAGGAAACATCTCGAATAAACAACCTAACCTTGCACCTAAAGCAATTAGAGCAAGAAAAACAAAGGAAAAAACCCCCAAATTTAGCAGAAGGAAAGAAATCATAAAGATCAGATCAGAAATACATGAAAATGAAATGAAGGAAACGATAGCAAACATCAATAAAACTAAAAGCTGGTTCTTTGAGAAGATAAACAAAATAGATAAGCCATTAGCCATACTCATCAAGAGAAAAAGGGAGAAGACTCAAATCAATAGAGTTAGAAATGAAAAAGGAGAAGTAAAAACTGACACTGAAGAAATACAAAGGATCATGAGAGATTACTACAAGTAACTCTATACCAAAAAAAGGGACAAACTGGAAGATATGGACAAATTCTTAGAAATGCACAACCTGCTAAGACTGAATCAGGAAGAAATAGAAAATATGAACAGACCAATCACAAGCACTGAAATTGAAACTGTGATTAAAAATCTTCCAACAGGTCTTCCCTGGTGGCGCAGTGGTTGAGAGTCCACCTGCCAATGCAGGGGACGCAGGTTCGTACCCTGGTCCATGAAGATCCCACATGCCGCGGAGCGGCTGGGCCCGTGAGCCATGGCCGCTGAGCCTGAGCGTCCGGAGCCTGTGCTCCGCAACGGGAGAGGCCACAACTGTGAGAGGCCCACGTACCGCAAAAAAAAAAAAAAAAAAAAAAAAAAAAATCTTCCAACAAACAAAAGCCCATGACCAGACGGCTTCACAGGCGAATTCTATCAAACATTTAGAGAAGAATTAACACCTATCCTTCTCAAACTCTTCCAAAATATAGCAGAGGGGGGAACACTCTCAAACTCATTCTAAGAGGCCACCATCACCTTGATTCCAACCAGACAAGGATGTCACAAGGAAAGAAAACTACAGGCCAATATCACTGATGAACATAGAGGCAAAAATCCTCAACAAAATACTAGCAAACAGAATCCAACAGCACATTAAAAGGATCATACACCATGATCAAGTGGGGTTTATTCCAGGAATGCAAGGACTCTTCAATATACACAAATCAATCAATGTGATAAACCATATTAAAAAATTGAAGGAGAAAAACCATATGATCATCTCAATAGATGCAGAGAAAGCTTTTGACAAAATTCAACACCCATTTTGATAAAAACCCTGCATAAAATAGGCTAGAGGGAACGTTCCTCAGCATAATAAAGGCCATATATGAAAAACCCACAGCCAACATTGTCTTCAATGATGAAAAACTGAAAGCATTTCCACTAAGATCAGAAACAAGACAAGGTTGCCCACTCTCAGCACTCTTATTCAACATTGTTTTGGAAGTTTTAGCCGCAGCAATCAGAGAAGCAAAGGAAATAAAAGGAATCCAAATCTGAAAAGAAGTAAAGATGTCACTGTTTGCAGATGACATGATACTATACATAGAGAATCCTAAAGATGCTACCAGCAATCTACTAGAGCTAATCAATGAATTTGGTAAAGTAGCAGGACACGAAATTAATGCACAGAATTCTCTGGCATTCCTATACACTAATGATGAAAAATCTGAAAGTGAAATCAAGAAAACACTCCCATTTACCATTGCAACAAAAAGAATAAAATATCTAGGAATAAACCTACCTAAGGAGACAAAAGACCTCTATGCAGAAAATTATAAGACACTGATGAAAGAAATTAAAGATGATACAAATAGATGGAGAGATACACCATGTTCTTGGATTGGAAGAATCAACATTGTGAAAATGACTCTACTACCCAAAGCAATCTACAGATTCAATGCAATCCCTATTCAATTACCCCTGGCATTTTTCACAGAACTAGAACAAAACATTTCACAATTTGTATGGAAACACAAAAGACCCCGAATAGCGAAAGCAATCTTGAGAATGAAAAATGGAGCCTTAGGAATCAGGCTTCCTAACTTCAGATTGTACCACAAAGCTACAGTAATCAAGACAATATGGTACTGGCACAAAAACAGAAAGACAGATCAATGGAACAGGATAGAAAGCCCAGAGAAAAACCCACGCACATATGGTCACCTTATCTTTGATAAAGGAGGCAGGAATGTACAGTGGAGAAAAGACAGCCTCTTCAATAAGTGGTGCTGGGAACACTGGACAGGTACATGTAAAAGTATGAGATTAGATCACTCCCTAACACCATACACAAAAATAAGCTCAAAATGGATTATAGACCTAAATGTAAGGCCAGAAACTATCAAACTCTTAGAGGAAAACATAGGCAGAACACTCTATGACATAAATCACAGCAAGATCCTTTTTGACCCACCTGCTAGAGAAATGGAAATAAAACCAAAAATAAACAAATGCGACCTAATGAAACTTCAAACTTTTGCACAGCAAAGGAAACCATAAGCACGAACGAAAGACAACCCTCAGAGTGGGAGAAAATATTTGCAAATGAAGCAACTGACAAAGGATTAATCTCCAAAATTTATAAGCAGCACATGCAGCTCAATAACAAAGAAACAAACAACCCAATCCCAAAATAGGCAGATGACCTCAATAGACATTTCTCCAAAGAAGATATACAGACTGCCAACAAACATATGAAAGAATGCTCAACATCATTAATCATTAGTGAAATGTAAATCAAAACTACAATGAGATATCATCTCACACCACTCAGAATGGCTATCATCAAAAAACCTAGAAACAATAAATGCTGGAGAGGGTGTGGAGAAAAGGGAACACTCTTGCACTGCTGGTGGGAATGTAAATTGTTACAGCCACTATGGAGAACAGTATGGAGGTTCCTTAACAAACTACAAATAGAACTACCATACGACCCAGGAATCGCACTACTGGCATATACCCTGAGAAAACCATAATTCAAAAAGTGTCATGTACCAAAATGTTCATTGC
The DNA here is from genome assembly GCF_951394435.1 of Stenella coeruleoalba. Classification (NCBI taxonomy): domain Eukaryota; kingdom Metazoa; phylum Chordata; class Mammalia; order Artiodactyla; family Delphinidae; genus Stenella; species Stenella coeruleoalba. The sequence continues at coordinate 97,130,433 of NC_137169.1, forward strand.
AGCTCTATTTACTATAGCCCAGAGATGGAAACAACCTAAGTGTCCATCATCGGATAAATGGATAAAGAAGATGTGGCACATATCTACAATGGAATATTACTCAGCCATAAAAAGAAACGAAATTGAGCTATTTGTAATGAGGTGGATAGACCTAGAGTCTGTCATACAGAGTGAAGTAAGTCAGAAAGAAAAAGACAAATACCGTATGCTAACACATGTATATGGAATTTAATAAAAAAATGTCATGAAGAACGTAGGGGTAAGAGAGGAATAAAGACACAGACCTACTGGAGAATGGACTTGAGGATATGGGGAGGGGGAAGGGTGAGCTGTGACAAAGCGAGAGAGAGGCATGGACATATATACATTACCAAACGTAAGGTAGATAGCTAGTGGGAAGCAGCCGCATAGCACAGGGGGATCAGCTCGGTGACTTGTGACTGCCTGGAGGGGTGGGATAGGGAGTGTGGGAGGGAGGGAGATGCAAGAGGGAAGAGATATGGGAACATATGTATATGTATAACTGATTCACTTTGTTATAAAGCAGAAACTAACACACAATTGTAAAGCAATTATACTCTAATAAAGATGTAATAAAAAACCAAACCATATGAATGGATAAAATTATGATACACACACACAGACACACACACACACACACACAGGAATATTACTTAACCATAAAAAGTAATGAAATCTTGCCATTTGCAACAACATCAATGGCCCTACATGGTATTATGTTAAGAGAAATAAGTCAAACAAAGAAATACAAATACTGTATGATTTCACTTATATGTGGAATCTAAAAAACAAAGCAAGTGAACAAACATAACAAAACAGAAACAGAGATATAGATTCAGAAAACAAACAGGTGGTTCCCAGAGGGAGGAGAGTGGGGGCAGAAAGAAATAGGTGAAAGAGATTAAGAGGTACAAACTTTCATTACAAAATAAGTCACAGGGTGTGAAATGAACAGTATGGGGAATATAGTCAGTAAGTGTAGTATATTTGTATGGTGACATATTGTTACCAGGTTTAGTGTGGTGATAAATTTGAAATGCATAGAAATAGCAAATCACTATGTTGTGTAACAGTATCTAACATAGTGTTGTAGGTCATTTATACCTCAAACGTAAATAAACTCATAGATAAAGAGATCAGAATTGTGGTTACCAGAGGTGGGGGTTCGGGGGAGGGGGAATTGGATGAAGGTATTCAAAAGGTACAAACTTTCAGTTACAAGATAAATAAGTATTAGGGATGTAAGTTATACATGATAAATATAATGAACAGTGCTGTATGTTACATACAAAAGTTGTTAAGAGAGTAAATCCTAAGAGTTCTCACACAAGGAAAAATTTTTTTTTTCTATTTCTTTAATTTTGTATCTGTATGAGATGCTGGATGTTCACTAAATGAATTGTGATAATCATTTCATGATGTATGCAAGTCAAATCATTATGCTGTACACCTTGAATTTATACAGTGTTGTATGTCAATTATACCTCGATAAAACTGGAAGATGAAAAATTGGTGAACTTTGAATAAAACAGATTGTCCTTCACAATGTGGCTGGGCCTCATCCAATCAACTGAAGACTCCTCATGGCAAGAAGGAATGCTCCAGCCTGTTGGCCTTTGGACTTGAATTACAACATTGGCTCTCTCCTGGATATCTTGTTTGTTGGTCCGCCCTGCAGATTTTGGACTTGCCAGTCTCCATATCATGTGAGTCAATTACTTAAAATAATTCACTTTTTTGTGTATATATACATACAAGTTCTCTTAGTTCTCTGGAGAATCCTGACCAATACAAGGAGCAAACTGAAGTCATTGATTTCAGACTTTTTTTTCTAATATAGACATTTACTGCTATAAATTTCCTTTTAAGTAAAACTTTAGAGGTGTCCCATTAAATTGTTTTAAGTTAATAGACTTTATTTTTTGAACAATTTTAGGTTTATAGGAAAAACTGATTGAAAAGAACAGCGGGTTGCCATATAACCCTTTACTCTCCCCACAATTTCCCCTTTTAGTAACATCTTACATTACTGTGGTACATTTGTTATAATATATGTACCAATGATGCATTATTGTTAACTAAAGTCCGTAGTTTAAGTTACACAAGATTTTGTTTTATTTTATGTTTTTTTGGCAGTGCCACATGGCTTGCAGGATATAAGTTCCCCTACCAGGAATCGAACCTGTGCTCCCTGCAGTGGGATCGCATATTCCTAACCGCTGGACCACCAGGGAATTCCATAGTTTACATTAGGCTTTACTCTTTGTGTTGTATATTCCATGGATTTTGACAAATGTATATTGACATGTATCCATCATCACAGCATCACACAGAATAATTATTTTACTATGCTCAAAATCTCCTGTGTTCTACTCATTCATTCCTCCTTCTTTACCTACCCGCCTTCCTCCATCAAAACCCCTGGCAACCACTGAACTTTTTACTATCTCCATAGTTTTGCCTTCCCCAGAATATCATACAGTTGGAATCATACAATATGTAACCCTTTCAGATTGGCATCTTCTACTTGGTAATATGTACTTAAGGTTCCTCCATGTCTTTTCATGGCTTAATATCTCATTTCTTTTTTATCAATGAACATTATTCCATTACACGGATATACCACAATTTTTTTCCATTCACCTATCAAAGGACATGCTTCTTGTTTACAAGTTTTAGCAATTATGAATAAACTTGCTATAAACATTTATGTGCAGGGTATTTTTGCACATAAATTTTTGCACATAAATTTTTTTGCATATAAAATTTCAACTCATTTGGTAAAACACCCAGAAGTGTGATTGCTGAAACATGTGGTAAGAGCATGTTTAACTTTGTAAGAAACCTCCAAACTGTCTCTCAAAGTGGCTGTACCATTTTGTATTCCAACCAGCAATGAATGAGAGCTCCCACTGCTCCAAATCCTCACCAGCATTTGGTATTTTCAGTTGTTTAGATTTTAGGCACTGTAACAGGTGTGTAATGCTATCTCACTGTTGTTTTAATTGCAACTCCCTAATGACATATGATCCTGAGCATTTTTCATATGCTTATTTGCCATCTGTATATCTTCTTAGGGGAGACGTCATTTTAGATCTTTTTCCTATTTTTAAATTGGGTTGTTCATTTTTTTGTTGTTGAATTTTAAGGGTCCTTTGTATACTTTGGATCCTTGTCCTTCATCTGATGTGTATTTTGCAAAGGTTATCTCCCAGTCTGTGGCGTGTCTTTTCATTCTATTAACAATGTCTTCTGTACAGCAGATGTTTTTAATTTTAATGAAGTCCAACATATCTTTTTTTTTCTGAATCATGCTTTTAGTGTTGTATCTAAGAAGTCATCAAAAAACCCAAGGTCACTTAGATTTTCTCCTACAATATATTCTAAGAGTATCATATTAATTTTGACATGCTGTGCTTTTTTACCCACTTGGTTAAAAATACTTTCTAAAAGAAAGCCAGAGTAACAATACTTATATCAGATAAAAATAGAGTTTAAAATAAAAACTATTATAAGACACAAAGAAGGACACTACATGATGATCAAGGCATCAGTCAAAGAAGAAGATATAACAATTGTAAATACATATGCACCCAACATAGGAGCACCTCAATGCATAAGGCAAATGCTAACAGGCACAAAAGAAGAGATTGACATTAACACAATAATAGTGGGGGACTTTAACACCCCACTTACATCAATGGACAGATGATCCAGACAGAAAATCAGTAAGGAAAAACAAGCCTTAAATGACACATTAGACCAGATGGACTTAATTGATATTTATAGAGAATTCTGTCCAAAAGCAGCGGAATAAACATTCTTTTCAAGTGCAAATGGACATTCTCCAGGATAGATCACATGTGGGGCCACAAAGCAAGGCTTGGTAAACATAAGACAACTGAACTCATATCAAGCATCTTTTCCAACCACAAGGCTATGAGATTAGAATTCAAATATAAGAAAAAAAACTGCAAACACATGGAGACTAAACAATATGCTACTAAACAACCAATGGGTCACTGAACAAGTCAAAGAGGAAGTAAAAAAAATTCCTAGAGACAAATGAAAACAAAAACACATAATTCACAACCTGTGGGACATAGCAAAAGCAGTTCTAAGAGGAAGGTTTATAGTGATACAAACTTACATCAGGAAACAAGAAAAATCTCAAATAAACTACCTAACTTTACACCTAAAACAGCTAGAGAAAGAAGAACAAACAAAACCCAAACTTAGTAGAAGGAAAGAAATCATAAATATCAGAGAAAAAAGAAATGAAATAGAGACTAAAAAAATTTGTTTTTAATTTAAAAGATAAATGAAACTCATAGCTCGTTCTTTGAAAAGTTTTTTTTTAATTTATAACCTCTAGTCAGACACATCAAGAAAAAAAGGGAGAGGTCACAAATCAATAAAATTAGAAATGAAAAAGGAGAGGTTACAACCAACACCACAGAAATACAAAGGATCATAAGAGACTACTATGAGCAACAATATGCCAATAAAATGGACAACCTAGAAAATATGGACACATTCTTAGAAATGTACAGTCTCCCAAGACTGAACCAGGAAGAAATAGAGAATATGAACAAACCAATTACAAATACTGATATTGAATCAGTAATTTAAAAACTTCCAACAAACAAAAATCTAGGACAAGATGGCTTCACAGGTGAGTTCTACCAAACATTTAGAGAAGAGTTAACACCTATTCTTCTGAAACTATTCCAAAAAATTGCAGAGTAAGGAACACTTCTGAAATCATTCTATAAGACCACCATCACCCTGACACCAACACAAGACAAAGATACCACGAAAAAAGAATAACTGGCCAATATCACTGATGAACATAAATACAAAAATCCTCAACAAAATAGCTAGCAAACCAACTTCAAAAATACAGTAAAAGGATGATACACTATGATCAAGTGGGATTTATCCCTCGGATGCAAGGATTTTTCAATAGTCACAAATCAAACAATATGATACACCACATTAACAAACTAAAGAATAAAAACCATATGATCACCTCAACAGACGCAGGAAAAGCTTTTGATAAAATTCCATATCCATGTATGATAAAAACTTTCCAGAAAGTTAGCATAGAGGGGATATACTTCAATATAATAAAGACCATATATGACAAACCCACAGCTAACATCATACTCAACAGTGAAAAGCTGAAAGCATTCCCTCTAAGATAAGGAACAAGACAAGGATGCCCACTCCCACCACTTTTATTCAACATAGTCTTGGAAGTCCTAGCCACAGCAAACAGAGAAGAAAAATAAATAAAAGGAATCCAAATTGGAAAAGAAGAAGTAAAACTGTCACCGTTTGCAGATGACATGATGTTATACTTAGAAAATCCTAAAGATGCTACCAGAAAGCTACTAGAACTCATCAATGAATTCAGTAAATTTGTTGGATACAAAATTAGTATACAGAAATCTGTTGCATTTCTATACACTAAAAATGAACTATCAGAAAGAGAAATTAAAGAAACAATTCAATTTACCATTGCATCAAAAAGAATAAAATACCTAGGAATAAACCTACCTAAGGAGGCAAAAGAACTGTACTCAGAAAATTGTAAGGCACTGATGAAAGAAATTGAAGATGATGCAAACAGATAGAGAGGTATACCGTGTTCTTGGATTGGAAGAATCAATATTCTTAAAATTACCATACTACCCAAACAATCTACAGTTTCAATGCAATCCCTATCAAAGTTCTAATGGCACATTGCACAGAACTAGAACAAAACATTTTAAAATTTGTATGGAAACACAAAAGACTCTGAATAGCTAAAAGAATCTTGAGAAAGAAGAACAGAGCTAGAGGAATCAGGCTCCCTGACTTCAGAATATACTACAAACCTACAGTTTAAAAAAAAGTGTTGAAAAAAGAGTGGATATATGTATATGTACAACTGATTCACTTTGCTGTACAGCAGAAACTAACACAACATTGTAAATCAACTATACTCCAATAAAAATTAGTTTTAAAAAATTAAAAAATGAACACAGTAAGGTACTGGCACAAAACAGACATGTAGATCAATGCAACAGGATAGAAAGCCCAGAAATAAACCCACACACTTATGATTAATTAATCTATGACAAAGGAGACAAGAATATGCAATGAGAAAAGACTGTCTCTCCAATAAGTGGCGCTGGGAAAACTGGACAGCTACATGTAAAAGAATGAAATTAGAATATTCTCTAACACCACATACAAAAATAAACTCAAAATAAAGACCTAAATGAAAGACTGGATACTCTTAAAACTCCTAGAGGAAAATATAGGCAGAACACTCTTTGACATAAATCACAGCAATGTTTTTTTGGGGTCTATCTCCTTGAGTAATAGAAATAAAGACAAAAATAAACAAGTGGGACCTAATTAAACTTAAAAGCTTTGCACAGAATAAAAAACATAAGCAAAACAAAACTTATGAACTTGTAGAAGATATTTGCAAATGATGCTACCAACAAGGGATTAATTTACAAAGTGTACAAACAGCTTATACAACTTAATATCCAAAATACCAAACAATCCAATCAAAAAATGGGCAGAAGACCTAAATAGACATTTCTCCTAAAAGATAGACAGATGGCCAACAAGCATGTGAAAAGATGCTCAATATGACTAATTATTAGAAAAACGCTAATCAGAATTACAATGACATATTACCTCACACCTGTCAGAATGGCCATCATAAAAATGTCTACAAACAATAAATGCCAGAGAGGGTGTGGAGAAAAGGGAACCCTCTTATATTGTTGATGGGAATGTGAATTGATACAACCACTATGTAAATCAGTACGGAAGCTCCTTAAAAAACTAAAAATAGATTTGCCATATGATACAGCAATCCCACTCCTGGGCACATAAACAGAGAAAACTCTAATTTGAAAAGATACATGCACCCCAATGTTCATTGCAGCATTATTTATAACATCCAAGACATGAAAACCACCTAAATGTCCATCAACAGATGAATGGATAAAGAAGATGTGGTATGTATACAATGGAATACTACTCTGCCATAAAAAAGTATGAAATAATGCCATTTGCAGTAACATGGATGGACCTAGAGATTATCATACTAAATGAATTAAGAGAAAGAAAAATATCATATGATGTCACTTATATGTGGAATCTAAAATATGATACAAATGTACTTGTTTACAAAACAGAGACAGACACACAGACATAGAAAACAAACCTATGATTACCAAAGGGGAAGGGGGGTGGGATAAATTAAGAGTTTGGGATTAGCAGATACAAACTACTAGATATAAAACAGATAAACAAGGTCCTACTGTATAGTACAGTGAACTATACTCAATACCTTGTAATAAACCATAATGGAAAAGAGTATGAAAAAGAATACATATATCTATATCTATCTATCTATCTATCTATCTATCTGAGAGAACATTACTCAGCCATAAAAAAGAATGAAATAATGCCATTTACAGCAACATGGATGGGCCTAGAGATGATCATACTAAATGAAGTCAGTCAGAAAGAGAAACGAATACCATATGATATTACTCATATGTGGAATTGAAAAAAATGATACAGGGCTTCCCTGGTTGTACAGTGGTTGAGAGTCCACCTGCCGATGCGGGGGTGTGGGTTCATGCCCCGGTCCGGAAGGATCCCACATGCCGCGGGGTGGCTGGGCCCGTGAGCTGTGGCCTCTGAGCCTGCACGTCCGGAGCCTGTGCTCCGCAACGGGAGAGGTCACAGCAGTGAAAGACCTGCATATCGCAAAAAAAAAAAAAAAAAAAGAAGAAGAAAAAAGAAGAAAATGATACACGTGAACTTATTTACAGAACAGAAATAGACTCACAGACACAGAAAACAAACTTATGGTTACCAAGGAGGAAAGTGGGGTGAGGGATAAATTAGGAGTTTGGGATCAACAGATACACACGTCTATATATAAAATAGATAGACTCCAAGGACCTACTGTAGAGCACAGGAAACTATATTCAATATCTTGTATTAACCTATAATGGAAAAAAATTTGGAAAATAATATATATAACACAGAACTGAGTCACTTTACTGTACACCTGAAACTAACGCAACATTGTAAATCAACTATACTTCAATTAAAATTTTTTTTGAATACCTTCCGATTTCCTTTTGATTTCTTCTTTCACCAATGGGTAATTTAGAATTGTACTATTTAGTTTTCAATTATTTGGAGATTTTTCCAGGTATCTTTCTATTATTGATTTCTTAATTCTATTTTAGTCACAGGATATGCCTTGTGTGAATTGAATTTTAGATTTGTTTTACAAATTTCATTTTAAAACTTTGGTTTTAAGTCAGAATTTCACTGAATCTATAGTTTGTGTAGTATTTTCATTGTTATGGTGTCATGTATTTCTACTCATGAAAACTGTTATATATCTTTATTTACTCATATTGTCTTTGATATGTTGTTATAAAATTTTACAATTCTCTTCTTAAAGATCTTGCACATCTTTGTTAGGTGTATTTCTAGGAATATTACTTTTTTGGCTATTTTTTAATTGAGGTGAAATTTATGTAACATAAATTAACTATTTAAAGTGCACATTAGTACATAAATTAACCATTTAAAGTGTACATTAGTGTCATTTAGTACATTCACAATGTTGTGCAACATTACCTCTATCTAGTTCCAAAACATTTTTATGATCCCAAAAGAAACCCATGCTCATTAGCAGTCACCTTTCATTCCCCCTCACTTGAGCTCCTGACAATCATTAATCCATGCCTCTATGGATTTACCTATTTTGGATATTTCATATGAATGCAATCATAATATATTACCTTTTGTGTCTGGCTTCTTTTACATAGTATAATGTTTTCTAAGTTCATATCCATTGTAGCATGTATCAGTACTTCATTTCTTTTTATGGCTGAATAATGTTCTATTGAATGGATATACCACATTTTGTTTATGCACTCTTCTGTTGATGGACACCTGGGTTGTTTTCACTTTTTGGCTATTGTGAGTAATGCTGCTATATACATTTATGTACAACCTTTTATTTGAACACCTTTTTTCAATTCTCTGATAATTTTAAATTTAACTTTTTGAGGAATATCTAACTTGTTTTTAACAGCAGATACACGATTTTACACTATCACCAGAAATGTATGTGGGTTACAATTACTGCACATCCTGGCCAACACTTGTTACATTCCAATTTTTTTAAATTATAGTCACCTTCACATGTGTTAAATGGTATCTCATTGTGGTTATTATTTTTATTCCCCTAATGATTAATGATGCTGAACATCTTTTCATGTGTTTATCAATCATTTGTATAACTTCTTTGGACAAATGTCTATTCAAGTCCTTTGCCCATTTTTGAATTGGGTTTTTAAAAATTGAGTTCTAGGAGTTTTTTGTATATTCTGGATATCAGTCCCTAATAGATGACTTACCAATATTTTCTTCCATTGAGTAAGTTGCCTTTTAAATTTTTGTTCTGTATCATTTTATTTTTAAGTGTTATTATTGTGGCTATATACACATGTCATAAAACTTACCATTTTAACAATTTTTATTATATAACTTTCAGGTGTATAGCATGATAGTTTAACATCTGTGTACATAATAGTGATCATCACCACAAGTCTAGTTACCATCCATCACCACACTGTTGACTCCCTTCACCCATTTTGCCCAAATGCTCTTCCTCTCTGATAAACACAAATTTGTGCTCTGTATCTGTGAATTTTAGTTTATTATTTTAGTTTATTTCGTTTTTATGTTTTGTTTTACAGATTCCAAGTGTGAGTGATCATATGGTATCTGCCTTTCTCCCTCTGACTTATTTTACTTAGCATAACACCCTTAAGGTCCATTCATGTTGTCACAAATGGTGGGATTTCACTCTTTTGGATGGCTGAGTAGTATTCCATTGTATATATACACCCCATCTTCTTTATCCATTCATTCATTGATGAACACTTAGGTGGTTTCCATGTCTTGGCTATTGTAAATAATACTATGATAAACATAAGGGTGCATATATCTTTCTAAATTAATGTTTTCATATTCTTTGGATAAATACCCAGAAGTGGAACTGCTGGATCATATGGTAGTTCTATTTTTCATTTTTTGAGGACTCTCCACACCATTTTCCAAAGTGGCTGTACCATTTTATATTCCCACCAACAGCATATGAGAGTTACCTTTTCTCCACAACCTCTCCAACACTTGTTATTTGTAGTCTTTTTTTTTTTTGCAGTACGTGGGCCTCTCACTGTTGTGGCTTCTCCCGTTGTGGAGCACAGGCTCCGGATGTGCAGGCTCAGCGGCCATGGCTCACGGGCCCAGCCGCTCCACGGCATGTGGGATCCTCCCAGACCGGGGCACGAACCCGTGTCCCCTGCATCGGCAGGCGGACTCTCAACCACTGCGCCACCAGGGAAGCCCTGTAGTCTTTTTGATAATAGCCATTCTAATGAGTGTGAGGTGAAATCTCATTGTGGTTTTGATTTGTGTTTCCCTGATGATTAGGCATCTTTTCAGGTGCCTGTTGGCCATCCGTATGCCTTCTTTGGAAAAATGCCTATTCAGGTCCTCTGGCCATTTTATAATTGGGTTGTTTGTTTGTTTTGATGTTGAGCTGTATGAGTTCTTTTTATATTTTGAATATTAACCTCTTATCAGATATATTGTTTGCAAATATCTTCTCCCATTCAGTAGGTGACCTTTTTGTATTGTTGATGGTTTCCTTCGCTTTGTAAAATTTTTCAATTTGATGTAATCCCATTTGTTTATTTCTGTTTTTGTTTCCCTTGCCTTTGGGGTCAGGTCCACAAAAACATTGCTAAGACTGATGCCAGTGAGATTACCACCTACATTTTCTTCTCAGAATTATATGGTTTCTGCTCTTACATTCAAGTCGCTAATCCACTTCAAGTTAATTGTTGTGTATGGTGTAAGCTAGTGGTCTAGTTCCATTCTCTTGTATACAGATGTGGAGTTTTCCCAACACCATTTATTGAAGAAATTGTCCTTTTCCTATTGTATGTTCTTTGCATCTTTGTCATAGATTAATTGTCTATATATGTGTGGGTTTATTTCTGTTCTGTTGATCTATGTGTCTGTTTTTGTGTCAGTACCATACTCTTTTGATTACTATAGATTTGTATTATACTTTGAAATCAGGCAGTGTGGTACCATCAGCTGTGGGTTTATTGGGGGGTTTTGCCTCAAGATTGTTTTGGCTATTCAGGGTCTTTTTTGTTTTCATATGAATTTTAGAATAATTTGTTCTAGTTCTATGAAATATGCCATTGGAATTTAGATAGGGATTTCATTGTATCTGTAGATTTCTTTGGGTAGTATAGATATTTTCACAGTATTAATTCTTCCAATCCATGGGCACAGAATATCTTTCCATTTTTCATGTCTTCATCAGTTTCTTTCATTGGTATCTTATCGTTTTCAGTCTATGGGTCTTCACTTCCTTGGTTAAATTTATTTTTAGGTATTTCATTCCTTTTTGGTGCAATTGTAAATGGGATTGTTTTATTAATTTCTCTTTCTGATAGTTTGTTGATAATGTATAGAAACATCACAGATTTATGTATATAGATTTTGTAACCTGCAAATTTACTGAATTTATTAGCTTTAACCATGTTTTTGTGGAATCTTTAGGGTTTTCTATATATAGTATCATGTCTACAAATAGAGACAGTTTTACTTGTTTCTTTCTGATTTAGATGTCTTTTATTTCTTTTCCTTGACTAATTGCCATGATTAGGACTTCTAATACTATGTTGAATAAAAATGGCCAGTGCAAGCATCCTTATTTTGTTGCTGATCTTCGAGGAAATGCTTTCAGCTTTTTACCATTGAGTATGATGTTAGCTGTGGGTTTGTCATATATAGCTTTATTATGTTGATGTATATGCACTTAGTTGAGATTTTTTATCATAAATGATGTTGAATTTTATAGAATGATTTTCTGCATCTATTGAGATGATCATTTGATTTTTATTCTCCATTTTGTTAATATGGTGTACCATGTTGATTTATTTGTGGATGTTAAAGCATCTTTGTGTCCTTGGAATAAATCCCACTTGATCATGACTTATGGTCCTTTTAATGTATTGTTTAATTCAGTTTCCTAATATTTTGTGGAGGATTTCTGCATGTATGTTCATCAAGGATACTGGCCTGTAAGTTTCTTTTTTTATAGCATCCTTGTTTGGTTTTTGTATCAGGTTAATACTGGCCTCATAATATATGTTTGGAATTTATCCCTTCTCATCAATAGTTTGGAAGAGCTTCAGAAGGATGTTTTGAATATTTGGAAGAATTCACCAGTGAAGCCATATGGTCCTGGACTTTTGTTTTGGGGGGTATTTTTAGTTACTGATTTGATCTCCTTACTAGTAATCAGTCTATCAAGTTCTCTATTTCTTTATGATTCAGTCTTGGAAGATTTTGTTTCTAGGAACTTGTCCATTTATTCAGGTTGTCCAATTTCTTGGTGTATAATTGTTTGTTGTAATCTCTTATGATACTTTTAATTCCTGTGGTATCAGTTGTAATTTCTCCTTTCATTTCTGATTTCATTTATTTGAGCCTTCTCTTTTTTTCTTGCTTTGTCTAGCCAAAGGTATGTTATTTTGTTTATATTTTCAAAGAAACAGCTCTTAGTTTCTTTAATGTTTTCCATTGTCTTTTTAGTCTCTATTTCATCTATTTCTGCTCTCATCTTTATTATTTCCTTTCTTCTACAACCTCTTTCATTGTGGTATGTAGTATTTCTGTTTTCATTTGTCTTAAGGTATTTTAAATTTTCTTCTTTGATTTTTTTGATATGGATTGTTCAGTAGTATGTCATTTAATCTCCATGTTTTTTGTGGTTTTCCCATATTTCTCATTGTAACTGACTTCTATTTTTATACCATTGTGGTCAGAGAAGATACTTAGTATGATTTCTGTTTTCTTGAATTTATGGAGACTTGTTTTGTGTCCCAACATACGATCTATTCTGAAGAATGTTCTGTGTGTTCTTGAGAAGAATATGGATTCTGATGGTTTTGGATGGAATTATGTATATGTCTATTAACTTCATTTGGTCTAATGTGTCACTTAAGGCTGATATTTCCTTATGGATTTTTTTGTCTGGATGATCTATCCATTACTGTTAGTGGGGTGTTTAATTTCCCCTACTACTATTTTATTGCTTTTTGGTCCATTAATATTTACTTTATATCTTTTGGTGATCCTATATTGGGTACATATATATTTATAAATATTATATATTTTTTTGCTTTATTGGCCTCTTTACCATTAATTAGTGCCCTTTTTGTCTTTTATTATGGTCTTTGTTTTAAATCCTATTTTGTCTGATATAACTTTTCCAGGTTTCTTTTCATTTCCATTTTGCATGGAATATCTTTTTCCTGCCTTTCACAGTCTGTTTGTGCTCTTACTTCTGTGGTGAGTCTCTTGTAGGCAGAATATAGATGGGTCTTATTTTTTTAAATCCATTCAGCTACTTTATGTCTTTTGATTAGCAAATTTAGTTCACTTACATTTGAAGTAATTATTAGAGTCCGGGAAAAGGTCTGGAGCTGCCGAAGAGGTAAGAGACTTTTTCTTCCCTCTTTGTTTCCTGGTGCACGAGGAGAGGGGATTAAGAGCACTGCTTAAAGGATCTCCAGACACGGGTGCAAGTGGCAGCTAAAAGCACAGACCCCAGAGACGGGCAGGAGATGCTAAGGCGGCTGCTGCCACTGCCAAGAAGCCTGAGTGCGAGCACAGGTCACTATCCACACCTCCCTTCTGGGGAACCTGTGCAGCCCACCACTGCCGGGTTCCCGGGATCCAGGGGCAACTTCCCTGAGAGAACTCACGGTGAGCCTCAGGCTAGTGCAACGTCACGCTGGCCTCTGCCACCGCAGGCTCGCCCCACACTCCGTGCCCCTCCCTCCCCCCGGCCTGAGTGAGCCAGAGCCCCCGAATCAGTGGTTCCTTTAACCCCGTCCAGTCTGAGCAATAAACAGACGCCCTCCAGCGACCTAAACACAGAGGCGGGGCCAAATCCAAAGCTGAGCCCCTGCGAGCTGTGAGAACAAAGCAGAGAAAGGGAAATCTCTCCCAGCAGCATCAGAAGCAGTGGATTAAAGCTCCACAATCAACTTGATGTACTCTGCATCTGTGGAATACATGAATAGACAACGAATCATCCCAAATTGAGGAGGTGGACTTTGAGAGCAAGATTTATGATTTTTTCCCCTTTTCTTCTTTTTGTGAGTGTGTATGTGTATGCTTCTGTGTGAGATTTTGTCTGTATAGCTTTGCTTCCACCATTTGTCCTAGGGTTCTATCCATCCGTTTTTTTTTTAATTTTTTTCTTTCTTAATAATTAATTTTAATAACTATATTTTATTTTACTTTATCTTTTTTCTTTCTCTTTCTTTCTTTCTTTCTTTCTTTCTTTCTTTCTTTCTTTCTTTCTTTCTTTCTTTCTTTCTTTCTTCTTTCCTTCCCTCCTTTAGACAACGAATCATCCCAAATTGAGGAGGTGGACTTTGAGAACAAGATTTATAATCTTTTCCCCTTTTCCTCTTTTTGTGAGTGTGTATGTGTATGCTTCTGTGTGAGATTTTGTCTGTAGAGCTTGCTTCCACCATTTGACCTAAGGTCCTATCCATCCGTTTTATTTTTTTTAATTTTTTTCTTAATACTTATTTATAATTTAATAACTTTGTTATATTTTACTCTATTTTATGTTACTTTATCTTATTTCTTTCTTTCTTTTTTCCTTCCTTCCCTCCTTCCTTCCTTCCTCCCACTGTCCCTCCCTCCTTCCCTTCCTCTCTCCTTCCTTTCTTTCTTTCTTTCTTTCTTTCTTGCTACTTCTACTAATTCTTTCTCTGTACTTTTTCTTTTATTCTGAGACGTGTGGATGAAAGGCTCTTGATGCTGCAGCCAGGAGTCAGTGCTGTGCCTCTGAGGTGGGAGAGCCAACTTTAGGACAACGGTCAACAAGAGACCTCCCAGCTCCCCATAATATCACACGGCTAAAATCTCCCAGAGATCTCCATCTCAACACCAGCACCCAACTTCTCTCAATGACCAGCAAGCTATAGTGCTGGACACCCTATGCCAAACAACGAGCAAAACAGGAACACAACCCCACCCATTAGCAGAGAGGCTGTCTAAAATCATAATTATTCCACAGACACCCCAAAACACACCAACAGATGTGGACCTGCCCACCAGAGAGAAAAGATCAAGCCTCATCCAACAGAGCACAGGCACTACTCCCCTCCACCAGGAAGCCTACACAACCCACTGAACCAACCTTAGCCACTGGGGACAGACACCAAAAACAACGGGAACTATGAACCTGCAGCCTACAAAAAGGAGACCCCAAACACAGTAAGATAAGCAAAATGAGAAGACAGAAAAACACACAGCAGATGAAGGAGCAAGATAAAAACCCACCAGACCTAACAAATGAAGAGGAAGTAGGCAGTCTACCTGAAAAAGAATTCAGAATAATGATAGTAAAGATGATCCAAAATCTTGGAAATAGAATGGACAAAATGCAAGAAACATTTAACAAGGACCTAGAAGAAATAAAGATGAAAGAAACAATGATGAACAACACAATAAATGAAATAAAAAATACTCTAGATGGGATCAATAGCAGAATAACTGAGACAGAAGAACGGATAAGTGACCTGGAAGATAAAATAGTGGAAATAAATACTGCAGAGCAGAAAAAAGAAAAAAGAATGAAAAGAAATGAGAAGAGTCTCACAGACCTCTGGGACAACATTAAATGCACCAACATTCGAATTATAGGGGTTCCAGAAGAAGAAGAGAAAAAGGAAGGGACTGAGAAATTATTTGAAGACATTATAGTTGAAAACTTCCCTGATGTGGGAAAGGAAATAGTTAATCAAGTCCAGGAAGCACAGAGGGTCCCATATAGGATAAATCTAAGGAGAAATACACCAAGACACATACTAATCAAACTGTCAAAAATTAAATACAAAGAAAGCACACTAAAAGCAGCAAGGGAAAAATAACACATAAGGGAATCGCCATAAGGTTAACAGCTGAACTTTCAGCAGAAACTCTGCAAGCCAGAAGGGAGTGGCAGGACATATTAAAAGTGATAAAGGAGAAAACCCTGCAACCAAGATTACTCTACCCAGCAAGGATCTCATTCAGATTTGATGGAGAAATTAAAACCTTTACAGACAAGCAAAATTTGAGAGCGTTCAGCACCACCAAACCAGCTTTACAACAAATGCTAAAGGAACTTCACTAGGCAAGAAACACAAGAGAAGGAAAAAACCTACAATAACGAACCCAGAACAATTTAGAAAATGGGAATAGGAACATACATATCGATAATTACCTTAAATGTAAATGGACTAAATGCTCCCACCAAAAGACACAGATTGCTGAATGGATACGAAAACAAGAGCCATATATATGCTATCTACAAGAGACCTACTTCAGACCTAGAGACACATACAGACTGAAGGTAAGGGGATGGAAAAAGATATTCCATGCAAATGGAAACCAAAAGAATGCTGGAGTAGCAATTCTCATATCAGACAAAAGAGACTTTAAAATAATGACTATTACAAGAGACAAAGAAGGACACTACATAATTATCAAGGGATTGATCCAAGAAGAAGATATAACAGTTGTAAATATTTATGCACCCAACATAGGAGCACCTCAATACATAAGGCAAATACTAACAGCCATAAAAGGGGAAATCGACAGTAACACATTCATAGTAGGGGACTTTACCACCCCACTTTCACCAATGGACAGATCATCCAAAATGAAAATAAATAAGGACACACAAGCTTTAAATGATACATTAAACAAGATGGACTTAATTGATATGTATAGGACACTCCATCCAAAAACAACAGAATACACATTCTTCTCAAGTGCTCATGGAACATTCTCCAGGATAGATCATATCATGGGTCACAAATCAAGTCTTGGTAAATTTAAGAAAATTGAAATTGTATCAAGTATCTTTTCCGACAACAGCGCTATGAGACTAGATATCAATTACAGGAAAAGATCTATAAAAAATACAAACACATGGAGGCTAAACAATACACTACTTTATAACGAAGTGATCACTGAAGAAATCAAAGAGGACATAAAAAAATACCTAGAAACAAATGACAATGGAGACAGGAAGACCCAAAACCTATGGAATACCACAAAAGCAGTTCTAAGAGGGAAGTTTATAGCAATACAATCCTACTTTAAGAAACAGGAAACATCTCGAATAAACAACCTAACCTTGCACCTAAAGCAATTAGGGAAAGAAGAACAAAAAATCCCCAAAGTTACCAGAAATCATATAAAACAGATCAGTAATAAATGAAAAAGAAATGAAGGAAATGATAACAAAGATCAATAAAATTAAAAGCTGGTTCTTTGAGAAGTTAAGCAAACTAGATAAACCATTAGCCAGACTCATCAAGAAAAGAAGGGAGAAGACTCAAATCAATAGAATTAGAAATGAAAAAGGAGAAGTAACAACTGACACTGCAGAAACACAAAAGATATTGAGAAATTACTACAAGCAACTCTATGCCAATAAAATGGACAACTTGGAAGAAATGGACAAATTCATAGAAATGCACAACCTGCCAAGACTCAATCAGGAAGAAATAGAAAATATGAACAGACCAATCACAAGCAATGAAATTGAAACTGTGATTAAAAATCTTCCAACAAACAAGAGCCCAGGACCAGATGGCTTCACAGGCGAATTCTAACAAACATTTAGAAAAGAGCTAACACCTATCCTTCTCAAACTCTTCCAAAATACAGCAGAGGGAGGAACCCTCCCAAATTCATTCTACAAAGCCACCATCACCTTGATACCAAAACCAGACAAGGATGTCACAAAGAAAGAAAACTACAGGCCAATATCACTGATGAACATAGATGCAAAAATTCTCAACAAAATACTAGCAAACAGAATCCAACAGCATGTTAAAAGGATCATACACCATGATCCAGTGGGGTTTATTCCAAGAATGCAAGGATTCTTCAATATATGCAAATCAATCAATGTGATAAACCATATTAACAAATTGAAGGAGAAAAACCATATGATCATTTCAATAGATGCAGGGAAAGATTTTGAAAAAATTCAACACCCATTTATGATAAAACCTGCAGAAAGTAGGCATAGAGGGAACTTGCCTCAATATAATAAAGGCCATATATGACAAACCCACAGCCAACATCATCCTCAATAGTGAAAAACTGAAAGAATTTCCACTAAGATAAGGAACAAGACATGGTTGCCCACTCTCACTGCTCTTATTCAACATAGTTCTGGAAGTTTTAGCCACAGCAATCAGAGAAGCAAAGGAAATAAAAGGAATCCAAATGGGAAAAGAAGAAGTAAAGCTGTCACTGTTTGCAGATGACATGATACTATACATAGAGAATACTACAGATGCTACCAGAAAACTATTAGAGTTAATCAATGAATTTGGTAAAGTTGCAGGATACAATATTAATATCCAGAATTCTCTGGCATTCCTATACACTAATGATGAAAAATCTGAAAGTGAAATCAAGAAAACATTCCCATTTACCATTGCAACAAAAAGAATAAAATATCTAGGAATAAACCTACCTAAAGAGACAAAAGACCTGTATGCAGAAAATTATAAGACACTGACAAAAGAAATTAAAGATGATACAAATAGATGGAGAGATACACCATGTTCTTGGATTGGAAGAATCAACATTGTGAAAATGACTCTACTACCCAAAGCAATCTAGAGATTCAATGAAATCCCTATCAAACTACCACTGGCATTTTTCACAGAACCAGAACAAAAAATTTCACAATTTGTATGGAAACACGAAAGACCCCGAATAGCAAAAACAATCTTGAGAACGAAAAACAGAGCTGGAGGAATCAGGCTCCCTGACTTCAGACTATACTACAAAGCTACAGTCATCAAGACAATATGGTACTGGCACAAAAACAGAAAGATAGATCAATGGAACAGGATAGAAAGCCCAGAGAAAAACCCATGCACATATGGTCACCTTATCTTTGATAAAGGAGGCAGGAATGTACAGCAGAGAAAGGACAGCCTCTTCAATAAGTGGTGCTGGGAAAATGGACAGGTACACGTAAAAGTATGAGATTAGATCACTTCCTAACATCATACACAAAAATCAGCTCAAAATGGATTAAAGACCTAAATGTAAGGCCAGAAACTATCAAACTCTTAGAGGAAAACATAGGCAGAACACTCTATGACATAAATCACAGCAAGATCCTTTCTGACCCACCTGCTAGAGAAATGGAAATAAAAACAAAAATAAACAAATGGGACCTAATGAAACTTCAAAGCTTTTGCACAGCAAAGGAAACCACAAACAAGACCAAAAGACAACCCTCAGAATGGGAGAAAATATTTGCAAATGAAGCAACTGACAAAGGATTAATTTCCAAAATTTACAAGCAGCTCAGGCAGCTCAATAACAAAGAAACAATAAACACAATCCCTAAATGGGCAGAAGAGCTAAATAGACATTTCTCCAAAGAAGATATACAGACTGCCAACAAACA
The DNA here is from genome assembly GCF_951394435.1 of Stenella coeruleoalba. Classification (NCBI taxonomy): domain Eukaryota; kingdom Metazoa; phylum Chordata; class Mammalia; order Artiodactyla; family Delphinidae; genus Stenella; species Stenella coeruleoalba. Next base: position 97,150,102 of record NC_137169.1, read on the forward strand.
CATGAAAGAATGCTCAACATCATTAATCATTAGAGAATTGCAAATCAAAACTACAATGAGATATCATCTCACACCAGTCAGAATGGCCATCATCAAAAATTCTAGAAACAATAAATGCTGGAGAGGGTGTGGAGAAAAGGGAACCCTCTTGCACTGTTGGCGGGAATGTAAATTGATACAGCCACTGTGGAGAACAGTATGGAGGTTCCTTAGAAAACCAGAAATAGAACTGCCACATGACCCAGCAATCCCACTACTGGGCATATACCCTGAGAAAACCATAATTCAAAGAGAGTCATGTACCAAAATGTTCATTGCAACTCTATTTACAATAGCCCAGAGATGGAAACAACCTAAGTGTCCATCATCGGATGAATGGATAAAGAATATTTGGCACATATATACAATGAAATATTACTCAGCCATAAAAAGAAACGAAATTGAGCTATTTGTAATGAGGTGGATAGACCTAGAGTCTGTCATACAGAGGGAAGTAAGTCAGAAAGAGAGAAACAAATACCATATGCTAACACATGTATATGGAATTTAAGAAAAAAAATGTCATGAAGAACCTAGGGGTAAGACAGGAATAAAGACACAGACCTACTAGAGAATGGAGTTGAGGATATGGAGAGGGGGAAGTGTAAGGTGTGACAAAGCGAGAGAGAGTCATGGACATATATACACTACCAAACGTAAGGTAGATAGCTAGTGGGAAGCAGCCGCATAGCACAGGGAGATCAGCTCGGTGCTTTGTGACTGCCTGGAGGGGTGGGATAGGGAGTGTGGGAGGGAGGGAGATGCAAGAGGGAAGAGATATGGGAACATATGTATATGTATAACTGATTCACTTTGTTATAAAGCAGAAACTAACACACCATTGGAAAGCAATTATACCCCAATAAAGATGTTAAAATAATAATAATAATAAAGTTATTATTGATAGCATGTACTTATTGCCATTCTGTTCATTATTTTCCAGCTGTTTTTGTAATTCCTCTCTGTTCCTTTCTTCTCTTTTTCTCTTCCCTTGTGGTGTGATCACTTTCTTTGGTGTTATATTTATATTCCTTTCTCATTTTCTTTTGTGTATTTACTGTGTTTTTTCTTTGTGGTTACCAAGTGTTTCATAAATAAACATCCTATACATACAATATTTTAAAAAAATTTGATAGCATTTTATATTTGAACACATTCCAAAAGGTTTACATTTTTACTCTTCCACCCAGATTTTATATTTTGATGACATATTTTACATATTTTATGCATCCCTTAAACTAATTATTACAATTTTAATTTTACTACTTTTATCTTTTGACCTTCTTACTTGCTTTATAAGTGATTGATCCACTACCTTTACTTTTTATTGACTTTTTCCAGTGAGAGTATTATTTTTGTATGTTTTCTTATTGTTAATTAGTGTATCTTCGTTTCAACTTAGAGAAGTCTTTTTAACATTTCTTGTAAGGCTCGTTGAGTGGTGATAAACTCTTTTAGCTTTTGTCTGTCTGGAAAACTCTTAATCTCTCCTTCAATTCTGAATGTTAACTTTACTGGGTAGAGAATTCTGGGCTGGATTTTTTTTTTCTTTCAGCACTTTGAATATATCCAGAGAGGAATGCAGCACTCCTCTCTGGCCTGCAGAATTTCTACAGAAAAATCTGCTGATCGCCTCATGGGGTTTCCCTTGTATGTAATACATTGTTTTTTTCTCTAGCTGCTTTTAAAATTCTTTCTTTATCCTTAACTTTTACCATCTTAATTATAATGTGCCTTGGTGTGGTTCTATTTGGTTCATCTTATTTGGAACTCTCTGGGCTTCTTGAATATGGATGTCTCTCTCTTTTCCCAGATTAGGGAACTTTTCATCCATAATTTCTTCAAATAATTTTTCTGCCCCTTTCTCTCTCTCTCTTTCTTATCCTCCTAGAACCCCTATGATACAAATGTTATTCTGTTTGATGTTGTCCCAGGGATCCCCTAAGTTGTCCTCACTTTAAAAAATTATTTAATATTGCTGCTCTGTCTGGGTGAGATCTATTGCTTTGTCAACCAGTTAACTGATTTGTGCTCCTACTTCACGCATTTTGCTGTCGAAACCCCCAGTGTGTTTTTCAATTGTTATAAGCTTTGTTTGGTACTTTCTTATTGTTTTAAATTCTTTGTTTATGTTCTCACTTTTTTCATATCTTTTTCTCCTGAGATCAGTGAGCATCTTTATGACCATTACTTTGAACTCTTTATCAGATAGGCTGCTTATCTCTTTTTTAAAATATTAGTTTTTATTTTTATTATTTTTTAAAAAAAATATTGGAGTATAGTTGATTTATAATGTGTTACTTTCTGCTGTACAGCAAAGTGAATCAGTTGTAGATATACATATAGCCACTCTTTTTTTAGATTATTTTCCCATATAGGTCATTACAGAGTACTGAGTAGGGTTCACTGTGCTATACAGTAGGTCCTTATTAGTTACCTATTTTATATATAGCAGTGTGTATATATCAATCTCAATCTCCCAATTTATCCCCCCCACCTACCTTCTTTTATTAAGGTCACCCCCCCCACACCTACCTTCTTTTATTAAGGTCCTTTGCTGGGGATCTGTCTTGTTCTTTGGTTTGGAACATACTCTTTTGTCTTCTTATTTTTCCTGACTCTCTGTGTTTGTCTATATATATTAGGCAAAACAGCTACCTCTCCCAGCCTTGAAGGAGTGGTTTTGTGTAGCAGATGATCCATGGAGCCCAGAAGCACAATCTCCTCTGGCCTCCAGAGCCAGGTGCTCAAGAGGCATTTCTTGTGCAGGCTGTGTTCCCCTGCCAGCTATGGCAAGGCTGCAGCTACTGCACAGGGAGGATGGGGTGTGATGTGTTCACCTGGTACAGCTGTGGCATAGATACAGCATAGTGTGAACAGGGCTCAAGGCATTCCCTTGGCCCAGCTGTGGCATGGCTGGTGCATGGGAAGGGCAGGGCTTGGGGCCTTCGCCTGGCTGTGGTGTAGCTTCTGTGTAGGGTGGTGGGGCTCAGAACACTTGCCCAGCCTGGTTGCATGCAGCTGCTGCTCAGATATGGTAGGGCACCATGTGCTTGCCTGTCCTGCTTGAGGGGTAGCTGTTGTGTGGGGTGGGTGGGGTGCAGAGCATGTCCACAGGTGGTAGTAGGCTACAGAGAAGGCACAGAAATGGTTTGCAGCTGTGCTTCTGTGTCACCGCAAGTTCCTGTCTCTCTGGCAGCTGCTTTAGGATTAGCGAGTAGGTCTCCCTCACTTATGATATAGGTGCTTTTTAGACTGTTGTTTTTGCACTAGATCTCAGGGTGAGTGGGTCTGCACATGAACGATTTCAAAGCAAGTTCTTCATTCCCTGTAGTTCCTAGACTTAATTAAATCCTGTTAATTTTCAAATACAGATATTTTGGGGGTTTGTCCTTCTGGTGCCAGATCCAAGAGTTGGGGTTCATGTCTATGGTAGGGCACAGGCCCTTCACTTCTCTCCAGAATATTTTGTATTTTGGGAATTCTTCCCAAATTGTAATACTATGCCAGGGGTTGGGTCCTGGGCAAGACCAAGTCTCTCCCTCTCCTACCCATTTTGATGCATCTCTTTTATCTTTTGTTGTGGATATGCTGTTCATCTAGTTTTCAGGTCCTTGTCAGAGGATAATTATTCCACATGTAACTCTAAGTTTGTTATGTCTGTGGGAATAGGTGAATTCAAGGCTTCCTCTACCAAAATCTTAAACCAGTTTCCTGTTTCGTATTCTTTTAGGTGATGGTGAGTCAGGTGCAGCAACAAGAGGGAACACAGGAGAGACTCAGGGAAACAAAGTTTGCTATACTCATAAGTCCTAAAGAGGCAGAGGCACAAAATGCTAAGAGGTCACAGGCAGAAGTTCTGAGGGAGAGGACTCAACAAGAAGATAGGGAGGAAAGAGAGAGAGAGATAGAGAGAGAGAGAGAGAACCTGTGAGTAAGTGCTTTTATTGGGGGTTAGGGTGGAGTACACAAGCAAAAAGTGCCAGGGGATTTCATTGGTGTGTTTCAATGTCAGTAGGTGACAGACAGAAGAAGGGGAACTTGTGGCAAGGGCCAACCCTATCATATTTTCTCATCTGGGCAGGGTGCTCAGAGCCTATTGGTGGGGATGCTGAGGCAGCAGTAAAAAATGAAGTTTTAAAATTTACAATACAGTTGGGGCTTCCCTTGTGGTACAGTGGTTAAGAATCCGCCTGCCCATGCAGGGGACACTGGTTCAAGCCCTGGTCCAGGAAGATCCCACATGCCACGGAGCAACTAAGCCCGTGTGCCACAACTACTGAGCCTGTGCTCTAGACCCCGCGAGCCACAAATACTGAAGCCCGCATGCCTAGAACTCATGCTCCGCAACAAGAGAAGCCACCACAATGAGAAGTCAGTACACTGCAGCCAAAAGTAGCCCCTGCAACTAGAGAAAGCCTGAGTACAGCAATGAAGACCCAATGCAGCCAAAAATAAATAAATAAAATTAATTAATTAAAAAAATAAAATTTACAATACAGTTGACCCTGTGGGGCTCAACATCACTGACAATTCTAATTGGGAATCAGAATGGATAATGCTTGCCCCCTGGCTTCTGGGGATGTTAAAGGTGAATGGAACATCTTGACTTAGCCACTGAAGGCAAATTTTGATAAAGGTGACAACTAGGAAGAGTTCTATTAGGCATATTATGAAGGTTTGGTACCCAGTTCACAACCAGGCACCATACTTTGTGGGAGAAATCCAGGCATCTCTGGATTAAGGAAATCTGTTGGAAGATGTTGGTTATATTACAAAAGATATTTACCTCTTGGCCATTCCTCATAGCTTGGTCTGTACCTGTCCAGACTTATTCATACACATACAACAGGAGGTATCCTGAATGGCACAAACCTCTCCTTCCCTGGCTAGTAAAAAGACAAGAGCCAGTCTGTTATCCATTACCACCTGGGCTAGAGACTAATGGACTAGTTGTAAAAGGGACAGTGTTTTGACCAGCCTTTTAATATTACTGAAAAGTCAACTGAAAGGTGCTAGTTTGTAGTTATAATTTGATTTTTTTGACAAAAACTGCTGTTCTGATGCCAATTCTGGCAGATCCTATAACTATGGCAAGTGCTATTAAGATAGGGATAAGGGCTTCCCTGGTGGCGCAGTGGTTGAGAGTCTGCCTGCCGATGCAGGGGACACAGGTTCGTGCTCCGGTCCAGGAGGATCCCACATGCCGCGGAGCGGCTGGCTTCATGAGCCATGGCCGGTGAGCCTGCAGGTCCGGAGCCTGTGTTCCACAATGGGAGAGGCCACAACAGTGAGAGGCCCGCGTACCACAAAAAACAAAAACAAGATAGGGATAAATATAGCCCATTTTACCTGGTGTCCTTGGGTTGATAGAAACAAGGAGGTACCCAGTGGACAAGGAAATAGGGGAATCCCCTATGTAATCATTGCACACTGGGGTATGGTTTCATTAGGGAAAACCTGTGGGGAAGTTGGCAAAGAAAAAATACATAAGGTGCTAAGCCTGTGAGTTTGGACCACAATATAACTGGAAAGTGCCATTATTTAGAGCACAATGTATCCTTGAGGATGTTATCATAAGAAAGGTAAAAGCCTCAGCATGGGGAAGTGGCCAAGTGCAGTTGACTCCTCAGTAAAATTGGCAAGACTTTGGGGATGACTTGACTATCATGTGCAGCTGTCCCAGGTGAGTAGAGTTAGGAATGAAGGCAGGTGTGTTTAAGTGAATATGGGTTTTCCTTGGAATTCATGATAGAACTTAGTTTAGCATGGTGATGAGGAGGACATTAAGGTGGGGTCCCATCTCTAGAGGGACTTAGTGGCAGGCCCAACAGTTTTAAAGGACTTGTGTCATGACTGAAACTTCAGTAGCCTGTACATATGAGTTAGAGGTCTTGGTTTGCAGCCAGGGTGGTGTGGTAGTTGATATAAGTGAGTAGAGACAGGGAGCGGAGGTGTTCATGGGAGTGGTATGTGTGCATGTAGGTATGCACATGTGGTATGTATGTATGTAGGCTTTGGGGTGCCAGCCTCAGGAGTGCTGGGAGATCATCTTTCTGCTATTGGCCTGATCAGACCACAAGGCCATTTGCAACCACCCATGAAGCAATAAGAATCTAGACATAGGGAATCTACCTAGCAAAGGGCATCCTGTAGTGTAAGTTGGGCAGGCCCAAGGACATCATCCCTAGTCACTTGAGTCCGGATGATAGGTTGCAGTACTCTAGTGGACAGCATTGCATACATTGGTGGTGCTGTCATAAGTGAACACCAACTTCCTTTCCATGTCAGACATTTGGTCACAAGGGGCTCTCCATTTTGCCAGAGGATGAGGCAATGGGGGCACCATTGTTGTCTCTAGGTCCATGGGCAATGTGCTGAACATGGGGGAAGCCGCATACCCCTGTAACTTAGAAAGACCCTGTTTGTAAGGTTTAACCAATTACTGAAGGTTCCTTTTCCACTTAAGCAAAGTATTTTCCATGGTCATGCCAAGCCACTCCTGGGAAGAATCTGTCACCCATGACAGGATAGAAATCTGGGTTGGGACAGTGAGAGCCTCAGTCTCTATCAGGGCCCAGTAGACAGCTAATATTTGGCTCTCTAAAGGTTTGTATCAGGCAGTGGATGATGGTGGCCTTCAGCTTCAAAAGCCCATTAAGAGCATTTTTGACCATGCTTAGTTCACAGAGTCTCCAGGAAGCATAGTCGGGGGTGATCAATGGCTCAAGTACAAAATCAGTTTGGGGGAACCAGTGGCCTGGCTTGTGGTATAGTCTGCTGAGTTAATTCTCATGTCCCTTGTTGGTGCTCCCCACAATGGAAGATGGTCAACTTTTGAGGGAACTGGTAAATAGGCAGAATTAAAATGGAAAGGCATAGAATGTGATGTTTCCAGACATGAAGAGGTCTAACAGGCCTAGCAAGGCATCTGGGGCAGGCTGAGCTTTAAAAGCTGTTGTTTACTATAGTAGGGATTTGGTGACCATCAGAAGACCAGATTATGTTCAAGAATTAAACTGAGGTCACCAGGCCATGGATTTTGTGTGGAGCTATTGCCCAACCCTGTTTTTGGAAATGATGTGTAAGTGCATGTAAATTCTCCTTAAAGGGGACCCTGTATCAGGATATTATCTATGTAGAGCCAGCAAAGAGAAGTCTTGAAGGGGATCATGTCCAGGTCCTGAAGGCACAAATCATGGGTAATGGCTAGGTTTAAATAGCCCATGAACAGCAGGGTAAATGTATAATGGGTTCCTTCAAAGGCAAAGGCAGGGACTTCCCTGTGGTGCAGTGGTTAAGAATCCACCTGCCAGTGCAGGGGACACAGGTTTTATCCCTGATCTGGGAAGATTCCACATGCCATGGAGCAACTAAGCCTGTGCACCACAACTACTGAGCCTGCGCCCTAGAGCCTGCAAGCCACAAATACTGAACCCGCGTGCCACAACTACTGAAGACTGTGTGCCTAGAGCCCATGCTCCACAACAAGAGAAGCCACCACAATGAGAAGCCCACGCACCGCAGTGAAAAGTAGCCCCCACTCAACACAATTAGAGAAAGCCCGTGCACAGCAACGAAGACCCAATGCAGCCAAAAATAAATAAATAAGTAAATAAATTTACAAATAAATAAATAAATGGCAAAGTCAAACTGAGACTGACTGATTGGCAATAGGCACTGAATAAAACATATTGGTCAGGTACTCCATGGTGAAATAGTAGCCAGATGACATTTGCATATCTTTAATTAATTTGATTATGTTAGGTATTGGAGTCTTAATGAGTGGAACCTGAACACTGAAATTTCGATAATTAATAGTTAAGCACAACCAGTTGGTGGAAACCTTTAAGACTGGCCAAAGAGAATGATTGAAAGGAGAAATAGTGGAAATAATTGCTCCCTTCTTTTAGTAAATCTTGACAAACAGGTAGAAGGCCAACAGTGTCTTGTCATGGGATTTTGTGTCATGTTCACTACCTTTACTTGGCAGGGGCAGCCCCACAGGGTCTCACTGCAAATCTGACTAGTAGGGCCAGGGACTTTGGTTTGTTCCAGTGTTGCACCTGGCATGCAGTAACATTTATGCCTACAATAGGAAAACTCAAAGCCAAGAGAGCCACCAAGATGTTTAAGAAAGCTGTTTAAGAAAGAATTGTTCCAATAGTGACATCTAGAGGAATCTGTTCTTGCCGTGAATGGTTTTACCCACATTACCCTGCAGATTAAAAGAGGTACCTCCTTTAAATGTGGGTGAGTTGCCTGGAATGATGGTAACTTGAGTTTCTATATCTGGTAAAGCTAGAAAATATTCTTTATTTTTAGAGTTCTGATTAACCACCAGAGTCATATATGGGCAATTACCCCAAGGTGGTGGGACGTGGCCTGGGAATGGCCAAATCCCTATTGAAGAGTTTGAAGTAATTGCCAGTTTCAGAGGTCTGGGTATTGGCTGGACACATCTTAGGTTCCCTTGGCCACCAGATATATGGGCAAATGATGAGATCCTTTTAACACAATCTCCATTAGCTGTGATTTGGAGGTGACCTTTCTAGTAATTACTTCATGAGGCTCACTCTATTCAATTGCCAATAAAGAGAGAGAGTTTGATTGCTCAGAGGCTGTAGGGGTAGTCAGAAAACAACTAGCAGGCAAATTGGTTTAGGTGGGGGGTGGGAAGTGGCGAGGGGCAGGGTTCCTTTTGCTCCAGGAGGTGGAGTTTAACAGATCAGAATTTGTGAGTCAGGGTGGGCTGAGCCCTCCTGGAGAACCAGAAGATCAATTCCATTCATGGTTTCCCATATGGTGTGGGAAATGCCAATGAGATTAAATAATTCCACCTGGTAGCTGGGAGGGGTGCCCTGCAAGAAACTATTCCATGGACTCTGTGTCAAAGGGGGCTGCCTCTGATTTAGAAATGTGTTGAGGATCTTCCTTGTCTGAATGTTCAAAGAAATGATAGACCCATGGAACCATACCAGTTCTGCAAAGAGCATGCAGACCTCCACCATAGTTTTCCACTGGGCATTTGCCTTAGCATCAATGATTGCAAAGGAGGAGTGAGCTTACCGCCAAGACATGAAAATCCAAGTCAGCAGTGGAAAGGCTTTGGAATACTGAGGGTTCTGAAGCTTCTATAACCTCCTCAAAAGCTTTGGCCTGTTTATCATACTTTCCCTGGATTTGAGAATGCCCTCTATATTCCCTGGGTACCTTCAGACCTAAATGTCTTGTAAGAATTGAGCTCCAAGAGACAAAGAATCTCTAAACAAATTATGCATTTTAGAATCTTTAGTAATGTTGGTGGTTAATCTTTGTAGCCCAAGGCAGGTGCTCCAAGCCCATATTAAACACTCAGTGACCAGTTTTCTCCCTTCTCCTCATCTCTCTGGAAAAAAAAATCTTTGAGAATAATTTGAATTTCCAGTCTCATCAAATTACAAATTTCAGTTTCTAATTTCTCACAATTTCCTATGCTCTTGACCAGCTGGGTTGTGACAAGAAAGAACTTAAATGCTCCCTTCCCATGATCCCCCTCACAGGCAGCATCGTCCCTCTCTAGAGTGTCCCAGCTGGGTTGGGTCTGCATCTAGGAGAGATATGATAGCCAAGGCTTCCTTGGGGAGAGCTATTAGACCTTGGAGTGGAGCAGAAGCATCTTGGCATACTGATATGCAACAGCACTAACAGAGATGCAAAGAGGTTTTACGTTTCTTGAGTACTTGGTAACCTCCTCTAGCATGTTGGGAGGTGCCAGAATCAAATGCTTCTGTTCCCATCCTAGCCATCTGATCCTGAGCTACTGATCTCTAGGGATAGGGCCTTCCATACCTCATGGGGTAGAGAGATTAAAAGCAACAGCAGCAAGGTACGCAGCAGAGAAGGCATGGCCCCCAGCATCAACTCTTAGTAAGCCCATGATAGAATTGACTTGAAGGGGGTGTTCCTTCACTGCTTAGGATTGGGGAGGAACTTGAGAAATATGAACACGAGGAAGGAACTTAAACATGAGGAAGCTCCCCTAACCTGATGCCGTCTTTGTCTGCCCATGAATCAGCTAATAGTCTGCATCTGATATTCAGTGAGCCTTTACTGGGAGTAGGGAAGTCACCCTTCCATTCTCACCCTCTGTCCTGATGGAACCTTCCTAATATTTTTAGCCGATTGTGTTAGTTTGTCTATTAAAGCACTAAGAGAAACTTTCTCCCTCTGTTGAAAAGTCAGAGCTGGCTAGAAGTGGAATCTCAGGGTGTTCTAGGCGAAGGAGATCCACAATATAGGGTGGGGAGACTCAACAGTACCCAAAAAAAGGCAATGCAAATTTGTAGTGCAAACAGTACCCAAAAAAAGGCAATGCAAATTTGTAGTGCAAAGACATCAACACTACATCAAGCCTTCCCAGATGGTAAAGCCCAACTGGGCCAGCTAATTAGTAAGCTAAGAGGAGTCAAGGGGCATCTTAAATTTCTTCTCACTGCCGGTGACTAGGCCATCCTGTTTGTTTATTTATTTGTTTGTTTACTTATTTGTTTATTTTATTATTTTTTAAATAAATTTATTTATTTTATTTTTTATTTTTGGTGTTGGGTCTTCGTTGTTGTGTGCGGGCTTTCTCTAGTTGCGGTGAGTGGGGGCTACTCTTCGTTGCAGTTTGCGGGCTTCTCATTGCGGTGGCTTCTCTTGTTGCAGAGCACGGGCTCTAGGCTCACAGGTTTCAGTAGTTGTGGCTTAGGGACTCTAGAGCACAGGCTTAGTAGTTGTGATGCATGGGATTAGTTGCTCCACGGCATGCGGGATCTTCCTGGACCAGGGCTCGAACCCATGGCCCCTGCATTGGCAGATGGATTCCTAACCACTGTGCCACCAGGGAAGCCCAGCCATCCTCTTTATGATGCCACTTATTCTGTGTTCTTTTAGGTGATGGTCAGTCAGGTGTGGCCACAAGTGGGGGCACAAGAGAGGCTCAGGAAAACAGGGTTTATTATACTCACAGGTCCTAGAGAGACAAAATCACCACATGCTGAAAAGTCACATGGGAGGAGCACCTAGGGAGCAGACTCAGCAAGCAAGTGGGGAGCTGAGAGAGACAGAGAGAGAGAGAGAGAGAGATGAACCTGTGAGAGAGAGAGAGAACCTGTGAGCACCTGCCTTTATTGGAGATCAAGTTCAAGGTGAGTACACAAGCAAAAGGTGCCAGGGATTTTATTGGTGTGTTTGGATGTCACTAGGTCACAGTCAGAGGAGGACAAGAAGGGGAACTTGTGACAGGGGCCAACCTATCACACTGGTGCACTGGTCATCTGGGTAGGGTGTTCATAGGCTATTTGTTGGGATGTGGAGCAGCAGGAAAATATGGTTTTAAAATTTACAATACACTTTCTTGGTAGGATCCTCCAATGTACAGAATTTTGATGAAGTACAATTTATTTATTTATTCTTTCATTGCTTATGCTTTTGGTCAAATGTCACATTTCCCAATATTTTATTATAACAGTTTTATAGTTTTAGTTCTTAAGTTTAGATCTTGATCCATTTTCAGTTAATTTTTGTATATGGTGTAAGGTATGAGTTCAGCTCCATTCTTCTGCATGTAGCTATCCAGTTTTCCAAGCACCATTTTTTGAAGAAACTCTCCATTCTCTATTGAATAATCTTGACACTGTTGTTGAAAGTCAGCTGCTCAATATGTGAATGTTTATTTCCGGGATCTCGATTCTATTCCATTGGTGTAATGTCTGTCCTTATGCCAGTGCTGTATTATTTTAATTACTGTATCTTTTCAGTAAGTTTCAGACAGGAATTATGAGACCTCCAACTTTAATCATTTTTTAAGATTGTTTTGATTATTTGGCAACACTTATAATTCCATATGAATTTGAGTATTGGATTTTCTGTTTCTGCAAAAATAGCTATTCAGAATTTGATAAGGATTGTGTTGTATCTGTAGATTACTTTGGGTAGTATTGCTATCTTAACAATGTTGAGTCTTCCTATTCATGAACATGGGAAACCTTTCCATTTATTCAGATCTTTAATTTCTTTCAGCAATGTTTTGTAGTTTTTTGCATGCAAATCTTCACTCCTTTGGTTAGATTTATTCTTAAACCTTTAATTATTTTAGATGCTACAGCAAGTCCCCACATATAAACCTTCAAGTTGCAAATTTTCAAAGATGAGAATGTGAGTTCACATGTCCAATCATGTAGTTCACGTGTCTGGCATACATTGTCATGTGTGTGTGTCCTCTATAAGTGGTTGTGCTTTTGTGTACTTTACTGTACAGTACTGTATAGAGTACAGTAGTACAGTATTTTTATTTCAAGCTCAGGATGTCTGGAAGCAAGCGTAAAAGCAGCAGTGATGTAGCTGGTACTGCTAAGAAGTGCCCAGTGATAATGATGGAAACAAAAGTGAAAATAATTGAGAAAGTGGAGCAAGGTGAAAAGACGGAATTGGAGGCCCAGAGAAAGGATGAAGAGAGAGAGACAACAGGAAGTAGAAGTAACTTAAGAACCAAACAGATTCATGATGCAGGAAATGGCAAGGGGATTTTCTTTATTTGAAGAGGCACTGTTAGTTTTGGAGGCACAGAACCCAAACGTAGAACAGTACAGAAAGTTTTCAGCAGCCTTTCAGAATGCAGTCCAGGGCTACCGTGTCATCTATGATGAGAAAAAAAAAAAAGCTGCTACCCAGACATCACTAGATAGTTTTTTCAAGAGAGTAGATAGAGTTGAATCCAGCAAGGAACCAGAACCTGTGCCATCAACATCAGGCATGAGTGAAAGTGCAGCTTGCCCTCCATCTCCTATTGCTGACAATCCTTCAGTTCTAACATCTCCCACCTCCTTTCCCTCCTCCAGTCAGTAACTCTTCTTGCCTGTTCACTTGATGCCAGCCCCTGTATGCCAGCTGTTGTACTGTACTACTGTACTTTTCAAGGTACTGTACTATAAGATTAAAAATGTTTTCTTCATTTTTTGTGTTTATTTTTTATGTATTATTTGTGTGAAAAGTATTGTAAACATAATATAGTACAGTACTATATAGCTGATTGTGTTTGTTGGGTACCTAGGCTAATTTTGTTGGACTTATGAACAAATTGGACTTATGAAAACACTCTCAGAACAGAACTCATTCGTATGTAGGGGCTTACTGTATTTTAAATGGGATTGCTTTCTTAAATTCTTTTTTGGATTGTTCATTGCTAGTGTATAGAAATACAACTGATTTATGTGTATTGATCTTGTACTCTGTGAATTTTTACCTTAAGTAGCTTTCTTGGAGATTCTCCAAGATTTTCAGTATTGTGTCATCTGCCAATAAATATAGTTTTACCTCTTCCTTTCCAATTTGGATTCCCTTTATTTTTCTTGTCATATAGCTCTGGCTAGAACTTCCATAATGATGCTGAATGTGGGCATAGTTGTCTTCCTGATATATATATATATAGCCACACCACGTGGCATGTGGAACTTCCCCAACCAGGGATCGAAACCATGCCCCTGAAGTGGAAGCATGGAGTCTTAACCACTGGACCACCAGAGAAGTCCATGATCTTAGAGGGAAAGCTTTCAGTCTTTCACCACTGAGTATGATATGACATTGAGTTTCTCATAAATATCCTTTATCATGTTGAGGAAGTTTTCCTCTATTCCCAGTTTACTGAGAGATTTTGTCATGAAAGGATGTTGGATATTGTCAAATGTCTTTTCTGGATCAATTGAGATGGTCAAATGTATTTTTCCCTTTTATTCTATTAATGTGATATATTACATTGACTGATTTTCTTATGTTGAAACCTACTTGCATTTTTGAACTAAACTCCACTTGCTCATGGTGAATAATCCTCTTAATATGCTGTTGGATTCTATTTGCTAACTTTTTAAAAGTATAGTTGATTTATGATATTGTATTAGTTTCATGTGTACAGCAAAGTGATTCTGTGTGTGTATGTATACCCATATATATATATTCAGTTTCAGAATATATATATATATATATATGAATATATATTCATTTTCAGATTCTTTTCCATTATAGGTTATTACAAGATACTGAATATAGTTCCCTGTGCTATACAGTAAATCCTTATTGTTTAGCTATTTTATATATAGTTGTGTGTAGCTGTTAATCCTATACTCCCAATTTATCATTCCTCCCTTTTCCCCTTTTGTAACCATAAGTTTGTTTTCTATGTCTGTGAGTCTGCTTCTGTTTTGTAAATGAGTTCATTTGTGTTATTTTTTAGATTCCACATATAAGTGATATCATATAATATTTGTCTTTGTCTGACTTCACTCAGTATGATAATCTCTAGATCCATTCATGTTGCTGCAAATAGCAATATTTCATTCTTTTTTATGGCTGAGTAATATTGCATTGTATATATACAATGGAATGAATACACACACACACACACACACACACACACACACACAACACACATCTTCTTTATCCATTCATCTGTTGATGAACACTTAGGTTGCTTTCATTTCTTGGCTATTGTAAATAGTACTGCTATGAACATTGGGGTGCATGTATTTTTTTCAAATTAGAGTTTTCATCTGTTCTGGATATATGCCCAGGAGTGGAATTGCTAGATAATATGATAACTCTATTTTTAGTTTTTTAAAAAACCTCCATAATGTTTTCCATAGTGGCTGCATCAATTCACATTCCCACCAATAGTATACAAGGATTCCCTTTTCTCTACACCCTCTCCAACATTTATTATTTGTAGACTTTTTTATGATGGCCATTCTGACTGGTGTGAGGTGATACTTCAGTTTGCTAGTAATTTTAAGGATTTTGAAATCTATTCATAAGGTACACTAAATTTTCTTTTTTTGTGATATCATCTCATTCTCCTGTCAGAGTAATTCTGGTCCATAGAATGAATTAGAAGTTTTTCCTCTTCCACTTTTTGCAAGAGTTAGAGAATTATTGGTGTTAATTCTTTAAATATATAGTAGAATTGACTGATAAAACCCTCAAGTCTACAATTTTTCTTTCTTTAGAAGCTTTTAATTATGGATTCAATCTCCTTACTAGTTATATGTCTTTTCAGATTTTGTATTTCTTCATGAATCAGTTTAGATCATTTGTATATTTCAAGGAATATTTTTCATTTTTTCTAGGTATCTAATCTTGTATTCTCTTATAACTTCTTGTCTCTGTAAGGTCACTGGTAAAGTCCCTGCTTATGTTTCTAATTTTAATAACTGTGTCTTCTGTATTTTATTTTTTGTCATTCCTGCTAGAGTTTGTAAATTTTGTTGATATTTTCAAAGAAACAACTTATCCTTCAATTGATTTTCTCTGTTGGTTTTCTATTCTTTGTTTTGTTCATTCCCACTCTAATGGTTATTAATTCCTTTCTTCAGGTAGCTTTGGGTTTACTTTGATCTTTTTGTTTCTTATGATGTAAAGTTAGGTTATCAATTTAAGATCCTTCTTCCTAGTAATTATATACATTTACCACTATAAATTTCCCTCTGAGCACTGCTTTTGCTGCATCCCATAACTTTTTGTATGTTGTGTTTCCATTTCATCTCCCTCTAAATATTTTCTAATTTCCCTCATGATTTCTTTTTTGGCCAATTCATTGTTTAAGATTTTGTTGTTTAATTTCTGTGTATTTTGGGGTTTTCCAGTACTCCTCTTGTTACTGATTTCTAACTTTGCTCCAGTTTTGTTGGAGAAAATAATTTGTATGGCATGTATTTTTTTCAATCTATTGAGAATTGTTTCATGGCCTGGCATACAGTATATCTTGGAGCATGTCTTATGTGAACTTGAGAAGGATATATATTCTGCTGTTCTTGGGTACAGTGCTCTTATATATGTTAAGTTTAGTCCATTTTTGAAATTTTCAAATCGGTTGTTTTCCTACTTATTTCTATATGGTTGATCTATTCATTATTGAAAGTGGGGTATTGAAGTTTTCAACTATTATTGTAGAACTAACTATTTTCCCTTTCAATTATGTCAATTTTTGCTTCAAATATTTTAAAGGTCTGTTATTAGGTGCATAAATGTTTATAATTGTTATATGTTCTTGCTGTATTGAGCCTTTTTCAATATACCATGTCCTTCTTTATCTCTTGTAATCTTTTCTTGAGTTTAAAATATATTTTGTCTGATATTATAGCCATCCAACACACTTTTGGTTACTATTTGCATGGAATAAATTTTACATACTTTTACTTTCAACATATTTGTGTCATTGGATCTAAAGTGAATCTCTTATAAACAGCAAATATTTGCATCATTTTAAAAAAATCCATTGTGCCAATATCTGTCTTTTGATTATAGAGTTTAATCCATTTACATTTAAAGTAGTTACTTATAAGGAAGGACTTAACTTCTTCCTATTTGCTATTTGTTTTCTATGTAACATAGCTTTTCTATCCCTCATTTTCTCTATTACTGCCTTTTGTGTTTAGCTGTTCTTTGTAGTGAAATATTTTGATTCCTTTCCCAATCTTTTAATGTATTTTCTATACATATCTTCTTTTGGGTTACTATAAAGATGGTTTATACCATCTTACACTTAAAACAATCCAATTTGAAATTATGCCAATTTAGCTTCAAAAGCATACAAAAACTCTGCTCCTACATACTTCTGTCCACCGCTTTCTGTTATTGATGTCACAAATTACATCTTTATACATTAAGTGCCAAATAACATAGTTTAATAATTACTTTTTATGTATACATCTTTTAAATCCTATGGAAAATAAAAAGTGAGGTTATAAAAGTGAAAAAGTGGAGTTATATTACAATAATAGTGAATTTTACAAGTTCCTGTGTATTTGTATTTACCAAACATTTTTTTTTCTTCAGCTTTGAGTTATTGTCCAGTTTGCTTTCACTTTAAAGTTGAGGATTACTTTTAGCATTTCTTGCAGGGTAGGTCTAGTGGTAACAAACTGACTCAGCTTTTGTTTATCTGGGAATGTCAATTTCCCCCTTATTTTTGAAGGACAGTTTTGCCAGATATAGACTTCTCAGTTGACAGTATATTTTCTTTCAACACTTTGAATATAGCACTCCATTACCCTCTGATCTCCAAGGGTTCTACTGGGAAATAGACTGATAGTCTTATTGAGAATCTCTTGTATATATGAGTTGTTTCTCTCTTGCTGCTTGTAATATTCTCTCTTTGCCTTTGTCTTTGAACATTTTGATAATAATGTGTCTCAGTGTGGGTTCCTTTAGATTCATTGCTCAAGATTGCTTTGGCTATTCAGCGTCCTTAGTGGTTCCATACCAATTTTAGGATTTAATTATTTACTTCTGTGAAAAATGACATTGGAATATTTAAAATAAATTTATTTTATTTTTTAATTTTTGCTGCATTGGTCTTTGTTGCTGTGCGTGGGCTTTTCTCTAGTTGCAGCAAGCAGGGTCTACTCTTTGTTGTGGTGCGTGGGCTTCTCATTGGGTGGCTTCTCTTGTTGCAAAGTATGGGCTCTAGGTGTGTGGGACCTAGTTGTGGGACTTGGGCTCAGTAGTTGTGGCTCATGGGCTCTAGAGCACAGGCTCAGTAGTTGTGGTGCACGGGCTTAGTTGCTCTGCGGCATGTGGGATCTTCCCAGACCAGGGCTTGAACCAGTGTCCCCTGCATTGGCAGGTGGATTCTTAACCACTGCACCACCAGGGGAGCTGTGCCATTGAAATTTTGATAAGAATCCTATTGAATCTGTAGATTGCTTTGAGTAATATGGACATTTTAACAATATAAATACTTCCAATCCAAGAACACAGGATATCTTTCCTTTTATTTATGTCTTCTTCAATTTATTTCATCAATGTCTTATAGTTTTCAGTGTATACGTATTTCACATCCTTGGTTGAATTTATTCCTAATTGTCTTGTTGTTTTCGATGCTACTTTAAATGGTATTGCTTTCTTAATTTCTATTTGAGATAGTTCATTGTTTGTGTATAAAAATGCAACTGATTTTTATATGTTGATTTTGTATCCTGTAACTTTCCTGAATTTGATTAGTTATAAAAGTTTTTTTTGGAGTCTTTAGGGTTTTCCATGTATAAGATTATATAATTTGCAAATAGAGATAGTTTCACTTTTCCCCTTGTGATTTCGATGTCTTTTATTTCTTTTTCTTGCCTAATTGCTGTGGCTAGGGCTTCTAATACTATGATGAATAAAATTAGCAAGAGTAAGCATTTTTCTCTTGTTCCTGAGCTTAGAGGAAAAGTTTTTATCTTTTCAAGTTGAGTTTGATGTTAGCTGTGGGCTTGTCATATACAGCTTTTATTATGTTGAGGTATGTTCCTTCTATCCCTAATATGTTGAGAGCTTTCATCCAGAAGGCTGTTGAATTTTGTCAAATGCTTTTCTTCACGGACTGAAGTGATCCTATATTTGTATCCTTCATTCTGTTAATGTGGCATATCACATTGACTGATTTGCATATATCATACCATTTTGCAACCCAAGGATAAATCTCACTTTAGCATGATGTAGGATCTTTTTAACATACTCTTAAGTTTGGTTTGCTAGTATTGTGTTGAGGATTTTTGCACCAATATTTATTAGGAATATTGGACTGTAACTTTCTTTTCTTGTGTCCTTTTCTGGCTTTGGTATCAGGTAATGCTAACCTTGTAAAATGAGATTAGGAGTGTTTCTTCCTCTTCAACTTTTTGAAAGAGTTGTTTGAGAAGTACTGGTATTAATTATTTTTTAAATACTTGGTAAAATTCACCAATGAAGTTATCTCATCCTGAACTTTTCCTTATTGGGTGGTTTTTGGTCACTGATTTGATCTCCTTACTCATTATTAGTGTTTTTCACTTTTTTGTTTTTTTCCCTAATTCAGTCTTGGAAAGTTGTATGTTTCTAGGAATTTATCATTTCTTCTATTTTATCTAATTTGTTAATGTACAATTGCTCATAGTAATCTCTTATGATCCTTTGTATTTCTGTGGTATCAGTTGTAATGTCTCTTCTTTTGTTTATAATTTTAATTGAGTCTTTTTTTTTAAATTTAGCTTAGGTAAATGCTTGTCAATTTTATCTTTAAAAAAAAGAAAACCTTTTTTCTTCCCCTTAGAGTGTAGTTGATTTACAATAATATATTTGCTTCTGGTGTACAACAGTGATTCAATATTTTTATAGGTTATACTCCATTTAAAGTTATTATAAAAAATAAATAAAATTTAAAAAATTTTTAAGTTATTATAAAATATTGGCTGTATTCCCTGTGCTGTACAATATATCCATGTATTTTATTTATTTTATACATAGTAGTTTGTACCTCTTAAGCCAACCCTTTGTTTTATTGATCCTTTCTATCTTCCTTGTATTCTATTTAATTTATTTCTGCTCTAATCTTTGTTGTAGCCTTACTTCTGCTATCTTTGGGGTTAGTTTTTCTGGTGGTGATGAACTCCCACAGCTTTTATTTGTCTAAAGAAGGCCTTTTCTTTCTTTTATTTCTGAAGGACAACTTGGTCAGGCAAGGTATTCTTGGTTGGCATTTATTTTACTTTCAACACTTTGAATATATCATCCCACTGTCTCCTGGCCTGCAAGGTTTCTACTGGGAAATCTTCTGATAGCTTTACTGAGTATCCCTTGTAAATGAAGACATTTTTCTCTCACTGCTTTTGAAAATTCTCACTTTATCTTTGATTTTTGAGAGTTTATCATAGTGTGTCTTGATGAAGACCCTTTGAGGTGAGTCTGTTTGGGGACCTTTGAGATTCACGTACCTGAATGTCCATGTCTTTCCCCAGATTTGGAAAGTTTTCAGCCATTACTCCTTTAAATAAGCTTTCTGCTCCTTTCTTCTTCTTCTGGGGTTCCCTTAATGAATATATTTGCTCTCATAATGGTGTCCCATAATCCTGTAGGCTTTCTTCATTCTTTTTCACTTCTATTTCTATTTTCTTCTCCGACTGGATAATTTAGAGATATATCTTTGAGTTCACAGATTCTTTCGTCTGCTTAATCAAGTCTGTGGTTGAAACTCTTTTTTACACTTTTCATTGCATTCATTGTATTTTTCAGCTCCAGCATTTTTGATTGGTTCTGTTTTCATGATATCTATCTTTTTGTTAAACTTGTCATTTTGTTCATGTATTGTTTTTCTGAGTTCATTGAGCTGTTTATTTGTGTTCACTTGAAAATCCTTGAGCTTCCTTAAGTTAATTCTTTTGAGTTTTTTTGTTTTTTCAGGTAACTGGTAGATCTCCATTTCTTTTTCGTCAGTTACTGGATAATTATTTTTTCCTTTGGTGGTATCAGGTTTCTTTATGTTTTTCTGTTTCTAGTGGCTTTGTGCTGAAGTCTGCACATTTGAGAGTGCAATCACCTCTTCAAGCTCTTTTGGATTGGCTTCAGTGAGGAAAGACTTTAACCTGCAGGTGGTTGCAAGGGCAGTGATTGATGAGGTGCAGTCTCTAGTTCTGGGAAGGGCACAGTGATATAGTCTCCATGAAGTTCTATCACCTGTAGTCAATGTCAGCAAAGACTGTGGGAATCTTTAGTGATCAAGGCTGCAGGTATCTTTGGTGGCAGTGGTAACTAGGGATGTTGGGGTTCTTGGTGACAAAGTCTGCTGGGGTCCTTCTGTTCTTTTTGTCTGTGAGAGGAAATTCTAGCCAATAAGATCCTTTCTGGCACCACGTCTAGAACAATGACACTCAGATTAGCAGCAAAGCTGGTGTCTTGTGCTCAGGAGCATGCAGAACTACCATAGTGCCTGGAGCTGGGGGCACAGACACATTTGCTGCTGTGGTGGCATGAGCGTCTGAGGTACGTGAGGCTATCCAAAGAAGTGAAGTTAGAGCTTTTTGTGGTAACTTAGGCCCCAGGGGATTGGAGTGGGGGTGATGAAGCAGTGACATGGGCCCTGGGATAACAGGGTGCAGTGGTAGCCTGGACCTAGGGGACAGGGTGCACCAGAAGTGCAGCTCTGGTGATGTCAGGTCATAACTATAACTCAGGCCTCAGGTATCTGAGTGCAGAGCAGCAAAACTACGGTCACAGCCACAGCTTGGGCCCTAGGGTTGGAGCCCAGAGCAGCAGCAGTGCAGCACTGTTGATGGTGGGTCAAAGCCCTGACTCAGTACCCAGGGGATGGGGCACAGCACAGCAGCAGCTCTGGTCCCATATATGGTAAGAGACTGTGGCATTCAAATCCTGGAAATTGGTATGCAGCAGTGACTCATTTCCTAGGGAGCAGGTCTCAGCACAGAAACAGCAACAACCCTGGGGGAGTGGGGGAGATGTAGTGACAGGGGCTCTGGGCAGCTATATCAACTGCATTCAGAGTTGGTAAAGACTGTGGGTGTTCTTAGTAGCAAAGGTTACAGATGTTCCAGCAGTGACAAAGATTGCTGGACTCCTCCTGTTCTCCTTTTTGTCATGCCTAAAATCCCTCCAAGGAATTCCTCTTGGTGCTGAGATGCTTTGGACTGGAAGATGGGGTGATAGTGGTAAAATACTACCTATGTTTTTCTATGCAGCCATCCTAAGTTTTTGTACTCCATGGGATTTCTGCTGATCCTCGATTGCAGTCCACAGCTTTTACAGAGATGTTTTGTTGGTTTGTAATTGTTTATTTGTTGTTTTTGTGGGGGAGAAAAGCATTGAAATCCCCACGTCCATCATCTTGCTGATGTCTCCTCTCAAACTGAGATTTTTTTCTTCAGGTTTAACTAAGCACTCTGTCTTACAAAACTATTATAGGCCACGCTTAGTCTACTCAGAGGCTATGAGACAGGCACCACAGCATGCTATGCATTCCTCTTCTTGGAAGTAAACCTTGCAGCAGTCTTTGTAATAGTTCACCTAACCACTTCAGATCTACTTTCCCTGACCCCACAAATAAGAGCTCAGTTTCAAAGAAATGAGATTAACATTGAGTGAAATGTGGAAGTTTCTCTGTCTTAAAAGCCCCATGCTCCTCAGAAGCTTACCCCAACTCCATAGACGTAACTTTCAGGGTTCCCTCAAGGGTATTGTCCAGTTATGAGTCTCACAATAAGGAAATGCCCCAAATATGGATTCTCATGAGGTATTTATAGCTCTCCAAGTCCAGATTCAATTTACCAATCAAGTTCATTTTAACTGAAGCAAATGTTGCTTAGTAACATAACTGATACATAAAATCTATATTTATTTCCAGAGCTAGAAAACAAACTCAAGATAAAATTTTCATGCAGAAAAGAAAAAAAAATCCTTTATTCATACTCTCTCTCCCATGACATTAGCACCTTTAACATAGGAAAAGACAAGCTAATACATTGTATAATCACCAAAATTTTTATTATTCAGTGAGACTTATTCAGCATTCCTTCTGTCCCTTAACAAATTGGACTTTTCTTTAGCCAATTAGTTTCTAGAATGCCACAGGTCTTTGTATCCTAGGGATCAAATGTAAGTTTACATCAAATATCAACACATCAGAACGTTTAATAAACCAAATGTAGTACAGTGTCATTTTTCTCTTTTCAGTAAAATGTTTCTTTCATATACCATCAGTAAATTAGGGGTTTATCCAATCTGAAACAGTCTTATCTCAGTAACTCAAAACTAAGTTTTTGTCCATAGTCTCTTGGCTTAATTTTTCTAAAAAGTTTGTCACCTCAAATCATTTAAGAAATTTTTGCATTCCCATCAGTTTTCACTAGGTGACAACAAAGGACATTATTTAAACTCCAGTACAGGTTCATACTATATTAAAATGCACTGGCTGACTTGGTTGGAATGATTTTTGCTGCCTGGCTGTGATTTACCTGCTCCCACACATAGGGGGAATTTTGGTAAAATCTTTTTTCCAATGTCCCTTGGCCTTATTAAGTTGTTATCAGTGTGTCTTTCCAAGACACAGCAGACGCTACCATCCCTTGACAGAGGTCTATTCAATATGATATAGGATACGAACCACAGCTGCTAGTGGGACAGCTGTAAGCATACTTCTTTTGTGGGAGTAAAGCTTGCATTTGTCCTTACAGCAGTCTACACAGCCAGGTAGGAGCTAGTTTCCCTGGCTCCCCAACTATCAGATCAGATATGAAAAAATAAGACTGATTAAAAAAATTCGTATCTCTCAAGAGCAAATATCTCCTATTAGAGATGTCATCTTTTAAAATTCCAGATATTGGGACTTCCCTGGAAGTCCAGTGGTTAAGACTCTGCCTTTCAATGCATCGGGTGAGGGTTCGATCCCTGGTTGGGGAGCTAAGATCCCACATGCCTCACAGCCAAAAAACCAAAACAGAAAACAGAAGCAATATTGTAACAAATTCAAATTCAATAAAGACTTTAAAAATGGTCTACATAAAAAAAAAATCTTTAAAAAATATAAATAAAATTCCAGATATTGAAAACTTTTGGTTTCTCTCACTTTTTCCTCTTAATTAGTCTTGCTAGCTGGTTAGTAATTTTATTAAATTTTCAAAAAAAACTTTTAATTTTTCTTATTTTCTCCATTGTGTGTCTGTTTTCTGTTCACTGATTTCTGCTCCTGTCTTTGTTGTTTCCTTCTATTTTTCCTTAGGTCTAATTTTCTTTCTTTCTACTCTTAAGGTGGAAGATTTTTAAACTTTTCTTCTCCTATAACTGTGTGTCTAAAGCTTTACATTTCCCTCTAAGCCCTGCTTTAGATGTGTCCCATAAGTTTTGAAATAGTTTTTATTATTCTTCAACTTAAAATATTTTCTATTTTCCACTGTGAGTTCTGCTTTGAACTATTGGTTATTTGAAGTATGTTATTTAATTTCCAAATATTTAGACTTTTTAAAAATTGCCCTTTCTTTTCATTGATTTCTAGGTTTATTTCACTTTTGGCAAAGTGAATACTCTGTGTGATTTCAGCCCTTTCAAACGTATTAAGACTTGCTTAAAGGCCTAATATATGGACAGTTCCCTTGCACACTTGATAAGAATGTATATTCTGAAGTGGTTGGGCATAGTCTTCCATAAATATTGATTATAGTTGAGTTGGATAATAGTGTAATGGAAATTTTCTAAATTCTTACTAATTTTTAATATGATTGTTCTATTAATTACCAAAGGTGTGTTAAATCTTATATTATGATTGTGGATTTGTCTTTTTAGCTCTGTCAATTTTTGCTTCATATATTTTGAAACCATGTTATTAAATTCATATAAATTTAGTGTTTTTTGTTTATTTTTGTTGTTGTTGTTTTTGTGGTATGTGGGCCTCTCACTGTTGTGGTCTCTCCCGTTGCGGAGCGCAGGCTCCGGATGCACAGGCTCAGCGGCCATGGCTCACGGCCCAGCCGCTCCGTGGCATGTGACATCCTCCCGGACCGGGGCATGAACCCGTGTCCCCTGCATTAGCAGGCGGACTCTCAACCACTGCACCACCAGGGAAGCCCCTAAATTTAGTGTTTTTATGTTTTCATAAATGTCTTTTAGCACTTCAAAAGGTAGTCTTTATCTTTGGTAATATTCCTTGTCTTGAAATCTACTTTCCTCTATAATAATATTGTCCCATTGGATTCTTCTATAATTAGTATTTTCATGTTGTATCTTTTTCTATCCTTTTTTAAACCTGGTTCTTTCACTTAATGTGTGTTTCTTTTAAACATAATATAATTAGGCCTTATCTTTTTTTTTTCTGTACGCAGGCCTCTCACTGTTGTGGCCTCTCCCGTTGCAGAGCACAGGTTCCAGACGTGCAGGCTCAGTGGCCATGGCTCACGGGCCCAGCCACTCCGCGGCATGTGGGATCTTCCCGGACTGGGGCACGAACCCGCGTCCCCTGCATCAGCAGGCAGACTCTCAACCACTGCGCCACCAGGGAAGCCCGGTCTTATCTTTTTGATCTGAGAAGAAAGCTACAGAATAAGCTCATCTTGGGAAGGATTGAAATGATGGAGTAAGACAACGTGGAGCTCTCCTCTTCCCATAAACACATCAAAAATACATCTACTTGTGGAAAAATTGTCACTAAAAAGTAACTGGAAACTGGCAGGTCTCCTGTACAACCAAGGCTGTAAGAAAGATACACACATAATTGGGTAGAAAGGGGGGGGGGAAGCAATTGGGTCAGAACCTATGACCCTGGGAGGGGACTCAGAGGAAAAGGGAGATTTCAGGGGCAGACATCCACCCTGGGGAGTAAGCAGGTTGAGACACATAATGGACGTCCTAGTCCTGTGTTCCTACAAAGAGGATACAACCACTTTGGCTGGCTGGATGATGCTGGTACAGATAGACAAGAGAAGCCTTGACTCTTTGCATGAGGAGAATGCACATGCTCGATAGCCCCCAAGGGAGGGCTTAGAGTGGTCCACTCTAGCAGTTTCCAGGTTTCTAGACACTGCCTCAACATGCTCCCCAGCCCAAACCAAGTGAATGCTCTGGCACCACTCATTCCAACTCACAGTGTGTAACTGGATCTGGGATGGCCAGAACCAGGGAAAAGAATCGACCTTGGGATGAAGAGGTGACACATTCCTGGGGTGTAGCCTGGCTGGGGCAGTGGTGGCCATTGTTGGTGCTTACTCAAGCAGTGCCCAGAAGAAGACTAGAAATCTGATGGCAGCCACTCCAACACAGCACACACCCTGATACATGCAGAGAAACCACATAGGCCCACCTGCCCTGCAGAGCAGTTCCACACCAGGTCAGGAATGGAAGAGGCTGGGGACAGGGATCAGTGGTTCGAGACAAAGGGGTATTGAACCCAAAGAAGGATGGAGAGAGGTCTGCCTTAGAGGATGCCGAGTTTCCTGCAACAACCTCATTGTGTGCCCCAGCCCAAGCCAACTGAATAATTTGGCCTGACTCAGCGCACACCACAGTGTGGCATTAGATCTGGGATGGCCATGTCCAGAGAAAATACAGAAACATGGGCTGAATCTGAGCATATTTGCATATGCCTACAGAGGCAGAGCATCAGACCTCTGTATGCACACAGGTCCCACTTGCATTAGCACTACCCTCCCAGTGCAGGGAGAGGGAAAAACAAACACTTAAATGATACACTTTCAGCCTGATCCTTAAGGCTTCTGCTCCAGCAATGGGAACAGACCTTGCTCCTGACAGGTTACTAATGGCCACTGAGCAGAGAGGAAGTCCCAACTCAGCACTGGCTCTAGCTACTCCATCTCCAGCCCCACCCACTACCAAGGTGATAGCTACCAGTGCACTGTGATGAAAGACTTGACTTGTGTCCACATCAAATCCAGCCCCCCCACCAAAGGCAATGGGCACACTCAGTCTGCACAGGAGGCTCCTACATAAGAACACCACTTCAAGACCACAATAGGTAACTGTTTCATCTAAATTCATAGAGGCAGAGAAAGTTAAGTAAAATTCAAAGGCAGAGAAACTACTCTCACTTGAAAAAGTAAGAGGAAACCCCTGAATAAATAACTAATGAAACAGAAATAAACAATTTATCAGAAAATAATTCAAAACACTGGTAATAAAAATATTAACTGAATTAGGGGAAAGAATTGATCTAAAACTTGAACATTTTTTAAAATTTATTTATTTTATTTATTTTTGCTGTGTTGGGTCTTCTTTTATGTGCATGGACTTTCTCTAATTGCGGCAAGTGGGGGCCACTCCTCATCGCGGTGCGCGGGCCTCTCACTATCGCAGCCTCTCTTGTTGAGGAGCACAGGCTCCAGACGCGCAGGCTCAGTAATTGTGGCTCACGGGGCTAGTTGCTCCGCAGCATGTGGGATCTTCCCAGACCAGGGCTCGAACCCGTGTCCCCTGCATTGGCAGGCAGATTCTCAACCACTGCGCCACGAGGGAAGCCCTAAAACTTGAACATTTTAACAAGAAACTAGGAAATACAAAAAGAGATCCAATCAGAAGTAAATGATTTAATAGCTGAAATGAAACACATGTTAGAAGGAATGAAGAGTGGATTAAATAATACAGAACACAAAAGTGATGTGGAGATAGAATAGTGAAATCCCCCAATTAGAACAGCAGAAAGAAAAACAATTTTTTAAAATGAAAGCAATATAAGAGATCTTGGGGATAACATTAAGCATTCCAACATTTGCATTATAGAGTTCCAGAAGGAGAAGAGAGAGAGAAGGGATTTTAAAAGTTATTTGGAGAAATTAGGGCTAAAAAAGTTCCCAAATCTGAAGACCTATGCCAAGACATATCACAATTAAAATGGCAAAAATGAAAGATAAAGATTGAATTCTAAATGAAGCAAGAGTCACATAAGAGGGAATATCCATAAGAATATCAGCTGATTCCTCTGCAGAAACTTTGCAAACCAGAAGGAAATAGCATGATATATTCAAAGTGCTGAAAGGGAAAAACCTGCAACATAGGATACTCTACTCAGCAAGATTATAATTTAGAATACAAAGAGTGATAAAGAACTTCTCAGACAAGCAGAAACAAAAAGAGTTCATCAATACTAAATCTACCATAAAAGAGATGTTAGAAATGTAAAGAAATAAGAATTTATAGGCAAGGGAAAACCCCATTAGAAAAGGAAAATATACAGTAAGGATTGAAGATGGCTTAAATAAGTCAGTATGTAGATTAAAGCAAAAAAATTGTAAAAGTGAATATAACTACAATGAACAGTTAAGAGATAAGCATGAAGATATAAAATAGAACATGAAAAATACAAAATGTGGGGAGAAGAGTAAAAAATATAGCTCTTTTGAATGTGTTTGAACTTAAATGACTACAAGATTAAAACAAGTAGAGATAATTATTCATCAACATATATAATCCCCATGGTAACCACAAATCTAGAGCCTAAAATAGATATGCAAAAACCAAAAAGAAATGAACACAAAATACTACTAAAGAAAATCATCAAACCACAAGGAAAGAAATAAAAAGAAGAAATGAAGACAGAACTACAAAAATAACTGGAAACCAAGTAATAATATGGCAATAAGTACATAACCATCAATAATTACTTTACTGGACTTCCTTTTTGGTGCAGTGGTTAAGAATCCATCTGCCAATGCAGGGGACACAGGTTTGAGTCCTGGTGTGAGAAGATCCCACATGCTGTGGAGCAACTAAGCCCATAAGCCACGACCACTGAGCCTGCACTCTAGAGCCCATGAGCCACAACTAATGAGTCCTTGTGCCACAACTACTGGGACCCATGCACCTAGAGCCCATGCTCCTCAACAAGAGAAGCCACCATAATGAGAAGTTCATGTACCGCAATGAAGAGTATCCCCCACTTGCTGCAACTAGAGAAAGCCCACACATAGCAATGAAGACCCAATGCAGCCAAAAATTAAAATTAATTAATTAATTAATTTAAAAATAATTACTTTAAATGTCAATGTACTAAATGCTCCAATCAAAAGACATACATGTCTGATTGGATTTTTTTTAAAAAAACACTTAATATGGTGCCTACAAGAAACTCACTTCAGGGCTAAAAACACACACAGACTGACAATAAAGGGATGGGACAAGATATTTCATGCAAAAGGAAATGACAAGAAAGTGGGGTAGCAATATTCATATCAGAAAAAATAGACTTTAAAGCAAAGGCTATAACAAAAGACAGAGAAGGGCACTATATAATGATAAAGGGAACACTTCAAGAAAAGGATATTACACTCATTAACATACATGCACCCAATACAGGAACACCTAAATGTACAAAGCAAATTCTAAAATACATAAGGGAGAAATAGACAGCAACACAGGAATAGTAGGGGACTTTAACACCCCACTTACACCAATGGACATATCATCCAGACAGAAAATCAATTAGGAAACACAGGCCTTAAATGACACATTAGAACAGATAGACTTATGTATATATAGAACATTCCACCCCAAGGCAGCAGAATACACTTTCTTTTCAAGTGCACATGCAACATTCTCCAGGATAGATCACATGATAGGCCACAAAACAAACTTCAGTAAATTTAAGAAAATCGAAATCATATCAAACATCTTTTCCAACCACAGTGCTACAAGACCAGGTATCAGCTACAAAAAAAAAAAAAAAAATGTGGAAAAAAACACAAACACATGGAGGCTAAATATATGCTACTATACAAACAATGAATCACTGATGAAATCAAAGAAGAAATTTTAAAATACCTGGAGACAAGGGAAAATGAAAACACAATAACTGAAAATCTATGGGACACAGCAAAAGGAGTTCTAACAGGGACATTTACAGCAATACAAGCATACTTCAGGGAACAAGAAAAATCTTAAATAAACAACCTAACCTTTCACCTAAAACAACTAGACAAAGAAAAACAAATAAAATGCAAAGTTAGTAGAACTAAAAAATAATAATAAAAAACAGCACAAATAAATTAAATAGAGACTAAAAAAAGTATAGAAAAGACAGATAAAACTAAGAGGTGCTTCTCTGAAAAGATAAACAAAATGGATAAAAATTTAGCCAGAATCAACAACACAAAAATATAAAGAACTAATATTTATCCTTCTCAAACTATTTTCAAAAATTGAAGAGTATGGAACACTCCCAAATTATTCTACAAGGCCACCATTACCCTAATACCAGAACCAGACAAAGACACTACCAAAAAATAAAATTATAGGTCAATATTTTTTTTTTAAAGAAGATGTTGCGGGTAGGAGTTTATTAATTAATTAATTTATTTTTGCTGTGTTGGGTCTTCGTTTCTGTGCGAGGGCTTTCTCTAGTTGTGGCAAGCGGGGGCCACTCTTCATCATGGTGCACAGGCCTCTCACTATCGCGGCCTCTCTTGTTGTGGAGCACAGGCTCCAGATGCGCAGGCTCAGTAGTTGTGGCTCATGGGCCTAGTTGCTCCACGGCATGTGGGATCTTCCCAGACCAGGGCTTGAACCCGTGTCTCCTGCATTAGCAGGCAGATTCTCAACCACTGCATCACTAGGGAAGCCCCAGGTCAATATTTTTGAAGAAATAGATGCAAAAATCCTCAACAAAATACTAGCAAACTGAATCCATAATATATAAAAAGGACTATATGCTATGATCAAGTTGGATTTAACCCAGGGACACGAGATGGTTCACCATTTGCAAATCAATCAATATGATACACCATATAAACAGAAGAAAGAATAAAAAAGATCACATGATCATCTAAATAGATGCAGAAAAAGCACTTGACACAATTCAACATTCATTCATGATTAAAAAACTCTCATCAAAGTTGACATAGAGGGAATATAACTCAACGTATGAAGGTCATTTATGACAAACTCACAGCTAGAATCATCCTCAATGGTGCAAAGCTGAAAGCATTACCTCTAAGATCAGAAACAAGACAAGGATGCCCACTATTGCCACGTTTATTCAACACAGTGTTCGAAGTCATAGCCATAGCAATCAAACAAGAAGAAGTAATAAAAAAAAATCCAAACTTAAAAGGAAGAAGTAAAACTGTTTTGTTTATAGATAACATGATATTATACATAGAAAAGCCTAAAGATGCCACCAAAAAAATGACTAGACCTCATCAATGAATTTGTATAAGTTGAAGGATACCCAATTAATATACAGAAATTTGTTTCATTTCTATACACTAACAGCAAACCATCAGAAAGAGAAATTAAGGAAACAATTTTATTTACAATAACATCAAGAAGAATTAAATATCTACAAATAAACCTACATAAGGAGGTAAAAGATCTTTACTTGGAAAAATATAAGACACTGATAAAAGAAATTGAAGATGACACAAACTGATGGAAAGATATATCATGTTCATGGATTGGAAGAATTAATATTGTTAAAATAACCATACAAGGGAGTTTCCTGGTGGTCTAGTGGTTAGAATTTGGTGCTTTCACTACCGTGGCCCATGTTCAATCCCTGGTCTGGAAACTGGGATCTGCAAGCAGTGCGGTGTGGCCAAAAAATAAAAAGTAAAAAATAAATAACCTTACCACCCAAGGCAATCAACAGATTCAATGCAATCCCTATCAAAATACCAATGGCATTTTTCAAGTACAAGAACGAATAATTTAAAAATTTATATGGAAAGATAAAAGATCCTGAATAGCCAAAATAATATCGAGAGAAAAAAAAACACAAACATGCTGGATGTATCATGCTCCCTGACTTGAGACTATATTACAAAGCTACAGTAATCAAAACACTATGTTGCTGGCACAAAAACAGAAATATACATCAATGGAGCAGAATGGAAAGACCAGAAATAAACCCATGCACCTAAGGGCAATTAATCTACAACAGAGGAAGCAAGAATACACAATGGAGAAAAGACCCTTTCTTCAATACACAATGGAGAAAAGACACTCTCTGAGAAAACTGGACTGCTACATGTAAAAGAATGAAATTAGAACATTCTCTAACACCACATACAAAAGAAAATTCAAAATGGAGTAAAGACATGATGTAAGACCAGAAACCACAAAGCTCCTAGAATAAAACATAGGCAGAAGACCCTTTGACATTAATTATAGCACCATTTTTTGGAATCTGTCTCCTAAAGCAAAGTAAACAAAAGCAAAAATAAACAAATGGGACCTAATTAAACTTAAAAGTTTTTCAAAGCAAAGTAAACCATCAACAAAACAAAAAGACAACCTACTGAATGGAAAATATTTGCAAATGATATGACCATTAAGGGGTGGATATCCAAAATATATAGACAGCTTATATAACTCAATATTAAAAAAAAAAACTAATTTCAAAATTAGGCAGAAGACATGAATAGAGATTTTTCCAAAAAGACATGCAGATGGCGAACAGGTACATGAAAAGATGTTCAACATTGATAATCATCAGAGAAATGCAAATGAAATCCACAATGAGATATCACCTCACACATGTCAGAATAGCTATCATCAAAAAGAACACAAATAACAAATGTTGCCTAAAATGTGGAGAAAAGGAAGCCTTTGTACACTGTTGGTGGGAAAGTAAATTGGTGCAGCCACTTTGGAAAACAGTATGGAGGTTTCTCAAAAAACTAAATTCAGAAGTACCATAGGACTTGGCAATTTCACTCCTGGGTATATATCCAAAAAAACCAAAACCACTAATCCAAAAACACACATGCACCCCAATGTTCATAGCAACATTATTTACAATTGTCAAGATATGAAAGCAACCTTAGTGTCCAGCAACAGATGAATGGATAAAGAAGATGTGGTATATATTTACAATGGAATACTGGTCAGCCATAAAAAAGAATGAAATTTTGACATTTGCAGCAACATGGGTGGACCTGGAGGGCATTATACTAAGTGGAATAAGTCAAAAAGAGTAAGACAAACACAGTATGGTATCATTTATATGTGGGATCTGAAATATACAAGGGACTAGTAAATATAACAAAAAAGAAGCAGACTCACAGATATAGAGAAAAAACTAGTGGTTATCAGGGGGGAGAGGGAAGGGGGAGGGGCAATATGGGTAGGGAATTAAAAGCTACAAACTACTATGTATAAAATAACCTACAGGGATACACTGTACAACATGACAAATATAGACAATATTTTATAACTATAAGTAGAGTATCACCTTTAAAACTGTGAATCACTACATTGTAAACCTGTTACTTATATAATATTGTACATCAGCTACACTTCTTTTTAAAGCTATGAATAGAACTAGAAAGCATATCAACAAAGTAATAAAAAACTGAAAAAAAACTACGAACAGGCTAGACGTAACAGACCTCTACAGAATATTCCACCCAGAAACAATAGAATATACATTCCCCAATATAGAACATATGCTAGGCCATGAAGTAAACATCAATAAATTTAAGAGAACAGAAATAACATAAAATATATTCTCCAACCACAGTAGGATAAAATTAGAAATAAATAATGGGAAAATTCAGAAAACTCACATGTATCTGGAAATTAAACTACACGCCTAGATAATCAATCATTCAAAATAAAAATCAAAGGGTACAGCAGAAAATACTGAGCTTAATGAAAATCAAGACAAACCTTAGTAAATGTTATGGCATGCAGATAAAGCAGTGCTTTGAGAGAAATTTAGAGATATAAATACCTACATTATGAAAGAAGCAATATCCCAAATCAACAACTAACTTTCTACCTTGAGACACTAGAAAAAGAATAGCAAAACTAAGCCTAAAGCAAGGAAAAAGAAGATAATAATAAGATTAGAGTGGCAATTAGTGATAGAATAGAAGTGAATTAGAGATAAATTAATAAAATCAAAAGGTAGTTCTTTTAAAAGAACAAAAATCTGACAAACGTAGTTTGGCAAACTGTAAAAGAGAAGACTCAAATTATTAGAATCACAAGTGAAAGAGGGTATGTTACTATTGATCTTACATAAATAAATAGAATTATGAAAAACACAATGAACAACTGAATGCCAACAAATTAGATAACTTATATAAATGGCTCTTGCTCCTTTTTTTCTATATTATAATTGAGGTAATAGCTAGGAAATTAGACAGGATAAAGAAATATAAGGAATCCAGATGGAAAAATGAAAGGAATTTGCTTAAAATAGCTATTAGATTTAGTCTATTAATTCAGCAAAGTTACATTATACAAGATCAATTACAAAAATGAATTGGATTTATTTTAGCTGTTGTTGTTAGAAAGATATGTTTTATTACATTTATCTTTTATTGAAGTATAGTTGATTTAAAATGTTGTGTTAGTTTCAGGTGTACAGCAAAGAGCTTCAGATAGATAGATAGATAGATTCCTTTTCAGACTCTTTTCCCATATAGGTTATTACAAAATATTGAGTGTAGATTCCTGTGCTATACAGTAGGTCCTTGTTGTTTACCTATTTTATATATAATAGTGTGTATATGTTACTCCCAAATTCATAATTCACCCCACCTTTCCCCTTTGGTATCCATAAGATTGTTTGCCATATCTGTGAGTCTGTTTCTGTTTTGTAAACAAGTTCATTTGTATCATTTTTTAGATTCCACATATAAATGATATCATATGACATTTGCCTTGTCTGATTTAATCTACTTAGTATGATCATCTCTTGGTCTATCCACGTTGCTGCAAATGGCATTATTTCATTCTTTTTTAAAAAATTATTTTATATTGGGGTATGGTTGATTAACAATGTTGTGTTAGTTTCAGGTGTACAGAAAATTGATTCAGGTATATATATACATGTATCTATTCTTTTTCAAATTATTTTCCCATTTAGGTTATTATAGAATATTGAGCAGAGTTCCCCATGCTATACAGTAGGTCCTTGTTCGTTACCTATTTTGAAGATAGCAGTGTCTACATGTCAATCCAAAACTCCCAATCTATCACTTCTCCCCACCCTTTACCCCTGGTAACCATAAGTTCATTCTCTAAGTCTGTGAGTCTATTTCTCATTTGTAAATAAGTTCACTTGTACCATTTTTTGATTCCACATATAAGTGATATCATATGATATTTGTCTTTCTCTGACTGACTTAATTCACTTATTGCTTGCAGATGACATGAAAATATACATAGAAGATCCTAACAACGCAACCAGAAAACTACTAAAGCTCAACAATGAATTTGGTAAAGTTACAGGATACAAAATTAATACACAGAAATCTGTTGCATGGTAGTCCTATTTTTAGTTTTTTAAGGAACCTCCATACTGTCCTCCATAGTGGTTGTATCAATTTACATTCCCATCAACAGTGTAAGAGGGTTCCCTTTTCTGCACACCCTCTCCAGCATTTATTGTTTGTAGATTTTTTGATGATGGCCATTCTGACCGGTGTGAGATAATATCACACTGACGTTTTGATTTGCATTTCTCCAATGATTAATGATGCTGAGCATTCTTTCATGTGTTTGTTGGCAATCTGCATATCTTCTTTGGAGAAATGTATATTTAGGTCTGCCCATTTTTGGATTGGGTTCTTTGTTTTTTTGATATTGAGCTGCATGAACTGCTTGTAAATTTTGGAGATTAATCCTTTGTCAGTTGCTTCATTTGCAAATATTTTCTCCCATTCTGAGGGTTGTCTTTTGGTCTTGCTTATGGTTTCCTTTGCTGTGCAAAAGCTTTTAAGTCTCATTAGGTCCCATTTGTTTATTTTTGTTTTTATTTCCATTTCTCTAGGAGGTGGGTCAAAAAGATTCTTGCTGTGATTTACGTCATAGAGTGTTCTTCCTATTTTTGCCTCTAAGAGTTTGATAGTGTCTGGCCTTACATTTAGGTCTTTAATCCATTTTGAGTTTATTTTTCTGTATGTTTAGGGAGTGTTCTAATTTCATTGTTTTACAGGTACCTGTCCAGTTTTCCCAGCACCACTTATTGAAGAGGCTGTCTTTTCTCCACTGTATATTCTTGCCTCATTTATCAAAGATAAGGTGACCATATGAGCATGGGTTTATCTCTGGGCTTTCTATCCTGTTCCACTGATCTACATTTCTGTTTTTGTGCCAGTACCATACTTTTTTGATTACTGTAGCTTTGTAGTATAGTCTGAAGTCTGGGAGCCTGATTCCTGCAGGTCCGGTTTTGTTTCTCAAGATTGATTTTGCTATTCGGGGTCTTTTGTGTTTCCATACAAATTGTGAAATTTTTTGTTCTAGTTCTGTGAAAAATGCCAGTGGTAGTTTGATAGGGATTGCATTGAACCTGTAGATTGCTTTGGGTAGTATAGGATGAAGCAATCTCACTACTGGGAATATACCATGAGAAAACCATAATTCAAAAAGAGTCATGTACCACAATGTTCATTGAAGCTCTATTTACAACAGGCATGACATGGAAGCAACCTAAGTGTCCATCGACAGATGAATGGATAAAGAAGATGTGGCACATACATACAATGGAATATTACTCAGCCATAAAAAGAAACAAAATTGAGTTATTTGTAGTGAGGTGGATGGACCTAGATTCTGTCATACAGAGTGAATTAAGTCAGAAAGAGAAAAACAAATATTGTATGCTAACAAATATATACAGAATCTAAAAAAAAATGGTCATGAAGAACCTAGGGGCAAGCTGGGAATAAAGATGCAGACCTAGAAGAGAACGGACTTGAGGACACGGGGAGGGGGAAGGGTAAGCTGGGGCAAAGTGAGAGAGTGGTAGTGTATGTATGGACATATATACACCACCAAAATGTAAAATAGATAGCTAGTGGGAAGCAGTCGCATAGCACAGGGAGATCAGCTCGGTGCTTTGTGACCAACTAGAAGGGTGGGATAGGGAGGATGGGAGGGAGGCAGATGCAAGAGGGAAGAGATATGGGGATATATGTATATGTATAACTGATTCACTTTGTTATAAAGCAGAAACTAACACACCATTGTAAAGCAATTATACTCCAATAAAAATTTTTTTTCAAAAAGTCTGTTGCATTTCTATACACTAACAGTGAAAGATCAGAAAGAGAAATTAAAGAAACAATCCATTAACTATCACATCAAAAAGAATAAAATACCTAGGAATAAACCTACCTATGGAGACAAAAGACCTGCATGGCAAAAAGTATAAGATACTGATGAAAGAAATCAAAGATGATACAAATTGAAGGAAATAACTATGTTCTTAGATTGAGTCAATTTTGTCAAAATGACTATAATACTCAAGGCAATCTACAGATTCAATGCAATCCCTATCCAATACCCAATGATATTTTTCACAGAACTACAAAAAAAAATCTTAAAATTTGTATGGAGACACAAAAGATCCTGAATAGCTAAAGCAATCTTGAGAAAGAAAAATGGAGCTGGAGGAATCAGATTCCCTGACTGTAGACTATACCACAAAGCTACAGTAATCAAGACAGTACGGTACTGGAAC
Organism: Stenella coeruleoalba; assembly: GCF_951394435.1. Classification (NCBI taxonomy): domain Eukaryota; kingdom Metazoa; phylum Chordata; class Mammalia; order Artiodactyla; family Delphinidae; genus Stenella; species Stenella coeruleoalba. The sequence continues at coordinate 97,186,874 of NC_137169.1, forward strand.
AAAAACAGAAATATGCATCAACAGAAGAGGATCGAAAGCTGAGAGATAAACCCACACACCTATGGTCACCTGATGTATGACAAAGGAGGCAAAAATATACAATGGAGAAAAGACAGTCTCTTCAATATGTGGTCCTGAGAAAACTGGACAGTTACATGTAAAAGAATAAAATTAGGACACTCCCTAGCATGATACAAAAAAATAAAGTCAAAGTGGATTAAAGACCTAAATGTAGGACTGGATACTATAAAACTCTTAGAGGAAAACACAGGCAGAATACTCTTTGACATAAATCACAGCAACATCTTTTTCAATCTATCTTCTAGAGTAATGGAGGTAAAAACAAAAATTTAAAAATGGGACCTAATTTAACTCAAAAGCTTTTTCACAGGAAAGGAAAGCATAAACAGAACAAAAAGACAACCCACAGAATGAGAGAAAATATTTGCAAACAATGAAACTGACAAAGGATTAGTTTCCAAAGTTTACGAACAGCTTATGTGGCTCAATATCAAAAACAAACAAACAACCCAATCAAAAAATGTGCTGGAGACATAAATTTACATTTCTTCAAAGAAGACATACAGATAGCCAAGAAGCACATGAAAAGATGCTCAACATTACTAATTATTAGAGAAATGCAAATCAAAACTACAGTGATATATCACCTCACACCAGTCAGAGTGGCTATCATAAGAAAATCTACAAACAATAAATGCTGGAGAGGGTGTGAAGAAAAGTAAGCCCTCCTACACTGTTGGTGGAAATGTAAATTGGTACAGCCACTATGGAGAATAGTGTGGAGGTTCCTTAAAAAACATTATTTTATTCTTTTTTATGGTTGAGTAATATTCCATTGTGTATATATATACCACAACTTCTTTATCTATTTATCTGTCTGCGGACATTTAGGTTCCTTCCATGTCTTGGCTATTATAAATAATGCTGCTACAAATTTTGGGGTGCATGTATATTTTTAAATTACGAGTTTCTCCAGATATATGTCAGGTGTGGGATTCCTGGATCATATGGAAGGTCTATTTTTAGTTTTTAAAGGAACCTCCATACCGTTCTCCACAGTGGCCATACCAATTTACATTCCCACCAACAGTGTAGGAGGGTTTCCTTTTCTCCAACTTAGTTTAATTGATCTTTTCTATTGTTTTCTTCATCTCTATTTCATTTATTTCTGCTCTGATCTTTATGATTTCTTTCCTTTTACTAATTTTAGGTTTTGCTTGTTCTTCTTTTTCTAGTTGCATTAGGTGTAAGGTTAGGTTGTTTATTTGAGAATTTTCTTGTTTCTGGAGGTAAGCTTGTATCACTATAAACTTCCCTCCTAAAAATTGCTTTTGTTGCATCCCATGGGTTTTGAATTGTCATTTTTTTTATTTGTCTCTAGGTATTTTTTGATTTCCTCTTTGATTTCTTCAGTGATCCATTGGTTGTTTAGTAGCACATTTTTTAGCCTCCACATATTTGTGTTTTTTGCAGGTTGTTTTTTTCTTGTAGTTGACTTCTAATCTCATAGCATTGTCATCAGAAAAGATGCTTGATATGATTTCAATTTTCTTAAATTTACCAGGGCTCACATTGTGGCCCAGCATGTGATTTTTCCTGAAGAACATTGCATTTGCACTTGAGAAGAATGTGTATTCTGTGGCTTTCAGATGAAACTCTCTATAGAGATCAATTAAGTTCATCTGGTCTAATGTGATATTTAAGACTTGTATTTCCTTATTGATTTTAACTCTGGATTACCTGTCCATTGATGTAAATGGGATGTTAAAGACCCCAATAATATTGTGTTACTGTCAATTTCTCCTTTTTTTTTTTTTTTGCCGTACGTGGGCCTCTCACTGTTGTGGCCTCTCCCGTTGCGGAGCACAGGCTCCGGACACACAGGCTCAGCGGCCATGGCTCACGGGCCCAGCCACTCCGTGGCACGTGGGATCTTCCCGAACTGGGGCACGAACCCGTGTCCCCTGCATCGACAGGCGGACTCTCAACCACTGCGCCACTTGGGAAGCCCATTTTCTCCTTTTATATTTGTTAGCATTTGCCTTATATATTGAGGTGCTCCTCTGTTGGGTGCATATATATTTACAATTGTTATATCTTCTTCTTGGATTGATCACTGGATCATTATTTAGTGTTCTTTCTCTCTTGTAACAGTCTTTTTAAAAAAGTAATTAATTAATTAATTAGGTTGTGCCAGGTCTTAGTTGTGGCAGGCAGGCTCCTTAGTTGTGGCTTACCAGCTCCTTATTTGTGGCATGCAAACCCTTAGTTGCAGCATGCATGTGGGATCTAGCTCCTTGACCAGGGACTGAACCCAGGCCCCCAGGATTGGGAGCATGGAGGCTGAACCACTGCACCACCAGAGAAGTCCCTCTCTTGTAACAGTTTCTTTTTTAAAGTATATTTTGTCTGATATGAGTATTTCTACTTCAGCTTTATTTTGATTTTCAGTTGTGTAGAATACCTTTTTCCTCACTTTCAGTCTGTCTATATGTGCCTCTAGATCTGAAGTGGGTCTCTTGCAAACAGCTAATATACAGGTCTTGTTTTTGGACCTATTCAGTAGTCTATGTCTGTTGGTTGAAACATTTAATCCATTTACATTTAAGAAATTATCAATATGTATGTCCTTATCGCCATTTTGTTAATTATTTTGCATTTGTTTTTGTAGGTCTTTTTTTCTTCCTCTTTTCTTCTCTTCTCTTGTGATTTGATAACTATTTTCAGTGTTGTGTTTGGATTCCTTTTTCTTTTTCTGTGTATATCTATTATGGATTTTGGGTTTGCAGTTATCATAAGGTTTTGACATAGCAGTCTATACAAATACAAGGTTGTTTTAAGGTGACAATCTCTTAGTTTCTTTTTTTAAAAAATTATTTATTATTTGGCTGCATCAGGTCTTCATTGTGGGATCTTTCTTTTTTTTCTGAGTCTTTTATTTATCAAATAAAAATTTGCAAATAATATATTTCTAAACATATTTTAGTCTCTATTCTTCAAAGAATGTTTCCAAAAAAAAAAAAAAGAGAGATTACCATTTTCTTCAAAATATACAGTATTGCACCAAAAAGTTTGAAAAAAGATAGCTGAACCAGAGACAATAACAAATTATTAGCAAAACTGACCAATTTTCCTTCATCAGTGGGATCTTTCATTGTGGCATATGGGCTTCTCTTTAGTTGTGGCACACAGGCTCAGTAGTAGTTACATCACGCGGGCTCCCTAGTTGTGGCATACGGGCTATAGGGTGCACGGGCTTAGTTGCCCTGCAGCATGTGGGATCTTAGTTCCCCGACCAGAGATCAAACCTGCATTCCCTGCATTGGAAGGCAGATTCTTAACCACTGGACCACCAGGGAAGTCCTGATGATCTCTTAAGTTCAAATGTATTTCAAATACCCTGCATTTCTACTCTCCACCTCTCACACTTACTTGTTTTGATATCATATTTGTGTGTGGATGATTTCCTCCCTTTACTGTATGTTTCCCTTTACCAGGGAGCTTTGCCAGTTCATAATTTTCTTGTTTCTAGTTGTGGCCTTTTCTTTTCCACCTAGAGAATTCCTTTACCATTTGTTGTAAAACTGGTTTGGTGGTGCTGAATTCTTTTAGGTTTTGCTTGTCTGTAAAACTTTTGATTTCTCTGTCAAATATGAATGAGAGCCTTGCTGGATAGAGTATTCTTCGTTTTAGGTGTTTTCGTTTCATCACTTTAAATATATCATGCTATTCCCTTCTGGCCTGCACAGTTTCTACCGAAAAAATCAGCTGATAATCTTACAGGGATTCCCTTTTATGTTATTTGTTGCTTTTCTCTTGTTGCTTTTAATATTTTCTCTGTCATTAATTTTTGTCAATTTGATTAATATGTGTCTCTGCATGTTCCTCCTTGGGTTAATCCTGCCTGAGACTCTCTGTTCTTCCTGTACTTGGGTGACTGCTTCATTTCCCATGTTAGGGAAGTTTTCAGCTCTTATCTCTTCAAAATTTTCTCAGGCCCTTTCTCTCTCTCTTCTCCTTCTGGGACCTCTATAATGTGAATTCTGGTATGTTTCATGTTCCAGAGGTCTCCTAAACTGTCCTCATTTCTTTTCATTCTTTTGTCCTTCTTCTGTTCCACAGCAGCGATTTCCCCCATTCTGGCTTCCAGGTCACTTATCCGTTTTTCAGCCACATTTAGTCTGCTATCGATTCCTTCTAGTGTATTTTTTTCATTTCAGTTATTGTATTCTTCAACTCTGGTTATTCTTTATATTTTCCAATTCTTTGTTAAAATTTCTTGTAACTTCTTACACTGAACATCCATCCTTTTTCTGAGATCTTGGATCATCTTTACCATCATTACTCTGAACTCTTTCTCTGGTAGATTGCCTATCTCTACCTCACTTAGTTGTTCTTCTGGGGTTTTTATTTTGTTCCTTCATCTGGAACATATTCATCTGCCATCTCAGTTTGTCTAATTTCTGTTTGTTGACTTGGTTCTGCAGGCTGCCAGATTGTAGTTTTCCTGCTTCAGGTGCCTGCCACCTGCTGAATAACGCTGGTCTAGAGGCTTGTGCAGGTCTCCTGTTGGGAAGAGCTGGTGCCTGCTCGCTGGTTGGTGGAGCTCGGTCTTGGCCCTCTGGTGTGCAAGGCCTTGTCAAGAGGTGTGTCTAGAGGTGGCTGTGAGCTCAGGAAGTCTTCAAGAAGCCTGCCTCCTGATGGGTGGGCTTGTGTTCCTGCTGTTGGTTTTTTGGCATGAGGTATCCCAATACTGGAGCCTACAGGCTGTTGGGTAGGACAAGGTCTTGATGTTGATGATGCAAGCAAGATGTTTGCCTCCCCGAGAGTTCAACTAGCTGAACACTCTCTGAAATCTCCACCATCAGTGTCCACGTCCCCAGGGAGAATGACAGTCACACCATGCTTCCCCAGGAGACTCTCTGAGACCAGCAGGTAGGTTTGGCCCAGGTTCCTATGAAGTCACTCACTTTGCTCTGTGTCCCAGTATGCATGAGACCTTGTGTGTTCCTTCCAAGTGTGAAGTTTTCATTTCCCCCCAGTCCTATGGAGCTGCTGCATAGGAACCTTGTTGGCCTTCAAAGCCAAACGCTTGGGGGCTTCTTCCTCTGATGCCAGATCCCTGAGCTGAGGAGCCTGATGTGGGGCTTAAAACTTTCACTCCTGTGGGAGAACTTCTGCAATATAATTATCCTCCAGTTTGTGGATTTCCCAACCACGGGTTATGGGATTTGATTATATCATGAATGTGCCCCTCTTACCCTCTTGTTGTGGTTTCTTCTTTATGTTCTTGGATGTAGAATATCTTTTCAGGCAGGGTCTAGTCTTTTTTATCAATGGCTGTTCAGCATTTAGTTGTGTTTGTGGTGTGCTCATGAGAGGAGGTGAGTCCAAGGTCCTTCTACTCTGTCATCTTAGTTTTGACTTCTCTTCAATTGGATTTTTTTTTTTTTTGCAGTACGTGGGCCTCTCACTCTTGTGGCCTCTCCCATTGCAGAGCACAGGTTCCAGATGTGCAGGTTCAGCAGCCATGGCTCATGGGCCTAGCCGCTCCTCAGCATGTGGGATTTTCCCGGACTGGGGCATGAACCCGTGTCCCCTGCATCGGCAGGCGGACTCTCAACCACTGCACCACCAGGCAAGCCCTTCAATTGGATTTTTATACACTAGTAATTACCAATCTGAAAGTGAAATTAAGAAAACATTTCAATTCGTAATAGCATCAAGATGAATAAATATGTAGGAATACATTTAACAAAAGAAGTATAAAACTTAGACTCTGAAAACTTCAAAACATTGTAGAAAGAAATTAAAGACAATCTAAATCAATGAAAAAACATTCCCAAATTCATGGATTGAAAAACTTGATATTGTGAAGATGGAAATAGCCCTCGAACAGATGGGCAGATTCAACATAATTCCTATAGAATTCCAGCTGACTTTTTTTGCTAACTGCTAAGCCAATTCTAAAATTCATAAGGAATTTCAGGAGACCAAGAATAGTGGAAACAATCATGAAAAAGAAGAATAAAGTAGGAGAATTTACTCTTGCTAATTTCAGAACTTACTACAAAGCAATAGTAATCAAAAGTGTAGCAGTAGCACAAGGATATACCTAGATTAAAATGCAATAGAAGTGAGAGTCCTGAAATAACCCCATACATCTATAGTCAACAGATTTTTAATGAGGGTACCAAGACCATTCATGGGGGAAATAATGCTTTTTAAATAAGTTGTACTGGGCAACAGGACAGCCACATGCAAAAGAACAAAGTTGGATTATTTCCTTGTATCATACACAAAAATTAACTCAAAATGGGTAAAGACCTAAATGTATGAGTAAAAGCTATAAAATTCTTAGAGGAAAACATAGGAGTAAACCTTTGTTACCTTGGATTTGGCAAAGGATTCTTATATACGACACCAAAAGCACAAGCAACAATAAAAAAGTAGATAAATTGGGCTTCATTAAAATTAAAAACTTTGGGCTTCCCTGGTGGTGCAGTGGTTGAGAGTCCGCCTGCTGATGCAAGGGACGTGGGTTTGTGCCCCGGTCCGGGAAGATCCCACATGCCACGGAGCGGCTGGGCCCGTGAGCCATGGCCGCTGAGCCTGCGCGTCCGGAGCCTGTGCTCCACAATAGGAGAGGCCACAACAGTGAGAGGCCCACGTACCGCAAAAAATAAATAAATAAATAAAAATAAAAACTTTGTACATAAAAGAATACCATCAAGGATGTAAAACAGACAACTTATAAAATGGAGAAAATATTTACAAATAATTTATCTCAGGATAAATTTGTATTTAGAGCATATAAAGTACTCTTCCAACTCAGTAATAAAATGCCAACCTAACTTTTTTAATGGAAAAATAATTTGAATAGACAACTCTCATAAGAAAGATATACTTGGGACTTCCCTGGTGGCTCAGTGATTAAGAATCTGCCTGCCAATGCAGGGCACACGGGTTTGATCCCTGGTCTGGGAAGATCCCACATGCTGTGGTGCAACTAAGCCCGTGAGCCACAACTAGTGAGCCCACGTGTCACAACTACTAAAGCCTGAGCACCTAGAGCCGGTGCTCTGCAACAAGTGAAGCCACCACAATGAGAAGCCCATGCACCACAACGAAGAGCAGCCCCCGTGGGCTGTAACTAGAGAAAGCCCGCACACAGCAATGAAGACCCAATGCAGCCAAAAATAAATTTATAAAAAAGAAAGAGAGATATACTTATGGCCAATAAACACATGAGGCGATACCCGACACTGTTAGTCACAAGGGAAATGCAAATCTAAACTACAATGAAAAAAGTAATGAGATACCACTTCACATTCAGAAGGATAGCTAGAATTTAAAAGTTAGTTAAATTTCAGTCTGGTATGTAAGGTGATTGGAAGGCTTTACTACATTTTGATAAGTAGAAAGCTGAAACTAAAAATTAAACAACTCTTCTTAGATCGATCAGAGAAGTGGATTCACAGGGCAAACCACCACCTCTAAAACTGGAGAGATAGATACACAGATACAGAGAATCACAACTTACCAGAGCAGAAACCCATGATTAGGAATCTCTGTGGGAACCAGCACAGGAATAGAAAAACCTAAACTTTGACAAATTGCTAGATACTTAGTGTGGACAAGTGTGAGAGTTAAAACTCCTGGGCTGTGTGGGGGTCGTTATAAGGTTGTCTCCCGCACTTTTGACAGTCACCTCCAGGAGCTCTATGAGGTTCACATAGCAAGTAGTAGAGAAAGAATCCCCTTGTGTTTCCAGGACGAGGTGGGGAAAAGTAACATTTTGAAATATGCTAGAGAATTCTGTTCTTCTTAACAAGGTCTGTCCTCAAGAGAAACAATCCTACCAGAACCTAACCTACCAGGTATTTTCAGAGCCTAATTGTAATGGTTACTTTTATGTGTCAACTTGACTACATCCCAGGATGCCCAGAAATTTCCGTAAATATTTTTTTTTCTGGAATTTTCTGTGAGGGTGTTTCTGGTTGAGATTAACATTTGAATCAGTAGACAGAGTAAAGCAGATTGCCATCCCTAATGTAAGTGGGCTTCATCCATTTCTTTGAGGGGTGAAAAGAAAAAATATATGGAGGAAGGAAGAAGTTGCTCTATCTCAGCCTGAGTGAAAGAGCTGGGATATCAGCTTCTTCCTGTCTTAGGACTAGCACTTACACCATTAGTGTTCTTAGTTTTCAGGTCTTCAACCTAGGACCAGAAACACATTACTGGATTTCCCGAATATACAGCATGCAGATGGAAGATTGTGGGACTTCTCAGCCTCCATAATCACATCATATGAGCCAATTCCTGAAAATAATTCACTATATATAAATGTGTGTGTATCTCCTATTAGTTCTGTTTATCTGAAGAACCCTGGTTAATACACAAACCAGTATGGTGGAAGAGAAATAACCAACTCCAGCCTTTTATAACCGTCCTGTCCCACTTAAGAGGGGGAAGAACTAAGAGACACTTGTAAAGTTAACAGCTTTACAAAGGCACTTGTAAAGTTTGCACAGGCTCACTAAAGGACTGAGACCAAATCATAGTACTACAGAATGCTTCCCCTTTCACCACATCTTATCACCACATTACTAAAGGCCTATTTTGGGTTTCTTTTACCTAGTACATTATGTCTGTTTTTTGACAAAAACTAAAAAGCATATTAAAAGAAAAAAAACCAGGTGGAGCAACAGAGCATCAAAGCAGACTTAGCTATGGCAGAGATATTGGAATAATCAGACCAAGAATTTAAAGAAACAATGATGCTAGGGACTCTAGTGGAAAAATATACAATATGCAAGAATAAATGGGTAATGTAAGCATAGAGATAAACATACAAAGAAATAACCAACAAGAAATGCTTGAAATCAAGACCACTGTAACAGAAATTAAAAATGCCTTTGATAAGTTCATTAGTAGATGAGATATGGCTGAAGTAAGACTATCTGATATTTAGAATATATCAACAGAAACTTCCAAAAACTAAAAAAGCAAAAGAAAAGACTGGGAAAAATAACAGAATGTCCAAGAACTTTGGGGAAAACACAAAAACTGAAAGGTACACATAATAAGATTACCAAAAGGAAAAGAAAGAGAGACGGGAACAGAAGAAATATTTGAAGCAGTAATGACAGAGAATTTCCCCAAATTAATGTTAGACAGCATACCATAGGTCCAGTAAGATTAGAAAACACAAAACAGAATTGATGCCAAAATAAAACCAAAAAAAACCCTACACCTAGGCATATCATGTTCAAATTGCAGAAAAAAGGATAATGAAAAAAATCTCTAAAGAAACCACAGAAAAAAAAACTACAATCTACTTTTCCTCAGAAACCTTACAAGCAAGAAGAGATTGGAGTAAAATATTTAAAGCATGAGAGGAAAACCCCATTGACCTGGAATACTGTATCCCAAAAAATTATCCTTCAACATGAAGGAAATTCAGGGGCTTCCAAGAAGATGGCAGAGTAGAAAGAACCATATATCTGTGTCTCCACCTAGACAACAACTGCTTGGCAGAATCTGTCTGATTTAACAATTTTGGTACTCTGAAGTCTATTGAAGACTCAATTTCCAAGAGAAGTCTTGGATGGTAAATTGCATGGATGCTTAATTTCATCTTTAACACAGTCGAAGTTACCCATCATTCAACTAGCAGCCTGTGACAGACAGCTGTGAAAGTGTTCCTGGAGGAACTTGCACAAAGCTTGCAGGAGCCAAGGTGAGCAAAAAGAACCCTGTCCTCTAAACACCGGGGATCTGTGCTCTGATCACAGATTGCTGCTTCTGATTACAGAAGTGTGAAGAAAAAGTTGGTAGTCATTGTTGTTGCAACTTCCCCCATTGTTGCAAATCCCTCCTCTGGCTGAAATGAACTAAAGGGGAATTAAAGGTTGGCACATTCCTATCCCTTTCATTTCTGCCCCCCCCCCCATTTTGGAGCAAGACATTGAAAACTATGACATTCAAAATCAAGCAGATATATGGACAAAATTAGAAATTCACCATACATGACCAAGGGAAGGCAAAGGCTCAGAAAAGACCTTAACTTTGCAACTCAGTCTGATCCTCAGCACAGAGACAGACTACAACAAAAAAAAAAAAACAAAAACAAAGCAAAACAAAAGCCAAAACACCACGGGGAAAGGGGAAAATTTGATTTCTAGAGTTACCATATTATTAGATTCAAATGTGTGCTTTTCAACAAAAAAAATCACAAAAAGAAGCAGGAAAATATGGCCCATTCAAAGGAAAAAAATAAACAAACAGAAACTGTCCCTGGAAAAGACCTCATGGTGGGGAGAACCTCAAGATGGCAGAAGAGTAAGACGCGGAGATCACCTTCCTCCCCACAAATACATCAGAAATACATCTACATGTGGAACAACTCCTACAAAACACCTACTGAACACCGGCAGAAGACCTCAGACCTCTCAAAGGGCAAGAAACTCCCCACGTACCTGGGTAGGGCAAAAGAAAAAAGGATAAACAGAGACAAAAGAATATGGACGGGACAGGACCTGCACCAGTGGGAGGGAGCTGTGAAGGAAGAAAGGTTTCCACACCCTAGGAAGCCCCTTCGCGGGCGGAGACTGTGGGTGGCGGAGGGGGGAAGCTTCGAAGCCACGGAGGAGAGCACAGCAACAGGGGTGCGGAGGGCAAAGTGGAGAGATTCCTGCACAGAGGACCGGTGCCGACCAGCACTCACCAACCCGAGAAGCTTGTCTGCTCACCCGCTGGGACGGGTGGGGGCTGGGAGCTGAGACTCCAGCTTTGGATGTCCGATCCCAGGGAGAGGACTGGGGTTGGCTGCATGAACACAGCCTCAAGGGGCTAGTGTGCCACAGCTAGCCAGGAGGGATTTCGGGAAAAAGTCTAGAGCGACTGAAGAGGCAAGAGACTTTTTCTTGCCTCTTTGTTTCCTGGTGCGTGAGGAGAGGGGATTAAGACTGCCACTTAAAGGAACTTCAAAGACGGGCACAGGCATGAGCCGCGGCTATGAGTGCGGACCCCAGAGACGGGCATGAGATGCTAAGGCTGCTGCTGCAGCCATCAAGAATCCCATGTGCAAGCAAAGGTCACTATCCACACCTCCCCTCCCGGGAGCCTGTGCAGCCCATCACTGCCAGGGTCCTGTGATCCAGGGACAAATTCCCCGGGAGAACACACGGCACGCCTCGGGCTAGTGCAATGTCATCCTGGCCTCTGCTGCCGCAGGCTCGCCCTGCACTCCGTACTCCTTCTGCCCAGCCTGAGTGAGCCAGAGCCCTTGAATCAGCTGCTCCTTTAACCCGGTCCTGTCTGAGTGAAGAACTGATGCCCTCAGGCGACCTACAGGCAGAGGCAGGTCCAAATCCAAAGATGAACACCAGGAGCCGTGCGAACAAAGAAGAGAAAGGGAAATTTCTCCCAGCAGCCTCAGGAGCAGTGAATTAAATCTGCACAGTCAACTTGATGTACCCAGTATCTGTGGAATATTTGAATATACAACAAATCATCCCAAATTGAAGGGGTGGACTTGGGGAGCAATAATATATATAGTTTTTCACTTTTTCTCTTTTTGTGAGTGTGTATGTGTATGCTTCTCTTGGTGATTTTGTCTATATAGCTTTGATTTACCATTTGTTCTAGGAATCTGTCTATCTGGATTTCTTTTTCTTTTTCTTTTTTTTTAGTATAGTTCTTAGCAATTGTTACCATTGGTGGATTTGTTTTTTGGTTTGGTTGCCCCCCCCCTTTTTTTTTTTTTCAGTACGTGGCCCCTCACTGTTGTGACCTCTCCTGTTGTAGAGCACAGGCTCCAGACGCGCAGGCTCAGCGGCCATGGCTCACGGGCCTCGCCGCTCCACGACATGTGGGATTTTCCCGGACCGGGGCACAAACCCGTGTTCCCTGCATCAGCAGGTGGATTCTCAACAACTGCGCCAACAGGGAAACCCTCCTCTTTCTCTCTTTATTTATTTTTTTTACTTAAAAAAATTTTTTAATAATTGTTTTTAATTTAAAAAAATTATTTTATTTTACTTTATTTTATATTATTTTATCTTCTTCTTTCTTTCTTTCTTTCTTTTTTTTCACCCTTTTATTCTGAGCTGTGGGGATGACATGCTCTTGGAGCTCCAGCCAGGCATCAGGGCTGTGCCTCTAAGGTGGGAAAGCCAAGTTCAGGACACTGGTCCACAAGAGACCTCCCAGCTCCACATAACATCAAATGGCAAATATCTCACAGAGATCTGCATCTCAACACCAAGACCCAGCTCCACTCAAGGACCAGCAAGCTACAGTGCTGGATACCCTATGCCAAACAACCAGCAAGACAGGAACACAACCCCATCCATTAGCAGAGAGGCTGCCTAAAATCATAATAAGGCCACAGAAACCCCAAAACATACCATCAGACATGGACCTGCCCACCAGAAAGACAAGATCCAGCCTCATCCACCAGAACACAGGCACTAATCTTTTCCACCAGGAAGCCTACACAACCCACTAAAGCAACCTTAGCCACTGGGGACAGACAATGAAAACAATGGAAACTACAAACCTGCAGCCTGCGAAAATGAGACCCCAAACAGAGTAAGTTAAGCAAAATGAGAAGACAGAGAAACACAGAGCAGATGAAGGAGCAAGGCAAAAACCCACCAGACCAAACACATGAAGAGGAAATAGGCAGTCTACCTGAAAAATAATTCAGAATAATGATAAACATGATCCAAAATCTTGGAAATAGAATGGAGAATATATAAGAAACAGTTAACAAGGACCTAGAAGAACTAAAGAGCAAAAAAACAGTGATGAACAACACAATAAGTGAAATTAAAACTTTTCTAGAAGGAATCAATAGAAGAACTGAGGCAGAAGAACGGATAAGTGACCTGGAAGATAAAATAGTGGAAATAACTACAGCAGAGCAGAATAAAGAAAAAAGAATTAAAAGAATTGACGACAGTCTCAGAGACCTCTGGGACAACATTAAATGCACCAAGATTCGAATTATAAGGTTCCCAGAAGAAGAAGAGAAAAAGAAAGGGACTGAGAAAATATTTGAAGAGATTATAGTTGAAAACTTCCCTAATATGGGAAAGGAAATAGTAAATCGAGTTCAGGAAGCACAGAGAGTCCCATACAGTATAAATCCAAGGAGAAACACGACAAGGCACATATTAACCAAACGATCAAAAATTAAATACAAAGCAAAAATATTAAAACCATCAAGGGAAAAACAACGAATGACACAAAAGGGAATCCCCATAAGGTTAGCAGCTTATCTTTCAGCAGAAACTCTGCAAGCCAGAAGGGAGTGGGAGGATATATTTAAAGTGATAAAGAAAAAAACCTACAAACAAGATTACTCTATCCAGCAAGGATCTCATTCAGATTTTATGGAGAAATTAAAACCTTTACAGACAAGCAAAAGCTAAGAGAATTCAGCACCACCAAACCAGCTCTACAACAAATGCTAAAGGAACTTCTCTAAGCAGGAAACACAAGAGAAGGAAAAGACCTACAATAACAAACCCAAAACAATTAAGAAAATGGTAATAGGAAAATACATATCGATAATTACCTTAAATGTAAATGGATTAAATGCTCCAAACAGAAGACATAGACGGCTTGAATGGACACAAAAACAAGACCCATATATATGCTGTCTACAAGAGACCCACTTGAGACCTAGGGACACATACAGACTGAAAGTGAGGGAATGGAAAAAGATATTCCATGCAAATGGAAATCAAAAGAAAGCTGGAGTAGCAATTCTCTCTCTTTTTTATTTTTTTAAGAAGATGTTGGGGGTAGGAGTTTATTAATTAATTAATTTATTTTTGCTGTGTTGGGTCTTCGTTTCTGCATGAGGGCTCTCTCCAGTCGTGGCAAGCAGGGGCCACTCCTCATCGCAGTGAACTGGCGCCTCACTATCGCAGCCTCTCCTGCTGTGGAGCACAAGCTGCAGATGCACAGGATCACTAGTTGTGGCTCACGGGCCCAGTTGCTCTGCAGCATATGGGATCCTCTCAGACCAGGGCTCAAACCCATGTCCCCTGCACTAGCAGGAAGACTCTCAACCACTGTGCCACCAGGGAAGCCCAGCAATTCACATATTAGACAAAATAGACTTTAAAACAAAGACTATTACAAAAGACAAAGGAGGACTCTACATAATGATCAAGGGATCAATCCAAGAGGAAGATATAACAATTGTAAATATTTATACACCTAACATAGGAGCACCTCCATACATAAGGGACATAATAACAGCCATAAAAGGAGAAATCAACAGTAACACAATCATCATAGGGGACTTTAACACCCAACTTTCACCAATGGACAGATTATCGAAAACGAAAATAAATAAGGAAACACAAGCTTTAAATGATACATTAAAAAAGATGGACTTAATTGATATTTATAGGACATTCTATCCAAAAACAAAATAATACACCTTCTTCTCAAGTGCTCATGGAACATTATCCAGGATAGATCATATCCTGGGTCAAAAATCAAGCCTTGGTAAATTTAAGAAAACTGAAATTGTATCAAGTATCTTTTCTGAACACAATGCTATGAGACTAGATATAAATTACAGGAAAAAATCTGTAAAAAATACAAACATATGGAGGCTAAACAATACACTACTTAATAACCAAGAGATCACTGAAGAAATCAAAGAGGAAATCAAAAAAATACCTAGAAACAAATGACAATGAACACAAGATGACCCAAAACCTATGGGATGCAGCAAAAGCAGTTCTAAGAGGGAAGATTATAGCAATACAATCCTACCTCAAGAAACAAGAAACATCTCAAATAAACAACCTAACCTTACACCTAAAGCAATTAGAGAAAGAAGAACAAAAAAAACCCAAAGTTAGCAGAAGGAAAAAAATCATAACAATGAGATCAGAAATAAATGAAAAAGAAATGAAGGAAATGACAGCAAAGATTAATAGAACTAAAAGTTGGTTCTTTGAAAAGATAAACAAAATTGATAAAGCATTAGTCAGACTCATCAAGAAAAAAAGAGAGAAGACTCAAATCAATAGAATTAAAAATGTAAAAGGAGAAGTAACAACTGACACTGCAAATATACAAAGGATTATGAGAGATTACTACAAGCAAGTATATGCCAATAAAATGGACAACATGGAAGAAATGGACAAATTCTTAGAAATGCAGAACTTTTCAAGACTGAACCAGGAAGAAATAGAAAATATGAACAAACCAATCACAAGCACTAAAAGTGAAACTGTGATTAAAAATCTTCTAACAAACAAAATCCCAAGATGAGGTGGCTTCACAGGTGAATTCTATCAAACATTTAGAGAAGAGCTAACACCTATCCTTCTCAAACTCTTGCAAAATATAGCAGAGGGAGGAACACTCCCAAACTTATTCTACAAGGCCACCATCACCCTGATACCAAAACCAGACAAAGACGTCACAAAGAAAGAAAACTACAGGCCAATATCACTGATGAATATAGATGCAAAAATCCTCAACAAAATACTAGCAAACAGAATCCATCACCATATAAAAAGGATCATAGACCATGATCAGGTGGTGTCTATCTCAGGAATTCAAGCATTCTTCAATATATGCAAATCAATCAATATGATACACGATATTAACAAATTGAAGGAGAAAAACCATATGATCATCTCAATACATACAGTGAACGGTTTCAACAAAATTCAAGACCCATTTATGATAAAAACCCTGCAGAAAGTAGGCATAGAGGGAACTTTCCTCAACATAATAAAGGTTATATATGACAAACCCACAGCCAACATTGTCCTCAATGGTGGAAAACTGAAACCACTTCAACTAAGATCAAGAAGACAAGGTTGCCCACTCTCAGCACTCTTATTCAACATAGTTTTAGAAGTTCTAGCCACAGCAATCAGAGAGGAAAAAGAAATAAAAGGAATCCAAATTGGAAGAGAAGAAGTAAAGCGGTCACTGTTTGCAGATGACATGATACTATACATAGAGAATCCTAAAGATGTTACCAGGAAACTACTAGAGCTAACCAAGGGATTGGGTAAAGTAGCAGGATACAAAATTAATGCACAGAAATAACTTGCATTCCTGTACACTAATGATGAAAAATCTGAAAGTGAAATTAAGAAAACATTCCCATTTATCATTGCAACAAAAAGAATTAAATACCTAGGAATAAACCTACCTAAGGAGACAAAAGACCTGTATGCAGAAAATTATAAGACACTGACAAAAGAAATTAAAGATGATACAAATAGATGGAGAGACACACCATATTCTTGGATTGGAAGAATCAACAGTGTGAAAATGACTATATTACCCAAGGCAATGTACAGAATCAATGCAATGCCTATCAAACTACCACTGGCATTTTTCACAGAACTAGAACAAAAAATTTCACAATCTGGATGGAAACACAAAAGACACTGAATAGCCCACACAATCTTGAGAAAGAAAAACGGAGCTGGAGGAATCAGGTTCCCAGACTTCAGACTTTACTACAAAGCTACAGTAATCAAGACAGTGTGGTACTGGCATGTAAACAGAAATATAGATCAATGGAACAGGATAGACAGCCCAGAGATAAACCCAAGTACATATGCTCACCTTATCTTTGATAGAGGAGGCAAGAATATACAGTGGAGAAAAGACAGCCTCTTCAATAAGTGGTGCTGGGAAAACTGGACAGCTACATGTAAAAGAATGAAATTAGAACACTCCCTAAAACCACACACAAAAATAAACTCAAAATGGATTAAAGACCTAAATGTAAGGCCAGACACTTTCAAACTCTTAGAGTAAAATATAAGGAGAATACTCTATGACATAAATCACAGCAAGATGCTTTTTGATCCACCTCCTAGAGAAATGGAAAAAAACAAACAAACAAATGGGACCTAATGAAACCTAAAAGCTTTTGCACAGCAAAGGAAACCATAAGCAAGATTAAAAGACAACTCTCAGAATGGGAGAAAATATTTGCAAATGAAGCAACTGACAAAGGATTAATCTCCAAAAGTTACAAGCAACTCATGCAGCTCAATACAATAAACACAAACAACCCAATCCAAAAATGGGCAGAAAACCTAAATATACATTTTTCCAAAGGAGATATACAGATTGTCAACAAACACATAAAAGGATGCTCACCATCATTAATCATTAGAGAAATGCAAATCAAAACTACAATGAGATATCATCTCACACCGGTCAGAATGGCCATCATCAGAAAATCTACAAACAGTAAATGCTGGAGAGGGTGTGGTGAAAAGGGAACCGTTTTGCACTGTTGGTGGGAATGTAAATCGATACAGCCACTATGGGGAAGAGTATGGAGGTTCCTTAAAAAACTAAAAGTAGAACTACCATACGACCCAGCAATCCCACTACTGGGCATAAACCCTGAAAAAAACATAATTCAAAAAAAGTCATCTACCAAAATATTCATTGCAGCTCTTTTTACAATAGCCAGGACATGGAAGCAACCTAAGTGTCCATCGACAGTTGAATGGATAAAGAAGATGTGGCACAGATATACCATGGATTATTACTCAGCAATAAAAAGAAACGAAATTGAATTATTTGTAGTGAGGTGGATGTACATAGAGTCTGTCATACAGAGTAAAGTAAGTTAGAAAGAGAGAAACAAATACTGTATGCTAACCCATATATATGGAATCCAGAAAAAAAAAAGTTAATGAAGAACCTAGGGGCAAGACGGGAATAACAACACAGATCTACTAGAGAATGGACTTGAGGATACAGGGAGGGGGAATAGTAAACTGGGACAAACTGAGAGAGTGGCATGGACATATGTACAATACCAAATGTAAAATAGATAGCTAGTGGGAAGCAGCTGCATAGCACAGGGAGATTGGCTCGGTGCTTTGTGACCACTTAGTTGGGTGGGATAAGGAGGGTGGGAGGGAGGGAGACGCAAGAGGGAAGAGATATGGGGACATATGTATATGTATAACAGATTCACTTTGTTTTAAAGCAGAAACTAACACACCACTGTAAAGCAATTATACTCCAATAAAGATGTTAAAAAAAAAAGGCCCAGAGATAACTCCACTCACATATGGTCACCTTATTTTTCATAAATGAGGCAAAAGTATACAATGGAGAGAAGACATCCTCTTCAATAAGTTGTGCTGGAAAAACTGTACAGCTACATGTAAAAGAATGAAATTAGAACAATCCCTAACACCAGACACCAAAATAAACTCAAAATGGATTGAAGTCCTAAATGTAAGGCCAGACACTATCAAATTCTTTGAGGAAGACATAGGCAGAACACTCTATGAAATAAATCTCAGCAAGATCCTTTTTGACCCAGCTCCTAGAGAATTGGAAATAAAAACAAAAATAAACAAATAGAACCTAATGAAACCTAAAAGCTTTTGCACAGCAAATGAAACCATAAACAAGATGAAAAGACAGCCCTCAGAATGGGAGAAAGTATTTCCAAATGAAGCAACTGACAATGGATTAACCTCCAAAATTTACATGCAGCTCATGCAGCTCAATATCAAAAAAAAAAAAAACAAACAACCCATTCCAAAAATGGGCAGAAGACCTAAATAGACATTTCTCCAAAGAAGATATACATATTGCCAACAAACACATGAAGGAATGCTCAACTTCATTAATCATTAGAGAAATGCAAATCAAAACTACAATGAGGTATCACCTCACACTGGACAGAATGGCCATCATCAAAAAATCTGCAAACAAATGCTGGAGAGGGTGTGGAGAAAAGGGAACCCTCTTGCACTGTTGGCGGGAATGTAAATAAATATAGCCACTATGGATAACAGTATGGAGGTTCCTTTGAAAACTGAAAATAGAACTACCATACAACCCAGGAATCCCACTACTGGGCACATACCCTGAGAAAACTATAATTCAAAAATAGTCATGTACCTCAATGTTCATTGCAGCTCTATTTACAATAGCCAGGACATGGAAGCAACCTAAGTGCCCATCAACAAATGAATGGATAAAGAAGATGTGTCACATATATACAATGGAATATTACTCAGCCATAAAAATAACAAAATTGAGTTATTTGTAGCTAGATGGATGGATGTAGAGTCTGTCATATAGAGTGAAGTAAGTCAGAAAGAGAAAAACAAATACCGTATGCTAACACACATATATGGAATCTTAAAAAAAATATTGGTTCTGAAGAACCTAGGGGCAGGATGGGAATAAAGACGTAGACCTACTAGAGACTGCACTTGAGGACATGGGGAGGGGGAAGGGTAAGCTGGGACAAAGTGAGAGAGTGGCATGGACTTATATATACTACCAAATGTAAAATAGATTGCTAGTTGGAAGCAGCTGCATAGCACAGAGAGATCAGCTCGTTGCTTTGTGACTACCTAGAGGGGTGGGATAGGGAGGGTGGGAGAGAGGGAGACACAAGAGGGAAGAAATATGGGGATATATGTGTATGTATAGCTGATTCACTTTGTTCTAAAGCAGAAACTAACACACCATGTAAAGCAATTATACTCAAAGAAAGATTTTTTAAAAATAAATAAATACATATTGTAAAAATGCAAAAATAAAAAAACCTCATGGTGGATCTACTAGACAAAGATTTAAAAACAAGTATCATAAAAATGCTAAAATAACTAAAAGATGTGAAGAAAGTCAATGAATCATATAAGAGCATGAAAATGTCAATAACGAGAAAAAAAACCTAAGCAGAAACCCAAAAGTAATTCAAGAGCTGAAAAGTACAATAAACATAAAAAACTCACAGTGGAATCTGAAGGCCAGTTGAATCAGTCACAAGAAAGAATAAGTGAACGTGAAGATAAAACAATGGAAAATATTGAGTATGAGGAGGCAGCAAAAGAAGAATGAAGAAAAGCAAAGAAAACCAAAGGTACCTGTGCAACACTATGAAGAAGACAAATATATGCATTGTGGGAGTCCCTGAAGAGGAAAGAGAAAGGGAAATGTTTGAAGAACTAATGGCTGCAATTTTCCCAAATTTGAAGAAACATATGGTTATAAACATCAAATAAACTCAAGAAGTTCCAAATAGAATTAACTCAATGAGATTGACAGTGAGACAAAATATAATCAACTGTTCCTGCTTCTTTGTCAAAAGCCAATGACATAGAGAACTTAGGAAGCAGTAAGAGAAAAGCAACTCTTTACATATAAGAGATCTTCAATAAAATAACAGCAGATATCTCATCAAAACCTTTGGAGACTATAGCCTGATATATCCAAATCACTAAAAGAAAAAAAAAATCCCTGACAGGCAAGAATTATAGCTCTGGCAAAACTCTTTCAAAAGTAAGGAATAAATTAATAAACTCTCAAAAAAAATCTTACGGAGCTCAATACAATTAGACTTGCCCTATGAGAAATACTAAAGAGAATCCTGAAGGAGGAAGGATATTCCATACAAAGAGTAACCAAAGCTGTTGGGGTGGGTATACTAATATCAGACAAATAGACTTCAAATCAAAAGAGGTAACATGAGATAAAGAAGGATATTACATATTAATAAAAGGTCAATACAGCAATAAGATAGGTCAATTATAAACATTTACATACCTAATAACCTACTATCAAAATGTATGAAGCAAAAACAGATAGAACTGAAGGGAAAATAGACAGCTGTATAATATTACTTGGAGATTTCAATACCTCACTGTTGGTATTAGATAGAAAATCCAAACAGAAGATAAGTTTAAAAAATAGAGGACTTGAGCAACACAGCAAACCAACTAGATCTAACAGACATATACAACATCCACTATGCAACAACAATGGAATAAACATTATTCTCAAAGTGTATATGGGACATTCCAAGCAAGTATAGACCAAATATTAGGCCATAAATTGTTTTAATTGATTCACAAATTTGTGGAAATTTAACAACACACTCTTTTTAAAAATGGATCAAAGACATAATTAGAAGAGTAATTAGAAATAATTAGAGATGAATGAAAACAAAAACACAACTTACTCAAATTTATGTGACATAGTAAAAGCAGCCCTAAGGGGAAATTTTATACCTATAAATAATTATATTAATAACTAATGTCTCAAAATAACAATCTAAGTTTACAACTTAAGGAACTAGAAAAAGAACAAATGAAACTCAAAGCTAGAAGAAAAAAATAATAACTAGATCAGAGATAAACATAAGAGAGAATAGAAAAATAATCGAGATAATAAACAAAACCCAAAATTGGTTCTTTGAAAATAACATCAACCAAAGAGGACAAATGTTTAGGTAGATGGACTGAAGAAAACGATTCAAATTACTAAACTCAGAAAAGAAGGTGGGAACATTACTACTGATTCTACAGAAATATGACATATCATAATAGAATACTATGGGCAATTGCATGACAACAAATAGAATAACCTAGATGAAATGGACAAATTTCTAGAAACATAAAACCTACCCAAACTGAGTCATGAATAAACAGAAAATCTAAACACATTGATAACTTTTAAGGAGATTAAGTCAGTAATCAAAAACCTACTGACCAAGAAAAAACCCTGGACTTCATGGCTTCACTGGTGAGACCTACTAATAATTTAAAGACTTAACAACAGTCATAGTAAAGTTTTTCCAAAAACTTGAAGACAGAACACTACCTAACTCTACGAGACCAGCATTACCCTGATACCAGGGCCAGACAAAAGCACTATAAGAAAACTACACACCAATGCCCATTGTAAACACTTATACAAAAATTCTCAACAAAATATAATACTAGCAAACCAAATTCAGATACATATTAAAAGGATTATATGCCACAAGCAAATTAAATTTATTCCTGGAATGCAACGATGGTTCAACATATGAATATCAATCAATGTAAAACACCACATTAACAGAATGAAGGGGAAAAAAACACATGATCATCTCACTGATGCATAAAAATAATTTGACAGAATTGAACACACACATTCATGCTGAAAATGCTCAACAAACTAAGAATAGAAGAAAATTACCTTAATGTAATAAATCCATAAATAATAAATTCACAACAAATATCATACTAAATGGTGAAAGACTAAAATCTTTTCACTTAAGATCAAAACAAAGCAAGGATACCCACTTCTGCCACTTCCATTCAACACAGTACTGGAAGTTCTAGCCAGAGCAATTAAGCAAGAAAAATAAATAAAATCATCCACATTGGAAAGGAGAAAGTAAAATTATCTCTGCAAATGACATAATCTAAAATATAAACAATCATAAAGATATGACAAAAAACCTTAGAATAAATTAATTCAACAAAGGAGCACAATAAAGATCAAAACACAAAAATCAGTTGCATTTCTATACAGTAACAATGAACAATCCGAAAAGGAAATTACAAAACCAATTTCATTTGAAATGGCATCAAAAGTAACGAAATACTTAGCAATAATTAGCCAAGGAGGTGAAAGACTTGTACAATAAAAACTACAAAATATTGCTGAAAGAAATTAAGGGAAACATCAATAAATGGAAAAACATCTTAAGTTCATATATTGGAAGACCTACTATTGTTAAAATGTCAATACTATCCAAAATGATCCACAGACTCAGTGTAATCCTTATCAAAACTCCAATGACTTTTTGTTTTTTGTTTTTGCAGAAATAGAGAAACCTATCCTAAAATTCATATGAAATCTCAATGGATCCTGAATAGTTAAAAGAATCCTGAAAAATAAGAACAAACTTGGAGTACTCACACTACCTTATTTTAAAACTTACTGCAAAGCTACAATAATAAAAACAGTGTTGTATTGTCATAAGAAGACATAGACCAATAGAATAGAAAAGAGAGTCCAGGAATGAACCCTCATATGAATGGTCAAGTGATTTTTGACAACAGTACCAAGACCATACAATCAAGAAAAGTCAATATTTTCATCAAATACTACTGAGTATACACAATGCAAACAAATGAGGTTGGACTCTTACCTATCACCATATATAAAAATTAACTCAAAATGCATCCAAGACTGACCTAAGTGAAAGACCTAAAACATAAAATTCTTAGAAGAAAACACTGTACAACAACTTCACGGCATTGGCTTTAGCAGTGATTTCTGGGATATGACACCAAAGCCACAAGTATCAAAAGAAACAGAAAAATTCAACATCCCTTCATAATAAAAACTCTCATCAAAGTGGGTATAGAGAGAATATATCTCAACATAATAAAGGCTATTTATGAGAAACCCACAACTTACATCATATTCAAAGGTGAAAAGCTGGAAGCCTTTCCTCTAAAATCAGGGACAAAGGACTTCACTGGCAGCCCAGTGGTTAAGACTTCACATTTCCAGTGCAGGGGACGCAGGTTCTATTCATGATCGGGGAACTAAGATCCCACATACTGCACAGCAGGGCCGAAAAGAAAAAAAAAAAATCAGAGATAAGACAAGGATGCCCACTCTCCCAACTTCTATTCAACAAAGGTTTGGAAGTCCTAGCCACAGCATTCAGAAAAGAAAAAATAAATTAAAAGTATCCAAATTGGAAGGGAAGAAGTAAAACTGTCACTACGTGCAGATGACATGATATTATATATAGAAAACCCTAAAGTCTCCACCAAAAAACTATTAAAACAAATAAATCAATTCAGTAAAGTTTCAGGATACAACATTAATATACAGAAATCTGTTGCTTTTCTATACACTAATAATGAACTATAAGAAGGAGAAAGCAAGAAAACAATATGATTTAAAATCTCATCATAAAGAATAAAATACTTAGGAACAAACTTAACAAAAGAGGTGAAAGACCTATACTCTGAAAACTATAAAACATTTATGAAGGGAATTAAAAATGATACAAGAAGTGGAATAATATCCCATGCTTCTGGATTGGAAGAATTAATATTGTTAAAATGGCCATACTACTTAAAGCAATCTACAGACTTAATGGAATCTCTATCAAAATACCCAAGAAGTTTTTCACAGAACTAGAAAAAATAATGCTAAAATGTATATGGAACCACAAAAGACCCCGATTTGCCAAAGCAATCTTGAGAAAAAGAACAAAGTTGGAGGTATCATTCTCCCAGACTTCAGACTATACTACAAAGCTACAGTAAAACAGTACAGTACTGACACATAAACAATGATGCAAAGATTAATGGAACAGACTAGAGACCTCAGAAATAAAGCCACACACTTATTGGCAATTAATATAGGACAAAGGTGGCAAGAATATACAATGGAGAAGAGACAGCCTCTAAAATAAGTGGTTCTGAGAAAAGTGGACAGCTAACATGTAGAAGAATAAAATTAGAACATTTTCTTACACCATATACAAAATTAAATGCAAAATAGAATACAGGGACTTCCCTGGTAGCACAGTGGTTAAGAATCCACCTGCCAATGCAGGGAACACGGGTTTGAGCCCTGGTACAGGAAGATCCCACATGTTGCGGAGCAACTAACCCTGTGAACCACAACTATAGAGCCTGTGCTCTAGAGCCCATGACACACAACTACTGAGCCTGCGAGCCACAACTACTGAGGCCTACGTGTCTACAGCCCGTGCTCCACAACAAGACAAGCCACAGAAATGAGAAGCGCACATACTGCAACGAAGAGTATCTGCACTTACCACAACTAGAGAAAGCCTGCACACAGCAATGAAGACCCAACACAGGCAATAAATAAACAAATAATTATTAAAGACACCTTTAAAAAAATGGATTACAGCTGCAATTGAAATTTCTCAAAAATATAAATTAGAATTACCATATAAACGAGTACTTCCACTTCTGGATACGTACTCAAAGATTTAAAAGCAGGATTTTTTTAATTAATTAATTTTCAGCTGGTTTGAAAACACGACAACCCAAAACCTATGGGATGCAGCAAAAGCAGTTCTAAGAGGGAAGTTTATAGCAATACAGTCCTATAAACTTACAACTAAAGCAATTAGAGAAAGAACAAAAAATCCCCAAAGTTAGCAGAAAGAAAGAAATCATAAAGATCAGATCAGAACTAAATGAAAAATAAATGAAGAAAACAACAACAAAGATCAATGAAACTAAAAGATGGTTAAGAAAAAAATAAATAAACCATTAGCCAGACTCAACAAGAAAAACAGGGAGAAGACTCAGATCAGTAGAATTAGAAAGGAAAATGGAGAAGTAACAACTGACACTGCAGAAATACAAAGGATCATGAGAGATTACTATAAGCAACTATATGCCAATAAAATGGACAACCTGGAAGAAATGGACAAATTCTTAAAAAGCATAAACATCCGAGACTGAACGAGGAAGAAATAGAAAATATAAACACACCAATCACAAGCACTGAAATTGAGACTGTGACTAAAAATCTTCCAACAAACAAAAGCCCAGAACCAGATGGATTCACAGGCAGATTCTATCAAAGATTTAGAAAAGGGCTGAAAGCTTTCCTTCTCAAACTCTTCCAAAATATAGCAGAGGGAGGGACACTCCCAAACTCATTCTACAAGGCCAAAATCACCCTGATACCAAAACCAGACAAAGATGTCACAAAGAAAGAAAACTACAGGCCAATACTACTGATGAACATAGATGTAAAAATCCTTAACAAAATATTAGCAAAGAGAATCCAACAGCACATTAAAAGAATCATACACTATGATCAAGTGGGGTTTATCACAGGAATGCAAGCATTCTTCAGTATATGCATATCAATGTGATACAACATACTAACAAAATGAGGAGAAAAACCATATGACCATCTCAATAGATGCAGAAAAAGCTATCAACAAAATTCAACACATAGTTATAATAAAAAAAACTCCAAAAAGTAGGCATAGAAGGAACTTACCTCAAAATCATAAAGGCCATAAATGACAAACCCACAGCCAACCTCATTCTCAATGGTGAAAACCAGAAACCATTTCCAATAAGATCAGGCACAAGACAAGGTTGCACACTCTCACCACTAATATTCAACATAGTTTTGGAAGTTTTAGCCACAGCAATCAGAAAAGAAAAATAAATAAAAAGAATCCAAACTGGAAAAAAGAAGTAAAGCTGTAACTGTTGGCGGATGACATGATACTATACATAGACAATCCTAAAGATGCTACCAGAAAACTACTAGAGCTATCAATGAATTTGGTAAAGTAGCAGGATACAAAATTAATGCACAGAAATCACTTGCATTCCTATACATTAATGATGAAAAATCTGCAAGTGAAATTAAGGAAACACTTCCATTTACCACTGTACAAAAAAGAATAAAAAACCTAGGAATAAACCTATCTTAGCAGACAAAAGACCTGTATGCAGAAAACTATAAGATACTGATGAAAGAAATTAAAGATGATACAAAGAGATGGAGACATATACCATGTCCTTGGATTGGAAGAATCAACATTGTGAAAATAACTATACTACCTAAAGCAGTCTACAGATTCAATGCAATCCCTGTCAAATTACCAATGGCATTTTCCACATAACTAGAACAAAATATATCACAATTTGTATGGAAACACAAAAGACCCAGAATAGCCAAAGCAATCTGTAGAAAGAAAAAAGGAGTTGGAGGAATCTGGCTCCCAGACTTCAGACTATACTACAAAGCTACAGTAATCAAGACAGTGTGGTACTGGCACAAAAAGAGAAACATAAATGAATGGAACAGGAGAGAAAACCCAGAGATAAACCCACGCATATATGGTCAATGAATGTTTGATAAAGGAGGCAAGAATACAATGAAGACAGCCTCTTCAATAAGTGGTGCTGGTAAAACTGGACAGCTACATGTAAAAGAATGAAATTAGAACACTCCCTAACAACATACACAAAAATAAACTCAAAATGGATTAAAGACCTAAATGTAAGGCTAGACACTATAAAACTCTTAAAGGAAAACATAGGCAGAACACTCTATTACATGAATCAGAGCAAGATACTTTTTGACCCACCTCTTAGAAAAATGGAAATAAAACCAAATATAAACAAATGGGACCTAATGAAACTTAAAAGCTTTTGCAAAAGAAACCATAAAAAGACGAAAAGACAACCCTCAAAATGGGAGAAAATATTTGCAAATGAAACAACTGACAAAGCATTCACCTCCAAAATTTACAAGCAGCTCATGCAACTCAATATCAAAAAAACAAACAATCCATTCCAAAAATGGGCAGAAGACCTAAACAGACATTTCTCCAAAGAGGATATACAGATTGCCAACAAACACATGAAAGAATGCTCAACATCATTAATCATTAGAGAAATGCAAATCAAAACTACAATGAGATATCATCTCACAACAGTCAGAATGGCCATCATCAAAAAATCTAGAAACAATAAATGCTGGAGAGGGTGTGGAGAAAAGGAAACCCTCTTGCACTGTTGGTGGGAATGTAAATTGTTACAGCCACTATGGAGAACAGTATGGAGGTTCCTTAAAAACTAAAAATAGAACTACCATATGACCCAGCAATCCCACTATTGGGCATGTACCCTGAGAAAACCATAATTCTAAAAGACTCATGTACCACAAAGTTCATTACAGCTCTATTTACAATAGCCAGGACATGGAAGCAACCTAAGTGTCCATCCACAGTTGAATGGATAAAGAAGTTGTGGCACTTATATACAATGGAATATTACTCAACCATAAAAAGAAATGAAATTTAAATATTTGTAGTGAGGTGGATGGACCTAGTCTGTCATACAGAGTGAAGTAAGTAAGAAAGAGAAAAACAAATACCGTATGCTAACACATATATATGGAATGTAAAAAAAAAAAAAAAGGTTGTGAAGAACCTAGGGGAATGACAGGAATAAAAACGCTGACCTAGAGAATGGACTTGAAGACCACGGGAGGGGGAAGGGTAAACTGGGACGAAGTGAGAGAGTGGAATGGACTTATAAATACTACTAAATGTAAAATGGAGAGGTAGTGGGAAGCAGCTGCATAACACAGGGAGATCAGCTCAGTGCTTTGAGATCACCAAAAGGGATGGCATTGGGAGGGTGGGAGGGAGATGCAAGAGGGAGGAGTTGTGGGGATATATGTATATGTATACCTGATTCATTTTGTTATAAAGCAGAAACTAACAAACCATTGTAAAACAATTATATTCCAATAAGGATGGTAAAGAAAAACGAATTTGCGTTGGTTGTAAATGTACATTGCCAACTTTAGTGCAATCACTAAGAAAAAGTTAAAAAGAGAACTATACAGAGGGCAGACAGCAGAAGCAAGAAGAACTACAATCCTGCAGCCTGTGGAACGAAACCCACATTCATAGAAAGATAGACAAGAAGAAAGGCAGAAGGGTATGTACCAGATGAAGGAACAAGATAAAACCCCAGAAAAACAACTAAATGATGTGGAGATAGGCAACCTCCCAGAAAAAGAATTCAGAATAATGATAGTGAAGATGATCCAGGACCTCGGAAAAAGAATGGAGGCAAAGATCGAGAGAATGCAAGAAATATTTAACAAAGACCTAGAAGAATTAATGAACAAACAAACAGAGATGAACAATACAATAAGTAAAATGAAAAATACACAAGAATGAATCAATAGCAGAATAACTGAGGCAGAAAAACGGATAAGTGACCTGGAAGACTGAATGGTGGAATTCACTGCTGCAGAACAGAATAAAGAAAAAAGAATGAAAAGAAATGAAGACAGCCTAAGAGACCTCGGGGACAACATTAAACAGAAAAACATTCACATTATAGGGGTCCCAGAGGAGAAGAGAGAGAGAAAGGACCCAAGAATATATTTGAAGAGATTACAGTTGAAAACTTCCCTAACATGGGAAAGGAAATAGCCACCAAAGTCCAGGAAGTACAGAGAGTCCCATACAGGATAAACCCAAGGAGTAACACGCCAAGACACATAGTAATCAAATTGGCAAAAATTAAAGACAAAGAAAATTTATTGAAAGCAGCAAGGGAAAAATGACAAATAACATACAAGGGAACTCCCATAAGGTTAACAGCTGATTTCTTGGCAGAAACTCTACAAGTCAGAAGGGAGTGGCATGATATACTTAAAGTGATGAAAGGGAAAAACCTACAACCAAGATTACTCTATCCAGCAAGGATCTCATTAAGATTTGATGGAGAAATCAAAGCTTTACAGACAAGCAAAAGCTAAGAGAATTCAGCACCACCAAAACAGCTGTGCAACAAATGCTAAAGGAACTTCTCTAAGTGGGAAACACAAGAGAAGAAAAGGACCTACAAAAACAAACCCAAAACGATTCAGAAAATGGTAATAGGAACGTACATATTGATAATTACCTTAAATGTTAATGGATTAAATGCTCCAACCAAAGACACAGGCTTGCTGAATGGATACAAAAATGAAGCCATAGGGGCATCCCTGGTGGCACAGTGGTTGAGAATTTGCCTGCAAATGCAGGGGACACGGGTTCGAGCCCTGGTCTGGGAAAATACCACATGCCGCGGAGCAACTAGGCCCATGAGCCACAAATACTGAGCCTGCGCGGCTGGAGACTGTGCTCTGTAACAAGAGAGGCCACGACAATGAGAGGCCCGTGCACTGCGATGAAGAGTGGCCCCCACTCGCCACAACTAGAGAATGCCCTTGCAAAGAAACGAAGACCCAACACACCGAAAAATAAATTTATTAAAAAATATATATATATATACATCCTGTCTACAAGAGACCCACTTCAGACGTAGGGACACATACAGACTGAAAGTGAGGGGATGGAAAAAGATATTCCATGCAAATGGAAATCAAAAGAAAGGTGCAGTAGCATTACTCATATCAGATAAAATTAACTTTATTTTTTATTTTTTTGCAGCATGCAGGCCTCTCAACACTGTGGCCCCTCCCATTGTGGAGCATAGGCTCTGGACGCATAGGCCCAGCAGCCACAGCTCACGGGCTCAGCCGCTCTGAGGCATGCGGGGCCCTCCCGGACCAGGGCTCGAACCCATGTCCCCTGCATCAGCAGGCAGACTCTCAACCACTGTGCCACCAGAGAAACCCTAAAATAGGCTTTAAAATAAAGAATGTTACAAGAGACAAGGAAGGACACTACATAATGATCAATGGAGAAATTCAAGAAGAAGATATAACAATTATAAATATATATGCACCCAACATAGGAACACCTCAATACATAAGGCAAATGCTAACAACTATAAAAGAGGAAATCAACAGTGACACAATAATAGTGGGGGACTTTAACACCTCACATACAACAATGGATAGATCATCCAAAAAGAATATTAATAAGGAAACATAAGCTTTAAATGACACAATAGACAGATAGATTTAATTGATATTTATACGCCATTCCTCCAAAAACAGCAGATTAAATTTCATTCTCAAATGCGCACGGAATATTCTCCAGGGTAGGTGACATCTTAGGTCACAAATCAAGCCTCAGTAAATTTAAGAAAATTAAAATCATATCAAGCATCTTTTCTGACCACAACGCTATGAGAGTAGAAAACATTACAGGGAAAAAAACGTAAAAAACACAAACTCATGGAAGTTAAACAGTACGTCACTAAATAACCAAGCGATCAATGAAGAAATCAAAGAGGAAATCAAAAAATATCTAGAGAAAAATGACAATGAAAACACGACAATCCAAAACCTAGGGAATGCAGCAAAAGCAGGTCTAAGAGGGAAGTTTATAGCAATACAAGCCTACCTCAAGAAAGAAGAATAACCTCAGATAAACAATATAACCTTACACCTAAAGGAACTAGAGAAAGAAGAACAAACAAAACCCAAATTTAGCAGAAGGAAAGAAATCATAAAGATCAGAGCAGAAATAAATGGAAAGAAACAAAGAAAACAATAGCAAAGATCAATAAAACTAAAAGCTGGTTCTTTGAGAAGATGAACAAAATTGATAAATCATTAGCCAGACTCATCAAGAAAAAGAGGGAGAGGACTCAAATCAATAAAATTAGAAATGAAAAACAAGACCAAGAGACACCGCAGAAATAACAAATCATCCTAAGAGACTACTACAAGCAACTCTATGCCAATAAAATGGACAACCTGGAAGAAATGGACAAAATCTTAGAAAGGTATACCTTCCCAAGACTGAACCAGGAAGAAATAGAAAATATGAACAGACCAATCACAAGTAATGTAAGTTAAACTGATTAAAAATCTTCCAACAAACAAAAGTCCAGAACCAGATGGTTTCACAGGTGAATTCTATCAAACATTTAGAGAAGAGTTAACAACCATCCTTCTCAAACTCTTCAAAAAAATTGCAGAGGAAGGTACACTCCCAAACTCATTCTATGAGGCCACCATCAAAACCACCAGCAAAACCAGACAAAGATACCACAAAAACAGAAAATTACAGACCAATATCATTGATGAATATAGATGCAAAAATCCTTAACAAAATACTAGCAAACAGAATCCAACAACACATGAAAAGGATCATACACCACGATCAAGTGGGATTTATCCCAAGAATGCAAGGATCTTCAGTATACACAAATCAATCAATGTGACATCCTGTATTAGCAAATTGAAGTATAAAAACCATATGATCATCTCAGTAGATGCAGAAAAAGCTTTTGACAAAATTCAACACACATTTATGATAAAAACTCTCCAGAAAGTGGGAATAGAGGGAACCGATCTCAACATAATAAAGGACATATATGACAAACACGCAGCAAACAACATTCTTAATGGTGAAAAACTGAAAGCATTTCGTCTAAGATCAGGAACAAGGCAAGGATGTCCACTCTCACCATTATTATTCAACATAGTTTTGAAGTCCCAGCCATAGCAATCAGAGAAGAAAAAGAAATAAAAGGAAAACAAATTGGAAAAGAAGAAATAAAAATGTCACTGCTTGAAGATGACATGATATTATACATAGAGAAGCCTAAAGATGCCACCAGGGAACTACTAGAGCTAATCAATGAATTTGGTAAATTGACAGGAGACAAAACTAATGCCCAGAAATCTCTTGCATTCCTATACACTAATGATGAAAAATCTGAAAGAGAAATTAAGGAAACACTCCCATTAACCATTGCAAGAAAAAGAATAAAATACCTAGGAATAAACCTACCTAGGGAGACAAAAGACCTGTATGCAGAAAACTATAACACAATGATGAAAGAAATTAATGATGATACCAACAGATGGGGAGATATACCATGTTCTTGGATTGGAAGAATCAATATTGTGAAAATGACTATACTACCCAAAGCAATCTACAGATTCAATGCAATCCCTATCAAATTACCAATGGCATTTTTTTACGGACCTAGAAACAAAAATCTTAAAATTTGTATGGAGATACAAAAGACCCCGAATAGCCAAAACAGTCTTGAGGGACAAAAACGGAGCTGAAGGAATCAGACTCCCTGACTTCAGACTATACTAAAAAGCTACAGTAATCAAGACAATATGGTACTGGCACAAAAACAGAAACATAGATCAATGGAACAAGATAGAAAGCCCAGAGATAAACCCAAGGACCTATGGTCAACTAATCTATGACAAAGCAGGCAAGGATATACAATGTAGAAAAGACAGTCTCTTGAATAAGTGCTGCTGGGAAAAAACTGGACAGCTACATGTAAAAGAATGAAATTAGAACACTCCCTAATACCATAAACAAAAATAAATTCAAAATGGATTATAAACCTAAATGTAAGACAGGATACTATAAAACTCTTAGAGGAAAACATAGTAGGAACACTCTTTGACATAAATCACAGAAAGATATTTTTTGATCCACCTCCTAGAGTAATGGATATAAAAACAAAAGTAAACAAATGGGATGAAATGAAACTTAAAACCTTTTGCACAGCAAAGGAATCCATAAACAAGACAAAAAGACAACCCTCAAAATGGGAGAAATATTTGCAAATGAATCAACGGATAAAGGATCAATCTCCAAAATATATAAACAGCTCATGCAGCTCAATATTAAAGAAACGAACAACCCAATCCAAAAACGGGCAGAAGACCTAAATAGACATTTCTCCAAAGAAGATATACAGATGGCCAAGAAGCACATGAAAATCTGCTCAACATCACTAATTATTAGGGAAATGCAAATCAAAACTACAATGAGGTATCACCTCACACCAGTTAGAATGGGGATCATCAGAAAATCTACAAACAACAAATGCTGGAGAGGGTGTGGAGAAAAGGGAACCCTCTTGCATGGTTGGTGGGAATGTAAATTGATACAGCCACTGTGGAGAACAGTATGGAGGTTTCTTAAAAAAAACTAAAAATAGAATTACTGTATGACCTAGCAATCCCACTACTGGGTATATACCCAGAGAAAACCATAATTCAAAAAGACACATGCACCCCAATGTTCATTGCTGCACTATTTACAATAGCCAGGTCATGGAAGCAACCTAAATGCCCATCGACAGACAAATGGATAAAGAAGATGTGGTACATATATACAATGGAATATTACTCAGCCATAAAAAAGGAACAAAATTGGGTCATTTGTAGAGATATGGATGGATCTGGAGTCTGTCATACAGAGTGAAGTAAGTCAGAAAAAGAAAAACAAATATCATATATTAATGCATGTATGTGGAACCTAGAAACATGGTACCGATGAACCAGTTTGCAGGACAGAAATTGAGACACAGATGTAGAGAACAATCTTATGGACACTAAGGGGGGAAAGCGGCAGGGGGTGGGAGTGGTGTTGTGATGAATTGGGTGATTGTGATTGACATGTGTACACTGATCTGTATAAACTGGATGACTTATAAGAACCTGATGTATAATAAAATAAAATTAAATTAAAAAGAGGACTATAATTGATATTATAAGAGAGGAGACAAATGGAATAATATAAAATGTTCAATTAAAATTGCAAAGGGTAGAAAAAGAGTGGAAGATAAAAATGTGGACAAAGGTCAAGGGCAATGAATAGAAAACAGTAACAAATATGGTAGATATTAATCAACTGTATCAATATTCGCTTTAAATGTCCATGGTCTATGTATACCAGTTACAAGATAGAGATTGTTGGTGTTAAAATCAAATATAAAATAAAGACCAGGCTTGAAAGTTTCCTGAGTAGACAAACCCAATTAAGCTATATAAGCAACACTTAATTTATTTTACTCTGTGAAACAAGTGAAACTTAACTTGAGCCTCTTCTTGTAAATAGTTCAGAAAATAATAAATGAGGTTTAAGCTGTTCTCCAAAATTGGCAAGAAGTAACTCTTTATAACCAATCCCTTATCAGGAGGAAAACTTTAATGCTATAACCAATTATTGTTAAGAATAAACATCTTCTGCATTTTCACAATATAAGCTTTCTTCTAACAATATTCCTCTAAGCCTCACTCCACTGTCAATTTGATAGTTCTCAGTTCATTAAATGTTTCTATATGCACAATAAACTCTTACTAATTTCTAATTTAGTGATTTAGTAGTTTTGCTTTTGCTGCTTCTGGATTTTTGGCATCAGAGTAAATACAAAAATCAAGACCTACATGTTATCTATGAGAAACCCAGTTTAAACCTAAGGACACACGTAGATGAAAAGTAAGAGAAGGAGAAAGATAAATCATGATAACACTAATCAAAAAAAGCTGTAACAGTTATATCAACCTCAGACAGAGCAGGTTTCTAAACAAGGAAAATCATCAGCTATAAACTGCAGCATTACATAATGATAGAGGAGTCAATTTTCCAAGAAGATACAACAATCTAAACATATACACACCTAGCAACAAGGCAACAAAATACGTGAGGCAAAAAGTAACAGAACAGCAAGGAGAAATGGATGAATCCACTAATATATTCAATCAACACTTGAATATCAGAAATGGACAGATCCAACAGGCAGAAAATCACTATGGACATAATTGAACTCAACAGCACCATCAACCAACTGGATATAATTGACATCAATAGACTAGTAAACCAACAGAAGCAGAGTACTCATTCTTTTCAAGCTCACATGGAACATTCACCAAGATAGTCCACATTCTTAGATATAAAATAAACCTTGAGAAATTTACAAGAATAGAAATTATACAATGTATGCTCTCAGACCACAATAAAATTAAACTATAAATCAATTGGCAGGAAGATAGCTATAAAATCCCCAAATATATGGAGATTAGATAACATACTTCTAAATAACACATGGATCAAAGAAGAAATTTCAAAAAAAAGTCTAAAAATTTTTTAAACTAAGTGAAAATATAATTTATCAAAACTTGTGGAATTCAGCAACAGCAGTTGTCTTAATTTCATTTCTTTATATGGCTGAGTAATATTCCATTGTATATATGTGACACATCTTTATCCATTCATCTGTCAATGGACACTTAGATTGCTTCCATGTCCTGGCTATTGTAAATAGCGCTGCAGTGAACATTTTGGTACATGACACTTTTTGAATTTTGGTTTTCTCAGGGTATATGCCCAATAGTGGGATTGCTGGGTCATATGGTAGTTCTATTTGTAGTTTTTTAAGGAACCTCCATACTGTTCTCCATAGTGGCTGTAACAATTTACATTCCCACCAACAGTGCAAGAGGGTTCTCTTTTCTCCACACCCTCTCCAGCATTTATTATTTGTAGATTTTTTGATGATAGCCATTCTGACCGGTGTGAGGTGATACCTCATTGTAATTTTGATTTGCATTTCTCTAATGATTAGTGATGTTGAGCATCTTTTCATGTGTTTGTTGGCAATCTGTATATCTTCTTTAGAGAAATGTCTATTTAGGTCTTCTGCCCATTTTTGCATTGGGTTGTTTGTTTTTCTGATATTGTGCTGCATGAGCTGCTTGTATATTTTGGAGATTAATCCTTTGTCAGTTGCTTCATTTGCAAATATTTTCTTCCATTCTGAGGGTTGTCTTTTCATCTTGTTTATGGTTTCCTTTGCTGTGCGAAAGGTTTTAAGTTTCATTAGGTCCCATTTATTTTTGTTTTTATTTCCAGTTTTCTAGGAGGTGGGTCAAAAGGGATCTTGCTGTGATTTATGTCAAAGAGTGTTATTTGTAGTGAGGTGGATGGACCTACAGTCTGTCATACAGAGTGAAGTAAGTCAGAAGGAGAAAAATAAATACCATATGCTAACACATATATATGCAATCTAAAAAAAAAAAGTGGTTCTGAAGAACCTAGGGGCAGGACAGCAATGAAGACGCAGACGTTGAGAATGGACTTGAGGACACAGGGAGGCGGAAGGTAAGCTGGGATGAAGTGAGAGAGTGGCATTGACATATATACACTACCAACTGTAAAATAGAAAGCTAGTGGGAAGCACCTGCATAGCACAGGGAGATCAACTCGGTGTTTTGTGACCACCTAGAGGGGTGGGATAGGGAGGGTGGGAGGGAGACACAAGAGGGAAGGGATATGGGGATACATGTATACATACAGCTGATTCACTTTGTTAAACAGCAGGAACTAACACAACATTGTAAAGCAATTATAGTGCAATAAAGATGTTTAAAAAAAACAAAAAAATCAGTTGTTGTCTTAGTCCATTTGGGCTGCTATAACAAAATACCACAGATTAAGTGTCTTATAAACAAAAAACATTTATTTCTCACAGTTCTGGAGACTAGGAAGTCCAAGATAAAGTTACCATCAGATTAACTGTCTTGTGAGGGCCCAATCCTAAGCTCACAGATGGCTGTCTTTTTGCTGTGGGCTCACATGGCAGAAGGGGAAAGGGAGCTCTGTGGGGTCTCTTTAACAAAGGCACTAAGCTCATTTATGAGGGCCCTGCCCTTGTAACTTAATCAACTCCCAAATGCTCCACACTTAGTTACCCTCACATTGGGAATAACTTTTAATCTATGAGTTGTTGGAGATGAGAGAGAGAGCAAGCGTTAAGTTTATAGTAGTACTCTTAGAAGGAAATTGAGAGCTTTGAGTGCATATATTAAGAAATATCTGAAAGCAATAAAGTGAGGTTCTTCTGTAGGAAACTAGAAAAAGAATAAGAATTTAAATTGATTGTAAACAGAAGACAAGAAAAATAAAAATCAGTGCAGAAATCAGTGACATTAAAAACAAGAATTCAGGGGCTTCCCTGGTGGTGCAGTGGTTGAGAGTCTTCCTGCCAATGCAGGCGACATGTTAATATACAATATTTTTCTCTTTCTGACTTACTTCACTCTGTATGACAGTCTCTAGATTCATCCACGTCTCTACAAATGGACCAATTTCGTTCCTTTTTATGGCTGAGTAATATTCCATTGTATATAGGTACCACATCTTCTTTATCTATTCATCTGTTGATGGGCATTTAGGTTGCCTCTATGACCTGGCTATTGTAAATAGTGCTGCAATGAACACTGGGGTGCATGTGTCTTTTTGAATTATGGTTTTCTCTGGGTATATACCCAGTAGTGGGATTGCTGGGTCATACTGTAATTCTATTTTTAGTTTTTAAGGAATTTCCATATTGTTCTCCACAGTGGCTGTATCAATTTACATTCCCACCAATGGTGCAGGAGGGTTCCCGTTTCTCCACAACCTCTCCAGCATCTGTTGTTTGTAGATTTTCTGATGATCCCCATTCTAACTGGTGTGAGGTGATACCTCATTGTAGTTTTGATTTGCATTTCTCTAATAATTAGTGGTGTTGAGCAGGTTTTCACGTACTTCTTGGCCATTTGTATGACTTCTTTGGAGAAATGTCTAATTTAGGTCTTCTGTCCATCTTTGGATTGGGTTGTTTGTTTAATATTGAGCTGCATAAGCCGTTTATATATTTTGGAGATTAATCCATTGTCTATTGATTCGTTTGCAAATATTTTCTCCCATTCTAAGGGTTGTCTTTTTGTTTTGGTTGTAGTTTCATTTGCTTTGCAAGAGCTTTTAAGTTTCACTAGGTCCCACTTGTTTATTTTTGTTTTTATTTCCATTACTGTAGGAGGTGGATCAAAAAAGATCTTTCTGTGATTTATGTCAAACAGTGTTCTTCCTGTTTTCCTCTAAGAGTTTTATAGTGTCTGGTCTTACATTTAGATCTCTAATCCATTTTGAGTTTATTTTTGTGTATGGTATTAGGGAGTGTTCTAATTTCATTCTTTTATATGTAGCTGTCTAGTTTTCCCAGCACCACATATTGAAGAGACTGTCTTTTCTCCATTGTATATCCTTGCCTCCTTTGTCATAGATTAGTTGACCATAGGTGCATGGGTTTATCTCTGGGCTTTCTATCCTGTTCCATTGATCTATATTTCTGTTTTTGTGCCAGTACCATATTGTCTTGATTACTATTGCTTTTTAGTATAGTCTGAAGTCAGGGAGTCTGATTCCTCCACCTCCGATTTTTTCCCTGAAGACTGCTTTTGATATTCAGGGTCTATTTTGTCTCCATACAAATTTCAAGATTTTTTGTTCTAATTCTGTAAAAAATGCCATTGGTAATTTGATAGGAATTGCACTGAATTTGTAGATTGCTTTGGGTAGTATAGTCATTTTCACAATATTGATTCTTCCAATCCAAGAACATGGTATAGCTCTCCCTCTGTTTGTAACAACTTTAATTTCTTTCATCAGTGTCTTATATTTTTCTGCATACAGGTCTGTTGTCACCCTAGGTAGGTTTATTCCGAGGTATTTTATTCTTACGTTGCAATGGTAAATTAAGGAGTGTTTCCTTAATTTCTCTTTCAGACTTTTCATCATTAGTGTATAGGAATGCAAGAGATTTCTGGGCATTAATTTTGTATCCTGCAACTTTACCAGATTCATTGATTAGCTTTCTGGTGGCATATTTACGATTCTCTATGTATAGTATCATGACCTCTGCAAACAGCGATAGTTTTACCTCTTCTTTTCTAATCTGTATTTTATTTATTTTTCTTCTCTGATTGCCGTGGCTAGGGCTTCCAAAACTATGTTGAATAATAGTGGTGAGAGTGGGCGACCTTGTCTTGTTCCTGATCTTAGAGGAAATGCTTTCAGGTTTTCACCATTGAGAATGATGTTTGCTGTGGGTTTGTCATATATGGCCTTTACTATGTTGAGGTAGGTTACCTCTATGCCCAGTTTCTGGACAGTTTTTTTTTTATCATAAATGGTGTTGAATTCTGTCAAAAGATTTTTCTGCATCTATTGAGATGATCATATGATTTGTATTCTTCAGTTTGTTAATATGGTATATCACATTGGTTGATTTGCATATTTTGAAGAATCCTTGCATTCCTGGGATAAATTCCACTTGATTATGGTGTATGATCCTTTTAATGTGTTGTTGGATTCTGTTTGCTAGTATTTTGTTGAGGATTTTCGCATCTATATTCACGAGTGATATTGGTCTGTAATTTTCTTGTTTTGCAGTATCTTTGTCTGGTTTTGGTATCAGGGTGATGGTGGCCTTGTAGAATGAGTTTGGGAGTGTTCTTTCTTCTGCAATTTTTTGGAAGAGTTTGAGAAGGATGGGTGTTAGCTCTTCTCTAAATGTTTGACAGAATTCACCTGTGAAGCCATCTGGTCCTGGACTTTTGTTTGTTGGAAGATTTTTAATCACAGTTTCAATTTCATTACTTGTGATTGGTCTGTTCATATTTTCTATTTCCTCCTGGCTCAGTCTTGGAAGGTTATACCTTTCTAAGAATTTGTCCATTTTTCCAGGTTGTCCATTTTATTGGTATAGTGTTCCTTGTAGTAGTCTCTTAGGATGCTCTGTATTTCTGTGGTGTCTCTTGTAACTTCTTCTTTTTCATTTCTAATTGTATTGATTTGAGTCTTCTCCCTCTTTTTCTTGATGAGTCTGGCTGATGGTTTATGAACTTTATCTTCTTAGAGAACCAGCTTTTAGTTTTATTGATCTTTGTTATTCTTTTGTTTCTAATTCATTTATTTCTGCTTTGATCTTTATGACTTCTTTCCTTCTGCGAAACTTGGGTTTGGTTTGTTCTTCTTTCTCTAGTTCCTTTAGGTGTAAGTTTAGGTCGTTTATGTGAGATTTTTCTTGTTTCTTGAGGTAGGCTTCTATTGCTACAAATTTCCTTCTTACAACTGCTTTGGCTGCATCCCCTAGGTTTTGGATTGTCGTGTTTTCATTGTCATTTGCCTCCAGGTATTTTTTGATTACCTCTTTGATTTCTTCAGTGATCTCTTGGTTATTTAGTAACATATTGTTTAGCCTCCATGTGTTTGTGTTTTTTACGTGTTTTCCCCTGTAATTATTTCTAATCTGATAGAGTTGTGGTCAAATAAGATACCTGATATAATTTAAATTTTCTTAAATTTACTGAGGCTTCATTTGTGACCCAAGATGTGATATATCCTGGAGAATGTTCCATGCGCACTTGAGAAGAAAGTGTAATCTGCTGTTTTTGGATGGAATGTCCCATAAATATCAATTAAATCTATCTTACGGTGTCATTTAAAGCTTGTGTTTCCTTATTAATTTTCTGTTTGGATGATCTGCCCAATGGTGTAACTGAGTTGTTGAAGTTCCCCAGTATTATTGTGTTACTGTCGATTTCCTCTTTTATAGCTGTTAGCAGTTGCCATATGTATTGAGGTGCTCCTATGTTGGGTGCATAAACATTTACAATTGTTTTTTCTTCTTCTTGGATTGATCCCCTCATCATTATGTAGTGTCCTTCTTTGTCTCTTGTAATAGTCTTTATTTTAAAGTCTATTTTATCTGATATGATTATTGCTACTCCAGCTTTCTTTTGATTCACATTTGCATGGAATATCTTTTTCCATCCCCTCACTTTCAGACTGTATGTGTCCCTAGGTCTGAAGTGGGTCTCTTATAGACAGGATATATATGGGTCTTGTTTTTATATCCATTCAGTAAGCCTGTGTCTTTTGGTTGGTTTAATCCATTCACATTTAAGGTAATTATCGATATGTATGTTTCTATTACCATTCTCTTAATTGTTATGGATTTGTTTTTGTAGGTCCTTTTCTTCTCTTGTGTTTCCCACTTACAGAATTCCCTTTAGCATTTTTTGTAGAGCTGGTTTTGTGGTGCTGAATTCTCTTAGCTTTTGTTTGTCTGTAAAGCTTTTGATTTCTCCGTCGAATCTGAATGAGATCCTTGTGAGGTAAAGTAATCTTGGTTGCAGGTTCTTCTCTTTCATCAGTTCAAATATATCATGCCATTCCCTTGTGGCTTGTAGTGTTTCTGCTGAGAAATCAACTGTTCACCTTATGGGAGTTCCCTTGTATGTTATTTGTCATTTTTCCCTTGCTGCTTTCAATAATTTTTCTTTGTCTTTAATTTTTGCCAATTTGATTACTATGTGTCTTGGTGTGTTTCTCCTTGTGTTTATCCTGTATGGGACTCTCTGCATTTTCTGGACTTTGGTGGCTATTTCCTTTTCCATATTAGGGAAATTTTTGACTATTCTCTTCAAATATTTTCTTGGGTCCTTTCTCTCTCTCTTCTCCTTCTGGGATCCCTATGTTGCGAATATTGTTGCACTTAATGTTGTCCTAAATTTCTCTTAGGCTGTCTTCATTTCTTTTCATTCTTTTTTCTGTTCTACAGCAGCGAATTCCACCATTCCATCTTCCAGGTCACTTATCGGTTCTTCTGCCTCAGTTATTCTGCTATTGATTCCTTCTAGTGTATTTTTTATTTCAGTTATTGTATTGTTCATCTCTGTTTGTTCTTCAATTCTTCTAGTTCTTTGTTAAACATTTCTTGCATCTTCTTGATCTTTGCCTCCATTCTTTTTCCAAGGTCCTGGATCATCTTCACTATCATTATTCTGAATTCTTTTTCTGGAAGGTTGCCTATCTCCACTTCATTTAGTTGTTTCTCTGGGGGTTTATCTTATTCCTTCATCTGATACATAGCCCTCTGCCTTTTCATCTTGTCTTTTTGTGAATGTGTTTTTTTTCCATAGGCTGCAGGATTGTAGTTCTTCTTGCTTCTGTTCTCTGCCCTCTGGTGAATGAGGCTATCTAAGAGGCTTGTACAAGTTTCCGTATGGGAGGGACTGGAGGTGGGTAGAGCTCGCTGTTGCTCTGGCAGGCGGAGCTCAGTAAAACTTTAATCTGCTTGTCTGTTGCTGGGTGTGGCTGAGTTCCCTCCCTGTTGGTTGTTTGGCCCAAGGTGACCCAACACTGGAGCCTACCAGGGCTCTTTGGTGTGGCTAAGGTGGACTCTTGGAGGGATCACACCAAGGAGTACTTCCCAGAACTTCTCCTACCTGTGTCATCCTCACGGTGAGACACAGCCACCCCTCCCACCCCACCCCCCCCCCCCGCTCCACAGGAGATCCTGCAACACTAGCAGGTAGGTCTGGTTCAGTCTCCTATGGGGTCACTGCTCCTTCCCCTGGGTCCTGATGCACACACTACTTTGTGTGTTCCCTCCAATAGTGGTGTCTCTGTTTCCCCCAGTCCTGTCAAAGTCCTGTAATCAAATTCTGCTAGCCTTCAAAGTCTGATTCCCTAGGAGTTCCTCCTCCCGTTGCCGCACCCCCAGGTTGGGAAGCCTGATGTGGGGCTCAGAACCTTCATTCCAGTGGGTGGACTTCTGTTGTATAAGTATTCTCCAGTTTGTGACTCACCCGCCCAGCAGTTATGGGATTTGATTTTATTGTGATTGCGCCCCTCCTACCATCTCATTGTGGCTTCTCCTTTGTCTTTGGATGTGGAGTATCTTTTTGGTGAGTTCCAGTGTCCTCCTGTCGATAAGTGTTCAGCAGTTAGCTATGACTCCGGTGCTCTCGCAAGAGGGAGTAAGAGCATATCCTTCTACTCTGCCATCCTGAACAATCTGTCCTTCTTCACCTTTAAATTTTGCCATTTTGATTACGATATGTCTTGGGTTCATCTTGTTGGGACCCTCTGTGTTTCCTGTACATGAGTATCTGTGGATATCTGTTTTACCCTTTAGGTTGGGAAGTTTTCAGCCATAATTTCTTTAAATACATTTTTGATCTCGTTTTCTCTCTCTTCACTTTCTGGAACCGCTATTATTCATAGGTTGGCACACATTACATTATCCCATAGATATTGTATGTTGCTCTCTTTATTTTATAATTTGTCTTTCTGGCTGCTATTCTGATTGGGTGATTTCCATTATTTTATCTTCAAGATAACTTTTTCATTCTTTTCACCATTTAGTCTGCTATTCATTGCTTCTAGATTGTTTTTTTCTCAGCAATTGAATGGAGTAATTTTGATTGGTTCATCTTTATAGTTTCTAGTTCCTTGTTACTGTGATCTGTATTTCTATCGACGATTTTTCTTAATTTCTTTAGCATCTTTATTACCTCCTTTTTGAACTTGGGGTCTAGTACACTGGTGAGGTTTCTTTAATCATTTCTTCTTTCAGGGAATTTGTCTTGTCCTTTTAATTGAGAGTAGTTCCTCTGCATTTTCATTTTACAGAAGTTTCTCTTTCTCTATGAATTAGGAAAAATGGTTATCTAGTGTGGTCTTGACAGAGTGTTTTTATGTGGGGGTGTGCCTGTGTGGAGTGTGTGAGTCCAATACTTTTTTGTGTGAAGGCTTGTTTTGGTATGGGTGCCAGCTGCATCTTTCCTCAGAGTGTTCTGCCCATTATCCCCTTGATAGAGGGCGGAATTTGTGTTGTGGTATTCTGAGCATGTGCTGGATGAGGGATAGAATCTTCTCTTTGCTCTGTGGCTGTCAACATCCTATAGGTAAAAATGACCATACTACTCAAAGCAATCTACAGATTTAATGCAGCTGCTATCAAAATACCCATGACATTTTTCACAGAACTAGAATAAATAATCTTTTTAAACACAACTTTTAAAGGTTACTTTCATTTACAGTTACTACAAAATACTGGCTATAGTCCCTGTGTTGTACAATACATCCTTGAGCCTATCTTACACCCAATAATTTGTATCTCCCATTCCCCTAACCCTATATTGCCCCTACCCCATGACTGGTATCCACTATTCGTTCTCTGTATCTCTGAGTCTGCTTCTTTTATGTTATATTTACTAGTTTGTTGTATTTTTTAGATTCCACATATAAGCAATATCATAGAGTATTTATGTTTCTGTGTCTGACATTTCATTTAGCATGAGGCTCTCCAAGTTCATCCATGTTGCTGCAAAGGGCAAAATTTTGTTCTTTTCTATGGCTGAGTAGTATTCCATTGAATATATATGCTACATCTTCTTCATCCATACATCTGTTGATGAACACTTAGGTTGTTTCCATGACTTAGCAATTGTAAATAATGCTTCTATGAACACTGGGGTACATGTATTTTTTTTGAATTACTGTTTTTGGATTTTTTGGTTACATACCCAGGAGTAGAATTGCTTGGTCATATGGTAGTTCTATTTTTAGTTTCTGGAGAAACCTCCCTACTATTTTCCACACTGGCTGGACC
The DNA here is from genome assembly GCF_951394435.1 of Stenella coeruleoalba. NCBI lineage: Eukaryota > Metazoa > Chordata > Mammalia > Artiodactyla > Delphinidae > Stenella > Stenella coeruleoalba. Next base: position 97,231,231 of record NC_137169.1, read on the forward strand.
ATAGAACAAATAATCATAATTTATATGGAACCACAAAAGACCCAGCATTGTCAAAGCAATCCTGAGGGAAAAGAACAAAGCTAGAGGCATAACCCTTCTGGACTTCAGTCTATATGACAAAGCTACAGTAATCAAAACAGCTTTGTATTGGCACAAAAGCAGACAAGTGATCAATGGAACAGATTAGAAATCCCAGATATAAACCCACACACTTACAGTCAATTAATCTATGACAAAGGATGCAATTATCTACAGTAGAGAAAAAACAGACTCTTTAACAAGTGGTGTTGGGAAAGCTGGACAGCTATTTAAATCAGTCATAATTAGAACACTCCCTCACACCATATACAAAAATAAACAAAATTGTTTAAAAGCCTAAATACAGGACGTGACTGCATAAAACTCCTAGAAGAGAACATAGGCAAAACATTCTCTGACATAAATTGTGGCAATATTTTCCTAGATCAGTTTCCCAAGGCAAAAGAAATAAGAACAAAAATAAACAAATGGGACCTAATTAAACTTAAAAACTTTTGCACAGAAAAGAAACTCATCAACAAAATGAAAAGACAGCCTACAGAATGGGAGAAAATATCTGCAAATGATGTGACCAATAAGGGATTAATATCGAAAATATACAAACAGGTCAGGTAACTCAATACTGAAAAAACAAACAACCCAATCTAAAAATAGGCAGAAGACCCAGATAGACATTTCCCAAAGAAGATATACAGATGGCCAACAGGCACATGAAAAGATGCTCAACATCACTAATTATTAGAGAAATGCAAATAAAAACCACAATGAGGTATCACCTCACAACTGTCAGAATGGCTATAATCAAAATGCTTACAAATAATAAATGCTGGAGAGGGTGTGGAGAAAAGGTAACCCTCCTACACTGTTGGTGGGGAAGTAAATTGGTGCAGCCACCATGGAAAACAATACGGAGGTTCCATTAAAAACTAAAAATAGAGCTACCATATGACCCAACAATCCCACTCTTGGGTATGTATTCAGAAAAGTCAAAAGCTCTAACTCAAAAAGATACATGCACCCCAATGTTCATAGCAGCACTATTTACAGTAGCCAAGACATGGAAACAACCCATGTGCCCATCAACAGATAAGTGCCTTAAGAAAATGTGGTGGGCTTCCCTGGTGGCGCAGTGGTTGAGAGTCCGCCTGCGCATGCAGGGGACACAGGTTCGTGCCCCAGTCCGGGAAGATCCCACGTGCCGCAGAGCGGCTGGGCCCGTGAGCCATGGCTGCTGAGCCTGTGCGTCCGGAGCCTGTGCTCCGCAGCAGGAGAGGCCACAATAGTGAGAGTCCCGCATACCGGTAAAAAAAAAAAAAAGAAAGAAAGAAAATGTGGTATCTATCTATTTACAATGGACTATTACTCAGGCATAATAAAGAATGAAACATTGCCATTTGCAGCAACACTGATGGACTTAGAAAGTGTCATAACAAGTGAAGTAAGCCAGACAAAGACAAATATTATATCACTTACATGTGGAATCTAAAATATAATACAAATGAATCTATATACAAAACAGAAGCAGGCTCACAGACATAGAAAATAAACATAGAAATGTTACAAAAGGGGAAAGAAAAGCGAGGGAGGGATTAATTTGGAGTATGGGATTAACAGATACCAACAACTATATATAAAATAGATAAACAACAAGGATTTACTGTATAACACAGGGAATTATATTCAGTATCTTGTAATAACCTATAATGAAAAATAATCTGTAAACTATATATATAATTGAATCACCTTGCTGTACAACTGAAACTCACACAGTACTGTAAATCAACTATACTTCAATTTTAAAAAATCTTAAGGAATGCACACAAACTGTCAGAAGTAATAAATAAGTTCAGCAACTTTACAGGATAAATTTATAAAAACAATTGTATTTTTATACTGTAGCAATAAATAGCATAACATGAAATTTAAAAAACCAGTTCCATTTATAATTGCATCAAAAATACTTAAGAATAAATTTAACAAAACAAGTGCAAGACTTGTGCACAGAAAACTACAAAACATTGCTCAAGGGAATGAAACAAAACCTAAATAAATGGAAATGTATCTTATGCTCATGGATTGTTAATGCGGCAGTGCTCCTGAAATTGATACACAGATTCAACAGAGTCCTTATCAAAATCCCAACTGTTTGTTAGCATAAATTCACAATCTGATTCTAAAATTCATAAGTAAATGCAAGGGACTCAGAATAGTCAAAACAATCTTTAAAATAAAGAACATAGTTGGAAGACTCACACTTCTGAATTTTAAAGCTTACTACAAAGCTACAGTATTCAAGAAAGTATGGTACTTTCTTGTACCATATGGGGATTATCTATCTATCTATCTATCATCTATCTATCTATCTATCTATCTATCTGTCATCTATCTATCTCACTGGGAATAGAATTAAAAGTAGAGAAATAAACCCATACATGTATCATAAACTTATTTTCAATGGGGAAGCCATGACCACCCGATTAGGAAAGAGTAGTCTTTTCAACAAATGGTGCTTAGACAACTGGATATTCACATGCAAAGGAATGAATTTGAACCTGTACTTCACATCATATACAAAACAATTATTAATTTTGCATGATAAAATTTAAGAGCTAAAATTACAAAATTCTTGGAAGAAAATTTAGAAATCAATCTCTGTAACTGGGTAAGGCATTGATTCCTTACAAATGATACCAAAAGCATAAGTGACAAAAGATAAAAAATAGATAAAATGGACTTCATAAAAATTAAAGACTTTGTGCATTGAAGAATACCATTAAGAAAATGAAAATAATACACTGAATGGTGAAGATATTTAAAAATCACATAACTAATAAAGGACTTGTATCTAGACTATATGAAGGATTTCTACTGCTCAACAATAATAAGGACAACTCAGTCTATAAATGGCCAAAGAATTGAAATAGACATTTCTCCAAAAGGATATACAGATGGACAATAACCTAATGATAAGATATAATACATCACTACTTATTAGGGAAATGCAAATAGGATACCACTTCACATTCACTAGAATGACTTTTTTAAAAAGGTAGATAATACAAGTGTTGAGGAGGATGTGGAAAAATTAAGATCCTAGTTTATTGTTAGTAGGATTGTAAAATAATGTAGCTACTTTGAAAAAAATTTTTGGAAGGCCTTAAATATATTAAACATGCTTACCACATAAACCAGCATACCTTAGTTGTACACCCGAACAAAGAAAACATACATCCACAAAAAAGTTGTATTCAAATGTTCATAGCAGCATTATTTATAATAGTTCCAACATGGAAACATAGATTTCCATCAAGTGATAAATGGATAAACAAATGTGTTATATCTATACAATGCAATATTATTTGGCCAAAAAATAAAGGAAAGAGATGAAGTAATGGGTCATGCTATGACACGGGTCCCAAATTCTCCACAGCCTTATCAGCACTTTTTGTTTTCTTTCTTTCTTTTTTTTTTTTTTTTTTGGTCGTGCAGTGTGGAGTCTTAACCACTGGACTGCCAGGGAAGTCCCAGCACGTTTTCTGTTTTTTGTTAGTAGCCATTGTAATAGGTCTGAGGTGGTATCTCACTTAAATTTCCCTAATGATTAGTGGTGTTGAGCATTTTTTCATCGTTTATTGAAAATATCATATTTCTTCTTTTGAGAAATGTTTATTCACGTCATTTACCCATTTTTGAATTGAGTTATTGGTTTTTGTTGTTGAGTTTTAGGAGTTCTCTACATATTCTGGATATTAACCCCTTATCAGATATATGACCTGCAAGTATTTTCTAATATTATGTGTGCTGTCTTTTTACTCTGTTGGTAGTGTCTTATAATGCATCATTTTTTTGAAAAAAAATTTAAGAAACCCAACTGGTCTGTTTTTTCTTTTGATGCCTGTGCCTTTGCTGTCACATTCCAGAAATCATTGCCAAATCCAATGCTGTGAAGGTTTTGTCCTGTTTTCTTCTAAGAATTTTATGTTTTAGGTCTTACATTTAGGTTCTTGATACATTGTAATTTTTTGATATGGTGTTAGTTAAGGGTCCAACGTTTTTCTTTAATATAGGGATATCCAGTATTCCCAGCACCATTCATTGAAAAGACTGACATTTCCCCATTGAATGGTCTTAGCACCCTGTCAAAAATCATTTGACCATATATATAAGGATTTATTTCTGGGCTCTCTCTTCTGTTCTATTGGTCTGTAAGTCTGTCCTTATGCCAACACAGCACTGTTTTGGATTATTGTCACTTTGTAAGCTTTGAAATCTCTGACTTCGACTTTGTTCTTATTTTTAAGGATTGTTTTGGCTCTTCAGGGTCCCTTGAGATTTCATATAAGTTTTAGGATCGGGTTTTCTATTTCTAAAAAAAAAAAAAAGAAAGAAAAAGAAAAAAGTCATTGGTGTTTTGCTAGGGATTACACTGAATCTGTAGAGCACTTTGGGTGGTATCAACAATTTAGCATAGTAAGTCTTCCAATCCATGGATATAGGATGTGTTTCCATTTATTGATGTCTCCTTTATTTCTTTCAGCAATGTTTTGTAGTTTTCAGTGTACAACTCTTTCATCTTTTTGACTACGTTATTTACTAAGTATTTCTTTAATGCAATTTCAAATGGAATTGCTTTTGTAGTATCCTTTACAGATTGTTCATTGTTAGTGTTTAGAAATGCAACTGGTTCTTAGGTGTTGGTTTGCACTCTGTTCCTTTGCTAAATTATTAGTTCTGAGTTTTTGTGGAATGTTTAGGGTTTTCTATACATTAGATCACGTAATATTCAAAGCAATAATTTTACTTTCTCCTTTCCAATTTGGATACCTTTTATTTTTTATCTTGCCTAATTACTCTGCTAGAACTTCCAGTACTATTTTGAATAGATGTGTTAAGAGGGCATCCTTGCCTTGTTCCTGACCTTAGAGGAAATGCTTGTAGTCTTTCACCAATGAGTATAATGTTCACTGTGAGTTTTTCATAAACGGCTTTTATTATGTTAAGGTAGATTCCGTCTACTCCTAGTTTGCTGAGTGGTTTTATCACGAAAGGGTGTTGAGGGACTTCCCTGGCAGTCCAGTGGTTAATATTTCTCTTTCCAATGCAGTGGGTGTGGGTTTGATCCCTGGTTGGGGATCTAAGATCCCACATGCCTTGAGGCCAAAGAAACAAAACAAAAAACCCAAAATATAAAACAGAAGCAATATTGTAACAAATTCAATAAAGACTTTAAAAATGGTCCATATCAAAAAAATCTTTAAAAAAAAAGGGGGGGGGGGTTGAATTTTGTCAAATGATTTTCCTGAATCAAATGAGATATTCATGCGGGCTTTTTCCCTTTCAGCCTGTTGATATTGTATATTACACTGATCAGTTTTCATATGTTGAACATCCTTGCTTTCCAGTAATAAATTCCATTTGGTCATGGTGTCTAATCCTTTAAATATGCTGCCAAATTCTGTTTCCTGGTATTTTGTTGAGGATTTCTGTATCAATGTTCATAAGGGATATTGGCCCATAGTTTTCTTGTAGTGTCTGTCTTTCTTTGATATAAGGGGAATGCTGGCCTCATAGAATAAGTTAGGAAGTATAGTCTTCTATTTAATTTTTTTAATAAGACTGAGAAGAATTGCTGTTAGTTCTGTAAGTGTTTGATGAATTCACCAGTGAAGCCATCAGGTCCAGGGCTTTTCCTTTGTTGGGAGATTTTTTTTTTTTTTTTTTTGCGGTACGCGGGCCTCTCACCGCTGTGGCCTCTCCCGTTGCGGAGCACAGGCTCCGGACTCGCAGGCTCAGCTGCCATGGCTCACAGGCCTAGCTGTTCCGCGGCATGTGGGATCCTCCCGGACCGGGGCACTAACCCGCGTCCCCTGCATCGGCAGGCAGACTCTCAACCACTGTGCCACCAGGGAAGCCCCTTGTTGGGAGATTTTTGATTACTGATTCAATCTACTTATTACTTTTAGGTCTATCCAGATTTTCTGTTTCTTCATAATTTAGTCTCGGTAGGTTTTTTGTTTCTATGAATTTGTCCATTTCTTTTTTTAAAAAAAAATTATTGGAACATAGTTGATTTACAATTCTGTGTTAACTTCAGGTGTACAGAAAACTGAATCAGTTATACATATACATATATCCACTCTTTTTTAGATTCTTTTCCCATATAGGCCGTTACAGATTATTGAGTAGAGTTCCCTGTGCTATAAAATAGGTCCTTATTAGTTATCTATTTTATATATAGTGGTGTGTATATGTCAATCCCAATCTTCCAATTTATCCCTACACCTCCTTACTTTCTTGTAACCATAAGTTTGTTTTCTACATCTGTGACTCTATTTCTGTTTTATGGATAAGTTCATTTGTCCATTTCATTTAGGTTATCCAATTTGTTGGCATACAATTGCCCATAGTACTCTCTTATAATCCTTTTTGTTTCTGAATCAATAGTAATATCCCCATTTCTGCTTTTAGTAATTTTAATCTTTTCCGTTTTTTTCTCAGTCCATCAGGACAAAGATCTGTCAATTTTGTTTTGATCTTTCCAAAGAACTGTTTTATTGATTTTCTCTATTGGTTTTCTAGTCTCTATTTTGTTAAGCTCTGCTTAAATCTTATTTCCTTTATTTTGCTACTTTTGGATTTAGTTTTTTTCTAGTCTTTACATTGTAAAGTTAGATTGTTGACTTGTTTTAATAGAGTACTTTATTACATTTTATAATATAAACACAGGTATAAATTTCTGTTAGCACTTCTTTTTCTGGGCCCCATAATTTTTAAAAAATGTATCTCTATGTGTTTTCTAATTTCCCCTGTTGACTTCTTTGTAGACCCATTTTTTTTAGAATTATGCTGCTTAATTTCCACCAGTTTGCAAATTTTCATTTTCCATCTGCTATTAATTTCTAATATCACCCCATTGTGGTCAAAGATACTTTGGATGATCTCAGTCTGTGGTATTTGTTATGTCAGCCCTAACAAACTAATACAGATTTTAGTACCAAGAAGTGGAGTATTTCTACAACAAATATCTAAACAAAAAGTGGCTTCAGAACTAATTAATGAGTGGAAGCTTGACGAGGTTTGAGATTCTTGTTAGAAAATGCCTAGATTGCTTTGAAAGGACTACTGATAGAAATATGGACATTAAAGGTATTTCTAAGGACTTCCCTGGTGGTGCAGTGGTTAAGAATCCGCCTGCCAATGTGGGGGACATGGGTTCGAGCCCTGGCTGGGAAGATCCCACATGCCATGGAGCAACTAAGCCCATGCACCACAACTACTGAGCCCGCATGCCACAACTACTGAAGCCCGTGAGCCTAGAGCCTGTGCTCCATAACAAGAGAAGCCACTGCAATGAGAAGACAGTGCACTGCAATGAAGAGTAGCCCCCGCTCGCTGCAGCTAGAAAAAGCCCACACGCAGCAACGAAGACCCAATGCAGCCAAAATTAAATGTATGTGTGTGTATATATATATATATATATATATATATATATATATATATATATATATATAAAAGGTATTTCTGAGGAGACCTCTAATGGAAATAAGGAATGTTATTATACTGAAGAGGAAAGATGTTTCTTGTTATAAAGTGACAAATATCTTGGCTAAACTGTTTTCTAGTGTTTGTGGACAGTAGAATTCGTAAGGGATGAACTTGGATATTTAACTGAGGAGATTTCCACTCAGAGTATTGAAATGGGCTGGTTCCTCCTTACGGCTTATGGTAAAATGTGAGAGGAGAGAGATAAATTGAAGATGATAAGCAAAAAGTAACCAGAACTTGATCATTTTGAATATCCTCAGCTCATCCATATTGCAAAAACAAAAAAAAAAAACCAAGCATGTTTTGAGAGAACATTAAGGGTATGGCTGAACAGTCATTTGAGAAAGAGATTACAGGTGTGCTATAGAGTGTTTGTGTCACCCAAAATTTATATGCTGAATCCCCAACATGATGGTATTTGGAGTTAGGGCCTTTGGGAGGTGATTAGGTGATGAGGGTGGAGCCTTCATAATGGGATTGGTGTCGTAAAAAAGAAAACCCAGAGAGCTCCCTTCCCCCTTCTGCCACGTGAGGACACAGCAAAAAGACAGTCAATTATTAATCAGGAAAATGGTCCTCACCAGACACCCAAACTGCTGGCACTTTGATTTTGTATGTCCCAGCCTCCAGAACTGTGAGAAATAATGTGTGTTATTTATAAACCACCCTGTGGTATTTCTGTAGCAGCCTAAATGGACTAACAGCACCAGTGTTATTCATGGATCCAATTAGCTGTCTCAGCAGAAGTCAGGAATAGAGATGGGGTTACACCCAGAAACACTGCTAGCTTGGACTAAGGGGGACAGAGATGGGACAAAATGAAGGCAGGCTATCAGACTTCTGGGATACTACAGAATTGGAACATGTTTTATCCTTCAAGTAAAGGGAAGAATGGCTCTGAAGGTAACTCAGAGATCAGTACAGGGCTGCCACTGCCACCACAGGATCATAGGGTACAGGTCCAGGTGCCAAGGCTGCTTCCTCTTTGATTACAAATGGCAGAGCCACCTCCAGGGTTTCAGTAGGTCAGACTGCTGCCCAGGGTTGTAAGGGCAGGGCTGACACCTAAGGCCTCAGGCTGGACTACCTTCCCAGTGGGCCTGGAAGACAGAGCATTGAGACAAAAAAATTATTCTCTAGTCTTAAAAATCTAATGGAATGTTCCCTGCTAGGTTTTCAACTCCCTTGGAACCAATGACTCCTGTCTTCTGATTTCTCCCTTTTGGAATAGAAATGTCTATCCTATGTCTGTTTCAGCACTGCATTTTGGAAGCAGATCTTATCTGATTTCACAGGTTCACAGCTGGATAAGAATTTTGCGTCAGGATGAATCATACTTTGACTCTTGCCCACCTGATTTAGACGATATTTAGATAAGACTTGGGACTTAGAGTTGATGATGGAATGGTTAAGACTTTCGGCAGTTGTGATGGGGATGAATGTATTTTGCCTATGAGAACATGATTTTCAGGGGTCCAAAGAATCATGTGTTATGAGCTGAATTCTGTATCCTCAAAATTCATATGAAATCCTAATCCCCAGCTCCTCAGAACATGACTGTTTGGGGATATAGGTCCTTCCAAGAGGTGATTTAATTAAAATGAGGCTGTTAGTTTGGGCCCTAATCTATCTGACTGGTTTCCTTATAAGGAAATTTGGACACACTAAGAGACACCACTGATGTGAATGCATAGAGAACGTGTGTGAAGACACAGCAAGAAGGCAACTAACTGGAAGCCAAGGACAGAACTCAGAAGAAACCAAACCTGCTGACACTTTGATCATGGACTTCTAGCCTCCAGAATCGTTAGGAAAATAATTCGCTGTTCAAGCCACCTAATCTGTGGTATTTTGTTATGGAAGCCCTAGCAAACTAATACAGGAGTGTATGTCTCTATGTTATACCTCACACAAAATTTTGGTTATTTTATTTTTCTACCAAAAAAATTACACATAATGTTGAGGTTCTCTATTATACGGAAATTGGTTGGTTTAAATTTTCTATTTCAAAATAGATCAATTTTGATAAATTATATATTTTTGAGAACTGTTGAAAATATAAAATTTATTTCTATATTATGTATTCTCATTACTTAAAATTTTTGCTTTTTCAACTATTTCTCCTTAATAGTTCTCATTTTGTACATTTGTGCTTTATTTTAAAGAAGGTTAGCTAAAATTTTATCTATTTTACTGACTTCTCCCCAAAGCATCAGCTAATTGTCTTATTTGTTTTTCTATTTTCTTCTTTTATCTTTTCTTAATTAAAATAAAATAAAGGCATGTAGATCTTAAGTGTTCAGTATAATGAACTGAAAACTGTATACACCTATCACACACATCTACTTCAAGATGGAGAATGTCTGCATCATCCCCAGTAAAATTATCATATTAGTTTGCTAGGACTGCCATAACAAAGTACCACAGACTAGGTGGCTTAAACAAATTTATTTTTTCATAGTCTTGGACGTGAGAAATATGAGATCAAGGTGTTGGTAGGGTTGGTTTCTCCTAAGACCTCTCCTTGGCTTGTGGATGGCCGTCTTCCTCCTTTGCCATCCTATGGCCTTCCCTCTGTATATGTCTATGTTCCAATTTCTTCTTATAGAACACCAGTCATATTGGATTAGGCACACCCTAATGACCTTATTTTAACTTAATCACCTACTTAAAGACATCCTCCACATATTCATATTCTGGGGTGCTAGGACTTAGAACTTCCAACATATAAATTTTGGAGGGATGTAACTCTGCCCATGACAATCTCTTATGCCCCTTTCCAGTAAATCTTTCCCATAAGGATCACTTTCTGACTTCTATCACCATAGTTTTTGCCTGCTCTCGTGCTTCAAATAAATAGAATTATATTTATATATTTGTGTGTGTGTGTGTGACTTCTTTTTCTCAATACAATGCTTTTCTGATTCACCCACGTTGTTGTGCATATCTGTAGCTTCTTTCTTTTTACTGCCACGCAGTAAGCCATTGCATAAATACACCTCAACTTGTTTATCCATTTTCATATTGATAGTCACTAAGGTTATTGCCACACTCAAACTATTATTAAGATTGCTGGAAAGATTTTTTTTTTTTTTTTTGCGGTACGTAGGCCTCTCACTGTTGTGGCCTCTCCCATCGCAGAGCACAGGCTCCGGATGCGCAGCCTCAGCGGCCATGGCTCATGGGCCCAGCCACTCCGCGGCACGTGGGATCTTCCTGGACCAGGGCACGAACCCGCGTCCCCTGCATCGGCAGGCAGACTTTCAAGCACTGCGCCACCATGGAAGCCTTCTTATTAGTCTTTTTGTGAACATGTTTTTATTTCTCTTAAGTAAATTCCTATGAATGGATTTTTCAGGGTCACTGGGTAAATGTAAGTTTAACTTTAGAAGAAACTACCAAACCATCCTCCAAACTGGTTTATCAGCAAGACAAAAGGTCCAGTTTCTCAGTCTTATCAACATTTGGTGTTGTCAGTCTTTTATTATAACCATACTAGTGGATATGTAGTGGTTGTGGCATTTATTTTCATTACTCTGATGTTGTACATCCTTTTCAAGTCTATTCATGTATTTTATTTTGTGAAATATCTGTCCTTTGCACACTTAATTGAACATGGACTTTTTATTTTTGATTTGTTGATGTTCTTTATATATTCTGCATACAACTTCTTTAAAAAATATACATACTGTGAATATATTCACCCAGTCTGTGGTTTGCCTATTCAGATTCTTAGGGATATCTTTTGATAAACAGAAATCTGAAATTTTGAAAAAGTCCTTAATATCATTTTCTTTGGTGTTTCTAAGAAAGTTTTGTCTCCCCTGATGTCACAAAGATATCCTCCCAGGTTTTCATCTAGAAGCTATATGGTTTGGGATCTTTCTTGTAGGGCTGTGATGAACCTCAGCATGTCTGTACAGGACTGAGATAAATGTTGCAGCTCATCGTTTGGATATTCTGGTGTAAGAGCATCAGCTGTTGAAGACTTTTTCTCATTGAATTTTCTTGGACCCTGGCTGAAAATAAATTGACTATGTATGTGCGGCCTATTTTAGGACTCAATCCCATTCCACTGGTGTATTTATCTATCTTTATGTCAATAACTACATTGTCTTAATATTATGATACATCTTCAAATCAGATAGTGTGCAATCTTTTCAAGACTGCTTTGACTATTCTAGATGCTGTGAATTTCTAAATTTTACAATCAGCTTGTCAATTTCAACATATCCTCCTGGAAGTTTGTTAGGGGTTACATTAAACCCACAGATCAACAAATAGAGAGTGGGCATCTTAACTATATTGAGTCTTCTGATATATGAACATGGCAAAAATGTTTCGGGATTTTAAAATTCTTCACAGCAACTTTTGTAGTATTCAGTGTAAAGGTCTTATACATTGATCATTAGATTTATTCTGAGGTATGTGACTTTTATGCTATTGTAGATAGCATTCTTTTAATTTTCAAGTGTTCATTGTTAATATAGAACTGCAGTTTATCATTATTATTGAACTTCTAACCTGTGACCTTTCTAAATTCACCTATTAGTCCAAAATTAGTTTTGAAAATTACATAGGATTTTGTAAACATACAACCATTTTTCCTTGTCTCTTAATCATTTTCTTGCCTTTTTGTATTAACTAGGGCTTCTATTGCAATGCCAAGTAAGATTGCCTTCTTGGGCTTCCCTGGTGGTGCAGTGGTTGAGAGTCCACCTGCCGATGCAGGGGACACGGGTTTGCGCCCTGGTCCGGGAAGATCCCACATGCCGTGGAGAAGCTGGGTCTGTGAGCCATGGCTGCTGAGCCTGCGAGTCCGGAGCCTGTGCTCCGCAACGGGAGAGGCCACAACAGTGAGAGGCCCGCATACCGCAAAAGAAAAAAAAAAAAAAAAGATTGCCTTCTTTCCAATCCTAAGTGAAAAGGATTTAATATTAAACCATTAATTATGTTATCAGCTGTTAGATTTTCATAGATGTACTTTATCAAGTGGTGGAATTCTATTTCTAGTTTGCTGGAAAATTTTAATAAGAATGTTCAATTTTGTCCATTTTTTGTGTCTGTTTTTCTCCTTTATGTTAATGTGGCAAATTATATTGCTGGAATAAACCCCACTTAGTCATGCTATCTTTTTTTTCATTGCTAAGTTCTATTTCCTACTATTTCATTAAGTATTCTTAACATCTGTATTCATGAGAGATAGTAATCTTTTTCTTTTCTCATATTTGTCAAGTTTTTTTATCAGGGTTATGCTGGCTTCATAAAACAAGTTGAAAAACTCTCTATTTCTTGAAAGAATTTGTGAACTTAATATTATTTTTAACTTAAATATTTGACAGAATTCAACAGTGAAATAATCAAGGCCTAGAGTTTCTTTTGGGAAAGATATGTAATTATAAATTCAAAATTTTAATAAATGTGGAGCTTTTTTTAGATTTTCTTTTTCTACTTGCATCACTTTTGACAAGTTACGGTTCAAGAGGCTTTTGTCCATTTCATAAGTTGTTGAATTTATTGGCATAAACTTGTCCATAACATGCTCTTCCTATCTTTAATGTCAATAGGCTATGTAGTGATGTCCTTTTCATTCCCAATATTAGTCATGTGTTTTCTGTTTTTTATTTTTTTTAAAGCCTCCTAGGATGTCATGACAAGTCACCATGAAGAGGGTGGCTTGAAACAAAAGAAATTTATTCTCTCATATTTCTGGAGGATAGAAATCCAAAATCAAGGCTCCCTCTAGAGGCCGTAGCGAAGGATCCTTCCTTGCCTCTTCCTAGTTTCTGGTTACTGGCAATCTTCGGCATTCTTTGTTTGAGGCTGCATAACTCTAATCTCTGCCTCTGTCTTCATTTGGCCTTCTTTTCTGTTTCTTTGTTTCTATGCAGTCTTCTTATAAAAACACAAGTCACTGGATTTAGGGGCTCATTCTAATCTAGCATGATCTCATCACAACTAATTACATCTGCAAATGTCCTATTTCCAAATAAGGTCACATTCTGAATTTCTGGATGGACATGACTTTTGGGGGAATACTATTCAACACAATGTATTAGTCTTGCTAGGTGTTTATCAATTTTATAATTTCCAACACCTCACTTTTGATTTTGTTGATTTTCTGTTAATTTCCATCAATTCTGCACAAGATCTCAGTCAATATCTTTCAAACATTTCTTCAATACCATTCTATCCTCTTCTTCTGAAACAATTATAAGACTAAGACCATTCAATTTTGTCTTCAAAACTCAGATAGTCAATTCTTTTTATTTTTTTCTGATTTCCAGTTTTTATACTTTCAATTGCCCTGTCTTCAAGTTTATCAATCCTTTCCTCTGTGTAGTCATATTATATTCAATTCTAGAATTTTCTTTTTTGTTTTTCAAAATCTACATGTCTGCTGAAATTCTCCTTTTCATGAATGTTTTCCACTCTTTTTATTAGCTCCTTCAGCATTTTTATCATAGTTATCCACCTCTGATAACTTCAACACCTGGGCAATCTGAGTTTGCTTCTATTGACTATTTCCTGTCTGGATCAAACTTTTCTGCTCCTTTGCATGTCTTTATAATTTCTTACTGTATGCTGCATATTTTCTATAAAAGAACAGTAGGTGTAAAAATAATAGTTGCCTCTCAAAAGGGTCATGCCTGTTTTTTTGTCACGTTTATAGAATGGGAGGCTGAGTTAATATGATTTGCAGCTGAGGTGGAGATGAGCTTTGTTGTTGTTCTAGTTTGATTCACTTTATTACTTGCTTCAAACATTTGAAGTGAACAGGATTTCCTTTCAGCAGGGATTGGGATCTGGTCATTGTGAGATTCTACTGGAACCTTTGTGCTTTTCATTTGAGCTGCCAGCTATCCAAACATGGGGAATTTCCCTCTGCACTACATTCCAACTGCATATTTTAGAATTTCTGAGGCATTCTCTTTATACTCCGATCAGGCCTTCTGAGTAGGTGAACTCTCAGGTGAACTCTATTTCAGATTACCATGCCTTTTGGAGGATACAACTGTTTACATTGTTAAGACCCATAATGCCTCAGAAAGAGTTTTCCTTTGTTTTAGGTCTATTCTACATTCTTGTCTTCTTAATAAATGAGCACACTGTTTCTAAAACCAGCACTCTGGCTGGTTGAAAAAAGGCAAGATTAAGGACAGTAATCCAACATTTACTCAACTTCATTTCACAGTGAATCTGTACAGAACACTGCACAAGAGACAAGAGAAGTTGTCTTTCTCATTCATAAATCCATCGCGCATTTACAATATGACACTATTCTAGAAATATACAATATAATCTTAGGAATTAGGATAAACAAAAACAGAGTTCTTAAATTATGTTAGATCTTTAGTTTGGTATTCTAAAATCTGATCAAAAGTGGACTAGTTCGGACTTCCCTGGTGGCGCAGTGGTTGAGAGTCCGCCTGCCGATACAGGGGACACGGGTTCATGCCCCAGTCCGGGAAGATCCCACATGCTGCAGAGCAGCTAGGCCTGTGAGCCATGGTCGCTGTGCCTGCGCGTCTGCAGCCTGTGCTCCGCAACGGGAGAGGCCATAACAGTCAGAGGTCCGCGTACCGCAAAAAAAAAAAAAAGTGGACTAGTTCAAGCTCCTACGTGTGATTCTGCCATTTCCTAAAAATCTTGTTGTCATCAATATACAAATGGTGTAAAGAGAAAAAACTGGGAAAGAGCATTCCTGTTTTTCAAAACCTTAATACGAAAATAGCAAATGCATCCATTTCATTTACATTTCACTGGCTAAAATTTGGTTTTATGCCTATACTTAATTAAAAGGGAAATGCAGTCTTGCTGTGTCTCCAAGGACATAGGAAATATCTGCTAATTTTGTCAGCTTAAAACCTCCTATTCTAAAGGCCAAACATTCAAAACAAAATTGATTGAATTTAACTACCTTAACCGTTCATCCAAGCTACTATATCTGACAGTGGTGGCAAGGTATATTTTGAGGTAGGATATGGTTGTCTTCCACTAATTCAGCCTTAAGATGAGGGATGAAGGCACATTCAAAAATCTCTTTATTTATAATCCCTTTTTGAACTTATTCATATTTTCAGCCCATGTTATTTCTAAAGGTAAAAGTTAAATAATGGAATTAAAATACTATCCAAGTAATATTTTTTGTTTTAAAATAATTTAATGTTGTTAGTATACCTCTAAGTCTAATATTCTAGTATGGATGTACAAGTCCATGTGCTTCCCTGTGCCATCTCCCCCACACATAATTTATAATCTTATAAACTTTGATTCTATCAATTTCCCTCTTACCATACCATGGTCCTTCACAACTTGGAATTACATTTCCTTGAGGGACAGCAATCAGGACTAGATGCTGTTTCCCAGATGTGGTTGCACCATGATTTTCAGAGGCATGATAAAAATGTTTTATGGTTTGTATTGACAATTTTTTTCTAGTGATGCCAGATTTCAATCAATGTTTATTGAAATGTCTCCCATGTTCACTGATGCTTGAAATAGCTAAACAGTATTTTATTCCATTTTCTCTCTTATGAGTGTAGAAGTCTTCAGAAATACTATTTAGAGTCCTATAACTAGCAACCTTTTCATAATTGAGATCTACGTTTCCACCATATAACCATTTTTCCTAAAATTGCTCCCTCTTACACTTTAAACTTTTTCTTACTATCTTTTATTCTGGCTATGGACCCAATTCTTCTAAAAAGATAAAACTTGTTAATCTTCGTCAGAGATTCTTTTGCAAACCAGTTTGTCACTGGGCACTTCCAGATGAGCATTTTCTTCTTTTGAATTTTATCTGGCATCTGTAAACCATTCTCTATCTGCACAGATAAGGATCCAAGTCGAAGCTATCCAATCACTTGCATGACCAGAGAGAAAGAAACTTATTTTGGTAGATGCATGTATCACAATTATTCTGTACCTAGTTTTTCTGGATTGCTGATATTGTCCTTTAGAATTTGGGTTGTATAATAGAAAGATCACATCCCATTAAAAAAGGCTCAGCATTTGCCTGTTCAAGGCTGCTTTTTCAAGTAATTATAATTTGCTATAAATGAAAATTTTCACTCTTGAGTGCAGTTTGAGGTGACTTTTATTTTAATTATACTTACTGTTATTCACAAACTTCTCAGACTTGTGTAGGAACGCTAACCATTGTCTTATGCAAAACACAACTGGAGTAAATTTACCTATAGCTACTTTTCTCATTCATTAGTAATTAAAATCTCATATCAGAGACTAAGCTTCATGAAACTATCACAAGCATGTGTATACACCAGTTAGCATACTATCTGGCCTTGTGGCAGGAATCAAATCAATATCTACAGAATCTCTTGTGCAAAGCTTAAGCAATAAAAGTGCTCACATGAATTCAGGTCTGCTTCCCTTTAAAGTTGGATTCCAGACGAAATAAATTTTATAAAGGCTATAAGAAATGTATTAATATGGTAAAACTATTACTTCAAAACCCAATTTTAAAGGAGCTGTTGAGCACTGCTGATTATTTGGGGTCCTGAAACATAAATCACATAAGTGCTCCAAACAAAATATGATTTGTAATGTTTTTTAAAATGTGAAAAGCTGGATTTTGCAGACTGCTTGGTGCACTTCTGGTTGTTTCTCTTAAAAAAGTAGAAAAAAATCTACAATTTTGTAGTCCTTTGGTTTTATTTTCTGGGATAAAAAAGTATAGGCATAAATGTTTTTTCACGGTCCTCTTGAAGATATCCTTTAAAACAACACCAAATGGCTTAATTCATGTCTCTTGATTATCAGGATTCTTTGATATCACTGTCAGCCTTGATTAACTGGTTGAAAATTTCAGAGCAGAATAAGTAACTTTCATGAATATTTCCCCAATCCCTGAGAATCATAATCACCATAGGTATATTTTGTCCTTTCATCATACATCTCTGGAAAGTAGCCGTGTTCGTTCATTGTTAATAGGGCAAGGAGCAGTGTCATAGAGGGTTAATCCATGTAAAGTGGCTTCTACCCGTAAAGAAATTTTCTGGAACAGAAAAGAACATTACATACAGAAGTTTGCTCCTTAAAGACAGATCACACGTTCAATATTTTCTGAGGAATACCTTTTGGGATTAGGAATGTAAATCAATTCTAATGAGTAACAAGAGAGAGACAGCTGTTGTACTGCTGTAGTACCAACAGAAATGGGAAAAATAAGCTTCTTTCCTCAGAAGTTCCTTGGTGTTCTTTGGTTTCTATGAGGAATCGGTAAAACTAAATGTTGAGGATGGCCTATGTAAATGTAGGCAGAGCTGATAAAAGTTCTCTGAATTTCTGCAAATTCAGTTGTTTTACAACCCTATTTTCAAGACTGGACCTTGCTAACAAAACACTATTTCTCAAAACACAGAAACAATTCACCTGAGAAGTTCCTCTTCCAGCATCACTGCTTAAGAAGTTAATTTTCGAAAAGGCAAGAGTTGCTATAGAAAGCTTTCTTATTCCACCTGAAGGAGGTTTGACTGCATAAATCTAATTCTACATTTCCTTACCTGAAAATCACGAATGTAAGTCAGGAAAAAACCGAAGAAGGAAAGTGACATAGACCATTCTGCTGCAGTAGTGATCATGTGAAGCACATAACCCTTAAGTGACAACAAAAAAAGAATAATTCTATGAAATTTCATTCAAATGATCTATAATTTTTCTCAAATAAAAAACCTGTAATATTTATAAACCAATCTGCGTTCTGAATATCAACCCCTGATTTATTTAACATATCTCTAGAATTAAAGGCAGACATTAGAAATAGTCCTAAATGATCTATCATAGTTTCATCCACAGCAAGTAAAATTTTCATTTGAATAACTAAGACAGGAGAACTTCTACTCTACAACCAAGAAGTTACTACCTTTCCCAAAGCCACGAGTCATTAAATGCCACTAAAAAAAGTTTAAGTAAACGATGCTCATGATAAACTTAGTGCTATTTTTTGAGCATTAAATAATATATGGATTCTAATTAGGAGAGCCTAGTAAATTATTTCATTTAGTCATTCTCACAAACATGTCCTATCTAGGGCTGATTCTTTAAAAATAATTTAAAATAAAATGCCACCTGAGTGGTTTGTGAAAACAGATGGACTCATTTTATTACCTATTCAAGTATATGTCCCACCTCGCTTTTTCTCAGTATCAGAGATGCTATGTCCATTCAGATATCCACTATATTGGAACCCAAATGCAGAGTGCATAATAATAAACTTCCAGATAACAAAAAGTAGGAAAAGAAATTTTTTTCAATTCAGAAAACAAGTATTCTACTAATAAAAGGTTTCAGTCAGGTATACTGCATACTATATCCACCTTTAGAGGAGTCAATTTCTGAGAAAACTCTTTGCCATCACAATTCTCTTCAGATTTTGAAAATGTTCACAGACCACAAAGTGACAGGAGAATGTGGATGGTTCTACATAAACTCTGTCATTTATAGAAAATAATCCTAAGACATCACTGATTCTTCTACTGAAAAACTTTTATTGTTAGTAGTGAAATGACAAATACATCAAAATCAACCAAAACAGTCATCTTTACTATAAAACTAAGTTTTATAGACTCTCAGTTCTTACTTTGTCCTCAGGATTCCAATGGAGTTTCTGTACTATATCAGCACCAAAACTGCCACTGTACAAAAGTGATGAACAAGTCAGCACTGTAAAAAAAAGTAAGTCAAGGAAGAATCTCAGGGAAGACCTGTAAGTTTAATTTAAAACAAAACAAAAATCTCTTTAAAGATATAAAAGGATTACACATACATTTGTTTCCAAGGTCCAAACCCATTTCTTGAAGACATCATGTTACATGGCAGTAGTAAAATTTAAAATGTGCCCAGAAGATTACTATGATGCATAGTCAATCCCTCTTTGCTCAATAATTCATTAGTTCTATCATAAGCTTTTGCTACATAATTGTTCTCAAGGAGGGCACTAACTAATCCTTCCTGTCTTTGAAGTAAGTATGATTAGGCTAGACATTATCTTTGTTTCTAGCTCAGTCACTAGGTCCCATGTAAATATTTGAATTTCACGTTTCAAATTCTTTGATTTAGAGTTTACTAAACCCAAGAATATCACCCACAAAAGGCCTACTTACAATATGCCAACAATGTTCACTTAAGTTTTGTTATTCAATTCCAAGTGTAGCCACATTCTACAGCAAAGGATACTGCTAAATGCACTTACTCCACACCAGATAACCAACAGTAGTCTGATCCAGAAGACTTGTTTGCCGTGAATTTTGGGCTGCATTTGGTAGGAAAGGATAGTCTGAACAAACATGTATAATGAGCCCATGCCAAAGGTGAGCACAGCTCCACATACATGTACAGCAAAAAAGGTGGTTTTCTGAGAAGTAAAAGGAAGAAATAAGTAAATAAAAGAAACCCCAAACGCATCGACAACACAATATTTAAAAGCACAAGCCCAGCGATTTCAATAGGACATTCACTGAGTGGAAAAGCTCTGCAGATTCTACAAATTATTTCCTGAAGTAATTTTCCCTCAGTACTCAGCATAAACCTGAGAATTACAGTAATCCATATTACTTCATATGCTACTACTGAAAACATGATAGTATTTATTCATTTACACATTAAATAATAAACTTTAGAAATAAGTAAATTCCATAGTATACTAAATGGTGATATGGGTTATAGAAAGAGTAGAACAAGTTAAAGAAGACTAGGATGCTTGGGAATGCAGGGGGTAGGGAGTCTCAACTTAAACCTAATTAAAATCTAAATGCAATTTAAAGGCTCAACAAATTAAAACATCCCCCCTTGTCTCTAGTTTGATTGGTTTTGATAAATTATACAATGAGGGATTACCATAAATTGTAGTTATCTTCTCCTTTACCTTACTCTTTGTTTTCACTTTTTAATTAATTTTTTTCCTTTGCCTTACTCTTATCAGTATCCATTTACATTTTACTCTATATGTCCCTGTTTAAAAGTGATGACAGTAGTTCACCAAAAATTCTACTATCAAAGGCCTTTGGTTGAACTGTATTTTTCTAAACTGATGCTGTCTGTATGTCATTTGCTTGAGAAGGTACTATGCAGCACTTGGTAAAGAGGGTATGACGAAGGTAACAGGAGAAGAGAGGTTAGGTTAGGGGTTGGTTCCCTCCTTCTACAATCAACTGTGCTAATTCACATAGAGTCCACTTTTTTAGTTGAAGGTACAAGAAGTTTCTAGTATAAAGAAATAAAAGGTTATAAAGCAGAAACTAACACACCATTGTAAAGCAATTATTCCCCAATAAAGATGTTAAAAAAAAAAAAAAGAAAGAAAAGGTAACAATTTATTTGCCAATGGCATTGGTTTCCTTTTGGAGAGAGAAAGTGCTACTTCAATAAGGTCTGGGGTGTTTTAACTGGCAATAAGTTATGAAAATTGGGAAGGGAAAAAAAGTCATTGTTACTACCACTCTGGGTAACAAAGAAAAAAAAAACATTCAGCACCCATAAAACATAATACAAAATGGTAATATCTTCTTGGTTCATGTGAATTTACCTATATATGTAGATATATGGATAAAGGCTGCAAAAATGAAACTGACTATTTTAGGGCTAAGAGCAAGAATATGGGTGAATTTTTCTCCATAAAAATATTCTCGCATATATTTGTCGACTGAAGAGAAAAAAAAAAACACAACCTAAAAGTTGAGAATTATATTTTATTTGGCAGACTTTCTGAAGACTTCAAGCCCAAGAGGCAGCCTCTCACATGGCTCTAAGGGACTGCTTCAAGACAAAAGGGAGGAGCCAGGACATATAGGAGTTTTACAACAAAGAAAATTACTGTTAATTAAAGAAAACCAGGTATCTCAAATTAATTTTGTGCTTTTCTGTTTGGGAAGATGCAAGAGTCGGGGCTCACTGAAATCATTCCATTGATAAGCACCTTAGCTGTCTAGGGCCAGTATCCAGCCCCATCCTGAGTCCCCTCAGGGTGTACCGTTGGTGGGTGGCTGCACGCCACCCATCTGTCTCCATCCTGAGTTTCCTCAGGGCTCACTGCCCGGGTGGCTGTAGTGGCTTGATGGCTGCAATACCCTTTGTTTACGGAAATGGCAGGCAATGTTTTTCATTCATATATTGATGAAGCTAAATACAGATACAGCCTGACCAATGCCCACATGTGATCAGTACACAGTTCCATCAACAAAATCCTGTAGTTAAAAAGAAAAATAAAGAATGGAGAGCATTTACTACTGTATTTTTATAATCAAAAGAGAGGTATATAAAACTGGTTTTAACTGGCCAGCACTTCTGCTTAATCCACTCAATTTTGTCATTTTAGAGACTAGGAAAACAGCAAAAGATCTTGAAACGGGCAAGAGATTATTCTTTCAATGGAATACTAGAGCCTCTGGGAATGGTTCTACAGAAGTGTGAATTTCACTTGTCTTTGATTAGGCTATTTTGCAGAGAGAACTTGTGCAATGATGGATATTATGTGTATAGACAAAAGTTAACTTATTGAAAATGCATAATAACACAAATAATCCGTATGAATAGAAATGCATATTGTGTCCTATTGAATGAAATTGACTATCACTCTGTGAATAATGACCAGTTTTGCTAGCTTTGCATCTATCTGTAAATTCATTTGAGCATTCCTTGTCTGACTATAAATGTGTGGTACTTTGATTTCTCTTTTGAAGTGGTTTGTATTACCTACTATTCCTCTCATTAGTAAATTAAATACAATCTTTGACATGTACAAAAGTCACGATTTTATCTTCTTTAAAAATATATCATTTAACAAAGACAAAAATGTATTCTTTGACAAAGACAGAGAAATTACAGAGATATGTGTGGTCAGGGGCAAATGTTTGCTATAGAACTTAAAAACTATGTATTGAGTGGCCTGTAATCTTCACCTAAAAGCAGTTAACGAAATTTAAGAACTAATCTTTATTCCTTCCAAAGTCTCCATGAGGATAAATTTTCTAGGAAGGGAGAATGCCATGTGACAACAGAGGCATAAGTTATAGAGTTATGTTACCACAAGCCAAGAAATGCCAAGAATTATTAGAAGCTGGGAGAGAGAAATGGAATAGATTCTCCCTCTGAGCCCCCAAAAGGGAACCAACCCTACCAACACCTTGATATCAGATTTCTGGCCTCCTGAACTCTGAGAGAATAGATTTCTGTTATTTTTAAGCCACCCAAATTGTAGTATTTTGTTATGACAGCCCTAGAAAATTAACATCGATTTCTGCCTAGTTATCCCTTTCAAGTTTCCTTGAGGATGAATATCCTAGTGCCAACTAAAGAATGTCGCTCGCCATCTGGCCCTACAAGGATTGAGTCATTAGCCACGGTAGTCACTGACCTTCAACATACTCTGGAAGGAGCTCAGGGCAGAGATCAGGAATGAGGCACTCTGCTCTGTGGAAACTGGCAGAACAGGCCTTCAGAGACAGATGTTTTCAGGAGACAATTTTATGAAACCAATTTCTTGCTTCTTCCCATACTTAGAAAAGCACTAAGATCATTAACTAAGATATCTGTGCCTTGTGACTAGCAGAGACTTTCTACTGAGATGTGTGTTTGACAGCACGTACCCTTTCTCCAATAACACATATATGCTGACCTCCCCCCTTAACCTCTTTGGAGCAGTCTCTCAGAGCTATCTCAGAGGCTGCCTCCGGGCTATCATCCTCAGTAAGTCCCCAGATAAAACTGCAACTCACATCCCTCACGTTGTACGTTTTTATTTCAGTAGACATTAGGAAGGGAAATATTCCTAGGCACTGAGGACACATATTTGTTTTGCTGCATGTTTTTTTTCTTGTGGCTGTGAGGCTTGCAGGATCTTAGTTCCCCGACCAGGGACTGAACCCGGGCCCTCAGTAGTGAAAGTGCAGAGTCCTAACCACTGGGTCACCAGGGAAGTCCCTTGCTGCGTGTTTTTATACACACTTGTTTTCAAAGAAATTAAATACGTATTTTTTTAAGTCAGAGTTTTTGTGCTAAGTACTATGTTAGGTGCTGGATATACAATGGTGAACAAAACCACTGAGCTATAATTAGTGGAAATATATCAACTAAAAATTTTTTAAATAAATCTAAAAAATATAGATAAAAAATTAGACTATAAGAAAGTGCTGCACAGAATTAGTTTCCAGAGGCCTGGAGAACATAAAGAAAGAAAACCTGAAATATATAGGAGGAAATCTATTGACAAAAAAAGACTTCCCTGAGGAAATATAGTCTGCCTACATCTATTTAGGCTTGCGGCTGTGGAATGTGCAACAGAAGAAACAATGTATGAAACAGAGTAAACCGGTCTTATTTAAGGAACACAGAAAGACCCCGTGTTATGTACAATATTAGGAGGGGAATGATGTAGAATGAGGCCAGACAGGTAGAAAGTAGCCAGATCACAAAAGACCTTTGAGTTAATTAAGCAGTTTGGCAGTTTAACAAATTATTTTTTGCTCTCTTGATTCTATCTCTTTTCATGTGACCTTGGACCTGTGAGCTTTAAACAGCGGTACAAGGAAACAGAATGAGGTGTACATATATTTCCAAAAGATTACTTTGGCTGAGGCATCAAATTAAAGGGATGTAACAGTGAATGCAGAGGAACTATTAGGGAGGCTAGGGCAGTAATCCAGAGGAGAGGTGATGAAATCTAAACTGGTTGAGAAGGAGATGGCAGAGACAATAGAAATGAAAATGGAGAGAAGCAGATGTTTTCAAGAAATATTTCAGAGATAAAACCAACAAGTCCCTACTTTAAAACAAAGTTCTTGCCTCTCTTCCAAGTTAAGCTCTCTAACTGTAAACCATTTATAGACCTGGTTTGTGTACAATTTTTCCATATATGAATCAACTAGAGTTTGTCTCTGCAAGAGAGAAGTGGGGACAGGAGAAAGAGACAATGCATTCACCACTTTAAATAAGCAGTGAAAGTTTACATTAGAAAGGAAGGAAGGAAGAACTGTTTGATATGTAGGTAATGCTACAGGGTCTGCTTATAAATAGGGTCCAGCAATAATTTGCAATGGGTGCTATTAGGAACTGCCATTGGAATTTACTGGACTGTGTAAAAAAGTATCAGTTACTAACAGGAGTAGTATGCTATATGTGGAGGTCACTTTGGAATCCATTTTTACCATACAGTCATGAGAGATATTGTTAAACTGATCAAGGGATAACTGGAGCAAAGAATCACTATCCATATACTAAAAACCTCCAAATGCATTTTTTAAACACTGAGCTATACAAACTGATTAGGGAAGGCAGGACCCTATTTGTGGTAGACAGCTAGCTAGCTGTCCACAAACGTTTTTGTGTCCCTTCCACAGTATAGAGTTGCCCTGGGAACTGATGCCCAGCAAGATTACCTTTCCCAGCCCCTCTTACATCTAGCAAAAAGGAATGCCAGTGGAATGATGCGAGTCACTGCCAGGTCCAAGTTTCTAAGAAGTAGGGGTGAATTGTGCATGTTCTCTTTGTTTCAGGCAGCTAGATGCAGAAGACCACAGAGTTTTAGGGAATTGCAGGGCCCAAAGATGGACAGTGTCTGGGCCTTAAATCACTGTGGGAGGAAGGCCATCTATCAACCAAAAATACCTGCACTGGATGCATGTATGTAAGAAATAAACTTCAATTGTGCTGTATGTGTATGGCTGATTCATTTTGTTGTGCAGTGGTGGCTAACACAACATTATAAAGCAACCATACTCCAATAAAAATTAAACAAACTTCAATTGTGTTAAGCCACTGAAATTTTGGACTTCGTTATAGCAGCAAGCATTACCCTAATATCCACTTGGATTATACTTATAGAGTTTACTAGTATTAACCATTACTAAAAAACTGAAAAATAGGAGTACTCAATCAGAAGCATTATAGGAATGGAGAACTTTGAATAAAAAAGAGAGATGGAATATGCCTTTATACATGTATTTGTATGATGAGGGTGTGTTTGTATGTCTGAATAGCTACTAGATGTCGAAACAGGTTACCAAATGTATAGATTGAAACTCTAAAGACTGCAGGGATTAATAAAAAAAGCACCATATGCTTAGGATGCAGCTGGTATTACCAAAGACTCCTCTGAAAGAATGTCAGTAGAAAGGAACGTGGAGACTTTACAAATATTTGCTGAAGGCTGACTGCTACCTTAACATAAAGAATTCCCTGAGAAAAAAACTGGAAAAGCTATAGCTCCTCCCTTGACTTCCTCATTTAAGTGGCTGGGCACCTAGGGATGCAGGCAATAAACAGGAACATCTAAACAAGAATATAAAAGAGGTAAATGAGTGTGACTTGTTAGGCATAATAAAAAAAGAGTTTAAGTCTGTAATTGTGTCACTTATAATTTATGTCAATTCTCTCTGGTCTTGGAGTAATTTCCAACTAAGTAGTAATAAAGAATCTAGTAAGTAAAGAGTCCTGAGGATCTTTAAAAAGTTATAATAATTTGTATTTGTTCAGAAGATTACTGAGAATGAATTTTTCTAATTTCTAAGAGGGTCAAGTAATTTAAAGGCAGTGGATTCCATTTTGTTAAGGCAAAAAACAATAACTACATGTAACTGAATCTTTCAGGTTTTCTTTCTTAGCATGTATTTTTATGTACTTCAGGAAAATACCTGTGCTGAGCTAAAACACAAACCTGGAAGTTTGCCACAATAGAAAGTCCTAAACAACTCAGTAATCCAAGTACAAGGCCAGCCTTGTTTAATTTGATGATACGACTCTCTTCAGGATTCAGAGCATGAACTTGCTTATAACGAACATAAATGGTCGCAATGCCTGGGAAGAGATAATCGGAAAAACAACAAAGTAATAAATAACTAAGGAATAAAGTTTCCAATAAAGAGCTCACAAAGGTCACTGCTATCCAGAAACATAGAGTTTCCTTTTAAAGCTAATCTGATAGAAGAAAAAACAATAAAAAAACAAACAAACAAAAAAACGGCTGTAGATTTTAAAGAACTTTTAAAGTTGCACTGTGAAACTACTGCTACCTCTGTGTGACTGAGCAAGTCGTTTGCCTCCCATAGCCCTCATATTAAAAATATTTAGGAAAGGGCTTCCCTGGCGGCACAGTGGTTAAGAATCTGCCTGCCAATGCAGGGGACACAGGTTGGAGCCCTGGTCTGGGAAGATCCCACATGCCACGGAGCAACTAAGCCTGTGCGCCACAACTACCAAGCCTGTGCTCTAGAACCCACGAGCCACAACTACTGAGCCAGCATGCCACAACTACTGAAGCCCGTGCACCTAGAGCCCATGCTCCTCAGCAAGAGAAGCCACCGCAATGAGAAGCCCGCGTACCAAAACGAAGAGTAGCCTCCGCTCGCCGCAACTAGAGAAAGCCCACGCACAGCAACGAAGACCCAATGCAGCCAAAAATAAATAAATAAATTTATTTATTTATTTTTAAAAAATTTAGCAAAAATTTAAGAAATTAAGTTTGATGTTTTCTGAAAATCTCTAGAAATAAATTTTACATAAAACACAAAATATTCTATATGATTAGCATTAAAATATAAAGTAATTAGTTCTAGAACACATATAAAATGAAAGGCAAAAAACACCGAAGGATTATTTGCCTTGCTCCCATTTCATTTTATTTCAAATTACTACAACTTGGCTCAATCAGATATAGCAGTCAGTTACACAGAAAAATAAAACCCACTTGACTGTCCTTATTGTTTAAGAATCATTTTTTTAACTTCAATGTTTTACCTGACCAAATAATAAACATCATATGGAAACATGCAAATATTTTAAACAATCACGACTGATGGAAGAAGTATTATTTTAGTAAACCATTAATAAAAAAATTGGTTCAGGGACTTCCCTGGTGGTGCAGTGGTTAAGAATGCACCTGCCAATGCAGGGGACACGGGTTCCATCCCTGGTCCGGGAAGATCTCACATTCCGTGGAGCAACTAAGCCTGTGTGCCACAAATATGGAGCCTGAGTGCCACAGCTACTGAAGCCCATGTGCCTCAAGCCCAGGCTCTGCAACAAGAGCAGCCACAGCAGTGAGAAGCCCGTGCACCGCAACAAAGAGTAGCCCCCACTAGCCGCAACTAGAGAAAGCCCACATGCAGCAACGAAGATCTAACACAGCCAAAAATAAATTAATTAATTAATTAATTTCAAAAAAATAATGAACAGGAATGTAAAATACTGTAGTAGAACTCAATTTCTTTGGCATTAGAATATCACTCAAAAATCAAAACACGGTTCCACAGCTATTCTCAAACTTCTGAAGTGTTTATCATAAAGGAATTTTGTTGGGGTCAGCTGTGGTCAGTGTGTTTACAGTTCTTTGTCCTTTATTGGTTGCTTAAGAAATCCACTTAGGGCCTCAAGGAATATTTGGTTATACTTTACAACTTCTATAAGCAAGTATATTTGGTTATACTTTACAAGTTCTATTTCTATAGTAGTCAAATAGCCTTATAGGTATTTTTAAAAGATTTCCATAATTTAGCATTTCTAGAAATTATTTTTACTTTAAAAGAAACATATCTGTGATCAATGATTTAGTGATAACATTCCTTCAATTGTAACCAGAAAGTAAAATAAATAACCCAACAGTGTTGAAAGAAGAAAACGGCAATTCAGCTATTAATTTTGATTGTTAAAACCACTCTCACTACTTACATAAAACTGCAGCAATATTTAACATTGCCCCAAACAAGCATTTTTCTGGAGCTACTGTACCAGTGTCACTGAAAGAAAAAAAAAAAAAGGTATGAGGATTTCTCATATTAGATTTAGTATACACATGTATTTCTTCTAAGGGATAAGAAACAAAAGGGGTTATTTCAAATCCTTTATCTTTTTATAAATCTATGAGCTCAACTCTTACATAATGTTATAATAAGAACATGATAATTTGAGCTCGCAATAATTGCCTTGTTCACCTTTTTCTTATATCACTTAAGGTTATTTCTTTTTCACATAATAGAAATCACTATGAATTGATAAAAAAGCTATCCTTATTTATGTTAAGGCTGCATTATTAACTTACATCAGTCAGGCGGCACGATTACCTGTCTCATCTGAATATTCTCTAAACACCAAAGGACCTTTCATGATTCTTTTGGCATCTGTTATTCTCGCCTATAATTCAATTAACACCTAATCGTTTCCTGATTAATTTTAAAAAATATTTATCAAGCACCTACCAGCATTGTCAGACAGCATTTTAGGGACAGGAACACAGTGGTAAGTACAAGAGACCAAGCCCTTACCCTTCTAGAGATTCCACTCAAGACAGCCTTGCTGACTCACACAGCTCTCAGTCCAGACTTCTATTAAAATCACAGATGACGCTCTGCTGCAATATGTCTGTTACATGCCTGTCTTTCAGCGCAGGGTGAAATGCATAGATCCTGATTAATAGTCCACCATTTACTACTAACTGGGGAACCTTGAGAACATCCTTTTATATACCTAAGATGGTTCCCTATCTGTGAAATGGGGCTATCAATTCCCTCCCAGCCTCATCAGATCAACATGAGGAAACAAAACTGTGGTCGTGCATGTGAAGTGTCTAGCACAGCAGCAGACACACAAGAGACACCCAGTAAATGTTAGTTCCTTCCCCTTCTCTCAAACTACTGAAAAGATTAACAAGACAAACTCTTTAGCCTCAAATTGAAGTACTATAGGAAAGAGGTAAGAAGGATCTCAATTCAGACAATGTAATGGGAATAAAAAAGAAATGGAAAGTCATATCCGCTAAGGAATCAATAAGATTTGGCGAACATTTGGATTAGGTTTAGGAAAAGTAAAGCATCAAATATGAATTCTAAGGATTGCTCCTTCCCACTCTAAAATGTTTCTTCAGACACAAAAGATTTTGTTACTCTTTGATCACTTTCAGGGAGTGCGGATTACGTTTCGTTGTTGTCGTTCCTTCTACCTTTCAAGTTTTCAAGAATAATGCATATGTATTATTCTTATAATCAGAAAAAAATCCATAATTTTAACAGTCATATTCCAAATGATGCTCCTGTTTTGGATTACCCCATAAGTAAATAACAGCACGCACTTCCAAGATGGCTGGCTAAGTGTGCTCTGGATCGGAATGACAAACTGGCCTATAAGTGAAAACACCCATCAGCATCGCACTTCAACCCAGGAGTCATCAAACTATTTTGATCACACACCGTCCAAAAAAAAATTGTCTGATCATCATTATATGTTATTTATCATATTATTATACATATACTAAATATAAGTTTCAATAGTTTTTTTTTTTTTTTGGCCGCACCAAGTGGCTTGTGGGATTTTAGTTCCCTGACCAGGAATTGAACTCAGGCCCTCAGCAGTGAGAGTGTGGAGTCCTAACCACTAGACTGTCAGGGAATTCCCAAATGTAAGTTTAAATATTTTGAAATCAAAAATACATAGAAGTTCTAAAAAATTCTTCTTATACCCCAGTGGCTAGTCTCATGCACCCTACTTGAGCATTCACTACTTGAACTAAGAGAACACCTGAAGCACACTTGCAGTGGAATTGTCTTTGAATTGTTAATTGTCTTTGAAGTGAAATTTATATTTGGTTATGTCTTTTGGGGACTTTAATAATTAAGCCTTTTAGGTAGGGTCTATGAACTGAAAGGAATTCTGCAGAGTATCTAGTCTAACTCAACCACTGAATTTAAATATATTAGAATGTTGGAGAAAGTTCCCCGAGCAACAATACTAAGTTCATTTGCAAAAAAGTTAAAAGGTAGAAGGACAGAGACAGAAAAGGAAGTGCCTGGGGTCATATCGATCAGAGAATCACATGCAGTACCATTAGAGAACTGAAAGTGAAAAAGAACTCAAACAGACAAGTTCTCTAAGGGGAAATAAAAATGCTGAAGGACGCTCAGGAATATGTATGCTCTCCTGGAGTTACTAAAGAATGAACTGGCTCCTTAAGCTGCATGTCCCTCTAGCAGAGTGGCAAACAGAGGTGACTACTTATCAAAATTATTCCTAGAACTGGAAACTTAAATTCTAAAATACCTTTGGATTTTGTAGATCTTCCCAAAGTGGACTCAATTTGTTGGTGTCCTTTGTGCTACGCCATACCGTAGTGGTAACAACAAATGTAATGGCAATGCCCTGACCTCTTCTTGACATTTAAAAAAGATAAATTTAGCCTTTTGGTTTATCATCCTTTAAAAGTTCACTATTTTCTGGGTTGGAAAGGTTATTTTTCAGAAGGTAAACAAATAAATAAATGAAACAACTACAACAAAACAAACCAAACTCTGGAAGGAAATCAACCAAACCATTAATCGCCTCTGGAAGGGCAGGAACTAGAGGGAGGCTGGAAGAGTCTTTCATTTTTTATTTTTATAATCACTCTAATAGTGTTTAAAATTTGTTATAATAAGCACATATTGCCTTTATAATTGGGGGGGGAAAGAGGGTTATGGACATAGCACATGCAATTGAGTACCCATACTTACATCATGAGTAGTTTTGAAATTTCAAAACTATTATCAATAAATTTAGATACTTAATGTGTCAGAAAGATCTAGGCAACATGTCATAGATCAGCTCGGTGCTTTGTGACCGCCTGGAGGGGTGGGATAGGGAGGGTGGGAGGGAGGGAGATGCAAAAGGGAAGAGATATGGGAACATATGTATATGTATAACTGATTCACTTTGTTATAAAGCAGAAACTAACACACCATTGTAAAGCAATTATACTCCAATAAAGATGTTAAAAAAAAAAAAAAAGAGTAAGAGCACAGTCTCTAGAATCAAATGGCCCAGTCAAACTGAATCTTGGTTCCATTAATTACTGAGTCATGTGCCCTTGGACAAACAACTTAATCTCCCTGGACCTTATTTCCTCCTCTACCAACTGGGGGTAATAGTCCCTGCCTCAAAGGGTGGCTGTAAGGATTCAATTATTTAAGACCTGAAGAATGCTTAGAACATTACCTTGTACACAGTAAGTGGATCAATTAATGTTTGTCATTATCATTATTTTTTAATATTATTATCGTTGCTCTAGCATTTTTTAATGGTAAGGGGAGAATAATTCCAATTCTGTCTTCTGAGACCTCAAATAGTTATTTGGAAGACAAGGCACTGAGGTGTCATAATTCACTAAATGAACCTTAGCCCTCTGTCTCCACATTTCTCTATCACATAGAAAGAGCCAAATACAACTTCCTTTTTATGTCCCTTTCACTGTTGTAATATCAAACATAAAAGTTGAATTTTAAAATGTTAAAATTGAATGTTGGGTTCAATGTTCAAATATGAATGAGACATACCATTCTCCATAAAAGAATACATTTCACTGACCTGATATAAGGCAAAACAGGGTCAACATGGTGAAGTGTTATAGCAGTGATATATGAAAATATGAAAGCGGCAGCCGTCCAAATTACAAGGGCTGAAGGAAGGAAACTGAGGCCTTGCTGAAACCACCACATCTCAAACACGTCTCCTGAAGCAGAGAAAAACAAATTAGAAAAGATTATTCACACGTATTTCATCTATTCTGCTTTAGCCATCCCATCCCACAACCTTGTACTTATCATCCTCAGCTGTTTCACTTCTCATCAGCCCCCACACCATCTACTGACACCTGCTCTCCTTCAGCTTCTCAGTTAATGGAACCAAGATTCACCCACTTGCCATATCTAGACACTATCTTTCTCCCCCATCTTTCCACACACAACCAAGTACCAAGGACTGTTTATTCCACCTCCTAAATTTCCTCAAATCTACTCGTTCTCCCCATCTTCACTGCCACTACCCTACTTAAACCACCATCATTTCTTGACCAGATAATTATTATAACCACCTAGACTTGACTTTAAAAATCAGAATGAGCCTTCTAATTCTAAAATACCAACCTGACCACTTTATTCTCCTCCAAAGAACCTTTTAGTGCCTCCCCTATGCCCTTATAAATTGTCCTTCCTCCTTAACATGTCTATAAGGTCTTTTTGTTGTCCAATCTCTACTTAACCTTTCTGTATTCCTCTCCCACCAGTTCTGTCTGCTCCTAGTTCCTTGCCCTAGCTATCATCATCTTCATCATCATTACAAAAGCAAACACAGTGTTTACCGTGTCAGCAAGGCTACTAAACACCTTAAATACATGATCTCGTTTACTCCTCACAACAGAATTACAGAGGTTAAGAGAACTGCCCAAGGTCATAGGGCTGCAGTAGAGACAGGACTCAAACTCAGGCAGTTCCAGTCTAACACCAATCACCATGCTATACTGCCGCAGCAAACTTCTTTCAGATCGTCAAGTGTGTCATGCCCTCTTGCGCACCTTTGAAACTTGGTGCACGTTGTTTTGCCTAGATGACTAGACTACTATGGTGTCACCCCTCCTGCCCCACTACCACCAGTTAACTGCTATACATTTTCAAGCCTCAGCTCTTCTAGCTTCAGCTGAGTGTACCTGCTTTGCTCCCAACAGCAGGCTCACTTTCCCAACCAGGTCATTCATCACACTTAACTGTTACTCGCTTGTTTGGTTCTATCTTCCTCAATAAACTTGAAAGGGCCTACATATACACATACCACTTATCACCATTTTCTCCCTTAAATTCCAGACTGACGATGTTAGTAAGTAATAAGAGGTCAATAATATGAATTAGAAAATATTAATGTATTTGCATGCACTTAATTAAAAAGAATAAATACAGAAATATTTTCAAATTATAAGAAATTACTCCTACGCATGTGAAAATAATTTCGTATTTGGAGGAGTATTTTTTCATAGTGTGATGGACTGAAATTTAGTATTTCCCAAGGACTCTGTAAAAACTTACAATTCTAATCTCCACAATCCTCCAATATGCTCAGCTTCCTCATCTCAGACTGACCTTCCAGATAATAAAACCTCAGCCATTTTTGACTTGTACTTGTCATTTACTCTGATCATCTGACTTGCTGCTAAAATATGTACATTTAAATCTTGCCAAATAAGTTTCTTTTCCTTTATCCCTAAAGTCACCATTATAAACTTGATTTGAGTAATTTCCTGTCTGAATTGTCATAATCTCTTTTCTGTTTTTTTTTTTCCTGTCAGCCCTTAACATTCCATCAATTTTACTCTTCTGTTTAGCTAATCATGACAGTTCCTTGCCAAGTTCCTATAGGACTTTCCCCAACATAAGTTTATGGGACAATAATTCTCAATTTCAATAAATTTTGATTAACTTCTAAAATCTTTCATGTTTCTCCCTTCATCTCTTTAAATGTTATTTTGTTTTTTGTTGTTGTTGTTTTTGCGGTATGCGGGCCTCTCACTGTTGTGGCCTCTCCCGTTGCGGAGCACAGGCTCCAGATGCGCAGGCTCAGCGGCCATGGCTCGCGGGCCCAGCCGTTCCGCAGCATGTGGATCTTCCCGGACCGGGGCACGAACCCGTGTCCCCTGCATCGGCAGGTGGACTCTCAACCACTGCGCCACCAGGGAAGCCCTGTTTCTGATAAATTCGATTCTAAAATCTTTAGGAGTCTAGTTCCGTATTTGTTGGTTCTGCCAGCCCTTGTACATGTGTTTTTCTGTTTTTGACTATGAGCTCCTGTTTGGATGATCTTAACTGGGAGTATTCTAAGAGGCTTAGATTAAGGGTGAATCATTCCAGGAAGGGTCTGTATTTACTTTTGCCAAGCACTCTGGCACATTACGAACCTGGGCCGACTTTTAATTTCTTGGCTTCCAGGTTTTTTAGACCATGTAGATAAGTAAATTTGAACCATGAATCTGAGTGATGACAGGCCCTGTAGTTTCAAGTTCTTATGTGGTATCTTTATTCCCCCACCTGGAGCTGTGGTGAAAATTTCTTTGTGATCCCCCTTTGCCAGGAAGGAGGTATTTTTCCTAGCCCACCTTTCATTGAGTGTATAGATTTTTGAGCGTCCTGGCTGATTTGGGGGGAGGAGGTTCTCCAAGGCCATGAGTTGTACAATTTCAAGTAGAAATATTTACATTTTACTTTTTATGAAAAAGTCATCCCCTGACACACAGGCATCATCTACACAAACTGTATCATGTGAATAGTGTCTCTGGAAGTTGTACACCTGGGAGGTCAAAGGGGTATGAATTCTATCTCTCTACCTTGGGTGGTGAGCAGGGGGAGCTTATCATTTACCTTTGATTGTACTTTATTTCAAAGGCCCCAAAAGAGACACACTACTGGTTTACTATTCTGGTGTCAGCTCTCTTCGACTTTTTAGTCCTGAGAATGTTTCTTTCCTACGTGAACTGCTATGCATTTACATGGCTAATATATTCAGCATTTCAGTGTTTTGGCAAAAGGGATTTTCAAAACATTTTGTCCACCCCATTGCTAGAAGTATGACCTCTTTTTTTTAAAACAAACAAACAAACATACAACTCCCAGAATTCTGTGGGTCACATTAGTCTCAGGTATGTTGGAAGGAATGGTCCCAGCCAGGTTCCAGAGTAGTAGATAATGTCAGAGAAGACAGTAGGAGTGGTAGAGATAGATGTCGGAGGATTTCACTGGAGGGACAAGTAGGCGATGGTTCATTTCAAAGTTGGGGGAAAGCACTGTCTTCCTCTAGCGAGAATGGGAGAGCCTATTTTATTTTATTTTACTTTTTTTGGCCACCCCACACAGCTCACGGGGATCTCAGTTCCCCGACCAGGGATTGAACCTGGCCACTGCAGTGAAAGCCAGGTATTCTAACCATGAGGCAACCAGGGAATTCCCACATGACCTCTTCCTTTAATTGTTTTTTCATGTCCAAATCCTTCCTATTCTTCAAAATCAAGCTGAAATACCATCTTCCACACACAACCTTCCCTAATCCCTTTGCATCTGGAAATAAACACCCCTTCCTCTGAGAACATTTGATTTGCACATCTCTTACAGCTCATTATCTTCTAGAGTATAAAAGTTTGGGAGGGTGTCTGAAGTGGATAAAATCCTTGGTGAGGGATTTCACTTCTCTGCCCAAGCAGAGAAGAGGGCCTTGCTCATAAAAATTACTCAATAACCCAAACCAAATTCTCGTAAACCCCAAAAAGGTTCATTATTTTTCCATTTCAGTTAACAGTACAGGAGATCCCCGACTTAACGACAGTTCAACTTAGAATTTTTCCACTTTATGATGATGCAAAAGCAATAAACATTCAATCGAAACCTTACTTTGAATTTTGACCTTTTCCCAGGCTAATGATATGCAGTACAATATTCTTGTGACAGCGAGATGCAGCTCCCAGGCAGACACAAAAATCACAAGGGTAAACAACCGATACACTTACCACCATTCTGTACCCAGACAACCATTCTGCTTTTCACTTTCAGTACAGAATTCAATAAATTACATGAGATATTCAGCACCTTATTATAAAATGGGCTTTGTATTAGATGATTTTGCCCAATTGTAGACTAATGTGTTTTGAGCAAGTTTAAGGTGGGCTAGGCTAAGCTACCAGGTTCCTGTAGGTTATATGTATTAAATGCATTTTCAACTTACGATGTTTTCAGCGTACAATGGGTTTATTGAGACATAATCCCATTGTAAGTGGAGGAAGATCTGTTCGTACTACCGTTTTTCCAGGCTATCCAGATTCTAAGGCCTCAGAGTAACCTTAGGTTTTCTCATCCAAAGCCCTCACATGTTGTCACTAAATGGCATTTCTACCTTCAGTCATTGGCAACCATTCTTCTTCCTAGTTGCCAGTGTAAACACTCAAATCAGATTCTCAATTCTCTTGGCCTATTTTTTTCTTCCCATCCACCCATTCTATGTGCACTGCCAAATTAACAGTCCTAAAACATTTTTCTGCTCAAAAACGTTTTTTTAAATAAAATTGTGCAAACTTGGGCAAACTTCATTAATTTCTCTGAACCAGTTTCTCCTTTGAAAAATGGCAATAATATTATTGGTAAAAGCTGCACTGTCTAATATAGTCACCACTAGCCACATGTGGCTATTTAAATTAAAATTTCAATTGATTAAAATAAAATAAAATTTAAAATTTCAGTTCCTCAGTTGTACGAGACACATTTCAAGTGCTCAAAAGCCACAGGTGTCTAGTGGCTACCATATAGGATGGTGAAAATATGGTACATTTCCATCATCGTGGAAAAGTTCTATTGGATTAAGCTGGATAATTATTGCAGGAATTACACTGACATAGCACAAGTAAAGAACCTAAACACATTGCTGATACCGGTAACTTTCAGTAAATGGTCTAAAATAATACCCGCTTCAGAGAGGTTTATTCAAGAACTAAATAAGATAATATATATAAAGATGCTCTCATAGGTGGTCAATAAATGTTTGTTCCTCTTTTAGAATGTAAAAGACAAATTACCTGTTTTACAAGTTCTCAAAATACCAGTCTTCAAATCTGCCCAAAACTGCACCTTTTGTAAATCCTGAAATCCGCACACAAAGAAAATAGAGGTTGTTTCGACCCACAGGCTTTTAAAACATGTAAAATTTCAAGTCAATGCACCAATATTGTTCATGGATAGAACACTATGCTATAGTATTATTAACGTTTTCTCTTTTTCTTTAAAGAGTTGACACTTGTGTATTTTATAATGATGTACCATCTGGAATTAAATAATATTTTAAATTTGGGATATCAATTTTCTCATCCTTTCTCACATTAGACATCTTTCTCTGATCTCAAAAAGGAAATAATAAAATGAAAAACACTGAGTTCCTTCCCACAGAAGGAAAGACAATAATGAGGAAAGAATGATAGCTTATTATTAAGCCAAATAAAGCACTGACTAGTCCCTGTGATGCAATGGAAAGAACACAGCTGTAAGATCAGATTTATCTAAGTGCAAATCCTAGCTTTATCACATCCCAGCTGTATGATTTCTGGCAAGTTACTTAGCTTCTCTGAGTTTCAGTATTCTGATTTGTAAGGTAGCTCTGTTCCTTAGAGTAGTACAGAGTAAGCATACAATATAATAATGAAAGGTGATTTGTACAACCACAATTAGCCACAGGGATGGGGAATGACAACACTTCATTCTTTGTATATGTGAATCATCTTGGATTCCTATCTCCTTAGGCTTTGAGGGTTCTAGTTATCTAAACTGACAATTTAGAGGAAAAGCAGGGCTTGAAATAGTTTACCAGTTTGCTAAGGACTACTGAGAAATTTAAGTGCACCGACTAGGTAAGGAAGACTACTATTGCCTATGTATCATCACACTGGAAAGCTGGAAGCTTGGCTGGCTAACTGCCAGCCAAGCAAAATTAGAATTTTAATGGTTAACAATTTAAGAAACTTTTCAAGATACTTGAAAATATGCAGGAATAACCTTCATATAGTAGTGAAAGTGTTTAACAAAATGTTCTTGCATCTCTCACCTATCTCTGCTTTCCTTGAAGATCCGTGAATCAGAACTGCAGTTGCAATTTTTGAATTTCACCAATATTTAAATGCCACCAGTGAAAAGATGAATTCCTTACGCTGTCTCCTCTAAGTGGTGACTGCTTAGGAACAATAAAAAAGTAAATTCTGGATATTCCAAGTGAAGAAATAAAGCCCTAGGTACACAGAATCATGCCCAATGCAAAGCATAATAGTAAATGGTTATTTTTCTAAACTCTAATTTGGCCTTCTAACAAATGTAATATTCTCGTAACGGTTAAAAATTAAATAGTCTAGAAAATTAAGTAACTGTTTTACAAGTTGGATCAAATGTTACAGGGAGAGAAGTCGGGGAGAATCTGATGATGCACGGCAAATTAGAGCTGCATTTGGGTACTGATTTACAAATTTAAATTGGGAGAACTAGGAAAATGTGGTGTTTTGTAAATGTATCCTAATGTAAGCACGGTTGTGAGGATACAAAGGACCAGCCATTTACCTTTCTGTATTGGGCTTCCCGCGACAAAACTCCGCGTAGACTTGAGCTTCGAGTAAACACAAGGTCACCACGTACCTCAATTTCAAACCTTCCTCCCCCTTCTCCCCCCAACCCCGCAAAAAGGAATCTGAGCCCAGGAGTGACAAAGGGAATGCATACTCAACCACTGTGTTTCGTGGGACTGGGGCTAAGGTTCTCGGTAACCGCTTAAAACAAATAAAACCAAAGAATTATTTACACTCACCGCTGCCTTCTTCCGGAAGCGCGAAGCACTCGGACGAAGAGCTAGATTAACGCGTTGTTTGGTGCCGGGAAAAGATGCGAGAGGCAGACAGAGCTCGGTCGGGTTTGGGGCAAACGGGTCGCGGAGAGGAGGGGAGCTGGGGGGAGAGAGCAAGAACCCGGACGTAAAGGTGAGTAGCGGAGACCTGAGCCCAGCCTGCACCCCCTCCCGCCCCCCCTCCCCAAGGCCCCCTCGCAGCCCGCCTGCGGCTCTGGCCAGCACCTGGTCCCTCTCCCGCGCGTCGCACAGCGTAGTCTTTGGAGGCAGGGCGAGCTGGCACGCGACTCGCGCGTCCACCGCGGGGGTGGAGAGCTCCCGGCAGCGTCCGCTTCCCTACTTGCCCGATTCCATTCTCTGATACACACCCCTTAGTGGGAACTAGGGCCGGTCCTCATCCCCTTTTTGGCCTACCTTGCTTGGATGTCCCTGCCTGTACGGACTGCCGGCTCCGGAGGCTGCCAGCAGGACAGAGGCCCAGAAGCGCGCACCCGAGCAGCTAAGCCGGCCCTGGGGCGCGCTCACCACTAGGGGGTGCGCGCTCGCACCGCCTCCTGTTCCGACCCTATATCCCTTTACGGCAATCGCGAAAGTGTCGTGAATGTGCTGCCGCGGATCAGAGTCACTCAGTCGGCTGGAGGCGGAGGTCTGTTTCCAGGGGTGTGCTTTTGGGGGCCGGGGTAAGGCTGCGGGGCTCGGTCTTTGGAAAATGGCCAGGGTGTGAAGGGTATGTCCGGGGACACGACTCTCAAGAGGGCTGGAGAGATGGCTGCAAGCTCTGGGGTGGGGCATTGGAATATAGCTCTGTATGGACTCGCGCGAGGCAAACGCAGTCCTGCCTCGCGCTCGCTTGTGGGGAGGGCGAGGGGCGACTGCTCCTATGGCCCCGGATGGAGAGATTGATATGGGGCATTGCCAGCGGTAGAGTCCGGGGGCTGCTGTGCTGGGAGTCGGGGTGGGGAAAACCTCGGCGGCCCGGACTGGGCGGGCCGAGGGCGCTGCCCGCGCGGAACCGACCTTGGCTCTCAGGTCCACACCCTCCTGCTCAGGTGCTGCCAGGTCCACAAACGTATTACATCCTGTGCCGGATTTGCCTTCCCTTTGGAATACGGTGCTGGTGATTCGTGGCTAGGGCCGCACTTCTTGGTCAGCAACTTTTCTAGAAATTTCAGGATATATTGACAAGCTCTGAGGTTGCCAGCTAGGGCTTATTTCAGCAGTATTCTTGGAAGGAGAAAGGACAAGAGGGTTTGCTAGTCTTTGCCGGTATTCCAAGAATACTGGATGAATGGGATCTTTACGTTTAACTTGTTTTTTCTCCAATTCGGTGCTTGGCGTTTTTGTGTCATTTTTGACGTTTTACATCATTGGTATTAATATATAATTTTGCTTGAAGTCTCAGTTCATTGATGAATCCTTGTTACGGTAGTAGGCAAATTCATAATTATCTTTAAACAAATGTTAGTGTCTTGTATGTGAACAAAGAATAAAGATTCGGTTTCTACTCTCATACTAGTAGGCATGTGTTCAGTGGAGGTGTTGAATTGAGTAACAACCCAAGTAAGACTGGTGAAGGCATTTAGGGCGTAAAGACTTTAGAACCATTGGCGTTCACGTAAAATTCCAGAAATCGAAGTTCTAAAAGCAGTTTGCTACATATTTGTTTTGTGCTGAGCAAAAGCTAGTCAGAAGCCCCTTGTACAACCTGTCTTTACAACCCTGCCATTTAAGAAATAAGCTAGATAAATATGCCTCTTGTATTAACCTGTTCTGACAGAGGTGTCTTTATTTGTTGTCCAGTTAATAGATTATTATTGAATATTTACAATTGTGGTTTCATAACTTCATTCTTCTTCCTCTCCCACACCCAGTCTCTTAAAATTTACGTTATAAACACTATTATATATTTGATATTTAACTGTAAACTTGTTTTATAACCGCAGTTATATTTTATTGCATAGTCAGTGTGTTTTCTAGGCAGCAGTAGACTTCTTTAAGCTGGCTAAAGTGCCGGTGATGTTCTTTTTGAGGGTCACGCTGTGCTGTCTCTTTCAAGGGAATAGGAAAATAATCCACAAAATGTTAGGCTTTGGCTTTGTTTGTTTGTTTCTGGAGGAAGTTGCTTCCTTTTTTTTTTAAGGAATGCAAGATTTCACTTCAGCAAAACAGTAGATCTAAATTGTGTTACACAGTACTGTTTTAGCTTCCAAGTCTGCTGAAAAGGCTTTTGTTTTTGCTAACTTGTTCTGTGTATCACTTGTTAGATAATGCTGAATGTAATCCTGTGATCCTATTAGTTTTTTTTTAACTTGCTTTTTATAATTTGCTCTGCCTCCCAAATATTGTTCACCATTAGTATTTTCCTCTAGTCGTGCCATAAAAGTGGAAAGAGCTGTGTAGTCACCAGTTCCTGTGAGAGGACTATAAACATACTGCTGAATCAGCACAGCTCAAAACTTGGAACCCTTAGACATGGGAGGATGGGAATTTGGAATTTCACACTACAGGTTGGATATTGTGTAAGCTTACCTTATGCTCTGCTGAGCAGTTGGAGATTCCTTTTTTAGTGTGATACTTGTCAGGTGTTCCCCAGTGCTGAACACAGGAATAATGTAGGCAGCATGCTATTATCCTCAGCTGCTATAAGCACAGATGTTCTACATCATAGATTTAAGGTCCACGAATTTTGTATAATTTTAGTAAAGGT
Organism: Stenella coeruleoalba; assembly: GCF_951394435.1. NCBI lineage: Eukaryota > Metazoa > Chordata > Mammalia > Artiodactyla > Delphinidae > Stenella > Stenella coeruleoalba. The sequence goes on from NC_137169.1 coordinate 97,272,677, forward strand.
ATTCATTAAATATCTCTGATTTTATTTTTTGTACCTTTGTTGGACTTTTCATATAAATATTCGTGCCTGCACAAAGAAGAATTTGGGTAGACCATATGTGCCCCCTCCTCTGGACTCCCACAACAGTTTGTTCGCAGTATAACTTAGCTGTTTACAAGACTCCCCACCACTACTTTGAGCTTGAGAGCATGGATGGCATATTTCAATCCTTCTGTTTCCTCAAGGGTCTAGAGCAACTAGGTGTTCATTAAATACTAGATGAACCATATTTGTTCATTGTTCCACAAATAAGTACTGATTACCTACCTAATGTTAGGTATGGTCTGGGATTCTGGGGAAAGAATATTAAGACATGCAAGGCCCCTGCACTCCTGTGTCTTACATACCAGTGTGGGGAAAAGACCAAAAAACAACAACATCTAGCAAAAAAGTTCAAAATGTGGTAAGTGCTATGAAAGGAGTATCACATTTGAGCCAGGTTATAGCAGAGGAGGGGAATTTGCTGACTACAAGTGGAAAGGTTACAATAGGTATAGGACAGTACAATAGGTATAGGATCAGTATTAACATAAACTGAATTCCAGGTGATGAGAATTTTTAAACGTTTAAAATACTCACTTTTACTGTTACAATTTATCAGAACATTTCCTCAGTTAACAAATAGGCTGTGCTACAAAATTATAGGAATCTTTTCAAGTTAATTGATGGCTTTCTATAACATCAGAATAAAATCTTAATTCCTTGCCAAAGTCTATAAACCTCTGCATTGTCTGGCTTTTCAAACTTTATTTTATCCCACTCTTTCATATGGTTTACTACTGCCCCGCCATAGTGATCCCAGAGGTATGAATAAGAAAGATAAGCTCACTCTTGGGTCAGGGCCTGTTCTCCCTTTCTTGGACTGTTCTTCCCCTTGCTCTTGGAATGGCTAGCTCCTTCTCTTCCTCTGAATTTGGTATAAATGCTTCGTCTTCATCGTCTTCAACCACCTTATCTAATAAAATGTGCACCTCAACTATTTCCTGGCTCCATACCTTGTTTTCTCCATAGCGCCCATCACAGTGTGTAATGTTATTTGCTTGTTTACCTTCTTTTAGTTATTTTCCCATTGGACATGGGAGCTGGGACCATGTCTATCTTGTTTACTGCACTCAGATATTGGTTGAATGTGTTTGAAACTTGGAATCCATTTTCTCATAAAAACTTAGGACTGGTGTCTAGGTTTCTAGGCTAACCAGCAATAATTTTAATTTCTTGCATTAATTTTTTAGTTCCTTATAGTGTGGGTAGAAAAATGACATTTTCTCCCCAACCTTTTGGGCATAAGCTTGACGTTAGATAAAAATCTCAAGTGGCTAAAGTAATTTTTGTAATGTTTGTACCTCCTTTCCATATTCCCATCTCACATCCTTTTCCTCTTTCTCTCCATAGAGTCTGCTTTTCTATTGTAGCAACCTACACTGTCCTGCTCCCTTGGTATGCTTGCTTTTCACTTCCTGAAATTCAGAAATGCCTCTTTTCTCCTGATACGGTTTTCGGTTTTCGTGGCAATAGCCTCCTGGTCTCAGGTGATGGGAGGAAGGAACAGTGGAGATGGATCTGTGGTAGTGACAGCAACCTCTGTGGCTACCTGTTGAAAGCAAAGTAGCTAACTATATATGTCAGTGGCAACATGTATCTGAATTTTTATTTGAAATCTTGTTACTAATAAGCTTCATGGAGACAGTGTTCCAAATTGAAATATTCTTTTTTTTTAATGTATGAATTATATAATGACTAGATCTAGAAAGGTTTGTCAAAATGTAGATTTTTCTAAAAGAGAAATAGAAGGGAAAAAAAAATCTAGGTCAGAAGGGGAAAACACTTAGAAGGAAGGTATCAGTTTATCAAATAGTCCTGCCAAATGCTCAAACTTAAAACCATTAGGATCAGTTGCTGGTAGCTGTTTAGTGCCAAAAGCAGGCCAGCATCCTCAATATGTCACTTTTTAACTATAGGAGAATGGAACACTGCAATAATAAAATATAAATTGAGTTGGCTAAACTTTTTATTACCATTTTAAGTGGAAATCCATAAGAGCTGATTGATTATAGCTCACCAAATATGAAAATACATCATTCAATTTGACTTTTGAAAATTTGGCTGCTTTATAGTACAGTATTTTGGTGGTTATCAGTCTGTCATTTCATCTAAAATGATTTTGTAACCAGTTGTTTGACATTGTATAAATATTACTTTAAAACAGTTTTAATCAGTTGCTTTTGGTACAGTTGGGTGTGTGGAAGAATTCTTTGAAATAGTAGGAAATTAGCTTTCATTTGACTTGGCTTGAAAATTATTACAATATTTTTATTTCAGAGCACTTCAGTTAAATTGGGGTACTGATGATTCTTTATAGATTTTTGAAAATTTATTTAAGTCAGTTAATGACTACAATAACTATTCTCTAAACCAATTATTGAGATACATGATTGACTGAGGTTTGGGATGCCACTTTAGATCATTCGTGACATTGAAATTTTGGAATTTCTTGTTTTGGGGAATAGAGAGAAGTCATGGGCATGTTTTGCTACCAGGTTCATTGTTGAGATGTCCTAGACCCTGTATCACATTCTGTGTTCCCACAGTGCAGCATTTCCGGGAATTTCATATTGCATTCTGGATAGCTTTCTGCCAGGAGATCAGAGTACACCTGTGTTGGTTCAATGCCACTACCCTTTTAGTTCCATTAAGATTTTCTTTTTTTTTTTCCTTTTTTAATCCTTTTATGGCTTCTCTTCCTGCTCGCTAATCATGAGTTTCCCACAAGGTTCTTTATTCTTTTCCTTTTCTCTTCATACTTAATGCCTTCAAGAAATTTTCTACTTTCTAGTCTTTAACTAGACTTCAGCTTCCAAGTTGCAAACTTGAAATTTCTATCTCTTACCCAAACTCCAGTCATTTGATTTTGTCTAAAACATCTCTACTTAAAAGTTGCATGTATGTCTTTCCTACTCTCATCCCGAGATCCCCTCTCACCCACACCCGCCAAAAGCCAAAATAACAAACTGATTTTCCTTCCAAACTCTCCTTTTTGACAGTAGTACCACTAGTCTTTAACTGTTGATTTCTTTTTTCTTCTACTTATTTACCCCTCATATCTAATTCCTAAGTACCTCCTCTTGATTCTTCCTTCTAAGTAGAAATTACTTATAGATTTGACTGTCTTTCATATTTCCATTTTTACCACCCTACTCTAGGCCCTCACCACTTCATACCTTTGATATCACCATACTGATTTTTAAGTGTTAAACTTGTCATTGTTTTCTTACATTGCTTAATAACTTATGATAGTTATGTTATTTCTGATCTTTTCGAAGTCAAGTGCAAGTACTTCAGGGATTTAAGGTTTTTTATGAACAGTCATCACTTAATGCAGTTATAGTTTTTTCTTACTACTTCAATTTATCAGGTCACTGCTAACACATAAATGGTGTCCTCTTAAAGTTAATTTTTTTCATTGTTGTTTATCCCCTCCTGGAATATCATTTATATCCCTTTCCACTAATAAGTTTTATCTTTTAATTTAAACAGAAACCTTGTGTTTGTTTGAACCTTACTTACCAGCTGTGTGAGTTTGGACAAGTTAATTAGCCTGTCCGTGCCTTAGTGTCACTTTCTGTAAAAATAGGGATAATTAATAGTCTTTACCTTCTTTGGTTGTTGAGAGGATTAGATGAGTTAATATTATAAAACTTGCTTAAAGTGTTTAGTACATAGTAAGTGCTCAATAAATATTAGCTATTCTAAATAAATATCTAGTTTAAGACCCATTTGATTCAAGTCATTCCTCCACTATTAAGACTAATTTACTAGCTGTCTTTGGGTATGCCTTGGACCTCAGTTTCCATATATGTGAAATGATTAGGTCATTTCTAGGATTTTTTTTCGATTTATACTACTGAAAGTGTGAGATAGAAACAAGAAGATCATGAGCTTCGAAGTCAGGTAAACTATAAGGTAACAGGAAGCATATTACTATTAAAATTCTTAATATTTTTCACTTAAAGGTGAGGTTATATGACTTCTTTTGGCTTACATCATCAATAAGAATTAGAGCTAAAAACAGATCCCTGGTGTTCTGATCCCTGTTTAATATGTAATATTCTGTTACCAGTTTGATTGTTTGTTTAATTTACTGACATTGATATAAATAGTGGCTGATGAATATATCTTTTTTTTCCCCCAGGTAAAGACTATCCACAAAAAGCTATAAAACAAGATAAATTATACTCCCTAAATTAAAAAAAGGCAAGATCCATGAGTGGGCATCGGTCAACAAGGAGACGATGTGGAGATTCTCACCCGGAGTCCCCTTTGGGCTTCGGGCATATGAGTACTCCAGGGTGTGTATTAAATAAATTGTTTCAGTTACCTACACCACCATTGTCAAGACACCAACTTAAGCGGCTAGAAGAACACAGGTATCAGAGTGCTGGACGGTCCCTGCTTGAGCCCTTAATGCAAGGGTATTGGGAATGGCTAGTTGGAAGAGTTCCCTCCTGGATTGCCCCAAATCTCATCACGATCATTGGATTGTCAATAAACATCTGTACAACTGTTTTATTAGTCTTCTACTGTCCTACAGCTACAGAGCAGGTAAGAGGAATTTCTTTAATAACAGATATAAACATTTATTGCATGCCAGAAACCCTATAATTGGGATTTTTAGGTCATTTAACTAAAGGTAAGATAATCTGACAGCTATTTGTCAACTGTTTTAAAGTATCCTATCATATATATCATTAATAAAGCTCATAGCTACAACCTACTTTATATACACTATGCTTATGAGAAACCAGAAGCAAAGTGTGGACTCTGATCCCAGTAGATAAATTAATGTTAGTTGAGACTAACATGTAAAATATTCCTTTAAAATCATTAAGTCTCAATTCTTTAAAAAAGAGTTTTATCCCATTTTTTTTAAAATGGCTAGTAAAGTCTTAGCAAAGTTTAAAATGATCAGAGAGGAAAGTCTGTGGTAGTAAGATGGCACAGCTATAAATCAGTCTTATCAAAAGTATTCTCTTGATTCCAGTAAGAGTTATTGAATATCCCTTTTACCTTCCTGTAAACATATGTGGCTGATAACCTCAGGAGTATCTCTCTTATTCTAAGAAGGCAAAAGAAGTATAAGAAAGAAACAGTATAATGTATTTCCTGCTGTGGTATCCTGCTATGGCTGTCATTAAAAAAAGGGAAGCATGGTACTGCTTACAAAGACTCTCCCTGGGCCTTCTCAAATATAAGTCTCTCCACTGCTATTCCCTCTTTTACTTTCTCTACTCACTTCCTAAAACCAAAACTGAAACTAGAGCCCTTCATCTGAATGGGTAAATTGATGTTTAATTGATTTTAAAATGTTCTTGTCAAAAAGTGAACTGGGTAAATTGATGTTTAATTGATTTTAAAATATTCTTGTCAAAAAGCGAACTAAGGTAGTTAGGTAGATGAAGGAGAATCAAAAACATTTATTGTTCCTGTATTAATCAGAATGATCAGCCACAGGTAAACCAAGGGGATAGAAGGTGATCCTCAACTAAAGCTGTTAAAAGTGACTGAACCATGTAAATCATAATGGCCACAACATTCCTTGTCTTGTTTTAAGCTTGAAGTAATTTTTTTAATGTAGTCTTTTCAGATGATTTTTTGAGATAAAATTATCACCGTTCAATCCTTTATACCTTTCTGTTTTCATTAATTCATTTGTTACCACATATTGCTCTTAAAGTAGCTGTTGAGGGTCACAGTTACCTATAAAACATACTTTATTTTTTGTCTTTTGCCAGATGTTTATTTTCCCCTCACAACTGAATACCTTTATCTTAATTCCTCTTTTACTATACAGGTACAGTTTATACAGATTGTATGGATAAATTTCTGGTTTCCCCTCATTTTCTTAACTGTCTTGCTTTACATCAATCAATAAACTTAAAAATAAACACCAGTACAATTGTTTAAATATGTGCTGGGATTCTTTATCACATTCTTCGAGCTGTTTTGCTCTTGGCTTACTTGAGGACCTGACATATACTTCCAGAGGAATCTGGTCCAGATCTCGCACATCTTTAGAGGTATAGAAGAACAGGGAACTGGGTTGGTTCCAGTTGAAGCCTTCTAAGTCCTAAACTAGTTCCAGGATGAGGATCAGGGAGTGAGAGCAGGGTGGAGGGTAGCTTGGCCACGAATAGTCATTTATTCAACACCCAGAGTATACCAGGCACCGTGTTCCCTATAATACTTTTCCTCATCCTCTCTTCTTAAGTGATTTGGAATTATTAGAGTAATCTTAGAATTAGTTACATCTTTGGGGAAACTTCCAGAATAGGAACTACACTAATCACAGAGAACTTTTCAGAATGCTGCTGGGAGGACTCAAGGTGGAATATGACTGTACAGTAATAATTCCCTGATTGATATATTCAGTGTATCAGGCTCTTAACCCAGCTGAGACCAGACTGGCTCCTGAATGAGAAGGCTTTCTTCTTAAAACACCTATGAGAGTTGTGAAATAATGGAAACAAGGAAGAAATATATAAATATTAGTTTAGTGTTCTACAGATTCACCGGAAGAAAGAAAAGTCCAAAGATAAGAAGGCTTTGCTCTCTCTTATATATGTAATAACCATCTTGCTGTTTTCTAGGATTATGTATATACTAATACTTGAAGTTGTCTGTGTTCCAGAGTAACACTTTTCCCCATTAAAATCCTAAAACCGCCAAGAAGTTCCTTGTCCCCTAAAGCAGTACTGTTCAATAGAAATTTCTGTGATGATGGTAGTGTTCTGTGTGTGTGTTGTCTGATACGGAGACCATAGATACTTCTGGCTGTTGAACACTTGAAATGTACCTAGCAACTGAGGAACTGAATTTTTGGTTTTATTTAATTTTAATGAATTTAAACTAAAATAATCACAGATGGCTGGCTAATGGCCATTATAGGACATTATAGGACAGCTCTAGAGAGTTACTGGATTCCTCTAAGAGTAAGAAGCAGTAGACCCAAAGTCTAGAAAGGTAGAGTTCTTAGTCTCATAAGATAAATCACTTAGTCCAGTGTGCTGGCATGTAAACTATGGTTACATAACCACAGTTATTGTTTTCCAGGTTGGTAACTCGAGCCTGGGGGAGGTATGTACGATGATCCTTTTAGCAACCTCAGTGTTTTAAAATATGAGATTCCAAGAAAACATTTAAGAGAAGATCTTTACCTTTAATAACTGAGATCTAAATAGACCTCTGTCAGAGAGATACCTCTTTGCAGTGCAGAATATACTGAATATTTTTTGCAGCTCTGAGTAGTTTTAATTTGCAGCCCTGAGCATTTAATATGGTTAACTTGATAACCAATATCTGAGAAATATCTTGTGGTTATAAAATTTTTTTCGTGGCCTGGACATGGGAAAATAGTAAAAAGTGATGCAAAACACTCTGACACATTCTTACGGAGAACAGACCAAATAGAAGCTCTCCTTTTTTATTTATTTATTTTATTTGTTTTTGGCTGCATTGGGTCTCTTGCTGCACACAGGCTTTCTCTAGTTGCAGCGAGCGGGGGCTACTCTTCATTGTGGTGCGCGGGCTTCTCGTTGTGGTGGCTTCTCTTGTTGTTCAGTACAGGTTCTAGGTGCACGGGCTTCAGTAGTTGTGGCAGGCGGGCTCAGTAGTTGTGGCTTGTGGGCTCTAGAGCACAGACTCAGTAGTTGTGGTGCATGGGCTTAGTTGTTGCTCCGCAGCATGTGGGATCTTCCCAGACCAGGGCTCGAATCCATGTCCCCTGCATTGGCAGGCAGATTCTTTACCACTGCACCACCAGGGAAGTCCCAAAGCTCTCTTCTTTTAGTTCACTACATTTAAATTCAATATTAGTGGTTCAGTTTCTGTCTGGGAAAAGATAAACCATTCCTTGAAAATGTGACCATAAATATTTGAAAAATAATATAAGCACTCTGTCTAGTAAGTAGATCATTATTTTCCTAGTGTTGTTTCATGGAACATTGAAGAGATGCCTAGAGCCCATGCTCCGCAACAAGGAAAGCCACCGCAATGAGAAGCCTGCACACCACAACAAAGAGTAATCCCCGCTCGCCGCAACTAGGGAAAGCCCGCGCACAGCAACAAAGACCCAACACAGCCAAAAATTAAAAAAATAAATAAAATAAATAAATTTATAAAAAATAATAAATAAGTTACATGCTCAAATAAGTTTGGGAAATGGCAGCATGTTGTATCCCCCTTGAATATGCACAATAGGCATTAGTGAATAATCACAATATGCATTAGCAATCTGAAGGGCTGGAAGAAGTCCAGCAATTAAGAAATCTGTTTAACATTGTTTAATCCAATGTTTCCCAAGTGAGTTTAGCATGGAAATTTTATTTTCGTGTAATACCTATAAGCGTCTTGAAAGATACAATTTGGGAAAAACTGTACTGGGTTATTCATTAATTGATTCGTAGAATCTAAATGTTAGGAGAGATCTTATAGAAGTTACCTAGCCTAATCTCTCATGGGATTTCTGTATTATCCTTGTGAAGTAGTTATCCAGCATCTGTTTGAGTACTCCTACAAAGCAAGGAATTTTAATTCTCTTATAATTCTGATTGTTTACAGAAGTTTTTCATTATGTAGCACCTGGATCTTCTCTCCCATAGCCTCCAACGTCTCTGAAAAATGAAGATAAAATATCTGCAAGTAAAAATATATTAGCCAGATACAGTAATTAATATGACTTATTACTCTTGCTTTTCTTATTTTATTTCACAGGCACCTCTGTGGGCGTATATTGCTTGTGCATGTGGCCTTTTCATTTACCAGTCTTTGGATGCTATAGATGGGAAACAGGCAAGAAGAACCAATAGCAGTTCTCCTTTGGGAGAACTTTTTGATCATGGGTGTGATTCACTATCAACAGGTATTGTTGATTTTTTAATATTAATGATTAGCAGAGATAAAAGGAATATGATAAACAGTGATAATAAGATAAATAAGAGGTTCCTGGTGTTATAATAGTTATCAGAGTAAGTGGTTTTTTGTATTACAAGTTTTAATATTTTCAAAAATATAAATCTGGTTAATATTTGTTCATTATTTGGTGGTATTGGGAAATTTAGAAATTAATTTCTACTTAAGTTATTTTTAACCCTATATATTATTGTTTTGACACCTGTTGTTTTGAAATTCTAAGGGCATAATTGTTATCGTGGAAAAATCTCATAAATTATAGATGAGAGTTCAATAATGCGAGACTAGGAATTTGTAGTCTTTATATTTAAATGGACGTTATGTAGACATGTAAAATTACGTTGTAGACTTGGAGTATAACCGTGATAATGGGCTTGGATGAAAAGACTAGAAAAAAATACACTAAGGTGCTAGCAATAGATAAGTTACTATAATTAGATTATATGTGTTATGTCTTTATTTGTACCATTTAAAAAATAATATTTCGGTAGTTTTTTAGAGGGAAAAAAGAAATTTAGAAATTAAGTGACAGTTTCTAACTAGTCTTCCTTTGAAGAAATCCCCTCACCCTGACTTCCCACCCACCCCCGACACACACACACTTATTTTTTATTTAGCAGCTCAGTTGGTTGCTTGTCATTTGTCATAGCATTTAAAATATTTTAAAAGAAGCAAACAAAAACCCTTGATGGTTTTACCTTGTGAACTCAGATTCACATACGTAGGTGTATGTTAAAATCATTGTTTCAGTGTATCCTGACAGCAGCTTGCTTAGTAGAGGGGAAGGAACAGCTAAGCTCTTATAAAGGCTAGTTGGGCATCTTGAAAGGCTATTATAATTTAATTAGTTGGCAGCAAAATGATAGGTGTCCTGTTTTTTAAGTGATAGTCATTTTTGCATTAGTAGTTTGAGTTCCAGACTTTTATAGGAAGTCCTCTTTTTTTCATGTATATTACCCATAATGAAATCTGCTAAATAAGAAAAGACAACTATCTATCTAAAGCTAGTAGGTCCCTTTGTGAATTATCTAGGCCTTTTGTTTTTCTTTCTTTTTGACCTTCTGCCTTGTAATTTTTCACTGCTAACTGGTATTATAGAGTTGGGGGAATACAGACATACCTCAGAGATATTGTGGGTTCGGTTCCAGACCACTGCAATAAATATTGCAATAAAGCGAGACACACAAATTTTTTTGGTTTCCAATGTATATAAATGATATTTTTACACTACACTTTAGTCTATTAACTGTGCCAGTAGCATTATGTCTGAAAAAACAATGTACATACCTTAATTAAAAAATACTTCATTGCTAAAAGAATGCTATCATCTGAGCCTTCAGCAAGTTGTAATCTTTTTGCAGTAGTAACATCAAAGATCACTGATCAGAAATCATCATGACAAATATAATAATAATGAAAAAAGTTTGAAATATTTTAAGAATTACCGAAATGTGACGCAGAGATAACTAAGTGAACAAATGCTGTTGGAAAAAAAAAGGCACTGATAGACTTGCTCAATGCAGGGTTGCCATAAACCTTTACCTGGTCAAAAAAAAAAAAAAAAAAGGACAGTATCTGGAAGCATAGTATCTGCAAAGTGTAATAAAATGAGATATGCCTGTACTCCAAAAAATGCTAAAGTATTTTAGTTGCTTTCAAGAAGTTTGGTTCCACTAAGTGGTGTAGTGAAAGAAGAGATCGAAATTACAGGGTAAATGATAATGTAAAAGATGATATCCTACTTTCCTGTTTGCATAGATAACTGAGAGAAGATTGTACGTTCACAGCATGTTTTCTTTTTGCCTCATGTAAAATCATTTCCAGCTCAGTTAATGTTTGTTATTCAGATTTTTCAGTTTTCATTATGATCTTTCTTTTTCAGTTTTCGTGGTTCTTGGAACTTGTATTGCAGTGCAACTGGGGACAAACCCTGACTGGATGTTTTTTTGTTGTTTTGCTGGGACATTCATGTTCTATTGTGCACATTGGCAAACATATGTTTCTGGAACATTGCGATTTGGAATGTAAGTAACACTTAATGGTGATTTTGTTTTCTCTTTCAAATATGTAGAATGTTGCTTATAGGTATTTGAGTATTAGGACTTGATTAAATCACTAGTTCAGTAAATAAAAGATGTTTAAAACTCTCGTTATTTAGCTACTATGTAACGGTCTCAATCATGTGTCCTTCTGTCACACTTTTTAAAAGGAAATATTAGAACCTCCCAACCAATATTTTTAAAGTAACATGAAAAACAGTAGGCCCTTCACTCATATCCACTGTATTTCCCTCAGACAAATTCATTTTTCTTTCTCCCCACTGTTATTCACCTTAACACTATGTTTTACTTTGACACATGAAAATGTATTTTCAGGAAAGAAAAGATAGTTTATGAAAGCAAAGAGCAACTCTTATCTCCAAATATCATAGCTTAATTAGATTTTATTCTTTTCACATCGTTTTATTTATGAATCTATAAATATCTAAGCTCTTAATAATTTAGTGGATATGAGCACACCATATAGATTACTACTGCCAACAAAATGGCTAACAATTTAAAAAATGAAATAGAAACATTCTTCAAACTCCGAAGTGAATAGTTCCTACGTGGTGATTAGCACTTTTCCGTAAATATTAATGAGTAAACCAGTCTTGGAACAATGTTAAGGATGGAATTCACCAACTGGTGTTTCGTTAAGTATCACAGATCCTATTTACACTGCTTAAGTTAGTCTTTTATTTTTTTCACGGTGTAGGATTAAAAGATAACTTGAGAAAAGACTCTGAAAACTTCATGGAATATCAAAATAAAAATCTTGATGTCAAATGATAGGAGAATATCTTAACCTAATTTCTCATTAAGGCAAATAATTAATGAATTTTAAAATTTTAGATCACTGATAAACTTAGTTTTCTAGGCCTTGAAAAAGCCAGAATGCATAGAAAATTTTAGCTGTTCCCTACAAGTTCACTTCAGGTGATTTTTGCTAACCTTATTTAAATAGAATTTAAGATGTTCTTATGACAGTAAATGAATAATTATTAATACTTTGGATGTTAACTAAAAGACATGTCTTGGAAGAGTTTAAAGATAAAAGGATTTAGAGAACATGTTTAAGGCACATCTCAAGTGACAATAGTGGACATGAGTGTCCAGTTGAAAACTGTATGCCTGTGCATTCATCAGCAGTTTATAAAATGATCTATGCTCAGAAAATATTGAAGATATCTGATATTAGAAAAGAGCAGTAATCGAAAATATTATATGCAGATGTTTTTCCTCAATATTTTCATAGCCTTTACATTATCTCAGTAATGTTTTCATAGTTTTTTTCTGCTTTAGGTAAAAACCACAAATTATGATAGACTTCTAGGATCACTTGGTTTGTCCTAATTCAGTTTTAATTGTTTGTGATGTTACTGTTTTCAAAAATAGCAGAATTTGTAGTATCTGTTTTTCACATAGTTTATGTTTCATTGGTTATTATCTCACAGTTAACTTTCAAACCCTTATTTTGGAAGCTTATCTAGCCCTAACTTATTTTCTTTCCCTTTCAAGTAAAGCAGCACCAGCTACATGGTGTAGGAACTGAAGGAAGGAAAGAAAATGAACTGTGGAAGCAAGGGAAGAGTTAAATAGACAGTGTTTTTAGCAGTGATTTGCTATCACAACTTTCTTTTTGCCGGTCTTAAAATTTCCCTTGCAGTGTATTCCTTTGATGAAATATATACTTGAAGAACTGAAAGCAGTTCTATATTGTTAAATCATAAGATGCTTATAGGAGTGTGGCAGGAGATAAGGCTGGAGAAGATCCAGAAAATTGAGGGCCTTCTATGTCCTGCTGAGGGCTTTTTATCCTGAATCTATTGAGAACCTTTGCAGGACCTAAAGCAGGGAAATGACAAAAGTACCTTTTGGAAATACCAGTCTAGCAACAATTTGGAGGGTGAATTGGAGTGAGCTGTGACAGAAGTAAGAAGATCCCTTAGGAGCCATCAGCATAATTAAATGTGAGGAACAATGAAATCTGAACTAGCACAATGACAGTGCTATCGAAGAGAAAGGGATAGGTTGGAGAGAGACTTAAGAGGTAGAAACTGTAGGACATAGTCTGTATTTGGTTATGGAGAATGAATGAGAGAGCAGAGACTGGAATGACTCCCAGTTCCCCTCCTTGGGTGGTTGGATGGAAGGTGGAGAAGGGCCCTGCAGGGAGAGGAACCTATTCAAAGGAATAGTTTTATCTAGAACACGTATGTGAGGGATTTTAGACATCCAAATAGAATGAGAATAGCAGAAAACAGAGAGAGCAAGCCTAGAAAGAAGCCCATGAAAATTATTGAACAGCCAGAGTAGGAGGAGGCATACCAGAATGAAAAGCCAGTAGAGGGATGAATTTCAAAAGAGAACAATGCTAAGTGCTGCCAAGACTCAAAATGAGGCCAGACTGTAGGGAACAGAAGTGAACAAAATAAATAAGCACACAGTTAATACAGGTTACTTATAAAATGTGTAGCTGGGATGGCAAGGAGCAAGGTATCAGAGGAGCAAACATGGGCTCAAAGGAAGAAGGGGTTTGTATTTTTAATGGGAAAATTTTGAACATACAGAAGAAACTGACTTAGAAAAGAGATTGAAGACACCTGAAGAAAGGGGGGTGATTTATCGAGCTTAGACTGCTAAAAATGCAGGACCCAAAGGAGTAGAGTATCAGGCAGTTGGGACTAGATTAGGAGCACACTCTCCCTCTGAAACTGTAGTGCTTCCTTATAATGGTGTGGAAAAATATCTAGAAATATCGAGACCAGCTGGACTTAATTTCTCAGTTTAAATTAAATATTTGTATTGTGAAGGATTTTTTTTAATCGACTTTATTTATTTATTTAAATTGGCCGCAGCTTGTGGAATCTTAGTTCCCCCGACAAGGGATCGAACATGCGCCCTTGGCAGTGAAAGCATGGAGTCTTAACCACTGGACCGCCAAGGAATTCCCTAAGGGATTGGTTTTGATTTGGGAAAACTGTATACAGTTTTCTGAAATCTTGCATCCACATTAAAGCAACACCGAATTTAGTTATTTTTAAAATTAAAAGCAAGCTACAACCTTCATAGAAATATACTGCAAGTGCTTTACATTTAAGGAAATATTTATCAGAATACCAATGTAATGGAAGCATATGGAATAATAGAGATATTTCTAAAGTAGTTTTAAAAATGCCATTTTAGATTTCACTTTTTTTTTTTTTTTTTGCGGTACGCGGGCCTCTCACTGTTGTGGCCTCTCCCGTTGCGGAGCACAGGCTCCGGACGCGCAGGCTCAGCGGCCATGGCTCAGGCCCAGCCGCTCTGCGGCATGTGGGATCTTCCCGGACCGGGGCATGAACCCGTGTCCCCTGCATCGGCAGGCGGACTCTCAACCACTGTGCCACCAGGAAGCCCCAGATTTCACATATTTTTTTTTAAGAGCAGATATAATAGGCAGATGTATAGTAGCTTAAATATCGAAGTAAAGTTTATACGTGTGGAAGAGAAAGTCCAAATTTTATTTATTTAATTAGGAAAGGTCAATTCTCAAATATAATTTGAGAAAAGAAATTTTTAAAAATCACTTGCGTTTTGTTCCTCCTTAGGGGAAAGCAGCCTTAGGCATCTTGGGAATTTTATTTTAAAACATTTTTATTTTAATTGTTTTATTTTGATATTTATACACGAGTGACAAAAAAATCATGAGGTTTCTTAATATATATACAATAAATCCAGGTTGTTATATGTTTAATAACCTTATAAAATAGTATATTTACCAAAGAAGAAATTTTGTTTGTTTTTCTTAGTCTCCTAGTGTCCCTATTTTTAGTTTTTAAGTGTGCTTGCACAGAAATTGGCATAATAATTTATCCATAACTAAATAATTTTCATTCACAGTCAAGTATTGTGAAAAAACCAATGTGATTTGGATACTTCTTCCCTGAAAGTATGAGCTATATCTTTGTTCTGATTACTAAAATCTGATTTGCTAAAAGCTGCCTTGCACAGAGAATATCAGTACCTGTCACAGCTAGACAGACCTCTGTCCTGACAGTGCTTCTGGACTGAGTAAGTAGAGAGCTGATGGAGATGGGTACTGCTCATGGGGACCTTCCAGACACAGCTTAGACCTTTAGGATTCTTACTAGCCTGGATGTGAAAAACTGAGGGAGGGATATGGGCTTAGAGGCTAGAACTGCATAGAAGGATTGGGTTAGTGGAAGAAGAGAAGAATTACGAGTTGAAGCTCATTTGTAAACGTTTGTAAAATATTCTTTTAATGTTTATGGATTATATTAAATGGAAGAGTTCACATTTCTTAAGACCTAAACCCTCTATATCCAGATACTTTTAAATATATAACTTGTAGATGTATGTATAGAATCATTTTTATAAATTAAATGCTTAGAAACCCTAAACAATCTACAATAAGACTATATTTCTGTAAAACATAGGTCTTAAAAAATCTTACACACTGTGAAAGGTAAAACTCTTAAGTTATCGTTTCAGAAAAAAAATACTCTTGTTATCTTTTTGGGAGAGAATAAAAGAAAGGAATTATAATAGATTGAACTCAGGCCGGTGTGTCTTGCCTCAAGTGTTATCTCCAAATTATCTGTATATCAGTTTGGGCAAGGCCCATGACTTTTGTGGGCCTCATTTCCCAATTTGTAACGTAAGAGTTTTGGATTACATGATATCTAAGGTTCCTTCTGAGAGTCTATTACTTTTATAGATATTATTTCTACTGTGCTTATTATTTATAGTTATAGCAGGCAGAGTATCTTCACTTTATGACATTTTTCAATTCATGCATCTAGGGTTTCACATTTACATTAGCTAAAAAGCCTGCCACCAACATTTATTCCTATGTAAGTAAATAACTTCTGGCTTTTTCTTTTCTGTAGTTAATTGAAAAAAGTTAATAGGCTGTGTATTTACTAGTAGTGTGACAAATCCAGTTCATCTTCATATCCAAATAACCTCTAAAGAATAAGTATTCGAAGACCTCCTACTTCCAAGTAATTAAAAACTGTTGTCTGTTATATTGGGTTGGCCAAAAAGTTTGTTCGAGTTTTTCCGTAAGATGTTATAGAAGACCCCGAATGAACATTTTGGCCAACCCAATACGTAATCCACTTTCTGTGGATTAAGAATTAGGAAATTTCCTATATATAAAATAGATAAACAATAAGGTCCTACTGTATAGCACAGGAAACTATATTCAATATCCTATAATAAACCATAATGGAAAATAATATGAAAAAGAATATATGTTATATAACTTATCTATTTATAAAGTATGTTATATAACATATACATACTATATATACATATTATGTTATTTTATATATACATATTATATATTATTAACTGAATCACTTTGCTACACACCAGAAACTAACACAACATTGTAAATCAACTATACTTCAATAAAAAATAAAAGAATTAGGAAGCTTCCTACTAAATTGCTGTATAGGATCTGCCTATCTTTAAATGTTTAAGATTTATCGCATGAATTATTAAATACCAGAGATTTTCCTTTTAGTTTCTAGTTTACCTGTTTTGTTTTGTTTTTTTCCTCAGCAATGATTCATTCATTCGGACTCTGCCCATTTAAATTTTATCAAATTATTATAGATAATATCCTAAAACAACTACAGCATTTGTATTAATGTAAAACCTAGATTGTAGTTTGAACTCTCAGATCATCAGGTAAAATCATGGACCTCTTTCTATCTCATTAGCATTCCTCAGTTCTTAATTTTGATTATGTAGTTTTTATTTGAAGCCTGTTCTATACTGCTACTCTATTTCTGTCACCATTGAATTGGATGTTTTAGCTATTTTTACGACTAATAAACTAATCCAATATAGTAGAGAGTTATAATGCTGATGGGGAATTAAGGGAAGAGAAAGGAAAAATGATAAGATTCTTAGACTAGAAACAGGAAACAGGATAAGGAAATGGCCAATTTGATTTTTGCTGTGGCCATATCAAAAGAAGTCATACTTTCACTTTCCCTCTTGCCCCTTCCACATCCATGTGGTAATTTTACTGAAATAGCAGAGGTAGGAGCAGGATGAGGTGTGGAGAAGTGAAGGGTATAAGATGATTAGCGGTTTTTCAAGCACATAGATAGATGACTGTCCACTGGGGCTTCTGGGAAGCATTTCTATCCACAGGGAAGTCTGGATAGGTTCTGGCACTGAGGGGACCTATGTCACAGACAGTGTGATTATTTAGCGAGTAGTATTCACCATTCCTAGGTAATTAAGAATTGACTGCATTTTTAGTTCCAGTGTTTCCAGCTGCCTATTTATGAGTCATTTATTCGGTGTATTACAGTTTTAAATTTTAAACTTTTATACTGTTTTGATTTGGGTAAGAAGTATACCTGTATGCATAAGGATAGTAATTGTACTGTATAAATTGTTTCATTGAATCTTTAGATGTCTTTATAAGGAGAATGCTACCTTTTAAATCTATTTTTGCTACCTTGTTTTAGTAGGGCTCTTTAGCAAAAGCTCTGAGTAAAGTTATTTTGAAATGTTTGTTTCCTTATGCATAGATTCGATGTTACAGAGTCCCAGATCATAATTATAATATGCCAGCTTCTCACAGGAACCCTGGGTCCTTGGTTCTGGAACTTCACGGTAACTGCTAGAA
This sequence comes from Stenella coeruleoalba, assembly GCF_951394435.1. NCBI lineage: Eukaryota > Metazoa > Chordata > Mammalia > Artiodactyla > Delphinidae > Stenella > Stenella coeruleoalba. The sequence continues at coordinate 97,290,377 of NC_137169.1, forward strand.
TATTCATGCTGTCCAGTGAACAATGGCGTGAACTCAATAAAGACAGCACCTTTGTCATGCACAGAGTAATTTAAAAACAAAAATTCAAGTTTTCTTGTGGTATTTCACAGACAAACAGGTTATTAGAAAACAAATAATTTTAAGATATAGGGCAATAAAAATCCACCCTATTAAACAAAATTTTTTGAAATATAATATTTCTGGTGATTTGATGCTAAAAACAATTCTCTCTCCCATTTACCTACTGTACCTGGTAACATTTTTGCTCTGAAATATTTTTGAAACAAATACCTTTCCACCATTAAACAGAACTTTTTGGTATTTACATTTTTAACAAAATAAAGCAAGCAGAGTTTTCCTTAGATAGGTTAGTTGAGAGGACTCTTTATAGTAATGTAGGAAAAATTCTGTTTATTCTCTTAATATTCTTTAAGAAACCTGGTACTAGTTTTTCTGCTTCTATTAAATGATCTTGGTTTTAAAAAAATAAAAAATTTAATGTTAGAAGCTATTCTCACTTCTATTTGTTTTGTTTACTGTTTTCCTCTCTTAGTTGTGCTTTAAAAACTAAGTATTCTTAGCTTTTCATGTTACTGTAGTTATTCTTTGAATACCCTCCTTTTTCTGTTTTGTTTTGGTAAATACCTATTTCCTTAATTAATGCTAAGAGAGGAAGTAATAATATCTTTTTTCTTTCATATTAGAATTGTAATTTTGGCCTTATGACTTTTGAAAGTTTAAAAAGATTTATTAAGAAATGGTTTCCCAGTGGAATTTTCCAGAATCCTTCACACTTTAGTATGGTAAGGTTTATTTACAAGAAAAATAGATTTTTTTAAAAATTTTGCAGTTTAGGGAGTATTGGGGAACTGTTCATATTACAGATCATTCTATCAATACAAGGCAGCATTAGGTTTTGTGCATTGAGTCCCCATACCCAAACATGCTTCAATAATATGATAGAAATAGTGAGTCTCTGATAGCAGTTCTTTCTGAAAGGTATCTTGTTGCATTATAAATCCAGTTATTCAGTGGTAGTAATGATGGCTTTGGGGACAAATCAATAGTGAGGGATATCCTACATCATGTTTTCAAATAAACTTGGAATATGGAGTATACTAAAAAGTACTATAGGCATGTTTTAGGAGCAAAACTAAAGCCATTTTCAATTGAATTTACAATGTATTGGCATAATTATTTGTGGGATTCCCACCTAGAGTAGAATAATATGCATAGCTCAGGATGTGTCATTCTTTAGCACTCCTTTACACTTAACCTGTTTCTGGTACTTTCTCCAAAGACCTGAAGCTTTATGCTCACTGCAGTTGTCTAGATTTATAATTTTTGATAGCTCATTTATTAATATTAATTAAACTTACAAAAGGTTTTTTTCCACCAATGTTCTTAAAGAAATTAATAGTCAGGATACTATTATTTACCTTCACCTTGTCTGTCTATGATAACAAAGTACCCTCTGTTTATAGAACCCTTCCTATTAAAATGTTTCTAGAACTAAAGCATTTTAACATCTTGAAAAATGTTTTGGAAATACATTTTTTCTTCAGATATATTGTCTTCACTTTTATCAGTTGCTAACTTGCAGAGATTTTCCTTTGCTTTTAATGTGTGTTGCTTTAACTGATTTGGTCATTGAAATGAAATTGTCAGATGTACTTTCTTTTTTCTTTACAAAGTCAGAGGAAAATATAAGCTTCAGAAAGGGTTGTTCTTTGTAATTTGTCTCCAAATTATTTTAATTTATTAGCATCTAAACTTCCTGTGTTAGCTATTGCCTGTGGTATTCTGCCATTTTAGGGAAAACTGTGTTAGAATGCAAGAACCTTCATCCTGAAACATACAGACATCTTAGTGATAACAAGTTAAAAACGTATGACAAATGTTTGTCCCAGCTGATTAGCAGACTAAAAATTAGAAGAGTTTTAGCACTGTGTAGGAACAACACTAATTCCTTTCAAGGCTCTGCCACTTATCATTTCTGTAACCTTTGAAAAGTCACTTACCCTATCTGACCAGATTTCCTCATCTATAAAATGGTGGTAATATTTCCTACCTCCTAGGCTAGTTGTAAAGATTAAAAGAGTAAAACATGTTATGTGCTGACTACAGTGCTTGTCATAGTGTTTATTATCATTATTGTTGCAATTTAAGACCTGTGTTAGTAATTCCCAATAATTTCCAGATTTCTTTCAAAATTGATTGTGCTATTTTGAGAGGAAGAATATGTCCATGATCCCTTTATTTAACTCTGAGATTACTACTAAATGAGGTGAGAGGACTGTCTTCTAATTTTTCTGTTGCCAAAGGTGATAAGGATAGGCTGCCCCCTTAAATTTGAGACCTAAACTTTAGTTCCTCTTAGAGGACTTGTTCTATTCTAGCTTTTGCCTGTTTTTCTCTTATTCAAAGTCACTGGGTGGGTTGTTGTTTTATTTTAGTCTTCTCAGATAGTCTAAAGATCTGTATAGTCACTCATGTGGTAGATAATACTGTTTTAAATAATTCAGCTTATCTCAAAAATAGATGCTTAGACTTTCTCTATATATAACACTTGACTTTAAAATACTCGTAGTTGTCACTCAGCTGTATAGTTAATGTTAGTAACATTAAGCTTGTCATGCGCAGTTTGCCCCTTATGAAGGGTAGAAAGTAAAATATTGGAAGGCAGTATGTTGAATTTCTAGGTCAATCTTCATTCCGGTCTACTAGTACTTCACCCACCCTGGTAAAATATATAATGAGTACCATATTCTGCTTATGTATAAGTTCCCTAGAACATCAGATCCATTTACAAATAATTGCAAATCTGTAGTTAACAGCAATCTAATCCTTGACTAAGACTCCAGCCCCCTTCAATGACTTTCTAAGCAAAATGCTTCTTTTAAAATAGTAGCTAACAAGTCAAATTGTACAAATCAGAATTTCTATGACATTGCGAATCTAGCCCTAGTGCGTATTCTCTATTAAAACCAAGCTGGTAGCCAACCCAGTTACAACGAAATTATATTTATTATGTATAGTTTAATTTAAAAAATTATGTTTCCAAATTAACTGCAAGTATAGTTTAATTTAAAAAATTATGTTTCCAAATTAACTGCAAGTATATCTTTGAAATGCATATGCCATATGTAGATGAAAACTAGATTAAATTGTCTTATTTCTGATATTGAAAATGCTAGGAAATGACGATTAACATGCTTATCAACGCTCACAGAATGTCAGTTAAATCCCTTCACATTCCTCAGTTAATGCTGAGTCTTGTTGGAATTCAAACCAAATGCATTTGTTAGGAATCTCTCTGAACACTAAGAAATAAAAATGAGACATTCAAAATAGAAATTTTCTTTATAGTTAGCTAACTTAGATGGTTTGGAGTTGTTGCACCCCTTAATCACTTTTAAAAGCTGTACTTCTCATGAAATAGCTGTCCTGATCAGGGAACTTTTTAAGCTGTCTTTCTCTGGTGATGAAGCCTCCCTAGGATCCGCACTCCAACTAGAAAGCTTCTATTTCTTTTTAGTTAAACAAGTTGAAGTTAAAATTACTCATATTTATTTAGGACGCCTTGATATCTTTACCTCTTATTTAGTTGACCATTAGGATGTTGTAAGGAGTGATGGGCCCAAGGGATTTGTTATGAGTGTTGAAGGTTATTTTCACTGTGGACTGCCACACTTACAGCTCCCCTGTCAGAAAGATGGGAGAGCTCAATCTCCACAACTGGTTTGCTTTTCTCCACCTTTCTTCTGTGACAACCATTAGAATGGGTTGTTTGTTGCTGGCTTGTTGTAGTAATTTAAGTGTGTTCTGACCAGAGTACTCATGGATTATCCACAGCAGTTGGGAAAGTTCTTTTTGTCCTTTGACAAAACCTATACTAAAATAAAGTAGAAATAAGAAATTATTTAAGCAATACAAGTCAAGATATTTAAATACTTTCATGGTTATAGAAAATTATGTTTATTATCGTCTAATTTCCCCCCTCTGAAACTTTTAGGCTGTGAAAATCTAATGCTATAGTTAAAAGATTTGTTTTCCCATGTCTTTTTTAAAAAGTCACTCTGGTGTTTTAGGTGGTTTTCTACCACATAGCCCTTGTCCCTTGAAGGGCTTATTTTTGGTGTAGTTGTGGAGGTTGTTTTTTTTGTTTGTTTTTGTTTTAGAGAAATAGTTCCAACACTTGGAAATATTATCACCCATGTTATTATTTTGGAAATAACAAGTGACTACAGAAATGCCAAATTCCTGCCTTATATAATATTCTCTAGATAATTATGTCTTTCCTGCATAGCCAAAAAGCATAAAATGAGCCCCCTCCTAATATGTGTTACAGTAAATTCAACCCATATTGAGAGACTTCTTAGTGGAAGGGTGGAAAAATGGACTGTCAGGTAACCACTTCTCTTCTAAACAGAATCATTAACTCTTGTTCACTGTTAATCATTTCTGCCACCTGTCCCACTTAGCTTGCTTAGTTTCTCTCTTTCGGGATGGCCTCGCACTGCGCGTTTTTTCATTGACAGTCAAGATTAGAGCCACACATCTAGAAGTGGTGATAGGCAATTCTCATGATTCAGAGCAGGAGGGTTTTATCCTGGAGTACAGAGTATTCCGCTAAATCAGATAATCACACAGGAAAAAATGTTCTTAACTAACTACCAACTGGTAAGTAAGTTTTCCCTGACTCTCCCTCCTAACATTAAGGCATTGTTGATCTAAATTCAGTGATAATATCTGAACGGTTTACAGAATTCTGTCTTCCAAAATTTCCAAACAGGCTAATCCATAAAAATTTCCCAGGAATCCCAGTTTGGGCTTTGTAAAGATCTTTCATGTTTCCTAATCTCTTTTACTTACATTCATCCAAGGTACAAAGATTAATTGCATGAGGTTCCCTCCATTTTTATTTTGTAATTCTATACTTCTGGCCCTTCCCCTCCCAAAAGGCTACTTCACATATCCAGCAAAATGTTGTAAGATGTCTACCCTCCTCCACCCAAGACAGAGTCGATCATCTTTGACACCTGCTTAGTCTCCTGAGTCTGCTACTGAGTGTAATTCCCCTTATTGGCAACATCACTCACCAGGTCAGCTCTACAGATTCTTTTGAGCCTAATTCAGTCCATTTTTTTTTCAATAAATGTGTATATCAAGATAACTACATCACTATATGTTTGCAGCTTAATATGCTTCTATTTAAAAAACATTCTTGAGCAATCAAAGATAATTTTTTTTAGTTGTGAGAGATTGGTCTCAATCTGGTTATTTATTATGAGCATAAAACTTACATGTCTTAAGCTCACATGATAGATTGTCTGCTTGAAGTATCAATTTTAGAAATGGGGGCTCTATTCTGCTCTGGGATTTGAACCCCCTTGCTGTTGTTGCTATCAGTTTTCTTAGACTGAATTTTTTTTTAAGTTTACCTTCTTAATAGATAAATTATTCACTTTGTTTAAAAACTAACATTATAAAAAAGGTGTGCAGTGAATAGTCTCCTTCTCATCCTCATCTCCAGCTGTCCAGTTCCCACACTGTCCTCTCCAATAGGTACCCACTGTTCTTAGTTTGTAATGTATCTTTCCAGAAATTTGTTATGTAATTATCAGCAAAAATTAAAATGTAATATTATTTTTCTTCTTTTTTTATGCAAAAAGTTCATATACACATTCTGCAGCATTTTTCTTCACCCAATATAACTTTGATATTTTTCCATGTCACCACTAGAGAGCTACCCCACTCTTTTTTTAAAAGCTACCCAATAGTTCACTGTATGGAAGTACCATAATTTCTATAACTACTCCCTCATTGAGAGATATTTTTAAAGTTTTGCAACTATTAATAATGCTGTAATAAATAACCTTGTACAGACATTTTGTGCAAGCATATCTGTAGCGTAAATCAGTAAAAAAATTAAAAGGCATTTGGATCCAGTAATCTGAGAATGACAATCTCAAGATTATAAAAAGTGCTAGTTTACAGAGGGAAAGGAACACCAGTTTTTGCTTTGCTCCTCAGTCTTCAGAATATGCCCATATTCTTTTTTCAGACTTTCAGGCTTCTAATTTCTACTGCCCTGTTTTTGTACCAGGTTTGTCTCTTCTTGACTATAAGATCATTTTCAGCAACCTCAAAGCTAATTCTTGGCTGCTTTCAGTATCTTCTTTCTAGACGTCTTAGAGTAGTTGACCTAATAAGCGTAAGAATTTGATTGAGAATTGGGTGAATTTTTTTTTTCACACCCACATCATGGAAGGCATTAAATGAATATATCTAAAGGGCAGTAAGTTTTGCCAAGGTATCAGAGATTTATGTTACTTTAGTAAAAGCTCGCCATTTCTTCCATTTGATACTACAAAGCACTTATTTGAAGATCTCATATTATATAGCAGTACAATGCAATCCTCTGCTTGACATTCAAAATTTAATACACACACACTTTTTTCTTTTCTTTTTTTTTTTTTTTTTTTTTTTTTTTTTTGGTGAGAAAGGTTAAGCTGTAGTTTCAGCCCAACTTCAATGAGTCAGAAATTTTCTTTAGAAAGGAGGGGTTTTTATTGCTCTGTGAAATTCATCAAATGAAATTAAAACGCTCTGGATTTTATTTGATTTTGCTCATAACAAATTTTTGACACCTCCTTCTCCCCTTTCCTCAATATTTGAGATTTTTTTCTATTGTGCATGATAGAGGAATGCTGCTAAGCTTGCAAGTAATTAACCTGAAATTGTTTTGAGTAATTCTGCTTTTTTGGATTTTTTGTACCTAATCAGAATTGATGTGACTGAAGTGCAAATCTTCATAATAATCATGCATTTGCTGGCAGTGATTGGAGGACCACCTTTTTGGCAATCTATGGTAACTCTGCACATTGTGTATCCCATATAATGCATGTTGTCTTTTGCTTGTGTTTTTCTAATATAGTATAATCCAGTTAAAGGATGATATGTAAAATTATTTTATTCTTTCTGGAAACAAAAAGTCACAGCAATGATAGGACACAAACTTCTCTTTAGGGCATAGTGAATTTTACTACTTGGGGTTATGTTGTACAGTAGGTCCATTTCAGGGTTATTTTTGAAGGCTATCAGAATTATTATTTGTCGTCCTATTTTACAGCTGAGGAAACAGCAGGTAGTGTATCAAGTTAACCAATGACAAGATTAAACCAAATATTTTATTCTCTTTCTGAGCTACATGAGTCTACTAATTTCTCCGTTATATGCTTAAAGCTGAGTAACAAATCTTGGTAGTAAATTAACTCTGGCCCCAGAACAGAATAAGTGCTTATTGAAATCAGTGCCTTAGGATTGTTTTCACAAGCCAGGACCTTGATTTTCAACTTGACTTGAAATACAGTCACCCCTACAAACACAAGTTCTTTTCCACAAACTTCTGAAAGAGCGAATATAATATATATAATACGGGGGCCAAGAACACAGTCTCAGGAACCAGACTGCCTGAGTTTGATCCTGGCTTCACTGCCTACTGTATGAACTTGATCTGTTATTCAACTCTTGTGGCTTAGTTTTCTTCTCTGTAAAATGAAGACAATAATAGTACCTGTCTTATAAGGTTATTTTGTGTATTAAATGGGTATGTGTAAAGCACTCAGACCAGTGCCTATCAAATAATGAGCCCTCAATAGAAGTTGTTGCTGCTCTTACAGTTGGCATGTTTGCTACTCCTAAACAAACACAGTTCATAAAAATCAGATTAATTTTAAAGTATAAGGGAAATTTACTGAGCAAGATTTTTCCCTTACCTAACTCACTTTATGATGGTAAATTAGATACTTAAGGAAGTGTAATTAACATGCTTCCCTAAGTATCTATTACCAGAAATTGTTTAATGCCTTTTGTTGGGAGGATAGTGTTGTGAGGAGAGAGAAGATGAAGGAATAAAGAAAATCCATAGTCAACCAGGAAAATTCTGAAACTGTTCATTCATGTACATAATATCATTCAAAATCACATCTTTTTTTACACATTAGTCTCAAAAGTCAATACTGTCTCTAGTGACATCTGAGGTCTATAGATACATACACACTGTATACATATAGATCTATATCTATAGATCTTGGATTTCACTAGAATGTTACTACTTTTGCTCTTGTGTAGGTTAAATAGTTAGCAGTTATAAATAGCTATAAAACTATTAAATAGTTAATAGTTTTAAACAATTTGGCTGTAGAAGAAGGAAAGAAAAGATTTTCTTTTCCTGAAACTAGGTAATAAAGCCTAAAGCCTACCTCCCACTTAATTTTTTTTTAATTTCTTCACTATATTGATTATTATTTTCATAGGCTTTGTGTTTTATACCAAGATCTCTCCCCCTCCAAAATTATTTTGCATATCTTACACACATATAAATTACCTTTAATGTTTCAGCATATCAGTAACAAAAAAAATGGGATTTCTGGCTTAATCATCCAAAATCAAGTCAGCATCAGGTATATATCCCTAATTATCTGTATCAGCATGGAGGTACAGAAAGCATTGTTTTCAGTGCAGTTATGTATTCATGCAGGCTATACACATATCCATAATTTTTAGGTGGTGCCTGGTAGCAAATTTGCTTCAGGTAAACTTGTCACCTTTCTTTATTAGAATTTATATACACAATCTATACATGTACATAACATGTAATTTTTTTTTCTTTTAAAAGGATCAAATATTTTATCCTATCTTTATTGGCAATTAAGATAATATAATCATTCTTTTTTATTATATGTTTTTAAAAAGTAATCTGAGGAACTCTCAGATCCAAGACTGAAATGGAGGTTGCAGTAGGGAAAGAGATTCACGGGCCACTGTCTTATTATTAGCATCGTTGGTTCTACTGTTACCATCATTAAAATAAAAGGAAAGGACTGGACTTTTCTGGTGATATTCGGAGGCTTAGAGAAATACTCTGGGTTCTTTGAGCAGATTTCAGTACAGATTCCCATAATTGACTTCAAACCACTGTATTTCTTTTTTTCTTTATCCTTGGCCCTGTGGGCTCATTGCTGAATATGCTGTTTTGAATTGCATTGTGTTCGTTCAGGAAAGACTACTACATGCAGTGCTCTGATTTATTTGTGTGCCAAAATGGAGAGAAGATATTTAGGGCCTAGCTGTGAAATTTTTATCTCTTTTGAGGTTGAGGCCATGAAATGGAAATTGCCTTCCAAATCCTTATTAGAAGACTTTTACTGATACTTAAGAAAGCAACTTTATAGTAAAAACAAACAAAAACAGTGCAAATGTCTTCTTAAAGCTGATTTTAGAAAATCAGCTGTTTTGCAAAGGTAAGTGATTTCTATCTACTGCTTACTGATTACCCATTTCTTGCCTTTTTTTTTAATTCAAAGAGTTTTGTTTTTTGTGTTTTGTTTTTGCGGTACGCGGGCCTCTCACTGTTGTGGCCTCTCCAGTTGCAGAGCACAGGCTCCGGATGCGCAGGCTCAGCAGCCATGGCTCACGGGCCCAGCCGCTCCGCGGCATGCGGGATCTTCCCGGACCGGGGCACGAACCCGTGTCCCCTGCATCAGCAGGCGGACTCTCAACCACTGTGCCACCAGGGAAGCCCAGAGATGTTTTTTTACCAAAGGTTGTAGTTAGTTTTTGTTGGTTTTGGTTGGTTGGGTTTTTTGTGTGTGCATGGTTTGTGTTTTGGTTCCCCCGCCCTTTTTTACGGAAAGAAATTATTTTCATGCACAAAAGTTAGTATATGGTTTACACATTGCAAAAAACAAGACTTTTTTTGTGTATTGCTTCCCTAAAAGAATATATCCTTTTGGGATGTCTTGGAACTATCTTCTATCATATATATAACTCTTTAAGAAAAGAATGTCATCACTTTGGAAGGGACCCATAAAATCCCCTCACAGTTACTTTCACTGACATTTGATTCTTTTAAAAGTAGTAGCTGAGGACTTCCCTGATGGCGCAGTGGTTAAGAATCCACCTGCCAATGCAGGGGACACAGGTTTGATCCCTGGTCCGGGAAGATCCCACATGCCACAGAGCAACTAAGCCCGTGCGCCGTAACTACTGAGCTTGTGCTCTAGAGCCCGCAAGCCACAACTACTGAGCCCGTGTGCTGCAGCTACTGAAGCCCACGTGTTCTAGGGCCCATGTGCTGCAACTACTGAAGCCAGCGTGCCTAGAGCTTATGCTCCACAACAAGAGAAGCCACTGCAATGAGAAGCCCACGCACCACAACAAAGTAGCCCCCGCTCGCCACAACTAGAGAAAGACCATGTGCAGCAACAAAGACCCAATGCAGCCAAAGATAAAAATTAAAAAAAAAAAAAAGTAGTAGTAGATTAAACGTGTAATAAACCAGGAGACACCTTCTGGAATCCAGTTAAGGCAAATGGTGGGTGTTACTACAGGTGAAGTTTCAGAATTCATTAGGTAGAACTGAAGACTTGCTATATAGTGTAATTTATTTGTATCTCATTCTTAAACTAAAAGACTTAAGTAGTGGCTTTATACTTAACTAAATCAGACATTATAAACAGGCATTCCCACATTCTTTGGAAGGAAGTATCTAATCTCAAAATGATACTTTCTGTTTCTGCTGAAATTTACAAAGCCTGTAAGAATATTTTATTATGCTCATAAGAAAACTTGTCTAACAGCTTAGTAACTGATACTCTGCATTAATCCAAACGATTAAACCAAAATCTGTGTCCATTTAATCTGGTACACCTGAGAATTTAAGATTTTTTTTTAATCTCTGAAAAATGAACTACCTTAAACTGATATTATTTGGCTACATAATTTTATGGCATGAATCCAGAGGATTTTACCCTAGCTGTAGAGCAGACACCATGACCCAAGGGAGTTCTTATTCTTCCCAGTCTCAAAGACCATTGACATTCTGGGTAGGCCTGAGATAAAAGTGTTTTTAGTACAGCTTTCTGGCTGTTTCTATAGAGTGGATGCACTTTGATCACCCTGGATATGTTCCAGGAGGCTGAGGACAGAAAGAAAGATTGGGAAGGACAATGTGTCCACCCTCCTTGTTCTTGAGTGTGAGGTGAAAATGGCAATAATTTTAATACTTTTTAAAAGTGATTGATCAGTGCTGATTTTTAAGTGATCACCTGGTGAGACTTGGGGTTCCTCTGACTTCCGCTTTCCCTTCATGTTGCCTCATTTTGTTGCAGCTAACTTCCTTTTTTCTTCTTAACGTGACGGCAAGGTGTGTCACGTATTTTGAAATACGGTAGTATTTCAAAAAAAGACATTCTACGTAGAGAGAGAAAGGGAGAACATCTTAATCTATTTGATAAGTTTATACTGAGCACCTACAATATCCAGGGTTCTAAAAATCAATTCAAACATAAACCTACATTCAGGAGCTTATGTTTTGGTGTATGTAGCTATCATATATGACAGAAGTGAAGAGGGCCCTAAGAATGTTTATGATTCTTTGCCCCTACGTCTATAGCTTGCTTACTTGGTTTGTGGTCCAAGCCATTTACTAATTTGCCTGGCTTTCGTAATGTTGCTGTTTATCCTTTGTTCTTTCAGAGAGCAAAAATTTCCGTGATCCTAAAGCATTTTCACCAAATTTTAAACACATTTGTGATGCAATGCAGTTCAGTTGTGGCACAGATTACTGCTACACTAGAGTTGGCACTTGTTTAGTGCCCTGGCCTTAATACAGGCATGCCCCTGTAATGGATTAATGCTTCACTTCTTTTGAAATCTAAGTGAGTGTAGTATTTCCTCCTTTGCCAGACAGGTCCTTTGTCTTTGGAGGGAAAAGGAAACTAGACAGAATATTGAATTTCAGCCAGGTGCATCAGACTTAGATTGTAATATCCTTAGTTTTCTGAACTGGAGCAAAAAAGTCTCTTGGAGTTCAAAGCAACCATGGTGTTGATTTTCTCCTTTATTGAAAACAAGCTCTGAGCTTGGACTGTAGGGTTTGGAGATCAGTTAGAGAAGGAAGGAGACAATTTAAGATGCTCCGTGAAGTTCTGGGCTTAATTTTTAAGTTGACCTATTTCATTTTAGAAAATTAAACACTGCCACAGTACAACTTGAAATTTGAATTGTTGATTTCCCTGTTTTTTTAGACTGCAGTTTTGCAAGAGGTCGTAGAGTTGTGTAAATAAACTGAGTTCTTGAGAGTTTTAAAGAAATAGAGTAGCTAAACATTAAATTTTATATCTATCAATTTTACCAGGGTTTTATACATACAAAAAATAAGAAGTGTCACATTCTTATTTGATTTTAAAAGTGTAAGCAGATGGCATCCCTAAAAAGTGTAGACAGCCCTGATTAAAATGTCTTCATTGTAAGAACTCATTGCCTATTAAACTACTGTGGGCTTTTGGAATCTTATTCCTAGGGTCATTTGTTTCACTTAATAGAATCTATCATTTTACTATTCCTTTCTTTTCAGTCCATATTGGACAAAATTGGAGACTTCAGAAAAGCTAAAAAGAGATGTGCAGAAAGAAAGAAAATCTTAAATGATTTTTAGGATTTAGTATTATACAAGTGTATTTAATTTTAAATGAGGTATATTGTGTTCACAAGTTTAGATACATGATCTCAAACCATTCAGCCCCCCTTACTTTAGGTAAATCAATTCATATTTTCATATACTGTAAAAATTTATTATTTACTTCTTCTGAAAAGTAAACATATGTTAAAGTTTCGGATTCACAATTATAGAGCTGTACCTGCTTGGGTGTGCTTCACATATTTTTCGTCCTGTCCCTGAGTTTGCTCTGCTCCAATCAGAATCTCTTGACATCAACATGGGAGCTGTTTTTACTCTTATGTGAAGCTACAATTTGAGATTACAGAAGCTCCTTGAATATGAATGCCTTCTTAGTTGCTTTCTACTTTTACTAGCTGGCTGTATTCTAACAGTTTGGAATTGGGAATTCTCTAGTTTGCAGATTTTTTAAATCTAGTTGCAAATATTTCTAGTCCTTTATGCTCCATGCTTTCTCTCATAACAATTAGTAACGAATTACAGATTTAGCAGTAGAGTTCAAAAAATGCACAAAGATAAAGGAAAAGTACACTTCTTTTATTAAAAGTCCAGAAGATAGCCTGGTTCATCATTGCGAGATTTCTGGGATGCATTAGGTGAACCTTATTTAGCTATGACACGAGCTAATAAAGTTGGATCAGTTATTTTTTTTTAAGTTGGTATCAGAAGTCAGATTAATTTTTATGTAGTCTCTCATTTCTTGAGACTTTATATTGTTTATAATGGAAAGGTTAGGGAAACTTCCATCAATTTAAGTATTTACTAAACTAGAAGGAATGGAGAATATATCAGAATATGAATCAAATGTTTGCTTTGTTTTCTTATTTTGATTTATATATATATATTAATTGTTTTCTCTCTCTACCCATTAAAGATTCCAGTGCTGAATATTCAAATGAAAATTTTTCCTGCGCTTTGTACTGTAGCAGGGACCATATTTTCCTGTACAAATTACTTCCGTGTAATCTTCACAGGTGGTGTTGGAAAAAATGGATCAACGATAGCAGTAAGTATTTCTTAAGATTTCCAGTGATTGTGCTAGGACTTAGTTTTGTAGTCACTTTGTTTTTCATTTGAATTGTTATTTGAATTAATTAAAATCATTGTTAATTGAGAGTTTCCACTTAGTCTTAAAAAAACCCCTGAAACTTCTCAGTTTTATTTACACATGTATACATTTATATGCTTTTATTTGCATATTTTTTGTGCATGCAGACACACACTTTTATACACATATATATATATATATATATTTTTTTTTTTTTTTTTAAGTGCTATCTGCTTTGTAAAATGTCTGCCCTCTTAGGTAAAATCCTCAGTTTGTGCCTAACTAATCCATGCTGCTGCTTTTCCTTAGCTGTTCTGGTATTCAGTTATAAAAGCTGCTGGCTCTCAGACACCGTGAGGTTCTTAGAAGTTCAAGTTGATCTGTCTTCCATCAAGCAAATCGGTATAGAATACCACTAACTCCTCACTTCTCTTTACTCTGTACAGGGAACAAGTGTCCTTTCTCCTTTTCTCCATATTGGATCAGTAATTACATTAGCTGCAATGATCTACAAGAAATCAGCAGTTCAGCTTTTTGAAAAGCATCCCTGTCTTTATATATTGACATTTGGTTTTGTATCTGCCAAAATCACCAATAAGCTTGTGGTAAGCACCAGAGTTTTTGTCTGTTTTCTTTTTAACTTTCATCTTATTTTGGTTTTATGGCCATAGTTTTCATTTCATAATTTCCTAAGCAGTTCTAGAGTTTGCTGTCCTCTAATCAAAATCTCTTGATGTCAATATGGGAGCCATTTTTACTCTTACATGAAGCTACAATTTGAGATTACCAGAAGCTCCTTAAACCTCTACAACTCTTCTTTCTATCCACATTCTTCATTCTCATTCTTCATTCTCATTCTGTACACTCAAGGCTCCTTGTGAAAAGCATATTTAGGGGGACTTAGTTGGCATGGTATATACCTTCGGTGTATAGCTCTCACACCTACTTTTTGTTGTTGTTTTAGTTTTGAAAGTTCAACAGATATTGCTAAAGAATTCTTGAAACTTGATATTTGATCACAATACTGATTTACTGTGTAGCTCACAATTGCTTTAATATGGAAATGCCTGCCTACATCACCGATTCTCTTTATTCATAGGTGGCACACATGACTAAAAGTGAAATGCATTTGCATGACACAGCATTCATAGGTCCAGCACTTTTGTTTCTGGACCAGTATTTTAACAGCTTTATTGATGAATATATTGTACTTTGGATAGCCCTGGTAAGTTTTGTACTGTGTTCTATTTCATGATTTGAAGGGTACTTGTTTTCTGTTTCAGTGGGCCAGTCCTGAGAGACAGATCGTATAATTGTAATGATTTAGAATACTAGAAAACCACATTTATGGGACTTCGTGGGAGTTCCTCATGGCTTCATCTTTGAGTCATTTTTTGTATTATTCTTATTAGTCCTGCCTACATCCTGGCTCATAAATTCCATATTTCTAACTGTAAAGCAGGAGTTGGCAGACTACAGCTTGTGGGCCAATGGCCAGTTTTTGTAAATAGTTTTATTGGAACACAGTCATGGCCATTCATTTATGTATTGTCTGTGGCTGCTTTCATGCTACAGTGGCAGAGTTGAGCAGTTGTGACAAAGAGAGTATGGTCCACAAAGCCTAAAATATTCACTAAGTTTGTTGCTCCTTGGTGTAAAGGAAGAATCTTTGAGGAAATTGAGTTATTAAATTTTATGGAATTGAAGGTAAATTTCAAAATAAGAGAAGAAAGAAGCCTCTCCTCTTGGCTTTCAGGAATCTTAGGGATGGCCTAAGCAGATTCCTGAGAATCTAATAGTATCTTTTTTTTTTTTTTTAGGTCTTCTCTTTCTTTGATTTGATTCGCTACTGTGTCAGTGTTTGCAATCAGATTGCGTCTCATCTGCACATACATGTCTTCAGAATCAAGGTCTCTACAGCTCATTCTAATCATCATTAATGATGTAATTGATGTTATAGGAAACTCATGTTTTCTGCCCGAAAGAATCTGAACATATTAAGGAGAATGGGGTGGTTAAGAACAAATATAATTTATAGTAACCAACGTTATATATAACTTTTATTCTTTGTTATTGGTAACACTCCTTAACTATCCCTGTGTGAGAATGGGAGTTTCAAGTTCCATCCCGTAAATTGTACATGTTGTCAAACAGGGTTGGCCCAAGAAAGCATGCAAGAAAAAAATGCCATGTGTTTGTAATTATCCTGGATTCATAGTAAAATTATCATGGGGAGCAGATCCCCAGTGGTGGAGATTTCTAATGTAGAATATTTGCAGGCCAAAAGATGGTTGCTTTATAATTTTAACAAATCATCATCTTTTAGTGACGTCCTTGTTTAGTATCTTCTCAAGCTTTCTTTACTGAGGAGCTCAGCTTGTGGCACAGATATATCTTGTGAGGTGGAACCTAGTGATAAAGATCTTGAATTTGGATTGAAAGGTTTCCTATCTTTACATTATTGAGGAAGTCATTTTTTTTATTGCTCAAGAAATGGTATCTCATGGACTTGGGAAATCCTGTTAGCATGCATAATAATGTGGTAACTTTGTCGATCCATTTATTTTTTTAAATAAATATATGATCTGAAAGCCAGTCTTCTCAGTTTTATTCAGTGGAAAGATAAACTAAGTTTTAATGTCGTTTTTAAAATTTTTAAGCAAAATTTATTTCTGTTCTTTAATAAATGAGGAAATTCAGTCAGCTACATCATCATTATGTGTCCTGTGACCTTTCTATTTTGTATAAAACTGTTTAACTTAAAACACAGGAGTGCTGGGCCTCCCTGGTGGTGCAGTGGTTGAGAGTCCGCCTGCCGATGCAGGGGACACGGGTTCGTGCCCCGGTCCGGGAGGATCCCACATGCCGTGGAACGGCTAGGCCCGTGAGCCATGGCCGCTGAGCCTGCGCATCCGGAGCCTGTGCTCTGCAACGGGAGAGGCCACAACAGTGAGAGGCCCGCGTACCGCAAAGGAAAACAAAACAAAACAAAACACAGGAGTGCTATGTTCATTTTCCCTCTTGGTAGATTTTTTTGGTTGTGGTTGTGTCACCCTTGATATTATAAATCTTTTTTTCCCTTTGAGAAAACAGAATCATAATCTTAAAAGTCCAGAGGGGTTTAATAGTCACCTGGTCTAGGAATCTCAAACCCTTCCCCCAGATTTTTAATGAGAGAGGCTTGGGCCTCTCTAGGCAATTATTGAAAATTTGCACTCTCCTTTTCTGGCTACTCAGTATCTGTACAACAGTTTGAATTGAAAACCAGGTGTCCTCAGTAACTATAAACCAGATCTGTTTCCATTGTATATAGTTCAGTTGCTTGAATGAAGAGGGAGACAAGCGGAAAAGGTTTAAGCTATTGACTAAAATGAGGTATCTTACTATTGATTTTTATTTATACCCTGTTTCCATAATCATGGATACACAATAGCTGTGCTGCCTTGCCTGGCAACCAGAACTCTTCCTTGCACTTTTAATGATTTCATCAATTCCATGTAATCTTGATTAGCAATGACTGTGAAACCTTTCATTTCTTTGCTAGAATGTAGCAGGAAGGGGAAGTTTCTCACTGCCTTTGCTTGCTAGCAACTTCTCCAGCATCTGGGGTAGAGAAGTACATACAGGAAAATGCTAGGGCGGATCAAATGTTGCAAGCTAGGACAAAGGAAAAAGAAGGAGGGATAATTAACTAAAGTTACCTCATTGTCTTATTATATTAGATAGACAGAGCAAATGTTAATTACCTACAGTGGAAATTGAGGTCTGGAGAAGCTCAATGGCATACCAGTGTCACAACAGTTACTCCTTTTCCAAATGGGGACTAGAATCCAGATCTTCTGAATCCTAATCCATTGTTCTCTCCTACACCACACTAGGTTTTAGTGGGCTGAAGCTACAAACTGAGATTCTAGAATCTTTTTCAGTGTAAACGAAATCTGGAAGACGTTCAGGTATTTGGTGTGCTCTTCCTTCAGCTCTAGATAACCATCCGCATCATATCAAGGGTATGTTTATAGTAAACCTCAGCTGGTCCTAATTCTTCTTGTGATCATATTATATATGATTTTGATACCTGGTTAGGTATCAAAATTATCTGAAGAATTTTAAAAAATACAGGTTCCCAGGTCCTATTGCTAGAGATATTTGGTAGGTTTGAGATGGGGCCTCATATTTTCATAAGCTCCCCAGGATTCCAGTCCTTGTTAAACCTTTTGAGTTACAACTAGGCTTAGGAACCACTGTCATAAACTACCTAAAAAGGTGCAATGACTCTTGGAAGCTGTGAAGAGTAGCAGCATAGTTAGGGGTGGCATGTGGACGGAAGAACATGTGCCACCTGCAGTAGGTCTCTGTGACCCTAAAATAAAATTATATTGGCTTTAACTTCAATTTGGTAACCCTAGTCCCCATCCCACCCTCCAACAACATTTGTGTTCTTTGTACAGAATGCAGGGGCCTCTGAGGGCCACACTCACATACACACATTAAAAAGATGGAATTTTTGAAAAACAAGATGCTTCTAAAAGTTTCCCATCCCTTACAGTGTTTAAACAGAAACCGTCCATAGAGACAGAGGGAAGATGGACCAGGTGACTACTAAACTCGTTTGAACTTCTAAGATTTTGATTCTCTTTTCTCAAAGAGAAAAAACGTCAATACGGGGATCCCTCTACCTTTAGCTAAAGAGTTGAACTGGGCTTCTCAACATATTGAAGTTGGAAGTAGGATGTCTAAAATGGAAAGTTCCAAACTGGAAGTGATGGGCAGACAGACCTATTGATGGAAACAATGTAGTGTTCTTCACTGGCTTCTGTCAACTGAAATTCCTACCCTCAAGTTACTCGACTGCAAATGCTTCACTCTGGCTAGCAGCCTTTCCTCCCAAGATTCTGGAAAACACACCGAACTAGAACCAAGAACTGCTGCCGTGTCCCCAGTGCGGTTGCTGCTTTTACCAGTATCCCTCACCCTTCCTATTAGAAGGCTCTGCCGACCCCTGTAATCCCACCACTCCAAACACAGTCCCAGAGTTCTGGGCACTATTGCCAGGTCCTCTACTTCTAGCGCAGTTTATTCTCACATCTATTGCCTTGTTTTCCTGGTTTTCTCTCCATAGTGGAAGCCAGAGATACACATTTAAAGAACAAGAAGATTTTCATCTTTATTCTTATCCTCACATGTCCACAGACCTCTTCTTCTATGTGGAGAAACTGAGCCTTTGGGCCACAACTGCTTTCCCTGTTGAGGATTTTGTAAGAGGTTCCTGGAAGAGGGCAGTTACAGCAACTTGTAAGACTCTACAACACCTCTACTACTGTCTCCTGCCCGGTGTCACCTCTGCAGGAAAGGCAGCTTTGTGCCCAGCTCTGTGAGCACAGAGGTCAGAGCCTTCCAAAGTCTTGAGAAAGCTGATTCCAGGGATCCCAAACTCAGGACACCAACTTGAAGCAAGACCTGGTTACCAGGACTCGGAAGAAGGCTGTGGATTCTGAGGGCTGAGAGCTTCACATCCTACCATGCTGGCAGGGGCCAAAGTCCACAACTGGCCTATAGGTCTAGTCACTGCTGTTCACCACAGCTCTTATTTCAAAGTCTTTTCCTTTGGTTTCTTCTGTTTCTTCCGTTCCTCGTATTCAAGTATTTTCTGTTGGAAATAGCCTGTGGGTTCAGATACATGTGTTAAGAGACATCTAATCTGGCCAGGCAGACTTAAGATAAGCTCAGGAGTGAGGGTCAGGAATATCCTCTCTGCTGCCCACGCTCCCAGACTACACCCACATTCCTGCCAGGATGCCCAAGCCCTCACAGGTCTTTGGAGATACAGGTATTTGATTTGGCCCCAGAGGGGGCCTAAAACAAATAATAATTAGTAGGAATTAGCTCCAGACTAAAACAAAGAGCATACGGCCTCCTGCTGGCTGATGAACAGAGCAACTTCTGCAAAGTATCAGCTCAGGAGGCATTTTCTTAGGCTTCAGGTTCTTTCCTTCCAGCCCCGCTTGGTAAGATTACAGCTATTTTTGTGGGCCTCTAGAGAGAAATGCTCTTTCCTCCCCTCCTCTTCATCGTAGGGCCACACCTGACTTGGAGGCAGTGACCCTCTGGGCTTGGATTGATAGGGGCCTGTCACTATACCTGCAGGAGGGTTCTTGCTCTTCTCAGCTTCCTGGATGAAAAGGGAAAAGAGCTGTGTCTTCACAAACTTCTTCACAAATCGGCGGTTGGCCTTGGAGGTCAGAGCCTTATAGAAGCCCCGTTCTTGGAAGTGGCCTTGCCCATTTGCTTCCCGCTTGATGTAGGAAGCGTAGTGGCCCACAGTCTTGACAAAGAACTGCACAAAAGGGCCTGAAACATGCTCATTGATTTGTTCAGAAGCTGCAAGGAACAGAGACCATCTCAGGATAGTGGAAGGATGAAACTACCCACTCTTACCTCCAGTGGCTTTCTTCGCAAGCTGAAAGCTCTTGGAGAAGGGGTGAGGTAGGCTTCATAACTACTGATTGACTGATTAAAATGGGAGACTAGATATGGGTTCACCATTGCTTAGGAAGAATAAAATCTCATACTCGCCCTAGAATCAAGGCCTCTGGGACTAGCCCAGGACTGCTGAGTGAATTTGTTTTAGTTCTGGAAGGGAATTATTGGGAATCATGCCCTCAAGCTCTTAGGAGAAAGCCAAAATAAGAGGAGCCTAGGACTTACTCTGTGACCCCTTGATCCCCTGACCAAGAGATTCTAAGATGTCCTCCTGAAGCTTGGGTGGTAGGATGTCTTTTTCATCACCAACCTAGGAGACAACAGAGGCAGCTCAGAGGTTAAGCAGTCAGGGGGGAGGTGTGAAGTGAAGTGTTGGCAGAGAGTGTGAGGTGGGGATGAATTCTACACCCCACTCTTCCCCCCACCCCCAGATAATTGGCCACATAGAAGAGAAGCAACAGAAGCTTTGACTCTAAACACTAGTAAGTTTCTCTATCCCTCTGGTACTTGGTTTATATCCTTGCCCTAAAGGCACTAACACCGACTGCCTTGTGAAGTCATCTGTCTTTGTCATGGGCTCCTTGAGAGAGGAGAGATCTTGTTAGCATGGATTCTCACTCAACAAAAGTACTTAAAGTTTGTTAAAGTAAGTGGAACATCAGTGAGACTAGAGCAATTGAATTGGTGGTGGGTCTGCTGGGGATCTGAACCGAGACACTTACTGACATTAAGAAGGTTCCTTCACAAAGATTCACCAACAGGACCTGAAAAAAACACAGAACAGCTTGATCTCTTCCCCTTTCTCCATTTCTGCCTGTGGTTGTAACTTTCAGCCCAAGTAGCAATAAAATCAGCACCTTAAGTTCTCATTTCCTGTCTGATAGTCTCTTTTCTCACCACCCCCTCTTTCCTGGGAAAACGGTGTGAGGGTGTAGGAAGCAGGAAACAGGAGGGAGCTGAGGAAAATGGGACAGACAATATGGGTAAACCGTAGCCAGTCACTCCCTTAATAAAACATTGATCATGGTAATGGCTTCTACATATGCAACATTTAGTACATGGCACACATGGTGCTTTGCACATTTTATCTCATTTAATCTTCCCAGTGCTCCCGTAGAGGCAGGTACTGTGCCTGTTTTGCAGATGAGGAAACAGACCCAAAGAAGCTAAGCTGCCTGAGGTGATACTGCTAACAAATAGGACAGTTTCCAAGCCGAGGTTGTGCTGTCCCTGGGACTACGTCTTTCTCCCGACAACTCTCCTTCAACTTCCTTCCTTCTGGTCAGCTTTAGGACAGGGATGGACATCTTTTGATTTTTTTAACGCTCACAACAACTTTATGTACAATTGCCTGGAGTTCCATTTATAAAACTCCCACAGAGCTCTGGGCCTTCCAGCAGGAAACAGCGAGAGGAGGAAATGAGCCCAGGGTCAGCAGGAAGAGGGAAGGAAAGGCAGTAACCTGTGTCTATAGGCTGCAGGTAGGACAAGCACAGGGCTGGAACTTGGGAGACCTGAGCTCTAGTATCAGCTCCATCATTGCCTGAGAGGCCTTCAGTCCAGACTAGAGATGACAAATAGGCATCCTGCTGGTTGGATTCCAACCTACAGATCTGTTTCTTTTTGCCTCAGAGAATTTTTAAATAATTGAATTTAGTTTCCAATATTTAAATTGGAAAATTTCACATAAAATTTGGATTTGGGGCTTCTCCTGAAAAGTCAGGAGCTCTAACACTGATCCACATACAGATGGAACTGAGTTACAGCTGCCCCCTTTAGTCAAGGCCTGTGCTCAGCAGTTTGTCATAATCCCCCGAAGCCTGTGTTGGCCATTTAAATGCCTGCTGGCTCCCTCTTTTCAGTTTGTGACCCTTGGTCTCGACAGGTGGGTGAGTGATCCCTGCATGCACCCTTCTCCCAAATAAAAAGAAAGAGAGGAACTAGGAAGTGTGCCAAGAGACAGAGCAAGCACTGTAATTATCCATCGTCAAGGGAGAAAAGTTGAACTAGTTCAGGCCTGAAACCACTTGTATACATAGGCTCAGATGCCTTCACTCAGGGCAGGCTGTTTACTTCGGGGGCTGGGAGGTAAGAGTGTGTGAAGAAATTTTTTGTGAAGTTGTTCCCAGAAGTCTTTCCAGTACTTGGAAAGACTGTCTGTCAAGCGTTCCCTTCCAGAGAGTGGACGTGGGGAGTTAGGGAATCCCCCTCCCCTTGCCTGGCCCCTAGCCCTCTCCCTTCCTCACCCCCTGCCCATTTCACGGAGCAGCTGCAGAGGAATAAAATAGGCCAAGGCTCTTAGCGAGCAGGAGCTGGAGTCTGTGTAGCCTTCCGGTGTCTTCCCGCCAGGCCAGTGGAGGAAGAGCCACAGCTGAGGAGATAGAGCTGTAGCATCAGGAAGTTCCATAACTTCTGGGTATGGGGCATTTTAAGTCATTGCTAAACATGGGGCTGATACTCTGTCCCAGTTAGTCACAAGGCAAATACTGGCTCAAAGGGCATGTGTACTCAGCAGTCCTGAGGAGGGTTGAGCGGGCCAGCAAAGCAAGGAAGGGAAACAGAGCCTGCTTCTTTACCTCCCAGCAGCACTCTGTGGAAGAAAGGCTTTGGTTCTATCTGCTAGATTCCATCCTTGCCTATGTGGCTTCAGATAACTCAAACGAGTTATCTGGACCGCAGATACTTCTTATGTAAATGGAGGAAGTCCTCCCACTAGGGTGGGTTGCAAGCCTTCAATAGCTTACTTCTAGGCCCTGCCTCTCCCCTTGGTAGGCCCTTTGTCTACACAGAGGGAGTCAGTGGTTAGCCCGTGCAGACAAACCGAAGTAGCTCTTCTGGCTTGAAATTATCATCATGTGCTATCTCTTGAAAGTTCCTATTGACAACTCAAGCAAAGCACATGTTTTGAGTTGTTCTTCCAACACTGGAGATAGATTTATGTTATTAATGCCTATTTTCACCACTGATCTTTCTGGTGTATCTGGAGGCACTGCCAAGAAATAAGAAGCTGACAGAGATCAAAGGGAATTTGGACCTCTATCCTCATTAGCCAACTGAGCTCTGAGCTAATCAGAAAGATGACCCTTGCTACAAAAAAAAAAATCTGCATTTTCAAGGCTTGTTGTTTGCAGGAAGGCTATGTCAGTTCACTTCTAAGCACCGCACCGTGAACAGCCCCCAGTGGGGTGTGTGTTGTATAGACCAGCTGTTGTACAGACCAGCTGTGCTCGTCCGTTCAGAAGAAAAACGGGACACCTGGGGCCTGCTCATTAGGACTAGCTGGCCTAGGACAGTCGGGTGAGCCCTGAATAAGCCACGTGCTGCCCCTTAAGCCCAGGGAAATCATTCAGGAGGAGGGAGCAGACCCTTATTGAGTATCAGCTATATGTCAGGCACCAGGCTAGGTGCTTTATGCAGAATTTTTCCCCCTAGGATCCCTAGGAACTGAACATTGTCATTCCGATATTACAGATGAGGGAGCTCAGGCTTAAAGAGGTTAAACAACCTGCGGCAAAATCACCCAGCTGTTAGTAGCAGAGCTGGGATCGGGATCCAGGTCTGCCTGGCTCCAAGTCATGCCCTCTTCTTGCGGCATCATACCTCTTCCATGGGGCTCTCCATAACCTCCTGCCGAAAGCGCATTTGGACTCCAACCATGAAGGGAGTGGGGCAGCAGACAGTGGCCAGAAGGCTCTCGGGGACAACAGGGATGTAGGTGTGGGCCCAGCTGAAGGGGTAGAGCAGCGCCGCAGCAGCATGGATGCACTGAGACAGTGTGCTGGGGACAGGGCACAGAGAGTGAGAGTCAGAGGGGCCTCCCTGCGCCTCCACCCCCAGGGACCCACCCCTACAGCCCACCACTGACAGCAGCTGCTCATGCTGCCTGTAAAAGCAAGTCTGGGAGCCATGCCAGTCACAGAGCTTGTGACTACTTGTAGCTGGGAGGAAAGGTACAGAAACTGGGAGGCTGAGGCTCCTCTCATCAAGGATGGGGCCTCCATTTGATCCTTTTCCCAGTTAAGTCTTCTCAACTCACTTCCGGGGGTGGGGGGGGGCGGGGGAGTGACTCTAAAGAGGGGAGGGAAGAAGAAATGTCTTCATTGTTCGAGTCCCTTCTCTGTGCTTACCACTGTGCTAAGGATGTGGATACCAGGAAGCATAAGACTGGCTCTGTTTTTAAGGAACTCAGTGTAGTTAAGGAGACAAACGTGTAAACATTGGGGTGCAGCAGAGAGGTCAAGCCTGTTTCCTCCTTATGTCTCATCCTGAGTCTTTAACTCTCACAGCTCCCTCTGGCCACTCGTGGTTATTTCAAGTTACCGGGTTGGTGCCTGAGTTTGCTTGGGAAATTCCTGGATTCCAGGAACCTCTGACCAGCAATTCCTACCTGGAAAGTCCCACAGAAGTGGCTCCTCCACCCTTCCCAACGAAGCATTCCCTGTGTAATTATTGCCTAAGTCACAACTCGGGCCCAGCTCCCCCCAATCCCTCCCCCCTTTGCCCCTCCAACACACACACACAACCCCCCTTTCTGTCTTCTCCATTCTCCACTGGCTTTCACGGCTCTTCATTTCTCCAAATTACCCCAAAGCCAAAGCCAATCAAAACACAGATGCAGAAACCTTGTTTCAGCTCTTGGTATGGAGCTAGCACTTCCTGAGTTAGAAAGATGGAGTCTCTGAGAGTCTCGCCAAGGCTTAGGCTGACTGGAAGTCCCCTTCCTGCCTGAGTTGCAGAGATCTGAAACACTCAGTGTAGGAAGGAAGTGGGGAGTGGTGGAGTCTCCCTGAAGAAAGTTAACGCCTGAGAGATGAGTCTTGCCGGCCTTTGCCCATGTCCAGGCCAGAGTCCCCTTCACTTCCTAAACACTGATCTTAGGAGGAAAAGGCCAGAATCCCAGCTCCAGCTGTGACAGAAACTTCTCAGTTCCCTACAGGGCGGAGAGTAGAAGAGCTACTTCCAAAGCAAAAGATTACACCACTTTCCACAAGGATTGGCCTACGACTGGTGCCTTTTCGGTTATCACTGATTTTTACAGAATTTTCAACCCACAGACCCCCATTGCCTGCCCAAGCTTCCTTTCCTCTAAAACCCATGACATTCACCTGGCCCTCTGGCCTAATATTTGGGTCCCTAATATCCTTTTCTTCTTCTTCCCTAAAAGATAAAACCAGGGTTGTCAGCCCAATATAAGCAGCTTTCTCCATCCCAAGACATAAATAGGTCAACCTTCTACTGTCTTACGATTTTTCTCCCTTCTCTATTCTGTCACACATCTCCCCATGTCTTTCTCAGACTTGAAGCCCCTAAGAGGTAGAGACCAAGACGTGATATTATTCTGCTTCAACTATACACAGGGATATAGTCAACTATGAACTTATTATTAAGAAAAACAACTAGCACTTACCAGTGTGTGCCTGGCAGAGTGCTAGTTACCTAATGTGCATTACTTCATTTAATCCTTACCACACTCTTATGAAGTAGCTACAGATCTCCATTTTACAGATAAGGAGATCATGACTTCAAGAAGTTAAGGACCTAACCTAAGGAACACCATGTAGCTAAAGGTAGAGGAAAAGAACTTGAACTTTGTTCTGCTGATTTCAATACCTGTGCTTTCTTTTCAAATGGGGATAATTCGACATTCCCTTAAGGTCTAGGACCATGTCTTATTTGTCTGTATTTTCCTGATGCTTGGCATCTGGTAAACAGTTGACACACAATAAGTGTTTGTTGAATGAGTGAATAAATGGACAAATGACATGTGTTTGCCACTAAGGATAGTGCGCTTGACCTCCCTACCACTATATGACTTCCTGCCCTGTCCTCCCTCAGCTTCTCGAGAGCAGAATCATGTCTGCATCCACCCTAACTGGTCTCCTCCAGGGCTGTCACGGGAATACTTCTTGTACTTCTCAGTGCTAAATCACAAACCTCCTTCAGGCTTAGGCAGTGATCAAGTTTGGAGGCAGAAACAGGGATTTATAACAGCTATTTTCTAGGCTTAGTGCAGATCAAGGCAGGGTGGCAGGAGGGTGGGGAGCACACAGGTCCTACAGCCTGATTTCCTTCGAGAACCCTCCGGTCTATTCCTTGGAACCCAGGGATGCCAGTCAGTTCAGGTGACCCCACTCGGTGGCTGGACCAACCTGAGACCTTCTGCCAGGAAGATGATTCTTCTCTCCAGCACTGCAGAGGCAAAGATCTGAAGAATCTGCTCAAAACTGAGACAGCGCAACAGAGAACTAAAATCCACGTGCTCTAGGTGGGAGTCAAGGGGCCGCGTCAGCGAAATGAACTGTGGGGAAACCAGAGAGAGGGGGGGAGTCACCACACTGAAAAAAATCACACAAACCCCCGAAAGCTGGGTCTCTACCAGCCTCCACCCTATCTTCCCCAAAGGAGTACATCTGACCGTGCCTCCCCACTGCTAAAAACCCACCCATGGTTTCCCTACGCTCTGAGGATGACACTGATGTAATCCCCTACGTGGCCCACAAGGCCCGCCTCTCTCACCACCTGCCTCACCTCGCTTCCCCGCATCAACGCCTTTCCATTCCTTGAGCATGTCACACTCTTTCTTGCCGGAGGTTCTTCCCTCCCTCCCCTGGGTTGCCTTTCACTCTTTTTCAAAAAAACTAACTTATTAGTTTTTCATTGAAGTATAGTTGGTTTACAATATTTTCTCTCTTCATTCTTATCCTCCTTTATGTCTCAGAGGCCTTCATTGGCCACCTAATGCAAGGTGTCAACCTGTGTTTCTCATCATTTTCCCATGTAGCATCCTGTT
The DNA here is from genome assembly GCF_951394435.1 of Stenella coeruleoalba. Taxonomy (NCBI): domain Eukaryota; kingdom Metazoa; phylum Chordata; class Mammalia; order Artiodactyla; family Delphinidae; genus Stenella; species Stenella coeruleoalba. Next base: position 97,317,221 of record NC_137169.1, read on the forward strand.
TTCTTTTCATCACAATCATACAATTTTTAATTATTTATTTGTGTGTTTACTTATTTAAGTCTTGCTTTTAGCTCCATGAAGTCAGGGACCACATTCATTTTATTTACCGCTTCGTAGCCAGAAAATAGTCTAACTTGGTGCATAGCTAGCCTGCCACACTTATTTTTTGAATAAGTGAACAAGCCTAGCCCCTCCCCTTATTCCGATCTGGGGAAGCAGAGGACACAGCAGATTATCCAGAGTACCAGGGGTCAGGACTGGAATTCTTAAAACAACGTTCTACTTGCTGCTTTGCTTAGTGTCTTAAAACAATAGCATCCCCACTGTGGCATGGGTGGGGACTCAGGGGTGGGGATGTGTGATAAGAAAAAGACAGGTGGAGGCCATAAGGTAGAGATATAGGACAGACACCGGAAGATAAGTGAGGTAATGGGGAAAAGTGGCAGTTTGGCGGCTGGGGGCAAAGGCCATTCTAGGACCAGGAGCCTCAGCTTACCTGATTTATTTATTATAAATAAAAGTCTTGGTGGCTTAAACAGTAAGTAGGTCCTTGTGAGCATCATGTTGGGAGGATCAGAACATTGGGGTTTGACTTTCAGCTCTGCCGCCAATAATTCGAGCCAAGCCCCAGTGCCTGCCTGGCTCAGTTTCTGGTGAATGGGAGCACTGTGACGAGAGGTGCCCCAGGAACACGCCCCCTGCAGTCAGGGAGGGTCTTGTCCATTTTGCTCACCCACCTCAGTGCCTGAGTCGGGGATGAAGCTCTTGAGGGTGACGGTCTTCCCAGGAGCAGGGAAGGCTGCCTCTCGGAGGCCCTGCATGAATGGGTAGATGACTGCCATGGAGATCTGATGCCTCTTTTCCACTTCATCCAGGATCTGTACGGAAGAGGACCACAGGAAACGTGACTCAAAGGGACGCTCCCAGGCTGGTAGCTGAGATCTCATGTGTGAGGCTGGTCCCGCCGATCCTTAACTGATTCTTTCCTCCCTGGCAGAAACCAGTCTGCTGTTTACCTCCTGCGCAAGACCTGCTTTTGCTCCTAGCCTTCTTCTTTTCATCTTCTCTCTACCGACCCGTATTCCTTCCTTCTCCTGACATCAGCACGAGCTACCTTCCCCAGGAAGTCATTCTAGAGTAAACTCGTCATCCCTGATGGTACCATGTTCATTTGTGCTAGATGGAGTGGGAGACTAGAAGCTGGGCCTCTTGGGTGCCACTCTGCCCTCCAACTTCCACCAGAGGCTCCCCAGGTCGAGGGATGGCCTTCATCCACAGAACCCTGCACAGATGAACCATCCACCCAAGCCAAGGCTGATGGAGTATATTACCTTCACCCTTCAAGGGGCCTGCCTGGGGCAGAGCACACTGATGCCCTTTTCTGGCCACTAAGACATGCCGCGTCCATTCGGAAGGACTCCTCTCTGATCCCAACTCAGGTGTACTAGCACTCAAATTAGCTCCAGCAGAAGTCCTGGAGACCTCAACTTCCCCCTCTACCCTGGAAGGAGTCAGAGGGAGTCCCCCAAGCCCCGCTGTATAATTGTCTTTCTATCTGTTTAGTATTCTGTCTTCTTCATGTATCATGTCATCTGAGCCTCACACCAACCCATGAGATAGGAAGGGGAGGGATCATTCCATGCATTTGACAGATGAGGAACTGGAACTCCCCACTCCTAACCTGGAGCTCTACCCGTGTCCCTCTCCAGCTGCATTCTTACCTGACTAGACGGGGAGCAGTGGGCTTTCTGCAGGGGAGACAGTCCTCTAGCTTCAGTTCCTACTTTTCCCTAAAGCCAAGTCCAGCCCAATCACCTGTCTGCCTGAATCTCCCCAGGGTGCCTCGCCTGACCCCGGCTGTGGGGGAGGAGCACAGGGGGCTCAGGCAGGGCAGGCAGCCAGGTGGACCTGGAGGCTCAACAGGCCCAGCAGGCCCTGAGGAATCCCGTTCCACCCCTACCTTGGAGAACAAGCCGAAGCAGCCAATGCAGCTGATGATGCAGTACACCCTGGGGAGGCGAGGACCACGGCCGGCGGGCTAGGGAGGGACGGACAGGCTCCTTCAGTGCTGCAGCCTCCCCAGGGCCTCTATGCAACTGGGGCTGATGGGGCACAGGGCTGGTGGCTGGGGCTGGGGGATCCATGGTGAATGGTGGGCTGGAGGGAGAGAGACCTGGCTGTGCAGAGGTCCCACTCATGGGAGAGGCAGCAGGGAGGCCAGAACGGCCACCGAAATCCAAAGAAAGTGGCCTTGAGGGGGCTGGTTGGCTCAAGGGCGAACACTGCCTGCATCGGCACCAACACTATCAGGGGTGAGCAAAGAGGGAGCAAGTGTGTTGTAGAGACGAGGAAACAGCTAGGCAGGAGAGCGCTATGAAAGTGACTTGACAGCCCAAGGACTGAGCTTCGTTGTCCAAATCCCAGGCCAGGCTGTGGGAGGCAGGGGCCAAGTCAATGAGGCCTGGATAGAGAGGGCGGGGAGCAGGTTAGAAGGAAGCTTCCCCCCGAGCTGGGGACAGTAGAGACCAAAGCATGGCAGCAAAGGTGCCCTGGGTGGGTGAGGAGGGGTGTGTGTCCCCATTCTTGTGAGGTGGCACAGGGCACTAACATGGCAGCAGGTACTGGGCTGTGCTCTCTCTACAACCACCTCTGCCAGGGAGCCTTGGCTTTTGCAGCTGAGGCTTGAGCAAACCCAGCTGTGGAGCAGAACAGGCTGCAGAGAGGAGGGGCCCGTTCTGAGCTCTACAAACCAAGAGGCGCCTGCAGTATCCAATCTTCCTGCTGCCATCCACGTTGGTCAGGACAAACGAGAAGGTCTCCCTGAGGAAGAGCAGACAAGACCTGGTTTACATTTGCTCACTGGGTTCTTTTTATTCCTTAAGATTTATTTATGATTTATTTATTTATTTTTGGCTGCATCGGGTCTTTGTTGCTGCGTGCAGCCTCTTCGTTGTGGCGAGAGGGCTTCTCTCTAGTTGTGGCATGTGGGTTTTCTCTCTCTAGCTGTGGCACGCAAGCTCCAGGGTGAGTGCTCTCCGTAGTTGTGGTGCGAAGGTTCCAGAGCACGTGGGCTCTAGTTCAGGCATGCGAGCTCAGTAGTTGTGTCTTGGGCTTAGCTGCCCTGCGACATGTGGGATCTTAGTTCCCTGGGATCGAACCCGTGTCCCCTTCATTGTGAGGCGGATTCTTTACCACTGGACCACCAGGGAAGTCCCTGCTCACTACATTCTAAAGCAGGAAGGCAGTCAGCATCAGAGCAGGGCTGAGGGGGGTGAGGAGGGTAAAGGGGAGCTGCTGATTAATCCTGAGAGTAACCGTAACATCAGTAATTTATTTAAAGTGCTTATTGGTGTCAAGCTCTAAATGTATCATCACATTTAGTTCTCAGAACAACCCTTTGAAGTAGGTTCAATCACTATGCCCACTTTACAAATAAAGGAACTGAGACTCTGGGGGAGTGTTTCTCATCCAAGGTCATTCAACTCATAAGTGCTAAAGGCAAAACTTGAGCTCAGGCAGTCAAATTCCAGGACTCACGGCAAAAGGCTCTGGCATACAAGGGACTCCTTAGAGGCCAAAGGACTTCTTCTAAGTCCATCTTCTGCCAGAGGCCGTCAAAACACAGTGACTAGCTCCTAGGACAAGTGAAAGAGCCTCGCCCTTCTGTTAGAAGGGACTGCTTAACCTGGTTACCCGAGCTCTCTTGCCTCGAGGTGTCCCAGGCAAGATGTTTAGAAATGAATCAACTCCAGCCCCTCCCCATCAGGAAGGAAGCTGGTGAGAAATCCAGTTGACGGGGGGTGCAGGAACCCCGTGGTTCGCCCTTCTCCTCCAATCCCAGATTCCCCCGTCCCAGGGCCGAGCGATTACCTGGGATACTCAGTGAGTGGGGCCCACTCATTCCCATCTGGGAAGCAAAACAAGGGGATGGCTCCGAGCAGCCGTTCCTCCTCCTCCTGTTGTCCCCGAAGCAAGTTCTCTCGCTACAAGGAATGGGAAAAGAGACAGGTGGGTGTGGAGGTAGGAGCAGGTGGAGAGGGCTTGGGGGCTGGCGGGCTACTCTGTGCCCATCACTGCATAGAGACTGCGTCCTGGGTCTGGCTGGAAGAACCCCAACGCTGAAACAGTCCCTCCCGGGCCAAGTCTACATGAACCTGAGTTGGACTTCAGTATCCTAAGGATCTACATAGTCAGGAAGGGGGCCAGGACCATGCTGAGTGCAGAAAGGCCCAGAGACCTCCTGGCTTCCTGGGAGGACCACATCAGAGAGATACCGCATCTGAGAAGAGAAGCGGCCAGCTCAGTAGCCTCACTGTCAGGGTTAATGAGAAAGATGCCCTAACCCCACCCCTTCACCCGCTGCGGGACCAGACAAGAAGGAGTCTGATGCTTGGGCTGTGGCCACCAGCTACGTGCCTGCCCCACCCTTTCCCTCCCACCCACCCCAGGGAGGGGATTCCTGCGAGGACCTCTGGCAGAAGGTAAGATTCTCTACAGAGAAGGGTGGCTGAGCATAGAATTTGGAAGAATTAGGAGGTCCCCCAAACAGCAGAAGAACTAGCCTAGTTTCCCAGCTAGGGAGCCTAGGTCAGTTCGTTACAGACCTAGATTCTGCGGGTGATAAGAGAAAACAGGGCTGGACCTGAAGGAAACAGGAGCAGTGAGCTCAGGGCAGCTCTAGACGAGCCCCCTGCAGGGTGGGGGGCTGGGGATGGGGAGACGGCACCCCCCCACACCCATCGCCTCTCAAACACCCGAACCCTCTGTCCCCCATTGCCCCTTCCTTCAATCCTTACCTTGGGGAACTGGTAGGTGATTGTGGGCTCATAATCATCCCCCGAAGGCTTTTTTTTGAGAGAAACCACGAGGAGGTATTCAAAGAAGTGCTGCCCTCCGGCAAAGTTGGGTAGACAGTGCTCCTGGGCCCTTTCTGGTTCCTTTACAACTTCCCCCAGATTATCCTGGGGAGGTCCTGAAACCAAGACACCAGGGCCCACTGGTATCTCATTGATCCAGGCCCCGAGTGGAGGATGTGAGGCTCCAGTATCTTTGGCACTTCTAGGCCGTCATACCGACACCGAGGTCCCTGGAGCCTGCCCAGCACCTCAGGTCCAGGCACGGGATCAGAGCCAACTGGGCAGTTTCCGTGCCTGCCTGGGAGATTTGGAACCACCGGGGGTGGGGGGGCAAGAGGAGGAAAGAAGTCACTGATTCGGAAGCCAAGGAAATATACTGGGGAGGTCACCTGGGAGGCCCGAGGCCCCAGGGTAGCAGAAACTCTGCCTAAGTGAAACAGTACACCCCGAGTTGACTTGGACTCAAGAAATCGGAACAGGCCAAGGGCCACGTGACTGTGACCACAGGGCATGACCGGCTCTAAAAACCAACAGGGGAAACCTCCTGGCCAGGTCACATGGGGAACCAGGGGAAGGATGAGATAGAAAAGAAGAAGAAAAAGAAGTATTTCAAAGAAGAAACAGCCCCATCGAAGAGGGTCACCCTGGAAAAAAGAAGTAGCTAATCCAGTCCAGACCTGCTCCGTGTCGAGGCAGCCAGTTGCGGAAGCGCCTGAGTATCCCGCCTACCACTTGTCTTTCCATCTTCTTGGGCCTGTAAGGCATGGAGTGCTTGCCTTTCCTCTAACAGACTGGCTACAGAAAACCTGAGAAGGCGGCTGCCGTTTCAGTCTCCAGCCACAACTCTATGAAGCCAAGCCACGTGCTGTCTTCCAAATAGGGGAGAGCAGTTTCCATCCTATGCACCCAATAGTTGAGCAAGGAGCCCGTGTGACAGGACCCAGAAAGGCAGCAGAACGTCTGCACTGACAGAGGCAGCATCCTGGCACTGCAGCTCAGACCTCAGCTCCTCCCAAGAGCCCCAGGGTGTGGTGAGAGAAAAGGTCATAGGCAAACACCTCCAGAGCCCAGCTGCTTCTGGGCTAAGGGCTTTTAATTCTGGGCTGAAGGTTGTGCAATGGGTTTATTTACAACCCCTTGACAGTGGAGAATGCCTTGCCAGTCCCAGGACAGGGATCTTATATCTCCATAACTGATTCCCGACCTTTCACTTCCTAACTCAGTCAATGGCAGCAGATAACCTCTGCATGGCCCCCTGCTGCTGCACTCTGGGACTTCCAGGACTTCAAGGCTGCAAGCAAGAGCACAGGACCAAAAACTCCTCACAGCAAGGTTGCCCCTGCCTCCCCTGATTAAAATCAATAGACTTGACCTCATTCATTATTTAAGTGGAGAAATTGTTCTAGCAAGAGGAATTCCTGGATATCAAAATGAACCTAATCCTCTCCTGGTGGTGAAATAAAGAGCAAAGTCCATCTCTGGGTTGGAGAGTTCCTGATATCTCAGCACAGTCTACAATGGTGCATCTTTCATCCCCTGCAATATGTCCTAAGGCAAACTTGTCTCACTGGGACCTGTTCCAGGGCTCCAGCAAAGAATCCCTCCTCCCAGATAGGAAGCACTGACTTAGGACAGTCTCCCTGGCCTACAGTAGGGGACTGGTTGCATCAGTAGCCTGAGGGGCACTCAGTGGAGTGGAAAGCGTCTGGGTGATCTCCACCCCACCCCCACTCCTGCTCAGTCTTTTTTCCTGGTTTGTCCAGGTCAACAGTTCTGCACAAGCTAAGAGCAGAGCAGCTGGGCCCTGGGGCTCCAGTGGTGCTGTGTCTGGAGGCTGGGGAAGAGAGACAGAATAGCAGTTAATCACCTGGGAATCTCACATAAACCCTTGAGTGTGTAAATGCACGTGGTAAGAGAGAAAGACTTTTGCCAGGAGGCTGCCCCTAAGAGGAGCTAGAAGGCAAAGGGGTTTGGTGCCAGTGTCTGCCACTCCTGCAAAGAATTAATAGACCCCTGGAAGAATGTGTGGTGCTGAAATAGGGGACACAGCTGCTTGCTCTTAATAGTTCCAGACCTGGCTTCTGTGGACTAGTAAAAGCCAGTACTCAGTGGCCCAGCCATGACTCCTGGGGAGATCAAGGATCACAGTAAATAAGAATGTTTCAATCACTGTAGGGACTTCCCTGGTGGTGCAGTGGTTAAGAATCCGTTTGCCAATGCAGGGGACATGGGTTCAAGCCCTGGTCTGGGAAGATCCCACATGCCACGGAGCAACTAAGCCCGTGCGCCACAACTACTGAAGCCCGTGCGCCTACAGCCCATGCTCAGCAACAAGAGAAGCCGCCGCAATGAGAAGCCTGTGCTCCGCAATGAAGAGTAGCCCCCACTCGCTTGCCTGGAGCTAGAGAAAGCCTGCATGCAGCAACAAAGACCCAGTGCAGCCAAAAACAAAAAGGGAACGTTACATTCACTGCAGTGGTGAGAACAGTGACCTGGAACACTCGGATCTGTCACCACACCTTATCCGCAACCTGCACAGACTGGCTGCACAATCCTCGCCACCAATCTGAGAAACAAGCATCATCTCCAGACACAGATGGGGAAACCGAGGCACAGAGTAATTCAGGGACTGTTTGGGGAATACAACAGAATCTGTCGGGGGTGGGAATGATGAGCGTTTCATGTTCACGCTCCTGCCTCCTGGGTGCAGTACACACCAAACATCCCACAAATGTGGATGCCTCCTGTTTGCAAAAGACCTTGAGAAGCAAAATCTTTTCCCTGGGCATTCCAGAACCTCAGGAAATGATTTCTTTCCCTAAATCCTTCGGGTTGCATTTTCAGCCCATTTCTTCCTGCTTTATCAGAAGAGCCAAGAGAACAGCAAAACTTACAATCGCAAACAAAAGAAGTTACTGGACTTTGGGGCTGAGGACCAAGAAATCCAGAAAAAAGTCTTCCCCCTTTCAAAGGGGGTTATCAACAGAAGGAAAACCTCCATCACACACACGTTTAATATGGGTCTTCTCATTTAATCCCCAGTGCCCTAGAAAGGAATTATTATCCTGAATTTTCAGTTTAGGAGGGAGACGCCCTTTCTAGGGAAGTCAGGAGTCTGGTTACACGTGTTCCTCCACCAGGAAGTGCCTCCCACAGCCCTCTGACAAAAGTCCCAGAACCAGCTGGAATATAGGTGAAGGGACTTTCTGGAACCTTGATCTGGAAAGCTGGCCCTTCCTCTTCTAGCTCAGCTGCTCTCGACCCAGGACCACCACCACTGCCAACCCTCCCATCAGGATGATTTACACCCATGCGTGTGTGTATACACACACACACACACACACACACACACACACACACACCCTCCTACCACACAGTTGCCTTGGGGCCAAAAGGGCAAAAGAGGGAGGGGGAAATTCCGGGAAAGGTAGAGGATAGTATGGAAGATGAAGAAGGCGCACTCTCCTGCCCGCTAGGTGCCAGACCTCAGGACAGGTAATACTGGCTGCACATCTTACAGTCCCTCATTGTCATCAGGTACAGTCATCAGCCCTGTTTTGGGAACAACTGGAATGTTTCCTCTGGGCTGCAGGGAGCAGATCCCTGCCATTCACACAGGCTTCTGAGGGTCGAGGGAGACCAGGAAAGACCAAGCCAGTGCTCTCCAGAGAAAAGAGGCCACCAGCCCCACCCTGCATCTGCTCCTGCCACGGCACACTCCCAGGCATCTGTCCCAACCCATGGTCTCTGACCTCTCCGCCTCAGTACAGGTGGAATGACCAGATAGATACTGGAAACCTGTGTTCAGGGAGAAGAGCAAGGGCTAGGGGTGGGGGACAGGGGTAATGGCAGAAGGAGCACTGATTCCCCCCTCCCAGGTCTCCCCAGCTCTGGGGCTTGGAGTAAGAGGGGGTCTCATTCAATCTTTTGACCACCAATGTTAGAAGGGGTAGACTGTCTTGGTATGACCCCTGCTTACTTTCCAATCGGTTCCCTTCTTCTCAGAAGGTGGGACCTCTGGACAAAGTATCTAAGGGTTGTGGCTGCTTAGCCATCGGGCTGGTCAGTGGTAAGCAGCAATAAATATGTGTTGAATGAATGAAAAAAAGAATGAATGAATTCCTAACTCCCTTCCAAAGCCCAGCGCCCCTGCTGAGAAGAAAGGAAGCGAATATTGACTGCTAATTTAATCCGTACAACCTTGTATGGCAGGAATCATTCTTCCTTCTGTAATGGGGGACCAAGGGATAAGGGAGGCTTGCCTTGCCGGGTTCGCACACTCTAAGGAAGCAGCTGAGCAGGCTCTATCCCAGCTCTGCTCGAGGCCACACTCTCCAGGGCTCCTCGCCGCCCCTAGGGGAGGGAGGGGGGTGACGTCGCAGGGGAAGGGCAGTGCTGTGGCCGGCGGCTGTGTGCGGGGCAAAGTCGCGGGCTCCCACGAGTGGAGTCCGGGGGCGGGGAGGCGGGGCAGCGCGGGGAGGCGGGCGGCCGGGGGCTGAGGCTGTGTCTCCCGGGCGGGCGCTGCGGCCCGGGAGCTGCAGGCACCCTGCGGTTGCCCCACAAACTTCCTGGCTGGTAGGACACGTGGCCCCGGGGCCCCACAACGGTTTCCTTTGGCTGGCGACCTCCCCTTTGCCCCTGCTGGCGTGGCTTCTCCTCTGACCTCCGACCCCTTCCCCACCAGCCCGTTTCCACCTCTACCTGCGCCCTTTCTCTCCAGCTCACCTGACCCCTGCCCAGCACCCCCGGAATGCCCCCTCAGACTGCTCCTCGATCGATCGCGACCCTCCGCACCGCCCTGCCTTGGCCCCTTGTCCCCGTCACCTCCTGTCCTGGCCCGCGGTCCCCCCGCTGTGCCCGCGCCCTCGTCCCGGCGCGCCCCGGCCCGGCACTAACCCCCACGGCCGCGCTTCAGTCTCAGGCTGGCTCGGAGGCGGCGGCCGAGCCCATCCATGGCCCCTGGAACACCCGGCGCCCGCTCCCAGGTCCGCGCCGGCCCCGCCCCCCCAATGCGCGACCTCGGCTGGCAGACACTTTCACTTTTCCGCGGGGGAGAGGCAGAGGGGGATGAGCCGGGACGCGACGGCACACCTTCCGGACTCCGGCCCAACCCCCGGCGCACCTGGGCGGGCCCGCTCTTCCCTGGGCGCCGGGCAGGGCTGCGTGGGGTGACAGAGGGCGCTCAACGCGCGTCCGGGAGGGGCGGTGCCACCTGGCTCCCACCCTCTGTGGGGCGTCCCGGGAAGTTTGACTTTCCGAGCCCCGCGGTCCGCAAATGTTCGGGGTCGCCACGAAGTCACCCTCCGCCTCCGCGGCAAGCGCGGGTTGTGCCCTCCCGGTGGGCATCCCTACACCTTCCAGGTGGCTCGGGGACTTATGCCAGAAGGAGACAGAGTTTTCAGAGTCGGCACAGCTTTCCAACCTCTCCACTTCGCCCCCTGCAACTGCGTTAGCCTCTGGCCATTTCCAGATCTCTTGCTATATTTGTCCTTCTCCTCCGTGGGGCCCGTGCCCCTGCGTTGCTCTTTTCCCTATTCCACTCCCCCGACGAAAGGACCTGGCCCTGTGAGCTCTTGAGGAGGGACTGGAGATGCAGTTGAGGGCCTTGATCCTGCCTTCCATCCAGCCGGCTCTTGGGCAGTTCAGCAAAATGAGAGTAATCCCTGCCCTGCCACCCTGCAAAGACATGGAAGTCAAGGATTAGAAAGCTCTTTGTAAACTCTTATGTGATACAAATGTAAGGGATGATGATAATAATGATGACAATAGTGATGATGACAGTTGCAGCTAGCCACACTCCCCTTCTTCTAATCCCAAATCCCCATAGAGCCATTCAGCTTTTCTTCTGCCCTTCTCACCTTCAATGGCTTCCTTACACTCCCACATTTCAAGCTTCCTTTGTCAGAAATGAAAATTTGCATTTGATAAGCCCCTCTTGCTCCTGGGGGATCCGCCCTGGCTCTCCTCTGCCTCCCAGGACCTGTAGGGTGGAAAGGATAGAGGAAGTGCAGAGTCCTGTCTGAAATTTCTCCATTCAGAGGTTTTAGCCTCTGTTTCAGATGTGGGTGGCAGAGGGAAGAAGACACTGTGGCAGAAATATGTCTAGGATCTATAGAAATGACCCCCGGACCTACACCCCCTTCCTCTCCCCTGCATGGCCTCCAGGTGACTCTTGTGTCACAGACTATGGGTGAGCAACAGTGAGGAATCTAGCCCTGGTATTAAACTGTCTCGTCTTAGCCCAGAGGTTCTAAAAGTTGCCTCTACTCTGGGCCTATGCAATTTTGTACTTAATTACACAGTCTGTTTCTGTTCCCTATTCTCTGTGAATTTCCACACACGAGGACACATCTCTTTCTCAAGTACCTTCTCTTGGCTCTGCATTCATGTCTTCTGCATCTCCGTGTAAGTATAGTAGTTGTTCATGATAAACTTGTCCCACTGGTTGAACATAATTGTGCCTTAATTTTCCCAACCTATTTTATGGCGGCCTTAACCAATCTACTTCCTTCCTGTAAAAACAGATGAAGAAATATGTGTATAGGTACAGCAAAAAGATATGTACAAGACTGTTCATGTTGAATCTTATCTGAAATAGCCTCAAACTGTAATAACCTCAAATGTCCATAAACAATGACATGGAAGAGTTGCAGCATATTCTTACAATGGAGTACTATACAGCAGTAGGAATGAATACACCATGACCGCATGCAATAGCATGGCTACACCATACAAATATAATGTTGAGCAAGACAGTCAGACACAAAAGACGACATAATGTAAGTTTCCATTTATGTAAAGTTAAAAACAAGCAAAACTAATATATGGAATGAGAAGTCAGGATGATGCTACGTTAGGGAGGAGGGAGGAAGTAGTGATTGGGAGAACACCATAGGGCTTCTGGGGTGCTAATAGTGTCCTATTTCTTTTTTTTTTTTTTTCTTTAATTAACATCAAGCCATTTACTTTCATTTATCTGTCACTTTTTTTTAAAGGATTTCATGATGATGTATGTTTCCTAAAGTTTAGGTGTGAATCAAAATGAGCCTTTGTGTTTAAAAATATATACAATACATCTTTTAGATGGCTTATTGTCCACCTTTGATTATGAACTATTACAATGAAAATGAAAAATTGGGCAACGTTGGTACAAGCTGTGGCTTTCGCATGCCTTACCTTGCTTCTTTTTATCCCTGTCTTCTCTTCATTTATTTGATGTTTTCTGCCTCACCACGACCATTTCAGTTGGTGATACTGTGATAGTGAAGTTATTTGCCAGTTGGAAATATAAACCTTGCTCCCGTCACGATTTGTTTCACTGCCGAAGGGCTTAATAATTTTTCTCCACCCAACTTTTTCTGTCTGTGGCAACCAAGGTAGTGTTATGAGAAATTCTCTCGTGAATAAAGCTTAACTTCTGAATCTGGGGGCAAGGAGTAGAGTCCTGTTCAGTCAAGTTACTGATTTCTCTAGTTTATCTTTTTTGGTAACTAGAGCCCTCAGAACAAAATGGTAGCCAACAGACATTTCCCAGAGAAGAGGAAGTCAAAAAGGAGTTCTCCACGATGTAGTAAGGACTCTTAGGAATTCATAGGACTTTTATAATCAGTATTGTCTCTCCTCTCTCACCATGACCCTTTTATATAAGGACAATATTGGGCCATCAATGTCCTATTTCTTAACCTGGTGGCAGATACATAGGTGTGGTCATTCTTTGCACTGTATGCTTACATGTACTTCTTTCTATGTATGTGAAACTAAATAGTTTTTTTTAAAAAAAGTATCCATTAGGACATTAGGATGACATAAATGGAGGCATAAGCTAGTTGAGAATGAATTGAGAAATTATTGGGATGTAAGTAAGCAAGTATAAATCTACATTTTTGAGAAGTGTGGATAACAATAGGAAAAATTGGTCCATAGTTAGAGGGAGATTTGGTTTTAAAGTGGTGGGTTAAGATGGGAAAGATGAGAGCATATTTATGGGCGTAGGGGCAGGAACCAGCGGGGAGGAGATGAAGAGTACAAGAGAGTGGCAGGTTGAACAAGATCTGAGAGCGGGGAGAAGGTAGAAGTTGGAGGCTTTGGCAGAAGACTGGCTTTAAATGGGAAAAGGAGCTTTATTTGTGGGAAATGGGTATAGATGTTGATTAATTTGTAGATGAAGAAGTGGGAAGTTAAAAGGATAAAATAAGAGGCCTCAGTTTCTACTAGAAGAAAAGTTTTTTCCTCCTTTTCTTCTTGTAGCTGTGTTACTGAGTCCAAGCTCGCTCTGCTCGCCACACGACAGGCCAATAAATCAGAGACGAGGTGTTGAGGCAGGGAATACGACTTTATTCGGAAAGCCGGCAGACCAAGAAGGTGGCAGACTAATGTCTCAAAGTAACTGTCTTATCTGGCTTTGGATTCCAGTTTCTTTCATAGCACAGAGATGGGGAGGAGATAAGGAAGTAAGTAAAAAGGCCATAAGATTTGCAAATGTCCCCCGGAATGGCCAACCTCGGGAAGGGGATGTGTTCATTTCTTCTTTCTTGCAGCCATCCACAGGTGGACAGGGTCAGGATGTTTCCCTGAACAAAGGCACTCTGGTTTAACATTCAGGCAGAGGGGCAGGGTTCCCCAAGGCAGGCCATTATGTATAGACAGTATCCTTTTAGTGAACAAAAGCAACGGGAAGCAAAGGTTAAAGTAAAAGAAACAGATCCAACATGTAGTCAGATTTGGCGCTTCCTCCCTCTCTATCCCTCTGCCTGTTCTCCCAGAGTCTGACTGTGGAGTGGGAGAAGATGAGCCAGCCTTCTTTTCTTGAAGGTCTTGAAAGGAAGCCCACAGGTAAGTTTTATTCAGGGAGGCAGCATGGCACAACAGAATGACCTTGGGTGCATGGACTTAGCCCCAGGATGATGCTTACTTGCCCAGCAGCCTTGGGTTAGGCATTTCCTATACCTTACTCTCCTAAAATAAATAAATCACTTTCAGGGTGCATGTGAAAACTAGAAAGAATAGATTTGTAATCCAAATGTCCAAACTTCACATATCTCTTTAATGCTCAAAACACTGTAGTCTCAAATCATCTCTTTTAATTGCAGAAGTACTGTCTATTACCAGGCTTCTCTTTCCGGGGATTTCTGGGCAACCTTTAAGAAGTGTTTACACATTCCACAAACCAATTCTGGTAGTTGCTTGTCATCAGAGTCCATAGTAGGGATCCAAGCTATTACTTCCTCCTTCCTCAGTTATGCGTTTGTCTCCCCTGTGCCATTTTGCCCAATTTGGACATTGGCCCTATCTCCAACTCAGGACGGTGATAGCTGAGGTCAGGAAATAAGATTTGTTAGGATTTTGCTGACGGCTTTGATAAGAAAGGATATTACAAAACAGAGAACTTAAAAATGAAGTATCGCTGCTCTTGGGGTCCACAGAGGGGTCCTGTCCTGGCATTTCTCTGCCTGCCCTTAGGGCTGCCCCCATGTTGCAGGGACCAGCAGACTTGACCTCAGTGGAAATGCCCTTGAGTCTAGGCTTGTCTCTGCATTCACATATTCCAGAATGATCTACGGTGTCAAGGTTTATTACATTTGCGGGGAGCCCTGCCCCTGAACGCGATCCTGTCCTTTGGCACAAAGCATCAGAACAACAACAACAAACTCCACAAAACACCTCCAAAGAATGGGTCCTTCAGTACAGAATAACACTGTCCATAGTCCTGTACAGTTCTTCTTCACAGCTTGAGGTGCACAGAAGCTCAACTATCTGTCCTTCAAGCCACCTTGGAGTCTTGGTTTCTAATCTCCTGTGAGCAACAACTTGAACAGGAACCCACGCCTCTGCTAGGAATAATCAACAATAGCCAGGATTAGCAAAGGACCTCTGAGTACTAGGAACAAAGACTACCTTTTTTTTTTTTTTAATATTTATTTGGCTGTGCCGGGTCTTAGTTGTGGCATGTGCCTCCTTTAGTTGCAGCTTGCATGCGGGATCTAGTTCCCTGACCAGGGATTGAACCAGGCCCCCTGCCTTGGGACCGCACAGTCTTAACCACTGGACCACCAGGGAAGTCCCACAAAGACTACCTTTTACATTCCCACAAAGAGATCCTGGAGCCAAAGTTCTCAAACCTCTCTCCTGGACAAGGGTCTCTGCTCTATATTTGGATAGTTTTGACCAAACCTTGACGCCCCTCCTCCCCATTTAAATTAGATCCTCCTGTTGCAACCTCAGATCACACTCTTTCCTTTGTTTTCTTAAAAACACTTAATGATTTATAGTTAAACATGGATTTCTGAAATTAGTTGTTCAGCTATTCTCTGCCTTTCCAGAGTCACCCCAGGGGGCATGGATCGTGTCTCTTTGGCTCATCCCTGTGTCCCCAGTGCCTAGCACAGTGCTGGGCACACATTAGATAATCAGTAAACACTTCTCCATTGAATAAATAAGTGAATGACTAAGGGGGTAGTCTACCCTTAGCGTCCACCTCTAAGGAGACAGAAAATTACTTGAAACATTTTTGGTCTTCCAAGTTCTATCAGGACTAACACTTAGATTGCTTAACGCTCATTCTGACTCTTTCTTTGCTGGATGAGTCTTTGATCAGACGTGTATCAGATCAGTGGGATCTGATCATGGCGGTCCCAGTCTCCTTTCTTGAGAATGATTTGTAGTGGGCAGGTGACTCAGCTCTGGCCCAGTAAAAGGTAAGGAGGTGTCTGTCCTAGTCAAGGGGAAATCTGCTGGGGACTTCTGGTATAGGTTTCTCTAGAAGGGATGGTATTTTCTGCCTCTCGACATCACTGAGTTTGGATATGATGACAGGAACTGCCGAGACGGAGCCAGCACATGCAGCAGAACAGGGCAGACCAGCTCTCAGAGTAAGGGGACCAGAGCCAGCTACAGCCGGGCTGGCAGGAGCCTGGAGCTGCCTCAGCTCTGCACTTCTTGTTACCCAAGGTATCAACTCTTCCTACGGATTAAGGTGGTGAGCTTTCTAAGTACATTTTACATGGCGTCCGACCCAATACACACACAGGTAATATACAAAAAACACAAGCTTCACAAAACAATTCCACTCCTACTATATGCAATGTATTTCTGCTTTTTTTTCTTCCATTCTATTATTGCATTAAAAAATATGTTTTTTGAAGGCACCCTAAAATGATTTCATCACCCCAAATGTGTGTAACCTGCAGTTCAAAACACTTTGGAGTTTTCTGGTGCTTTTAACTGCAGACTCTGGGGCCAGACTACCTGGGTTGGTATCCCAACTCTGCCAATTACTAGCTTTGTTACATTGGACAAGTTTCTTAACCTCTCTGTGATTCGATTTTCTCATATTTGATGGGGATAAGACTGACCTACCTCATAGGGTTGCTTTAAGGATGCATAAATGAGTTAATACCCCCAAAGCACATGGTAAGGGAAGGCATTGGGAGGTCTGAAGAGAAGACTGACATGATCTCACAAAGATGAATAAGCTACAGTCCCTGTCCTCACGGAGTTTACATTCTTGTGGGAAAGATATAACGTAGAGGTGCTGAGATTAAGAGAAATACAGAACAGTCCAGAAACATGAAGGAGAAGCATGCATTCTAGCTGTGGAATCGAATCTAATCTCCAGGACGTAGGACTGGGAGATAAAATGAGTTGTGAAAATTCTACTTACTTAAAAAAAAATAGGGCTTCCCTGGTGGCGCAGTGGTTGAGAGTCCGCCTGCCAATGCAGGGGACCTGGGTTCGTGCCCCGGTCCGGGAAGATCCCACGTGCCATGGAGTGGCTGGGCCCGTGAGCCAGGGTCACTGAGCCTGCGCGTCCGGAGCCTGTGCTCTGCAACGGGAGAGGCCACAACAGTGAGAGGCCCACGTACCTCAAAAAAAAAAAAAAAAAAAAAAAGACTAATTTTTAGAGCAATTTTACGTTTATAGAAAAATTGAATGGAAAGTATGGACAATTCCTACATATATCCTTCACTTCCACCCTCACACACAGTTTTCCCTATTATCAATATGTAGTACATTCGTTACAGTCGATGAGCCAATATCGATACACTATTATTAACTAAATTCCATAGTTTATATTAGGGTTCACTCTAGGTCTTGTAAATTCTGTGGATTTTGACAAAGGTATAATGACAAGTCTCCACTGTTACAGTATCATATGGAGTAGTTTCACTGCCCTAAAATCCCCTGTGTTCCCACCTATTCATGCCTCCTTCCTTCCCTGGAATCCCTGGCAACCACTGGTCCTTTTACTGTCTCCATAGTTTTGCCTTTTTCCAAAATGTTATAGAATTGGAATCGTACAGCAAGTAGCATTTTCAGATTGGCTTCTTTCACTTAACAATATCTACTTACATTTTAAAAACCTCTCTGAATACAGAATACATTCAGAAGAAAAAGAACGAAGAGTAAGAATTTGAAAGTATCTTTCATCACTATTCAGGGTTCTGAGCAACCAATAGGCATAACCAATGTCCTCGACAAGCATCTGCTTAATAAATATTTGTTGAATAACTATGCATAAGTTCCCAGTGCTATGACTGCAACAGTAGTACATGGTTAGTACATATCTGTTGAGGGGAACTACAGTCCTAACACCTTTGATTTTAACTTAGGAGCTTCCCGGTTCTCCTTGGCCATTCACTTAATAGGAACAGACAGTTCTCATGGTTTGAGCTCTTTATATGTTCCAGGAACGATGCTAAGCATTTTACAAATATTATTTCAAATCAGCATTACTAATAATCCTTTGAGCTACGTGTTACTATCTCTGCTTTATAGATGAAGAAACAGGTTCAGAGATGCAAGGTCACACAGCAAGGTAAAATGAACCTTTCATTCACACTCAGATGAGAACGTTATCTCCAGGTTCTTAAGCCACTGCCAATGAGTCCACCAGCAGTTGCTGTGGAGTCTTCTATGGAGCTGACAAGTGGTCTGGCCCTCAAAGCCTTCCCTGATGTCCTCAGACAGATATCCTGTGTGAATACAGTCAGGTCAGTCTGCTCAGTGCTCCTAAACTGCCCTACCTTCCACACTGAGGAATTCCCCAAAGTCTATGTGGGTTTCATTGTTGTTGTTGTTGCTTTTTCTTTTTTGGGACAGAGGCTCATCATTATCGGTGTCACAGCTACTAAAAGTCCTCAGAGATGCGAATGATCCCCTAGAGATAAGGCAGACAGTTCTAGTGAAATGCTAGGAAAATAAGCCCACCATTCACCATTGTATGGGGAAAGAAGGGGCCCTGAAGATCATGTATGGCTTTGTAATTCATTGAGGAATTTCTGCATTTAGAAATTCTGCATTTAGAAATTTTAAATGCATTTAGAAATTTTAAATGACTGAGTTCTCTGCATTTAGAAATTTTAGAAATGCAATTTAGAAATTCTAAATGCAGTTTAGAAATTCTGCATTTAGAAATTTTAAATGACTGAGTTCTCCAACGCTTCAAACTTCTGGCAGGGAAGACATATTAATCCAACAAGCAAATCTTCTAAACATGTAAATGAGTCTTGCAAATCGAACATATCGACCTGCTAAATGTGGCAAGCAGACAGAAGATAACCAAAGCCTCACCGTGAAGATAAGTCACTTTACCTGAATGAACACAATTTACCAAAAGTACTGATCCCACTGTCATCTATTTATTGCCTCCTTGCTTATCTGTACATTTTCCCAGAACTACATTTTTTTCTCAGCCAACTAAGGGAAACTTAGAAACCCTCAGTCCCATGACTACAGTAACTGACATTTCAGAATCAGAGTTTGGTCTGAGACTCTGGATAACTAAACAAGGCTTACACAGTAATTCTAAGATCATGCTAGATGAGCCATAAATAGGCTGAACTCTTCTTAAGTCTTTTCAATCCTATACATTTTCTTACAATATAGTGCATCTTCTAACACCTTTTTGATATTTTGAACAGTAACCTTTTATAACACTTTTGCTGAGATATCTTCCATGTGAATTTTGATTGACTAATTTGAACTTCTTTTCTCCTTGTCTAGTTTTCAATGAAATGCCTTTATTGCCTGCAGTGAAATCTCTTTGTTCCATACCTTCTTTGTTTCTCTACATCTCATTTGTCTCATTAACCATATTCTGGGCATTTATTGACAGAAAGAAACTAGACTTGTAAAATGTCCAGTTAGAAGGAACCGGATCAGGGGCATTCCTATGCCCCAGGCTGGCCCTGTCAAGGGCTGCTACCTCTGCGGGCACAGTCTCAGCAATAGGAAAATCCCTGCCTTGAGAACTTAGAGTCTGCCAGTCCATGGCCTCCCGGGCCATGTGTGTGCGCGCATGCGTGCGTGTGTGTGTGTGTGTGTGTGTGTGTGTGTGTGTGTAGCCTTGTCATCATACAGCTATTTAGTGGCTGTCTAAGGACAGGCTCTGTCCAAGCCCTTATCTTCAGCCCAGTGAAGGGATCTGATGGATAACTGTCTTCATTTCTCCCCCCTTTTTCCCTTAATGAGCAAATACCACAGAAAGCAGTGAGCACTCCGCACAGCCCTAGAACACAGAGATCAGTAAATACTTGTTCATTGACTGATTAATGACACTGACCCCCAGCTGTCCACATTCACCCTAACAACAGAGCCTAAGAATATATGAGCCCCACACCCCCATGGGTCTCTTCCTCTCCCCTTACGCCTGCCCAGTTCAGAAAGGAGCTGTGCTGAACAGCCTTGAACATGGCCATCCTGTAGTGGAAGCTAAGGAAATGATGAAAGGTTTTGAAAGACAAGTATGTGAAGAAAGGGGGAAGGTCACAGAGGGCAGGGACCTGGAGGGAAGAGAGAAAGGTGGCTGGGTAGAGAGGCCGCGGGCAGGACTGTCATCCCCCTAAAAACCAAGGCTGCCCACTTGGGTCTCAGAGACTGCTCTCCTTTCCTTCCCTTTGGCTCCTGCAGAAAATATTATTTTGTCTTATGTCTCGGTCATATTTAACTAGATGGATGCATATAGGTGCATGTATGTACACATGCATATACTCACATAGTTGCCCACATGTCTATTTAGCTATACATACCAAATTGACACCTGTTCCCAAACTGGACTCTGCTGAATACAACCACTCAAACTCAGTGCCCTCAGGGAGCTTGCACTCTTGGGATGACACATCAACTCAAGGATAAGGGCCCACCTCCCCTTGGGTGGATGCCTATATCAGACTTCTCTAAGAGCTGAAATAAACCACAGCCTACTTCATCATTTCTCCACTTCTCTCCTCACTTTACATCTCACTCCAACATTTCTTCATGCAGCTGTCATTTCCTGAGTGTCTCCTGTGTCCCAGGCACACTTCTGGGTGCTGTGGATTGAACCACACAAACTTGAACCTGGTTCCAAGGAGGTACCCCCTCAGCACTCAGAGGAGTTTCCACAACCAATGCAAATTGCTGGCTTCTTGTGAGGACCAAGGGAGATTGTAGTTATGAAAATGCTTCGAGTAATTGGAATACCCGAGCTAATATTTTTGCCATATACTTCAGCGGTATGTATAACAGAGCTCACTAGTGTTCTTGAAGCTGAGAGGAAGCAGAAGGGAACAGTACTCAGCACCTTCATGGACCACACGAAGGGTGTGAGGTCTGAGCAGCAGTCAGGTTGTGAGTACGTGAGAACCCAGGAGCATCCGGGTCCCATAGTGAATGGGGCTGTGCTTTTTCTTTCTTTTTTTTCCTTTTTGTAATATACAAAGGAAACTAAATGCAAATTGGTACTTATTTTATAGGGGCCCAGATACCAGTCCCCTGCTTATCAGGAAATGGAAAGTATCGGTTGCCCTAGCAACAGAGTCCTGGTGGCAAGAGACCTGGGGGCAGGAGGAGGGGCTATGGTTGTTTACCAGCTTGCTCTGGGGAAGGAGGTGGAACCCTCACCCACTGCACTAACCAGAGGAAACTGTCTGTTCCCCAAGGTCATTATGGGCTTCCTGCCAGAGCACCTGAAATTTCAAGTCACGAATGAGGTGGGCCTTCACCTCAAAGTCTTTCCATAGATGGAGATGGAAGTGTGGGTTTGTGAATGACCAACCAACCGCCTCCCAGCTCAAACTTGAACTCCTTCGTGCTGACTGGGGGAAACTGCAGGTAGAAGGAGCACCAGGCTTTTGAATTCTGCGTTTCAATCCTGGCTCTGCCATTTGAAAGCTGTGTGGGGAGAGGGTATAAAGTCCATTGGCTACGTGCAGGCTCAGCGGCCATGGCTCACAGGCCCAGCCGCTCCGCGGCATGTGGGGTCCTCCCGCACTGGGGCATGAACCCGTGTCCCCTGCATTGGCAGGCCGACTCTCAACCACTGCGCCACCAGGGAAGCCCCTCCCATCCATTTTAATTTTTCCCCTTTCCTTCCCAGTTCTCAGGATCCCTTTATCTCTCCTCTTGTGCAGCCAGTCAGAACTCAAAATTCTTCTTACTTTATTGTGCAAAGCAATTTTGTTTACTTTGTTTCATTTTGTGCTCTCTGAACCAGATCCTGAGACCTAATTTTTCAGAATTGAGTGACTATGTAAGTGTTATGCTAACAACAACAATAAAGTTCTTCTCCAAAAGGAATTCTGTCTCCAGCTTTAATATAACATTGATTTTTTTTTTTCCCTCATGGCTACTCTGGTGGTTCTTCACTCTATACTTCCCTACATCCCTTGCTCCTCAAGATAACCTAAAATGAATGAGAGAGCCAAACTGGCATGCCATCTCTACAGACTTTTCCCTGCAGATAATGTATGACTTTGTAATTCCTTGAAGATCCTTAGATATTTCTACATTTAGAAATCTAAAATGACTGATTTCAGGCTTCCCTGGTGGCGCAGTGGTTAAGAATCCACCTGCCAATGCAGGGACACGGGTTCGAGCCCTGGTCCAGGAAAATACACATGCCGCGGAGCAGCTAAGCTTGGGCGCCACAACTTCTGAGTCTGCGCTCTAGAGCCCGTGAGCCACAACTACTGAGTCTATGTGCCACAGTTACTGAAGCCCGCGTGCCTAGAGCCCGTGCTCCACAACAAGAGAAGCCACCGCAATGAGAAGCCCACGCACCACAACAAAGACCCAATGCAGCCAAAAATAAATAAATAAATAAATAAATAAAATAAAATGACTGATTTCTCCAGTGCTTCAAACTTCTGGCAGGAAAGACATATTAATCCAAGTCCCCAGGGGTGGAATACTCCTCACAGGCCATTTTTCAAATAATCTGAAACCAAACATGCCCACCCTTCTCCCCTCCATCTTCCTCCTGTGTCTTTCTTTCAATCAGCTTGTTAATGAAGTCTTCCAAAATCAGTCTGCCATCTTGCCAACATCATAGCAATACATATTTATTATATACATCTGCCAAACACTGGCGGGGGCTGGGGTGAAGGGGTGGTTTTGTAACAAAATTGCAAAAAGCAATCTATGATAGAAATTGTCCATCACCAACTTAACATTCTTCCTGCATCATGCCCCTTCTACTCTGCCAATAGAACCTCAATGTGTTTAGCTACCAGTAGAAATCTTTTGACTTTAGGGAGAGAAGATCCCTTACTCTGGCCATAAGGAATGAATTGCAATTTGCCTGGACCACACATAGTAATCTCATTCTCCTAAGGTTGTCTACATGAACCAATGAGATATGAGGGGAAGTTTGCTGGATGGGGTTTCCAAGAAGGTTTTTGCTTTCTTGGGTAAAAAGGGACAAACTCAACTGGCAGGGTCCCTTTTGTCCCTTTGTCATTGCTTCTTTCCTGGAATACTGACATCGTGCCTGGAAGTACAGCAGCCATCTTGGGACCATGAGGCACAGGAAAAAGGACAAAGATGCAATCTTTTATGTATGGTTTAAGAGAAAGATAGCAAGACCCTGGGATACTAATGGTAACCTTGAGTAGGTGACCATCCCTGGTCTAATCACTTATGTGAAACAAGCCTCCATTTGTTTATGTCCTTAGGTTTTCTGTCATATGTATCTAAATGCAGTCCTAACTGATATATACTTCTTGCTCTCAAGAAACATTTAATGGCTCTTGAGAGCCATTAATGTATATGCATCTTGACATCAATCTTGATTCCAAATTCAGTGCATGGAACAAAATCCCATCTGCCCTACTATCAAAATATATCCCAGATTTCAACCACTTCCCATTGCCCCTGCTGCTACCTGGTTTAAGCCACCATCCTCTCTCAGAATAATGTAGTATTTCCTTGACAGAACACCTGTGTCTGCTCTTTTGCCTCTTCAGTCTATTCTCAACACAGCAGCCAAAGTGATTCCATAAAATGTAAGTCAGACGGTATCACTCCTCTCATCAAAACCCTCCAATGGTGTCCATGTTACTCAGCTTAGAAGCTAAACTCCTTAGAATGACCTACAGGGCACCTGCATGATTTCACTCCTGGTTTTAGATAGTTTCTGTTACGCCACCTTCAAGTTCACTGTTATTTTCTTCTTCAGGATCTAATCTACTTTTATGTCCATCCAGTGAATTTATCATTTTGTATTGATAAATTGTATACAAAAAATATTGTATTTTTCAGCTCTTGAGGTTCCATTTTTTTTTTTACAGTTTCTATCTCTCTCTTCATTACATCGACTGAAATAAAAACACACAATATGAGAGATGTGAGTTTCAGTCTTATTTGGGGACTTACTGAAGACTATAACCCTGGAGACAGTGTCTCAGATGGCTCTGAGGAGCTGCTTGAAAGAGGTAGGGGGGAGGCCAGCATGTATGTGATTTTGCAGGAGGGGTACATGCAATCAAGCACACATCTTGGCAGAAGGTTGCTACTAGTCAAGAGGAACAGCTATGATTAGTGCTTGTTTAAGTATGGAAAGATGCAAGAATCCAAATTCATAAAATTTCCTCCTGAAAGTGTCTGACTCTCTGAAGGCCTGTTCTGCCCATTTTCCCAGAGCACAGTGTGCCTTGTTCCTGATCTCTGCCCTAAACTCCTTTCAGGGTGTGTTGAAGGTCCGTGACTACAGTGGCTAATGACTCAATCATCGTGGAGCCGGATGGTGAGTAAAATTCTTTAGTTGTCATTATATTTATGTTTCCCTTTAAGTCCTTGAATAGACTTATTATAGCTGCTTTAAGGCCTTTGCGTGTCAATCTCCATTTTCTAGGTTTGTTTTTTTTTTTTTTTTTTTTTTTTTGCAGTACGCAGGCCTCTCACTGCTGTGGCCTCTCCTGCTGCGGGGCACAGGCTCGGGACGCGCAGGCTCAGTGGCCATGGCTCACGGGCCCAGCCACTCCGCGGCATGTGGGATCTTCCCGGACCGGGGCACGAACCCGCGTCCCCTGCATCGGCAGGCGGACTCTCAACCACTGCGCCACCAGGGAAGCCCCTCTAGGTTTGTTTTTATTTACACATTTTCATCCTGGTTATTAGTCATCCTTCCTGTATTTTGGCATAGGTAGTCATTTTTTATTGGATGCTGAGCACTGTAACTGTTATGTCATTGAATCTGTAGACTTTGTTGGCAGGCAGTCAATTTACTGGCAGTTTGGCTTGAGTGTTTTGCAGCTTGTGTTCAGGCTTTGCTAGGGATGGTCTCGAGTGGCTGTTTAGCTGTCAGCTCTCTAGTGGCATTTTTTTCCTTGGTGATGGGTCTTCACCCATTCTTCTGGAGTTTCACCCTTTGTACGTACAGCTTGGCATTCAGCAAAGATTCAGGGGAAACACACAGATTTCTGAAGCTCTTTTTCTGTATTGCTCCCTTGTCTCTGGGATGCTATTGCACAATTTCCATACATCCCAGCCTCTTCCAACTCCAGTCTTTGTCCTCTCAGCTCAGTGAGACCACCATGCTCTTCATAGGCCCCCCTTCCTTGTGCTACGATCTGGAAATGGTCCCAAGGCAGAAATCTGGGGGAGCAGTAGAGTTCACCTCATTTGCTTTCCTTCTGTCTGGGTTCACAGTCCTGCACTGCACATTGCCTACTGCCTGCAAATAATGGTTTCACATATTTAAACTAGTTCTCTAGTTTATGGCACGAGGGTTACTCAGTCATAACTGGAAGTGGTCACAAACCCTTACTAAACGTGTAGTGCATTTCAGGCTCTGTGCTAGTTACTAGGATACGAAGTTGAGTGCAAGTACATTGGCACGTGGTAGAGGAAATGAAACTCAGAGCGGGGAGATAATTTGCCTAAGACAAAGCTGTCGGTTGGTACCAGGAGGAGTGTCCAGGCGTTTTACATTCTCAGGCTGTTCTTTATGCACAAGCCATATCATTTTTCCCTCAGCTTAGCTCCTCTGAGCACTTTCTCCCCCTCAGTCCCTGTCTTCTAACATTTGGAATACTGACTCCTTCAACCAGCTCCTCTCCAACACCTCCCCAACCCCTCTTTCAGACTAGCTGGGAAAGTTTTCTCAGGCCCACATGTAACAGACCATTTAGAAGGATTGAGACCCCTGCCATCACGAGCCAGTGGGTTGAGCTTTGTGATTCTCTCCACTTGGACATCTGCTTCAGATTTTCCCCAAAGTCCCTTCACGCCAACATGCAACAAGATGAGCCCATGTCGAGGAAATTGTGCCCCAAATAGCAACACCTAAGCAAATGGGATCCATCAAAAACTAAGCAGAGTAATAAACGTCTGCCTCTGTGCATCAGGCCCCAAGGGGCTGAAGGTCACAAATAAAAGGCCTCTATTCTCCAGGAGCATTCATTCAAGGGACTGGCGTTGGCAGACACCTCCTGCTGCTGGTTTTTCAGGGTCTGCCTCAGATACAGATGTCCCCCTTTCCCAAGATCATGCCCGTGGCCCACATCTGGGGACAAAATTGGGTGGGAGGATAAAGATCCAGGTGTTTTCGTCTGAAGCAGGACGACTCAGATGGACACCACTTGTTCTAGAGCTCCTGGCCAGGTTGGCCGAAGCTTTGTCAAGGCTGCGTCATGACTCAGCTTCTCCCTCTGCCCAGTCCTGCCCCGTCTCCCTTCCTTTCACAGGCGATGATTCCTGATAAACGACTTCTGCCCAAGCTCTGACTCCACATCTGTACCCAGACTACCTACACTGTGACGTAGGAAGCCACCACTGGGCTTTGGCAGCTACATAGAGTCCAGGTTCCCTGCAGCCTCAAGGTCAGGCAGTGGGTGATGACCCCCCAGGAAGGTCACCCTGATGCACAGGTTCTGGCCCCTCACAACTCTCCACCTCCCTTCTTTACCAGTGGGACAGAAAATTGACATGAACACCCAGAATATATCGGGAAATAACAATAGATATTTACTGAGTGTACATTCGGATCCAGGCAGTATACTCAATGCTTCCCATGTGTGGTCACATTTAATCCCCACAGGCAATCCCACACGGGAGGTCATCTTATTGTCCCTATTCGGTAAAGGACTTTCCTCTTCCCTGGCCTGTGTCTGCAAAACGTTGGGGCAGGTCCATGGGCAGGTGATGTATGATTATCTCAGGCCCCCTCCAGGAATCTGGCCCCAACTTCTAGGGCATGAGACCCTTACAACAGCTTCCTTTCATGTCTGGCTGGTGCTTACGTCCTTCTTTTCCTCGTTCCTCCCCCAACTTTCAATTCTTCAGATCTGGCAGCTCCCCGTACGGGGCCCACTGACAAATCAGAGGCACTTTCAGAGCTCCACCCCCACCCTCAAAACTAGGAAGGCGAGAAGCACGCAGCCCACATCCTGTATTTGAGCCCAATTCCCACAAGTGGTTCAACCTAGGCAAGTCTTTATGCAACAGCTTTCAGCTTCCCTCCAGCTTAGCAAACACCCACTTGGGGTCCCAAGAGGTCACTCATTCACTCATCCGTTTATCAATGATGCACTACCAGTGGTGAACCTACTGTGGACAGGGGCCGGCTGGAAGGACACAGATGAATGACCTGTTCGTTTATTCTTACACTTGTTTATTTCATAATGACTTACTTTATTTATTTATTTATTTTTGGCTGTGTTGGGTCTTCATTTCTGTGCAAGGGCTTTCTCTAGTTGCGGCGAGCGGGGACCACTCTTCATCGCAGTGCGCGGGCCTCTCACTGTCACGGCCTCTCTTGTTGCGGAGCACAGTCTTCAGACATGCAGGCTCAGTAGTTGTGGCTCACGTGCCCAGTTGCTCCGCGGCATGTGGTATCCTCCCAGACCAGGGCTTGAACCTGTGTCCCCTGCATTGACAGGCAGACTGTCAACCACTGAGCCACCAGGGAAGCCCTGAGGTCCTATTCTGTTTGAAGCACAAGTCCTAGAAATATGTGGGGTGAGAGCGGGGAAGCAAGAAACAGTCTTTATTTATTTATTATCGAAGCAGAGTTGATTTACAATGTTGTGTTACTTTCTGCTGTACAGCAAAGTGATTCAGTTATACATACATATACATTCATTTTTATATCCTTTTCCATTATGGTTTATCACAGGCTATTGAATATAGTTCCCTGTGCTATACAGTAGGACCTTGTTGTTTATCCATTCTATATATACTAGTTTGTATCTGCTAACCCCAAACTCCCACTCCATCCCTAACTCCCCCTCACCCTTGGCAACCACAGGTCTGTTCTCTATGTCTGGGAGTCTCTTTCTGTAACAAATAGTCTTGACCTTACACTCCACTTAGTGGAAGGGAGAAGGGCTAGAGTCCATGATTAAACTACTTTACCATAGTCCCGTCTCACACACAAAGTCCAGAAGAATGGGCAAGACATTTTTAGTTCAAGTTTAACAGCAAAAGGCGTTCTCAGAGAGGTGGGTAGTTCTTTTGGGGAGCTGAGTCTTTCTATTTAGATCCTCTGGGTGTGTCACAGGCCAGTTCCTCTCACCAAGGAGCAAATACCTCTGTCTGAACCTGCTCTCTCCCCTCCCCCTCATGGACACTTGGCCTCATTTAGCCTCCCTCCCAGCGTCCTGCCCCGTAGTTGGGCCTCTCTCAGCACACATCCCATGTGTCTCCAGGCTGAAGTGATGAAAGAGCCTGTCTCTTCCTCTGACTTGAGGCACATTAACAAAAGCCCCTTCTGTTATACCAAGTGTAGGCCTGAACTAGGTCCCAGAAAGCAAGGTGGGAGGTGCCAAGCCTCAGGAATGTGTGCAAGTTGGGACAAACAAGAAAAACCCATTTTGCCATATTTAGAACACAGCATTTCTTTATCCTTTTTCTGCATTTTTCCCTTCTAACTTCCCTGGCATTCTGCCTCTGCTTCGTCCATTTTTTCAGTCCATACCTATTTCCACAGGGAGCTGGGTCACGGACTCATTCCTATATCCCTATTCCTATCCCCATTCACCCTCCCAGCTTTTGGGAGACATCCTCTATCCCAGCAAGAGACTGAGGGTTTGGGGGACACAGCACCTTCTCAGGCCACAAGCCCAGGTATTGAGCCACTCACCAACCACCACCAGAGGGCGCTACTGCCCCTTGCCTCCTGCTGCCAAGGCACTCTCCAGAACTCTACCTGGACCAGTGACAGTGCCTCACTTTCTTCACTGGCTAATAAAAAGCCACATTTGTTGTTTTTTTTTTTCAATAAAAACATATGTATTGCCCATTCCACTTATTTTCCAATTCTTTTTTTTTTAACATCTTTATTGGAGTATAATTGCTTTACAATGTTGTGTTAGTTTCTGCTGTATAACAAAGTGAATCAGCTATACATATACATATATCCCCATATCTCCTCCCTCTTGCGTCTCCCTGCCACCCTCCCTATCCCACCCCTCTAGGTGGTCACAAAGCGCCGAGCTGATCATCCTGTGCTATGTGGCTGCTCCCACTAGCTATCTATTTTACATTTGGTAGTGTATATACGTCCATGCCACTCTCTCACTTTGTCTCAGCTTACCCTTCCCACTCCCCGTGTCCCCAAGTCCATTCTCTACGTCTGCATCTTTATTCCTGTCCTGCCCCTGGGTTCTTCATAACCTTTTTTTTTTATTTTTGGATTCCATATATATGTGTTAGCATACGGTATTTGTTTTTCTCTTTCTGACTTACTTCACTCTGTAGGACAGACTCTAGGTCCATCCACCTCACTACAAATAACTCAATTTTGTTTCTTTTTACGGCTGAGTAAAATTCTGTTTTATATATGTGCCACATCTTCTTTATCCATTCATCTGTCGATGGACACTTAGGTTGATTCCATGTCCTGGCTATCGTAAATAGTGCTGCAGTGAATATTGTGGTACATGACTATTCTTGAATTATGGTTTTCTCAGGGTATATGCCCAGTAGTGAGATTGCTGGGTCGTATGGTAGTTCTACTTTTAGTTTTTTAAGGAACCTCCATACTGTTCTCCATAGTGGCTGCATCCATTTACATTCCCACCAACAGTACAAGAGGGTTCCCTTTTCTCCACACCCTCTCTAGCATTTATTGATTGTAGGTTTTTTGATGATGGCCATTCTGATCAGTGTGAGGTGATACTTCATTGTAGTTTTGATTTGTATTTCTCTAATGATTAGTGATGTTGAGCATCCTTTCATGTGTTTGTGGGCAATCTGTATATCTTCTTTGGAGAAATGTCTATTTAGGTCTTCTGCCCATTTTTGGACTGGGTTGTTTGTTTTTTGGGTATTGAGCTGCATGAGCTACTTGTAAATTTTGGAGATTAATCTTTTGTCAGTTACTTCATTTGCAAATACTTTCTCCCATTCTGAGGGTTGTTTTTTCATCTTGTTTATGGTTTCCTTTGCTGTGCAAAAGCTTTTAGGTTTCATTAGGTCCCATTTGTTTATTTTTGGTTTTATTTCCATTTCTCTAGGAGGTGGGTAAGAAAGGATGTTGCTGTGATTTATGTCATAGAGTGTTCTGCCTATGTTTTCCTCTAAGAGTTTTATAGTGTCTGGCCTTACATTTAGGTCTTTAATCCATTTTGAGTTTATTTTTGTGTATGCTGTTAGCAAGTGTTCTAACTTCATTCTTTTACATGCAGCTGTCCAGTTTTCCCAGCACCACTTATTGAAGAGGTTGTCTTTTCTCCATTGTATATTCTTGCCTACTTTATCAAAAATAAGGTGACCATATGTGCATGGGTTTATCTCTGGGATTTCTATCCTGTTCCATGAATCTATATTTCTGTTTTTGTGCCAGTACCATACTGTCTTGATTACTGTAGCTTTGTAGTATAGTCTGAAGTCTGGGAGCCTGATTCCTCCAGCTCCATTTTTCTTTCTCAAGATTGCTTTGGCTATTTAGGGTATTTTGTGTTTCCATGCAAATTGTGGAATTTTTTGTTCTATTTCTGTGAAAAATGCTATTGGTAGTTTGATACATCCTTCATTTTTATTTCCTCCTGTGGCAGAACTGAGTTCTGAATTTCCTCCTTAAGCAAATCCCTGAAAAGCATATTTCTGACCAACCTTAGGTTAATAAGTATAGTTTTTTCCACCTTTAGGGATTCAGGTCTTCCCTGGGGTTTGAAACAGAACTAGATCTTCCCTTCCTAGGTCCCTGTTAATCAAGCTGACCCAGAGTTGGCATTGAAATCTGGCCTTATAACCAAAATGGACTTCCTCACACTCCCCCCATCTGGTGATTCTCAGTTTCTACGATGCTCATAAAGTCTCTCAGTTACTCTTGTTCCTACCTGGAGACTTGCTTGAGATTTGGCTGCAGTGCATGTTTCTGACTCTTCTCTGCACCCTAGCAAAGTCAATGTCCTCTTTCTAATCCTGTCTGAAAGCTTGTTTTCTGAAGGAAGCCAGCCCGGTTCCTCCCAGCGCACTGCAGCCATTCTCTAGCCACAGTTCTCCATTCCATTTGCACTGCTGTTCTATGTGTATTTTATTCCCTATTCCTTCATCCTGCGTCTGACACAGGTCTCACCTACGTCCCCTTTCCTGGGTTAGATTCAGAAGCTATAAATAAAGATCGACAGATCAGACTTCAAAAAAATATTTTTAACTGCACAAAGAAAATATAAACAAAATATAAAGTGAAGAAAATGGGAAAAATATAAAATAAATATGAGAGAGAAAAGATTAATGTATACATAATAGAGAGGAAACTCCTAAAAAGCAATACCAAAAAGAAGGATAATCCAGTAGGAATGGGCAGGCAATAGTATCGGCCAATAAACAAATAACATAATTGCTCAATGTTTAATTTTAATATAAATTAAAAATAAGGCATCATTGTTTAATATAAAGGATATAAAAGACTGATAATAACTATTATTTGTTAGAATGGGGGTGATGGGCCCACTCCACATATTGTTGGAGGGAGTATAAACTGAGGAACATTTTGAAGACTAATATAGAAGTAGTAAATGTATTTTTTGGGGTACAAACTCATGTCATTGCAGTATTTACTGTAATTGTGAAATATGGAAACTAAAACATCCATCAGTGGGTAATTGTAGCTGTTGAAAAAGGCATATAAATTGATATATCTTCATTGGTGACACATAAGGATGTTTTACCACAAATTGTTGAGTGCACATATGTGCATGTGTGTGTGTGTGTGTGTGTGTGTGGAGAGAGAGAAAGAGGAGAGTTAAGAATGATATACCCTATAGCCACTATGGAGAACAGTATGGAGATTTCTTACAAAACTAAAAATAAAACTACCATATGACCCAGCAATCCCACTCCTAGGCATATACCTGGTGAAAACAATAATTTGAAGAGATACATGCACCTCAAGGTTCATTGCAGCACTATTTACAATAACCAGGACATGGAAGCAACCTAAATGCCCATTGAGGGATGAATGGATAAAGAAGATGTGGTACATATATACAATGGAATATTACTCTGCCGTAAAAAGAATGAAATAATGCATTTGCAGCTACATGTATGGACCTAGGCATTGTCAAACTGAGTGAAGTAAGTTAGACGAAGATAAATATCATATGATATTGCTTATATGTGGAGTCTAAAAAAAATGGAACAAATGAACTTATTTACGAAACAGAAATAGAGTCATAGATGTAGGAAACAAACTTATGGTTACCAAGGGGGAAAGGAGAGGGAGGGATAAATTGGGAGATTGGGATTGACATATACACACTACTATATATAAAACAGATAACTAATAAGAACCTATTGTATAGCACAGGGAACTCTACTCAATACTCTGTAATAACCTATATGGGAAAAGAATCTAAAAAAAGAGTAGATACTTGTATATGTATAACTGATTCACTTTGCTGCACAACAGAAACTAACACAACATTGTAAATGAACTATTCTCTAATAAAAATTAATTTAAAAAAGAATGATATATACTAAATTGTTACAGTGTTTTCTTTAGAGAATGACTAAGTACTTTCATTTTCTGCTTTATATACTTTCTTATATACTTTCATATTCTTTAGGGTTTTGGTGCAGGGTACATTTGCTACAATTATAATTTTTTTTTTCAAATTTTCAGTTTTGGGTACAAAGGAACAATTCATTTATGCATTTGTCTCCACCACTAAAGACATAAGTTATTGGAAAGCTGGAACCATATCATATTAATATTTATAAAGTAGATGACATAAACATTCCATTAATCTATTTTGAATTGGTTTTCTTTTATACAGTTTAAAAGCTGATGTTCTGTTTAGGATGTACAGCATTCCCCCCTTACCCACGGGGTATAAGTTCCAAGACCACCAGAATGACAAAAACAGTGGATAGCACTGAACCCTATATATACTATGTTTGTTTGTTTTTTTCCTATACAGATATACCTATTGTAAAGTTTAGTTTATAAGTTAGGCACAGTAAGATAATATCCTAATCACCAGCATCATTACTCTTGCACTTTGGGACTCTTATTAAGTAAAATAAGGGTTACTTGAACACAAGCCCTGAAATACCAGGACAGTTGATCTGATATCCAAGAAGGGTACTAAGTGACTAAATGGGTGGAAGCGGATACAACACAGATATGCTGAACAAAGTAATGATTCACACACCAGGTGGGCTGGAGAGGGACGGCCTAAGATTTTATCATGATACTCAGAACAGCTCTCAATTTTAAACTTATGAGTTGTTTATTTCTGGAATTTTCCATTTAATATTTTCAGACACTGGTTGACCACAGGTAACTGAAACCATGGAAAATGAAACCAGGGAAAACAAAACCATGGATGAGAAGGGACTACTGTACTTCATTTCCCATAATATTATACTTAGCTGTATAGTTGACCCTTAAATAACTTGGGGGTCAGGGATGCCAGCCCTCTGCACAGTAAAAAATCTACATAAAACCTTACAATTGGCCCTCTGTATCCATCGTTTTACATCCGAAGATTCAACCACAGATTGCGTAGCACTGTAGTATGTATTTATTGAAAAAAATCCGCATATAAGTGGACCCATACAGTTCAAACCTGTGTTGTTCAAGGGTCAACTGTATTTACAAATCTGTCTTCATAAGTACAAGTTCCTTGAGGCAGATCACATGCATCCCCTATAGGCCTCTAGAAGTTCATTGCAAAGTGTCGACTTTGCATAAAGTTTGCTGAACTTGTTGGATGGTGAGTGACTGCAAAACTTACTCGCTGCTCAGGCCTCAACCCTTCCACTCATATTCTCCTTCTCTTCCACAGTGGAGCTTTGAGTTTAGAACATACTGATGTCTCTTGTGAGAGTATGAATCTAGTAAGGAATGTCTCTAATTTAGGCTTTGAGTCAAAATAGACAATGGAGCAGAAGACCCTGCTTGGGACAGAATCCACAACTTGGACCTGGAAGGAGACTTGTTTAAGCAGAAGGTTTGCACACAAATGTCATGACCTTGATAATGAAAACCAAAATATGTTTGCTCTTTTAGTCTTGGGGGCAAATTTATTATTTTCCAGAATTAAAATAAAGGGAGAAAAAAGATACATCTCTTCTACCAACATAATAAAGCATAATAGTAGGAAAGAAGAGATGAATCCTGAATTACTTTCTTTAGGATACTGTCCATGAGCCTGGCCATCTGATTAAAATACTGAGATGAACATGTGCAAAGACATGCAAGCCAGTGTGCAATTCACAGGTATACTCACAGAATGCTAGGGTTACCTTTTCTAGCAAGGCAGGAAATACTCACCATAGGATGGGAAGACCTCAGTTCAAACTGAATAAATTATTAGTCAAATAAACTAGATTAGGTGATGTGATCTTGTGGAAATATCAAAGATACCAAATTAGGGGCTTCCCTGGTGGCGCAGTGGTTGAGAGTCCACCTGCCGATGCAGGGGACACGGGTTCGTGCCCCGGTCTGGGAAGATCCCACATGCTGCGGAGCAGCTAGGTCCATGAGCCATGGCTGCTGAGCCTGCGCGTCCGGAGCCTGTGCTCCGCAATGGGAGAGGCC
Organism: Stenella coeruleoalba; assembly: GCF_951394435.1. Classification (NCBI taxonomy): domain Eukaryota; kingdom Metazoa; phylum Chordata; class Mammalia; order Artiodactyla; family Delphinidae; genus Stenella; species Stenella coeruleoalba. Next base: position 97,351,325 of record NC_137169.1, read on the forward strand.
ACAACAGTGAGAGGCCCGCGTACAGCAAAAAAAAAAAGATACCAAATTGAAATTAAGAGGTTGGGGGGGGCTTCCCTGGTGGCGCAGTGGTTAAGAGTCCGCCTGCCGATGCAGGGGACACGGTTCGTGCCCCGGTCTGGGAAGATCCCACATGCCGCCGATTGGCTGGGCCCGTGAGCCATGGCCGCTGAGCCTGCGCGTCCGGAGCCTGTGCTCCGCAACGGGAGAGGCCACAATAGTGAGAGGCCCGCGTACCGCAAAAAAAAAAAAAAGAGGTTGGGGGTTTGATTTCAGGTTCTGTCTTTAACTAGGTGTAGGATCTTGGACCTGTAATTAAACATTTCTGGGCCATGATTTTCTCTTCTCTAAAATGAGGAAATTAAAATTGATAAGTAGTTTTCAAAATTTTTGTTGTTGTTTTGAAAATTCCAGAACACTTTCTTCAAATGTAAGTTTAGAGAAGCTCCATGTATACAAACATAAAAATGAAACTACTCTAATTGAAGCTGGTATGGGTGCCTGGAACCATTTGTTCCCACAAGGCTGCCTTTGGTTGGAACCCAGGGAACTCCAGACTCCACGAAGCTCAGTGTAAAAGTTGCTGGACAGGATAATCCTTGGAATCACTTTCATTTCTGACTGGCTACAACTCAAGGACCCTAATAAAATTAATTGCTAAAATTCAGACATTATGTTGAGCATAGATTTTAGCCTGGGAAACGTGGAGGCACCAACAACCAGTGATGACATGGTTAGTTATTTTTCACACCTCGGTTGCCCTGTGTCAGAAAATCTTCTATAAGTACTAGAAAATTTCTATAAGAAATTTTCTATAAGTCAAATCTAGTTTATTGGACTAATTATAAGCAACTGAAAAGGTCCTAATAGATCTTTTTCTACTGAAACTATTGAGACCTAATTCTGATTTTTATAGCAAGTCCCCTACTTTACCAAGTTCTAACTAAGCAAATGTGATTATCTTAGAATAAACTCAAATTTATCTTTTCCCAGGCTACCTATCTCTGACTGTAGCTAGTTCAGCACTCGTCCAATGACAACTACTTGGGAACCATTGATCTACCCTAGTTTCAAAATTATGAAGCTCTGTATTCACCCAAAAAACAAGCACACTCGTTTTCTATATAAATCCTCAGATCTCCATACTGCTTTCTCCTAAACAAATAGATGAACAAATAAACAAAAATGCTTTCCAAAGCCTCGTTTTAATTTGCAAGGAGAATGAACTCTTTTGTATGCATAATGTTAATATTACACACAATAATAATATTTTTCTCTGCTGTGTTTTGTAAACCTCACTGAAGAAACCAGAAGAAAGCTAAAGCTTTCCACACCATTTTCTTGACCCCCTCTCAGTGGGCTGAGCTGAGTGATTTTCATATTGACTCAGGTTCTGTAGGCTTCTGGAGCCATGGAGAATCAGAGTAGGTAGGAATGAACTCCTGACAGATCAAGTGCCATGGTAAATGTTAATAAATATGACTGAGTCAGCAAAATGGTGGAATAGAAGGTTTCAGCCCTCATCCCCCCACAGAAACATGGATGTGACAATCATTCGTGGATGAAAATACCTGCATAAGGGCTCCAGAATCCAGGTGAGAGATTACAGAACCCGGGTAGAACACAGAAATGAAAAAAAGACACATTGAAGAGGGTAGGGGGGACAGCTTTATTTCACCTGTGCCACCTCTCTCCCAAGCCTACACAGCACCAAGGGCGATGCCTCACCTCACACTTAAGATGGCTTTTATTACAAAACCCAGAAGATAACAAATGTTGATGAAGATGTGCTTGTACAGTGTTGGTGGGAATACAAATTGATGCAGCCACTATGGAAAACAGTATGGAGTTTCCTCAAAAACTTAAAAATAGAACTGCCACATGATCCAACAATTCCACTTCTAGATACATATCCAAAGGAAATGAAGTCAAGATCTGAAGATCCTGAACTTACATATTCATTGGAATATTATTCACAATAGCCGAGACAAGGAAGTGACATTCATCAACAGATAAATAGGTAAAGAAATGTGGTCTATACATACAATGAAATATTATTCAGCCTTAACAAAAGGGAAACCTCACCATTTGTGACAACATGGATGAACCTGGAGGACATTACGCTAAGTTAAGTAAGTCAGACACAGAAGAACAAATTCTGCGTGATACCACTTATAAAATGAATCTAAAATAGTCAAACTCATAGAAACAGAGACTGGAATGGTAGTTGCCAGAGACTGAGGGGAGGGGGGGAAAAAGAAGGTATTAGTCAAGTGTACAAAGTTTTCATTACACAGATGAGTATGTCCTAGATACTTATTGTACAGTATATATAGTTAAGAATATCGTAGACTTAATTTGTTATGAGAATAAATCTTATGTTAAGTGTTCTTATCACAATATAATAATAATAATAGGGCTGGAGGAAACTTTTGGAGATGATGGATAGGTTTAAGGCATTGATTGTGGTGATGATTTCATGGGTGTATACTTATCTCCAAACTCATCAAGTTGTATATATTAATTATGCACAGCTTTTTATATGTAAAAATGAAATAAAATACAACAGAAAAACATGACCAAGCCCAAGTTCTTCTCTAATTCACAGATACATTTTTAAAAGTGTTATCTTGTTCCAGGGCACATCCAAGCACTTTAAAAAGTGACAATTATTGCGTTTTCTTCCTGATCACAAAAGTGCTGCGTGATCATTAAGGAAAACATGGAAATTACAAGGCCTCTGGATTCTTTGATTGCACCAAAGGGAAAGCCAAGCATCCTTCTCCATCCTGTCCCGTTATCAGGATCCAAGTCATATCCTTCTCCATCCTGACCCCCTCTCTTCATCCAGGGATGGCTTCAAGAACTCATTCAACCTATTGGTCAATTAGTATCTTAAAGGTCAACTCAATATTAACTCCTCCAAAATTAAAACTATTGCTTTTGGTGTACACCTTTCCCCTCTATAACATGGCATGATGAATGTTAGCTTTAATATTCTATGATTTGGTAACCATAAAAAATGACTCTAATTCACATTTTGTTTTATTTTACTATCTTGGGGCTATATTTCACATCTAACTCATCTGAGAGGGTCCCTTTAGATGTGGACCCATGCAAAAGAAAACGTTCTCAAGAAATGCATGTGGCATAATATAATGTTATATATTTGACAAAGCAGAAACCAAAGTGCATATGAGATGTGCTACAATGTTAAACTGCACAGATTCATCAATGAACAGAATATAGGGGCAGAGAATAAAGAAACTTACCTAGTAAATTTGCTACCTGAAAGTGGCATTTCAAAGCAGTTAAGAAAAGATGAATTTTTAATAAATAATATTAAAACATGTAGCTAACTATTTGGGAAAAAACTCCATCCACAGGCATTAAAGAAAAAATTAACTCCGTATAGGTCAAAGATCAAAATGTAAAAAATAAATGACAAAGTGTTAGAAGAAAACATAAGTAATTTTTAAAAAATATAATCTTGGGTTTAAAAGGCCCATTTGCTTAAGCAAGATACCAAAGCCAGCACTCATAAAAAAAAAAAAAGATTGATTTTAACTACATATAAATTAAAAACATTGTGGGCAAAAGCACCACAAACAAAATTAAAACCAAAAAAATCTAAGAAAATATATTTGCAACATATTTGACAAAGCTCTAACACACTTTATATATAAAGTCAGGGCTAATTTATTTATGGTATAGAGTTCTTTCAAATGAAAAGGAAAATCCAATAGAAAAGTAGACAAAAAAAATGTAGGCAGTGCTCTGACAACGAAATGCAAATGATTCATAAATGTAAACAATAACACTCATTTAAAAGAGTGCAAATTAAAACAATGAGGTAACATCTGTCACCTATGAAATTGGCAGAGATAACAAAGTTGAAAGACGTGCAAAGTCTTCGGAAGGCAGTTTTACAATAACTCTCAAAATTTAAAAATTCAAATACCCTTTGACCTATCAATTCTACTGCTAGGGATTTCTCCTAGAGATAGACTCCTACACATATAAAGAATAGATATTTTCATGGATGTTCATTTTAGCTTTGTTTTAAATAACAAAAGTATCTAGAGATAAGCTAAATATTTATCAATAGGAAGTGATTAAGTAAATGAAGGTATAGCCATACAGTGGAATGCAATGAAGCCAGTAAAAAGACTGAGTTAGACAGAGACTGATTTGGAAGGATATCTAGGTATATTAAGTGGGAAAAATGTAAAGAAAATGAATATTTTATGCTCCTATTTAGACATAAAACTAGATTTCTTAAAAGGTGAACAAGTATGGCTGGTACAGTGAAGTAGCAGGACGTACCGGTTAGAATCATCAAAGCAACTTTACTTTTGGCTCTGGTCCGTTTAAGTGTGCTGCTCAGTGGAGATGGTTCTACCCTCTTCCTGGATTTTTCTTCTGACTTGCAGGTAATAAAAGTTCTACAGTCAATATAAGTTACAAACACAATTCAGTTTACTAACCAGTCCCAGGTGATCACGAAGACTCCAAACTTGACTGAATGTTAAATCGGATCCTCTTCCCCAGCTCAGCCTGCTATGGGATGCTGCTTGAAACCACCTTCCTTTTCTCTTTTCTTGCTTTACTCTTCTGCCCCCTGATTTTCCATCTTGCTATTTTGATTTCTGAACCAGCTTTAGTCAAAGCCAGGGGAGGGAGAAGAGTGGCAAGAGGAATAGGATAGTTGTCACTTAACTGGTGTGGGCTTAAGAGGGCATCATGCCTCCAGGGCCTGGCAGATGTTTCAAGCTGACGTTTTTCCCTCCTGAGAGAATTTGTGCATTTTCCTCCAGCCACTGGTTCCCGTCTGTCCCTGCTTTTCAAGTATGTCCCTCCAAACAGCAGACTTTCTCTGTTGGGGTCGTATTGCTCTTCCTTGGGCAGAATTTAAGATGGATCCAGGCCAGTTTTCTTTTCTGCGTGTGGCCCACATCTGATATATGAGAAACAGCAGGCTCAAGGCCGGAGAGAAGTATCCTGGGACTAACACAGAGCAAGAGAACAGAGTCAGGAAAAGTGAGAGACAGAGACACACCCACAGAGAAAGCCAGGAGACTGGAGAGGTAGTCAGGGAGCAGATCGTGTAGGGCCTTGAGAGTCTGTCTGCACCTTAGAATCTGGGGTACAATTCAATTCTAATTAATGGAGGATCTTCAATAAATATTTGTTGAGGTTTTTGTTTTTCTTGTTTCACTCAGTTCTTGTACTTAAGAACTACACAGTCAAGTTGGGGAGATAGACATGTACACCAGTGCACTACAGTACAGTGTGGAGACATGAGAAGAAATACAATGTTCTGTGAGCAGAGGAGCCAGCTACCCTGGGCTCAGGGAGAAGCAAAAAAGGTTCCATAGAGAAGGCGTCATTGGATGTTATCAGGTAAAGAAGAGCTGTAGGGTAGGACCACCTGGGATGGTAGCACTGTCTGATTAGATGATCAAGAATATGCAGGCCACAAGTGATGTGAATATGGAGGGAGGTGAGGGAAAGAAGAAGGAGACAGATCCTGGATGGTGGAGAAAGGGGATTTGGGATCCAGAAAGCAGTATGAAGAGGCAACCCAAAGTACCATCTCCTTCCCTTCTCAGGGACCAGATCCCTTCAGGGTGAGACTGGAGGAAAAGGACCTCTCAGTGGTTGTCTCCACTGCAGCTTTTTTTTTGACACTTGGCATTGCACAAATCTGGGTCTCATTGCCAGGAAGTTTCACAAGGCAGATTTGCCAAGGGAAGTCCCCGGAATCTCCTGGACTTCTTCCTGCTTCCTTCCCATAAGAGAGGCTGTTGAAACCTCTAGGGCATAAAAGGCCCAGAGGCATCCCAGGGAAGCTGACCAGGGATATGGGAGAAATCACCATGGACCAGAATTCTGTCTCGCTGGGCAGGTGAGCTCTGGGCTGATAATTCAGCAGGAAGATAATGAGGAGAGAAGGGGTAACATAGGTAACATAGACCTATGGAAGAAGCGGTCGTCTTCTCCTCCTGGGACACCAGTCTCTCTGTTCACCTCCTTATCAAAACCTATCGAGTCAAGGCAACTGCCCTAGGGGACCATCTGATCTTTCCTAGATGGGCAAGGGAGCAGCCGTGGCCAGAGCTCTTCAGACCATCAGGAGTGTTTTCAGTCTGCATTTTCACAGAGCCGCCTCTTATCCAGATTGTGATATACGAGCACTGTCTTGGGAGTCCCATGTTTCATGGGCTCTGCTTTCTGCACATGTTAAAACTTTAGGGAGCCTCACCACTTCTTGTCTTCAGAATGATCTGTTGGGGTAAATGTTTTCTAAAATCCCCCTTTCAACTCTAAAGTTCTGATCCAAAAATCTGGCTTTCATGGTGGCTGGGAATTTGGATGAAGGTGAAGATGACACTAAATAAATAGGGCTATGGGTGAAGAAGGGAAGTTTGCCGGGCCGAGATGGATTATGTCTTAAGGAGGAAAAGGAGCCATTTCATTGTGTCTTTCCCTCTTTCTTCCTGCCTATGGTCTCAAGGCACGCCTGCCCACTTGGAAATGGCAAGAGCATTTTAAGTTCCCTGTTGAAGGTCTCCGCTCTGAGCCCTGGGGGGAGCAGCCCACAGGAAGCTGGCAGTTTGAAGAAGGGCCTGGAGGCTGACTTAACAGCAGATGTGGCAACCAGAATTCTCCTACCCACTTAGCAGGTGCGTGGAGGGCCTGTTCCCTAAGAGTCATGTGAATCAGGAGAACAGAACCCTTGAATCCAGTTTCCCAGCCCCAAAGTCTGTGGAGAAGGCACAAGCTCCAACAGCTGTCATCCAAAGTTTTATCTCATTTTTAACTGCCCTTTTCTCCATTTTCAGACCCCCCAAATGTCCTAGTGGGGGTAAGTCTAGACAATGTCCCCAGGGTGGGGGTCATAGTTCAAGGAGTCTTGCCTTTTGGGTGAGGTTTCCAGCATCAGGGTCCTGCCCTTTCCTTCCCTTTAGGAGGGTGAATTAAGGATAGAATGATCTCATCAGTCCTCCCAGGGGAGGTGTCCTATGGAGAAGAGGCTGGACATGACCTCAGTCATGAAGGCTTAGCGCACTTCCAGAGGCAGCTCACACTCCTCAATTCACCTTGCCTTGTTTTAATTCACCCAGGAGAGTTCTGGTTCAAGCTGGTGCCCCAGGGGAATTATTAATAATGCTCCTTTTCACCCTCCAAACTGTCCCATTGGATGATAAACTATTTGGTCACCTTAACTATATTCAATTCCAGACAAGGCTCCCTGAGTACAGGGACAGCATCAACCTCATTTTAGCTTTCCCAATATCCAGGACAACACTTGGCACAGAGCAGGTGGTTCAATTAATTTCTATTGGATAAATGAAAGAGCAAATGAATTCCCAGCCTGGAAAATGTTTCTCTGTAGGGCTGCAGACTCCACAAGGCACCCAGGAGCTTGGGGTGCCTCAAGGCCCTATAAAAAGACCTCAGTAGCTATGCCTGCAGTGTCCAGAGGAAGTGTAGCTATATTCTGCATGTAGGCACACCCGCACACTCACTGCCACAGTCTGAGACAGAGAACCAGCTGCGGCTTAGCAGATTTCCTTCTCACCCACCTCTTACAGTTTTAGTGGTCTTCTTGCTTCAGGAAGTCAAGTAGTCAATGAGTTACCACTGCCTGGGTCCCCTGGGCTGTGTCCCTTCTGCTGTTTGGTTTATATCTCTGCTTCATTTTGTTTCTCTTGATGACTCTGCCAGGTTCTGACACTAACATATTGATGACTCTGAGGTTTTGTCCTGTGTGTCTCTTTGTGCATGCATGGCTCTGCTTCTATCTTTTGAGCCTCTCTCTCTGTCTCTCTGTCTCTCTCTCTCTCACCCACTTCAATGTTGTGTGTATCATCTCTTTTTTTATCCACTGATATTTCTGTGTCATTCATCCATCCATCCACATTGAATCTCAGTGCTCTGGGGATGAGTTCCATAAGGATGATATCTCTGTCTCTCATTGTATCTCTTAACTGGGGTCTGGATGCTCAAGAGCCAGCACTGAGGGCCCAGGTTGAATGACCCTCAGAGGCTCTGGCTGAATAAGCAAAGGAGGCCATGGTTTTGGGGGGAGAAACTTGTGGCATTCTGGGCTCTGAGGCCACCGCACTAGGTTCCCCATTGGCTCTCTTCCCTCTACTCCAGGATCTGCCTACAAACTGGTTTGCTACTTTACCAACTGGTCACGGGACAGGCAGGAACCAGGAAAGTTCACCCTTGAGAGCACTGACCCCTTCCTATGTTCTCACCTCATCTACTCATTCGTCAGCATCGGTAACAACAAGGTCATCATCAAGGACAAGAATGATGTGATGCTTTCCCAGACCATCAGCAGACTCAAAACCAAGTCAGTAGGATAGGAGTGGGGAGCATCCAGGGTGGGTTTTGGGGGAGAGAAGATAGTTCTAAACTGGGCCTAAGGCCTTCTAGCTCCATTCATTCATTTGTGTGTTTATTCAAGTGTTTTTCCTTGGGTATAATCCTGATGCTTCCTGGTTTTCTCCCCCATGCCTCATCCCTTCACTGAACTTAGTTGCTAAACAGCTAGAGCCCACTTACCCATAATCTAGTCCTAACCCTTTAGGCAAAGTTTTCCCTGGCAGCCAGTAAAGAAATAATCAGCTTATTATTCTACTCCAGGAATCCCAAACTGAAAATTCTCTTGTCCGTTGGAAGGTATCTGTTTGGTTCCAAAGGGTAAGACCACAATATCTCTATTTTTTGTTTATTCTGCCGTGTAATCTCTAATCATCACTGCTTTTCCTCCTCTTGAAAAGAGACATTGAATTAGGCTTTAGAAAGGTCCTCCCTTGGCTTAGATGGCAAAACTGATCTGAATTTTGTCACAAGTTGAGGCATAGCACTATGTTTACTTGTGTCTTGGAAGGAACTCTGCAGGAGCTTAACACAAGCTCAGATACTTAAGTCGTGGGAGAAATTGAACTGGAAGCAGTATTTGGTAAACTTTCAATTATTTACATGAAGGTTTTTCACCTAATGGACTATGGGGAGATGCAATTTGTTTAAGGGTTTTGAAGGTTTGACTTTGTACCATGGGGCGGGTCATGTAGGTGACCTCCACATAAAACCAAGTCCTTAGCAGCCATCAGGGGACCTCGATTTCCTGGGTCATGGTTGTACAGCTGGATGGCCTGGAAGTGCAAAACAGCATAGGGGCAATCAGGTCTGTTTTGCTTAAAAACAAAATAGTTATTAATATGAGACATATATTATAAATTATAATTCCTATTCACAGGAAAATGATACTCCATTTGCATCAAGCTAAATAAATACAAATACGTAAGGAAGAAAGTCACCTTTTTTTGCAATTTTTAAATGCAGTTAATCTAATTTTGAATTTCTTCTGCTTTAATTTTTTTTTAAAGTGCCAACATTTTAAAAAGTCCAGAGATCTTAATCTCAGTCAGCAGAGGCTTTCCGCTTTCACGAGAAGTCCGGTAAGACATCTTTCTCGTGTAGCAGGTCAGTATTCTTTACAGCTGGAGTAAGCAGAGGAAAGAAGTAGCATTAGAAGACCTATGTAGATGAGTGACCTAGGGAAATTTAACTCACCTCTCTGAGCTCAGTTTACCCATCTGTAAGATGTACATCACAACATCTACTTCATAAGGTGCGTGCAAAGACTTCGAATGAGGTAACGTATGTCACGTGCCTGACTTAGTTATCGACCAGTAAGTGTCAACTTTTTCTTCTCCTTTTTTTATACTGAATATTTTCATCTATGAAATAAGAGGGCTGACCTAATTAATTTCTAAAGTCTCTACCAGCTCAAAACTTGTAGAATAATTAGTAAAGCAATTTCTACACACATAAAGAAAAAAGATCAACCTACCTAACTTATCTGGTTCTGCATTAACCTCACCATGAACTCCTTTTAATTATTAATGGGTTTTCATGGCAATTATCCATCTGATTCCCAAATTCTCTCTCATTCCTAATACCTGCTTATCTTTGATTCAATTAAAAATATCTTCATTCATTCATTCTTACATGCATGCATTCATTTATTCAATAATTTATTGAGTACTTATTGTATATTAGTTTAGCGGTTAAAAGTAGGACTTTGGAGATAAACAAATTTGGTTTGGCTTTCTCTTTAGCTATATGCAAGCGGCATGCAAGTTGTTTAACTTCAGGCAATTTCTTTTTTTCTTTTTTCTTTCCTTTAGGCAATTTTTTTAATGTCTCTATGCTTCAATTAAAAAAAAAAACTACACAATGAGGCAAATAACAGATTCAACCTAAGGATGAAGTTGTGAAGACAGGCAATGCAAGCAAACTGTTTAGGTAGTGCTGATGTGCAAAAAGGACCTAATGGTTGCAATAATTATTGTTGTATATTAACGTTGTCATTATTATTAGGTAAATGCCAGGCTTTGTGCCAGGTGCTATGCAGCAATACTTAAAAATATGTAATGCACAGACTTGCTTCTAAATTTCTAAAGAATATTTGTCTTTCCTAAAATTGGAGGTTTCTGCCCAGAACATCAGATGCAACTGCTCCCTAAAAGAGGTATCCTTGCTTTTCTTCTAATCACTGTGAGCACTTCTGAAATATAAGAATAAAGTTACAAACCTACTTCTACCATGTTTTTCAGATAATAGTCCAAGTTTTGCTATCTCCTCCACTGTGCTGCTGAGATACATGCAGGAACCAAATCCTCAATTTAATTTTTTTTTCTTTTTTTTTTTTAACATCTTTATTGGAGTATAATTGCTTTACAATGGTGAGCTAGTTTCTGCTTTATAACAAAGTGAATCAGTTATACATATACATATGTTCCCATATCTCTTCCCTCTTGCGTCTCCCTCCCTCCCACCCTCCCTATCCCACCCCTCCAGGCGGTCACAAAGCACGAGCTGATCTCCCTGTGCTATGCAGCTGCTTCCCACTAGCTATCTATTTTACATTTGGTAGTGTATATATGTCCATGCCTCTCTCTCACTTTGTCACAACTGACCCTTCCCCCTCCCCATAACCTCAAGTCCATACTCTAGTAGGTCTGTGCCTTTATTCCTGTCTTACCCCTAGGTTCTTCATGACATTATTTTTTTCTTAAATTCCATATATATGTGTTAGCATACGGTATTTGTTTTTCTCTTTCTGACTTACTTCACTCTGTATGACAGACTCTAGGTCCATCCACCTCACTACAAATAACTCAATTTCATTTCTTTTTATGGCTGAGTAATATTCCATTGTATATATGTGCCACATCTTCTTTATTCATTCATCCGATGATGGACACTTAGGTTGCTTCCATCTCCTGGCTATTGTAAATAGAGCTGCAATGAACATTTTGGTACATGACTTATTTTATTTTATTTTTTTTGCGGTATGCGGGCCTCTCACTGTTGTGGCCTCTTCCGTTGCAGACCACAGGTTCCGGACGCACAGGCTCAGCGGCCATGGCTCACGGGCCTAGCTGCTCCGCGGCATGTAGGATCTTCCCGGACCCGGGCACGAACCCGTGTCCCCTGCATCAGCAGGCGGACTCTCAACCACTGCGCCACCAGAGAAGCCCCATGACTCTTTTTGAATGATGGTTTTCTCAGGGTATATGCCCAATAGTGGGATTGCTGGGTCATATGGTAGTTCTATTTGTAGTTTTTTAAGGAACCTCCATACTGTTCTCCATACTGGCTGTATCAATTTACATTCCCACCAGCAGTGCAAGAGTGTTCCCTTTTCTCCACACCCTCTCCAGCATTTATTGTTTCTAGATTTTTTGATGATGGCCATTCTGACCTGTGTGAGATGATATCTCATTGTAGTTTTGATTTGCATTTTCTAATTATTAATGATGTTGAGCATTCTTTCATGTGTTTGTTGGCGATCTGTATATCTTCTTTGGAGAAATGTCTATTTAGGTCTTCTGCCCATTTTTGGATTGGGTTGTTTGTTTGTTTTTTTGTTATTGAGCTGCTTGAGAAATGGAAATAAAAACAAAAATAAACAAATGGGACCTAATGAAACTTAAAAGCTTTTGCACAGCAAAGGAAACCATAAACAAGACCAAAAGACAACCCTCAGAATGGGAGAAAATATTTGTAAATGAAGCAACTGACAAAGGATTAATCTCCAAAATTTACAAGCAACTTTATTTAATATTGATTGAAACAAATGAATTGAAGACTCAAATCTGTCTGGGGATGGGAAGTGTTGTGAGAGGTGGGAAGTGATACAAGTCAAAGGATATGTCCTCTGGAAAATACCAGTATCTTGTCTATAGCTTTGCATTTTAAATACTGTTAGTGCCCTCTGTGTGGGCAGCTAAGAATCAACTTCCTGGCTTAAGAATTCTAGTTCAGATAAAAGCTCTTGAGGGGCTGCTGCTTTCGGGGTCCTCCTGGCTTTTCACCAGAAGCCCTGGGACTGGGGAGATCTGGGTTGCTAATTCGTGCCTGGGTTTATTGTTTGGGGAATGTGAAGTCCAGCTCTGCTTTCATGAAGCTTGCCAAAATGTGATCACTTTGAGATAGATGAGGCAGGATCAGTATCTTCAATCCCAATGTAGAGATGGCCAGACTGAAGCCAGAGAGCTGGTTAGTGAACAAAAGGTCACTAGAAATGACTGTGACCTGGGACTTGAACCCAGATTTCCCAATCCTAAGCCCACCACACTGCAAACTGCTTTCTCAAGGGTGTAAGATGTTAAAGAAAACCAGAGCTGGACAGTAATTAAAGAGGTAAAAATAGCTTTTATTCAGGAAATATTATAAGAGGGGAAAGGAGACCTCAGTATAGTACTGGGCTCAATTCTGGATACAGCAGGGGCAAGTGGGGAGGTATAGCCAAGGAACAGGTTGCAGGTGCAGGTTGGTGGATGGAAAAAGAGGGAACATTAGAGGTAGGGAGATTCTTGCTAAACTAACTCAACAGAACTCTTGCTGAAGGCAGGCCAGGGTGAACAGATATCACCTGGGGGATGGTAGGGGAGGAGGAATTTGATCAGATATTGAAGAAGATCTGATATCAAGGGTGGGGCAGTGTCATTAAACTGACTTAGGATTCTCTTTTTAAACATCTTTATTGGAGTATAATTGCTTTATATTGTTGTGTTAGTTTCTGCTGTATAACAAAGTGAATCAGTTGTACGTATACACATATCCCCATATCCCCTCCCTCTTGTGTCTCCCTCCCACCTTCCCTATCCCCCACCACCAGGTGGTCACAAAGCATGGAGCTGATCTCCCTGTGCTATGCGGCTGCTTCCCACTAGCTAGCTATTTTACATTTGGTAGTGTATATATGTCCATGCCACTCTCTCACTTTGTCCCATCTTACCCTTCCCCCTCCCCGTGTCCTCAAGTCCATGACTTAGGATTCTTGCTAAAACTGCACTCTGCAAAGATAGGCACAGAAGTCCAAGGTCAAAGTCTAGTTGAGAAGAGGGTTCAGAAGAGTCTGGCTAAAGTTTGGTCAAGGAGCGTCTTTGTTAAAGGCAGCTCCATTACCCTGCAGAAAGGTCTGCAGAGAACCCAATTGTCTTCTGCCCAATCCAATCAATTTTCTGGCCCAACAATCCTTCCTCTCCTCTTTTGTTCCAAAAGAGGCAGGGGTTGGGATAGATAAGTGGTGAGAAAATATTGGGGAACGGAAGACTAGTTCAGGATTTCTGTGAAAAATATGTTGTACAATGGTAATTACTTCCTCTTTCCAAAAACACTTGTATTGCTTCTACCCAGGTTCCACCGCATGGTTGATTCTTCTACATTACGCTTGGAATTTATCAACTCTGTAATCCTGTTTCTGAGGAACCATAACTTTGATGGGCTGGACATAGCTGGATTTACCCAGATCTGAAAGATAACACTTGTTTCACTGTGCTGATTCATGTAAGGCAAACTCTGTGGTACCCTTAGTACCTTAACAAGTGGAACCCATGGCCACACCAGAAGAAAAAAAGGAAGAGATTGGCTCTGGCTTGAAGACAGTCCCTTTCTTCCAGAAGCCCCCACTGATGAAGGAAAAGCCCTTGGTCCTAGTTTAGGGCAAGGACAACATCAGAGAACAGAGCCTCCTTATACAATAAACAACACTGAAACAAAGCGACACCCACATAAAAGATTGTGGGACCATAGAATCTCCTGAGCACTGAAAGAGTCTCACAGATGTTCTATCAGATAGATTAGAGAATCCATTCGGAGGAAACTCAGTTTTTCCTGGGTACAATGTGACTGGTTGTCCTCCTCCCTAATGTGTAGATTTCCTGACCACAAGGCAGGAGGCATCCCCATATGGGAATGGGGAGAAAAGATTTGATCTTTCCATCTAATGCTGTTTCCATCTAGAAATGTCCTATCAAGCAAGAACTTTAGCACTTTCCTCTGGGAGGGAAAATTGACCTCTTATGGGGTTTTTTTTGTTTGTTTTCATAGGAGTTAGCAGAAGCCTTTCAGTAGGACTTTGTAAAGTCCACCAAAGAAAGGCTTCTCTTGACTGCAGGAGTTTCCGCAGGGAGGCATATGATTGACAACAGCTATCAGATCAAGGAATTGGTAAAGTAAGTGCATTGGAGCACCCCCTCCATCTCTCTGCCTCCAGCCTGGCCCATGCAAGTGATGCATGCCAGTATGTCTGAGGGATGAAGGGAAGAGGGAGAGCATGAAGGTCACTATCCTAACCACATCATCTGGACAGGAACTTTTCCTCTATGGCTAATTTCAATCCTTCTAACAGCATCCAAAGCCCTAAACAAATATGTATACAGTTGACCCTTGAACAAAGCGAGGGTTAACCCACATGTAATTTATAGTTAGCCCCTTGTATCCATGTTTCCTCCACATCTGTGGATTCAGCCAACCACAGACCATGTAGTACTGAAGTATTTACTGTTGAAAAGTACCCTTGTATAAGTGGACTGTGCAATTCAAACCCACAATGTTTCAAGGGTCAACAGTAGTTGCTCCCACTTCTGCTCATCACAGAATCTTTTCCTTTGCTTTTTTGCAATCTAGAGAACTGGATTTCATCAACCTCCTTTCCTTTGACTTCCATGGGTCTTGGGAAAAGCCCCTCATCACTGGCCATAATAGCCCTCTGAGAAAGTAGCAGCTGGACAGAGGGACAAGCTCTTACTACAATGTGGAGAGTTATAAGGAGGAAGGGTGGTGGGACACTGGCTGTGGGGCAAGCTGAGGACAGTGCAGCTTGGCCAGAGTTATTTCTGTCTTGAACTGAGGAGGGGATGTGTTGCCAGAGGGACTCAGGTAACCCTGGAAGCTGGTGAGAACAGGGAAAATGCTTTGACCAGGCACAGTAAAATGTCACCAGGAAAATGTCAGAGGACCTCATATTTGAAGCGCCCTAAGCTTTGTCTCTGGCCCAAGGTGTCAGCCACCCCAGTCTTCTCTTAATTCTCCATCTTTGATGCATTTCCTAGTGCCCACATGGATGTACAGGACTTGGTATTCTGCTGTGTCTGTCCACATTCCCCATTAATTTGATCTTCAACATAATCCTCTGAGGTTGGCTGGTCAGGAAGCATTACTCTCACTCCACAGATGATGAAATGGAAGCCTGGCAAATTAATTGGCTGTTCAAGGTCATGCTGATGTGAAGGTCCTGAAAAGTGGTGGCAAATGAAAAATGCAAGGGAAAAATGTCATTAACCAAACAATTTTATTGTTGTGGTACATATATAGAGATGTGTATTCTTAAAGTTGGGTGAGAGAAAATGTTGTCTAGGTTGCATATTTCCAGGCCTTCATGTTTAAAATTTAAAAATGGGTCAGTCCAAAGCTGGGTATTCTGATTTCTAGTCTGGGGTTTTCTAGAACTCCGTATGATTGTGTCACATCAAGTTCCCTTCATTCTTTCCTCTCCATTGATTATCTTTAAGGGTAAGGAGACATATCCTCATCTTCTCTAACCCCTTATTCTGTTCTGGAGGGCAGCAAGGCCCCAACTAGCCTCTGACCTCTTACCTAGCCTCTTGGGTCTGATGTCATTGTGAGGCCCCACAGACTAGGGTCTGATGGCCACCTCCCCCCACGCCCGCTTTCATCAGTAACACAACTAGCCATAGTGTAGACAAACTCCATAGGCAATTGACTCAAAGGGGAAAGAAAGATGGCGACAACTTTGATTTCATGTTTTCTAGGTCACTTGCCTGATTTCTTTCGTGACCCATTGTTCAGTTTTCTTTCACGAATAGAAAAAGCTGAATTGGTCTCAGTGCTGAAGAGCATTAAGTGCATTAGAATAAGCACTCTGGTTCTGGTGGGACCCTCCATAGCCACTGATGTAGAAAGGGAATCAAGGAGTCACTTCTGTGAATTTGGGCTGGAGGCTCAGAAAGGTCTGACACCTTTCTTTCCCATACACACTGTGCCTCAGTCTACTTCTCTTTCTAGAAATATGCTGTGGGATACTGGATAAACAAAGGGACGCCTGTGGAGAAGGTGGTCATGGGCATCCCAATGTATGGACGTTCCTCTACACTGGCCTCTGCAGAAAACACTTGGGGGCCCCTGCCCCTGGTCCTGGAGCTGCTGGCCCCATCACCAAGTTTTCAGGCTTCCTGGCTTATTATGAGGTACCTGGAACTACCCTGTGCCTTCAGCTGCCCCTTGTCTCTGGGTAGGAGTTCCAGCTTCAATCTGACAATAATAAAGTATCACATCCTGAATGCTGGGAAGGGAAGTATGGAGTACTATTGGAGCATGTAAGAGAAGCACCTCCCTCTGACTTGGGAGGGGGTCGGTGAATGCTTCCTGGAGGAAGTGATGTTAGCTGACATCTGGAGAGGAGGTGGAACTAGTGAGGAGTGGGGATGTGTGGAGCAGGTATGGGAGACTGAAAGGGGAGACGGTCCTAGGTTTCTGACTTGGGCAACTATGTGGATGGTAATGCCATTTTTACTGAGTTGGGATAGGAAGGAGCAGAGTGGGCATTGGTCTCAATCGTGAGATCAGTTTTGGTCATTCTGAGTTTGAGGAGCAAGTGGGACATCCAAATGCCTGTGGGACATATAGATAAAAAGTGAGTGGTTAGGTGTATGGGTTTGGATCACAGGAGGTCATTCTGTGCTAGAGATGTAGATTCTAAAATCATCAGCATAAAGACGGTATTTGTAGTGACAAAACTCAAGGACCTCCTGCACCTAAGAGATAGGCAGAAGAGGAGCCCACTAAGGAAACTGACAAGATCAACAGAAGCTAGGCAGAACCCATACTGTTCTGTGCCAAAGACCTTAGAGAAGAGGGTGTTTCAAGAAGAGAGGAGTGGTCAAATGTGTCAGATTCTGTCCAGAAGTCAGACAGACTTAACATCACAGAGATAACAGTCAAAGGTGTTTGGCTGATTAGACCATCATTTCTTTCTGCCCCTCAATCTGGAAAAAAAAGAAACAAAAGTTTTTTTTTAATGTATAGGAAACACTAAGAATCAAACAATAATTCACCCAACAGAAACTCTTGGGACCCTGCCATATCACAAAGACTGGGTACTGTGAGAGCTAGAAATAAGTAATTCTTCATCCTTGTCTCAAAGGGCTTACTGTCAAGGTGGAAAGAATGTAGAGTGCATTCATAATATAACAAGTTAAATAAGAGTTTAAAAACAGGATAACTATGGGGAATTCCCTGGCGGTCCAGTGGTTAGGACTCCGTGCTGTCACTGCTGAGGGCCCAGGTTCAATCCTTGGTTGGGGAACTAAGATCCTGCAAGCTGCATAGTGTGGCCAAAAAAAAAGAAAAAACTTTAAAAAACCCCAAAGATAACTATAATAGTTAATAAAATTATGTAGGTATTGCAAAATGAGATGTGATTAAGTGGCCCGTGTGGAGGGTCATGAGTTCAAAGATGGGTAACAGGGGAAGAGAGATACATGCTGGCCCTTGAAGGATGGGAAGGAGTTGGATCAGGTAAGGAAAGAATAATATCTTACATCTTGGTTTCCCCTTGGAGTCCTAGTCTAGCCTCTTGTCACTGGCGTGAGCAAGCTATAAACCCCTACTGAGGGACTTGACATCCACTGAAGTACTCAGTGAGTGTAATGTTCAATTTTTCCTCTCTTCTCACACAGGAGAATGATTGAGGCACCTTGTTCAGTTGGCAGGGGGAAAGGGGCATGGGTCACCATGGTAATCCTCACTGAATCATTTAATATAAGGGATAAGAGAAGTCAGTGCTCAGAATCTGCTGGTAGGATTTTAGTACGGACCACTGGATACACAGTTCCCTATTTCATGGAAAATTTAATTTGATTGTTCAGTTTACCACGCTAGATCATTATAATTTTGACAAACTGGTATTTGCTTAAATATTCAACTTTCCATTTTCTACCCTCTTTGAGGCAAACGTGAGTGTAAATAATCTAAAAAATGTAAGCAAGATCCAAAATGAGTTTTCTACATGACCTTAAAATACATTTTTTTCCACTGAAGATTTATCTCTTTTAGTAGCTCTTACTTATGCTAACAGAAAGAGAAAATAGCTGATGATAAAAGTGGGGATCCCAACACAGGCACATTGGGAAGGGGAAAGGGGAGAGGGAGACCAGCGGGATTGAAGCAGGGGTAATCTACAAGGTGGGGGAATGATGGTGATTGTCATTGTAATGTTACATATTTATAAAGCACTGTACTGTTTTCAAAGTTGTTTTTTTCCTAACGAGTGTTAGTTCATTTGATCCTAACAACAATATTGTTAGATAGGTGTATAGGAGACATAATTATAATAGTTTCCATTTTTCAAATGAAGACGTGGGAAGATTTACTGGTCAGTGCTGAGGTCTGATGTGGAACTCAAGTACTGTCTGCCCTCTAGCTGTTTGTGCCTCCTCCTGATGAGGACTTAGCACAAACAATTCCCAAAGGTTCACCTTGTACCATCCATTCTGTATGCTGTATCTGGTCATTTCTCTCATTGATCCCTGGAGTGAAGATTCTGTTGTCCCCAAGACCCTAGTGTCTTACCTGCCCCTTCTATTTCTAAATTTCAAGAAGAACCCATTACTGACCCTCTTGTTCCTCCTTCCCCTGCCAGATCTGCCACTTCCTGAAAGGAGTCAAGATCACGAGGCTCCAGGATCATCAGGTTCCCTATGCAGTCAAGGGAAACCAGTGGGTGAGCTATGAGGATGTGGAGAGCGTGGAGACCAAGGTAGGTAGGCAAGAGGCTCTGGGACAGCAGAACACTCATGCGGGTGGGGAATGGGGTGTGAGGTCAAATGCCTTAGTAGTCTGTGTGGAAGGAAAGAAGCCTCTGGGGCTCCATTCTTGGATGGGATCCAGTGACCTCTGTGGCTCAAACCTAGTAGTGACTCTAAGCCACACCTGTGAGCACCTATGGTACATGTGGGAGAGGTGGAAAGGACGCAAGGAAGAATTAAGAATAAGGGGAGAAGCGAGGAGTGGAGAGGAGGTAGGAGGAGAAGGGAGAGGGAACAAAGGAGACATTGGTGCCTATATAGAGTAGTTACCCACCCAGTTGATCATCTCAGGACAAACCCTTCCATCCTTCTTATGGATTACCTCTCTAGGAGACTCCAAATTTCTGAGCCTACCAGTTCTTAGATCTTGCTAAGACCTTTGCCTTCCAGGCTTAGAGCAGGACAAAGGCATCAATGTAATTGACAACCCAATTGTAATTCAAATCTTGCTAGTGGCTTCCTAGTTCCCACTCCTCACACCGGAGCCTCTAGTGTTTCAGAGCCTTCAAGAACACTGAACCTAGGGTGTGGTTATTCCATGAGAAGTGGTTAATAGTGGGTGGCCTTCTCTTCATTTTATAAGCCTCCCTAAGTGACCTTTCCCTTCAGGGAATCCATGACTCCATAGGCTATAATTCTACTTCTGCACTCTAAGCTCAAACCCTCATCTGAACCTGACTTGGGTCTTGGGCCCTTAACAGTCTCTTCTAACCTCTGTATGCCCTTCTGTGTCACCCTCAGGTTCAGTTCCTAAAGAATCTAAACCTGGGAGGGGCCATGATCTGGTCCATTGACATGGATGACTTTACCAGCAAATCCTGCAGCCAGGGCTCCTACCCCCTCTTTCAAGCTGTCAAGAGAAGCCTTGGCTCCCTAGGAAGATAACAGAGTCCAGGACAGGCTGGGAGTGGGCGGAGAGTGGGCAGAGTGGGACACAGGAGACTGGGGGAGATCATCTTCACATATTTGGATTGATCCATTCTTATGTCCTTTGGACCTTCTGCCTTGTTTCCTTATTGATTAGGCTGGTTCTGTCCTTTTGGTGGGCTTCCCATAGATTTAAAAAATATAACAGTAATAATTTGGTTACTATTTACTGAGAACAGTCTGAGCTAAGCACTTTCTTTTCATGTAGAGTGGGCATAAATGTTGACTCCACCACAAAATCATCAGCCTGTTTTAATTTTCTAAATCAGAATAAATCTGATTTTATGTCCCCCACTCACTGCTAAGAAATCCAATCTCAGTCGTTAGCAAAGCTCCCTCCCTCTCCACATCCACAGTTGATCTTACTTTAGACATTCAGGAGGTCTCATGGTCATCATGGATGACCAAGCCCACTATTGCCTTAACGGCAGGTGGTTTGGCTCTGCTCCATCCCGGGGTGCCTGGTTCCCCAGGTGAATCGTACGCATATCCTCTTGTGCAGGTGAGAGCCGTTGCTGACCAACCAGCTGTGCTGACATCCATTGCAATGGAGGAGCAGGAGACTGGGAATCACTGCAGACAGACAACTGGAGAGGACTGGCCATGTCGTCCTGGAGAAAGGCCCAGAACAGTTTGAAATCTCCTAGACTATATGACTGGGCAGCAGCTTTCCAATTCTGAACATCTATGGCTTAGTAACTTGACTCAGGCCTCAGGTTACTGACTTGGGCTTTGAAATAGTCTTTCTTTTGTACGCAGGTTTAACTCGTAGCTGAGCAGGCAAGGAGCTGCCTGTCCCTCCTCTGCAGGAATTCCTGAGTGAGATTCTCAGAGGTTAGAAGAGGCTCTCCAGATGTCTCTCCTCCAAGCCACCCCTTGACTTTCTCTCAGACTTCAGACTGGGCCTGGCTTTGTTCTCCTGCAGCTGCTCACTTGTTGTCCTGAAGCACAATAAAAGAAGCATTTGCTCCAGTCAGTGTGGCCTCATTTGTGCAATCTTTGACCTTCTGGTATAAGGTTGTCCTGTCTCACCATTTGTGGCACCCAGGGCTGGGGTACAAATGGAGGCCTGCATATCATATGTCTAAATATTTAAATGAGCCAAGTATTAAAATATGGTTTATATTCTTAACAAGTATGATTTCACAATGACCTAAAAGACCAGGTTTGAATTCAGAATTCTCCAACTCCTCGGAATTCTGCACCAGCATGCAGCAGCTTGTGCTCTTGGTTCCCAGCCCATGTGCAACACCCTTCTCTTCCCATCTCCATCCCTGTCCCACAGAGCAAGGACCTCACGTACACACTTTGCATCCAAGGTTTGTCTACACCCTACCCCACCCCAACACACACACACACACACACACACACACATCCTCTAGCAGGTGTGTTCACACTAGCATTGTGTTCACACTCAGGATCATGGGACCAGGAAAAAGGGCTGTGCAGGCCCTGAAAGTGGGCACAGGCTGTTTGGGCTATTTGAGCAGGAGTCCTGGGTATCTGGATTAGGGTTTAAAAGAGCAGGGATGTGGGCTTCAGGTGGATGTGCCCTTAGCCCTGCAGTCTTCTCACCTCACGGGGAGGGGTGCGGCTGGAAGAGGACAAGAATGGAGCCATCAAAAGCAGGGGGTAGCAAACTGCGGCCGATGGGTCAAATCTAACGCACTGCTTGTTTTTGTAAATCAGATTTTATGGGAACACAGCTGTGCCCATTTTTGTTTACATATTGTCTATGGCTGCTTTCTCTCTACAGTGGCAGGGTCAAGAACTTGCAACAGATTCGGTATGGCCTACAAAGCCTAAAGTATTACTATCTGGCCCTTTATGGAAAAGTTTGCAATTCTTCCTCTAAAGCATGGTGTCCGAAGCAGGGAGTAAGGCTGCTTGAAGTCTAAGGCTGTTTCTGAGTTCAGACACCCTAATTTCAGGATAAATTGTGTTTCCCCTCATTCTCCCACTACTCTTCGAATCCTTTCCTTATTGAAAAATGATTTTTATCTTAAACTTTCTTTTTTTTTCTTTTTTTTGGCTGCACGGCATAAGGGATCTTATTTCCCCAACCAGGGATTGAACCAGTGTCCCCTGCAGTGGAAGCGCAGAGTATTAACTACTGGACCGCCAGGGAAGTCCCTTATCTTAAACTTTGAACAACACTTTCATTTGCATATTTAATCATCATGGCTTATGAAGGAGGCATTTAAGCCCAATTTGCAGATGAGCTGACTGGGGCTCAGGGAATGTAAGATCATATATCTAAGTGGTGGCAGCACTGATCTCAGAGAGACAGCAGTGAACGAGATCTTAGTTCCCTGACCAGGAATTGAACCTGGGTAACCTGGATGAAAACAGGGAATCCTAGCCCCTAGACCACCAGAGGCTAGAGGCTAGAAGCAAAATTCCCCTGGCCCTTGCTCCCACTGAAAAATGTATTTCTCAAGGAGGCAAAAACTGTAAAACCAGGTACAAAGTTTATTATTAGAGACACAGTACAACGAATGGGAGAGCCCACAGAGAAACAGTTTGTTTAGTTAAGAAAGAAGCAGGGCAAAGATACACACCAGGAGAGAAAGGGTGTGGGCGTCCTCCCTAATGAGTGCAGTAAAGAGGCGGTTAAGTCATTTATATCGGGCAGTTCTTCCGGGTCTTTGTTTACCTGTGGCCAACGACCTGGTTTCTTTTTCCACACCTGACCTGTCCTAGGACCCTCCCCAACAGGTGTGCACTACTTTTTCCAAGATGGATTCAAGCCCAGAGGTCTATGGGGGGCGTTGGCAGCACCTATTCTGGGATGGTGCCCCCTCCGGTTTGACCAACAAGGAGACTTTCTGTGCATATACAGTATCTCCCTTGACCCAAGGATGGGAAATATGTGACCTCTTGATCTTTTACTCAAGCAGGGTTCAGCCCTCTCTGTCCCTGCCATAATTGTTATCTTAAAGTGTCCACAGGAGGCAAAGTCCAGCTATTTACCCCGTTCTTGTTGTTATTTCCATCTCAAAGGGCAAACAGGAGGCTGGCTGTAAGTGTCTAGTCTAGAGCCCACATGCCTCCTTCCTCAAGAAATGTAAACAAGAGGCTAGTTGTAAATGCCTAGCCTGGAACCCATCTATCTCCTGCCTCAGCACCAGAATTTCTGCAGGTGAAGGGGCTTAGAGGTGGCTACGTGATCCGAAGGTGAGTGAGAGTGGGAGTACCAGGGGATTTATTCCTTTATGGTTGAGAAAACATCAGATGTACATATGAAAAAACAGGGGTGGCAAACGCTGCTGGAGACTAGGGGGAACTTTGTGCCCAAGGCCCCCTAAATGCTGCCCCAGAGCTCAGATCTTCTTACTATAAGGTATATGTTGTTTGGGGTACCTCTCTGGTTTTCTAACTCTGGCTCAGTCCTTTGCTTCCTCAGGTTGTTGCGTTCTTGAGAAGCAGAAGAGTGAAATGATTAAGAGCACAGTCAGGAGTCAGACTGCGTGGATTCACATCCTGGCTTTGTCACTAACTTACTGTGTGACTTTGGCCAAGTTACTTACCTTCTCTGTGCTCCACTCTTCTCTGTAAAATGGGGATAATAAGCGTGCCTGCTGCCGGAGATATGAGGGGTAAGTAAGGTAATATTTGCAAAGAATTTAGGCTAGTACGTGACACATCAAAAACATTATTTGTGTCTGTTGTTACTTTGATTATCATGGACAGCTGTCCAACACAGTTACCTTGGCCTCACATGGAGCCCAAAAGTCCATCAAAGGTCTATGTCTTGGGCTCCAAGCCCTGAACTCTATGGATTCCTTTCTCACAACTGCTGTGAGGAGAGAACCCTTTGCTTTGCAAATATCCAGGAGTAGATTAAGGAGATTAGGGTCTTTTGTTTAGCTGAGATTGGAGAGGAACTCTGATCAACCTCCTACCCACCCCCCCCCGCCCCCCCCCCCCCCCCCCGACCCCAGACAACTTCTTTCAGGAGACTTTTTAAGGCTAGGTAGGAGTCCTCTGCCATAGAGGAGCCGTATGTGCCGTTGTATAGGGTGGTGTGGGTGAGGGATGGTGGAGCAAGAGAACCCGGGTCCCAGAGGCAGGCTGTCTCTGCTTGGGTCTCAGCTCTACTTATTCTCAGTGTGACCTTAGACAGTTAATTAATTTCCCTTAAATCTCAGTTTCCCCAGTCTGTAAAAGGGATGACCATAATCTGCCTCAAAGGGTTGATTTGAGGATTAAATGACTTAATCATCTCGCACATTGCACAGGCTGAATGAATGTGAGCTGTTATTACTATTTTCAAGACCGGGCCAATTCCAGTTAGTTCATGCCTCAAGGGCTTGGCAGTCAATGACTAGAGGCCAACTGAGTCAAAGGCCTGGGAAGGATAACAGCCATGGGATTGCCAGGAGCCCATCATACTTATATTGAAATCTGTAGGAGCCATTCCTGTATTCTCTGTGAACCCAGATTGCCCTTAAATGGGTCTGGATTAGAAGTTCCCAAAGGTCTGATCAGCATCTTTCAGAAGACATTGAACACTCACCTAGTAGGTCTCTAAACAGCAGGTAGGTGTTGCCTGGAGTGCGGCCAGCAGTGCCACCCGTCCCAACTGGGATTTTGGTCGGACTCAGTGTGTGTCCTGGGGCTGGTGTCAATGCCAGAGGAAAAACCACACCTTTGCTCCTCTCATTGCCTTCTGGGGCTGAGTGACCCTGAGACGCGGTCTGGACATCTGTGATGTGGCCTCATAGTGGGCTTCCTGTAGGTGCATCCCCTTCTGTCTGGGCAGTTAGCCTGGGAGTGGAGTAGAGGGAGGGAGGCAGGTCCTAAAACATTGTGATCCTCAGTGCCTCGATCCACGGACATTTTTGCTGCTGTCTTTGCTCTGATTTTTATGGCTGCCTGGGGCCTTGTCCCAGGACTTGCTGCTTCTCCCGTCTGAAGCAAAGCCTAACTATAAATGTCTGCACCCCGTGAATTTCCTCCATCCTCTGAAAACCGGGCCACCTTCGGTTAAACGGAAGCAAGCTTGAAAAGTGATGCTTTCTCACTGCAAACTTGGTGAAACCTCACAAACTGGTAGCCATTACCTGACATCTATTGTTACGATGGAATCAAGGAGTTGGAGGCTGGGCAGGGCTGCCTACCTTTGTCTGGCCAGCGATAAATCCTGGTCAAATGGCAGCCTCACTTCCCTTGTCCATACTCATCCCCTAGAGTCCAGATGGTCTCTTTGGACATGTAGGGCCTACTGGGACCTATAATGACTTTGAACCCTAGGCCAGTCTTATACCTGTGCCAGATATACCATTTTCCTAAACGTACCTTCAGTCAATAACCTTTTAAGGCTGTTCTTACCGAGTCTCCATTGTGTCTTGGGGTTGATTACCTAAGAAGGAAAACACAGATAAGGTTCAGAGGTTAAGTGGGAGCCATGTGTCCTCTGCTACCCCTTTATTCCTGGGTCAGAGGAAGGGAGCCTTGCTTGCTGAAGGGAGCCAGGTGCGGGGGGCAAGGCCTCCAGTGTTCCCTATAAAAAGCTGTCGAGTGCCCATTCAGCCCTGGAACTCGCAATGAGCACTTCCCACCAAAAAGGGGAAATGGCTGATTCTTGCAGGTGAGTCTGTCCCAGGTGGCCCAGGTGAGCTTTCAGAGTATCTGCTTTTTCTCCTCTATTTATTCTACCTCCACCCTCACTCTCTATGCTCCAAGGCTTCCTTGTCCCCTGTCTCTCTTGCAGATTCCTTGGGTTCATAACATAGTGGGGAAGGAAGGAAGGAAGAGAGGGAGAGGAAGAGGAAGGAAGGACCTGCTAATCACCCAAGGGCTTCAGAAGGGAAAGAAAATGGATAACTCTGGTGAATCAGGACAAGGCCATTTCCCCATGTAGGGTGATGGAAGACTTGGGCTAGCCATTCTAGTTCTGATGTACCTGGGGGAAAGAAGGTGATCTCCGCGTCTTACTCTTCCACCATCTTCCTCAACTCCTGGGCTAGCCACTCTAGTTCTGATGCTCTGTGATGCCTCCTCACTGCCAGCCACAGAGCGGGAACTCAGTGCATACACTTGACCAAGGATTAATCAACTAACAGGAACAGTTAGCAGAAAACTGGATGAGGCAGAGGTTTTTCTGGTTGTGTACTTTGGGGATAGGTGTGAGGGTTCCAGGGAGAGAGGCAGACAAGCCCTTAAAGAGCTAATGCAGTTCCGCCAGTGCTAACTCATCCCTAGAGATGACGCCGCAACTGTGGGTAGGAGCCCAATGAGAATGGTCACTGAGTCAGATAGCACAGCGCATCCTGGGTACAACTGCGTAGCTTGGATGGAAATAAAATTTAGGAGCATAATTTCAGTTGAGAAGTAGAGTGAAACTGGTTCTGGAAAAGTGAGTTCTAGTCCTTAGTGTGAAGGGTATGGCTACCGGAGGGGGCCCTCTGCCTGCCCTCCCCTTCTCCACCTCTGGTGCCTCCTCTGCCCTTCTCCACCACTTTGGTTTATCTTTATGGTCTGTTTATTCAATACATATGGACAGAGAGTTGACTGTGTGCCAGGCACTGGGCTGGGTAGTGGGGATTCAGCGGTGTAAGCACAGTCCCTGCCCTCAGGGAGTTCACATTCTAGTGGGCAGACCAATAAACAATTAGTGCTTTCAGGGTGAAACATGCTGTGATAGGGATAAGAAAGCACAAATCCCAAAGGAGCCTAGAGGGAGAACAGAGAGCCCAGTCCCAATGTCACCTCTCTTGGGAAGTCTTCCCTGACTTGTTTTCTATAATATCCTGTGCATATCTCAATTTTAACACTTGTCTCATTGCATTGAGCTGAGGTTTGGTTGTGTTTACAGGTTTGACTTCCCCACCAGGCTCAGAGTTCTCTGAGGGCAGGGAGTTTGTCTAGTTTTTCTTTTTGTCTTCAGAACTCAGTACTTAATATGAGTTTGTTGAACGAATAACAACATGTGTTCCTGGTTCCTGAACTGCTCACTATCATCTGAGCTTCCAGGTAGCTCACCGAGTGCCTACATTAGCTACTTTCCCTGAAATCATCATGCAGGGGTCCATGTTGGGAAAGGATTTATAGAGCAGAGGGGGTACCAGGCCCCAGCTCCCCTTCTCCATTTACTGCCGAGTGCTGTCTCAGGTCAGCCAGGGAAAGAAAGACCCTGCTACCCTCTGACCAAGATCTCTTTTCTTCTTTAGGGCTGGCCCTCTTGCTGCAGCTGGGTAAGTGCCCCATGTGAAGATGGGGAGTACCAGGGTGCCCTGGGGACAAGGGATATTAGTCAGGGCAGGAGCCACCTCTTATTTCCCTGCCGTTCCAGGCACAGCAACCAAAATTGTCTGTTACTTCACCAATTGGAGCCAGTACCGTCCTGGGATTGCCCACTACATGCCCGAGAATGTGGACCCTTGTCTCTGCACACACATCATCTTTGCTTTCACTGGCATGACCAACAACCAGATGACAACCATTGAGTGGAATGATGAGACCCTCTATGCCAGCATCAATGGCCTCAAGCACTAGTGAGTTCTGGGCTTGGGCTCTGGGCTGTGTTGGAGGTTTTCACATGGGTCTTTCAGAAGTCCTTAGAGACACCAACACCAGAATGCCTCGTCTTTGAGTCCTGTTTGCAGTCACTCTCATGCCTCATTGGCAGAGCTATTGGCATCATTCTCCCTAGGAGAGGCAGGTTGCTGTCATTCGTCTGGATTATTTTCTCAGCAGATCCTTCGCATTGAATGCTATGTGTCCCATGAGCAGCCATCCACAAGGGATTCATTGTGAATACAGTCCCCTGGAGGTTGCCATGTTGCAGTACAGACCCACACCAACCTATGGGCTAGCTGCCAATTTAACCTGAGATGGTTCTCGTGCCAGTTAAACACTTAGCACATGTACTGAGTGACTACCAATGAATTGGGTGGGCCAGACATGCTAGGTGCTTTTCATTTATTATTTATGTAACCCCCACAACAAACACTAGGAAGTAGGCATGTTAAAGTTTAAAAGATATTTTAAGCTTGAGGAAACTGCACTGTAGAGAGGTTAAAAGCTTTCCCTTGCCCACAGAACTAGTAAGTGGCAGAACTCAGGAATGCCTGATCAGTTTATCAGATAGGTTAATTGACACTTTGGTCCAGTTGGGAATCCAGTGGGTAGTTTTTTTTTGTTTTTTTTTTTGTTTTTTTTTTTTGCGGTACGCGGGCCTCTCACCGCTGCGGCCCCTCCCGCCGCGGAGCACAGGCTCCGGACGCGCAGGCCCAGCGGCCACGGCCAACGGGCCCAGCCGCTCCGCGGCACGCGGGATCCTCCCAGACCGGGGCACGAACCCGCGCCCCCTGCACCGGCAGGCGGACCCCCAACCACTGCGCCACCAGGGAAGCCCCAGTGGGTAGTTTTTAAGATCAAGCTCACAGGACCTGGGTGCCTGCTGGGAGACACCATGGAATAGAGGAGTTAGGTTTAAATCCTGGCTCTGCCAACCTTAGTAGCTGGGTGATCTGGAACAGATTGCTTAAGCTCTCTGAATATCACTTAAAGGGCAAAGTGAGATTAATACTTCCTGCCTATTGGGATTGTAAGGGTGACAGAAGCAATGTATGTAAAGTACCTGGCATTTGGTAGGCACTCAGTAAATGGTAGACACGTCTACTGCCTCTATTCCTTGTTCTTTCCTTTAAGAGTCTCAGACTTTCAGCTTTCTGGCCTAGTGTATCCTGGCAGCTCCAGCCCCTCTACCATCTGTGCTAAGGGACTACTTTTAGGCTCTTCCATCCTCCCTAGGATGCCCTGCCTTGTCTTCCCCTGAAGCTTCCTGTTGAATCAGGATCCACCAGCCGACTGGCAAGGCCAGGAACAGGAACCTGTTCAATGAGCATTTATACTGTGTCCTGGAGGTACCCAGAGTAAGACAGTACTTTGCTCCTACAGAGAGCTCTGCTCCCAGTGCGAGATCAGAGACTGGTAATGGGGTAGGCCTGGCGCTGCTCAGGTGTGGGATACGAGGGTGGAGAGACTGACCAGCAGATGACATCTCCTTGCCTGTGGAATTTTATTTACATTGGGATCTTTCTATCTCCAGCAACAGGGGACTGAAAACCCTGCTATCTGTTGGGGCTGGAACTTTGGAACCCAAGGGTAAGACTTTGCATTCACAGAGGAATCGCTCCCAGATTACTCAGTCTCTTCCAAACTCCAAGGGCTCTGAATTCTCTGAAGTGGGTGGCCTCTGGCTTCAGGTATAAATTTAGATATCCTATAACCTTCTGGTCAGAGCTCTCTTTGAAGTCTGTCCTTCCCTTATCACAGCTCTTACCACCTGCCTATCTACTTATCTATACCTTCCTTTATAGGAGCTCCTCCAGGGCAGAAACTCTATTGTATTCACCACTATATCCCAGCACTACCAAATGTCAAATGAATGTCTGAATAACTGAATATGCATCTGGACAAATAGGAGGCTAAGTGACAAGACAGAGGACCCAGGAGCTTAGGCCACTATTGTTTCCTCCTGTGTCCCCCCACCCCACCCCTACCCCAGCCCCAAGTGCCACATAATAGAATCCTGCCCTTGAGAGAGTCCACGTTGAAGCCCATCACTGCCACTAAGATCATAATGACTTGCTGACTCCAGATTCTCCAACATGGTGGCCACTGCTGAGAACCACCAGACCTTCATCCAGTCAGCCATATGGTTTCTGAGGAAGTACAACTTCCATGGGCTGGACATTGATTGGGAGTATCCTGGCAACTGTGGCAACCCAGCTGACACCAAGCAGCTCTTCACTGTCCTGTTGAAGATGACTCACATTCCCTGTGTCCAAAGAACATAGAATCTGGTCCACAATGGACTGGGGTGAAGACCACTATATGATGAGGGGTTCTGAGCGAGGCTAAGTACACCTGAGGGTGTGAATCTCAGTTCTTCTGGCTCAAAGCCTGATTTCTATAGTGTAAGATCAGATTTTTCTTTCAGGGAAAACTTGTAGGGCCAAGTTATAGAGACTACTGTAAGGGAGCATGAAAGTTAACTTATTTACAGTAAGAAATCTGCCAAGGAGTCTGAAACATTCATGTTCTAAGCACAGCTATGGGAAGTCAAATAGTCCTCAGACAGGTCCTTCCTTGGGGGGCAGCAATGTAGGGCAAGGTGAGCTAGTTACAGACTGAGATGTTCAATGGCCCCTCACTCTGGTAAGTAGAACCAGATGCTTCCAGCAAAGAGGTACTCCTGCCACCAGGGCCAGACATAAAGTTGTTGGGCCAGAGTGTCCTCTCCCCTGGGCAGCTTGATTGAGCACCAATGATTGCATCAGTACTCTTATTTCCTCTTCTTCCATGATTGATTTTTCCAATTGTTAGATTTAATCATATATAGTCTGTAGAGCTAAGAGCCATTTTTTTTTTGGTCCATATATTAGCTTTCTTTTTTTATTTTTCTGCTCTGGACATTATTTGTGACTCTTAGAGGGTCACCAAATTTCCCTCAGTACAAGTTTTGGGGAGACAACTCATTGTTGTTCCCAGAGACCAACAACAGTTCTTTTTGTTTGTTTTGTTTTTTTATTTTTGGCTGTGTTGGGTCTTCATTTCTGTGTGAGGGCTTTCTCTAGTTGTGGCAAGTGGGGGCCACTCTTCATTGCGGTGCACGGGCCTCTCACTGTCGCGGCCTCTCTTGTTGCGGAGCACAGGCTCCAGATGCACAGGCTCAGTAGTTGTGGCTCACAGGCCCAGTTGCTCCGTGGCATGTGGTATCCTCCCAGACCAGGGCTCAAACCTGTGTCCCCTGCATTGGCAGGCAGATTCTCAACCACTGCGCCACCAGGGAAGCCCCCCAACAACAGTTTTTGAAGCAAAGGACTCTAAGCTGAACACTGTTCAGCTTTCTTTGTAAGAATCATGACCTTGTCAAATGTTCATTGGTCCTTGCAGCCTGAGTCCAGTGTCCTCTGTTTCACAGGAAATGTATGAGGCTTTTGAGCACGAAGCCACCCAGAGCAACAAGCCTAGGTTGTTGATTTCTGCTGCTGTGTCAGCTGGCAAAGGTACCATTGAAACTGCCTACCAGATCCCCGAGATGTCAAAGTAAGTAAACCCCAAGCCCAGGAGCTAAGTAACTCTGAGACCTGCCCCATAGATTAGCCAATGCTCAGGTACCTTGGAGAGAGAAGGCTCTGTTCCAAAAGAATAAGATGACCCCAAAGCCTGAGAGAGAGGCGTGGGAAGCCAGCCAAAATTCTCAATGATAAAAGGCTATTTGGAAAAGGTTAGCTGAGTTTCAAACTTCTACAAGACCTGAAGGTCTGAGTGCAGCCAGATATTGATTATGGGTTGTAAGCCTTCTATATATCAATTTTTCAAATAAAGGTGAGAGAGAATGAAATAAAGAACAATAAAGCATATTCCCTCATGATGTAATTACAAACAACACATCCAGTAGGGACTAGGAGCTTTAGGGGCAGTGGGTTGGAGACTATGATTTCCTCTGGATCATTTTTCTTCTCTTGTATCCTACCCTCAACAGCCCAAGGTACATGGACCTCATCAACGTGATGACCTATGACCTCAGGGGCTCCTGGGATGGCTTCACAGGAGAGGACAGCCCCCTGTTTGCAGGACCCAATGACAAGGGAGACTACAAATACTTCAGTGTGGTGAGTAAGGATTTGGGACAGTTAATTCTGATGGATATTTTCAAAGCATGTCATGGGATCCCTGGCCAAGGACCAAAAGGGAGGCTGAGGAAGCTTGATGGACAAGATAAAGATGGTGATCTTTTTTAACCCAGTTCATGTTGCCTGCTTCCTTTCTCCTATGATTAATTGTACCCATTCATCTTTCACACCAAAGGAAGCAGAATAGTGGCTTGGGATAATCCCAAACATTGAAAAAATAATTTAACTATCATTGTCATTGATGCTAGGAGCACGTTTCATGATCTATCTTGCCCCTAATCTTCCTCACCTCCCTTCTACTTTCTCCCCATCCCATAAGATTTATCTTCTTAACTTGTATGGCATAGGCAGCTGTAATAATAAATCTTAATGATAAGTAGGTGTGTAAGTTGGCTAGATGTGATTTCAGTGTAGAATGCAACCAGAGATATAAAAATTGGCATGGGAAAGTCTCCCAGGAGCATACCCCATGCTCAAACAATTCTGAGCTGCTATATTCCACAAGTTGGGAAAACAAGAGGATGCACAGCTGAACCCCAGTCCCATCCCAAATGCCAAGTCCAGTATGAGGGGAAGGAGGATAGTGGAACATTTCATTCCCAGTTGACACTGGGCCCTGCTACCTAAGTACTATACCTCTTGACTGACGCTGCCTCTAACACCCAGTTCCAGAAGGAAGGGTACCACTTTCCTTTCTGTGAGGTTGGGCTGTGGAAGGGTCTGGACTGCAGGCTATGTCTGAAGTGGCCAGGAAATTGGGTAGAAAACGTTGGCTATTCCACAGGCCTCTGGGCATATCCTCAGCTGCTTTTTAGTACAGTAATATGTTCCTTACCTTGCCTCTAGGATTATGCAATGAACTACTGGAAGAATCAAGGTGCCCCTGCTGAGGAGCTGATGGTGGGCTTTGGGGCTTATGCCAGTACCTTCACTCTCACTAATCCTGCCAGCCATGGTCTGGATACTCTCACCTTTGGCCCTGGGACTGCCAGGTCCTACACTCAGGAAGCTGGGAGTCTTGCCTACTTTGAGGTAATGTCCCAGAGGGCCGGAGGAGCAGAGAGATTCACTTTCTGTTCTAAAGAATCATAGATACTTCCAAAGAGAAGGAATTTATACTCTGATTTCTAATACAGGGTACCCCATTGTTGCCAGCTCTGAGTGTATGTGGTAGGGAGGGAAGGGTAGAATGAACCATTGATAAAACATCTCAAATTTTAACCTTTTAGAGTAAATGTGCATCTTTCATGCTAGTAGTGGTTAACATTTACCGGGTCCAAATGTATAGCCAGGCTCTGTTCTCAGTGATTTTTATATATCATCCTATTTAACCCTCACAACAGTGAGGTGCTGATTTTATCCTCTTACACAAGAAGACACAGAGGCACAGAGGGATTAAGAAACTTGCTCAGGGTCACAGAACTTGTATGTGGCAGAGCTAAGATTCAAACTAAAGTTGTCCAGCACCAGAATCTCAGACCCTAAACATTATGTGTTCTCACCCACTTGTTGGCTCTTGGCTCTTTTGTGGCAAAAATTCTTTCAAATAAGAGAAACAGGAAAACTCGTTTCAAGGGGAAACTGGGCCACAAGGCACAAAGAAGCTGCCCTGTCCCTTGTCTCACAGATGGGTATTGGCAGACCCAGGACTGGAATTTAGGTCTTGTCTTTCCAGCCTGTGCCCTTTCCACTGTGCCACCCACAAGAGGGAAAGCAGGGGAGCTGGGGTGAAACTGGAACCATGAGCTCTTATTTCCAGCAAAGAGAGGTGGGGAGAGGAATGTATTCCAGAAAATAAAGGGAGGGAGGAGGGAGATGTGAGCCAAACACAGGCAGGTGCATCTGAGCCGTGATTTGTCCGCCTGCCCCAGGTCTGCTCCTTCTTGAAAGGAGCCACCGAGGTGTGGAACGCTCCCCAGAAGGTGCCCTATGCCTACAAGGGGAATCAGTGGATTGGATATGCCAATCCCAAGAGCTTCACCCTCAAGGTAAGGCCCTCCACACCCTTCCTTCTACACAGTTGGGAGAGGTAGGGAACCTGCCCTCCAAGTACATTTGAATTACAAGAAAACACCTAAGAGAGGTAAGGCAAGACCCAGGGTGGCCCTGAGGTCTCAAGGGAGCTGGTGGCCCAGCTGTAGAGCTCGGCGGTTGGAACAGCCCCTCTGCTCCCGGGCAGTTGCAGCTGGTTCCTCCCTTCCCTCAGCTCCTGTGCCTTCTCGTCCTCGGCCCCCACGCCCACTCCTGGAGACTCCCTTTTGGCCCCTTTCCCTGCTCTGCTCTGCTCCTGATCCAGCGCTCTGATTCGTGCTTCCTGAATTAGGCACTCTTCCACCCCGAGGGCCATGGTGTAGATCAGTTTCTCCCTCTCCTTTTCTCCTCTCCTGCATACAGTAACTTCATACAGGAGGAACCCACATCGGGAGGCAAGAGATCCTTGGAGCCATTAGGCTTCTGCCCACTGGCCTTTACATGCTCATATCTGGGTGGTTACTATTTACCAGCCCCAAAGCACTTCACCCTATACCTCCCCATCAGGAGCCCTGTCTCTCTGCCCAGACACTTGCCAGGTGAAGGGCCCTGTATCTCTTTTGACATCACAACCACCCAAGCTCCAACTCAGACAAGCCTTCTCAGAAGGTGGTTGGTGATAACAGAGAGCAGGGGAGAGACTCATTCTCCCTGACTTGGTAGTCCTAAGATCTCTCCTTGTCTACAAATATGTCCATGACTCCCAGAGTCTCTGTGGGAAAGCCACTCTCCCATTCCCTCCTCTCCATGACTGGATCATGGCCTTCCCCGTCATCCTGCTGGAGTCACTCCCTGTGCGTGTGCAAGGACATCCCACAGTGCCCCCGATTCTCTCCCACAGGATGAGTGGCTGCTGAAGAACTAGTTGGGGGTCCATGGTCTGGAACATTGGCTTGGATGACTTCACGGGCACTTTCTGTGGACAAGACAAATACCCTTTCATGCATGCCCTCAAGTCTGCACTCAGCGTCTCCACTCCCAGTAAGTAGTGAAGCACCACCTACCAGCCACGAGGTAACAAACTAGACATTAAGGAAGAAGAAAAGACTATCCAGAGCTCCTCCCAGTCTGGCTTCAAAGAAAGCCTCCTTCAGATCTTCCACCTGTCCTAGCATGTCCACTGGGAACTGGCATTTGGGACCCAGAAAGAGAGACTCAGGTGGCTGCTAAGGGACAGCCCCTGAGTGAGAGAGAAAGGCCCATCCCTGTTCCCGAGGGCTTTCCTTGTAGAGCTGTTCAAGGAGCTCCTGGAGAACATTCCGGAGCCTGGGTAGAGAGGGGACCACAAATGCCTTGTTCCTGTTCCTGTCTGCCCAGCTCCAGCCTTTAGGAACTTTGTGGAGCAGAGAAGACAAGGTAAGGGAGGGATGGCAAAGTTAGGTGGTGAGGAGAGGGAAGAGAGAAGGAGAACCCTGACGGGGTCCAGCTGGCCCATTCCCTGAAGTGAGGAGCAGAATTACGATTAGTCTCAGCACACAGCTTTGCCCCAGACCCAAAGGCCTGGGCAAGTGCAGAAAGCAGAAGAGGCCAGGAAGACATGTGGACAGCCAGTGCTGACTGCTGGACCATGTCACATGTGGACAGCCAGTGCTGACTGCTGGACCATGTCAATTCTGCTGATTATTTCAAGTTATCCTCACAGGTGCTCTTGGAGACAGGTGTAGTCTACTTAAACATAAAAACTAGGGAGGGAGAAACAGGGAGGTATTAGTCAAAGGGTGCAAGTTTCAGTTTTACAATATGGATGAATCCTAGAGATCTACTGTACAACATAGTGCCTGTAGTTAAGAATACTATATTGTATACTTAAAAATTTGCTGGAAGGGTAGATCTTGTGTTCTTACCACAAAAAATAATAATAAATAAAGAGGACAGGAGGAGACTTCTGGAGGTGATGGGTATGTTTACGACATTGATTGTGATAATCGCAATGTGTACTTATCTCCAAACCCATCAAGTTGTATGTAAACACTTTGTATGTCAATCATACCTAATAAAGTGGTTTAAAAAAGAAAGACAACAGTGTAGTAGGCATAACACAGGCTCTGAACTCAAGGTAGAACTAGTTTTGAATCTCAGTTCTCACCTTAGCTGACATGAATAAAATAATCTTTAAAATTCTTCCACTTTGTAGGATTTTGGGGGGTTATGGAACATAGTATTTGGACAAGCATTTAGGTGATAAATAAACATTACTTTCCTCTTAAAAATAAAATAAAAACAAAGTTAATTATTCTGTAGCACTTACATTTTATACAGCATACACATGGGAAAATGCTTTATGTAATAATTCTAAGAGATAGTACTAGTATTCCATCATTTAAGGGAGGAAATTGAGGCTCAGAGAAGTTAATGACTTGTTTTTGGTCACATAGCTCATAGCAGAGCTGGGCTGTGAACTTGGGTATCACTGATTCAGGCCCAGAGCATTTAACCACTGGTTCAGATAAGATGAGGAACCCCCAGTGACACTACAGACACAACACTTATGCTGGGGAAGTAGTCCACCCCAGAACCTATGGGGCCCTTTTCTTACTCTCTCAGGTTGCAGAGTGCCCACCTCTACCATGGGCTCCCCCACCAACACTGTGGCTCCCGGGAGTGGCAGCACTGGCGAGAGTGGATTCTGTGTCGGAAAGTCCAACGGTCTCTATCCCAGCCCCACCAGCAAGTGCACCTTCTACAACTGTGTAGATGGATGTACCTACGAGGAGGCTTGTCAGACAGGCCTGGTCTTTGACACCAGCTGCTCTTGCTGTAACTGGATTTAAGCCATCTTCTTGTGGGATCCATTGGGGACTGTAGGACAGAAGGATGATTAAATGGAAGTTTTGCCTCAGACTACCAAGTTGTCTACTTTGATTTGTGAATCTACGTGATACTCCCCTGTGTGTAAAACAGAAGCCTTACCTTCTTGCTTCCCAGAGGTCTCCAGAGGTTGGGGCTGGGAGACAAGGATGGGTAGTGTCTGGGACCTCTCTGAGCATTTCCGTGAGAAGTTCTGGTGTTCTGGACTCCTCTTGAGGCAGAAGGGGAGAAGAAATGAGAGGCTCTAGGGTCAAGAGAGATCAAGGGAGATTTGATCTCTCATTTTGTTCTTTCCCACAAATATGCCTCCAAAGTGTCTTGCAGAAGAACCTAGAAAAGTGGTTGGACTCAGAACACAATTTACTGCATCACCTCCTTCAGGAACTCTTCCTTTACCAGGTTAACTCATCTCCCAACTCCAGGGCTAAACAACCCAAGCAAACCATACTTGTTTGAAGACAGAGCACGAGGGCCACCTGTAGGATGGTCCACACACTCCACTTCCACACCTGTGAAGCTAGAAACAAAGACCATCGGCACAATTGCAAAATTAGCTAACTTAAAACAATATTAGTTCATTTTCATCTTTATTGCCACACTACACCTGAATGTATCCTCAGAGAAGGTACCAAGAAAGTGGAAAGAAAAGGCAGCTTACAGCAGGGTGGGAGGTTTCGCTCCTACCATCTCCAGGACAGCATGGCCCCTGCTCTGAAGAAGCTGAGGAAGTGTGCAGCTCACCAAGCAAGGAAGCTTCCACACTAATCAGCTCATTTAGGAGCTCAGGGAGGACTGGTTCCGGAGATTATGCTATTTTGACAAAACCAATCAAACAACAAGCAGAAGTTAATTTCTTTCCCTCCCATCTCATCAGCTGGAATATGAGCAGAGTTTCTACCCATCTCAGTTTGCCTGAGGTAGTCCTGGTTGTTAACTATTGTCCCAGCTTCCCATTCATTTAGCAATTTTACTGGTTTAAGAATTTTATTAAAAGTTGTTTTGTTTTGTTTTGTTTTTTACTAGTTGTATCAAAGTTATCTGGAGTAGATTTGACACACCTCTACTTTATACTACTTCCAATTTCTGCCATGGTCTGTACACAGCATTCTTACTTTAACACATGGTTAAATGTAAATGTTCACTGGTAATAACCCGTCTCTCTTTTCCTGATTCTTTTCTGACAAATCTTAAATTATAGCCTCTTGCGACTGCCTGCAGATGCTCACTGAGAAACGGACGTGTGCTTGGATGGAAGTGGCTAAGGACAGCTATCTCCTCTTGGTCTGCAAGGCTTATGGGGGAGGTATTGACACTGCTGCTCCTTGGTGGGCCACCTACTGTGTTGTGGCCTGAACCACGGCCTGCAAGAATCACGAAGTCATCAGGCCACCAAGGGTGGGATCAGTGGGAAATGTGGGAAAATATAGGTTAGAATTATGTGTAATATGAACAGGGAAAGAGAAACCAAGCAATCGGACCATTGAACTTATAAAGAGTAGTCTGAATGCTCTTGCTACAGGGTTTGTCATTTATTGTGTGGCATAAATCTACAACCACTTATTTTATTGTCTGACAACACTTTCTATTTTTCAAGTAAATGCTTTTGTCAGCAATAAGCTATATACAATTAAAGTGACTATATAATGAAAAATTAAGTACTGAATTTCCATTTTCCAAGAAAGTTGAGCTGAATGTATAACTTGCATAAGTTGTTAGTTGACATCACTATCTACCATGGGGCTGTTGGGCATTGCATGAAAACCAGAGGTCACAAATCTGCTGAGCAAGCATCAGCATCTATGTCTAAATTACTAACTATTTTAAGAGAATTTTACTTAAAGATGCTGATTTAACAAAGGTAGTTGCCAAAGGTGTTTGATATCACTTGGTGAAACATAAATTTCATTTAGGCAGATATTAGAATACATGTGCCAAGTTCATTTCTCTCTTTATCTAATCTGTGTGTGTGTGTGTGTTTGTGTGTGTGTGTGCACGCACACATATTTATAAAAGTGAAGCTCTGTTTGCTTCACAAGCTTTTAAGTAATGCCAAATTTATATCGCTGTCATCAGGTGCTTTAAATAGAAAGTCACATAAGTTAATTCTAGTAATAGTTGAATTTTTTTCACTCAGTTCATGAAATCAAAGTAAAGTTTTTGGCGGTTCATTTCGTCAAAGGTGAAACATCTGACATTATTGTAAATGTTGCTGTAAATTCGGTTAAAAATTTCAACATTGAAAGTTATTTTTGCAATGATAATATTTGTGGTTATGAATTTAAATATCAATGGAATACAACATTATGTAAAAAATATTCTTTCTAAATTAAAAAACCTACAGAGCAGAAATATGCTGGGAATTAGCTGTAGGTCACAAGTCACTCATTAATGTGTTAAAAAAAAGTGACATTCTATCATTCAAAATAAAAGTTGTAAAATTTTCAAATATTTTTATATACCTAGAGTAACTGATCTATAATTTTTGGACAATGCTGACGCTGAGTACAAGAAAATATACATCAATGTGTCAGTACAAGTTTCCTCTCTTTGCTGCCTATTGTCTGTTGGATTTTAGAAATGTTTGGACCATTGAAGAATTATGTCTTAATTCAAAGTGTTCCACAGTGGTACTGAACTTTTAAAAAAAATTTTAGATATCTTCTACGTTTTGATTGCATTTTATTCCAAAACGATTATAAATATTTTATCAAAGTATTCAATGAAGAAACTCTAAAGCACTTTAACTTTTGAAGTTTTAATAAGTTAATATTATTTAAAAAATGAATTTTGCAGATAGGAAGACTCTGAAAGAGGCATCTAACAAATTAAATGAGAAGTGCTCAAATGTATATGACATACAGTTTTGAAATTTTAAAACTGCATTTTCAAATATTTCAATTTGTAGGAAGAATATTTTGATTGAGCCACTATTTTTAGCTACAATTTTTTTTTTTTTTTTTTTTTGCGGTACGCGCGCCTCTCACTGCTGTGGCCTCTCCCGCTGCGGAGCACAGGCTCCGGACGCGCAGGCCCAGTGGCCATGGCTCACAGGCCCAGCCACTCCGTGGCATGTGGGATCTTCCCGGACCGGGGCACGAACCCGTGTCCCCTGCATCAGCAGGTGGACTCTCAACCAATGCACCACCAGGGAAGCCCTAGCTACAATTTTTAATTGGATATATTTATTGCTATATTAGATTAGAAAGAAACTGAAGAGGCATACAACCTTGCAGCATCTAAATTTGGGGAAACATTCAAAGGAGTAACGAAGATATTTGTTGAAGAAAGCTTCTCTGGATGGAAGCCAAAAGATAACATCTGTGAAAATATTTGAATTAAAATATTTAAACATTTTAATAGAAAAAAGTAGAATTGAGTATATCCCCGATTTAGCAGAATTTCCTCTGAGCATCTGTAGAGAGAGTTTTTCTCAATTAAAAACTGTCTGGCCTACAAAGAAAAATCAACAGAAGTTTTATGGACTGAATTGTGTCCCTCTAAAATGCATACGTTGAAATGCTAACCCTGAGTACGTCAGAATGTGACTGTATTTGGAGACAGGGCCTTTAAGAAGGTAACTGAGGTAAAATGAGGTCATTAGGGTAGCCCCTAATTCAGTATGATTGGTGTCCTTATAAGAAGAGAAGATTAGGATACAGACACACGTGTGCGCACACACACACACACACACATGCACGCACACACACAAACAGAGGGAAGACTGTGTAAAGACACATGGAAATGATGGACATCTACAAGCCACAGAGAGAGGCCTCAGAAGAAGCCAACCCAGCAGACACCTTGATCTCAGATTTCCAGCCTCTAGAACTGTGAGGAAATAAATTTCTGTTCTTTTATGGCAGCCCTAGCAAAATAACACCAAAGGTATCAGCATCTTTGAAATGATTAACCATGAAAAGCAATTTTGAAGATTTCAGGCAACATTATAAAAAAAATTTTAAATAGTAAAACCACATTGAAAAACTTTTATTCTTCAGAAAAATGCCAGTGACATCTTACTAGAAATATGGCTAAGAAATTGATTGAAGTTTGTGAATATGGAGCAAGAATAATCATTCAGAATTTAAAATTTTGATTTACTGGGCATATATATATTTACTTTTTAGAAAAATAATTTTTGAAAAAAATTTTAACAGAACTATTTGGTAAGTCCATTTGTATAACATAACATCAATCCAAAATAAACATTTCAAAAATTACATATTTCTAATGCCCCTTTCACTCAAACGTGTCTGGGTTTGGATGATAAATTATGTGAAAGGACTCAGAATTGTTGATCAGATATTCCATTATATACTGAATGTACTCATACATCTGCAGAAAAGAAGACCCCAGATTTGCACAAAGTGCTGACCCGGCCATTTTGTAAACTAACTACAAAGAGAAAACTTGAACTTAACTTGAACTTATTTCAGAGCCATTACAACATCTCTGGCCCAGGGTTTCCCCATCTCCCTGTGATCCCTGTGGCTTGCACTTTAGCCGTTTGCACTTGTGTCTGGATTGCTGTCTTTATCCTGGGAGTCCACACACCCTCATGGCTCCTTATCTCATTGTCCTGGCTCTGTCAAGAAGGAAGTCACCCTCCATATTCCCCCAGTCCTCGCTCCAAGTTCCTTCCTGCTGCTTTATTTATTTAACCAACATTTATGTAGCACGCTATGAACATAGCACGCTATGCCCTGTCCTCAGCACTCTAATGAACATCCACTCACTGGATTTTCATTAGGACCCCCCTGTGGTAGTCATGGTGATTATTCCCACTTTACAGGACGCCTGCGCAGAGAGGCTGAGAGACTTGCCTAAGGTCAAAGGGCTGGAAAATGCATTTCAAAGCTGGTAGTGTGGCTTCCGTCTTAACCCACACTCCGTGCTGCCCTCTGGCCCATCCACACACGGAGGCCACTCCTCATTTACAGCCCGGGCTCCAGTCTCTGGATCATACTCAGAACTGAGGGGAAAGTGAAGTGGAGCCGGTCAGGGGGCAGTACCCAGTGTTTTAGGACCCGCTCCTCTGACTTCAGCACACCCCATCCAGGAATCTGAGTCATGCTGCCCCTGACTGTCTCATCGCCCTCCCGGCGGGGCAGGGACCTCGAAGGGGGAGCGGGGTGGTTGGAGTATGCTGGCAGGTGGTGACCCAAGCAGCGGGGCTGTCCTTGAGCCATCTCGCTAGGAACCACCAGCATCCTCATCACTTGCACGGAATGATCCGCCCCGCTTGCGGGGCCGAGACAGCGACTGTCCCTCTTTTCCCTCCCGCGGGGGCACTGGATCCCAGCCACAGCGACCCCAAGCCGCTTCCCCCGGCAAGCGCACTTGCTGGCCCCTCGGAACTCTGTCCCCTCTTCTACCCGCGTCCCCTCCCCCTATCTTCCACGCCCCCTCCCCCCTCCTTCGCGAGGGTTGTCGAGCTCAGAGCAGAAGTTAAGGGCAGAGGGGCCAGAATCTCTTAGGGTGATGAAGAGAGCCGGTTTGCTGTCACGGCTGGGCTGGACGGGAAGCCACAGGGAGGAGTGAGCCCAATGAGGAAATCCCCATCCCTGTTCCTGGAAGGAGACAATTGAAGGTCAAGTGACAGCGCGCTGGAGGTGTCAGTGATCCACACCTCCTGCACTTCACAATTCTCGCGGCTACCTGCACCCTTCATCCACACCCACAGGCTGTGTGATCCATTGCTAAAGATTGACTTTTTTTTTTTTTTTCAGAACCTCTGTAGGGGCGTCCTGAGTTGGCTTGAGCTGTCAAGGCCAGAATCCAAGGCTGGATTCTTGGCTGGAAGGAGCATTCCATGTTGGGTTCTGCCCCGGGAAAATCGTGAGGAAAGTGAGGACCCTCTCAAGCGCAGGCCACCTATACTCCTAAGGCCGCTTGGCTCTGGCTGCGGGAGTTCCCTTCCCACCAGCCGACCTGGGGCACCACAGTCTAGCCAGGAGCGGTGGCCACCATTCCCAGCAACAAGGAGCAGGTGGGCCACGCCCTGGGTCTTTAAAACCTCCTGGCTGGAAGCTCTGAGAGCCCAGATGGGAGGCAGGCAAGTCTGTGGGACCAGACCTTGCTCGTTATTCCTACACATTGACGCTCACCTGCTCCACTCTTGTCCTGCTGCTGTCTCTAGTTCCTCACTCCACCACCATTTTTTTTTTCTCAAACATCACTATCAGAGCTATCATTTGGATCTGACAGGTTGCTCTTCCATCAGCTGCAGCATTTTGCAAAACATGTTCTAAATAACACCAGCGTTTTGCAAGCTGGTAATAAATGAAACACATTTGGGAAATGTATCCTATATGCATACTATGCGTGGGCCAAAAATTTGATTCTACATTTCAGGTAGCCAGTAAAAAATAGGAAAAGAAATTAGTTACACAATATAGTATCCAGAAGATCAGAGCAAACCAACAAGACAGATCCAACCAGTTTAGATTCTAAGAAGAGAAATAAACTTCTCCCCAGGATTTTCCTAAAGAGAACACACTGTATAATGTGAGGATGAACATCCGCCCAGTACACACAAGGCATATTTTATAAATGGATGCTCCCTATAGCATCCCTCAAAAGAAAGGGAGGTCCTAAGTCCAAAATGCATGTCAATCAAAGCAAAACTCTGGGGAGCCTATAACATAAGAGCCAAATCTGAGTTCTCTGCTGGGCTCTCTGGAGCTGGGCTGTCCAAAACAGTAGCCACTAGTCACAGGCAGCTACTGAGCACTTGAAACATGGCTCATCCAAACTGAAATGCATATTTAAGTATGAATTACACACCAGCTTTTGAAGACTCACTAAAGGGAAAAAAAGTAAAATATCTCAATAACTTTTATATTAATTGTATAAATGAGTAGTCACATGATGAAATGTTATTATAGATAAATTAGATTAAATAAAATATTATTAAATTAACGTCACCGGTTTTCTAAATGTAGCTGTTAAAAATTTTAGAGGTATATATTTCTACTTAACACAGCTGCAGTGTTACTTAAACTATATACCATATAAAACTATATATAAACTATAAATATCAAGTATGCATGACAAAAAGATTTCATATTTAATAATTTGG
Source organism: Stenella coeruleoalba (assembly GCF_951394435.1). Classification (NCBI taxonomy): domain Eukaryota; kingdom Metazoa; phylum Chordata; class Mammalia; order Artiodactyla; family Delphinidae; genus Stenella; species Stenella coeruleoalba. The sequence continues at coordinate 97,395,043 of NC_137169.1, forward strand.
GAAACACTGTCTACTGTATCCCCTTCTTGGTGTGTTCTGTAGGACAGTAATGTGGAAAACTTGGGGAAAAAAATTCATGAATTAAACGTATTTGGGAAATGCCAGGTTAAGCATAGAGGACTTCTTGGGGCTTTCAATACCATGAGAATTGTGATTTTCCAAGAGATGCTTCTCAGATGCAGCATTTTCCCAACACCTTCAACCAAAGAACTCCTTTTATCATGAACACAGCACTCATTGACATAACTCTGAAGGGCAGTTTAGGGAACACTGGCCTAGAGGATAAGTCTCACAGGACTTACCTTGGTCCCTAAGGCTCTTGTGTGGCTTGTGGTTTGGCTCCAAAATCTTTTCTCTTGCTATTTCCTCCAGTTAATATCTAATATTTTCACTAGATTTCAAGTCTTCACCCCAGACTTAATGAATCAGACCCTTTGAGACTACCCTTTTTATATCAATTAACTTTTGCTGCATGATAAAACTCCCCCAAATACAGTGGCTTATAATAGTGACAATTTTACATGCTATGCCATGGATGAACTTTGCTGAGTGAAATAAACCCATCACAACATGACAAATACTATATGATTCTACTTACAGGAGGTATCTAGAGTAGTCACAAGCATGGATACAGAAAGTAGACGGTGCTTACTGGGAAATGGGGAGTTGTTGTTCAGTAGGTATAGAGTTTCAGCTTAGGATGGTGAAAAAGTTCTAGAGAGCTGTTACACAGCCATGTGATTATAGTAAACACTACTGAACTGGACCCTTAAAAATGGTTAAGAAGATAAATATTACAGCATGTGTTTTCTATCACAATTTTAAAAATTTAAATTAAAAAAAACCAGCAACAATAAATTTAGTTTGCAATTCTGTAGATCAGCAATTTGGGCTAGGGTGAGCTGGGCACTCCTTCTACTGGTCTTGGTTGGGCTGAAGCATGCCTCTATGGTCAGCTGGCAGTCACTGGCTGACACTGCTCCTGGGGTTGCCTGGCTCTCAGCTAGGGCCATTAGGGTGACTGGCCACATGCTTCTTGTCCTCCCTCAGGCTCACTCTGCTCAGATGGCAGTCTCTGCACTCTAAGACTGTGAGAGCAAAAGCCGCACAGCCTCTTCAAAACTAGACCAGGAACTCACACAATGTCATCCCTCTTGCTGCTTTCTATCAAAGCAAATAACAAGGCCAGCTCAGATTCAAAGGGTGGGGTAAGTATCTCTATCTCCTGATGCAAAGAGCTAAAAAGCCGAGTGACTGTTTTTACAATGGTCCGCGCATGTTCTGTAGTCCCATTTTCCAGAACAATCCATCATAATCGGTTTCTTATCTTTGGTATGTACAGAAGCATACTTTTTTTTTATGAGGCTACCTTCCTGTTTATTTTATATAATGTACAACCAAACATAGTGTATAAACTTTTACTTGATATAATAAAACTTCCTATTTCAGCACAATGTCAGAAGCAGACTCTTTTGTACTTCACTTTTTTCACTTTCTCAGACACATATCATCAGCAGATCAGAGCTATTTTATTTTTTTTAGTGGTGAATTTTTTCATTATCACATTGCTAGGCTTCCCTTGCCCCCTGTCTCTCCATTGTCTTTATTGTATCTCAATACTAAATGCAGGATATTCTCAATATGATCTTTTCCAAATACATTTTTTGAGTCCTTCCACCTACCTCTGACCATTTTCTTTGGAATCTTTAACCCCAGGTGCATAGCTGCCCGCTCCTCAAGCTGAACTCCTTTTTGCTTGGCTCTAGTGGTTACTCTGGACCAACTTGTCCTGTAGCACTTAATTCACCAGATCATAATTTTCCACTTATTTACCTATCTGTACCAGTGATGGTGAGCCCTGTGTCTTGTTTACTCATACAACCCAGCATCCTCATGGTACCTGGCACAATGTAGGCATTCACTAGGTCATTATTTTTTGTTTGTTTGTTTGTTTGTTTGTTTTTGCGGTACGCGGGCCTCTCACTGCCGCGGCCTCTCCCGTCGCGGAGCACAGGCTCCGGACGCGCAGGCTCAGCGGCCATGGCTCACGGGCACAGACGCTCCGCGTCACGCGGGATTCTCCCAGACCGGGGCAAGAACCCGTGTCCCCTGCATCGGCAGGCGGACTCTCAACCACTGCGCCACCAGGGAAGCCCCACTAGATCATTATTAAATAAATAAATGAACATTAATGAATAAATAGTTCAATGCAGGTGCATTCCCATGGTTTTTTACTGTAAGTACGGTATCTGTCCACAAGGTTATAAGGGATGGGAACTGTACCTCCTCCCTTTATTTCTTCCAACTTGTGACTCACATTTTACTGGAAGAATGCCTTCTTTTAATACCGCTACCCTGGTTTCCCATATGCTCATTACTATGGCAACACTCTCAGATTTCCGTGTATACATCTATGAGTACTACCTGTTAGATTCTGCCTCTTTATCAGAGTATTTCTTCTTTGTGTGTGCTTTAAGTGATGGGAACTCTCTGGAAACAAGGGCCCCTACCCTCCTCACTCCTTCTTGTTCACTTGAAAAGAATGATTGTGCAACTGTGGATACAGTATTTTATGCATGTCAATTAGGTCAAATTTATTAATCATCTTCTCAGATCTAGACACTGACTTTTCTTTTTCTTCTTACTGTGGAGAGGTACTTTAAAATCTCCCTCTGTGATTTTGAAGTTGTCTGTTTCTCCTTTTGGTTTTGTCAATTTACATATTATAGAGACTTTGGGTTTTGATATCTTCTTGTTGGATCAACCCCTTATTATTACAAAATGCCCTTCTTTATCTCAAGGAATACTTTTTTTTTTTTTTTTTTTTGCGGTACACGGGCCTCTCACTGTTGTGGCCTCTCCCGTTGCGGAGCACAGGCTCCAGACGCGCAGGCTCAGCGGCCATGTCTTACGGGCCCAGCCGCTCCGCGGCATGTGGGATCTTCCTGGACCGGGGCACGAACCCGTGTCCCCTGCATTGGCAGGAGGACTCTCAACCACTGTGCCACCAGGGAAGCCCTCAAGGAATACTTCTTATCTTAGAATCTGCTTTGTCTAATATCAGTATAGCTACATCAACTTTCTTTTGGCTAGTGTTTACATGTATATTTTTCCCAACCTTTTACTTCAATCTTGCTGTAGCTTTGTGGTATGTATCTTGTAAGCAGCATACACTTAAGCAGTATTTAAACAAGAAAGTAGATTGCCAATCTTTGACTTATGCCTAGAGTATTTAGCCCATTTACATTTACTGTAATGACTAGTATATTTAGGTTTAAATCTACAATCTTTTTTTTTTTTTTCACTGCTCCAGTCAACTAAAGGGAAACTTTATTGACACTCCCAGGACCATGGGGGTATGACCCTGCAGAGCAGGAGGGACTGTATTTGACCTTCTTCTTCAGGTGTATGTCTTTGGTGTGGCTTGTAACATTTGACAGCATAGGGGTGCAGGTGAGGGAAACTCTTGGGAGAGCTTATCTTGCCGAAGTTGTATTTCTGGTCTAGCTTGTGGGAGGAAGCCTCAGTAATGCCACCTGGTAGGTGCAGCACCAAGTTCAGGGTGGATTTTTCCTGGATGTTATAGTCTGAGTGAGTATAGCCACCCTCCAGCTGCTTACCCATGAAAATCGGAAGGTGCTGGCTAGGTGGGATGCCCTCCTCGTCTTGAATTTTGCCTTTGACATTTCTTTGACATCTTTGACATGGTCACTGGGTCCAACCTCAAGAGCAAAGACCCCATCAGGGTCTCACAAAAACCTGTATCTCTACATCTTCTTATTGGCTGCCTCATTGAAGAGAAAGAGCTAAATCTACAATCTTTTTTGACCTGCCTGATTTATATTGTTTTCTCTCCCCATTGAAGAAATAACAATTGTGAAAAGTGAAGCAAGGAAGGAAAATCTTCAGACTGTAGACTAGTTTTCAGGCAGATGAATTCTAGCAGAGAGTACATAGGAAATTTGAGAATCTGGACATTTATTCTATTCAAAAGTGTTGTTAGATATTCTAGCATCAGGTGTGAAGGCACAGGGGAAAGAGAGAGTAATAGCATGTTAATCTGTTTCTGGAAATCGTTTCCTACTAATACATGAGATAGGAAGCCAGAGAGATTAAGTGACTTTCCCAAGCCCCTCAGCTTATTAGTTCCAAGTCCAGTCTCACCCTCCTCCCTCACCCTGTCCCCATCACTGCTGTAATCCCAGTTCTTACTGTCCTTTGAGAGGTGTGGGCAGCATACCGCTGCTCTAGAATCATAGACTGGGGTCTGTCCTTACTGTTGGAAAAGAGGTCAGAAAAAAGGAATATTAATAGCCCTGTAGGGCTTTCCAGGAGCCCACAGTAGGGTTGGGAAGCTTTCAAACAAACCAGCTGAACTAGCACAGATGGTTGTGAGCTTTCTTAAACTCACCTGAGAGACTTAAGATCTGGTAGTAAGAACAGGGTCAGGACCTCAATGCCATTCTACAGATTGGAAACCCAAAATAAATCAGAGATAGGACTGAGTCCAGACCCACAGGCACCAGCAAAGTGCTTCATATGCTACACTGCTAGAACTCCCTAGCTCACCTGTTTTACTTTTAAGGGAGAAGGATGCTTTGAGCATTCCGAAACATAGCTCGGGAGACATAGTAGGAACTAATGATGATCTGGGAGGGCTGGAGTACAAGATGAGAGAAACCATACTTGCCTTTCATCCAGGTGTACCTGGTGTGCACACTACCTCAGTGCCTCACTCTTACGGCTACGAGTTTTACAGCAACCCTTCTCAGACTGCAAAAAGGCTCAGCTAAAATCCATCCTGCATTTCCTAGTGCTTGTACTAAGGCAGGTGGTATGTCTGGACAGCCTTCTACAGCATGTGATTTGAAAGAGATCAGAACATCCCTGCCCAAAAGTATGCTCTTGGGGCAACCAGTTCTTGTATATAAAATATGCATAATAGTTACTCTTACTAAAATTAATTCATTTGGTATTCAGTGAATGTTTATCCATGTGGCCTATTTTGCATAGGAAGTAGATTTTAGGTGTGATATGGGAAGCAACATTGGTTTGGTTGGTGTTCTTAAGGAGCATTAAGTCAAGCAAGGAAGATAAGGCACATGTGCAATATTCTATAATGACAATTATCATTTGTGGAGTGCTCATTGTGCACTTGATTTTTTACATATATTTTGTTTAATGCTGAGAACTGCTTTGAAAAGTAAGCATTTATGTCCCACTTTTACAAACTAGGAAACTGAGATTAAGGAATTTTCCAAATTTCCCACATCTGAGAAGTGGTAGAAAGCACTCGAACCTCAATCTGTGTGGCCCTTCTACTAGTTCCACACTTCTTCCCAAATGGTCCATAAAATAAGCAATGAATTATCTGAAAGGTGCAAATAAAATGTCAGGGAGTGGGTTTCCCTGGTGGCGCAGTGGTTGAGAGTCCGCCTGCCGATGCAGGGGACACAGGTTCGTGCCCTGATCAGGGAAGATCCCACATGCCGCGGAGCGGCTGGGCCCGTGAGCCATGGCCGCTGAGCCTGCGCGTCCGGAGCCTGTGCTCCGCAACGGGAGAGGCCACAACGGTGAGAGGCCCGCGTACCACAAAAAAATAAAATAAAATAAAAAATGCCAGGGAGCAAAGATGCTCACTTCCAGCTGTGATGATTGGGGAAAGTATCATGGCAGAAACCATTTGAGCTGGGCCTTTAATGATGGCAATGGATACAGGAGGAATATATTCTAAATTCTAGACAGAGAGAATGGCTTCAGAAAAAGCATAGAGGTGAGACTGGTTTGGATCTCATAATGGGGAATAGTATAATTTAATACCCAAGGTGTATACTGAGGGGCAAGCAGTAGGCAAGGCTAGAAATGTGAGTTCAGGCCAGATTGTGGAGTCTTGCTGACAGGTGAAGAAGAAAAGACGCTATGAGGCAATAGGAGTCATTAAAGCCCCCCTCTCAGACCCAGGGAATTGGGGATATATATACACTACATTTAAAAGGAAAATGAGACCACAGAAGACTTATACCTCATTTTATTGCACTTTGTTTTATTTCACTTCGCAGATACTGCGTTTTTTACAAATTGAAAGTTTATGGCAACTCTGTGTTGAACAAGTCTATCGGAACCATTTTTCCAATAACATTCTTTTACATTGGGTCTCTGTCTTACATTTTAAAAATTCTCCCAATATTTCAAACTTTTTCATTGTTATCGTATTTGTTATGGTAATCTGTGATCAGTGATTCTTTTTTATTTAAAAAAATTTTTTAACATCTTTATTGGAGTATAACTGCTTTACAATGCTGTGTTAGTTTCTGCTGCATAACAAAGTGAATCAGTTACATGTATACATATATCTCCATATCCCCTTGCTCTTGAGTCTCCCCCCCATCCTCCCTATCCCACCACTCTAGGTGATCACAAAACACCGAGCTGATCTCCCTGTGTTATGCAGCTGCTTCCAACTAGCTATCTATTTTATATTTGATAGTGTATATGTGTCAGTGCTACTCTCTCACTTCATCCCAGCTTACCCTTCCCCCTTCCCATGTCCTTAAGTCCATTCTCTACGTCTGCGTCTTTATTCCTGTCCTGGCCCTAGGTTCATCAGAACCATTTTTTTTTATTCCATATATACGTGTTAGTGTACGGTATTTGTTTTTCTCTTTCTGACTTACTTCACTCTGTATGACAGACTCTAGGTCCATCCACCTCACTACAAATAACTCAATTTCATTTCTTTTTATGGCTGAGTAATATTCCATTGTATATATGTGCCACATCTTCTTTATCCATTCATCTGATGATGAACACTTAGGTTGCTTCCATGTCCTGGCTATTGTAAATAGTGTTGCAATGAACATTGTGGTACATGACTCTTTTTGAATTATAGTTTTCTCAGGGTATATGCCCAGTAGTGGGTTTTCTGGGTCATATGGTAGTTCTATTTTTAGCTTTTTAAGTAACCTCCATACTGTTCTCCTTAGTGGCTGTACGAATTTACATTCCCACAAACAGTGCAAGAGGGTTCCCTTTTCTCCACATCCTCTCCAGCATTTATTGTTTGCAAATTTTTTATGATGGCCATTCTGACTGGTGTGGGATGATATCTCATTGTAGTTTTGATTTGTTTTTCTCTAATGCTTAATGATGTTGAGCATTCTTTCATGTGTTTGTTGGCAATCTGTATATCTTCTTTGGAGAAATGTCTATTTAGGTCTTCTGCCCATTTTTGGATTGGGTTTTTGTTTCTTTGATATTGAGCTGCATGAGCTGCTTGTAAATTTTGGAGATTAATCCTTTGTCAGTTGCTTCATTTGCAAACATTTTCTCCTATTCTGAGGGTTGCCTTTTCATCTTGCTTATGGTTTCCTTTGCTGTGCAAAAGCCTTTAAGTTTCATTAGGTCCCATTTGTTTATTTTTGTTTTTATTTCCATTTCTCTAGGAGGTGGATCAACAAAGATTTTGCTGTGATTTATGTCATAGAGTGTTCTCCCTATGTTTTCTTCTAAGATTTTGATAGTGTCCGGTCTTACATTTAGGTCTTTAATCCATTTTGAGTTTATTTTTGTGTATGGTGTTAGGGAGTGTTCTCATTTCATCCTTTTACATGGAGCTGTCGAGTTTTTCCAGCACCATTTATGAAGAGGCTGTCTTTTCTCCACTGTACATTCTTGCCTACTTTATCAAAGATAAGGTGACCATATGTGCGTGCGTTTATCTCTGGGTTTTCTATCCTGTTCCATTGATCTATATTTCTGTTTTGGGGCCAGTACCATACTGTCTTGATTACTGTAGCTTTGTAGTATAGTCTGAAGTCAGGGAGCCTGATACCTCCAGCTTCATTTTTCTTTGTCAAGATTGCTTTGGCTATTCGGGGTCTTTTGTGTTTCCATACAAATTGTGAAATTTTTTGTTCTAGTTCTGTGAAAAATACCAGTGGTAGTTTGATAGGGATTGCATTGAAGCTGTAGATTGCTTTAGGTAGTATATTCCTTTTCACAATGTCAATTCTTCCAACCCAAAAACATAGTATATCTCTCCATCTGTTTGTATCATGTTTAATTTCTTTCATCAGTGTCTTATAATTTTCTGCATATAGGTCTTTTGTCTCCTTAGGTAGGTTTATTCCTAGATATTTTATTCTTTTTGTTGCAATGGTAAATGGGAGTGTTTTCTTAATTTCACTTTCAGATGTTTCATCATTAGTGTAGAGGAATGCCAGAGATTTCTGTGCATTACTTTTGTATCTTGCTACTTTACCAAATTCATTGATTAGCTCTAGTAGTTTTCTGGTAGCATCTTTAGGATTCTCTATGTATAGTATCATGTTATCTGCAAACAATGACAGCTTTACTTCTTCTTTTCTGATTTGGATTCCTTTTATTTCTTTTCCTTCTCTGATTGCTGTGGCTAAAACTTCCAAAACTATGTTGAATAATAGTGGTGAGAGTGGGCAACCTTGTCTTGTTCCTGATAATGTTGTTTTCATGCCCACTAACACAGCATCCATTCTGTGTTAGCCATTGTATCAAGGAGTAATTTCAACTTGTTATTCAAAAAATACATTTTTAAAGGCTGTTGTTGCCATAGATAGTGATTCCTCTGATGGATTTGAGCAAAGTAAATTGAAAACCTTCTGGAAAGCATTCAACTTTCTAGATGACATTAAGAACATTCATGATTCATAGAAAGAGGTCAAAATATCAACATTAACAGGAGTTTAGAAGAAGTTTATTTCAACCCTCATGGATGACTTGAGGGGTTCAAGACTTCAGTGGAGAAAGTAAGTGTAGATGTGGTAGAAATAGCAAGAGAACTGGAATTAGAAGTGGAGTCTGAAGATGTGACTGAATTGCTGTAATCTCATGATAAAACATGAATGGATGAGAACTTGCTTCTTTTGGATGAGCAAGGAAAGTGGTTTCTTGAGATGGAATCTACCCCCGGTGAAGGTGCTTTGAAGGTTGTTGAAATGACAACAAAGGATTTAGAATATTACATAAACTTAGTTGATAAAGCAGTGGCAGGATTTGACAGGATTGACTCCAATTTTGAAAGAAGTCCTACTGTGTGTAAAATGCTATCAAACAGCAGTTCATGCTACAGAGAAATCATTCATGAAAGGAAGAGTCAATTGATGCAGCAAACTTCACTGTTGTCTTACTTTAAGAAATTGCCACAGCCATCCCAGCCTTCAGCAACCACCACCCTGATCCGTCAGCAGCCATCAATGTCGCAGCAAGACCCTCCACCAGTAAGAAGATTAAGACTCTCTGAGGGGCTTCCCTGGTGGCGCAGCGATTGAGAGTCCGCCTGCTGATGCAGGGGACACGGGTTCGTGCCCCGGTCCGTGAAGATCCCACGTGCCGCGGAGTGGTTGGGCCCGTGAGCCATGGTCGCAGAGCCTGCGCGTCCGGAGCCTGTGCTCCGCAACGGGAGAGGCCCGCGTACCGAAAAAAAAAAAAAAAAAAAAAAGACTCTCTGAAAACTCAGTTGACGGTTAGGGGTGTTTTTTTTTTTACAATAAACTATTGTAAAATTATGTTATGCACATTTTTTTAGACATCATGTTATTGCATACTTGATATACTACAGTATAGTGTAAACATAACTTTTATATGCACTGGGAAACCAAAAAATTTGTGTAACTTGCTTTATTGTAATATTTGCTTTATTACAGTGGTCTGGAACTGATTCCACAATATCTCTGAGATATGCCTGTAAACCATCACAGATGATAAGCTCTGAGAGCAGTGGTGGTGGAGAGTGGAATGGAGGGTACTGAAGAGAGGGGACCAAGGAGAGGAGCGCTACCAAGCTCAGTAACCAATGGGTTGTGGAGAGTAGAGAGATGATTCAAAAGGGATATTGTGGTGAGAGCCATGGTGACCAGAATGTTGGAAGCATTCACAGAAATATGGGCAATAGGAAGAGGTGCTGGCCTGGGGGAAATAACCACCTGGAAAGTGTCACCCTTAGGCTCAGGGTCTGGTGGTGAGGCAGCTTATGCTGGGGGCAGCTGAGGAAGGCTGAACCCAGGGAAGTATCACAGTGGGAGGGAGCTTGAGCAGAGTGGAAACAAGCTAGGGCCACTTGAGGGGTAGATGTTTGGGACAAAGTAGGAGGACTAGGAACAGGAAAAGGAATAGGAAGAAAATAGGTAAGAATTGGAGGGCAAAACACCAGAGTAGGTTACTCCTCTCTATGTCTTTGCCTAAGGAGGGATCTTTGTTCTTACAATAAATGAATGAATTCAAACAATAAATAAAAGCAAAGTTAGTTAATGCTTCTGCCTATCAAAGAGAGTGTGTGTGACACAGCCAATTAGTTGCTTCACTCTCCAAACAGATTGTAGCCCACTGTATATGAACCATCGTGAATTATGTAAATTATTCCTTAATAGAGCTTATTAATATGGTTCCTGGGCTTGAGTCCCATCTTTTCTTCTAGTAAAGTGAAATCAAATAGCATGGTTTCACTGTTGATAATGAGTTCTTAAATGGGCTTGAGCTTTGTTAACATTACCAACATCAACATGATTTCATTATTTCTGGGGAAGAAAATATAGGATAATATTCAAAGATAATATTATCTTATTCAAACTGGGTGGTGGGACAGGGGTTTCACTTTAATACCTTTCTTTAAAATGTATATCTAAACTTATATATATGGTACCATAAAATTGATAGAGACTAAATAATACAGGCTTCCTGAAAGAAAAATGAGCAATATGGAAAGATACACAATGCCAACACTTTTAAACCTTTATTATTCTACAAATCTTATCATGCTGGTAATTCTTTCCAGCACTCAAGTGCTCAGATGGAAGGCAAGTTTGACAGGGACTCAGCTGGAGCTACTAAGGAGTTATTAAGAAGGGACGTTTTACCAGCAGGTCTTTTGTACAGGGCCAGGAGGGCCAATTCAATAGAAAACATCTTACTAAATTTAAACAACATCTAGATATGTTAGTGCCAAATAGATAAATCTGGGACTACCGGCCGTGCTGCTTGTTTTTGCATATTTTTGACTTGCTGTTGATTTGACACAATTCTGACTCTTTGTCCCAACCATATTCTCCTAGGTACCTCATGGAAATGTCTTTCCTAGTTCAACCTGTGACACCAACTAGCCCACTTCATTTAATATAAGGAAGTAATGCAGTGTAAATATTAGGAGATTTCCATTCTGCATGCTCCTGCTCTTGACACTGAATCCCAGACCTGGTACTTAAGATTTGTTTGACAATTTTCTCACCTACAAAGTTGAGGTGACAGTAATAATTATTGTTATAGGCCAAATAAAATAAGGAAGTAGAGCCCTCTGACGAATATTCATTGTTTTCCAGTCACTCAGTATTCACTCTCCATTCTTTTAGAATTTCCTTTTATGGCCAATTTGGATGGAAATTTAAATGCAAGTGCCCTGTCCTTTCTCTAAGTGAGGGGCTGGTTCAACCTCAAAGCTACACAATCAGACTATTTCTCACAGGACTTTGATTCTTGTATGGACTGATGCATGGATAAAAAGTAAAATTGGAGCTTACTTATCCTAAGCCCTCCTCCCACTTTTCTCCCCCAAGAAATGTGATTTCTGTCATAATCAGAAGCAGGTCCTATATTCTTATCTTTGATTCTGTGAGCTTCCTCATATTCTCCCAATATACTGATTTGTGCTTGTTAGAGTTGGTTTTAATCACTTAGAAAAAAGTAATCCTTCGTAATATAAAAACCAAGAACAATCTCTGGCATATAGTAGGTGCTTGTAGTGTTTGTTGATATTATTATTTTTATAACTGAAAATCTTCCTGGCAGCACTTCTACCAGACTTTCTCTCTGGTCCTATGAGTGAGAACCAAACACCCAGGACCTAATTATCATTGAGTAAATGGACACAATTTAGTTTCTAAATGAGATAAAATAAAAATTAGTCTATATTTACAATGAGTCTGCTAAGGTGTCAGCATCCCATCATGTGCACCCATATGTCTACCAACTGCTTTCCAGTTACTGTCACAAGACAGTACCATATAAGCAAGAATAGACAATATGTACTAAAGGACATAAAGTATTTCAGAGGAAGGAGAGATCATTGAGCTTCAAGGAGAGGATCTGAGCTGGACTTTGAAGAACTGTAATACTGGGATAGAAGATATTACAGGCAAAGGGTGGAGAGACAGTGTGAGCAAAGGCATGAAAGACATGTTTGGGGACAATGAATAGACCATTTTGGCTGAAGCAGAATTTTTTTATAGGACAATAGTAGTGGATAGTGTTTGGAAAGGTGGGTTGGAATTAACTTTAAACAAAAATTCTATAAATGGTCAAGTTGCAAATATTTCTATTAAAAGAAACTCTTCAATATCATCTGCACCATCTTTATCCATCAGCAGCACAAAATATTTTTAAACATCTTCTGGATGTAATTTGGAACTATGGATTAGAGAGTTCTCATTGACCTTCAGAGGGTGCATTTTGGGAACCATACGTTCCTAGATAAAATTATCGTATAATCATGACTAAGGTCATTCCAAAGAACAGGTATGGATAGAATGTTCATAAAACAGCACCTGAAGATGAAAGCCCTTAGGTACTGATTATACAAATCATATATGAATAATTCCATGAAAGAAAATTTTTGTTTTGTTTCGTTAACATCTTTATTGGAGTAAAATTGCTTTACAATGGTGTGTTAGTTTCTGCTTTATAACAAAGTGAATCAGTTATACATATACTTTTGTTCCCATATCTCTTCCCTCTTGTGTCTCCCTCCCTCCCACCCTCCCTATCCCACCCCTCTAAGTGGTCACAAACCACCGAGCTGATCTCCCTGTGCTATGCGGCTGTTTCCCACTAGCTATCTATTTTACGTTTGGTAGTGTACATATGTCCATGCCACTCTCTCACTTTGTCACAGCTTACCATTCCCCTCCCCATATCCTCAAGTCCATTCTCTAGTAGGTCTGTGTCTTTATTCCTGTCTTACCCCTAGGTTCTTCATGACATTTCTTTTTCTTATATTCCATATATATGTGTTAGCATACGATATTTGTCTTTCTCTTTCTGACTTACTTCACTCTGTATGACAGACTCTAGGTCCATCCACCTCACCACAAATAACTCAATTTCGTTTCTTTTTATGGCTGAGTAATATTCCATTGTATATATGTGCCACACCTTCTTTATCCATTCATCTGATGATGGACACCTAGGTTGCTTCCATGTCCTGACTATTGTAAATAGAGCTGCAATGAACATTTTGGTACATGACTCTTTTTGAACGATGGTTTTCTCAGGGTATATGCCCAGTAGTGGTTTTGTTGGGTCATATGGTAGTTCTATTTGTAGTTTTTAAAGGAACCTCCATACTGTTCTCCATAGTGGCTGTATCAATTTACATTCCCACCAGCAGTGCAAGAATGTTCCCTTTTCTCCACACCCTCTCCAGCATTTATTGTTTCTAGATTTTTTGATGCTGGCCATTCTGACCTGTGTGAGATGATATCTCATTGTAGTTTTGATTTGCATTTCTCTAATGATTAATGATGTTGAGCATTCTTTCATGTGTTTGTTGGCTATCTGTATATCTTCTTAGGAGAAATGTCTATTTAGATCTTCTGCCCATTTTTGGATTGGGTTGTTTGTTTTTTTGTTATTGAGCTGCATGATCTGCTTGTAGATTTTGGAGATTAATCCTTTGTCAGTTGCTTCATTTGCAAATATTTTCTCCCATTCTGAGGGTTAAAAAAAGTTTTAAGAACAGCTAATACCTTCCAAGGGTTTTTACTGTTTATTTTCCAATAAAAACATGCTTTGATGCCAGGCACAAAATGTCCACCTCATGAAAACCACAATGTTTAAACAGATGCTTATCAGCCCTGAGAACTGCCAAAAAAGCTAATAAGCCGGTGCTTTTCATGGTGATGATCTCTACCACCCTGTTAGGAGCCATGACATTTTGTCCTTATTGAGCAGAGAAGGTGGTGGTGAGGGGAGTGCAGGTTGGAGGTACACAAAGTGGTGTTTGTAGGGGAGGAGATCTGTTGACTTACTGATTAGCTATATACACATTTGGGTTAAATGCTCTCCACTTGGAAGATATCCTTTGTGATAACCTGGTACTCAGATGGTATAAAAAGAAAATCCAGTCTCTGCTAGACCAGAGCCAATGGCAACCATGGCAAAGCTTATTCTCACAGGTGAGTCTGTAATTGGAGATAAAGCCTTGTTTTTACCTGATTTCTTTTTCTCTCTGCATCTGACAGGCATGAAATAGTCTTCACACACACCTCTATGTTTTTCTGTTGTTCTTTCATTATTTCAAATTTCCAAGAGAATCCAGACATACACAAATGAGTCTACTTCTGATTCTTTTAATCTCAATTGACTCTGGCAGCATTTCTACCTTTGTTGATGCCAAAAGCATGGTCCTAAAAGAAAGGCTAGTTTTCTTCCAATGCTTGTCTTACACTCCCATTCCTTGTTGGGTTGTTCCCATTTCTCTATTCATCTTCCTGCACCACCTCATTTTAATTGATCTTATTTTAATTTACATGTTTGTGTTTTTGGTCTATCTTTTTCAGAGATGAAAATCAGTGGGAACTGAGACAGAGTTATGCAAGTTATCTTTGATCTACTGTTTTCAGAATTATTTCTCTTTAATCCCTTACTGTCTTACTGAGTTGCTGATGTATTATAAAAATATCAGTTATAATTCAATCATTTAAAGGGGTTGATTCAGTACATTGTTTAGAGCCAATTTATATCCATAGCTTATTAGTTGCCCTAGAGCTGAGATTTACAAACTTTTTATAGCTTCAGAACCTTTTCCAAATGAAACCTCTAGCTCAATTTATAAAGCAATCAGGTCAAAAGTGTCCTGGTAGAAGCCAGGGAACAGCATCTGGAGCCTTGTCTAACAGTTTCTAGTTCTCTTCTACCGTAAGGGCTCTTAAAGTTGGTATAAAAAAACTTGAAGGCCCCAAGAGATACTGAATTCACTGATTTAGAGGATGCTTTGTGTGTGAAGCTGTATTCATCCCAGTTAAGGGTAGTGAAGCATGGATGGGTGTGTAGTCATTGAGTAGAGTAAATTTTGGGTAGTTTCAGTACGTAGATCTCCCATAGGTAGTAGACTTCCAACTCTGTCTTCCGTAACATTTGTTACTGACATGGAAGAAGGAAGAAGAGAGAGCCATGCTCATTTTTGACTAAGAGAAGGGAAGTACAGATTTATTGGTGCCTTCACTGAAAAGCCTACTCTTTGGCATAACCCCTAAGTGCCACTTGGGCTATAAAAACCTATGACCCATAGGATGGTACCGAAGGCCTCAGAATTATATTCTACAAGATATAGACAATTGGTTCAGAATACATGTGTTTTCTTTCTCTTAGGTCTGGCCCTTCTGCTGAATGCTCAGCTAGGTAAGTCATGGACTCTGTATTATATCCTTGACATAATTTTTTCCTACAATAAACCTAAAATCTTTATAAATTACTCATAATGCAATTGTCTGCTTAATGTATTAAATGTGATTTTTTCATATTCTAATATTACTTTTTAAAAAGCATATCAAGGGCTTCCCTGGTGGCGCAGTGGTTGAGAGTCCGCCTGCCGATGCAGGGGACATATGTTCGTGCCCCGGTCCGGGAAGATCCCACATGCTGCGGAGCGGTTAGGCCCGTGAGCCATGGCCACTGAGCCTGAGCGTCCGGAGCCTGTGCTCCACAACGGAAGAGGCCACAACAGTGAGAGGTCCGCGTACCACCCAAAAAATAAATAAATAAAAATAAAAGCATATCAAGAGATAGAAAAGCTATGCTAGGAAAGAAAGCTACTGTCTTCTTTACAGACAGATGGATTTGATGTTGGGAGAACCTGTTATTTTTTATTGGCTGCCACTGTTATTCTCTTCAGCATGACCACCTGAGAGTTGTAAGTTGGTATTCACTGGGCTTCATAGGACTACTGGGCATTTTTTCTTCAGTGGTTCCTAGGCTCCACCAAGATCCCAAAGTGAATCTGTCAAAGTTAAAAATAACCAACTTGAAAGTCAGTGACTAGTTCCCAAGTTTGAAGCTTTGAAATCATTTCCAAGATTGTTCCTATTAACCACCCTTACACAGAGATCAGGTATCTGAGGCAAAGGGAGGGAAACAGAAGCAGGGCTAAAACTTACAGCACATTTCAGTGGCACCTAAGTCAGGCCATTTTTCTTACTTCTTACTACTCTCAGGTTCTGCCTACCAGCTGATGTGCTACTTCACCAACTGGTCCCAGTACCGACCAGGCCTGGGAAGTTTCAAGCCTGATGACATCGACCCCTGCCTCTGTACTCACCTGATTTATGCCTTTGCTGGGATGAGAAACAACGAGATCACCACCATTGAATGGAATGATGTGACTCTCTACCAATCTTTCAATAGCCTGAAAAACAAGTAAGAGAACGGGAAGATATCTAAGTTGGTATCTCTGCAGTTCAGGTTCAGTGAGTCTGAGGTGGGAACCAAGACTCTGTTATTTCTAACAAGCTTCCCTATGATGCTGATGCTTCTGGTCCAGGAGCTACGCTTTAAGTATTGAGGATATAGATAACGTAGCACGTTGCCTGCTCTAGCTAGTATTAAAAAATAGTTCTGTATCTTCCTTTCACTGTAATTATCTTTTTTATGACTCAGGAAACTGCAAACCATCTTAGCTACTTGCATCAGAGAACAGGAGGCAGAGGATACCAAAGATTAGACATAACAGAGCCCAAGAAATCAGAAGAGTTTGCTGTATTTTAATAGAGTTCTGTTCTGTGTAAAAATAAACAAAACAAACAAAAACCCTGGTATCTTTTAATTTCTAATTTGTTCAGTTAGTTACATCCAGGAGAAGTAAGGCTACAGGCCATTGCTACCTTCAGTAGTGGCAGTATCTTGAATGCAGCCACTAGAATTTGAGTTATGATACCTAAGAAGAAATAAACCCCTTCAGAGTGGTATTTCTCAAAGTGTGATCCATTGACCATGCAACAAAATCACATGAGTCACTTGATAAAAATCTCAATCCCTAATCCAACTGAATCACAATCTCTGAGAAAGGGGTTAAAACCCTGGAATTTTAATGTTGTCCTCCAACTCTGGTCCTTGTACTTCATTCTTATATAAACTGATGTTTGAGAACCACTATTCCAGAAAATGTGCATGATTTTAAGCCAACTGATTTATATTCATTATCATAAAGTCTGAGAAAGTAATTATGTTCAAGCAATATTTACCATTTCATCTGATAGAGTAGAATGTAAGAATTGCCAATACATTCCAATTTTTAAAAAACCCGGTTGCTTAATTTAGATTTTTCTAAAGAACTCTGAGTGCATTCATAATGATAACACAAATAATTTTTATAAAGTGTTCAGTAGTGAAGGAAAATTATTATACAGAATATTTTATCAAGGCAACATCAAAGTTTCTGACCAGGCCCAATACCGAAGCAATGTTATTTTAAATTGAGGGACTCATGGATTTTGAAGTTTTTCTTTTCTATCCTTTGCTTTAAAGGAACAGCCAGCTGAAAACTCTCCTGGCCATTGGAGGCTGGAATTTTGGAACTGCCCCGTAAGTCCTCTACAAGAGAGCCTGGTGTTCATTTGTTACAGAAAACAAGTTAGCCCAATGTGACCTATGTCCCTTCAGATTTCACATCTTAAGACAGGATATTAAGGATATACATTAAACAAATATGCTACTTAAATAAATTACTACACCAGAATCTCAGTATTAATTAGAACACCATTTATTTTGTACGTTTACATTTAGTTGGATATTCTGGGACTACATTCACAGAAGCTTAGTTACTGAGATTTCAAAACAACCTCTTCTCAAAATGTTTCAGAAGTACAACCCCTGAGGAGAGTGTTATAGCACTTCTGTCTATTTACCTTCTGGGAGAAGGGAAGAGAAAGTCATGCAAATAAACAAGAAGAATTTCTTGAGGGTATGCGAACATCAGGGACTATCTAGAGAGACAACACAGTGGGCCAAGGTAGCCAGGTGTTCAAAGCAACAGGTACAATTTGGGAGAAAGATCAGAGTTGGGTGGATAACAAAACAAAGAGAACACTGGGGTACCATGGCTGACAGAGCAGTGATTACAAAGCAAGCACAGGAGAAAGCCAGGAACATAGTTTTATCTGGGATGTGGGTCTTGGTGTAAAGCTCTGAGGCAGAAATATAGGAGTTTGACTTCGTTACAAGGTGTTGGGACTACCGAGGCCTCACCCTGCCTTCTTTGGATCTCCTTCAGTTTCACTGCCATGGTTTCCACTCCAGAGAATCGCAAGACTTTCATTTCTTCAGTCATCAAATTCCTGCGTCAGTATGGATTTGATGGGCTGGACTTCGATTGGGAGTACCCTGGCTCTCGTGGAAGCCCTTCTCAGGACAAGCACCTCTTCACTGTCCTGGTGCAGGTGAGGAGGGAGGTGGCAGTGTTTAGCCCAAGAAAATTCAAAGCCCGTTCTTTTCAAGGAGAACCTGGTGGTTCCAGAGTGAAACAAAACTGGAATTTAGAATTTTGGAAACTTTACATTGCAAAGATTCTTAGATATCATGCCTACACTCAACAGCCTTTAATAATAATAATATTATGATGTGTGCTCTGTGTCAGGCACAATTCTACAAGCTGTTTCTAGAATCATAACTCATTTCATCTTCGTATCTACTCTATGATATAGGTACTGTAAGTACCATAATCTTTATTTTACAGACGAGGAAGCTAATATATAGCGGGTTTAAGTAACTTGCCTAATATCACACAACTAATAGGTGTCATAACTACCCAAGTAGTCTGACTACAGAGCCCATTGCTTCTAACCTTTATACTAGACTGCCTATTATCACTGAGCACTTACACCATCCCAGACACTGCATTAAGTGTCAGGCTAAAGATAAGAATAAGACACAATCCTTGGCTTTAAAAACTACACCATCTTAGGTGGAAGCCTGAAAAATAACCAACAATTACAGTACACTTAGGTAAATGTCATGATAGAGGTATTCAGAGTGCAAAAGTAGCACAGAGAGAAGGTACCTAATTCTGCTCTGGGGCAGGATCAAGAAGAGCTTAGTCTTAAAAGTGGTGTTAACCAATTAAGTGACGATGGGATTGCACAAATGAAGACATGTGGATATGTGTGAGCAGGTATGTGAGTAATGGATTATGAGGCTGCACCAGAGACAAGAATCAGATCATGTAGGATTTGTATATTATGTTAAGTAATTTGGACATTATGTTCAAGACAACTTTGAAGGATTTTTAAGTAATGGAAAGATATGACAAAGCTCATGTTTTAGAAGGATCACTCTGGCTTTAACCACGGCGGATGAATTAGAAGGTAAGGAGTCAGGGATAGAGTTAGGAGGCTATTGCAATAAATCGAGCAAGAGATGCTGAGGGTCTGAACGAATACCCTAACAGTGAGAACGGAAAAAGGAAGTATATAAGAGATATTAGGAGGGTAGAATCAATAGGATTTGGAGACCAATTGGAAGTGGAAAAAGAGAGAACGTCCAGTTTTCTGACCTTGAGAACTAGTTTGACTATGGTCCTGTTAACTAAGATGGTAAATACAGGAAAAAAGGTAGATTTGGAGCAAGAAAAAGGGCTCATTAATTTGCCTTTGAACATGCTGAGTGAGAGGAATCTGTAGGACATCCTATAGTTTTGCCTAATAGACACTGGATGAATAGATATTGGGTGAATGCCAAGCTGGAGTTCAGAACAAAGGACTTGATTTGATATACTGTATTGACGTCATCAGCAAAGGTAGATAACTAAGAGATCACCAAGGAAAAATGAATGGAGTGAGAAAAGCCAAGGATGGCTTTTAGATTTACTCTCCCCCAAGACAGGGTTTTTTCCTATACCATCTGGTATACCAGATTGTCAGGCAGCCTCCGATAGTTTCAATATTAAGTAATTCACTGGTTGAAAAATAAACCTACTTACTTGTTGAACAGCTCTAGAGATCAAAAAGAACATCTGTATTCTTAGTCAATACATGCGTCCAGTCATAATTAATAACTTCCAATTAGTGGTTCTAGCTCTGCCCACTGAAGTAACATAGAATAAAGCTGCACCTTTTGCAATATATTAGTTCGATATCTGAAGACAGCTATATCTTGCCTATAATTTTTCTCCTTCCAGTTAAATAACCTAGTTCCTTTAACAAGTACCCATACAACAATTTTCAGACCCACTCTTCACTGGAACACACTCTGGTACACCCTAATAATGCAGTTATAAAAACTAAATCCATGGATTCCCTGGTGGCGCAGGGCTTGAGAGTCTGCCTGCCGATGCAGGGGGCGCTGGTTCGTGCCCTGGTCTGGGAAGATCCCACATGCCGTGGAGTGGCTGAGCCCGTGAGCCATGGCCGCTGAGCCTGCGCGTCCGGAGCCTGTGCTTTGCAATGGGAGAGGCCACAACAGTGAGAGGCCCGCGTACCGCAAAAAAAAAAAAAAAAAAAAAACTGAATCCAGTGCTCTGGGTAAGATTAGAGTCACAAAATAACAGTGGATTAACCTCTAGCATTGAACGGGAATCTATCACCTGGCTGTTACCACCTTCCTCACTGGCCAATTCAGCATTTCATTTGATGGGATGTCAGTCCTATAAAGTAGCTCATTTACTGGACAAAGCGAAGCAAATCTCTATATTGCTAAAAGCTGGATATGGGTTACTGTAGCAAGTATAACTTCAAAGTGTAGTGATATAAGTAGAGCTCTGACTGGTCATCTGGAACCTGGGTTCTCGTCATGACCTGGATACTCACTTGCTGTGAGACTTTGGTGAAATTGTCTAACTTCTATGCATATTAGCTATAAAATGAATACCATCAATTCTGTCTACTTTATAGGGATATGCAGAAACTAAAGATAAAATATGTGAAAGCACTCTGAAAAAGAAAAGCATTATACAAACATATATTTATTAATATTTAAGGAGGTGAAATCAGTTTCATAGATGTCCTACTATACTTGATTATTCTATAGGAAATGCGTGAAGCTTTTGAGCAGGAGGCCATCCAAACCAACAAGCCCAGGCTGCTGGTCACTGCTGCAGTAGCTGCTGGCATCTCCAACATCCAGTCTGGCTATGAGATTCCTCAGCTGTCCCAGTGAGTGACTCACCTTATCCTCAAACTCCTATAGGTATCAGTTCTGCAAAGCAGACTTGTCCTTAGTCTGTCTTGCCACTCAGGGACTTTGTTTAAGAGGCATTGGAAGTGGTATCTTTTGTCTGCACAGGTGTGGGAAATAAAAGTTGGAAATGCTTTTAAACGCTTTATCCCACCTCAGGTACCTAGACTACATCCATGTCATGACTTATGACTTCTATGGCCCATGGGAGGGCTACACTGGAGAGAACAGCCCCCTCTACAAATACCCAACTGACACTGGCAACAATGCTTACCTCAATGTGGTGAGTACCCACACAGATGCAGGTTCAGACCAGAGATGTTGTAAATCACATGGAGATTCAGAGACAAAAGAAATATAAATTCTGCAAAAGTCTCATTTGGGCAACTCTCTTCTTAAGTGGCTGATCATATTTCATTAACTATAACCTCACCAAAATATTTCCAAAAATACCAACTAACCTATCTGTTATTAGCATCATTCAATTTTACCTTTTAGGACAGTGGACCAGCATAACTAAGCAATGGGTCATCAGCTGGGTGGGCCTCTAACTCACCTGCTACATCTTCAGGATTATGCCATGAACTACTGGAAGAACAATGGGGCCCCAGCTGAGAAGCTCATCGTTGGATTCCCTGCCTATGGACACAACTACATCCTAAGCAACCCTTCCAACAATGGCATTGGTGCCCCCACTTCTGGTGCTGGTCCTGCTGGGCCCTACACCAGGCAGGCTGGGTTCCTGGCCTACTATGAGGTAGGTAACCTGGGCTTTACAGTTGAAATTCTGTGAATTTCATGCCCTGTGCTGCACAGTAGCCTTAGGGCTAGAATCTGTGTAAAGCTTGAATGTTCATTTTGTCCACTACTTACCTACTGTAACACAGATATTACTCCAAATGCTTCAGGTGTTTAAGTAACCTATTCATTTACCTAATCCAGTATGAAGAACATTTGTAGTGTGCAATATCCCTTCAAACAACAGACTACATACTTAAGGTCATTTATATTAGCACTTAAGGGAATTAAATAACTGTGTCTCCCATACTAACATGGGTTCTCAAAATCAAGCACTAAAAATAGGGATAACGTCTGAGTATTTCAAAAACAACTTGATCTTATTTACTGCAAACAAAAACCTATAATTAGAAATCTGAGGAAATCCCCTATTGCAGGCATGACAGAAAAAAAAAATCAAAGAGGAAATTGTATGTTTTCTCTTTTTGGGGAGTCATACTTAAAGAATTTGAATCTCTTGACTTTTTAAAGATCTGCACCTTCCTGAAAGATGGAGCCACTCAGGCATGGGATGCCTCTCAGTACGTGCCCTACACCTATGAGGGCAATGAGTGGGTTGGCTATGACAACGTCAAGAGCTTTAATATCAAGGTAAGGTCAGCCCCTCCAATGTGCTGTGAGCTCAGCCCTGAGTCCCCCGAAATAAAATGACTGCTGGTGTCCTCTATCCTTAAACAGGCTGAGTGGCTTAAACAGAACAACTTTGGAGGTGCCATGGTCTGGGCCATTGACATGGATGACTTCACAGGCACATTCTGTAACCAGGGCAAGTTCCCCCTGATCAACACCTTGAAGGATGTTCTTGGCCTGAAGAGTGCAAGTAAGTGACAGCAGGGGGATGCCCATGGTGTATAAATGCTCCTTTTCCAACTCAAAAGACAGCCTAACATCTTCCCCCTTTGCCCCAGGAGTCTCTTCCCATTTTACCTCACTGTTCTTGCCTGCCTGAGAGAGAAGTGCTATATTCTTTCCTTACCCTTGAATGTCCACATCAGGAATTTTATGTTCTTATGAGAAACCAGGCTTACTGGGTGGGTTTTCCAGGTCTACTAATTCTTAAAGGTGTGGAAAAGCCTCAAGAAATTAGGCTGACCTTCAATATAAGCATTTATTTTTCTATGAACCCCTTATTAAAAGTCTCCTTCAGCCTGCTTGGGGAGATTGAACAAAAAACCCTAAGCAGTACTGAAATATTTCTAATCTATAATTCAGAGGAAGTACCAATTCCCTAAAATTTGTCCAGATTTTCTCTTACAGTTTATTTGCTTACTGCTTATAACCAGATCCTGGAAAAGCATTTCGCATATATTGGGTGCTCAGTAAAATTTTTTAAAAATGATTTTAACATCATAAGAGAGAACTTTTAAAATTTAAAACTGGGCTGGCTTGAAATTATAGCTGTTCCTAATTCCTAAGATGGAGTTATCTTGTGAGCTCCTCAGTTACAGGGACCCAGAGCGAACTGCACTCCACCTCCAGACCTCACCCCAGGTCTGCTAGTTCTTCACCTCTAGGTGAATCTGAGAGCTTCTGCCAGGTCCACTAGTACGCTCTTCATGCTGTTTCAGGTTGCACCACCTCCACTCAGTCCAGTGAGCCCAACAGTCGTACCGGAAGTGGGAGTGGAAGTGGAAGTGGGAGTAGCAGCTCTGTGGGTAGTGGATACTGTGCCGGCAAAGCCAATGGCCTCTACCCTGTGGCAAATAACAGAAATGCCTTCGTGAACTGCGCAAATGGAATCACATACGAGCAGTATTGCCCGGTTGGGCTTGTCTTTGACACCAGCTGTCAGTGCTGCAAGTTGGCATAAATCTGACCTGTGTCTCCATTCCCTAATGTACTGAACAGTCTCCTTTGTTTAGCACACCTTGCTCCTACCTAGAGTGCTGCAATAAAACCCATCAGTCAAAACATGAGTGTCCTTGGTTTTAAGTGATTTGGGTGGAGACCCTTCTAGATTTGAAAATACAGGTTGTGCATGGGGGTGGAGTGGCAGAAGAGAGTGTGTGAAGAAGTGATGACACCAACAAACCCACAAGCCTTCTACTGGCTTAGGTTGATCTGCATAAAGGTTGGATGTTGTAGGAGGAAACATCTGAATGTTCGGTGTTGGCATGGGATGAGGACATGAAGAAGATAGGTCTGCATCTTGGTGACTGTTCTCAGTAGGGAACCAAAGTGATTCTGGGAGACTCGGGGGCACAGGCCTGTTTGGCATGCTCAAGGAACAGAAGGCCAGGACATTCTTTCCGTGTCTGCTGAGGTCCCAGAGCTGGTCCAGCTCCCCTGAATTGGCACCATCGGGAAGGTCTTTGCAGTGGGCTCCTTTGGGGATGTCTGCCTTTCTCAGGAGTGAAAGCAGAGGTCCTTTCCTTGAAACCATAGCTGTGGTCACTAGCAGCTGTGGTTTTACTGCATTATCTCCTCCCCTGGCTTGGCTGATTGACTGGCGTAGACATCAGATTCAAGAGGGCTTATCAGATTATCACCCCTTGGAATCTGCAACAGAGAACAAGGAATGGCAAACAGTCCCTGAGACTGGCTTTGCCTATAATATATAAGCTTAGGATCTGTAGTGAGAAACTGAAGAGAAGGGAAAGTTGCCCTGGATGCAGAGCAAGAAGACTAAAGGGGAGCAGTGGAGAAAAGCCACGATTAAAGATGCAGAGAGAACATTTATCAATAGCTTTCCAACTCTTCATTCTAGCTCCTTCCTGAGGCCCAGATGCATTTCTGCCTTTGGGTTCTGTGAAACACCCCTATAAGTATGTAATAACCTCCTCTTTGCTACATAAGCTGGCTTAAGTTTGTTTCTTTTATTTTCAACTGAAAGAATCCTAAGTAATAAGAATATAATGGCTCCTATTTTCTGGCATGCTTACTGTATGTCAAACTCCATTTTAAGTGTTTTACATGTGTTTTGTTATTTAATTCGCTCAGCAACTTTGTGAGGAAGATAACATTAACCCAAGAAACTGAATAACCTGCCCGACATCTCACAGCTATAAGTTGCAGAGCCAGATCCAAAAGAGGTCACAGTCCTAACTATTATGTTTTACTGCCTCCTTTGACACAGATCTCAGTGTTCTCATGGTAGATGGCAGCACTGGTGGTAATGATGAGGCACATGCAGCTTTCTGGGTAATGACTATTTATTCATGAGCCCACAACATTTCTTGATTATTATGTGCCAGATAATGTTCTAGGTACTAAAGACATAGTGGTGAATAACATAAAGAGTTCACCCTTATGGGGATTATATTTTGCTGATGGGAGTGTTAAGCAATAAATTAGCAAAAAAAAAAAAAAAAAAAAAGAAAAAGAAAAAAGAAATGAGCAAAGTGAATCAGTGATAGAAAGTGACCAAGGGAGGAGCCTATTTTAGTTTGAGCAGTGCAGGAAGGCATTTCTGGAGAGATCCCATATGAGATGATCCTTGATATTAGAGAGGAATCAGTCATTCTGAGATCTGGGAAAAGTGCAGAGGTGCAGCAAGTACAAAGTCCTTGAGGTGGAATGAACATGGCATGTTGGGAAAAAGAAGATCAGTGGTGATGTCAATATCATGGTAGTATGAGACAGTCTGTTGGTCTCTCCTCTTCAATCTACAATGAGTAAAACGTTCATAACTCAACAAAGGTTCCTCTGGTCCAACACACTAGGATTCTGGAGAGATCCACACATCTGTACATCTGAAGATAAGTAGACTGGAATAAATAGAGGAGATGGAATTGGGAGAACAGGAGAGGCGGTACTTGCAATCTGGACTCCGTGGCCACGACAGTACTGAGCCAACAGTTCCAGAGGACCCAGTAGTAATAGGGGAGGCAGCACACACAAAGTAGGCCTCCAGACTGCAGCAATACCCCAGACACAGGGAACCAGGCATCAGCAGTGACAAGGCCCATGACCTCAGTCCCTCCAGTTCTGGTGGTGCCTGGACTCTGGCACTCTTGCATCTGACAATCCTAGATGCATCAAAGGCACCCATGACCCCCTTCCTACCCCACCCTCCCTCTGCCCTTGCTGTGGCAGAGTTGCCCACCACCTAAGCATCCCTGGACCCAGTGGAGGTGCCCACCATCTTGATGCCCTTGGCAGTGACCCTAGCAACAATGGCAACATTGACAACAGCAAGGCACCAGAGATTCTGGAGGCAAAGCAGCAAGGGCATAAGTGACACCTCTGGCAGAGGCGGTGGAGGGTGGAAAGTCAATTTTCAAATATAGCCAGAGACATTTCAGGTAAGAGAAACAAAAACTGTGTTATAGCACTACCTACTGGGAAAAAAAAAAAAAAAGGCCTCTAATAACCAACATGTTGAATTGTTAAAATCAAAGTGAAAAGAGTTTTACCTAATTAAAAAAGGTGTTTGCTACTTCAAAAGTGCCAGCAGAGGAACAACTCATTAAGCACCATGAAAAACCATGGTAATATGGTATCACAAAAAGAAAACGGCAATTCTCAGGAAACCAAACTTAAAGTCATGAAAGAGTGTGAACTAACTGATAGAGAATTGAAAATATCTGTTATGAAAGAACTCAATGAGCTACAAGAAAACTCAGAAAGACAGTTCAATGAGCTCAGGAATAAAATTAATGAACAGAAGGAATGCTTTACTGAAGAGACTGAAACTCTAAAGAAGAACAAAACAGAAATTCTGGAGCTGAAGAACTCAATAAATTAGATGAAGAAAGCATTAAAAGCATTGGAAATAGAGCAGACCATAAGCAAAAGAGAGCTCGTAGGTTCAAAATCTACGAATGATTCAGGCAGAAGAGAAAAGACAACTACGATTTTTTTTTAACGAATAAATTCTATGAGAACTACCCAATTCCATTAGGAAAGGCAACATAAGCCTAATGGCTATCCCAGAAGGAGAAGAGAGGGAGAAAGGAACAGAGAGTTTATTTAAAGAAATAATAGGTTAGAACTCCCAAGCCTGGGAAGGAACTGGGTATACAAGTTCACAAAGATAAGAGAACACATAATTATCTCAGTGCAAGAAGACCTTTTCCAAGACACATTATATTAAAACTGTCAAAAGTCAATGACAGGGCTTCCCTGGTGGCGCAGTGGTTGAGAGTCCGCCTGCCGATGCAGGGGACATGGGTTCGTGCCCTGGTCCGGGAAGATCCCACGTGCCGTGGAGTGGCTGGGCCCGTGAGCCATGGCCGCTGAGCCTGCGCGTCTGGATCCTGTGCTCCGCAACGGGAGAGGCCACAACAGTGAGAGGCCCGCGTACCACAAAAAAAAAAAAAAAAAAAAATGTCAATGACAAAGAAAGAAATTTAAAGGCAGCCAGGGGGAAAATAAAGACAGTAACCTACAAGGAGCCCCCATTAGACTATCAGTAGATTCCTTAGCAGAAACTCTACAGCCCAGGAGAAAGTGGGATGACATACTCATAATATTGAAAAATTAAAAACTGTCAGCTGAGAATACTCTACCCAGCAAATTTATACTTAATTATAATGAAGGAATAAAGGCTTTCCTAGACAAACAGAACCTGAGGGAGTTCATCACCACTAAACCTGCCTTAAAAGAAATGTTGAAAACACTTCTCACTACCTCTATTTCAACTACGTTGGTGTCTTTGCTGTTTCTCCAATAGTCCAGGCATGTTACTGCCTCGGGGCTTTTGCACAAGCTAGAATACTCTTCCCCAAGATTTCCATTTGACTTTCTGCCTCACTTCCTGTAGGCCTTTCCTTGAAGCCACCTTCTAGTGGGCCCCTTCCTGGCCATGAAACTCCCTTTTCCCTTCTTCCCTGTCTGTGATTCCTTTGTTTTTCCTTGGCAAAATCAATACCTGACATCCCATACATTTTATGTATTTACCATTTTTATTGCCTCCCCTGCTAGAATTAACCTCTAGAAGAACAAGGATTTCTGTTCACTGCTATATTCCCAAAGCCTAGAGCAGTACCTGACATATTATAAGAGTTTAATAAGTACCTGTTGAATGAATAAATCAATGAGGGCAGGAAGGGAAATGATGAACAAGTTGAGTAAGCCAAGCATTGGACTTTATATAAGTTATCTCCTACATGGTGAGTATTGTCCTTGTGCTACAGGTGAAGAAACTGAGATATTGTGAGGAAAATTTGCCCAAGATTATGAAGTTAATAGTTAGCAGAGCTTATTTTCAAAGTTGGGCTTTTCTGGCTCCTTCTACATCATAATGTTGCCTTGTAGAAAGCAATGTCACAATGACTTCAAGCAGGGAGGGGCTGTTGCTTAGCAGCCAGTCTGAGTTACACCCATCAAATTCTTGGTTAAAGTCCACTTGTAAGAGTAGTCACTCATGGAGATGGTATACAAGAGAGTCAGGGTTTTTAAAAGTCCCTTTGATAGAGAGCTCTGGTTCAGAGCTTCTCAGAGATCTTCTCAGAGATCTACTTTGAAGATCTGGTAGATCTTCATGCCATCTGGTCTATCCAGGAACATGAAGGGAAACAAAATTATGCTACAGATCACCCAGCCATTCCTTTGGGACTTTGATCATGGTAATCATATCCTTGGACTCCAGCACATGTATGAAAACTCATTCCTTCAGTATTGGAGTCTAATTGGAGAGAGGTAGGGGAAGGACCTTGATCCTCGTGGGGATAGGCGCAGTGCTCCACTCACCAAGTCATGAGCCTTGACTGGGAGTGACACCCATCCAGATGAAAGGATACAATTTTAAAATTTGCACAAAGGTACCCTTGGAATTAGCTATAGTCCTGGGCATGGAGTTGGTAGATTGGAAGTGCATTAATATTTGTTCAATGTCAATTATAGGTTAGTCACTTGCTGTGCAAGATTTGTCTGTGTTAACTCCTAAATTCTCATGGCAACCCTAAGAAGCAAGAAATGATTAGTGCTATTTTATAGATGAACCAAGGCTTAGGTGGTTTAAGTAACTTCTACAAGGTCATGTAGCTAGTAAATAACAGACCTGTACCTATTAGAAACCAGTTCTGAGGGGCTTCAAAGCCTGTGTTTGTTCTTCTACCAATAAATGAAAGAGACTTGTGTTTAAGGAAGTCAGGAAAGTGGGATTTAGAAAGTCTATTATCCTCTCCTTTGTTTCCCTTCTCAAGACACATCCATCCTCCAGCAGAATCCCTATTATTTTGATCAGAGGTTCTCAATTCTGTTTAGACCCAAGTCCTGCTTTGAGTAACTAATTATTTTGTAACTCTCTCTTTATTATCCTAAGATTAACTTCATGGATAGCATAACCTACTAATATTATGCTATAATTGTAAAGGAGGAAAAATAATTCCTAATAAAATAATAATATTGCAATATATAAATGCTCAGATACAACTACTTTAGAAGAATAGAGTAGTCAGGCTCTTGCACCATATAATGAATAATGAGTAAGTCTAGAATTAAGAGAGAAGGTTAAATGTCATTTCATACAAGTAGTTTAGGAAAGTAAAAGAGCAGTGTTATAAGTGGACATCAGAACAAAAACTAATGTTAGGAGAATTAATAACACTCTAGACTTACTGGTTTCTGGTAACAGAAGAAGGTAAATAGCTTTAGTTAGAAGAAGGATAATACTCAAATTACAAATCATTGAAGTAAAAAAAAAAAGTGAAGTGGGTGTGACTATGTTATTCTTGAAAAGAAGTGAGTAAATAATGTTAATGTGCCAGATTTTTTTAAATAAGCTATTTTATTGGTCTATCTTACATACCAAAAAAGGTCCAAATCATAACTGAACAGATTAATGAAATATTCAAGGTGAACTCATTGGTTTAAGCAGTATCCAGTTCAAGAAATAGGGAGAGTTAGCCAAGATGGAGGAGTAGAAATACCCTGAGCTCACCTTCTTTCACGGGCACATGAAAATTACAACAATTTACAGAACAGCTATCAATGAAAAAGAAAAGGGCTTACCAGAAAAGATCTTCTACAACTAAAGATATAAAGGAGGAACTACAAGAGATGAGTAGGAGGGGTGGAGTTGCAGTATAGTTAAGACTGATACCCCTGGGTGAGTGACCTACAAACAGGAGAATAATTACAAATGCAGAGTTTCTTCTCAAGGAGAGAGGGGTCTGAGACCCACAACAGGTTCCACAGCCTGGGAGTCCTGCACCAAGAAGACGAGCCCATAGAACATTTGGCTTTGAATGCCAGCAGGGCTTACTTTCAAGAGACTCAGAGCATTGTGGGAAATAGAGACTCCATTCTTAAAGGGCTCACATAAATCTCACATTCTTCAGGACCAAGGGAGAAGCAGTAATTTGAAAGGACCCTGGGTCAGACCTACCTACTGATCTTGGAGAGCCTCTGGGAGACACAGGAGAGAACTGAAGCTCACCCTGGGGACCTAGACATTGGCAGCAGCATTTTGGGGTGCTCATTCTACCACGTGGACACTGGTGCTGGCAAGCACCATTTTGGAATTCTCCTCCGAGCTAATTAGCCTCAGGACCCAGCCCGCCCACACTCACCGGCTCGTAGGCACCAGTACTGGCTTGACTCGGGCCAAGCAACTAAGTGGGGACACAACCCCATCCACCAGCAGAAAGACTGCCTTAAGATCCCCTGAGCCTATAGCCACCCCTGGACATGGCTCTGCCCATCAGAGGACCCAAGACCAGGCCCCACACAATGGTGTCTTCTTCTAAGAAGAAGACATAACAATTGTAAATATATATGCACCCAGCATAGGATCCCCTAAATACATAAAGCAAATATTAACAGACATAAAGGGAGAAATTGACAGTAAAACAATAATAATAGGGACTTGTAACACCCCATTTACATCAATGGACAGATAATTCAGACAGAAAATCAATAAGGAAACATGGGACCTAATTAACACATTAGACCAGATGAACTTAATGGATGTATAAAGAATATCTCCTCTAAAAGCAGCAGAAAACACATGTTTTTCAAGTGCAAATGGAATATTCTCCAGGACAGATCATATGCTAGGCTACAAAACAAACCTTGATAAATTTAAGAAAATTAAAATCATATCAAGCATCTTTTCCAAACACAGTGCAATGAAACTAAAAATCAACAAGAAAAAACTGGACAAAAACATAAACACGTGGAGGCTATATGATATGCTATTAAACAACCAAAGGATCACTGAAGAAATCAAAGAGGAAATAAAAAATAATACCCAGAGACAAATGAACATAAAAACATAATTCAAAATCTATGGAACACAGCAAAAGCAATTCCAAGAGGGAAGTTTATAGTGATACAAGCTAACCTCAGGAACAAAACAAAAAATCTCAAATGAACAATCTAAACTTACACCTAAAGGAACTAGAAAAGAAGAGTAAATAAATCCCAAAGATAGCAGGAGGAT
The DNA here is from genome assembly GCF_951394435.1 of Stenella coeruleoalba. Classification (NCBI taxonomy): domain Eukaryota; kingdom Metazoa; phylum Chordata; class Mammalia; order Artiodactyla; family Delphinidae; genus Stenella; species Stenella coeruleoalba. The sequence goes on from NC_137169.1 coordinate 97,426,355, forward strand.
AGAAGTCATAAAGATCAGAGAAGAAATAAATGAAACAGAGACTTAAAAATAGGAAAGATCAATGAAGCTAAGAGCTGGTACTTTGAAAAGATAAACAAAATTGATAGCCAGACTCATCAAGACAAAAAGAGAGGGCCCAAATCAATAAAATTAGGTGGGAAAAAGAAATGACAACTGACACCACAGAAATACAAAGGAGCATAAGAGACTACTACAAGTAACTATATGCCAATACAATGGACAACCTAGAAGAAATGGACAAATTCCTAGAAATGTACAATCTCCCAATCTCTGAAGGCTGAACCAGGAAAAAATAGAAAGTATGAACAAACCAATTACCATTAATGAAATTGAACCAGTAATGTAAAAACTCCCAAAAAACAAAAGTCCAAGATCAAATGGCTTCACAGGTGAATTTTACCAAATATTTGGGGATGGGTTAATAATTATCCTTCTCAAACTATTCCAAAATAATTACAGAGGAAGGAATGCTTCTAAACTCATTCTATGAGTCCAGCAGCACTCTGATACCAAGACCAGACAAACATATCACAAAAAAAAGAAAATTACAGGCCAATATCACCAATGAACATAGATGCAAAAATCCTCAGCAAAATATTAGCAAACTGAATCTGACAATACATTAAAAGGATCATACACTGTGATCAAGTGGGTTTTATCCCAGGGATGCAAGGATTTTTCAGTATCCACGAATCAATCAATGTGATACACCACATGAACAAACTGAAGAATAAAAACCATATGATCTTCTCAATAGGTGCAGAAAAATCTTTTGACAAAATTCAACATCTATTTATGATAAAAACTCTCCAGAAAGTGGGCATAGAGAGAACATATCTTAGTGTAATAAAGGCCATATATGACAAACCCACAGCTAATATCATACTCAATGGTGAAAAGCTGAAAACATTTCCTCTAAGATCAGGAACAAGACAAGGATGTCCACTCTCACCACTATTATTCAACATCATATTGGATGTTCTAGCCACAGCAATCAGAGAAGAAAAAGAAATAAAAGGAATCCAAATTGGAAAAGAAGTAAAACTCTTACTGTTTGCAGATGACATGATACTATACATAGAAAATCCTAAAGATGCCACCAGAAAACTAGAGCTCATCAATGATTTGGTAAAGTTGCAGGAGACAAAATTAATATACAGAAATCTATTGCATTTCTATAAACAAACAGCAAACTATCAAAAAGAAATATTAAGGAAAAAATTCCATTAACAATTATATCAAAAAGAATAAAATACCTAGGAATAAACCTACTAAAGGACATAAAGGACCTGTACTTGGAAAACTATAAGACACTGATGAAAGAAACTGAAGATGAAACAGACAGATGGAAAGATACACCATGTTCATGGATTGGAATGATTAATATTGTTAAAACGTCCATACTACCCAAGGCAATCTACAGATTCAATGCAATCCCTATCAAAAAACCAAGGGCAATTTTCACAAAACTAGAACAAACAATTTAAAAATTTGTATGGAGGGGCTTCCCTAGTGGTGCAGTGGTTGAGAGTCCGCCTGCCGATGCAGGGGACATGGGTTCATGTCCCAGTTCAGGAAGATCCCACATGCCACGGAGCGGCTAGGCCTGTGAGCCATGGCCACTGAGCCTGTGCATCCGGAGCCTGTGCTCCACAATGGGAGAGGCCACAACACTGAGAGTCCCGTGTACCACAAAAAAAAAAAAAAAAAAAAAAAATTGTATGGAAACACAAAAGACCCTGAATACTCCAAACAATCTTGGGAAAGAACAGAGCTGGAGGTATCATGCTCCCTGGCTTCAGACTATACTACAAAGCTACAGTGATCAAAACAGTATGATCAGGCACAAAAACAGACACATGCCCAATGGAACAGAATAGAGAGCTCAGAAAGAAACCCACACATGTATGGTCAATTAATCTATAACATAGGACCCAAGAATATACAATGGAGAAAAGACAATCTCTTCAATAAGTGATGCTGAGAAAACTGGACAACTACATGTAAAAGAATGAAATTAGAACATTTTTCACACCATGTACAAAAATAAACTTAAAATGGATTAAAGACCTAAATGTAAGGCCTGAAATCATGAATCTCCTAGAAGAAAGCAAAGGTGGAACACACTTTGGCATAAATAGTAGTAATACTTTTTTGGCTTTGTCTCCTAAGGTGAAGTAAACAAAAGCAAAAATAAACAAATGGGACCTTATGAAATCTAAAAACTTTTGCACAGCAAAGGATATCATCAACAAAATGAAAAGGTAACATACTGAATGGGAGAAAATATTCCAAATAATATGACTAGTAAGGGGTTAATATCCATCATATATAAACAGCTCATACAATTCAACATCAAAAAAACCCAGCCCTATTAGAAAAAGGGGAGAAGACCTGAAGAGATATTTTTCCAAAGAAGACATGTAGATCGCCAACAGGCACATGAAGAGATGCTCAATGTTGCTAATCATCAGAGAACTGCAAATGAAAACCACAATGAGAGTTCACCTCACATCTGTCAGAAGGACTGTCATCAAAAAGACCACAAATAACAAATGTTGGTGAGGATATGGAGAAAAGGGAACACTTACACACTGTTGGTGAGAGTGTAATTGGTGCAGCCACTATGGAAAACAGTATGGAAGTTCTTTTAAAAGCTAAAAATAAGACTACCATATGATCCAGTAATTCCACTTCTGTGTATATATCCAAAGAAAACAAAAACACTAATTTGAAGGGATACATGCACCCCAATGTTCATAGCAGAATTATTTACAATAACCAAGGTATGGAAGCAACCTAAGTTTCCATCAACAGATGAATGGATAAAGAAGATGTGATATATATATATATATATATATATATATATATATATATATATATATATATACACACACACACACACATACACACAATGGAATATTATTCAACCATGAGAAGCAACAACTGCTATTGTTATTGTTGTTATTTGCAACAACATGGATGGAGCTGGGGGTTATTATGGTAAGTGCGATAAGTCAGACAGAGACAGACAAATACTGTATGTCATCACTTATATGTGGAATCTACAACATAAAGTAAATAATGAATACCTTTATTTTTTACTTTTTTTTAACTTTTAAAAAAATCTTTTCAATAGAACCCCTTTTATTATTATTTTTAACACCTTTGTTGAGTATAATTGCTTTACAATGGTGTGTTAGTTTCTGCTCTATAACAAAGTGAATCAGCTATACATATGCATATATCCCCATTACTACTCCCACTTGCAGCTCCCTCTGGACCTCCCTATACCACCCCTCCAGGTGGTCACAGAGCACTGAGCTGATCCCCTGTGCTATGCGGCTGCTTCCCACTAGCTATCTACTTTACATTTGGTAGTATATATAAGTCCATGCCACTCTCTCACTTCGTCCCAACTTACCCTTTCCACTCCCTGTGTCCTCAAGTCCACTCTCTATGTCTGTGTCTTTATTTCTGTGCTGCCCCTAGGTACTTCATAACCACTTTTTTTTTTTTTTAGTTTCCATATATATGTGTTAGCATATGGTATTTGTCTCTCTCTTTCTGACTTACTTCACTCTGTATGACAGATTCTAGGTCTATCCACCTCATTACAAATAGCTCAATTTCGTTTCTTTCTATGGCTGAGTAATATTCCATTGTATATATGTGCCACATCTTCTTTATCCATTCATCCGATGATGGACACTTAGGTTGCTTCCATGTCCTGACTATTGTAAATAGAGTTGCAATGAACATTTTTGTACATGACTCTTTAAATTATGGTTTTCTCAGAATATATGCCCAGTAGTGGGATTGCTGGGTTGTATGGTAGGTCTATTTTTAGTTTTTTAAGGAACCGCCATACTGTTCTCCATAGTGGCTGTATGAATTTACATTCCCACCAACAGTGCAAGAGGGTACCTTTTTCTTCACACCTTCTCCAGAATTTATTGTTTGTAGATTTTTTGATGATGGCAATTCTGACTGGTGTGAGAGGATACCTCATTGTAGTTTTGATTTTCATTTCTCTAATGATTAGTGATGTTGAGCATCCTTTCATGTGTTTGTTGGTAATCTGTATATCTTCTTTGGAAAAGAGTTGATTTAGGTCTTCAGCCCATTTTTAGATTGGATTTTTTTTTGATATAGAGCTGTATGAGATGCTTATAAATTTTGGAGATTAATCCTTTGTCAGTTGCTTCATTTGCAAATATTTTCTCCCATTCTGAGTGTTGTCTTTTCATCTTGTTTATGTTTTCCTTTGCCGTGCAAAAACTTTTAAGTTTCATTAGGTCCCATTTGTTTATTTTTCTTTTTATTTCCATTTCTCCAAGAGGTGGGTCAAAAAGGATCTTGCTGTGATTTATGTCATAGAGTGTTCTGCCTATGTTTTCCTTTAAGAGTATTATAGTGTCTGGCCTTATATTTAGGTCTTTAATCCATTTTGAGTTTATTTTTGTGTAAGGTGTTAGGGATTGTTCTAATTTCATCCTTTTACATGTAGCTGTCCCGTTTTCCCAGCACTACTTAATGAAGAGGCTGACTTTTCTCCATTATATATCCTTGCCTCCTTTGTCAAAAATAAGGAGACCATATATACATGGGTTTATCTCTGGGATTTCTATCCTGTTCCATTCATCTATATTTCTGTTTTTGCATCAGTACCATACTGTCTTGATTATTGTAGCTTTGTAGTATACTCTGATTTCCAGGAGCCTGATTCCTCCAGCTCCATTTTTCTTTCTCAAGATTGCTTTGGCTGTTCAAGGTCTTTTGTGTTTCCATACAAATTGTGAAATTTTTTGTTCTAGCTCTGTGAAAAATGCCATTGGTAGTTTGATAGGGATTGCATTTCATCTGTAGATTGCTTTGGGGAGTATAGTAATTTTCACAATGTTGATTCTTCTAATCCAAGAATGTGGAATATCTCTCAATCTCTTTGTATCATCTTTAATTTCCTTCATCAGTGTCATAGTTTTCTGCATACAAGTATTTTGTCTCCTTAGGTAGGCTTATTCCTAGGTATTTTATCCTTTTTGTTGCAATGGTAAATGGGAGTGTTTCCTTAATTTCTCTTTCAGATGTTTCATCATTAGTGTATAGGAATGCAAGAGACTTCTGTGCATTAATTTTGTATCCTGCTACTTTACCAAATTCATTGATTACCACTAGCAGTTTTCTGGTGCCATATTTAGGATTTTCTATGTGTAGTGTCATGTCATCTGCAAACAGTGACAACTTTAATTCTTCATATCTGATTTGGATTCCTTTTATTTCTTTTTCTTCTCTGATTGCTGTGGCTAAAACTTCCAAAACCATGTTGAATAATAGTGGTGAGAATGGACAACATTTTCTTGTTCCTGATCTTATAGGAAAGGGTTTCAGTTTTTCACCATTGAGAACTATGTTGGCTGTGGGTTTTTCATATATGGCCTTTATTATGTTGAAGTAAGGTCCCTCTATACCTACTTTCTGGAGTGTTTTTTTTTTTTTATCATAAATGATGTTGAATTTTGTTGAAAGCTTTTTCTGCATCTATTGAGATGATCACATGGCTTTTATCCTTAAGTTTGTTACTATGGTGTATCACATTGATTGATTTGTTTATATTAAAGAATCCTCACATCCCTGGGATAAATCCCACTTGGTCGTGGCATATGATCCTTTTAATGTGTTGTTGGATTCTGGTTGCTAGTATTTTGTTGAGGATTTTTGCATGTATATTCATTGGTGATATTGGTCTGTAATTTTCTTTTTTTGTAGTATCTTTTTCTGGTGTGGCTTTCAGGGTGATGGTGGCCTCATAGAATGTGTTTGGGAGTGTTCCTTCCTTTGCAATTTTTTGAAAGAGTTTGAGGAGGAGGGGTGTTAGCTCTTCTCTAAATGTTTGATAGAATTCACCTGTGAAGACATCTCATCCTGGACTTTTGGTTGGAGTATTTAATCCATTCACATTTAAGGTTATTATTGATTTGTATGTTCCTATGACTATTTTCTTAATTGTTTTGGGTTTGTTTTTGTACGTCCTTTTCTTCTCTTGTGTTTCCCACTTAGAGAAGTTCCTTTACCATTTGTTGTAGAGCTGGTTTGGTGGTGCTGAATTCTCTTAGCTTTTGCTTGTCTGTAAAGCTTTTGATTTCTCCATCAAATCTGAATGAGATCCTTGCTGGGTAGAGTAATCTTGGTTGTAGGTTCTTCCCTTTCTTCACTTTAAATATGTCATGCCACTCCCTTCTGGCTTGTAGAGTTTGTGCTGAGAAATCAGCTGTTAACCTTATGGGAGTTCCCTTGTATGTTATTTGTCGTTTTTCCCTTGCTGCTTTCAATAATTTTTCGTTGTCTTTAACTTTTGCCTATTTGATTACTATGTGTCTCAGTGTGTTTCTCCTTGGGTTTATCCTGTATGGGACTCGCTACACTTCCTGGACTTGTGTGGCTATTTCCTTTCCCATGTTAGGGAAGTTTTCGACTATAATCTCTTCAAATATTTTCTCTGGTCCTTTCTCTCTCTCTTCTCCTTCTGGGACCCCTATAATGCGAATGTTGTTGCATTTAATGTTGTCCCAGAGGTCTCTTAGGCTGTTTTCATTTCTTTTCATTCTTTTTTCTTTAATCTGTTCCACAGCAGTGAATTTCACCATTCTGTTTTCCAGGTCACTTATCCATTTTTCTGCCTCAGTTATTCTGCTATTGATTCCTTCTAGTGTAGTTTTCATTTCAGTTATTGTATTGTTCATCTCTCTTTGTTTGTTCTTTAATTCTTCTAGGTCTTTGTTAAACATTTCTTGCAACTTCTCGATCTTTACCTCCATTCTTTTTCCGAGATCCTGGATCATCTTCACTATCATTATTCTGAATTCCTTTTCTGGAAGGTTGCCTATCTCCACTTCATTTAGTTGTTTTTCTGCAGTTTTATCTTGTTCCTTCATCTGGTATATAGCCCTCTGCCTTTTCATCTTGTCCATCTTTCTGTGAATGTGGTTTTTGTTCCACAGGCTTCAGGATTGTAGTTCTTCTTGCTTCTGCTCTATCCTGTATTCTTTTCATTCTTTTTTCTTTATTCTGCTCTGTGGTAGTTATTTCCACTATTTTATCTTCCAGGTGACTTATCTGTTCTTATACATCAGTTATTCTGCTATTGATTCCTTCTAGAGAATTTTTTATTTCATTTATTGTGTTGTTCATCATTGTTTGTTTGCTCTTTAGTTCTTCTAGGTCCTTGTTAAACGTTTCTTTTATTTTCTCCCTGCTTTTTCCAAGATTGTGGATCATCTTTACTATCATTACTCTGAATTATTTTTCAGGTTGACTGCCTATTTCCTCTTCATTTGTTTGGTCTGATGGGATTTTACCTTGCTTCTTTATCTTCTGTGTGTTTCTGTGTCTCCTATTTTGCTTAACTTACTGTCTTTGGGGTCTCCTTTTCACAGGCTGCACGTTTGTAGTTCCCGTTGTTTTTGGTGTCTGCCCCCACTGGCTAAGGTTGGTTCAGTAGGTTGGGTAAGCTTCTGATGGAGTGGACTGGTGCCTGTGTTCTGGTGGATGAGGCTGGATCTTGTCTTTCTGATGGGCAGGACCATGTCCAGTGATGTGTTTTTGGGTGTCTGTGACCTTATTATGATTTTAGGCAGCCTCTCTGCTAATGGGTGGTGTTGTGTTCCTGCCTTGCGAGTTGTTTGGCACTGTAGCTTGCTGGTCGTTGAGTGGAGCTGGGTCTTAGCATTGAGATGGAGATCTCTGGGACGTCTTTCACCATTTGATATTACGTGGAGCAGGAGGTCTCTGGTGGACCAATGTCCGGAACTCGGCTCTCCCACCGCAGAAGCAGAGGCCTGACACCTAGCCAGAGCACCAAGAACCTGTGAGCCATATGGCTCAGAAGAAAAGGGAGAGAAAAAAGAAAGAAAGAAAGAAAGAAAGAAAGAAAGAAAGAAAGAAAGAAAGAAAGAAAGAAAGAAAGAAAGAAAGAAAGAAAGAAAGAAAGAAAAGAAAGAAAGAAAAGAAAGAAAAAGAAAGAAAAAGAAAGAAAAAGAAAGAAGGAAAGAAAGAAAAGAAAGTTATAACATAAAGAAAAAACTATTAAAAATAAAAATATTAAAAAGTCATTTAAAATAATAAAGAAAGAATAGAGCAACAAAACCAAAAAATAAAACAAATCCACCAATAACAAGTGCTAAAAAGTATACAAAAAAACACAACAAATAAAAGGACAGGTAGAACCCTAAGACAAATGGTAAAAGGAAAGTTATATGGACAACATCACACAAAGAAGCATGCACATACACACTCCCAAAAAGAGAAAGAGGAAATATATATATATATTTATATATTAAAAAAATAAAGGAAGAGAGCAACTAAATCAATAAATAATTCTACCAGTGATAATAACCTCTAAATAATAAACTAAGATAAATATCAAACCAGAAACAAACTAGATGCAGAAAGCAAACCCCAAGTCTACAGTTGCTGCCAAAGTCCACCACCTCGATATTGGGATGATTCATTTTCTATTCAGGTTTTCCACAGATGCAGGGTACATCAGGTTGACTCTGGAGATTTAATTTGCTGCTCCTGAGGCTGCTGGGAGAAATTTCCCTTTCTGTTCTTTGTTCGCACAGCTCCTGGGGTTCAGCTTTGAATTTGGCCCTGCCTATGTGTGTAGGTTGCCTGATGGTGTCTTTTTCCTGCCCAGACAGGACGGGGTTAAAGTAGTGGCTGATTAGGGGGCTCTGGCTCACTCAGGCAGAGGGGAGGGAGGGGTATGGAATGCGGGGCAAGCCTGCGGTGGCAGAAGCTAGCATGACATTGCAACAGTCTGAGGCGTGCCATGTGTTCTCCCAGGGAAGTTGTTCCTGGACCACGGGACCCTGGCAGTGGCAGGCAGCACAGGCTCCCAGGAGGGGAGGTGTGGATAGTGACCTGTGCTTGCACATAGGCTTCTTGGTGGCTGCAGCAGCAGCTTTAGTGTTTCAGGCCCTTCTTTGGTGTCTGCGCTGATAGCCGTGGCTCATGCCCATCTCTGGAGCTCATTTAGGCAGTGCTCTGAATCCCCTCTCCTCGTGCACCCGGAAACAATGTTCTCTTGCCTCTTAGGCAGGTCCTTACTTTTTCCCGGACTCCCTCCCGGCTAGCAGTGGTGCACTAGTCCCCTTCAGTCTGTGTTGACGCAGCCAACCTCAGTCGTCTCCCTGAGATCTGACCTCCGAAGCCTGAGCCTCAGCTCCCAGCCCCCACCCGCCCCAGCAGGTGAGCAGACAAGCCTCTCAGGCTGGTGAGTGCCGGTCGGCACCGATCCTCTGTGCGGGAATCTCTCCACTTTGCCCTCTGCACCCCTGTTGCTGCGCTCTCCTCCATGGCTCCGAAGCTTCCCAACCTCCCCCCCGCCCACCCACCCCCTGGCTCTGCCAGTGAAGGGGCTTCCTAGTGTGTGGAAACCTTTCCTCCTTCACAGCTCCCTCCCAGAGGTGCAGGTCCTGTCCCTATTCTTTTGTCTCTGGTTTTTCTTTTTTCTTTTTCCTACCCAGGTACTAGGGAGTTTCTTGCCTTTTGGGAAGTCTGAGGTCTTCTGCTAGCATTCAGTAGGTGTTCTGTAGGAGTTGTTCCACATGTCGATGTATTTCTGACGTATTTTGGGGGAGGAAGGTGATCTCCGTGTCTTACTCCTCCGCCATCTTGAAGGTCCCTTTTTAATGCTAATGGACGTTCACTTGTTCCAGTTTGGGGACTATTATGGGTAACATTGCTTTCAATGTTCTTGTATCAATACATGTTTTTGGAACACAACTGTATTCATTGCTGCTAAGTAGATATCAAGGAGTAGAAATTATTAGGTCACAGAGATGTCTATGCCCAGCTTCAGTAAATACTATCAGTTCTCCAAAGTGAATGTATCAATTTACCCTTTTATTAAAAGTGTATTAAAGCTTTCCAGTTATTTCACATCATTAGCACTATTCTGCATCTTTATAGTTTTAGCCATCAGGTGGGTACATCATTATGATTTTAATTTTCATTTCCTTTTGACTACTGACGTAGAGCACTTTTTATACGTTTACTGGTCATTTGGATGTTCTTTTTTCTGTGGTGCGCATTCAAGTTTTTTACCAATTTTTAAAATTAGTTGTTTTTCCTTATTGATCTGTAAGAGAGCTTTATATCTTCTAGATCAGCACTATCCAATGGAAATACGATTTGAACAAATGTGCTTAATTTTAAACTTTCCAATAGCTACATTAAAAAGAGTAAAAAGTGGCATATGAAGTTAATTTTACTGTATGTTTTATTTAACCAATTATATCTAAATATCATTGATTCAACATGTAACCAATATAACATTATTAAAGACATAATTTGTACACTTTGTTTTCATTCTAAGTTTTTAAAATCTAGTGTGCATTTTTCACTTATATACATCCCAATTTGGACAAACCACATTTCAAGTGCTCAATAGCTACATATGGGTAGTGGATACTTTATTGCCTATTGCAGGTTCAGATGCTTTTTTGCTTATATCTTCTCCCATATCTTGGCTTTGTTGTTCACTCTCATAATGATACCTGATACATATATTTTTTTAAATTATTATTTTGCAAGTTTCAAATTTAAAGAAAAGCTACAAAAACAGTACAAAGAATCTCCTTATCCCCTTCACCCAAATTCCTCAACTGTTAAATGTTACTTCTCTCTCTCTCTCTTTCCATATATACATATTTTTTCTGAAATGATTCCCCCTTCTCCCTAAAAACTCTACTGTTACTCTCCCAGAGATTCTCTCATAAATTATGATCATACAACCGTACCAATCTGAAAATCAACACTGATAAACACTATCATTAAATCCACAGACCCTATTCAGATTTGCCAACTGTCCCAACTACATATTTTTCCTATCTCATTCAGGATCCTATCCAGGAATAAATGTTGCATTACATTATGTTCATCAGTATCCCTCAGTCTGAAGTAATTCCTCAGCCTTTCTATGTCCCTCATACTCTTGGTACGCATACATTAACTTTGTTTCTGTTAGTTTTCATATGGGATATATATTCCATCCTTTTACTGTTATTTCTTTAGCACTTAAAAATACAATTCCATTGTCTCCTGGCTTCTCTTTTTTTCTATTGAAGAGTTACCCTCCAGGCTTCTTGTTGCTTCTTTAAAAGTAACCTGCCTTTTTTATCTGGCCAATTTCAAATCTTTCTTTTTAGGTTTTCATCAGTTTTACTATATGACCAAATGAAGTTTTCCTTGTATTTGTCTTGCTTAAGATTGTAGCATTTGTTAATCTCTGGTTCAATGTTTTTCATCAGTTCAGAAATATTCTTAACCATTATCTCTTCAACTCTTGCATCTGCCACATTCTTTTTCTCTCCATTCCTTGTGGAACTCCAAATACATCTGTGTTAGAACTTTTCATTGTTTCTCATCTGCCTCTGTATATTCTGTCTTTGCCTCTCCAAGCTTCAGTCTGAGTACATTCTTTTGATTTATTTTCCATTTCATTAATTTTTTTCACCTTTTATAATCTTCTGTTCTTCATGCATTCAGTTATTACTTTTGGTGACAGCACTTTTAATTTCTACAATTTTTATTTGCTTCTTTTTTTACTTCTAAAATTCTCCATCTTTTCATTTAGTCTCTTAAATACAATTATCAGCTTTTACCATTTGCTGTATATTGACATATTACTGTTAAATCCAATACATTTTTATTTTTATTTTTTTAACATCTTTATTGGAGTATAATTGCTTTACAATGGTGTGTTAGTTTCTGCTTTATAACAAAGTGAATCAGTTATACATATACATATGTTCCCATATCTCTTCCCTCTTGCAGCTCCCTCCTTCCCACTCTCCCTATCCCACACCTCTAGATGGTCACAAAGCACCGAGTTGATCTCCCTGTGCTATGTGGCTGCTTCCCACTAGCTATCTATTTTACGTTTGGTAGTGTATATATGTCCATGCCACTCTCTTACTTTGTCACAGCTTACCATTCCCCCTCCCCATATCCTCAAGTCCATTCTCTAGTAGGTCTGTGTCTTTATTCCTGTCTTACCCCTAGGTTCTTCATGACATTTTTTTTCTTAGATTCCATATATATGTGTTAACATATGGTATTTGTATTTCTCTTTCTGACTTACTTCACTCTGTATGACAGACTCTAGGTCCATCCACCTCACTACAAATAACTCAATTTCGTTTCTTTTTATGGCTGAGTAATATTCCATTGTATATATGTGAAATGAGACAAAAATCTATTTAAAACATTATACAAAATGTTGAGTCTACTTATCCCCATTCAATTAGACCACTGAAACAGAGCAAATGGTTCCCTAGAATCATAATTCTTACAATGGCCTCATACATAGTCAAATGAGGAAAGCAGATAATTATCTCATAAATCTGTAACAGATAGTCTCCATAAATATCAGGCATCCTCTTTATGCTATCACTATGGTTAGAAATGTATATGACAAGAACTGCTGAATTCTTTAAGGTCTTCATCAAAAGTGGCTACATATAAAACTTTGTCTAACTATTCTTCTGTTCTAAGGGGTCATCTGCAAAGTTTCCTTTACACATTATCATCATTCAAAATAATCCATCATTTAAAGATTCAATGATTCTTGACAATCCTTGGAGCTACCTGAAATTCTGCTTAGCTTCTGAATTTTACCATTCCACAAAGAGTAATACAGGAGATATACATAACATATAGACAGTCTATCTTTGACTGTTCTATGTCTGGATTGGCTTTAGTGAAGAGTTGATACATTTGCATCAGTCTGGATGAAGGTGGGCTCTGTTGTGTGTTATATGAGTAACATAAACATAAAGACTGATGGGGAAATTTTATCTTTCCCTGAGTACACTGGGATCTCTATTGGTTTTGTTTTTAGGGTCTAATCTATCTTTTTCTTTTAGCTTCTTACCTCAGAAACCAAGAATTTGCTTCATGATCACAAATTTCCTTGTTTTCTTTTGCTTCCTATGTTCATGCTGCAATCTTCAGCCTTCTTCTAAAATCTGAAGCCAAGTACGGGTATTTTAAAGTCCGCACTTGATCTTAAAGTCCACACTAATCTCTGGATTTCCTTTGGGTTTATTTCTACTTTTTTTCTTTTTTCTCTTTTTTCTTTTTTGTAGGAGTGGTTGTTTTATATTGAATGCCAAACATTTTGCATAAAAAAATTATAAAAATTATTTGAGGCTCGGATGATGTTATGCTAATAGATGAATTACTTTTGTTTCTGGTATGCAGTAAGGGTAGAAATAGATCATCTTAATGCAACTGGGGACTGAGTTGATACAAAGCTGAATTTCAGAATTTTTTGAGAGCTGCTCTAGTTCTTACTTACTTTTATTCCTGAGGTGTATTTCTTTAGAGTTATAACTAAAAGTCCAGGGTGTTTTCCAGTCTCCTCTCCCCCATGGTCAGCCTAATTTTTGCTCCCCATCTTTCAGAGACTGTCTGCTCAAGTTTCTGCTCAAATCCTCTGCTTCTCCACCAGGTTTTTAAAAAATTATTATTTTTTAAATTTATTTTATTTATTATTTTAATTTATATTTTTATACAACAGGTTCTTATTAATTATCTATTTTATGCATATTAGTGTATATATGTCAATCCCAATCTCCCAATTCATCATACCACCCCCACCCCCCACCCCACCGCATTTCCCCCTTGGTGTCCATATATTTGTTCTCTGCATCTGTGTCTCTATTTCTGCCCTGAAAACTGGTTCATCTGTACCATTTTTCTAGGTTCCACATATATGTGTTAATATACGATATTTGCTTTTCTCTTTCTGACTTACCTCACTCTGTATGACAGTCTCTAAACCCATCCACATCTCTACAAATGACCCAATTTCGTTCCTTTTTATGTCAGTCAACTTTTTAATTAGTGAATGTTCAAAGGGAACAGGAGCATCAACTGTTGGGCTCACCACTTTGGGCTACCCCTTTCTCCGGGATCTTGGTCCTGCAGGTTCTTTGTTCTTTGGTATATCTCTGATGTCTTGAAATATATATGCTTTACTGAGTCTGTTTTTTCTACCTCTTCTCACCTGGAGGATTATCTTGAAGCAAACCAATCTACCAATGAGGGAATATGTTGCCATAATTTCAAAGTACTTTGTGAGACATGTTTCATGTCACTAATAATGTAAACACTAATTTTCAAAAAACACTATGAGTATTAAAAATGTTAATATTCCTTAAAATATTAAAGAAAGTGAAAATTATCAAGTTAATACTACATCTCTTTACATTTTGTTTACCATAATTTTTACTGTAATTATATTTTGAGTGGAAAGGAGGCTTGAAGCAAATTGTGCAATAATGTTGAGACCATATTTTTATTCCAATTAAGCTTTGTTTCTCATAAGACCTTCTCCTATATTACTGGGCTTTCTGCATTATTTGGTTTAAAAAAAAAAAAAAACCTTCTTCAATGTTGCTATATATGTCAGATACAATCAGTTATTTTTGTAGAGGCCAGGAAGACATTTGAATGTTATATACGACTTGACACAATTCACTGTGTAACTGGGCAATGAGCTACAGGTATTCAGCCTCCCTGTCCCATTGACCAGGAGCATTACCTCAGTAATTTTTAACAAGCAAAACACTTCTACAAGTTTCCAAAATATCCTCTAGGACTCAGTATTACCTCTTTTGGAACCCCTATATTAGAGCTATAAAATCATCCTGTAGACTGTGCTAGCCTTGGGTATGTGTGGATCCCAAGATCATCCTTAGAAGCCAAAGGTAGAATGTACCAATCACACTGCATCCTGTTGCCTCTCACACCTGACAACTCCTAAAGTTATCCTAAAATCAAGTGATAACAAGTTAGTGTTAATATCTAGGACAAAGGTAAAGAAGTCATCATACACTCTGATATTTCTTCTTGGGTTAGGATGGGAGTGCTCCTAAGCTAGCTAGATACTATTTCAGTAATAATAGTCTCTTGCATTGTCACCTACCAAGCACCAGGCAATGAACTGCTTTAATCCTGTTATCTTAATCTTCTCAACAACCTTATAAAGAGGAATTATTATTCCCAATTTAGAGATGAGGAAACTGTGACTTAAGTAACTACCTCCAAATTTAAACTATTAAGCACTTCTGTGATTCCACTGCACTCTTACTGTTCCCCTAAGGATTCCAGACCTTTTAAAGCCTCGAGCACCACTTAGGGGTAGAAGGGGGTAACCTGATGGGAATTGCTTGAAGAAAAGGGAAAATGTGTCTAAGAGAGGCCTAATACAGAACTTTCTGGGCTCCATTAGGTCCCCAACTCCTCTCTTCTGGGCATTTCCCAGGAATCCCACCCCCATAGGCCACCACTGCAGAGGCTGTGTTTTCCTACATCCCTGAACCTAGTAGCCTGGATTTCAGGGCATCCTGAACATGGGGGTCCCTCCTTCCTCAGCAGTGCATTTCTGGTGGCCCAGCTTCCAAAGCTTTTCAGACTACAACCTCAGATCCAGCAAACCCCCTACCTCTTGCCCAGCTGCAGAGTTTTCACTCCCCTAGGCTCCTGGACTTGGAGGTGCATTTCCTGCCCCAAGGGTGGCTCTGCAGGATTCCCCACTTGCTGAGTAGGCTAGCTCAGAGCCGCTCCTCTCTGGGAGCTTGGCAGCTGGGGCTGCCCAGCCCCGCCTCTGTTTCCTAGGCAATGCAGTACACAAACTCTGGCCCTGGTGGCACTGCTGAGATGTGCTTCAATAAAGCAGGTAAGGAGGGCTGTAATGGAGGAGTCAAGAGTAGAGGTAAGAAGAAGAGTAGGGAGGCTGTGAAAGAAGAAGGGCGAAGGGAAGGAAAATGCGCTTCACCCCCTTACATGGAGTTGATCTGGTTTTTGTTAAGAGCTGGGCCTGCTCTTAAGAGCTCTGCCCCGCCTCCCTACACCCCACCCACCCACGAGCTCTCACTTAGACCAGGAGTCTTCCCTCATGTGGAGTTTCTCCTCTTTCTTGATCTTCAGAGCCACTGGTTAACTACTCCTTTGGAACATGTCAACAGAGGAAGGTCTTTCCTCACTCCTGTCCCCCAAGCTTGTTGAGGAACAAGTTTCTCCCTTTTAGGGGAGAGCCCAACAGAGGGCCTGGATGTTACATAGCAGAAGATGTGAGTATTCACCTTCCCTTAGGTGGGTCTCAAGGTATCCAAGGATACCCAAGTTTCCTGGAAGAAAAACTCTATGGGATTTGTGACCTTCAGGGTCCCAACATGAGAAAATGCCCTCTGAAACCAGCTGTCAGGGCCAATATCAGAAATCAAAGGACAGTTGCTCCCTTTTTGCTTCCCACCAAATGCAAGCCTTGGCCTCATGCGGCCCCCAGTACAGTCCTCACCAAAAGAGACTCTATTCCTACCTCCAAAGGCAAGTGACTCAATAGCTCCCCTTAGTCCAAATCTGGACTGTGGCTGTGCTGGTAGGTCAGTTTATGAAATCATATAATCAGACTGACAGTTGCATTACAGCAGATTCATCTCTGTGGGGCTCAGAGGAGTGGATTCACTGGAAGTAGAGAAATGTCATTCACTCTACCTATCCAGCCACATTCCTTTGTAGAATTGCCTGGGTTACTTATGTAATTGCTTGTATGGTCTTGATGAAGAGGAATCAAGAAAGAGCAACTGTGGCAGAGAAGATTCAGGAATACTCTTAAGTTCGCTCTGTTTTAATAACTATAATGTTCTCTATGTATGTTTTTTCTTTGTTTTCTATATACTACCGGAAGAGGTATGGCTTGGCATACAACCTCTCTAAGATCCCGACCAGTACAAAAGGATATGCTTTGGGAGCCAGAACAGCCGTGAGGTTTAAGCCAATTAACAAGGTGAGAAATGGCTGAATGTGCTTAGATTTTAGTGTGATCCGTATTGCTGTGTGTATTTGCACTGGGGAACAAAGCTGGAGGTTATGTAAGAATATGCCCTGAAATTCAAGAAAAAAAGTCATTTGGGCAAAAGCTACTAAGAAGCCTATCAGAAAAGCTTGGATGTTAGCATTTCAAATGTGTGTGTGAATATCCTGGGAGAGTAGATAACAATTATCAGAATGAATGGTACCAAGGCAAGGCTTCAGTCTTGAGACACCTGATGTTAAAATACTGGAAGCTTTGTTTATATGCATCATATTATCTTGTCAGTTAAAAATAAAATAGAACTTCTTCACCCTTTTGTGTGATTGGACTTCAAGTCTTCAGTATAGGCTCCTAATCTCTTGTTGGACATTTTCTTGACAATTAAGCTCAAGGAGAGGGATACTGGCTCTAAAAGAATCTCTGAGTGGGATGGTGGCATGGTGGGATGGTGAGATAGTGGGGGTAGTAGCTGCAATAAGTTACCTTGGCTGTCTACCCACACCCTAAGCCTAGGTACATTTAGGTAGCTGAACCATACCCTTACCTTAGTTTTCTACCTACTATAGGCTTGTTTCTAAACCATAGCTGATACATGAACAGGAAAAAGATGATTTTGTTTTCTCTACTTAGAAGGCTTTTCATGTGTGTGTGTGTCTGTGTGTGTGTGTATGTATATATATATATATATATATATATATATATATATATATATATATATATCACCCTCTAACATATTGGTCTTTTTCTTGGAAACAGGATATGACACCTTACCCAGGCATGTACCAGACAGTCAATCCTCGAGAGCAAAAACACAAACACAATTTTGCTCCATTTAATTCTTCACTGCCTCAATTTAGGACATACTTAAAGGACTCTTGTTATCCTGGGTATGTGTCCCTTTTTCTGGTGCACTTCAACAAATAGCAATAGGAAAGGAAGTACAAAAAGGGGTTTCATCCCAACCATGCCCTCTAAATAAGAAATCATCTATCTTTAAAGATTCAACCTCTTGCCTTCCAGGTCTCTAGAATTATAAAATTGTAGAGTATAGTGATTCATTCAATAAATATTTATAAATGGCCAGGCAGATTTGTAGGGTTCAGAGATTTTGCATTAAACCCATCACACAAGATTCCTAATGTCTTATATTCTAGATTCTTATATTCTTATTCTTATATTCTAGAGCTTATATTCTAGAGTCCAAACAATGAGAAGCAAATAAAAAAGAAAATATCAATGGTATTAAGGAGAGTGACCATATTAGTTGTTAGTCAGACAGTGACACTTCTCAGAATGAAAGGGTGTCAATTATACCAAGATGGTAGCCATAAACTAGGGCTGTCATGGGTGCATCAGGAAGTCTGCTGACCTGGTGATGTGCTGAATAAAATCAAACAGGATGATGATATCATACAGAGTGGTGCACTGGAATCTACTTTGGCAAGGATTGTCAAGATAGGTCTTTTGGGGGAAATGACACTATCTGAAATCACAATGACAAGACTGAGCTGGCCCTGTGAAGATCTGGGCCCAGAACTTCTCAGAGAGGAGGAATAGCAAGTGTGAATGCTATAAGCTGGGACGGAATTTGGTGTGAGGAAAAAAGAAAGAAGATTAGTTTGGCTAGAGTGCAGTGAGCAAGGAGGAAATGAAAACATAGGAGGAGGGGTGGGGTTAGAATATGTAGGCCTAGTAGACCAAGGGAGGCATTCTAAGTGCTTTAGGAAGGCTTTCAGAATGTGTGGAATTGTAGGGCAAAGGGTCAAGGACTTTCTTTCTTTTTTTTTTAATTTAATTTAATTTATTTTTTTAACATCTTTATTGGAGTATAATTGCTTTACAATGGTGTGTTAGTTTCTGCTCTATAACAAAGTGAATCAGCTATACACATACACACGTTCCCATATCTCTTCCCTCTTGCATCTCCCTCCCTCCCCACCCTCCCTATCCCACACCTCTAGGTGGTCACAAACCACCGAGCTGATCTCCCTGTGCTATGCGGCTGCTTCCCACTAGCTATCTATTTTATGTTTGGTAGTGTATATATGTCCATGCCACTCTCTCACTTTGTCACAGCTTACCCTTCCCCCTCCCCATATCCTCAAGTCCATTCTCTAGTAGGTCTGTGTCTTTATTCCTATACCCCTAGGTTCTTCATGACCTTTTTTTTTTCCTTAGATTCCATATATATGTGGTAGCATACGGTATTTGTTTTTTTCTTTCTGACTTACTTCACTCTGTATGACAGACTCTAGGTCCATCCACCTCACTACAAATATCTCAATTTTGTTTCTTTTTATGGCTGAGTAATATTCCATTGTATATATGTGCCACATCTTTTTTATCCATTCATTTGATGATGGACACTTAGGTTGCTTCCATGTCCTGGCTATTATAAATAGAGCTGCAATGAACATTTTGGTACATGACTCTTTTTGAATTATGGTTTTCTCAGGGTATATGACCAGTAGTGAGATTGCCGGGTCGTATGGTATTTCTATTTGTAGTTTTTTAAGGAACCTCCATACTGTTCTCCATAGTGGCTGTATCAATTTACATTCCACCAACCCTCAGAATGGGAGAAAATATTTGCAAATGAAGCAACTGACAAATGATTAATCTCTAAGATTTACAGGCAGCTCAATAACAATAAAACAATCCAATCCAAAAATGGGCAGAAGACCTAAATAGACATTTCTCCAAAGAAGATATACAGATTGCCAACAAACACATGAAAGAATGCTCAACATCATTACATCATTAATCATTAGAGAAATGCAAATCAAAACTACAATGAGATATCGTCTCACACAGGTCAGAATGGCCATCATCAAAATTTCTAGAAACAATAAATGCTGGAGAGGGTGTGGAGAAAAGGGAACACTCTTGCACTGTTGGTGGGAATGTAAATTGATACAGCCACAAGGTCTTTCTTTTACTGGTGAGAAATCCAAGGATCAGAGAGTGAGTGTAACTTTCTCAAGGTTGTAGTAAGGAAGTGGAGATGTTGAATCTTGATTCCCTTGTCCATTCTATGTGTTATTTCCACAGCAAAGAGTCTACACCAAAAGACAAAGTGTTATGAACAAAGGCAATTATTAAATAATCCCATTATCAAGAAATTTCACCTGGTTCTGCTTTGCTGTCCCTAGATTACTGATAACTTTAAATTAGCACTGCACTTTTATCCTCAATTTTATATCATGAGCAGTACTTATGCATCACTGTGTTAGCTGTCTTTTATTACCCACCATTTCTGGGAACTTATGGTCTCTCAGCTAAGGATACTGAAGTTCCGGAAATATTTTAAAATAGAGTTGATTTTTACTTTGTCAAGACTAGATATCTTGAACGCTAAAACTTAGTTAGAAATACATTAAAAGGTAAAGGAATCCTATGTTAATCAGTTGGCTGCCTTTCCCCAAAAAGTTAGGACTCTAGATCAGAGGTAGAAATTCATATATGGCCACTAACTCATTACATATGATGTTTTGTGTTTTTGTTTCTAGCCCGACCACATACAACCCAGAGATAAAGCCACCCAAAAAAGTCACCTGGCCAATGAAATTTGGATCTCCAGACTGGGCTCAGGTTCCATGTCTACAGAAAAGAACACTGAGAGCAGAGGTAATAGGATTGGACTTCTACGGAGCTCTTTACCCAACACTTCCATGTATATCAGTGACTCTTAACCAGGAGTCTGTGAATAAGCTTCAAGAAATCATTGTCCCCCTGAAATTACTTGCACAGTTTTGTGTGTATATGCATATGGGCATCTTTTTGGAGAGTTACACAATTTCACTTGATTTTTAAATGTGCGTGTGAGCAAACAAGTCACATTTTCTTATTTAGTTCTCAAGTAATCTATAGTAGTCCGAGATACTTATCCCTCTATGACTGAGGAGAAAACTGAGGCTCAGATGAATTAAGTGGCTTGTAGAAGTTACTCAACTTGAATCTAGGTCTTGTGAGTCCTAAGCCAGTGTTCTTTCCATCACACCACTTGCTTATTAGATCATCAAGGGGCTGTGGATCATTCTGGCAAGAACATGAATTTCAGGGACAGACTGCCTGGATTCAAATACTAGTTCCATATTTGCTTGCTTTGTGATCCTGTCCAAGTCCTCTAACTACTCTAAGCCTCAGTTTGCTTATCTTTAAAATGGATATAATAATAGACTCAATCTGATAAAGTAGTAAAGATTGAGATATTGTAGAAAAGCATATAGCACAGTACCTGTAACATAATAAATGCTCTCAATCCGTGTCAGCTATCATAATTCAGGAGGTGCCTTTTTTCCCCTAGTGGAACTTTGGATTAATTCTACAAATATTTATTAAACGCCAAACGTATTAACATCATTGTGCCTATGGGTAACATTCAAGTATTAAACACATAATCGTCATTTTCAAGAAGTTTACCAGCTATACTTGACAATTTACCAAGTAGAAAATAATTCCTAGAATGATATATTCCAGAGTAAGATGACAAAGAATACATGTACAAAGCAATGTTGAGAGACTCACTAAGGCTAGGTTACTATGCAGTTGGGGTTCAGCTAGGCCACAACAGCTATAACGTACAGTTCTGTTTTGCACAGCCAGGAAGACTAGAGGCAGAGGGTTCTCATTCGAATATTGACCTAGAAAATATTCTTTCACTGCAGCTGCCCACAGACAAAGACTTCAGAAAGCATCGGAACCGTGTGGCCTACCTAAGCCTGTATTACAACTGAAAAGCTGTGACTACCTTCACGTGTTCCTCCTGACCACAGACTCTCCAGGATTGAGGACAGAGCTGCTCTTGTCCTTCTGCATTGCTCTGGCCCGCCAGTCTGCCAGCATGGGGCACAGGGAGGGGCAAGGGACTCATAACTCCTATATGACAGCATAAAGACTAGTTCAGAGGGCTCTCTCTCCATGTGCTGGTTTGTTGTATATACATGTAGATGGGTCAAGGGGGTTTCTACTGAGTGTTCAGTGGGGTGGCTTCACTTTACTGAAATACCTGTGGGTCCCTGCCCTCTAGCTCTAATTCCCAGGCACAAGTTTTATGTTTTATACCACTAGCCCTCGTGATAGGTGACTGTTAGTCTATACATATCAAGGATTTGGATGGCTTGCTTGGCTTTGTATTTGGGCTTGCTAGAAGCAGAGGATACTTAAAGGCAGTGTTAATGTTTAGGTTTTAGGAGCTCTTCCAAGTGTCTGAGTTCCCCAGCATGGATTGGGGAGGTCCTGATTCGATTGCCTTTCCCAGATTTGTGTAAAACTCACAGAATCAAAATATCCCCCATTTCCCATTACATCATCTATTTAGTCTTTCAGTCATCATCATATTGAGTTCCTACCATGCATCAGGCAGAGTGACAAACACTGGGGATACAGCAAGAATCAAAATAAACTCACTTACTGGCTTCTTGAGCCTGGACTGAAGTATGAGAAGGACTCCCCAGGGAGGCTAATGGATTGGATCTGTTCCCCACTCCCAGTTTGAATGATGTCCTGAAGCCTTACACGTTACTCTAGGTGTGTTAAGGTCAGAACTCAGAGCAGCCACATTCAATGTACTTATCTAGACACTGGCCTGGGAGACAGGCCTTTTCCTTCCAGCACAAACTGAAATAACTCAAGTATGGTTCCTTCAGAAAGGACATTAAGTATAGTCTACCTTATCTTTTAATGGGAAGGTCCTTTTGTGCCTACTTAGCCTTCTTAGTAATTATCAGACCGAAGGCAAGTCTTCATGTGTCTGGATACCAAAGAGTGAGATGCTGCTAGTGCCTCAAAAAGCTGTAGCCTGATGTACTCTTCAGGGTCAACGTATGATACGTGTTAGCTGGTGAAAGAAGCACTAGGAGTTGAAACCTATTGGGAGTATGATGCTGAGAGGCCTAATTCCTTAGGGGCCAAGATCTTCTGAAGGAAAATGGTGAAAGACAAGTCCACTGGAAATCAAATTAGAATATTGAGATAATGTTAAATATACCTCAGTCTAAAAACTTTTACTTCCTTTAATCCGATCATTTAAAGATTTCTCTTATCTTGTCAAGAAGTATTTTTATGACTTGAGATAAATCAAGATTAACATTTCTCACCGCTTTTGCACACCTCCCTCCCTTTTCTCCTCTGGATCCACACACATGCTGCTTTTTCCAGAGGTGGTAATTTAGCATTCATTATTTTTTCTGACTTAGGGTCTTGGGCCCCTTCTTTCGATGATATTGACAGGGATGAGAGAACATCTTTCACACTGTTTTTTGGTTCATACTCTCAAGGCTTTTGCCAGGGAAGGCAACTCCCCTTTCTAAAATAGTAATCTGATTTGACAAAAAGTAAAAATTTTACTATAGCTTCAGTTAACCTCCAGGGTCCCTTGAAATGCTTAATTGTATATACAAGTACTTAAGAAAAAATACAAATGAGTACAAAACATAAAGCATACAGTGTCATTTATTTTACATATGGATTTTGTTCAAGGGGTTTACAGTTTTTTTAGATCTTAATGGAGTAAAACCTAATTATAATTCTGTTTTAGTAAGGTAGGGCTTCCAAATTGACAGATAGATTGATATAATATGTAGACTACATGGAGTATTGGAAGATTAAGTTTGACATGCAGCACAAGAGAATTTGTGACAAAGTAGAATTTTTCCAACATTTTAAATTGAAGGCCAATTACGACACTTGCAGTTCTGGTGGAACACCAGACCCTGAGCACACTGGGAGTGGAAGGTCTTGCCTCCAACACACTGGTGGAACTTGGTGGTGTCTTTAGGATTGCTATAAATGCCATCTGCTTTACCAGTGCAGAAACCTTCATCTCCTCCACTGCCCCCATCACCGTCACCTCCACAACTTCCTCCATCACCACCACCTTCTCCACCACTGCCGCTATCTCCACTGATATTGGCACAGAAACCTTCACTTCCGGATGTCACTGGTGGGTTGTCTCCATTGATATTGGCACAGAAACCTTCACTTCCGGGTGTCACTGGTGGGTTGTCTCCACTGATATTGGCACAGAAACCTCCACTTCCGGTGTCCCTGGTGGGTTGTCTCCACCGATACTGGCACAGGAAACTTCATTTCCGTGTGTCACTGGTGGGTTGTACCAGGTCTTGGTGGCTGGTGGAGTGCATTCTAAAAGAACAAAAAGGCCATTTCAGAACATCATCATAAGCTGTTTTTGAACCTAGAAGCAAAAGCTATAGATATCCTCTTATATCAGTTTTGCTCTCCAAGAACTTGAGCCCTGTGAGAGTTCCCAAGCTATGGTTGGGAAGAATGTTATAAGGGGACAGATGTCCAAAGCAAGGAGGAAGGGAGAACAAGGGCCACTGGAGTCCTAGCAGGATGTCAGCCCTAGGCTTATGCTACGTTTCTACTCAGGGAGAAGTGAACCCAACCCTACCGTGATTAGACCAAGGATTTTATGTGGGGGACTAATTAATACTTGTGTTTTCGTAGAGGAGGCTTATCCATATTTCTGTCATAAGTAATACATCTGCATTTTGTCATCTTGTTAGCCGTATTATACTTAGATTTTTCATCTTGTTATGTTTTGTTTCTTATACTTTATTTTTGCTTGTTTCCTTTCAACATTGCTTTTTATCCCCTTTTTCTCCCCCTGGCAATTCAGACATTTTATATTTAATTTTACTGTATTACTAGAACCCTCTCCACCACTAGAATTTGCTGCCTCTTACTCCCTCACTCTATAATTTGAGCCCATCTTTTTATAATCATCTCTTAACAGGTTTTACAATTTTAAAAAATCAATTATTCTGTCAATATCCTGAGAATAGAGACATACAGAACCCTTATATCTTCTACTTCTCTACCTCCATCTGTAGCCTTACCCCAGGGATGCTTAACCAAGGAACATACAAAGCATGTGAAGAGCAGGGGTTTCTCTCCTCACACTGCTGAGTCATGGACCAATCAGCAATGTGAGCCTTTGTGCCTGCTCTTCTTCAAGACCTACCTCCAACCCTCCCCACTAGCACCCAAAGACAAAAGCTGTAACTAAGGCAGGTGGGTAATGGCTAAGCTGGCCTGCTTATGTCTAAGTTAGGATATGGTGCACTGCACTGACAGGGGAGCTGTCTAGTTTAGAGAAAATGTCAGCACATGCATCAGACTCACTTTCAAGATATCAGATTCTTCCTCCCAGACAAAATTTTCCTGAGAAGAAAGGCCCACCTCTAGGGTATAAGGTATATTCAAATCTTTGCCCACATAGCTACTGAACTTAGACTGGCCTCTTGGTTGAAAAAAGTATTTCTAAAAAACCTCTTCCTGTAAATCTGTCCCTTTTTCACATGATGCTCTGTGGCTACCTCCATGCACTCTTGCCCCTCTGCAGTTGCCATTCTTGCAGCTTGACCTACATCATCTTTAGAACAATGTGGTGAACTTAGTAGTGATGCACCTGAGGACAAGCCCAGGAGTGACTTCAGCTTGATTGTGAGTGAATATTTGTCCTTATTGCAGAAGGAGCCTAAGAAGTCATCCAGATCAATGGCCCAAATCATGACCGCACCAAAATTGTTCTCCTTAAGAAAGTCAACCTGCAGACACAAAGAGCACTTGGCAGCCAGAATCGAATGGCATCCACACAACAAAGGATGGAGTACAGGGTGACAAGGGGATATTAGGAAGAAAAATGCAAGTGGGTTGAAACCCTATGAATTTTTCTTTTATGAAAGGATATGTGCTTTGTGAATTCAAGGTATGATTGTCTAACTCAGTTCTATTTTTGTTTTCTTGCTCCAGTTAATAAACTCTTGGGTATTAATATAAACAAAGCTAATATTTATTTAATACTAGTATTCCAAGCTAAGTTACATTTTAACATTCATTACTTGCTTAATCTTCACAGGAACTACTAGGTAGATCCTATTATTATTACTCTTTCACAGGTTTCTGGGAAGTCACCCAGTCTTAGATCAGGACTTGAGAATCAGGTATATCTGACACCAAAGTCTAGACTGTTAACCACTGCACCATACAGCCCCTTTCTCCTGACCAGGATTCTGTAAAGATGAACTGACCGAGCAGTGCGATGGAAAGAGCTGGACGTGAGCCAATGTGGTAAGTCATTAAACAGAAGGCTGGCAGCAGGCCCAGGAGCAGAGTTCAGACAGCCCACCTGAGGGAGTCTAGGAGCTGCACAGAGAAGGCATCACTCAGGCTGGAGGGCTGGGCCAAGGCCCGGATGTGACAGAGAGAAAGAGCCGCCATAGGGCCCTTGCTAGGCAGCTCTTTGTCCAACACCTGCAGCTGATGGCAGTAAACAACCTTCTGCTACCACTGTCTTGCCCTTGTCCCCGGCCTTAGGCTTCCCCTGTGCCCTGAGCCCAGATATGATCAAAGTAGAATCATTTCTGGATTCGGGAGCTGCCAGGCTGGCCTTACTTCAAGTAAGAAGACAAAGGTCCAGCGGTCATGCCTGGGGCTGCCTCTGAGTCCAGGGTACAAGAAGAAGAGGTCCAGACCATCAAAGCCATGTGTCCTCAGGAGGGCTATCACTGAATTGACAAACTTCTGCCGGTTGGCGAATGTGGACAGCATTGTGGTGAACCTGCAGGGAGACCAGAGGTGAGGCCAGGAGTGTTTTCTGCACAACCTCAGCCTCCTTTACAAGACCCCTTGGTTCGCACCCCACGGAGGGCACAGTGGATGTGACTGAGGAAAGGAAGGCAGGTCGTTGAAACTCTCAGAGCTTCTTAAAGCCCCTCCCAGCATGGGGCTCCAATACCCAGGAATGGGGACTTCAGGCTCCAGGGAGGATTTGCAAACCACAACTTTCCCTGCCAGATGGAAACAAGCACACAGCCTGGGGTGGAGAGAGCAGGCTCAGGCCAGCTTGGCCTCTGAAAACATGGTCCGCCCCTAGCCACGCATTGTCCCTCTGCTGTTTCCTCGTGGGTAACAACTCAGCCCTGACACCCTGTCCTGGCACTGACTTTCTCTGCCTGAACAGATTAGCGGAGGGAACATGAGCTAAGGGCCAGCATTTCCAGAAAGACCTCTGAGCTAACGTGGCACAGGAGGGCCATGCTCAGACTAGGAGTTTTGTACTCTTTGCTCTTTTGTTCTCTGGCTGTTTGATTGTTTTCTTTCTTTTTTTTTTTTTTTTTTCTAGTGCTTTCTCTTCCACAGTGAAGACACTATTGGAAAACTTGTAACTTATCGGAGTTGAACTTTAAGCAATTTGGGACTAGTCCTGAGTGCAATGATTAGAAAATTAACCAGATTCAGACTTAGGCAGGCCTAGTTCCATTATCTGGTTTCCACCCATAGCTGAGCGATCTCTCATGGTCACCTGTGTGAAATATGGTACGTTTCTTAAGCTCGTGTTCCTGCTTTTCTCTGCAAATTTAGAATGTAAACAGCCACTTTGTAAGCCTCTCCCAAGTAACCACGAGATAATGCATGCAAAGCCTCTGGCCAGCGTTTGTACACAGCGAATGTTCAAGAAGTCGTGGCCCAGGGAGAGGCGAGGCCTGGGGTCAGGCAGAGCCAGTTCTCACCCAGCTCCCTGCATCCTCCCTGCATTGCTCCTGGGTTCTGTGCCAGGTGCTTCCTCACAGTCCCCCACTCTCAGGCCTCCAGGTGCCCCTCTCCTACAGCTCCTTCCTCTAAGGCAGGAAGGGAGGCAACTCTTTACCCTTGGCCTCAGCCATGAAATAGGGGAAAATTTCTTCAGAGAACATGAAGGCAGTTTGTCACTTCCACACTGCCTAGTGGAGGGTAACGAAGAGTAGCCACCATGCACTGGACACAGACCATGTGCCCAGGTGCTCAGCTGAGCATCTGGTTTATATTACTTTCTTTCCTCCCATCCTTTCAGGTTGATACCTCTGGCTCCATTTATAAAGCGAGGAAACCCAGGCCCTGGGAGGCTTGGGGTTTATCCATGTCCTAAACAAGACTCCTCCCCTCTCTGAGGCAAAAGCCCTGCCTCTTCTGAAGCATTGAGGGGACAACTGTGAGCACCCCATTTTCCCCTCATTTCCCTCCAGCCCCTTTCCCACCATCTCCTGAACCTGCCTTGTCTCCCCTCACTCACCATGGAGGAGAGGTCGGGGGACCCTGGACTCCAGGGACAGGTCAGGACTCGGGGGAGTACTAGCATGTCTCCCCAGAGCCCAGCTGGCCTGTCCTCACCTCTGGCCTGCCTGCTCCTCCCCTATACACCGCCCCCACCCCAGAGAGAAGACCTGACAGCACAGTCTCACCTCGATGTGCTGAAGTTCCACCCCCCAATGGACAGCATTGTTTTCAGCTCCTTGTTCCTGTGATGCAGGACAGAGTCTGTGAGCTGGGTTCTCATTCATTCATTTGGTGAGTGGGAAGTTGGGGGGATGGGAGGACAGGAACGGAAGCGGGGAGATGGGTGGGGGAACCTAAGGAAGAAAAGAGCAGAGCCCAGCAGAACCCAAGAAGGGAAGAAGGAAAAGAGGGAGAACAACCAGCCCACACAAAAGTCATCACACCCAGGAACGCCAAGGCTGCCCAAAGGCCCCCAAACTCCCCACTCCCATGACAGTCCCATAAAAAGGAAAAGAAAAAGCCTCCTAAAATTTCTCTTCACTCACTTTCTTAGTCACAAACGTTTACTGAGCAATTATTATTTGCCACTGACTGCTTTAGGTGCTTGAGATACAGCAGTGAACAGAGGATAAGCTCCCTGCTCTCCTCTCCAGAGCTTATAATCTAGTAACATGGATTTTTCCTACCCTTCTATACCATGGATGCAGTGACAGACTACCCCCAGGGACAGGAGAGCTCAGGAGTCCTGGGGAGGGAGTACTGAGCACCAGCTCTCTGCTGGGCACTGACCCAGCCACTGGTGAACAAAGATATCACAGACATTGGCCCTTCCCTTGGGGGGCTCATTTGCAGGTGATACATGGTAACAGAAACACTAGCATTTGTGAAGCATTTGTGATGCACAGCCCTCTCTGAAGCGCTTGAACAGCATTAACACATAGAATCCTCAACACGGGGCTTGAAGGGTGAGTTGGGGGATGCCAGGCAGAGAAGAGAGAGGAGGGCATTCCAAGCAGGGGCCACAGCAGCCACGAAGGCAAGGAGGCAAGAACGAGCTGAGAGTGCTGGTCAGTGGGGAGCTCCCAAGGCAGGGAAGCTCCGGAGAGCCCTGGACAGGAGGTTAGGACACAAGAATCAGAGGAAAGTTGATGACTCACAGCAGAAAAGGATTAACTCTCTTCCATTTGTAAACTACAGCCCCACATCCAAAGTGAACGCACCTCTCCTTGAGCTTGTTGAACTCTGGATAGAGGATTTTCTCATCCTGGGGATCCTTAGGAACAATCTGATTGTTGTTCATTGAGGCAAAGGCAAATACCAGGTGGGTGCAGAGAAAGGGGTCCAGGTCCCGGGGCAGGATCGAAGCAGGGCTGGGCCGACTAAATGCCCAGTTGGTGAAATAACACGCCAGTTTGTGGGCAGCACCTGGCAGGGGAGAGCAGGCATTTGTTGGCTGAAACCAAGGTGGGGATAGAGCTCAGCTTCCACAGAGCAGCATGGACACAGCTCAAGAGGCAAGGCCACAGTAACACATCCCCACTCACACCCCAAAGCTACACTGAAGGCAGGTCCCTCCCCCACTGCTGGGGTCCCCGGGGGCGGGGGAAGGATGCCTTGTGAAACCCTGGTCAGAATAGATCCTCGAGTCTGGATCCTGGCACAGAGAGTGAGCCAAACAGCAGGTGACTGAAAATCCTCTGCTGAACTGCATTGGGTCAGCGATTCCTGACACGGAGCCAGGGCAGGGTGGGGCTGCAGGGGCCCTGGACCTGGAGCACTTCTCAGGTGGACACTCTCCCTGGCTCTGGAGAGGACCACACAGGGTCCTTACCATTGTGGTGTTTCAGCACAAGAACCAGCCCTGCAGGACACAAAGGAGGAATCAAACACAGATTCACAGGCACACCCAGAGTGACAAGTCCCAGCACACTCTCCAGTTCTGAGTACATCCACAAACTAACACAAATGGAGACAGACACACCCTTCCCTCTTTCCTCTTCTCTACCCTGAGCAGACAAAGCCAGATCTACCTAAAAAAATAAACACCACTTCAGTAAACACCACATATATACACACATGCTTTGCACAGGGACAACCATGACATTTAGAAGTCCCAGCAAAAGCTCAAGGTCAGTGGTTCTCAACCCTGGATGCTAATTTAAAAGTAGTGTTATCCTATTATTCAACATAGTTTTGCAAGTTTTAACCACAGCAATCAGAGAAGAAAAAGAAATAAAAGGAATCCAAATTAGAAAAGAAGAAGTAAGGCTGTCACTGTTTGCAGATGACATGATACTATACATAGAGAGTCCTAAAGATGCTACCAAAAAACTACTAGAGCTAATCAATGAATTTGATAAAGTAGCAGGATACAAAATCAATGCACAGAAATCTCTGGCATTCCTATACACTAATGATGAAAAATCTGAAACTGAAATTAAGAAAACACTCGCATTTACCATTGTACCAAAAAGAATAAAATATCTAGGAATAAATCTACCTAAGGAGACAAAAGACCTGTATGCAGAAAATTGTAAGACACTGATGAAAGAAGTTGAAGATGATACAGATAGTTGGAGAGATATACCATGTTCTTGGACCGGAAGAATCAACATTGTGAAAATGACTATACTACCCAAAGCAATCTACAGATTCAATGCAATCCCCATCAAACTACGAATAGCAATTTTCACAGAAGTAGAACAAAAAATTCCACAATTTGTATGGAAACACAAAAGACCCCGAATAGCCAAAGCAATCTTGAGAAAGAAAAACGGAGCTGGAGGAATCAGGCTCCCAGACATCAGACTATACTACAAAGCTACAATAGTCAGACAGTATGGTACTGGCACAAAAACAGAAATATAGATCAATGGAGCAGGATAGAAAGTCCAGAGATAAACCCACACACATATGGTCACCTTATCTTCGATAAAGGAGGCAAGAATGTACAGTGGAGAAAAGACAGCCTCTTCAATAAGTGGTGCTGGGAAAACTGGACAGCTACATGTAAAAGAATGAAATGACAACACTCCCTAACACCACACACAAAAATAAACTCAAAATGGATTAAACACCTAAATGAAAGGCCAGACACTATAAAACTCTTAAAGGAAAACATAGCAGAACACTCTATGACATAAATGACAGCAAGATCCTTTTTGACCCACCTCCTAGAGAAATGGAAATAAAAACAAAAATAAACAAATGGGACCTAATGAAATTTAAAAGCTTTTGCACAGCAAAGGAAACCATAAACAAGACGAAAAGGCAACCCTCAGAATGGGAGAAAATATTTGCAAATGAAGCAACTGACAAAAGATTAATCTCCAAAATTTACAAGGAGCTCATGCAGCTCACTAATACAAAAAAAAAAACCAAAAAAGAAAAACAAAAAAAAACCTACCCAATCCAAAGATGGGCAGAAGACCTAAATAGACATTTCTCCAAAAAAGATATATAGATTGCCAACAAACACATGAAAGAATGCTCAACATAATTAATCATTAGAAAAACGCCAATCAAAACTACAATGTGATACCATCTCACACCAGTCAGAATGGCCATCATCAAAAAATATACAAACAATAAATGCTTGAGAGGGTGTGGAGAAAAGGGAACCCTCTTGCACTGTTGGTGGGAATGTAAATTGATACAGCCACTATGGAGAACAGTATAGAGGTTCCTTAAAAAACTAAAAATAGGGCTTCCCAGGTGGCACAGTGGTTGAGAGTCTGCCTGCCAATGCAGAAGCCACGGGTTCGTGCCCCGGTCCGGGAAGATCCCACATGCCACGGAGCAGCTGGGCCCGTGAGCCATGGCCACTGAGCCTGCGCATCCGGAGCCTGTGCATCTGGAGCCTGTGCTCCACAATGGGAGAGGCCACAACAGTGAGAGGGCCTCATACCGCAAAAAAAGAAAAAAAAAACTAAAAATAGAACTACCATACGACCCAGCAATCCCACTACTGGCCATATACCCTGAGAAAACCATCATTCAAAAAGAGTCATGTACCACAATGTTCACTGCAGCACTATTTACAATAGCCAGGACGTGGAGGCAACCTAAGTGTCCATGGACAGATGAATGGATAAAGAAGATGTGGCACATATATACAATGGAATATTACTCAGCCATAAAAAGAAACGAAATTGAGTTATTTTTCGTGAGGTGGATGGACCTGGAGCCTATCATATAGAGTGAAGTAAGTCAGAAAGAGAAAAACAAATACCATATACTAACACATATATATGGAATCAAAAAAAAAAAAGGTCATGAAGAACCTAGGGGCAAGATGGAAATAAAGACACAGACCTACTAGAGAATGGACTTGAGGATACAGGGAGGGGGAAGGGTAAGCTGGGACAAAGTGAGAGAGTAGCATGGACAAATATACACTACCAAACATAAAATAGATAGCTAGTGGGAAGCAGCCGCATAGCACAGGGAGAGCAGCTCGGTGCTTTGTGACCACATAGAGGGGTGGGATAAGGAGGGTGGGAGGGAGGGAGACGCAAGAAGGAAGAGATATGGGGACATATGTATATGTATAGCTGATTCACTTTGTTATAAAGCAGAAACTAACACATCATTGTAAAGCAATTATACTCCAATAAAGATGTTTCAATAAATAAATAAAATAAAAGTCGTGTTATCTTGGGTCCTCCCCCAGAGATTCTGATTGAATAGGTCTGAGGTGGATGCCAGGTATAAAAATGTTTAACGTGTAGCCAGAGCACCACCACTGCTCTGATCTCTCCTCCCTTGGCCCCTCTGGCCCTTCACTGTGTCCTGTCCTACCTCTACCTAATCCAGGTCCCTGAGTCCCAGAATGCTTCTCAGGCACCAGAGAGACAACAAGTTTATGAAGCCTGGCACCCCTGGACTGAGAGACATTGCAGGGCTGGAACCCACCACAGTCACCACCCCATAGCAACAGCTTCTCCATCTCCATGTTGTGAGATCTGTAGGCTTAGACATGGAACCCCTTTATATGTGCTTCCCCAGGTATGACCCTGGGACAACACTGGGATAGCCCAGCTAAATACACACAAAACCAGGGACAATGATTAATGGGCAGCTGCCCCAGAGTCACAGCGACCCCAGCATCTCCTGTCTTCCCACCCAGCAGAGCTATAGCTCTCAGATCCAACAAAGCAACAACTCCCTCTGACACTGGCACAGAGCGGGTGTCCACCATGGGCCCTAGCGAGGGCAGGGTGGCACTCAGCCCCTCTTTCTGGAATTCAGCCCCATGTGGACTGAGTATGAGGAAGAAACACTGAAGGGCAGCAGTAATTCTATTGTTTTAAGATTAGTGGTTTAGGAAAGCTGTGTAATGTAAAGTTAAAAAGCACCAGACATGGACTCAGGCAGGACAAAGTCTGAATCCTAGTGTCAAAAATTAGAAGTTTTAGGGCTTCCCTAGTGGCACAGTGGTTGAGAATCTGCCTGCCAATGCAGGGGACTCGGGTTCGAGCCCTGGTTCGGGAAGATCCCACATGCCGCGGAGCAACTAAGCCTGTGTGCCACAACTACTGAGCCTGCGCTCTAGAGCCCATGAGCCACAACTACTAAGCCCGCGTGCCACAACTACTGAAGTCCACGCACCTAGAGCCCGTGCTCCGCAACAAGAGAAGCCACTGCAATGAGAAGCCTGCGCACTGCAACAAAGAGCAGCCCCTGCTCGCCACAGCTAGAGAAAGCCCGTGCCCAGCAACGAAGACCCAACGCAGCCAAAAATAAAAATTAAATAAATTTATATTAAAAAAAAAGTAGAAGTTTTATCATCTTGGACAGTTACTTGGCTCTTTGAGCTCCAGCTTCCACACTTGTAAAACGGAGATAACACTTGAACTTACCTCATAGGGTTTTATACATATTAAAGAGATAATGTGTCACTTCGTCCCAACATTGACATATACACACTACCAAATGTAAAATAGACAGCTAGTGGGAAGCAGCAGCATCACAAGGGTAGATCAGCTCGGTGCTTTGTGACCACCTAGAGGGGTGGGATGGAGAGGGTGGGAGGGAGATGCAAGAGGGAGGGGATATGGGGATATATGCATATATATAGCTGATTCACTTTGTTATACAGCAGAAACTAACACAACATTGTAAAGCAATCATACTCCAATAAAGATGTTTAAAAAAAAGAGAGATAATGTGTGAAAAACTGTTAATTCAGTGCTTTGCATATAGTAAGGGCTCAGTCAATGGCAGCAGGTATTAGTGATACCATAAGAGTTTCCCCGAGAGCAGGGTTCTCAAACTCAAATGCTGACAGGCAGATAATGTAAATCAGTGTAGTGGACACAATAGAATAGTTCACTTTCACTTAATTGGAAGAATAACAGTTCAAGCTCAGTGATACACTTCAACTAACATGAGGAGGCAGCAGAGATTGGTATGAACAGGGACAGCACTGAGTAGCCACTAATTTCTGCCTTGCAGTGAAATAGAACCAATCTTTTGGAGGATTCTTCAATTTCTCAATAAAAAAAAAATCTGAATTTTTGTTTGAGTCAACAATGTTTGAGCCAGTATAAGAGCCAATGGTGACACTGTCATGAGGAGTGTCATGAACCTAAGTAATATAATGAACCCAATTCTGGACACCTGAATTTTTAAAATATACAACAATAATACAGCAATAATATGAAGGGTACAACAATTTATGAAGAATAAATAACATAAGTCTATACTCCAATGATCCATCAGCTTTTTTTCTGCTACAGAGGCTCTCAGACCATGAGAATTCCCATATTTCAGGGTCTGAACCTCAATCATGGGGGACCAGAAACTGGATGTTCTCAGTGTATCCACTATGCCCATCCTCTTGGGGACTCACACAGCTCACCTAATCCACACGCCATTGAGGTGCTAACCAGATGTCAATATAATAAATGACCCTGGCAAATAACAATGGCTAGTGGTTGAATTCACTTCATTTCCAATATGAGGAAACTAGGAGAGTTTCATTTGTATCAGCAGGTTGCTTGCATATCGTGGAATAAAAACAATAAGTATAAACAATGGCATAGAATGTTTAGGGCAAGGATATTTCACTGAAACTTGGGAAAGCCAGAGAATACCCCACCCAACAGAGGCTGTGTCTCCATTCGTTCAGCCCTCTTCGCCTTCCTTCATGTATTCAATGAATATTCACTGAGCACAGGCCAGGCCCTGATAGCCACCCTATGTTTGTGATGATGAAGGCATAGTTTCTGCTCAAGGAGCTTCTAGTCTAGTGAGCACATGGATCACATCCTCCAGAGCTAGTGTGTGTCTCTCTCTTGTATCTCTTGGATAAGTGCAGTGGAAATCACATGAGTTTTGTTTCTAAACAGGATTGAGATTCAGTTCCTGCTTTGCACTGTCATTACGTCCCACCTGCATGTTCAATGCCACCCTCCATACCTTGAGCTAATATTAACCTGAATCAGGAGATAATTAAGTCCCTGAATGCAGTGCTGGATTAGATCTGGCAACATCTCGCACCATTGGTAGATCACCCCTGGTGCGGTTTCTAACTCTAGTGACCAAGCTCTTACTTGTTTCCCAATTCCCAGCCCATGTGCCTTAAGTCTTGTTTCTGGGTCTCTGCTTTGATTTCTCTCCCTGGTTTATAACTGTAGGCACCACAGTTGGTTCCTAGGGCCTGGGTCCTGACTCATTCTTGCCAGGCTCCTGGGGCCTTACTGCCTGTCTTTTAAGACCACCCTGATGTGAATGCCTGCTTCTCTCTGCTTCTAAGCCTCCCTTCACCCCACCTCCTGCTCCCCAGATACCACATCACTGAGATTTCCCACGAGGTTTGTGCCCTTCCACCCAGACTCCTGCCAGGGGCACTAGCTGTTCATGCTGTACCCATCACAGGGCCAGATCTGCCTGCCAACTGAACCTCCTTCGTTTGAACCTGGCTCAGTGTTCTGGGCTCCTAGTCTGCTGCAGTGGGCAAGGCTGGATCCCAGACCTCCCTCTTCCATACTTTCAAAAGTGACTAATGATGCTGAGAAGAACGGCAAGATATAACAATGGATGCCCAGGAGTGACGTCTGCTTCATTCCGGGATGACTGTGCCAAAGAATTGGCAACTAAGCCTCTGTGTGTAGGAGATGATGAACAGTGAAATGCTGAGTGAGGGTCAGGTTGAAAGTCACTGTGCCACGTTGCACTGCTCGCTCCCGATCCTCCTCCTTGGGTTCCTGCTGTCAAAAGTATGACCGTTGCTTTGTATTTTCACACACCCACCCAGATGCTTAGGAAACACTCCTTCCCAATGTTCAGCCTGTTCTCACGAAATGAGAAAAGGCACGTACAATACCTTTTAGTTGGCTTGCTGAAGAAATTCCCACTGCAGCACAACCTTTTCCACATTCTACACACTCAACTAGATGAAGGCAAGATCACAGACGTGAAGGGCTGTGGGTTTAACAAAGCATTTGACCAAACTTTTCATGATTCTCATGCGGAAGAACTGGAGAAGTATGACTCAAACAAAAGCAACTGGTTGAATAACACAAGAACACAAAGAGCGTTGACTCCAGATCAGTGTAAACTTGAAATAGCTTTACCACATCTCTAAAATGAAGGAGATAGACTAGAGCATAGTTTCCCAATATTTAATATAAAAGATGATTTTTGGCTGTACATTAGGATTTTTTAATTTTAATATTTATGTGCTTATTTTTAATGTGTTAGAAAATGTAATTATCCAAAAACCCCATGATTTCTTAGATATTATTTAAGTGTAAAACTTGAGGCAATTCAAAAAAGAATATTTTAATAAAGTCGTAAAGGTAACACTATTCATTCAATCTCCTTAGAAGACACTTTGAGAACACCACAATCCTAAACGCATTTTATAACCCAGCAAGTTCACTTTTAGAAATTTACCATGCAGACATATCTGCCCAAGTACACAAAGAGAGTATGTTCACTGCAGGTTTATTTGTAACAACAACAAAAAAGAGAATTCCCATCTAACTAAATGACCATTACTTGGAGACAGATAAATATGTTATTGCACATACACGCAATGACCTCTTTCTTTACCTTTTAAGCCAGTGGTTTTCTACTGGGCAATAAATCACCCCCATGGGACACTTGGCAATGTCTGGAGACGTTTTTGCTTGTCACGATGGGGACGGGGTGCTACTAGTACCTAGTGGGTAGAAGACAGGGATGGTGCTAAACACCCTACAAGGCACAAGACAGCCTCCAACAGCAAAGAATTATCCATTATTGATAATTAATAATCTCAAGGGTGAAAAAAAACCCAGTTAAAGCAGAGTTGCTTTCATTATTGTTCTTGTTCTTTTAATGCCATCACAAACCTGAGATCACGTATATACTTACCCCTTATTACCCTAGATTTAAAATTAAACAACTGTTTCAACTATTGCAAACCTGAACTCTTTTAGTGAGGATAAGTGATTGATTTATCTTTGTAGCCCCAGAACCAATAATTAAATAGTCTGCCTTTGGAATGAATGAGCTAAGGAAAAGCACAGCCAAGGAGCACACTCTGGCTTAGAAAGAGGCAACTGGCATTGGGTCCAGTTATAGAAGCAGGGATTGTAACAGCTATATTTTATATTACTTGTTTTTATCTTCCCATTTCCCTCCTGTTACTTTATATGAGGGCACTGTTGATGGCTAATTGTTTAGGTTTAAAGTGAAATTATGAACAAACGAACATCATCCCATGATGATAAATAGCTGATGGAACTTTGGGCATCTCTTGTGTTGAGGTCATGACATTTGACCTGCATTTCAGACAAGAGAGGACAGTAGGGGGCAAACAGGCTGGACCACAACAGATATTTTCCAATTGTCCCTCTACCTCCCTATCTTTCTCCACCTTGCTCTCTGCCCCTGCAAGTTAGTCTGTTTGGACTACATCCAATAGCTCAGTGGGCTCTGCCTGACAAAAGAGTAGAGGGAGGAAGGAGAGTGAGGTCAGGGTAAGGATCACTCCCTGTGAGGTCACATCAAGATGACCATAACCCTCCTTCGAGGTTCACTGCTCCACTCAAGGAAGACTGCTCGACCTGACTATCTCTTCTTCCAGTTTCAGGTAACCTCTCCCTGTAACAGTTCCACTCTTCTAGCCCTGGCTTCCTACACTAGCTCTATGATTCCCCTACGCCATTCCCCAAACTCTGTAGTTACTCTCTTTGTAAATGAACCTTCCTCACATTATCTTAATTTGAGTATACCACCTGTTTTCCTTAGGACCCTGACTGACAGACCATATAATCTTGGATCATGTTGCTTAATCTTTATGAGTCTGTTTTCCCGCCTATAATGTTAAAATATTAATAATTATCTTTCTGAGTGTTCAGATTATTAAAAGTCTTACTTTAAATAGAGCGTTTAAAGGGTAAGTACTCAAAAATATAATGACTATTAACTATTTGCATTTTTTAGGTGCAACAGAACACTCAACTAGAAGCAATTTAACCAAAATGAAAACTTATTTACACTCATTAAAAGAAGTCCAGAAGAGATGGCTGAATCAGCACTGCTTAATTCAGGTGTTTAGCAGAATCATCCAGGACCCAAGTTCTTGATGTGTTTCTTCTCTAAAGGACATGGCCACCCATACCTGAACAAAATCAAAGTCCTGTTGGTAATTATGGAGGAAGGAGGGAGAATAGTTATTAGACAGCCAACTATGCAGGCTACACTGTTATTAAAGTGTATGTTAATGAGCAGCTGCCCAACCTTCGGTGGCACACCAGAGTGCATGGGGCCCAGAAAGACTCTTGGGGCGTTGCAGTCAGAAGAGCAGGGTCAGAACAAGAAAGACAATACCCTTCACAGAAACCAATGAAGAGGGACTGTTATTCCTGATGACAGTGATGACTTCACAGAAAGATTCCCATAACTCTGACAACAGCTTCTATTCACTTCCAACCTCACAGAACATGCAGCATTTTCCCCACTGACCAAGTAATTGTTGGAGTTGTGGGGTTGCAAACAACAGACACCAGCTCTGGCTAAATCAATCAAAACAGGAATTCAAAGGAAAGCCTGTAAGGCAACTTACAATCAATGAGCATGTTGTAGAATAGTCTTGAAACACAGGCAGTGTATATATGTCCATTCTCTAACAGGTCTGTGTCTTTATTCCCGTCTTGCCCCTAGGTTCTTCATGACCACTTTTATTTATTTATTTTTTAGATTCCATATATATGTGTTAGCATACAGTATTTGTTTTTCTCTTTCTGACTTACTTCACTCTGTAGGACAGACTCTAGGTCCATCCACCTCACTACAAATAACTCAATTTCATTTCTTTTTATGGCTGAGTAAAATTTTGTTGTATATATGTGCCACATCTTCTTTATCCATTCATCTGTCGATGGACACTTAGGTTGCTTCCATGTCCTGGCTATTGTAAATAGAGCTGCAATGAACATTGTGGTACATGACTCTTGGCATTATGGTTTTCTCAGGGTATATGCCCAGTAGTGGGATTGCTGGGTTGTATGGTAGTTCTGTTTTTAGTTTTTTAAGGAACCTCTGTACTGTTCTCCATAGTGGCTGTATCAATTTACATTCCCACCAACAGTGTGAGAGGGTTCCCTTTTCTCCACACCCTCTCAAGTATTTATTGTTTGTTGATTTTTTGATGATGGCCATTCTGACCGGTGTGAGATGATATCTCATTGTAGTTTTGATTTGCATTTCTCTAATGATTAATGATGTAATGATGTTGAGCATTCTTTCATGTGTTTGTTGGCAATCTGTATATCTTCTTTGGAGAAATGTCTGTTTAGGTCTTCTGCCCATTTTTGGATTGGGTTGTTTGTTTTTTTGATATTGAGCTGCATGAGCTGCTTGTAAATTTTGGAGATTAACCTTTTGTCAGTGGCTTCATTTGCAAATATTTTCTCCCATTCTGAGGGTTGCCTTTTCGTCTTGTTTATGGTTTCCTTTGCTGTGCAAAAGCTTTTAAGTTTCATTAGGTTCCAATTGTTTATTTTTGTTTTTGTTTCCATTTCTCTAGGAGGTGGGTCAAAAAGGATCTTGCTGTGATTTATGTCATAGAGTGTTCTGCCTATGTTTTCCTCTAAGACTTTTATAGTGTCTGGCCTTATATTTAGGTCTTTAGTCCATTTTTAGTTTATTTTTGTGTATGGTGTTAGGGAGTGTTCTGATTTCATTCTTTTACATGGAGTTGTCCTGTTTATGTTTTGGTTTTTGATAATAGTCATTCTGATAGGTGTGAGGTGTTATTTCACTGTAGTTTTGATTTGCATTTTCCTGATGATTAGTGATGTTGAGCATTTTTTCAGGTGTCTGGTGGCCATATTTATTTATTTATTTACATTTGGAAAAGTGTATTTCAGGTCTTCTGTTCATTTTTAATCCAGTTGTTTGGGTTTTTTGATATTAAATTATATGAGTGCTTTATTTTTCTAGATATTAACCCCTTATTGAATATATGATTTGCAAGTGTCTTCTCTCATTCCATAGGTTGCCTTTCTGTTTTGTTGCTGGTTTCTTTCTCCTTGCAAAAGCTTTTTAATTTGCTATAGCTCCATTTTTCTTTTTTTCTCTCTTTTGTTTCTTTCTCTCTTTTATTTCTTTCTTTCTTTCTTTGTTTCTTTCTTCCTTTCTTTCTTCCTCCCCCCCATTTTGTTGTCCTTGCCTGAGGAGGCAGATCCAAAACAATATTGCTAAGATCTAAGTCAAAGATCTGACTGCCTATGCTTTCTTCTAGGAGTTTTATGGTTTCAGGTCTTACATTCTTACATTCAAGTGTTTGAAACCAATTTGAACTCAGCTTTGTATATGCTGTAAGATAGTGTGGCCCAATTCATTCTTTCACATATAGCTGTGCAATATTCCCAACACTATTTATTGAGGAGACTCTCTTTTCTCCCCTGTTCTGTATTCTTGCCTCCTTTGTCATAGCTTAATTGACCATATGAGCATGGATTTATTTCTCAGCTCTCTATTCTGGTCCATTGAGCTATGTGTCTGTTTTTGTGGGAGAATCATAGTTTTGGTGTCATGTTTTACATATTTTTATTTTGCATACCCTTAACTAACCATTTTAGATGTAGATTATTTTACTACTTTTGTCCTTTAGCCTTCATACTAGCTATAGGTGCTTGATCCACTGCTTTTTACTTTATGTTTCCATTTACCAGTGAGAGTTTTCTTTCATAATTTTTTTGTATCTAGTTGTGGCCTTTTCTTTTCCATTTGAAGAAATCCCTTAACATTCCTTACAGGGCCAATTTACTGGTGATGAACTTCTTTTACAGTTGCTTAGCTGGGAAACTCTTTTCTCTCCCTCAATTATGAATGATAACTTTGCTAGGTAGAGTAGTCTTGCTTTTTTTTTTTTCTTTCACCACCTTTAATATATCATGCCACTCCCTTCTGGCCTGTAAACTTTCTGCTGAAAAATGAGCTGATAGTCTTATGGGGTTCTCTTGCCTGTAACTAGTTGATTTTCTCTTGCTTCTTTTAAGATTTATTTTATCTTTAACTTTTAGACATTTTAATTATGTCTTGGTGTGGGTCTCTTCTAGTTCATCTTGCTTGGGACTCTTTGTGATTCCTGGTCTTTGATGTCTGTTTTCTTTACCAGGTTAGGGAAGTTTTCTGCTATCATTTCTTCAAATAAGCTTTCTGTCCCTTTCCCTCACTCCTCCTTCTCAGACTCCTATAATATGAATGTTACTACAATGTAATGTTGTTCCCAAAGTTTGTTAAACTCTCCTCATTTTAAAAATTATTTTTTCTTTTTGCTGTTCCAATTGTATGATTTCCATTGCTAT
This sequence comes from Stenella coeruleoalba, assembly GCF_951394435.1. Classification (NCBI taxonomy): domain Eukaryota; kingdom Metazoa; phylum Chordata; class Mammalia; order Artiodactyla; family Delphinidae; genus Stenella; species Stenella coeruleoalba. Next base: position 97,468,133 of record NC_137169.1, read on the forward strand.
GTCTTTCAGATTACTGATCTCTTCTTCTCTGTCATCTAATCTGATGTTGATTCCATCTAGTGTATTTTTTACTTCAGTTATTGTATTCTTCCCGATTTGTTCTTTTATATATTTTCTATCTCTTTGTTGAAATTCTCACTGTGTTCACCCTTTCATACTCTATGATCATTACTCTATGACCATTACTTTGAACTCCTTATCAGTAGATTACATATCTCCATTTTGTTCAATTATTCTTTTGAGGTTTAGTCTTGTTCTTTCGTTGGAACATATTCCTCTGTCTCCTCATTTTTTCTAACTCTCTGTTTGTTTCTATATATTAGATAGATCACCTACATCTCCCAGTCTTGAAGGAGTGGCTTTATGTAGAAGAATTCCTATGGGGACCAGAGAGCAATCACTTCTGGTCACCAAAGCCAGGCACTCTAGAGGTGTACCCTGCATGGGCCTTCCTGTTGTGGTGGTTCTATGACAGTTGTGGGTGTGCTGGTAGGTGGGACTAGCCTCCAACCTGGCTGAAAGTGAAGCTTAGAAACAGCTGCTGTAGGTGTACTGGTGGGCAGAGCTGGCTCTGGGGAGCTGACTCAGGGTGCAGCTGCAACATTGAAAGCACACTTCTGGACAGCACTGACCCCTGGAATATCAGACTTAGAATTCACACCCACCACCACATTCCTCCTCTACCAGGGACAGAGCTGGTTTTGAGTCAGCCCCCCAGAACAGGGAGACAGTCAACAGTTTGCTTGCTTCAATCACCCAGTCCCCTTGAAAGAGATAATATTTTTCAGAAGAGAAAAAGGACCCAGCAATTTGCTGCTCCCCTCCCTAATTCCTGATCACAGGGTTCTACATCACACTTACAGCTCAGAAAAGCCTGAGTCAAGCACAGGAAGTGAGCAGTCTTCACTAACAGAGACCAGGAGGGGAGCATTAAGAGAGAAGAAGAAGGTTGAGAAAGGTAAAGCCCATGGGTCTCAAGACAAAACCTGACTGGGCAATCCCCAAAGCCCATTTTAAAATGATCAGAGAAGGTGGCTTGATCCCCACTGTGGGTTAAAGTCTGGCTACCACTCAAGTCTACAGTACAAGTTCCAAGGAAAGATAAAGGAAATGGAGGGAAGCCAGGGTTGAAAGCCATCCTGGCAACTAACCATCCCATCTGGTCCCTCCCTGTAGCTTTGGCAAAAAGCCAGAAACACAGGCTTTCCAACCACACAGCCCTACAAGCCCACAGTATTAATCATTTTGGATGTCAAGCAGGAACAAGACCATATTTTAGCCATTTGCAGTCAGAGACCATACAACCCCAAAAATGGACTACAGTCTTAAGAGATCTTTCACATTCCAAAACCTCAGCTACAACAGTGCCTGCTTTAAGGAGATACCCAATCAGCTAATGCTACGTCAACGCAAGGATCCCCCCTCATTCTTCCTATTCATACCCACCAGGCCCTTGATGACAAAGAACAGAACCTGTGCGGGGAGAACACCAGCCCAGTGACACACTGGGAGTGCACAGCTGAGCTGAGGGCACAGCTTGCACTCTTGGTGTCCACAAGGGAGACAGTCCCATTCTCATCACCTGAAGGAAAGAGAGAGTACATCACAGAGGTTACAAGCAAGAGCTTTGGACTCAGCCAGATCTGGATTTGAATGCCCTCCATCATGAACAAGTTAACCACTCTGAGCATCAGTTTCCACTTTGGTAAAGTAGGAATAACTGGTCATTTGGGGGTTGTGGAAATTAAATTAATGGATGACATAATTGTTATCACAAACTATGTCACCATATACCCAGCCATATCACGGTTAACACAACTGTCCCTACTATACAACCATATTCCCTATGTAACAATCCACTTGCTTTCTGGCCCACTGACTTCTAGCCATGAATACAAGAGCCACAGCAAACAGTCAGGAATCAAATCTACTAGGACAAAAATCATCATGTTCTCCAAAGCTAAACTGAAACCACTTTTGGATCATCCCACCTCCCTACACCCCCATTAATATAATTCACCTTGCGCCCAGGTGTGCTGATGAGACTGAGCAGCCAGTCTCTCGACTTATGGGGTCAGCTCTCTCATTCAAACTCCCCTCCCCAGAGTCAAGACACAGTTCGCCATGCTGCCTTACCAAAGACAAAGACTTCACTCTGCTGAGGATGCCAAGCCAGGGAGGCGGGAAGGTAGCCAGAGGCACTGCAGCCTGCAAAGGGAAGAAGAGGGGTCTGGAACAAGACTCCAAGCCCAGTTCTGAGCCGAAGTTTCCCAGGTGAAGTCACTCGCAATCCCAGGAGCACCTTTATTCAGTGTCCCAAGCCCTGCTAAGGCAGTCCTGTCCTCATCCTTGACCCTCACAACCTACATCTACCCATCAGCCACTCGCCCTTTCCAGATGTGAGTCACGGGCAAGTTTCAAAACAAAGCATGAAGATAACAACTCTGGCCCTTTTGTTCACCCATCCAGGAAATGTAAATGACCCACCCAGGAATCAGCCCTTCCTCTTGGGACCCTCTGCATGAAATGGGGTCAGCAGAACTTTAGTGGGAAGAAAACAATTTTGTCACTTGTGTCAGAGTGACTGGGCATCTGGCACCTTCACCTTTGACTCTAGCCAAGGAAAGCCTCTTCCAGGTGGATTCCTAGTACCATCTAAAAACAAAACAGCCAAGGCTAGGACTGATAAAGAAAGAGCATGCACTCACCTTGGTATGAATTCAGAACCATTTGCTGAGCAAGGTCCCAAACCTTGATGCTAAGAAGCAAAATGAAGCAGAAACTTAATGTTGACCTACACTGTCTACATAAAAACATGTGTTCAAACAAGAAATTCCTTTAACAGACACATCTTATGTCTTTGTCTACTGGACAGCTGATATAGCCTGTTTTTACAGTAGATTGCAAAATCTCTAAGGAAACCTTATAGACATGTCATAATTAGTCACTGGGTTCTTATAATAAGTCCAAAACATTACTTAATGAGGTCAGTATGACACTAAAGACACACAAAGGAGGCCTAGAGACTCTATGGGAGCAGGGACTCACCAGAAGTCTTTCCTACCACTGACAGCTTGTGTGTCAGAGCTCAGCACACTGACTGTAGACATGATGTCATAATGCTTATACTTGCAGAACTTGCTGACAATGAGTGTCTCATTCTCATCCAGCTCCCACAATTCAACAGCACCTGTTGGGAGTGGGGAAGAGGGTGAGGAAAACAAGCTTGGATTATGCCAAGACAGCAATTCACTTCTAGGATTCAAGTAGTCCATTGTCAATAAACTAACAAATTAAGTTATTCCTATAAAAGCAAAGTCTGCATCTTTAGAAGGTTTAACTAACTCTCAAGCCATTTGACTTTATTCTGGCATTACTGATGTCCTACTAACAGTCCAGAAAATTAGGTGGGGAAAACTTCTAGAAAAAGACAGAGAAAGATGGAATGGCTAGTAAAATCCATTATCCTGCTTCCAGTAAGAAAACATTGCAAACAAAGATGAATCGCCACAATGATCTGCGCAGCATACAGTCCAGTATGGTTAAATCTTCTCTGTTATTTGGACACTAATAAATATTGGTTGAACAATTTGAATAAATGTCTTACAGAGTCGTAAAAAAATATGTTGTCTTCTCAGTGTCTTCTCAGTGACTGGCTAAGTTCAAAAACCCTACACATAGCTGTCCTGAATAAGTAGTGTTCAAGCTCAACTGCCAGAGAGACTCAACCTTTAATGTCCCACTTTTACGTTCCATGCAATGTCTGCCAACACCCAAATGATGTTTTTTTTTTTTAAAATTCCAGAGTCTCCATTGCTGAGCCTGACATTCAAAACAAAGAAAGCAAAATGGGAAGAAACGGAAAGATACAGGTAGTACAGATTGGACATTCTTTTCTCTGAGGTGCCCATTCAAATTTTTACCCATTTTTAAAATTAGGTTCTATTTCTTACTGTTAAATGTTACTTCTCTCTCCCTCCCCCCGCCCCCACCCCCGCCCCACGTATAGATAATTTTTCTGTCATGATTCCCCAACCATCCTAAAAACTCTACTGTTAATCTCCCAGAGATTCTCTCAAACATTATGACCATACACCCCTACCAACGTGAAAATCAACAGTGATAAACACTATCATTAAATCCACAGACCCTATTCAAATTTGGCAATTGTCACAACAACACATCTTTCTTATCTCATTCATTCAGGAATACGTGTTGCATTAGATTTTCATGTTTCATCAATATCCCTCAGTCTGAAGTAATTCCTCAGCCTTTTTATGCCCCTCATATCCTTGGTACACATACAGTCACTTTGTTTTTGCTAGTTCACACTCTCCTGGGCTCCTGGCCCTGGAGGTGCATGTTCCCACCCAACGTGGCTCCGGGACAGCTCCGGGGCAGCTCCGCTTGCCGCGCATGTGTACTAGGAGCCACTCCCCTCAAGGAGCAACAGAGCTGGAGCTGCCGGCCAGCTTCTGTTTCCTAGGCAACGCAATACACAAACGCTGGTCTTAGTGGCACTGGCACAATGTGCTTCAACAAAGCAGGTGAGGAGGGATGAGTCAAGAGTAGAGGCAGGAGGAAGAGTGGGGAGACTGGGAAAGAGGGGGAAAGGAGGGAAATTTGTTCACCCCCGTCCTTGGACTCGTCACTGTTTTGTTCAGAGTACTATCTGCCCAGGTCTCTGCTCCCCCTCCCCACACCCCACCTGCCTCCAGGCTCTCACTTAGACCATGGGGCCTTCCCTCATGTGGAGTTTCTCCTCTTTCTTGCTCTCCAGAGACGCTGGTTAACTGCTCCTTTGGAACATGTCAACGGAGGAAGCTCTTTCCTCACTTCCACCCCCCAAACTTGTTGGGGAACAAGTTTCTCCCTCTTAGGGGAGTGCCCCACAGAGGGCCTGGATGTTACATAGCAGAAGATGTGAGTATTCACTTTCCTTTAAGTAGATCTCAGTTTCCAGACTATCTAAGGGTGCTTGAGTTTCCTGCAAGAAAAGCCCTGTGAGATTTGTGACCTTCAGGGTCCCAACATGAGAAAGTGACCTGGTCCTCTGCAACCAGCTGTCAGGGCCAATATCAGAAATTGCATTGCTTGCATTGCTCCCCTTTGAATCCCCACCAAATGCAAGCCTTGGCCTTATGCGGCCCCCAGTATAGTTCCCACACCATTCCCACCTACAAAGGAATCAATAGCTCCCCTTAATCCAAACCTGGACTGTGGCTGTGCTGGTAGGTCAGTTTATGAAATCATATAATCAGACTGACAATTGCATTAGAGCAGATTCAGCTCTGTGGGCCTTAGAAAACTGGATTCACTGGAATGCATAGAAATGTCATTCACTCTACCTATCCAGCCACATTCCTTTGTAGAGTTGCCTGGGTTACTTATGTGATTGCTTGTATGGTCTTGATGCAGAGGAATCAAGAAAGAAAGAGCAACTGTGGCAGAGAAGATTCAGGAATACTCTAAGTTCATTCTGTTTTAATAACTATAATGTTCTCTATGTATGTTTTTTCTTTGTTTTCTATATACTACCGGAAGAGGTATGGCTTGGCATACAACCTCTCTAAGATCCCGACCAGTACAAAAGGATATGCTTTGGGAGCCAGAACAGCCGTGAGGTTTAAGCCAATCAGCAAGGTTAGAAATGGCTGAATGTACTTAGAGTTTAGTGTGATCCATGATGCTGCATGTATTTGCATTGGGGAGCAAAGCTAGAGGTTACCTAAAGGACATGCCCTGAAATTCAAGAAAAAATGTCATTTAGAAGAAAGCTACTAAGAAGCCTATATGAAAAGCTTAGATATTAACATTGCAAATGTGTATGTGTGAGTGTCCTGGGAGAGTGGAATATAATTCTCAGAAGGAATGGTACCAAGGCAGGGCTTCAGTCCTGAGATACCTGATGTTAAAGTACCAGAAGCTTTGTTTATATGCATCATATTATCTTGTCAGTTAAAAATAAAATCGAACTTCTTCACCCTTTTGTGTGATTGGACTTCAAGTCTTCAGTATAGGCTCCTAACCGCTTGTTGGACATTTTCTTGACAATTAAGCTCGAGAGGGATACTGGCTCTAAAAGAATCTCTGAGTGGGATGGTGGGATGGTGGGGGTAGTAGCTGCAATAGTTACCTTGGCTCTCTACCCACCATAGGTTTATTTCTACAACCTAAGCATTAGGTACCTTTAGGTAGCTGAACCATACCATTATCTTGGTTTTCTACTTATTGTAGGTCTATTTCTATAGCTTGAGGTGGTTCAATCATAGCTGATAACATGAACAGGGAGAGGATGATGTTGTTTTTTCTACTTAGAAGCCTTTACATGTATATATATTACCCTCTAAACTATTGATCTTTTTCTTGGAAATAGGATATGACACCTTACCCAGGCATGTACCAAACAGTCGGTCCTCAGGAGCAAACACACAAACAAAATTTTGCTCCATTTAATGCCTTGTTGCCTCGATTTAGGACATACTCTAAGGACACTTGTTATCCTGGGTAAGTGCCCCTCTTTCTGGTGCACTTCAACAAAGAGCAATAGGAAAGGAAGTACAAAAAGGGGTTACATCCCAACTATGCCCTCTAAATAAGGAACTATCTATCTTTAAAGATTCAACCTCTTGCCTTCCAGATCTCTAGAATTACAAAATTATTATAGAGGATAGTGATTCATTCAATAAATATTTATAAATGGCCAAGCAGTTTTGTAGGCTCTGAAGATTTTGCACTAAACCCACCATGCAAGGTTCCTGATTTCTTGGAGCTTACACTCTAGAGTCCAGACAGGTGAGAAGCAAATAAACAAGAAAATATCAGTGGTAATAAAGAGAGTGACCATATAATTTATTAGCTAGTGTGTCACTTCCGAGAGTGAAAGAGGATCTTATTAATAATTATACCAAGACTGTAGCCATAAGCTAGGGCTGTCATGAGCACACCAGGAAGTATAGTGACCTAGTGATGTGCTTAATAAAACCAAACAAGATGATATGATATGGAGTGATGGCTGGAATCTATTTTGGCAAGGACTGTCAAGATAGGTCTTTCTATGGAAATGACACCTGATCTGAAATCACAGTGATAAGACTAAAATGGCCCTGTGAAGACCTAGGCCTAGAGCTTCCCAGGCAGGAGGAGCTGCAAGTACAAAGGCTGTAAATTGGGAAGAATTTGGTGTGAGGAAAAAAGAAAAAAGGCTAGTATGGCTACAGTGTAGTGGGCAAGGAGGAAATGAGAACAGAGGAGGAGGAGGGGCTAGAGTATATAGGCCTAGTAGACCAAGGAATGCGTTCTAAGTGCTTTAGGAAGCCATTCAGAGTATGCGGAATTGTATGGCACAGGGTCAAGGTCTTTCTTTTACTGGTGAGCATTCCAAGGATCAGAGAGTGAGTATAACTCTCTCAAGGTTTCAGTAAAGGAGTAGAAGTGTTAAATCTTGATTCCCATGACCACTCTATGTGTTATTTCCACAGCAAAGAGTCTACACCAAAAGACAAAGTGTTATGAACAAAGGCAATACAAAATATCCCATTGTCAGGAAATTTCACATCATGGGCAGAACTTAAGCATCACTGTGGAAGATTTCTTTTATCCTCCACCATTTCTGGGATCTTTTGGTCTCTCAGCTAAGAATACTGAGGTTCAGAAATATTTTAAACTAGAGTCGATTTTTACCCTCACTGCATGTCAAGACTAGAAATCTTGAACACTAACACCTATTTAGAAATACATTAACAGGCAAAGGAACACTATGCTTGCCTGACATTAAGATCTAATCAGTCTGTTGCCTTTTCCAAAGGAGTGAGGACTAGCTCAGGTGCACATGTGGTACTGATGAGGTTTGTATATGGTCACTAACTCATTCAACATAATATTTTATATTTTTATGTCTAGCCCTGACACATATAACCCAGAGATAAAGGCACCCAAAAAAGTCACCTGGCCAATGAAATTTGGATCTCCAGACTGGGCCCAGATTCCATGTCTACAGAAAAGAACCCTGAAAGCTGAGGTAATAAGATTGGACGTCTGTGGAGCCCTGTATTTAATACTTCCACATGTATCAGTGATTCTTAACCAGGAGTCCGTGAATAAGCTTCAAGAAGTCCTTGTTCCCCTGAAATTACTTGCACAATTTTGTGTGTATATGGATATGGGGATCTTTTTGGAGAGTTGCACCATTTCACTTGACTTTTAAAGGTGTGTGTGCTGAACAAAAGTCACATTTTCTTACTTAAACATCAAACAATCTTTTATGGTAGTCCAAGATAATTCTCCTCTATGATTGAGGAGTAAACTGAAGCTCGGATGGATTAAGCAGCTTGTAGCTGTGACTCCTAAGCCACTGCTCTTTCCATTACAATACTTGATCTACAAACGGCTGTAGATCATTCTGGCAAGAACATGGATACCAGGAACAGACTGAGTGGGTTCAAATACGAATTGCATATTTGCTTGCTGTGTGTCTTCTAACTTTTATATTTGCTTGCTGTGTGTCCTCTAACTTTTCTAAGTCTCGGTTTGCTTGTCTTTAAAATGGATGTAATAATAGACTCAATCTGATAAAGTTGTGAAGATTGAGAAGTCATAGAAAAGTGTTTAGCACCGTACCTGTAACATAATAAATACTCAATCCGTGTCAGCTATCATAATTCCAGAAGTGCCCTTTTTTCCCCTAGTGGAACTTTGGATTAATTCTACAAGTATTTATTAAATGCCAAATGAATTAACATAATTGTGATAGGGCCGTTGGGTAACATTCAAGAACTAAACACATAATCTTTGTTTTCAAGAAATTTACCAGCTATACTTGGGTAGTTATCAAGAGAAAATAATTCCTATGATATATCCTAGAGTAAGATGACAAAGAGTAGATGTATATAGCAATGTTGAGAGACTCACTAAGGCTAGGATCCTATGGGTTGGGATTCAGCTAGGCCACAACAGCTCTTAACATACAGTTCTATTTTGCACAGCCAAGAAGACCAGAGGCAGAGGGTTCTCATTCTAATATTAACCTAGACAGCATTCTTCCATTGCAGCTGCCCACAGACAAAGACTTTAGAAAGCATCGGAACCTTGTGGCCTACCTAAGCCTGTATTACAACTGAAAAGCTGTGACTACCTTCACGTGTTCCTCCTGACCACAGACTCTCCAGGATTGAGGACAGAGCTGCTTTTGTCCTTCTGCATTGCTCTGGCCTGCCTGTCTGCCAGCATGGGGCACAGGGAGGGGCAAGGGGCTCATAACTACTATATAACAGCATAAAGATTAGTTCAGAGATCTCTCTCTCCATGTGCTGGTTTGTTGTATATACATGTAGATGGGTCAGGGGGGTTTCTACTGAGTGCTCAGGGGGGTGGCTTTACTTTACTGAAATACTTGTGGGTCCCTGCCCTTTAGCTCTAATTCCCAGGCACGAGTTTTATGTTTTCTACCACTAGTCCTGGTGATAGGAGACTGTTGGTCTACACATATCATGGATTTGGATGGCTTGCTTGGCCTTGTATTTGGGCTTGCTGTATGTAGAGGATTCTTAAGGCAGAATAAATAATGTTTTAGGAGCTCTTCCAATTCCTGGACAAGATGGCAGAGTAGAAGGACCTTGAGCTCACCTCTTCTCATAAGCACACCAAAACCACGACTAACTGCTGAACAACCATCGATAAAAAAAGACTGGAAACTACCAAAAAATATTCTACATCCAAAGACATAAAGAAGTAACCACAACAAGACAGTAGGAGGGGCACACTCATGTTATAATCAAATCCCATACACCCTGGGTGGGTGACCCACAAACTGAAGAATAATATCACAGAAGTTTTTCCACAGGTGTAAGAGTTCTGAACCACACATCAGGCTCCCAGCCTGCAGGTCCGGCATCAAGAAGAGCCCCCAGAGCATCTGGCTTTGAAGGCCAGTGGGGCTTAATTGCAGGAGCTCCACAGGACTGGGGGAAACAGAGACCTCACTTAAAGGGTGCACACAAAATCTCACACACACCAGGTCTCAGAGCAAAGGCAGTAACTTCATAGGAGCCTGGGCATGACCTACCTGCTGGTATTTGAGGTTCTCCTGGGGGGGGTGAGGGCAGCTCATCCTGGGGACAGAGACCGTGCTGGTGAAAGTATTGGGGAGTGTTCATCTGCATGAACTCTTGCTGGAGGCTGACATCTTGCTTGGGTCATTAGCACCAAGACCTGGCCCCATCCAACAGCCTCTAGGCTCCAGTGCTGGGACGCCTCAGGCCAAACAACAAACTGGATGGGGATACAGCCCCACCCATCAGCAGACAGGCTGTCAAAAGACTTCCTGAGCCCACAGCGACCTCTAGACATGCCCCTTGACATGGCCTTACCCACCGGAGGGCCAAGACTCCCAGCTCCACTCACCAGTGGGCAGGTACTGACCCCTCCCACCAGGAAGCCTGCACAACCCTCTAGACCAGCCTCACCCACCAGGGGGCAGACACCAGAAACAAGGAAACTACAGTCCTGCAGCCTGTGGAACTGAGTCTTCAAACACAGTTCAGAACCCACCCTGGGACCAGCTGGTTCCTGGTCCTTGGGAGATGAGAGGGGAGTGTACTCCTGGGATACATAAGACATCCCCTACAGAGGGCCACTTCTCCAAGGCTGAGAAATATAACTAAGCTTCCACATACATAAAAATACAAATAGAAGTTTAGACAAAATGAGATGGCAGAGGAATATTTTCAGATGAAAGAACAAGATAAAACCCCAGAAGAACAGCAAAGTGAAGTGGAGAGAGCCAATCTACCTGAGAAAGAGTTCAAAGTAATGATTGTAAAGATGATCCAAGAACTTGAGAAAAGAATGGATGCACAGAGTGAGAAGTTACAAGAAGTTTCTAACAAAGAGTTAGAAAATATAAAGAACAACCAAACAGAGTTGAAGAATACAATAACTGAAAAGGAGCTCTTCCAAGTGTCTGAGTTCCCTGGCATGGAGTGGGAATGTCCTGATTTGATTGCCTTTCCCATATTCATGTAAAACTCACAGAGTCAAAAATCGCCCCTTTCAGGGACTTCCCTGGTGGCACAGTGGATAGGACTCTGCACTCCCAACGCAGGGGGCCTGGGTTCGACCCCTGGTCAGGGAACTAGATCCCACATACATGCCGCAACTAAGAGTTTGCCTGCCACAACTGAGGAGCCCACGTGCTGCAACGAGGGAGCCGGTGAGCTGCAACTAAGGAGCCCACGTGCTCCAGCTAAGGAGCCGGTGAGCTTCAACTAAGGAGCCCTGGAGCTGCAACTAAGGAGCCTGCCTGCCACCACTAAGACCACATGCAGCCAAATAAATAAATAAATATATAAATTAAAAATCCTCCTTTACCATTACATCATCTATTTAGTCTGTCAGTCATCATCATATTGAGTTCCTACCATGGATCAGGTAGTGGCAAGCACTGGGGATACAGCAGGAATCAAAATAAACTCATCTACTGGCTCCTTGGGCCTGGCTGAAGTATGAGAAGGACTCCCCAGGGAGGCTAGTGGATTGTATCTGTCCTCCACTCCCAGTTGTAATGATGCCCTGAAGTCTCACAAGTTACTGTAGGTGTGTCAAGGTCAGACCTCATAGGAGCCACATTCGAAGTACTTATCTAGACATTGCCTGGTGTCTACTCCACTTTGTGCATATTTAAAACTTTGAAACCATAGATCTTAGTGAAATGGGCTCCTGATGAGCTTAAGATTCAAAGCTAGAATTGTAATTTTTTTACACTGTTCATGCATTATATCCATAGCTCTCAATATTGTCATAACCAAACCATTCAGTGTTTTTATAAGCATATAGGACTTTTTGGTCTTCAGTCCAGGCATTTGTGGCTTTATTTAGGAATATGCAGATCTATGCGGGGAATGAAGAAGGCAACATTGAACACGTCACAGATTATGTCATATATTGGAAGAAAAAGGACTTAAATGGGAGAAAAATAGTAAGAAATGGGAGGGGGATAGAAAAGGGGACGTTATGAAATATCACCATTAATTTCACATATTTCTCTCAAAAGTGATTTTGTTTCATAAAATGAACACAAATTTCTATGAAAACAGGCTATGAACAAGTGAAATTCTAATTCTGTACCCAGAGGTTGAGAAATGGTAAGCATGACCATATGTGCTGAGATCATTCTTCCACAAACACTCTAGTCTTTGGCAAACACTGCTAATCATTCCCTGGATTTTCAGCATAGAATTTGAGTAAAATCAATCAATTCAGATTGGCAGGGAGATCAAAATATTTGCCATCCCCAGGCTAGTCTGTTGAAATCCTTCTCCACCTATTTACGCGGGCGTACTAAAATTCAGTATTGCTTTGGGCTGTGGCAAAGATGGTGCTATACACTTCAAAACCCAAAAAGGAAATTCAGATTGATTTTTTTAAGTGAAAAGTATTACAGCCATCAACCTGCCTTTCCACAGGCTGCTATGCTCAGAGCTGTCAGATCTGTGAAAGCTGGGATGGATATAGGATCTCAAGAGCAGAAGGGTAGCAAGATGACTTGGAGAGTGGAAGAATTTTCCCCAGGGCATTTTAGCCTGAATTAGCTGTGTTAGTTACCTCATAGTAAGCCCAGAAGCCAGCCTCACCTGTGTAAGGACCAGATGACCCTGCTCCAGAGACTGGGCACAGACTGAGGTGTCAGAAGTGCTGAGCCGGAAAGTCCTCCCATAGGTGGGGAAACCCATGATGAGCTTCTCCGAAGGGACCCCACTGTCTCTCCAGGGCTTCATGGCATATTCCTGCAGAAGGCGACACAGACATTATTCCTCACCAGTGTTTGTTCCATATGATCAACAAAGTCTAGCTAATTGTCCCCCAAAGAGAAACCCTGTTTTCCAACAACCAAGACTCCCAATCCCTTCCCCATCTCCCTTCTGCATATGATTTGAGTCTTTTCTTTCTTACACAGTTGCAATAACACGTCACCTCCATCCTTGCTTCCTACATGCAGGAAAATGTTGTGTCCTGTATATGTGCCCCAGATAACATGGAAGTCATAGGTCATCACACTGATGGGATCAAGGAGCCTGGAACAAGAGATTTTTGAGCCATCAAGATCCTGGGAGCATTTTCTTATAGACAATTTAAGAGCAAGAAATGGTAGCTGTGGAAATTCATGATGTCAAGTAGATGTCCATATGGCCCCACTAATGTGGCTTCCTTGGTGTCTCCAGGGAGCAGATTATCTTCTGTGACTCCCATAGGACTAGACAGAAAGTCTCCTTTACTTCCTTGAAAGATTAAGGGCAAACCCAGAGAAGAGGGAAAGATATGTTGTTAGAAGAGTGTGTTTTAGAAATACACATCTCCAGGGCCATGGTAAGCACAAATGAGTAGCTTTGTCAATAATAGTTCTCCTGATTTTACAACCTTTTCCAAAAGGAACTGCTAATGGTAATTTCTATTACACATAAGGATTTGCCAAGGTCTTGAATCTTGTTCCTCTTTTCCCCAGCACCCATCATAGTGGCAATTTAAAGGAGTCAGCTCTTTATCCCGAAGCCATTAATTCCCCAAACTTCTTTGGCAATTGAAGGTACCAGCTTTCTCAACATTATGTTTACATAACTACTTGGGATGCTCTCCATCAAAAAGTTTACAAATCTCTGCTCTAGGATTTGGGGGCCCTGGGAAGTTCATCACACTCACTTCCCAACCTCTGCAATTTCATATCCTGTGTCAATGGTCCCTTTGCCAGCAGATACAGCTGCTGTGATCAGTAGTCTTGGGTATCCTGTTTCCTTAGCTTCTTCTTCAAAAGCCCGTAGCATTTCCTGGAGAGAACAAAGGGTGAATTTTTGCGGTTGTCTTCATTATCTCTGTCCAATAGTATGTACATTTGGGGCTGCTTTCCAGCTTGTAGCTATTCCCTTATTTCTGGAAATAACCCCTGAGATATAGGGATAGGTTCTGGCAAGGTGTAACTTGGACCAAAGAGGTACAAGGACACTAACAGTCCTTGAATCCAAGTCACACTTTATGACAATTCTAAAGAAAAAGCCCAGGAACTCCTGGCAGAGAGTCTAGGAGCTATCTTGCCTGCTGTGACTTCACTCTCCCTTTTAAAGCTCTAGTCTCTCAATTTTTAATAGCCATGCCTCTTTCCTGCCTTCAGTGCTTTGCTAATGCTGTTACCACTTCCTTAGAAAATTCTTCTTCCTATCTTTTGTATGCCTGGCTCCTTTTAACTCTTCACATTGCAGCTTAAATATCACTTCCTCTGGGAAGGCCCCCTGTCCCGACCATCCTATTTGCTGCTATCACTGCTATTATCACCATTTGCAATTATTTGATTTTTTCTTTTTTCATTTTATTTTTCTTTCTTTTCTTTTTTTTTTCCCCCTCTGTATCCTCCACTATGCTGTAACCCCACAAGAGCAGGGATCATGCTTGTCTTGTTCACTGCTCTATCTCTACTGAAAAGCACAATGTCTGGATCACAGTAGATGCTTAATAAATACTTACTGAACAAATGATATAACAAATGGTTCCACCTCCTCAACTCAAGAATGTCCTCCTTGGGTTCCTTCAGATACCAGTATCTTTTCAATAAATCCTCTTTTGGCTTGAGTTAGCTAGTCTGTTTCTGTTGCCTGCAAACCACAAACACCTTCACTAGTGTACTTCCGAGGGCAGCATCCTTTGCTATCCCCAGGAAATGCAACTCTTACAGAAAATCTACTAAGGCACCAGCCTCCCTACAAGAGGACACAGAGCTAGTGCTTCATTCCCACCTTAATCAAGATGGTAAATCACTGTTTGTCCTCAGGTGGGAGGGATATTCCCTGGGATATTCTATATCCCTGGATATTCTATATCCAAGTCAATGTCATCAAATCCATGTTGACAAAGGAAGTCAATGACAGGACAGATGAAGATTTTGCTTTTGACAGCTGTGGAGACCATGGTGGTGAATCTAGGCAGAGAGTTTATCTGTATTAACATCACAGATCCAGGAATCCTCCCCACACCATTCTAATATTAATTTTTAATTTGCATTTTATAATAACCCCTGTTGTATTTTTACAGTTAAGATGAACTCAAAAATGTTAATGTTAATTAATGGATTTTTAATTTAAACTTTTTTTTCTTTGGTATACCCATTGAATAGTATTTTTCTACTTATTCATAAGATCAAAGGTACATGTACATTTTCTTTTGTAGTGAGATCTTTCAAGGGCAGTGGTTTAGATAACTATATTTCTTTGATTCTATGATGTTTGTTTTTTATATTTACTGCTCCCAAATTAAGATGTGATTTACAATCTGTGAATACATTTAATGAGGCACTTCTGACACCACAAAGAATATGCTATTAAATATTTTCTGAATCCTGTATTTGAAGGTGTCTTAATATCTAGAAAATTTAGATCCTC
Source organism: Stenella coeruleoalba (assembly GCF_951394435.1). Classification (NCBI taxonomy): domain Eukaryota; kingdom Metazoa; phylum Chordata; class Mammalia; order Artiodactyla; family Delphinidae; genus Stenella; species Stenella coeruleoalba. The sequence continues at coordinate 97,483,552 of NC_137169.1, forward strand.
TGCCATAGTCAGCAGTTTTATAGTCTATAAACACATGTTTATACACCCTCAGAGGGGAGATCAATATGACGGAGTGAGAGGACGTGGAGCTCACCTCCCACCATGAACATATCAAAAACACAACTACATGTGGAGCAATTCTCACTGAAAACAAACTGGAGACTGGCAGAATGACTTTTATACAACCAAAGCTGTAAGAAAGATCCACATGTAATCGGGTAGGAAGGGAAGAGAAGTGATCAGGTCAGGACCTGCACCCCTGGGAGGGGACACAGAAGAGGAGGAGGATTATGTGGGCTCAGAGATCCTCCCTGGTGGGCTACATATTGGACGTCCCAGCCCTGGGGTCCAACACCAGGAGGATAAGTCCCCTTAGGTGCTTTGAAAACTAGTGGGACTGGCAAGGAGCTATAAGAAGCCTAGACTCCACTCTTGAAGAGTGTACACACACTTGCTAATCCTCAAAACAAGGTGGAGGAAGCAGATTGAAACTGCCTGGGACTCAGACCGGTTTCCCACCACTGCCCCAGTGCGTGCCCCAGCCTCAGTAGAGCACCCGCTCTGGCTACTCTTTCTCTGCAGTGCAGCTCCGCAGTAGGGCCAGGGCTGCTATGGCCCAGCGGACCGTGTAGTTGTGAGGGATGTAGCTGGCTTGGACCCAGAAGGCATCTCAACAGGGCAAGGGCAGCCATTGTTGGAGCCTAAGGAGGCAGTGGATCAGGATCAGTCTGGGATGCTGACCGCTGCTGGGACCACAGCAGCCTGCGCCCCAACCCACACTGGGGTTCTAGTCCTGACGTCACGAAAGGAGAAGGAAATGCAGAGTTGGAAGGAAGGAGGGAAAAAGGAGTAATGATCAGGAAAACTGGAGTGTGGACAGGAAGCTGTGTTACTCCTTACCTAGCTGTACCTGCAGCAGAAGAGCCAAGCCTGAAACAAACAAAGAAACAAAATACAAAAACAAGGAGTCCTCAAATGGGTTTCCCAGTTAGGACCTGCTGCTACCCAGGAGACTTCCAGGATGTCAAGGGCCCAAAGGCCTTTGGATTTATCAGTGGCCTTTCAGAGCCCAAGGCATTGGGGTGGGGGAGGGGGAGGGCGGCATGTAGAAGCCTCACTGAATCAGAAGCCTGCCCTCCTCCCCATTCCCAGGGACACCCCATGACCTGTGGGAAGGAAGAAGGGCAAAAAGAGTAGGAGACTCACAAGCCCAGAGCAGCATCCTCCCCACCATGCCTACACACTGGCCACCTTGGGCAGCCTCTTGGCGCAGTCCTTATGTAAAGAGAAGACCCCTTTTATCATTCTGATAACAGCACAGCTGCCACGTTATGATCACAGATGCCCGAGGCTGTCACATTCATATCTCCACCCATCCCATTTCATCCCAGATTCATGAGAATCTAAGGGGAAGAGAATCCCAGGAGAGTTCCCTCACTAGCCCAGGCCTGGCTACTTTGAAAGAACTGCTTACAAATGGAAGCCTTAGCTTAGTACTGAGGCCAAGTCTCCCTGGGGATGTGGAAGCCCAGGGAAGGAATGAAGGGCACAATGCTGGAGTGAGGGTCCCAAGGTAAGGGCCCAGAACCAGGAAAACACATTGCAGGGGGCGGTTATTTGCGATATTGAGTATTCATTTAAGGCATGTAATTTTCCTCCTATAGGACCATTTAAGGCCAGTGGCAAGGGTCCTGGAAGGAACCTGGTTCAGGGAAGTGTTAGCCCTGCTCATCTTCTCCCCCTTGTCCCCTAGTGATTTTACTGTCATAGTTCTGGAGGGAAAGGACAGGGGCAGACATAGGATGCTGCAGCTGCCAGCTCTCCCCTCTTATTCCAGCCCAGGGGAGAGATGGAAAGAAAGCAGCTGCTGCCAGAGAAACATCGACCTTGTATCTCCGCCTCCTCCTCCTCATTCTTGGAGGGATGGGGGTATTAGGGTACAAGGAACATTGTGTCTTATTTTTGCTAGAGCTTGACTCCTTAGGAAAAACAGATGAGGTTTAGAGGTGTGGGGGAAGGAAGGAGAGGTGTTCCTGGGAGAGTAGTCAGTGCTACAAGGCGGGCAGGAGTTACAGAGGTCAGGGCTTGTTTTATCTCACCTGATGCCCCAAGGCCATAGATTTGCCACTGCCAGCAGCCATATCTCTCAAACCTGGCCCTAAGCCAACCGGGCAGTTAAGAGTTGGCACAGGTGGAGGGGCAGCTGCCAGCCTTGGCCTTAAAGCAGGTCCTCAGGTTGAGCCAAGAATTTCTTCAGTGTATCTAGCCTCCTTTAAGTCTTCTTGAGTTCATCTTTGGATCCCTGGAAGTTGACACAGACTAGGCACTTGATACAAGTTGGTTGAATAAATGGATGTCTCTTCTTCAACAGTTTTGGTGTTGGGCAGTCTCATGGACAAATATCAACAACCAAGCTATTCCTGACTCTATTCGTTATCTATTGCTGTATAACAAATTATCTCCAAACTTAGCCACTTAAAACAATAAGAAATATGTATTATTTCATATAGAGTCTATAATTCAGGAGCAGCTTTGGCTGAGTGGTTCTGGATTGGGTTCTCTGATGAGGACTGCAGGTTGCAGTCAAGATGTTGACTGGAGCAGTTACTGAAGGCTTGACTGCGTCTGAAGGATCCCTTCCTAAAATGACTCACTCACATGGCTGGCAAGCTGGTGCTGGCTGTTGGCAGGAGGTCTCTGTACCTCCCTGTGGGCCTGGGGGAATATCAGCTGATACTCCCAGGGTAAATGAACCAAGAAAGAGCATGACGGAAGTCCCACTCCAACGTATCCACAGTGTCCTTATTGGTTACACAGGCCAGTCTTCTCAGTGTGGGAGGGGATGATACAAGGGCATGAAGACAAGGAGGCAAGAATCACTGAAAGGCAATTTGGAAGCCTTATTCCAAATTTTTAAAGAAATATTTCCTTGACCACTTTCACTAGTGTATTTTTCTTGATTAACCTGATAATCAGTTTATCCAATTAAAACACACACACACACACACACACACACACACACACAGAGCTCTGGGATTTTTACATTGTGATACATTTGGAAATTAGTATGTGAAAAATGACAAATTTATAATGTTGAGTTTTCCCATATAGGTATATGATTTATTCTGATGGATTAGAAAAGCCATGAAGAAAAGAAATTTATATACTTTATTTGCTTCTGATCCCCAGGGCCTAGCAGAATCCTGGGAAATAATAGATGCTCAATACATATATGCTTATTCTTTATCTCTATCAGGTTTAGTTGAAATGTAAATAAATTGAAAAGATTTTTTTAAGCTCTGGAAGTTCTTAATTCTTTCTTAAATGTTTGAGGACTGTCTGGGCCTGGTAGCTTTGGGGGTAATTTTTAATAGCACTTTCAACATCTTCCAAGGTTATTGGTCTGTTTTAAGTTTTCTACCTCTTTTTATGTCAATTTGATTTGTTCATGTTTCCCTACAACTTGTTCAGCTAGATCTTTTAGTTTATTATAATTTGAATCATCTTTTTATCAATGGTAATCTCTGGAAAGAAAACAACATACTGATTCCACATTCAGATAAGTCTAAAGTGAGCTCTTCACTAGAATAATAGAGGGATCAATACCCTAAACATACAAAATTAGAAAAGTCTTCTCTTCTTAAATCCAAATCAATCCAGATTAGAGGTAAGAGGACGCTTTTCACCAAAGATGAGAGCAGAGTTGCAGATTACCACAGGATTCTTTGCTCAAAGTGAAAAGAATGCTAGTTTTATTCCTTTCACTAGATAGACTGGAGAAAATATATAGTCTTGAAATATTTGGTATTTAGTTTCTTTGCTGGGTTACACAGCAATAGCTGTTTCTTGATAGGCAAAATGAATTAGTCTCAAGTTCACCATAGCAAGGCAGTAATTTTGTATATAACATACTGACAGATGGAAAAGTGCATATTTTCTAGGGCTTTGTTCAATAATTTACCTCAAAAGCCCATCTCAAACTCTCAGATGAGAAATTATTGAATGTTAGAAACCATAAGTTGTCTTGATGTTCAAGGTACTGACGCTCATGGTACATCATTTAAATTGTAATGTCCTATGCCTAGGTGAAATGGTTCATGGGCTCTGGCCTACTCTAAATAGGATGACCATCCATCCCACATTTCTGTGGACTCTATAGGGTTGTACTATTATTCACTCAAAAATGTCCCAGTACTGATACATTTACAACATGAATACTACAATTCCATGCATATGAGTATCCTGAAGAAACAAATTTGTAGACACAGAAAGCAGATTAGTGTTGCCTGGGGCTGAGCAGGAATGGGGAGTGACTGCAAATGGGTTGTTTGAGGGATTTTTTTTTTTTTTTTTGGCCACACTGCGCAGGATGTGGGATCTCAGTTCCCCGACCAGGGATCAAACCCACACCTGCTGCAGTGGAAGCGTGGAGTCTTACCCACTGGACCATCAGGAAAGTTCACTGAGAGATCTTTCTAGGATGATGAAAATGTTCTAAAATTGATTTATGGTGACAGGTCTGTAAATTTTACAAAAATCTTTGAATCGCAATATGAGTGAAATTGTAAAATTGTATTGTTAAAATGAGTAAAGTTCATGGTATGTAAACTATACCTCAATAAAGTTGTTTTTAGAGAAGGGGAAAAAAAGTATCCCAGGTTGGGAAGTAAAGCATATGGTCATCCTTGCTAGAATTTTAAATTTTTCTCTGCAAAAATAAATTTAAATCCCCACAGCAGGAATTATGCCTTGTGTCTCTGTTTCCTAGAGAATCAGTAAGTGAACCAATGTGTATGGAAGTATAGTTTTTTTGGTTCAAGGTGTTTCTCTAATTACCTGGTGTCTAAAGCTCCAGCAGAGACTTGAGCTTGGAGATCAGAAGGTATAAACCCTCACTGCAGAAGTTTCCCAAGAAGTCATCTAAGCCAAGACCCCAAACCATGGCACCATCCGTCAAATCCATTGGCTTTCAGAAACTTCACTTGTGATATGAGTGTCATCTAACAACCCAGCACAAAGTCTCTTAAAACACTATAAAATTATTGAAAGCATTATGCAATACCTTTGTAAAAAGAAAATATAAAGAAAAACATCATCATACTACTGTAAAGTACCTCATCACTTTTGCATGTTAATCACAGTCTTCATGCACCCACCATCATTATTTACAAGGTCACCATCACAGCATAAAAATCCTGTTTTTTATCTTTGTTTTCACTTTGGATGACAAATAAACATTTCTCATGTTTCTGCTTAATCTTTATACTTATTTTTAATGATTTAAAATACTTTTTCATGTTTATGAAATATAATTTAATACACCATTATTTATTCTTGTGATATTTTACAATCATAAGCAAGACTCTGAGAAATACCTTAATACATAAATGCTTTGATCACATTGTCTTTCCAAAAATACCCACGAATTGAAATTGGAGGCTAAAGAGTATACATATTTACACAATTCCTGTTATATACAGCCATATTGTTTTCCAAAAGAGGAAGCCAACCGAACCCTATACAAGAGGCTCTTGGAATGACAAGTGTTCTTACAAACTGGGAGTCTGTTAAGGTGTGGTGAATAGAGGATAAGTTTGGAATTATTCAGACCTGTAAACCAAATACTAGTACACCATTTACTATATGTCCTCCAAAAGTAAATTAACCTCTCTTAGCATCAATTTCCTTATTAGAAAATGAAAATTATAATACATATTTCATAATAATAACACTTCCATTTGTTGAGCATACATTCATCATGCATTCTTCATGTAATCCAGCCTCTAGGCTTATTATAAGAATTAAATGGAATAACATATGTTAAAAAGCTAGCACATTGTAAATAACCAGTAACATGTACATTTCCTTCTCTTTCAATGGAATAAAAAAAAATTGTCATAATCTCAAAAAAGAACTCTCTAAGCAGAGAGAGCTTTGTCTTCAGTTACGCTTATGGAGTGCCAGCAGCCTCCAACAAGCATGCAGACATGGTCCTGAGGCCAGGATTTTATTGGCAAATGCACCTACAGGAACCATCAAGTCCCCTTTTGGTCACCAATGAATCGTCAAGGTCTGAGAGACTGAGGCTACGCACTTCTCACACACTTGCATTAGTGGTAATAGGGTTGATTATGGTTAGCTTTACCATCTCCTTCTTAAAAGTTATGCCAGCAAAATTATTGGGCCCTCTGTGACCCCCCCCCATGGCATCATTACCCTGCTCATCAATATAAGGGGTAATGTTCCTCCTCTTGGCAGCTTTAATTCTATCTCCTCTCTTATGAACAAAGGGGTATGAACACTCAGAACCTCCTTCCTGCTGCCCCAGGACAATCTCATCTTCCTTTGTCTTACCTTTGCTTACTCTTCTCTAAACTTATCGAAGTAGGGAGAACAGAGATAGAAAGGCAAGGCAGAACATGCAGTTAGAGATAAAAGAGTTGGTCAAAGTTGGTGAAGAAAAAACAAATATTCCAGTTTCAATTTCTTCTCTACCACAACCCCTGGATTTGATTACAAAGAACAAGAAGTGAGCGTGTTTATTTGTAAAGGTCTTTTGGGTATTAGCGTATATGTGTGTCTGTGTACATGTCTAAGAAGGTAAATGTCAGTGATTCATGTTCATGTATTATATATATATTATATATGTGTTATATAAATTATATATAATACATAAACATGAATCCTGACATATATGTAAATCATTGATTTCTTTTTTTAATTTTTAAATTTAATTTTATTTATTTTTTTATACAGCAGGTTATATTAGTCATCAATTTTATACACATCAGTGCATACATGTCAATCTCAATCGTCCAATACATCACACCACCATCCCCACCCCCCTCCACAGCTTACCCCGTTTGGTGTCCATACGTTTGTTCTCTACAACTGTGTCTCAACTTCTGCCCTGCAAACTGGTTCATCTGTACCATTTTTCTATGTTCCACATACATGCGTTAATATCTGATATTTGTTTTTCTCTTTCTGACTTACTTCACTCTGTATGAAAGTCTCTAGATCCATCCACGTCTCAACAAATGACCCAATTTTGTTCCTTTTTATGGCTGAGTAATATTCCATTGTATATATATACCACATCTTCTTTATCCATTCATCTGTCAATGGGCATTTAGGTTGCTTCCATGACCTGGCTATTGTAAATAGTGCTGCAATTAACATTGGGGTACATGTGTCTTTTTGAATTATGGATTTCTCTGGGTATATGCCCAGTAGTGGGATAGCTGAATTATATGTTAATTCTATTTGTAGTTGTTTAAGGAACCTCCATACTGTTCTCCATACTGGCTGTATCAATTTACATTCCCACCAACAGTACAAGAGGGTTCCCTTTTCTCCACACCATGTCCAGCATTTTTTGTTTGTAGATTTTCTGATGATGCCCATTCTAACTGGTGTGAGGTGATACCTCATTGAAGTTTTGATTTGAATATCTCTAATAATTAGTGATGTTGAGCAGCTTTTCATGTGCTTCTTGGCCATCTGTATGTCTTCTTTGGAGAAATGTCTATTTAGCTCTCCTGCCCATTTATGCATTGCATTGTTTGTTTCATTAATATTGAGCTGCATGAACTGTTTATATATTTTGGAGATTACTCCTTTGTCTGTTGATTCGTTCACAAATATTTTCTCCCATTCTGAGGGTTGTCATTTTTTCTTGTTAATGGTTTCCTTTGCTGTGCAAAAGGTTTGAAGTTTCATTAGGTCCCATTTGTTTATTTTGTTTTTATTTCCATTACTCTAGGAGGTGGATCAAAAAAGATATTGCTGAGATTTATGTCAAAGAGTGTTCTTCCTATGTTTTCCTCTAAGAGTTTTATAGTGTCTGGTCTTACATTTAGGTCTTGAATCCATTTTGAGTTCATTTTTCTGTATGGTGTTAGGGAGTATTCTAATTTCATTCTTTTACATGTAGCTGGTCAGTTTTCCCAGCACCACTTATTGAAGAGACTGTCTTTTCTCCATTGTATACCCTTGCCTCCTTTGTCATAGACTAGTTGACCATAGGTGCGTGGGTTTATCTCTAAGCTTTCTATCCTGTTCCATTGATCTATGTTTCTGTTTTTGTGCCAGTACCATATTGTCTTGATTACTGTAGCTTTGTAGTATAGTCTGAAGTCAAGGAGTCTGATTCCTCCCACTCCATTTTATTCCCTCAAGACTGCTTTGGCTATTCGGGGTCTTTTGTGTCTCCATACAAATTTAAAGATTTTTGTTCTAGTTCCATAAAAAATGCCATTGGTAATTTGATACGGATTGTATTGAATCTGTAGATTGCTTTGGGTAGTATAGTCATTTTCACAATATTGATTCTTCCAATCCAAGAACATGGTATATCTCTCCATCTGTTGGTATCATCTTTAATTTCTTTCATCAGTGTGTTATAGTTTTCTGGATACAGGTCTTTTGTCTCCCTAGATAGGTTTATTCCTAGGTATTTTATTCTTTTTGTTGCAATGGTAAATGTGAGTGTTTCCTTAATTTCTCTTTCAGATTTTTCATCATTAGTGTATAGGAATACAAGTGATTTCTGTGCATTAATTTTGTATCCTGCAACTTTACCAAATCCATTGATTAGCTCTAGTAGTTTTCTGGTAGCATCTTTAGGATTCTCTATGTATAGCATCATGTCATCTGCAAACAGTGACAGTTTTACTTCTTCATTTCCAATTTGGATTCCTTTTATTTCTTTTTCTTCTTTGATTGCTGTGGCTAGGACTTCCAAAACTATGTTGAATAATAGTGGTGAGAGTGGACATCCTTGTCTTGTTCCTGATCTTAGAGGGAATGCTTTCAGTTTTTCACCTTTGAGAATGATGTTTGCTGTGGTTTGTTGTATATGGCCTTTATTATGTTGAGTTAGGTTCCCTTTATGCCCACTTTCTGGAGAGTTTTTATCATAAATGGGTTTTGAATTTTGTCTAAAGTTTTTCTGCATCTATTGAGATGATCAAATGGTTTTTATTCTTCAATTTGTTAAAATAGTGTATCACATTGATTGACTTGCGTATATTGAAGAATCCTTGCATCCCTGAGATAAATCCCAATTGATCATGGTGTATGATCCTTTTAATGTGTTGTTGGATTCTGTTTGCTAGTATTTTGTTGAGGATTTTTGCATCTATATTCATCAGTGATATTGGTCTGTAATTTTCTTTTTTTGTAGTATCTTTGTCTGGTGTGGCTATCAGGGTGATGGTGGCCTCATAGAATGTGTTTGGGAGTGTTCTTTCCTCCACAATTTTTTGGAAGAGTTTGAGAAGAATGGGTATTATCTCTTCTCTAAATGTTTGATAGAATTCACCTGTAAGCCATCCGGTCCTGGACTTTTGTTTGTTGGAAGATGTTTAATCACAGTTTCATTTTCATTATTTGTGATTGGTCTGTTCATATTTTCTGTTTCTTCCTGGTTCAGTCTTGGAAGGTTATACGGTTCTAAGAATTTGTCCGTTTCTTCCAGGTTGCCCATTTTAATGGCGTAGTGTTGCTTGTAGTAGTCTGTTAGGATGCTTTGTATTTTTGTGGTGTCTCTTCTAACTTCTCCTTTTTCATTTTTAATTTTATGGATTTGAGTCCTCTCCCTCTTTTTCTTGTTGAGTCTGGCTAATGGTTCATCAATTTTGTTTATCTTCTCAAAGAACCAGCTTTTAGTTTTATTGATCTTTGCTATTGTTTTCTTTGTTTCTACTTCATTTCTTTCCACTCTGATTTTTATGATTTCTTTCCTTCTGCTAACTTTGGGTTTTGTTTGTTTGTTCTTCTTTCTCTAGTTCCCTTAAGTGTAAGGTTAGATGGTTTATTTGAGGTTTTTCTTGTTTCTTGAGCTAGGCTTTTATAGCTATAAACTTCCCTCTTAGAACTGCTCTTGCTGCATCCCATAGGTTTTAGATCATCATGTTTTCATTGTCTTTTGTCTCCAGGTATTTTTTGATTTCCTCTTTGATTTCTTCAGTGATCTCTTGGTTATTTAGTAACATATTCTTTAGCCTTCATGTGTTTGTGTTTTTTACGTGTTTTTTTCCCTGTAATTCATTTCTAATCTCATAGTGTTGTGGTCAGAAAAGATGCTTGATATGATTTCAATTTTCTTAAATTTACTGAGGCTTGATTTCTGACCCAAGATGTGATATATCCTCTTTTGTGTGCACTTGAGAAGAAAGTGTAATCTGTTGTTTTTGGATGGATTGTCCTATAAATATCAATTAAATCTATCTGATATGTTGTGTCATTTAAAGCTTCTGTTTCCTTATTTATTTCCGTTTTGGATAATCTGTCCATTGGTGTAAGTGAGGTGTTAAAGTCTCCCACTATTATTGTGCTGCTGTCCATTTCCTCTTTTATAGCTGTTAGCAGTTGCCTTATGTATTGAGGTGCTCCAAGTTGGGTGCATATATAATTATTGTTACATCTTCGTCTTGGGTTGATCCCTTGATTATTATGTAGTTTCCTTCTTTGTCTCTTGTAATAGTCTTTATTTTAAAGTCTATTTTATCTGATATGAGTATTGCTACTCCAGCTTTCTTTTAATTTCCATTTGCATGGAATATCTTTTTCCATCCCCTCACTTTCAGTTTGTATGTGTCCCTAGGTCTGAAGTGGGTCTCTTGTAGACAGCATATATATGAGTCTTGTTTTTGTATCTATTCAGCAAGCCTGTGTCTTTTGCTTGGAGCATTTAATCCATTCATGTTTAAGGTAATTATCCATATGTATGTTCCTATGACCATTTTCTTAATTGTTATGGGTTTGTTTTTGCAGGTCCTTTTCTTCTCTTGTGTTTCCCACTTACAGAAGTTCCCTTAGCATATGTTTAGAGATATTTTGGTGATGCTGAATTCTCTTAGCTTTTGCTTGTCTGTAAAGCTTTTGATTTCTCCATAGAATCTGAATGAAATCCTTGCTGGATAGAGTAATCTTGGTTGTAGGTTCTTCCCTTTCATCACTTTTAAGTATATCATGCCACCCCCTTCTGGCTTGTAGAGTTTCTGCTGAGAAATCAGCTGTTATCCTTATGGATGTTCCTTTGTATGTTATTTTTCCTTTTTCCCTTGCTGCTTTCAATAAGTTTTCATTTTCTTTAATTTTTGCCAATTTGATTACTATGTGTCTTGGCATATTTCTCCCTGGGTTTATCCTGTATGGTGCTCTCTGTGCTTCCTTGACTTGGGTGGCTATTTCCTTTCCCATGTTAGAGAAATTTTTGACTATAATCTCTTAAAGTATTTTATCTAGTCCTTTCTCTCTCTCTTCTCCTTCTGGGACCCCTATAATGTGAATGTTGTTGCATTTAATGTTGTCCCAGAGGTCTCTTAGGCTGTCTTCATTTCTTTTCATTCTTTTTTTTCTTCATTCTGTTTCACAGCAGTGAATTCCACCATTCTGTCTTCCAGGTCACTTATCCGTTCTTCTGCCTCAGTTATTCTGCTATTGATTCCTTCTAGTGTAGTTTTCATTTCAGTTATTTTATTGTTCATCTCTGTTTGTTTGTTCTTTAAATCTTCTAGGTGTTTGTTCTTTAATTCTTCTAGGTCTTTGTTAAACATTTCTTACATCTTCTCGATCTTTGCCTCCATTCTCTTTCCCAGGTCCTGGATTATCTTCACTATCATTATTCTGAATTCTTTTTCTGGAATGTTGCCTATCTTCACTTCATTTAGTTGTTTTTTCTGGGGGTTTATCTTGTTCCTTCATCTGGTACATAGCCTTCTGCCTTTTCATCTTGTCTATCTTTCTGTGAGTGTGGTTTTTGTTCCACAGGCTGCAGGATTGTAGTTTTTCTTGTTTCTGCTGTCTGCCCTCTGGTGTATAAGACTATCTCAATCATTGGTTTCTGAGCTGCCTTTCCTATGTTCCAAGAACATAGGAAAGGCAGCTCAGAAATTATCCATTCCAGTGGCCTTGTTTTAAAAATTAGGAAACAGGCTTAATAATGGGAATTATTGGCTTAATATCACAGTGAGACCATAACAAAGCTGTAACTGTAATTGTTATTTCCTGTCACCTTAACTAGGGCTCTTCCCACTTAGTGAATTTTTCAAGGGCAGAGATAATGTAAATAGTCTTAAGGTCCATGGTCTGAAACTTACCTTATGCTCATAGCTTTCAGTATTGTCAAACCAAATCCATGCATTCCTTTGTAGTCTTAAGGGGGCTTCTCATCTTTAATCCATGAGATGGTGGCTTGAGGTAAAAAGAAATGTGCATATCTAATCAGAGGTACCCAAGTGAGCAAAATCATGGTGATGGGGTTGTCAATAGGAAAGGTGAATATTTTTCTTAGATGTTCACATACGAACAATTCTACTGTTGCACAAATCACACTTTATTGTAATTATTCCTTTGTGTTTTTGCTTCCTATACTTGGGCTATGAGCTCCATGAGAGCAGAAACTATGTCTTAACTATATTCCCAATGTCCAGCACACTGCCTGACATATATAAGTGCCCAATAAGTTATCTTAGACATACTTATTAAACAGAAGTAGCTTGAGTATTACATTGAGCTCACAAGAGTTATTTCCCTGAAAGCTTTTGTATTCTAAAAATTAAAAAGCAGAGATTTTAAAACTTTGCATTTTTACTTGGGTTTAAACTCTTACTATTAAAATGAGCTTACCACTCCTATAAGTCAAACTAAGGTTATCTTACACATAGGAAGACCACTTCAATTTCCAAGGTGATTCATCTCTTCCTGGAGAATGTTTTTCATCTCCAATAGGGGTATATGGAGAGACATAAGCAATTATGCAACAAGAGTTATTTTATTAACAAAAGGGTCCCAAATTTATCTAATCTCACTCCCTAACTGACCAGAGTTTCCACTGCAGTCTCTCCTGGGAGGAGTTACCTCATGGTAGATCGGAAGCCAGCCTCCTGGGTGTGGGTCCCAATAGACCCTGTCCTGAGGTGGGTGCTGCCCACCATTTGAAGAAGTAAGGTGTTTGGTCTGTCCATACATGGGGAACCCCATGATGAGATTCTCATCAGGAACTCCATCATCTCACCAATATTCTTGTGGCAAGTTCCTGGGGGAATATTCAGCTTAAGGCTCAAATTCAGTTCCTGTCTACCTTCCTCCCCATTTCTGCTTCCCAGTCCTAACCAATGGCTCCTACTTTACAGTGTTGAAATAGACAAAATTTCCATGGTCAGTGGAATCCTTGTGCAGGGGGCTGTTTTGTCCTGTGCCAGTGTCCCAACCTCCATGAACATCATAGGTCATCACATGATGAAGCCCAGGAGCCTAGGAGGGAAATGGCACAGGAGGGTTGTTCGCTGAAGCTGTCATTGTCATGATGGCTGAGACAGGGGCCACGGCCATGGCTATACCTGCAGCTGAGACATTTCTGAGGGACCCAGTGGATTATCTGGCGGTGTGGGTTTTTGTTTTGTTTTCCAGTGGTGATCCACAGAATCCTAGAAACCTGGACAAGGATGCATGAACCATGTCAACCAGAATCCCTTCACTTTTATATCTTTTCTGATTAGAGATCTGACAAATATTTCATTTGAGAAAGAGTTACAATGCTTTTTCAAAAGTTTTAAAGCCACTGGTTTGATGTAAGTTCCCACCAGAGCATTAAAAAGGTTCATTTAGCCTTTGCTGGACACTTTTGAGCTAACCACCTAATCAGGCATTTGATACCATTATGATGTGGCTCTCAGTCTAACAACTGGCCCTAGAAAGTTAATTGTTTTATTGATCTGCAAAATGATTCCCTGTAATTTCTTCCTGTTGGCACTAGCTTTTCATTTAGGACCAACAAAACAAGTCTGTGCTCTCAGATGTAATTGTACATGATTCCCCTACCCCACTTTTTGTTTTGTTGGGGTTTTTTTTGCTGGATCATATGGTAGTTTCATTAATTAAAAAAAAAACTCAGCAGGGCTTCCCTGGTAGCGCAGTGGTTGAGAGTCCGCCTGCTGATGCAGGGGACGCAGGTTCGTGTCCCGGTCCGGGAAGATCCCACATGCCACAGAGCAGCTGGGCCCGTGAGCCATGGCTGCTGAGCCTGCGCGTCCGGAGCCTGTGCTCTGCAACGGGAGAGGCCACAACAAGGAGAGGCCCGCATACAACAACAACAACAACAAAATACTCAGCAGTTTATTTTAAAAAATAATTGACATGGAATGTTATATTCGTTTCAGGTATACAACATGATTCAATATTTGCATTCACTATGAAATGATTTCCAAAGTAAGTTTCATTAATATCCATCACCTTACATCATTACAATTTTTTTCCTTGTGATGAGAACTTTAATTTTTTTAGATTAACTTTATTATACATCATTACCAAACTGTTATTATTATTTTTAAAAATTTATTATTTATTTACTTTTGGCTGTATTGGGTCTTCCTTGCTGCATGCAGGCTTTCTCTCTAGTTGCAGTGAGTGGAGGCTACTCTTTGTTGTGGAGTATGGGCTCTAGGCTCACGGGCTTCAGTAGTTGTGGCTCACAGGCTCTGGAGTGCTGGCTCAGTAGCTGTGGCACACGGGTTTACTTGCTCTGTGGCATGTGAGATCTTCCCGGACCAGAGCTTGAACCCATGTACCCTGCATTGGCAGCAGATTCTTAACCACTGCTCCACCAGGGAAGTCCCATAAGAACTTTTAAGATCTACTCTCTTAGCAACTTTTAAAAATATGCAACACTGTATTAACTACAGTCACTCTGCAAAGCACTTTGATTATATGTCAACTTGGATCTCAGAATTTCTTCCAGGAAAAAAACTTCTCTATTCCTTTAAATCTCCAATGAACTAGTGTGCCATTCAGGTCCATTCCAAGTAGGCTTCCTTCAGCTCTAGATAATGATGCTCCATGACCTCAGAGACCCCTCTGGTTTCTCATGCAGTGGATAGATCAGGGGGCTGATGAACTAGCTATTGCTGGAGTCTTGGGAAGAATACCCTGGAGCCAGACCCCTTTCACCTCTTCATGCCTAGTGTCAGGTTATAATGTAAAAAAATTTTCCCAGAACGGTCCTAGGGAAAATACAAGCAGAGGAATTATCAACACACCTAGCTTGCCCCATCACTGTTCAGGTGGGCATTGACAGTAAGCTTGATTGCACTCAGAATAAAGAACTTTCTCTAACTCTCCTCTTCTGCTCTCACTAGTGGTATGCCTTCAGTGGATGCAACAAGCCTTCCTCTCCCTGGATCAGTACAGTAGCTGGGCCACATGCATTCATGCAAGCCCATGGAGAGCCTCAAGTCATGTAGGACACATGGAACACTCTCTAGGCCCTAAGCAGGAGACGAGAGTCGTTAGCATACAGCAGCTGTCAAGCAAGAGACTTGAGGAAGAGAAGGGGGGGAAACCCCACAAACACCAGGCAAAGATGTACAGACTATGTTAAGTTTAGTCTGACTGCAGCTCCATGGGTCCCTCAGGTTTAAATTTCACACTGGAATGAGACTTGCTGTTCAGGTCTTCGGGTATTGCTACCTGACTCATGCTCTGATCTTGGCCATTTCATAACACAAAACAACAGTTCCTTTGCCTGCAGACATAACTGCCAAGATCATTAGACAGGGATGGCTTGAGCCTCAGCCTCAAAAGCTGATAACATTTGGCAGTATATATAAGTCCATGCCACTCTCTCACTTCGCCCCAGCTTACCTTTCCCCCTCCTTGTGTCCTCAAGTCCATTCTCTAGTAGGTCTGCATCTTTATTCCCGTCCTGCCCCTATGTTCTTCAGAACCTTTTTTTTTTTTTGATTCCATATATATGTGTTAGCATACAGTATTTGTTTTTCTCTTTCTGACTTACTTCACTCTGTATGACAGACTCTAGGTCCATCCACCTCACTACAAATAACTCAATTTCGTTTCTTTTTATGGCTAACATTCCATTGTATTATATATACTACCAAATGTAAAATAGATAGCTAGTAGGAAGCAGCCACATAGCACAGGGAGATCAGCTCGGTGCTTTGTGACCACCTAGAGGGGTGGGATAGGGACCGTGGGAGGGAGACGTAAGAGGGAGGAGATATGGGGATATACGTATATATATAGCTGATTCACTTTGTTATAAAGCAGAAACTAACACACCATTGTAAAGCAATTATACTCCAATAAAGTTGTTAAAAAAAAGCTGATAACATTTCCTGTTGGAAAAGATAGGACAGTATTGGTGATTATAATAGTAATAATTTTAGGGAAGATACAGTATTCATACATGAACCAAATTTTAAGTTAAATATATAAAATTTTATATTTAAATATAAATTTATATAAATACAAGTATAAATAAATATAAATACATAAATAAATATAAATTTGTATAAAATAAAATTTTATATATATAAAATATAACAATATTTGGTAGGGAAAAAAATCTCCCTGTGTGTACTGGAATGTATGTTTACCAGGTATGTGTGTGTGTATGTGTGTGTGTGTGTGTGTGTGTGTGTGTGTGTGTGTATG
Source organism: Stenella coeruleoalba (assembly GCF_951394435.1). NCBI lineage: Eukaryota > Metazoa > Chordata > Mammalia > Artiodactyla > Delphinidae > Stenella > Stenella coeruleoalba. The sequence continues at coordinate 97,500,010 of NC_137169.1, forward strand.
TGAATGAGTTAAGGCTTGAAACCAAAGTGTCTGGAATATTTTCCCCTGCTCTGGGGGCCCAGGTACTCAAAGTCAAGGTCAATGCCATCAAACTCATCCAGCCAGATGTATGTGATCACTGAGTCAATGAATACCTTACAGTTGCCAGTCTTGGCCACTGTGGAGGTGAACCTGGGGAAGGCATGATCTTGAGTGGCACTCAGATGCCATCATCTGTTCCCTTTCCTTCTTTCACTCATATGGATTTGATCTAGTCCAAGCTCCAAGAAATATCAGAGGAATCATCACCAGCCCATGCAGCCCTGTCCTGAGCAATCCATCTTCATCTCCAGCATCTGCTCCTGGTAGTTTGATATTATAAAAATCCTCCTATAGTAGCGATAGATGAAGGGATACCAAAAAAAAAAAAAATCCTCCTATAGAGCCTATAAGGCAGACAATATAGCTAACCTGGCCTTTTGGTGCTTGCAGATGAACAATCCCTTAGTTAATTTAGGGTCTTCTTGAAGCCACTTACCAGTCACACTCCATGTCCTCTCATTAACTCCCAAATCCCTTCAGCAAGGGCATCATAATACAGCGGTAGGGAAAGAAAAATGACATCTCCCTTCACAAAATATTCATTATCACTCTTCCCTCCCTCTTTCTCTTTTCCTCTCTTTAGGATATGGTTTTACAGCTACTCGATTGCTCAGAGTTCACCCAAACACTCGTTTTATACACTCACACTTCTATTCCTTTGCTCGAGGAGTTCCATTCTCTTGCAATGTCCTTCCCATTCTTCTCTGACAAATTTCTACTTATTATTCACTGCCTTTTTCAAATGTTACCTACCGTTAAATCCTTCACCCAAGCAGAATTTACCATTGCTTTCTCATCATTTTCTGACGACATTTTACGAATTCCATCATGGCACTCCATTGCAGTTTTCAGCTGGGTGTATACATGTTTGTTTCTCCACTAGACAAAAAGCTTCCTGGGACTCTTTCATTCACGTTTTCTCTCCTATAGTGTCTTGAAAGGCTCTGGCTCTATGCTAATTAACAGATATCTAATATCCTTGGGTTATCCCAACAATATTTAATATCCTTCATGCATTCCCCAGGCTGGCAATATTCCCCTATTTATCTTCTTTGCTCTAGTTGACATAGTAGGAGACATTGTATTAAGATATCTTCTCTTATAGCTCCTTCTTCCTTGGATATCTTGCATCTATCTTATCCTTAGTACCTATCATGGTACTAAGCACATAATAACGGACTCAGTAAATACTTATTGAAATAAATGGAAGCACTGCAAATAAACTTATCATATACTATATGTATGTCATATGACAGATTCCTTCCACAGCGTAACCCTTCATGCTGGTTCTCTTTCTCTAGTTCTCTGCCTTTCTTCATCCTATTATCCTAGATCTGGATAAACTCTATTTATCCAAAGGCACCCCTGAGACTCTAGAGGTTATCCTCACCACCACCACATCACCACACAAAATTATCAATTGCTTCACCAATTTGAAAACAGAAAAAAATGAGGATCTTCCAAACTGGGTTGACTCCTCTCATCCTGATGTCAGTAGGAAGGTAATTCACTTAGAAAGTTCTTTAACTGAGGCTAATTTCAATCAGTCTCTGAGATTACTTTCCTGTTAATTCCCTCTGGAAATTCTGGACTTTCCCTTGCTCACTGCCTTCAGCTAAGTAGCTTCAAAGGGACACGTGATGGAGCACTACAGGGCCTTCCAATTTACAGGTGTGAACTTAAAAAATAAAACAGCCAGTTACTTTTCAAGCAAAATGGGTTTATTCAGGAACAGCAAAGAATTACAATTTTGGATATGCAGGCTATAGCAAAAGCCAAGGGAAATCTAACAAACAAAGGAGAGGAAAGTTATTTTACAGAGTAAAAAGGAGGAAGTTGGGAGGGGTTGTTTTGAAGGAAAGGAGGAAAGTGGGAGTTCAGAGAGATGATGGGTTCTCATAGGCCAGGTAGCTGGGGTTGTCCATTTCCTGTAGGAGATGCAAGTACATCTTTCCTGTTGAGTCCTGTAACTGACGATTCTTTCCTGATGATGATTCTTCCTGTTGGGGTCTCTAAGCGACTGTCCTTCCTGTTATTGACCTTGAGGGGTACTGTGTGAGAACTCCCCCTTCTGGCATCTCAATTCCATTTTAAAAGAAGTTTGTCTTTATTAATTTTCACAGAAGTAAGGTTAAGGAAAGGGAAAGAGAAGATTAGAGCAATGAAGCCAGTTACTGTGGCATGCAAAATTACTGCTGAGGAAAGGGAAGTCATTTTGATTTGTGTCACAGTGGCTTGTCATTTTCATTCCTGTCTCCACCAGAGCCACCCTGTCCGTATTGCATAATTTAGCCCTGAGTTGGGAGATGGCTCCCAAAACTAGCTTTGAGTTTCAAGTCCACCCAGAATGTCTGTCCTAGGACTCTCCCAGATATTCCAGGACAAGGTACTCACTGCTGCTTGAGGGCCTGGAACACGGGGTAAATGGCATCATCACTCCACTGGGAGACATCTTGATCTTGAACCATTCTTGGAGAAGGGAAATTTCCCCTTTACCCCTCTTGAATTCTTTTGGCTGGTCTAATAATTAAATTGACACACTACATATTAACAGGAGTAAAAAACAAAATTAATTCATAAACATGGAGGTTTCAAAGAAATCAGACCCCCAAAGTGACCAAATAAGACTGTTTATATATCATTTTTAAACAAAGAAACATTTACTTGTGAAGATTTAAAAAAACAAAGGGGTGAGCGCTTGGGGTAGCAGACTAATGAAGAAGTAACAAAATTTGTTTATGCAGACTTCTTGGTCCTGAATTCCTTGTCTCTGGGGATAAGGGTGTCCTTCTACCTCCAGATGCAGGGAGTGGCCCTTTCACATGAGAGATTTATTTCCTGCTTTCAGGGAGACAGAAAGGAGGGTCAAAGTGTTCCTCTTGCAGCAGCCATTTCTTAAGCAAATTTAATTCAAAATAGTCAATATGCCATTGAGGCATGTTTTGGGGTGGCCTGCCCTGGACCCCAACACCATAGTGGTGAAGACATAGATGAGCTGTGTACACTGGGGGTGTGAGGAAGACATGAGAAAGGCTCAGATTGCTGAGGTAAGACTACAAGCTAAAATTCCCCTCTCAAAGGCCTGGGAATGGAGTCACAACAAATACAAGATAAAGTGGACCACCTTCCCTGAAGAGTTCTAATTTCTATGGAGTTGAAGACTGGTCCACTCTAAACTAACCCATTGTACTGCTATCTTAATTCCTTACCCTGACAAGGGTCATCGTGAGCCTCAACACTCTCATTCCCATCTCTAGTTCATAGGAATGTGGATACGGGGGTGTAGGAGGTAGAGTTGAGGAAGCTCTCTCTTTTTTTCTTCCTTCCTTCCTTCCTTCTTTCCTTTCTCTCTTTCTTTTTTGTAACAATTTTAAGTGTCTTATAGGAGGTGGAGATTCCAGCTCTCTCAGATTTTCAAATATGTATGTTTGCCGATGGTGGAAACTCCTCTGTCAAAAGGAAAGACACTCATGATGCTTACCAAGCTGCAGCTGCAGCAACACAGCCAGACCTGTAAAAAGGCAATAAATACATGACTCAGCTCCGGGCTTCCTGGGGAAGCTACAGACCTGTTGCCCTGCTGGGTAACTAACAATGAACAGTCAGCTCCTGGTGAGTCCTGCACAGATCTTCTTCTTCACAACATGTGCCTAAGCCACCCTGGGGAGGAGGGGATCCTGGACCTGGGTTCCCCACCACCTAGTGAGTGGTGAGTGGAAAGAGCATGGGCTCTGAGCAGATACTGCTGTGCTTGAAGCCTGGCTCTTCTCCTTCCAGCTGCAGGATGCTGGATACCTTGTCACACGACTCCTAATATCAATTTGCTTACGGACAGAAATGCGGAGATTAAAACCCACTTCAAAATATATTGTGAGTATTAGATAACTGAAGTGACATTATCTAACATTACAGAAGTGACATTATAGTGAGGATCAAATAAATGTGTGTGTTTTTTTTTCTTAACATCTTTATTGGAGTATAATTGCTTTACAATGGTGTGATAGTTTTTGCTGTATAACAAAGTGAATCAGCTATACATATACATATATCACCATATCTCCTCCCTCTTGCCTCTCACTCTCACTCTCCCTATCCCACCCCTCTAGGTGGTCACAAAGCACAGAGCAGATCTCACTGTGCTATGCATCTGCTTCCCACTAGCTATCGATTTTATATCTGGTAGTGTATATATGTCCATGTCACTCTCTCATTTCGTCCCACCTTACCCTTCCCCCTCCCCGTGTCCTCAAGTCCATTCTCTATGTCTGCGTCTTTATTCATGTCATGCCCCTAGGTTCTTCAGAACCATTTTTTTTTTAGATTCCATATATATGTGTTAGCATATACAGTATTTGTTTTTCTCTCTGTGATTTACATCACTCTGTATGACAGGCTCTAGTTCCATCTACCTCACTACAAAAAACTCAATTTCGTATCTTTTTATGGCTGAGTAATATTCCATTGTATATATGTGCCATATCTTCTTTATCCATTCATCTGTCTATGGACACTTAGGTTGCTCCCATGTCCTGGCTAATGTAAATAGAGCTGCAATGAACATTGTGGTACATGACTCTTTTTGAATTATGGTTTTCTCAGGGTATATGGCCAGTAGTGGGATTGCTGGGTCATATGGTAGTTCTATTTTTAGTTTTCTAAGGAACCTCCATAATGTCCTCTACAGTGGCTGTATCAATGTACATTCCCACCAACAGTGCAAGAGGGTTCCCTTTTCTCCACACCCTCTCCAGCATTTATTGTTTCTAGATTTTTTGATGATGGCCACTCTGACCGGTAAGAGATATCACATTGTAGTGTTGATTTGCATTTCTCTAATGATTAATGATGTTGAGCATCCTTTCATGTGTTTGTTGGCAGTCTGTATATCTTCTTTGGAGAAATGTTTATTTAGGTCTTCTGCCCATTTTTGGATTGGGTTGTATGTTTTTGTGATATTGAGCTGCATGAGCTGCTTGTAAACTTTGGAGATTAACCTTTTGTCAGTTGCTTCATTGGCAAATATTTTCTCCCACTCTGAGGGTTGTATTTTCATCTTGTTTATGGTTTCCTTTGCTGTGCAAAAGCTTTTAATTTTCATTAGGTCCCATTTGTTTATTTTTGTTTTTATTTCCATTTCTCTAGGAGGTGGGTCAAAAAGGATCTTGCTGTGATTTTTGTCAAGGAGTGTTCTGCCTATGTTTTCCTCTAAGACTTTTATAGTGTCTGGACTTACATTTAGGACTTTAATCCATTTTCAGTTTATTTTTGTGTATGGTGTTAGGGAACGTTCTAATTTCATTCTTTAACATGTAGCTGTTCAGTTTTCCCAGCACCACTTATTGAAGAGGCTGTCTTTTCTCCACTGTATATTCTTGCCTCCTTTATCAAAGATAAGGTGACCATATGTGTGTGGGTTTATCTCTGGGCTTTCTATCCTGTTGCATTGATCTATATTTCTGTTTCTGGCCAGTACCATACTGTCTTGATTACTGTAGCTTTGTAGTATAGTCTGAAGTCAGGGAGCCTGATTCCTCCAGCTCCATTTTTCTTTGTCAATATTGCTTTGGCTATTCAGGGGCTTTTATGTTTCCTAGCAATTTGTGAAATTTTTTGTTCTAGTTCTATGAAAAATGCCATTGGTGGTTTGATAGTGATTGCATTGAATCTGTAGATTGCTTTGGGTAGTATAGTCATTTTCACAATGTTGATTCTTCCAATCCATGAACATGGTATATCTCTCCATCTTTTTGTATCATCTTTAATTACTTTCATCAGTGTGTTATAGTTTTCTGGATACAGGTCTTTTGTCTCCCTAGATAGGTTTATTCCTAGGTATTTTATCCTTTTTGTTGCAATGGTAAATGTGAGTGTTTCCTTAATTTCTCTTTCAGATTTTTCATTATTAGTGTATAGGAATGCAAGTGATTTCTGTGCATTAATTTTGTATCCTGCAACTTTACCAAATTCATTGATTAGCTCTAGTAGTTTTCTGGTAGCATCTTTAGGATTCTCTATGTATAGTATCATGTCATCTGCAAACAGTGACAGTTTTACTTCTTCATTTCCAATTTGGATTCCTTTTATTTCTTTTTCTTCTCTGATTGCTGTGGCTAAAACTTCCAAAACTAGGTTGAATAATAGTGGTGAGAGTGGGCAACCTTGTCTTGTTCCTCATCTTAGTGGAAATGCTTTCAGTTTTTCACCATTGAGGACGATGTTGGCTGTGGGTTTGTCATATATGGCCTTTATTATGTCGAGGTAAGTTCCCTGTGCCTACTTTCTGGAGTGTTTTTATCATAAATAGGTGTTGAATTTTGTTGAAAGCATTTTCTTCATCTGTTGAGATGATCAATATGGTTTTTATCCTACAATTTGTTAATATGGTGTATCACATTGATTGATTTGCGTATATTGAAGAATCTTTGCATTCCTGGGATAAACCCCAATTGATCATGGTGTATGATCCTTTTAATGTGTTGTTGGATTCTATTTGCTAGTGTTTTGTTGAGGAGTTTTGCATCTATGTTCATCAGTGATATTGGCTTCTAATTTTCTTTCTTTGTGACATCTTTGTCTGGTTTTGGTATCAGGGTGATGGTGGCCACATAGAATGAGTTTTGTAGTGTTCCTCCCTCTGCTATATTTTGGAAGAGTTTGAGAAGGATAGGTGTTATCTCTTCTCTAAATGTTTGATAGAAGTTGCCTATGAAGCCATCTGGTCCTAGGCTTTTGTTTGTTGGAAGATTTTTAATCACAGTCTCAATTTCAGTGCCTGTGATTGGTCTGTTTATATTTTCTATTTCTTCCTGGTTCAGTCTTGGAAGGTTGTGCTCTTCTAAGAATGTGTCCGTTTCTTCCAGGTTGTCCATTTTATTGGCATACAGTTGCTTGTATTAATCTCTCATGATCCTTTGTATTTCTGCAGTTTCAGTTGTTACTTCTCCTTTTTCATTTCTAATTCTATTGATTTGAGTCTTCTCCCTTTTTTCTTGATGAGTCTGGCTAATGGTTTATCAATTTTATCTTCTCAAAAAACCAGCTTCTAGTTTTATTGATCTTTGCTACTGTTTCCTTCATTTCTTTTGCATTTATTTCTCATCTGATCTTTATGATTCCTTTCCTTCTGCTAACTTTGCGGTTTTTTTCTTCTTCTTTCTCTAATTACTTTAGGTGTAAGGTTTGCTTGTTTATTTGAGATGCTTCTTCTTTCTTGAAGTAGGAAAATATTGCTATAAACTTCCCTCTTAGAGCTGCTTTTGCTGCATCCCATAGGTTTTGGGTCATTGTGTTTTCATTGTCATTTGTTTCTAGGTATTTTTTGATTTCCTCTTTGATTTCTTCAGTGATCTCTTGGTTATTAAGTAGTGTATTGTTTAGCCTCCATGTGTTTGTATTTTTTACAGATCTTTTTTCAGTAATTGATATCTAGTCTCGTAGCATTGTGGTCAGAAAAGATACTTGATACAATTTCAATTATCTTAAATTTAACAAGGCTTGATTTGTGACCCAAGATATGATCTATCCTGGAGAATGTTCCATTAGCACTTGAGAAGAAAGTGTATTTTATTGTTTTTGGATGGAATGTCCTATAAATATCAATTAAGTCCATCTTGTTTAATGTATCATTTAAAGCTTGTGTTTCCTTATTTATTTTCATTTTGGATGATCTGTCCATTGGTGAAAGTGTGATGTTAAAGTCACCTACTATGATTGTGTTACTGTCAATTTCCCCTTTTATGGCTGTTAGCATTTGCCTTATGTATTGAGGTGCTCCTATGTTGGGTGCATAAATATTTACAATCGTTATATCTTCTTCTTGGATTGATCCCTTGAATATTATGTAGTTTCCTTCTTTGTCTCTTGTAATAGTCTTTATTTTAAAGTCTATTTTGTCTGACATGAGAATTGTTACTCCAGCTTTTTTTAATTTCCATTTGCATGAAATATCTTTTTCCATCCCCTCACTTTCAGTCTGTATGTGTCCCCAGGTCTGAAGCTGGTCTCTTGTAGACAGCATATATATGCATCTTGTTTTTGTATCCATTCAGCCACTCTAGGTCTTTTGGTTGGAGCATTTAATCCATTTACATTTAAGGCAATTATCATTATATATGTTCCTATTATCACTTTATTAATTGTTTTGGGTTTGCTATTGTAGGTGTTTTCCTTCTCTTGTGTTTCCTGCCTAGGGAAGTTCCTTTAGCATTGGTTGTAAAGCTGGTTTGGTGGTGCTGTATTCCCTTAGCTTTTGCTTTTCTGTAAAGGTTTTAATTTCTCCATTGAATCTGAATGAGATCCTTGCTGGGTAGAGTAATCTTGGTTGTAAGTTTTTCCCTTTCATCGCTTTAAATATGTCCTGCTACTCCTTTCTGGCTTGTAGAATTTCTGCTGAAAGATCAGCTGTTAACCTTATGGGGATTCCCTTGTATGTTACTTGTTTTTCCCTTGCTGCTTTTAATATTTTTTGTTTTTATTTAATTTTTTTTTTTTTTTTTGCAGTACACGGGCTTCTCACTGTTGTGGCCTCTCCTGTTGTGGAGCGCAGGCTCAGCGGTCATGGCTCACGGGACAGCCACTCCACGACATGTGGGATCTTCCCGGAGTGGGGCACGAACCCATGTCCCCTGCATCGGTAGGCAGAATCTCAACCGCTGCGCCACCAGGGAATCCCTGTTTTTATTTAATTTTTGATAGTTTGATTAATATGTGTGTTGGTGTGTTTCTCCTGGGATTTATCCTGTATGGGACTCTCTATTCTTCCTGGACTTGATTGACTATTTCCTTTCCCATATTAGGGAAGTTTTCAACTATAATCTCTTCAAATATTTTCTCAGTCCCTTTATTTTTCTCTTCTTCTGGGACCCCTATAATTCAAATGTTGGTGAGTTTCATGTTTTCTCAGAGGTCTCTGAGACAGTCGTAAATTCTTTTCATTGTTTTTTCTTTATTCTTCTCTGTGGTAGTTATTTCCGCTATTTTATCTTCCAGGTCACTTATGCATTCTTCTGCCTCAGTTATTCTGCTACTGATTCCTTCTAAAGAATTTTTAAGTTCATTTATCATATTGTTCATCATTGTTTGTTTGCTCTTTAGTTCTTCTAGGTCCTTGTTAAACGTTTCTTTTATTTTCTCCATTCTATTTCCAAGATTTTGGATCATCTTTACTATCATTACTCTGAATTCTTTTTCAGATAGACTGCCTATTTCCTCTTCATATGTTTGGTCTTGTAGCTTTTTACCTTGTTCCTTCATCTGCTGTGTGTTTCTCTGTCTTCTCCTTTTGGTTAACTTACTGTATTTGGGGTCTCTTTTTCGCAGGCTGCATGTTCATAGTTCCTGTTGCTTTTAGTGTCTGCCCCCAGTGGCTAAGGTTGGTTCAGTGGGTTGTGTAGTTTTCCTGGTGGAGGGGACTAGTGCCTGTGTTCTAGTGAATGAGGCTGGATCTTGTCTTTCTGGTGGGCAGGACCATGCCTGGTGGTGTGTTTTGGGGTGCCTGTGACCTTATTATGATTTTAGGCCACCTCTCTGCTAATGAGTGGGGTTGTGTTCCTGTCTTGCTAGTTGTTTGGCATAGGGTGTCCAGCACTGTAGTTTGCTGGTCATTGAGTGGAGCTGGATCTTATCGTTGAGATGGAGACCTCTGGGAGAGCCTTCACCATTTGATATTAGATGGAGCCGGGAGTTCTCTAGTGGACTAGTATCTTGAACTCAGCTCTCCCACCTCAGAGGCACAGGCCTGACACCCAGCCAGGGCACCAAGACACTGTCAGCCAAATGGCTCAGAAGAAAAGAGAGAAAAAAAGAAAGAATGAAAAAATAAAATAATTAAAATAAAAAATAATTATTAAAAATTAAAACAATTAAATTAAAAAGTAATTTAAAAGAGAAAAAAAAAAGAAAGAGAGAAGAGAGCAACGTAACCAAGAAACAAATCCACCAATGATAGCAAGCGCTAAAAACTATATTAAAAAAAAAAAAGGACAGATAGAACCCTAGGAAAAATGGTAAAAGCAAAGTTATACAGACAAAATCACACAAAGAAGCATACACATACACACTCACAAAAAGAGAAAAAGGAATTTTATATATATATATATATATATATATATATATATATATATATATATATATATAGTTGCTCCCAAAGTCCACTGCCTCAATTTTGGGATGATTCGTTGTCTATTCAGGTGTTCCACAGATGCAGGGTACATCAAGTTGATTATGGAGATTTAAGCCTCTGCTTCTGAGGCTGCTGGGAGAGATTTCCCTTTCTCTTCATTGTTTGCACAGCTTCTGGGGTTCAGCATTGGCTTTGACCCCGCCTCTTTGTGTAGGTCACCTGAGGGCGTCTGTTCTTCACTCAGACAGAATGGGTTAAAGTAGCAGCTGATTAGGGGGCTCTGGCTCACTCAGGCTGGGGGTAGGGAGGGTTATGGAATGCGGGGCAAGCCTGCAACAGCAGAGGCCAGCATGACGATGCAACAGCCTGAGGTGAGCTGTGTGTTTCCTGGGGAAATAGTCCCTGGATCACGGGACCCTGGCAGTGGCGGGCTACACAGGCTCCCGGGAGGGGAGGTGTGGATAGTGACCTGTGCTTGCGCACAGGCTTCTTGGTGGCTGCAGCAGCAGCCTTAGCGTTTCATGTCTCTCTCTAGTGTCCGTGCTGATAGCTACAGCTCGCGCCCGTCTCTGAAGCTCGTTTAGGCGGTGCTCTGAATCCCCTCTCCTTGCACACCCTGAAACCATGGTCTCTTGCCTCTTAGGCAGGTCCAGAGGTGGACTTTTTCCCGGACTCCCTCCCAGCTAGCAGTGGTGCATTAGCCCCTTCAGGCTGTCCTCACGCAGCCAGCTTCAGTCCTCTCCTTGGGATCTGACCTCCGAAGCCAGAGCCTCAGTTCCCAGCCCCTACCAGCCCTGGTGGGTGAGCAGATAAGCCTCTCAGGCTGGTGAGTGTTGGTCAGCACTGATCCTCTGTTCAGGAATCTCTCTGCTTTGCCCTCTGCACCCCTGTTGCTGCACTTTCCTCCATGGCTCCGAAGCTTACCCCCAGCCACCCACCATGTCTGCCAGTGAAGGGGCTTCCTAGTGTGTGGAAACTTTTCCTCCTTCACAGTTCCCTCCCAGTGGTGCAGGTCCCGTTCCTATTCTTTTGTCTTTGTTTTTTCTTTTGGCCTACCCAGGTATGTGGGGAGTTTCTTGCCTTTTGGGAAGTCTGAGGTCTTCTGCCAGCATTCAGTAGGTGTTCTGTAGGAGTTGTTCCACATGTAGATGTATTTCTGATATATTTGTGGGGAGGAAGGTGATCTCCACGTCTTATTCTTCCACCAACTTGAAGGTCTCTCCCAATGCGTGTTAATTAAACCATTAGCCCATCTACCTGGCGTGTTCATCAAGGCTCCAATGGACTGGATTCTCACCTTTCGACAATGACCTTAAGCCAAGATCCAGCTTATCTGCTCTTGTCTTTCTTTTTTTTTTTTTCAGTACGCGGGCCTCTCACTGTTGTGGCCTCTCCCGTTGCGAAGCACAGGCTCCGGACGCGCAGGTTCAGCGGCCATGGCTCACGGGCCTAGCTGCTCTGCAGCATGTGGGATCTTCCCAGACTGGGGCATGAACCCGTGTCCCCTGCAACGGCAGGCGGACTCTCAACCCTGCGCCATCAGGGAAGCCCTCTGCTCTTGTCTTAACTCAGCTGAATGTTCAGTGAGGGCAACAGCTGAACAGCTCTGCATTCTCACTGATGCCCAGGACACCCCAGAGCCTGTTGGATGAGCTGTTCCCCCTGGTGGTGTTCAGCATCCTCAGGTGTTCATGGACCACAGCCTTCCAAGGCTCTTTGGGAGTGGGGTGTTGCCAGCTCATGGATCTGAGCACTGAGGGTAGCATTAGTTCTTCCTTTACAGAAGGCCTCATTGGGCAACAAATGGGTGGTGAGAGAGGTGATGGATGAAGGAGACTAGGAGTTGTAAAAATTATTCTATTAAGTAAAATATTGGAGAGAGAGAGGAAATGGGACTTGGATTGGAAGCTATAGAAGCAGTGCCTTGGCTTAGATGTCCTGTCTCTAGGAGACCATTATGCAGGCCCTGCTTGGGCTTGGGCTCAGGGCAAGCACTCAGGCAAGTAGATTCACTGCCCTGGACTAAGTCTTCACTCCCTTGTCAGAGATGGAGTAATACTGTGACCTTTGTCAACTCTAGATTTTCATGCCATAAAATTAAATAATGAATGTGAAAGAGCTCTAAAAACACAAGGGATTGAACGGGAGTCAAATACTGTCTGATAATATAGAGATTTGTTTTTTGGTTAAAAAATGGCCCAGTACCTGTCCTATAGTAACTTCTTAATAAATACTTATTGATTGAATGAGTGGTGTGATTAGAATAGGAATATGAATCTGCCCTGACCTAGATCCCCCAATCTCATTCCAGATATCTCCTACTCCCTTGGAGCCATATTTCCCCCTCCCTACTTGCCTCCTCCTTGTACTTAGGCAACAGAATAAAGTGGCACATCATTAATGGGATGAAAGAGAGAAGGAAAGAGGAAAGAAAATGGAAGAAACACCTAATATGTCCGTAGGGATGGCTCTGAGGCACAATCATTTCACCCAGGGGAGCCAGAGACATGCAGGGAATGGATGACTTTCTGGGACGCACCTGCTTAGACTTTGAAATGCAGTTTTTTGCTGCTTTAGCACTTTCTATCAATGCACAGAGGATGTCACTCTTTTCATTCTGGGCCCTGAGCATATGCAAAAGAGAGAGAAAGCCATAGCCTAACAAAGCAGGGGCTTGATGAGATGGCACATGCCAGGACAAGAGAGAAATGACAATAGAAAAATCCAAACAGAGCCTTTTTGTATTGAAGCTAGGGGCTGGATCCCTGCTTTCTGATGCCTTGATGAAAAGGATTCTCTGGATTTAGAGGAGAAGAGGGGAGTGGGTCTGTGTTACTTACCAGCCCAAAGCAGCATCCTCCCCATCTCTAATACAGTCCCCACACAAAGACCTGGGGCCCGTCACTCTGTGTAAGATCTGAGCTGAGAGGGGTCTCGTTATCCCTGTGACAGTAGAACAGCTGCACAAGGCATTGTACCAGAATCCAGCTGCAGAGCCTGCATCCAGCTCCACACTTGTCCCATTCCCAAGGTCCCTGGGCAGCCTATTGTGTTGTCAACCCCTCACCAGCTGTGGCCAAGTTCAGAGAACTCATTATGTGTCAAAACTCAAGAAGATAAAATCCTTTTGCCATGTCTTTGACTGTGAGAGGGACAGGGAAGGAGGCCTTGGTCAACATGCCAACAGGACTGTGGGGAGCTGTTTTTGTGGTTCCTGTGACTTTTGGATAGTAAAGTGAAGAGTCACAGTGGAACTAAGAAATAGGGAAGCTGAGAGCTCCCTGATTTGGGTTGGCTCTAAATTCTGGGCTTTGGGGTCTTTCACTTCTGTTTAGGTCTCTCAGCCATGACCATGAGCTAGGAAAATGGCTAGGGTCCTAAGGCAGAAGCTCTACCAGGAATGAAGAATATGCATCTCTCTGGAGTTGTGTCTCCACCAGGTACGGGAACCTGAGGAACCCCAACTGAGGGCTGTGGAACAGGGGGGCCCTGCCAGCAGACCTCTCTTCCTCAAACAATGTTCTGATCATTCTCTCTCTTCTTCTAAACCCACTGTGTTTCCCATCGATTAGATAATAAAGTCCAGACTTTTAGCAAGGCCCTGCCCATCTGATCCAACCCACCTGGCAGTCTCATTCCCTGCTATCATTTCCAGGTACTGTGTGCTCCAGCCAATTCAGAGTCCCCACTGATCTACAATGGCACAAACTCTTCCAAGCCTCTGTGTTGTTCTTATGCTGTTTTTCTGCATGAGATGCCTTTTTACTTTCCCTACCTGATGAGTTCCTACTTACACTTCAAGGCCCAAAGTTAATTTCCTCTGTGATACCTTCTTCTTTCCTGAAACTCTCAGGCAGAATTCACTGTAACAGCATTTATCTCACTTGTATTTTCATTAATTTGGCAGTACAACAGATGTCTGCTAAGTACTTATCTGCAAGACACCTAAGATCTGGTGATTTAAAGAGAAAAATAACACAGCCTCTTTCCTCTAGAAGATCATAATCTAGTTGTGGAGATATACATGCAAATGGGTAAAATCCAATGCACTGTGTAATGCATTATCAGAGATACCAAGTGCTGTACCTCTTCATAGGGAGTGGGACAGTAGGCACAGGAAAGGGAGAAAAATGTCAGAGATCAGGGAAAATTTTATTTACATAAACTGAGATTTTGATCAATATTTATGAATTAGTGATATTTGACCAGAGATGACATCGTGAGGAATAGTTAAATAGAAAGAAATGTCTAGAACCTGTTTTAAGTATAACAAGTGTAACCAAAATATAAGCTAGCATCCCAAGTGGCCATTGTCTTCATGAATTCAGTTTTTACCAGGGCCATGTGCTTTATTTCTGGGTTCTCCTCTGTCTGGCACATCTCTGGGTCCAAGCAGTGTTTGCTGACTATAGAATCAGTGGACAGAAACTATAGCAAATTCCATCGGCCACATTATGGAATATTTACGTTATGCTTTTAGTGTGTTACTTTTGCATTTTGAGGGAAAAAATGAAGACAATTTAGCTGGAGAGGGTGTGGAGAAAAGGGAACCCTCTTACACTGTTGGTAGGAATGTAAATTGGTGCAGCCATATGGAGAACAGTATGGAGGTTCCTCAAAAAACTAAAAATAAAATTGCCATATGATCCAGCAATCCCACTCCTGGGCATATATCCAGACAAAACTATAACTTGAAAAGATACATGCACCCCTATGTTCATAGCAGCACTATTTACAATAGCCAAGACATGAAAACAACCTAAATGTTCATTGACAGATGAATGGATAAAGAAGATGTGGTATATATATACAAAATGAAATATTACTCAGCCATAAAAATAATGAAATAATGTCATTTGCAGCAACATGGACCTAGAGATTATCATACTAAGTGAAGTAAGTCAGAAAGAGAAAGACAAATACCATATGATATCACTTATATGTGGAATCTAAAATATAACACAAATGAACTTATCTATGAAACAGAAACAGACTCACAGATATAGAGAACAGACTTGTGGTTGCCAAGGAGGAGAAGGGGTTGGGGGATGGATGGATTGGGAGTTTGGGATTAGCAGATGCAAACTGTGATATATAGGATGGATAAACAACAATGTCCTACTATATAGCACAGGGAACTATATTCAGTACCCTGTGATAAATCATAATGGAAAAGAATATGAAAAAGGATATATATATGTGTGTGTGTGTGTGTGTGTGTGTGTGTGTGTGTGTATAACTGAGTCACTTCGCTGTACAAAACAAATTAATACAACATTGTAAATCAACTATACTTCAGTAAAATTTTTAAAAATGAAAAAAAAAGCACATTACATCTGCCAATGATAAATAAAGGGGAATTCCAATCTCTACTTATAGCTCTTGAAGAACATTAAAAATTAGAATTTGTAAGCATAGGTAACATTCCTCAAAATCTCCATCATACGTTCCCCTCCAGGGATGTTGCTCTGGAACATCTTCCCCAACAGAGCTCTATCTTCACCTCCACCCTCCATAGTTACTATCCCTTCTCACTTCCATGTTACCTCCCAGTTCTTTCTATCTAAATACTATCATCTATCTTCCTACCTTTCTGGACTTGTTCTCTCTCTCCCTCTCTTCCCAGTCCTCCAATTCTCTGTCACAGAAGATATGATAATTGGGCAGGTAAGATCTTTATTTAGGGTAGTAGAGACAGAGGGGTGCTAGTAAAAGGTGAGGGAACAGTCACATATTAATAAATCATGTCCCCATTCCACAGTGATAGTCAAGGCAGAACAGACTTTAACTTGTGGAGTAGTTTCTGTTGGGTGTTATTTTCTAGAATCCAGGAGCAGATAGAATTTTCTAGCTCTGGCTTTACCAATACCTCATATGTTGTTCCAGCAGGCTGATTCCTGCTGATGAATTTCAGGTGACTCAAGATAACTTGCATTTTGTTGTATCTCAGTATTGAGAACTTTCCAGAAATTATATCTCTAACTCAAGATCTTTGCTTTGAATAGTTGAGGTCAAAGGCCAGAACATGAATAGAAGTGATACTGAGGCAGGAACAGTGGCTGACAAGGCAGGGGATGAGGATGGAGGTGAATTGGGGTTAACCTGCAACTCCCTTCCCTTTGACAAAAAGAATCTATTTCTTCCATTAGACAAATGCAGCAGAAAAGAAAGAAGGAATGACTCAAGTGCAGAGACAACTCAGTTCAATAAAATCAATGCACTATGTGTTAGTAGAGACCGCTGATGAAATGACATAGAAAAATACATACCTACATCCACCACTACCAACCCACATACATCTGAATTGATAATGCTTTGCATCTTTCTTTCCAGATATGTCCTAATTATATTGGTTGAAGTTTTGAGGTCCCAGAGCAATAACAGTTTTTAATTCCCTGGAGGCAGCATTTCTGCATGGGAAGAACCTGTTCCAGATGATTACTGATAACAGTGTGTTGCAAATTCAGCTATTGGGCTTACTTCAAACAGGAAAAGTGCTCAAAAGTAAAATCCTCTATTGGGGGAGTGGCTAAGATGGTAGAGTAGGAGCTCTACTCTGAGTCTGAGCTCACCTCATCCCATGAGCACACCAAAATTACAATTATTTACAGAGTAACTATTGATGAGAATGACCTGGAAACTAGTTGCAAAGATTTTCCACATTTAACAATATAAAGAAGGAACCACAATGAGATGGGTAGGAGGAGCAGAGATGTGGTATAGTCAAGACTCACACACCCATGAAGGTGACGCACAAACAGGAAGATAATCACAACTGTAGAGATTCTCCCCCAAAAAGTGAGGGGTTCGAGGCCCACATTGAGCTCCCCAGACTGGGGATCCTGTAACCAGGAAGCCAAGCCCTCGGGATGTCTGGCTTTGAAGGCCAGTGGGACTTGCCTACAGGAGAATCAGAGGACTGTAGGAAGCAGAGACTCCACTCTTATAAAACACATGCAAAATCTCACACACTCTGAGACCCACTGCAGAGACAGTAATTAGAAAGGATTCTGGGTCTGACCCACTTGTTGATCTTGGAGAGCCTCCTGGGGAGGCAGGAGGGAACTGGGACTCCCCCTGTGGACACAGACACTAGCAGCAGCCATTTGGTGGAGCTCCTTCTACCATGAGGACACTGGTACTAGCTTTGGAGTTCTTCCTCTAGCCAATTAGTGCCAGGGGCTTACCTGCCCACCAGCCAGTGGATACCAGTCCCAGAACCACACAGACTGAGGAGCCAGCCACGTGGGAACTCAGCCTCACACACCAGCCGACCAGCACCAGCCCTGAGCTCCCCCAGGCTCCCCATAAAGCTGCCCCAGAACCCATAACTACCCAGCAGTGGCTGTCACTAGACCCATAACACCCAGGCCCTGCAGCCAGCTGCACAAGGACTTGGCTGCAGCTACCAGTGGGCTAGATTTGGTCCCAGGACCAAGCCTGCATGCCTAGAGCTCGTGCTCCTCAACAAGAGAAGCCACCACAATGAGAAGCCCGAGCACCGCAATGAAGAGTAGCCCCTGCTTGCCACAACTAGAGAAAGCCCATGCACAGCAACAAAGACCCAATGCAGCCAAAAATTAAAAAAAAAAAAGAGATCATTAACTTAAAATAATTGCATACATATATATAGAGAGAATATATATTACTTATGTTTTATATATATCATATATAGGGTTGTTTTATATATATAACTTATGTTTATATATAATATATATTACTTATGTTTTATATATATAGGGTTGTTTTATATATATAAAATATATATATATATATGGCTGGCCAAAAAGTTCATTTGGTTTTTTCCATAGATGTTATATATATATTACAAATATATTATATATATTATATATATGTTACATGATATATATATATATATATAAATTACTTTGGTACCACAATCCATTGGTACCACAATCCAAAATCTGAAGGTCTATAATAGACACACATACACACAAAAAGAAAGAAATCCAAACATAACTTAAAGGTAGTTATCAAATAACAAGGGAAGAGAGCAAAAGAAAAAGAAAGGAACAAGAACTACAAAACCAACCCCAAAACAATTAACAAAATGGCAATAAATACATACATATCAATAATTTCTTCTAATGTAAATGCACTAAATTCTCTAATCAAAAGACATAGAGTGACTGAATGGATACAAAAACAAGACCCATACATATGTGGCCTACAAGAGACTCACTTCAGATCTAAAGACACATACAAAATGAAAGTGATGGGATGGAAAAAGATTCCATGCAAATGGAAATGAAAAGAAAGCTGGAGTATCAGTACTTATATCAGACAAAATAGACTTTAAAATGAAGATGATAACAAAGAAGGACATTACATAATGATGAGAAGATCAATCCAGGAAGAAGATATAACAATTATAAATATATATGCATCCAACATTGGAGCACCTAAATACATACAGCAAATATTAACAAATGTAAAGGGAGAAATTGACAGTAACACAATCATAGAAGGGGACTGCAACACCTGACTTACATCAATGTCAAGATCATCCAGACAGATTCAATGAGGAAACACTGGCCTTAAACAACACATTAGATCAGATGAATTTTTATATATATAATAGATATATATATATAAGATAGGTAGATAGATAGAGAGATAGGTAGATAGATAGATAGATGATAGATAGATAGACAGATATTCAATCCATATGAAACAGAATACACATTCTTTTCAAGTGCACATGAACATTCTCCAGGATAGATCACATGCTAGGCCACAAAATAAGTCTCAATAAACTTAAAATTGAAATCATATCAAGTATCTTTTCTGACTACAACAAAATGAAACTAGGAATCACCTATGAGAAAAAAAAACTGCATAAAACACAAACGCAGAGAGACTAAACAATATACTACTAAACAACCAGTGGGTCACTGAAGAAATCAAAGAGGAAATCAAAAAATATCTAGAGAACAAAAGAAAACAGAAACACAATGATCCTAAATCCATGGGATGCAGCAAAAACATCTCTAAGAGGGAAGTTTATACCAATATGAGCTTACCTTAGAAAACAAGAAAAATCTAACCCTACACCTAAAGGAACTAAAGAAGAACAACCAAACCCAAAGTTAGTAGAAGGAAATAAATAATAAAGATAAAAGCAGAAATAAATGAAATAGAGACAAAAAACAATAGAAACAATCAATAAAACTAAGAGCTGGTTCTTTGAAAAGTTAAACAAAATTTATAAACCTTTAGCCAGATTCAACAAGAAAAAAAGAGACAAGAACTAAATAAATGAAATTAGAAACAAAAGATGAAAAGTTACAACTGACACCACAGGAAAACAAAGGATCATAAGAGATTTCTATAAACAATTATATATCAATAAAATGGACAAACCTAGAAAACATGGATAAATTCCTAGAAACATACAATCTCCCAAAACTGAATCAGAAAGAAATACCAATTACCTGTATGAAAATTGAATAAGAAAAAAATTTTCCAAACAGACACAAGTCCAGGACCAGTTAGCTTCACAGGTGAATTCTTCCAACCATTTAAAGAAGAGTTAATGCCTACCCTTCTCAAACTCTTTTTAAAAACTGAAGCTGAAAGTATGCTTCCAAACTCATTCCATGCGGCAAGCATCACCTGATCCTAAACCAGACAAAGATGCCACAAAAACAGAAAGTTACAGGCCAATATCATTGATGAACATAGATGCAAAAATCCTCAACAAAATATTAGCAAACCAAATCCAACAATAAATTAAAAGAATCATCCACTATGACCAAGTGGGATTTATTCCATGGATGCAAGTATGGTTCAATATTTGCAACTCAGTCAGTGTGATACACCACATTGACAAATTGAAGAATAAAGATATATGTTCATCTCAATAGATGCAGAAAAAGATTTTGACAAAATTCAACATCCATTTATGATTAAAAACTCTCAACCAAGTGGATATAGAAGGAACATACCTCAACATAATAAAGGCCATTTATGACAAATCTTCAGCCAATATCATACTCAATAAGGAAAAGCTGAAATCTTTTCCTCTAAAATGAACAAGACAAAGGTGCCTCTACTCACCATCTTGATTCAGCATAGTATTGGAAGTCCTAGCCCCAGCAATCATATTAGAAAAATAAATAAAAAAAGTCCAAATTGCAAAGGAAAAAATAAAACTGTCCCTGTTTACAGATGACATGATACCATATATAGAAAATCCCAACAATGCCATTAAAAAATCATTAGAACCAATAAATAAATTCAGTAAAGTAGCGGGATACAAATTTAATATACAGAAATCTGTAGCATTTCTATATACTAACAACAAAGTATCAGAAAGAGAAATTAAGAATCAATCCCATTTACAATTGCATCAAGAAGAAAAAATACCTAGGAATAAATCTAACCAAGGAGGTAAAAGATCTGTACTCAGAGAACTGTATGACACTGATGAAAGAAATTGAAGGCAACACAAACAAAGGTAAAGGTATACCGAGGTCATGGACTGGAAGAATCAGTATTGTTAAAAAGACCACACTATCCAAGACTATCTAGAGATTCGATGCAATCCTTATCAAAATACCAATGACATTTTTCAAAGAACTAGAAAAAATAATTCTAAAATTTGTGTGGAAACACAAAAGACCCCAAATAACCAAAACAATCTGGAGAAAGAAAAACAAAGCTGAAGATATCATGCACCCTGATTTCAAACTATACTACAAAGCTACAGTAATCATTTGATGGTATTGGCACAAAAACAGACACATTGATCAATGGAACAGAATAGAGCACTCAAAAATAAACCCACACTTTTATGGTCACTTAATCTATGACAAGGAGGCAAGATTATACAGTGGAGAAAAAACAGGCTCTTCAATTAATGGCGCTGGGAAAAATAGACAGCTATGTGCAAAGGAATCAAACTGGACTACTTTCTCATACCATATACAAATATAAACTCAAAATGGATTAAAGACTTAATGTAAGACCTGGAACCATAAAGCTACTAGAAGAAAACATAGGCAGTATGATGTTTGACATTGTTCTTAGCAGTATTTATTCAGATATGTCTCCTCAGGCAAGGGAAACAAAAACAAAAACAAACCAAAAAAATAGGACTACGTTAAACTGAAAAGCTTTTACACAGCAAAGGAAACTACCAAGAAAACAAAAGAGCCACTTACTAAATGTGAGAAGATATTTGCAAACCATATATTTGGTAAGGAGTTAAAATCCAAAATATACAAAGAACTCATAGAACTCAACATCAAAAAACAAACAACTCGATTTTTAAAATGGGCATAGGACCTGAATAGACATTTTTCCAAAAGATGTACAGATGGTCAATAGACACATGAAAATGTGCTCAACATCACTAATCGTCGGGGAAATGCAAATGAAAACCACAATGAGATATCACCTCACACCTGTCAGAATGCCTATTATAAAAAAGGCAACAAATAACAAGTGTTGGAGAGGATATGGAGAAAAGGGAACCCTGTGCACTGTTGGTGGGAATGTAAATTGGTGCAGCCACTATAGAAAACAGTATGGGCGTTCCTCAAAAAATTAAAATTAGAACTTCCGTATGATCCAGCAATTCCACTCCTGGGTATTTATCCAAAGAAAACAATAACACTAATTCAAAAAGATATATGTACCCCATGTTCATTGCAGCATTATTTACAATAGCCAAGATGTTGAAGCAACCTAAGTATCCACTGGTAGATGAAAGAATAAAGAAAATATTATATATATATATATATATATATATAATGGAATATTACTCAGCCATAAAAAACAATGAAATCTTGCTATTTGCAACAACATGGAAGGACCTAGAGGGTATTATGCTAAGTGAAATAAGTCAGAGAAAGACAAATATAATATTATTTCATTTATATGTGTAATCTATAAAACAAAAGAAATGAACAAACATAACAAAATAGAAACAGAGTCATAGGTACAGAGAACAAATAGGTGTTTGCCAGAGGGGAGGGGAATAGGGGAATGAGTGAAAAATGTAAGGAAGATTAAGAGGTACAAACTTCTAGTTACAAAATAAATGAGTCACAAGGATGAAATGTACAGAGTGAGAAATATTGTCAATAATAATGTAATATTTTTGTGTGGTGAAACATGGTAACTAGATTTATCATTGGTGGTCATTTTGTAATATATAGAAATATCAAATCACTATGTTGTGCACCAGGAACTAACATAGTGTTGTAGGTCAATTATACTTCAAAAATAAATGAACACATAAAAAACTCATAGAAATAGAGGTCAGATTTATGGTTACCAGAGGTAAGGGGTGGGGGGATGCGGGAATTCGATGAAGGTGGTCAAAAGATACACTTTCAGTTACAAGATAAATAAATACTAGGGATGTAATATAATGATAAAAATATCATGTAACAACATGATAAATATAATTAACACTGCTGCATGTTTTTTTGTTTATAAATTTATTTATTTTTTATTTATTTTTGGCTGCGTTGGGTCTTCGTTGCTTTCTCTAGTTGCAGCGAGCGGGGCCTACTCTTCATTGTGGTGCACAGGCTTTAATATCCACTTTGTAGCCAATTTTAAAGGCAGTTAATGGCTTTGCTGATGGAAACTAAAGATTAAGATGTGATAACTAATGTAAAATGCATTGGGGACAAAGGATCCTGGCACCCTTGTCTACTGGGAAATGGCTGCTGGCAACTTATGCCAGAACAATGGAACAATTTGCTCTTTGGCTCCAGAAGGTATGTGCTTTTTTGAGATTTACAGTGTACTCTCTACTGCTTCTCCTTTTCCTCCTTCTTGCTTTGATTAGTCTCACCTATAGCCTTCATATATGATTCTCATAGTCCATGACACACTATGTTCTTTTTTTTTAGTTCATGAATTTATTGAATGCCTACTCTGTGCTCACCTCTGCACTAAGCTCTGGGAGTACAAAGATAATTAAGAAATTGTCCTTGTATGTAAACCTCTGCATTCCTTCTGGAATGACTGAAACATATTCAAATTAGGAGTCTATGTGGCTTGAATATCACTCTAGGCATTCAAATGGATGTTGAATGAATGAGAGTGAAATTAAGAGTATTCATAAAGCAAGCAGAGAGGAAGTGATAGCTCCTGGTGGGATAAAAAGGCTTCACAGAAGAGGTAACATTTGAGTAACAATCCTACAGGAAGCTAGATGAGGAAGTAAGGGAAGTGGAAGAGCCATTGGAGGCAGAAGAAAAGCTTAAGCAATAGCATAAAAGAGGAAAGTAAGTTGTGTGATGAGTTCAAAGAACATTATGACGAATGAATGTAGCCAGAAGGGCAATTCTCAGCATGGTTCCTCACCAGCCAAGACACAACCAAAGGACCTGCACTGGATCTGCGCAATTCTCATCATGCTAATTGTAGCTATGAAAATTATTTTCTGCTCGAGAAAACATTTGAAATGAAAAGGACTATAATGGTAAAATAGGAAAACTCTTGAGTCTTCAATTATATTAAAGCAGTACATAGTCACTACCTTCAGTATTTTAACTATTATTCTGTCAAATTATTTATGACATGCCTTACCACACCAGAGCACCATGTGTGGCACTACTGGACTACGGTACTTGATACCAATATAAGCATGATTGTAAGGCCTATTGATACATGTTTATTTAAAGCATTGTGCTATTGACTCTGCTGTTAATAAATGAACAAATGACCCTCTGGAGGAACAGCTAAAATACGTGCTTACTTTCAGAATTCTAGAGGTACATTTTTATTTATAATTGGATAGACTATATTAATTAACTTTATAGACCAGCATGATTATATAACTTATAGGCTTTGTATTTTTATAATTTTTATTTTTTGCATATATTAAGTGTAGTTAGAAGGTATTTCATTGATTGCTCTCCATAATTCTTTACTTTTTAAATTTTTTAAATATTTTTAATTTTTTAATATAATTTTTAAAGGTTTCCATTTACAGTTATTGTGAAATATTGGCTATATTTCCTGTGTTGCACAATATATCCTTAAGCCAATAGTTTGTATCTCCACTCTCCTACCCCTTTTTTGTTCCCTCACCCCCAACTGGTAAGCATTAGTTTGTTCTCTATAATTGTGAGTCCACTTCTTTTTTGTTATATCCACTAGTTTGTTGTATTTTTTAGATTCCACATATAATAAGTGATATCATACAGTATTTGCCTTTCTCTGTTGGACTTATTTCACATAGCATAATGCCCTCCAAGTCCATTCATGTTGCTGCAAATGGCAAAATTTTATTCTTTATTACGGCTGAGTAGTATTCCATTGTGTATATATATACCACATATTCTTTATCCATTCATCTGTTGATGGACACTTAGGTTGTTTCCATATCTTGGCAATTGTAAATAATGCTGCTATGAACACTGGAGTGCATGTATCTTTTCAAATTAGTGTTTTTGTTTTCATTTTAGATATAGTATTTATATACTATAGTTCAACAAGCACTCACAACAATACCATGAGTTATATTAGATTTTTTCAGCTCCAAACTCCTTCCCTAGGAATTCACCCTTCCCCTACCTCCACTTCCTTCAAGAGAGGTAAACCTTGTTAGTGCTCCCTCTCCCACTTCTGGTCTCAGTGATGGGTACATTATTTAGGCCCAGAAAAATTTTGGAGCCTCATTCCCTAGAAACAATGACTGATACCAGGATTAGCACATGACCCTCATGAGGCCACCAGGGTCTTTCTTGCAATTGACATAGAGTTATCATGTGAGATTAGTATTCCTTCCACTGGGAAGATATTACTTTGGGGATTCCAGCAGCAATCGACTTGATCAGATGAAGAAGAAAATTGTCTGCAAAATTAAGGCAAATAAAAGCAGGCAGAGATTTTGTGTGTGTGTGTGTGTGTGTGTGTGTGTGTGCGTAAGAGAGAGAGGAGAGAGAGAGAGATCCAGCTCTACTGACCACCCCAGAGCAGGTACAGTGGGGTAAAACAGAAAATGAACATCTTCATCTTGGGTTGTGTGATTTCTCAGCCTGACAATTATTAGCATCATCTTACTTTAAATTTGGATTCCGTTCGTATATTTCTATCCCTGCCATGCTTTGGGGAATTTGTATTTCTAAAGCACTCTAGCTCAGCCTGAAAATTCTGTGATTTTTCAAATCTTAAAACAACTCCTCACCCCCCAAAAGTGCACCATCAAGAAACAAGCTACATGGTGATGGATGGAAACTAAACTTTTGGTGGTAAGCACACTGTAGTGTATACAGAAGTAGAAATAATAATGCTGTACACGTTAAAAAAAAAAAAAAAAAAAAACAAGCTACAAATACTGCACAGCCCATTGGAAGTGTAGACTCTCCACAGCCTGCTTCAGAAGCGGTCATGAAGGAAATGGGCAAGAGAAGGCTCCGAGACAGCAGTCAGGAACATGGCATGCGTATCACGTGCCAGGCACTCTTCTAAGTGTTTTAAGCATATTAATTCACACACTGAGTCCTCACATTTACCAACAAGGTAACTGAAGCCTGAAGAAGGTAAGTAACCTACCCAAGGTCACAAAAAAGCAAAGATCAGAATAAACACAGTCTAGCCTGGATACACACATGAACCACACACTCTGCTTCTTCTCTGAAATGGACAAGAGATTCCTATCAGAGAGAACTAGGGGCTGGCAGGTGAACTAACCAAAGAACTCACACCCTGCCAAGGAGGGAGTCTTTGTAATTCATAGTCAACAGGATATGAACTTTGTAATGTTTCCCATTCTTTTATTTTTCCAAAGGGAATTTTTACTGGGCGAGATGAAAATAACTTGCCTTGTAGTTTATAGGTTATCAGGCCATGGGGGTCAACTTAGGACATAATCACGAGGACTGTGAACCACCCAAAAACCTTGGCCTTTGAGCTGCAGGCAGTAATTGAAGGGACTTTGGAGTCAATTTCCAGGAAGATAATAAGTGGTTCTAAACATAAAAGAAGGGTTTGCACAGATATTTGAATGGCCAAAAGGGCAGATGTATGGCAAAGACTGCTATTTACCCCCAATATCTGTTCTTACTTTTATATATGTCATAGTATAAAAATCTAATATTTACCTGAGTCCATGGCCTACCAGAATAAAACCAGTATTTGTCAGGTTTCATTGCAGAATGAGTTCACTTTCAGAACAAGTTCACAAGAGAATGTGTGACCTCAACATTGAACTCCCCGCTTCCCCTTTACTTGTGACCAGTACAGGGTAGAACCTTGACTGCCCACCGATCTATGTTTTGAAAGAGATGATGAAGTTGGAAGTTCCAACCAATTTACAGCTAAAAGATAAGTTCCCAGAAGCTTATAAGTGAGATTTTTAAAATATAGAGATAAATAGAAACGGCCAGACAAATTACCCTTGAATAAAGCACAATGTAGAAAAGGGGACAGAAAAAAAAATCACAAAGATTCACCAGAAATATTTATTGTCCATATAGGAGCTAGTGGAAAAAGCTCCACCTCTATCTCTTTTCTATACTATAAGAAAGACCAATTGAATATATAAGCCCTAACCTTTAAGGAGATGAGTATAGGGTTTATACAAAAAGTAGAAGAAGAAACAA
The DNA here is from genome assembly GCF_951394435.1 of Stenella coeruleoalba. Lineage (NCBI taxonomy): Eukaryota > Metazoa > Chordata > Mammalia > Artiodactyla > Delphinidae > Stenella > Stenella coeruleoalba. The sequence goes on from NC_137169.1 coordinate 97,526,803, forward strand.
GATAATCCGGTGTCCAGAATGAAATGACAACCCACCTCTATTCCATCAAACCTTAATACGAACATGGAACCCTTTGATCCAATTGCGCTATCAAAGCACGTGTACACACACACACACACACACACACACACACACACACACACCTGTAAGTTTAGCTTCTCTTAAACACAGGAATATTGAGCTTGTATGGTAGGTTACTGCGGTAATATCCTCCAGTTTATTTTTGCCTCCCTGTATCCACTTGGATAATTCCCTACCATTCTAACTCTGGGTTTGGTCATTTGACTTGCTTTGGCCAATGGAACTACAGTAAATAAGATTCAAGCAAAGACTTAAAAATTGTCTATTGGAGATTTCTCTCTTGCTTTCTAGTAACAATGAGACCACAACCATGTAAACTAGCCAGTTGAAGAATGCAAGTTCTCATGCAAAGAGACCTCAGTCAGCCCAGCTGAGGCCATGACAAACCAGTCCACCCCAACCCAACCCACTAGCTGACTGAAGATGCCTGAGCCATTCCAGCCAAGACCAGTTCAGACCATAAAAACAACCTGGTTTTTCAATCCAAAAAAAAAAAAAAAACCCACCTAGTTGAACACAGCCTAAGTTACCAAATTTTAGATCTATGAGCTAAATAAATAGCTGTTTTGTAAGCCACTAAGTTTTGAGGTTGGTTTCTTTCGCAGCTTAACTGATTTGGGATTTATGGTGTGGCAACATGGTCCAGGGAACATGTGCCCACACATGTGTGGATACAGACTACACCTGCTTTAATCATTTATGATAGGTGCCTGCTCCCACAGGTATTTTAATGAGACCCTTACCTTAAAGTCTTGGGAGGCTGCACTTGCAAAAGAAAAGGTAATATTGGTGGTAGATCTGATACTCACTAGCATCACTGTTTCCCAGAAAAGGGGGGCTAGAAATTGGTCCTGTGTCCATATTGACTATGAGGGTCAATCATGCCCAGGAAAATACTCTGTAGGTGGACTGCAGTGTGTAGTATAGGAACTGGTGTTTCTGGAGAAGACCTAGAAGTTTGCAGGTAACACAAAAAATAATGATTTTGTCTTCCCCTCCACCACTTCTTATGGAGAGAATAGGTGGGGGTGTTTTTTCAGAGACAACTAAGACTTTACAAAGTAGGGAATATAATTGGAAGGCACAACCCCCTCCTCCTTCTCTCAGGCCCCTTGGGGAGTATAGAAAACTTCTCTAGAGGAGATTCTGGCTCTGACCAACAGTGAAGTCAGCAGTTGTTCATGGCAGAGAGGGAAGCACATAATGGACACTGGAATCCACATCAGCATAGGCTAGACACAAACTCTCTCTTTCCAAAAATAACAGGAGAGGAAAGTGACCTTGAAAGGGAGAAGCTGATAACTGGCTAGCACAGGTCATTTCAAGAAAAGAACTTCAGAGAACTCAAATGAATTCTTATGCTTCCAGTTTATTCAACAGAAGAGAGATTAACTCAGTGTGGCCTGGGGCCTGCTTTGCCCCAAGAATGGTTTATGAATGGCTGGGCACAGGCAGCTTTGGTCAGGGGACCTAGAAGAAAAGGCAAGGACTTTCCCCAGTTTCTGCCAACAACAGATCTTAAGATCCTCGGTCCACAGCAGAGTTTTCTGGATTTTCTTTCTTTAGAGAGAGAGGACTCACTGGAAGGGTTACTGAGTCATCAGAGGAATGATTCCATCAGTGGGAACAAAGGGCTTGTCAAAAGCAAGAGGAGTGTGTCCTGGGGGTGAGATGACAGGACCAGAGAGTAGCATCCAGTTTTCAGCTTCTGTGTGAAGACCAAAGTAACCCACCAGGGGTTCAGGGTCCACCTCAGAAGTCAAATTCTCTTCTCAAGAGTCTCAGTCTGCCCAGCAGGGGTGACTGTCATCTTTCCTGAGGGGATGGTCATCTTCTCAGGGGCTTCAGCCTTCCTTCTTGGGGGCATGGTTTTCTCTCCAGTCTGAAGATGCATAGGAGCCACAGTTATCCCTCCGGGGGTCACAGCCTGGTGGCCCACAGGGGTCATGGTCTCCTCTCCAGGGGTTTCAGTCTTCCATTCTGGAGCTAGGGGGTGTTTTCCAAAGGACAGAGTTTCCCTTGTAGGGGTCACAAGCCCACCTCTGGGGACTGTGGTCATAGTTTCAGACTTTCTATGGGTCTCGGTGGCCACAGCCTCCCCTCCTGGGGGCAAGATCCCCAAATCAGTGGTCAAATCCTTGATCACATTCAGCCTTTCTGGGCCAATTCCTGAAGAATTCACAGCAGTTGAGAGCCAAAATTTTGGTGGAGGAGTTGAGCTGAACTCTAGAGGGAATCATCAGAAAAGGTTGAGATTCCTACCCCTTCCTTCCCATCCTATTACTGGCAGGACTAGACCCACTCCAGGGCTGAAGTACCTGCTCCCAAACCAGAATTGGAGGATTTCCTAATGTATCCACTTGAGGACATAGACAAAATCTCAATACATAGAAGCCCTGCTCCCCCATCTCATCATGTTAACATGATCCCAGGGACCCATGGGCACTCAGTGGGTCTGTTACATTTCCAGTGAGTAACCCCAAGGATGAGTCTGCCAGTTCTCTATGCTTAAGCCCTTGATTTGACCTTTGCACCTTGAGTAAGACCTTGCCCCCCAAAGCCTATTTCTTACTTGTGGAATCCTCAAGGAGAACCCTTTTGTGTCCCCCCATCCTGGGAGGCACCAGGAACAAGGCTGAGGGCCAGGAAGCTGCTCTAGACAGCATGCTGTAAAGAATTGGGTTGGAGTCCCATTTCCACCCCGACTGGCTGTATTATCTTTCTGAGCCCTAGTCTCCTCACAAAATGAGGGTTATAGACCACCTCCAAGATTGTTGCAGCTCTAGCATGCCAGGTTCCATCTCCTAACTGCCAAGGCAGTCTCTACTATCAAAGAGATATCAAAAAGAAACCTAATTTCCTTTTCTGGCTCTTGTCCCATGAAAACAGGAAAAAGAAATAGAGAAATAAACTAACATATATTGTGTTCACTATGAGCCAGCAAGTTTTCATTCCATATCTCATTTAGTTTGTATAATGTCCTGAGTGTAAGGATTACTCCCATTTTGTAGATGGGGAAAACAAAGCTCACAGAGGTCAAATAGAGCATGCACTCAAACCAAGATGAGAAAGCAGACTAGCGTGGCATCAAAGTTTATTCTCCTCTTTCAGTGTCATGTTGCCTCACCAAAGCCTTTAGATCTAACAGAAAGCACGCACCAGTAGCTGGGTGTGCAACAGCCAACCCCAGTTTCCAGGTCATAGCTACTCACCAGCCTTCACCAGGAGATTATTCAACGTGTAGACAAGGGGGAAAGGGCCAGTTCCACAGAAAGTGCCCCTGACGTCATCCAGGTCCAATGTCCACACCATGGCCCCCCCAAAATGCTCTCTCATTATGAAAAATGCCTGAAAAAGCAGTAGTCAGTCAACCCACTGTACTAGGTACAATGGCAAAAACAGATGGGCTCTCAGAAGGCAATATGGCAGGATGGTTAGGCATGTAGTCTGGATCTGAATCTAGCCTCTACTGCTTATTAGCTATGGGATCTTGAAAAAGTTACATAAAGCTATGTGTCTTAGTTGCCTCATGTGTAAAAAAAAATGGATAATAACATTTCCAACATTTTTAGGATCCAAAGAACTCCTACATGCACATGTTACAACATGGATGGAATTGGAAGACATTATGGTAAGTGAAATGAGCCAGTTACAAAAAGACAAATACTACGATTCCACTCACAGAAGTACTTAGAGTAGTTAAATTCATAGAGATGGAAGGTAGAGCTGGGATTAGCAGGAGCTGCATGAGGGAGGAACGGGCAGTTGTTTAATAGGTGTGGAGTTTCAGTTGGGAAGACAAGAAAGTTCTGAGATGGATAAGGGTGATGGTTACACAACAATGTGAATGTACTTAATGCTACTGAACTGTAACAAAATGGGTAAAATGGTGACTTTTATGTTGTATATAATTTGCCACGATTTGAAAAACAATTTTTAAATTCCTACATGTAAAATATTTGAAGCAATGCTTTGCACATAGTAAATGTTCATAAATGTTAAATACTGTCTGGCTCCCCAGCCTGCTAATCACCACTATCATCATATTAAACGATAGATATTGCTTTAGTTTTTAAAAATCACATCAACATACCTTATACCGTAGCGATGCTAGAAAGGAGGAGTAGAGCACATAATATTGTACCCTTTACACATATAAGAAAATAAAGGCTTTTATCCATGATTTTTTAAACTTCAGATATAACTGAAAGGAGGATGTTTAGCCTTGAATCCAGGTTTTATTATTACTTTATGAGTGTTTTCTGTAAGGCTGATGGAAAAGATACAATCTGTCACATCCAAACAGCTCCAAAGCCAAATCAGTTGGCTCCTTCTGGGCTTTACTTCTCCCAAATGTAAAATAAGAATGAACCCCATAATTGTTAAGTTTGAAACTGAAGATTCTGAGATTTTTTTCTACTTACAGGCTAACAAGTTAACCTGCCAGTTTTATAGGTACACACACACATACACTCACACACTGTACAGACAAAGGCCTCATGGAAGCAGAGGGAAACTCTATGCTGGAGCAAGAAAGGAACAAGGTCTCACCTTGTAACTGAAGCTGACGGCATCATCATAGCCAACCCACTCCTTCCCCTTGTAGGCATATGGGACATACTGATCATCAATCCAGCGCTTCTTCGCTCTCCAGATGAAGGAGCAGATCTGCCAAGAAGATCACCAGGTCAGTTCTGTGCCACGGAGGGAAGCGCCAGCAAGGATAAAGAACCCAAGAATCCCCCACCAGGGAGTGAGAAGAAGGCAGACCAAAGAGGGGGCGGGGAAGCCACTCACAAGGGACCTTCTCTCTATTCTGCAAAATTCCTACTACTGCACATTCCTTCCTCTGACATCCGCGATGGATAAACAGAGAGAGAACCAAGGAGTGGCTGACATCCTTAAGTAACCAAACCAGGGTTTGGTAAATAATGTCAATACCAAACTACTACAGTAACAGACTTGACTCTGGACCAAACTGTATCTTTTACAAAGAATTTTCATGAACAAGTATCTCCTCTGTTCATTAAAACCAACATAAACTGCCCCATCTAGGTAGTTATCAAACTAACTTTCGAATCTATAATAAATATAAAGGTCTCGAAGGTAGGGAGAACTAGGTTATTACAATCAAAGAAGCATTGAGTGTGGACTGGGTACCCATCCCTGAGCTGGAGACCATAGACTGCAAAGACGTAGATGTGTTCAAGTTGGGCTGCAGAAGTTAATGTATAAGGTTTGTTTTTGTTTTTTTAATTAAAGGTTTAGTCTACCAAAATTTCTTTGACCCATAATGTCTTTCAAGAACACTCCTTCAACTATGTTATCACTCATAACCATGCTTCATTGGACTAGCAGGAAAACATCTCCAGGCAGCCAGCACAGAATAGAGATTGGAGAGACACCAGCATCTCCACTACTACCTCAGGTAAAGACACAGCTCACCCCCTGGTGCCCCTACACACCTGTGTCTATGTGCCTGCTGTTCTCTGCCTAGGAGGTCCTTCCCATCTTGTCATTCCTGCCCATCAGGACTCTACCTGTGCTTCAAAGATCTGCTCAAAATCCACCTGTGCCATAAGACATTCACAGGTAATATAGCCACCCACTCAGTGCCCCTTACTGTCTTCTCTTTTGTTTCACATCCCTTGGGTCCATGTCTCTTTCCTTCAGTCAACAGTAAGCTTTGCTGAGATGGGGATTAGGGAGTGGAATTAGGGTAGAGGAGAAAGAATCTGTGATGGGAGATGCCTTGAATTACTTCAAAATTATCTAGTAGTGGGAGGGAGCGATTCAGGGAGCAGGGAAGAAACAAGATTGGCCATGAGTGGTTATTGATTGAAGCTGGGTGAGGGGTATCTGGAAATCAGGGAGAGTGAGAGGACATATATATATATATATATATATATATATATATATAGCAAATATTAATTATGTTTAGGCCATATATTAAGTCAGGATTGACTTAAATATCTTTTAAGATTCTTCTAAGGGGTAAAATTATCTGTCCTGCTCCATTCAGACTCCACCTAGTCCCTCACCCCTAACAAAGGACTCAAATAACTTCCCCAGAAGAAACAGAGAATATCCCAGAGAGTGGGTTTCCCTTGCCCCAGGAAACCACCTCCTTGTCCTGTCTCCAGCCCTCACTCTTGCCTTTCTCCCTGTCCTTGCTCTTGCCCTGGGCTGGGGTGTGAGAGCCCTAACTAATAGACAGAGCTCCCCATTCCTGTCACCTCATAATAAGCCAAGAAGCCAGCTTGCTTGGTGTACTTCCCTGGAGATGCCGGTCCCACAGCTTCTGCCCACAACTCATTCTCAGAGGCTTTGAGGAGGCGAAAAGTACGTCCATAGGTGGGGAGCCCCATAAGGAGCTTCTCAGGTGCTGCCCCAAGCTTTCGCCAGTAGTTCATGGCATATGCCTGCAGGCAGGAAGAACACAAACCCCTCCTTCTTACCAGGAGCCAATGGCCTGACTCAGGGACAGATTTCTGGGCCACATGAGAGCTTTCTCTTTCTTACCGAAGATTTGGGGTCCTTGGGCACAGAGAACAGCGGGCTATTGTGTCCTGTGAACTTTTCCCAGCTTCCATGTAAGTCATAAGACAAGACGCTGATGAAATCCAGTAGTCTGTAAGGGGCAGGAAGAGGAGATATGAAGATCGTGCTAGCTAGATTTTCAAGTCCGATCATCACAGCGATGACTAGCTAACTAGCTGTAAATTGGGCACCCAACTTCCCTGCCATTTCTGCCTGTGGGGACGGCCCAAGCTGTGCCCTCCACTTGAGAGGCTGCCCCTGGAACACACAGCTGGTTAGGGACAGTGGTGCATCAGGACCTATGCCATGCTGAGAGTAACCAAGGGAGTGAGCAGGGGTCAGAACAGAAAACAAAGGCATTCAGGCTGATAGAAGTGCAACAGAGGTCTGCATAAATCGTCATGTGTAAGCAGTTCTGACCCACAGCATGAAAAAGCTTCTGTCCTTCTACCATTATAGGAACCATTGAAACCTATGTCTTCCAGAAAGCTTTCCAAATGACAAAGTATAATTGAGCCCTACCAGGTCACAGGTGTCCAGGTTAACATGGATTATCTAATTTAATTTTAATCTGTCCAATGCCCTAAGTACTACAATTGTCTCCATTTTAAAATGAAGAAATTGAAACTCAGACCGTTATCTAATTTGTCTAAGGTGACCCAGCTAGGTGAAGGTGGTCTCACTCAACCCTGCCTGGCTGTAAGACCAACACTAGCCAATTGTGCCCCACTATGTCTCTCACCTTTCCTGCCACCATGGAACCACTCTCCTTAAGTGTAATCACATGCAAAAATTGCGTGTGATTTCTTGTGTTCTGCCTCTACCTCAGTTATCACATCTGTGAATACCCGATTCTTGAGCTTTGAGAAAATTAGTCCAGAGCTGTCCAGAAAGTTAGGAGCTCTCTTTGCCTGATTTTGTAACTTTTGCATGAAGACCTGTGCTCTGAAAACTGGGCCTGACTGGGCATTCGTATTTTTGTTTCAGTGGCAGTAGTTGGTAATTAATCCATCTCTATGATATCAGCCATCTGGCACAGTGTATGTCTAAGGGGACTCTGGGACAGCAGAGGCCAGACTCCTGGATTCTTCTCCTAGAGACCCAGCGATAGGCGATACAGATTTCTACCCGAGAGGATGCTGTGGTGTGGACTGGTACTACATCACCTCCCTCTGATCTCCTAAGGAAAGCCCAGAATATAATGGAAAAACCCTTGTCCCCACCTATGCTCCTGATCAGCCCACCTCCCAAAGGTGCACTTACAGCAGGGCAGGAACTTGAAAAGCTCAAGGACAGTGCTTGGGCACCTCTGGGGTTCTGAGCTTGAGAGTCTTCCTTCCCTCCAATGTCCTGCCCACCAACGCAGCACCCACTCACCTTCCCAGGAGGTGCACATCATACGCTTTTTGGATGACACGGGGATCCCCAGAGACAGCAGCGGAGAGCAGCAGCCTTGGACGCATGGTGAGCTGCGCCTCCTTCCTGAAAGCAAGCAGGAGCTCCTGGGAAGAAAGAGAGGCAGACGCGAGAACCAGACAAAGCAGAGTCTGGGAAAACAAGACTCATCCAAGAAACCTTTATTTACGGAGCCCCTTGAACCAGGAGAGTCAGATACGGGCCCTGCCCACTGGCTCGTGAGAAAGGCGGACGTGAGCCAATGTGGTAAGTCATTGAACAGAAGGCTGGCAGCAGGCCCAGGAGCAGAGTTCAGACAGCCCACCTGAGGGAGTCCAGGGGCTGCACAGAGAAGGCATCACTCAGGCTGGAGGGCTGGGCCAAGGCCCGGATGTGACAGAGAGAAAGAGCCGCCATAGGGCCCTTGCTAGGCAGCTCTTTGTCCAACACCTGCAGGTGATGGCAGTAAACAACCTTCTGTTACTGCTGTCTTGCCCTTGTCCCCGGCCTTAGGCTTCCCCTGTGCCCTGAGCCCAGATATGATCAAAGTAGAATCATTTCTGGATTCGGGAGCTGCCAGGCTGGCCTTACTTCAAGTAAGAAGACAAAGGTCCAGCGGTCATGCCTGGGGCTGCCTCTGAGTCCAGGGTACAAGAAGAAGAGGTCCAGACCATCAAAGCCATGTGTCCTCAGGAGGGCTATCACTGAAGTGACAAACTTCTGCCGGTTGGCGAATGTGGACAGCATCGTGGTGAACCTGCAGGGAGACCAGAGGTGAGGCCAGGAGTGTTTTCTGCACAACCTCAGCCTCCCTTACAAGACCCCTTGGTTCGCACCCCATGGAGGGCACAGTGGATATGACTGAGGAAAGGAAGGCAGGTCGTTGAAACTCTCAGAGCCTCTTAAAGCCCTCCCAGCACGGGGCTCCAATACCCAGGAATGGGGACTTCAGGCTCCAGGGAGGATTTGCAAACCACAACTTCCCCTGCCAGATGGAAACAAGCACACAGCCTGGGGTGGAGAGAGCAGGCTCAGGCCAGCTTGGCCTCTGAAAACATGGTCCGCCCCTAGCCACGCACTGTCCCTCTGCTGTTTCCTCGTGGGTAACAGCTCAGTCCTGACACCCTGTCCTGGCACTGACTTTCTCTGCGTGAACAGATTAGCGGAGGGAACATGAGCCAAGGGCCAGCATTTCCAGAAAGACCTCTGAGCTAACGTGGCACAGGAGGGCCATGCTCAGACTAGGAGTTCTGTACTCTTTGCTCTTTTGTTCTTTGGCTGTTTGATTGTTTTCTTTCTTTCTTTTCCTTTTTTTTTTTCTAGTGCTTTCTCTTCCACAGTGAAGACACTATTGGAAAACTTGTAACTTATCGGAGTTGAATGTTAAGCAATTTGGGACTAGTCCTGAGTGCAATGATTAGAAAATTAACCAGATTCAGACTTAGGCAGGCCTAGTTCCATTATCTGGTTTCCACCCATAGCTGGGCCATCTCTCATGGTCACCTGTGTGAAATATGGTAAGTTTCTTAAGCTCGTGTTCCTGCTTTTCTCTGCAAATTTAGAATGTAAACAGCCACTTTGTAAACCTCTCCCAAGTAACCATGAGATAATGCATGCAAAGTCTCTGGCCAGCGTTTGTACACAGCGAATGTTCAAGAAGTCGTGGCCCAGGGAGAGGCGAGGCCTGGGGTCAGGCAGAGCCAGTTCTCACCCAGCTCCCTGCATCCTCCCTGCATTGCTCCTGGGTTCTGTGCCAGGTGCTTCCTCACAGTCCCCCACTCTCAGGCCTCCAGGTGCCCCTCTCCTACAGCTCCTTCCTCTAAGGCAGGAAGGGAGGCAACTCTCTGCCCTTGGCCTCAGCCATGAAATAGGGGGAAAGTTTCTTCAGAGAACATGAAGGCAGTTTGTCACCTCCACACTGCCTAGTGGAGGGTAACGAAGAGTAGCCACCATGCACTGGACACAGACCATGTGCCCAGGTGCTCAGCTGAGCATCTGGTTTCTATCACTTTCTTTCCTCCCATCCTTTCAGGTTGATACCACTGATTCTATTTATAAAGCGAGGAAACCCAGGCCCTGGGAGGCTTGGGGTTTATCCATGTCCTAAACAAGACTCCTCCCCTCTCTGAGGCAAAAGCCCTGCCTCTTCTGAAGCATTGAGGGGACAACTGTGAGCACCCCATTTTCCCCTCATTTCCCTCCAGCCCCTTTCTCACCACCTCCTGAACCTGCCTTGTCTCCCCTCACTCACCATGGAGGAGAGGTCGGGGGACCCTGGACTCCAGGGCCAGGTCAGGACTCGGGGGAGTACTAGCGTGTCTCCCCACGGCCCAGCTGGCTCCCCACTCTGTCCTCACCTCCGGCCTGCCTGCTCCTCCCCCATACATCACCCCCACCCCAGAGAGAAGACCTAACAGCACAGTCTCACCTCGATGTGCCGAAGTTCCACCCCCCGATGGACAGCAGTGTTTTCAGCTCCTTGTTCCTGTGATGCAGGACAGAGTCTGTGAGCTGGGTTCTCATTCATTTATTTGGGGACTGTGGCAAGTAAGGGGGATGGGAGGACAGGAACGGAAGGCGGGAGACGGGTGGGAGAACCTAAGGAAGAAAAGAGCAGAGCCCAGCAGAACCCAAGAAGGGAAGAAGGAAAAGAGGGAGAACAACCAGCCCACACAAAAGTCATCACACCCAGGAACGCCAAGGCTGCCCAAAGGCCCCCAAACTCCCCGCTCCCATGACAGTCCCATAAAAAGGAAAAGAAAAAGCCTCCTAAAATTTCTCTTCACTCACTTTCTTAGTCAACAGACGTTTACTAAACAATTATTATTTGCCACTGACTGCTTTAGGTGCTTGAGATACAGCAGTGAACAGAGGATAAGCTCCCTGCTCTCCTCTCCAGAGCGTGTAATCTAGTGACATGGATTCTCCCCACCCTTCTATAACCACACATGCAGTGACAGACCACCCCCTGGACAGGAGAGCCCAGGAGTCCTGGGGAGGGAGTACTGAGCACCAGCTCTCTGCCGGGCACTGACCCAGCCACTGGTGAACAAAGATATCACAGACATTGGCCCTTCCCTTGGGGGGCTCATTTGCAGGTGATACATGGTAACAGAAACACTAGCATTTGTGAAGCATTTGTGATGCACAGCCCTCTCTGAAGCGCTTGAACAGCATTAACACATAGAATCCTCAACACGGGGCTTGAAGGGTGAGTTGGGGGATGCCAGGCAGAGAAGAGAGAGGAGGGCATTCCAAGCAGGGGCCACAGCAGCCACGAAGGCAAGGAGGCAAGGACGAGCTGAGAAGGCTGGTCAGTGGGGAGCTCCCAAGGCAGGGAAGCTCCGGAGAGCCCTGGACAGGAGGTTAGGACACAAGAATAAGAGGAAAGTGGACGACTCACAGCAGAAAAGGATTAACTCTCTTCCATTTGTAAAATACAGCCCCACATCCAAAGGGAACACACCTCTCCTTGAGCTTGTTGAACTCTGGGTAGAGGATTTTCTCATCCTGGGGATCCTTAGGAACAATCTGATTGTTGTTCATTGAGGCAAAGGCAAATACCAGGTGGGTGCAGAGAAAGGGGTCCAGGTCCCGGGGCAGGATCGAAGCAGGGCTGGGCCGACTAAATGCCCAGTTGGTGAAATAACACACCAGTTTGTGGGCAGCACCTGGCAGGGGAGAGCAGGCATTTGTTGGCAGAAACCAAGGTGGGGATGGAGCTCAGCTTCCACAGAGCAGCGTGGACACAGCTCAAGAGGCAAGGCCACAGTAACACCCCCCCCACTCACACCCCAGAGCTGCACTGAAGGCAGGTCCCTCCCCCACTGCTGGGGTCCCCGGGGGCGGGGGGAAGAATGCCTTGTGAAACCCTGTTCAGAATGGATCCTCGAGTCTGGATCCTGGCACAAGGAGTGAGCCAAACAGCAGGTGACTGAAAATCGTCTGCTGAACTGCATTGAGTCAGCGATCCCTGACACGGAGCCAGGGCAGGGCGGGGCTGCAAGAGCGCTAGACATGGAGCACTTCTCAGGTGGACACTCTCCCTGGCTCTGGAGAGGACCACACAGGGTCCTTACCATTGTGGTGTTTCAGCACAAGAACCAGCCCTGCAGGACACAAAGGAGGAATCACACGCAGATTCACAGGCACACCCGGAGTGACACACCCCAGCACACCCTCCAGTTCTGAGTACACCCACCAACTCAAGCAAATGGAGACACACACACCCTTCCCTCTTTCCTCTTCTCTGCACTGAGCAGGTGAAGCCAGATCTATCTGATCTCCTTTCCACTTCAGTAAACACCATACGTATACACACATGCTTTGCACAGGGACAACCATGACATTTAGAAGTCCCAGCAAAAGCGCTAGGTCAATGGTTCTCAACCCTGGATGCTAATTTAAAAGTAGTGATATCCTGGCTCCTCCCCCAGAGATACTGAATGAACTGGTCTGAGGTGGAAGCCAGGCATAAAAATGTTTAATGTGCAGCCAGGGTACCACCACTGCTCTGATCTCTCCTCCCTGGGCCCCTCTGGCCCTTCACTGTGTCCTGTCCTACCTCTACCTAATCCAGGGCCCCGAGTCGCAGAATGCTTCCCAGGAACCAGCGAGACAATGAGCTTATGAAGCCTGGCACCTCCTGAACTAAGAGACATTGTGGGGCTGGGACCCACCACACTCACCAACCCAAAGCAACAGCTTCCCCATCTCCGTGGTCTGAGAGCTGCAGGTCTAGACCTCGAGCCCCTTTATATGCTCTTCCCCAGGTATGACCCTGGGACAACACTGGGATAGCCCAGCTAAACACACACAAAACCAGGAACAGTGATTAATGGGCAGCTGCCCCAGAGTCACAGTGACCCCAGCATCTCCCGTCCTCCCGTCCAGCAGAGCTATAGCTCTCCGATCCAACAAAGCAACAACTCCCTCTGACACTGGCACAGAGCGGGTGTCCACCATGGGCCCTGGCGAGGGCAGGGTGGCACTCAGCCCCTCTTTCTGGAATTCAGCCCCATGTGGACTGAGTATGAGGAAGAAACACTGAAGGGCAGCAGTAATTCTATTGTTATAAGATTAGTGGTTAGAAAAGCTGTGTAATGTAAAGTTTAAAAGGCCCAGTAACATATGCATATGTATAACTGATTCACTTTGTTATAAAGCAGAAACTAACACACCATTGTAAGGCAATTATACTCCAATAAAGATGTTAACAAACAAACAAAAAAGGCCCAGCTATGGACTCAGGCAGGCCAAAGTTTGAATTCCAGTGTCAAAAATTAGAAGTTTTATCATCTTGGGCAGTTATTTAGCTCTTTGAGCTTCAGTTTCCACACCTGTAAAATGGAGATAACACTTGATCTTACCTCATAGGGTTTTATATGAATAGAGATAATGTGTGAAAAACTGTTAGTTCAGTGCTTTGCCTATAAGTAAGGGCTCAGTGAATGGTAGTAGTTATTAGGGATGGCACAGGAGTTTCCTCCCAGAGCAGGGTTCTCAAACTCAAATGCTGACAGGCAGGTAATGTAAATCGGTGAAGTGGACACAAGAGAATAGTTTACTTTCCACTTGATTAGAGTAACGGTTCAAGTCCAGTGATACACTTCAACTTCTCTTATCAGGAGACAACAGAGATTGGTATGAACAGGGACAGCACTGAGTAGCCACTAATTTCTGCCTTGCAGTGAAATAGAACCAATCTTTTGGAGGATTCTTCAATTTCTCAAGAGAAGACAGAAATCTGAATTTTTGTTTGAGTCAACAATGTTTGAGCCAGTATATGAGCCAATGGTGACACTGTCATGAGAGGTGTCATGAACCTAAGCAATATAATGAACCCAATTTTGGACACCTGGGAGCCAATTTTTTAAAAATATAACAATAATATGAAGGATAAATAACATAGATCTATACTCCAGTGTTTGCATGATCTACTAGTTTTCTTTTCTGCTATCGAGGCTCTCAGATCATGAGTAGGTCCCATATTTCAGGGTGTGAACCTCAATCAGGGGGAACCAGAAACTGGATGTTCTCAATGTATCCACGATGTTCATCCTCTTGGAGACTTACACAGCTCACCTAATCCACGTGCCACTGAGGTGCTAACCAGATGTCAATATAATAAATGACACTGGGAAGTAACAATGACTAGTGGTTGAACTCACTTCATTTCCAATATGAAGAAACTAGGAAAGTTTAACTTGTATCAGCAGGTTGCTTGGATATCATGGAATAAGAACAATAAATTGGTATAGAATGTTTAGGGCAAGGATATTTCACTGAAACTTGGGAAAGCCAGAGAATACCCCACCCAACAGAGGCTGTGTCTCCATTTGTTCAGCCCTCTTTGCCTTCCTTTATGTATTCAATGAATATTCACTCAGCACAGGCCAGGCCCTGATAGGCACCCTGGGTATGTGGTGATGAAGACAGTTTCTGCTCAAGAAGCTTCTAGTTTAGTGAACACATGAATCACACTCCTCAGAGCCAGTGTGTGTCCCTCTCTTGTATCTCTCGGATGAGTGTAGAGTAAAGCACATGAGTTTTGTTTCCAAACAACCTTGAGATCCAATTCCCGCTCTGTACTACCATTAGGTCTCACCTGCATGTTCAATGCCACCCTCCATACCTTGAGCTAATATTAACCTGAATCAGGAGATAATTAAGTCCCTGAATGCAGTGCTGGATCAGATCTGGCAACATCTCGCACCATTGGTAGATCACCCCTGGTGCGGTTTCTAACTCTAGTGACCAAGCTCTTACTTGTTTCCCAATTCCCAGCCCATGTGCCTTAAGTCTTGTTTCTGGGTCTCTGCTTTGATTTCTCTTCCTGATTTATAACTGTAGGCACCACAGTTGGTTCCTAGGGCCTGGGTCCTGACTCATTCTTGCCAGGCTCCTGGGGCCTTACTGCCTGTCTTTTAAGACCACCCTGATGTGAATGCCTGCTTCTCTCTGCTTCAAAGCCTCCCTTCACCCCACCTCCTGCTCCCCAGATACCACATCACTGAGATTTCCCACGAGGTTTGTGCCCTTCCACCCAGACTCCTGCCAGGGGCACTAGCTGTTCATGCTGTACCCATCACAGGGCCAGATCTGCCTGCCAACTGAACCTCCTTCACCTGCACCTGGCTCAGTGTTCTGGGCTCCTAGTCTGCTGCAGTGGGCAAGGCTGGATCCCAGACCTCCCTCTTCCATACTTTCAAAAGTGACTAATGATGCTGAGAAGAACGGCAAGATATAACAATGGATGCCCAGGAATGACATCTGCTTCATTCAGGGATGACTGTGCCAAAGAATTGGCAACTAAGCCTCTGTGTGTAGGAGATGATGAACACTGAAATGCTGAGTGAGGGTCAGGTTGAAAGTCACTGTGCCATGTTGCACTGCTCGCTCCCAATCCTCCTCCTTGGGTTCCTGCTGTCAAAAGTATGACCGTTGCTTTGTATTTTCACACACCCACCCAGATGCTTAGGAAACACTCCTTCCCAATGCTCAGCCTGTTCTCACGAAATGAGAAAAGGCACGTACAATACCTTTTAGCTGGCTTGCTGAAGAAATCCCCACTGCAGCACAACCTCTTCCACATTCTACACACTCAACTAGATGAAGGCAGGATCACAGACGTGAAGGGCTGTGGGTTTAACAAAGCATTTGACCAAACTTTTCATGATTCTCATGTGGAAGAATTGGAGAAGTATGACTCGAACAAAAGCAATTGGTTGAATAACATAAGAACACAAAGAGTGTTGACTCCAGATCAGTGTAAACTTGAAATAGCTTTACCACATCTCTAAAATGAAGGAGATAGACTAGAGCATTGTTTCCCAATATTTAATATAAAAGATGATTTTTGTTGTACGTTAGGATTTTTTAATATTTATGTGGGTTTTTTGGGGTTTTTTTGGGGTTTTTTTTGCAGTACACGGGCCACTCACTGCTGTGGCCTCTCCCGTTGCGGAGCACAGGCTCCGGACGCGCAGGCTCAGCGGCCATGGCTCACGGGCCCAGCCGCTCCGCGGCATGTGAGATCCTCCCGGACCGGGTCACAAACCCGTGTCCCCTGCATCGGCAGGCGGACTCTCAACCACTGCGCCACCAGGGAAGCCCCTATGTGTTTATTTTAATTTGTGTTATAAAATGTAATTATCCAAAAACGCCATTATTTCTTAGATATTATTTAAGTGTAAAACTTGAGGCAATTTGAAAAAGAATATTTTAATAAAGCAGTAAAGGTAACACTATTTATTCAATCCCCTTAGAAGTCATTTTGAGAACATCACAATCCTATAACCCAGAAACTTCACTCTTAGAAATCTGCCATGCAGACATATCTGCCCAAGTACGCAAAGAAAGTATGTTCACTGCAGGTTTACTTGTAACAACAAAAGACAAACAAAACAAAAGGGAAATCCCAACTGACTAAATAGCCATTATTTGGAGACATATAAATATGTTGCTACACATCCATGCAGTGGCCTCTTTCTTTACTTTTTAAGCCAGTTGTTCTCAATTGGGCAATAATTTGCTCCCCATGGGACACTTGGCAAAGTCTGGAGACATTTTGGTTGTCACGATGGAGGCGGGGTGCTACTAGTACCTAGTGGGGAGAAGCTGAGGATGATGCTAAACACCCTACAGAGCACAAGACAGCCTCCCACAGCAAAGAATAATCCATTATTGATAATTAATAATCCCAAGGGTGAAAAAAAACCCAGTTAAAGCAGAGTTGCTTTCATTGTTGTTCTTGTTCTTTTAATTTCATCACAAACCAGAGATCAGGTATCTACTTACCCCTTATTACCCTAAATTTAAAATTAAATAACTATTTCATCTATTGTGAGCTCTTTTAGTCAGAATACGTGACTGATTTATCTTTGTAGCTCCAGAACCAGCAATTAAATGGTCTGCCTTTGGAATGAATGAGCTAAGGAAAAGCACAGCCAAGGAGCACACTCTGGCTTAGAAAGAGGCAACTGGCATTGGGTCCACTTATAGAAGCAGGGATTGTAACAGCTATATTTTATATTACTTGTTTTTATCTTCCCATTTCCCTCCTGCTACTTTATATGAGGGCACTGTTGATGGCTAATTGTTTAGGTTTAACGTGAAAGTATGAACAAATGAACATCATCCCATGATGATAAATAGCTGATGGAACTTTGGGCATCTCTTGTGTTGAGGTCACGACATTTGACCTGCATTTCGGACAAGAGAGGACAGTAGGGGGCAAACAGGCTGGACCACAACAGATATTTTCCAATTGTCCCTCTAACTCCCCATCCTTCTCCACCTTGCTCTCTGCCCCTGCAAGTCAGTCTGTTTGGACTACATCCAATAGCTCAGTGGGCTCTGCCTAACAGAAGAGTAGAGGGAGGAAGGAGAGTGAGGTCAGGGTGTTTATTCCCCTAAGGATCACTCCCTGTGAGGTCACATCAAGGTGACCATAACCCTCCTTCGAGGTTCACTGCTCCTCTCAAGGAAGACTGCTCGACCTGACTATCTCTTCTTCCAGTTTCAGGTAACCTCGCCCTGTAACAGCTCCACTCTTCTAGCCCTGGCTTCCTATACTAGCTCTATGATTCCCCTACACCACTCCCAAAACTCTGTAGTTAGTCTCTTTGTAAATAAACCCTCTTCACATTATCTTAATTTGAGTATACCACCTGTTTTCCTTAGGACCCTGACTGACAGACCATATAATCTTGGATCATGTTGCTTAATCTTTATGAGCCTGTTTTCCCACCTATAACATT
Source organism: Stenella coeruleoalba (assembly GCF_951394435.1). Lineage (NCBI taxonomy): Eukaryota > Metazoa > Chordata > Mammalia > Artiodactyla > Delphinidae > Stenella > Stenella coeruleoalba. Next base: position 97,544,580 of record NC_137169.1, read on the forward strand.
AAAATATTAATAATTATGTTTCAGAAAAGACAACCTACTGAATGGGAGAGAGATTTGCAAGTGATATGTCTGACCAGGGAGTAAATTCAAAAATACACAAAAAATTCAGCCAATTCAAAAAACAAACAAATCAATTTAAAAAATGGGTGAAGACCTCAATAGACATTTTTCCAAAGAAGATATACAGATGGCCAACAGGCACGTGAAAAGATGCTCAACATTGCTAATCATCAGGGAAACGCAAATCAAAACCACAATGAGATATCACCTCACACCTGTCAGAATGGCTATCACCAAAAATACAACAATAATAAATGTTGGAAAAAAATAAATAAAAATAAAATAAAATAAATGTTGGCAAGGATATGGAGAAAATGGAACCCTAGTACACTTTTGGTGGGAATGTAAATTAGTACAGCCACCATGAAAAACAGTATGGAGGTTGTTCACAAAATTAAAAATAGAACTACCATATGATCCAACAATTCCACTCCTGGGTATGTATCTAAAGAAAATGAAAACACTAATTTGACAAAAATACATGCACCCCAATGTTCATAGCAGCATTATTTACAATAGCCATGATTTGGAAGCAACCTAAGTGTCCATCAACTGATGAATGGATAAAGAAGATGCGGTATATATGTACAATGGAATGTTACTCTGCCATCAAAAAAAATGAAATGTTGCCATCTGCAACAACATGGATGGACCTGGAGGGTATTATGCTTAGTGAAGTGAGATAAGGAAAGACTAATACTGTATGTTTTCACTTACATGTGGAATCTAAAAACAAAAAGTGAATCAACGTAACAAAAGTAGTAATAATTACCTTTCAGAGTATCCAGATGATTAAAAGTATTACTTTAAATAGAGTGTTTAAAAGGTAAATACTCAAAAATATAATGCACTATTAACTATTTGCATTTGTTAGGTGCAACAGAAAACTCAACTAGAAGCAATTTAATCAAAATTAAAACTTATTAACTCACATTAAAAGAAATCCAAAAGAGGTGGCTTAATCAGCACTGCTTAATTCAGGTGTTCAGCACAATCATCCAGGACCCAAGTTCTTGATGTGTTTCTTCTCTAAAGGACATGGTCACCTGTATCTGAACAAAATCAAAGTCCTGTTGGTAAATATGGAGGAAGGAGGGAGAATAGTTATTCGACAGCCAACTGCGCCTGCTACACTGTTATTAAAGTGTATGTTAATGAGCAGCTGCCCAACCTTTGGTGGCACATGAGAGTGGATGGGGCCCAGAAAGACTCTTGGGGAAGGGGGCGGGGGTGGAGTCAGCAGAGCAGGGTCAGAACAAGACAGAAAATACCCTTCATAGAAATCAACGAAGAGGGGCTGTTATTCCTGATGACAGTGATGACCTTGCTGGAAGATTCCCGTAACTCTGACAACAGCTTCTATTCACTTCCAACCTCACAGAACATGCAGCATTTTCCCCACTGGACCAAGACAGTAATTGTCAGGGTGGTGAGGCTGCAAACAACAGACACCAGCTCTGGCTAAATCAATCAAAACAGGAATTCAAAGGAAAGCCTGTAAGGCAACTTAGAATCAATGGGCATGTTGTAGAATCAATGGGCATGTTGTAGAATCAGTCTGTTGTTTTTAATTGAGGTACAGTTGATTTATAATATTATATTAGTTTCAGGTGTACAACACAGTGATTCATTATTTTTATAAACTCCATTTAAAGTTATTACAAAAGAATGGCTATATGTCCCTGTGCTGTACAACATACCCCTGTTGATTATTTATTTTATACTTAGTTTTTCTGTCTGTTAATCCCTTACCCCTATCTCACCTCTCCCTCCCTTCCTCCTCTGCACTGGTAACCACTAGTTTGTTCTTTGTATCTGCAAGTCTGTTTCTGTTTTGATATATACATTCATTTGTTTTATTTTTTAGATTCCACATATAAGTGATAACACAGAATATTTATTTTTATCTGTCTGATTTATTTCACTAAGCATAATACTCTCTAGGTCCATCCACATTGTTGTAAATGGCAGAATTTCATTTTATGGCTCAATAATATTCCATTGTATGTACGTACATCACATCTTCTTTACCCATCATCTGTTGATGGACACTTAAGTTGCTTCCGTACCTTGGCTATTGTAAATAATGCTGCTATGATCATTAGGGTGCAAGATTCTTCTCAAATTAGTGTTTTTGTTTTCTTCGGATACATACCCAGGAGTGGAATTGCTGGATCATATGGTACTTCTATTTTTAGTTTTTTTGAGAAACCTGCATGCTGTTTTCCATAGTGGCTCCGTCAATTCACAATCTCACACTGACAGTGTACTAGGGTTCCCTTTCCTCCACACCCTCACCAACATTTGTTATTTGTAGACTTTTTGGTGATAGCCATTCTAACAGGTGTGAGGTGGTATCTCATTGTGGTTTTGATTTGCATTTCTCTGATGATTAGTGATGTTGAGCAGTTTTTCATGTGTCTGTTGGCCATCTATATATCTTCTTTGTAAAAATGTCTATTCAGGCCTTCTGCCCATTTTTTATTGGGTTCTTTGTTTGTAATAATGAATTATGAGAAAGAGAAATTAAGGAAACAATCCCATTTACAATCACATCAAAAATAAAAAAATACTTAGGAATAAACTTAACCAGGTATGTGAAAGACATATACTCTGAAAGCTACAAAACACTGACGAAGGAATTTGAAAATGATACAAAGAAATGGAAAGATATCCCATGTTCTTGGATTAGAAGAATTAACATTGTTAAAATGTCCATACTACCCAAAGCAATCTACAGATTTAATGCAATACCTATCGAAATACCAATGACATTTTTCACAGGACTAAAACAAGTAATCCTAAAATCTATATGGAACCACAAATGACCCCAAATTGCCAAAGCAACCTTGAGAAAAAAGAACTGCGCTGGAGGTATCACACTTCCTTAATTCAGGTGTTCAGAACAATAATACCACAAAGCTTGAGTACAAAGCTATGTTAATCAAATCAGTATGGTATTGGCACAAAAATCAGACACATAAATCAATGGAACAGGATAGAGACCCCAGAAATAAACCCACACACTTATTGTCAATTAATCTATGACAAAGGAGGCAAGAATATACAATGGAGAAAAGACAGTCTCTTCAATAAGTGGTGCTGGGAAAACTGGACAGCTACATGTAAAAGAATGAAATTACAACATTCTCTAACACCATATACAAAAATAAACTCAAAATGGATTAAAGACCTATATGTGAGCCTTGAAACCATAAAACTCCTAGAAGAGAACACAGGCAGAACACGCTTTGACATAAATAACAATATATTTTTAGATCTGTCTCTTAAGGCAAAATAATTAAAAGCAAAATTAAACAAAGGGGACCTAATCAAACTTAAAAGCTTTTGCACAGCAAAGGAAACCATCAACAAAATGAAAGGACATCTTACTGAATGGAAGAAAATACCTGCAAATGATATGACCTATAAGGAGCCAATTTCCAAAATTTATAAACAGCTCATACAACTCAGTATCAAGAACCAGTCTTAAAACACAGTCAGGATCCAAGAAAGACTATTTATAAAAAAAAAAAAAAAGACTGCCGGGGTCCTGCCATGGGAAGTCTGGTTAGAAAGTTCCACTGGTGGAACTGGTGCTGCCGCCACTGGGCTGTCCACTCGTCATTGCCAGACACCTATTCTTTGAATCTTTGCTGCACTGCCTCCAGATTTAAGTCCTACATGGGAGCAGCCAAATGGCCAAGCCTAGTTCAGCTGCCTACACCCTGGTGGCTTAGGTCAAAGAAAAAAACAAAACCTAGGCCCCTTTAAGCTTCCATAGTCTCCCCTCCAAAGCACATCAGTGGAATCCATTTCAAAAGCGCATGCAACAGGTTACTTCGCTGTTTGAGATCTTCAGCATGGCTCACAGCACCCACCATCCGGTGGCAACCAACCTCATCTCCTTTTATCCTGCACCCCCACCTCCATATTTAGCCCTAGCTGCAGTGACCTCCTTCTCTAGAAAGCTCTAAGCTCCTTCCACAGCAGGACTCTCACACTGCCACTTCCATCTGGAATTCTTCCCCAGCCCCAAGCATCAGCTAACTCACATCCAACCTTTAGGACTCAATCCAAATGTCACTTCATCAGGGAAGATTTGCCACTTCTTCATGTCTGGCTATCATCCTTCTGTTTAGCAACCTTTATTTCTTTTGGCTAGCACTAAAACATTATTCCCTTCCTGTCTCTCTCTCTAGACTAAGCTGCCGAAGTGTGGACTGACCATGTCTGTCTTGCTCGCTACCACACACAATGCCCAAAAGCTTCTGATACACCACAGCTGCTCACTCTTGAATGGCTGGTGACTTCCCTGCCTGGTTCCTGACCCATCTAGAATTCTCAGTAGATAAAGCCAATGCTTCTCAAACTTTAACATGCAGGAGTCACTGGGGAAGTTGTGAAAATATACTCTGATTTTGGAGGTCTGAACATTCTGCCCTTCTAACAAGTTCTAGGTGATGCCAATGCTGCTGGTGCACAGACCACACTTGGAGGAGCAAGTCAACACCTTATGAAGTCAAATGATAAGCCAGACACATAGCACAAACACTGTACGATTCCACTCATAGAGGTACCTAGAATAGTCAAGTTCATAGACCTGAAAGTAGAATGGTGGTCGTCAAGGTCTTGGAGAAGGAGAGTTATTGTTCAGTGAGCACAAAGTTTCAACTTGGGATGATGGATGGTGGTTGCACAATGTGAATGTACTTAATGCCAGGGAACTGTACACTTAAAATGGTTAAAATGGTAAATTTTATATTTTGCCATATGTTTTTTTAAAAAACAACTTAAGAAAAACAAACAAGGCCCATGTTGGCCCTGCCAAGTACAGACTGCAACAGGGGCCCAGGAATGGTGTGGGGCACCCAGCCTGTGTCTCCGGGTGCCGAGGTCAAAGGTAGCATTAATGCTAACTCTGCCAGGCAAATTGACATTGGATAATGGTCAGGGGCCTGTACATGAGCCAGTTTCTATCCTAATCAGAGGGTTTCTGTGAGAGACAAGTTGCTTGTTAAAGATCTGGCAGAATTTGAAGGTGATATACTTAAACATGTAAAGTACATTTTCTGATTCAAACAAGCTTCATTCCTTTCAGCTGAGATCCTAGATAAGGGTTACCATTGGAGTGGAAAATTTTAGTTTGAAGTTCCTAATGCTTATAACATGGTGCCTCCCTAAGTGAAATATACCAGAATCTGACAACCAACATCACAGTGACAATGAAATGTCTACATTCACTGAAGGAACTTGCACCCAGTAGCACTGGCTTTCCCACCAGAAAGTTGAAAGGATGGTGTTTGGGGGTGAAACCCTTTACTTACTGACCTTTTGAATTCTGACGATCTCTTATATACTGAAGAAGCAGAACATCATTTACAAGACAAGGAGAGTTTCCAGAATACGTTGAGGACTACATTAAACCTTACTCTAGATGATAAAAGATTTTACGATCAGTGACTGTATCTATAACTTAAAATGAGTTAACGTTTCCTGTCCTGATCTTTGCACCTCCTTCACTCCCTGGATTGCACTAGTCCTACAACCATGTAATGAAGATGAAAAACTCCACAACTGCCCGTTTTTGATGGAGAACTCAATAAGAAAATGTGTTTGGGGCTCAAAACTGGTCTGCTTCCTTTACTTTTCCAAAATCAAGCTATATAGACTGCTGATGCTCTTGAGAGATTTTAATTACATCAAAATAGAGACTAGAGCTTCCTCACCCTTTTTCCAAACAAAATCAGTTCCCTGCACAAGTGATTCTAAATTTCAGTGTGACCCAGAGATTGGCAGTAAGAAAGTTGCTATGAATGGTGATTTGATATGAATTCTTTCAGCTTCTTTCACGTATGTTAGCTCTCATTAGGTTCCCTAAAACTTCCCTAGGATGCATACAAATATTTGATGTATGTCTTACTGAAAGAAATGCTTATGTAAGTATAGTTTGGAACAAACCTTTTTTTTTTTTCTATTCTTTTAGTTTGTAGATACAGTTAAGTCAAAGAACTACAGAAATACAAAGAATATGAAAGCACATTGCTCATATTGTCCAAATGCAACAAGAAACCTGCATTTTACAAATCAGAGCCCTTTACTTTTGGGTCTAGATGTGGAAAGAGTTTTGGAGCCCTCTGTAACTGAGTGATTGAAAAATAAACTACAGAGGGCTTCCCTGGTGGCCCAGTGGTTGAGAGTCCGTCTACCAATGCAGGGGACACGGGCTCGTGCCCCGGTCCGGGAAGATCCCACATGCTGCGGAGCGACTAGGCCTGTGAGCCATGGCCGCTGAGCCTGCGCATCCGGAGCCTGTGCTCCGCAACGGGAGAGGCCACAACAGTGAGAGGCCCGCGTACCGCAAAAAAAACAAATAAATAAACTACAGGGACCCTCCCATACCCACCGTCCCAATCTCCTGCCCTTTCTATAATGCTGCCCAGAGGAAACATGGCTGGGAGTCCAGAGCAGTCAGAGCTTGGGTGATTTTGCTGCCTCAATGCGACTGTGGATCAGCAGTTAATGCCTATAGAGCTGGTAATTGACCAGCCTCCTACCGTCCTGTAGGGCAGGACAGATCTTGGAGAACCAGCCTGATGTCTGGAGCTACTGAAACAGTACTTGAGCCAACCTCAGTGTTTGTTGCTCTGAGCACCAGAAATCAGAGGTGGAATATAGTCGGTCAGGTTAGTGGACTTCACAGTAAGAATAAGGATAGGAAAATGGACTTACTCCAGCAATTGGATATTTGAACCAGTGAAATTAAATGCAAAATATACGCTTGTATGGTTTTAAACAAAGAAAACAAAATGAGCCCATTTCCACCTGTGGTCAGCAAATCTGTGCTCACTCTACTGAAACTACTCCCAAGTCAATGGCCTAGTAAACAGCACTGCATGTGATACTACATTTCTGATTATTTTGAGGTCACCTTGTATTCTGAACCATCTTTTTTTTTCTCACTGTTATAGACACATTCAATCACAATTGTGAGGGTCATTCCTACTGTGACTTCGATTACATTTGCAAATGTCTTGGTGATGATCATGAATAGATGTGAATTGCTTGCATCAGCACAGATCTATCTGAATCTAAACTAATATTTTTTACATTAAGTAACATAGTTCTTCAAACTCTAGGTTTTCCTTCGCTGATGTCATTTTAACCACCTTCACACATTATATTCATTTCCTTGGACTCTTATCTCTTTCACTGACTTTTCTCTCTACCATTCTTCAGTCCATGAGGAACATGTCCATGAAAATTTAATTCCTACCCACCTCACCCTCTACCTCACTTTCTCTAAGTGATCACAAATTTTAAGCTTTTACCGCTGGGAAGAACTTAAGTGTTTCTACCAACACATCCTATTACCTCCCAAGAAGTTACACTTACGAACAGTGAGGGCTTCAATTCCATCTCCCCCCAAACCCGACAGTTAGATCATATGACAACAAATTCCCATGTTTTTACTCCAGGGTAATTGTGAGAACAGAGCTCACGCTCAGCAAGGGTGAAACACAGAAGCTTTACTTACAAATACTTTGCCCATGAAACTGCCCGTTTCATATTTTAGCTAAACGAAACTTGCAAAACACAAAGGACATAATTGATTTAATTTAGTTTCAATACAATCAGTAATTGATCCATAACTTCTAAGTGGCAGTAGCCACCAACCAAGTAACCAAATATTTACCTTAAGTTCCAACTAGCTACTCTGGGGGGCTGGGGAAGCGCACAAAAAAGTAACAGGCTATAAGAGATACCCTGATGACTCACATAAGTAGCAGGTCTAACGGCACATGACATACACGCTTCACAAGACAAGCCAACAATGAATCAACTTTTTATTTCACTGACCAGTACTTCCGATTCTTTCTCTGATGCTGAATTCCAAATTTTCAGAGTCCCCCAAAATAGCATTTAGGCTTCCTATATCCAGAAACAGGGGCCCAGAGGCAAAAAAGGTCAGGCCCCAGACTGTTTTCAGGTGGGAAAGTGGCAGACATTCCTATGCAAGTCTGTGTCAGTTTTTAACTGAAATGCCTTTAAGCTCTCCATCCTGAAACTCTTCTATGGCATCTATGACAGAAATACACTCATCTCTCATATACACAACTCCATGGGGGTCGGGGGTGGGGTGGGGGCATTACACAGGTACCAGCCAAACTTCTTATTAAGCCAGAAACTGGACTTCTGGCTCAGTTTAATAACAAGGGATGCGCAAAACTGTGGTGAGTGTCCTGGCTCTTCCTCAAGGTGAGCTGGGCTGGATGTGAATGGAAGCACTGCCCATGACAAAGGTGAATTTAAGCTCTATAAAAAAATAAAATTGCTCCTATCTCTATGAGCTGCTTCCAAGAATCCAGGGATGCCCACATCCCATACCTCACACAGACATGGCCCAAATTCCTCATGCAAAGCTACGTGGGAAGCATAAAATCTTTTGTTAACTTTGGGGCGGGTGCGGGGCGGGGGGGAATGGGGATTGGGCCTTGGGAAAGATGCGGGATGGATTTTTTATTCCTCCCATCAACAAAAACTATTTACCCACATACACACTCAGATCCATGTTCAAGGAAGTTTTTCTTCCCTGGCTACAGGACCCCAGAATCCAGCCTACCCCAGGCTGAGAGACAATGCCTATTAACTGCACAGATCTGGTGTACCAACATACTCCTGTGTTGTCTCACCAACTGAGAGGGAAGGGGCAAAGGGAGTGGATACTCATTGGGGATTTGCTTTTTGTCTGAAATCCAATCTACTCAGCAACACTCTTAGGTCCAGGCTCTGGGAGAGGTTCTGTGGGCACGATATGGTGGATGACCTGATGGTCCCAGCCCACCGTGGTAAGAAGGGAGTGATTGAGCGGGGACCAAGTAGCATCTCTCACAAAGTCTCTGTGGGCTCGGCTTCTAAACCTACAAGAGAACAAAGAAAAGTGTGGGCATAGTAAGAGACAGAGGAAAAAGCAGAAATGGAAAGAAGAGACCCAACACACCCAGGGCACGCCTCGCCATATATATGGCCTAGTCACCAGCATAGTGGTGTAGCTACCCACAGAAGACTTCATCATCCAGTCTAGGACCCTATATTCATAGAAGAAATGATAGCTAGACCAAGGGTGGTGATCTGAGCCAGTATCAGACAGCATCTCATGGCAAAGAAGGAAGTACAATCAGATCTTCTGTCTGGTGCCTTTCACCCTATAGCAGGTTGCATTTCCTACATGAGGTTCTTTGTGTGAAAAGGGTAGACTGTCTCTTTCTGGGAGTCAGTCGGAATGCCAGGCTCAGAAATCACACCCACCACCACATTCCTCCTCTACCAGGGACAGAGCTGGTTGTGAGTCAGCCCCCAGAACAGGGAGACAGTCAGCAGTCGGCCTGCTTCCATCACCAAGTCTCCTTGAAAGAGACAACCCAGTTTTCCAAAGAGAAAAAGGACCCAGCCACGTGTTGCTCCCCTCCCTGATTCCTGATCACAGGGCTCCACGGCACACTTACACCTCAGAAAGGCCTGAGTCCAGCACAGCAAGGGAGCAGTCTTCACTGACAGAGGCCAGGAAGGGAGCACTAGGAGACAAGGAGGAGGTTGGGAAACATAAAGCCCATGGTTCTCAATACAAAACCTGACTGGGCAGTCCCCAAAGCCCACCTAAAATGATCAGAGAAGGTGGCTTGATCCCCACTTTGGGTTAAGGCCTGGCTACCACTCAAGTCTAGGTACAAGTTACAAGGAAAGATGAGGAAAATGGAGCAAAGTCAGGGTTGACAGCCATCCTGGCAACTAACCATCCCATCTAGTCCCTCCCTGTAGCTTCAGTGATGATTCAGAAACACAGGTTTTCCAACCACACAGCCCTGCAAGCCCACAGTATTAATCATTTTGGGTGTCGAGCAGGAACAAGACCATATTTTAGCCATTTGCAGTCAGAGACCATACAACCCCCAAAATGGACTACAGTCTTAAAGAGATCTTTCACATTCCAAAACCTCAGCTACAACAGTGCCTGCTTTAAGGAGCTACCAATCAGCTAATGCTACGTCAACACAAGCATCCCCCCTCATTCTTCCTATTCATACCCACCAGGCCCTTGATGACAAAGAACAGTACCTGTGCGGGGAGAACACCAGCCCAGTGACACACTGGGAGTGCACAGCTGAGCTGAGGGCACAGCTTCCACTCTTGGTGTCCACAAGGGAGACAGTCCCATTCTCATCACCTGAAGGAAAGAGGGAGTACCTCACAGAGGTTACGAGCATGGGCTGTGGACTCAGCCAGATCTGGATTTGAATGCTAGGTCCTCCATCCTGAACAAGTTAACCACCCTAAGCATTACAGAGAAACATTACAGAGCAAGGGGAGAAACTGAGCATCAGCTTCCTCTTTGGTAAAGTAGGAATAACTAGTCATTTGGGGGTTCTGGAAATTAAATTAATGGATGACATAATTGTTATCATAAACTATGTCACCACACACACAGCCATATCACCGTGTTAATGCAACTGTCCGTACTATACAACCATATTCCCCATGTAGCAATCCACTTGCTTTGCGGTCCACTGACTTCTAGCCATGAATACAAGAGCCACAGCAAAGAGTCAGGAATCAAATCTACGAGGGCAAAAATCACCATGTTCTCCAAAGCTAAACTAAAACCACTTTTGGATCATCCCACCTCCCTACACCCCCATTAATATAATTCACCTTGCGCCCAGGTGTGCTGATGAGACTGAGCAGCCAGAGTCTCGACTTATGGGGTCAGCTCTCTCACTCAAACTCCCCTCCCCAGAGTCAACACACAGTTCGACATGCTGCCTTACCAAAGACAAAGACTTCACTCTGCTGAGGATGCCAAGCCAGGGAGGCGGGAAGGTAGCCAGAGGCACTGCAGCCTGCAAAGGGAGGAAGAGGGGTCTGGAACGAGACTCCGAGCCCAGCTCTGAGCCAAAGCTTCCCAGGTGAAGTCACTCGAAATCCCAGGAGCACCTTTATTCAGTGTCCCAAGCCCTGCTAAGGCAGTCCTGTCCTCATCCTTGACCCTCACAACCTACATCTACCCATCAGCCTCCTGCCCTTTCCAGACATGAGTCACGGGCAAGTTTCAAAACAAAGCGTGAAGATAACAGCTCTGACCCCTTTGTTCGCCCATCCAGGAAATGTAAGTGACCCACCCAGTAACTAGCCCTTCCTCTTGGGACCCACTGCACACAATGTGCCTCAGTGGGAAAGAAAGCAATTGTGTCATTTGTGTCAGTGACTGGGCATCTGGCAGCTTTGCCTCTGACTCTGGCCAAGGAAAGCCTCTTCCAGGTGGGTTCCTAGTATCACTCTCCCACCACTGGCTCTCAGACTCACCCATCTGTGATGCTGGCTTGGGACAGCGGGTATCCCACAGTAAAATCCTACTGTCCTAAAAGAAGGAACAGAAAAAGGGCTTCACAATCCAAAGAAGCAGCTGCTGGCCAGAAGCCCTCCACGCTAGACTTAGGTCTAAAGGGTCTGAGTGCGGTTAGGATGTGGGAAGGGAAAAAGAGATTATATCTCACCTCACCACATGAAAGAAACACAGAATCCTTGTGGGGAGAGGCAGCAACACAGGTGACCTGCCCAGAGTGAGCTGTAAAGGAGACAGAACAAGAAATAAGACAGAGAAGATGCAGGCATTACTATCAAGCAGCCCAGACACTATGAAGGGGTAGGAGGGAGGGTGTGAGAAATAGGCCTAGTCTCATGATGCAAATTAACAAATTCTGTGAGATTTTTGGATTAGATGAAACCTAAGAGGAAATGTTGATATCATTATAAAAACTCAAAAGGCCTGGAGAAAAATGAATCATGAAAGACATGAAAGATAAATTAAATGCTGAATAAGAACAGGAGATAAAGATAAAGATAAAGATAAAGATAAATTAAATGCTGAATAAGAACAGGAGAGGAAAGAGTAAAGACATCCTAGAATAGCAGTAGCACACTTGCCTCCAGGTAGCATACAAAGACTTCTGAGGGAGTTCTGGACACTGCGAGTTTTAAGGGAATTTCTCTAATGTTCTTCTTCCATATTGAACTGAGAAGCTGCCTATAACCTGCCAGCAGTGCTGACCTCTACTCTCACAGTCACCCTTCTCCCATGTGTAGAAGAAATACACACCTCTCACCCACCCCAAACCTTACCATGAGGCTCAGGAGTATAAAAACCTAAGGCATAAAACAAAAGGGGCTTTTCCTGAGACAAAGAAAGAGCACTTGTGTAAAATTCTGTGAAGGAGGCTGGCCTTTCTCAGCCACACCACAAACACAAGTGTGGTTCTGTGACTGATCTCTTCTCTTTAATAATGAGAATTTTGAAACATATGACAGGTGGTTGTCATAAGGACGTACATAGCTTATCTGAATTTAAAAATGAAGTCAGACTTTTTCTGACTGAAAGTTAAGTCCCACTTGGCCAACTGGCTTAACAGTGCATATGGTTTTTGGCAGTTAGGTTATTTGGTAGATGTTTTACATAAATTAAATGAGCTTAATCTGCAAATCCAAAATTTTGACAAACATATATTATAAAAGTGTACAATAAATGACATGGCCAGATATAACTTTCTTTGCAACTAGTTAAATTTAAATTAGATACTAATTTTAAAATGTGTGAGAGGGTACACTTTTTCAAAATTCTTTTAGGGCTACATGCTAAAAATGTTAAAGGTCTCCGCTAAATGTTAATTACAGGCTGTGGAAACCACCTTCTCCAAAGTGATTTAACCAGACTTTCTGAGATAGTCTGAATGTGGCTCTGCCCTGAGACAGAAGTGTGGGCTCAAACTACCTTCCATAGAATCCATGGAAAGCCAACACGAGGAAAAGGAATGTATTGCTCACTTGAGAAAAGCAAAGCTTTGGGACAAACACCATGGGGGAGTACAAAAGATGAAAAAAAAATATGTGGTTCCTCTGCCCTCAAGGAATTTGGAATCAGTGGGGGGAATAAGAATAAACACAAAGAACTAATTAAAAAGGCTGAAAGGAACAAGTGCTGAAAAATAGTTATTTAGCATTGACCAGAAAAATACATCGTAAGTCTAGGAAACAAAAGGCAAGTACAGTAGACTTTGAGCACTGACATTTTAACATTATTGTCTAACTATCTGCAAGTGACCATGAAGCTCCAGGAGATATATGAGTTTATGATTTTGCTTCGCTCATATCTGAATCATGCACTTTGAAGTTAGAACTGGCAGAGAAAGGCACTTAGTTACTGGGGGAACCAGTGATCACCCATATGTACATCTCTTAGCCACACACACATTAACGCTCTATACATTATCTTCATTAAGATTTGGTATCTTCATGAGGAATGGCTCCCAAAATAAAGTCAACTGCTAGTGCTGCTAATGAAAGTGAGCAGAAAAAGGAACATTAATAGAAAGTGATGGTTCTCACCAAAAAAATGAGATTTTATAGAGGTGAATATTCAAAAGTTCAAGATTCACATGTATCAGGGTTTATACTTGGAGAATGCCAAAGATCTACTGTGATTGGGTTTAGATAGCATGGTATGCTTGAAGGAGTGACAGGAAAAAGGCTTGAATGCCAGGACATGAACATGAGATTTTAACCTGCAAGCCACAAGAAACCAATGAAAGACTAAAGATTACAGGTAGAACAATGAGATGAGTGCCACCGTCTGTAATAAGATAAAGCCTGAAAGTAAATGGGAGCATAAGAAATGGAATGGAAGGTCACTGACGAAATGGAAAAAGACTCCAAAGAACTTGGGGACCAACTGATAGTGGGAAACAGGAGGAGTGGAAGAGGACTGGGATTTTCAGCCTCAGGTGACCAAGAAGGTGGTGAGGCTGTCAATAAAAAAAAAAATATAGGGAAATTATGAAAAGGGCTAGAATCGACATTGGAGCCTGACCGTAGTTTTGGAAGAAATATACTACCAGGCAGGAGAGCAAAGAATTGATATCACTAACATGCAAGCAAAGTTCAAAGAGCCCAAAGGGGAGAATAAAAACAAAACAGCCAAGGCCAGGACTGAAAAGGAAAGAACATGCACTCACCTCGGTATGAGTTCAGAATCATCTGCTGAGCAAGGTCCCAAACTTTGATGCTAAGAAGCAAAAGGAAACAGAGACTTAATTTGACCTACACTACCTACATAAAAACGTGTGTTCAAATAAGAACGCCCTATGTCTTTGCCTACTGGACTTCTGGTACAGCCTACTTTTACCATGGATTGCAAAAATCTCTAAGAAAACCTTATAGGCATGTCATAATTAGTCACCGGGTTCTTATAATGAGCCCAAAACATAATTTAATGAGGCTAATATGATGCTAAAGACACCCAAAGGAGGCCCAGAAACAGGAGCGATGAGAGGAGGGACCCACCAGAAGTCTTTGCTACCACTGACAGCTTGCATGCCAGAGCTTAGGACACTGACTGTAGACACGATGTCATCGTGCTCATACTTGCAGAACTTGCTGACAATTAGTGTCTCATTCTCATCCAGCTCCCACAATTCAACAGCACCTGTTGGGGGTGGGGAGTAGGGTGAGGGAAACAAGCTTGGATTATGCCAAGACAGAAATTCGCTTCTAGGATTCTAAGCTCTCAGGAGACAAGGAGGAAATCTCCCCAATGATCTGAGTAGCACACAGGCCATATGGTTAAATATTCCCAGTTATTTGGACACTAAAGTATTTGTTGAACAATTTGAATAAATGTCTTAAGAGTCATAAAAATATGTTGAATAACATAAAAATATGTTGTACAGTGACTAAGTATAGAAAATCATCAGACAGCTGCCCTGAATATAGAGTGTTCAAGCTCAATCGCCAGAGAGGCTCAATCTTTAATGTCCCACACTTATCCTTCCATGCAATGCCTGCCAACGTCCATATTCTGATTTCTTTTTTTTTTTAATGTCAAAGCCTCCATTGCTGAGACTGACATTCAAGGCAAAGAAAGCAGAATAAAGGCATTTAAGAATAAAATGGGAAGAAATGGAAAGAGCACAGATTGGCCTCGGCATCGTCTTTAAGATCAAGATTATCCTTGGTTTGGGGTTGGGTGGATACAGAGAAGAAAAATAGTTCCAATTAATTTCTTAATTTTGTTATGGATTATACTAGGAATTTCCACCAACAATTTAGAATCTTGGGGAAGGTATTTCCTACCTACACAGTTACTCTCCTTCGGGACCAACACCCTCAAGCTCCCCCAAGCACTGAGTATGGGATTTTAAAAATTGAGCACAGCCCGACCTATACCCATGGCCTCCATCCCACCTGTAAGGTTGAGGAGAAAGTGACTCACCTGAATCGGAAGCCACTAGGATACCTCTGTCCCCTACCCAAGTGAGGTCAGCCACTCCGGCCTCCGTCTGGACTCCAGCGGAGCAGAAACCTTCGTTGGGGGCGGCACAAGGGTCCTTGAAAAGCCAGAGGGAGCCAGCCCAGCAGCGGCCACTCAGGCTAGAAGCCCCGAGCAGAAGCGCCCCATCTAAGGGAGATACAAGTTGTCAGCGCGTGAGGAGTGGAAGGGCTAATCTCCCTGGTGACCGCCCAGCAGCCAGCTGGCCGGGTCTGGATCGGAGCCCAGGAACGCCGAGCACGGCTGGGGACTGAGCTCAGCGACGCGAGGCAGGGGTGAGGATGGCATGCGGGGTAAGCGGGGGGCTGGGGGAAGGCTGGAAGGTTTAGTCCCGGGAAAGGGCATTCGGGGTGGGGTGAGGGAACTCCCAGACCCAGGACCTAGGCTCACCCGACCGGTACCGCGCAGCCTCCAATTGCCGCTCCATACAGGCTGGTGCATTAGGGGGAAGGTTCCACTCCCGGGCCTCCGGGGGCACTAGCGGGGGCGGGGTTTCCTTCCGCATCTCCACGATTCCAACTCCAACCTAGACCCAAACTGGACGCCCGTCGGAGACTCAGCTCCGCGAGCCACCACGTGGCCCCGCTATAGGCCTCCGCCCCTCTGGCCAGGCTACAGCCTCTCTACATCTCGCGAGAATTGCTTCTACGATTCCATTCCCGTTTCCAGCGAGCAACCTCTTGCCGCGGGCTCTCAGTGCCCTGTGCTTCTTATCGCAAAAAAAAAAAAAAAAAAAAAAAAAAAAAAGACCGGAAGTTGATGAAAAGGGCACGATGTTCTCTTCTCGCGAGACTTGTGAGCGACCATCTTGTTTCTGCCCCTGACAGAGTCTCCTGTAGCGGTCACTGGGGCGCGAAGACTGTTGTGTGGACGCTATCTGACAATGTTGTCCCGGGTGGTACTTTCTGCCGCCACCGCAGCAGGTGAGAGGTACAGACCCTAGTCCAGGCTAGCAGAGTGATTGCAAACCAGCGCGTCTAGGGTTACTTGGAGCGGGTGGGAGGAAAGGGGATGAAAGGCGCGGCGGGATTTGGGCCTGCGTGGAGAGTTGATTAGTGCCGCTCAGAAGGAGAGTGTGGGGTCTCGGGGGATAGGAATGGGGGACGCATGGCCTTAGTGATTGGGCTCCGCGGGGACCGAGGAAGGGGCAAACCAGATTTCACGGTGACCTTGCTAACCTGTGCCTTGTGTATTTCTAGCTCCCTCTCTGAAGAACGCAGCCCTCCTCGGTCCAGGGTAAGTGTAAGGGGTGTAATACTCCCTTTTGTCCGTGTTTTATCACCTATTTCACTTCTGGGTAATCTGTTCTTAGCTTTGGGCCGGTAATTACCTTTCTTTAGGTTATTTTGGAACGCTTCAAGTCTCATTCAAACATGTGTGCTCCTGTTACTGCCTGGAACACCGTTGTGTCACTTAATGTGTTCTAACTAAACTAGAAACTGGTTTTGGTGTCCCCTAAGCCCCGCCCCTCTCCCTTGTGACCTTCAGCTAGGCACAGCTGCGGCATCTCTAGTCGGGGTTACTAGATTGCATACCCTAGGACAAGTTTTGTTAAATAAAACAGTGAAGCATATTGTTTTTAATCTGCCTCCCAGATTCCAACTTTTACTGTCAGGTCAGAGAAATTATTCGTCGTTTCAGTAGATATTTATCTTGCCACGCACGTAACCGAACGTAAAAAAAATGAGTAAGGTTAAGTACCTGCCTTCGTGGACCTCACGCACAGTCTACCAGAGGAGGCAGCTATAAAATGGTAGTTTACAGCGAGGATTCCAAAGCTGAAAGAGGGTACACCGGGCTCCTCCACTTACAAGTGGGACCTTACTGTGGGACCTTAATTTCCCCTTGTGCAAAATAGAATAGTACATTATGGATTGTGAAAATTAAGGGAATTAATTCCTGGGAACCCTAAAAACAGTGCTTGGTACATAGTATGTGCTTAGTAAATATTAGAAGGTGTTACTGATATTTCATAAAACGTCAGTTTTCTTTGGGATTTCTCTTTTTACTTCCAGACTTAGTCCTAAATCTTGAAAAATTTGATAACAATCCTGTAGCTTGAAAAAGTGGCTTTGGTTTATCTGTAATTTTTGTATAAGCAATAAAGTGAGGCTATAATTGGCTGCTTCCAACTTCTCAGAGAAGAAAGATTCCATATAGACAAGTAAATAATTGTAATATAGATAATAAATACATATACAAAATGCAAGGAACATCCTTGATTTCTCTTTCACATTTCATGTCTAATGCATTAGTAAGGCTCTTTCTCCAGATGATATCCAGACTCTGACCACTTCTTCCACTACTACTGCTACTGGAGTGTGAACCACCATCACGTTTCACCTAGGCTATTTCAGTTGTCTCCTAACTAGTCTCCTTGAATCTATATTCTTGTCCCATTACAGGCCATCCTCACAATAGCCACAGGGATTCTGTCAGTCCCCCCACCCTTCCCCTGCAGAACCCTCTAGAGCTGCCCATCCCACTTGAAATCAAATCCAAACTTACCTTAACACAGAAAGTTCAACATGGGTTGACCCCATCCTACCTCTTGATTTACCTTCTTACGTTCTCTTTTAAGCTCATTCTCTAGCCTTACTGGCCTTCTTGCTATTCCTCTGAAAACTGCCAAGCTTATTGTTGCCTCAGGACCTTTGTAGTTGCTCTTCTCTCTTTTCCCCAGGTCATTGGCTCAAATGTCATCTGATCTACCAAAAAAGCCTTTCCCTCACTCCATTGCTCCTTAGCCCCTTCCTTCACCTGTTTTTCTTCATGGCACTTAAAACTGTCTGAAATTGTGTATGGACCTATACACTCAACACTTCCCAAACCCCTACTAGAATGTCAGAGGCTGGGACTTTGTCTGCTTATTGTTAAACTCCCGGTGCCTAATATAAGCAGAAAGTCAGTAAATGTTTTGTTGAGTGAGTAATTGTCAACCCAAGATTGGAAGGCCTTTACAAAGGATATACTCAAGATGTTCTGAAGGCTGGTTGGTCTTGGCACTCATTAAGTGAAAGGTATACCAGGCAGAAGGAGCAGCATGAGGGTTTTTTTGTTTTTTTTGTTTGTTTGTTTTTGAAAGCTGTAAGTAGTTCCATATGGCTGGAGAGCAGGAGAATGAAGGAAGATGAGGATATAAAATTTGACAGGTGCTGAATCAAACAAGTAGTTTGTTTTCTGTGGGCAGGAGAGAGCCTGTTGAAGAGTTTTAAAGTCAAATTTGCATTTTAAAAACTTTCAAAGCAGCAGGGAGGGGGCTAGGTTCAAGGGGTATTTGAGGAAGAGCCAAGAGAACAGATTTTGGGTTACTTACTTGTTTAGGCAGGAGTAGATGAGGGCTTGACGTGAGACAGCCAGTTAGGGAGAGGATTTGTGTTCCCCTAAAGCAAGTTCTTTAGTGCTATGATTTAAGTCAGTGGTTCTCAACCTGGGGCAGTTTTGCCCTCCAAGGGACTTTTGGCAATGTCTGGAGACACTTCTTGGTTGTCACCACTGGGTAGGAGGGGGGATGCTACTGGCATCTGGTGTACAAAGGCCACAGGGATTCTCCTAATTATTCTAAGTGCACAGAACAGCCTTCCACAACAAAGAGTTGTCAGTAGTTGAAAATGTCAGTAGTGCTGAGGTTTAGAAACCCTGATTAAAATGAAAGAATCTTGAGCATGATTCTCAGATTTCAAAAGTTGGTGAGGTAACTCAATACATTGGGAAGCAGAAATAATATTCAAAAGACAGGCAGTGAACAATAATCAATGAAATAATGTAAACTCTTACATTGCAAGGAGATAAGAGAGAGGGGAGGGGAGGGACAAAAACATACTTAGAATTTGAAGGGGATTTAGCTCGACAGCAGATATGAAAAGGCTAGAGGATTTTATTTCATCAGAATCCTATGTAGCAGTATGCTGTAACTGCTACAGATACAATCTTAGGCTACTTTAAAGATCAGAATAGTTCGCAGATCCATGATAATAGTACAGTGGTTCAAGCCCAGCGATGGCAATAGCAAGTTCTCAATATGTATTGATATTTGTAGGATGAATGAATCAGTCAAGCTATATTTCAGTTCAGTATTGTGTTCAGTTCTGTATACTTCATTTTTGTAAACAAAACCAGTTTGCTGCTTGTGGACAGTCAGGATTGTGAAGGAACTGAGATGTTTAACCCAGATACATGAGTGTTAACTTACATAGAAGAATAATATTAGAACCAATGGATAGAGGTTTCAAGGATGTATGTAGCAGTTCAATTCAAAGGATGATCATAGTTAGAGCTATCCAACACTGAAAAAGCATGTTTCACTTAGTGGTTATTTAGCACCCCAATACAGAGAATATTCAGAAAGGTCAAAGTTCTTGCCATCAGGGAGCTCACAGCACAGTGGACATGTAATAGCTAACCGCTTACATAAAACTTTACCATATGCCAAGCACTATTCTATATACTTTACATTTATTAACTCAGTTAATCCTCACAGCAACCCTCTAAGGTCATATTCTTTGTTCCTACTTTACTTTAGAGAAATCAGAGACTACAAAAGCATAAATTAAAATTTGAACCCAGATAGTCTCGCTGCAGAGTCTATGTTCTTACATAATTCATTGCTAGTAATAGACATATAAAGTGCTAGACAGATGACCCGTAAGACTTAACAGAAGGGATTCTAGTATTGGGTAGAAGGTTACATACAGCTTTAAGTAAGTTGTTTCCCCTTATCACACAGCTAATTATGGGACCCTAACCTTCCTGTTCTTGGTCTGTTCTGTTCCCATTAAGACAGTGGGAAACAGCCTCAATCCTCATCCCTATTTGTTCTTTTCTACAGTTGTTCATACATTGTGTTCTCTTTAAAGAATAGGCTTTAAATTTGTGTAATTCCTACCTGTAGGGTATTGCAGGCAACAAGGATCTTTCACAAAGGGCAGCCAAGTCTTGCCCCTGTACCACCTCTTCCTGAATATGGAGGAAAAGTTCGTTTTGGGCTGATCCCTGAGGAATTTTTCCAGTTCCTTTATCCTAAAACTGGTGTAACAGGTGAGCATTTGCCCAATGTTTGATAGTATGTTTAGATGGTATGGTTTATGTTAATCTAGCGTTTTAGTGGTCTCTTAACCTCTTCCACATGTACCAGAAAAATCAAGTCAGTTGTTTTTAAAGTAAAGTGTGGAAGTGATTCAATATAAGAATTGATTTGGTTGCTTTAACTTGTCTTTGGAATAAATTTGTTTGGGATTTTAACTTGATTTTATAACATTGTCTCCATTTCTTGTTACGCCAAATTTATTGACTGCCTGCTGTATGCTAGGCACTGTTCTAGGCATACAGTGGTGAACTGAAGTGCCTGCCATCATGAAACATACATTCTTTTGTAGGATAGACAATAAGGAAATGAGTAACTGGGGAATTCCCTGGCGGTCCAGTGGTTAGGACTCGGTGCTTTCACTGCAGGGGCCCGGCTTCCATCCCTGGTCAAGGAACTAAGATCCTGCAAGCCGCACAGAGCGGCCAAAAAAACCAAAATTGAGTAACTGTATAATACATTTTCAGGTAATGATAGAAAGAGCTGTGGATTAAAATAAAGCCAGGTAAGGCAATAGAGACTCTGTGTTGTATGTATAATTACGAAAAAAGAGCTGGGCCATGTTAATCAGGTTTTTTTTTTCCTTTTAAAAAGGCATAGGGACTTACCTGGTGCCGCAGTCGTTAAGAATCCGCCTGCCAATGCAGGGGACACAGGTTCAAGCCCTAGTCCGGGAAGATCCCACATGCCACGGAGCAACTAAACCCGTGTGCCACAACTACTGAGGCTGTGCTCTGAAGCCTGCACACCTAGAGCCCTGCTCCGCAACAAGAGAAGCCACCGCAGTGAGAAGCCTGCGTGCCGCAACTAGAGAAAGCCCGCGCACAGCAACGAAGACCCAACGCAGCCAAATGAATAAATAAATAATTTTATTTAAAATAAATAAATAAAAAGGCATAAACTGTACTGAAACCTTACATTTTTATAATACTATATGCTTTCACTTTATTTAATCCATACAACAGTTCTATGAAGACTTTTTTTTTTTTTTTTTTTTTTTTTTTTGCTGTACTGTCTGGAGCACAGGCTCCAGACGCGCAGGCTTAGCGGCCATGGCTCACGGGCCCAGCCGCTCCACGGCATGTGGGATCTTCCCAGACCAGGGCACAAACCCGTGTCCCCTGCATCGGCAGGCGGACTCTCAACCACTGCGCCACCAGGGAAGCCCGAGACTTTCTTTTTTTTTAATAAATTCATTTATTTATTTTTGGCTGCGTTGGGTCTTCATTACTGCTTGCAGGCTTTCTCTAGTTGTGGTGAGCAGGGGCTACTCCTTGTTGCGGTGCGCCAGCTTCTCACTGTGGCGGCTTCTCTTGTTGCAGAGCATGGGCTCTAGGCACACAGGCTCAGTAGTTGTGGCTCGCAGGCTGTAGAGCACAAGCCCAGTAGTTGTGGCGCACGGGCTTAGTTGTTCCGCGGCATGTGGGATCTTCCCGGACCAGGGCTCGAACCAGTGTCCCCTTCGTTGGCAGGTGGATTCTCAACCACTGTGCCACCAGGAAGCCCTATGAAGACATTTTTATTACCCGGAACTAGAAAACAAAGAATTTGCTGAGATTTATTCTCTCTTTAGTGACTGAGTTGGACTTAAACACAGGTTCTACAGTTAAGTTTAGTGTTCTTTCTACTACATGCACTGCCTCTCTTGCTGTTTCCAAATATTGCTATGACCATGAAACATTGAAAACCAAAGTTTTTTTTTTTTTAATCTCTCCAGGGAGTGGCCTAAGGTAGACTAAAATTGCAAGAAACATTAAGTTCCTCAGACCTCCATAGCTGATAAAAATGCTACATATGATAGGCCTTTCTTATCAATTCACATTTAAAATTTATACATTGAAGGCAAATTTTTTTTAAAAAATGAACTGTTGAAACTTTGTATGGGAAACTGGGTAAAATATATTTGAGAATGTAACCCTTTTATTCTCATAGTACATCCTAACATCCTTTGGTACCTGTATTGCTCAAAAACATTGTAAACTGCTTCCCCAAAGACCTGCTTTGACCTTACCTAGCATCTAATGAGGCATAGAGGAAAATCCTAAAGAAATGTACCTTATGGTTTGTGTCCTTTCAGAATTCATGGCCTGGTTAAAGAAAAAGATGGCTATATTTGAAGCATTATAATAAGACACTACAGGAGTTGAGAATCCTGTTATTTAGTTCTTTTACATACATGCTTCATAGTTGTATCTGTTTTGTTTGCTTATTTCCAGTGTCAGGTTCCTATTCAGTAAATAGGCAAGAGTGGATAAATTTTATTCTGACCAATGTCCCCACTCAATAAATAGTATATTTTGCTGCACAAATTACTTCTGGAAGTAACTTGACATCTTTATAAAATACTTCCTGTTAGTTGAGCAATTGTACCAGATACTTAATATACATTATTTCTCAATTTCATCAACCCTATGAGGAAGGTACTATTCCCATATTACAGTTAAGGAAACTAAGCTCAGAGATCATCTATATTGCTCAGTGTTTTATAAGTTGCAGAGTCAGATTTCCATGGGTCCAGATCCTTGTTCTTGCAACCCTACCATACTGGTTCTCATCTAGTGTTCCGTCTTTGAATCTGATTATTTAAAATCATGATTAACTTTGCCTTCAACTAATTAAGTACGGAAGTATCTCTGTCTTCCCCTTTTAGACATAGTATATCCATCATAAAATAACTTTCTCTTCTTTTAGGACCCTACGTGCTCGGAACTGGGCTTATCTTATATTTACTCTCCAAAGAAATATATGTGATAACTGCAGAGACCTTCTCTGCCATTTCAGCAATAGGGGTGCTTATCTATGTAGTTAAAAAATATGGTGCCTCTATTGGTGAATTTGCTGATAAACTCAATGAGGTAAGAACCATAAACCTTATTTCCTATTTTAGACCGTAGTAATCGTGTCAAAGCCATCAAGTGATGTTTTTGGTACGAATGATAGGGGCAGAGCATATAGAAATGAATCTAATTATAATGATTTCGGTTATAAGTGTTAATGTTATTACTAACTTGAGATCAAGTTTTAAAAATCTACCAAACTTTCTCCAGCTTTTCCATAGTGTTGTTCATTCAACAAGATACTGCATAGCTATTTTTGGCAACTCTTTTCACGGATTTGTATAGTTCTCCCTATGTGTGGGTGTTTTCACAAATGAGGGGTATGACTTCGAGGAAGCATAAAATGAAACTTTTTTATTACCCTTGGTACTTTCACTGATCTTTGTTGTAAATATCATAATTGCAGCAAAAAATTGCCGAACTGGAAGAAGTGAAACAGGCTTCCATCAGACAAATCCAAGATGCAATTGATCTGGAGAAGTCACATCAGGCACTGGTTCAAAAGCGCCATTACCTTTTTGATGTCCAGAGGGTAGGTTTCAGAACTTTCTAAGGCAAGTGAAGTTACTCATTTGTGTGCATTTAACACAAAAAATTAGAATCTTACGAGGAATAGTTGGATAAGTTGAGCATATTTTGTTTAGAAAAGAGAATATTTGGGTGGGGGTCTAAATAGCAGTTACAGATATTAACTATACAGTGGACCTATCCAGTAGAAAAATAACTAGAATTATTACTCTAAAACTAGAAAAAGTAAAAAGTATAAAAGGACACATTTTGAGTCCACACAGAGGGAAAATAATTCATTAAGTTATAGCAGATTAAAAAATGGCATTCACTGTAAAATACAGTAGGTGAAATACATGCTGTGCATTTCATACATGCTCACTATAAGAAAGTCTTACTTAACATACTTGCTATAAGAAAATCTGATACCTCACATTCCAGATTCACAAAGCAGATTCAGATGGCCGGAGAGCTTTTTACTATGATCAAAGCATAATTAGATTCTAAAATATGTAGTTTCTAAAACAACTTTAGGAACGTGTTCAAGCATTTTGTTGTTAATTACTTTGAGCCCAGTACTTTATGCCTGATATTTAAAGTGAGATGAGCTTATATTGAAATTTTATGTATAGAAACACCTATGAAATGAAAAATTAGGTGCTAAGGTAAAATAAGTATCTGAAATATTAAGGGTTTGGGCCAGTATTTCCTAGTGTAGTCTCGGTACCATGTGCACCAGTCATCTTTGATGCAAATTTTTGGACCCATTCCAAGACCTGTGAGATTAGAACCTCTGTTAGGAGCTATCCAAGAGTCTGTATTTTTTTTTAAATAGGATCCTGAGAGATTCTTAAGCACATAAATGTTTGAAATCCTCAGAAATTTTTAAAATATCTTTCCGTGCAGATTTAGGTTACAATCTAAATGCTTCCTGCCTCATAGAAACTATGTATGCACAAACAAAATCTGGCTTTTGAAGATGTAGCTTTTTTATAAGATTCAAATGATAGTCATTAAAATTTTTATTTATTTATGAAATATTTAATAGGTATATTTTATATGTGGACACTGGTCAAGGCAAGGTGCTGGGAATACAGCAGAGAGCAAAACAAAGTCTGCCTTCCTAGGGTCTCTCTCCTAGCCAGGGGTTGAGAGAAGGACAGGAGAAAAATAATTAAGCAGATGTGAATGTCAACTGGTATGAAGTACATGTAGAATAATGAACTTATGTTAAAGGAAAAGAGATTTTAGAAGGAGGGAGTTACTGTTTTTATTGGGCAGGCTAGAAAGGCTTCTAATGTGATATTTGAATAGAGACCTGTCAAAGTGATGGTTCAGGCTGTGTGGATTTCTGAGGAAATAGTATTCCAGGCAGAGGGAAGAACAATTGCAAGGGCCCTAATCCTGGAAGCTTGCTTGGTATAGACAAGGAAAAGTAAGGAAGCCACTGTAGCTGAAGTGGAATGAGTGAGGAGGAAGGTAAAGGAAGCAAGGCAGGGAGTGGCCAAGGGCTAGGTCATGTAAAGTCTTACAGGCTTCTATGAGAACTTTGACTTGTACTCAGAATGAGAGAGAAAGTCATTGAATCTTTTAGGCAGAGGAGTGATATGATCTTGCTCGTGTTTTGAAGGGTGACTCTGATTGCCTTGTTGAAAGTAGCCTTCAATCTTGTATGCATTGGTTCGAAATGCCAGTGAGTTAGCTAAATAGAGTTGTTAGGTAGACCATTAGATATATGAGTCTGGAATCACTGGGAAGAATTCCAGACTGGAGATGAGGGAATCATGAGCTTACAAGAGGCACAGCTGTAAGACTGGAACATGAAAGAAAATAACTGGAGGAAACAAGGATTATTTTAATTTGTAGTTGCCCTACTTATGGTCAAGTAGTAAGGGTCTAAGAATTTGGCATAGGATTTAGCAACATGGAGGTTGGTGACCTTGGTAAGGGCTATTTGAGTAAGTTGAAGGAAAAAAAAAATGGAAGAAAAGAAATTGGAGTCTGAGTATAGATCACTGTCAAAATTGTGAAGGAGTTTTACTGTATTGGGCAAAGAAATGACTCAGTAGCTCAGAAGGTAGGATGTAGTAATCAAGAGAGATTTTTTAAAAGATGGAAAGTATAACTACATGTTAGCATCTGATAGAAGTTAGTAGAGAGAGAAAAATTGATGCAAGAAAGGGGTGGGAGTAGGGAGGAATTTGCTGGAGCCATGTCCTTCAGTAGGCCAGAGAGTTTAGAATACACAGGTGGAAGGGTTGGCTTCAAGAGCAGAGACAGTTCAGCCATAGTTAAAGGAAGGCAAAGTATGTGAGTATGGGTCCAGGTAGATTGGTTTATATGGTGCTAGAAGTTTGTGAAGTTCTTTGTTTCCTTTTTCTCAGTGAAATAGGAAGGTAGGTCATTTGTTGAAAAGGAAAGTAGTCAAGGAGATATACTAGAGATTTCAGGAGAAAGAAGAACAGGAGAGTGAATGGACTAAAAAAAAAAAAAAAAAGATGTACCTAGAAGTATTAAGGGCCTACTTGAGATTAATATCTGAAGCCTTTATATAAAATAGGCAGACCTATAAGCATTCTCATTACAGACTAGAAGATGACAATATACCGGTCACCATTACTAAATCAATGTTATTCTGGCAGTAGTAGCTGATATTAGAGAAGAGAAAGAAATAAGAAGTATAAAAATTAGATAACATAAAGTTATCCTACTTACAGATTACCTGATTATATACCTCAGAAAGCTGAGAGAATCAACGTAACTCTTAAAACCATAAGCAAATCAGTAAGGTATTTGGGTACCAAATTAATATCTAATAAACAAAATCAGTAGCCTTCTGTATATAAATATCAGTTAGAAAATATAAGAGAAAAAGGTAAACCATTTAGGAAGAGATACCTAGGAGTAACTTAACTAGAAATAGAGTCTTTTTGCTTTGAAAAATGTGAAATGCTTGTGAGGTATAAGGTTCTGAGAACCTAGACTCAATAATATAAGGATATCAAATTCTCCCTACTTTAATCTCTAAATTTTACACATTCCTAGAAAGAAAATACTAATAGACTAGGAGTAGGGGGTGTTGGGACTTGAACAAATTGATTATTACTAGAAAAAGTAAAAAATATTCAGGAGTATTCTGAAAAAGAGAAGTAGTGAACAGTCCTACCAAATATTAAAGCTCAAAATTGTAAAGGAACTTTAAATAAATAGCTTGGCACACTACATGAATAGAAAGTCAGATTGGCACAGCACTTGAGAGAGAGGGTCTAGAGATAGACCTAAACTCATAAGGTAGTTTAGATCGGTGGCATTTTCATCTTAGAGGGGAAAGACAGACGGGTATCTTTGTAGGTACAGAGTTGTTTTCCTACTTTTTGCCTTACACCAAAACAAATTTAAGATGAATTAAAGATCTTTAGATAAGAAATGAAACCATAAAAGTAGAAAAAGAGAACATGAAAAACAATACAATACCCTTGGAATGGCAAAGCCTTTCTAATAAAGACAACAAAATGCAGAAACTTGTGTGGTGACGCATGTTAACTAGACCCATTGTGGTGATCATTTCACAATATATACAAATACCGAATCATTGTGTTTGTATGCCTGAAATTAATGTAATATTGTATGACAGTTATACTTCAATTTTTAAAAATCCAGGAACTATAAGAGGAAAAATTAAGTTGATCTCATTAAAAATTTAAGTTTTACATGTAGAAGTTACCATAAACAAAGTTAAGAGACAAACTAGGAAGAACACATGCATTCCATATGACACAAAAGGGTAGTTACCTTAGGATAGACCAACATCCCAGTAGAAAACTAGGTGTAGGACATGCACAATTTATAAAGATGTAAGTAAATGTAAATGGCTTCTAAATATGTAAATTTTCTCCTTAGAGAATGACAATTAAAATTGATATTTTTTTCTGCTTATCAGAATAGTCGAGAGTGAAATGTTTTATAAACACCATTGGCCAGGGTTTAGAGTAACAAGCATTTGTGTTGCTGGTGAGAGTATGAAGCAGTACAACTTTTCTGTGGAATTGGACAGTGTTAATCACAAGTTAAAATGGATCTTTAAGAGCCTGGGCTTTGTAGCCTGACTCCTTGTAGTCAAGTCTTGGCTTCACAGTTCATTTGCTCTATAACCTTGGACAAATTCCTTAGCATCTGCCTCTGTTTCCTCCTCACTGTAAAATGAGTATAATAATAGTAACTATCCCATGGTGTGATTTTAAGATTTAATTGAATTGACACACAGTGTTTAGAACATAGTAGGTACTCAACAGTTATTAGCTATTATTTGACCCAGCAAGTATTCACACATAAGTGCAAAGACACATACAATATACGCAGCAGCATTATTTGTTAAAGAATTGGAAGCAACCTAATCTATTAATAGAGCTTAAATAAATTATGGATTATGAGACACCAAAATAGTAGAATCCAATGTAACTTTTAAAATTAAGGTGGGTCTTTGTGTCATAATCAGTAAAAGTGATGTTTGTGTGTGTACATTTACCTATGTTTTGTTTATTAAATATTTCTGGGAGAAAATACAAGAAATAGAGGAAGATGGTAGCCTATGGAGGGGCTGGAGGAGACTTATTTTTTACTGCATATACTTTTAAATATATTTTTACTATATGCTGTTAGAATTTTTCTACCACATGCATGTGTTACCTATTCATATTAAACAAATGAATTTTGCATAAAATACAGGTAATGATGGGTATTCTAATGGGCAGAATCCTCAGAATGGAAGTGATCCTTTAACTATGCAAACAGTTTTCATCACTTCTTAATTTTCTTCAGAATAACATTGCCATGGCTTTGGAAGTTGCTTACCGGGAACGACTGCATAGAGTATACAAGGAGGTAAAGAATCGCCTGGACTATCACATCTCTGTGCAGAATATGACACGTCAGAAGGAACAAGAGCACATGATAAACTGGGTGGAGAAGAACGTGGTACAGAGCATCTCTGCGCAGCAGGTACATGATGTTTTGAAGCTTCTGGAGTTGTATTGATATCTCTGACAGGATAAAAATAGCTCGTAAGGAGTCTTTAGCCTAGAGACATTGGAGTGGTCCTGGTTCACTTTTCTGGTTAGTGGTAACCTAGAAGATGCTGTACAACTGCCTTGGTAGGTTGCCTCCCTCCTCAAAGTTTGGCTTCCAAAGAGTCTCTCACCTCATGGATCAAGAGGAGTGGAAAGATGGTTGAGAACACTCGTTGAACAGACGTATGTTCAAGTTCCAACATTTGGGAAATATTAAGCAACATATTTCATTTCTCTGTAAAACAGAGGCTGGACAAGTCTTCTTCTGAGCCTCTTCCATTTTCTGAATAATTCCATGATTTCCATTCCATGCCATTTCCTCTTCCCAGCCACTTAATTCATTGGTCTTGAACAGAAATGTTTTCTATTTTTTACCTAAATGTGATTTCCTTTTTAAATTTTATGTTCTTTATTTACTTTTGACTTTATGTCTTCTTTCCTAGATTTATAGTATACTTAGGCATTTCTGATCATTTTCTGCATAACCATGCAGGACTAGAAAAACAGGGTCTGTCAACATTTAATGCCTTGGGTTTTTTAAAATAAACTGTCTTTTACATAAAAGTTATATACTTATTTAAGAAACTTGAAAAGACAAAAGTATACAAAAGAGACTAAAAGTTATTTTTATTCTTTCTTAACATTTCTCTATTACTAATGTTTGTTAGGTTGGTCTTTTTTAAGCAGCTGTTAGCTGTAAAACCTAACATCAGTGGCACATGGTTACAGGAGTATCTAGCTTCAACCTCTAAACAGGTTTCACTGATGAAAGCTATGAGCCAGGGGACTTTAAATTCCCTCCATTTGCTTAGAATAAATTTTGCATCTCCCCCATGTTAAATAATTAAATAATTTTTTGTAGTCTATCATATTAAGCCAGTACTCCATCTTGAGATTCCGAGGAACCTCTTATAGGAGGTATCCTTTAGAATTACAGTGTTTATACCCTTCCATGATTTGAAAAGTTCTAACCAGCTTTCTCTTTCCTTATCACAGGAGAAGGAGACAATTGCCAAGTGCATTGCAGATCTAAAGCTGCTTGCAAAGAAGGCTCAAGCACAGCCAGTTCTGTAAATGCATCTGTCCCAATTGAGACAGCTAGAAACAGTTGACTGACTAAATGGAAACTAGTCTATGTGACAGAATCTTTCTGTATTGCCCTATACTGAAGTTAGTTTCCCTTTCCTAAAAATGAAAAGTTTGAGTTTCATGTAATGAGAGAATTAAAACAATCTGTTGGCCAGGAAGATGTTTCTCTCATCCTTCTTGCTCTGCATTTTGAGTTGTTCCATGATCACTTTTGAATAAGCAGTTTGCTTTGAATAAAGTTTGGTACCTGACTAAAAATTGTCAAGTTAGAGTTTAAATTTGAATTAATTCAGCCATCTTACAATAAAATGACGGTTGAAACAAAGTTTTTCAAGATGCATAATTTTCTGAAATGTTATTTCAACATTTATTATATGGGTAAAAATTAAAGAAGTCATTGAGCTGATAATATTGTTTATAAAACTTAGTGGTAAGCTATTTCTTGCTGACAGGTTATGGAGAATTTAAAACTTTTCAGTATTCTTAAAATAACTAAAGGAAATCTTGTATATCAAATTATATCATTGACTTTATTTTCATTTTAGTAGTATGTCAACAGAAAATATTATGGACTCAATGTGTCATAAAATCACTCTGAAGAATCCAGCAGATAGTTAGAAGATTCTGCCCTTCCATTGGTTTGTCTATATTTAATTCTCCCATACTTGTATAAGGATTTACTTGTAAACAGATGGATAACTTACATAATAGGAAATATTTGAAAATACGTACCATATGGATAATTGCCATTTTCATTGACTTCCTAAGGTTTTAATTATATAACAATCATTTAAGTCAGTATTTATTGATTGATGGCTAATGTATTCATCTTATATAGAAATCAGACTGATATTATTAAGATGTTACTTAAAGGAGATTTTGATAAGGTCAGCAGAGATGTTCCAGATTATTCATTATACAAAGAATTGCCGTGCTAAGCACAATCCTGCACTGGTCATACAGAGATAAAAAGTTCCTACTTCAGGGAGTTAAATATCTACTGGAGAGGCAGTAAGAATATGTGAAACAGTACAGATTTTAGGTGTTTTGAGAGTGTAATGACAAGCACCATTTTAGGTAGTCTCAATAACCTCGTCAGTGTCCTTGTACATAACTGTATCGGTCAGCATTCAGTCAGAGAAGCAGAGCTACTAGGATATATGTTTATAGGTAAGGGATTTGACTTTATGGTGTCACGGGAGCTGGTTAAGCCACCTCTGTAAGCTCTTAATCTTTGTTTCTGATGAAGGAGCTTGACGTGCATGGAGCAGGCATTTAAGAAGGGAAGGTGGATGTGAAATGGGAGCAGGTAGGAACAAGTGGAAATCACAAGCACGGACTGAAACCCTTGTCAGTTTTTATTACCTCAGGTCTTCATGGTATGATTGTCCTGCAAAACCCCAAACCTTTCCTCACACACCTGGTCCAAAGGTTAGAGAAGCTGAAGGATGACCCAGAGAAGGGTTGGGAAGTTATAGGCCCAGCTACAACTGGTGCGTTAACAGATTAGCACCAGTATGTATAAGCCACAAAGTTGCTTCTTTGCATTCGCAAAGGCAGCTAGGCTAGGCATGAGGCTGTCAAAGTCCTCTGGCCAGTCACTTCATAATGAGAACAGTTTCATCTGGGTCTCCTCATAAGGCTATCAGATCCAAGCAGAGACTGACAGTGTGCCCCATAGTCCCCAGAACCAGGGAGCCAGATGAATGACATCCTGTACTCACAGCAACACTTACAACATGTTTGTATGGATAGCCAACACGATGCTGTGACACCTGGACTTTACTGTTGCAGCCAGCTGTAGAGCATATGCTGCTCCTTTTGGACAAGGATGTGCTGGAGGAGTTTGTTTACCTGTGCCCAAGGAGCATGGTATCACAACCCAAAGTGAAGCCAGTCAGGAATGAAAAGGTGGTAATAAGCTGAGCAGGTTTCCTAGAGGGGAAACGCCAGATCTTTACCTTCAGAATACCAGAAATTCATTTCTATGTGGTGGATGTGGTTTGGTATGTACAAATTGGCTGCATGGTAATTGGTTGTGCAGTCTCAAGAGTATGACAGTTATTTTTTAAATGTATGGTATGAAAAAGTTCAATTGATTTGAAGTATTTTCGTATTAGCAAAAGAAATGGATTACATTTGTCAATGATAAAAGGGAAATGTTGGGTTCTTTTGTCATAAATTTTGTAATGACCGTAAAAATAATTTCTAATCCATGATAACTAATAAGAATCTGAAGATCATTCCATCAAGTGGTCAGTTAAGTAATTCACTGGCTATTCTTAGCATCATTCATGGTGGAATAACCAGATATCTTTCCTGATCTGCTGAAATACGAAGTAGACAGTATCACCTGTGATGTAATCTAGCCAGACGTATTTAACCTGAATCTCTCAGGACTTAAGATGTAAATTCTAGTTTCCAGGAAATGCAGGAGATAGAGGGACATTATAAATGACACCAGGGGAAGTAATTAAATTAGGGATTATGCTTCCATTTATTGGGTCATAGTGTTTTTCATTAAAATTTTTAATGTTCTCTGTTAAGGTCCTGTACCTTTTTTTGTAAGATTTATTCTAAAGACTTTCTATTCTTTGTTAAGATTATAAAACGTACGTGGCTTAAAAGTAAATTTTCTGTTTGTTGGAGTAAGAAAATTAAGATTCAGATTCCTGCAACTTTGTTGCTGAGGTTAAATGCAATTAAGATGCAAAATGCTGTAACATTTGCTTCCAGTCATGGTAGACTAGGTAATTCAGACCAACTCTCCTACTGAAGAAATTTTTCGCATCTGGGTGAAATATAAAACATATCTTAAAAATATTAAAGCACCGGATGGCCCTAGAGATTGTCATACTGAGTAAAGTAAGTCAGACAAGGACAAATATCATATGATATCGCTTATATGTGGAATCTAAAAAAATGGTACAAATGAACCTATTTACAAAACAGAAATAGAGTCACAGATGCAGAAAACAAACTCATGGTTACCCAGGGGGAAAGGGGGCGGGAGGGGGGGGATAAATTGGGAGGTTGGGATTGACATACACACACTACTATATATAAAATAGATAACTAATAAGAACCTACTATGTAGCATGGGGAACTCTACTCAATACTTTGTAATGGCCTATATGAGAAAAGAACCTAAAACGAGTGGCTATATGTATATGTATAACTGATTCACTGCTGTACACCTGAAGCTAAAAACACTGTAAATCAACTATACTCCATTAAAAATTAAAAAAAAAAAAAATCTCTGCCTAACCTAGAAGTTTTGTAATTTTAGCTCCCACCGTAAGGATATGTTACATAATTTGTAGATGGTGTGAAATAAAGAGTTTAAGACTTTTTTGTTTTTCATATGAATTCCCAGTTGTTTCAGCACAGTCTACTAAAAAGATTATCTTGCCCCCCCAAAAAAAATAGAATAAAATAGATAATAAGAACATACTGTATGGCACAGGGAACTCTACTCACTTCTCCATAATGACCTATACGGGAATAGAATCTAAAAAAGAGGGGACATATGTATATGTATAACTGATTCACTTTGCTGTACAGCAGAAACTAACAACATTGGGAATCATCTATACTCCAATAAAAATTAAAAAATGTTAAAGCACCAAAAGATCATGAGAAATCATCAGATCAAGAACTGAGAGAGAGTGGAAATTCAGAGAGGTGAGGTTAGCCCTCAGGACCATTTTTGTCCTGGGAGCATTTGCCCATCTGAAAGACATGGCTAAGACACTTAGTCATGTTTTTGGTCGTTTCACAGGGCTAGAGGAACAAAAGATGGAGTTCAGGACCCATCAAGAATAGAGACCCTACATCATTAATCATTAGAGAAATGCAAATCAAAACTACAATGAGATATTATCTCACACCAGTCAGAATGGCCATCATCAAAAAATCTAGGAACAAAAAATGCTGGAGAGGGTGTGGAGAAAAGGGAACACTCTTGCACTGCTGGTGGGAATGTGAATTGGTTCAGCCACTATGGAGAACAGTATGGAGGTTCCTTAAAAAACTACAAATAGAACTACCATATGACCCAGCAATCCCACTACTGGGCATATACCCTGAGAAAACCAAAATTCAAAAAGAGTCATGTACCAAAATGTTCATTGCAGCTCTATTTACAATAGCCCGGAGATGGAAACAACCTAAGTGCCCATCATCGGATGAATGGATAAAGAAGATGTGGCACATATATACAATGGAATATTACTCAGCCATAAAAAGAAACGAAATTGAGCTATTTGTAATGAGGTGGATAGACCTAGAGTCTGTCATACAGAGTGAAGTAAGTCAGAAAGAGACAAATACCGTATGCTAACACATATATATGGAATTTAAGAAAAAAAAAATGTCATGAAGAACCTAGGGGTAAGGCAGGAATAAAGACGCAGACCTCCTAGAGAACGGACTTGAGGTTATGGGGAGGGGGTAGGGTGAGCTGTGACAGGGCGAGAGAGAGTCATGGACATATACACACTAACAAACGTAGTAAGGTAGATAGCTACTGGGAAGCAGCCGCATGGCACAGGGATATTGACTCGGTGCTTTGTGACAGCCTGGAGGGGTGGGATAGGGAGGGTGGGAGGGAGGGAGACGCAAGAGGGAAGACATACGGGAACATATGTTTATGTATGACTGATTCACTTTGTTATAAAGCAGAAACTAACACACCATTGTAAAGCAATTATACCCCAATAAAGATGTTAAAAAAATAAATAAAATATATGAAGAAAAAAAAAAAAAAAGAATAGAGACCCTAGTAAACCACCACTGCCTACCACCACCACTACCATTCGCACAGTCAGCTGCACTCTAGGAATAAAGATGAAGACAAATAACCAGCCCTTGGGAGTTCCCTGGTGGCCTAGAGGTTAGGATTCCGGGCTTTCACTGCTGTGACGTGGGTTCAACCCCTGGTTGGGGAACTGAGATCCTGCAAGCTGCGGGGCGTGGCCAAAAATAAATAAATAAATAACCAGTCCTTAATGAACAGTGTCCTGCTGTGAACAGATGACCCAGTAAAAAGCCCCGAACTTTGATTAAGGTGATCACAGATTGCTGGTGCCCCCAGGTGGCTGGCAAAAGCAATAAAAGAAACCTTGTTTGGAGGAAGATAACATGATTCTAGTCTTGCACTGCACTCCGATCACTACATTACGTTGTGTTAAGACTCCAGCTTAGCAGGCTGGAGAGAGACTCTCCTGCTGGCCTTGAAGAATCAAACTGCCAGGTTGTGAACTGCCTGTGGACAGGACCACATGGCAGGGAACTGCAGGCAGCTTCTAGGACCTGAAAACAGACTCTAGCTGACAACCAGGGCCCTCAGTTATACAGCTGAAAGAAAATTTATTTGTCCAGCAAATAGGGGACGTGGATTTTCCCCAGTCAAGCCTCTGATGAAACCAAGGCCCCAGCTAATACCTGAACTGTAGTCCGGTGAGACCCTGAAACAGAAAACCCTATTAAGCTGTGTCCCAGCCTCTAACCCACAGAAACCGTGAGAAAAGAAATGTGTACTGTTTTAACCATCTACGCTTGTGATAATTTGTTATACTGTGATAGAAAACTGATACAGCAAGGATCCCTACCATTTCCATGCAGCATGATTTTTCCTGATTCACCCACTGTGGGTTGCCTTTCAGGGGGTCCAATCCAATTTCCCACTTTGGTGCAGGCTTTAGACTTGGTTTCCTGACCTCATACAAGGCCTTCAGACCCAATCTTCAGGTCACAAAAAATTGGTGGCTATTCCCAGAGCAAACCTTAGCTTCAGGTCTCACTCAACTCTCTCCTTCTGATCTTTGAGGATTTCCAACATCTAGTTCAGCCATGCATTTTTTTTTTATAATTTTATTTTATTTTATTCATTTTTATTTTTGGCTATGTTGGGTCTTCGTTGCTGTACACGGGCTTTCTATAGTTGCAGTGAGCGGGGGATACTCTTCGTTGCAGTGCACGGTCTTTTCATTGTGGTGGCTTCTCTTGTTGCGGACCACAGGCTCTAGCCACATGGGCTTCAGTAGTTGTGGTGCTCAGGCTCAGTAGTTGTGGCACACAGGCTTAGTTGCTCCACAGCATGTGGGATCTTCCTGGACCAGGGATCGAACCCATGTCCCTTGCATTGGCAGGCAGATTCTTAACCACTGCGCCACCAGGGAAGTCCCCAGCCATGCATTTTTAAATTATGGTGTTTCAAATGTTTTATCCAGGATTTGCTGGTGTTCTTTAACGAGAGGATCTCTTTAAAAGATCTAATCTGCTGTAGGTCTAGGGATTTCCATTCACTCTTTAACCCACTGAAGTCTGACTCCCCACCACTACTACACCCCAAGCTGCTTTAGCAAAAGAGATCAGGATCTCTTCATTTCCAAATTCAATCAACTCTTTCCAGTCCTCATTTTACTCAGCCTCTCTCTCAGCAGCACCTGGCACTGTTGGCCACAGCTTTTCCTTCCTTCTTTTCCTCCCTGGCTTCTAGTAGCATATGTGTGCTATTACTGCTGTCGCTGTTTCCTTGCAATTTCCTTAGCTGACTCCACTTTTTCTGCCTTCCTGTTAAATAGTGGTATTCCTCAGAGTTCTAAGAATGTTTTATTCTCATTCTACAAACTGTACCTGGATGATCTTATCCATCCCCATGGCTTCTATTGATACTATCACGTGTATGCTGACGGCTTCCTAATCTATACCTCACATCTATTAGGCAGGGTAGGTTAGGTTAAGTGAGGTAAGAATCTATCCCAAAATCTCAGTAGTGTAACATGAAAAAGTTTATTTCTTGCTCACACAGAATCCACTGCAGGTCCAGGTGACCCTCCAGAGAAACTATCCTCCATACGGTGACTCAGTGATTCAGATATAGAGCTTGCAGCCTCACCTTCTCATCACAAAATCTCCATAATCACCCTGAAGGGGAAGGGATCAGAGGAGGTCTTCCTTAAGCAATTAAATGCTTCAACTAAAAGGGAAATACATCACTTTCATTCATAGACCATTAGCCAGAGCTTATCACATGGCACTACTAAACCACAAATGAGGCTCGGAGGCCAGGAGGAGAGGAGCTCTGGTTAGCGTTGAGAACTAGTACTCCCTAGCACACAAATCTAGATCTCTTTCATGGGCCCCCAACCTGTGCATCCAACATCCCTCTCGACCTCTCTACCTGAATGCTCCCATAGGCACCCTAGACTCAATGTGTCCAAAAGTAAACTCATTATATATGCCCAATCCTACACCCCCCTTCTGTATTCTCACCATCAGCTGGTGATCCAAGGCAGAAACCTGGGAGTTATCTTGAGCTCCTCTCTCCCCCTTACCTTCCTCTCACAACTGAAAAAAGACTAGATTCATCATCTTTTTGCCCTACCTCCTCTTCCCCACAGCCTGTGCCTCTAATCAGATCATCCCTGTTTCTCACCTAGAACTCTGCCATACTAAAGGACTCCCTGCCCACTCTCTGTCCCACTGCCCCTCACCAGTCCCTCCTACACTCTGTTGGCCAAACCCAAATGTAATCATGTTACATCCTTCAGCACTGTCTCCATTGCCTCTAAGGTGAGGTTTGTTTAGGGTCCTCCAGCATGTGAGCTTGTCCTTCCTCTACAGGCTTTCTCTTTCCATTCCCCATCCCCACCCACCCTCATTCCCTGTAGCACCAGTGACGGTGAAATACTTGCATTTCCCTGAACATCACAAACATGACAAAGCATGTGTTTGCTCAGGCTGTTCCTCTGCCTGGAATATGCTTCATTCCTCTGTCTGCCTACAAAATGTGATTCATCTTTCAAGATGCAACTCAAACATCGTTTTTTCTATGATGATTTTCTTGACACCCACCCTCTCTCCTTTTTTTTTTTTTGAGAGAAGCCTTGAATTTTTTTTTAAAGAAGATGTTGGGGGTAGGAGTTTATTAATTAATTTATTTATTTTTGCTGTGTTAGGTCTTCGTTTCTGTGCGAGGGCTTTCTCTAGTTGTGGCAAGCGGGGGCCACTCTTCATCGCGGTGCGCGGGCCTCTCACTGTCGCGGCCTCTCTTGCTACGGAGCATAAGCTCCAGACGCACAGGCTCAGTAGTTGTGGCTCACGGGCCTAGTTGCTCCACGGCATGTGCGATCCTCCTGGACCAGGGCTCGAACCCGTGTCCCCTGCATTAGCAGGCAGATTCTCAACCACTGCTCCACCAGGGAAGCTCCACCCTCCCTCGTTATTGTGCAACCTGAGCCCTTTCTCTCTGAGTCCCACTCCATCCTGTATGTCTGACACAGCATCTACAACATTTCATTACACTTACTCCCGAACTTAACAGTATGTTTGGGTCATAGTAGGTGCTCAGTAAATGTCTGATTAATTAATCCTCACTCTAGGTCTGGAACTACGCTGTTTCCTTCTCTGGCTGCTCTTCCTCCTTCTGCCCTTTGGAGATATCTCTGATCATAGTCTTCGACTTTTTATCCTCCCTTGTTTTTTCTACCACGCTCCTAAACATCTCTCAAGTTCATTTACATTTCTTTGTCTCTCCACTGCTACCTACCACCCTAGTCCAAGTTAACCTATTATCCCTCAACTGGATCGCTGTAATAATCTCTTAACCAGTCTTGTCATATCTATTCTGGCTCCCTTCCAATTTATTCTCACCCCCCCCACACCCCCAGTTTTCGTGATTGTTTAGAAAGCAAGTCTGATCACATCACCCTTGTTTAAATACCTTCAGTGCAGATAAGCCCACCTCTCTTGTCATAAAGACAAAAACTCTCAGGGAACTGGCCCCCACCTGGTTCTTAAACTGAATCCCCATCATACTCCATACCCACCCCAGCACCCCAGCATCACCTCACACACTTCCTTGCTCTTTCACGCCAGCCTTTTTTTCAGGGGGCACGGGGGGACACTTCCTGCCCTCCTTTCTTGCACAGAGCTTTTGAATTTCAATGTTCTCTTCCCTTTGATCGTTACTACCACCACCAGCACCACCCACCCCCATCTTGGCCTAGTGGAACTCCAGCTCACAAAAGATTTTGGCTTATTCTCTTCCAGGAAGCTGTCCCTCGTTCCCTGTATCATAGGCATATACAGCCAGGGATCCTGCACAAAAGGCTGTTTTTTTGCCCACCATTATGTCCTCAGAACTTAGAACTCAGTACATGGCACATAGTAAACGTTCAGTAAGCAATTTTGGAGTGAATGAACAAATGAATTCTCTTGGCCACTGAGATTCAAACACTTGGAGTAATCATGGACTCATTCTGCTATTTCATTCCCTGTATCCAGGTCCCAAGTCTTAGAACTTCCAATCTTATTATACCTGTGGATGCCTCCCCATTCCTGATGCTCCCGCCCTTATTAAATACCTGAGATATTGCCATACTCCTCCAGCTTATTTCCTTGTCTCTTTCTTTACCCACAATTTGTCTTATTTGATGTGATATAATCTTCCTTAAAGGCCATGTTTATCATATTATACCCCAATTCAAAAACCTTTAGTTGTTTGTCATTAATGCTTAAAATATATTTTTTGCTTGGATTTAAAGACCTCCACGATATGTCTCAAATCTACCTATGCAACTATTTTCTATGTCTCACCCTTTACCAAGGCCCCACTCTTGAACCATGCTGATATCCCAGAAATCCATCACTCAACGCCCAGCAACCAATCCTGGGCTTGGGCATTTCCTCACGCAGTCCCTTTCTTCTCCCCCATCCACCCTCCAGGTCTCCCTGCACACAGTCCTGCCTGATTCTGCCAGCTCTGCCAGCCCTTCCCTTCTTCCAGGCCTGC
Source organism: Stenella coeruleoalba (assembly GCF_951394435.1). Lineage (NCBI taxonomy): Eukaryota > Metazoa > Chordata > Mammalia > Artiodactyla > Delphinidae > Stenella > Stenella coeruleoalba. Next base: position 97,584,397 of record NC_137169.1, read on the forward strand.
GAGTTGCTCTGCCCTCAGCCTGAAGCTGTCTTCCCCAGGAGGTTCTTTGCCCGGCCAACTCGTTCTCTTCTTCTGGTTCTCAGGGTAAATATCACTCCTTGGACAGGCCTTCCCTGGTCATCCATTTTATCTAAAGATGTTCTCCCATCATTTACTCTCCGGCATGGCCCTTTGCTTCTTTCCTTCATGGCCCGTAACACATCCGTGATTAATCTGTTGTTTTCTTGTTTGTCGTTGCTCTTCTCAATTAGACGGTAGGCCCCATGAGGAGCTTTTCTGCCTTCGCTCTGAAATACCCACAGCACTTAGCCCACTGCATGGCCCACTGTGTTTATTTAATAAGCATATTTATTAATACAAGGTATTAATACAAGGTAAATGATTCGCCTTCCCTTTGAAGAGATCTCCATGATCTTAAAACACTTAAAAGTCTGTCCAGCCCTCACTAAACTCTTAACACCGTTTGCTCTTTGTTTTTCTTTATCAAGAGCATTTCCCTGGCTAGAATAAATGGGACTATGACATACCTGATGACAATGATAATGTCACACCACTGTGACCCCTACTATATCTGGCATGGTGGTCACATATTCAATAAATACTTAATTAGAAATAAACTTATCTCCCTGTGTTCTGGCATTCATGTGTCAAAAGATATAAAAGCAGCTCTCTGCTTATGGAATTAAAAAAATACAGTGTTGGCCACAAAGAGGATGTCTGCTCTGGAGTTTAGACAAGATCTTTGTGACGCACAGCTTGGTGTAGCAGTGCCAGTGGCAGTGGCAGTGGCAGTAATCACTATTGCATCATTCTGAAAAATAGGGGTGGTAACAGAAGCAGCAGGTGAAAAGTTCAGTCTTAGACAATGGCATCTTAGGACCAGACTTTTTCTTAAAAGGTAAACGTGTTTACCCCATGCTTTTAATCTAGATGAAATAATCACCAAAAGAAAATGCTACCTAATTTATAGTGGTTTCTGTACCTTTTTTCTTTTTAACTTTATTTGATGGGGGAAAGGTTGCATTTGAATGCCTGAATTTAGTTGGTAGATTTTATGACAGTCAGTAAGGTTCACCAATGCTGGACAAAATATGAAAAAGTATACATATATAGCACTGTTTCTATTTTAATTTATACTTCTATCAAATGTTTGGAGTATCGTTTTCAAAGGGAATCTGTTTCCTGCTTTTTTTGGCCTGGATCTGTAAGTAACTATTTCCCTGTGGCGTCATGTGATGGTTTTGTCTTTCAGGGTGGGGGACCGAGCTTTTGTTTCAGATGGCTGTGCTAACATTTCTTTGGGATGGTTGTAAATTCAGAGCCACTCATGGGAAGGTTAAGATTTTATGGAAACCTATGATCCTCCCCTCTTCCACCTCCCCAGTGATATAGTCTAGTAAAAGTTCATAGGATATGTTTATACTATGTTTAGTGTAAAACGTGTATTTCAATATTTTAAAAATACTATATAAATATTTTACAGTGCTCTACAAAGAACACCGTTGACTTTTATATTAGAAAAGGAGCAAAAAGTGCTGGAAAAATTGTCGCCACTGTTGATTCTGCCATGGATGACAGACTTTCTATTCTCATGGCTCAGAATTCTCATCAAATTTCTCTGTTGGCACCTTTCTTGTTATCTTAGATTACATGCTCTTAAAAAGTTTGTTTGATTGTAAGGCACTTGATAATGTTGCTGTTGCTGTTCTAACTGGTACATGGCAATGAGGTGTCCTCCTCCCAATCCTCTCTATGTCCAAGGACTTAGAAACTGATTCACTTTGGAGAGCTGAGCAATTAAACACAAATGATCAATGGCATTTATTGTCTAACTAAATTACCTTAAAATACGGTAGATATAGCAGAGCCAAAAAGTCTTATCATGGGTTTGCCTAAGTATAAAGTAAAATTGTGGGCTCCTAAAATTTTTTGTTATTTGATTTTGTTTAAATAAAAGTGGGAATAATTTTTATCAACAAACAGGAAACTGTAAACGCAAGCTATAGTACATAGCTATAACAGAAAGACCTATCACCACTAAAAGGCTTAAAGAAATTTTCAGTAAGATAGGAAAATGTTTATGGTAAAAATCATAGTAAAAAAAACAAAACAAAACAAGGAGATATGAAAAAGTATCTCAACTAGCTTTTTAAAAATGCATGAAATACAACACAAAGGAAATACACTAAAATATTAACGATAGGTAGTGGAAGTTTGAGTGATTTTACTTTTCTGCTTTTAGGTACTTAATACTTTTTAGTATAAATAAATGAGGGAAATACAGAAAGCTGAACGTAATAGAACTATAGCTTAGATAAGGGCATTTTCACACTCGAAAATATAATGTGTGAACAAAATAGAAGTGTCTGATGCAGCCTAGAGGAAGGACCTTCAAGCACAAGTTAGTCGGTTTATCCAGCGCTGCCAGGGAAGAGTGAAGCAAATGCATCAGACCTAGATGGTACTCAGTGTTAAAATCAGCCATTCTGCTTCTATCATACTTCAGTTCGATGTTCATCAAGCAAAATTATGGTTTTAATTGGCTTTCTCATACATTTTGATAGAATGCACTGGTTATACCAACTTGTTTCTTATGTTATTCTAGTTCACACAGCAGTCTCCTGTGAGTTGGTTGGTGTGAGTCAGTTCTGGAGCAATCAGTCAATTCTTGGTGCCCTGATATGATCAAATTTATGAACCTGCAAAGCTGAGGACTGCCTGCTGAGCTACAGTACTCACCCTGTAAAGTATGTGACCACTGATCTCACTAGAACACCCACCCACCACTTGCCTCTCTCCCACATTACGGCTCTAATTTTAAGATCACAGTCTCAGAATTGGCCACTCTGCTGCGTCTCCTTTCCAAGCTTTCTAAGAGGTACCTTTTTTAATTCTCAGGAAAAAGCAACATGGGAAGTAATATTTCCAAACTTGAACCAAACAATAGTAAGTCCAGGACAGAACCCATTACCTGCCTCACTGCTGAGTTAAAAGGGAAAGGAATCACTAGAAACTGCTGAAGGGCTGTAATGAGACATTTCCGAAGTTGGAAAAATCAGATTTTACCATGATGCAGGGTCTAATGCCAAGAAGAGTGAAAAGGGGAGCAAGGAAGAATTATCTGATCCTCCAAATTTGAGGAAAGGGTATCTCTGTGCTCAATATTAGACCATCTGGGTAGTTTACGAGACTCTGGCTCCCTTCCTTAACTGCTATTCTACTTGTGGCATAAGTATTAGAAAAGCTCACTAAGGCTGCCTTTGGCTAGCCACTGTTAATAGCTTTCCTGAAAAACAAATGAACAAAAATAGGCAGCTATTCCCAAGGTCAGATTCCCCAGGACTTTGGCAAATGCTAGTTCTGGGTTTCACTTTTGGTTCTTTACCCCCTGGCCTTGAAATTCTCTGCTTAAGTCCCAGGAAGCATTTGTCCCTAGGGTCTTATTAAAATCTTTAAGGGAGCACCCTGCAATGTCTTTATCAAAGGGACATATGGGGCTGCAGAAATACTAGGCTCTTCTTTCATTTGTGTAGCTGATTTTTGTTTAAGTCCTGATCTAGTTTTCACGTTAAAGTACACAATGTTCTCTCCTTTTGAGGAGCTGTAGCCCTGTCGTTAGTCTCCACTGGTTGCTTGGATAAGGTGGGATATGTGGGTTCCCTTAAGCTGGAGAGAGACATGGCAGATGCACTAATGTCCTTTGTGTTCTCTCAAAGACAGACAAAGCACCCACTCCACAGCAGCCCCGGCAGTGACCTCTGCACCCTGCTTCTCTGGCCACCCCGAGTAAGCAAGCATCCTCCCACCCGTTTCCTCTCATACCGCATGATATTTGACTTCGCGTTGAATGCTTTGCCTTATGGACTTGGGGAGGGAGGTCTGAGGAGAAGGGACCAGAAACAGAGGAGGAACTAAATCAGTTTTTTTACCTTCAGAGTGTGTTTCTTAACCTGGGGTCCCCCAAGCCTCGAGAGACTCATGAATTCCCTAAGCTTATAGATAAAATTTGCTCTGTGCAGTCCTGTGAACATTTTTAAGGGGGAAGAGAGCCACAGCTTTTATTGAGCCCTCAAATGGATCTGGAACCCCAAAGCCAAAAGTTGAAAACCCGGGGGTGAGATTGAAAGTTAATTAAACACTGTGAAAGCTATTTCAGGGATTTACCCATAGGTGGGAAAGGTTACCCTCTGGTCTTTAGGAAAGGACTTCAAAAAGCCCAGCGGGTCATCTGCTCATTTTCTTCACCACAACAGCAAAGAATATTTGGTCTTAACCTTTCTTGGTGGGGTTCTACTGACACTGCTGCTGATGGCCCTTGTCTTCCTCATCATAAAGAGCTACAGAAAATGTAAGTCTCCAAGAGCTGCGACAGCCCTTCTTTTTCTGTCTCCGAGAATAGAGTTAGCTTTAAGGGGGAGTAAAACTTGCATAGCCCACCCTTTCTACAGACCGAGGACTCAAATCCCTTTACTTCTCTCCTGGCCACTCCCACCTTCCACCCGCCCACCTCCAACACCTCCCCACAACCCCATCCCTTCACCCAAGATTGAAGAAAGCAGCTTCCAATTCCTCCAGGCCCCATTGGTGAGACTTGTCCCTCTTCTTCCTGGCACTTGTGGCAGGTCACTCCAGTCCCGGGGCCCTGGATCCCCTCTCAGTTCCTCCAGCCGAGGTAAGATGACCACACTGTTTCCTGGATATGGAGGCCTGCTGCCAGGGGAATTTCCTTCTATCGACTAGAGTAGTGTTATTTCTCTGGACACTGGACAAGTGATTCTTTGAAAGGCTCTTCTGATCTCTTTAAGTTGTTTCTAAATGTCACTTGCTTCTAAGAGACACCTTCCTCCAAATTGAACTCACTCATTCCTCCTCCTTCTTCCTGTGTAGTTTTCACCCCCAGAGGAAGCACTTACCTATGCCAACATGGCTTTCAAAATCTCGAAAGAAAATAGAAATCACCTGACCGTGAACCATTCTCAGACTCGGACTCGTTGTCTACGCTCAAATTAAAGTGACAAACTCACCTTGCCTTTCCAGTGAGGCGTGAGTCCCATTCCTCTCATCTCAGCTCCATTGTCTTCATACATCACTTTCCCTTTTAACAAATTTTGGACTACGACCTGGGTGAAACCACAGTCGGAGTTGTCTGGGTGTGATTGGGCAATGCTAGCCAACAGTTTTGAAGACCAAGGGTCAGTCTTTTTCCTGGCCTGAGAAAAGATTGCTGGCCCTCCCACTTGGATGGACAGCGAGTTAGCCCCTTGAGGGCTGAGACGGCCTTCCTTGTCCCCTTCCAAGTGTGTGGTACAGAGCTCAGGGCACAAAGAGTATTCCCTCAGCATCATTGATCAACTTGGGACAAGTCAACCAAATGAACAATCTAGAGAGGATTACAAATAAAAGCAAACTCTCTGCAATGCTGGCTCCTTCTCCATCATTGGTGTGTCTTTCCCCATCACCTCCAGAGGTGCAGAGCTCATCCACAGCCAGAAAATCCTAAGGAGGTGATGGTACTCTGGAACTAACTCAGGATCGATTGGGACACAGGTCTCAAACTCTATCACTAACTAGCTGCCTTCATTCATTGCGGCAAGTATGTTAAACTTTTGAAGCTTCTATTTCCTCATCTTGAAAACAGAACTAATAACACTTATCTCTTAATGTAAGAATAAATGAGATATCATATATGTAAGTACTCTGTACATCCCAGAGCTCTATGCAAATACAAGGTCCCTATTGGCTAAAGCACTATTCAAATGTGGATATCCATCTCCTTTCTATAGCATATGATATATGCCTAACACTCTACGGGAACTAAAGATTAATCTAAATGTTAACCACCTCTGCCAAATCCCAATGAATAACCCCATAGACGATCCTAGTAAAAATATGAATAAGATTTTTTTTACTAGGTAAGATTATTCTAACTCTCCTATGTGAACAATAAAAAAGAAAGCAAATCCAGGAAAATTCATAAAAATAAGCAAATAAAATATGGGAAGGCTGGCCTTAACAGCTAACTAAAAGTACTGTTTTCTTAAGAATGTCTAATTAAAACATGTTAATGGTTCATGAATAAATAAATAAAGGGATAAAATAGCAAGACCAGAAATAGACCAAAAACACATGAGGAAGTTTAGAGTATGATGAAGATGGCATATCAAATCATTTGGGGGAAATTAGTTTATTCATAAATGGTGTTGAGACAATTAAGTAACCATGTAGATGAGAATAAGATCAGATCTATATCTGACTCCTTGTATCAAAATTCCAGATGTGTCAAAAAAATTTTTTAAAAATCGTAAAAGTACTGGAAGAAAATATGGGAGGACTTTTAAAACAACAGAGTGGAGCATGACTTTGAATGCAGGACACCTGTTCAATAAACCAGAAAAGACTAATTAGCTTTACTTACAAAGTAACATTCAAAAGACAAATGACATGTTGGGAAAATACTTGCAGAGCATCTTGTAGACAAAGGGCTGATCTTCTTAATCTATTAAGAGTTCCTATAAATCAACAGGGAAAAAAATCAACAACTCAATAGAAAAGAAAAAGGACAATGGATAATGTTGGGCTAGTCACAGAAAAGGAAATATAAATGCCATTAAACATATGAAGAGAAACTCAACTTTACTCATATTAAGAGAAATCATAATTAGAACTACAATTAGATGATATTTTTCATCAATAAGATTAGCAAAATTCAAAAAGTTTGCTAACAAAACGTTTGGGCAAGATTGTGGGGAGCTAAGACACACATATACTACTGGTGGGAGACTGAGTTGACACAACTACTGTGAAAGGCATTTTGGCAACAGCTAACAACATTTCCAATTCTATTTCTAAGAATGTATCCTACTTAAACATGTGGGGAGTGACCTATGTAATTTGAATTGCAGCATTCATCAAACTGACTAAAACTTAATGAGTCTTGTTATACTCCAATCACTATTCTGAGCGCTTGGCGTGTGGTCATGGAATCCCCACAAAACACTAGGAGGTTACAGTTATTATTATTCTCATTTCAGATACAAAAATGGAGGCACAGAGAGGTCAAACAACTCGCCTGAGTTCACACTGTTACACACTATTACTGAGTTTGCACCTGTATTTGTATTTATTTAGTCTGTCTCTAAAAGAAAACACCACTAACTGATCTTAGTAATTGCCCCAGGGGAGAGGAACGTGATAACTGAGGGACTGAGGGGCAGGGATGGGAGGAGTTATGCTTTCCCTTAAAAACATGTTTGTAACTTTTGAAGTTCTTCATTGACCTTGTTGAGGATTTTCAGGGAGCCTGATACCTAGTGTTCACATTTCCCACCTGAATTCTAGACCAACTGAGAAACAAGAGGACTCAGGAGATGGAGAACAAAATAGTATCTTTATTACAAACATAGGAGAATATAAGCATAAACCATGGCTGCCGAGAAGTGGGCTTCAGAACCCTGAACTCCATGCACCACGGCGAGCCCCCGCTCCTCCCGGCAACCCAAACAGAGGCTCACCTGCCCACAGAAGCTGAAGAAGAGACCATGTGCTCTTTGAAAACTGCACACGAGATTTAAAAATGAAGAGGAAGGAGATGGGTTCAAGATGGCAGAGTAGAAGGACGTGCGCTCACTCCCCCTTGCGAGAGCACCTGAATCACAACTAACTGCTGGACCATCATAGGCAGGAAGACACTGGAACTCACCGGAAAAGATACCCCACATCCAAAGACAAAGGAGAAGCCACAGTGAGATGGTGGGAGGGGCGCAATCACAATAAAATCAAATCCCATAACCGCTCAGTGGGTGACGCACAAACTGGAGAACACTTATAACACAGAAGTCCACCCACTGGAGTGAGGGTTCTGAGCCCCACGTCAGTCTTCCCAACCTGGGGATCCAGCAATGGGAGGAGGAATTCCCAGAGAATCGGGCTTTGAAGGCTGGCAGGATTTGATTGCAGGACTTTGACAGGACTGGGGGAAACAGAGACTCTAATCTTGGAGGGCACACACAAAGTAGTGTGCACATCGGGACCCAGGGAGAAGGAGCAGTGACTCCATAGGAGTGACTCCATAGGAGACTTGCTGATGTTGGAGGGTCTCCTGCAGAGGCAAGGGGTGGCTGTGTCTCAGGGTGGGGACAAGGACACTGGCAGCAAATGTTCTGGGGAGTGCTCCTAGGTGTGAGCCCTCCCAGAGTCCGTCATTATCGCCACCAAAGAGCCTGTGGCCTCCAGTGCTGGGTTGCCTCAGGCCAAACAACAAACAGGGAGAGAACTCAGACCAACCCATCAGCAGACTAAAGTTTTACTGAGCTCTGCCCACCAGAGCAACACCCAGCTCTACCCACCAACAGTCCCTCCCATCAGGAAGCCTGCACAAGCCTCTTAGATAGCCTCATCCACCAGAGGGCAGACAGCAAAAGCAATACAATGGAGAAAAGACAGCCTCTTCAATAAGTGGTGCAAGGAAAACTGGACAGTACATGTAAAAGTATGAAATTAGAACACTCCCTAACACCATACACAAAAATAAACTCAAAATGGACTAAAGACCTAAATGTAAGGTCAGACACTATCAAACTCTTAGAGGAAAACATGGGCAGAACACTCTATGACATAAATCACAGCAAGATCCTTTTTGACTCACCTCCTAGAGAAATGGAAATAAAAACAAAAATAAACAAATGGGACCTAATGAAACTTCAAAGCTTTTGCACAGCAAAGGAAACCATACACAAGACCAAAAGAAACCCTCAGAATGGGAGAAAATATTTGCAAGTGAAGCAACTGACAAAGGATTAATCTCCAAAATTTACAAGCAGCTCATGCAGCTCAATAACAAAAAAACAAGCAACCCAATCCAAAAATGGGCAGAAGACCTAAATAGACATTTCTCCCAAGAAGATATACAGATTGCCAACAAACACATGAAAGAATGCTCAACAATCATTAGAGAAATGCAAATCAAAACTACAATGAGATATCATCTCACACTGGTCAGAATGGCCATCATCAAAAACTCTAGAAACAATAAATGCTGGAGAGGGTGTGGAGAAAAGGAAACCCTCTTGCACTGTTGGTGGGAATGTAAATTGATACAGCCACTATGGAGAACAGTATGGAGGTTCCTTAAAATACTACAAATAGAACTACCACACAACCCAGCAATCCCACTACTGGCCATATACCTTAAAAAACCATCATTCAAAAAGAGTTATGTAGGGGCTTCCCTGGTGGCGCAGTGGTTGAGAGTTCACCTGCCAATGCAGGGGACACGGGTTCGTGCCCCGGTCCGGGAAGATCCCACATGTCGCGGAGTGGCTGGGCCTGTGAGCCATGGCCTCTGAGCCTGTGTGTCCGGAGCCTGTGCTCTGCAACGGGAGAGGCCACAACAGTGAGAGGCCCGCGTACCACAAAAAAAAAAAAAAAAAAAAGAGTCATGTACCAAAATATTCATTGCAGCTCTATTTACAATAGCCAGGACATGGAAGCAACCTAAGTGTCCATCATTGGATGAATGGATAAAGAAGATGTGGCACATATATACAATGGAATATTACTCAGCCATAAAAAGAAACAAAATTGAGTTATTTGTAGTGAGGTGGATGGACCTAGTGTCTGTCATACAGAGTGAAGTAAGTCAGAAAGAGAAAAACAAATACCGTATGCTAACACATATATATGGAATCAAAGAAAAAAAAAAGTCATGAAGAACCTAGGAGTAAGACGGGAATAAAGACACACACCTACAAGAGAGGTAATGGGGAGGGCGAAGGATAAGCTGTGACAAAGTGAGAGAGTGGCATGGACATATATACACTACCAAATGTAAAATAGATAGCTAGTGGGCAGCAGCCGCATAGCACAGGGAGATCAGCTCGGTGGTTTGTGACCACCTAGAGGGGTGGGATAGGGAGGGTGGGAGGGAGGGAGATGCAAGAGGGAAGAGATATGGAAACATATGTATATGTATAGATGATTCACTTTGTTATAAAGCAGAAAATAACACACCATTGTAAAGCAATTATACTCCAATAAAGATGTTAAAAAAAAAGAAGAAGAACTAGAATTCTACAGCCTGTGGAACAAAATCCACATTCATAGAAAGAGAGACAAGGTGAAAAGGCAGAGGGCTATGTACCAGATGAAGGAACAAGATAAAACCCCAGAAAAACAACTAAATGAAGTGGAGATAGGCAACCTGAGCCCACATACCACAACTACTGAAGCCTACACGCCTAGAGCCCGTGCTCCACAGCAAGAGAAGCCACTGCAATGAGAAGCCCCCTAACCACAACCAAGAGTAGCCCTCGCTCACCACAGCTAGAGAAAAGCCCACGCACAACAACGAGGACCCAAGGCAGCCAAAAATAAATAAATAAATTAATTAATTTTAAAAAAGAGAAAACAATAGCAAAGATCAGTAAAACTAAAACTGGTTCTTTGAGAAGATAAACAAAATTGATAAACCGTTAGCCAGACTCATCAAGAAAAAGAGGGAGAGGACTCAAATCAATAGAGTTAGAAATGAAAAAGGAGAAGTTACAACGGACACTGCAGAAATACAAAGCATCATAAGAGACTACTACAAGCAACTCTATGCCAATAAAATGGACAACCTGGAAGAAATGGACAAATTCCAAGACTGAGCCAGGAAGAAATAGAAAACATGAACAGACCAATCACAAGTAATGAAATTGAAACTGTGATTAAAAATCTTCCAACACACAGAAGTCCAGGACCAGATAGCTTCTTAGGTGAATTCTATCAAACATTTAGAGAAGAGCTAACACCCATTCTTCTCAAATTCTTCCAAAAAATTGCAGAGGAAGGAACACTCCCAAACTCATTCTACAAGGCCACTATCACCCTAATACCAAAACCAGACAAAGATACTACAAAAAAGAAAATTACAGACCAATATCACTGATGAATATCGAGGGAAAAATCCTCAACAAAATACTAGCAAACAGAATCAAACAACACATTAAAAGGATCATACTCCATGATCAAGTGGGATTTATTGCAGGAATACAAGGATTCTTCAATATATCCAAATCAATCAATGTGATACACCATATTAACAAATTGAAGAATAAAATCCATATGATCATCTCAATAGATGCAAAAAAAGTTTTGACAAAATTCAACACCAATTTTGATTAAAAAAAAACTCTCCAGAAAGTGGGCAGAGAGGAAACCTACCTCAACATAATAAAGGCCATATACAACAAATCCACAGCAAACATCATTCTCAATGGTGAAAAACTGAAAGCATTCCCTCTAAGATCAGGAACAAGACAAGGATGTCCACTCTCACCACTATTATTCAACATAGTTTTGGAAGTCCTAGCCATGGCAATCAGAGAAGAAAAAGAAATAAAAGGAATACAAATTGGAAAGAAGAAGTAAAACTGTCACTGTTTGCAGATGACATGATACTATATATAGATAATCCTAAAGATGCCAACAGAAAACTACTAAAGCAAATCAATGAATTTGGTAAAGTTGCAGGATATAAAATTAATGCACAGAAATCTCTTGCATTCTTATACACTAACAACGAAAGATCAGAAACAGAAATTAAGGAAACAATCCCATTCACCATTGCAACAAAAATAATAAAATACCTAGGAATAAAGCTACCTAAGGAGGTAAGAAACCTGTACTCAGAAAACTATAAGACACTGATGAAAGAAATCAAAGATGACACAAACAGATGGAGAGATATACCATGTTATTGGATTGAAAGAATCAATATTGTGAAAATGACTATACTACCCAAAGCAATCTACAGATTCAATGCTGTCCCTATCAAATTACCAATGTCATATTTTACAGAACTAGAATTTAAAAATCTTAACATTTGTATGGATTCACAGAAGACCCCAAATAGCCAAATCGATCTTGAGGGAAAAAAACGGAGCTGGAGGAATCAGACTCCCTGACTTCAGACTATACTACAAAGCTACAGTAATCAAGACAACATGGTACTGGCACAAAAACAGAAATTTAGATCAATGGAACAGCATAGAGATCCCAGAAATAAACCCACATACTTATTGTCAATTAATCTATGAAAAAGGAAACAAGGCTATACAATGGAGAAAAGACAGTCTCTTCAATAAGTGGTGCAAGGAAAACTGGACAGTCACATGTAAAAGAATGAAATTAGAACACTCCCTAACACCATATACAAAAATAAACTCAAAATGGATTAAAGACCTAAACACAAGGCCAGACACTATAAAACTCCTAAAGGAAAACATAGGAAGAACCCTCTTTGACATGAATCACAGCAAGATCTTTTTTGACCCACCTCCTAGAGTAATGGAAATAAAAACAAAACTAAACAAATGGGACCTAATGAAACTTAAAAACTTTTGCACAGCAAAGGAAACTCTAAACAAGATGAAAAGACGACCCTCAGAACGGGAGAAAATGTTTGCAAACAAATCAACGGGCAAAGGATTAATCTCCAAAATATATGAACAGTTCGTGCAGCTCAATATTAAAAAACCAAACAACCCAATCAAAAAATGGGCAGAAGGTCTAAATAGACATTTCTCCAAAGAAGACATACAGATGGCCAAGAGGAACATGAAAAGCTGCACAGGATCACTAATTATTAGAGAAATGCAAATCAAAACTATAATGAGGTATCACCTCACACCAGTTAGAATGGGCATCATCAGAAAATCTACAAACAACAAATACTGGAGAGGGTGTGGAGAAAAGGGAACCCTCTTGCACTGTTGGTGGGAATGTAAATTGATACAGCCACTATGGAGAACCGTATGGAGGTTCCTTAAAAAACTAAAAATAGAATTACCATATGACCCAGCAATCCCACAACAGGGCATATATCCAGAGAAAAGCATAATTCAAAAAGCCACATGCACACCAATGTTCATTGCAGCACTATTTACAATAGCCAGGTCATGGGAGCAACCTAAATGCCTGTAAACAAACGAATGGATTAAAGAAGATGTGGTACATATATACCCAATGCAATATTACTCAGTCATAAAAAGGAGTGAAACTGGGTCATTTGCAGAGACATGGATGGACCTAGAGACTGTCATACAGAGTGAAGTAAGTCAGAGAAAAACAAATATGGTACATTAACGCATATATGTGGAATCCAGAAAAATGGTACAGAGGAAGCGGTTTGCAAGGCAGAAGTAGAGACCCAGGTATAGAGAACAAATGTACGGACACCAAGGGGGGAAAGCGCGGGGGCAGGGGCAGGTGGTGGGATGACTGGGAGATTGGGATTGACGTATATACCCTAATATGTATAAAATAGATAACGAGTTAGAACCTGCTGTATAAAAAAAAGAAATAAAATTCAAAAAAAAAAAAATGAAGAGGAAGGGCAGAGTAGGCACACCTGGTTCCTACCTCCAGACTCACTCATCAGACAGACCACTCCACCTCCGCTGGGGTGTCACTGAGGAGTGTCCCCGCAGTGGAGCTCAGTCCATGGGGAAGGAAGCTCCCTCCACGAATCTCTCTTAAAAAAACATAAGTAATATTTTTGAATACCAAGGTAAGGAAATTAAAGTGCAAAGAGAGATGACATAATTTACCCAATGTCTCCCAGCTAGTAAGTGGCAGAACAAAATTTAAATCGAGTCCTCTCACTTCAAATTCCTTGCATCTTGCCTCCACCCCAAGTTGTCCCAGAGTACGTATAGTGGCAGAGAAACTAGAAAGGTAAAGCCAGGGGATGTGTTCGAGAGAGCATGTTCACTCTGAGATGGAGCAGCTACTCCTGACAGCTGGATATGGAGGGGAAGACAGAGGAAGACAGAGTTGATAAATGAGCCCCCATCACCACCCGCAGTGCAGCCAGCCACACAAGGTCAGCAGAGCGCCAGGAATGCCCTTCTCCCCCGGCTGGCTGTGGTGCGCATCCTTGGGTAGGACTCTCTCAGTTTCAGCTGAAACTCTGAGCCGACATCAAAACAATTCTACCAACATTGAAGCTAGAAGCCACATCAGCTTTCCAGTTCAGGGCCAGTACCTTATGAACAGCTGCAAGAGGAGATGTAAACATCGTCCTATGGCCACACAATACGTGAAATATCAGATTAATTGCTCTTCCCTCTGTTTTTTTGAAGCTTCCCAGTTTTAATAGCACAGCCTTGTATTTACAAAGTCTTGTTTTTTTGTCTCTTTATCATGAAAACTGGTGCGTGACTAGCCTTGCTGGAAGAGGAAATGAGTAATTAAATAATTGACCACAGATTCAACAAGTCTTTGCTTGGTGTGGGAAGAAACATGGTTGTGGATGCTGGATCATGGAACCAGAGCAAACCTGTAGGATTCTCAGGGGAAATAGTTTTCCAGATAAGTAAGTGTAAATCTTCCAAGACGTCTATGGATGTCTTCATCTGTTGTGGAATATTGCTGTCTACTATCTTGCCTTGTGTAGTGGGATGTACAAGCCAACTTGTACATCCAGTGTACAAGGCCAGCCCAGACTGGATTGCTATTTGCAGAACTGGTGGGCTAGTGGCTTCTTTATGCAAATTTAATACATGGCCACAGGGGAAGGATTGGGGTTGTTTTGTGGCTGAGGCGAGAGACAGCACTTTTTTTTTTTAAAACATCTTTATTGGAGTGTAATTGCTTTACAATGGTGTGTTAGTTTCTGCTGTATAACAAAGTGAATCAGCTATACATATACATATATCCCCATATCTCCTCCCTTTTGCGTTTCCCTCCCACCCTCCCTATCTCACCCGTCTAGGTGGTCACAAAGCACTGCGCTGATCTCCCTGTGCTATGCGGTTGCTTCCCATTAGCTAGCTATTTTACATTTGGTAGTGTATATAAGTCCATGCCACTCTCTCACTTCGTCCCAGCTTACCCTTCCCCCTCCCCGTGTCCTCAAGTCCATGCTCTACATCTGTGTCTTTATTCCTGTCCTGCCCCTAGGTTATTCAGAACCATTTTTAAAAAATTTTTTTTAGATTCCATATATATGTGTTAGCATACGGTATTTGTTTTTCTCTTTCTGAGTTGCTTCACTCTGTATGACAGACTCTGGGTCCGTCCACCTCACTACAAATAACTCAATTTCGTTTCTTCTTATGGCTGAGTAATATTCCGTTGTATATATGTGCCACATCTTCTTTATTCATTCATCTGTCTATGGACACTTAGGTTGCTTCCATGTCCTGACTATTGTAAATAGAGCTGCAATGAACATTGTGGTACATGACTCTTTTTGAATGATGGTTTTCTCAGGGTATATGGCCAGTAGTGGGATTGCTGGGTCATATGGTAGTTCTATTTGTAGTTTGTTAAGGAACCTCCATACTGTTCTCCATAGTGGCTGTATCAATTCACATTCTCACCAACAATGCAAGAGGGTTCCCTTTTCTCCACACCCTCTCCAACATTTATTGTTTGTAGATTTTTTGATGATGGCCATTCTGACCGGTGTGAGGTGATACCTCATTGTAGTTTTGATTTGCATTTGAGAGACAGCACTTTTGATGTTGCTTGATCTGAGACTCTGGGAGGGAGGGGGCCAGCTGTGTGGGAACACGGAGGATGGCAGCAATGGAGTGGCATCCACACTCCCTCCTCTCCCCATCAGGGTTCTGAGTAGCTTTGAGTTCCCTACCTATGGAGAGAGGGTTTAGGGTGGAAGCTGAAGGAACTGTGCTCATAAACGAGTGAGTGAGAGCCTGGACCTACACGTGCAGGGCATGTGCAGAACCCTGTCCCAGCCCTGCTCAGACCAGAGGGCAACTGAGTGTCCTGAGTGCAGAGACCGGCCAGCACCCTACCAGAAGAGACTGGAAGAGCAGGGTTTTTATGAGGGCAACAGAGGCAGTGGTGGGGAGCCGCCAGGGTCTGAAATAGCAGGAGAGACACTCTACGGGAAGAGAGGGTGCAGACATTCATGTAGGAGCTAAGAGTTTGGGTAATTCTGGCATTAATGACAGTATCACCTCACCTGCACCCACAACTGCTGATGCCCCCGTATTGATTTGTGTTTCCTGATGTGAATGAATATTTCTCTTAATTTATCACACCTTGGTTTCTCGCTGATCAGAAGCAGGTATGCATTCAGTCTAGTGGCAGTTTCCCATACAGGACAGTCTTCGAGCCAAGAGAACCTAAGAACCCCTGATTTAGCCTCTCTCCCTTTCTTTGGGTAGAACAGCATGTAATACCAATTCAGAAGTAAATTGGAATACTATACTTTAAAAGAAACTTTTCCAGAAATACTCTCCCAGTGATATCCTGAGAGAAGTTAGTCATACCTTGGAGTTCATTCAACACTGGGTCAGAAATTTATTGGCTAAGGAATACAACACAAGTGATCTCCTGGCCCTCTGACCAAGATCTGGCCCTTTTCTTCACCTCTGACAAGCCGAGTGCGTGAGAACTAAGATCTTGAGATGTTATCCGACCGTGGCCTTGCTTAGGCGTGGCCTAGCACAGCCCCTCTGGCTGCCACCGTTCTTACGTAACTGCAAATGATAGCTGGCAAGGTTAGAGGGGCCTTCGAATGCCTGAGATCAGAATCAGTCCCCAAGATGTGGGCCAGTTGTCATGGTGACTCTATTGCAGCATCATTTTATTTTTCAACTAAATAAAAGAAATCTTCAGATCCATCTGTTCAGTATGAGCCATTGCCTTTGGAGTCAGGACATGAGAGAGGGGCTTCAAAGAGTCGTCTACTTTGTTGGAAACAGAAAAGGAAAATTGAGTTGAGATTTGTTGCCTACTTCTGCTGGGTGTTTCTGCAGCAAAAGTGGCAAACTCTGTCATGGGTGCTCCATGGAGACCAAACACCGAAGTTTGTTTTCAGGGTGGAAATCAGACGTCATGCCTTTAAAGGTCATCCCTCAGTCAGCAGGAAAGCTTGGTGCGTGGGGCCTGTGTTCACCTCTCACCAGGCTCTGGTGACGTGAATGCAGCTGGACTCCTTCAGAGCCCATAAAGGACCCTGATTGCGGCTGTCACGTTCCCATGGCCTGAGTGTGAGGAAGCAGGCCGTGGCTAAACCAAGTTGTACAACTCCTTGCTAAAAAAGAACAGGGTTGGGTGCCTTTGCTTCAACTTGCGTAGCACCACGCATCTCTCCTTCAGAGTACTTACTCTAGTTGATGATCTCACGTGTGTGTGTGTGTGTGTGTGTGTGTGTGTGTGTGTGTGTGTGTCTGAGATGGCTTGCCTACTTCCCACTCTACATTATATGCTCCATGAAGACAGATGCTATTTCTTTGGCTCAGCTGTGTACCCCAGAATCTGGTCCTTGTTTATTGAATGAATGAATGAATGAGTGAATTAGTAAAAAATCCTGGGGAGTATGGGGTCCTCAATTGATAGAGAAGAAAACAGGCCCAGAGAAGTAACAAGTTTCCCAGGGTCATGCCTTAAGGAAGTGACAATGGGTTTTGCAAAAACCTAGACTCAAATTGTGTCCCAAAGGGAGAGGTCTTGGGTAAAACCAAGCGAGATGTTGCCTTGTCTGCATCCCCCACCTCCACAGTTCCCACAGCTCTTAAACGGCAAAAGGCCAGAAATGCCATGGGAGCCACTGCTTTGATTTCTTAGGACTCCTGCTCTGCCCCCGGGGCCAAATTATCACAGACAGAGAATGAGGCCTCACAGCCTTAGCTTTGGATTTCAGGTTTGTCTGGCTGTAGACCCTGTGTTTCGTTAACAGGTGTTTCTGGTTTGTGTTCTCTCATTCTCTAAAATGTTGTTTCCTACATTTCCATACCCAGAGGAGGTTGGAGTCTGTTTTGTAATTATGCCTACAGTCTCTCCATTGCCCAAGGTATTTCTGTGGCTTCTGAGCATAAAAAGAAAACAATAAAAAACCTATTAGACAAACAGTGGCACTTGTCTGTGATGCTCTCTCTACCCTGTGTCCACTTGAGAGGTTAGCCAATTCACCACAGGGTGGCCTTCTTCTATTTAGGAATAGGGTGCCCTACAGACCAGGGAGTGGTGGGCACAGGGCCCAGGATAGAAGAGTCAAGGAGGGAACTTACCGGAAGCGTGGGGACCACAGAGGAAGCTTGGCTGCTTTTCTGGCTTCTGGCTAGGGCTTTACCTGCAATCGCCCAAGGGCAGAAGGAGGCACAAAGCTGAAAGGCCTCTCCTCCCACGGCTCAAGGCTGGGCCTGAGGCCCTTGGGCCTGTCCTCTTCTGATCCTGACCCTTCTTCTCAAGGAGACCTTTCTATGCCTGCTTACCCAGGGGCCCCAGAAGCTCCTCTGACGTCTCAGCCTCCCTCCTCGCTGGTCTACACACATCTCCACTTATGAGGGTTACAGTGCTCTCTCTGCCACCTCTCAGAGAGCATTTGTCACCGTGAAACAGAATTGCCCCTAGCCCATGGGCAGGCGGCACGGGATTCCAGGGGTCCAGGCAAAAAGAAGAGGGTCACATTCACCCATTTGAAAGCTGTTCCTTGACCCCTTTCATTTTCCCCAATTCCCACCCACACCACCCCAACTGCTACCTACCCCTTCTACTCATTTGGCCTCTCCTTCTTCTGGACAAATGACTGATGATAGAGATGGTCCCCAAGCCCGTGCTCAGCATGCAGATGATGGGAATGGTCATCCTGGAAGGAATCAGACACAATCCGTGTCCCTTGGAAGACACCATCTTTTGGTTCTCTGCTCAGGATCCCCTTTTCTGGGACCCGTCCCCTCTCCCTGCCCCTGCTCTTGCCCAGTTCCAGCAATGCCTGGCAACCTGGATTCCTTCAGAGCACCCGTCTCCTCCAGACCACACTTGATTGGACCTGGGGTGGGTGTCTGACCAAGCTGGGCCCAGCCCCCTCCTCGGGAACTAACATGGGACTGGAAGTGGGAGGATGCAGTCTCAGGCTGGCGAGTCTCTTGAACAGGGGAAAAATAAACTCGGCAGCTAGAAATGGATTATCTTCTCCTATGGCAAAAATGAAATATAAAAGGGTAGTGGGGAGAGAGAGAGGAAGCACACACACATAAGCGGAGCAGATTAGAGATGGAGATAAATCCTGATGACATTCAGACACTTTCTCAGGGCTATCACATCCCTGCCCTCTCATTTCATCAGCCATTGCTCTCTCCTTATGAAGAATTTCCTCCTTTAGTTAAAATAGCCAGAGAGCATTCTTGCTGCTTGTGATCAAGAGTCCTAAACTATATTCTTTTGAAAGGAAGCAAATAGTCACACTGAAGACAGTTCAGGAAGAGAAACAATACACTGCTGAAAAGGAGCAGGTGCAAACCCACCGTCATGCTGTGTTGTTACTGCCCACCCAAAGTCTGCTTGTCTCCTAAGGTCATGACTCACCTGGATTGATCTGCCTTGTGGACAACTTTGGAAGAACCGCAGCTTCTATTCTTGTTGCCTGATAGGTCTGTGTCAGAAAGGATTTGTTGAGAGTCAAATAAGGCCCATCCCCAGGCCCTTCCTTTGCCTTCTGCATCTCTGCACCTCTGCCTGTCATTCCCTCAGTCTCCAGAGAATTAGTGCCCTGGGTGACTGCTGGGTCAAGTCCAGCTGTTTATGGGTGCCCTGCACAGGGCAGAGGTGGAGGGAACAAGCAGGGCTGTAATCCAGCCCATATACTCGTTTGCCAAGCCATGCACCTTGCCACTGGGCTCCATGCACCTGGAGGAAGGGGCATCTTTTCCAGATTTGCACAAAGGCGCTGTGTTGACTAGATATGGCCTGTGGTTAGAGAGTGCCAGGCTGAGTGCCAGTCTTATCCTTAAGGAACTGATCAGTAGGTAACATAGTTGCCACATCGTGCTTCTGACAGCCACCAAAACCCAACGGGAGAAGGGCCACTATGGTCACCCACATTGCCACCTGTGATAAGACTGGGGTGTGGGGTGTGTGTCTGTGTTTCATTTAAACTAAGGAGCACACTTAGGTGGGACTTCTCTCATCCTGAGCCTAAAACTCAGGACAGACTACACAGTTAAGTAAAAGCAGAACCACACAAAGTAGAAACGCTGCAGGCGTGAAGGGTATCACACATTCAGTAAGAGGCTTGCTGAACAAATAACCAGTTGGTCAAGTGTGAGCAAGGCCCTCTAGCACCAGGAGGAGGCTTCCCGGAGCTTCCCTTAAGTCCTCTGTTTTCCTACTGACACTGTGCTCTGGATTGCACTAGAAAAAGGCATCCCTTCTAGAAATGGAAATAATGAGAAGTCACTGGAGGAAAAGAAGAAGAAAAGAAAGATAGTACTTTCCATAAGCAGTGTGCCTGAGACAGGTTTTCAGCATTGGACAGAAGGATTTGGGGGAGCATCTGGAGACCCTATGCCTTCGCCCGGGCCCAAAGGAGCAACACACTGGCTTATACAGACTTACCCCTCCAGGCTGCTCCACCCACACCCTTCCGGCAGCCTCCTGGTGCAAACTGTACTCCTTAAAAGAAAGCACTGACCTCTTGGACCATATTTATCCCTGTAAATTATGAAATTATTTAAGTGGACAGTTTTTGAGGGTGCTTGTCTGGGTGCTTAGACCACTTTTTTTTTTTTTCTTTTTTTCTTTTTTTTGCGGTATGCGGGCCTCTCACTGCTGTGGCCTCTCCCATTGCGGAGCACAGGCTCCAGACGCGCAGGCTTAGCAGCCATGGCTCACGGGCCCAGCTGCTCTGCGGTATGTGGAATCTTCCTGGACCGGGGCACGAACCCGCGTCACCTGCATCGGCAGGTGTACTCTCAACCACTGCGCCACCAGGGGAGCCCTTAGACCACTTTTTACAGCCTCAGTCACGCCTCAAGAAGTGAACCTTCAAGATTCTAGACCTGCAAGGCAATGCTCTCGCACCTGTCAGCCTCCCAAGTTCCATCTGCCAGATGGCTGTGAGGGGAGAGAGGTGCCAAGAGCACCCCAGGGCAATGGACCCTCCTCGTCCCCAAATTCCAAGTCAGTTGTCAGCAGCAGCAGCAGCTATCCTACTATGGAGGGAAGGAGAGGCCAGGTTACCCCAGAGAACCTAGGGGGAGCCCGAGTTGTTGCTCTCTAAGTATTTACCACACCAGCTAACATGCACTGCTGTGGGTTACCTGCAGCTGGACCCCCAACAGGCTCTTACCTCTCCCAGACCAAAAATTGTTGGCCAGGGCTCTTCTGTTGTCAGTGACAACCAGCTTTGTAAAATCCATGTCATCCCTGGCAAAGTCCCACTGGATGCTGCACCAGTGCCAGCCCGTATCCTCCTTGGTCAGGCAGGACACAGTGACAATAAGCTGGTTTCCTGTGTCCCTCAGGGCCACACGGTCAGTGCTGTTGGGGGTGAAGGCGATGATGTTGCAATAGTCCCGGAAATAGCCTCGGCACCAGTATTTGGGGTGGTCCTTTTAGTGGGCATCGTAGTTGCAGATGGCAGAAGCTGTGTCCAGCACAAAACCTTCCTTGACCTTTTCGTCCATGACCATAGCATCTGTGAAAACACACATAGACAAACACTATTGTTCTTTTAAACACATTGTAGTTCCTGCACCCTGGAGGAAAATTAATTAAAGCATTGGAGGCCGATTTTTGCCTGCTTTGGGGTTGGCAACTGTTATGGGCTGAATAGTGTCCCCCTAAAATTTATATGTTGAAGTGTTAACTACCCAGTACTATAGAATGTGACTACCTTTGGATTTAGAACCTTTAAAGAGGTAATTAAGTTAAAATAGGGTTGTTAGGATGTGCCCTAATCCAATCTGACCGGTGCCCTAATAAAAAAGATTAGGACACAGACAACAGAGTGATGACCATGTGAGGACACAGTGAGAAGGCGGCCCTCTGCAAGCCAAGGAGAGAGACCTCAGGAGAAACCAAACCTGCCAACACCTTGATCTTGGACTTCTGGCCTCCATCACTGTAAGGAAACAAATTTCTGTTGTATAAGCCACACAGTCTGTGGTTGTTACAGGAGGCCTAGCAGACTAATACAGCAACCCTGGAGAAGACGTCTTCCCTGGCCTAAGACCGGGTAAAATACATCTCCCCCTCTGCACGAATTTAGGCGGCTTCTCATGTTGCTTGCAGGGGAGGGTAGAAGAGCCTGAGGCTTCCTGTTAGTATATCCTCTGACCCTAGCCCCCCACTCCACCTTGGTATCCTCGAGAAGAAAGTAAGGAGGTTTGAAACAGAAACAAACTCACAGACATAGAAAGCAAATTTATGGCTACCAAAGGGGAAAGGGCAGGGGGAGGAATAAATTAGGAGTTTGGGGTTAACAGATACACACTACTATATGTAAAATAGCTAAACAACAAAGACCTACTGTATAGCACAGGGAACTATATTCAGTATCTTGTAATAATCTATAATGGAAAAAAATCTGAAAATATATATATGTGTATAACTGAATCACTTTGCTGTACACCTGAAACTACACAACATTGTAAATCAAATATACTTCAATAAAATTTAAAAAAATAGAAAATAGGGCTTCCCTGGTGGCGCAGTGGTTGAGAGTCCACCTGCTGATGCAGGGGACATGGGTTCGTGCCCCGGTCCGGGAAGATCCCACATGCCACGGAGCGGCTGGGCCCTTGAGTCATGGCTGCTGAGCCTGCGCGTCCGGAGCCTGTGCTCTGCAAAGGGAGAGGCCACAACAGTGAGAGACCCGCGTACCACAAAAAAAGAAAATAATTATAGAAAAAGAAAGTAAGGAGGTTTAGAGGTTTCTGATGGATGTATAGGGCTGAAAACAGAGATGTCTGGTTCTATCTGTCCTCAGGGGCTAAGAACTTCATGTTTCCTCCATACCAGACCAGTGTGGGCACATCTGTCATCTCAGGATGTTGCATAATAAGGAAGTCGTGTACTTCACATCCAGCATGATAGTGGCTGGGGAAGTGTCTGACCAAGGAGACGAGATGGGCAACAGAGACCACCCCTCAGCCTTCCAGATGTGCACTGGGGCCTCCTCAAATGCTGCCTCAAGTGTAGCTCACAGTGGGTGTGACCAGCCTACAAAGCAGGCTCACATCCTTGATATCATTTGACATGGTATGATATTTTGTTCTCAGATGGACCCCATAAGAAAGATTGTGTGATACTCAGTTTACTGGCCTGAACACTGACTCAGAGAGGTGCAGTGACTTTCAAAGGTCACAAGCCTGGACAGTGGCAGAGCTGGGGCCAGCCCGGTCCTCTGAGTCTCATCTTTGGGGTCAGGCATGGACAGTAAGTGGAAAGTCCCGTCCTCATATATTAGCACAAATGTTTTTAAGGGGAGAAAGGGGAAAGGAAGGGGAAACTTAAACTGAGAGAGAGAATCCAGACCCCTCATTTTAGCTGAGGGCTTCAAATTCCCCCACAACCCCTTCATCAGATCAAAGAAAAAGGACTAATTTAGACAAGATCTATTTCCACCTCCTTTTATTTTCCCATCCCACTCCTTAGGTGGTTTGCTCTAATAAGCAAGAACTCCAGGTAGGAAAGGAAAAGAAAATGTATAGTCTCTGGGAAGCTTGGAGGGCTGGAGATGTTCCTTCCCTATCTCTTACCTGAAAAGACAGTCAAGGAGAGCAGAATGAAGAGCCTCATGACTGGAAGGAAGTGAACCTTCAACTGGGATGACCAGATGGACCCAGTGGTCTTAGGAATCCTAGATCTGTTTTCAGGAAATAAGAATCTTTGAGTTTAAGATGGTTTTATCCTGTTTGGAGTGACCAGGGAAAAGAAGGACCAACCAGTTAATCCAAGAAGTGCTACTATGTATAGGTACCCAGGTTGTGCACTGCACAAGGGTACCTCATCAGAGGAATGCCATTTGTGGACATAAACTTACTTATATAGTAATATGAGAAAATTCTGGGCTTCCTGGTAGAGCCCAGAACAGCAGTGAAGATCCCCCTCCTGGGTAAATCCACTCTGGCACACAAGGCACACTCAGAGGGGCACATGTGCACACACCATCACTGGCACACATTCGTCTGTGCGACAGTGCCCTGTTCTGCCAGTGGTCCAGGTATCATACGAGGCCAGGCCTCTTGTCTGTTCACCACTCTTGGAAGTCCAATTCCTATTTAGCTGAGAGGAAGACTAGTAATGAGATTCATAACTATCCTGCCTTCTGAGTGGATAGAGGGTGGAGCCTGAAGCAGGTGGAGCCTGGCATCCGGAGCATGTGAGCAGGTGAAAGTGAGGGTTTTTGTGCATCAGTAGAGAGGCTGCAGCCTAAAGACATCTTGAAAGCTTTCTTGGGACAAAGCAAGGCTATCTGTCCATGCAACAGAAGCTTCCCCTTATTCCTAATGGGACTCATATGGCCTGGCCACTGATTTTTAAAGTTTGAATTATGGAACCACTCTCAGTTGAATTTAAGCTGAATGCTTACTTATCACATCCCCGAGCTAGCACTTCTCATCAAGGGCTGGACGTGGGTGATTGTCCAGGTTTTCAATAATGTCCTCTCTTGAGAAAGGAGAGCCTTTCTCTAATTCACACCAAGTCAGTATATGGGCCAGCAGCAGCCCTGCATCATGGTACGTGTTTTACCTGCATCATGGTAGGTGTTTTGCTTATATTGCCTCATTTATTCCTTATGAAACATTTATGAGTTCAACAATTAAACTGCACAGGGAAAAAATGAAGCAGGAATCTATAGATTAAAAGGGGCTTAAGAGACATATTGATAAAATTGCAATATATGGAATTTATTTGGATTCTGACTGAAGGAAACAATTGAGAAAATTTGGACAGTGACTAGATAGTTGATGATATTCAGAGATTATTGTTGGGGGACAGAGTCAAGATGGCAGTGTGGGAAGGCGCTGAGTTAGGCTCTCCCCACAACTAGGGCACCTGCCGGCCACTGGTGGGGGACCCTGATGCCCAAGTAGACAGGAGGAACCCCCAAGTGAACCAGTAGGACATGGGGGCACTGAGGGGGAAGAATTGGAAGCCAGACAAGATTGGTGCCCCTGAGGCTGGGGAGATCAGGACAGGCAGGCAGGAGGGACTCTCCGGGAGGAGCAGGAAAGGAGCAGAGGGCGATCGCCTGGCCCACTCAGGCCTAGGGAGGCTGCTGAGCTCCCAGGCCAGTCCTCTGCCCTCCAAGGCCCCCCCACCCCACCCCGGCCGCATTGGTCCTGGGGGCATAGGAAGGAGCCCGAGGGGAGAATAGGAGAGGCAGGCAGGAGGGGGCCTCCGGGACCAGGGGAGCAGGAGAGGGGAGGAAGGCATTTGCCCCACCCACTCAAGTCCAGGAAGCTTGCTGGGCTCCCAGGTGAGGTCCCCTGCTCTCTGAGACCAGGGGTGGGGGACACGCCTGGACCCCTTCTGTTCCTTGAGCCTAAGCCACAGCCCCCAGGGCCTTTTCCAGCCCTGTGGGTCCTGAGCATAGGCCCCACCCAGCACCCAAACCTCTCCCTTGCTTAGGCCCTGCCCTCCACAGCCAAGGCCTTCCCCTCCCCTTTTTTTTTCTTTTCTCTCCTCCTCTTCTTTACTATTGTGATTCATCTAGTTGTTGATTCATCTATATTTTTCTAGTTGTTGATTCATCTATATTTTTATATTCTAGTTGTTGGTTCATCTATATTTTTATATTCTTTCTAACATATCTGTTAGTTTCCTAGTCTAATTTTATTTTTTACTTTGTTATTGTTCTCTTTTTTGTTTTTTTGCCACCCCATGCAGCTTATGGGATCTTGGTTCATGAGCCAGGGGTTAGGCCGAATCTCCTGTGGTGGGAGCTCTGAGTCCAAAGCATTGGACTGACAGAGAACCTCAGACCCCAGGGAATATTCATTGGAGTGAGGTCTCACAGAGTTCTTCATCTCAGCCCCAAGACCCAAGCTCTACCCAGTAGCCTCAAATTCCACTGTTGGAAGCCTCAGGCCAAACAACAAGTAAAACAGGAACACAATCCCACTCATTAAAAAAAAAAAAAAAAATTCACAGATGAAGGAGTAAGGTAAAAATCTACAAGACCAAATAAATGAATAGGAAATAGGCAATCTACCTAAAAAATAATTCAGAGTAATGAGAGAAAAGATGACCCAGAATCTCAGAAATAGAATGGAGGCATGGATTCAGAAAATACAAGAAATGTTTAACGAAGATCTAGAAGAACTGAAGAACAAAAAAACAGAGATGAACAACACAATAACTGAAATGAAAAATACACAAGAAGGAATCAATAACAGAATAACTGAGGCAGAAGAACGAACAAGTGAGCTGGAAGACAAAATGGTAGAAATAACTGCTGAGGAGCAGAATAAAGAAAAAAGAATGAAAAGAATTGAGGACAATCTCAGAGACCTCTGGGACAACACTAAACACACCAACATTCTAATTATAGGGGTCCCAGAAAAAGAAGAGAAAAAGAAAGTGTCTGAGGAAATATTTGAAGGGATTATAGAAAACTCTATAATCTCTTCCTTGACATGGGAAAGGAAATAGTCACCCAAGTCCAGGAAGCACAGACAGTCCCATACAGGATAAATCCTAGGAAAAACACACCAAGACACATATTAATCAAACTAACAAAAATTAAATTCAAAGAAAAAATATTAAAAACAGCAAGGGAAAAACAAAAAAATAACATACAAAGGAATCCCTATAAGATTATCAGCTGCTTTTTCAGCAGACACTCTGCAGGCCAGAAGGGAGTGGCAAGATATACTTAAAGTGATGAAAGAGAAAAACCTACAACCAAGATTACTCTACCCAGCAAGGATCTCATTCAGATTTGATGGAGAAGTCGAAAGCTTTTCAGACAAGCAAAAGCTAAGAGAATTCAGCACCACCAAACCAGCTTTACAACAAACGCTAAAGAAACTTCTCTAAGCGGGAAGCACAAGAGAAGAAAAAGACCCACAAAAAAAACTCCAAAGCAATTAAGAAAATGGTAATAGGAACATACATATTGATAATAACCTTGAATGTAAATGGATTAAATGCCCCAACCAAAACACACAGATTGGCTGAATGGATACAATAAAAAGACCAATATATAGGCTGTCTACAAGAGACCCACTTCAGACCTAGGGACACATACAGACCAAAAGTGAGGGGAAGGAAAAAGATATTCCATGCAAATGGAAATCAAAAGAAAGCTGAAGTAGCAATACCTGTATCAGATAAAATAGTAGCAATACCTGTATCAGATAAAATAGAATTTAAAATAAAGACTGTTACAAGAGATAAGGAAGGACACTACACAAGGATCAAAGGATCAATCCAAAAGAAGATATAACAATTATAAATGTCTATGCACCCAACATAGGAGCACCTCAATACATAAGGCAAATGCTAACAACCATGAAAGGAGAAATTGACAGTAACACAATAATAGAGTAGGGGACTTTAATACCCCACTTACACCAATGGACAGATCATCCAATCAGAAAATAAGTAAGGAAATACAAGCTTTAAATGACACAATAGACCAGATATATTTAATTGATATTTATACAACATTCCACTCAAAATCAGCAGAATACACATTCTTCTCAAGTGCACATGGAACATTCTCCAGGATAGACCACATCTTGCATCACAAATCAAGCCTCAGAAAATTTAAGAAAATTGAAATCGTATCAAGCATCTTTTCTGACCACAACACTATGAAATTGGAAATCAATTACAGGAAAAGAACTGTAAAAAACCCAAATACATGGAGGCTAAACAGTGTGCTAAATAACCAAGAGATCACTGAACAAATCAAAACAGAAATTAAAAAACACATAGAAACAAATGACAGTGAGAACACAATGACCCAAAACATATGGGATGCAGCAAAAGCAGTTCTAAGAGGGAAGTTTATAGCAATTCAATCTCACCTCAAGAAACAAGAAAAATCTCAAGTAAACTATCTAACCCTACACTTAAAACAACTAGAGGAAGAAGAACAAAGAAAACCCAAAGTCAGTAGAAGGAAATAAATCATAAAGATCAGAGCAGAAATAACTGAAATAGAAACAGAGAAAACAACAGCAAAGATCAATAAAACTAAAAGCTGCTTCTTTGAGAAGATAAACAAAATTAATAAACCATTAGCCAGACTCATCAAGAAAAAAAGAGAGAAGTAAATCAATAAAATTAGAGGAGCTTCCCTGGTGGCGCAGTTGTTGAGAGTCCACCTGCCGAGGCAGGGGACATGGGTTCATGCCCCGGTCCAGGAAGATCCCACATGCCGCAGCGCGGCTGGGCCTGTGAGCCATGGGCGCTGAGGCTGCGCATCCAAAGCCTGTGCTCCGCAACGGGAGAGGCCACACCAGTGAGAGGCCCGCGTACCGCAAAAAAAAAAAAAAAAAAAATTAGAAATGAAAAAGGAGAAATCACAACTGACACTGCAGAAATACAAAGGATTATAAGAGACTACTACAAACAACTGTATGCCAATAAAATGGACAGCCACGAAGAAATGGACAAGTTCTTGGAAAGGTAAAATTTTCCAAGACTGAACCAGGAAAAATTAGAAAACATAAACAGACCTATCACAAGTAATGAAATTGAAACCATAATTAAAAATCTTCCAACAAACAAAAGTCCAGGACCAGATGGCTGGACCAGGTGAATTCTATCAAACATTTAGAGAAGAGCTAACACCCATTCTTCTCAAAACAGATGGAGAAATATACCATGTCCTTGGATTGGAAGAATCAATATTGTGAAAATGACTATACTACCCAAAGCAATCTACAGATTCAATGCAATCCCTATCAAACTACCAATGGCATTCTTCACAGAATTAGAACAGAAAATTTTACAATTTGTGTGGAAACACAAAAGACTCTGAATAGCCAAAGCAATCTTGAGAAAGAAAAACGGAGCTGGAGGAATAAGGTTCCCTGGCTTCAAACTATACCACAAAGCTAGAGTAATCAAGACAGCATGGTACTGGCACAAAAGCAGAAATATAGATCAATAGAACAGGTTAGAATGTCCAGAGATAAGCCCATGCACATATGGGCACCTAATTTACAACAAAGAGGCAAGAACATACAAAGGAGAAAAGAGAGCCTCTTCGATAAGTGGTGCTGGGAAAACTGGACGGTACATGTAAAAGAATGAAATTAGAACACTACCTAACACCATACACAAAAATAAACTCCAAATGGATTAAAGCTCTAAATGTAAGACCAGACACTATAAAACTCTTAGAGGAAAACATAGGAAAAACACCCTTTGACATAAACCATAGCAAGATCTTTTTTGACCCACCTCCTAGAGTAACAGAAAAAACAAAAATTAAAAAATGGGACTTAATTAAACTTAAAAACTTTTACACAGCAAAGGAAACCATAAGCAAGACAAAAAGACAACCCTCAGAATGGGAGAAAATATTTGCAAATGAAACCACGGACAAAGGATCAATCTCCGAAATATACAAACAACTCATAGAGTTCAATATCAAAAAAACAAACAATCCAATTAAAAAATGGGCGGAAGGAAGACCTAAATAGACATTTCACCAAGGAAGTCATACAGTTGGCCAAGAGACACATGAAAAGATGCTCAACATCGCTAATTATTAGAGAAATGCAAATCAAAACTACAATGAGGTATCACCTCACACAGGCCAGAATGGCCACTATGAAAAAATCTGGAAACAATAAGTGCTGGAAAGGGTGTGGTGCAAAGGGAACCCTCATGCACTGCTGGTGGGCATGTAAATTGATACAACCACTACGGAAAACAGTATGGAGTTTCCTTAAAAAACTAAAAATAGAACTACCATATGACCCAGCAATCCCACTACTGGGCATATACCCCAAGAAAACCATAATTCAAAAAGAGACATGTACCACAATGTTCATTGCAGCACTATTTACAATAGCCAGGACATGGAACCAAACTAAATGTCCATCGACAGATGAATGAAAGAAGATGTGGCGCATATATACAATGGAATATTACTCAGCGATAAAAAGATATGAAATTGAGTTATTTGTAGTGAGGTGGATGGACCTAGAGTCTGTCATACAGAGTGAATTAAGTCAGAAAGAAAAACAAATACAGTATGCTAACGCATATATATGGAATCTAAAAAAAAAAAAAAATGGTACCAATGAACCTAGTTGCAGGGCAGGAATAAAGATGTAGACATAGAGAATGGACTTGAGGACACGGGGTGGGAGGGGGAAGCTGGGGCGAAGTGAGAGTAGCATCGACATATATACACTACCGAATGTAAAATAGTTAGCTGGTGGGAAGCAGCCGCATAGCACAGGGAGATCAGCTCAGTGCTTTGTGATGACCTAGAGAGGTGGGGTAGGGAGGATGGGAGAGAGGCTCAAGAACGTGGGGATGTGGGGATATGTGTATGCATATAGCTGATTCACTTTGTTGTACAACAGAAACTAACACAGTATTGTGAAGCAATTATACTCCAATAAAGATCTATTAAAAAAAATTTTTTTTAAAGAAATTATTGTTACATTTTTTTTCAGATGTGATAATGATATTGTCATAGCCAGCCTCTAAGATGGCTCCTGACATTCATGCCATTGTGTAATCCCCTCCTAATCTGAATCAGGGCTAGCCCATGTGATCAGTAAAATATGGTAGAAGGGATGGCATATGACTTCCAAGGCTAGGTCATAAAAGGTGTGCAACTTCCACCTCAGAAGTCACACTGCTCTTTCTTTCTTGCGGAAGTCAGATGCCATGTTGTGAGGACTCTCAAGCAGACATGTGCAAAGGCCCATGTGGAAAGGAACCAACTTGCGACCCACCTTGGGAGTAAATGTACAACCCACCTTGGGAGTAAATCCTCCAGCGCCATCAAACCTCCAGATGACTACAGACCCAGCAACCTCGTGAGAGATGTCAAGCATGACCCACCCAACCAAGATGCTCCTGAATTCCTGACCCACGGAAAGTACAAGAGATAATAATTATCATGTTAAGCCTCTAAGTTTGGGAATAGTTCATTACATAGCAATCAAGAATTAATACTGACATTGTGGTTATTTTTTTTTAAGTAGTCCCTATTGCTGAGAAAGCTGCATGTAAAACAAACACTCAGTATTGCTCAGAGGTGGCACACCGTGAAACCGAAGAAAGTACCAACAGAAGGAGATTATGCACAGATATCAGGAAAATGCCCAAGACATGAAAAAGTAACATTCTAAAGCAAATGACAGGCTCAGAGTTACAGAGAATAAACAGGTGTGTCTATTAGCGTTCTGAGTATTATCTGGTGTTATTAGTTCTGTTGCTCCCTCTTAAGGGTAGAATTAATTTTCACTCTATTTGATGTGTAAATAAAAAGGTAAATGGGTCATAAGGATAAACCAAATTTTTAAAATATCTTTTAGAAATACAAACCGCAATGTTTACAGATGAAATAATTTGATGTGCAAAATTTCAAGATAATCAGGGTAAGGCAAGTTGGTGGGGTCATTAATGAAACAAGGCTGGCTGTAAGTTGATCATTATTAAAGCAGGACAATAGGTATATGAGCCTTCGTTATTCTAATCTCTCCACTTTTGTGTGTTTGAAATTTTTCATAACAAAAAGTAAAAAACGAAACGTTGACACAGGTATTACTAGTCTCCCATTTTACAGATGAGAAAAATTGAGGCTCAGTTAAAGTAACTGCTAAATTTAAGTTCACACAGCTAGTACAGCCGCCATGAGCTGATGCTAAATCTGAAAGAAAAAATTGTTCTTTCCATCACTCAATTCTGCTTCCCCAGTAATAACAATATCGCAACACTGTAGAGCACTTTAGAGTTGAGATTTTACGTTATGCCAGTCATCCGAGTGGTTGGGGCAAGATGCAGCCTCATTTTTCTCATTCCCATTGTACCCAGTATAGTATCTAAGGGCAGAGTTTCTCTAGAAAATGTGAATTTAATTGTAAGAAACTGAAGATACAAACGGACCATGGCCAGACCATATATAAAAATAGAACTCTGGCCCACTACCAGCCCAGGAAACCAGCCCCTTATCTATAGTAACTGGCCCAGGAAGCCAGCCTGATGTAAACCAGACTTATAGGAACTCAGGCCATTATTCCTAGTAACAATTCAGAAAGCCAAACAATAATCCCTGTAACAATTGGCCCTGAATGGCCAGGACCTGATGAATAACTGACAGCTTCCCTAATTTTTGTCCTGTTTCCATCTACGAACCAACCAGAGAAAGTCAAGTATGCCCCCTAACCCATCACACAGGACGCCCCACTTCTAGTCGGCCTGCCTACAGCCTCCCCAGGCCAACAGTCTCCAGTCGGGGTGTACCTGAAGCCTTCTTTTTTCTACTATAAAAGTGTCCCACTCTTCTGCCTGCCTTTAAGTCTCTGCCAAAAAGCAAAGGGCAGTGACTGACTCCTTTGCTATAGAAAGCTCAGAATAAACAGGGTTTGTTTGTTCTCATTTGGTTGGTCTTCACTTATTTCTACTGTTGATTTGATTTTAAAAATTGAGTAAATAAGCCCAGCTACTCAGCATCTACCTTTGTTCCAGTGAATCTGTCTGGAGGAGGAAGGAGCAAGCAAACCTCAGTTTTGTCTCGGTGGTCTTTTTTGTCTTATTCCTTTAAAATGAAAGCCCAACAGCCACCTTTGACAATGTTTAGCCGAAGGGAGCTAGCCAGGAGACAGACTCAGGGAAACTCCAGTGACATTAATCTCTAAACCTGAAACCAGGGTAGATCTCGCCACTTCCAGCCCAACTCCTCACCAGTGAGTCTCGGTTCATCTTTTTTGAGTTCACGCCAAAAGATGTTTCACTGTAAGGGCCTCTTCTGGGCTGGTGGAGCCCCCTAGCTCAAGAGATTCTCATTGACTCTCAAGCCCCCCAAATACAACTTCCTACAAGCCTTCAGTGGGTTTGCTAAGCCGTGACTGTCAGAAAGGAAAAGAGAGAGAAGGAGGGGAGGAGGAGAAAGGGAGAAAAAAAAAAGTTTTTCTGAAACTCTGGAGCTACAGCTTGTCTGATGACACCAAATGACTCAGGACAGACTGCTGTTTTCTTGTGAGGCAAGCGGTCCCTTTAAATCAAGTTTCCTAAAAGGGCACATGCCCAATGTTGCTATAGCAACTGGGTTAGAGGCCAAGAACCAACCAGCACTTCCCTCAAGTCTCCAACTGGGCAAAGGTGAGTCGTGGGCAGAACAGTGTGCCAGGAGCACCCAATGCCCCAGAGTAGACCCAGGGCCTCGTCCTGGAGGGACATTTTAACTAAACACAAAAATTAATTTGGGGGAAAATGCTGAAATCAAAAGAGGGGATACCATTAAGAAAAAATTAGAGGTGGGGGAGGCTTGTCTTTTGAAAGAAAAAAGATCCCCCAAAACGTTGATGGGGAATTTGTCAGGACAAAAGTCCCCTCCCACGTCCAGGGACCCCCAGGAATGGAGGGCGGGGGTGCGTTGCAGTCCTCTGCCTCTAACATAAGATTGTGAATGGCACCAGGAAGTGGGTGGGCGGGGTGACCAACGGGTTTGGCATCGGTAGAAAATGCTACGTGCGTGCGAGCTTTGCAACATCGCACATAGTGTTGATTACTCCTGGGCTGACAAGAGAAGACAAGAGGACATTTCCCTGAAGTGCAATGTTAACAAGATAAATAGGCTTATCGGGCTCTGGCCTAAGATTAGGATCAGGATAACCTTTCAAGATTGGCTAAGAATTAATTAGAAAAACGTTTCAGTACAGTTATCTTCTTTGATGTGGTTTAACTGAAATCCCCATCTTGCTGCTCTCATCAAGTTAATATATTTATTGTCTTGGGAGTGAGAGTCCACAGCTGCAAGTTTGGATAGCCCAATCAGAGATGCCACCTCAAACTTCCAGAGCCACACTTAAAGCCCGAATGACTTGACTAGAACGCCATCCCTGTCTGGTGTCCCAATTGGCAACAGCAGTTAATGCAAAAAACCCAGCAGTCTTTTTTTTTTTTTTTTTTTTTTTTTTTTGGCGGTACGCGGGCCTCTCTCTGTTGTGGCCTCTCCCGTTGCGGAGCACAGGCTCCGGATGCGCAGGCTCAGCGGCCATGGCTCACGGGCCCAGCCGCTCCACGGCATGTGGAATCTTCCCAGACCGGGCCACGAACCCGTGTCCCCTGCATCGGCAGGCGGACTCTCAACCACTGCGCCACCAGGGAAGCCCCCAGCAGTCCTTGAGTATACAAATCATAGTTTGTACCCATGATTCTGTTAATTGTACATAAGGTGGACTTAAGAGTTTGGAATTTGTAGAAATGCCAAGTCACTCTGCATGTCTAGGGATAGTTAGCAAGAATCTTGGGTTCTCCCATAAGGCAGGACTGCCTTGAAATCCTGGCTCTCATACTCGTTAACTGTGTGATCGTGGACAAGTTACTTAACACCTCTGTGCCTCAGTTTTCTCTTCTGCAAAATAGAGATGGTAATAACGGTGGTACCTAAAAGACTGTCAGGACCAAAAGAGAGAACGCGTGCAAAATAGTACATAGAAAGTGCTCAACATATAATAGCTGTCTGGTGTCTCTTTTTGCCCCACTCCCGCTATTCCTATTAAATTATAAAATACCAGAGGAGATGATTAAGACTCAGCTCTAAGAATCATTTCTTCTCTAACACTCGATGAATGGTTCATAAAGTTGACAAATGTTCTGATCAGCCCTGGAAAAAGGAGCAGGGTGTTCTGGGGCCAGGGGTGAGGGTCCTAGAATTTACACAGACGAACATGCCACATGGCATCAGGTAGAAGCAGGCTGAGTGCCAGGAGGAGCCAGCTGGGTCTTCAAGACCCAAGTGACCCTGACCCTCAGCAAAGAGCTACACAGCAATTAGTTATCATCTTTTATTTACTCAAATACATTTACAGGTGAATCCAGCAAGTTAAGTCCCTCTTAAACTCAGTTCACTCCTTGCATTCCATCCATCCTCCAGGTATCTGCTGAGAGCAGGGTTCTCTGCTTAGTTCCATAATGGAGTAGAACTGAGTCACCGTTACGTCCATGTCCAGCCCAGTTGGGACCCTTTTGTCAGTAAGTCAATGAGGCATCCTTCAGATTCCATGACTTCTGTTTGGGAAAGAGGAACACAGGCAGTAGTAACAATAGACTATTGTCCTCAAGTCAGACACCCAGAAAATTGAATTAGAAAAGAAGGACAAGAAAAAAATTGAATTAGAGAAAGAGGGTAGTAGGGAAGATAAAATTGGAGACAGCCAGCCAAATGCATCCCACATCACTGGAAGGAATCAAACACGTGAGAGCCCATGGCCCGGGTGGGTAGGCCCTCAAGTGTTTGTCCATGCTGAATCTGAAGGGTAATGGAATGGAGAGTCATCTTTCATGGATCGCTACTCAGAAGTCTGCTCAATGCTTGAGTCCAAGCAATTAGAGGGCTGGCAGATCACACAGGATTTGAGGATCAAGAGATAGGTTTCCTTGAACTTCTTTATTTTATAAGCATAGACGATAGGGTTCATCATGGAGTTAGCATGGGACAGCAGGATGCCCAAGTAGAGCACAACTTGTGGTACTTCACCATTAAAGTAGATGATACAATTGATGATGGATAAAGGCAGCCAGGACAAAGCAAACAAGAAAAGAACCAGAAACAGAGACTTGGCTGTCTTGAACTCCCGTCCATAAAATGCACCTGTCTCTTTGGAGTTAGAAAAGTTCTGATTGAGTTTGTTCCGGATGACATAGAAGATGTCAAGGTAGATGGCACACATGACAACTAGGGGAATGAAAATCCAAGTGAAGAAGCTGAAGTAGACCATGTAGTCCATCCTCATCACGGAATGGAATTGGCAGGAAAGGAAGGTGAGATTTTTGTGGTACTCTGAGTTCAGTTTCATGTTCCAGCCAAACATGGGAGTCAATCCCACCAGGAATGACACCAGCCAGCAAAGGCCCAGAGCCAACCATATTCGTCTTTGAGTGGTGAACCTCTTGTATCTGTTGGAATGGAAGAGAGTCAGTGAGTTCACAGAGGAATTGCTAATGAGTGGGGGAAGATGGAGCTGGAGGGTGTTGGTATTCTATGGTGATTTCAGCTAAACTCTACTGGATATGAAGACAAGATGAGCAGACAATGATTAGAGAAAAATACAGCAAAGTTCTCTGGGAACTTTTCTAAAGAAGTACAACCTCCAAAGCAACAGGAGTACGTTGCCTAGAGTCAGGGGCTTGCGTACCCCATTCACAGTTCCATTTCCAGCCCAAGAATTCTTCAGTCCCTGGGAGGTAAGAGTTATCGATCAAAGTCTCCTGGGATCGCCTTACCTGGGGAGAAATAATCTGCTCAAAGCATGTTTGCCTGCTGTGCTCTGCACTGGTTTTTTGTTTGTTTGTTTTGTTTTTTGGCTGTTGTGCTGCTGTCCATAAATTAGACTCTGCCTGTCCCACACTTACTCCCTACCTGTGTCTGCCCCTGCTTCTCTATTTGCACTACACTTGGGGTTTGAGTTAGACTCCACTCTCATGGAGTTGCAAACATCATGTTGAGGTGCTTCCAGGACCTTAAAAGACTCATCCAATCAAAAGTCACCATTTCTCCTTAAACCATTCTTCCTGACAACATTCTACATAGGCTATAAGAAGGAAGCAGATTTTAAGTACTGGCTATGTACTCAGTAGACTTTCTCTCAATAAAATCTCATGATAAACTGGAGATATTTTTATGACAATCTCCATTTCATTGATGGTAATGGTGAAAATCATAGTAGTTACAGCTACCATTTACTGAGCACAGACTGTGTGTTGGGCATTTTTCTAAGAGTTTTACGTGTATTAACTCATTTGATCTTATGGGAAAAGTACAATTATCATCCCCATTTTATAGATGAAAAAAATGAAACAGACAAGTTAAGCAACTTGTAGAAGCCAAAAGTGTTGGAGCTAAAATGGAATGGAGGTGAATCTGAGTTCAGAGCATCTTAACACTATGACGAGGAACTGAGACACAGAAAGCTAAATAACTTGCCCAAGATCAGGCCTCAAGATCTGGGATTTGAACCCAGGCTCATTTGTATCAAAAGTTGTCTGTAGCTCCCTCACCATGCTCTTTCCCCAAGAGAAGAGAGGAGCAACAAGATACCAATGTAATTCAGGACACCTGGGGAATTCGATTTCTTCATTTGGCAATCTGTTCTGTTCACATGGTCACCTGAAAAGTTGTTACTACTTTCTGTAATGGAGAACTTTTGTGGTCCCCTTCTCAACATGGAAGAAGAAACAAAATTAAAATAACTTTAAAATAGCCTACATTTGCAAAGAAGAGAAACATCAGTTTATCTCCTTCTTTTCTCTCTGCTTATCTTATCATCTAGTATGTTTCTATCATTTCTAAAAGTCAAGAGCATTTTTCACTAATTAAAGATGCATCGAGTTTTTATCATCTTTAGCCCCCCAGGGTATTGAGCATATACTCCTGTAGTCAGTGGGGAGGGATTAGAGCGTTCCTCTGTTTCTAGTTCCCAAGTCTCTACTCATCGTTGTTAAACCCTTCACACACCAAGTGGTGAAAAGAACCTCTTTCAAGCTCAGAGGCCAATTTGGATTTGTTTCCACTCAAAAAGTCTGAGATCTGGAGGTTGTAGCCCCATTTCCCAGGCACCTCTATCACTGCCCCACACCACCCCTCTCCAAGCAAGTTACCTGACCGTGAGCTTGACCCGCAGGTATCGGTCCACGGCAATGGCTAGCAAGGACATGATGGAGGCGTGGGTGAAGATCAGCAGCAGGCAGGTCATGAGAAGGCAGCTATGAAAGTGGATTGTGACACCCAGGCTGATGACAATGGCCAAAGGCATGACCAGCACCCCGACAGCAATGTCAGCCAGGGCTAGGGAGACAATGAAATAGGAGGTGGTGTTCTGCAGGCTGGGGTTCAGTTTGACCACCCAGATGACCAGCACATTGCCCACTATGGCACAGAGCCCAATGAGAATCTCCACAGTGATGTAGGTAGCGTTGGCCAAGGACACGGCAGTGCTGTTGACAGGCATCTCGCTTTCCAGGTGGAGCCTCCCAGGTGACATTTGTGCCAACAAGATCCGTGTGGACCAGTCAGCCTAGCTCTTGCCAGGCATCTCACCAGAGGTCCAGGTGCAGCAGCCACAGTCCAGAGCTCACAACACGCCCATTCCTTCTCTTCTCTGTTGGAAACCCCTCTCCCCCTCTCCTTAGAGACAGTCCATCACAGGGCCATCACTTTCAGCCCCAATGCAGGCCGTACACCCCTGGCCTCCCAGAAGCCTGGAGGACAGTTCTATGTGGGCTGAAAGTGAAAATGCTGCTTCTGTTAGTTCCCCTGCCCCTGGAGGGCTACTTAAGCCCCATCAAGACAAGCAATGCTCTTCAGTGGTGTTTCAGGAAGTGAGATGGGCCAAGAGGAAGCACAGAGCCAGGAACACTCAGCAAGAAGATGGAAAGAATGAGAGCTGGGTGGGGGCGTGTTGGTAGCATGGAGAAGACTCAGCATTCATTTACTCAAGGACTAGATAAGAATGTCACTCTGGGTGGGAGAGGAGCTGGGAGCACTGACTACGTGACATTCTGGCTTTCTGATAGCTTATCAGAAAGATCGCACAGTAAGGAGGCAAGCAGAACCCACAGAAGAGAAAGAAATAGCCTTTGGTGGCAGGCTCCTAAACTTAGCCAGAATGTACTCTTTCTAAAGAGTACACTCCATAGACTGACTGTGTCCCCCTAAAACTCATAGGTTGAATTCTGACCCTCAAGTCAAAGTAGTTGGAGGTGGTGGCTTTGGGAGGTTATTAGGTCATGAGGGTGGAGCCCTCATGAATGGGATTAGTGTCCTTATAAGAGGGACCCCACAGAGCTCCCTTGCCCCTTCCACCATCTATGTACCAGGAAGTTGGCTCTCACCAGACACAGGTTCTACTGATGCCTTGATCTTGGACTTCCCAGCCTCCAGAAATGTGGGAAATAAATCTCTCTTGTTTCTAAGTCATTTAGTCTTTGGTATTCAGTTATATCAGCCCAAAGGTACTAAGACAGCGCATAACAGTAAGGACTGAGAATTCAGCCACATGAGTTGACTCTGCTGGGGCATAGCTGGAACACAGCCTTTGTATCAAAGATCTTTTGCCAAAGAGACAAACTAAGATTCCCTGTTCAGAAGAGCAAAACTTCAGCACCTCCCGTAAGCATCACATCTGCTGACCCTCATCTTCCCTTCTCAGCCCACACACCCACCATGCCCTCACACTAGCAACCAGCCTGTGTCAGATCTATTTGAGGGACAACAGGATGACCAGCCATGCAGAAAGGAGGGAAAGGGCAACATGTACACATGATCACACAGCACACCTCCTGCCCTCCGGCCCCAAGCCCCACCCCCGCCCTGCAGGAACAGCCATCTACCTGAAAATCAGACCCACTCCCTGAAGTCACTCACCTGGGAACTCCTGGGAATCAGACACTTGAATGCAATTTTTATTTGGAGTTCCCCTGGTTCAGGGGTTTCTCAGTGCCGCCCAAAAGGGTTATTTAGAGAGACAGCAAAAGGAACAGTTGGACCTAAGCCCACACTGTGGATTGAAGGGTTGATAATACTTACCTCTAAGCACCAATCTACGTAGAGCCAAAAAATAAAATTTGACGATCACAGGAGTGCTGTTCTGGTGTTTACTAACAAACACCTCTCACTGGGGCACTGGCGAGATGCCTCAGCATGGGGCCTGCCAGGGTCTTCTTTAGTTGTTCTGCTTCGGCATCATCCGTCGACACCCCTACCCCCCCACTGCCCACCCCCACCGCATCCCAAGTCTGTCTGGTGTGCCTTGCTAATCCCTGCTAGACTTGCTCAGGGAAATGAGCCAACTCCCCGGACATTAAGTGACAGTCCTCTCCAACTGCATTTCTGTCGCTCCAGCATTTCCCAATGTTAGCCGTGCCCACATCCCTGCACTTTGGGAACATGAAAGGTGTCACGAGCCTCCAACGTGACCTCTCATAAATGTCTTTACTGCAGCTGCTCTCTTTATCTCTGCTCGGGAGAAGGGAGATATAGAGAGCGATTTCTAGGAGGCTGCGTGCGACCGAAACAAGTCCTCCTCGCTGTAAAGCCGTTGTTGAATCTTGGTAATTCACTGCCAACAATGTACCCCGGCTCCTGACCCTCAGCCACCCAGTAGCACCAAAACCTTGTGGGAGAGAAAGACCCTCTGGGGTAGCAATGAGTCGTGTTGCCTGGCTGTGGTGATGGTATAGCTAAGGAACATTTTTCCTGGAGGGTTTGGTAACCCCGGGTCTGCCTGGGGTGGACGAGGACAGAGCGAATGGGCTCATGGCAGAGTGGAGCACAGACAGCTGCTCTGTGTTTGGGAGCTGGACAGACAGTGGACAGTTCCTGCATTTAAAGAAAAAAGCCTGTGGCCCTTGTGCAGCTGTGGGCCAGGAGCTTGGGGGAGGGAGAAGGAGGTGGAGGCCAGGGAAAGAACCACAGATCCATCCTACCGGAAGTGAGCCGAGCTGTTAGGGATGGAAGTGACAGCAGGAGCTGGAAACCCGACTGGTGGGTGTTTTCAGATTCCAGCCTAATTCCCCTCCTTTAAGACCCAGGTGAGTCCTTCCAGAATCAGCCCATCTCATCTGGGTTAGAGAAACCAAGTAGAAGGTTTTTGCTCAAGGACCAGTCACAAGGGCAGCGTGGTGGGGACAGGATAGCCTGAAGCTGTAACCCACAGGAACAAGGAGAGACAGGGGACACACTTGGGGCCACTGACCCAGCCACCGCCTCCCCCCGCTTCCCCAGGAATTGTTCCCAGAATCCTCTGCACAAACCTGGGGCATTTCCTCTCCATGAATGAAGGAAGCCCTTCCTTTATATTTTCTGAGTAGACAGAGCCCACCGATACTCAGGGGGCTGATGTGAGGGGTGAGGAGGAAGGCTTTCACAGCCACTTAGCATTTTGGTGTAAGACGGGGCCCTGAGTGTCCTTTTCATTCTAGACCAAACACCAAAGGGCAGCCAGGGAAAGAGGACAGAGAAACCAGGAGGAATGGTCCCCTTCCCCCATCCCCCCAACCCAGTCCACAGCCACTCTTAGTCAGGGAACTACCCTCATCACCTCTGAGCCCCCAACCCAGCCCCAGGTGCAGCCTCCATGTTGCCCCCGCCATCAAGTCCAGACTCCTTGGAATGGCGTTGGAGGCTCTCTGTGAGGGGCTCTCCCAGCCCCTGCAGTCTCCTGTTGCCCGGTTCATCAGGAAACCATAAGCGCCACTGGGCCACGTGTCCCGGGGCTCAGAGCGAGCTCTTTCACTTCCTCTCCCCTACGCACATGCTTCTTTCTGGCTAGGAAGGCCCTTCTCCCATGCATCCACACAGAAAACAAGCACTTTTCCTTCTAGACACTTCTCAAACTGAACCTTGAAGAAAAATTTTCAGACCCCACCCGCCCCTGTCCCATGCTGGGTTTATATAATCCCTCCCCTGTTATTCTTTGAGCTCCTGGAAGGCAGGGATCTACCCTTTTCATTTCTGCATTTCTATCCCCTACCACAATGCCTGGCAGCTACTAGGTGCTCAGAATATTGACAGATGAATGAGTAGGAACCTCAGTGAACCAGGGGGCATAAACTCAGCACTGGGTATAGAATACCAGCACTGGGTATAGAATACCAATCAGCTAGGACCTGTGAAGCACTTTCCATTATACCAGCTGCCGTGCTGAGCATTTTATACATCTGATCTCCTTCGATTCTCTCTGATGAAGTAGATACTGTCATTACTGTTGAGGCTCAGAAGGGTTAAGTAACTTGCCCCCCGGGATGCAGAGCTAGGAAGTGGCAGCGCTGGCATTCAAACCCAGGTTCCCGGCTTCCGTAAATGCATAAACGAGAAGGGCTTGGGCCCCAAGGGGATCTCTGTACCAGAAAGAAAACCTTTTGTTGGACCAAGGTGCCCCACACACAAAAAATTTAATAATAAAATAAATTATAAGTGAATCGTGGCTCAGCAGATTTTCCCATCTAAAAGAAAGCCCATGTCTGTTTAGGTTCTACTGAAAAAACCTGAAAATATGGAGGAGGGAAGGGTCTGGGAGGAACCATGAGCCTGAATCAGAGAAAAAGCAACCGAAGTCCTAGGGAAAGGCCTCTCGTGTCCCAAACCCTGGCCTGGAGCCACCATGGGCTGAGGCAACTGGACTCAGATCAACTGCAAGGCCACAACCTGGCCCTTGGGCTTCTGCTTAAAAGCCTAAGAGCCCGGCCAGAGATGGTTCATCTGATCCTTTGCAGCTTCTCAGAAAAGCCTGGGAAATCCCAGCACCCAGCCTGCAGCAACAACAAGACGCAGTGTTAGCAGGGGCCCAAGGAAAGGACTCTGCAGCCCCAGAACTGGTGCAGGTGGTTGCTGAGACAGGATGTCAGGCAGGCGGAAGGTGCTGGCTTCTGCCAGGGGCTGGCTCTCACTGACTCGACTGCTGCCTGCAGAGTTGCACAAAATCATTTTGCTCACTTCCTCTTGGCCCCATCACCACTTCCCCAAAGATTTATATTTTTATAGAACTTGATGCTTGCCAGCCAGCAGCAGAGGCTTAGAAAGAGCAAGTGCTCAGAGTCCCTCCAGGACGGTGGTCTGCTCTTTCTCCCCCTCTGCCAGCCCCCCTTCCTTCTCTGCCTCTCAATCAAGCCAGAGGGAGGAGGCTGTGCCGATCTGCAGCCACTGTCCCCAGGGGGCTTCCTACTAGGACTTCATCTGTGACCAAGGAGCCAGGGACTCCCTATAGCCTGAGTTCAGCAGACTAACTGAGAGCCAGTGTGATGGGGGAGGAGAGAGGTCAAGGTTCCTTCACTCTGAGCAACAGGAAATCCTGCCCAGCTAAGGGGAACTGTTCCTGGCACCTACGCCCCACCCACCAGACCCTCCACCCACACTGAGTGTGTCAGAAGGCCTCTGGGCTCTAGTGGAGAATCCAGAGAAGGGTTCAGCTGACTATATTTATTCCAGGTTCTAGGCACTTAGGAAGTGAGGAGGTGTTCCGACTACCGGAGTCTTAGCAGGTAAGAGGCTTTTATTCCTGTGTCCCTGTTGGGGTGCTATGTGCAGCAGTGACCACCAGGTGGCAGCACATTTCCACTGCCACTCAGGGTGCAGGCTGAGCAATAAAATCCCTGAGAATTTAGCAGCACAGCCTCCGAGCACCACCTAGCCAGCCCCCTCAGATCGCGACAGAGAGAGATGGCCATCTGCCTAAATTCAATCCAATCCCAAAGAATATTCCTGGGCAGTGCCAAATTCCATCCTCTTGACTCAAGGGGCTGAGAAGCAGCTTCTCCTTTTAAACCCGTGAGTGTTCCGGTAAAAACAATATTTGGTGCCCTTCATAGCGTGCAAAACTCCTCACACGGTCCACGTCAGTAAATGAACACAACAACCCCGCAAGGTAGGTATCATTCGTCTCATCTCCCAGCAGGAGAAACTGAGGCAGAGAGACAGGGGGATCTACTCAAGGTTGCCCATCTGGTCAGAGGCAGTGTGAGGATGGAGCCATCTCTGGCCTCCTTGACGTGGGGGGAGGGCTGCGGGGGGGACAGAAACCACCCGGGGAGGTCCCACCGAGATGTTTCGCTCCCTATGCCTATGTCACCAGGCCCTCCCTCGGTGCCTGCCAGTCTCTGACCTGTCCTCTCCCTTCTATGGGCACAGGGCCCACTGGTCCATTTTCCCGGCCTTTGCTGGAATGCTTCCTGTCTTTTGGTGCACATGATTTCTCAAACCACCTTGGGTCTCTTCGCAATCCAGCCTCCTCTTCATCACAGCCCCAGGCTTCTGACCACCCATGCCGGGTGTCTCCACAGTCCCCGGGGTGGCCAACTGTACACCCTGCTCTTGATCCCCACGCCCTTTGTCTAAACACCAGAAGGTGTAAGAATGAACTCCGGAGAGAGCAACTGCTGATCCTAAACGTTTCCAGCAGGACCATGCCCCGGGCCCCGCTTTTTACCTTCTACCTAACAAATGTGATGACACTCCTGCAGGAATTGGGTGGGAATGCCCCTGTTTTGATGACATATGTGTCTTCCCCTCCTATACTACAAGGCCTCTCATATTTATGACCATGAGAGCTGCATGATTGGATGCCAACCAACCTGTGCCAGGCACTCTGCCAGGGGTTGTACAAGTCTACAGCAACCCTGCAAGTGAGTATTATTAGATCCATTTCACAGATGAGGAAACTAAGGCATGGTAACCAGTGAATGACTTGCTCTGGGCAACACAGCCAGTAAATGGCAGAACTGGGCCCAAACCCCAGTCTGTCTTGCCTTCAAAGCCCTGGCTCTTCTCAAGGAACCCCATGAGGACAGTTACACATCAATTATGCCAAAACCCCAATTGTCATTTGGGCAGAAATCCTTCAGTGTCCTAGTTGATAAGACTGGCTTCAGAGGTCAGGCCAGCTACTAGGGGCAATGTGTTATTGGGCCAATTGTCTGCGTTCCAGCACCTGTCAAAGCTCAGCTCAGCAGGGGGGTATCCTGGACCTCCAGAGCAGCCAGTCCCCTCCCCCTCCACACTCTCTGCGTGCAACTCCTACAGTGGGCCATATGAGGCAATGGCGTCCTGGAACCATATTACTTTAGTTCCCTGCTGAGACGCGTTCCCCGATAACCTCAGCCTCTGCGTTTTATTAAAGGTAAATATGGAAGGCTGTCAGAGGAAGTATGTACTGCATTTCATCATGACCAAAGATACTATCTGCTGCTATGTTCCCTATAGAAAGTTTCTCAAGATACATTTCTCTGAGGAGTTTAGTGTTAGGAAAAAAAAAAAAGTTGCTTCTCTTAATAAACTAGCCTGCTTTGTTGAACTGCTTAGTGGTAGAGCTTTGTATAATTTGGTTTTGTGTGGGCAGCCAAGAGGCTCCGCACTGGTGTTCTGTCTCAGTAACCACGCTCTGCTTAGGTATCCCACGGCATCTATAGGCCCCGCGTCAGCCCTTGGCACCTGTTGTGTCGGGGATTCCGTCGTGCCTTGTTCT
Organism: Stenella coeruleoalba; assembly: GCF_951394435.1. NCBI lineage: Eukaryota > Metazoa > Chordata > Mammalia > Artiodactyla > Delphinidae > Stenella > Stenella coeruleoalba. The sequence continues at coordinate 97,629,303 of NC_137169.1, forward strand.
TTTATTATGAACGGCTCCCATCGTTTTTGGAAGTGGGCAAGCTGTAAATAACGAACACACAGAACTGACATTAGAAGGCCCGTTAGTGTTTATTTTGAAGGCAGGTCTGCCGGTTGATTCACCCAGGTTCTTAAACAAAGATTCTTGTCAGTCCCCCCACGCCTTGGAGGGGAGGATTTTTTTCCCCGGACGAGTGATCCACAATCATATTTTAGATGATCAGTTTGGGCAAAAGAAAAAAAACGTCGACACTGGAAATGCCCTCTGGGGTTCAGTGAGCCCTTTGAGGAAAGCTTTCAATACAACACTTGAAGCATCAGTATCCAGCAGGATCTGGTAAATGCTCCCTTAGGAATGATGCTGTATAGAGCATAATATAATGATTCTCCAGGTGGAATTTATTTTTATTTATGTAACCCCACCCACTTCCACAAAGGACTGAAGTTACTCTACCAGGCTGAGTCAATAGCTTCCCCCTCTGTACTCCCACGTCATCTCACACATTCCTCTGTTTGAGCAATTATTACACCACTTTGTAGTTATTTAATTACATGACTGCTCCTCTCACTAGCTAGCAAACCCCAGTAAGTAGTAAACTCCTTAAGTAAACTCCATAAGAAATTATACCTTATTCATCTTTATATCTCCCTCCCTCTCCCCTTCTGCCAAAAGTACCAAGAGCCTGAAATAGTACCTGGCACATAGGAGACCTACAATCAATTCTCATTGGATGTGTGTTGCATTATTCTCAGGTCTCTCCGCTCCTCACCTTGCAGGAATGCTGACCATATGTCTCTACGTCCACTGCGGAGTCAGGAGGGATCTAGGAAGTCCTCTTGCTCATCAAAAATAGCTTTTTGCATCTAACTTCAATTGCAAACCAGTACAGATAGAGAACAACATTTTTCTGGTCAAAGTTTGGGTCTGGTCAAAGGCACCCTCAGGGAGAATGTCTGCTATTTACATTATAGTTTGTGGTTTCAGCATTTTTATATACAATAGCCTATTTCATTCTCTCATCTCTGTGATTTATCTAAAATGGTGCCCTCTACACACACACACACACACACACACACACACACACACGCGCGTGCGCGCGCGCACTCTCCGTCATCTCACTCTGTTTATTTCCTATGTTACCCTTTTCACAACCAGAGCACTTCATCAGAGTTTATTCCTTTCCTCACTTGGCTTGTCACTGCTCTGTCTGCAGGACCCAGAACCACCTCTGGTCCTGGCTAGCCCATTTAGTGTGACACATGATGTAGTGTGACAGATCACTGGGTTTGGTATGGGGTTTCCAGAATATGAGGATTTGGGGTGGGAGGGAGCAACAGAGGAATCTGATGCCCAGAGTGGCTAGTTCAAGGTCAAACCTGGAGCAAGCAGCCAGGGTTCTTCGCCAGCAGAAAGACTGGGAACCCACGTGGTTGGGAATCCCTAACGATGCGCTCCCCAGTTCCTGCATTTTCTTAGGGTTGATTCTCTCAGTCTCTTGCTGGAGGGGCTCTATCCATGTTCTGCTTCACTGGCTCCTTTGTCATTCTGGTCCCCCCTCTCTCTGAATCCGCAAACCGCCTAGGACCCTCCAACCAAGTCTGTGGTTGATTTTTTCTTCTTTCATGCCTGCACTTGAGCCTTGACCAGTCTGCCTGTCAACCCGTGCTGATGGGTGCAGTGGTGGGTGCTAATGAGTTACACCTGGAGCACCCCAGATGGGCCTAATGGACGTTCAGCTACAGTGAGATGCTTGACGGCACGCACATCCGTGCCTCTTCATCCAGGTGCCAGGCCCTTCCCACTCCGCCCTCACCTGACATGCTCCGGGGAGAGATCACTGTCCGGTCCAGGCCTGTGCTGCAAAACATGCTCATCTGTCTTTTTAAAACTCTGTTTCTAAATGGATGATGGCGGACAAGTTGTTCATTCTGTGTCTTCATTTTCCCCTTGATAAGTGACAAAGATACCTGACCGAGGGCTGAGGGAAGCAACGTGGGCCCGGCAGCTGGTCCACGGTCTTGCTGACCTCCCCCTCTACCAGTGTGTGAGCGCTACAGGGGAGGGTCCTGGTTGCACGGTCAGGGTCACGCCAGCGCCCGGCCACTGCTCCACCTAAGAGGTGCTTGATAAATATTGAATTAAAGGAAAATCATTTCACACCTACCAGCCTCCCCAAACCGTGAGATACAGGCTTTTGGGAATCCAAGAGGAAGGACTCCCCAGATGCTGGTCTCTTCGGCACTGACTCTCCCAGTTTCTCAGTGGAGCGGCTCTACTCCTGTCCAAATCCCCCAGCAGTGCTCCTGGCTTCTGAAACAGGAAGTGTCCAAAGGAGATTTGGAGGAGGCGGTATCATCTTCCTCTCCCTTCTCCACAGTTGCCAGGGTAACTTGCTTACCCCGTTCCAAGTGGTTTGTTAGCATTGGAGATGGTGCCCACCTACCCGGGGAAGCAGAAGCAGGCGACCTCGGTGGGCTCCCAACCGTCCCATCCATGACTCCTCTGTGAGCCTGGGGAAAGGCAGCTCTGATCTGAAGACGCTCAGTTCCAGACATGCTGTCTGCCAGGTCACTGGCCCCTAAGAGCCACCCTGGCCCCCGACGTGCCCCAGGTGACACTCTCCCAGCACCAGTCTCAAGAGCAAGATTATCCCAAGCAATAATCGTAGTTTCCATTTCTCACATGTCATTCATTCTGGAGGGCCTGGCACGTCACTCGACACTATTCACCACTGGGAAGGGCCCCCTCCTGCGCAGGGTGTAAGGGTTGTTGAATATTACAGCCAACTCCTGCCGAAACAACTGCATGGCAAACCTGGGGGCACATGAAGCCCACAATTTAACTTGAATTACATCTATTTGTATTTGCTGTCAACCCTCAACACCAAACATCATCCAATCTTTCATTAACCGTGGAATCTTTCCTGATTTCAAGGCAACAAAGAAATAAGTTTGTTTTAGGTCGAGAGTTTAGGCTCAGAGCCGGGCTGTGGAGCCAACTCCAATCACTCCCGGCTTCCAAAATAGCATCTCATTCTGTCCTTGTCCCTCCAAGATGAGCCAACTGGCCTGCTCTGGCCATTCCCAGTGGAAGGCTAGACCTCGCTTTAATGACCATGACTTCAGCTGGGGCAACAGAACTCTAGGTCACTGCAAGACAGTCCAGCCCACGCCCCTTTGTCCCCCACCCCCGTGCCCTGCCCAGTGCCCATGACTAGAGCTTTTTATGTGATTCTGGAGTTGGCACACTCTCCCTTTCTTGCCAATAATGCCAGCTGTTGTTTCTGAGCAAATGGAACAAATGACCAACGTGAACTCCACGCAATCTGTGGACTGGAAACAGCTACAGGGAGGCAAGGGCAGCCGCTGCCTAGGGTGGGACTGGGGGAGATGGAGGAGGGGTTTGCGAAGGAAGATGCAAGAACCTCAGGGAAGAGGGCAAAGGGCGAAGCCTCAGCAGAGAGCCACAGAGAGGCACAGGGGCCTTGGTGTAATGGCCCAAGACTGCTGCAGGCCTCACCACTCCTCCCCAGTTTCGCTTCCAAAGATGAACTCGGCTGCGTCTTGACCAGATGAACGGAGTATATGCATAGCCTTTTCTGAATGCCATTTTAAATGTTAAATTCTCTGTTAAAGCTGAAATGGATCTGAGAAAACAATAGGTCAAACTCCCGAGTTCACAGGTGATAAGAAAGGTTCAAAGACAAAATAGATGTGTAAGTGAGAGGCCAAGTCTAAACTAGTACCCAGCAGCACCACTGCCCCCTGCAAGTGCACGCGCGCACACACACACACACACACACACACACACACACACACACTATACCACACCACCTCCAAGTCAGGTAGATGAGGAAGGAAAAGAAAAAATAGCAAGTAGAGATTGCCTACTATGTGTCAGGAGCCACAGTAATACAGCGACAGCCACTCACCCTCCTGCGGGCGCCCTCTGGGCCTGGCACAATGCTTAGTGCTCTGTCACACGCTCTCCCTTGATCCCTGTCAAGGCTCTGTCGCAGAACACATCCTTTTCATCACATCTGCTCTTTGCAGTAGGGAAGTTGCGTTTAGAAAGGTTCTGTAACTCAACGAGGTAGCACTGCTTGTAGACAGTAGAGCCAACATCCACCTGGGTCAGTCACCTGCCCAACCCCTGTGCCACATGCCCCGGGCTGCTCATTCAGTCCCGTTGCAACCTTGAGAGGTGGGTTTTGCCAGTCTCTGCAGATGAGAGACGGAGGTGAGCAGCTCGATTCCGGAATTCAACAGTAAGACAGCCCCAGGATGTGCTTTTCCCCTCAAGTGGGAACCTCTAGAGGGAAGCGCTAGTTCTTGACCCCAGACTCTAACCTGGAAAGGCCTTTCTGAGCATCGCACGGACTGGCTACCGGCACAGCTGGTGGGACATAGACTGGGTCACAGGGGCTGCCCAGCCAGGACTCCCACCGAGTAAGCCTGAGCCTCATTCCCTGGGTCTGGAAGAGGAAACACCAGTTTCCTAAACTGCCCCCTGCCAGTCCGCAGCCCTGCTTATTTGATGAAGGAAACACCAGCGGAGGGGAGTTTTCAGGTTCTGGATGTTGCGCGAGGAAGGGGCTGTGTGCTTCCTCATGGGAGCGGGTGACGCTGTCAGTCTCCCCCGCAGCAGATGACAAGGAAGGAGGTCCCTGCGAGGAACTAAAGGTGCCCTGCCCTGAGGCGATGGGCCGGGTCCTCACAGGCAGCTGAGCCCAGCCGTAGGTCTGAGAACTGGAGGGAAGCAGGGACAAGGAGGTGGAGCTCTTGGGGGGGGGCTTGGTGGGGGACGGTACTGGTTCCCAGGCACCCCCAGGGGGTCACTGTGCCGTCAGCTCCGCTGCTCTAACGCGGGGGTGGAGGGTGTGGAACTCTGGGGCTGATTCATCCGCCACACAATTTGAGGACGCTGGTGGTACACCCGGCCGGAGGTGCTCCTCTGGGAGTCTGCGAGCAAGGGATGCGAGAGGGAGTGTTCCCCGCAGACCTGAGCCGCTCTTGTCAGCACAGCCCGGCCCAGAGAGGGCGCCCCCATTAAGATCAGGTCCAGCCGTGATGCCCATGCTCTGTCGCGGGCGTGGGTACCCATTCACTTACACGCCCCAAGAGTCCCGGAACTGCAGCTTCTGCGATTCCCCTGAGGTGACTCATCTGGGCGCTGTGTCTCCCTCCCCAGCTCCCATCAGCGGAGCCTGAGGCTGGGATTCCTCTGACAGTCCTGTTGTAGGAGAACCGGGCTTGGGCTCTGCCTGCCAGGACAGCGCCCTTGGCACGCGCCTTGGCACACAGCCTGCCCTCACCTTCCACGATCCTGTACACATCACCTGGGCTCGAGCTGACCTAAGCAGGAAGGTGCTCCTTGCCACGTCAGTCATGACCAAGGAGCCAAGTTCTGACACCCGTGGCTCAGGGCAGTGTCAGAAAGGCCCAAAGCAAATCAGCAGACGCCCATCTGGGAGCAGAGCCTGTGTCCTTATCAGCCTTAGCAAGCCCCCGCCAAAACCCTGTCTCCTCAGAAACTTCCGCCCAGCCAGCAGCTGTTTCCTCTCCTATATTTAAACAACCAGCCTAGTGAACTTGAGAGAGCATTGCTGTGGGGGGAGGAACACAGCCTCCCATGGAACCCACGGGCATAGGATGACCCCGAGGCCTAGTGGCCTCTCCTAGTGGCTTGGCTTCTCCCCAGCTTCTGCTGGGTGAGTGTGGCCCAGAGTTCCCAACAAGGCCTCAAGCAGCATGGTCTGTGCAGTGAAGCAGGGGGCCTGCAGGTCTGCCCAGACGGGTGCAAGCAGCTCGTGATGCCTTCCAATAGCGATGGGGTGAAGGGGACCCGCAGGAGAGCCACGAAACACCTATCTCACAGCCCCAGCCCTGAGCACCGGTGGGTGCGACTCTCTAACACCATTACTCCTGGGGTACATTCAGGCCTTTTGGCTATTTTTAGGTGCCATTTCCACCCATATCTAAACAGAGCTGTTTGTTTAGAGGAAGGCCACCGTTTTACCAGAGACCTCTTCCTGGTTCTGCCGGCTCCCCAGGCCCAAGCTATTGTGGTCTCATCCCACTAGACACACACACACACACACACACACACACACACACCACTAGCTTCATGAAATATTTAGTGAGAGGAGGGGCATTTCAGGAATCCTCTAGAAAATATCCCCTTGTGGCAGAAAGTACCAACAGGGAGTAACCTAACGGCCCACATCCCTTCTCTCAGGCTGCCAAGCCTCGGCCATTACCAAGAAATGTTCTCCATGAGCAGCTTTACATTGCTCTGCAAGGCAAGGAGGCTTTCCTGGACTTAGCAGTTGTCACTGGACAAGAGCAAGGACTGCTCCTGTCACTTGTGTCCTGCTCCCCTTGCCTCATCCCCATATACCGCAAGCCCCTTGTCCCAGCCGGTACTAGAGACAGGTGCTTGGCTTTACATTTTTCCTCCCTTCCTTAAACACAGAACACACCAACCAGCTGAATATTTTATATCTTGGAATCTACCCTGAGGTGGGCATTTCTGAATTTCAGCCCGCAAAAGCACAGGCTAGAGTCCTACCTGGATTTAGAACCCTAGCTCTACCCCTTAGGGCTGTGTGAGTCTGGGCAAGTTACTTTGTTTGGAGCCTCTTTCCATATCTGTAAAATAAGCCTGAAATAGGTTAATGAAAGCCATTTCAAAGAATTGTCAAGGGGATTTAATGAGATGATATTTATAAACACCTGGCAACCCGCCCAGCAACACTTACTGGGTCTTGAGCGGGTTGATGAACTTTCTATTGCTGTGTGAATTATCCATTTCGGTCTGGTTTGCATTCCTCTTCATAGTTCATATAAAAAAGTTCAGAGCTTCTGATTAAAATCAGTGCCCCTCTCAGCACTGGCTCCATAACGACTCCCCTTGTAATAATAGAAAGTATGAGTTGAGCAGCTGCTAAGCTATGCAGACCCATCCTTTGTGTGTCTTAACACGTCTCTGTGAGGCACGTGTCAGTGTTGTCCCCATTTTATAGATAAGTAGACTGAGGTTAAATGACTTGAGCAAGAATACACATGTAGTAAGTGGTAAAGCCAGGATATGGATCCAAGCAGGCTGGCTCCAGAGCCCCCACTCGGAACCTCTTTGCCGCACCTGCATTAACTGTGGAGTGGACTGCAGGTAGCACTGTTGGGGACTTTTCCAGAACCTAAGGCACACTGGCACAGTCCTTGCTTCCCCAGAATCTGGTTTTCAATTAGCCACACTGAATTGATCGTTTGGTAACGATAGTACCACCGATTCAGCACCTGCTTTATGCCAGACACTTGCATACATTATCTCTCAACAAGGATTTCCCAAGCTCAGCTCTATCGACAGAATTCTTTACTGTGAGGAGCTGTCTGTGCATTGTAGGATGTTTAGCAGCATCTGTGGCCTCTACCCACCAAATGCCAATAGCATCCCCTCACTCCCAAGTCATGAGTCGTGATGATCAAAAATGTCTCTAGATATTATGAAACGTTCCCTGGGCGGGGGATGCGAAATCACTCCCAGTTGAGAGCTACTGCTCTAAATGGGAAGTCTGAAGTTCAGAGAGGTTAAGCAATTTTCCCAAGGCCACAAGGCTGGCAGGCAGCAGAGTCAGAATCTGAATCAAGGTGTGCCTGACACCAAAACCAGGTATTTGTCACTCTGTCATGCTCTCTCCTAGTTCTAAATAAGGAAGATGTGAACTCGATACTGAAATCTATTTGCCCAGAGGCAATAGCATCAATAAACTGATTCCCCACCCCGGAGAGTGTTCAGATTCTGAACTTACAACTTCTGGCTACTGCTTATCTGAGGAGACTCTAGATCTAGACTTTGGGAGCTAAATCCACTGAGACCTAGGCCACTCTGCCAAACCTGGAAATTTAAGCTCTTCTTTACAATCCTGTCTCTCCTATGTGTGCCATGAACTTAGATTGGACATCTACTGCACTGGTTCTTCTGGAACCATGGAGAGGCTGCGGTCTTGGGAAATAATAGCAACTCTTCCAGTAGCTTGTCCACAGCCACTTTCTAGAAACATGCTGAGGCCAGAATCACAACCCAAACTTCTGCCTGAGTTCCATCTTCTTTTGCTTCCGAGTTCATTGATTAAAAGCTTCATGGAGGGCTTCCCTGATGACGCAGTGGTTGAGAGTCTGCCTGCCGATGCAGGGGACACGGGCTTGTGCCCCAGTCCGGGAAGATCCCACATGCCGCTGAGCGGCTGGGCCCGTGAACCATGGCCGCTGAGCCTGCGCGTCCGGAGCCTGTGCTCTGCAGCGGGAGAGGCCACAGCAGTGAGAGGTCCGCATACCGCAAAAAAAAAAAAAAAAAAAAAAGCTTCATGACCATATTGTCATACTGAGTGAAGTAAGTCAGACAGATAAAGACAAATATCATATGATACCGCTTATATGTGGAATCTAAAAAATATGGTACAAATGAACTTATTTACAAAACAGAAATAGAGTCACAGATGTAGAAAAAAAACTTATGGTTACCTGGGGGGAAAGCGGGGTGGATAAATTGGGAGAATGGGATTTACATATACACACCACTATATATAAAATAGATAACTAATAAGGACCTACTGTATAGCACAGGGAACTCTACTCAATACTCTGCAATGACCTATATGGGAAAAGAAAAAAGAGAGGATATATGTACAACTGATTCCCTTTACTGTACACCTGAAACTAATACAACATTGTAAATCAACTATACTCCAATAAAATATATAAAATGAAATCTTCATGGCCATAAAATGGACTGAATTTGCACATTATACCACTTCCTGTGACATAAAACTATGCGTAATTGAAGAGAGACTGCGAGGCACATGAATATAAAGTTGCATACGGGAACCTAATTCACAGCAGAACTTGAACTACCCCAAGCCTAGATTTCTTTCATCACTTTTTATTCTTTTCTCCCCTCTCCTAGTTTTTTCTCTTCTTTGCTAAACCCTGCTGTGCACAGACATCTACCGCTGTTAACGTACTGGATGTTAGGAAACAAGGAACCACTTTCCATATGGCCTTCTTCATGCACAGGCAAAAACAACAACTAAAAGTAAATTCTGCAGGGAACTAAATAAGTCATCACAAAGAGTAGGTTCACTGCCAGAGCCTGCTAGCTTTCTTTTATGAGAGAAATGATAACTAATAGCAGCTGCGACCCATGTTGGTAAAGTCCAAAAGCCTTGGCAACCACAGCAACTGTGTGGTCGGTAGCTGCCTTCTCACTGTTCCTCAAAAGCCCCCCATAGTGTTCCTTTTGCCTAGAGTCATCACAGAAGAATTTTCATTATGAGATCATAAGATCAACAATCTCCCGAACAAGTCAGTGGCAGATCATGGCAAAAGGGGGAGTGTAAGTCTCAGTTTCCAGTGCAAGAATTTGAAAGATTAGGACTTCTACTTTAAGGTTCTATAATTTCTCAACCACACTAACAGAAGGGGAGATGAAAGTTAGTGGTCAAGACAGAGAAACTGACTCAGAGGGGCTTGTCAATGTAAGAGACTGTTTTGGACTCAAGCCATTCATTTTTCAAACATATTTTAAAGCCGTGTTTTTCAAACTACAGATCTCAATCCACTATAGAAGTATGAAATCAACTTTGTAGATCATGATCAGAGTATACTTTCAATTAAATGGAATGGAATGAAATGTATATATCAGATTACATTGCACATTGTAATTTCGTTTCAGTTATGTTTGAGAGTACAGTGGATAGCAATCAAAAATGAATTCCTGGGCTTCCCTGGTGGCGCAGTGGTTGAGAGTCTGCCTGCCGATTCAGGGGACACGGGTTCGTGCCCTGGTCCGGGAGGATACCACATGCCGCGGAGCAGCTGGGCCCGTGAGCCATGGCCACTGAGCCTGCGCGTCCGGAGCCTGTGCTCCACAACGGGAGAGGCCACGGCAGTGAGAGGCCCGTGTACTGCAAAAAAAAAAAAAAGAATTCCTTTCGTTTTACACCCTCACTGAAGTATAAGTAACATGCAAAAAACTTTACGTACTTAATGTATGCAATTTGATACATTTTTACACATGTATACACCTGTGAAACAATCACTACAATCAAGGTAACAAACCCATTGCTCCCCAAACTTTCCTCATGCCCTTTGGTAATCCCTCCTTCCACTTAACTACTGATCCGCTCTCTGTTACTATAGTTTGTACTTTGTGCAATAGAAAATTATATAAATGGGGTCATACAGTAAGTACGCACTCTTTTTTATCTGGCTTTTTTCGATCCGAGTAATTACTCTGAGATTTATGCATGTTGTTGTGTGCATCAGTGGTTCATTCATTGTCATTGCTGAGTAGGATTCCATTGTGTAGCTCTATCACAATTTGCTTATGCACTCACCTGTTGGTGGACATCTGGATTGTTCCCAGTTTGGGACTTTTACAAATAAAAGTGCTATAAACATTTACATACAAGTTTTTATGTGGACATAGTTTTTCTTGGGTAGATACCTGGTTACGGAATGAGTGAATCATATGGTAGATGTATATTTAGCTTCCTCAGAAACTTCCAAACCATTTTATAAAATGATTTTACCATTTTACACTCCCACCAGTAATGAATGACAGTTCCATTTCCACTACATGGATCTTTGCCAGGGCTTGGAAAGGTCAGTTGATTTAATTTTAGCTGTTCTAGTAGTTATACAATAGTATCTCATTTAATTTGTGTATAGTGAAGTGACTATTAAATATTTTGCCCATTTTTATTTATTTATTTATTTATTTATTTATTTATTTATTTATTTATTTATTTTTGTGGTATGCGGGCCTCTCACTGTTGTGGCCTCTCCCGTTGCGGAGCACAGGCTCCGGACGTGCAGGCTCAGCAGCCATGGCTTACGGGCCCAGCCGCTCCGCGGCATGTGGGATCTTTCTGTTTTCTACTTCATTAATTTCTGCTGTTCTCTTTATTATTTTCTTTCTTCTGCTTGCTTTGGGTTTAATTTTCTTTTTCTAGTTTCTTAAGGTAGAAGCTGAGGTCATTGATTTGAGACCTTTCTTTTCTAATAGAGGTGTTTCATTCTATAAATTTCCTTTTGAACACTGCTTTAGCTGTGTCTACAAATTTTGATGTTACATTTTTACTCTTATTTATTTCAATATACCTTCTAATTTATCTTTTGATTTCTTCTATGACATACATTATTTAGAAGTGTGTTAATTTCTAAATATTTGGGGATTTTCCTAATATCTTTCTATTATTTATTTCTAATTTAGTTCCATGTGGGCAGAAAACAGTTTGTATGATTTAAATTATTTTGAGTTTATTGGGATTTGTTTTGTGTTTTCTTGGTAAATGTTCTATGTGTACTTGGAAAGAGTATGTATTCTATTGCTGTTGCATGGATAGTTCTATAAATGCCAATTAGGCCTACTTAATTGACGGTTGTTATTCAGTTTTTCTATATACTGTCTGACTTTCTATTTATTCTAATAACTATTGAGTGAGGGGTGTTAAAAATTCCAACTATAATTGTGGATTTGTCTATTTCCTCTTTCAGTTCTATCAGTTTTGTTTCATGTATTTTGAAGCTCTATTATTAAGTGCATAAATGTTTAGGATTACTGTGTCCTCTTGATGAACTGACCCTTTCATCACTATGAAATAACTCTCTTTATCCCTAATAATATTCTCTGTTCTGAAATCTACTTTGTTTGATATTAATGAAGTCTCTTCAGCTTTCTTTTGATTAGTGTTTCCATGCTGTATTATTTTCCATCTTTTTACTTTTATCCTAGTTTTATCTTTATATTTAAAGTGGATTTCTTTGGAGGCAATATATAGTTCATTCTTGCTTTTGTATATAATCTGACAATCTCTGCCTTTTAATGAACATCTAGTGTAACTATTGATAAGGTTGGATTTAAATCTACTACTTTGCTATATGTTTTCTATTTGTTCCATTGTTCTTGATTCCCTTTTTTCCTCTTTTTATGCCTTCTTTTGGACTATTTTTTAGAAAGTTTTTAAAAATAGACTTTACTTTTTAGAACAGTTTTAAGTTCACAGCAAAATTGAGCAGGAAGTACAAAGAGTTCACATATATCCCCTGCCCCACATATATACAGCCTCCACCATTATCAACAACCACAGTGTGGGGTGATTTTTGTAGTTGTTATTGTTACAATTTGTTATAATTGAAGAACCTACATTGACACATAATCATCACCCAAGTTCATACTTTACAATAGGGTTCACTCTTGGTGTTGTACATTCAGTGGGTTTTAACAAATGTATAACAATATGTATCTACCGTTATAGTATCATACAAAACAGTTTCACTGCCCTAAAAATCCTTTGTGTTCCACCTATTAAGCTCCCATCCCAACCCCCAGCAACCACTGATCGTTTTACTGTCTCCATAGTTTTGCCTTTTCCAGAATGTCATATGGTTGGAATTGTAGTAGTCTTTTCAGATTGGCCTCTTTCACTTAGTAATGTGCATTTTAGGTTCCTCCTTATCTTTTCATGGCTTGATAGTTCATTTGTTTTTAGTGCTGAATAATATTCCATTATCTGGATGTACCACAGTTTATTTATCCATTCATCTACTGAAATTCATCTTGGTTTGCTTCCATGTTTTGACAAATCTGAATAATGCTACCATAAAAATCCTTGTGTAGGCTATTATGTAGATATAAGTTTTTCAACTCATCTGGGTAAACACCAAGGAACACAACAGCTGGATCCTAGGGTAAGAGTATGTTTAGGTTTATAAGAAACTGCCAAACTGCATTTCAAAGGGACTGGACCATTTTACATTCCCACCAGCAATGAATGAGAATTTCTGTTGCTCTACATCCTTGCCAGCATTTGGTGTTGTCTGTGTTTTAGATTTTGGCCATTCTACTAGGTATGTAGTGGTGCCTCACTGTTGCTTTAATTTGCATTTCCCTGATGACATATGATGTAGAGCATATTTTCATATACTTATTTGAAAATCTGCATATTTTCTTTGGTGAGGTGTTTTTGTCCATTTTTAATCTCGTTCTTACTGCTGAGTTTTGAGTTCTTTGTATATTTTTGTTAATAGTTCTTTATCAGAATAGTTCTTTCTCCCAGTCTGTGGTTTGTCTTCTCATTCTCTTGACGGTGTCTTTTGCAGAGCAGAACCTTTTCAATTTAACAAGTCCAGCTTATGAATTATTTCTTTCATGGATTGTGCCTTTGCTATTGCATCTAAAAAGCCATCTACCACACCGAATGTCATCTAGATTTCCTCCTATATTATCTTCTGGAAGTTTTATAATTTTGCATTTTACATTTAGGTCTATGAGCCACTTTGAGTTAATTTTTGCAAAGGGTATATGATCTATGTTTAGATTTACTTTTTGCATGTGGGTGTCCAAGTTGTTCTAGTACCATTTGTTGAAAAGACTGTCATCTATTGTATTGCATTTGCTCCTTTGTCAAAGATCAGTTGACTATATTTATGTAGGTCTTTTTCTGGTCTCTCTATCCTGTTCCATTGATCTATTTATCTGCTCTCTTGCTAATACCATGCTGTCTCAATTACTGTAGCTTTACAGTAAGTTAGGTAGTATGTCTTCCAACTTTGCTCTTCTCTTTCAATGTCGTGTTGTCTATTCTGGGTTTTTGGATTTCCATATATACTTTAGAATTAGAATGCTGACAAAAAAACTTGCTGGGATTTTGATTGGGATTATGTTGAATCTATAGTCCTAAGTAGGAAGAACTGATATCTTGACAATACTGAGTCTTCCTATTCATGAACATGAAATATCTTTCCACTAATTTAGTTCTTTTTTTAAATTTCTTTCATCAGAGTTTTTGTAGTTTTCCTCACATAAATCTTGTATATATTTTCTTAGATTTACTCTCAAGTATTTAATATTTTTAAGGTGCTAATGTAGATGATATTATGCTTTTAATTTCAAATTCTGTTTATTACTAATATATAGGAAAGCAATTGAGTTTTGCATATTGACCTTGTATCTTGCAACCTTGCTATAATTGTATATTAATTCCAGGAGCTTTTTGTTGATTCTTTGGAATATTTTACATAGATAATCATTCATCTTCAAAAATTGACAGTTTTATTTCTTCCTTCCCAATCTGTATACCTTTTATTTCCTTTTGTCTTATTGCATTATCTAGGACTTCCAGTACAATGTGGAAAAGGAATAATGAGAGGGGGCATCCTTGTCCTCTTTAATTATTAAAATTATAATTCTAATGATTCTATTTTATATCCTTTGTTAGCTCATTAGCTGTAACTCTTTGTTTTATTATTTTATAACAAAGGTTTGCAATATACAGTCTACCTTCAAATAATATACCATTTAACACATAGTATAAGGACCTTAAAACAATATATATCCATTTAACCCCTTCCCAGACTTTGTGCTATTGTCATACATTTTACTTCTATGTATGTCATGAACCTTTCAATACATTGTTATTACTTTTGCTTTCCAAAGTCAATTATTTTAAAGAGTTTTTTAATAATAAAAAAGTCTTTTATATTTACTTACATATTTACCATTTCTAGTGCTCATTTTTCCTATGATTTCCATCTCATATCATTCTCCTTCTCCCTGTAGAAATCTCTTTAACATTTCTTGTGCAGGTCTGCTGGTGATAAATTCCTTCAGTTTTTGTATGCCTGGAAAAGCTATCATGGGCAAAAGTTATTTTTGAAAAATTTTTTCACTGGGTTTTGACAGATTTTCTTTTCTTTCCACATTATGAAGATGTTGCTCTATGGTCTTGTGTCTCACACTGTTCCTGACATGATGTATTCTTTCATTCTTTGTTCCTCAATATGTAATGTGTCTTCTTTTTATCCCTTTCTGGTAGCTTTTAAGATTTTATCTGTATCTCTGGTTTTGAGAAATTTGTCTCTTGGTGTAATTATTCATGGTTTTTATGCATGGGATCCATTAAGTTTCTTGGGCCTATGGTGTTATAGTAGACGTCAAATTTGGAAATTTTCAACCATTACTTCTTCAAACATTTTCACTGTTCATTCCTCTTTCCTCTCTCCTTCAGGGTCTCTACTTACATGTACATTGGCCTGCCTGAGGTTTTACCACAGCTTACTGATGTTCTTAGATTTTTTTTAAATTCATTTCTCTCAGTTTCATTTGGCATCATTTCTATTGCTAAGCTTTCAGATTTACTAATCTTTTATACTTCAGTGTCTAATCTGTTAATCTCATCCAGTGTATTTTTCATATCAGATATTGTCATTTCCTCACTAGAATTCTGTTTGGGCCTTTTTAATATTTTCCACATCTCTACTTAACATGCTCAATCTTCGCCTTCTTGAACATATAGAATATATTATAGCTATTATTTTAAACTTTGTCTACTAATTTTATTTTAAACTTTGTCTACATATGATAATATGTGTTATTTCTGGGTCTGTTTCTTTGACTTTATACCTCATTACTGGTCATGTTCCTGTTTCTTTACATACTAGGTAATATTTTGATTGTATACCAGGCCTTGTTAATTTTACCTTGTTAGTACTAGATATTTTTGTCCTCCTTGAGTTTTGTTCTGGAGCACAGTTAAGTTACTTGGAAACAGTTTTATCCTCTCCAGGCTTGCTTTTAAACTTTGTTCAGTAGACCAGAGATGCTTTTAGTCTAGGACTAATTTTGTCCTATGCCGAGGCAGTACCTTTATAAGAATTCTACCCAAAACCCCATTAATTTGAAGATTTCCTCTCTGGCTAGAAGAAACATGAACTATTCAGGTCCTGTCCCCTCTCCTTTTGGGTGGTTTTCTCCAGCTTTAGGCAGTTTCCTCATATGCATGTGCTGACCAATATTCAGCCAAAGACTAGAGGGAGACCCTCTGCAGATCTCCAGCACTTTCTCTCTGTGAAGCTCTCTCCTGTTCCGTGCTCTCTTCTGCAGACTCTAGCCACCTTGCCCTCCCTAGGCTCCCACCTCTGTCTCCTCAATCACCATGCTCTGCCTGGGTTTCTCCTCCCTGCTTTGCAACACAGACACTCTCCCAGAAATAAGCTGGGAGTAATTGTGGGGCTAACTTCATTTGTTTTCAGTGTTCAAATATAGTTGTTTCATATATTTTGTTCAGTTTATTACTTATTTCTGGCAGAAAACTAAATCTGATTCCTTTTACTTCATCTTGCCTGCAATTAAAAGTCTAACATGTATTTTTTTTTGTATGGGTTATGGGGTGGGGGGAAGTGTAAAAAATGCTGTCTTTGAAGACACATTTCCATGAATAATGAAAATTCCATCCATTGCAGAGTTCAGTCATGCAAAGGTCAACCAGCTTTAGAAAATCACTTCTTTAACAGAATGCTCCCAAGTTGCCTTTGTAAAGGCACTCAGTAACTTGTATAAAGATTGAGAACTTAAATTCAAGTAGTGTAAATAATCATTCAGATCATGTACAGGAGACAATGGGAAATCAATGTCAACCCTAACAAACTGCCCAGAACAGCTTCACCATGAGGAGATACCATGAGCAGAGAAGTAACTCTCAGATGCCAGTTAGCCCTGAAAGATAATCAGTGATTCTTCCTTGGAGACCTAGCCATAAGTACTGGGGCGGTAGTTCCTACCTCCCCTATGGGCAGTGATGTGCTCAGAGAGCCAGCCATTGGCCTTGGAATGGGAGAGGGATGCACCAGCTTGGCTTATTCTACAGGCCTCTGAACACAATCAGAGCAAATCCTCCTTAGTGACAGAGTTATATCCTCATCAGAAATGAGGAACTTTGGGGATACAGTAACCCTCTTCTAGGATTTCATGGTATTTAGTAGCTGAGTAAATGTAGCTTCCAAAGATTCCATATGCAAGTGCCAGTCATACTAGTAAGTTAGAGGAGAATCTGAGGTGTCAGACAAGGTACAACTCTGCATTTATGCTGCAGCTCTGGCAACCTGTTTATTAAGGAGCTTGCTTAAAAAATAGTTTCTATTTGCACTTGAAAGAACAATCTAGCATAATGCATAATGTACACATTTAATGTATAAATTTACCAGCTTTGGACTTGAACAGTCCTGGGTTCAAATCCCACCTCTGCCACAAATGAATGGCCCTGGATAAGACTCTTAACTTCTCTGATGATCAGTTTCATCCACTTGTAAAATGGTGTTAATATTCCCTATTGCAGCATTTTGTTGCGAGAAGTGTATAGGTAAGATTCCTGGCATATAATATTCATTCAGTAAATATGGCTATAATTACAGTTATGGTAGCTATCTGGGGATGAAACAGGAAGAAAATAGGAAGGTGGGACCTCTTCATACTAGTCAAGATGAAAACATGCCATGCTGTAAGTAGTACATCCAAGCTTAGGGAAAAAAAAAAACGAAGAAAATCTCATTTGTACTCCCCAGACTCTAAATTGTCAGAATTATCTCAAGTGAGGATGATTTTTCTTGGCCCTGACTGACAGTCCTTTAGAGGCTACCTTTTCCAGAGACTCAGTCTTTCTTATGACAGTGCCCAACTCATGAGACCCTGGGAGCCACTCAGGGCTGAGCACTGCCTGTCCACTGTGCATCAGGAAGGCCCTGATATGAAAGGCAATAGCACGCTCCTTCCTCCAGAGACCTTGGCTCTAGCTCAAGGGTAAAGGTGGTGGAGCTGATAGCAGACCTGGCAAAGGAGCTGCTGGGGTCTGCTGGAACAGGGCCACCTCACAGAGGCCTGTCACCAGGCCAGGAAGGTGTCCCAGCAGCTGAAACCTGATCCCTTCCCTCTCACACCGGTGTGGTTTTGGGTGGCCCCGTTTACCTGAACTGCTCTGTAGAGGAGGATCAATCTGCATTTGCATTTTTCAGAGACTGGGAGCCTACTCCTGCTTTAAAACAGCAAACTTTCCTCTAAACCAGGACACTAGATCTCAAGATGGAGACAAATGAACTATGCTTGAAATTCTTCCTGGGACCCTCCAGACCATCCCCCAAAAGGACAGTTACTGGTTAACTTATAAAGTGTGTAAAATATTTCATTCCTGTACATGGAGAACACGGGTTTTTCCCTCTGCTGAGACCTTATATTTAGTGTGGATCATTAAAGTCAGCAGGGCTAGATGCCCAAGTTCCTCGTCACACTTCCATGCACTGATTTCCACTCCTTTCCCTTCTTTGTTGCTTCTACTGGCTCCTCAGTCATCTTCTCCCTCTTCTCTCTTTTTTTCCTCTTCAGTTTTTTTTTTTTTAGTTGTAGTGAAATACACTTAACGTAAATTTTACCATCTTAAGTGCATTACCATTTTCAAGTGCGCAGGTCAACGGTGTTAAATACATTCACGTAGCTGTGCAACCACGACCATCATCCAACTCCAGAACTCTTCATCTGGTAAAACAGGAACTCTATACCCATTAAAAAACAACTCCCAATTCCCTCTCCCGCCAGCCCCTGGCAGCCACCATTACACTTTCTGTCTCTATGAATTCGACGGCTCTAGGTACATCATCTCTCCCCCTTCTCTTTAAGTCATACCCATACGCTTTCCTTTTTACTTATAAACCCAGCCCAGTCCCCATTCTCTCCTCCTAAAAACAGAATTTTCTTAAATCTCTTCTCTTGACTAGGCTACTTCAAATTCAATGGTTGCCTGCAGCCCTTAAAGGATTTTTTAAACTTGTAAACAAATAATCAGATAGTTTAAGAATAATGCCCCAAAGTACAGCAGTGTGTATTATAAAAATAAAATGTCCTCTCTTGTCCCTCATCCAAACCCAAATTTCCACATGTCTTTGCTAACCATTGTTAACAGTTTGCTGTATATTTGTCTAGAATTGTTCTCTGCTTCCATGACATTTAAAGTACAGCGTACTGGTTAATAGTAGACGCTCTGGGGCCAGGATGCCTGGGTTTGAATACTGACTTCGCTACTTAGCTGGGTGACCTTGAGCAAGTTACTTAACTTCTCCATACTTTGATTTCTTCATATAAAACTGAGCTAATATTAGTATCCATTTTATAGGATTGTTCTGAAGATTAAGTTAATAAATGTAGAGCACTTTGAATAATGCCTTGTGTATAATAAGCATTTTTATTATTGTTATTATGCATGTGTTTTTATCTTGGTTACACAAATGGGAGTATACCATGCATATTGTTCTGCAAGCTTATTTCACCTAATGAACACACCAAGGGTAACTTTCAATGTTAATGCACCCTTATTCATTGTAATGACAACACACCGTTCCACACTATGGTTATAAGAGTTGGACTGGTTTTTAAATTCAGGGTACAAGAAGCTACAGAGTACGTGATAGCATGCCACAGAATATGTCCCAAGATGACAGTCTTGGGGTGTGGGGGATGACACATCAGAACTGGAGTTTGCTTTTGTCAGTGCTGAGCTCCTCAAGGGCAGGACTGATTTCCTTCTATGCTCAGAGAGCTGGTGATTGCACCGTCTCACTCATAGAGGTTTGTCCTTCACAGCTGCTATTCTTTTTTTTTTTTTAAATATTTATTTATTTATTTTATTATTTTTTTTAATAAATGTATTTATTTATTTTGGGGCTGTGTTGGGTCTTCGTTGCTGCGTGCAGGCTTTCTCTAGTTGCGGCGAGCGGGGGCTACTCTTCATTGCGGTGCACGGGCTTCTCATTGTCGTGGCTTCTCTTGTTGCAGAGCATGGGTTCTAGGCGCGCGGGCTTCAGTAGTTGTGGCACGTGGGCTCAGTAGTTGTGGCTTGCAGGTCTAGAGTGCAGGCTCAGTAGTTGTGGCGCACGGGCTTAGTTGCTCCGCGGCATGTGGGATCTTCCCAGGCCAGGGCTCGAACCTGTGTCCCTTGCATTGGCAGGCAGATTCTTAACCACTGCGCCACCAGGGAAGCCCACAGTTGCTATTCTTATTGATCAGATCTTACAAGCGTGCCTCTCTAAACATGGTTTTCCAGCAGACCCTTGGAAAGGAAGTCATCTCCTTCCTGCCCCTTCCCATGACCTGGAGTGCAAAGGACTGAGCCCTCAGGGAAACACTATGTGTAACCTGGCAGGAAAGGAGCCTCTGAGAGCACATGAGTGATGTGAGGATAAAATAAATAAATTTTATTGTGAGCGTGTGTGCATGTGTGTGTGTGTGTGTGTGTGACCTCGATGCCATGACTTGTTGCCTTCCTCTCCACCCCTGTTGACTCTCCCATGACTTTCTGCTCATCTTATGTCGGGGAACCAGAATATAAAGACAATGAATAGTCAAGACTTATATCTAGAATGAAAGTACAACATAGCTGTCAGGAAACCAAGAGGCATGAAATTTAGAGAAACACCCTGCTCACAGGAAATTAGTAAAATGTCCCACTCTAAGGACCACATTTGGGAGCCTGGCTCAGCTACGTATCAGCTTCATGATTTAACCTCTCTATGCCACGGCTTCCTCATTTGTTAAAGTGACAAAGACAATAATATCTATTCTATAGAGTCACTTTGAGGATTAAATGAATTAAATTCCTAAAGTACCCCCACCAGGGTAAGCTCTGAATGTCAACTATTATTATCATTGTATCTAAATGTATTCTACTACCCCCATCTCTAAACCCCAGTTTCCTTTTGTGTCATCTCCTTAGGCTTCATCTGTTTAAAGAGAAATCACAGAAAAACTATCACAGAGGTTTAGCAGAAGAAATAATTTATCATTTTAGAAATATTTCCCAAAGAGGGGGTCAGAGCCATTTCAAGGACCATCTGATTAGATCCCGTAAAGCAGTAGGCACAGAAATCCCTCCAGACTTTTTAAATCAGATGGGCATTTATTCAACACATTCCTGTACAGGGTAGTTTACAAAATTAAGCTAACACAGCAAAAGGACCCAGCACTGCAGGAACTTACACACCTAAAATGGTCATCGGAGGCAGGGCAAATGTTCAGGTGAGTGGAAAGTGTTTGATGTTCCTTGCTTTACTGAAAGTCCTTATTCACAGATTCACGGAGGCCTCATGCTAATGAGAGCTGACAACTCCTGCTCATGATCTGCTTCCTGTTTTCTAGACTTTACAGCATGGGACTGACTAGAATTTTATTCTCCAGACCAATGTGTCCTATGGGGTATCTCCAAAAGAGGAGCATCAAAGGGGAATATAAAAGATGCTGGCTGTTGAGCTCTAGAAATCCAGCTGCCTTCTCCCAGCTTCTGGACACACAACGGCTTCATTGTGTATGGAGAAAAAAAATTGAACTGAAGCTTTCCTGCAAGCACTTTTGAACTTGGACCTCCAGTGCATAGATTAGAAGCCAGCTCCCAGCCCAGGCCCCCTCCTCTTCTCCCTTCTCCTTTCCATCTTTGTCAGAGAATTTAGTTCCATTTAAGTCCAGGGGACATGGCAAAAACAACACTCCAAACACCACTTCCATTTTTGGCAATGGGATCCTTCAAACAGTGAGAAATAGCCCTTCAGTTCGCAGGCCCCTTAGATTCTGCACCTCATACACTAGTTTCCTCTGCTCACTTCAGAGGGAAGGGATGGATCTGAAGAGTTGAGGCTCATTTTCTGAGTTGTTTTTTAAGGAAAAAGATACCAGCAAAAAGAACAGTCACTGATTCTTAACGCTGGAAGGAGGTTAGCTAGCCACCAATCAACTCCCCGTTTTGCAGATGAGGAAACCAAAGCCAAAGAGGTTAACAACGCGAGCAGCACTTTGAGAGGTAGCCCCAGGACAAGCCATCTTAGGACACCAGAGACGCTGAAAACCATGCCCTCATTTCCCCATTTACTTGCATTATTAACTTCCTATTAATACTTACTGATAAATTGTTATATACTGAGTCCTGTGCTCAGGAGAAGGAAGCAAAACTCGACCCTGCAGGAGTTTATAGTGATTAGTTCATTTTCTTTTCTTTGAATTCACTTCATCTCTCATATTTCTCTTTCCTGTCAATGAAATAATAAACCATTCTTTTTGTCCCTTTGGTTCAAATTTTTAGAGTCATAGACATGTCTCATGTTCACTCCTTTTTGATATACCACGTGCTATTAATTATTCATGTAAATATTCCATCTTTCTCTCAACAGACATTTATCATCCCCTACCATGAGCCAACCACTGTCCCTTTCCACCGGGGTACATTCTTTTTCTCTCTGTTCCTTCTGCTATCACCCCAATCCCAGGCTTTATCAACTTCCAATTGACTGGTATTTACAAGAACTACCTGGCTGCCTCCAGGCCAACCTCTCTGTCTGCAACAGGTCAAGTCTGATGAATTTTCCTTGAACAGTCACTGGTCACATCGTGCTTCTGCTCCTCAGCCTGCAGTTGCTTGCTTCCTATTACCAATCAATTTGGGTCCAGATTCTTCCCCTTGGTTTTCAAATTTTCCTGCAATCCCTTTATCTACCCAAATTTATTTCCCTTTTATTCTCACCTAACTATTCTTTACTTTAACTGGTGAAATTTCACTCATCCTTCAAGGCCTGGGGTCAGGTTTCATCTACTCTCTGAAAAGTTCCTCTTCCCCAGCATCACAGTAGCCACTCCCTCTTAGACCTCCCTGGGCACTCACCTCTAGTGTAAGACTGCTCAGATTGCTGTAAGGTTATTTGTTCATCGGCTATCTCCTTACCTGGACTCTGAGCTCTTGGAACACAGAGACCATCCTTTTAATGTCCTATTCTAATGTCCAGCAGAACATAGGTGCTCAATATATGTCCTGCATGGAGTGAATGAATAGCTCCTAGCGCAGCACTGAGTTCTATGCAGGTGCTCAGTGAAGACTTGCTGAGCACCTGAAGGTAGCCTGACATCAGAGCTCAACAACCAGTGATGCAGGCAAGGATGTAAATAGCAATTGTGACACAAAACTATGCTCATAAAAGCATTGTTGCTAAAGGGAAACTTCCCTTTTTGGGCAACCTAGGCCAAAGAGACTCAAAGTCCAAGCAGCACTTTGAAAGTTATCCCCAGGGCAAACTGTCCTAGAACACCAGAGAGCTCTCCTTTCAAAGGGAAGCTTCCCTTTTGACACATGATTTTAAAGAATTGGAAAGAAGGGAGTCTGAACTCACTCGTAAATGCTAAGGAATAAAAATATTATATTTCCGAGGGAAACAATCTCCCTTCACCAAGCCTAAGGAAGACATATCTAATGTGGAATTAATACATTTTAAGAAAAAATTAAAACAGTATAGTTAGCAACATGAGACACATGGGAGCTATGATAACCAGAATGAAAATAGATGTGATCTTTTTTATTGAACCACTTTAATTACTATTTATTTATTCAAGAGGATGTTTATTCAAGAGGATGTTATCCCCATGCCTTTACTACAAGAACGGCCCTCTTACCATTTTCTTTAAATATTTTCCTTAGATACCTAAGCATTTAAGATTATCAATGACTTGTTTGCTATTAGTCAGCTCATATAGCATTTTCACAATTTTTAAAAGAACGATTGCATCAGAAAATTGAACATATTAGGATGATATCATGGATGATACCAGTCATTAAAAATACACTTCCCATGATATGCAGAAAACTAGAGCAATTTCACTGGAAAATAAAATTTGTGCTTCTAGAATTAGCTCTTGTTACAGACATTATCAAGTACATATTATGGACAAGATGCTGTGCAGAAAACCAAGCTGTACCTGAGCAACTCCTTGCTCTCAAGTTTACCAAATACAGGAGGAGGATTTGAGTTGGGAAGTTCATCACTCAACACCCTTCACGTGTCTACAGAAATTGCAAGGTCTTTCCATTACCAGGCTCATCGTTTAGATACGCCACATTTCTGTGTGTAACTAATGACTCTGAGAAGGCTGTGAGAAGGAGGCTTTCAGTGAGGATGTCTCTGTTTCATTGGGGCTGCTGAATCGATCTGCTCCCAGCATCTGACCCTGCGTACTGGGCGGCACCTACTACTACTTCACATTTTGTCCTAAATGCGCTGGCCCATTTTTGATCCCAGGAACCAAGTTCACTGGGTGTCCTTTGAGTTTAGAACCATATTGTCTACAAAATAATTGAAACATCTACAGTCATTGAAACGCGTATTGAGAAACATTCTCAAGAATTAAAGAACTGAAGTTTCACAAAAAGATTTTTCATTCTAAATGCACTGGAGAATAAAAAAGCTTCCCAGGACCTCTGGCATTCCTCCAGGAAAGGACTACCACACCACAGAGGAATTGGACTTTTGCCTAGTGACCTTTGGAATGACCTGAAATTTATATATTTTTTCAAATAGATGCCCTGCATGGTGACCTGGCAGCAGGATTATTTTCCCAGTCTATGATTCAGAAGCCATGTGATACTCATATTCCTCTGCAAGGGTCCATATATTCTACACCCTAGTGAGCCTGATCCTGAAGACCAACGCTTGAGGATTTCTCCCATTTGAGCCACTTGCCAATGACAGAGCTATCCCACTCTTAGCAGCAGGCCCTTGCCCTGAAGATACAAAATTCCCTTCGGTTCTGTTAAATTAATTTTAACAGATGTTATCTATGTGCCAAAAATTGTGTTTAGCCACTGGAAGTTAAACAAAAGAAGAAGATCTGGTCCCTGATCTTGAAGAGCTTATAGACAATTACTATACAATATAATGTCTTAACCAAACAACTCAGACCAGGTGGGGGTGGGGGGCATTGGAATTCACAAGAGAGAATCATAGCCCAACATGGGGGCTTGGGAAATGCTTCTTTGAGAAGATGACATATAAGAGGATATTCTTAAAGGAAGAATTAGAGGGTATTAATCATAAAAAGGGAAGGGTGCTCTTGGCAGAGGAAACAGTATAAGCAGAAGTACAGAAGTATAAAGAGAATGGGCTGTACACATAGTTAGGCACTAGTTAAGAAGTTATAAAAGAACTACAAGGTAGAAGGTGGGGACAGAGGTGATACAAGGGAGACTAGATTTATAGAAGATAGGATACGAAGAACCTTGGGCGACCTGCTAAAGAGTTTGGAATTATTCAGTACATAATGGGTACCCATTGGTGAGTTTTGTTTTGCTTATGTAAGGAGTTGTTTGGGTGGATAGTATTTTTTTAATTTACCTTTTAATGTTTTATTATCAATAAAATTAGCATTCATTTTATTTTAAAAAAATAAACTAGGAACAACAAGCCCAAGTAGCCAAAGCAATCTTGAAAAAAATAAAATTAAAATGTTGGCGATTTCACACTTCTTGATCTCAAAACTTAATACAAAGCTACAGTAATCAAAACAGTGTGGTACTAGCATAAAAACAGACATATAGGGCTTCCCTGGTGGCGCAGTGGTTGGGAGTCCGCCTGCCGATGCAGGGGACACGGGTTCGGGGCCCGGTCCGGGAGGATCCCACATGCCACGGGTCGGCTGGGCCCGTGAGCAATGGCCACTGAGCCTGCGCGTCCGAAGCCTGTGCTCCGCAACGGGGGAGGCCACAATAGTGAGAGGCCCGTGTACAGCAAAAAAAAAAAAAAAAAAAAAAAAAAAACAGACATATAGATCAATGCGATGGAATGGAGAGCCAGCAATAAACCCTCATATATATGGTCAAATGAAAAGCTGTAGAGACCATTCAATGAGGAAAGGACAGTATTTTCAGCAAATGGTGATAGGAAAAACTAGATATTCACATACAAAAGAATTAAGTTGGACACTTACCCTACACTATAAAACAAAAATTAACTCAAAATGAACCAAATATTTAAACATAAGAACTAAAACTATAAAACTCTTAGAAGAAAACATAGGGGAAATTTTTGTGACATTGGATTTGGCAATGATTTCTTGAATATGACACAAAAGCATAGGCAATAAAAGAAAAAAATGGCTAAACTGTACTACATCAAAATTAAAACTTTTGTGCATCAAAGGACACTGTCAACAGAGTAAAAAGTCAACCCATGGAACTGGCGAAAATTTTTGCAAATTATATAGCTGATAAGAGGTATATATATAAATATTTAAAGAAATCCTACAATTCAACAACATAAAAACAAACAACCAAATTAAAAAATGGGTAAACTGGGCTTCCCTGGTGGCGCAGTGGTTGAGAGTCCACCTGCCGATGCAGGGGACATGGGTTCGTGCCCCGGTCTGGGAAGATCCCCCATGCTGCGGAGCGGCTGGGCCTGTGAGAAATGGCCACTGAGCCTGCGCGTCTGGAGCCTGTGCTCCACAATGGGAGAAGCCACAACAGTGAGAGGCCTGCGTACCGCAAAAAAAAAAAAAAAAAAAAAAAGGGTAAACTGCGTTGAAGAGACATTTCTCCAAAAAGCTGTACAAATGGCCAATAAACACATAAAAGGATGCTCAACATCACTAATCATTAGGGAAATGCAAATCAAAACCACAGTGAGATACAACTTCACACCCAGTAGGATGGCTATTACCAAAACAAAACAAAACAAGCAAACAAATGAAGAAATCAGAAAATGACAAGTGTTGGTGAGGATACAGAGAAATTAGAAGCCTTGTGCACTGCTGCTGGGAATGTGAAAAACAGTATGGCAGTTCGTCAGAAGATTAAATCCAGAATTACTGTATCATCCAGCAATTCCACTTCTGGGTATATCTCCAAAGGAATTGAAAGCAGAGACCCAAACAAATATTTGTACCCTCATGTTCATAGCAGCATTGCTTACAACGGCCAGAAGATAGAAGCAACCCAAATGTCCATCAACAAATAAACAGATTTTTTAAAATGCTGCATATGCAATATAATGGAATATTATTTACCCTTTAAAAAAGGAAATTCTGATACATGCTACAACATGGCTGAAACTTCACGATATTATGCTGAGTGAACTAAGGCATTCACAAAAGGACAAATACTGTATGATTTCACTGATGTGAAATACTGAGAGTAGTCAATAGTCAAATTCATAGAGATGGAAAGTAGAATGGTGGTTGCCAGGAGGTGGGCAGAGGGAGAAATGGGGAGTTAGTGTTGAAAGGATATGGAGTCTCAGTTTGGGAAGATGAAAAAAATTTGGAGATGGATGGTGGTAACAGTATGACAACAATGTAAATGTATTTAATGCTACTGAACTGCTACGTAAAATAGTTAATATAGTAAATTTTATGTTATTTAAATTTCACCACAGAAAAACTCCTAGGAACCCAGAAAGCAAGAAAGTTACTCATAAGCTTACACAATATTCCCAGTCTCCAGTACCAATTATATATAACACTCTGGAGTGGTGAATGGGAGAATACATGATGTGGTTTGATTTGTGTTTGAGGTAGTTTCCTTCAACTGTAGAAAGGAGGATGGCTTTAAGCAGGGCAAAATGAAAGGCAGGGAGATTGGTTAGGTAGTGATAGAAATAAGGCAAAAGATAAGGAAGGCCTGAACTGGGGAAGTGGTAGATCACTGCTATAGAGGAACAGACATTATTAGAAACATATTTAGGACCTGAAATGAGCAAGATTTGATGAGTGACCAGTGATGAGGATGGAGAGGAAGACATCCAATTTCAGAAATTTCAGAAATTTAGTGAATAGGGCACCATTACTTAAGACTACATACACAGAAAAAACAGAATAATTAATTTAAATTACATTTAAATAACTAAAATGCAATATAATTTAATTAAATAATTTAAAATGTAATATAATGTAAATTTTTAAATAATTTAACTGAAATGTAATATAAGTTAATTAGAACTTTAAATAGTTTAATTAAAAATTTACTAATTGAGAATGTGATTGTAGTGGTTTGTATTTTGTTAACTTGGTTAAAATAACTATTTCCCAGAACTCTCTTCCCTGCATGTTTCTGTTTAGGGTGGACCATAGAGACATTTTGCGTGAGCTTTGGAAGGTGGAAGGGAAGCAGAGACCATAATGTTTGGATGCGCAAAAGGTTGGTGCAGGAGCAGGAGGCACTGATGGAGCTCATGCACTTTGTCTCTTATCTGGGGGCTCAGGAGGAGCTGGAACACTTTGTCATGGTGTTAAACATTTACCTGAATGAGGAGTCAAAAAAGTTGAAGGAAGATCCAGGAGGAGGTAGAGAAGCTGCAGGACTGGATGCTGCCCTGAGCCAAGGAGATGAGGGGCCCGTAAAAGAGCCTGAGATGCGTAAGACCCCAGGAAAAGAGGCCGAGGAAATGGAGAGTCTCAAGACGCTGGGAGTGACTGCAATAAAACTGGGTCTGGCTGAGCTGGAGAAATTTGGTAAGTCAGAATTGAAAGAGCCAGGAACATGGCCAGTGCCTTCAAAAGAAACATTTAAAGAGGAGAAGCAAGATGTGAATTTTTATGAGGTCTGTGTCACTAGAGCACAGTCATCCTACTAGCATTTCCTTCTTTATTATTTTTTAATCTATTTTATTGAAGTATAGTTGATTTATAATGTGTTAATTTCTGCTGTACAGCAAAGTGATTCAATTATACATATGTGTGTATATATATAGGTATATATATATATACATTCTTTTTCATATTCTTTTCCATTATGGTTTATCACAGGATATTGAATATAGTTCCCTGTGCTATAGAGTAGGACCTTGTTGTTCGTCCATTCTACATATAATAGTTTGCATCTGCTGATCCCAAACTCCCACTGCATCCCTCCCCCTGGCCTTTTGCAACCACAAGATTGTTTTCTATGTCTGAGGAGTCTGTTTCTCTTTCATAGATAAGCTCATTTGTGTCATATTTTAGATTCCACATATAAGTGATATGATATGGTATTTGTCTTACTCTTTCTGACTTACTTCACTTAAGATAATTTCTAGGTCCATCCATGTTTCTGCAAATGGCATTATTTCATTCTTTTATGGCTGAGTAGTATTCTGTTGTGTATGTGTATGTGTGTGTGTGTGTATATATATATATATACCACCACTTCTTTATCCATTCATCTGTCAGTGGACATTTAGGTTGTTTCCATGTCTCGGCTATTGTAAATAGTGCTGCAATGAGCATTGTAGCATCCCCTTCTTTAAATAGCCATTTAACTTGGGGACGATGCAGAGGTTAGATACAGGAGAAATGGCTGTGCGGCTCCTTCCTTCCACAGGAGTGGAAAGGACCGTGCTGGATGAGAGGTAAGAGCCCCAGGAAGCTGCCTCGTGTCCTCCATTTATCTGATGAAGTACTAAGCACAGTCACTGAGAAAGGAAGTCGAGGGTTGTGTAGAGAGTTTGAAGGGAGAAGTGAAGTTTGGGAACAGTCCCCCGAGGGTGGGAAAATTTTATTTAAATAACTGCAGACTTCATGCAGCACCGTTATATGAATGCCCTTTCATATGTGACTTACAATGTGAAGGGAGCATTTCTCTTATGATCATCTTAACAATACTGGGCATGTTTGACCACATCCAGACCAGTTCCTAGATCCAAAATTTATCATGAGTGGTTTTCTTTTTCAGTAACCATGGATAATGAAAGAACAAAAAAGAATTTCCCTGATCTCTAGCAGCTCTGAGAGCATCCTTTTAAATTCCTAATTCTCTGAACACTCACACAGAAGAGCTAAACAGACCTGCATTAATTCACAGTATTGACTCCCACCATATCTTACCAAAGTATTACTTGCAGATTTCTGTTTATTTCACTTGTTCTAGGAGACCTGCAACCAGCCCTGCTGAAGTACCAGATGAGTAACTTCGTATGTCTACTCCTTCACAAACTCAGTTTCCTCCTGATAAAAGAAAACATAAAAAATATAATTTGGAATGTGATGGGAAACTGAAATCAAAAGTCTATTTGCACATTTCCCCTGTTGGGTTATAATATCTAGAACAATTCTAAAGAAATTCTTTCTGCTAAATACACACATACAGCACAGGTTAAGAGTTCTTTGGTAACCCAACTGTGAAATGGAGTTTTTATGGGTATTTTTACCGATGAACCAAAAAAGATCAAACTAAATTTATTCTGTGTGGACACAGGTGTACATATATTTTGAAGCGTACAATCAGAGAAGAGCTTGATTTTGAAAGAAAAATGGACGAATTTCATTTCTGAGGAGATTCACTGCCCAGAGGGAAAAACTATACATCTGGTCTCCCTGAATACTGTCTCCCATCCATTCAACACACAGCAACCAAAGTGATCTGAGAAATATAATTGGATAACATCACTCTTCTGCTTAAAACTCACAATGGAGAGTGTTCCCCAAAATGTTAGCGCAATCACTTCTTGATGTGTCAGTGCTTTGAGGAAATGAAAAGTGAATTTCCCTCTTTGAAAGACCAATCCCTACCTTGAAGAGGAGGAGGGAAGGAGCCCTACTGCAAATTGGAAAGCTTCATATAAAAATAGAATTACCCTATTCTTATATTTGTCTTGCCAACCCAGAGTGAGCCATTTTTGAATTTGGTGGGGTTTTGCTTGTTTAAAAGCACCAGGCCTTCTCAGAAAGAGATGGCAGATCATAGGCTATGATCTGCAAGGACGGGTTCCTTTTCTTGGAGAGGGCTTCATTCTCCCAATAGCTACTATATCCTATGCTGAAGGTTCCCAAAGATTCCTAATTTCTGTATTTTTTTTGTTTTAGTTTATGTTAGTTTTCTTTTTTGCTAGTAGTCATACTAATGGATTTGAAGTGCAATAATGTCATCTTAACAATAATTTATTCCTAAGTATTTTATTCTTTTTGATGGTATCATAAATGAAATTGTTTTCTAATTTAATTTTTGGATTGTTTATTGCTAATGCATAGAAATTTTATCTTTCAACTTTGCTGAACTCATTTTCTAGCTCTAATAGTGTGTGTGTGCGTGTGTATGTATTCTAAAGAAAACCTAAAGGGTTTTTTATATTTAAATTGTACCCAAATCATGTCATCTGTGAATAAAGATACTTTTACTTCTTTCTTTCCAAATTCAACGCCTTCTATTTCTTTTCTTTCCTAATCGCCCTGGCTAGAACTTCCAATAGAGTGTTGAGTAGGAGTGGTGAAAGTGGTCATTTTTGTCTTTTTCCTGATTTTAGGGGGAAAGATTTCAGTCTTTCACCATTAAGTCTGATGTTACCTGTGGATTTTTCATAGGTACCTTTTATCCAACTGAGGAATTTCCCTTCTATGTCTGATTTTGTTGACTGCTTTTTTTGTGAAAGAACGTTGGATTTTGTCAAACGTTTTTTCTATGTCTATTAAAATGTTCATTTTTTTACTACATTGATTTTTGTATATCAAACCAATCTTTCATTTCTGGGATAATTTCTACTTGGTCATGATGTACAATATTTCTTTATATGCTACTGAGTTCAGTTTGCTAGTATTTTATTGAGGATTTTCACACCTACGTTTATAAGGGATATTGACCTGTAGTTTTCTTTTCTTTTGATGTCTTTGTCTCATTTTGGTATCATGGTAATACTGTCCTCTTGAACAAGTTAGGAAGTCTTTGCTGTTTTTTATTTTTTGGAAGTGTTTGTATAGGATTGGTGCTAATTCTTTGAGCACTTGGTAGAAATAACCAGTGAAGGCATCTAGTACCAGGTTTTTCTTTATTGGAAGTTTTTTGATTGTTGACTCAGTTTCTTTACTTTTTATAGCTCTATTCGGATTTTCCATTTCTTCTTCAGTCAGTTTTGTTAGTTCACATGTTTCTAGAAATTTGTTCATTTCATCTAGGTTTTCTGATTTGTTGGCATATAATTGTTCATAGTATTCTCTTATAATTCTTTTCATTTCTCTAAGGTCAGTGGTAGAGTGCCTGCTTTCATTCCTGATTTTAGTAATTTGAGCCTTCTCCCAATTTTTCTGGTCAGTCTAGATCAGGGGTCCCCAGCCCCTGGGCCACATAGCAGGAGGTGAGCAGCGGGCGAGCGAGCAAAGCTTCATCTGCTGCTCCCATAGCTCCCCATCACTTGCATTACCTCCTGAATCATCCCTCCCATCACTTGCATTACTGCTTGAACCATCTCCCACTCCCCCCAGTCTGTGGAAAAATTGTTTTCCACAAAACCAGTACCTGGTGCCAAAAACGTGGGGCACCACTGGTCTAGATAAAGGTTTGCAATTTTGTTGCTCTTTTTAAAATACCAACTTTTAGTTTTATTGATTTCCTCTATTATTTTTCTATTCTCTATTTCATTTATTTACATTTTGATTATTATTTCCTTCCTTGTTGATTTGGGCTTAGTTTGCTCTTCTCTAGTTTCTTCAGATGGAAGATTATGTTATTGACTTGAGATCTTTCTTCTTTTTTAATGAAGGTGTTTACAACTATAAATTTCCCTCTGAGTATTTTTCCAACATTCTCTGTATCCCGTAAGTTTTACTATGTTGTGTTTTTGTTTTCATTCATCGCAAATTATTTTCTAATTTCCCTTTTGATTTCTTCTTTCACCCATTGATTATTTGAGTGTATTTTCACATATTTGTGAATGTTATAGATTTTTTTTTTTTTTGCGCGGTACGCAGGCCTCTCACTGTTGTGGCCTCTCCTGTTGCGGAGCACAGGCTCCTGACACACAGGCTCAGCGGCCATGGCTCATGGGCCCAGCCGCTCTGCGGCATGTGGGATCCTCCCAGACCGGGGCACAAACCCGTGTGCCCTGCATCGGTAGGCGGACTCTCAACCACTGCGCCACCAGGGAAGCCCTATAATACTATTTTAAAAATTGTATTTTATTTATTTATTGCTGCATTGGGTCTTTGTTGCTGTGCGCGGGCTTTCTCTAGTTGTGGCGAGTGGGAGTGACTCCTCATTGTGGTGTGCAGGCTTCTCATTGCGGTGGCTTCTCTTGTTGTCAATGTTCTAAATTTACTTCTGTTGTTGATTTCTAATTTCACTTTATCGTGGTACGAGAACATACTTTGTCTGATTTCAATCTTTTAAAATCTATTGAAATTTGCTTGTGGCCTAGCATATAGTCTAACCTAGAGAATGTTCCATGTACATTTGAGAAGAATGTTTATTCTGCTGTTATTAGGTGGAGAGTTCTAGAGGTATCTACTAGGTATAGTTTGTTTATAATGTTGTAAAGTCTTTTACATCCTTGATGGACTTCAGCCTATTTGTTTTATACATTATTGAAAGTGGGATATTAAAGTTTCCAGCTATTATTATAGAATTGTCTATTTCTCCCATCAGTTCTTTCAGCTTTGGTCAGTTCTGTTGTAAGATGCATACATGTTTGTAACTGTCATATCTTATTGAGTGGTTGATCCCTTTATCATTATAAAATACCCTTCTTTGTTTCAGTGACAATTTTTGTCTTAAAGTCTGATATATTTCTCTGATGTTAGAATAGCTATGCCAGCTCTCTTTTCTTTACTGTTTGTGTGGAGTGTCTTTTCCCATTCTTTTTTTTACCCTACTATGTTTTTAAATCTAAAGTGAGTCCCTTGTAGACAGCATGTACTTGGATCATGTTTTTTAAAAGTCCATTCTGCCAATCTCTCTGTTAATTGAGCATTTAATCCATAATTAATTAATTATATTTAATGTAATTTCCAGTGGAAAGGACTCACTTCTGCCATTTTGTTATTATCTATGTCATCTATCTTTATTTTTCTCAATTCCTCCATTACGACTTTCTTTTATGTTAAATAGTTACTTTCTAGGGTACCATTCTAATTCCCTATCATTTCTATATATTTTTCAGTTATTTTCTTAGTGGTTTACCTGAAAATTACAATTAACAATTTAGAGCAATCTAGTTCATATTAATACCAACTTAATTTTAATAATATACAGAATTTTGCTCCTATATAGCTCAGTTTCTCCCTCCCTTTATTCTGTAATCATTACAAATTATACCTTTGAACATTGCTTGCCCATCAACATAGATTTATAATTATTGTTTTAGTTGTCTTTTAAATCATAGGAAAAAAGAGGAGTTACAAACACAAATCCATTAATACTATCCTTTATATTTATCTGTGTAGTTACCATTAACAATGGATTTGAGTTATTGTCTAGTATCCTTTCATTTTAACCTAAAGGATTCCCTTCAGCATCTCTTGTAGGACAGGTTTGCTAGAAAAAAACTCTCTCAGTTTTTGTTTATCTGAGAATATCTTAGTTTCTCCTTCATATCTGGAGGCTATTTTTGCTGAATGTAGAATTTTTGCTTGACATGTTTTTTTCTTCAGCACTTAAATATATCTCCCCACCACCATCTGGCCTCTATGGTTTCTGATGAGAAGTTAGCTGTATGTGATGAATTGCTTCTTGTCACTTTCAAGACTCTCTGTCTTGAGCTTTCAACAGTTTGATTATGATGTATCTTGGTGTGGATTTCTTTGAGTTTGTCCTTCTTGGAGTTTACTGAGCTCCATGGAGGTGTAGATTCATATTTTTCAGAAAATCTGGGAATTTTTGGACGTTATTTCCTCAATTATTTTTTTCTGCCCTTTTCTCTTTTCCTACAGGAACTCTCATTATGCATGTTTTAGTTCACTTAATGGTGTCACACAAGTTTCCTAGCCTCTGCCATTTTTCTTCATTCTTTCTTCTTTCTGTTCCTGACATGGTATAATTTCAATTAGCCTATCTTCAAGTTGCTGATTCTTTCTTCTACTTCCTCAGATCTGTTGTTAAGCCCCTCTAGTGACTTTTTCATTTAAGTTATTGTACACTTCAACTCCAGAATTTCTGTTTGGTTTATTTGTATAATCTCTACCTCCTTATTGATATTCTCTATTTGGTGAGGCATTGTTTTCATACTCTTCTTTAGTGCTTTACATATGGTTTCCTTTAGGTCTTTAAGCATATTAAAATGGCTAATGTTAAGTCTTTGTCTAGGAAGACTAATACCTGGGCTTCCTCAGAAACACTTTCTATTGATTGTTATTTTTGCTGTAAATGGGCCATAATTTCTTGTTTTGGTTCATGCCTCATAATTTTTTATTGAAAACTCAACATTTTGGATATTAAAAATTTGGCAACTCTGAAATCAGATTCTGCTCCCAACAACAGGCTTTGTTGTTGCTGCTTGCTGTAACTATTGTTTGTTAATTGAATTCTCTGAACCAGTTGTGTAAAGGCTGTATTCTCAGTCATGTGCAACCACTGAAATTTCTGATTGTTAACTTAGTGGATAACTAATGATTGTACAGAGATTTCCTTAAGCACCTGGAACAACAACAGCGACAACAAAACCTCCCAGTCTTTGCAGAGAGATTCTGTGTGTTTATTGTAGCATGCCTTCAACACTCAGCCAGGCAATTTACAACTCTGCCTTGACCTTCGCTTCCTGCTTGTTCAGGACAACTAGAGGTCAGAGCTTAGGAACTTCTTGACCTTTCTTGAGCATGGGAACAGCCCTGGGCCTTCTAGATTTCCAGAAATATGTCAGAACTTTTCAAAGCCCTTATTCCCTAGCCTTTCTTTCAAGGTATTTGATTAATCTATTGTTTACCCCAACTGTTATCCATTGCCTTAGCAGCAAAGGCTAAAACATTTGCCTCCAAGTGTTTTCAATGAATGACCCCAGGTAATGCCTTTAAGGCTGGGCAACTTCTGCATTAAGTGAGGTAAAATATGCCTTTTGAGCTGGTCTTCTAGGGAGTCACCAGACAAATCAACCAAAAACAAATATTTCCAAGTGATATTTATTCTACTCCCTCTGGCACTGGTACTAGAATACAGGTGGTTATTTTCAAGGCCACCACAGACCTGGGGGGCTGGAGACGGGACAAGGGCAAGTTACAATGCCACAAAGCTTGTTGTTCTTACCAAGATCCAGCTTTTTTCCTGGAATACGTGATCCATGAATTGCTGCAAGCATCTGGTTGGTTTCCAGAGTTATGATAAAAAGTTTATTCTGACAGTTTTGCCAGGTTTTTAGTTGCTTTTATGAAGGGGTGGACTTTTGAAGTATCCCACTCCACCCTTGTCACTAAGATCAAAACTCATCCCTTTTTATTCATCCTCTATATCCAGGAAATCAGCAAATCCATTCTACTCTTCCTTTAAAACTCCTTTTTTTCTGTTTTTCCCAATTACCACCACCAGCAGGCAAGCACTGAAAGACAGTTTATCATAATAACTAAAAGCACAGATTCTGGAATCACATGTTGGTGTTTGAATCCTATCTCCACCACTTCATACAAGTATAACCTGAAGTAAGTTAATTAAAACTTTCTGTGCCTCAAGTTTACCATCTGTAAAATGGGGTAATAAAAGAACCTATTGTTGGGAGGATTAAATGAGTTAACACTTGTCAAATGATTAGTGCTGGGCCTGGGATGAGGTAAACACTAAAAAATTGTTACACAATAAATGCATTCAGCAAATATTTATTGATGGCCTGTTATATACTTATCTGTAGGACTATTACAGTGAACAAGACTAACAACAGTCAGTGTCTTATCCTGGGTTGCTATAACAAATTACCATAGATTGGGTGGCTTAAATAATAAAAATTTATTTCTCACAGCAGTGCTGGAGACTGGGAAGCCCAAGACCAAGGTGTCAGCAGATTTGGTGTCTGTCAAGGGCATTCTTCCTGGTTTTCAGATGGCCTCCTTCTTGCTGTATCCTCACATGGCAGAGAGAAAGAGAGATCATCTTTCTCGTGTCTTTTCTTATAAGGGCACTAATCCATGCATGAGTGCTCTACTCTCATGACCTAATTACCTCCCAAATGTCCCACCTCTAAATATCATCACATGGGGATTAGAACGTCAACATATGAATTTGATGCAGACACAAACATTCAGTCTATAGCAACAGGTAAAATCCCTGCTCTCATGGAGCTTATATAAAATGTTGCAAATGCTTCATACTCAGATTGCTATTTTTCAGATTCCTTCTGATGGGAAACAATTTTTGTGGTTTTTCTCATGTTGCTTCCCATCTTGCAAACAGAGGCACCTGTGGCCTTACTTTTGGACTATTTCCCTCTAGAGCGGAGAACAGGTTTGTTTATTGTCTAGTATAATAAAGATGATGTCTCCCTCCTGGCAGAAATCAGGTAGATGTTCTTGTAGTCCATTATAAAAGATTTAGTTCATTAGGGTTGAAGTTCTTCAGCTGTGATACAAACCCCTTGCACATAGAGCTTTCATTCTACATCACTTCTGTGGGACTCTAGGAACAAGGAGAGTGGAGGTGAAACTGAAACTCATGCTGCTTGCTATGCCACGAATAATAAAGTCCTTTGTCTCTGCTCAGGAGCCTTGTGTCTTCTGCCAGCATCTATGCAACAGGCTATCTTTTTTTGCTTTCAGGTAGAGTAAAATGTCAGACCCGTCATGGTTTTTGATAACTTCCATCTAGTATGCTATTATGAAGGTGCCTTCCTTAAACCTAAGTTCTACTTATTACACCTAAATTTTTTTATCTGACTTCCAGGTTCCTTATACCTATCCAACTGAATTGCCCATTTCTTCCTTAAGCTCTTCTTCATGGGCCAGGGTTTTCAGACATATATGATCATGCTCATTTCTACTTCTGACATTGGGTGCATATCTCCCCCCCCAACCCCTGTCCCTTTTGGAATTTTTTCCTCATTCCCTTTTCTCCTACTTTCTTGATTCATACCCATTTCTCAAGACCTATTTCAAGTCCAAAAACTGGCAGAAAACTTCCCCATTGATTACTCTTTCTGAAAACATGTACAGTGATTAAGAACCCATACACATAACATTATCTTATATTGTTTTTTAATAGTTCCATATGGGAATGCTTGGTGTCAGTTTATTTATCTCTTGTAAAAATAAAATACAGTGTGTGGGTGTGTGAAAAAAAAAAGTTCCATATGGGGATGCATTGCTTCCTCATTCTGATTGTAAGCAGGAAGGAAGAGTGCTGGAACAAAGAGTAGTCTGAATATGATTGATTGGAGTGGTTAAGTACATGTGCACTGAAGCCAGAGTTCCCAGATTCAAATATCTACCACTTATTGGCTGTGTGACCTTGGGCATATTACTTAACTTTTCTATGTCTCAGTTTCTTCATCTTTAAAATGGCAATGATGATGATAATAATAATACTTATCTCACAAACCTGTTGTAAGAATTAAAATAATACACCATACACCAAATATAATAAAAACATAAGAAAACATACACCAAAGATCAAATTAAAAACATCACAGAATTTAGAGCTATGTATGTGTGTAGTATAAATACTGTAGAGGATTTCATATCTGAAAAGACTTCTTGCTATGAATCTCTCAAAACCACCAGATAAAATATAACAAAAATCTTCTGTTTGGCAAGAAAATAAAGAAAATATTCAAAGGTCAAAGATGAAACCATTGCACAAATCTAGAGAAGAGGGTGAATGCTGAAGCTGGGGACTGTTCTAGAGCATTTGCTGATCCAAGATAATCTAGAGCATTTGTTTTAACGGCCACTTGGAGGCAGCACAATAAATCTCAAGTCCACGTAAGTTCATGAGTAACAGGAGAGGCCCAAACATTTATCCAAGAGTTGCAAAGGACTATACACAAAGTAAATAATTAAAAGAGACACACACATACCCCTCAAAGGAATATAATTAAAAAAACCCACACAATTAATATATCAGTCATGGCATTTGGTACAGGGTCAAAGGCAGCTTTGTGAATTTTTAAGCACATGTGAGATCTCAAATAAGTTTGGGGCCTGAATTCAGATTTCCTTCATGTTCCAAAAAAACCCAAATCAAAAATTTAGTTCAAAGTGGTCCTAGATTGGTAGTGCCCTAGCCTCTGGTAAAAGCAAACACAAATTCTCTCCACTCAGGTCTCTAAGAGTTCCCACAAAGCTCCAAAGAATGTTAGCTCACAATCAAAAATCACAAAATACATGAGTACACAAATTTCCCTGCATAAGAGACAGCAGAAACATGCAGGGAAAAAGTCACCAGCCAAGATTTTAAATATAAGTATTAATGGTTACAGAATATTAAGTAAGTATGTATAGTATGTTTATCAGGTATGAGTATTAATTGAAAATATGAGCAAAGAATAAGAGACTATCAAAAATGACAAGACATATTTGGAAAAGAACTACATAGAACTTCTAGAAAAAAAAATTTTAATGTAATAATTGAATTTAAAACTCAGTAGACAGGTTAAATAGTAGACTAACCCAGAAGAATAATTAGTAAGTTGAAAAACAAAGCCGAAGAAATTAAACAGAATTAATATTACAAAGATAAAAGAAACTAAGATTAAGAAATAAGAAACATGGAAGATGAAATGAGAAATATGTCTATTTAGCTTTCCAAAAGAGAGACTAGAAATGAAAAAAGGAGAGGCAATATTTAAAGAGACAATGGTCTTTTCAACAAATAGTGTTTGGAAAACTGGATATTCGCATGCAAAAAAAAAATGAAGTTTTATACCATATACAAAAATTAATTTAAAATGGATAAAAACCTAAATGGAAGCACTAAAATTATAAAAATCTTAGAAGAAAATATAAGGAAAAACTCTCGATTGGGCAATGATTTCTTAGATATGACAGCAAAACCATAGGTAACAGGGAATTTCCTGGCAGTCCAGTGGTTAGGACTCCAGGGTTAGGCTTCCATTGCAGGGGGCAAGGGTTTGATCTCTGGTTGGGGAACTAAGATACCACAGGCTGCAGCCAAAAAAAAAAAAAAAAAAGACATAGGTAACAAAAGAAAATAAAATTGGACTATATCAAAACTTAAAACTTTTTGTGCATCAAAGGATACTACTAACGGAGTAAAAAGGCAACTCATGGAATGGGAGAAAATATTTGCAAGGTATATATCTAATAAGGAATTAATAAGGAACCTACAACTCAACAACAACAACAAACCCAATTAGAAAATGGGCAAAGGGCTCAAATAGACATTTCTCCAAAGAAGATATACAAATGATCAAAAAGCACATGAGAAGATGCTCAATAGCATTAATCATTAGGGAAATGCAAATCAAAACCACAGTAAGAAACCATTTCACACCCACTGAGATGGCTATTATCAAAAAAAGAAAACCCAAACCAAACCAAACCAAGCAGAAAATAACAGGTGTTGATGAGGATGTGGAGAAATTGGAACTTTTGTGCACTGCTGGTAAGAATGTAATATGATACAGTCACTATGGAAAATAGCATGGTGGTTCCAAAAGATTAAAAATGGAATTATTGTATGATACTTCTGGTTATATAGCCAGAAGAATTGAAAGCAGGGACTCAGATATTGGTATACCCATGTTCATAGCAGCATTATTCACAATAGCCCAAAGATGGAAATACAAGTTAACCTGGATGAATGGATAAACAGAATGTGGTGTATTCATACAATGAAATATTATTCAGTCTTAGAAAGACACATACTATAATACCAATGAACCTTGAGGAAATTATGTTTAGTGAAATAACACAGTCATGAAAGGACAAATACTGTTTGATTCCAGTTACATAAGGTACCTAGAATACTGTAGTCAAATTCACAGAGACAGAAAGTAGAATGGTGATTGCCGGGGACTGGGGTAAGGGAGAGTTAGTGTTTAATGAGTACTGAATTAAAGTTTTAGAAGATAAAAAAAGGTTCCGGAGACAGATGGCGGTGATGGTGGTACAACAATATGAATGTACCTAATGCTGCTGAATTGTACACTTAAAAATGGTTAAAATGGTAAATTTTGTTATGTATATTTTACCACAGTTTTTTAAAAACTTAAAAAAAGGTTAATGGCTGATAATTTTACAGAAAGATAAAGGACAGAAGTGTTCAACTTAAGAAATCACAGTAAATCCTTAGTAAAATAAATACATGTCTAGACACATTGGAGTAAAACCACAGATTAACAAAGAGAACATGTTAAGACCTGTCAAAGCGAAAAGATATCACCTACGGAGGAATGATATTGAGACTGACAACTGATTTCTCAACATCACAATGGAAGCCAGAAGAGAGAAGTATAATGTCTT
This sequence comes from Stenella coeruleoalba, assembly GCF_951394435.1. Taxonomy (NCBI): domain Eukaryota; kingdom Metazoa; phylum Chordata; class Mammalia; order Artiodactyla; family Delphinidae; genus Stenella; species Stenella coeruleoalba. The sequence continues at coordinate 97,670,064 of NC_137169.1, forward strand.
CCAAAAACTGAGATGAAAAATAATTCTACATAAAAATGTATACCTTATTTTTTTAATTTACAGAAATAGTGAAAATATACCCCATGTAATTTTGTACAGCATTTTAACTCCACGGGTTATGTGTCTGTCTCCTGCACCAGAATATGAGGTTAAAATCTGTGCCTTGTCTTTGATTCCTAAAACCTAGTACAGAGCCCATTAGTTTAAAAACTCTTCATTGTGTGGATAAATTAAACAAACACAGTGCTAATCATTTTTTTGGTGACGTATAGTAACACTTCTACATTTGTGCCCATCAAAATTTCTGAACAAAAATTAAGATGCATGGTCTGGAAATGGGGCAGATGATTTGCAATTGGAAAATATCCTCGAAAATATACTGCCTCATACGTATATCCCACAACCATCCCGTCAACATCTCAGTACTAATATTGCCAATATCCCCTTCCTTGACCCAAACCCACTGTCATATTTCAAGTGAGATTTATCACTTGTCAACCCAAGAAAATAAGTTGCCTTAATATTACTGTTTAAGTCTCTGCCTGGGTCAGGAAGCCATAACCCTTTCAGTTTCTGCTGATAGGCTGGAAGATTAAAACCAAAACTGGTCATGAATTATGGTTTGCTTTCTTTGCTTCACTTCCAGTTCTCAGTTAAGTATTTTGAGAAAACCCAGTACTAGTATGTACCAAGTGCTGTGCTGGTAACTATTGTTCAGAATACTGATTAGGCTCTTACTAGGTACTAGGTATTGAGTTTAGAACTTTAGATGCATTATCTCTTTCAATTCTCACAAAAACACTTTACAAATGATATTATTATAATGTCAATATTGTGGATGAGAAGACTAATGCTTTAACAGATTAAGTAACCCTACCCAAAGTCCTACACAGCAAGTAAGTAGCAAAGCCAAGATTTAAACCCAAGAGTAAATGACTCTGAAGTCTGTGTTCTCAGCACCACACAGCTTACAGTCTATCTGGGGATATAAGAAATTCACATATGAAATCAATGGAAAACAGTATTTGGCGAAATGCCGAAGTATAGCTCCTTAAGTCACAAACTGTGGTGGTTCTCCAAGCCAGACTGATATTTGTTTTTCTGAACCCTGAGGGACATTCAAGAGGAAAGGGCTGAACTTTATAACAAAATAAAAGTTTACAAGAGCCCTGAGTTATATACAATCAGGAAATTCAATGATTGAATGTGTAGTGTGGCAGACAAGAAAGCTCATGGGAAAATACCTACAGCGCTAAAAACTTGTCTTTCTCAGCTTATAGAGCGCCTTCATATATATCATGTCATGTCATCTTCACAACAACCCTGTGAAATACAAATTATCTCTCTTTCACAAGTGAGGACAAAGCATTGATTGAGTGGCTTGCCCCACGTCACTGAGTCGTGTTCCAAAGTGGTCAGTATGCAGACTCAGACCGAGATCTTTGCCTCCGCCTCTTATTTCTGCTCTGACTCGCTGCCACTCAGGACTCCGGCAGCCCAGCATTGGTCAGATGCTTTTCTCAGGATCTTTCCTACCTGGTCCCTTTCTGTCCCAAGCAACCTGCTGGAGTCCCTGCATCAGTCCAACTGATGGTGTCCCTTACCAACTGCCGTGGAGGCTTCCAACAGCTACAATCCATCCCTCCAACCCCTCTGCCTTTAGAGGATCAGGGGTCCCCTTATTCTGGGGACAGAGAACTGGACTCACTCATGAAGACTTTACCTCCTAAAACTCACAATTATCCTTTTTTCTCCTGCAGCAACTTCTGCACCATAAGTCAAAGAAAAGCTGAAATTTGGGTAACTTTCAAGCCGTTTGGACATTTTAAAATTTGAAGTGGGAGAAGTACTGAAATTTCTGGAACTCTGCTTCTGAGTGCTTATTACCTTTTCCATTTCCCTAAGCTCCCCTATGATAGATGGTCTAACCTTCTTGCAGTCAATAAATATTTAATGAGCACCTATTAGGTGCCAGGGACAGTTCTAGGTTCTGGAAAAACAGCATTGGACATCACAGAAAAGTGCCTACTCTCATGAAACTTGTGTTCTAGGAGTAATTAATAATCATAAGTAAATTATATAAGTAAATATAAAGTAAACAATTATAAATGAATAGTAATTAGTTCTAGTATGGAGAGTCAGGTGGTGATGGGCACCATGATGAAAACTAAAGTTAAGTGGTAGAAAATGACTGGCAGAATGGGGCTTATTTTCAAAAGGTTGGCCAGGGAAGGCAGCTGTAAAGAGATACCTAAATGCAATGAGGGAGCAAGCAAAGTCGACAGGCCTTCCAGGGGAGGGGCTCTCTAGGCACAGAGAACATTGTGCTGAAGGCCTGAGGTTGGCACATACACAGAGCATTCAATGAATGATAAGGAGCTGGTGTGGCTGCCACAGGGTGAATGAGGGGAGGGTGGTAGGAGACAAAGTCAAGTGCAAGGGACTGGATTTTGTAGTGCCTTGAAAGCCCAGAGAAGATTGCTGCTGTTCAGGTATTCAATTACCTTCAAACAAACTGAGCAACTATCTTAGCCAGGATTGTCCGATGTTGAAAATACAAAGATTTGTGAGACAAAGTCCTAACTGTCAATAAGGTTAGAGTCTCATGAAAAACAGAGACAAGTAAGCAGACAACTCTATCACAGTGTGATAAGCATTATGATCGGGTTAACCACAAAATACTGTAGTAGCATCTGGGAGGGCACCCAGTGCAGACTGGGCATGTCCAAGAAAGTGAAAACTAAACCTGTGATGTCCGTACGGTGGTCACCAGCCACAAGGAGTGATTAAGCGCTTGAAATGTGACTAGTCTGACTGAGGAACAGAACTTGTAATTTTCATGAGTTTAAAACTGAAGCAGTGTGAACTATTTTTCCATGAAACACAACTTTATGGTTTTGGTAGGATTACGTTCCTTTGCCATGGCATCACGTAAGATATTGTTGTGCTGTAGTGCTCATGTGCTTTTTACTTTTAAAAACATGGCTCCTAGAAATTTTATAATTAAATAAATAGGTGGTTCATGTAATATCTCGGTGGATAGCACTAATCTAAACTGAAAGTGGAGGAGATGAGTCAGGGCAAAGTAGGAGGGAAGCCTTTAGGCAGAAAACGCAGATGGTGGAGCGAGCTCTGCACCTTCCAGGAATTACAAGGAACTCAGTGTGATGAGCCCTGAAACGCCAGCCAGGTGTGGGGAGACAGGAGGGAAAGGTAAACAGCAGCCAGGTCCTGAGGGCTTTGCATATAACACCGCGGAATCTGAGCTTTATCTTGAGTAGAATAGGGAGCCACCGAGGGATTCAAGCATGAGAGCTATGATCAGCTTGGAATTGCTGAAAAGTTCTCTCCGGCTATCGGCTATCGTATGAAGGATGAATTGAAGAGGGCAAGAGCAGAAGGAGGAAGACCAGTTAGTGCAATAACCAGGCGAGAGAGCATGGCAGTGACACTGGAGGCAAAGAGAGAAGTGGGCTAACATAAGACGGTAATGAGAGGTCAGGTTGGCTAGACTTTCCACTGAGTGGGTATGAGGACTCCTGCTCTCTGAAGCCAGGCAGACAACTAAGCTCCTAAAGGAACTCAGGGTGCGAGGGCTGCCCCACACGGCTGTGCTTCCCCTCTCTATAAAGGCTCTGAGTAATAGTTGGTGGGAAGAAAACTCTCCTGGAATCATGCTTGGGCATATTATTTTGTCTTTAATTAATGATTTTTGGAAGTCAGTGTATTCCATGATGCCAGGCACACAGCTCCACTATTTTCATTTCCTTTGATCAAAAGATGGCTTAGTAGACACAGATATAGAGAACAAACTGGTGGTTACCAGTGGGGAGGGGGAGGAGAGGGGAAATATAGAGGTAGGGGAGTGGGAGGTACAAACTATTGGGTGTAAGGTAGGTTACAAGGATACAATACGGGGAATATAGCCAATCTTTTGTAATAACCGTAAATGGAGTGTAACTTAATTGCATAAAAATAAAAATTTAAATAATAATAAGATGGCTTAGTGAAAAGATTATATCTCTCAAAAATAGCCTCAGGGGGGCTTCCCTGGTAGTGCAGTGGCTGAGAGTCCGCCTGCCGATGCAGGGGAAGCGGGTTCGTGCCCCGGTCCGGGAAGATCCCACGTGCCACGGAGCGGCTGGGCCCGTGAGCCGTGGCCACTGAGCCTGCAACGGGAGAGGCCACAACAGTGAGAGGCCCGCGTACCGGAGGGGGGGGGGGAAGCCTCAGGGAAGAGAAATGTATTTGAGGTGCATCCCTCCCCTCCAGGGTCAAACAGGTTAGGGAAGAAATATTAAATACATAGAGAGCCACACCTTACCTCAGCAACCCAGGGCCATACCCAGGTTTTATGGAGCCAGAATTTATATAGTTTTGGTTTTGTCTTGTTTTGTTTTGTTTTGTTTTTGGAGGGAGGGTGGGATTAACAATCTCTTTAAGGAAAAGAATACCAAATTGTGACTTTGAAATTGCTTAGATAGGTCCTCATGCAAATGAGGGGCCCTGATACTTAAGCTTCATTAGCTTCACTGTATGTCTGCCTTGGTACCAACAGTTTTAGGAGACCATTTTGTTCATCCCTCAAACATTTATCAAATGTCTAAAGGTTAAGGGCACCGAGCAGGGTGCTGGAGACAGACATATCAATGGGATGAGATGTAGGCTCTCTCCACAGGTGCTGTGGGTCCAGGGAAGAGGAGCCCCTGGCTCACTGGAAGGCAAGCTGGCTGGGGTGGCTTCCTGACGGGGGGGTGCATGACATTTTGTGTCCCATGAAGCTGAAAAATCTGTCCACTGAAAGTAGAAGTGCCTGGAACGGCAAATCCAGTTCTTGCAAAAAGTCTCATCACAGCCAAGATGAATGGCTTACTAATACCTTGAGATCCACCCCAGGGTAAAATGACAACACTGCTAGGGACTGAACTGTGTCCTCTCAAAATTCGTATGTTGAAGCCCTACCCTTCCTTTTGACTGTGTTTGGAGACAGGGACTTTAAGGAGGTAATTAAGGTTAAATGAGGTCAAAAGGGTGGGGCCCTGAGCCAATAGGACTGTTATCCTTATAAGAAAAGGAAGAGATAGGTAGATCTCTCTCTCTCTCTTTCCCTCTCTCCCTTCCTTTTTCCCCTCCCTCTCTTCTTCTCTTCCTTCCTTTCTCCCTGCCTCTGTCCCTGGCAAACCAGGAAGACAGACCTCACCAGAAACCAAATTCTCTGACACCTTGTTCTTGGACTTGTAGTCTCCAGAACTTGAAAGAAAATATGTTTCTGTGGTTTAAGGCGCTCAGCCTGTGGTACTTTGTTATGGCAGCTGCACAGACAAGACAAACCTCCAGCGCAATGCGGTCAGTTTCTCACTACACCTGCCCCTGGACAGAAGAGCCAGGAGCAGAGGGGCAGTTCTTGGCCTCCCTCCGTATTTCCAGGGGAGATGCAAGAACTGTGACTGGTGTCCCCTTATCTTCTTGGGCCCTCCTTCCTGATGCCTTAGTCCCACCAGGCTACTCTCCCTTGGAGTCATCCTCCCAAAGGTCACATTCATAGTTAGCAAATGATTCTCTGCTCGTGGATGAAGCAGCTCGCCTGATATGGCTGAATGAGTCCTGGTAATATTTAGAAAGAGCCTGGCTTGGCCACTGTCCTGGGTACAAGGCCCCAGGAAAATCAAGTGCTGTCTCTGAACTGTGAAATGAGGGGGATGGGCCAAATCATCCCTAAGCTCCCTTCTACCTCAGGGATTCTAGGATTCTAAACTTCTATCACTTTCAAGGGCCTCTGAGTACAGAAATGCTTCCAGGTCCCACAAGAAGGAATCTTTCTCTGAGATGGGGAGGTACTTCTGGCCAGGGAGCCTTCCCAGTGGTCTTCAAGTCACCCTTGGGTGCACAGGCAACTGTACTACCTACTCAGAAGTCTTAGAGTCTCCTGCTTCTTAGCACTTTTGAAGCCACAAATGTATTGGAATTCAGAGGTTTCCCTGGAAGGTTCTGACTAGCCAGAAATATAAAAAGTCTTTTCCCAGTTACAGGAGGAACCTCTGTGGCATTCCTTCCACTTGGAAAAAAATAAAAACAAAGCATAAAATGTCAGGGAAGAAACTGCTGAGTGCTATGTCCTGAGCATGTGGTGCAGGGAAGCTTCTTAATTTCCCAAAGAACATGCAAAAGTTGGCCAACTTAAACTTCATTTTGGCTTGGGGGCTCAAATGCTATATGAGCTAACCATGGCTGGCACCCAGTTCTCGCTGCCATGCCAGCGTCTCATCTGGTCAAGGTGGCAGACCCTCCCAGAAGCAGGGTCTGAAACCCAGGGTCTTTGAGGCCATGTGGAGGTGGGAACCACATCTTGCTTCTTATAAACTTACAGCTTGTGTACCTTAGAATATTTATAAACTGAAATGATATTGAGGTTGAAAGAGACTTCAAGGTCAAATTAAGGAGATACAGCCATTCGCTTGTTGGGCACTTTCCAAAATGACTTTGAATTGTGCATTTTTTCATGTGCATCCAAACTCCCAATTGATAGTAAGCCCTGAATGACCATCTCCTATTTTTGTGTCTCCTCCTTGGTACTCAGCATGTTCATTGCAAAGCATGTTTTCTGACATCAGAGGTGTGGGAGTTCTTCACATCAATGCTCCAATTCTCCAACACCAACAATTTTATTCAATTCTGACACTAACTCCTGAAGTTCATGTCCCGCACATCTGTCTCCACTTCAGACACCAGACACAAATGAGGTGCCGGGGCTACCCACACCTCTGCTTGGCTAACTGCAAATTTGAGGGTTCCCACAAGCACCCCCCTCAGGTTCCATAATTGGCTAGAATGACTCACACAATTCAGGAAAACACTCTGCTTACCAGCTTATTATAAGGGATACTCAGAAACAGCCACATGGAAGAAATACATAAGGCAAAGTATGAGGTAGGGGGTGGGGGGGTGCACAGAGTTTTTTATGTCCTTTCTGGGTACAGCACCCTCCCAGCTCATCAGTGTGTTCTCCAACCTGGAAGCTCCCTGGGTCCCCTTGTTTTTGTAACCCATCTCCAGGCCCCTCCCCTCCCTGGGGGTCAGAGGGTGAGGCTGAAAGTTTGGTCTTTCTGGTAACCAATCTCCATCTTGAAGCCGTCTAGGCATCCCACCCTGAGTCACTTCATTAGCAAAAACTCAGGTGTGATCAAAAGGGGCTCTTTATAAATAACAAAAGATGCTCCTATCAGGAAATTCCAAGGGTTTTAGGAACTCTGTGTCAGGAATCCGAGACAAAGGCTAAACATATATTTTTTATCATACCACAGTTGCACGCATATTCTTTTTCTTTTTTTTTTTTTTTTTTTTTTGCGGTACAAGGTCCTCTCACTGTTGTGGCCTCTCCCGTTGCGGAGCACAGGCTCCGGACACGCAGCCTCCGGACGTGCAGGCTCAGCGGCCATGGCTCACGGGCGCAGCCGCTCCGCGGCATGTGCGATCTTCCCGGACCGGGGCACGAACCCATGTCCCTTGCATCGGCAGGCGGACTCTCAACCACTGCGCCACCAGGGAAGCCCTTGCACACATATTCTTAGTGAAACATGTGTCAGTTAACTCCTTGACTAACTTGGAGTACAAGAAGCATAATTAAGAATTAAATATGGCTAAGGAATCCCCTTTCCCTGAAATCAGAAAGTTTCTGGAGGACCCTTGTTTTTGTGACAGGCCATTCTGCCAAAATGTATGGTGCCAGTTCCACACATCAACTTGAATTTGGTGAGAGAACAGATAAAACAGCATACGTTTGGGCCACTTTTGTTGTTATTAAAAAGCTAAATTTTTTATTTAGGAGGTTCCAAAGATTTAACTAATTATGAGGCTCCCTGACTATTCCTTATTCCCTGACCCTTTCATTGAAGCCTTGAGCGCTAACAGGATGACAAAAAGCAGAGGCTGGTGTACAGTGCACTTGGCATCTCTGCCGCTGAGAAGCCTGCCATTTCCACAGGCAGGAGCTTCTCAGAAGCTGCATCTCATAGACAGTGGGCAGTGGAAACGCCTCAGCACCAGGGAGGTACCAGAGCAGGCCAGCAGGGCTCTGCTGAAGTCATCAATATGCAGTAGGATTTGGCTACCTTGCTCCTTTCTCCACATTCCAATGGCTCTAGCGTTACAGAGCACGGCAGGCTCCGTGCTCCCCAAGATGGCTGCTTGGTGCCCCAAGTTCTAGGCAAACTGCGATGATGAGTTTGTCACCCTAGGAAATGGCCAGGACTGACCTGAAACAAATATAGTCCCAGAGGCTAGATTCAGAGCCTGGTTTTGTTTGCAAGGTTGTTACACTATTTTCTTGAATGTAGCAATAAATAATGGTGTGGAGTTACACAAAAATTATTCTCTATAGCAGTTGAGAGGGCAAGCATAGAGAGTCCAGAATAAAAAATAATCCACAAAAATATCAGGTTTATGAGAGCAAGAACCATGATTTCTGTATCCTTATCACTTACATAGGACATAGTAGATATCCAATATATATTTGCTAAATAAATGAGTAAACTCATGAGTAAACAAAAAGGTCCAGTTCTGGCTCTATCACTACTAGGTGTGTGGCATTAACCAAGTTAATAGACATTTTTAGGCCTCTGTCTCTTCATCTATAAAATAGGGATGATAATAATTAGTCACTTTATAGTTGTTATGAGCTCAATTGTATCCCTTCAAAATTCATATATTGAAGTCCTAACTCCCAGTACCTCAGAATGTAACGTTGTTTGGAGATAAGGTCTTTAACGAGGTAATTACGTTAAAATGAAGCCATTAGGATAGAGCCTAATCCAATCTGATTTATAAGAAGAGGAAGTTTGAATACACGGAGAGAGACACCAGACACCCACACACAGAGGAAAGACCATGTGAGGACACAGTAAGAAGACAGCCAAGGAGAGAGGTGTCAGTAGAAAACAAACCTGCTGGCACCTTGATTTTGGGCTTCTAGCCTCCAGTACTGTGGGAAAATTAATTTCTGTTGTTTAAGCCACCCAGTCTATGGCACTTTGTTATAGCAACCCTAGCGACAATAATGATTAAAAGAATAATACACATAAATCACCTACCACATGAATGCTCAGTAAAATTTCTTGTTCTTCTTATTATTTACTATTAATAAAAATATCTGGGACTTCCCTGGTGGCACAGTGGTTAAGAATCCGCCTGCCAACGCAGGAGACACGGGTTCGAGCCTTGGTCCGGGAAGATCCCTCATGCCACGGAGCAACTAAGCCCGCGCGCCACACTACTTTGCCTGCACTCTAGAGCCCACGCGCCACAACTACTGAAGCCCACAGGCCTAGAGCCCGTGCTCTGCAACAAGAGAAGCCACCGCAATGAGAAGCCCGCACACCGCAACGAAGAGTAGCCCCCGCTTGCCGCAACTAGAAAGAAAGCCCGAAGATCCAACGCAGCCAAAAATAAATAAATTTTTTAAAAAAATTAGTTCCTTTAAAACAAAATCTTAAAAAATAATACCTGTGCAGGGCACTGAAAAAATATATAGTATGTAGAAAACCATACAAAAAGGATCAGTAGAATTGTTGTCCACACTGGAGGATCTTGGGGGGGCGGACATAGAAAACTGCCCCTGCCCTGCATAATGACCACTATGCTGAGATCACAGAAGAGTTTGTGTGTCAGGAAACAACATTCTAGCCCAGAGCTTCTCAGACTTTAAGGTGCATGTGAACCACCTGAGGATCTTGTGGGTCTAGGGTGGGGCCTGCAAGTCTGCATTTCTAATAAGCTTGGAGTGATTCTCAGCCTGCTGGTTGAAGACCACACCAGGCAACACTGAAGAAACAGGTTGTCTGGTCCCAAGTGAGGCAAGAGATAGTTGGGCCCCTGGTTGAGCAGCTGGAGTTTGTCCCCTGTAGGGGGCACAGGAGCAAGAGAGGAGCTGAGCCCTGCCTAGATAAGAGATAAAGAGACCACATATTTCTCATTCTCAAGGTCAAAGAGACCTTCCTGACTACACATGAACAGAAAGGCTCCTCAGAGATGGAAAGGGAAGGGGCGTCATCCCATAGTAAGTGATGTCAACCTACCCATAGACCTCTTTGCTAGAATCCATCTTGGCTAAGACATAAGCACACACATGGGAGGACTCTGAGATATACCAGATATGGACTCAGAACCAGGCACAGCAAGATGATTGGCCAAAGGGAACCCAGGAGGGATGCCCAATATAAGTGGTTCAAACTACCAAGAGGGCGCATCTCTCTCTCTGAGTCCACCCATGTGAGTCTATTCACATGTATCCTTTTTCCTCGTGATAAACACTTTACTTGTTTCACTACTTTCCATCTCTTTGTGGGAATTCATTTCTACAAAGCCGACAGGCCAGGGCCTTGTCACTGGCCACTGGTCTAGTGGCTAGGATTCAGCGTGCTCACTGCTGCGGCCTGACTTCAACTTCTGTCCAGGGAACCGAAATCCTGCTTCAAGCCCCTGCAGGCCGAGGCCACCCGAGATCGCAAGGGGATATGAACTATTTGGATAGCCAAGACTAAAACCAAAATACATCAAGGGAGTAGAAAATACTTTCTAAACTGCATCCTATATCTACAGATAATGATTAGAGTTCTCAGTACCATTTAAGTGAATGTATAATCCAGGGCCAGAGAGTGAAGGTGCTCAGGCAGGTGAAATTATTTGGAGAATCCTTGGGGGAAGGAAGGAAGACACTTGATTCCAGGGGAAATGAAATCTTTCTCTGTAGGAGAACCTCTCTGGACTAAAGCCACCTTAAATAGTCCATCTGAGGTCCTATACGGTTCTTTTTCTTTTTTTTTTTTTTTTACATCTTTATTGGAGTATAATTGCTTTACAATGGTGTGTTAGTTTCTGCTTTACAACAAAATGAATCAGTTATATATATACATATGTTCCCATATCTCTTTCCTCTTGCATCTCCCTCCCTCCCACCCTCCCTATCCCACCCCTATTCGGTTCTTTATTTCCCTATCCAAATAAGGCCAGGAGTGGCATTTTGCTGCTCCTTTGAAGGGGTAAGGGGAGGAAGGTGTAGGCGCATTTCTGGCTCTGTTTGCCACCAGCTAGCTAATGTTTGGTTTCCTTATCTTTGGAGAGTATAATGGGTGTTGGTGCCAGCTTGGAAGCTGCCTGATCTCAATCAGACTCTAAAGTCATTAACAAAGCTATCAGGAGGTAGGTCTCCACGTGAGCCTGCAGCCAGAACTTTAGGAAGAGGGCCTGGGGAGGAGGATGAACAGACTCAACCTCGGGTTACTGGGAACCTAAGTGGAACATCTTTAGTAGAACCCCCAAATCTGCATCATCAGGGCTTATTGCTCTAACTGTGCCCCAAGAAGCAATCCCTTCCAGGTACCTGACCACACACAGGTCAGATTTTCCTTGTCTTCTGAGTCCCCCTGAGACCCAGCAGTTTCCCTAGGGTAAGGAGATGTGGATCCAGCAACTTGAGGAAGCTTCTGTTTTTCATGTTTTTCTAGAGTTGGAGGTGGGAGGATGGATTGAGAAGGAACAGCAGAGATCTCAGCCCCTAGAAACTTGGATTAATCAACTGACATCTGGGTATTCTTTTGCAGGAAACCAGGTTTCTTGTAGGGTAGGTGGTCAAAATGACCCCTGATGACAATTTCCCCCTGAATAGATTTTTGAGGACTTCATTCAGATTGTAGAATCAAGTACATTATTGTGTTTAGGTTAGGACCTTGGATTTTGGAAGCTGACCCGGCTACTTGGTCAAGTCACTTAACTTCATTAAAATCTCAATTCTTCATATTTACAAAATAATAGTACTTATTTCCAAGTAAATCGTGGATTAAGTGAGAGATAAAGCACCTAAATTGTTAGCTTTGATTATAATTTCTTCTTTCTTTACCCCACTTAAGCACAATCATTTCCATGATCCCATCGCAAGCCCCATAAATGCGTACGAGCTGTGGCTTACTTCCCTTCTCTCCTCCAATCCTAAAGTCTACTACAGTGCTTTTCAGGGAGATAAAATCTAAATAAGCATCCTCTATTAGCCAAACAAAAGACACAGTCCTTGCCCTTAAGGAGTAACACAGCCTCTTAGAGGGAAACAGAGGAGTCAACAAATAAATGTAATCAAGTATCCTAGGCGCCCTGACAAACGTCTAAATGGTCAAAGAGCAACGAAGCAGAGCATGTTTACTTTCAGCTTGGAGACTTAAGAGATAAGAAAAGGGTTCAGAAGCTTCCGGGTTGGTGAATGCATGGAGATTTGGGGAGAGTAACACCCTTGGAGAGGGTATGGAAGCACCTTGCCCTTTCCCCACACCTTGCCTTATGCATCTCTTCCATCTGGCTGTTAATAAACTGGGCTCTCTCTCCTTTATAAGCACCTGATTGGCCCCAGAGTCTTGGCCGTTCATGTGCCTGGGCTCCGGCAGAAGCCACAGACAGTCCGAGTGAGCCAGGACAAACTAAGGACTTATGCTCACTGCGCAAACCACCACCACCACAGCTGTGTTTGCGGATCCATTACACTTTTTATTATCAACCTGCACTGATCAAGAATGAACTCAAGCTGGCCAGGACTTTCAGGGACAAGCTTATGCACCAGTATCTGTTGCAGCCCTGTGGAAAGGAGGGTCTAAGTCCAATCTCCTCTCTTTAACAAAAATAAAGGAAGTTATTGGAATGTCCAACCAGCCACATCAGAACTCCTAGAGAGGTTGATTGAGTGGAACTCAACAGACATGTGAACAACTATCATAAGCAAGAAGGCACAGAACCACTATTGAAAATTAAGAAATGGAACCAATTTTGTCTAGCAGGCAAAATGGCTCCAGTACCCAGATAAAATAAAGCTGAGCAGGATGCATGCTAAATAAAAGGAGAGAAAATAAAGAAAGAAAAAAAAAAGAAAAAGCGTTCTGCAAGGATGTGTTTGAACTGAGTTTTGAGAAAAGAGAATAGGTCGGGTGTCCAAGGATATGCTTCTAAGTGTCTAAGTGTGGACCTGTGTATGGATGTGGGATGGAAGGGGTGGGATGGAAGGGAAGAGATGGAGGGCATGGGGCAGCCACCAAGCAGAGGGAGAACCCTATGCAGAAACAGGCGACAGCCTGGCTTGTTCAGGGATCTGGAAGAGGTTTGGAGTTGCCAGAGTGTGTAATGGGGGAAAGGGAGGGTTGATAGAGCATGAAATAAGGTTACATAATGAGGTCAAGGCCAAATCACGGCTCATCTTGTAAGTCACGCTTAGAGGTTTGGACTTGACCAAGGAGCAATGAACAGCCAATAAAATCAAGTGGCATAATCAGTTGTCTGTATAAGAGTGTTTGTTTTAGGAAAACTTTTTTCTTTAGTTGCAAAAATAATTTCTTTTCAATGGGAAAAAAATGAGAGAACATGAGAAAAAAAATCACTTATAATCTGACTACCCATACACAACTCTTAATGTTCAAGAGTGTGTCTTCCAGAAGAAAATAACAGGGAAAGGGAGCTAACATGTGCTGGGTACCTACTGTGTGCCAGGTGCTTTCTGGAAGTTATCTCATTTAATGTAATACTAAGGTTCCCTGCTCCATGCTGGCTAGAGATAGAGGGTTGTAAGAAGGGCCACTGAGGAACTGGCTCAGCCATGCATGACTAGGTTACCTAAGATGAACATCTTTACTGAAGTGTCCACCTAATATCTGCATCACCAAAGCCCAAAGTACACACTGCACTCCATTGGGCAGACGAGATGGGGCATGAGAGGGTAGGAGGAGAAGCAACTTTGGGAAGAGGAGTTGAGGAGAATAAGTTCTCTTTGAGATGTCTGTGAGACCCACAGGAGAACAATCTGGGCTGGAACTAAACATTTCGGTAATCGATGCTTAAATGGGAACTAAAGCCTTGAGAATAGATGAACATGTGCCAGGGAGAGAGAAGAGAGAAGGCCAAGAACAGAGGCCTGGGGAATGACAAAATTTAAGAGGCAGAGCAAACGAGACCCCACTAGGGTTTATGAAAGAAGGTCAAAGAAGAACAGGAAAGAAAAACATCCTGGAATTTATAGAGCATCTAATGTCACAGAGGCCAAGCAAGGTGAGCAGTAGAAAGATGACACAGGCTTTAGCCATTTATCAGCAGGAACTTGGCCAGAGCATCTCATGAAGGGGGTGGGGGAGCCTGAGTGCAGCAGGTGGAAGAATGGGTGGAAAGGGACCATGAGTGCAGATTATGCTTTTGGAGAGCTTGACTGTGAAGGGAGAGGACTTTTTGTTGGATTGATTTGTTTTGTTTTGAAAGACTGGAGAATACAGCATATTTTTATGAGAGAAAAGTGCCAATAGAGGCTTAATACAGATCCTGGAGAGGAGGGGTAGCCAAGGGAGCAAAGTTCTAGAGCAGTTTTCCTCAACCAAGAGCAGTCAATGTCTGGAGACATTTGGGGTTGTCACATCCAGGTTGGGGAGTTGATACCAGCTTCTAGTTCATAGAGGCCAGGGATGCCGCTCAACATCCCACAATGCACAGGACAACCCTCCATAAAACAAAGAATTATCTGGCCCAAATCTCAATAGTGTCAAAGTTGAGAAACCTTTTTTTTTTTAAATTTGTTTGTTTGTTTATTTATTTATTTATGGCTGCGTTGGGTCTTCGTTGCTGCTCACGGACTCTCTCTAGTTGTAGCCAGCGGGGAGTACTCTTCGTTGCGATGCGTGGGCTTCTCATTGCGGTGGCTTCTCTCGTTGCAGAGCATGGGCTCTAGGCGTGAGGCCTTCAGTAGTTGTGGCTCACAGGCTTAGTTGCTCTGTGGCATGGGGGATCTTCCAGGACCAGGGCTCGAACCCGTGTCGCCTGCATTGGCAGTCAGGTTCTTAACCACTGCGCCACCAGGGAAGTCCAAGAAACCCTATCCTAAAAGGAGAAAAAACATATTACGAACACAAGCAGGGGCTTCCCTGGTGGCACAGTGGTTGAGAGTCCGTCTGCCGATGCAGGGGACGCGGGTTCGTGCCCCGGTCCGGGAAGATCCCACATGCCGCGGAGCGGCTAGGCCCGTGAGCCGTGGCCTCTAAGCCTGCGCGTCCGGAGCCTGTGCTCCGCAACGGGAGAGGCCACAACAGTGAGAGAGGCCCGCGTAACGCAAAAAAAAAAAAAAAAAAGAACACAAGCAGTATGACAAGCTGCCATCTGATATCATCAAATAAATATTTATTGAATAAATAAATGAATTAAAAATTCCATCTGGAAGCCCTATAACTTAAACAGGGCATGAAGAATTTGAATACTATGTATCTCTGTGGACTCAGAGATAAGATACAGGCTCATACTCTAAGTTTTGAGTAAAATGATGCTGCCTAGAGAACCAAGGAAGGCTTAGAAGATGGGCATGGAAGAAGGACATTGACATTTATTGTCTGCTGTATGCCAAGCACTGTATATAGTTTTATGACTTAATATTTACTACACTCCAGTGAGTAAGGTAATAACTCCATTAACTAAGGAGGAAACAGACTCACAGAGATCAAATTAACCTGTCCAAGGTCACCACTCTAGTATAAAAGGGTACCAAGATTTAAACCCAGTTATGTCTCACTGTAAAGTCCAAGTTCTCTCCACCACGCTATGCTGGCTTCATGCTATAACCAAATCAAGTGACATGTTAGCCTTCAAGGATGAGCAGGACTTCAACAAAGAGAGGAGAAGAGAAGAATAGGGGCATTCCAGGTGTTGTGGAGCACGTGTAAAGGGCCTGTGGTGTGAAACAGCCTAGATGGTGAGGCGGTGTGACTGAAATAAATGGAACACAGCCAGGGCAGGGGTGAAAACTGGCACAAGGGGTAGATGAGTAGTGTGGCCACCACACAGCTAAGTCATTTCCAGAAGTAAGCAGTTCTTAATTTTAGTCTTTCCTGTTGCTATTCAACCAGTTAGAGACTCCTCATTCTCCGTTTTACATGGTTTTCCTTTTTCCCAGTACTAAATTTTCCTTATTCCAAGCACAGAGGTATCTATATATTGGTTTAGTGTTTAGTAAATCTTTCTGTTTTCTATGACAGCAAAAATGAACTATGCAACTTACAAATCCCTTGACTAGACACTCGTTTTACAAGGAAATACGATTTATAGATTAACTGGGGGAATTTTAACACCTGTTAAACAGCAGTGGGTACACGATTGCCCAGAACGTAAAACCAAGGCTGTCAGGGAGCACTTCCATCTTGTTAACTGTAATGCCAGATAAATGTCATCCTCTGCTCAGGCTTTTTAATAGTTTCTTAAAAAATAAAAATACGTACTCAGTTGTACTTCCTAAGGCATTTCCTGTTTACAGGGTGTGTGTTCTAGCAGCTGTGTTAGAAAGTGTGACCTAAGGGCTTTCGGATCAAATTATCCTTTGAAGCTACTCGATGCCAAGCTAGGGGATTACTCCCACCCAGGCCAGAGGCTGGTCTACTGGCCCCGATCCTGACAGTGCTGGGTTCCTGGCTCCTACAGTCATATAGTCCTGTAATGACGGCAAGGGGATGAAGGGTGCATGGCGGTCTGGAGTTTACTCTGTCTTCATGGAATGTATCATTTAATTGGAAAGGCAGGAAAAACATGATATTCACAAAGTATTTTTCTGAGATTCCTGTGTTTCCCAGTCATAGAGAAGAGGTTTCAAGGCACAGGTCACTGCTGGTCCTCCAAACTCTCCCTCTCTCACCCACCCCCAATGTCTTTCCCTGCTCTGGAAAAGGGCAAAAGGGCAGTTTTTGTCCCAGGCTGCTGAACACATGCCCAATTATTCTCTGGGACAATGAGTCCACTGGTGATAGGTAAATGTACATGCTTACAAAAAGAAAAAAACGGGGCTTCCCTGGTGGCTCAGTGGTTGAGAGTCCGCCTGCCGATGCAGGGGACATGGGTTCGTGCCCTGGTCCGGGAAGATCCCACATGCTGCAGAGCGGCTGGGCCCACGAGCCACAGCCGCTGAGCCTGTGCATCCGGAGCCTGTGCTCCGCAATGGGAGAGGCCACAACAGTGAGAGGCCCACGTACCAAAAAAAAAAAAAAAAAAAAAACGGTGATAGGTAAATGTACATACTTACAAAAAGAAAGAAAAATCCCACTTTAAATAGTCAATTTAAACACATTTTTTACTTTTAGGCCACTAGTTCACTAATTACCATTTCAATAAAAAATACCTAGCCAGCCTGAAAGAAGTGAATCTCATTTCACACAGAAAGAGGTGAATTATAAAGATGTTCATTGCAGCATTATTTACAATTGCAAAAACCTGAAAACACCCTAAATCTATAATCACAGAATAGGTTTTAAAAAAAAGTATGATATATTCACAGTGAGATATTATACAACTATTAATAATTTTACTTAAGAGTGTTCATGGGCTTCCCTGGTGGTGCAATGGTCGAGAGTCCGCCTGCGCATGCTGGGGACACGGGTTCGTGCCCCAGTCTGGGAAGATTCCACATGCCGCAGAGCGGCTGGGCCCGTGGGCCATGGCCACTGAGCCTGCGCGTCAGGAGCCTGTGCTCCGCAACGGGAGAGGCCACGGCAGTGAGAGGCCCGCGTACCGCAAAAAAAAAAAAAAAAAAAAGAAAAAGGGACACTGAGATTGTGTGCTCCATGAAATAGTTAAACCATAAAACCAGCAAGGCCAGTGATTAAGGGGATTAAATTGATACAGATGATGGGCATAAATCAGAAGCGTGTTGTCAAAGATTTGTAGTTACTAAACCTGTTTATCCTCGTTCCAATAGGAAAAAAAAATAAAGCACTCATAGGGTTTTTAATGGAGGTCTGGGCCATTAAGCCATTATGTAATTTTTATCTTTTCTTGCTCCCTTGCCAGAAGACTCAATAATATCCCCTGAGTAAATAAATTTCCTCTGCCTCTAACAAGCTGTGTGGTGCAATCCCGGGCCAGCTACTTACCTCTTGAGATTCAGTTTCCTCATTTGGAAAGGAGGGAATTTGTTCTTATAGGTCTGACATTCTGTTTCTTTAAAACAAAATGTTTAGATAGTTCTAGGACATTCATTCTAAGACACATTTAATTTAAGACACATCATCATTTTGTGTTTCACTAAGAAAAAAAAATCTTGCCAGCTAAACGCTGACACAATGCCTTAACCATAACCCTATGACCAGGAATCTGTCACACCAGGCTCTCATGACTTTGAAATATGGAACAATTCTCCCTGCCTTCAATTGTGTTGCTTGGCTTATTCTAGGCAATTCTTTTGTGCATATACCAGTAACACAACAGAACACAATTTTATTTGCTTGTGGGTATTTTTTCTTTCATAGGTCCCATAAAACACTTGGTTCTTGTTTTTTGCAGTAACATATGGAATTGTGGTAATTTCTCCAATGATAAATATCTGCTTCACTAATGTCAGATTCATGTCCCACTATTTTCATGCCTTCTGCAAATACAATCACTTTTCATTTCAATGTGAAATGAAAGTGTGATTTTTTGTAATTTAAACGGCAACCAAGCTCAACATGTTATTACCAACAGTGTACTTAACTGAAGTACTGACTCCATGAACAGCTATGAGTAAGTTTGAGCCTGGGCAGACCATGACAACTACATCATGGCCACAGCCTGGCTGACATCAGTGTAAGAAGTATCCCAATTGATTTCAGAGATATTAAAAAATTGGAAGGAAGGCGGGAAAAGTGTGTTTCAGAACTGATGAATTGAGATATGTCCTGTTCACCCCGGTGATGGGGATCTGGAACAGAGTAAATGTTCAATAAATGTTGTTTGGTTGTTGAAAGATTGGAATGAAAAGAGGAATGAAGAAACAAGTATCTAATTGGGAATGCTGCAAAGGCACTTCACTGACTGCCTTCTTTCAGATTGTTTTTTATTTAGTGGCAAACTACCACCAATGTATTATTCTCTATACTTAAAATATATTTGCTTGAAATAAAGCATTAAAAGAGTTATATACTGGGCTTCCCTGGTGGCGCAGTGGTTGAGAATCCGCCTGCCAAGGCAGGGGACACGAGTTCGAGCCCTGGTTCGGGAAGATCCCACATGCCATGGTGCAGCTAAGCCCGTGTGCCAGAACTACTGAGCCTGTGCTCTAGAGCCCGCGAGCCACAACTACTGAACCCACGTGCTGCAATTACTGAAGCCCGTGCACCTAGATCCCATGCTCCGCAACAAAAGAAGCCACTGCAACGAGAAGCTTGCACACCGCAACAAAGAGTAGCCCCCGCTCGCCGCAATTAGAGAAAGTCCACATGGAGCAACGAAGACCCAATGTGGCCAAAAATAAATAAATAAAATAAATAAATTTACTTTTTTTAAGTTATATACTATCCTTAAGGAGTTGAAACCTTGTTACCATGTTAAATAAACAAAAACTTCAATATCAAGTCAAATATGATAATTTATAGTAAATTTTGCTCTGAATCACTGGAGCTGGCTGGTATCATGAATCTCCCAACTTTCACCTAGGACTTGGAATCTGGTTCACATTCCGTTTTTTTCCCCTACAACCTCTTACATCTCTATCAAACTGTGAAACTCTAATGTTCACGTGGAAGATTCGTGTCACGTGATCTTACACGGCCTTGACTCCTCAATACCAGTGGCCTTGCCTTCCTATCCTCTCCAGCCGCCACCTCCCAGCCCTCTTCTTCCTGATCCGTGTATTTCAACCATTCTATAACATTCTACCTATTCTATTCAATCTGTCATTCTTCTCAACAGCTCTTTCACCCTTTGTTTTTCCCAAACCCTCAAGATCTTCACTTTCAGCAAATCATCTTACTTTCCATCCTATGAGAAAATTAAAAGTCATCAGGTTGGAACTCCCTGAGCTCCCTCCCCAGAACCTAAAAACTAAAAACACTGATTCTACCCTTTCCTCCTTCTCTCCTGTTTCAGGGTGACTCCTTCTCCAGTTCAAGGCTAATCCCTCCATCTGGTCTCTGCCTACCCCTCAGGAAACTCTTACTCTGTTAATCATCACTTTCATCTCATTTATGCTAAGCTTCCCCTTCACTTGATCTTTCCTGACAGCATATAAATATTTTCATCTCTTCTCTCTAAAAAAACAACTTTTACTCATCCACACACTCCTCCTCTCTCCTAGCTCTAGCCTTTTCTCTTTCCTTCAAAGCAAAGTTTGTAAAGTCTACCTATTATTGTTGTCTGCACTTTCATCTCCTAGTCACTTGAAAGTCTACTGCAATCTGCCATCTGGGAAACATCCTTCCTATACCAATAAAATTGTTCTCTAAGCTGACCAGTGACTGCCATGTGGCCAACGGTATCTCACCTTACCTCTCTGCAGACATTAATACTATGGAATCTCCTTCTTTGACATTTCTTCCCCTTTGGTTTTTAAGACACCGTTCTCTCCTCCTTTTTCACATTTTCTCTGTTTTATTCTTTGACCAGACAGAGGAAGTCTCTGTCTTCAGCCTTTTGCTCTTCCGATCTACTGACGAAATCTCTTTGGTGGTCTTCTATCAAATACACTGCTTCAGCTTCCACATATGACCCTCAGCCCCAAATCTGTCCCAAATGTGTTCAACTCAAACTTCTCTCCACATTGATGATAACAGGTCTCAATTAAGCTCATCATCTTCTCCCATAAACCTGTTTCTCCTCCTGCCTCAGTGATGAGCGTCACCATCCCCACAGTTGTCAAGCCAGAAGTGGGGCCATCCCCTTGGACTCGTTCCTCCGTCATCTGCACATGTGATCAGTTACTTAGGCTTCTAGAGTCTGCGTCCTAGCATCTGTTGATCCATTTCCAATGCATCTGCTTTAATGAGGCCTTTGTCATCTGTCACTTGCATCATTATAGTGGTCTGCTAATTGCTTGTTCTCCAATCTACCTGCCACACGACTGCCGGAATAATCTTCGGAAAATGCAAATCAGATCACATTATTTCCCTGCTTAAATTACTTAGATGGCTCCCCAGGAGCTTTCAAGACAAAATTAAAACACCTTAACAACTAATCCTTCTAGACGTGCCCCTGCCTACATCTCTGGCCCTTATTCAGCTAAATACCCTAATAATTTCTTTTTTCTGATCACACTTAACTATATGCACAGGATGTTTCATGCCCCTGAGCCACCTCCTCAGATGCTCTCCTATGCTCTCCTCTTTGGTCCAGCTAACTAACTGCTGAACATCCTTCTTGAATATCTCTTCTTCTACTAAGCCTTCCTTAACTCCCTGATTAGCTGCTGCTCCTCTGTTCTACAAGACATCCTGTGCACACCTCTATCACCTCTATTGTCATTGCTGGTTTATATATAAGTCTTGTCCCAGAATTTATGCTCCAAGAAAGTAAGGACCATGTGTTACTTGGTTTAGGTTGTTATAAATATTAGTAGAATGAATGAATGAACAAATGAATCACTGAGCCTTCAAGTCTAAAAATAAGTTGTTTTACAGTATGGAGGTTCCTCAAAAAACGAAAAGTAGAGTTGCCATATGATCCAGCAATCCCACTCCTGGGCATAGATCCAAACAAAACTATAATTCTAAAAGATACATGCACACCTGTGTTCATAGCAGCACTATTCACAATAACCAAAACATGGAAACAACTTAAATGTCCATTGACAGATGAATGGATAAAGAAGATGTGGTACATATAGACAGTAAAGTACTACTCAGCCATAAAAAAGAATGAAATAATGCCATTTGCAGCAACATGGATGGACCTAGAGATTATCATACTAAGTGAAGTAAGTCAGAAAGACAAAGACTTGTGGTTGCCAAAAGGGAGGTAGGTGGGAGAGAGATGGAGTGGGAGTTTGGGGTCAGCAGATACAAACTATTATATGTGGAATGGATAAACAACAAGGTCCCACTGTATAGCACAGAGAACTATATTCATTATTCTATGATAAACCATATGGAAAAGAATATTTTAAAAAAGAAAGTATATATATATATAACTGAATCACTTTGCTGTACAGCAGAAATTAACATGACATTGTAAATTAACTATATTTCAATATTAAAAAGTTGTTTTATACTCAAGACAGAGGAGAAATTGTGGATAAACTAAGGAGTGATAACAGTAAAAGAAGTATGAAAAAAAGCACTTCATGAAATTAGATATCTTTGTTTACTTGCATCTTTCTCTAAATGGTTTTATTCTCTTAAATAAGTATATTAATACAGTTATTATTAATATTTTGGT
This sequence comes from Stenella coeruleoalba, assembly GCF_951394435.1. NCBI lineage: Eukaryota > Metazoa > Chordata > Mammalia > Artiodactyla > Delphinidae > Stenella > Stenella coeruleoalba. Next base: position 97,692,231 of record NC_137169.1, read on the forward strand.
GTCTTGCTGATATTCTAATTTTTAATTGAAAAAAAACCAACCCCAATTCATTAGGAATATATCTTAAGCTGAACTCCGAAGGGAAATTCAAGTGGAGCCTAAGTACTTGAAACTCAGATCCAGGCACCACAGTATACCTTAGGAGGTTTGGGTTTTCTCAACCAACACTTTCACTTGGCATTTAAATTTCTCCAAGATTTTATACCCATCCATCTTTCACCATTCTTCTGTACTCATCTTATATTCCAGTCAAAGTGAACTTCCAAACATTTCCTGAAAATGCCTATCTTATTGTTATTGTTATTACACTATCTTCATTGTTATTGATTTAAATTGACTTGATATATAGCAGCACAAATTCTCCCAATCTTGTTTTTCTTTGAAAATATGTGGTCTATGTATGGTCTTCTGAATGCTCTACCTTTTGAATTTAGGTTGAGCTTATCAACTGCCACGCAATAAATAAATAAATAAATAAAGCAAAACAACAGAACACTTGGAGATTTTGATTGGAATTGCACTGAACTTAAATTACCTTGTGAAGAATTGACATCTTTATTGAGTCTTCCTTTCACAAAATACAGTACCTCTCAGTAGTTGTTTAGGTATTATTTTATGTGTTCCAATATGGTTATATAACTATTTCCACAACTGTGTTACACATCTTTGGTTATATTCTTTTTTTTTTGCTGCTAGGAAACATCATCGTTGTTTTTATTATTATGGTTTCTAATTATTTGTTTCTCTTATATAAGAATACAGCTGATTTTTGCATTTTGATTTTGTATCTAAGGGTTTTGCCAAACTCTTTTATTTTAATAGTTTGTAGATTGTCTTGAATTTTTTATATAATCACATTAATTGTGAATAACAGTTTGTTTCTTCCTTTCAAATCCTTATCCATTCTTTTGATCTCATGGTTGCTTGCTGGACCCTTCAGTACTCAGTTTAATAGAAGTAGTGATGATAAGCATCATTGTCTTATTCTTGACTTTAAAAGAAATGCTTCTAGAAAATTAATCATTAAGTATATTAAATGTGTTATTTGCTGTAAATTTTGGGTGGACACCCTTTATCAAGTTAAGGAAGGTCCTTTTATAATGCATTTGCTAAGAATTTTTACCATGAATTAAATTTTATCAGATATTTTCTCTGCAGACATTGGGATAATTACTTTTTCGTCTTTCATATAGTAATGTAGTAATATATAAATATAGTGAATTATATTGATAAATTTTCTAATGTTCTAGTATTGAATTCTGGGATAAACCCTAACAGATCATGAATCTTAATTCTAATGCATTGCTGGATTTAATTTTTTACTATTTTGTTTAGGATTTTTACTTCTGTATTTATGAGGGATTGATCTATAATTTCTTGTCCTATCTATCCTTGTCTGGTTTTGATATCAAAATTCTGTCAGCTTCATAAAATGATTTGTAGTCATTCTTTCCTTTTGCTGTTGTTCTCTGAAATAGATTGTGCAAGATTATGGTTCTCTTTTTCTTAACTGTTTGTCAGAATTTGCCTGCAGACTCCTCTGGCCCTTGTGTATTTTGTTTTTTTTTCTGTAGGTGGATTTTAAACTACCAGTTCAACTTTTTTAAATTAATTTTTAAATGAAGTATAGTTGATGTACAATATTTTATAGTTACAGGTGTACAATATAGCGATTCACAATTTTTAAAGGTTATACTCCACTTATAATTATTATAAAATATTGGCTATATTCCTCGTGTTGTACAATATATCCTTGTAGCTTATTTTATTTTATTTATTTACTTATTTATTTAGTTGCTCTGGGTCTTAGTTGCAACAGGCGGGCTCCTTAGTTGTGGTAGGTGGACTCTTTAGCTGCGGCTTGCTGGCTCCTTAGTTGTGGCATGCAAACTCTTAGTTGTGGCATGCATGTATGATCCAGCTCCCTGACCAGGGATTGAACCCGGCCCCCTACCTTAGGAGTGTGGAGTCTTAACCACTGTGCCACCAGGGAAGTCCCTTACTTTATATATAATAGTTTGTACCTCTTAATTCCCTACCATCCCCCAACTGGTAACCACTAGCTTCCCTCTCCCAACTGGTAACCACTAGCTTGTTCTCTATACCTGTGAGGCTGCTTCTTTTTTGTTATATTCACTAGTTTTTTGTATTTTTTAAATTCCACATATAAGTGACATCATAGTATTTTTCTTTCTCTATCTGTCTTAGTTCACTTACCATAATACCCTCTAAGTCTACCCATGTTTCTGCAAATGGCAAATTTTCATTTCTTTTATGGCTGAGTAGTGTTCCATTGTCTATATATATATATATATATACTGCATCTTCTTTATCCATGCATCTGTTGATGGACACTTAGATTGCTTTCATACCTTGGCAACTGTAAATAATGCTTCTATGAACATTGGGGTGCACGTAGTTTTCGAATTAGTGTTTTTGTTTTTTCCAGATATATATACCCAGGAGTGGAATTTCTGGGTCATATGGAAGTTCTATTTTTAGTTTTTTAGTTTTTTGAGAAACCTCCAAACCTCCTGTACCAATTTACACTCTGACCAACAGTATAAAAGGGTTCCCTTTTCTCCACATCCTCACCACCATTTGTTATTTGTGTTTTTGTTTTGTTTTGTTTTTTATTTTTGGCTGCATTGGGTCTTCATTGCTACACGCAGGCTTTCTCTAGTTTTGACGAAAGGGGGCTACTCTTGGTTGCAGTGTGTGGGCTCCTTATTGTGGGGGCTTCTCTTGTTGTGGAGCATGGGCTGTAGGCACGTGGGCTTCAGTAGTTGTGGCATGCGGACTCTAGAGTGCAGGCTCAGCAGTTGTGGCGCACGGGCCTAGTCGCTCCGCGGCATGTGGGATCTTCCCGGACCAGGGCTCGAACCCACGTCACCTGCATTGGCAGGCAGGTTCTTAACCACTGCACCACCAGGGAAGCCCTTATGTGTTCTTTATGATGAGAGCTCTTCTGATAGGTGTATGGTGATATCTCATTGTGATTCTGATTTGCATTTCCCTGAAGATTAGTGATGCTGAGCATCTTTTCATGTGCCTGTTGGGCATCTGCATTTCCTCTTTGGAAAAATGTCTATTCAGTTCTTCTGCCCATTTTTTAAATTAGGTTGTTTGTTTTTATGATGTTGAGTTGTATGAGCTCTTTATATATGTTGGATATTAATCCCTTAACATTCATATCATTTGCAAATATTTTCTCCCATTCAGTAGGTTGTTTTTTTGTCTTGTCAATGGTTTCTGCTGCTGTGCAAAAGCTTTTAAATTTAATTAGGTCCCATTTGTTTATTTTTGCTTTTATTTCCTTTGCTTTAGGAGACATATCCAAAAAAATATTGCTGCAATTTATGCCAGAAAGTGTTCTGCCTCTGTTTTCCTCTAGAAAGTTTATGGTTTCTGGTCTTACATTTAGATCTTTAATCCATTTTGAGTTTATTTTCGTGTATGATGTTAAAGAATGTTCTAATTTCATTCTTTTACATGTAGCTGTGCAGTTTTCCCAACACCACTTATTGAAGAGACTGTTTTTTCTCCACTGCATATTCTTGCCCCCTTTGTTATAGATTAATTGACTATAAGTTTATGGGTTTATATCTGGGCTCTCTGTTCTGTTGCATTGATCTATGTGTCCATTTTTGTGCCAGTACCATACTGTTTTGATTACTGTAGCTTTGTAGTATAGTCTGAAGTCAGGGAGCGTGAGTCCTCCAGCTCTGATCTTCTTTCTCAAAACTGTTTTGGCTAGTCAGAGTCTTTTGTGTTTCCATACAAATTTTAAAATATTTGTTCTAGTTCTGTGAAAAATGGCATTGGTATTTTTATAGGGATTGCATTGAATCTGTAGATGGCCTTGGGTAGTATGGTCATTTTAACAATATTAATTCTTCCAATCCAAGAACAATGTATATCTTTCCATCTCTTTGTGTCGTCTTCAGTTTCCTTCATCAGTGTCTCATAGTTTTCTGAGTACAGGTATTTTACCTCCTTAGGTAGGTTTATTTCTAGGTATTTTATTCTTTTTGATGTCATGGTAAATGGGATTGCTTCCTAATTTCTCATTCTGATACTTCATCTCTAAAATGCAAGAGATTTCTATATATTAATTTTGTATCCTGCAACTTTACCGAATTCATTGATGAGCTTTAGTAGTTTTCTGGTGGTGTCTTTAGGATTCTTCTGTGTGTAGTATCATGGCATCTGCAAACAGTTACAGATTTATTTCTTCCTTTCCAATTTGGATTCCTTTATTTCTTTTTCTTCTCTCATTGCTGTGGCTAGGATTTCCAATACTATGTTGAATAAAAGTGGCAAGAGTGGGCATCCTTGTCTTGTCCCTGATCTTAGAGGAAATGCTTTCAGCTTTTCATTGTTGAGTATGATGTTAGCTGTGGGTTTGTCATATATGGCCTTTATGATCTTGAGGCATGTTCCCTTATACCTACTTTCTGGAGAGTTTTTATCAAAAATGAATGTTGAATTTTGTCAAAAGCTTTTCCTACATCTATTGAGATAATTGTATGGTTTTTATTCTTCAGTTTGTTAATGTGGTGTATCACATTGACTGATTTGTGGATATTGAAAAAATCCCACTTGATCATGTTCTATGATCCTTTAAATGTATTTTTGGATTCAGTTTGCTAGTATTTTGTCAAAGATTTTTGCATCTATGTTCTTCAGTGATATTGACCTATAATTTTCTTTTTTTGTGATATCTTTGTCTGATTTTGCTATTAGGGTGATGGTGGCCTCATAGAAGGAATTCAGAAGTGTTCCTTCCTCTGCAATTTTTTGGAATAGTTGCAGAAAGATAGGTATTAACTCTTCTCCAAATGTTTGATAGAATTCATCTGTGAATCTATCTGGTCCTGAATTTTTGTTTGTTGGAAACTTTTAGATTATTGATTCAGTTTCATTACTGGTAATTGGTCTGTTCATATTTTCTATTTATTCCTGGTTCAGTATTGGGAGATTGCACCTTTCTAAGAATTTGTCCATTTCCTCTAGGTTGTTCATTTTATTTAGTTGCTTGTAGTAGTCTCTTATGATCCTTTGTATTTCTGTGGTGTCGGTTGTAACTTTGCCTCCTTCATTTCTGATTTTAGTGATTTGGGCCCTCTCCCTTTTTTTTCTTGTTGAATTTGGCTAAAGGTTTATCAATTTTGTTTATTTTTTCAAAGAACCAGCTTTTAGTTTCATTGATCTTTTCTATTGTTTTCTTCATCACTATTTCATTTATTTCTGCTCTCATCTTTATGATTTCTTTCCTTCTACTAACTTTTGGGTTTCTTTTTTCTTCTTTCTCTAGCTCCTTTAGGTGTAAGGTTAGGTTATTTATTTGAGATTTGTCTTGTTTCCTGAGGTAAGCTTGTATCACTATAAACTTGCGTCTCAGAACTGCTTTTGTTGTGTCCCATGGATTTTGGATAGTTGTGTTTTCATTTTCATTTGTAAACTACCAATTCAACTTTTAAAAAATAGCTATAGCTGTTTATTAGATTTTCTTTTTCTTCTTGAGTCAGTTTTTGTAATTTCCTTTTTCTAGGGAACTGGCCATTTCATATGTTTTCAAATTTCGTTGCATAAAGTTTATAAAATTCTCTTATTTTTAAAAAATTCTATATATATGTAGTGATTTTCTCTATATATGTAGTGATTTTCTTTTCTAATCTGTGAATTTATTGGTCTTTTCAAACCACCGGCTTTTTGTTTTCTTGATCATTTCTACTGAAACTTTGTTTTCTATTTAATTAATTTCTCCTCTACAGTAGTTCTTTTCATCTTTATTCTCTGTGTGTATTCTGTTGTCCCTTTTTCCAGTGTTCTGAGTTGGACACATGGCTCATTAACTTCTACTTTTTCTTCTTTTCTAAATAAGCATTTTAAAGCTTTTGTGAATTTCTCTGCAGTTCTTACTGTATCACATAAGTCTTGAAATATATTTTATTATTTAGCTCTCTATACTATTTGATTTTAGTTATGATTTTTTTCCTTTGGCCTATTCAGTTATGATTTATTCCCCATGTTTTTTAGAAGAATCTTTAGATTTCCTAATTCATGGAAATAAGTAAAATTTTTTTAAAAGTTTTAAAGTTAAGTTTTGTTTTGTTTTATAGATCAGAGAATGTGGTCTATGTGATTACTGATTTGTTGTTGTCTGGGCTAAGATGGTGGCATGGTGCCATCAGAGACCTAGATCCTTCTGTCTTTCTGCTCCATCATCCCAATACGTGACTTCCATAATATACCTTTTTAAAATTTCTTACTGTTCCCAGGAAAATGGTTTTCATATAGCAGCTGTTAGGTACAATGATCTCATTTAACATACCATGCAGCATTAGAAGGAATTAACAGCCCAAACTCAATAATCAGGAGATTTGTCATGAATCAGTCCTCCTTCTATCCTCATCAGCTTCTTTCTCTCAGACAGAGTTCAGAATCCTGTTCTGGAATTGCTCCATCTCATTCCCCGGCTCTGGACCTGGAGAGCTGCCTCCAACGTTAGGCATTTAGAAATATTTGTCAAATTAAAGAATACATAATTAGAAAGGAATGAATATCTCCCAGCTTGTTAATCTTGCAAGTCCCAAGCTAGGAATGGATGGCAAATGTCACAAACAGTAATTCGATACACTTACTAAAGAGATTGGAACTAGAACAAGGCAGGCTTACAGTACAAGAAGAAGCATCATGGACTGCACAGTCTTGGGGGAACAATTTCAGGAAAATTAATCTTGAAGCAACAACTTTCTGGGAGCCTCTGAAATATATATATTCATGAATTTTCTGGCTGACCTATCACATATAATTTTCCCATTGTTCACAACGTAAGCAGTGTCTGTCTATTAAGGACAGCAGCAACTCCACACCAAATATTGTCCACAAAGCCAATCTAGACAGTTGAGCCGAAGGCACACGGTTATTGGGGAGTGGGAGACGAAGTTTAGGGCATTGTATTTTGTAGGTGGTGCTTGGCTGTCCTGTAACTGCACCCTTCCACCTTGCTCTGGCCCAGTCAACACAGCTTGGGTGTGGTTGCTCGTAAATATTCCCAAAGAGCAATGACGATTCTTTTGGATTCCTGAACACGCCATCTCCCTGTGCTCTGGGGTGTGTGGCCAGGACTCTCAATGAAGTTTTAATCAAAGCACTGCTTCCTCCCCGTTGTTGCTTTTGGAATGGCCTTGTTCTCTGAGTCCGAGTTTTGACAACAGCACCTCGCTAAATTTTTCCATAGCAGCTCTTGGATTTTTGCCCCATCTCCTCCCATCTGCACACCCCCATTTCCTCTCTTCTCTGTTTTGGCTCTGTGTGGTTCTTCTCGGTAACGTGGCTGAAGAGTAATGAACCCAAAATACCTAAGCAACAAATGAGTCACCACACTCAACAGCAGAGTTCTGAAGATCAGCGGGTGTGTTGGGAGCTAAATAGCAGAAGAGGTGGCTGCCCAGAGAGAGAGGGAGACGGAGAAAAACAGAAACAAAATGAACAAGTTGGCTGAGGTGGCTGACAGCAGCTGAGTGGGTGGAGGGGGCAGGGAACTTGGTTGGCTTGTAAAGGTGAGATCGGCACGTGGCTTGTCACACCCTGGCTGACTCAAGCTAAGTGCAGCCCCCTCTGGACCTGTTAACACTGGACTGTCTAGTAAAACCTGGCTGGACAAGTCATCTGACTGCTGTCCTCTCTGGTTTACAAGTTCTGAGTCCTAGGGCTTGCAACTCTTTGTCCAGGTTGCTATAAGTCTGCTTAATCAGGGACCCAGTGATATTGCTCCAGGGCCATTCCCTTTCTGGGCATACGTTATCTGGGTGACAAGAGTCAAGACATAATTTAAATTGCTTCTTTGTACTTTTCTGTTTGTTGGGTTTGTTTTAGAATGCATCATTTTCCCAAAATCTTATCTCGAAGCATAATAGTAGAGCTGGATGGCCAGCTCAAGGCCAAGGCTCCAGGCTGCACTGGGCGTGAACACTATGGGCAGCTAAGGCTGTGACTCTGCTGAGAGATCCGGGGACATTGCCCCATCAGGATCAGCTTGGCTTAGAATCCACAGGGCATGTGTCCTGGAAGCTTAGGACATGACTCCCACTTTTTCTACTTTTCTAAGTAAAAATGGGAATGGAGTAGGCTGAGCCCTTGGAACATGTCTAGTGGTCTGATTTCATGGGGATCTGCCTGGCCAGCCCACAGTCCTTCCCAAAGACTTTTAAACTATCACAAGGAGCCAGAAGGAAAAGCCACATGTGCAAGGGACAAGGGCTAGGATGCAGCTAGGACTGTTAATGTGTCACGGCTGCCAGGAGAATCTTTTGAAGAAAAAAAATATATAAAATGTTCCTTGAGATAGGCTGTCTCAGATCATGAGGATGACGGGGTTTGCTCACAAGCTGTTTGGAAGTTTGGGGACTACCTTAGAAAGAGAGGAAAACAACGTAAGCTGCTTTGGGTTTTTAAGTCTGCAGCCACTTTCCGCTCCACTTGACCCTGCACTGGGGGCTGGGCTCAGCCTTTGGTTTCATCTCCCGCAGACCCCGCCCCCACCCCACCCTGCAGAAGAGCACAAGCAGATGCCATGACTTGGGAAAAGCAAAGATTGATCTTGAGATTGATCTTAACGCTAACCAGGCTGGACAGCTAGAAAGAGAACAATTCCAGCCCCTGTGAAGAAAGACCAGAACCCAAGGCCTGATCAAGGCAAACTTTCTGATCCCTATGAAGTTCCTGAGAAGGGCTGCCTCTGCTCAGTTCAACTCACCCTCAGCTGTGCCAACAGGTGAATTACTGAAAATCTTCTTTGGAAATGATTTGTGACAATCATCTCAGGGAAGTCCATATTCTTAGCCTCAGAAGTCTTCACTTCAAAATGAACAATATCATTTTCTTAAGATGACATAAGCAAGTAAGCTTGTTATAAAAATAAAAGTAGAAACAAACAAGCCAGCCATAGTTCCCACTCTCAGAATGTTAACTTTTTAGTGTGTTTCCTTCCAGTCCTTTCATAGGCATTGGTCTATTCTTTCACACAGTTGTTCTCATTCTGTATATAGAATTTTGTACACTACTTTTTGCTAAACATATCTTTTTCTGGTATCACATGGAAAATCTGTAACCATAATTATTAATGGTTGATATAATCCATAGATTATGTTTTGGACATTATTTGTGCTTCCAGTTTTTTAAAACTATGCCTGTATTTAATTAATGTACAAAATTTGGAGATTTTCACATTAGCCCCATCACTTAGCCATGTGGTAAATCATAATAATATCCCAGTTGGTAACCCGAGGGCTTTGGGAGGAATCTATAGGACAGCTAATCGGAGGGAGCTGCCAGTCAGTCTTCTTCAGGGATCTAGCCCCTCTTCAGCTGTAAGATCATGGATTTCTGGTACAGGAGTCCTGAAGGACATAGAAATTGCTTAAGGCAATGTCACCGGCATCTAGCTGTGTATTTCCTGCCACATGTGGCCCACATTTCCATCTCCAGCCCCACTTTTTCAAGCATCCTGAAGACAACAGATAATATTTTCAGTGAGTGAAAAGAACAGTAAAATGAAGGACAGGGGCTACACTCAGTGTGACAAGGCTGAGGCTCTCCTTTGAAAACATTTATAAAGCATCTTCTTCTTCTTCTGATTTCCTAGCGGAGCATTTTGATTTCTTGTGGGCTTCCCTGGTTGGGTCTCTTGCTGGAGAGAGATGTTTTGAGCTGCAGAACTAGGGCAGCGGAAGCAGAAAGAGCTGGCACTAGTCAGGACAGGTAGAGTCAGCTACGGGTATAATTTATCATTTACCAAATAGCTCACAGTTGCATGGTTGCCTTTAAACATTGCATGAAAATGCTGTTTTCTTTCAAAGGCAAGTCCTGCATCATATAGAACACCGTTCCTGAGCATAATGGAGGAGAATGTGCTTCATGCCAGGTACTTTTTAGTGATTATTTCATTTAAGAAACTCAACAATCCAGAGTCAAGTGCTCTTTTCCTTATTTCGTATATGAGGTCATTAGACCATAGAAAAGAAAAATAAGTCACCTAAGGGGACATGGCTAATAAATGTTTGAGTCAGGATTAGAACCCAGGGCTGATTTCAAAGCCTGTGGTCTTTGCCCTACCTCATGCTGCCTCCCTTGTTTAGCCTGGCTTATCTATTTTTTTAAAATATATTTATTTATTTATTTATTTTTGGCTGCGTTGGGTCTTCGTTGCTGTGTGCAGGCTTTCTCCAGTTGTGGCAAGCGGGGGCCACTCTTCGTTGCGTGGGTTTCTCATTGCGGTGGCTTCTCTTGTTGCAGAGCACGGGCTCTAGGCACGTGGACTTCAGTAGTTGTGGCTCGCAGGCTCAGCAGTTGTGGCACGTGGGCTGTAGAGCACAGGCTCAGAAGTTGTGGCACACAGGCGTAGTTGCTCCCGGCATGTGGGATCCTCCCAGACCAAGGCTTGAACCCGTGTCCCCTGCCTTGGCAGGCAGGTTCTTAACCACTGGGCCACCAGGGAAGCCCAGCCTTGCTTATCTATTGATAAACATGCTTGTAATTAAAAATGAGCTGATAATTATTGATTAAAGGTGGGGCTTTCTCTGAGATCCAGAAGTCATTCACAGCATTCTCTTGAGAGACCCTAAGACTAGGGGTCCAACAGTGTATAAGGAGCTCTTTCATGGGGTGGTCTTAGAGACCCCATGGAGGTTCTGACAACAGAAGGCCCCAGGGAGCTTCCACCTCCCATTTTCTCCAAGGCCAGTCCTTGGGACATATTACGGAATAGAAACTATTGATTTACTGTGCTCTTTAATACCTGTGTAATAGAATGACTTTATCATAAGAAAAGTGTCTGTGTTCCCGCTAGACTTGAATTTTGTGAAGTAGGGAACTATACTTATTTTCTTCATTGCTATATTCCCACCCTTAATGCAGTGCTTAGTCAATAATAGATGCTCAATAAAATTTGTTGAATGAATGAATGAAAATAATATCTAATCAAGTGTGGGCCAAAGGTGTAGGCTGGGGTTAAGGATGGCAAATGATCAACTCCCCGGATATAGATGTGTTTCTCAGGATGTGTAGTCTAAACTGAGGTGGCCCAAATCGGGATTGGTCAGGAAGCCTGTGCAATCTGTTTCCATTTTTTTTTTTTTTTTTCTGTTTCCATTTTTTAATGTCCGTGGTAAACTCTTGGTCACAAGCATGAGGCCATTTGACATGGGAAATGAAGTGTTTCCTTTTTTCCCCTGGCCTTCCATCGTGGACTGAAGATAAACTTTTTTCCTTGTCTCCTTGATTCCTCAATCAAGTTGGATTTATGCTAGGCTTACAAAGAGAATCCCTCCTACAGAGAGTGCTTACAGCATCCGGCTTGTTCCCCAAAGGGAAAAGTCAGGGGGAAAGTGTACATTAAGTCCAGTTAATTAAGTGTGCATTAATATTAAGCAATTAATATTGTGTTCAAGAAACAAAAAGCAAGAGCATTACAAGTGGTTTTTGTCATAATCCTGTATCTCCCAAATGTGTAAACTCCAGGAAAGTCCAGATCCCCAGTAGGAACCCATCTGCTATATTTCTAGTCTGATACTCTTCTGTTTATATTTGCTCATTTCTCTCACAGAGTGCCAGGAGAGAAAAAGGGATATTTAAAAAATTCATCTGCTAGTATTTATGCAAACACAATCCTCTCCAAGTGTGGGTTGAGCAATATGAGGAAAGCAGATGCAAATGCCTCCAGCGGACCTCAGTGAAACTGTAATAAAGAGAAGGGAGAAATACGTATATCTACCTTATAAGATCTGAAAAGCAGAAGACAGAAACTGTCCTCTGACCAGCTGCATTTGACAGGGAGAAGTTCTGGGTCTTGAGCTCCAGATTTGGAGGCTTATTTTCATCTGTCAGTGAATCTGTTGGGCTTCTCCTGTGTACTAGCCAGTTAAGGAATTATAAAAGCTTAAGATTCCTGGTTAAGGATATAACAGTAAACAATTATAAAAGAGCATGTTACTGACCTAAGGAGAAAAGGGAAGAAACATTGGTTGAGCCTCAACTATCCGCTTAACTTTTTGCTGAGTGTTTCACACACAGTACTTCAGTATTTAATTCTGACAGCTCTCCTATGATACTGTCATCCTCGTCCTTCAGACCCAGCCTCACGGTAGCCGTATAACTTGTGCAACATCATATAACTTAGGCTGTCTATTTCGAAAATCCATGCTTTTCCCCCTATATCATACATAAGGAGCTTCTAAGGCTTAAAATCCAATGTTATATGTGCTCGGAATCTAAATAGCTAACATCAGGGAGTTCCCTGGCAGTCTAGTGGTTAAGACTCGGCGCTGTCACTGCTGGGCCTGGGTTCAATCCCTGGTCGGGGAACTAAGATCCCACAAATCGAGTGGCGTGGCAAAATAATAAAAAAATAAAATAAACAAATAGCTAACATTGGTTGAGTGTTTATGAGATAGGCCAAAGTTTAAGTTCTTTATATATGTTAACAGATTTAAACTTTGTAATCACTCTAGGAGGTGGATACTACCCTTATTCCATTTTAAGGATGGAGAAATTGAGTTTATGTATAAATAAAGTTGTCCAAATCACAAAGAAAGAGCAGAGCCCAGTCTGGATCCGGAAGCCATGCTTCTAAGCACTGCACCACACTGCCTCTCCTCTGAGGAGCGCTTTTAAACGCATTTCAGAATCCCGCCTCCCCTTCAGCCACCCCAAGCCTACGTCGATTTAACGGGGACAATATTCAGTAAACACAGTACAGTAAGTCCGCCATATCCGCAGCTTCCACATTCAGGCATACAACCAACCGTGGATGGAAAATATTCAGGAAGAACCAAACAAACAGAAAGTTCCAAAAAACAAAAACGAGTTTGCAGCCCTGGCAACTGCTTACATAGCATTTACATTGTACTAGGTATTAAGAAATCTAGGGATGGTTTAAAGTATACAGGAGGAGGCGCATAGGTTTTACGCAAATATGACACCATTTTATATATGGGACTTGAGCATCCCTGGAGTTTGGTATCCGTAGGGGGTCCTGGAACAAATCCCCTGTTGTTATTGAGGAAAGACTGTATTTCAATTCCTCTCAAAATCTCTCTTCTTGCAGCCCACATCTCAGGGTCCTAGCCTGGAGGGGTAATGCCTCAGGCAGGTCAGGACAGTCACTTGCAACAAGCTTGGAAAAACGAGTTGGATATATACTCTTTAGAAGCTCAAGAACCAAGCAGTTTAGAGTTTCCCCCTTAGTATAAAGAAAATACTCTTCTGCTTGCGATAAAGGTTAGCGGGCCTCCCCGTGCAGCCTGATGCTAGAAGGAGACGGAGTGGATGGCCGCACGCCAGGCCCGGGTCCCCCTGTCCCCTCCTCTCCCTCCTCTCCAGGTCTCTGCCTGAAGAGAATGAAATAAATGAAAAGAACATCCAGGGCAGGAGAGCTGTTTCCCTTTCCTGTAAATGCTTTTGTTAAGGCACCATGTTTAAGAAGGCATAGCAATGTGGGGAGGGAGTCAGGGGCCTGGTCTCAGAAGCATGAGTAGTACCATTTACAGAGAAGCAAGCAGAAGAGAAGAATCTGAAAGACAGAGCCTTAACCCAAAGACACAGAGTTAAGCCTAAAGAAAGTGTTTCAATAATTGAATGACGAAATTTTAAAACTTATGGAACTAAAGTTAGTTTTTTCCCTCTTGCTACCCAGCAAGTGGAGGCTCACAGGGAGAGCAGAGAGACTTAGAGAAAAAAGAAACTGTGTTTTCTTTACACATCTGAGTGGAGTGAGTAATTTTACAATCCTGGTTTACACGGGAAAGGGGAGGCGGGTATGAGTTTCAGTAGTCAGAATCAGAGCTGAGGCCGCTGCAGTCCCCCTCACTCCCTCTCCACAGCAGCAGGGGTGGGATCCCCAAGACCTTTCTCTGAAGACCTGTTCCCTCCCCAGTGAGGTCCACGTGCTTATATTTAGACAATATGAGGACGTGTTCATGAACCTCACCCACAATGTTCAGTGCGGGTAAACTGCCGATCTCTCTCTGCTGAGGCCCACGATGATGGTGGGATCCTTCACGTCCAAGGAGTGGGATGTCGGCCACTTTTTACTGCCTGTGGGTGTCCAGGACAATGACCACATCAGAGGGTGGTAACCCACAGCTGAGAAAGAAGATCCTCGTCTGCAGTCGCCCCTCACTCCCATCACATCAGGAAGATGCTGAAGACCAGCTGAGGAGAAGAAAAATAGGAGCCAAGCTCTGCAATGAAAGGTGAGGAGCTGAACTCAGCAGGCTTCTCCAGCAGGTTAACATGAATGTGGGTAGAGGGACCTAGCGCTTCATGTGGCAGAAGGTTCCTTTTCCTCTAGAAACAGAAAATGAGAAAAGACTCTTTTCCAAGTACAGAACTGACCCTTATCTATGTACAATCTTCCCTGATGACAAGCAGCAAAAAGTGTACTTGATAGGTGCCCAGGTTTGGAAGTTCAAATCCCAGCTGTGCCACTTCTTTCCTGTGTAACCTTGGGCACGTTACTTAACCTCTCTGTGCCTTTCATCTGTCAAATGGAGAAAATAATAATACCTTCCTCAAAGGATTGTTGGAGGATTAAATAACATATGTAAAGCCTAAAGAACAGTTCCTGGTACATAATAAGCCCTCAATAAATTTGGCTATAATTACTTTTATGACAAGGGTAAGAGCAGTATGATTTTGAAGGTCTTTCTAGTTTAAGGTATCCTTAAATTTACTGACAAGTGATTAAGGATAAACTCTAATTGAATTTTTCAACAAAGTCATAGAGTCTCTCCCTCCATAGGTCAATCACCTTTTGCAAGGAACTGTACCCTACACCCTGGAAAGAAACGTATTCATTCAATGAATCAGCCTTCAGCCAAATAGGATTTTGAAACAAGACTGACATCCTGACACTTCCTATCATTAAGGATGTTCTGATAACCATGTTATATAAGAAGACAGTCAGTACCCAACTACTGTCCTTTTCCTCCCATAGGCTGAGTTCAAGATCAAGTCAGCCTTCATTCAAAAGGGGCACTTCAGGGCTTCCCTGGTGGCGCAGTGGTTGAGAGTCCGCCTGTCGATGCAGGGGACACGGTTTCGTGCCCCGGTCCGGGAAGATCCCACGTGCCGCGGAGCGGCTGGGCCCGTGAGCCATGGCCGCTGAGCCTGCGCGTCCGGAGCCTGTTGCTCCGCAACGGGAGAGGCTACAACAGTGAGAGGCCCGCGTACTGCAAAACAAACAAACAAACAAAAAAATGGGCACTTCAGCATGAAAACAATACTCATAGAAAGAATGTGGAGTTAGGAAGTCCTGGGTTTTCCATTTTGGCCTCCTAGCTTCCTAACTGTGAGAGCCTAAGGGAGCCGTTTCTAAAAATGAAGATAATACCTATAGAGTAGGGTCTTGTGAGGGAGGATTAAATTAAATTAAAGTGACCAGTATAAAGAAGGCACTCAAATGTCAGCTCCTGCTTCCTCTTTCCCCCTTTCCTGCTGAGATACAGAGTTGGACTACTCTGTGGGAAGGGGGCATTCATCAAATGATGTGTCCGTTTATTTTTCTCCCAATTTTTTGAGGCAAGGGATCATGAAGACGGGAAGAAACAATCACCCATCAAGAAAAGATTGGTCTAATCTTTTCTACCCAGTGGAAATTGCCCATTTTTCTCCTCTAGCACTTTAGAACAATGATCAAAGTCCAGCTGATACTGAAAGATCTAGCGACTCTAAGACTGCCTCGGTCAACCAAGGAGTAAGTGTCCTGTTGATCGCTATTGAAGGTGGAAACAAATAAGGCCTCAAGCAAATCCATCCCAATATGGCCCCTTTCCAGAGTTTACAGGATGCATGCAACACCCAAGGGAGCAAGACAAGTGGCCACAGCATTGAGATGCTTCAATAGAGGAGGTAGTACAAGTCCTGCCAGCTTCTTATCGGAGTTCTAAGGACAAAGCTGAGTGTCCAGTCCAATCCCCTCCAGTTATACCAATTCATAGTCACAGAGCCCTTCTCTTCCCTGCTAACATCCATTCAAGCACCCAACCATCAAACTCACCAAGGCTTCGCTGTAATTCCCCACCCACTCTGTTTTCTTCAACTGCCAGAGAACTTTTCTAAGATGAAGCAGAGGCCAAGAATCTGGGGCCCCTTGGACAGGAGTCATCTTAGCTGCTGACACACACAAGTGCTGACATTGGAAAGTACCACTGCTGAATCAAAAAGCCACTTCCTAGAGATGGCGGAAGTCCTCAAGGCTTGGTTCCTGGAACACCACTGATGAGGTCCAGAAACTTGAAGCCTTCCATGCCTCAGTTTTCCAGCATGTGGGAAGGGTAATGACAACAAAGGAAAATTGCTACCTACTGCCCAAGTTGTCATCACTACAAGTGTGAATGACTCAACCGACTTCAGAATGCTGTGAAAAGTAATTAGTATTTACTGTGTTTTCTGAGATGAAAGGTGCCAGAATTAGGCAGAGCTGAGTCAAGCAGTAGGGTGTCAGCTGGGATGCAGTGAAGCTTTGACAGCATGTTCCCTTGGCTTGTAGACTGAACTTTAATTTTTGCCGTGGTAGAAATTTTTCGGTAAGAATTATTTTATTTTTTCCTTTGCAAAATACTTTTACATTTCTCCTTCCAAGTCTGAGGCATGAAGAGTTGTGTTGGAGGGGCTTCCCTGGTGGTGCAGTGGTTGAGAGTTCACCTGCCGATGCAGGGGACACGGGCTCGTGCCCCGGTCAGGGAAGATCCCACATGCCGTGGAGTGGCTGGGCCCGTGAGCCATGGCCGCTGAGCCTGCGCGTCCGGAGCCTGTGCTCCGCAACGGGAGAGGCCACAGCAGTGAGAGGCCCGCGTACCGTAAAAAAAAAAAAAAAAAAAAAAAAAAGAGTTGTGTTGGAATACAAAACCACTCCTCCCAGTTGAACTGCTCAGGACTGCAATTTAAAAAATAGTTGAACATCTTTTAGATTCTTCTTCATACCATGCCACGCAAAGGGGCTAGCTTTTTGGTTTTCTTTTTTCTCTTTCCAACAAAACAAGTAAAATTTCTAAGATTGAGAGTCTATGAGATCCTGTTCAGCTTCTGCCCTGACAGCTGTCTTTGCCTCCCCCTACATTTTCAGATGAGCTTCATTTCAGACTCATTTTGGAAATGTAGACATTTATTTGCTCCTAGGCCACTTACTCTTTGCCTCTCTGTTCAAATGTCAAGAGCACAAAAGGAAAAGATTGCAGTGATCATGTGCAACTTGCCATCCCAAACCTCTGATGTAAGAGATGCAAAGCAGGCTAGAGTGGGCCTTGGCTTCTCTGACAGAAGAGCAGTCAGAAGAGGAGGAAGTGGGAAGAGGCCCCGGGGCTGCGGTGGAGACTCTATCAGCAAAGTCAGCACCTACAGGCTGACAGAGGTAGCAAACAGGTCTGTGCCTGGTGCCCCACCATGTAACTGCCCTATCGGGCCACATCAGGGGCTGTCGAGCCGAGTTTCTGCACACCGTCTGCACTCCTACATGCTGTCAGTAACACAGGCACCCTGTGGAGTCGACAGACAGTTTCTTGTGGAGCTGAACCCTCTGCCTCATTCTCATCTCCTACGTGTGCCCCCTTCACCACCACGCTTTGATCCAAATTCTTCTCAGGGTCCCTATTACATGCTGGTTCTACTTGAAATCAATCCCTGGTGGCCAGGATGTCCACAGTTTAGCTTATAGCCTTCAAAACAAAAGTGAAAAAAATAATCATCACTAAAATAAATAAAAACGAGTCTCCGCTTTCTGACAATTTTGATAGTTTCATTTGTTTACCATGTGACAATTTCTACCTACTTCCCATCTTGCCTCGTCATTTGCCTTCTTTGGTGCCCTTTTCCTTCTTCCTCCCTTTGGGCCAACCCATTGACAACCATCCCACAAAATGGCTGGACGGTGAATTGCCTGTCTTACAAATTCATCCTCAAAACAATTGTTCAGTTAAAATACTCTTGGGCCCTCCATCAAAAAAGATCAGCAATGTTCTTTGAAACGTCTAAGCCCGTCTCATGTCTGAACATACCCAGGGCCATGTTCTCTCCATTTCTATGACCCATCAACCTCTCTGACTCTCCGGTTTCCATACTATTAGATTGCTTTGGGGTTAGTTGTGAGGTGAAGACCTACTGCAAAATTCAAGTTGGTAGTCATAATACTACACTGAACCTCAGACAGAAGATTGACATGGTTTCTTACCTGCCAGGAATAAGCAACCCCAGGACTGAAGTGATTTTCAAGATTCAGGATTTGCTGAGTGCTCCTAATTGCTAACAGCCAACAGAGGAAGGGGATGTCCAAACCCAGCCAGCCTACCCTGTGAACTGTTGGGCACAGTCATTCCACTAAAGATGGTGGTTTGCCCATCTTTGTGTTTTGCCATTATTTTGGCAGGATGCAAGCCCCCAAGGGCTAATTTACCCCACTGACCGCCACTTAACAGTTAAAAAACAAACAAACAAGACAAAACAAAAAAACAAACAACAAAACTTAGGTTTGTTTATCGAGAAGAAAATCAAAGCTTTGGAGAGAAGACAGGGATAATGTCTTTGGATCCCCAGGGCCTAATGGTCTCAAAAGATATTTACTGAGGTCATTTGATTCCTGTGAGGGTTAGTCATACATAATTTTCCAATCATTCCAGTCTTGAAACTACCCTTGGAAGGTAAATCTTTGTCTTAGAGTACAATCAGGTAATGGATTGTGGCCAGACTAATTTCTTAATTTTTATAAAACGTGGTAAAGAGGAGAGGAGCAGCAGCCTGAACCTCCCAAATGCTTAGAATTAACTGATCGGTCATTGATTATCTGTTAAAGATGTTTCTCTCTAAAACTTGGTTGGGGGAAGAAGGAGGGTCCAACGTGGTCACCGAGGTGGCCAGAAATCCAAATGCTATGACAGGCAAAATTCTTGGCATAAGAGAAAAGAAAATTGGGCAATAGGATTAGACTGTGTGTTTCTGAGGTCACGTCAGCAGTCTCCTGGGCCACTGCTTTTGCTTGCTCACAAGGCAGTTTGCTCAAGCAGTGCAGCTGCGGGCAGCAGGGCTTTGGATACAAAGCCCTGGTGAGAGAAAATCAAAATAATCCCCATTAAGTTCCTATTATCTTAAAACTTAGAAACCCTAATGAGAGGCTTCCAGAGTGAGCAGCACAGCAGGAGGGCACGTCTGATGCATGCTGTCTTCTGTGAGGATGTCACTGTCGCCATGGGCAAGCTGAGTGCCCACGTGCATCAGAGCAGTTTCCCTGGAAGCAGCCAAGACTGACGGGGCACCCCAGGACTCAGAAGCCACGAGGAAGAGACAGAGAAGCAGCCCGGAAGTGACACTGGCGTCCTGAAGGAGACCCTGGGCCTGAGGGGTGACTATCTTTAACCTCGCATTTTGTTAGTTGCTCCTCAGAAACTCTGAGCAGATTTCACTTTGAAGGTCCCAGACTCTTTTAAGTGTGGTGCTGCCTAAAGGCAGGTCAAATGCCCTGTGCAGGACTCCCTCACCTCTACGATTCTCAAACTGTGTTCTCATTATACTTCAGGTAGAGGAATCTCTTATGGGAAGAAGGAGAATGCTTATTCCCCCAGCAATGAGCAATTGTGGAAGCACTCCTCTCTAGACCCGGCAGATGGATTTCAGTGTTTTCTGTCCAAACACTGCGTCCCCCCGCCAGGTCTGCATTACATCTTGGCACTGCGCGGCCCACTAGTACCACATCATCGCTTGGCACTGAGCCAAGAGTGTGCCCAGCAGCGCTTAGCACCATACAGGGAGTCTATGGGGGCCCTCCAAGCTCCCTCCACCGCACTCCTACTGGAGCAGGGGAAGAGATTATCAGGCAGCAAGTCACAGTGTTGTTAGGTATTGTTATTATTACCCTGATGTGTAATAAATCTGCATGGTGCAATAAATTAAGGCAAGGATCTGTTCTCACTTTACACGCTGCCAATAGTTTTATTGTAACAGCTTGAAGATATGCGTTTTCCTTTTTAGGCAGAGCAGAGGAAGCTGTGAAATTTGAAGAGAGAACAAAAGCATACTTGAATGTAGTTTGCAAGACAGGTATTGGACAAAAGGCAGCTCATCAGGACAGGGAGCATCTAACATTTCTGTGTTTAATGGTGTTGGGGAACTTTGACGCCTTACAATGCTGCAATAATTCATTTGAGTTCATTTTCCTATCAGTAGATCTGCGTTCTGCAAAGCTGACCTCTCTACCAAGACTTACAGTGCTTTCTTTCAGTGATAAACCTGAGCTGATTGTAAGATCACACAAATTGGTTCTGGAACTCCTTAAAGTCAGCAAATGAGCATTAGTGAGATAGTTGCATAGGCTGAAATTGTGATAATCTGTCCATTCACCAAGGGTGAAGAGAGGGGAGGTGAGAAACCCTAGGGCTCCCAGCAGGAAGATTATGATGCATTTCAGGTGCCTGTCCAGTGATGCACATGCCCTGCCTTTTCTTCCTTTACACCACGCACCTCGGTTCTGCAAGAGACAAGGGAAGGGCTTGAGAAATCCTTCCCCTCTATCCTTTGCCAAGTTCAAAGCCCAGGCCGAGGCCTTTAATCATGTCCCCAGCATATCTTACCCTTAATGAATCTTTTTTTGTCAAGAGTGCTCCTCTTTGGTAGGAAATCTATTTCTATTCTTTGTTTCAGAATCTAGCCTTTACTTTTGAAATTCAAATTGTTAGTGATTCAAGATCTCTTAACCCTCTGCTTCCAGGGCTTTCCATTTATCTTGTTCTTCTGTTTCCCTAGGCTCATAGGCTACTTTCCCCTAAACTAGGCATACTGGGTGCTGATGCTCTGCTTTCTGTGCCATTGGATCCCCTGAATGTTTATTAAGCTCTTGAGTACATAGTTGATACTCAGTATATAAATGGTAATTAACTGATTTTCAAAAGAGTCATATATGGCTCATTCTACAACTACCAGCTCTGTTTCCCTAGTTTACCATCATCTCTGTATTACCCTGCACAACTATGCATTCCCCATGACCTTCCAGCCCCAAACAACTGACGGCCTTGGTAATCCCCTTGGCAAAACCCTAAACCTCACCCCTTCAGTCCTCCTTAGAAAATACTACACTCCTTTGCTTGAATCTCATTTATTAGCAGCAAGCACTAAGACAGGAAATTTCATTCTATGAGTTTGAGTAATCTCATGAATTCTATTTTTTTCTCCTATGTTTTCCCCTTAATACAGTCTACCTCTGGTTAATCTGTAACAAGCCTAATCAGTATAAACTCTGGAAAAGCTGAGGTCATAATTTCTGAATCTGGTTTGAATTTGGGATTTGCTCCCTCAACTCAAAATTAATATTTTAAATGTACTAGAAGTGTTTTCCACTTTCTGGCCTCAAAGTTATGTTTTTTACACACACAGTTTAGGATCTGGCTCAACTAATTATGAAAATGGAAAGGAAATTTCCAACTCCTTTTCTGGCCTCTCTTCTATCTCACCACTGCCTGCCACCAACATACACACACACACACACACACACACACACACACACACACACACACACACAGACATACAAGTCACTGGAGATGGGGAAGATGGAGTCCTTTCTTGAATTCCCCTTAGGTTGTATCACTGTTTGGAAATAATTGGTTCTCATCCAGAAGCAGACAGAGACAGAGTAAGGAGTTACTGTTTTAGCTTAGCCATATAAAGTAGCACGTACCCCAGGCTTTAATCTTTCTGTGAGGCTGCTCTGGGATATGGTCTTCTTTCTAGTGAATAAGCAGATTCATGTTAACAAATATTTACCAAGTACTTATTTTGTTCCCAGTACTGTATTGTTCATTATACTAGCTCATTTAACTTAATTCTTGCCCTTTAATGATATTTTCATTTCATAAATGCGGAAGCAAATGTTTAAAAATATTAGGTGGCTTTTGCTGAATGGTAGAACCAGAATTTTGGATTCCAGGTCTACTGTTCTTCACATTTCACCATGTTTTCTCTTGTCTGATTTTTTAACTTTGTGCTAATAAAATCCTATGTGTAAGAAGTGGAACTTTCTGTATAAAGTAGTTGCTCTTATGTAACATACAGAGCATGGACATGTATGTTACTTAAGAGTATGTACCATTCTGATGAAACCCCATTCTAGAGCTGGCATTGGCTTCTGGGTAAATACCCATCTAGTAAATACTCAAGTAATACTTTATAAAGATCTACACAAATTTCTCACTGGAAATTTGGAGCTTAGGACATCTCCAAGATTGGGTCCAAGCGTTATGCATCAAGGGAAGGAACAGAAAGCCTGATGATACTGTAAGACGCTGGTTGTGTGTTCCTTTATGCCATAGATAATGGGTCTAAAAGTTGTATTAATTTGTTGTAGACAAAATTGAAAGTAGGATGAAAATAGGGGGAAAAAAATCTCTGCCTAAATTTTTTTTTTAAAAAGGCACTTGAGGACTTCCCTGGTGGAGCAGTGGTTAGGAATCCCCCTGCCAATGCAGGGGACGTGGGTTCGAGCCCTGGTCTGGGAAAATCCCACATGCCGCGGAGCAAAAAAGCCTGTGCGCCACAACTACTGAGCCTGCAAGCCACAACTACTGAGCCCACAGGCCACAACTACTGAAGCCTGCACACCTAGAGCCTATGCTCCACAACAAGAGAAGCCACCACAATGAGACGCCCGCGCACCGCAACGAAGAGTAGCTCCGCTAGCCGCAACTAGAGAAAGCAAAAAAGACCCAGCACAGCTATAAATAAATAAATAAATATTTTAAAAGGTACTTGAAATCATAATGCCAGGTTTTTGAAGATGTTTGGTTATCAAATAACCATTTACCTTTCCTATACAGACAACTAGTATTTTTTCAGCATTCACTATATGTTAGTTACCATTATAAATTTTATGTATGATTCAATCTTCACAACAACTCTATGAGGTAAATGCTATCCTCATTTTACATATACAGAAACTGAGGCTCCAACGGGTTAACTAATACGTCTAAGGTCCCACAGTGGCAGGGTCAGAATTTGAAGTCACACTGTGTGACTCCAGAACCTACATGTTTAATCACACTTAGGGTTGCCAGATAAAATACAGGATGCCAAGTTAAGTCTGAATTTCAGATAAACAAAGCCCAAGTATTGTGTGGAACATATTTATACTAAAAATATATTCATTGTTTATCTGAAATTCAGATTTAACTGGACATCTTGTATTTTTATTTGCTAAACCTAGCAACCCTAACCACACTATTCTGCCTTCTAAAAATGCATACATATGTCTGTATCTATGCGGGTTGCTTAATTTGTGGTTTACATATGCTTGAGTTTTGTTACAGAATAGGAAATGATGTTAACTCATAGCCACAAAGTTAGAGCAAGCCCTCTTGGATTCCTTTACCCTCCATTTATTGAAGGCTGGGTTGGTCTGGGGCCAGTCTTATCCTTGATATGGCAGTTAAGTGCAAGCTTTTCTCTTTTGATAAGAGAAGACTTTGCTTACTGTTGGCACGTTCTGGCCTCCTGCCTATATTGAGCTCTCTCTTCAGTGGCCAGAAGTTTTCTCCCTGGTACTCATCCTTATCCAACTTCCTTGCTGCAGAAATCTTTGATTCTTTCTTGGAGTTTCAGAGCTGCATGGTTGAGTAGCTGCTTCCTCCCAAATGACAATGTTCACAGAAAGAAATGGAAAAGAATGAGCTGGCTTAGCAGAAAGGGACCTTGCATATAAAGTCTGCTGTATAAAACATATAAATAGGCAATCTACACACCACCAAACAAGCACTCATGTTTATCAGTGTGTGTACTCTCCACTCTAATGTACATCATGCAGGGACTTCCCTGGCGGTCCAGTGGTTAAGACTCCAGGCTTCCACTGCAGGGGGCACAGGTTTGATCCCTGGTCAGGGAACTAAGATCCTGCATGCTGTGCAGCCAAACAAACAAACAAAAAAAAGTTCTCCTTGGAAATAGAAACTGTTTTTAACGGCCACTTAGAAGACAAATATATTGTCCCTAGATCACACAATGCATTAAAAAAATAAAGGACTTTGGAATTAGCTTATCTTTATTATCTTTCAATAATGTGGATAATTGAAAAGTGACCATCCATTTACAGGCTTGGATGGTTACAGAGTTACCTCTATAGTCAAGATTTTTTTAAATCTTTTAAACAGCATGAATTTTTATGAACTTAAAATAAAATAATAATGATAGATAATATTTATGATAACATAAAACCAACATTTTGCCATTATGTGCCAGGTTCTAAAAACAGTATTTTTTCTTTTTGCAGTACACGGGCCTCTACTGTTGTGGCCTCTCCCGTTGCGGAGCAGAGGCTCCGGACGCGCAGGCTCACTGGCCATGGCTCACGGGCGCAGCCGCTCTGCGGCATGTGGGATCTTCCCGGACCGGGGCACGAACCCGTGTCCCCTGCATCGGCAGGCGGACTCTCAACCACTGCGCCACCAGGGAAGCCCTAAAAACAGTATTTTATATGCCTGATTGCTAAAATTTTTACCAAAACCCTATGATATTTTGTACTTTTAGTAGTACGATATCACAAAAAAGAACACTGAGGGTGAAAGGGGTTAAGTAGTTTGCCCAAGGTGGTACAGTTGGTAAGTGGCTAAACCTGCATTTAAACCTATATAGGACTTCCCTGGTGACGCAGTGGTTAAGAATCCACCTGCCAGCACAGGAGACATGGGTTTGAACCCTGGTCCGGGAAGATCCCACATGCCGCGGAGCAACTAAGCCCGTGTGCCACAACTACTGAGCATGCACTCTAGGTCCCGCGAGCCACAACTACTGAGCCCACATGCCACAACTACTGAAGCCCGCATGCCTAAAGCCCGTGCTCCGCAACAAGAGAAGCCAACGCAATGAGAAGACCGTGCACTGCAACAAAGAGTAGCCCCCACCCGCCGCAACTAGAGAATGCCCGCGCACAGCAACAGACCCAACACAGCCAGAAAAATAAAAAGTAAAAAAGTAAGTTAGGCATTAAAAACTAATAATAATAAAAAATTTAAAAATAAACCTACATAGTCTCACTCCAAAGACCATATGCTTAATTACTGAGCAATAATGCCTCCACAGCATAAGATCGGTAGATACAGCTTCTGTGGTGAAAAAGAAGTTTTTAAAAAATTTCCAATCTGTTGCTGACCCTTTCACTCCAAAGGCATGAAGTGCTTTCTTTCTGAAAAAGTAAGGAATATCCAGGCGGAAAAGAAGGTGGGTGGCAAATAGCCAAAGTGGTTAGTATTAATTTAGATGATTAAATTCCTAGAAACGCAACCTACCAAGACTGAATCATGAAGAAACAGAAAATCTGAACAGACCAATTACCAGTAATGAAATCAAATCAGTAATCAAAAGCCTCCAACAAACAAAAGTCCAGGACCAGATGGCTTCACTGGTGAATTCTACCAAACATTCGAAGAAGAACCAATCCTTCAACAAAATAAAAAGGGAACCCATTGAATGGAAGAAAATATTTGCAAATTATATATCTGGTAAGGGGTTAGTATCTAAAATATATAAAGAACTCAAACAACTTAATAGCAAAAAACCAACAACCTGAATAAAAAATGGGCGGAAGATCTGAATAGACATTTTCCCAAAGATAAACAGATGGCCAACACAAACATGAAAAGGTGTTCAACAACAGTAATTAAGCAAATCAAAACTACAATGAGCTATCACCTCACACCTGTTAGAATAGCTATTAAAGACAACAAATAACAAGTGTTGTGGAGAAAAGGGAACCCTCATGCACAGTTGGTAGGGTTATAAATTGGTGAAGCCACTATGGAAGACGGTATGGAGGTTCCTCAAAAAATTAAAAATAGAACTACCATATGATCCAGCAATTCCACTTCTTGATAGTCATTCGAAGAAAATGAAAAACTAACTTGAAAATATTTATGCACCCCCATGTTTGTTGCAGCATTATTTACAATAGCCAAGACATGGAAGCATCCTAAGTGTCCACCGATGGATGAATCGATAAAGAAAATCTGGTGCATGTATATAAAATGGAACATTATTCAGCTATAAAAAGGAAATCTTGCCATTTGTGACATGTGGATGGACCTTGAGGGCATTATGCTATGTGAGATATGTGAGGGAAAGGCAAATACTGTATGATCTCTCTTATACTTGGAATCTAAAAAAACAAACAAGCTCATAGAGATCTAGAACAGATTGGTGATTGCCAGATGTGGGAGATGGAGGGGGTGAGAGAAATGGGTGAAGGGGGTCAAAAGGTTAAAAAAATTAGATATTGTCTGACTACTATACAGCTTATACCTCATGTGACTCACTATACAAGCTGGGCAACACCTGCACTGGTCTATGCCCTGCTCAAGTAGACAGGTCTACTGACCACTCACTTGTAAGTCACAGCAATATAAGTAGCCACAAAAGATTCTAAATTCTTACTGTCATTTTCTGTACTTATCTTAAGGTCAACTGGGGCTATAGTCTGAATGTTTGTGTCCACCCCCGCATTCATATGTTGAAATCCTAACTCCCGAAGATGATATAAGGAGGTGGGCACCTGGGAGGTACTTATGTCATGAGGATAGAGCCCTCATGAATGGGATTAGTGCCCTTATAAAACACATGCCAGAGAGATCCCTAGCCCCTCTCACCAGGCGAGGACACAGCAAGAAGGTGCTGCTACGAATCAGAAAGAAGGCCCTAACCAGAACATGAGCATGCTGGCATTGTGATCTCAGTTTCAGCCTCCAGAACTGTGAGAAATACATTTCTGTTGTTTATAAGCTACCCAGTCTGTGATATTTTGTTATAGCAGCCCCAACGAACTACAGCAATTGGTATTAAACAATTCTATGGACCAGAACCAGTATGTGGACCACACTTTGAACAGCACTAATATAGAAAAGATCAGCTTAGCACATAACTAAAATATACAAAT
The DNA here is from genome assembly GCF_951394435.1 of Stenella coeruleoalba. Taxonomy (NCBI): domain Eukaryota; kingdom Metazoa; phylum Chordata; class Mammalia; order Artiodactyla; family Delphinidae; genus Stenella; species Stenella coeruleoalba. The sequence continues at coordinate 97,719,187 of NC_137169.1, forward strand.
ATGCTAATGATTTAGATGGTTGGCTATACTCTCTCTCCCTCCCTCACCCACTGCCCCCCCCCCTCAACGACACGCACACACACACACACACACACACACACACACACACACTCACACACACACACACACACACACACTCCTGAAATATTTATTGAGAACCTACTATATGCCTGGTACTTTTCTAGGCTCTGGGAATACAGCAATGAACAAAACAGATCAAGTGCCTGTCCTCAGAGAACTTATGTTCTAATCCAACGAATGTTTTGACACCAAAAGTTCTGGGTTCCAGCTCAAGATCTTGCCAGTTAACAGCTCTGTGCTTCTGTACAATTCATGTAATCCCCCTGAACAAGTTTTCCCTAGTGCAAAATAAGCCTGATACCTACCTTAATGACATTGTTGGTAGGATTAAATTAGGTACTGTGGAAATATTTTGAAAACTTTAAAGTTATATACCAACATCAGGTCAGTTTTACCATGTGTCCTTCTTGAAGCCAAGGGCCATATCTTTCCTGTCTTTGTATCCAGGGCAACAAGCATAACTGCTTGGCAAGTAACAAGCACTCGGTTAAGGTTTGCTGAATAAATAGATGTTAAGGTCCTATACATCTGAGTTATGTTTTTTGTGTAAAATGTTATAACTGCTCTTCAAATCCTTAAAACCACTGCACCAACAGGAAAAGTATATTTGGCACTGCAGAGCATGGCACGTGTAATTCTATTCTTGGGTTACAGGTTTCTAAGAGTCCGAGGCCTAAAAATATATATTCTGAACACTTATTAGATGGAAACCTCTTTTTATGGATTTGTATCACCATCTGAACGCTTCTTAAAGGTCTTTTCCATAAATTGACCCTAGGAGTAGCTATGCTGGTCCTGCCAGTTCTAAGCATGCCCTTGCTCTCTAGGGTTATGAGCTAGAACTGAGTTGTCAAAGTACCCTGTAAAAGTTGGGAAGCGTTTGGAAGAAACTCTCAGCAAATGGTAACATGAAAAGAAATATAGTCAGGTTGCTTCTTTTCAAAAATTGGAATCTCATATTAGTTTTGTTTTTTGTTTTTAATTTTAAGGTCAGCTTATTAAGTTCAATGATGAAAGCTATCAGAAGAATATTTTCCTGAAAATGATTTTTTCTTAGAAAAAGAGAAAGGAAAATGACCACCCTCTCAGCATAGCCACAGATGCTATGGCAGTCAGACCTCTCTGTGGATGGCGGTAGCCCATCAGTTGGTCAAGTCACTCTCAGGGTCAGCAGGGCTGTAGTCTGGATCACCCTCACTCTCCTCCAGATCCTGGAACAAAGAATCATCTACCTCCACATTGTTTCTAGCATCCTCCAGGAACCGGATATCAGATGTGTCAAAATTATGCTCTATTTCAAATGGCTGTTTCCCACTTTACTTTTTCCTGCTTGTTCTTCCTCTTTCATTCATTGCTTTTTAATTTCCAAGAATTCTGCATCAAACTTGGCCTTCCAACTGAAGAAATTCTCAAGTGTAACAGGAGTACTTCTTGGCTTCTTCTGCTTCTTTTTCTTTTTGTTTCTCCCAGGGTATACAGACATGCTCTTTCAGGGTTAGAGATATTACTCTTGGAGGCAGAGAGAGGCACAAATTCTCTTGTAGAACTCAATGCAGTGGCTAGTTGAGGAGTACCTCATATATATAAGGTGCAAGACTGACACTGAAGGGGCACTAACACAATTAGAGTGATCTGCAAGGAGGAATATTTTGTAACGGAAATGCCATGAATACATAAAATACATAACAAGGCAACATATAAGTGCCACAGGTAATGTAAAAACAGAAACTGTAGGGAATTCCCTGGCAGTCCAGTGGTTAGGACTCGGTGCTTTCACTGCTGGGGTCCAGGTTCAATCCCTGGTCAGGGAACTAGGATCTCCACAAGCCGTGCAGCACAGCCAAAAAAAAAACCAAACCAAAACAAACAAAAAACCCCACAGAAACTGTATTTCAGAGGAGATGAAAAATCAGAAAAGTTTCCAGGGGGGATTCCCTGTCGGTACAGTGGTTAAGACTCCACGCTTCCACTGCAGGGGACGCGGGTGTGACCCCTGGTCCGGGAACCAAGATCCCACATGTCACATGCGGCACCCACCCCCATCCTGCCAAAAAAGAAAAGTTTCCAGATATAAACTGCTATGCAAGACAGGCCTTCGAGAATTTCAACAAATTTGGGGCCTAGAGGCAATTGTCTCTGTTCCAAGCAAAGACAATTTAGACAAACGCGTTGACTGCTTTGTAAAAAGTTGGTAGAAATTATGGCAAGCAGTTCAATTTTGCTTGAGAACCAACTCTATATTATGTAAAGGGGCAGTGCAGGGTAAGGCTGGAAAAGGGGAATGGAGACATATAACTGGACAAATGCCAGATTAAGCAGTTTTACCTAATTTGACAGGGAAAATAATTTTTAAAATAGGGTTGGAGCTGTGATCTGGCCACTGCTTTAGGGAGATGGCTCTGGAAAGAACACAAAATGTATTGAAGGGAAAGCAACTAAGCAGGAGACCAAATAGGAAACTACAACAAAAGTCTAGAGAAGAGGTAATCAGTACCTGACCTAGGGCAGTGGCAATGGTGATAGAGAGGAGGGGGCAGATGGAAGAGACATTGGGTAGGAAAGGTCTATACGTGTCTGTCCAATATGGTAGCCCCCAGCCACATGTGGCTATTTAAATCTAATTTAAATACCCTAAAGTTAAATAAAATTTAAAATCTAGTTCCTCAATCAATGCTTGATAGCCACATGTGACTATTGTATTAAATATACAGCTAAACATTACCATCACAGCAGAATGTTCTGTTGGACGGTGCTGATCGATATACTTTGAGGACCAATTGGGTACAGGAATGGGGAAGATGGATTAAATGTGGCTGAGCTTTGGTGGATGAGTAACTGAGAAAGACAGTGCCAAGAGCAGGAAAGGGGAAGTAAGGAGGAAAGATGTCGTTTAGTTTCTGTCAAACACCAGGCAGGACAAAGCATCTACACAAATGCTCAGGTGGGTAGAGCAGGGCATGAGTGGGCTCTCCCAAGCCTTGTCAAGCCACATGATTCCCCGTCCTCCAACTTCCCCTTCCCTGCAGTATTGAGTTGGCTTATCCTCTATCGGGCTCAGTTTCTCCCCAGCTAGGGCGGCTCCCTCAACCTCCCCCAGATCAGCGGCTCACAAGAACTGTGACAAGGCAGGAGCCCGAGAGCCTACTGTTTCCTCCGCTCAGAGGCACCTGCCTGGATCCTCATTTCTCACAGATACCTTCGCTTCCTCTCTCCCAACTGCCTCACTCACCCTTCCCTATGCTCAATCCTTGGAAAGTCCCCTTGATCCCACTTATTTGACTGCTTCCTCTTGAATTCTTCTCTCCTACAAGAACCACGACACCATTGACCCCGCCGCTTTTTTACTTGCCCTCTCTTCCCTCTCAGCTTAGATTCTAAGGTTTATCACTATAACCACTCCCTGGCTTGTACCCCTCCCCCCTCTAATGACTTTCATCAGCAAAACCCAGCCCTGGCCAAATCCACCTCTCCCTCAACCCCACAAGCAAAGGAATGTGGCTGGATAAAAACCACACAACCTTGCTGAGTGGTCTCACTTTAGATACAGGACCACTGACTCAAGAGGGCCCTCAGCCTTGTCCGTACTACACTTCTCCAGTAACTCTTCCACTCTGAGGGAATTCCTTCTCACCTTCTTCTATCTCCTTAAATAGCCAACAGCCCCACCCCACTCACAGCTTTCTATTGCTTAGAATAAAAGAAAGCTCACAGCCCTAATCTACCTCATCAAACCCACTGAGGCAACCGCACAACAAAGAATATTCGGTGCAAACTGGGAAAAGGTGCACACAGACTGTGTGCGCGCGTGCACATATGTGTGTGTGTATGTGTGTGTGTGTGTGAGATGTGGAGGATTTGCTAAAAGGCACCACCTCTGCAGCTGGAGCAATTAGAAAAGGTGCCCCTTCCTGCAGGTTGATTTGGCCTCAAACTTGGTTGGCAGAACAGGGGCTGGATTTCAGCTCCCACCTGCCTCCTGCACGTCAGTGGCCTGAACAGGCTACCAAATGTACTACCTGACCTACCTGCATTTGCACCCACGGACTTTGCCTCCTCTCCAAAAAGAGTGTGTGAACATACTGTCCTTGCTCCTATCCAAGGCCAACTCGTCCACTTCTACACTAGGTCTCATCGTTTCTCACCTACTGGAGGACAAGCTCTCTCCAGCTGTCTCCTCTTATCTTCTGCGTCATCACCTTTACCTCTCTAAAGGTTCATTCCAGAATACCAACATAAGGAAACATCCCCCATCTTTAAAATACCTTCCCTTAATCCCAAGTACTCCTCTCTCTCCCTCTTTCTTTACAGCAAAGCTCCTCAAGAGCTGTTTAGACTTGCTATAAACACTTTCTCTTCCTCACCTCCCATCTCTTGTTCACACTAATCAGACTTTCTGCCCAATGACTCTGTTGAAACTGCTTTCGTCAAGGACATCAGCAACCTTCATCAGGTCAAATGCAGTGTTCAAACTCTCAGTCCTCATCTTACTTATTTCAACGGTATTTGATAAGACTGGTCACTCCCACCTTCCTGAAACAATTCTCTTATCTTCCAACACTCCACCCTCTCCTGGTGTTCCTCCTACCTCGTAGCTCCTTCTGCTCTTCTACAGAATTTCCAAAGGTTGAAGTTTACCTTCCTCCTCCCCTCTAGCTACTCTCCCTCCTAAGTGATTTTACGTAGACCTAAGGCTTTAAAAAGCATCTATGTGCCGATGACTCCCAAATTCATATGTTCAGACTCATATATCCATCCAACTGTTTTGCATCTCTACTTGGATGTAGAACAAGCACCTTATGCAACATGTGCAAAACAGAATTCCTGATTTCCCCCACCTCAGATTTTTTTCCTTTTTAAATCTTCCCCATCTCATTAAATAGTATCACCATTAACCTATCCTTTACGCCCTGAACCTAAGTATCATTCATGATTTTTTGTTCCTTCACACACTCTCTGCCAAATCCATTCCAAATCTATATGTATCTGAATACATCCCGAAACATCCCTTCTCACCCCTTTTCTGCTGCCATCCTAGTCCAAGCTACCATAAACAGCTTCCTTACTGGTCTCCCTGAGGACATCTGTGCTTCCCTGTTGTGTATTTTACACACATTAGCAAGAGTAACTTTTTCAAATGTGAATCAGATGCGGTCACTCCTCTGCTCACCCTCCCATGGCTTTCTGTTGCTCTTATTAACAGCCCATAAGGCGCCATAGGATCTGACCTCTTCCCCACCTCTCAGCCTAACTACTACTGCTCTCTGGCTAACTGACTACGCTCAGCCATACTGGCCTTTTGTTGGTCCTGCAACATGCCAGGCTATTCCCACTTCTGAGTTTATGGCTGATGTTCTTTCAGCTTGGAAAGACCCCCCTACCCCTCTCCTTCCGAGGTATTTGCTAGGCTCACCCCTTCATATCATACATGTATGTGCTCAAAGGTCTCCTCTGAGGGGCAATACCTGGCCATCTATAAAGTCATCCCATTCCTGGCTTTATATTTCTTCACACAACATCACTTCCCGAAATTTTTGTTTACTTGTTTGTTGTGTCTCCTCTCTCCCACTAGAATGCAAGCTCCACGGGGCCTTTGCTTGCCAACGGCATTCCCTGAACCTAGGACAGTGCCTAGCACCTACTAGATGCTCAATTAGTACTTATCAAATGGTTGCATTCCCTCCAAAATTCTATTCTCCTGAATCTTCAGACCCTTCCTCATTTCCTTTCCAGTCTCCCACACCACCACCCCACGCAAGGCAAAGCTGCAACTCCCCGCTCTTTCCTCTGCGTTCTTAGCGCTTCCACCGCCTTCCAGCGCGGCCCCTTTAAGCGGACTCCGGAAAGCCGCGGGGAAGGCGGGGCCGAAACCTCGCCGATGCTGACTCGAAGGGGCGGGGCGGAACTAAGGGGGCGGGGCCTGCGTGCTGCGTGCGTGCGCGTTCTGGAGGCGCCGCCGCCGCCGCTCTCGAGGCCGCCGCCGCCGCCGCCGCCGTCGCCGCGCAGAGCCGGAGCAGGAGCCACGGCCGAGAGGAGGGAGGAGGAGGAGGAGGAGGTGGAGGAGGCGCCGGACCGTGGGGGTGAGTGAGGGGCGGGGAGCCGGAGCCGGCCCCAGAGGGAGCAGGGGGCGCGGGTCAGCCGAGCCCGGGCTGAGGCGGCTCCTGTCGCCGGTCAGTCCCCTGGCTCCCCCTTTTTTCTCCGCGTTCCCTCGGTGTCCGGGGCGGCGGCCCGGGGGCCTGGCCGGCGGGAGGGGCCAGGGCTCGGGGAGGCCCGGCCGCTGCCGCCCGGGGCCAGAGCCAACCACGCCCGCGGACCGAGCCGGTCGACTGTGGTTGGGCCTGCGGGAGAGGGACGGGAGGGGCCCGGGCCGGGTGTGGGAGAGAAAGAGGACATTGTGTCCCCCACCCTCCAACTCCCTGAGGTGTCATGGCACAAGCCCATTTCCCTCGCCATCTCCCCGGACATAGTGCCCTCGCCCCTCGCTGCCTGAGAGAGGTAGAAGATTAGACATCGCTGCATTTTTTTTCTTCTTGCTTGTCCCCAGACTAGGGTCAGATCTTCTTTCAAACGCAGCTCACCCTTTGGGGGGCACGCGTAGAAGGGGGTTGCAGGGTTGGGTGAATTTTCTGTCCTCCCTCGGCTCCTTGGAGAGGTGCGGGTAGAGGGGAGCGGTGTCCTTTCTGTGTTCCCTTGTTAGGGTTCGGGGTCTCCCGTTCCTTCCTTCATTCCCCCGGTGCACAGGGCTGACATCTCTACACCCCACTCCACCTCTCAGCTCCTTTCCCGCCCTCTCTCCCCCACGTCTTCCGTAGCATGCCATGTGTTCGCTTTCTCAGCGTTGCCTTTCTTGGATCTCTGCTTTTTCCCTGAATTTTGTTAGGGAAGAGGTCACTGTGTGATTCTTCTTGTCTTCCTTCAAACGGGGACTGGTAGGAGTGTCTTTTGCCCCCTCGTTCAGGAAGTTAAGGACAGTGTCTTAGATAAATTGTGTAATTTACTGCTATAGGGGAAAGATGAGGGGAAGACATCAACTCACAGGGCTAAGAACCAGTTTAGGGGACCATTTGACCTCTTGGAAAAAGAACTAGCATTGAGGAGTTAATGTATTCCGTTTTGGGAGGGAAGATCGTTTTGTCACTGCTTTGAAGGGAGGTGGTTTTAAGAAGGAAGGGAATAACAGGGCAGGAGGTTATTGGGTCACAGTCGTACAGGTGGCCACAGTTTTCTGCTTCCTGGGTGTGAGATGATGATTTTTCCTGTTTTTAATCACAGTAAAAATGAAGGATCAGCTCTTAGTTTTAACGTGGGGCTGCTACCTTCAAAAGCAGGCTGAAAGAGCAGTCTCAGAAGGGATGCTGCTGGAAACAGGATTTGGAAACTTTATTTTGGTTTCCTGTCAGAGTGTGTGGGGGTGGGCACACGTGTGTGTAGTTTTTCTTTTCTTTTGATGTAACTGATACCTGTGATATTTTGCCATAATAAGCACTAAATCAGGCCCTGATCCCCTGTCTGTCTTTATTATGATTTCCTATAACACTTTCTGTTTGAAATTATATTTGTGTTGGTTGAAATTCTTTTTAGTCTGGTGTTTCAGTGAATCTTGTTTACTCCGCATTTTGAATTATGTACTACAAAATATACTTAGGTGTAAGGTACTGAGGATCACACCATGCCCACTGGCACATGGTAGGCACTTGGTATTTCTTGAATGAATTGTTTGATTACAAAGATGTGTCTAAGTTTTACATATCATCTATCTTTTTGAGAGGTAGCTCAAATTAGAAGATTGCATTTCACTTCCAATATACAAAATACTAATTATTAACGTTTTTTGGGCCACTGACACCTTTGAGAATATAATGAAATATACGTATAGACTCTCTCCTCAGGAAAGAAGCAATAGACATTTATGCACAAAATTTCACATTCAGTTTCAGGGACCCTCTGAAACCAACCATGGGTGCTTGTCTTAAATGTAAACTGGAATCCTGAGTATTATTCAGTTCCATATTAAAACTGTTCAAATACCTTTGTTCACCTTCTGTGTGACCTCAGGAATGACAGTGTCTGCCCTTACAGACTAAACTTTGGGTCTTTGGAAACAAGATTTAAGAGTGATTGTTATTACAATTTTATGTGGAAAAGTTCTCATTAATAACTTTTACCAATAATTTTGAACTAGTAATTTTAAATTTTTTTTTTTTTTTTTTTTTGCGGTACGCGGGCCTCTCACTGCTGTGGCCTCTCCCGTTGCGGAGCACAGGCTCCGGACGCGCAGGCTCAGTGGCCATGGCTCACGGGCCCAGCCGCTCCGCAGCATGTGGGATCTTCCCGGACCGGGGCACGAACCCGTGTCCCCTGCATCGGCAGGCGGACTCTCAACCACTGCGCCACCAGGGAAGCCCCTGAACTAGTAATTCTAAACAAACGGCTTTGAAGGAAATAAGATTGTTATAGTCACTTTTGACAGCTTAAAATCATAATCACGACTGACTTATGATTTTTATTGTGCAAACTCCTTAGCAATATGATCAGCACTTGAAAATGTTCATAGATCATTTTTCCTGTTCTCTTCCAAGCTTGTTTATATGCATGGTTTTTCATGTAGTTAATAATTATTGTACAATTATCAACATCCAGTATTAATCTAACAAGTGCTTTTTAAATGCCTATTAAAACAAAGTCCTTGCTGTCATAGAGCTTATATACTAATCAGGAGAGGTGGGCCATAACCAGATAAATATAGAATAAGTCAGATGATAAGAGGTATGCAGAAGAGTAAAGTAGGGTAAGAGGATAAAGAGAAACAGTAGCAAGGAAGGGTAGTCAGGGAAGACATGAGTGAGGGATATATGCTCTCTTGGGGAAGAAGGTTACAGGCAGAGAGGACTGTTAAGTGCAAAGACTGCTCAGTCTTTGCCTTGACCTTTTGGAGAAGGCCAGTAAGCAAGAGGGAAAGTGAGAGAGCTTGAGGTTAAAGAAGTAGCCGAGGCCACTATAAAGCCTTTTAGGCAATGGTCAGAACTTTGGATTTTACTTTGAATGAGATGGGAAACCACTGGAGGGTTTTGAGTAGAAGAGAGACCTGTTCTGACTTACGTTTGTGGGAAATGTTCTGGCTGCTGTGTGGAAATCAACTGGGAGAGGGGGGTGGGAGTAGAAGCAGGAAGACCTTAGGAGGTTAATCTTCATTTTAAACCTTTTTCCGTGGTTGCAAAATAGTCCATCTACCTGCTCTTGGGCGTATAGGTAGTTTCCTTTTCCCCCTATTGAAAATAACAATGAAATGAACACTTTTGTGTATGCAACATTTTCTTTCTTTTCGAATATTTCCTTGGAATTGATTTCCAGAAGTACTGCTGAATCAAAGTATATAAATATACTTGTCTTCTTGGTGTGTCTATTAATTCCTTCAGAGAGTAGATTGTACTAGTTAAAAGTGACAGTTGTTGATCTTAAGTTTCATGCAGTGTCACTTGCATTGAATATTATTATTTAATACTTTAAAAAATAATTTGAGTTATAAAAAAGAGACCTTTTAGATTGTTAGAGTGAATTTTCCAGTAGCTCACGTGAGTTCATTAGTTAGCTCACCTCTCTCTTTAACATTTGACAGCAGCGTGCCAGCTGTTGGTGCTAACTGTTGGGGATACATCGTTGAATTAGAAAGGGTCTCTGCCCTCAGGGAGTTTTACATAATGTGATAGTTAAATAACTTCAGATCTTGCCAGTGTTTACTGATACTCAAGAACTTTGTTAGTATATGGTTGATGATCTTTTATATAGAATGGACATTCCAATCAAGCACCTAATTTTTCATATTGATAATTCTTTTTTTTTTTTGCAAAGGGATTTTTAAATGGCATCTGCAATTTGTTTAATTTCTGTTTTGTATGTCTTTAGAATCATACATCTCTGATAGCCCCACGTTTTGTTCTTTGCAGTAAATTTACGCAGATAGTACTTGGTTGAGGACTTTCACAGTTGAATTTTTAAATTGTTGTAATTCTTTATAAGTTATTCAAAACACAGAGACTGTTGTTTCTGTTAAATAAGGTCAGCACTGCATCTTTGAAATTTTATTTAGATTATAAAGGAGGATGATACCAGTCTGTTTTGATAGAGTCATACCACTGGGCGTCTACATGGCTTGATTTGGCATGAGCGGAAACTCCAATATCTATGAATTGAGTGGGTTGAACTAATAGAGTTACCTGCAAGCACCTAGCACTGTGTCTGACACGAGCTAGGGACTCAGCAAATGTTCATTGAACCTCGGATAACCTCTAAGCTCCCAGTTCTAAAATTCTCTTATTTTAGAAGGTCAATAAAAATATCTTGTATAAAGCATTTATATCTTAATGTTGTGGTGAGTTTAAAATTGTGAACATAAACTTACTTCCTCCTAATGTTCCTTTCAGATTGAACTCATCAGTTTTAAAAAGAGTTATGGCATATTGCCAAGTATTTTCTGCTCGTTCCGATGTCATATACTGCTGCATGACTTAATGCCAAATTCATATCTTATGGAAATGATTAATGTTAAAAATAAAGATATTTAAGCTTTCTTATGTTACTGAAACAGATGAAACATCCATTTTTTCCCCTTTTTTCTGTGTGTGAAATTTGAACCTATAAACTTACCATGATGTTCTGATCAGTTAAGCAGTTCAACAGAGAACTATGCCATTCTGTCATTTTTGCTTGAAAATAGGCCTTTTAGAGGTAGAAGGTACAGGTATGCACCAATAGAAAAAGGAAATTGTGTATGATGATTAAGGTGGAATTGAAATAAGAAATAGTATACTTTTATAAGTGGAATATCTCAGGATTAAATATGTTCTATGAAATTAATTTCAATCATTAGACTAATGGCTTTTTTTTTTTTCAGTTCAGATGACTTACTTAGGCTATATAAATTTAGGTTAGATAAATCTGGAGAAGATTTCTTTGCATATCCAGTTTTCCCAGAGATAGAGATAAGTTTCCTATCTTCAGCGTATTTATTTAGTTCACATTGATAGAGAGTGGTTCAAAGTGTAGAATGGTAAAACTAACCAAATTTGGAATTAAATATGTAATTCTGTGTTTGGTTTCAGAATATATTTATATTAGGCCATATCTCATAAGGATAGGAATGTACTAAACACATAACTGATAAAAGACACTGTTGGATTAATTAAAACTTAAGTTGATTTACTTCAAATTCACAAGTATACATGTATACCTATAACACGCATGGTTGTTTGCAATACTGTGTTATACTCACTCATTTTGGTTGTAAGAAATAACTTTGCTTAGGCTAGAACTGTGGCTTAGTTATCAATGACAAAAGTGTAAAGTTGGAGAGACACAAAGAACTGAGTACAACTGTTTCTTTGGACAAAGCCCAAATGCCGCTTGTAAGATTCTAAGTTAGTAGTAGTAAGAATTCTCTCTTATTGCAGACTGAACATTTCAGATCTGTCAGATGTGTGATCCGGAGAGTAAATTCATTCACTCTGTTTTCAGTGATATTTTTAAATTCATTTATAAATAGGATCATTCTGTTCTAGACATGTTGGCTGTTTTATAGGACATTAAGCAAGCAACCATAACTTAATTATTTTAGCAGCTGACATTTAACACTAATCTTTGGGTTTTATGTAGTTTTCAGTATCTATTCCAAATCATTGATGTCTTTTGAACTACCTTATTTATTCATTTATTTGGCTGAACCGGGTCTTAGTTGCGGCATGTGGGCTCTTTTAGTTGCAGTATGCAGGCTCTTAGTTGCGTCATGTGGGATCTAGTTCCCTGACCAGGGATTGAACCCGGACCCCCTGCATTGGGAGCTCACAGTCTTTTTTTTTTTTTTTTTTTTTTTTGCGGTACGCGGGCCTCTCACTGCTGTGGCCTCTCCCGTTGCGGAGCACAGGCTCCGGACGCGCAGGCTCAGCGGCCATGGCTCACGGGCCCAGCCGCTCCGCGGCATGCGGGATCCTCCCAGACCGGGGCACGAACCCGTGTCCCCTGCATCGGCAGGCGGACTCTCAACCACTGCGCCACCAGGGAAGCCCGGGAGCTCACAGTCTTAACTACTGGACCACCAGGGAAGTTCCTGCACTACCTTTTTTTAAATTTATTTTTTAAATTATTTATATTTGGCTGCATTGGGTCTTTGTTGCTGTGTGCAGGCTTTCTCTAGTTGTGGTGAGCGGGGGCTGCTCTTCGTTGCGGTGCGCGGGCTTCTCATTGCGGTGGCTTCTCTTGTTGCGGAGCACAGGCTCTAGGCGCGGGGGCTTCAGTAGCTGTGGCATGCGGGCTCAGCAGTTGTGGCTCGCGGCCTCTAGAGCGCAGGCTCAGTAGTTGTGGCGCATGGGCTTAGTTGCTCTGTGGCATGTGGGATCTTCCCGGACAAGGGCTCGAACCCATGTCCCCTGCATTGGCAGGCGGATTCTTAACCACTGTGCCACCAGGGAAGCCCCCTGAACTACCTTTTAAACTCTAGCTGTGAAAATATTGCATAACTTGATTATTAGATTTCAGATTCAGTCATTGAACAGAAGTTTGGGTGACCCAGTATTTGGCAGTTTGACAGAAACTGAGATGTGAGTCTGTAGTTTCTACTCTAAGTATATAGTCTATATATATAGTCTAGTAATTTATTTTGTTTCCCAGAACCTGACATATGTCTTTTAAATAAATGTTGTATTTTCATGGTTGAGTAAAAATAGAATGATACTCATTTTGTAAGTAAAAGCTATGTGATATTTTAATTCTCTCTTAGTTTATGAACAACTGTTTCTGTGGTCTTATTTTCTAACAGCTTTTTAGTAGAAATTATCTCTGGGTGATAGGTTTATGGGTAATCTTCAACTTCTTCTTTACATTTATGTTCTTTTCAAAATTTGCCACAATGGAACATGAATTAGTTTAAACAAGAAAAAAATGTTTTAAACAAGAAAAAAATGAAGAAAAAAATTAGAGCAAACCAGTTTCCCATTGGTTAAAGTGCAGTAAAATAAGAATTGCTTGCTCAACCACCTATTTTACTTCCGTCAAAGGTCTTTTCTTTCCTTTTTTTTTTTTTTTCCAAATTGCTTTTCCGCATATAATTGCCACATTGTAGGGAAGTTTTTTCCCGGTTCAGCTAACAGTTTTAATTCTATGTTTAATGTGAGAAGTTTTGGATTTTTTTTTCTTTTGAAGAACAGCTTAATATTTTTTCTACACTGATTAAAATCAACCTGTGCCACTAAAGTTAACTATCCAATAGAACAGAAACGTGCATATAGAGAAAATGCATTTGTGTGCGTTTTTAGTGAATGTTGTTGGTAGCTTGCCAGCTTTATTTTCAAGTTCCTCCCAGACCTGTGATGTGCTTATAAGGCAACAATGGTATATTTAGTTAATTTGCAAAATGAGAATACTTTTTCTGGTTTTTCCATTTTGCATGTTTTGAGTTAGGATTAATTGGACATTTATTATTCTCAACAGGCATACGGTAAAACAGTTCGTTTAACTGTGGAGCTTTCTATTGGAGTATTGGCTGACTTTTAGATAGTGAGCCTTGTGCAGTTTCATGAGTACTACTGAGTTTTGGATGACATTCTTTACACAATCTGAAAGGACCCCTGAGCCTAATAGAAGCTGGAAACAAAACAAATTTGATGTTTTCTTTGCAGTAGGAAGTGTAGTTTCTAGTACAAGAAATATGCCCTTGTTAGGTTCAGGACCATTTTCAGGGGTTATAACTGTTTGAACATTTTTTTCTTGTTTAAACTAATTCATGCTGCATTGTGGCAAATTTTGAAAAGAACATAAATGTAAAGAGGAAATTGAAGATTACTCATAAACCTATCGCCCAGAGATAATTTCTACTAACATTTTAATGTACATTTTTCTAGTTCTTTCCTCACGTGTACAGATTCTTTTAATTTTTAAAAAAATTGGAATTATATTTCTATACATACAGTTTCGCTCCTACTTTTTTCTCTGAACAGGGTATTGTTCTCCTAGTGTGGGACCCTTAGGTTGATCTTTATAATACTACTCTTTTAGATAACACTGGGGCAAACATTTTTGTACATTTATCTTTGATTGCATCTCTGTTTTTTTTTTTTCTTCCTTTAGGGTAGATTCCCAGAAGTGGGATAACTGGATCAGAGGGTGGTTACCCTGTGTATAAGAGTGTGTGTCTCACTGCACCTTCAATGGCATTGAGTAGGTCAGTTTTTACAATCTTTGCCAATTTGATAGATATCTGTTACAATTCTTGGGTGGTAATCACAAAATCCTCATATTATTAATAATCTGTAAAACCATCAGCGTGTATGATTATTAATTTGCAGTCGTCTTTGAAAAAGTTGGTTGGAATGATTTTCTTTGAAAATATTTTAGGTAAAAGTAATCTTTGTAACAAAAACGATATTCCTTGACATTGCAAGTTGAGTATTGTTCTTATATTGGAAAGAAATAGCATTTTAGTCTTCTCTCTTTACTAAAATAACAAACATGAGAAAGCTTATTTTATAGTATGTAATAAGTAGAACTATAATGTAAAACTAAATTGTTTCAGATAGATGAGAGGGATAGTCACATGATTCAGACTTAAAAAAAACCACACAACTTAGTGTTTAGAGCAATGGCTGTAGAGTTAAGCAGCCTGTGTTCAAATCCTTGCTTTCCCACTTACTAAGTATATCATTTGAGGCAACTTACTGAGTGTACAATTTAAGGTAACCTACTAAATATATAATTTGATGTTTCTGAGCTTTGGGTTTCTCATCTTTAATAGGAGAATAAATAATAATACCTACTTTATAGGATTGTTGAGAGGATTAGAAATACTGTTTAAGACTACTGAGCACATAGTAGGCGTTTAATAAAAGCTGGCAGTTGTTGGGTTTGGAAGTTTTGGGCCAGTTTTGTAGGGTGGGGCAGGACATATCTTTCGTGTGTCCTTATTTACATAAATAAATGCAGAGATGCAAAGGGGCCTTGAGCAGTGGCAGCTGGAAGGGAGTGGTAGACATTCTTTGTGGTAGGAGTGGCATGAGCCAAGATAGAAAGTTCAGGACAAGTTGGAGGACAGGAGATTGATTTGACAGAAGCCTAGGCTTGTATAGTTAGAAAATAATGGCAATAAGGGCATAGAGATTGATTGGGACTAGACTTTGGAAGCCATTGAATGCTAGGTTGAGAAGTATAGGCTTTATGTGGGAGCACAAGAAGTTTTGATATGAGGAAAATGATCCGATCAGAGCATTCATCTTTTGGAAGATGAATCTAGCTACAGAGTACAGAATGAATTGAGGAAGAAAGAGACTGAAGATAAGGAGACTGGTTTAAACACATAGGTAAGGCAAGATCTGAGGGTTTAACGGAAAACAAGAGGGAAGGTTTTGGGGGGAGTTGCTAGGAGTCACTGTTGTGAAGATCTCTGGATCTTCAAGTATACCCAGTTTGGAGATGAAGTTCAAAAGAAAGAGTCTGAGTCTATTGAATAGGTTACATGGAATTAGGTAACCTCTGAGAGAAGATAAGACTCAGTGTGTACACTTTGGTTGTTGCTACCTTTTTTAAAAAAATTGAAGGGTAAAAGATTCCTGTTTTTCATCAATAAAAATCATATGTTTATGCTATTTCTTTGACAAATGTATAGTCTCCTGTAGAAATTTACTTATCTAACATTTTGAGTTCTTAGCTAACAGGGAATCTCACTTTTAGACATTGTATTTCTGAAGGTATTATCTTAAAATACTTCACTATAAGGTGAAATTCTTCTCTGTGTGGTTTTTCCAGCTTTTGTGAATGCAACTGGACTTTAGAAACATCAGTTTTGTGAGCAGAAGTGATGAAAAGTGCAGTATAGACTTCTTGTTAAGCAGCTTAGCATGTTGAAGGCAGTAAAATATGGAGCAATAAAAAATAGGAAACTGAGGATGTGCTCTTTAGAAAAAATATCACTTTCAGTACTTCTCTCTTAATTTCTTAAGTTAAAATAAAATGAGTTAGCAAATGCCATTCTTAGTCATTCTGGTACTGGTTCTAGCTCCACGCTAATTGTACTTTCCACTTGGCTGAATAATATGTAAGCAAGTTAGCCTAAAGATTTATATTAATATTTCTTTTTGACTGATAAGTAAACTCACATGAGCTGTGAATTATCTGCTTGCTGTCTTCCTTTTATGTTACCAGTTGAAAAAAGAAGCAACCCCCAATTTTTAAAAAATAAATACAGCTTTGTGACACATGTAAGGTGTTTGCATTTTTTAAACCATTGAGTTTTATACCTTTCTTAATGTTTCTTTTAGTTTTCAAATATTTTCTAAACTCAGAAATAAAGTCTTTATTATTAATTTTATTCACATCCCTCCCCTTTAAGAGTATCCTTGAAAATATTTTAAATTAATAAGCAAATGTAGCACATAGTATTGAGGACTGTATATGTGTTAATTTTTTTTACAAACACTGTTTTTTTAATGTGAAACTGCAAAAGCCAAATCTGGTCAACTGAGTGTTATTTCATTTACTAGAGACCTCAGATATTCAAAACAGGGATTTAATGTCTCAAACTATGAGATTCCAGTTAAGTCTATTTGAATTGATTTGAAGATATTCCTGTTGATCAACAGAAATCAGAACTACAATTCATTCCCTAGGACTGATGACTCTTAACCCTTCCCTCCTTCTCCCCAAGCATAGCTGAGAACAGAATCTTCCCTGATTTGGGCCATGCTGGCACTGTCACTATGATGTCAGATATAGCCTTCCCAGTCTGTACTTCTTACATTCTTCGAAGCCTACTTGCTTCTTGGCAGCAAAAATAAGTTATTAGATTGAGTGGCTAGCAGCTCATGGTATACTATTATAAGAAAATTCACAATTTTAAATGTCAGTTAGACCTTAATAAAGCTAAAATTAAAAAAAGAAAATTTATTCAATTTTTACATGAGGCGACATATGAGGTATGTGAAACATGAGTAGACTTCCATATTTTTCTATCCCAAAAGATTGAAATAAAAGAAAATAAAGCCCATTGGTTGAATAGATTATTGTGTACATTTTTCTTACTCTTTTTTCATTGAAAGAACATTTTTTCTTACTCCTTTTGAATAAGCAATTTTGAATGCTAAATGTAAGTTCTTGACTAAGAAATCAGTCCTTCCCCAAAATAATCTTAAGCAGTTTGGCTAGTTAGCCAACAAATATTTATTGAGTGATTATTGGTTACCTGGTGCTATTTTTGGAACTGAAGATAGGGCAGTGAATAGACTGCTCTCTGGAGTTCTTTATACCTGTGGGGTTTGGTGATTGTGGAGAGAAACAGTAAACAAACAAATAAGGGAACAGATAATTTCAGAGGTCACAAATGCTATGAAGAAGCTGTAACAGGAAGAAATGATAGTGATGGAAGGGTTTAGAATGAGTGTTGAGGAAAAATTCCCTGATGATATTAATCTGACACCTGAATGACAAAAAGCCAGACATGTGACAATCTGCAAGAAGAGTGAACCAGACAAGAGGGCCAGTTGGTGCAAAAGCCCTAAACTGGGAAGCAGCTAGTCATGATTGAGAAGGCCGTTGTGGTAAGCTGAGGGGAGACTGGTAGATGAAGTTAGCAAGGGACAGATCACAGAAGTCTATGGTGAAGGGTTTGGATTTTGTTCTTATAAATACAAAGGGAAGACGCAGGATATCACTACCTACCTTTATGGATAAATATGTGTAACTTTTGAATTTGAAGATGGTGTTACTAATGATACTGGCTTAAAACAAATATGTAGGGTAACCAGTAGTTTTTCCAGACATAGAAAATCACCAATTTATGGTACATAAATTATGTTTTTCCAGGGGTCTGCAGAAATAAGAGTGAATTCTTTTTAGTATTGCAAAGAGCCTAATGAAAATTGTATGTTTGCTCTCAATAGATTTATACAGGTGAAATATTATGTATATTTGCTTTGACCAATAATTATATTGACTCAAATCTTTGAGGCTAATTACCACATTATCATTATCCTACATTGTGGTGATTTGCAGGCTGTTAATGAAATAAAACATTGTGCTTACACCTCAGAAACCCAGCATTGAGTTTCATTAGTTTTTATGTCTGACAATTTGAGAGTTCTAATTAGCCATTATAACTGATTAATAAAATGTGAGTGCATTTGATACACAAAAGTCTTTAAAGACATGGAATCTGTGGAGAATAAAGGATTTTTCATAGTTAGGTTGAGAACCACAGATAAATGTCCCAATCTCTAGAGGGACTTATAGGGGAAAAGGAACTAGTATTTTTGGGGGGGAAGGTAAAACCCTTACATCACATTTCATCTGCACAGCAAATCTGTGAAATAGGTATAGTTCATTTTTTGTAGATGATGAAACCCAAGGTAATTATATAATTTATGAAAATTCACAAACTTTTTTTATTAAGTCTTTTTTTCTTTTATTTTTGGCTGTGCTGGGTCTTCGTTGCTGCTCATGGGCTTTCTCTTGTTGTGACGAGCAGGAGCTACTCTTTGTTGTGGTGCGCGGGCTTCTCATTGCGGTGGCTTCTCTTGTTGCAGAGCATGGGCTCTAGGTGCTCGGGCTTCGGTAGTTGCAACACACAGGCTCAGTAGTAGTGGCACGCAGGCCCTAGAGTGCACGGGCTTCAGTAGTTGTGGTGCACGGGTCCGGTAGTTGTGGTGCACGGGCTTAGTTGCTCTGCGGCGTGTGGGATCTTCCGGACGAGGGCTTGAACCTGTGTCCCCCGCGTTGGCAGGCGGATTCTTAACCACTGCACCACCAGGGAAGTCCACAGACTCTTAATTGTAGAGGTTAATGCTGACTGCAAACTTTTAGAGGAAAGGACTGCTGCAGTACAAAGCACAAAATAAATGATCAGTAAATATTTGTGTTTTGCTTGCATGCAAACATGAATGAATGAATGAGTGAATGAATGAATGAGTAGGTGAATGACGGAAGACTGCCTCTATCCCTCTAATCTTTTCTTCAGTGCAGCACACCCTTTTTCTTCTATTAGATGAGTCTCAAAAACTCTTCAGAAATAATTGACTTCACCTATCTTTTTTCTCTGCAAAATTCCTCCCCCCATGTAGCTTAAATTACTTAAAATAAATTACACAGTCAAAATTCTAAGGAGGGAAATAAAGACCAGAAACTCAGAAAGTATAATTTTCACTAAGATTTTAACTACCTGAGTAGTCCCTAATGTTTTCAGCTTTAAAAGAAATCTGCTTTAGACCCTTGCATTCACATTCGAGATATCATCTTCTTTTGGTTCTGCTTCTATCTCTTAAATTGTTTATAATTGTTTAAAAATTTACTGTAGATTTTTGAAGTAAGGTGGCGGAACAACAGTAATCAAAATGTTTATGCAGCCAACATTAGTTGTCCACGTAATCTCTAACTGTTTCAGTGGGGGGGGGGGGTGTTTATTTCTGTCTTCTATTAGTACACCGTAGTGTGTGATTTATTGTTCAGAAATATGAACTGATAATTCCGGGGCATTTAATGGTTAGTAGGGTTAAAAACATACATAATGGGGATTTTTTTTCCTCGACTGATGTTAATACTCAGGCAGAATAGCAGTATGAGATCTGTCTAAACTTCATATTTATAGTTTCTAATCCTTCAAATGAATTAACATCTTTTTTATATATAAATTTATTTATTAATTTTTTTTTTTTGGTTGAGTTGGGTCTTTGTTGCTGCACGCGGGCTTTCTCTAGTTGTGGCGAGTGGGGGCTACTCTTCATTGCAGTGTGCAGGCTTCTCATTGCGGTGGCTTCTCTTGTTGCGGAGCACGGGCTCTAGGCACACGGGCTTCAGTAGTTGTGGCGCGAGGGCTTCAGTAGTTGTGGCTTGCAGGCTCTAGAGCACAGGCTCAGTAGTTGTGGCGCATGGGCTTAGTTGCTCTGCGGCATGTGGGATCTTCCCGGACCAGGGCTCGAACCAGTGTTACCTGCATTGGCAGGCAGATTCTTAACCACTGCACCACTAGGGAAGGCCCCAAATGAATTAATATCTTAATAAATTAAGTTTAGAGTACTTTTAAATGAATACTTAGTATGAATGGATACCTAAGAGATGAAAATAGATGCAGATAATCGAGAGATTGAAAGAAACTCTTTTAGTGGAAGGTTGCAAAAGGGAAGGGATTATAATACAGGATTTACCATAAGGAAATGGATGACACGTGGAAGTTGCTATGCTAGACTGTGAAAAGAAACTTATCTTCACCAAAAGAGAAATGAAATTGATGAAATGAGGGCTAAAAGGAGATAAATAACATTGAAGAGTAGAAAGAACACTTTAGGTTAGATATGGTGGCCTACAGGGACCTTCTGACAGGATATGATGAATCTCATCATTTGTGGCAGTATCACTACTTCATGAAGGATGGGATCTGTCTTGTTGATTTGTGTTCAAAGTACAATAAACCTAGACAGAATGAAGAGCGTTGTTTTTGTGAAGAAGGAACATGTTTTTAAATTTGTCTCTAGCTGTCTGAGACTAAGGTTATAATATGATGGGTCTATAAAAGATAACTTCAGGTGATATTTGGTTCTTGGTATCCTCAAAGTGCTTTTTTTGTTTTTTGGGGTTTTGGGCTAGATTTCTGTATGACAGCTTTCAACTGCTCAACTGTTGTATGCTGCTGCTCTTTATTCTAATCATATAATCAGTTTAGTAATGACATACGTAACCCCCTGACATGAGATTTTCATGCTTCAGAAAATTGTTTTGCATATAAAGTACAAGTATCAATTTGCCCTGTTGATGTGTATATCTAAAAGTTGATGTGACACTTTTATAAATTTAATTATTTAAGAATATTAGATTAATTTAAGAAAAACCATGGGCAAGTCAGTTGGAAGGTGAATCTTAATGTCTTCAGACCCACCTTTATTTGTTTAAATCTTCAGATATTAGGTTATTTTGATGTTGTGTCTTTTACATCCAGATGATAAGTCTGGCACTTAAAAAAAAGTTCCTGTGCCTTTTGAGTATTGAGTTTCACACTTGGGACAAACTCCATTGTAAGACATTCTTTTGAATTTTAAATAAATGTTTGGTAACTTCTCACTAGTAGTCAAATGTCATAATTTTTACTTTAAAATATGACAGCATTATAACTCAAGTACAGTTGAAACTATGGGTAGGAGGGTTTTAGGTGATGTAGTCATTCTCTTATTTCCATTATGCTTTAGACTTGTACTACTGTCATCAATAGAACAAGCTTGAGATTGTGTCACCACTCAGTGCTATCTGCTTGTGTGTGTCTGTAAGCAGTAGGCCTTAATACTGGGTATAAAGAATCATTGCTTTGTGGTGTTCCAAACTGGCTCTGCTTAGGTTCAACGGTACTGGGTTGAGCTTGTGTCTATAGTGAATTGTCACATTTTTGATCTTTTGCAGCTATAACATTTCCATAACCATGTATTTAATGTCTTCTGTGTGTTGATGTGCTGAAGATGGACATGTGAAGTTTTTTAGTAGTACAAAGAGAATGCCTATTTAATCAGTAAAATTTTTCAATGATTTTTTTTTTAAAGCATTCAAATACTTGAAAAAGAGAGATGGCTCTATATGAAGGACCAACCATCCTCTCTCCACCTTGTGGTTAATTTTCACAGTATAAGAAACTATTTTTTTTAGTCCTGTAAGCCAAAATGTTTTGTAGAAAATCAATCATGTAATCGCTTTTGTCTGCACCATTTAAAGAAATGCTCTATTGTTAAGAGAGAAAAAGTTGATTAACAATGTTTATACAGTATGATTTCAATTCTTATTTTTTACAAGTTTCTATTCGTATGTAGAATATAGGCAAAAAGGAAACATCAGTAGGATCAAAGTTGTTATCGTGAAGTTGGGATTACAGGTGATTTTTATTTTCCTTTTTAAATTTAAACTTTTTTCTGAATTTTATACACTGTTCATATATATATTATAATTAGAAAATGAAGGTTCTAAGATGAGTTCATTATAGAATATGAAATTAAATTTAATAAAGCTTTTACAGATGAAGATTCTTTGGGGATAAAATGAGTTAAAGGCTTTACAGATGAATTAAACAAATGCATTCCTGAGATGGAATTATATATAATGACAAAATCTGTACTTTAAAACAAAAACAAGCAAAATTAAGTTCGTTTTCTTGGTGTAGCAAGTGAGAGAAATGGGAAAAGTGTACTATTGTTATGATGACTTGGAAAACTTCTGATTCTTCTAACTCAGGTTTGCCTCAGTTACATTCATTTGTATACTGTTTTATAGATAATTGTTTAATTACAAGATATAAATGTATTTATATAAATGATATGCCAAATCTCACATTGAATATTTGGTTATTTGATACTGTATTTGTGGTCAGCAGACAAAACACTATGAAAGTTTGTATATAGTATCTACCAGCTGTTACTTCACCTCTTTATTTCCCAGTTGTTTTCATCTGTAAAATGGAAAAAGACATGTTTGAGGATTGAATAAGTATGCCTGGCGTACAAAAAGCACTTAAATATCACTGCTGCCGCTATTATTACTACCACCAAAAGTTGGCATCGATGTCTATAAGAAACTGGAGAAGATCACTAGGAACTGAAGCAACGTCTTAATCCTTTGTATCCATTTTGACTAACCCAGTGTATTCTCTTTTAGTTAAGTGGGACTACTACCTGTACACTTAGGTAGATTCATTATTTATGTACACAGTAAATCTTGGCATTTGTGGTTTAACATTTTAAACCCAGAGTCTTTAACATGGGAGGTTTGTAATTTGGGGTAGGCAGAATTTTGAATCTTGCATATTTCAAGGCTGACATGACAAACACGTTTATTAACTAGCAAATTGAATGTAGCTGACAGCATCCCAGTTATTATTACCTAACAGTGACTTTTCTTCCCTACTTGTTTAATTTTCATCATGGGATTAAAAACTTGTGTTTCTTCGTGAATGATGCCTTGAGAAGGCCAGTAGTTAATACTGGATTTTGCAGATATAACTGAAGTGAGTTTATTTTAGTGGCAAAATTTATGAATTTTGCTTATTTCTTTTATATTCTTCACAGTGCCTTGTACCCAGTAGAAATAATGGATAATAGGGTGTGTTTGATAGTTTGTGAAGAAATTTGAATCTCCAGGTTCCTTAAAGGAAAGGGAGGAGGTTAGCAGGAATTCCTAGATTTCCGGGCTTTTAGGTTATTTTTATTTTTATCACTTAAGTACATAATTTAAAAAGTTTCTTAGACCAGATTAAAATATATATCTGTCTGGATTTCATCTTTCCATGGAGTGGTATGATGATATAAGTGTGCCTCATTTAATAAAAGCTACTAATCCCATCCATAGATATGTTGATTTTATTATCTGCAGTAGGACCAAGGAATCTGTAGTTAACTCTGCCAGTGGATCCCAGATAATTCTGACGCAGTACTTTTTCAATTTCTTACTCTATGTTTTCATTTTAGTATTATTGTTTTTAAATCTGTATTGTATTTTTAAAGCCTTAGGACTATAGGAATAAACTTTATATTTAATAATGAAAATTAATGTTATGTCTTAACTTTAAGTAGTTCAGTGTGCATATATTACTTATTCAGACCCAAGTAATACCAAGTTCATTGTAGAAAAAATGAGAGTACCAATGAGGCAGTGTTTCTCAGCCTTTTTATTATTATCACTTGCTCCCCTCACTCCAGTCTTTATATATATATTTTTCTAATCGTCCCCCAATGAAATTTTAATACCACAGGTATTATCCTGTATATTTGTTTATTTATTGTACATTAATCTGTGCTTTGTACACTAAAAGAGTTAAGATTTTTTTTACCTCCTTAGGAGCAATATTGCCCCTGTTGAGAATGAATACAATAAGCTAAAAGAAAAATCACTCTTAGTTTTACCTCCCAGTCTGTTAACATTTTGGTATACTTCTTGCCCAGTGGTTTTCAATGCATATCTATTTTCCTTCAGAAAATGAGATTGGATGCATAATAGTTCACGCCCCCTTTAAAAAAAATATTGTGAAAATGAATATATTTTATATTATATCTAATGGATAAATAATAATAGGTGTATTCTGTTATGTGAATTTGCAGTCACTTTTAAAAATTATTCCCTATAGTTTTCATTTTTTTTTTTTTTTTGGTTGCACCAGGTCTTAGTTGCGACAGGTGGGCTCCTTAGTTAAGGCTCGAGGGCTCCTTAGTTGTGGCACATGGGCTCCTTAGTTGCGGCATGTGGGATCTAGTTCCCTGGCCAGGGATCGAACCTGGGCCCCCTGCATCTGGAGCGCAGTCTTAACCACTGTGCCACCAGGGAAGTCCCTCAATTTTTTATTATAAAAGCTCTGCTATGAATATCATTGTAATTGAATTTTTCCAGGCATTCTAAATTATTTCCTTAGGATGAATTCCAAGAAGCAGAATTATTTTATTCTGTATATCTTAATATTTCGATATGTATAAATTATCGAAAGTCCTTTTCCCCAAGGACAACCACTATTAATGTGAATATTTGTCCAGCGTTTTCCTGTGTATATTCTAACATAAGTAGTTTTATAAACCTGTATCTATGTTTTTTTTTAATTTATTTTATTTTTAAAGATGTATTTATTTTTGGCTGCACCATACCATGTTTGGGATCCTAGTTCCCCCACCAGGGATTGAACCCGTGCCCCCTGCATTGGAAGCATAGAGTCCCAACACTAGACCACCAGGGAAGTCCCTATCTATCTTTTAAAAAAGAATAATAGACTGAACTTTAACTATGGCAAATTGCTTTTTTGCCCAAGGCATTTTGGTCGTCTTTTCATATCGCTATATGTAATTTAACCCATTTCTTTTTAGCAGTGTTCTACTGAACTGAGGTACATTCATCCATTCTTTTACTGGAGGGCCTTTTGTTTCCTGGGTTTTTTTTCTTTTTGTTTTTGGCATACATCTTTGTTTGCTTGTGTTTTTCTGTATCATAAATTCCCATTTATGGTGGAATTGCCGGGTCATTTAAGAATTGAAATTGCATTATATGCTTGAGTCTCTTTTTAGGCTTTCACTTCTTTTTCATTCCTTTACATGCCTGCTCTGATGTTGGTACTAGATTTTCATTACTGTACTTTATAGTGTTGTACTTTTATATCTGGAAATATAAAAAGTTCTGTTAAGTAGGCAGATGTGCTTTTGTATATTTTTCAGATTACAAGTTACAGTTTAAGTTTGGCTAGATTTTGTTTCTTTGTTTTTTTAAGACACAAGTATTGATATATGTATTTTAACTAGATTGGAATAATACAAATTTTTGAGGATTGACATTTTTAGGCTTGAGAACTTTTAGTGCCTGGCAGTAATTCAGAACTCTAAAAGTACCTCTGAGTTGCAAAGTAGACAAACAAGTTGTTGAGCTGTGAGTTCTATGGAAATACTTGGAACCAGAACATTTCTGTCCAGTATGCCTTTTAATCTTTGGTTTTTTGATTGAAGTATCTTGAATATATACTCTTTGCTATCTAACTTTTATTCCTTTTAAAAGGAGATATATTCTCTCTCTCTTTGTACATTTTTGGTAATGTACTTATTTTAGATATCTCATGTTTTTTCTGCTTATTTTTACAGAGTTCCTTTATATTATTGTCTTCAGAGTTATTCATACATTTTTCTGAGGTTTAGAGTTCATAAAGTTCAAAATATATGAGAATAGATCTATTAAACGTTGCAGAAGAATTATGCTTTGGTTTTCTTTTTTTAAATAAATTTATTTTATTTATTTATTTTTGGCTGCGTTGGGTCTTTGTTGCTGCGCGCGGGCTTTCTTTAGTTGCGGCAGGTGGGGGCTACTCTTCCTTGTGGCGCGTGGGCTTCTCATTGCGATGGCTTCTCTTGTTGTGGAGCATGGGCTCTAGGCATGCAGGCTTCAGTAGTTGTGGCACGCAGGCTCAGTAGTTGTGGTGCACGGGCTTAGTTGCTCCGCAGCATGTGAGATCTTTCCGTACCAGGGCTTGAACCCGTGTCCCCTGCATTGGCAGGCAGATTCTTAACCACTGTGCCACCAGGGAAGCCCCTATGCTTTGGTTTTCAAAGTAGAAGTGTTTTTAGGCTTTTTTTTTTTCTTTTGCGGTACGTGGGCCTCTCACTGCTGTGGCCTCTCCCGTTGCGGAGCACAGGCTCCAGATGCACAGGTTCAGCGGCCATGGCTCACAGGCCCAGCCACTCCGCGGCATGTGGGATCCTCCTGGACCAGGGCACAAACCCGTGTCCCCTGCATCGGCAGGCGGACTCTCAACCACTGCACCACCAGGGAAGCCCCTAGGCTTTTTTTTTAAGGCACTAATTTTTTTCTGAGACAGTTTCTCCTTTAAATTTAAACTTAACTGCTCACACCATTACTAAAATCTTTAAATGTTTATTCTGACCCTACTTACTATGACTCTATCTATGACCTAACTTTTTTCTTAAGACACTTTTGTTTTTAATTTTATTTATGTATTTATTTATTTGTTTTTGGCTGTACCGCATGGCTTGTGAGATCTTAGTTCCTGGACCAGGGATTGAACCCGTGCCCTTGGCAGTGAAAGCGTGGGGTCTAACCACTGGATCGCCAGGGAACTCCCTAAGACACACTTTTGAGTGAGACTTTCAAATGCTCTTAGTGTTCTGGAAGACTTAATTTACCTTTGTAATGAAAAATCTCTCCTGAGAGTACTATGTTCACCCAGATTAAAAACTAATCATAATAAATAGAATAAATGATACTCAGTACCTAGGCAATTCGGATAGGACTGTTTTCTACGAGTAGACTCTCTTGGAGTTGAGTTGTTACCACAGCTAGCTTAGGCTCATTACAGAGGCTCACATTGCTTTGGGTCATGGTTCTTCATCTAGCCAAGTGAAAAACCAACCATCTTCCCTTGTGGTATGGTCTTTCTTGCGAGTTATGTTTAAAAAATTGACATCTCAAATGTGATTTTTGTCTCTTGAGGCTTACCGTTTAACCAGGTTTGAGATTTTATTCTTTGGTGCAAACTTTAACTTAAACACTTTGTTAATGTACACGAAGCTGAATCTTTTACTCAGACTCACAGTAGCAAGCAAATGACAAGCCATGCTTGAGCATTAACTCACTATGACTTTACACATTTGCCCGAGCTTGTGTGATTGCTTGGATACTGTCTTAACCACCCCCATTGCCTACTTTCTTTTCTGAAGCCTGAAGCCATATTAAAAACTTCAGATTCATTTAAATGAATTGTCCATATAAGGAGGATATTTGATTTTAGCTAAACATAATGTGAGATCATTATAAATGATTATAAAAATTAGAATGTATAATAGACATTTGTGTTTGTAAAACTTTGAAATATTTCCATTTTATTTTTTATTATTTAAAATATTTCCCCTCATGTTTCAGTATTTTGATAGATTAGTACCAGTAAAACTTCAGTTAGTAATAGTCATCTGGTAGAAAAGATTCTTTAATAGATTTGTTAGAATATACATCTCTGCTGCACATAAAGGTTGGGGAGATTTTATGTCTTGCGCTCTGACAAAAAGTAAACTGCTTTCTAGGAAGGTATCAAGTAATTTTTACTAGCTTTTTACGTAATTATTTTGGTATTCAAAGTATAATTAAAGTAATCCTTGAACATCCTTTTAGCCATACTGTTTTTAAAAAATTATTTTTAATTAAACAAGTAATACATTATAAAAAGAAATACAAGTGACAAAAATACAGATTGAGTAAAAAATACAGATAAGGCAAAAATAATAGTTATCATTCGCTATGTATCTTACAGAAATTTCTTGTGTAAACATGTATACATGTATATGTAAAAATATTTAGTTTTGTTTTTATACCTGCTTTTTTTTTTTAAGTTTTTAGATGTAGAGTTGAGACATGAAGACTAGAAATGCACTTTACTAGCATGCTGTGGTACTAAATGAAAATTCCATTCTTGGAAGATAAGCTTGTCAAGTTTCCCCATCTCTACCTTTGCCCCTCCCCTCACCTGTATTCTTTTCTTTTCATCACACTCTCCTTGAAAGGAGAGGAATATACTGTGGTAGGTCTCAACCCAGGATTGGCTGTATATTAGAATTAACTGAGGAGTTTTAAGAAATATCCACATCACAGCTCCACCATCCAGATTCTTATTTAATTGATCATGATGAGGCAAGACATGTGGAAGGAGAACATGCTGTATCTTAGCCTTCATATTGAAGCTTGCCTGAGCTTCTGAGTTCAAGTATGGTTTGGGGGAGGCACTGACTGAATCCAGTGGGGCATCTTCCTGAGTTTCCTGTCTTCAAGCAGGAAGATAGGCAAAGGTCTTTGTCATCCCTCAAGTTCTCTGAGGAATACACTGCCACAAACTTCTTCATTTATTCCATTGTTTGTTCATCTACAAAGCTTGTAATACTTTAAGGAAAATCAACATCATTAATGCTGTGCAGATTAGATAGACAAGAAGATGAGTGATAAAGCAGTATGATGTTGTGGTTAACCACACAGATGCTAGGGGCAAACAGCCTGGGTTGTAATCCTGGTTCTGTCATTTATGTCTGTTGCACTTGGGCAGGTTTGTTTTAGCCTCTCTGCCTCATCTATAAAATCAAGATAATGGTCTCCACCTCATAAGAATGTTGTAAGGATTAAAAATATTAATATGTGTAAAGTGCTCCAAACAGTGTTTTGTATATACATGGTGAGGATTCAAAGAATAATAGCTACAATTAATTTATTCCTTTTCTTGTATCCTCCTTTCTAACATTTCCTCCCTTTTGTTACCCATTCCTCCTGAAGATAGGTTAATGCTTTTCTTTGATAAACTAGATTGGGGTCAGCAAACTTTTCTCTAAAGAGACAGATGATAAATATTTTAGGTTTTTAGGGTCATGTTGTCTGTGTTGCAATATTCAGTTCTACTGTTGTAGGGCAAAATCAGCCATAGACCATATGTAAACAGATGTGCATGGCTGTGTCCACTTTATTTATGAGCACTGAAATTTGAATTTCATATAATTTTCACATATCACAAAGTATTGTTTTTCTTTTGATTTAAAAAAAATTACTTAAGAATTTGAAAAACATTCTTAGTTTATAGGCCACACAAAAACAGGCAGTGGACTGGATTTGGCCTATGGGTCATAGTTTCCTGATCCCTGAACTAGAGTAAAGGAACCTGAACATTCTGACAGCTGTTTTAGACACCCTTTCTTTCTTAAGGATGCCATCATTCTTTAATTTCCCTGTACTTTGGAGGAATCTAGAAAATTAGTTTTATTGCCAGTAGGTTTAGAATTTAAAAATTCTACTCACAGCTTTGATCTTAAACTATTAGCGCATGTGTCAAACAGTGAAATCTTTGTGGACTCTCTTTCTCAAACAGTGACATATATAACTGTACTGGGCTTTCTTTGGTTGCAAGCAACAGAAACAGACTTTGTCTTGTTCTCAGCACCAGTATACAGCAGATGTTTGTATTAGTCAGGTTTCTCCAGAGATACAGACCAGTAGGATTACAACGTGTGCGTGCGCACACACGCATTATACATATACACATACATTTTGTGTGTGTGTGTAAAAATAAAGAGGTTTATTTCAAGGAACTGGCGTCTATGGTTGTGGGGGCTGGCAAGTCCAAATCTATAGGGCAGACCAGCTGGAAGCTTTGGCAGAAATTCTCACGACGGAATTTCTTCTTTAGTGAAACCTCATTTTTGCCCTTATGGGCTTTCAGTTGGTTAAAGGAGGCCTCCTCACATTATTAGTAATCTCCTTTACTTGATGTTAACAACAGTTACATAATACCTTCACAGCAGCACCTAGATTAGTGTTTGTTTGAATAACTGGCTACTATAGCCTAACCAGGCTGACACATACAGCTAACCATCACATAGTTCAACAAATACTTTTCCAATAAAAGGATGAACAAATGGCTGAAATGGTTAATTTAAGCAGAAAAAAAGATATTTATATGGTGGATGTTGAATAACAGAATTTACATAAGAAAAAAGTATGCAGGCCTCAGGAAACCCCAAGAAGAACCAGGACAGTTTGCAGGGATCAGGACCTAGGTAGCAGCAATGAACAACAGTATCTTTAGTAGTGTACCACAGTCAGAATGAATCAGCTCTAACCATTTTCCATATTCACATCATTGTGCTCAAGATTCAGCATCATAAGAAATTCAGCCTAATTGGCATCCCTCGACATCCCTTGGTACGAAATCTCCCTTGCCTAGTGGGGGGTGGAATACTTTGATTGACGTTCCCACCAAAACTACTGTGCGGGAAACAGGTTATTTCCCCACAGAGTGTCAGGATAACCAAAAAGAGGAGGAAGGGATACTAGACATGCAAAAATAACCTTAAATGTGAGGAGGGACAACTTTATCCACTGAGTGGGACTTGAGGGGAAAAGATGATAGTGACTGGACTTGGTAAGTTTATCAGTGAGGGGAGGGAATGAGAGAGGAAGTAGAGCAGAGATTGGTAAAAGGATTGATATGCGGTACTGAGGGCCCAGGTGAGATTTCATATCAGAAATTTGTA
Source organism: Stenella coeruleoalba (assembly GCF_951394435.1). NCBI lineage: Eukaryota > Metazoa > Chordata > Mammalia > Artiodactyla > Delphinidae > Stenella > Stenella coeruleoalba. The sequence goes on from NC_137169.1 coordinate 97,749,804, forward strand.
GTAGTGACATCACTTACATGGTGGTATTTTCTCCAGCAATGAAGAGAGATTTTAAGATTCATTCATGGTTGATGTTACCGGCTGATTTGGGGGGAAAGAGGAATACATGACACAGAGGGTGCTGGGCAAAGAATAACTCAGACAAAAATGGTGATGATGATAAAGAGCAAACACTTCTAGAGTCCTTACTCTGTACTAGGCTCAGTTATAAGTTTGCTTTAAAGATGCTAACTCATTTACTCAGAATAACCCTGTGAAGTAGGCACTGTTTTCCCCGTGATGAAACTGAGGCACAGAGAGGTTAAGACATTGCCTGATATGACAGTGTTCACAGGTTCAAAGTCTGTGCTTAGCTACTATTCCTGATATGACAGTGCAAGTGTCAGAGCTGGACTTCAAACCCAGGAACTTAGGTTCAAAGTCTGTGCTTAGCTGCTATTAAGTTACACTGATGATCACTCTTGGAATCCAGGTTTAGGAGGGAAGGAAAGATGATAGTGTGTGAGATGACAAAGGGATCACAGTGTCAGAAGTTCCAGTGAAGTGGAAAAAATGCTGTGGGGGTTTCCTCAAAACACACACACACACATACATGCACACACATACATGCACACACACACACACACGCACACGCACACGCACGTATGATTATACCAGGCCAGGTATTGAAAAAAAGGATATTTATTTAGACAGTTACCAATAATTCTTAATGATGAGTAGCTTTTTTCATGAGTCATATTTGGACTGCACAATAGTTTTTGCTCCATTTTTGTGTGCTAATAGTAAGATATTCTTGTAAAAGTCAGCCTCTCTGTTTCCTTTTGTATGCTCCACCACCTAGTTTTGACAGAACCCTAGTAAATGACCAGATTTTTTCTACTCTTTCTCTTTCCTCTCATAACATTAACTTGGCAGACTTTTTCATTTTTGTCTGTTTGTATCCACTAGTATACTTCTGCCTACTTAGTAGGGGAGCTCTGCCAGTTAGAGCTAGAGGTGGTTTTTTCTAATTTGGAAAGACAGCATGTGTCTCTGTCTTTTAAGTTCTCCATGATATTTCCTTTTTTTTTTTTTTTAACTTGGTGCCTAATTTGTAAATAAATTTCAGCAAATGTAGACTTATAGAATTAAAAAATGAATGCATCCCTTAGAGTGGAGCATCTTCTCAACACAGAACCAGTTTGCTTTTTTGATAAGTGTTTGGCTTTTTCCAACAGTTTTTGTTACCTACAGACTATATAATTGATAAGTTAATCAAGCCAACACTTTGAGAAATGGGATTATAGTATTTTTTTCTTGTTAAATTTGGGAACTGGCTTTATCTTCCTTTATCTTTCATTGTCTCATTTTTAGCAGATAAACATAATAGGTATTTGTGGCATTAGCGACCATTGTAGTATTGTTTTTTTCTGTATCAATCTAGATAGTGAGGTAAGTTTGAGGTTTGCTCTGCTTGGTGTGCCTTACAGATTGATTCAGGCTAATATTTAAATTATTCGCTTCCAGCCAGTGAAAGGCGTTGTTAGAAACAGGGCTCTAGATCTAAGATTGTAACTTCTGGAAAATTTAATTATAGATATTTAATTGTAGTGTCTCCCTTTGAACCCTGCCCCTCAAGGCTTTAGTAATACTTAAGGTGTCTCCGTATTCAGGTAGTTTTTGATTTGACTGTAAATACTTTCTCCCAGGTAACAAGCTTAGTCCAGAGATAGGCCTCAAAGTTAGCCCTTTATATGCTTGTAGAGAGAATTTTAATACTTATTTCTTATTGATTGATATCTTTTAACTAATATGAAGTTATTTAAATTGTTTTTTTTATTATACTATAACAACAAAAGATTGTAGTAATTCATTTTTGAAGACCCTTGAGAATCATGTGAGTCCAAAAGTATTAGACTCAAACACAGTGTTAGGAGTTGGTGATTTCGTCATTTATTTGTATGTAGCATTTTTCAAATTTCACAACTTGTATATGTTCTGACACTTTCATATATGACAAAGGATTAAGATAGGTCTAGATACTGAGAAATTTCTCCTTATCAATGTGAATGTGTACGGATGTTGTAGATAACATTATTAGTCTTTTAGTCTGTACTGTATTGAGAATTCTATTGTTCAGTGAAAATTGCTGGTATACTAGGTGTCTAGAACTAATTCTACCTAGAAATTGCTGTATAATCATTATATTTTCAGGTATATATAGCAAAATCACTGTTCAGCTGTGATATAATTTCTCTTGTGGTATTTTGTGTGTGTGGTTGCTTAGAAATTTTATCATATATAATGGGAATATTTCTTTTTTTGACAATTTAAAGATTGTTCCCATACCCCTACATTTTGTTTTTGTAATTTTATTTTATTAAATGTTATTTCTTTGGCAACTCTTTTAATATCCTTAAATGTTTCCATGTTTGTGACCCTTCATCATTGCCCTTCAACATACTGATGTCAGGTGCAAGATTTGGGGTTTTTTCCCCCCCATACTGTGTTCTTTAGATAAAAGAAAAATAAAATTCATTCAGATATGACTTTAAAAAAATTGATCAGAATTAATAACTTAAAAAAATTTTGATCAGAATTGCATTTTCAAGGAGACTCGTAATATATTGGTTTCTGCAAACATGTAACCTCAGTGTGTACCAGACCTTACATGATGTACATAGAAGTAAAAATGGGCTTAGGGAAAGTGGAGGTAAAGTTAGTTGGTTATGCTGATGGACAGTGGGTGGACTTGGGTTACAAATATTTCCTGGTGATCATTTCTGCCAACAGAATTTCAAATATTTAATGTACTCCTCTGTAGCAAGTAATCCAGTGCATTTTCAACCACGGTGACTACAGATTTAAAGTCCTTGGAATGGGCTTTCTTAAAAGAATTCAGCCATTGTGAGGGACTAAACCTACTGAAACAAGGCTTAATTTTGAACTTAAAAAAATTAGAAGCCAATGTTAGAATGAGTATGTGTAGAATATGTTATCTCAACCCTTCACCCATCACATTATTTTGTTATGTGGTCTTTTGGTCGTTAACTACTTTTTATCAATTTTGAGTACTTGGATTTGGAGAGAAAATGAGTTCAAGCACACATTTGGAAGTTTTGCCTTTTTCTTGGATTTCGTTTTTGGTTTGCTTTTGCTATAGAAAATGAAGTCTGTTAAACACAGTTTATCTTACTTTAGGTTAAGAATGTGGGCGCTAGAGTCAGGTTGTCTGAATTCTAATCCCTACTATGCAGATTACTGTGAGCTTTGGTAAAATATTTTTCTTAGCCTCACTTTCTTTAGCTATAATATGAATAATAATAGTAGCCCTACTTTATGGTCATAAAAATCAAATGGTATGGTCTGTATAAAGTACTTAGCATGGAATATTATATATTATCATTGCTTTATTATTCCTTCTTTTCTGCTGATCAAAACTTTACTGCTGATTCTGGCTTCATCTTTGAGGTTACTGTTTGGTTCCCATTGAATTTTTAGCAGGCAGCTTGGTATTTAAAGGAATATTTAGTACACTATTCCTTTTAGCTAGAATAAGCTAAAGATGCAAAAGAATGAATGTTGTCTTAAATTCCTAAGACCTGGGGAACTGGTCTGAATGCTTTTACGCACTTGGTTAACCTTTGTGCCATTCAGAATGTAAGACCAGTTTGTGCTGATTTCCATTCTTCTTTTAGAAAGACTTAAAAAAAAGAATGACCATAGTATTCATTGATGTCATTTGGACGATTAGGAAAAGTACTTATTATACCTCTAAAGACCCAGAGAACTCTTGTTTATGCTTATTTTAGTAGTGAAAACTTGGTTTTGGCTTAGAATTCTTCTAACGATATATGAGTCATATTATTTGTAGGGTGCTTTTTATAAAATTTTATAAACTTTGTCTCATTTGATCATCACAATTCTGTGGAAAAGGTAGGACAGATGGAATCACTCCTACTTTTAAAGATGAGAAATCTGTACTTGGAAGAAGTTCAGTGACTTCCAGAGATAAATAGCTAGTTGTCTGCTCTCTGATACTTTAGTTTTCATTCTGTGTCTGAGAGTTTCTATGTAGAATCAATTCCTTCTTTGAGATCAACTTATAATTTCCAGAATGTAAAACTCAAATTGTTGAAATTACCGGATTTTCACATTTGCCAGAAGTATATACCTTTTGTTTTGGTTTGGTTTGTTTGCTCGTTTGTTTTTTGGCCAGTAATCAAGTTAGAGGAACAGCTATCAAGTTCTGCCATAGTATATTAGTATAACTTTAATGTTATTTGTAGCTTTAGGATTTAGAGGTAGTTGAGTCAAAAGTATGCCCTTAAAATACATTTGATGCTAGAAAGTTAATTGCCTCTAAATATAATTTTGATTCAAAGGGCATTTATAAAATTTTTTTCGCTGATTCTTAGGATATTCATAGTCAAGCTGCCCAATTTCAAAAGAAAAACTATGTTTTACTTTTAGTACTCATTTTAAAAACTAGCATGCTTTATTTATATTGTGTAAATACCTATGGGAAGATGCATATGTATTTTTTTAATTGGGGACATTCTTTGTGCAAGATGTTCAGTTCAAGTATTTTTAAAACCTCTGCTTTTGTATTTATGGGCTCTGTGCATATCACTGTGAAGGAATATAAAATAGTCCTTACCTTGCTTTCAACGAAGTTGACATTGATAGGGAAGGCCAGGCTAATTATGAAACAATCTGAGTAGAGGTTGCCAAACTATAGTCTGAGGCCCATTTTTGTTTGGCCCTCAAGTTAAGAATGGCTTTTGCTTTTGTTGTTTAAAAAACAAAAACCAGAGGAGAATATGTAACATAGACCATCCCTGGCCCTCAAAGCATAAAACATTACTGTCTGGCCCTTTACAGAAAAAGCTTGGTGACGATGAATTAGAGGAATATGTCACATAAAATAAAATATAACCAGAGACATTAAGGGATGCAAATCAAAACCACAGTGAGATACCATTTCACACCCACTAGGATAGCTGTAATCAAAAAACGGGCGATAGCAACTGTTGACAAGGATGTGGTGAGAATGTAAAATGGTACAGCCACTGTAGAAAACGGTTTGGCAGTTCCTCAGTAAGTTAAACATAGAGTTACCAGATGACCCAAGCAATTCCCTTCTAGGTATACACCCAAGAGAATTGTAAACAGGTTCACAATTAAAACTTGTGCAGTATGTTCATAACATTACTGGTCATAATAGCCAAAAAGTGAAAACAACTCAAATATCCATTGAATGGATAAACAAAATGTGGTATAGCCGTATAGTGTAATATTCAGCCTTAAAAAGAAATGGAGTACTGGTACATGCTACAACATGGATGAACCTTGAAAAACATTATAAGTGAAAGAAGTCAGACACAAAAGGTCACATATTCTGTTACTTCATTTATAGATATAACTAGAATAGTCAAATCCATAGAGACAGAAAGTAGATTAGTGGTTGCCCAAAGGCTAGGGGGAGGGGGAAATGGGAAAGTGACTGCTAATGGATATGGGGGTTTCTTTTTAGAGTGGTAAAAATGTTCTGGAATTAGATAGTGGTGATTGTTGTACAACCTTGTGAATGTAATTTAAACCACTGAATTATATACTTTAAAATGGTAAATTTTATGGTATGTGAATTTTATCTCAACAAAAGAAAATGTAACCAGAGACTAAGTAGTTTTTATAAAAGAAGTAATGAGAGGTCAGGTAAAGAAGGCTACAGGCATGAGTTAATGGATATAACTTTGAAGTCGGGGCTTGAAATGCACCCTGAAGAGCTTGGAGGATTTGGATAGAAAAAGAGGAAGTGGGTATGGCATAACACCGTAAGGGGTATAAACCAAGGTATTTGTGTTACACAGAAGAGGAAGAAGTGGCTAGACTAAGAGGGAAAAAGACAAACTGAGTCTCTTGTTTTCATGGGGCTTCTAAACGTGCATATTTAACTGATTTGGGATCATGCTTTGTGCTGTCATTTTCATGGAATAAATTGTATATTCTTCTAGCCTGAGACAGACTTTTTTTTTCCAGCCGGAAAGCAAAAGCCTAAGGGCTGTCTCCATGGTACTTTTAACAGGTTACTGTAAGGATTTTAGTTCCCAGTATATGTTTTGAAGAATTTGCCATCATCTCTTTTGCTTTGTTTTATTAAGTCATACAAAGTATCTATCTGATATTTTTGTTGTTATTCAGAACAAAAATCTTTGATAATAACTGTTCCTATGCTTGCCACTTTACACTATAAAAGTCATTCATGTGTATTGCCTCATTTAATCCTCTCACCACACCTATGAGATAAATGGTATCATTCCCATTTTAAATATGAAAGAGACCATATAATAGAGTGATTAGGAGCCGGGATGGAGGCACTGGAGTCAGAAAGCCTAGATTCAAATCCTGGTTCTGCTGTTTACTAATTGTGTTTGAATTTTGATGAGTTATATAACCTCTCTAGGTTATATGTTTTCTCTTGTGTAAAGTGGTAATTATAATATCATAGAGTTATATTTAAATAAGTGACAAAAGTAAAATTCCTAGAGTCATGCTTGGCACATAGTAAGCCCTCAAAAATACTGTTATTTATAGATCATGAGAGTTGAATGAGGTTAAGAAGTCCAAAGTCTTGTAGCTGGTAAGTGGTAGAGCCAACACCTAATTACAGGTGTTCTAGATTCAAGTACCATTTTTCTAGTTGCTTTTACCAGATTTTATTATATACTTACTTATGTATTGTTCATACATTTATAAACCTTCATTTAAATGGTGACTAGATAATAAACCAGATATTAATAGCACAAGAAACTTTCTAACCTCCTTACAACAGAACTTTAATTCCTAAACCAAGTCTTTTGCTTCAATCTGCTGATAGCCACTCCTTAGTAGTTATAAACCAAATTATGAAAAGGGAAAATGACAAAGGAAAATACAGATTTAACATAATTAACAAAAATTCACTTGAATATGATAAAATAAACAATTAAAAGTAAGTAACACCTGCAGGGAAAACTTGCAGTAATCACAAGGGTGACTGTCCTTAATTAATAAACATACTAGACTGATAGATAGGGAAAATAACTTTTTTCAAAACAAATGAGAAAAGAATAGGCAGTTTGCAAAAGAAAGAAGATGTGACTGACAAGTATTTGGAAAACAGTTTAACCTCATCAGTTAATCAAAGAAATTTAAACTAAAGCAGGGTAATACACCTCTGATGATATGATTAACAAAATAAGAACATTTAAATTGTAATAAGCAAATTTAAGTTGAAACTGTTATTAGGGATGTGGTAAAATGGGACCCACATATTCTTTTTTTGTTTTTTTTGTGTTTTTTTTTTTTTTGCGGTACGCGGGCCTCTCACTGTTGTGGCCTCTCCCATTGCGGAGCACAGGCTCCAGACGTGCAGGCTCAGCGGCCATGGCTCACGGGCCCAGCCGCTCCATGGCATGTGGGATCTTCCCAGACCGGGGCACGAACCCGTGTCCCTTGCATCGGCAGGCGGACTCTCAACCACTGCGCCACCAGGGACGCCCCTCTTTTTTTCTTTTTTTGACCATGTGGGATCTTAGTTCCCCAACCAGGGATTGAACCCATCCATACCCCCTGCAGTGGAAGCTCCGAGTCCTAACCACTGGACCACCAGGGAATTCCCGAGACCCACATATTCTTGATATGGGAATGTAAATTGATAAAACTATTAATCTCCATGAAGAACGTTCAAAAAGTTCCTAACCTTAAATCTAGTAATGATCCATCTGAAAATGTAACCCAAAGAAAAAATAATAATTCTGGATAAAAATGTATGCATAGATTCATTGCAGGGTTATCTATTATAACAGAATGTTTGGACATATCCAACAAAAAGATAGTTAAATTATTGTACACTTATTGCAATATTATTTGATAAAGAGTTATTAAAAATTTCAATGACCTTGGAAAAAGATGATGAGATAACGTATGTTTGGGAGGTGGAGGGAAGGAGGATTCAAAATTGCAGCCCTGTGCCCTCTAGTGTCAAGCAGTAAACCTAGTCTTGAGGATAGTTCATTGTGGACAAAGATTTACTAAGTAACTCTTGAATGTTTGATGTACTGAACTTCTACCTGCTGTGGAAATAGTATAAAGAAAACCCCTTTTGAACCCAAATCCTCTTTGCCTTGTCTTAGTGACCACCCCATTTTTCTATTCTTTAAGTAAACTCCTCAGAAAAAATCGTCTAATGCTATTTCCAGTTTGTCATCTCTCAGTCTTTCTTGAACCCGGTCAGTCTTTTGGACCTAGGTTATTCCACTGAAATGAATTCATCAAGTCTCCAGTGACCTCCAGTGGTCAGTTCTCAGTCTTCATCTTACTTGACTTGTCAGCAGCATTAACAGTTAATCACTTCCTTTTCTTTGAAATGTCTTCTTCTCTTTGTTCCAAGAAGCCACATATTTGGTTTTACCCTTACCTTACTGGCTGCTGCGTCTGATCTTCCTTTGCTGGCACCTCTGCCTGTGATTTACTTTAAGTTAGTATGGTGAATTACATTATTTTAAAACTTGTGATAAAATACACATAACATAAAACTTACCATTGTAACCATTTTTAAGTGTACAGTTTAGTGGCATTAAGTACATTTACATTTTTGTGAAACTGTTAACACCATCCATCTCCAGAATTTTTTTTCATCTTCCCAAACTGAAACTCCATACCTGTTAAACACTAACTCCCAGTCTCCCCGCCCCTGGCAACCACCATTCTACTTTCTGTCTATGAATTTAATTATTAACTACTGTATGTACTTCATGAATGTGGAATCATACAGTATTTGTCCTTTTGTGACTGGCTTATTTCACTTATTATGTCCTCGAAGTTGATGCTTGTTGTAGCAGGTATCACAATTTCCATTTAAAGCTGAATAATACTCCATTGTATGTACATACTTACACTTTGTTTATCCATTCATCTGTTGATGGACACTTGGGTTGCTTCCACTTTTGGCCTATCGTGAATAATGCTGCTGTGAACATGGGTGTACTACAAATATGTGGTTGAATCCCTGCTTTCAGCTCTCTTGGGTATATGCCCAGAAGTGGAATTGCTAGATTATATGGTAATCGTATTTTTAATTTTTTTGAGGAATTGCCATACGTTTTTCCACATTCCCACCAGCAGTGCACAAAGGTTCTAATTTTTCCACGTCCTCACCAACACTTGTTATTTTCTGGTTTCTAAATTTGTTTTGTTTTGTTTTCTTTTGTTAATAGCCATCCTAATGGATGTAAAGTGGTATTTCATTGTGGTTTTGAGTTACATTTCCCTAATGATTAGTGATGTCGAGTATCTTTTCATGTGCTTATTGGCCATTCGTGTATCTTCTTTGGAGAAGTGTCTATTCAAGTCCTTTGCTCATTTTGTTTGGGGTTTTTTTTTGTTGTCGTTGAGGTTTAACAGTTCTTTATTCTGAATATTAACCCCTTATCAGATATATGATTTACAAATATTTTCTCCCATTCCATCTGTTGCCATTTTACACCATTGGTTGTGTCCTTTGATGCACAGAAGTTTTAAATTTTGATGTAGTCCAGTTCATCTATTTTTGCTTTTGTTGCCTGTACTTTTTATGTAATATCCAAGAAATCATTGCCAAATCCAATGTCATGAAACTTTTCCCTATGTTTTCTTCTAAGAGTTCTATAGTTTTGCTCTTAACGTTTATGTCTTTGATCCATTTTGAATTAATTTTTGTATATAGCGTAAGGTCAGGGTCCAGCTTAATTCTTTTGCATGTGAATATCCAGTTTTCCCGATAACGTATGTTGAAAAGACTGCCCTTTCCTCATTGAATGGTGTTAATACCCTGGTCAGAAATCATTTTACCATTTATGAAAAGGTTTATTTCTGGGCTCTTATTCTACAAATTTTGATATGGTGTGTTTATTTTCATTCTATTGAAAATAGTAACTTCCCTTTTGATTTTTTCCCTTGAATCAAGGATTATTTAGAGGTATGTTATTATAGTTTCCAGATACTTGGGGATTTTCTTGATGTCTTTCTATTATTGATTCCAGCGTGATCAGAAAACATACTCGTATGATTTAAATTTCTTTAAATTTACTGAGACTTATTTATAGTCCAGATTATGGTCTGTCTTTTTAAATGTTCCATATGCCCTTAAAAATAATATATATTTTGTTGTTATTCATGAAATATTGTAAAAGTATCAGTTAGGTCCAACTGATTGGTGGTATTCAGTTCAGCTATGTCCTTTCTGATTTTCTGCCTGCTGTATCTATCAATTACTGATAAAGGGGTGTTGGAGTCTCTGGGTAAAATGGTAGATTCATCCGTTTCTCCTTGTTGTTCATCTGTTTTCTTGTCGTTCTAGAGCTGGGCTCTAGAGCTCAGGCTCAGTAATTGTGGCACATGGGCTTAGTTGCTCTGCGGCATGTGGGATCTTCCCGGACCAGGGATCGAACCCATGTCCCCTGCGTTGGCAGGCGGATTCTTAACCACTGCGCCACCAGGGAAGTCCCCAAAGTGTGTTTCTTGATCCACTCTGACAGTCTCTTTCTTTTAATTGGTGTATTTAGAGTTGATTTTTGACTAGCGATTTTTAATGTAGTTGGATTAATAGCTCCCATAGGTGTTACTGTTTTCTGTTCATTGCCCTTGTTTCCTTTTTGTCTTCTGCTCTTTTTCTGCTACCTTCTGGTTTTAACTGAGCATTTTATATTATTTCATTTTTTCTTTTCTCTTACCATATCAATTATACTTTTTTTTTTTAGTGGTTGCACTTGAATTTGAAATATACATTTACCACTAATCCAAGCCCAGTGTCATATAACGCTATACCACTTCACAGATAATACAAGTACTTTATAACAGTTTCCAATTCCTAAAATCCCTTATAATGTGCTGTCATTCATTTTACTTACCCATAAACTATAATCATCTAATACATTATTGCTATTATTTAAAATTGTTGTCTGTTAGATCAATTAAGAAAAATAAAAGATTTTATTTTACCTTCATATATTCATATTTAGGTCCAAGTTTCTGACTTAAATCATTTCCCTTCTTTTAAAGAACTTCTTTTAATATTTCTTGCAGAGCAGATCTATGGCAAAAAATTCCACTGAATTTTTGTTTGAGAAAGTCTGTATTTCTCTGTCATCTGAAGGCTAACTTTGCTGGATTTGCAGAATTGTAGCGTGGTGGGGTTTTTTCTTTCAACAGTTAAATATTTCACTTCATTCTCTTATTTTTGTGTAATTTCTGAAGAGAAGTCTCAGGTAATTCTCATTCTTGCCCCTCTAGAAGTTGGGTGTTTTTTTTCCCCCTCCAGCTTCTTTCAATATTTGTCTTTGATTTTCTGCAGTTTGAATATATTCCTAGGTGTAGATTTTTTGGTATTTATCCTGCTCAGTGTTCTCTGTTTGGCGTCTGTCTTCTGTTTATTATTTAGTAGCCTTTTTTCTCCCAACTCTTCACTCCTTTTGGCCCTATCTTTAACTATATCTGGAAGATAACTAATTCTTACCACTTCCACTGCTACTGCTTTGGTCCATATTGCCATCTTTGGGGTTTCATTTGCCTTCAAATAGTTCTCCCTGCCTCTGCCCTTGACCTCCTCCTTCCTTTCACCACACGACAGCTAGAGAGATCTGTCTAAAAGTTCAGTGGGAACTTGTCATCCTTTGATCAGAACCGTTCAGTGAGTTCCCATCTCATACCAAGTAAAAGCCAAAGTCCTTACTATGAGCTAAAAGCCATCTTTAAGCTGTCTGTTTCATCACTTACCTTACCTCCTACTAACCATCTCATTACTTCCCTCCAATTAGGGTGCCATCCTTTCTCTTTATAGAAGTCACTAGACATCTCAAGGTTTTTCGATTTCCTTTAGATGTCTGCATGACTCTGTTCTCTTACTTACCATTGCCTTTAGGTCTTTACTTGAGTATCACTTTGTTTCAAACTACAAATCTTCCTGCCCTTTGAACTCCCTATACCCCCTTTCCTGCTTTACTTTTCTCCAGAACACTTTACCAACTGACCTGTGTCTGGCAGGAGAGAGTATGGCACAGTGGAGAAAATGGAATAAAGGCAGTTTGGCTGGAGCATTGAGAACGAGAGAGAGAACATTGTGAAATGAAGCTAGAGTGGGAATTAGGGACCCAACTGTGCCGACTCTTGTAGGCCATGTTAACATTTTCTGGCTTTATCCTTAAGGGTAGTGGCAAATCACTGAAGTATCTTAACTGGAGGGATTTGGGAAGAGGGTCACTATCATGATTAAATAAGTATTTTTATAAAGATCATTCTAGCTTCACTATGGGAAAAAGATTGGGAGGGTGAGGGAATTAGATGTGAAGGGACCCGATGAGAGGCTATTGCAGTGATCTAGGTATAAACTTATGATAGCTTAGTCTACTGGGCGGGGGGGGGGGTTGATGTCCATCCAAAAAAGAATGTTTGGAACTGATTCTTATCAAGAAATCCATTTATAAACATATGTGGTCAGTAATTCATAACTCTTAATTGCTAAATTAAGATCTTCCATTTATAGAATCTCCATTTAGTTCCATTATGAGAAAATAAAAATCTCTCACCCAGTGTTACTCTTCTTGAAAATAAATCCTAGAAATTCTATAAATCAATAGTCACATTTTTTTTTGGTATATTTCTTAGCATTAGGCACAGAATCCAAGATCCCTGATTAAGTTTAATTTTCATTTAATGGCCAATTTTTAGACCTGATCAAATTGATTTGTCTCATGAAAGCAAGCTTTAAATAATTTTCTTATTACGTTTTTCTGACCTCCTCTCATCTCAAATATTAAGAACTTGATTAGAACTAAGATTGTCCTGAACAGGATATTTTAAAGACAAAGGTGTCTATGCCTGTATTATTTCTTTTCACAAAGCCAGTAACCTCTGGCAACAGGAACCTTCAGAGTTTTTGAGAATCAGAAACTCATGACTATCTGGCCATGCTAAGATAGATTTGAAGTTCGTAAAGCAAACAGGTTAATAAACTAGGGTCCTAGTAGTAGTTTTCTAATGTGGCAGTGTTTTCATCAAACCAAAATATTGATCCTCTGTTTTCACTTTAGGAGGGGAAAGCATTTAACTTCTCCCATGTTTTAAGCATTTTATAGGTACCTAAAATATGTTATATTGTTTAATTATCAGGAACCAGTGAGGTATCTTAATCCAGCTTTGTTTCGTTAATAAGGAAATTACATATTCACAAATAACTTGCCCAGGCTCACACAGGGATCCAGGTATGCCAGGGGTTCCTTTCGATCAGGGGTTGTTAGTTTGGGTTCCTTGGTCTCCACTTCTCCCTATGTGTTTACATTTTCAAAGAACTGACGACCCTTCAATTCAATAAGGTTCAGAATCAATAAATTTTATTACGCTGCCTCCTGATTTGGGGTTCCTAATCTGACAGTACTATCCACTCTTGTCTTACATTACCTTTCCACAATTCTTCTCAAAATATTGATATCAGTAACACTGTAGTTACAGTAGTAAAGCAGTGATAGTAGTAGTAGTTGTTTTTTAGCCAGGCACTGTGCTAAGAGCTGTATATGCATTATCTCACTTGGTGTTCACAGCAAAGTTGCTGAACTATGTCCCTTACTTTAAGACTAATCCTCTCTATGTCTCAAGTCCCAAGCCCCATTCCTTGCTCTCCTAACTGGACTCCCTGCTCCAGTTTCTCATTCCCTTTGTTCCTACATCCACAGTTCTCATAAAAGTTTGTGGGTTTTTTTCTTTTTTTTTCCCTCAAATTATCTATTCAAAAACCTTAGGTGACTTTCCTTCTCTGATAGGAAAGTTTCAAGTTCTTTGGCTGTCATACAGGGACTTTGGTAGCTTGCTAGCCTGCTTACTGTTTAAACCACATCTGTACTCATTCCTTTCCCCCTACCTTTCCCCCAAGCTTTCACTGTAAATTCTCAAGCCACCTAGACTTTTTCTTAATAGTTTCTTTTTTTAATTAGACTTTTCATTCTCTTGAATCTGTGCATTTTTTCCATGGAATTCCATGTCTGTAATACTCCTACCCCACTCCCCTTCCTCTGCCTGACCTTCAAGAAATATATGTAAGGCATACGGTGAAAAATCTCCCTTCTTTCCTTGTCCCCTCATTCCTCAGTTTCCTTGCAAAGGTATTCTATGTGTATTCAAGTTTCTATGCACATATGTGAGTAGAGGCAAGTTAGCATGTTAAGAGTGTGAACTCAGGACCAGGCTGCCGAAGTTTGAATTGCGGATTCTCTTCCTAGATGTGTGGTTTGGGCAAATTGCTAGTAGTACCTACCTCATAAGATTTTTGTGAGGATTTCTCACAGCAGTGCCTGGCATGTGGTAAGCTCTCAGTAAATGTATGCTATTAATATTGTTTGTTATTGTTATGTAACAAAGCATAATACATTGAAAGAGAATGGCATTTAATATCAGGATAGGTTTGAGTATAGCTGCCTAGTTACTTTGCCCCTAAGTCATTTAACTCAAGTTAAACCTTGGATGGTTTCCTTATCTTTATAGTGGGGGAAATCATATACAGTTTTGATTTTGGTGAACTAAAAAATATAAAGGAAAGAGCTTTGTACATGATAAAATGCTATATAGAGGTTAGTTGCTATTGGTCACATCATGTTACTTTTCCTTCCAGGAAGGATCTCAGCATTTCAGTTGGTTATAAGAAGTGAAGTAGTCTTTAAGAATAAAGATTTCAGAAATTTGTGACAGGTATGCTGTTTTGCTTTAGAAATTATTTTAGATTCATACTTTTTCATTAGCTATGGCTTGCTTTAGTGTTAGTCTTAAATTTTAAAATTATGATTATATAATTTATGTGGCAATGCCCTTAAGGGGATAAAGTTAAATACCTCTTTTTATGGAAATGTATCCATCAGGATTCTAGAATTGATATACTTTGCATAAATTAGTAAACTTATTAATTTAGTAAGCCTTTTAAGGAAAAAAATTTTTTTGTCAACATAGAAAGTATTAGTCACAGCCTATAAAATTTTCTTCATGGTTTACAAATGTTTTATTTGCCTGCGATGATAAAGATTGCTAAAGAATATTCATCTTACTAAGTAGATTGTACTACATATAAAAAGCAGTCTGCTTTGATGTAGTTTTTTTTTTGTTTTGCGGTACGCGGGCCTCTCAGTGCTGTGGCCTCTCCTGCTGCGGAGCACAGGCTCCGGACGCGCAGGCTCAGCGGCCATGGCTCACGCGCCCAGCCGCTCCGCGGCATGTGGGATCCTCGCGGACCGGGGCACGAACCCGTGTCCCCTGCATCGGCAGGCAGACTCTCAACCACTGCGCCACCAGGGAAGCCCTTTGATGTAGTTTTTGATGATTTACTCTGTTGCTAAAAAAGAAAAGGTGCTCACTTTTTTTTTTTTTTTTTTTTTACAACTCATGGAGCACATGTCCTGCTCAAAGGCACAGAGTAAGGAATACTTTTGGATAATGTGATAGTCTCCCGTCTTCTATTTAATAGAGGCATTCCCAATATTCAGCATTTAGGAGGAAAAGTTGTAGACAGAGGTTAGTAAGTGGTAGAGCAGGATTCTAGTCAGGCAGTATGGATCATAAGTTCAAGCGTTTAAACATTTCACTATAATGTTGTGAGAAACAGAATGAGACTATGAACAATTACCAATAGCTTTGACAAAATAATAAAAGAACTTCTGGAAATGAAAAATAAATAATAAAAATTTTTTAATTCAATAGATAGGTTTAACAATAGATTAGAATTCATGAGCTGGAAGATGACCTGAAAAATAAATTAACCAAAATAAAGAGACACAGATGGACAACATGTAAGAGAAGAAATGAGAATTAGAAAATTGGGGCAGAAATTGCTAGATTTCCTTGATTTCTTTCTCCTTTTTAGCAATAACTGTATTAGTTGGATGCTTTGCTATCCAGCTACAGCTTCCATTTCACTGCCTTTCTGATAGTGAGATTTGACTCTGTGTCAAAGTTTCAGCAATTTGGATGCAAGTGGAAGTTATGTGTGCATAGGTTTTAGCCTTACGGTTTATGCCTATAAGAGGAATGAGATACTCCATTTCCCACCTCCTTCTTCCCATAGACTGGAATGTGGACTCAGTGATGAACTATTTTTAGCTAGGTAGAAGAGGGCAATACTATAAGGATGACAGAGCAGCAACAAGATGTAAGAGCTTAGCTCTCTCAGACTGCTAAGCTGCCAAACCAGCCCTGGACTGTCCCTTTCTACTGTCATGTGGGAGAGAAAAAAACCTTGAATTTTGCTCAGGCAATTGTAGAGTCTCTTATTGCATCAGCCTAGTCTTGTATTAGTCTTAACTAATACAAGAAGAGCATGAGAAGATCTACCAGTTATCAAAGCAGAATATAGATGTGAAGAAAAGTCAAGTAAAAATAATATTTGAGGAGTTTATAATTAAGAATTTCTAAAATTGCAAATGGCACAAATTCAAGAAGTCAAATCCTAAACAGGAGAGAAAAAACTAAACCTAAACACTTCATAGTTAAATTTGCATATAGTCAGGGACCTTAAAAATAGCCAAAGGGCTGGACTTCTGGTGGCGCAGTGGTTAAGAATCCACCTGCCAATGCAGGGGACACGGGTTCGAGCCCTGGTCAGGGAAGATCCCACATGCTGCGGAGCAACTAAGCCCATGCACCACAACTACTGAGCCTGCGCTCTAGAGCCCACGAGCCACAACTACTGAAGCCTGCACGCCTAGAGCCCGTGCTTCACAATAAGAGAAGCCACCGCAATGAGAAGCCCGTGCACCGCAATGAGAAGCCCGTGCACCGCAATGAGAAGCCCATGCACCGCAACAAAGAGAAGCCCCCGCTCGCTGCAACTAGAGAAAGCCTGCGCACAGCAACAAAGACCCAACACAGACAAAAATTAAATGAATAAAATAAATAAATAAATAGCCAGAGGGAGAAGACGGATTACCTTCAAAATATCTACTATTAGACTGGTTTATTGAAAGGAAAAACTTGAAATCAGAAGAAAAGAATAACTACCGTGTGCTGAAAAGAAATAACTATTAAAGCTAAAATACCTTTCAAGAGTGTAGGTACATAATAAAGTTTTCAGAAAAATTAAAACAGAGATTTTTATCTCCAGTAGAATATCATTAAGACAAATTCAGAAAGATACACTTTAGGTAGAAGGAAAAAGATCTCTGATGGAGGCTCTGAGATATTTGTTGGAAAAGAAGAAAGACTGAAAATTAACGAGCCAGGAATTCAATCTAAATTAGAAACAGGACAGAATAAAGAAAGGAAGGAAATAATAGAGATAAAAGTAGAAATAAAGAAATATAAAACAAGTGAACAATGAAGGATCAACATAGCTGAAGCTGATTCTTAGAAAAAGACTAATAGAGTTAACAAATCTGGTAAGATTGATCAAAAGAGAGAGAAGCCATAATAAACAATAAGTATGAAAAAGGAGATGTAACTACAGATGCTACAGAGATTATTATAAAAGAAAAATGTACTCACTAATACATTTTTTAAGGAATAATTTCAAATGGCAGGTTATTGCATGAGTTATCATAATAGTATAATAAGCCTTTCAAGACCACTTGTCAAATTTGCCAAAAATTTTTACTCCTGAAAAAGTAAGATGGTTGGATTAAATATTTTAATCCTTTACCTGAATTCTTAGAGAATGTCAAGGGTACAATGAATGGGATAACTGCCTCAGTCATAATTTACTAAAGGTTTTAGTAAAAATTTGTTTGGGGATAATTGATGGGTCAGTGTCTTCTAAAGCAGTAGAATTTGTGTTCCTTTTTTGATACATAAAGAAGTAGGGAAGTGTCATTTAGTAAGGAAATGTAAGAACCTAAGAAATTGTGGAAACCTTGTGCTTTTAAAAGTTTTTTTTTTCCACCAAAGATAATATTTGTTTTTATTATTATTCTGTGAAAGAAATAAGGTAATCTGATAAATTGGGACTAAGTTAGGCTGGTAGGACAATCAAGGAAAAAATATCTTTAAGAGATGAGTGCCAAAGAATAGAAAGGAATCATTTATGGACAATTTTTCTGGAAATAATATTTCCAAAACATGGGAGAAACAAATACAAGGGCCCTGAGGCAAGATGAAGCTTAACTACAATCAAGGAACAAAAAGAAGCTAAAAGGTTAGGTCAGGAGATAACCACACAAATTTACACCAGCTGGTCCCTAACTTCAAGTCTACATGGATATATTCTTTTTTTTTTTTAACATCTTTATTGGGGTATAATTGCTTTACAATGGTGTGTTAGTTTCTGCTTTATAACAAAGTGAATCAGTTATACATGTACATATGTTCCCATATCTCTTCCCTCTTGCGTCTCCCTCCCTCCCACCCTCCCTATCCCACCCCTCCAGGCGGTCACAAAGCACCAAGCCGATATCCCTGTGCCACGCGGCTGCTTCCCACTAGCTATCTACCTTACATTTGGTCCATGCCTCTCTCTTGCCCTGTCACAGCTCACCCTTCCCCCTCCCCATATCCTCAAGTCCGTTCTCCAGTAGGTCTGTGTCTTTATTCCTGTCTTACCACTAGGTTCTTCATGACTTTTTTTCCCCTTAAATTCCATATATATGTGTTAGCATACGGTATTTGTCTTTCTCTTTCTGACTTACTTCACTCTGTATGACAGACTCTAGGTCTATCCACCTCATTACAAATAGCTCAATTTCGTTTCTTTTTATGGCTGAGTAATATTCCATTGTATATATGTGCCACATCTTCTTTATCCATTCATCCGATGATGGGCACTTAGGTTGTTTCCATCTCCGGGCTATTGTAAATAGAGCTGCAATGAACATTTTGGTACATGACTCTTTTTGAATTTTGGTTTTCTCAGAGTATATGCCCAGTAGTGGGATTGCTGGGTCATATGGTAGTTCTATTTGTAGTTTTTTAAGGAACCTCCATACTGTTCTCCATAGTGACTGAACCAATTCACATTCCCACCAGCAGTGCAAGAGTGTTCCCTTTTCTCCACACCCTCTCCAGCATTTATTGTTTCTAGATCTTTTGATGATGGCCATTCTGACTGGTGTGAGATGATATCTCATTGTAGTTTTGATTTGCATTTCTCTAATGATTAATGATGTTGAGCATTCTTTCATGTGTTTGTTGGCAGTCTGTATATCTTCTTTGGAGAAATGTCTATTTAGGTCTTCTGCCCATTTTTGGATTGGGTTGTTTGTTTTGTTATTGAGCTGCATGAGCTGCTTGTAAATTTTGGAAATTAATCCTTTGTCAGTTGCTTCATTTGCAAATATTTTCTCCCATTCTGAGGACTGTCTTTTGGTCTTGTTTATGGTTTCCTTTGCTGTGCAAAAGCTTTGAAGTTTCATTAGGTCCCATTTGTTTATTTTTGTTTTTGTTTCCATTTCTCTAGGAGGTGGGTCAAAAAGGAAATGTAAGAACCTAAGAAATTGTGGAAACCTTGTGCTTTTAAAAGTTTTTTTTTTTTAAGTTTTAGATACTTGTACCAAAAAGTGATGGCACAATACTGAAAATGATCTATAATTTAGTGTTTTCTTTTCTTTCTCTTTTAAAAAAATATTGTCACCAGCCCAATAGTTCATATTCACACTGTTCTATTGATTTAAACAGTGTGCTTAGAGAAGATGTTGACTTATGGGGACAAGTGCCTTATTTTCTGGAGGAGCAGTAGAAATAGTAGTGGTAACCTCTGTGGATAGGCACTCTGAAGCACACCAGTACGTAAGAAAGTCCTAGGCTGACAGACATCTGTGGGCCTGGAGAGCAACTGGTACAGATAACAGCAAGCTACAGGAAGGATTTTTTTTTTGCGGGGTGGAGGGTGGGGAGAAGGGAATGAAATTCATAGATTATCTGGCAGGTTTGGGTGGAAAATATGTTGGTAGACAATTCCAGAATAAACACAAGTTATATGAAAAAGGAAATGTAATCTTAATATTTTACTTTGCTATGTGTTATTTAAGAGAGCTAAAATTCTCATCTACCATAATAGCAATATGTAAAACTAAAAACCAAGAGATAGGAGTATAAATATCTTATTTAGAAGTATGGAGAGCACTCAAAGAAAGAGCTAGAAGTTTGAAGTAGGTTAAGGGGATATAGTTACTGCTCTTTTTTGTTATAAGCCTTTTTTTGTAATGCCTGCTAGTAGTACTAATTAGCATATATTACTTTTAGTTTAAGAGAGTGTAAGACCTAAAGCTTTTGGGTAGGAGACAGAACGATTACAGAATTTGAAACTATCATCTGAAAAATGAAATAGGATTGCTTATTGAAAAAGAAGATATGGCAGGTGGAATAACTGTTTTCAAATATTTGAAGGAGCATAGACTGGAAGAGGAATTCTCTTTTTTCTGTTTGGCATCAGAGACAGAGACCCAGTAAGTGGCCACTACAAAGAAACAGCAATGTAAAGAACGTTCTAACAATTAGGTTATCCAGAAATGGAATGAACTGTTTTGTGAGCATAGAATTCAAAGAGTTAGATGACCATATCTGGAGATGTTTTTAGAGTGAATTACCACAAAAGAAACACTTACTATGGTTCAGGCATTCTGTTGTTAAATACTGACTTCAGTATTTTAAACAAGAAAAGACAAAACCAGCTATTCATATAACATGTTATAGGATTTGCTACATGTAAATTAAATGTATTATTTTCTAAGTTTGTCATCACAGTCTTCATAGAATAAGCTTTTATCATTTGTGGTTTGCAAATGATACCTTTCTTTCCTGTTGTTTATTTTTCATATTCTGACTCTGGTTGAGTTGGTCAAGTTTTCTTTGCTCGTTTTTCCTCTAGTGATTTTTAAGTTATATTATTTAGTTGTTGACATTACATTTTTCACATGTTTAGATTTATATTTTTTTTAATGTATAGAAAAAGAGAGATTCAGTATCTTTATCCTTTTCCCAAGAAGAGAAAACCTTTAACATGCCTTTCTTCCTGTCTCCTCCCAAACAAAAAGGTTGAGATAATCAGTTTTATTTCCAGATTTTTATACATATTTTACAGTGATAATTAGATACCTAACTATAATTTTTCCTGATTTATTAATTTGTTTGCTTTATTTGCTTGGCATATTTCTTGTTCTTACACCTTTCTGTTTCTTGAATCATTTTCCTTTTTTGTGTTGGAGTACCAACAACTCCAGTAATTTTTTAACATCTTTATTGGAGTATAATTGCTTTACAATGGTGTGTTAGTTTCTGCTGTATCACAAAGTGAATCAGCTATATGTATACATATATCCCCATATCCCCTCCCTCTTGTGTCTCCTTCCCACCCTCCCTAACCCACCCCTCTAGGTGGTCACAGAGCAGAGCTGATCTCCCTGTGCTATGCAGCTGCTTCCCACTAGCTATCTATTTTACATTTGGTAGTGTATATATGTCCATGTCACTCTCTCACTTCATCCCAGCTTACCCTTCCCCCTCCCCATATCCTCAAGTCCATTCTCTACATCTGCATCTTTATTCCTGTCCTGCCCCTAGGTTCTTCAGAACCATTTTTTTTTATTACACATATATGTGTTAGCATATGGTATTTGTTTTTCTAGTAATTTTTGATATGTATTTTTATTATCATTTAGTTCTAATTATTTACTTTCCATCTTGATTTCTTCTTTGACCCATGTATTATTTAGAATTATGTTGTTTAACTTACATTTTGAGATTATGTATATTTTTGTATTGGTTCCTAGTTTAATTGTAGTTAGAATGTACGCTTTGTATGATTTCAGTCCTTTGAAATTTGTTGAGACCTGATTTATGGCTCAGCATTGTCTGTTCCAGTAAATAATCCATGTGGCAATTTAGAAAAATGTGTAATTTGCAGTTGTTGGGTGTGGTGTTCTATATATGTCTACTGGAGTAAGTTGATTTGTTATTTGGTCAAATCTTTTACATATCCGTACTGATTTTTATCTTCCTTTTCTATCAGATACTGTTATGTTAAAATCTAATCATGATTGTGTATTTGACTAGTTTTTCCTTTAGTTCTGTCAACTTCTGCTGTATGTATTTTGTCTTGTATTTTAATTTTTCCTATTGAACATTTACTCACGTAATTAGTGATATTTGGATTATCCATTATTTTCAATTTGTCCATCTCTTCTTTGTTCCTTCCTTTTTTCCCTTTATTCCTTCTGTTTTTAGTTATCAAACCATTCAAAATGTAGTGGCTTAAAACAACCCGTTGTTTCTTGAGTATGGAATTAGGGAGTGGCTCAGCTAGGTAGATCTGGCCTAAGGTCTCTCCTCTGGGTGTTGCAGTCAAATGGTGGCTGTCTGGGATCATCTTCTACACTCACAGGTCTGGGAGGACTCACAGCTGGGGTTCCTCCAGCAAATTTGTCCCATCTCTGTGGTCTCTCCAAAGTGGCAGCTTCAGGGCAGCCTTACAGCCTGGGCCCGAAGACATGGCTGCAAAGAGAAAGATCCAGGAGGAAATTCTGGCACCCTTTCTAGCTTCAGAAGTCAGACAACACCACTTCTGCTATATTTTATTAAATCTTCCCATATTCAAGGGGAGAGGAATATGTTTTTCTCTAGAAGTTTTTTAGGGTGAGATTTATCCTTCTTACCTCTTTCACACTTTCCATCTCCCCATCCTTTTGTTCTTCTCTGTTTGGGTGGGTTCAGTATATTGGTTCACTAACCTGCTTTTTTCAGCTATATCCATTTTTCTCTTCAGCCCATCTACTGAACTTTTTTTTGATGCTCATATTTTTATTTTCTAGGTTTCCAAAGTGTCTTTTACATAGATGTAATAACTTCACAGGTTTCTTTAAGGATATTACATTTATTTTATAGCGTTTTATAGGCCCTCTTAACTCTGTTTTCTTTGGTTTTTGTTCTTCTGTTTGTTGAATTTATTGCCTCTGTCAAGGTGTTTTCCTCAAATCTGTGATTAATTGTCTGCTCTTTTTGAGAATCCCTACTGGCCTCTTCTATTTACAGGAGCTTACCTTCTTTCATTTGGGAAGGGGTAGGAAGTGCTATTGGGCTGAGTATACCTGGTTTTAGAGTGTGAAGACTAATTTATAAACTTCATTTATAAGTACATTATGTCTGATCACTTTATCCCTATGTACATCCTCTCCCCAAAATACTAATCTTGAGAAGAATAAGAGGAGAAGGTATCAAGGAAGATATTCTCTCAATGAGATAATGTGATTTTATGTTACAAAAACAGTTGATGTTGCATTATGATGTACTATGAGGAACTTTGTTCTTTATTTTAGAAACTTAAGTCTTACCATCATTTCCATATTTATTCACCACCATCCCCACCCATCCCCAACATGTTGTGGTCAGTTGTCACGTTTAAAATATTCACAGCTTCTGTAAATGTTTAAATATAACCAACAGTATAACTGCTTGTTAAGCTTCAGTGTTCCTTAATGTAAAAAATTTTTTCTCCAAAATTTCTTGTCACAACTAAATTTCCTTTAATGAATTTTGTTTCATAGGTTCAGTTGTGCAGGAGAAACTATTTCATCTTTTAATTAGTTTAAATATTTAAAAACAGAAACAACAAAGTTGGGGTCTATTTGCATCACAAAGAAATCAAATTGTTACTTTATGAAATTTAGAAGTAGTTTTGCTGAAGTTCGAAGAGTGAAAAAATGTTATAACTTAGACCGTAGTGTTAGGGATTCAAGATTGACTTAAAATGTAAACATAGTGTAATGTTTATTCTTGTCCTCCTTATTTGTCAGGGAATCTTAACCAGAGTGCGAAATTTTCTGGTGCTGTGTTGGGAGTGCACGGCACAAGAGATTTCCATAAAAAGGCATGGGATTTGCTTGGAAGAACATAGTAGTTTTCTAACTTGGCAGTAATGAGTTAGAACTAACCCCCTTTAAAAAGAAAACACTAATCTACATTATTCCTCATTGGGTATTTGTATGTGTTTTCTTATCTGAGCTATATTATTCTTGTATCTGCATTTGTGCATATGTATATACATTTATAATCCATGGTACTTGTTAGGTGTAAAGAAAATAATTTTCTATGCATACAGTATGTATGAAAAATGATTTTGGAAGTCGACTCTCTTACCCCTCGAGTTGAGTAACGGGACAAATATCTTGTTCTTACAGAGTACCCAAAATAATTTGGCAATCTCTGAGTGCTTTTCCCCAAATTCTATTGCCCTAGGAGGCAATTTGGGGAGCATAAATAAGCCTTACTATATTAGGATTCCCTCTCGAAAGGTACACATTTTTGGATGAGAGAGGTGATGAATTCATATCTTGTTAAAATGACAGCAGTCCTCAGACTAAGAATCACTGGGGGCCTTGAAAGGGGGTTAAGGATATGAGGATCTGTCTGGTTGAAAGAACCTTGAACATTATACTTCCAGTTCCCTTCCCTTTCTTGTGCTATTATTGTAATATATTTTACTTCTATGTATGTTGTAAACCCTGTGGTACATTGTTATTTTTGCTTTAAGAGGCCAAAAAAGTCTTGTAGATTTACTCTCACCATTTCTGGTACTTTCTATTTCTTTAGTAATGTCATTTCTTTTTCTTTTTTTAAATTAATTAATTATTTATTTATTTTTGGCTGCATTGGGTGTTTGTTGCTGCGCACGGGCTTTCTCTAGTTGTGGCACGCGGGGGCTACTCTTCGTTGTATACTGACTTCTCATTGTGGTGGCTTCTCTTGTGTGGAGCACAGGCTCTAGGCACGCGGGCTTCAGTAGTTGTGGCACACAGGCTCAGTAGTTGTGGTGCACGGGCTTAGTTGCTCCGTGGCATGTGGGGTCTTCCCGGACCAGAGCTCGAACCCATGTCCCCTGCATAGGCAGGTGGATTCTTAACCACTGTGCCACCAGGGAAGCCCCAATTGTCATTTCTTTATGTAGATCCACATTTCCATCTGTTATCATTTTCTTCCACCGGAAGAATTTTTTTTGCTTTTTTTTAAGTGCAGGTTGGTGAACTTATTTCTTCCCCCAGCTTTTCTCTCTTTTTTTGGATCTGAAAAAAAAAATTATTTCACTTTCATTTTTGAAGGATACATTCATTGTATTTAGCATTCTAGGTTGACCATATTTTTCTTTAAGCATTTGGAAGATGTATTTTCTTCTGTCTTGCATAGCTTCTCGAGAAAGTCTATATATTTTCTTAACTTTGTTCCTCTGTGGCTAAACTTTTTCCTTTAGCTTCTTGTAAGATTTTCTCTCTTTGACAGTTTTTCAGGAATTTGATTATTGTGCCTTGTGCTTTTCTTTGTATTTATACTAAGGAGAGGGCTCATTGAGTTTCTTGGATCTATGGATTTATAGTTTTTATCAAATTTTGAAAGTATTTTATTATTCAACCCCACCCCCACCCCATTCCAGTTACACACATATACTTGATAGCTGTGGTTTTCCTTTCTTCTTTTATTTTTCTTCTTCCTTTTCTTTTCTCTCTCCCTCTCCTTCCATCTCCCCACTCTTTACCCTCCTCATCAACTTTTTTCTGTCTTCATCTCAGTTCCTCTGAAATTTCCTTCTGCAGTATTTAATATAATGTTAATCCCATCATTATATTTCCATTTCACATACTGTTTTTGAACACTAGAAGTTCATTTTGGTCCTTTTATGTCTACCGTTTCTCTCCTCATATTTTCATTAAATCCTTGAGCATATTTATCATAGCAGTTTTAGAGTCCTCATTGGCTAATTCCATTATCTCACTTCTGGGTCTGTTTCAGTTGACTCATCCCACCCTAGTTTCAGGTCATATTTTCTTTCTTTCTTATGTGTCTATTAATTTTTATTGGATGCTGTGGACATTGAAAATTTTATATTGTTGAATCGTGGATTTTTTTTTCTTTAAAAAAATCTTGGACTTCTTCTGACAGGCAGTTGTTATCTATGGATTGACTCAATCCTTTTGAGGCTTATTTTTAAGCCTTTTTAGGAAGCATGTAGAGTATTTTTTACTCTAGGGTTTGTTTACTCCTGTACTAAGTATGAATATTCTGGGGTTTCAAGTGAATTGCCTATTTTTCAACAAAGAAGACTCTTCTGGTCAGAATGTCAATATTTCCCAGCACTCTGGGAATTGCTCAGCTTACAGATTCCTATTTATTCTTTGCCTTACCTCATGGAGTTTCATCCTGCATGCCTGGCTTAGTGTTTGGCCGCAGACTCAGGTGGACCCCTGTGCAGATTTCTGGAGTTTTCTGTGCATAACTCCCACTTCTCTGGTAACTTCTCTGCTTGAGTTTTTTCTCCCTGCATCACAATCTGAAAAGTACCTCTAGGCAGAAAGCCAGGGCAGGTGTAGGTCTCACTTCATTTCCTTCCCACCTCTCAGAGATCACAGTGCTTTACTGCTTATTGTCCAACCATGTCTTGCAAACAGTTGTTTCATATATTTTGTTTGGTGTTTTAGCTGTTTATTGTGGGATGGAAAGTTCATTCCTATTTACACCATCATGGTCATTGGAAATTCTTTTGTATCTTTTTAAGATAATCATGGAGATAAAAAATAAAGTTTATATTTATTCCCCTCCCCCCATCCCAGCAATTTGGGCCTTATGAAATAAACCAGCAGTACCTACCTACAGAGTTTCAACAATTTCATCTACATTTTCCCATTTGTATCATAATAATATTTGAGGTAACAGTTTATGTGGTTCACCAATAATACAATAATGAACAAAACAGTATAGAATTACATATGATATTTTAAGCAAATAAAATAGCATTTTCATTATATTCAAGCTCATGAGTGAACTTTTCAAAAAAGTATGTAAGTTTAAGTGATAGCTTCGTAAAGAGTTGGGCTCGTGATTGTAGCTATAACTACTAGTTTTAATCATCTTATTTTCTGATCAAATACGAAGTAACATGAACAGGCTAATGATTGATGACTAGTCAAAGATAATCTGTAATGAACTAAAATGCCTGGCAGTGGTCCTATAAATTTGTGTTAAAATATTCATGGTTTTGTTGTATAGCCTCTGTCTTCCTCTTGATAGTTTTAAGGGAAAAAACAAACAAAAAACAAAATGTCATGTTATTTCATGTAACAGTTGTACATTCTTAGGCTATTCTTAGCATGTTTATTAATCTTTGATTTTTTTTTTTCCCCCAGATTGTCAGTATTTAAAAAGACCACATCATGCGTGAGTACAAGCTAGTGGTCCTTGGTTCAGGAGGCGTGGGGAAGTCTGCTCTGGTAAGTTAGCCACCTAACTATAATTAATTAATATAATGCAAGAAGAACGGTGATATTTTCTTGCTTTACAACTTCTAGTCGCTCAAGAGAAAAGGTGGCAGTATGTTTTATATGCCTAATATCTGGCCTACCAGGGTACAAGGACTCATTCAGTAACCATGGATGTGTAGTTTTATAATGGTGGCTCATTCATTCTTTCATTTATCAAATATTTATTGGCTACCTATTTTATGTTAAGCACTAGTGTTTGTGATTCAAAGAGGAGTAAAAATTGTTTTCATTGTTAAGGAACTTACATTCTAGTGTGGGAGACTGATTATTACAAGTACCAGTGGAGTAAATCCTACCCTACCCCCATCCCAGACTTAAGTGGAATAAAGGTCATTTTTTTGTACACATGCTGTATTTATTTAGGAAGTGTTCATTGAGCTTCTATAACGTCAGACTCTAAAGTTACAACAGTGAACAAAAACAGTCACAGTCTCCCTCACAGAGCTTACATTATAGTGGAGGAGATGTAATAGATACACAATTAATCAAAGAACTACTTGATTATAATTGTGAGAGAGATACTTTGAAAGAAAAGTATATATTGTTAAGAGACCTCTATGACAAGGGAACCTAAATTAGCATTTGAACAACTGAGAAGGGTCACAGTTGCTGGGATAGGAGTGAACCGGGAAGAAAGTAGAGGGAAATGAGGTGAGAGATAAGCAGGGGCCAGATCATGACTTGAAGACCATGTAAGAACTTGGAATTTATTCCTAATGACAATGAGAAGCTGTTGAAGTAGGGTTTTGGGAGGGTGGTGGTGGTGACAGAATTGGATATATGTTTTAAAGAGAGCACTTTGTTCTATCAAGAGTAATTTAGAAGACAGGCAGAGAAGATGTGGGAAACAAGTTGGGAGTTAATGCAATACACCACATTATTGTTTGTGGAAGCTTATATTAGCAGTGAAGAAGAGAAAAGTAGATGTTTTGAGAGTTAAATAGGAGGTAGAATTGGCAATTAACTTAGTGCTAGATTGATATGGGGACTAGGAGAGAAGGAGCTGTTGAGGGTGACTCCCAAATTTCACAGTCAAGCTACTGATTTTATGAATGGACCATTAAAGAAGTAGAAGGAAAGCACTGGAGAATGAGCAGATTTGAGAGTGAAAATCAAGAGTCATGTCAAACGTCATGTGCTTGTGAGATGTTCAAGTAAATACATCAAATAAACATCACATCCTCAAGACAATAGCTTAAAAGAGAGACTTGTGGTATGATTTGGGTTGCCATGAATATATCTATGGTATTTATTTTATGGGAATTATGTTACTGTTAGGAGTGTAATTTAGTACCTCTGTGGTGAATGTTTGTGAGTATCTGTTATTTTATTATTTTTTTAATTTTTTTTTATTTTTTAACATCTTTATTAAAGTATAATTGCTTTACAATGGTGTGTCAGTTTCTGCTTTATAACAAAGTGAATCAGTTATACATATATCCCCATATCTCTTCCCTCTTGGTATCCGTTATTTTAAATGCATGTAACTTTCAATTCAGCAAGTCCCTTTCTGGAAATGTATCCCACACATAAGTTCACATATACAAAATGACATGGTCAAGGATGTCTATTACAACATTCTTTACAGTGGCAAGAGTTTGGAAACAACCTAAATGTCTACCAGTAGGGGCTAAATAAGTTTTTAATATGTATTTTGAGTAGAATCCTATAAACCATTAAAAAGAATGCAGCAGCTCTGTATATACTGATAATTAATGATATCTAAGCTGTATTACTTAGGAGGAAAAAGATACTAAGCAGTGTAGAGTACCATATGTGTTTTATAAGAAAGGAAGAATGAGGGGGGGAGATATTATAAAAGAACAGAGGCTATTTTTGCAAGGTTCAATAAGCTGCAGATAACATATCAATTACTTCCTTGGGAGTGGAATTGGAAAAGATGGTAAATAGAATTAGTTACCATTACATATGTTTTTGTGTCTTTTGCATTTTGTCCTACGTCCATGAATTACCTTTTTAAAATAAATAAATTAATTTAAAATCCATAGGAATTAATGAGGTTGTCTAGGGAGAGACTAGAGAGAGAAGAGAACTCAGGACTGGGCTCTGAGTACCTCTCAACATTTAAAGAGTAGGTAGGATTGGAGGATCCAGCATAGAAGAATGTATCTTGTACTTGAATGTAAATAATGTACCTTTACTTGACTGCTCAGAAGTCATAGCATAGTAGCTGGATGTGATAAAAGCAGCTACAGTAAGGTGATGATGCCATAACCATCCTGGGGTGGGTTGAAGAGTAAATGAGAGCTGAGGAAATGGAACCACCATTATAGATAGCTGAAGAAGTTTACTGTATTCAAATTAATCTATTTAATTCAAGCTAAAATAGTATATAAAATATTCCTCTGGCTAATTGAAGTGTGAATGACCTCAGTCCACATTCTTACCCTTGCTTTTAGGCAGTGATGTACCAGACCCCGTTCTAAAGCTATCTAGGAAATATTTCACAACCATCTTCTGTACTTCTTTTCATTTACTGAATGGTAAAATACCTAGTTTCCCATCTTTGTTTATAGAAATTTTAGAGATAAAAGTAGATAATCTGAAAAAGATGAGTAGGTAATGATTTCCTATGCAAAGAGTAAGGCTTTGGAATCAGGAAGGTATATGTTTGAATCTCAGCTGGCAAATCAGAAAAATAACTACTTCTGGGGTGAATATGAAATTTGAATGTAATTATAAATTTAATAAACTCAATAAATTTTAATTCCCTCTTCTGTTTTCCCCCACAATTAGAAAGACTGTTCAAGACTTTTTAAAATTTACAATGTTTTGTCTCTCTCCTTTGAGGGTATGAGATAAAACTTGCTATAGATACATAGAGGGGTAATAGGAGTTTAAATACTGATAAATTTTCACGTTTTAGTAAATTAGAATCCATGTCCTTATTTGTATCCTGGTAGTATTTTAAAACTTAATATAGTAATTATTTAACAGTGTAATGTCAGCAGCAGCATTGATGACAGTTTTTAACATGACCACCTCCTTTCATAAGTGTACTCTTAATTATGAATGTATCCTTATATTGAAAAATAATGACACTTCACATTTGCATGTTTACGCAGAGTTTTCATATAATTACATTTAACCTTTACCACTTTGCGAAGTTAAGTAACGTTTAAGAGGGGCTGATTTTTCTTTTAAGTACTTAACTTTTGTCTGCTTTTTTTAAATTTCTAGACAGTTCAATTTGTTCAGGGAATTTTTGTTGAAAAATATGACCCAACGATAGAAGATTCCTACAGAAAGGTAAAATATGAAACTTGTATACACATGCTTACAAGTAGTTTCTTATGACTTTAAAACTTGATCCATGGAATTGCTTTTTTGAAAATAGTTTTGAGAAATGATACAGATGTTCTGTATTTGTTTTTAAAAGTTTCACCAAGACAAAATACTTTTCGTAGAACACTGCTTATTAGCTATAGAGAGCTCCATGTTCTGTTACTGATTAGTAATCTGTTCTTTAATGTACACATTTTCCTGGTGGGAATTCTTTTAATGTAGAAAAATTGCATATAAATAGGTATATTTTTGATTACTCTTTTTGTGAACTAAAATTAAGAACACTTTATGCTTGAAGTTATACAGTAACTGAAAGTTATTTTTGTTGTATAATAACTTAAAAAATATTTCTCCTTTAAACTGTAAAAAGTTAAAGAGTTGGACTCTGTAACACCAGAACACCAAGAGCAAAATTGCTAACTGTGGACTTTGCATGATAATGATGTGTTGATACAGGAAGGTTCATTGATTCTCACAAATGTACCACTCTGATGCAGGATGCTGATAGTGGGGGAGGCTAGCAGGGAGCAGGAAAAGGGTGTATCGGAACTCTGTACTTTCTGCTCAGTGTTGCTGTGAACCAAAAGCTGCTTTCTAAAAAATAAAGCTTATTTAAAAGGAAAAAAAATTTTAATAGTTGGTCTTGACAAAAAATACTATTTTATTTAACTATAAGACTAGCTAGAATTGTGGAGAATTTTCATGATTTTATTTCCCAAGTATGTTATGGGGGGGAAGAGACAGTGTTGTAAGAAAGCCTAGTAACCAACGATATACCCCACTGCCCCCCAAAAAGATTAACCTGCCTTTCAACAAATAAGAAAGGGTTGCTTTGGTAGATGTTTTAGAATTTACCTTTAAATAGTGCTATAACTTTTGCTGAATTAAGTTCATCAAGCCTACTGGCAGAGCAGTTTCATTATCTGTAAATTGGAAACAAAATTGTGATATATATTGAGAAACTACAGACCTAATTCATTGTTCATTGAACATGCCCATTCACAGATTGTGCAGGTTGTTATCATATTTGTCCCGTAAGTGGTAGACAGTGAGTTTGTAGATCCACCTGTGGTGCTCCTCATCAATTCCTGATCTGACAGAGAAGCAGAGTTTAAAATAGTCCTTAGGTTAATATGTTTATTTTTAGAAGACCATGTTGCATTACTGAAATTTCCCCCAAATAAGTTGCTGGTTAAAGCTTTAACTACAAACGGAGATATGTACCTTGAATGCTGAAGCACTTTTCTTAATCCCTTCTTTATTGAACATTTTCCTCACAGCTAATAGTTGATACTTTCTTTAGGACGACCTTCTCTTCTGTAAAGCCCTGGGAAAGTAGAATTCAGTATATGAAATTTCACCTTATACACACAGCTTTTCCAAAGAAGTACCTTTTTTTAAAGTCTTGAGAACTCTATAGGTTCAGTGTTATTGTGTTCCCTTTATCTCTTAAGAATTTCCTTTGTATTAAATTTGGGCATATTTTAGTAAAACTTTGACAACTTGAATCTGGTAAGTTGGCAAAGTTTTCTTTACCCCCAGATATTGGCTGTTTTGAGCTGCTTTTGTGCTTTGTTTTGAAGATAATATAAATATACATACTTTATACATTTTTTTTCCCTGTTAGAACTATACCTGTTTGTTGCAGTTTTTCTTAAATTGCAGAATATGACCATTGGCTTCTAATAATAACAACAATCATTACTCAGAGTTTATAGTGGTCAGAAAAATATCTAAACTCAGGATTAACAGTCCTAGCTTCTGTATTATTAATAGAATGTGTTTGAGACCTCCTGTTCTTTACTGTAGTACCAACTTGGTCTCCACCAATACAGCAAACTGCTAGAGAAAGGCTTTGTAGTTGTTAATAAGGACTTTGAGTGAAGAGGTGGGAGGAAAACAGACTGACATTTTGATGTTACTTTTTCATCCCCCTCCACCCCCACCCCCCTGCCCTGACCCTAACAGCAAGTTGAAGTAGACTGCCAACAGTGTATGCTCGAAATCCTGGATACAGCAGGAACAGTAAGGATGTTTTCTCTTTTTTTTTGGCGGGGGTAGGGTGGGTGGACAGATTTTCATTTGTGAACAGTATATGGTCACCTGAATGATTTCTGTGAGTAAAAGCGTTTGTTCTGATTAAGAACGTTAAGTCTCTAAACGTAGGGCTTCCTAAATTTTCTTATGTGTGTGAAACTATCTATGATGTACTTAATGCCCACATATCACTATTAAATTATATGTTGCGCTCACCTACAGAATCTGTGTGTTGAGTTTCTTTTCCCTGTATTGAGGTAAGGATTATGCTCTTAGTGCTTTAAACGAACAAACAAAAGGAAAGTATTTTAAATACGGAATTTTAGTTAAAATAGGTATTTCTCTGGGTTTAAATAAGACTAACTCTTAACACCATGGTCATTCATTTATTTAAAAAACTTTTTTTGCTTTTTATTAGCATTTTAACATCTCAAGGGACTGGTGACAGATACGTGTGTTCTGACAAAAATCTTTAGGATTATTTTGAGCCTCATTTTTCACATGCTTAAATGAGTATAGTGACGTTTAGTACATTATAGGGTGCTTATAATGATCAAATGAGATAGTGATTATAAATCACTTGGCACAAAATGTCTTTTATATTTGTGTATTTGTGTATTTGTGTATATGTGTATTTGCTTTTATTTTCATTGTCTTCATTTGTCCTCACCTTTTTAATTGTTTAATTAATTAATGATGGTTTTATTCTGCCACAATTATACTACCACAAAAAATGCACACATTAAATGATTTTCTTTTCTTTTTTTTTTCTCCATATACGTAGACTTTACCTATTAGGCAATTCCTAGCTTTAAAATGGATGGTATTCTTAAATGTTTTAAGTTGTTTTAAAATTCAGCACAAATATTCCCACTATAATTTTATAAATGGTAAGAAAGCTTCAGATCAAAAAAAAACTTAAGCAGACTGGAGCAATTAGAGTACGAATTATACCATATTTTTCTATTCTTTTGTGGGAAAATGGATCTTGATTCCAACAGGAAGCTTTGGATCACTGGAACTCCTTCTTTCTTATATCAGCTGAATTGAGACCTCCCCCTCTTGCCACTTCGTCCAACCCCCAAATTTCCTAGCTTCTGAATCAGCAATAATTCTCCTTTGTTCCCAAAGACCCCAACAGTTAAAAAAAAAAATACTTTCTATTTCTTCCTTTCACAGCCTCCACAAGTGTGAGGGCATTGTTTCTTCCTCCTCTTGTCCAAATTAAAATTTTCCCCTTCTGCAGAGATCTTCCGCTTGTGCTCTCAAATATCTTGTATTTATACCATCCTAGCACTCAGCATGCTGTGTTGTAATTTTCTGTTTACTTCTCTGTCCCCAGTGCCTTGCATAACGTTTGGAAAGTAGTTGTTGCTCTTTGATCTTGTTCTAGATCACTCCTTACTCCTTAAGGATTTTTGCTTACTTTCTCCAACACTGCTTTAGTCCGAATTCTTGGTGATTTTAGTATCCAAATAGAATCTTTACGGGTAATATAGATGATCCAGTAGCTTGGCCTCTCAGGTCCTTGACCTCCACCCTGCTTCAGTCATTCATGCCCGTGGTCTTTACCCTAGACTATATGATTACCAGTAACATAATACCATCTTAAATCTCATTTTCAAGTGTCCTACTCTCTACTAACCATCTCTTGTTTCTCCATCTCACTTCCTTTCATACCTTTCAACCTGACTGTAATCTGCAGTCTGTTAAATCTAACATCTTTGATTATCTATCATATCCTCAACCCCCTCTTTATACAGCTTCAAGTCCATGGTCTGTCATTCATAATCAATCCCTCGGATATATCCTCAACCTTCTTGACTTTTCAGCAACCTTTGACTCAGTAGATCATTATCCTTATCTGTAAAAATTTTATTCATTTGACTTCTAGGAAACAACACTTGCTTGCTTTTCTCCCTGTATGATTCGTTACTCCTAAGTCTCCTTTCCTGATTTGTCTTCATTTCCCCAACCTCTTAATGTTGGAGGGCCTCAGAGTTCAGTACTTGGACTTCTCTTTTCCAAAACCACTACCTTGGACATCATCTTTTGTAGCACCAAAATAATTAAAATCTGTATATAAAAAGGAACTATATGCAGTTTTTCTAAATCACACAGAAACAAATTAAAGTGGTTAAGATTTCCGTTCTAATTCTGTAGCTGTTTCTAGTCATGTACGTAGGGGACAGGGACATTCATGTCAAATTTTCCAGAAACCGTGTATCACGTCTTATGTTTCCTGTCATGATAACATGTAATAAAGAATTCAGGGCTTCCCTGATGGCGCAGTGGTTACGAATCTGCCTGCCAATGCAGGGGACACAGGTTTGAGCCCTGGTCCAGGAAGATCCCACATGCCGCGGAGCAACTAAGCCCGTGCACTACAACTACTGAGCCTGCTTTCTGGAGCCCGCGAGCCACAACTACTGAGCCTGCGTACTGCAACTACTGAAGCCCGTGTGCCTAGAGCCCGTGCTCCACAACAAGAGAAGCCACCGCAATAAGAAGCCCGTGCACCGCAACGAAGAGCAGCCCCCGCTCGCAACTAAAGAAAGCCCGCGTGCAGCAACGAAAACCTAATGCAGCCAAAAAATATTTATATATACATACATACATACATTAAAAAAAAAATTCAGTAGCTCACTTGTGATTATTCTGATTTAAATTGTTTCAATATACATTTAAGAAGTCATATTTATAATTGCATATTTTTTATTATAGGAGCAATTTACAGCGATGAGAGATTTGTATATGAAGAATGGCCAAGGGTTTGCACTAGTATATTCTATTACAGCTCAGTCCACATTTAATGACTTACAAGACCTGAGGGAACAGATTTTACGGGTTAAGGACACAGAAGATGTAAGTATTTCTCTATATATATAGCATACTGCCATCTCTCTATGGCCAAATAAAAAGTGTCCATTTTCTCTATCAGTAGAGGATTTAGAGGGTATTTACCATGCGCCTAAGAGCCCTGGTGACCAAAAACGTTTTTAAGCTTTCTAAATTTACCTACAGATAATATGCTGAGATGATTAGAAAAGAAGGACACGTATGTAAAGTTCTTCTTTCTCTACTGCACTTATGACCTACATGGTGCTATGTGGGTCATAAGTGGAGTGGAGAAAGAAGAATCAAAGAGTACTTGGTAGAAGAAGGGGGACTCCAGTTGGGCTTGGAAAGTTGGTAGTTATGTCAGAAACAGTGTTCAGAGAACATTATTAAGAACCGTAATGCTGTGTTCCTATTTCTAAAATTCTGTTGGTACAGTTTTTACTTAGTTTTTTCCTTTGAATTATGTTAAAGATTTTAATTAACTTACATTTTTATATATTTTTTTGTTTTTGTTTTAGAATTCTTTTTTTAATGTTAATATTTCATTGTGGTAAAATATACTGTTTTAGAATTCTTGTCTTATTTGATGAATAGCATCATTGTTGTTTTGCCTTTTCGCAAAGATTAAATGTATATTTTACGTTTGTCTCAGTTTTGAGCTACAGAAAGTTCCTTTTTCAAAAGTTGTATAAATTAGGATATAAAATTTCATTTGTACCTTCTTTTCTGTTTTTGTGTGTTCTCTCTCATTATTAATGGGAACATAGGCACCTGCTTAAGACCTCAACTTTGGGTAATACTGTAGGCGGGAGGAATTTGCACCATATGACTCATGACCAACCATAACCTAATGAATAGTTCTCTTTCTTCCCATGACTAATTCATCTAAGAGAGTTCTCTTTTCATAGGCAATTACATGCAAATCACTGAATTCTGGTAATGTTAATCTCTTTATCCCATGTAATAAACTAAAGATTGAGTTGTAGATGAAGACATAGCTACTCAGTGGCTGTATTTTTATTCTTTTCCTTAATATCTCACCTAAGCTAGTCTTCAGATCTAGATGTCAGTTGTAGAAGTAAAACTTATTAACATGTTGGTCTTGCCGCTACTATTGGCATTTTTTGGTCCTGTGAGATGAGGCACTTAAAACACACCAAGACAATGAGTATTGCAGGAGGTTCCTTTTCCTTCAGATTTTTCTACTTGGAATTCAGCCATTAGCATTAGTCCACCTGAGCATTTTGGGATTATAGTCTTAAAATAATTTAGCAGATCAGTGTTGTAGAATCTTGTCCATATTTTTTCTGTCTCTTCCCCCTCCATTTTCCCCCCAACACACGTACATACACCTTTTTTTAAGCACTTGATGAAGATTATAGTCCTAACTAACACATTTCAGTTGGTGACTGGTAGTTGCTTACTTATAAAAGGCTGAGTAACAAGTATGTTAGGGCTTATTATATGATTTTTTCCTTCTCGCAGGTTCCAATGATTTTGGTTGGTAATAAATGTGACCTGGAAGATGAGCGAGTAGTTGGCAAAGAACAGGGTCAGAATTTAGCAAGACAGTGGTGTAACTGTGCCTTTTTAGAATCTTCTGCAAAGTCGAAGATCAACGTTAATGAGGTAAACTACAGCTGCTAGGCAGCACAAATAAGTGCCTTTTTAGTTTCCTTTCTTTCAAGTTAACAGCCAAAAACATTTTTTAAAAAAGAAAAAGTGGTGTTCTTTTAAGTATTTATCTATCAATTTATGGAAAACACTAAGTAATTCCTAGAAACCTTATTCCTTCTCTTATATGAAATCACTTTGTTGGCTGTGATGAGGACACTTATATTTACCTTGTTGGCAAAGAGATGGTTTAAGTTAAAGAATATGTTTTTTAAAGTCCTGCTAAGCCTCTAAATGATAAGCCAGAAAGTGGTGTGTGAAAATTGTCACATCACCCTTGTATTATAACAATTACCTATACAGATGTGTGTAAAAAGGTTGTAAAGTCAAGTAGAAAAATAAAAAAATCAAAGTAGTTACTGTACTGAACTTATGTTGTACAGAAAGATATCATGGAATTTGGTGTTTTGAGTCCTGCTTCCCTTTGGTGCATGACTCAAAGGGAAGAATCTGTGTGAGTGTGGATGGATACAGAACTATGATTCACTCGGTCTTTTAGGCCTGATAACAGCAGGTGCACAAGGCTTTTTTTGTCCATGACTTAACTACTCCACTATCCTGAGAACATAGCTGGGGACAGGAATGCTTAACAAGTAAGCTTGCCTGCCTGGATGTAAAGGGCCAATAGTTTACTGGATCCCTAAAAGATTAGTGCAATCCCCAACTGCAACCACTACATCCAAGCAAAATCTTAAGAGGTTCCTTTGCTTTTTGTTAATTTTAACATAAGCCTTTTTTTTCTTAAAAAAAAAAGCAGAATAGGCTTCTTTCCTTTCCCAGTAGTACAGAAGTGTTCATTTGCCAGTGTGCTTGCCATTTGTAGCATCACAGGTAATCAGTCAGAGTTCAGCACACTTACAACATAGATGAGAGTTAAGACTGGTTTAGGTTATCAGAGTCCTCTGGTGTGTTTTTGCTTATGATTCCTCTCTGGCCTTTGGTTCTTTTGGTCACTTTTCCTTCACTGATATTATGGTTGTAGACTATTATTTGACTTTTTAAATGACCAAATTACTTTAAACGTGTGGCACGAAGAAAATTTAAGGTTGTGGGACTTCGCTGGTGGAGAGGTGGTTAAGAACCCGCCGGCCAATGCAGGGGACACGGGTTTGAGCCCCAGTCCGGGAAGATCCCACATGCCGCGGAGCAGCTGAGCCCACGTGCCCACGCCCTAAAGCCCGTGCTCCACAGCAAAGAGAAGCCACCGCAATGAGAAACCCGC
Source organism: Stenella coeruleoalba (assembly GCF_951394435.1). NCBI lineage: Eukaryota > Metazoa > Chordata > Mammalia > Artiodactyla > Delphinidae > Stenella > Stenella coeruleoalba. The sequence goes on from NC_137169.1 coordinate 97,788,144, forward strand.
GCACCACGATGAAGACCCAACGCAGCCATAAATAAATAAATAAGTTTTACAAATAATAAGTCAAAGCTTGTCTTTCAGATAAAACCAGTTTTAATAAATACATAAAAATAAGAAATTCATAAATTTTATTTATTCAGCAAATATTCATTGTGTTCCTATGTTCCACTGTGTTAGGCACCAGGGTAACAGTCATTTAGACAGAGACTATTCTTGCCCTCAAGAAGTTTACATCCTAATGGGGAAAAAGTCCTGCTGAGATCTTCAACAACAGTTATTTGTAATTCACTGCCAAGTAAATGAAAGGAAGTATGAAATGCTTCTAGTTTCAGCTTTCTCTGTTGTGGAATTACAGTTTCATAGATGTTATCCTGAAAAACATGGCTGATCATAAAATGTTGATTTTTGGTTTAGTTTCCCCCACACCACCACCAAAAAAGAAAAGAGAGAGAACGTTAAGGTAAAACACATAAACACATGAGGTAAAACAATGAGCTTGGCTAGGGGAGTAGTAGTGCACGGTCACCATCTGCAGGATGATTGGCCTTAGAGATATAGTTCCTGCTGTCCTGTGATCACCCTCACTGGTACCCGACCACCAAGTTCATAGGACTCGGCCGAGGTTGAGTTGGGCCAGGGTCCAGTGAGCACAGTGGACCGGAGGTATTCCTTACCTTTCAAGCATTACCTGTTTGTGGGAACTTACATGCTACTAGATCTCCCTCCTCTGGGTTTCAGTTTCCCATGCAGCAGAGGTGCTTTTTCACAGTAGCCTCGTTGAAATCAACCGTTGACATGAAGGTTTATAAAACAAAAATAGAAAAAAAATACAACAAAATGAAATACATTAGCTACTTAAGGTTCTTTACTCTTTTGGAAAACATACAAACTTTATGCTAGAAATTCTTGAGAGTGTAATAATTTCTTTCTTTTAATATTTCTCTCTTGATAGCCTAATAATCCAACTGTGGAGTTTTGGGGGTAGTTAATAGTTCCTCAGACAGCTAATGCCTTGAAAATATGTGTGTGATTTCTGAGTGCCTGAAGATAGAGAGATCATACTTTCACATGATTGAACTCTTGGACTCAAGTTTGAAATCATACAGGAACATCCTGCTTAACTAAATTGCCCTCTAATTCTCTACTATCTATATCAGAGAATATATAATTTTTTTAAAAAAAACTCTTGGGACTTCGCTGGAGGTCCAGTGGGTAAGACTCCATTCTCCCAATGCAGGGGGCTCAGGTTTGATTCCTGGTCGGGGAACTAGATCCCGCATGCACGCCGCAAGTAAGAAGTCTGCATGCCTCAACTTAAAAAAAAAAAAAAAGGTCCCGCATGCTGCAACGAAGATCCCACGTGCCACAGCTAAGACACGGCACAGCCAAAATAAATAAATAAGTAAAAATAAATAAATATTTTTTTTAAAAACTCATCATTTTTGTTGTGTTTTGAAAGTAGTACGTAGTTGTATCAGAATCACATCAGTCTTAATCAAGAATTAATTGTTCTTTGCTGATGCTGGAATAATAATTGGAATCAAAACATCCCAATTAAGGAGTGATAGAGGGATTGAGAAATTATTCTGTGTTCCTTTTAGATTTTTCAGAAGGATGAGGAAGAACCTAGACTGAGGGCTTTCAGCATATCTAACCAAATAACTATAGTTCGAACTTGCCCTCATCATTGCTGCTGTGAGGTAGGCACCGTTTGCCAAGGAAATCCTTAAGGGTAATACCACAAAACCAGTTACCATTTTGTTTAGTACCAGAAACCCATGGCTACCATGAAGAAACATGCTGTTTTGATTAATTTACTATTTTAGTTTATCCTTTTGTTATTTTTCACTTATAGATCATGCACTGAGGCTGGGGAACTAATGAGATTTTGTTTATGGCTTATGAACATTAAGTTCTTGAAGGGCTTTGGAGCTGTGAAACAGAAACTACCATTTTGTTCATAAACTCTTAAGTTTTCAACTTTCTTAGAAATAAGATAATAGAATTAAATGGTTGAAAGAAAATGGGAGAGTGGGTAGGATGGACCAGAAAGAAAAGAATATAAATGAATCAATAGCTTTGGGATAAATCTGTTTATCCCAAAGGGGGGTAAATGAAGGGGTCCCCCCTTCAACAATTAATTTAGGCTTGTAATCTTAGGACCATTATTTTTTAAATTGAAGTATAGTTTGCTGTACAATATTATATGTTATAGGTGTACAGTGTAGTGATTCATAATTTTTAAAGGTTTTACTCCATTTATAGTTATTATAAAATATTGGTTATATTCCCCATGTTGCTATTCCCCATATATTCCCCATATATCGTTGTAGCTTATTTTATACCTAATAGTTTGTACCTCTTAACCCCTACCCCTATATTGCCCCTCCCCCCTTCCTCTCCCCACTGGTAACCACTAGTTTGTTCTTTGTATCTGTGAGTCTGCTTCTTTTTTGTTATATTCACTAGTTTGTTGTGTTTTTTAGATTGCACATATAAATGATATCACACAATATTTGTCTTTGTCTGACTTATTTCACTTAGCATAATGCCTTCTAAGTCCATCCATGTTGCTGCAAATGGCAAAATTTCGTTCTTTATAGCAGAGTAGTATTCCATTGTATATATACACCACATCTTCTTTATTCATTCATCTGTTGATGGACACTTCCATATCTTGGCAGTTGCAAATAATGCTGCTATGAACATTGGGGTGCATGTATCTTTTTAAAAAATATTTATTTATTTACTTCTTTACTTACTTACTTACTTACTTTGGCTGCGCCAGGTCTTAGTTGTGGCACTAGGGATCTTTTTTTTTAGTTGCGTCATGCGGACCTCTTAGTTGCAGCATGCGTGTGGGATCTAGTTCCTGACTAGGGATCGAACCCGGGCCCCCTGAATTGGGAGCATGGAGTGTTACCCACTGGACCACCAGGGAAGTCCCATGGGGTGCATGTATCTTTTCAAATTAGTGTTTTTGGGTTTTTTTGGATATATACCCAGGAGTGGAATTGCTGGGTCATATGGTAGCTCTATTTTTCGTTTTCTTGAGAAACCTCCATACTGTTTTCCACAGTGGCTGCACCAATTTACATTCCCACCAACAGTGTAGGAGGGTTCCCTTTTCTTCACATCTTCATCAACATTTGTTATTTGTGTTCTTTTTGATAATTGCCATTCTAACAGGTGTGAGGTGATATCTCATTGTGGTTTTGATTTGCATTTCCCTGATGATGAGCGATGTTGAGCATCTTTTTATGTGCCCGTTGGCCATCTGCATTTCTTCTTTGGAAAAATGTACATTTGGCAAAATATTACTAACTGGTGAATATGGGTGAAGAAAATACATAAGTTCTTGGTACCTGCAACTTTTCTGTAAGTTTGAACTTTTTAAAAAATAAAGCAAGTATAAAGATATAAGTGAAGCATTAACTGTTCTCTTAATAATTAGGTTTTTGAAGCATCAAAGATTCCACTTCACTATCTTGTTTTTTTCACTACTAATTCTTTTTACTAATTTGTTATTGAATATCTCTAAGAGCAAGTGTATTTCCCTCATTGTAAGTAGGTAAGTTGTGCTTTACCCTGACTGAAAATCAGCTGAGGCTTCTTAGAAACCTGCTGTTTCTAAGAAGCAGCAAAATACAGATCCAAGAGCAGAATAATATTTCACACAATCAAGATTGTTTTGTGGAACAAGGTCTCAAATATTGGTTAAATAAGTACTTTTTCTTGTTTTTATTTAGATATTTTATGACCTGGTCAGACAGATAAATAGAAAAACACCAGTGGAAAAGAAGAAGCCTAAAAAGAAATCATGTCTGCTGCTTTAGACCCACAATAAGCAGCAGCTCTGAGCCAGGTAAGATGCTAAAAGCAGAGCAGATACCTTTCTCATCCTCTTATTTGGGGCTTTCCCCAACAGTAACCACTTCCCATTTCACCTCTTAGGGTATTTCCAGGCTTCTGTAATTTGTAAATGTTTTATATAACTTATAGATATGTTCATCTACTGGATAATTTGTCTTTTTCTCCATGAGATTCTAAGCTGTCTGAGGGAGGGCAAGGATCATGTCTGTTTTACTCACCAGTACATCCCCAGTGCCTGGTACAGAATGGGTGTCCAAACAATAGTGGTTCAATGAATAGAAAGCCTTCCAAGGTCACACCGAAATTCAAGCTGAATTGAAGTGGAACAGTGGTTTATCTGAAAATAAATTTTTTTTGATGAAATATTTCAAAGTGAGCACACATATATATCAGTAATAGTCATTCCTCCTCAGATGTAATCCCAGCCCTGATTCCTGACACAATGGATTAGTTTTGCCTCTCTGAACTTAACAGAAACAAAAACACTTAATGTGTTATTTTATGTGTGGCTTCTTTCACTCAAAAATGTTTTTGAGAATAATCCTTGTTGCATACAGCAGTAGTTTATTTTTATTGTATGACTATACTAGCAATATATTTATGTATTCTACTGTTGATGGACATTTGGGTTCTTTCCAGGAACAAGTATGGTGCCTGTGCACTTTCTATTTTTTCTTTTTCTTTTTTTTTTTTTGAGATGATCATATGGTTTTTAATTCTTCAATTTGTTAATATGGTGTATCACATTGATTTATTTGCATATATTGAAGAATCCTTGCATCCCTGGGATATATCCCACTTGATCCTGGTGTATGATCCTTTTAATGTGCTGTTGGATTCTGTTTGCTAGTATTTTGTTGAGGATTTTTGCATCTATATTCATCATTGATATTGGTCTGTAATTTTCTCTTTTTGTAGTATCTTTGTCTGGTTTTGGTATCAGGGTGATGGTGGCCTCATAGAATGGGTTTGGGAGTGTGCCTTCCTCTGCAATGTTTTGGGAGAGTTTGAGAAGGATGGTTGTTAGCTCTTCTTTAAATGTTTGATAGAATTCCCCTGTGAAGCCATATGGTCCTGAGCTTTTGTTCGTTGGAAATTTTTTTTTTCTTTTTTTTTTGCACGGTACGCGGGCCTCTCACTGTTGTGGCCTCTCCCGTTGCAGAGCACAGGCTCCGGACGCGCAGGCTCAGAAGCCATGGCTCACGGGCCTAGCCGCTCCACGGCATGTGGGATCTTCCCGGACCGGGGCACGAACCCGTGTCCCCTGCATCGGCAGGCGGACTCTCAACCACTGTGCCACCAGGGAAGCCCTTGTTGGAATATTTTTAATCACAGTTTCAATTTCACTACTTCTGATTGGTCTGTTCATATTTTCTATTGCTTTCTAAGAATTTGTCCATTTCTTCCAGGTTGTCCATTTTATTGGCATAGAGTTGCTTGTAGTAAGTAGTCCCTTAGGATGCTTTGTATTTCTGTGGTGTCTGTTGTAACTTCTTTTTCATTTCTAAGTTTATTGACTTGAGTCCTCTCCCTCTTTTTCTTGATGAGTCTGGCTAATGGCTTATCAATTTTGTTTATCTTCTCAGAGAACCAGCTTTTAGTTTTATTGATCTTTGCTATTTTTTTCTTTGTTTCTATTTCATTTATTTCTGCTCTGAATCTTTATGATTTCTTTCCTTCTGCTAACTTTGGGTTCTGTTTGTTCTTCTTTCTCTAGTTCCTTTAGATGTAAGGTTAGATAGGTGTAAGGTAAGATTGTTTATTTGAGACTCCTCTTGTTTCTTGAGGTAGGCTTGTATAGCTATAAACTTCCCTCTTAGAACTGCTTTTGCTGCATCCCATAGGTTTTGGATCGTCGTATTTTCATTATCATTTGTTTCTAGGTATATTTTGATTTCCTCTTTGATTTCTTCAGTGATCTCTTGGTTATTTAGTAACGTATTGTTTAGCCTCCGTGTGTTTGTATTTTTTACGTTTTTTTCCCTGTAATTGATTTCTAATCTCATAGTGTTGTGGTCAGAAAAGATGCTTGATATGATTTCAATTTTCTTAAATTTACTGAGGCTTGATTTTGTGAGCCAAGATGTGATCTATCCTGGAGAATGTTCCATGCACACTTGAGAAGAAAATGTAATCTGCTGTTTTGGAATGGAATGTCCTATAAATATCAATTAAATCTATCTGGTCTGTTGTGTCATTTAAAGCTTCTGTTTCCTTATTAATTTTCTGTTTGAATGATCTGTCCATTGGTGTAAGTGAGGTGTTAAAAGTCCCCCACTATTATTGTGTTACTGTCAATTTCCTCTTTTATAGCTGTTAGCAGTTGCCTTATGTATTGAGGTGCTCTATGTTGGGTGCATATATATTTATAATTGTTATAGATTCTTCTTGGATTGATCCCTTGATCATTATGTAGTGTCCTTCCTTGTCTCTTGTAACATTCTTTATTTTAAAGTCTATTGTATCTGATAATGAGTGTTGCTACTCCAGCTTTCTTTTGATTTCCATTTGCATGGAATATCTTTTTCCATCCCCTCACTTTCAGTCCCTAGGTCTGAAGTGGGTCTCTTGTAGACAGCATATATATGGGTCTTGTTTTTGTATCCATTCAGCAAGCTTGTGTCTTTTGGCTGGAGCATTTAATCCATTCACGTTTACGGTAATTATCAATATGTATGTTCCTATGACCATTTTCTTAATTGTTTTGGGTTTGTTTTTGTAGGTCCTTTTCTTCTCTTGTGTTTCCCACTTACAGAAGTTCCTTTAGCATTTGTTGTAGAGCTGGTTTGGTGGTGCTGAATTCTCTTAGCTTTTGCTTGTCTGTAAAACTTTTGATTTCTCTATCGAATTTGAATGAGATCCTTGCCGGGTAGAGTAATCTTGGTTGTAGGTTCTTCCCTTTCATCACTTTACGTATATCATGCCACTCCCTTCTGGCTTGTAGAGTTTCTGCTGAGAAATCAGCTGTTAACCTTATGGGGGTTCCCTTGTATGTTATTTGTCATTTTTCCCCTGCTGCTTTCAATAATTTTTCTTTGTCTTTAATTTTTGCCAATTTGATTACTGTGTGTCTCGTCATGTTTCTCCTTGGGTTTATCCTGTATGGGAGTCGCTGTGCTTTCTGGACTTGGTTGGCTATTTCCTTTCCCATGTTAGGGAAGTTTTTGACTATAATCTCTTCAAATATTTTCTCTGGTCCTTTCTCTCTCTCTTCTCCTTCTGGGACCCCTCCCTATAAAGCGAATGTTGTTGCGTTTAATGTTGTCCCAGAGGCCTCTTAGGCTGTCTTCATTTCTTTTCATTCTTTTTTCTTTATTCTGTTCCACAGCAGTGAATTCCACCATTCTATCTTCCAGGCACTTACCGTTCTTCTGCCTCAGTTATTGATTCCTTCTAGTGTAGTTTTCATTTCAGTTATTGTATTGTTCGTCTGTTTGTTCTTTAATTCTTCTAGGTCTTTGTTAAACATTTCTTGCATCTTCTCGATCTTTGCCTCCGTTCTTTTTCTGAGGTCCTGGATCATCTTCACTATCATTATTCTGAATTCTTTTTCTGGAAGGTTGCCTATCTCCACTTCATTTAGTTGTTTTTCTGGGGTTTTATCTTGTTCCTTCATCTGGTACATAGCCCTCTGCCTATTCATCTTGTCTGTCTTTCTGTGAATGTGGGTTTTGTTCCACAGGCTTCAGGATTGTAGTTCTTCTTGCTTCTGCTGTCTGCCCTGTGGTAGATGAAGCTGTCCTGTGCACTTTCTTGTACAAGTCTTTATGTACATGTGCATGCATTTCTGTTTGGTGTGTGTGTGTGTATGTGTGTGTGTGTGTGTGTGTGTGTATGAATGAAATGGCCAGACTATACACTATATATGTGGTAGCTTTGGTGGATACTGCTAAGAAATTTTTCCAAGTAGTTGTACCAGTTTACACACCTACTAGCAGTTTACGAGTTCCACATCCTCCCCAAATTTGGTATTGTCAGTCTTTGTAACTTGAGCCATTCTGCTGGATGTGTGTTGGTATGTCAGTGTAGTTTTAGAAGTCATTTCCTCTCAGGTGTGGGTTGACGTCTTTCAAATGTTTCTTCTATAGGTCTGTAGGTAGTAGTCAACTTTAAGTACCACTTAAGTTTTCATTAAGTGAACCCATTGGAGAGAAATTAGTGGCCGCATTGAAGCTGCCTATCGCTGCCTATCACGTAAGCAACCAGGCCATGTGGGACCATTTGTTTTCCCTTACTTATATATTTAAATCCCCTGAACAGTTTTTACTTATGTTCATCAACTCTGTAAACATTACCATAAAAGAATACTTTCATGGAGTGGATTTATGATGTAATTTGATGCTAATTATGGGACTGTTACTAAACTGGGTCCGCTTAGAGGAGAGTTGGTTGTGCTAAAACTCTTGTAGGTCTCTTGGGTCTGTTTAGTAGATTACATCTTCTGGAGCATCAAATTAACTAATATGTGCTTCCTTAGAGATATGAATGAAACTCTCTTAGGGGAAACAACTGAGTAATTGTACCCCTTTTTGAAATGAAGTAGAGGGAAAATAGACAGAAAGGAGTAAAGGTCACAGATTGCCTCTGGATAGTGAGATTTTGGAAAAACAGCTTCTGGCCAAATGCTTGCTTAGGCTTTTAGTGAAATCTTGAGTCAGTAACTATAAATCATCAGCTCCTTGAAGGTGATTATTGTTAAAGTTGATAGTATTTGTGTTTCTTTAGGTAAGGGTACAAAGGTAGAAAAAAATGAGAACTCCAGTTCCTGTTCTGAAATGTATTTAACTCTTCTACAGTTAGTTGTCTGGCTTTTTTTTTTTTTTTGGCTGCTTTGGTTCTTCGTTGCTGTGCATGGGCTTTCTCTAGTTGCGGCGAGCGGGGGCTACTCTTCGTTGTGGTGTGCAGGCCTCTCATTGTGGTGGCTTCTCTTGTTGTGGAGCGTGGGCTTCAGTAGTTGTGGCACATGGGCTCAGTAGTTGTGGCTTGCAGGCTCTAGAGTGCGGGGCTCAGTAGTTGTGGCGCACAGGCTTCGTTGCTCCATGGCATGTAGGATCTTCCCGGACCAGGGCTTGAACCCGTGTCCCCTGCATTGGCAGGCGGATTCTTAACCAGTGCACTACCAGGGAAGCCCCTGACTGGCTCATTTTTATCATTATCTTAGCTGACCCTCGTTTAATGTCCAGTTCTCAGAAAATGTCCTTTTAGCTTATGTCTAAAGGAAGAGGTGCCGTCTCCTGGCCTATTGGGCAGATTCATTCACGTACACCCTACAGTGTACTACTATGAGTGTTACCTTAGAGGAAAGAAATCTTGACCTAAATCTAGAAATAAGACTTTCATCCTGGTTGCATAAATTCTTAGGCTCTGATAGGTAATTCAGCTTACAATATATTTAATGTTACCTGAGATCTCTGTGCATATTTGATAATACCAAATAACAGGTCACTTAGTAATCAGAATACTTTGCAGAGCATTTTGCTGTGATTATAGACTTGAAGTGCTATGTTGATCCCATTTAAGAAGTACTGAGATATGGAATAAATTTAAATAGCCACTATAAATGGTTTTATTAAGGGTATGTGAACCTTAAGGGCAGCTTACCTAGCCCTAGCCGTTAGGCAAAATCATACTGAAGCGTGTTAGTCTCTTTCTAATATGTCCTACTTTTTTAAACTGAGGAAAGAAATTCATCTTCAGGAAATTATTCCTTTAACCTAATTCTTTTCTGCTGAGCAGTAAACCTAACTTTGAGTCTTCTGCCCTTGAAAATGGGCATCAGCTCTTTCTGTATCGTTTCTTCTTGTCCTAGCCTGAATTGGAATAGGTAACCCTAATATAAATAATCATAAAATGGTTGAATAAAGAATTTCCATTGGGAAGTTGATGCAGGCATGAGTTGTTTCCTTAGTGGAAAAGGAACCTTTAAAAATAAGATGATACTGGGGTAGAAATGAAATAATCACTGTTTTCCTCTTTACAGACAGGACTGCCAGATATATTGTGAACCACTAAGTACAATAAAACTATTTTTTAAACATTTTTAAAGGGAGTTTAAAATAGCCTTGTTACTATATATGTTTAATATAATTTAGTTATCTAATAATGATCAGCCAAAATCATTATTTCTCTCTGTATTATTATGTATCTACTTATTTACTATCATCTTCTGACATCAAGGTTAACCATATATATCAGTATATATATATCTGTATCTATTCAATGTTCTAGATTACAGGAATGAAGAACTGTTGCCTAATTGGAAAGTGCCAGCATTCCAGACTTCAAAAAATAAATCTGAAGAGGCTTCTCCTGTTTTATATATTATGTGAAGAGTTTAGATCTTATATTGGTTTGCACAAGTTCCCTGGAGAAAAGAATTGCTCTGTGTATATCTCTTGGAAAATAAGACAATAGTATTTCTCCTTTGCAATAGCAGTTATAACAGATGTGAAAATAAATATACTTGACTCTAATATGATTATACAAAAGAGCATGGATGCATTTCAAATGTTAGATATTGCTACTATAATCAAATGATTTCATATTGACCTTTTTATCATGTTTCCTCCCTGTCAAGCACTAAAAAGTTGAACCATTATACTTTATATCTGTAATGGTATAGATTATGAAAATTTCCCCTCAGACTCATTGCAGCAGATAACTTTTTTGAGTCATTGACTTCATTTTATATTTAAAAAATTATGAAATATCATTCTGTCATTATATTCTAATTAAAATTGTTTGTGCATAATGCTTTGGAAAAATGGGTCTTTTATAGAGAAAAAAACTGGGATAACTGATTTCTATGGCTTTCAAAGCTAAAATATATAATATACTAAACCACCTCTAATATTGCTTCTTGTGTTTTACTGTCAGATTAAATTACAGCTTTTATGGATGATTAAATTTTAGTACATTTTCATTTGGTTTGTGTGTTTTTGTTATTGTTTATAGATTTAAGGCCTTTATTTTATAATGATCACATTGTTTTAAATGCAGCAGTAGCTCCTTCCTGGCTGGTACCTGCAGAACCCTTGGCTTTAAACCCCTAAGTAAATGGTGATTTCTCTACAAACAGACCTCGCACTTTCTGTTCTATATATATTTATTCCTATTATACAGTAAAATACATCAGACTACATACAATAGTTTTGTATATTCTCTCTTGATCTTAAAGATTGTATCTTATTGAATAAAATATCCCACTGTGTATTATTTTTATATGTAAAAAGATAAGTTTAATACTGTATCAGGGTTTAACTTTTACTACTTCAAATCTTCCACAGGTTGTAATTTCAAGGGAATCATTTTGCCATTGTTAATTTGTTGAGTATAAGTCCACCAATGAAATGTTATGTAAATATTTTCAAGTTTGCTTTATAATAGATCGAAGAATCTAAGAGAAGTGGGTAAAAGTGAAAAAGCATATAAAGGATGTGTCAGTTGCTTTTTCTTCAACTGTATATGAAGTAGTATAGTGGTAGTCATATGGAAAAGATTGCTAAGTTAAATTTTTAGCTGGCTATATAGTGGTGCTTTTCCTTTCCTTCCCAGTTTTTTTTTCTGTTTTTTACAAAAAGTGGGGCTTAAGTAGGACATGGACCTAGGGTGATATGACTTATGTACACCATAGAGGTAGAGCAAAACAGCTTGTTAGCCACTTAAGTGCTAGAGAAGGAAAGAAACAAGCTTAGGAAACCCTGTGCCTTGTCCCTGAATGTTGAGGAGGAAACCAGTCCTAGAAAGTCTAAATCATTGCTCAGGGATCTAGATGCTGTCTCGTTGCAACTAGGTGTGAAGTAGTGTTCATGCCTTGTTGAGACTTCCTAGGAGTGTGGTCAGCCCCATCAGTTACTAAATTGAAATTTAAAGATCAGATTTCAAATGTAATCTCTGACCAACCTGAGAAAATGTTAAAATATTGTAAAAAGAAAATTTGGAAATTGTATTCTTTTAAGTTTCTAATAAACTTAGTTACCTAATACTTACCTTCTACTGATTCAGTTATACATATGTCTGGGACTGAGGGGCCAAAAATCTCATAAATGCAATAAATTAAAAAAAAAATAAGTGAAGCATTAGGGCCAGTCTGTCCAGGTCAGTGTAGCATATTTTAAGGTCCTCTAAAGTCATTCTGCTTTGAAACTCACCTCTCAAACATTCCTTTGGACTTAAAATCATAGATAACCATCTCATAAGCGAGCAAACATTTCTAAATATTACCTGTTACATAGATTGTGTCGTTATTTGCCAGATTAAGTAGGAATTATTTTAAGTAAGAAGAACTCCCAAGTTACAGTCTGCTTGACTAGGAGCATAACTTGATGTCCTCTGTTTTAGGACATGGTAGGAAAAGACGACAGGTACTGGATTTCTTTGTTACATCTTACACAGTCTACTTGGGATAAAGGTAGAACTGTGAAGAAAAATGCCCTTGTGGCACACAATAGTGTGCAGAGCAGGACCAGCTGAATTCAGAGACATGCATTGTTATCTCAAAGAAGTCTGCCATTGCTGAGCAAGATGGAAAGGTATCCTGTCAGAAAGTGAGATAGGTGTGTTTTTATATTGTCCCTATGTGAAGTCCTTAGTCTTGGTTCCAGAGGGGAGGGTGCCTGAAAATACGATATATTTTTATAGCAGAAAAATCAAAAAGTCCTCAAGGATATTATATGAATCTCATATGGTGAATATTCAAGAACTGACACCATATCAGTATTTATGGCTATTTAAAGTATATTAACTTTGGTTATATGAGTAATATCTAATTTAAAGGAGGCTTGATGTCACAGTCGGTAGTTTGCTTTTTTCCACTAGAATACGAACAACTTTAATGGCTTCATAGTGTCCCCAAACAATCTTAGTTTTAGAAACTAAGTTAATACATAATCTATAATTTTACCCTCCACCAGGGGGAGCTTCAGTATCAGTTAACACTTCTACCATTGAATTAAAAGTAGATATTCAAGCCATCTATTCTATAAATACTGTGTGCCTCACAAAGAGGTGTGAAGGCCCTCCCTCAAGAGTTTGCAGTTTAATTGGGCAGAGAAGATATAAGAAATTCGTCAGAGATATGAATAGCATTGTAATTCATTGAACTGTGGCCACAGGGCAAATTCTCTTAGGAATGTTTAGAGAGAGATGGATATTGGTGTGTTTTTCTCTTCCCTACAACTTTGAACGAACCTGTATTTGGCAGCTTGGTTTGCCATCATAGCCGGCTGCCTTTTACTCCTTGGTGAAACCGTGTGCATCTTTGGAGTTAGAATGTACTTGGAAAAAGTCAATCCTTGGGAAGATACTGATCTTTATTACCAACTTTATGAACATAGGTTACTTGGTCTGAGGCTGCTTTTCTCCACATATGAACATTCTGCATTTTCTGGACCTGCCCAATTTCAAATAGTTTGCCTCATTATCCTCATAGGTACACATACATTTGTCAGTTCACGTATCCGATTTTTGTTTTCAGGACTGAGGGACAGAAAGATACAAAGATTACCTCAGTATTTTCCTTTGTAAGCAATCATAGTAGAATGTTAGAGGGCGTAAAATACACTCATAAATATGTGTGTAGTGAAACCAAAGTGTGAAGAAATTGTCAGGTATTCGGAGGAGGAAAATAACTTGTAAAATAACCTTTTGTTTTGTTTGGGTCTTGTACTTATTTAAGGTGCTACTTAAATGTGTGTTAAAATAGCCCCTCTTGACTCAGCTCCAAACTTAAAAGGGCAGAGTGGTTTGGGTGCTTGTCCAGGATCTGGAAGGAGCCCATCTTGCCGGGGAGGAAATGAATGTGAGCTTTGAGGCAGTCTAACCACCCAGCTTTTAGCATTTCTATTCCCCAAAAATGTAAAAACATGCAAGTTATTCTTGAAAATGTAGCATAGACATTGCATTGAACATGGATTTTTCTTACTATAACCTCATCTTGGGTTTGTTGAATGTGTTGAATGTGTAGTGCACTTATTTAATGCCATATCTTGCTTCAATACTCTTGTTGAGAACAGCTGGAGACTTTGAACTGGGTGCCTAGTTCTGTTTTCTGGGAGGCAACATGGATTCTGTTTTGCAGACATCAACAAGAGCTTTAAAAGTGAATTGGGGATGCAAGTTCTTTGGCTTGTTAAGAAGCTTCCTGTGGTTCTGGGCCCAAGGTGTGACATACATTTCCTGCTAATCGCTTCTCTTAAGAAGCATGGGCTTGGCTGTTCGTTTGGAGGAAAAACCTTAATAAACCTTCCCATTTTAAGCAGTGATGTGACTCTTATTTTGAGCTGTTGTTTTCAGTGCATTTTTTTAAACTTAACCAAATGCAAGTTCTTGTGCCTACTTTTAACCATGTAAAAGTTCTTGTAGGGCTTACAAAGCAGAACAAGGCATGATCCTTATAGGCCTACCAGCAAATAGTTATTGTGCCTCTACTGTATGCCAGGTGCTGGTCTGCGTGTTGGGGCTACATCGGGGAATAATACAAACCAAAATCCCTTCATCCCTTCCCTCGTGGAGTTTCTGGCAAGTGGCAAAAGCTGTGTGTGTGTGTGTGTGTGTGTGTGTGTGTGTGTGTGTGTGTGTGTGTGTGTACTATGCAGAAGAGTTAAGCAGTGTAAAGGGGCAAGAGTGCTGGGCAGAAGGAATGTGGTGGTAGTGGGTCACAGGTTTAGGTTTCACTGAAGTTGCTCTTGCATAAATATTGGAAATATGTAGCCCATACACCTGCCTGGGGGAAAGCACAGCCTTCCATGCAGTGGGAAGGGTCTGCAGATGCCATAAGGTGGACATATGCCTGGTGTGTTGAAGGATCAGCAAGGAGGCCAGTGTGGCTGGAGCAGAGGGATCAAGGAGGAGAGTAATAGGAGGTAACAGAGAGGTAGTGGGATGGGGGAAGACACTTCCTTCCGCATTTACTGAGTGGAGTCCACGAAAGAGCTTTTGGCAGAGGATAAAACATGGTCTGACTCGGCCTACCATAAGGAATACTATTTAGGAATAGCCTATAGAGGGCCCAGGATGGAAGCAGAGAGGCCAGTTAGGGTACTGAATAATCAGGTAGGAAAGTGGAGCCAACAGGAAATGCTGACACATGGAGAGAGAGAGAGTGAGTGTGTGTGTGTGTGAGTGAGAGAGAGAGAGAGAGAGAGTCAAAGATGACTCCAAGATTTTTGGCCAGTAAGGTAGTGAAGATTATGACAGGAGCGAGTTTGGAAGGGGCAGAGGGAGGGGGTCAGGAATTCGACTTTGAACATACTAAGTGTGAAAAGTGTGTCACATTCTAGAGTTGTACGATAGGTGGTTGGATATGAGTCTGGAATTCAGAGGAAGAGGTCTGGACAGGAGGCTTACATTTAATATTTAAGAACATGAAGCTGAATAGGATCACCAGGGTTGAGTATAGACAGAAGCGATCCAAGGATTCTGTCATGAGGTTGGGAGACGAAGAATTAGCAAAGGAGAACACGGAGGTCACTGGTGACCTTGACGGGCTGTCAGTGGAGTGGTAGGGGACAGTGTCTGGAGTAGGTGTAGGAGAAAACAGAAAGAAAGACAGTGGAGATGTCAGGCATGGATTACTGTTGAGCTGGATGAAACAGTGCATGTTTGTGTGCTAATAGGAGTGGTCCACTGAGGAGGCGTGTAAGGGAAGAAGCTGACCCAGATAGGAGCATGGGCGGCTACAGTGGCAGAAGGCAAACAGTATGTGGGATAGAAACTGGTAGGTTACAAAGAACTAATAAAAGGTACCATGAAGAAGTTTTAAGCAAAGTAGCATGAGACAGAAGAGACAGATGCTTTCTGTTCTGGGAGATCTGAAATGCTTCCAGAGAGGGGAGTTGAACCAGGCTTTAAAGGGTGGAATTTTCAACAGGTGTTACAGGCAGATTGCAGGAAAAAGCAAGCGCAGGAAACAGGAACCAGGAGTGATCTAGTTTCAGTTGGTGTTAATGTGGAGAGAAGAGGCTGGAGCCCTATCATGACAGGCCTTGAAACAAGAAGTCAGCAACTAGTAGGTTGAGCTAAGCAAATAACAAGCGCATAGCATCATCTGGGTGAGACTTGGAGAGGACAGGGCTGGGGGGATTTCAGAAGTGAGGAGGATTGGCGATTACGAGGTCATAAGGTCTACTCCTCACGGATTCTAGTGGTCTTCCCGGGCTTCATATCGCACTCCATTTTCCCTCTGTCTCTAATGACGATGATCTCTGAGGCTTATCGTTGTGATCATTCCCAAACACACGCTCCGTTTAGAAGGGAACCAGCATTAACACTTTGGCACTCCAAGATGTTAGGGAGGATTTAAGAGAAAAGGCTTTTTTTTTTGCTCTGTATTCCTCTGCTTCACTTGACATAATTCTCCCCTCAGACCCTTTGGTACCTACAGGGTGGGTAATTAGTTCCCACCTTCACACCCTCCCAAGTTTTCCTTTCTTTACTGTTACTTCACAGCAGGAGACAGCAGCCCCTCTGGCCCTTCAGCCCCTTCCTTTCCCTGGGGATCTACCATTTTGATTAAGAAGGCTCTTTCCCTTAATCCACTCCTATTGGGTAGGTGCCAACTTTCCCACCAAGACCCCATCATTCAGGCCTTCCCTTGCGGGTGAAAGCCAAGCCACACTTCTGTAGCCCCTGTCTCCCTTGCCCTTTGCATCACTAGTATCTCTAGGTGGGTGGGTTGGGGAGTTTGAAGGAGCAGCGTTAAGTGATGCTAGGCATGCAGTCTTCCCATTATGGAGAGTAGGACTTGGAATTGTGGGATTAGGCACTGGGCCCTGTCTGCCTTGCCTGGGAGGGGATACATTTAATGGAGAAGTTTAAAGAAGATATTTGATCCCTATGTTCCCTGTAGGGTCCCGAAGCCAAGACCAGGAGCTTTGGAATTCTTCGGGCCTTTGAAATCACTGATACAGTCCCCTAACCCCGTATTTTCTGGAATATAAATTGACTTATTTGAACAGATGCTTGGAACCTCAGATCGGGGATTCTAACACCTGCTTGAGTCAGTCTGCCCGGTGCTCCCTGTGATGAGGAGGAAGCTCCCTAGGCCCGTCCCTAGGCAGTGCACGTAGGAGGCTTTGAGTGACTACTTGGTGGCCGTCCGGGATGAAGTCACCAGCCTTGGCACTTCTGCCTGAGGAGCAGAGTCTATGCAGGGATTTCAGTTGCTGTACTTGAACACCATTTGGAGGAACCTCCAAATGTTGCTACTTCTTGCTTTTAGAAAACTTTTTATGCCTGATACCCTCCCCTTTCCCACCACTTCTACACAAACGACTGATACGCATGCTGCCTTGCTGGGAGACAATGTCTGGAGTGTGGCCAGTAGTGGGGCTGGAGGGAGGGAAGGCGCTGAGCACCCAGCTCTCAACTTCCTTCCCCCTTGCCCCACCCTGACCCTCCACAATCACAATGGGGGAAGCAGAGTCTAGCAGACTCGATGTCCCCAGCAGGGGCGGGGATCCCTGGCAAAGCAGGTTAAGAAAAACTCCTATGGTAGGGTAAGGCTGGGGCCAGATGTTGTTGCCAAAAAGGACAAGGGGATGAGCCAGGTCAGGACGACCTGTTGGGAGGGAGCAAGTAGAAGGGGATAAAACTTGGAGGCTGGGGTAAAAGCGATGTCCTCCAGGATGGAAAGAGGGAGCCACTGGGATTGAGCAGGCATGGAAGACAAGTGGCTGCGGTCATCTGCAGGACCTGAGCTCTGGGCGGCCGGATGACAGCATGCCAGGGGCAGGGAGCTGGGTGGGAGGGGAGGGCCAGGGCTCCTCAGACAGCCCGTGTTACAGTAGGATTGGCCTGGAAAGCTAGGGTGGAGACGCCAAAGCAACGGGCCAGAGACAGAGGGCAACACACAACAGCTTGGGGAGGGGGGCTCAGGTTGGGGAGTTTACTCTCTTGAAAGTGATGTTGGCCCCAGCTCCCCTCTCCAGGGGAGTGGACTGAGGAGTTGAGTGAGAAGTGGGCCTGGGGAGGCAGCTGAGGGGCCTTGACTGCTGGTCTTGCCTAAAGCAGGAGATGCAGGAGCCGGGCTCAGCAGAGGGTTCACTCTGAGGAGTGGAGGTCACGTCGAGAGCCCTGTGCTCCGCGGTGCTGGAGGTACAGGAGTGGTGGGAGAGGAGTTGCTAGGGTGACTTACAAAGTAAGTCCTGTGGTTGGGTACAGGCACAGATAAAGCCCCTGGAGAGGGCTTCGCAGAGGAGATGCCCTCTGAACTGCAGAGTGAAAGGTGCGTTAACAGGTCAGCCGGGCAGAGGCAGTGGGGAAACAGCAATGCAAAGACCTAGAGGCATAAAAACCCCAAGCTTGGAGCAAAGTGCTCACCTCCCTGGAGCGTCAAGTTGGGGGGTGGGAAGTGCCCAGAAGTAAGCCTGAGAAAGTCCATTGGGGTCTGTTGGGAAGGACTGGGCCTCCAGACACCCACGGAAGACAGGCCCAATGAGGATGAAGTCACAGGATCTTGAAGACACTTCCTTCACCTCCTCTGTCCTCCCAGAGCCCAGGAAGCATTTCCTTGCAGCTGCGGGCCCTCCAGTCGGCAGGGGGAGGTGAGGAAGGGGCCTGAGGGGGAGGCACAGGAGGAAAGGGAAAGCAGCCAGGGGAGTAACATGTGCAGAGCGGGGGAAACAGGGAAACAAAACCTGATTCTTCCCTTGGATGGGGGCACCTCCCCCAAAACCAGGTGGCATCTGCTGTGCCTGAACCCGCCCCCCACCCCACCACGGCCAGTGGGAAGAACTAGGGGGCAGGGCGGAGAGCCCAGAGCTGGGTCGTGGTGGGCTTCTGCCGGAGGTGCAGAGCACGCAGGAGGGCATTTTTGGCAGTGATTCCTGTGCCCCCGGAACAGGGTGGCTGTCTTGAGGGGTGGGTCCAGAGGGGCGTACAGGGAATGGATTCAGTGGAGTGGAAGCCAGGGAGCAGAAGCGCGGCAGCTGTGGCCTGAGACCTGGTGGAGAGTCAGAGACCCTGCTCCCTCCCGGACCCAGGGCCCAGCCTGGCCAAGATACAGGGAAAAGGCGGAGTGTGAGGTGCAGTCATGGCTCCCTGCCAGATTATTTTTGCCCCAAGTGTTGTGTTGAGGAGTAGGTGCCCGAGAAGGGCTCCCTCCCTCTTTGTTCCTTGGAGGCCTCTCTCTGACCAGTAAAAAGATGATTTCAGAGAGCGATGCGGGTGAGAGTGTGGGGTGGCGACACTGACTCCTCAAAACCATCAGAACTTGGCTCGTCCACCTCTCTAGTCCTTGCCAGGAATGCACGGGCCCTGAGGGTTTACTGTGAGGGAGCGGGCGGGGGTGGGGGTGCTCCCTAGAGCACATCCTCAGGCAGTGGGGGGTCTTCAAGCACCATTCCTGAGCTCAGCCTATGCTGCTGCCCCTCCGTGCCCAGCCCCCTACACACGTGCACACACATATCCTTCCACGGAAAAGTGTAAATTGTTTGCCGTTTGGCAAATAGCCCATCCGGGTAATATTTTTACAATGTACAAAAACATGTTCACACTTATTGTCTTCTCTGATCCTGGTTACAGTTCTGTGAGGTAATAGGGCCAGAAGAGGAGACCAAGGCTCTGAGAAAGCTGTTCTTGATCTTTCAGTGTTTTTGGCCCTGGGTCACTTGGTCCGCGCCTGAAGGGATGGTCGCTCACCTGATACATACTGAGCTTCTGCTGGGTTCTAGAGGCCGAGGTGCCTCACGTCCTTCACATCTCACAGCAGCCCTGTGTTTTCACCGTTTCACGCCAAGAACAGTGAGGCTCAGGGAGGTTAAGCCACCCACTCTAGCTTACACAGTGACGGGCAAGTGGGTCTCCTATCCTGTTTGGCTCCAGAATCCAGTGCCCATGCCCGGGTGCCGGCAGAAGTGCTGTGACTGCCCTGGCTGGGGAAGGCACCTGGCGGGCACTGAGAGCCAGATACCCGCCGAGAGACAGGCTGTGCTCCCGCTTTAGAGAGGCCCTGTAGGAAGTGTTGCTGTGACTCGGGAAAGATGGGGGCGCCCCCGCTTGCCACAGCGCTCTGCGGAACAGGGCCACGTGGCGGGGACAGAGCTGAGCCAGGTCTCTGGTCCTCGGGGCAAGTTTGAGTTCGGCTCTCCACCTGAGGGGTGGTGCAGTGGAAGTGCTTGAGGAAGAGGGACCCTCTGGGAAAGAGGGGTCCCAGGGCTGAAGGGATGGGAAGAGAAAGGAAGGGGACTAGGCAGGCCCTCCGGCCACAGGGACTCTTCTAGTTCCTGCTTGTGGCCAGGGATCACCTACAGACACACTCTGGTCTCAGGGCCACAGAGAAGCAGGTGGGGTCCTGAGCAGATGCCTGAGCCAATCAGGGGACCCCGGTACCTGCCAGGGAAGTGGGCCAGGTGTGAGGCGGACCCCATGCCAGGGAGGGTATCAAATGAACTTCCAGCTTATTTGCATGTCCTAATTAACCATAAAATGAGCCCCAGGGGCAGCATTAAGCTGTCAATTTCTCTCAGCTTCCTTCCACTACTTCCCCTCACACATGGCTCCCCCCCCCCCCACATTCCTGTATCACTTAGGCCGCACGCATTCCCATTCACCTCTCCCCTCAGCGTCAGTAAAATAGTCTCCATCATTTTCCCGGCAGGAGCCCAAAAGGGGACGGAGAAGGAAAAATAATGGGGGTGGGGGGACACACATGAATTGGCCCTAATCCTTCATCATCAAAGCACGGGACGGGGCACTACATCAGCCCTGTCAAGACCCGGGCAAAATTCCGCCACTGGCAGCCAGCATTCCATTTATTCTCCATGCGTGGATAATGCGGGGAGGATGGGTTTTGTTGTTGTTCCTCTTGACTTGGCTTTGGAGTAAATATGGACAGTTTGTGGGGCGGTGTGAAAAGCGCAAGCCTGCAAGTCAGCTGGAACTATTTCAATCCCAGCTCTGGCACTGGGACCCTCGGCAAGTTGCTAAACTTCTCTGAGCCTCTCCATGTGAAATAGGAGTAACAGCAGCTATTTCCCGAATGTGGTAAGAAGGAAATAAGAGCACGAAGCAGGCAGTGCCCAACACCTGTGAATTTTGTGGCAGCATGTGTCACTCATTGTTTTGTTCTGGCCCAAGTTGCAGTGAGTTTTCATTCCCTTGGATCCCTTCTGGCCAACCTTTGGGTTAAGAGTTTCTTCTTTCTTCCTACTGGACCCCTTGAGTCAGGAACTGGGTCCTTGTCATTGCTCTGTTCTTAGTTCCTATCACAACGCCTGGCACTGGGAAGTGTTCAGAAAGTTTTCTTCAGTTGGTCTGAATCGCAATGACTGTCCACAAAACTGATGCGTCACAGATGAATGGCCAGGAGGTGACCTGGTTTCCTGTAGGATCATTCCTGACTCGGAGCTGGTGCCTTCTTGAATAACTGCTGGGTAGCTTCTCCCCCATCCAGCAGCCCATGGCTCCCTCCTTTCCGGACTCGGCGATTCAGTAGGTGGGATCTTCACACACACACATTCTACACGTGTGCACACACACACACACATCACTCCACCACCCAAGGCAGCCACAGCCGATGGGCCTTCACCCAGGATGGATTTCAGATTTCTGTGGGGAGACAGGAAGGATGGGCAGGGGCTTCCTCCTCCAGAAAGGGCTAGTTCGGTTGGTAAACTCCAGGGAGACACGAGGAAAGTACAGGCTTTGGAGCCAGACATCCCTCTGTTTCAAATCCTGTTTCTTTCATTTGCTAGTAACCTCATATGGGCAGCTTACAGGACCCCTAAGAGCCTCCACTGAATTACCAGGTATTAACAATACCTTCTAGGGTCATTTTGAAGTTTGAAAGACGTGTGCACACTGCCTGGCCAATAGCCATTGTGCACGCACACACACACACACAAAAATTAATAAGCACCTTTCCTCTTGTAGCTTCTGCCACCGAAAACTACACGTCCACCATTTGACTGTGTGGGAATTTGAGGGTGACCCTAATCGCTTCCCAACTAGAGCTGTGGGGCTGTTCACTCTAAGCCCCCTCCCTCCATCTCTGCCCCCAGGGGTCCAGGATGCAGGAAGAGCCTTTCTTGTTATTTTTTCCTCTACAATTTGGTATTAAATGCTCTGAGGGCGGGAAGGCGGCTTGCCTCTAATTGCAGCTGTCACTCCCCATCAGGCAGAGGGGAGTTCAGCCAGGAGGAGGTGAGGGAGGAGAAACGGATTGCCCTGCTGGTCAGGCTCGGCCCAAACAGGGACCCGCATTGTCTTTTCCCAGCCAGTGGGCGTTCCCTGCCAGGGTGGGCGGGACAGGCAGGCGGGCCCTGGATCTGGCAGCGTTGCTCTCCGGGCCACGTGCCCAGCACGGCTTTAGGTGTAGCCACGGGTGCCGGAGCTGAGCTGCTGCCCCTCCACCCTGGGTTGTCCTGGACAAGGTGGGAAGATGAGGCCAAAGGCATTTTAAAATGAGTGCGTATTTCTTCTTGGCTCACCTTGCCTCACTGGTGAATTCACATGTTCTTGTGCCCTGGGTGGAGGTTCTGAGCTGGAGACAGGGTGTTGGGGAAGGAGTGTGTGTGATTCCAGGGCCCGGCGTCTGTTCTTCAGTCAGCCCCTGCCTGCGGCCTGTACTTGGACAGGTAGCACATCCAGGCTTACTTCCTCATCTGGAAAATGGGGATAATACCTGCCTTTCTCGCCCATTTACGAAGGAGATGATGGATATGAAAAGGCTTTCAGACGTTTAACGTGCTATACAAATAGTAGCTTTCCTTTCCTGTGCTTCTGGAAAGGCTTGGGGCTTCCCCAAGCACTCCTTATACACACTCCTTAGTCAGCCGTTTCTCAGGGTCCAGGGATGGGCTGAAATCTCAAGGGCAACAGAAGGGGGTGGGAATTTGCCTCTCTGCTCCCACTCCCAGGAGGGCCAGGCTTTACTACCTGTGCCTGGAGCAGCGCTTTGCCAAGGAAGCAAACAGTTAAGAGGCTGGGGACACGAGAAACAAGGTCTTTATTGGCGATGTCTCTGGGGAACCTGTGGCCCCAGTGCCCGATCCATGCAGAATGTTACACTGAGGTCTTTGGGGGCAGTGAAGGCATGTCAGAAGGATTTCCTGGTCTTCTCCCCCTGCCCCTCTCCTGCTGTCACCTCCAGCCCCAAAGCAACACACACACACATTCTCTCTCTCTCTCTCTCTCTGTCCAGGGACTCTTGCCTCCCCCACCAGCCAGCCCCTAGTACAGCCTCGCCCAACTACAGGCCTGACAGCTCTGCTCCAGACCTTCTGCTGCTTCTCCCTCCCTTCTCGGCGGAAGGGACTTGGAGTTAGGCTTTTGAAAGCCATACCACCTGGCCTCTTTCCCAGGGGCCCAGCACTGGGACCTGGCCCTTTTGGGTCAGTCAAATTTCTACCTCTAGGATTCAGACCCAAACCGCTGTGTTAACATCAAAGCCAGAGGGTGAGGATTCCAGGGCCTTGGGGCAGCTGGTGGAAGGATTCTCCCCTCGTCTGGGCTCCGAGGCACCTGGGAAGGGGCAATGTCCAGAGCCCTTGGAATGGCCCCGCTTCTTGCCCTTCTGCAAGCGTCCGGCTCTGGGCTCAGAGGCCGTGGGTGTCACCCAGCCTGGTTTCTCCTTCAGCAGCCGGTCACGGTCAGGCCGCACACTACGCAAGAACTTCCTAAAGATGTTTGCTGTTAGGGCAAACCTGCGGCCCAGCTCCCGCGGCGGGCCCCTCCCTCCTTTGGGGGCTCCTGCCTCCCGGGTCTCACCCTTCTCCCCACCCTTCTCCAGTTCCGGCAAGTCCAGCCAGTTGCCCACCAGGTCCGCAAAAACGTTGTCACCTAACACCAGAGGCTGTCGATTCCGGCCCCGGGACATCAACGTGGAGGTCCAGTCATCCGGTTCCACCAGCTCTGGCCCCCGCTGGGCACAGCTTTGGTGCTCTGGCAGCCGTGTCCTGGGCGGGGGAGCTAGATCCCTCCCACACACACTCCTAGGAGATGGAAGCTTGGCGCTGCTGCCCAGAGTGGGCTGGCTGGAGGGGGAGCAGCCCGCAGGCCTGGCAGGACCGCTGCCAGCCTCCCACTGAGGGGGCTCCAGCTGCGTCCGGGGGCTTTCAGGGCAGCCTGGGGCAGGACCCCCTCCAGAGATCTCCAGCTGCTCCAGTGCTGTCTGTACCTGCAGGAGCTTCAGTTCTTGCAGCGCCCCCATCATGCAGTTCATCTGATCCTGCAAGCCATCGCCCACTTCCTTCATGGACATCTGCAGGGGAGAGAGCACAGGGCCTGTGAGCCAGGGGGAAGGGCTGTTCCCCAAACACACACCTCCAGGGTCATTCCGGCCTGCCACTGACCCCATCTCTGTACAGCCTAGTACAGTGCAAATCAGGGCTGGGAGAGGAGGAATTTTGACACGGATATGGCTGGATAAAGGAAATACTATTAATGGCAGCTGACTTGCTAAGACAGCACCGTCCTGAGCTACATATATGTATACATATATGCATATGTGTAATTAATCTATATTTAATCTCCCCAACTACTCTGTGAGGTAGTATTATTGTTCCTATTTTACAGATGAGGAAACTGAGGCACATAAGGAACTAGCTCAAGATTACATAGAAGGTAAGAGGTGGCACTGAGATCAGTTTGACGGTACAGAAAGTTCCGGTGGCCACCTGTGTCCTTCGTGTCTGTGCCCTCTTCTCCTGAGCCTCCCTGAGATGAGGATGATGAAGACAATAACAATTTGTGAGCAGTTACCGTGTAACAGGAGTTGAGCTAAGTATTCTGTGCACATCACCTCATTGCATCCTTATATAAACCCTAGGAGGTTGGTATTATAATTCTCATGTTAACGTATGAGTTAACCACGGTGAGGGTGAAGTAACTTGCCCAAGGTCACATGGCTCACGCTGCTGGGACTCAAACACAGGACGTCTCACTCCCAATGCTAGCGTCCTAACCACCAAGCACTGCCTCAGGATGGCTGGGCAGTGGAGGAGGGCTGAGAGGGACGCTAGGGAAGAGGAGGGGCTCAGATTCCCTAAGAGAAAGGGAGGGTAGGCCTGGGGTTTCCTTTCACTGCTGTTCACATCTGGCAGGTCAGGAGACAGATAAGGAGCCACGAAGCTCCTGTTTGCTGAGACCCCTGCCCAGCTCTGCCCAGCCCTTCTCTCCCTTCCCAACACCTGTCCCCTCTCAGCTGCTCTCAAACTTGGCTCCAGTGCTCTTCCTGCCTTCTTGGCCCAGTTGGCTCCGCTGTCCTAGCCAAGAGTGGGGACACTGGGGGCCAGTTCCCCAGCCCCTCTGTGGGTGTCTAAGGCCCGAGTCCCAGGTGCCAGCTGGAAGGGGCTAAGAGATTGACTTGGGTGAGGGCCGAGTTTGGAGGCTGGGCAGGGGATGCTTTGTCTGATAACATTCACGAGGTTCCCGTCCCCGGGCCCAAGCTGCCTTGGTTCCGCCAGCTCCCTCCCCAGATCTGCTCATGTTACAACGGCAAACCTCAGGCAAGGGGACCATCTGTTTCTTAAGCCCCCCAGAGACCCACCGGGATCATCTTACCTCCCAGCCTTGTCCTAACGCACAGAGCTAAGCCCACAGGGTGGAGGGGTGCAGGGCCTGGGAGGGCAGGCGCAGAGGCTCTGCAGCGCTGTGCTGGCAGCTGACCCTCTCAGGCTTTAGGGTCACACCCTCCCCTGCCAGCTCGGGCTTTGGTGGGGGTTAGGGGCCAGCCCAGGCTCTCCTGAGCCAGCAGTGCTAACAGACAGTGGACTGACTGTCGCTGAGGGCAAGGAAGCCGTTGCTGAGTGTAGGATTGCCCCCACTCTGCACCTTCCCCAAGAAAGAGCAAGAAGAAGTGGTGGCTCGGGGCCTCACGGCCTGGGGTTTGCCAGGCTGCTGGGCAAGCATGCTCCATTTGAGTGGCAGCAGCAGCAGCAGGAGACACAGCCTGTGGCGTGGCCACGCTTGCTGACGGCCCCCTGCTCTGGCCTCTTTGGCTTCTACCTTCCTGACCCCTTCCTTCTGGAGGCAGCTCAGCCACAACTGGAAGACCCAGAGCAGAGTCAGGAGACTCTGAGCCCCAAACCAAACTCCTCAAGGTCCCTTCCCGGCAAACTGCTGCACCGACTCTCCTATTTCTGCCCCCTGCCTCATACCACTCACCCCAACCTGGAACCTCAGGGTCATAATTGGCTTTCCCACCCCACTGGCCGTTCTTGTCCCCAGATGCTGCACATCTGCCCTTCTACCCCCTGCAATGCTGCAGAAGCCTCCTTGCAGGCCACCAAATCAGGCTTCCCGACACACACCTCCGACCCTGTCACTCGCCACTCAGAAGCATAATCCACTCCCATATACACCCCACACTCCCATCAGAACCTCTTCTGTGATACTTAAAACGCTCTTCCCTGTCGTCCTGCTACTCACAGCTCCGCTGTGCATTTAAGTGCTGGGTCACTGATGAAACATTCATTGAGCATCTACTTCTTGGGGGCAGGGACTGAGATCTACACATCATTGTGTTGCCCCAGAGCCCAGCTAGCACCTCTGCACTTACTACATATCCATAAAACATACACTGAGTACCACTGAGCACCCCAAATTGCTTGCTGCCCTCAGTAAGTCACTACCCAGGGAGGAAGGGTCAGGAACCTTTCTCAAGGTTTCATTTCACCAAGAGGCACAGAGTCGGAGCTTGCCAGCTTCCTTCCAGAAGGCTAAACACAGTCCAGGTCAGAGGCGGTGGGAGGAATGAAATGACCCCATTCAATCCCTTCCAGTATGGAAAAATCCTTAAGAAATAATGCTGACATTTTCTACCTTTTTAAAGTGAGAACGAATGTGTGGGTATGTATGAATTCAGGGATGCCCGTAAAACAGAGGCCCCATTTAAGTAAATAAGAGCTGAAGTTGCAGGCCTATGGAAAATGACAGTGCATTGGTTAAGATCTTGGGTTCTGGAGACAAACGGAACAGGGTTCAAATCCCAGCTCTGCCATGTAATAGCTGTGTGATCTGAGCAAGCTATTTAAATTTTCTGTTTTTTAATTTCTCCATTCTTGCTTTTTTTGGCCACCCTGCGCGGCTTGCGGGATCTTAGTTCCCCCACCAGGGATTGAATCTGGGCCACTTCAGTGAACGTGCTGCATCCTACGAACCACTAGACCGCCAGGGAACTCCAATTTCTCCATTCTTTAAAATGGGAATAAGAGTTCCTGCCTGGTCCAACTTTGGACAGACGAGATGAGGTAATGTGTGTTTATGCGTGGCCTACAGGTGGAGTTTGGCTGTTATCTTAAGACTTCCTGAGAACTTCCAGAACATTTCTTCCTCAGTGAACCTGAACACGCAGTAGTGATAGGATTCCGTTCACCTGTCTGGTCTGATTGAGGAGAAACGTCTCGTCTGGTCCCTTTTCCCACCCTGGCACCACACAGAGGAAGGAAAAGGGAAGCCTCACATCCTCCTGCCCACGGTCCAGCCAGATTCGGTCAGCCAGCCACAGAGCGCTGACCTTGGAGGGCAAGAAGGCAGCTGTGAGGGGGCTGAGGATGGAAGAAGGAAGCCCGAGTGTGGGAAACAGGGAGGCCAGGGAGTGGGGAGGCAGGAGCATCGGCTGGGGCGCCTGACGGAGAAGCGAGCTGCCTTTCCCAGCCCGGGGGGAGTGATGTCACCCAAGGAGAAAGAGCCAGAGGGCAGGCTGCTGTCTTCCCCAGAGCGTGGGACCCGCTCAGATCCCAAGGTTTCTCTGGCCGAGAGGGAGAAGAGAGAGCAACGTGGGGTGGGCGTAAAGGAGAGGCGCCAAACCTGAGAAAGTCCCGAGCTAGAAACGAACACTAAGTCCCATGCTGTAGGTGATGAGCTCCTCTCTGGCCTCCCAGTGCCTCGGGACGGTGCCAAGTCATACCCAACCTGCCCTCAGGGCTCAGGTGGAAAAGTCACAAGAAGGCCTAATTAGTTCTGATTCGTTTGAGTGGGAATGGCTCTAACAGGCACTACCGTCATCCTCCACCCCAGCTCACACACACTCACACACGCTTGTACACACACGTGTGCACACAGGCACAGAGCTAGCCTGCTCCACCGCCAAGCACAACACCCGTGATAAGCGTATCCTAGAGACGGCTGTGCGAACCCTTTCTGAGAAAGGTCTCACCACCCTCCTTGCATCCACCCCACCCCACAGCCCATCTCCCACGCCCAGCATCTTCTGGGCCTCCAAATGTCTCATTCTAAACATTTTCTTCCTGTCAAACTTTAATCTCTCCCACTGCAATCTAAACCAGCCCCTGGCTTCCTCCCTGTGGTGGAGCTGGATGCCCCCGGGCACCCTCCTCGGGTTTGTGAAGTGCCCCATGCCGTCCTGTGGAGACCTGGCCCCCTCCAGCTGACTAACTCGGCCACTCCACATGGGGCAGATTCACCAGCCTTTTGTGCTTCGGATTCTGACTGTGAAATGATAACCCCTCACACGTGTGTAGCACTGGCTCTGTCTTCTACATGACCTCGTCTGATGCCCACAATTGCTCCGGGAGTCTGACGAGGCAGTTGGAGTTACCCCACTTAATGGATTAGGAAGCTAGGGAGCTGAGAGGTTCGTTTTCTCCCTCAGTGTTTCCTAAACACACTTCCCTAGACTTTCCTTGATGATTTCACCATATCTATATATGACCTAGTCTCCTACTTAATATTTTACTTAAATCTGTTTATATAAATTAATGGATTTATATGGAAACTTATATGAAATGTATATCACTTGCCATAAACAGATGGTAACGCTTCCTATCTATCTATCCATCTATCCATCGAAACTAAGCTTTTCGTCTGAGTATCACCTGATGTCATCTTGAGCACCGCCAGTGGAAACACAGATCTATTGCCTGAGGTTCCGAGGTGGATTAGTGGCAGGACTGGGACCCCATGCCTGGCCCTCTGACTCCAGGCCAGTGAGCTTTCCATGTCATCATAATCCCTGACTGAATCTTCAGCCTCATGGGATTGTTGTGAGAAGAAACCAGGATAGTCAGTGGGACGTGCGAGGGCAATTATCATCACATAGGGAGGAAGAACATGAAGTCGTGGAGGGACTCCAAGACCCAATTCGGTTCACTTCCACTGAAGGTGTTTCTTCACTGACTCATCTGAAGGGGGAAGATGCTTGCTGGGAAGCCAAACCCCACCATCCTGGCCCTCCAGCCCTGAGCCCTCCGCGGGGTGGTGAGGGCTCAGCTGCCCATGGACAGCTCCCCTCCATGGCACTCGCTGGGCCCTTTGTGGTTTGGGAGGAGTAAGGATGGGAAAATGTGACACCAGCATCCTCGGCAACCTTCCCAAGCCCTCTCCTAGGCCCCTGACTGATCCCACAGCTGTGCCCTCCATCCATCCATCTCACGCCCTCTCCCAGCTCAGCCAGAATCCTTTGACACAGGCTCCAGCTTTGCCCATGGACCTGGCAGTGTGCCCTGCCTCGCTCCCCCCACCCCCATTACTCACAAGATCCCCACACAGTTCCTTTCAGCCCCACTGGAAGCTAGAAGGAGGTTCAGGGCCGGAAATGGGAAAAGCCCAGCTTTTGCCAAGTGGCCCATTCTCCAGCTCCGTGAATAGGGACCTTCACAGCCCCCTGCTCTTGGCTGGAACTCTCAACAGGAAGGTAAGGTAGAAACTGTGCCAAGAGCCGGAGGAGGGAGGAGGGTAAAGAAAGGAGGGAGTGTGAGACGGATGAGCCCACTCTCCCAACCGAACAGTCTACGGGGGGCCATGTGCTTGGGCAAGAGGCAGACAGACGGAGAGAGGGGCCCAGTCTCGCCCCTGCAGGGGGCTTGCCTCTCAGCCTCACCTCTCCCCTGTCCAGCTTTAGCCCCTCTCCAAGGCAGCCAGTGAACCAAGTTCCTTGGGCATCCAAGGGACCTCAAAGGGTTACCTTCTTTTTCTCCTTTCTGATTCAGGCCTTCATACTCTCCTGTGTGGACTCTTGTAATAACCTTCTACCTCATCTTCCCGCCTCAATTTCCTCCCTCCCCCCATCCCCACCCCAACCACCTCCTAGATCCCAGGGCACGTCTCTAACCACGCTGCTCGGAAATGCATATGGAAAAGGTCAGACTCTTCAGCATGGCATTCAACCCCACCCCCTCTTCTGCTCTCAACAGCTCTTTCAGCCCTGTTGCCCACTCTTTTTCTGCATATACCCTGTGTTCTAGCCATAATCCAGTGAGTCTTCAAATGTCCCCTCTAGACAGTCTTCAAACACCCCCATTACTTCCATCTCTGCACGTTTTGGTCATGTCGTTTCATCATCTGCCTGAAATGCTCTTTTTCTCCTGCTCCCATCCCTATTTATCCCTCGAGGTGTGGTTCAAATGCTACCACTTCCATGAGGCCTTCCCTGATCCCCTAGCTGGAGGTAATTCCTCCCTCTCAGAGCACTGAATGTGTGCCTCTCATCTAGTACGTATCCTCCGTTTCTATACAAGACATTCGCATGCATATACTGGCGAAGAGTGTGAGATCTGCAGTCAGACTGGCTGGGTTTGAATCGTAGTTCTGCCACTTATCAGCTCTATACCTTGGCCAAGCCACTTAACCTCCCCATGTCCCATTTATAAAATGGGAATAATGGAAGTGCAACTTCTTAGTGTTGCTTTGGCAACTGACATAATACCTGAGATATCTGGCATATCAGTAACTGTTAACATCAATATATGTTGTTATTATTATCACTCCCATTAAACTCTAAGTTTCCTGAAAGCAGGATCGGTGTCTGTTTATATTTGTAACCAAAGTACTAGTGCCTGGCAAAGTGCTTTAAACATAGTACGAACTCAATAAGTGTGTTCTGTGAACGAATGACACATGCACACCAGTCTGATCAGTTCATCACTGTGAGTTTACCAAGTGCTTACAACACATTAGGTACTGTGTTATGTGCTAGGGACATACAGCTGGGGAGGCACTTGACATAATCTTCACAGTAGCTGTATAAAGTAGGTACTTTTAAAAGCCCATTTTACGGATGAGAAAGCTAAGGAACAGAGACGTCAAATAATCTGCCAGGGTCACACAGAGCCAGGTTTTGAGTTCAGGTTGGTCTGACCCCAAATCCTGTGCTCCATGCTCTTCCCACTGACTACAGCACACCCCAGCAAAGTCCTCTTCACTCTAGCTCTAAACATCAAGGGAGACCACATTATGAGATCCTTTGCAGAAGCTTTTTTCTGCCTCAGGAAACTTGCTCTTTTGCCCCAAGAGCTGAAGGCTGTTCCTAATGTACCTCCTCTATCACCTTCTTATTTCCTCCTTATTTTGTCTTTATGCTCTGGTCCTCCTCCATGTACCAGAATCTCCTGAACTTGTGGCCACTAGTGGCTAGATAATTGCCTTCTAGGAACACCAAGTTGTTCTAGAAGGACCTTCCCCAGCCTGAGAGAAGTCTCTCTGCTGCTTCACCAGGCCTCAGCTAGGATCGACATTAAAGGAGCTGGTTCCATCAACCTCTTCCTCCTCCAGGAAGCCTTCCCACCCTGGCTGTACTTTACTCAGCCTTTATGCACTCTGTTTGCTCTACACTGATCTGAACTCATGAGCAACACCCTGTGAGCATCTTACATCTGCTTCCTCTGTGTGCCTATGTCTACCCCATTTGTTGGAAGCCCTCAAGGGAGCAGTGTATAAGGAACAGCTGGTCCCAAGGCCTGTGTTCAGGCAGGGCCCCTCTTTGGCTGCTGGAGGGGGGAGAGATATATTCCCTACTGAGTAGTTGCAGCCCTGATCCCCTCATCCTTAGGAAGAAGTGTGTCAGCTGCTGCTACTCTCCTGCTACATTTCAGCCCTGAAACCAGATCCCTGTCCTCTTCCAAACAGGGGAGAAGGGCCAGTTCTCCAGACATCAACCTAATTGAGCCAGGATCCCCAAATTCTCAGCGTCCCTCCAGTGCTCACTTGTGACAATGCAAATTTTCTGCTTCAGGAAATTGGGAAATCTGCTACTTTGGTTTTCAAGATCAGACTCTTCTTGTCTAGATTTTCTGGGCCAAGGGCAGGACCAGGAGGCAGGAGAGGAGTGCACAACACCCTCGACAAAGAAAATTTCACAACTCCTTGATGTTTCTTTTTCCAGCAGCCTTAAACCACAGTGTCTGTAGGACGTATGCTTCTTGAAGGGAATTTAACGGCATAAATGAATGTAGAACTTGACTAGTATTACGTGAGTGCCATTCCTGGGCACACACTAACTTAGGGCAAAGCCAAGCACCACACAGTCCTCCTGGGTGGCAGGGAAGATTCTGCCTGGGATGAACACACACACACACACACACACACACACACACACACACACACACACACACACACACACACTTCAAGCTCATGACACATACTGACTATAAGCCTTTCCCACCCCATTGCAGACCCAGGGGATAAACAAGCCAACACCTTCCTAACCCAGGCACAACCAAGCTGCGGTGACTTCAAACCCCAAAGTCCTTAGAGGAGCCAAAAGGCTGAGCCTGAGCTAACTCAGCTCCACCTTCTCCTTCACTCCATTGGGAAAACAGAGTCACTGAGATCTGGCTCTGCCTAAGCCCTGGGCTGAGGCGTCAGGGAGTGAACAAGACTCTAATAGCTCTGCCTGTCACTCTGCTCTGTCTCCTTTCTGGGCAGACTGGCACTGGGGAGGGGGCGGAACACCATGGGTGGAGGGAGGGTGCAGAGCTCTCCCATCTGAGTGTCATTCTGGGCCCCAGGCCAGGCATTTGGCTTCCTCTCCAAGAGAGTCAAAGGCTGAAGCTGTTCAGACAAAGGGCCAAATGAAAGCTAATGGGGAGCTGGGTGACTTCAGCCTCTCCCCTTCCTCCTTCCGGGGACTGGGGCTCAAGTCCTTGGCAGGAGAGCGTGCAAATCAAGACCTGGAGCTCAGCTCCGTGCAGATTCCTATTGCCTTTTTTATTCTCCCGGCGTCCACAGACTGTCTTCGCCCCCCCTCACCACCTCCCACCTAAGGTGCTGTAAAAAATGCAAATCAGTAGGATTTTAAAATTCAAGCCCGTGCCAGGAACACCCACAAACCCTCTATTAAGGCAGATCCGGAGGTGGGTGGTGTGGTCCCAGATTCCAAGCAAAAAAAAGAGGATTCTGTTAGATTCTTTTCTCAACATGGCCCTTGGACTTCAGACGTTATCTGTGGCGACCTTGACCTTTCCTTCTGGTATTGGACAAGTGAATGGGACAAGTCAGAATTATGTGTGGGCTGGAGCCAGCCATCCCAAACTGACATGGAAAGCATGAGAAAATGAGTATGGGAAAGGACATGATGGAGACTCTTCTGTCCCTCATCTAAGAAGCATTCCTCTGGGTAATGTTCCCATCTGAGTGTCACCACCAAAAGGGCTTGGGGAGGAAGTCCCAGAGAAGTGACCATTGACCTGAGAAGGCAGGCCCCGGAGTGGGACAGACAGAAAGAGTGCCTGGGCCACTTGACCAGGAAACATCAATGAGAACACCTGCTGCTACAAGCTCCCCCTCCCCCTCAAGCTGGCCCCTGTTAAAGCTGCCAAGCTCCCTCCCCAGCGGGAAGAGTGGACAGTTTGCAGGCAGGAGTGGGAGAGGCTGTCATGGAATCTGGAGAGCCATGGGCTGGCACTTTTTGGATCCAGGTCTGCTGTTGTCAGCCTGGGTGCCCCTGGCCCTGAAAAGCAAGAAGAAAGAGGGGAGAAAAGTGAGACCGAAAAGAGGTCGACTCCAAGAGAAACAAACTAAAAGGGACAAAAGGAGGCGGAGGCAAAGCCCCAGGAGAGCCTGGTTGACAGAGACGGCTGTGGCGGCCCAGGTGGGGGACGTGCATAATATCTGTCTGAATTCTCGTGGTGGGTAGAACAAGAGAGGTGGCAGGTGGGAGGGGGAGGGATATTAAGTCAGTAAGAAGCAATGCGCCTCCCACAACAGAGTTTCGGCAGAAGCCACTCTCCCCACTTGGGCGATTTCCACGCCCCGCCGCCCACCCCCCGACCCCGAGACTGTGCCACTTCTCCCGGCCCCCGCACCCCGGCCTCTGCACGTTCCCTCCTCTTTCCCCCAGCCCAGACCCCTGACATCTGGCTGGGCCTCCGCACTCCCGCTCGCGAGCTGCCAGGCGGCGCCCGTCCTCCCGCGCCGGGCCCGCCCCCGCCGGTCCAGCTGCCAGCCCCCTCCCCGCTGGCAGGCAAGTCCGGGCAGACAGCCGGCAGGGCCTGCCCCTGCAGCCGCGCCAGCCCTGCCAAGCCCGGCCGCCACAGCTGGGGGGGTGCCCGGAGGTGCCAGCTCCCCTCGAACGAGCAGTCCCTGGCCGACCTCCTGCCCCGCGCAGGGCTGGGGCCACGCACCCTCCTCCCGGCGCCCCGCGCAGCCCCAGCTGCCCGGCAGCCGCGTTCCGCTCTTTCCGTGCGGGCGCCCGGGTCCCACCGCGTCTCGGGTGAGCCCTCTTTGCTCCCTCGGGTCTCTGGGCACATTTCGGTCTGGACTTGCTTGGCTCCCTCCGTCTCTCTCACTCGTTCGTGCCTGCCTCCCTCTCACACAAGTCTCTGCTCCAAGTTTCCACGGGGCCCCTTTTCCTCAGGACAGGCCCTGTCCTCCGCCTGCTCGCCGTGTGCCCTCCTCTCCTCTCTGGGCCTCGGCCCCGCGCGCGTCGCGGTCCCGGGGTCCTGGCGGAGGCCAGGTACCCGTCGTGGCGGAGCAGCCCTCCCAGCCCCCGGCTCCCGCTCCGCTCTTACCAGCTCCTGTTTGAGGCGGCGCAAATAGCAGTCCATTTCCCTGCTCTTCTTCCTCATGCGCCTATTGGCCGAGCTCGGCTCCACGAGAGAGTCCCAGGATGGGAACACCGGTCCCACCGAAACCGCGCTCGGCCGGCTCGCGGCCCCCGCGCTTCTCGCAGCGCCGAGCCGAGCCTCTGCTCCCAGGTCCGGACTTGGAGCCGCTTCCCGGCTACTCGCGGCGTGCAGTCCGTGCTGGGGGCGGAGGGAAAAGTGGGACAGCCTATGAGAATGCAGGAGGGATGCCTTCAGCCAATGAGAAGAACGCACGGGGGGCGCGGGCTGGGCTGCAGTGGATGGGCCCTGGAGTGGGTGGGTGCACCAGGCGAGGGCCTCCGCTCCTGGGGGGCTGACATGGGGGACACCTACCTGGTCCTGGCCGGTGCGGCGGGGTATATCGTGACGCCAGACTGTACCGACGTCCCCCAACAAAGCACGTGACCCCCCAGAGAGAGCCCGTCTTACGGATGGGAACTGGGTAGCGGTCTCGGAAGAAGCTGAGTACCTCAGTGTCAACACTGTTTCCCAAACTCCGATCAGAAAAGGAACACCCTCCACCCCAAATGCCACTTGGCAGCTCTTTTGAATTCTGAAGTGTTCAAAAAAGTGGACTCCGGAAGTGTGGGTCTACCTCACCTTCCAGTCTACTCCTCACCCCTGGAGCGGAGGAGCCGCCGCTCGGTCCGTTCACGTATTTATCACGAAGCAATGGAGGCTCTACTGTACTCCCTGCAGGGTTATAGGTCTGCGGTTACTGAATAAGACAGGCTAGGTCTCTGGTCTCAAGAACGTACAAGGCGCGGCGGAAGGGAAGGGGATAAGACAGACAGGTAAAAAAATAAAAATTAGACACCATAATTTCAGGTAATGACTCTTCATGAAAACATAAAATAGGGTAATGGGATGGGGGCTGCCTTCAGTAGGGTGGGCAGGGGTGGAGGGGCAGGCCTTTCTCTCCCGCAGTACTCCGGCGGCGTCAGTTATCCTAATTCTTGCTCTGGCCACTTGCGAAGCTCTCTGTAAGGTCGGGGGAGGGAGAAAGGACTCAAAGATGCTAACATTCTATTCAGCAGACGCGGCCCATGAGCCGGAGGTGTGCGAGCTCCAGCCAGGTCCTGGGCGATGGACCCGAGAGGAGCCACAGGCCTGCCCGGGGCACTCCTCCCAGCCGAACCCAGGACCCGCAACGCCGGCCTCCGCGTGAGTCGGGGCTGAGGTTCCCACCCGGTGCCCGGGCTCCCTGCAATACGGCCTGGCCCGCGGGGGGGCGGTGTTGCAGGGCCCGAGAATAATTAGCGCAATTAGCGACTTGTTGTTTCAAGGTAATTAATGGGGGAAAGTTTGCCCCACGCAGAATTTAGGGATCTCCGAATGAGTCAACCTTGAAGACGCGAGAGAAGGGGCAAAGAAAGGAGGCAGAAACTTCGGCCATTCCGATCCGTGTCAGCAAAGAGCGCCACCTCTGTTTACCATGGAGAGGTGAGAGCGAAGGAGGGAGGGAGGATAAAAATGAACGTCTTCAGAAATGAAGACTTTGCAGAGTCCCGTCGGATGGCCTCCACTTAGCCCCGGGTTCTCAATTATAGTGGACCTTGCCTAGGGCTCTCGGCCTAGCCCTGACTGCCCCCTTTGGATGAAGCTGGGCAGCGGAAGCCGCTGGATAGAGAAAAGGAAAAGGCACACAAGTGGGTCAGAACCCAGTCCGAAGCCTGTGTCTCGGTGGCCGCTCGCCAACTCAAGTGGCCTCGCTCCCTTCGAGATCGCGGCACAGGATCCCGCGTGGGTCAGAAAAGCCGACGGCCGCGGGATGGAGCTGAGAATCTGCCCCCGAGTTTCCAACGCCCGCTGGGAGAGCCCGAAAATGCATTTCCTGCTGCTCTCCCAGGCCGGCCACCGCCGCCCGTGGCGAGTCCGGCCCGCTGGTCCACTCAGCGTTGCAGAGCCCGGCCGCCGGCTTCCTGGCAGTTGTGAATCGAGATCCCCAAGGGGCCCCTTTGGGTAGGACACGAGGAGAGTTCAGAGTGGGAGCCATTCCCAAGTATGGGGCTACGGTCTCCAGCCCAGGTGGACCAGTTTTTGAGTTGAATCCTCTGGGACTGCCCGTTAACATATAGTTCACGGAGGAAGTTTTATGCGGGGAGAAACACCACAAAAGAGCTCCTCAACCCGGAGGGCCGGTGCTTTGCTGCGCAGCACCCAGCAGCAGCGGCGGGTATACGAGGCACTGAGTCTGCGGGTGTGTGGCTGAAATAGTATTGGGAGTCAAGTTTCAGGCCTAATTTTCTCCATGCCTTCGAGCTCAAGGACTGGAATCCTCTTGGAAGTTAGTGGGAGAGCAGCTATGGTTAAAACTCCCGGAGATGCAGGCTGATGTCGTCACAAGAATTTAGGACTGGGTGTTGAGGCCTTCTAGAGTATTGACAACACAGTATGACCTTGCACAGATGCTTTCCTTTCACTGGCCTCAGTTTCCCTTGCTATAGTTTAAACCTATGTGAATCTTAACACTTTTATATGCCTTACAAAACTCTATTTTGACAATGATCTGTGAAGTAGTCAGGACAAGGGGAATCCATCTTAGAGATGAAGAATATATTGTTAGCAAAGCCAAAGATTGCATTCTACCCACTTTTTTTTTTTTTTTTTTTTTTTTGCGGTACGCGGGCCTCTCACTGTTGTGGTCTCTCCCGTTGCGAAGCACAGGCTCCGGACGCGCAGGCCCAGTGGCCATGGCTCACAGGCCCAGCTGCTCCGTGGCATGTGGGATCTTCCCAGACCAGGGCACGAACCGTGTCCCCTGCATCGGCAGGCGGACTCCCAACCACTGTGCCACCAGGGAAGCCCTCTACCCACTTTTAAGGTCAAGGATATGGCAAGAAAAAAAACTGATGACCATAAACTCAGTGCAGTGGTCAAAAGAGACAGGTCCCAGCCAAGTCAGAAGTGCTATTACCGTGTGGTTCCCCCAGAACTTTGGAGGACAATTACTGTCAAACTCTGGGGTGCTTTTATGATGCTGGGCCACTACAACTTTCTTGCTCCCCTGCCTCTGAGAAGGTCAACATTACACCAGGGTGTGTGGAGCCCTCTCTCTTACCTGGTTTCTGAAGAGGTAGCTCTGTCTTCCACCTTTTCTTTTTCTTTTTCTTAAGTGGTAGAGAATAAAGCCTATTGCCATGGTTGTATAAACAGGGATAAATATTCTTGGGCTGAGGATGGGGGTGGGGGTTAGAGGACGATTCATTTTTGCTGAAGAGGAATCAAATGGTTCAGCCTCCTCCCTCCTGCCCGCCCCCCGGCAACACTCAGCCTGGGGGGAAGATGAGATTACCTCATTTGAAAATAAAGAATAAATCAAAGGTCTTGAGATTGGATGTGAACTTACTTTCTCAAAGCCGTCCAGAGCTGGAGTGGAACCCTCAGAAGCATCTCAGCTTTGCCCCTTGCTGGTGGGGATAAGTGTATTGTGGGTACTTTTCTTGAGGTGCAGCTCC
Organism: Stenella coeruleoalba; assembly: GCF_951394435.1. Taxonomy (NCBI): domain Eukaryota; kingdom Metazoa; phylum Chordata; class Mammalia; order Artiodactyla; family Delphinidae; genus Stenella; species Stenella coeruleoalba. Next base: position 97,826,233 of record NC_137169.1, read on the forward strand.
CGGAAACGGTGCCTAAAGGTGTCAGACTCTTGTGGTTTGCCCAGCCTAGTCAGGGAAGGTGGTCCCCTCTGCTCTACGGCCAGAGCCTGAAGGTCCTGGCACCGATGACTGAGCTCAAAGGGAGAGGCAGAACCAGGTGTATCCCAACGGAACTCGGATCCTAAACTAAACAATGGAAACACTGCCATTCTCCTAGCTCCAGATCCTATGGTTCTCACCTGGACGTCCCAACCCACCAAGTCTTAGCCTGCCCTGGATGAGGCACCCCTGGCTAAGGCAATGGCCATCTCATCTCCACTGGCAACAGAAGAGCTGAGGAGCTCATCCTGATAACCTGATGTGAGGAAAGAGATATGTGGCCACACACAGTCTGGAAACCTCATCATAACATCACCCTCCCAAGGGTGGGTCCATGTCCCCATTGCCCTCATGCCTCCCCCCCTTGTGGCTGCCAACAGCCCTTATCCCAATCCCCGTCCCCACTCCCCCCACACCTCCTGAGCATCAACAGGAAAGGCTGACCCTAGAGATAAACACGTGCTGTTGGAATGTGTTCAGATATCACTGCAGAACTGTTTCTCTCCAGGCAGAGGACCTCTCCTGGCAGGCAGGCCCAGAGGTGCTGAGCAGAGACTGCGTGGCTGGTGTGAAACACTGGGATGGTGGGGGAGGAATTGGACAGAAGCCTAACTCTTCTTAGAATAACCTAACTCTCAGTTTCCATGATATCTTCCTCTGTCCACCTTAGACAGAGGCCTGGGCTCCTCTGCTTCTTACAATCCCAACACCAGGAGAGACAGCAGAGAGACGAAGTGGTCTACATGTTGGGAGCCCTCTCGGTTCCAAAAGAAAGATTCACTTTGGTGTTTAAGGGAAAACTCTTCTGACTGGGTGGTGGAATCAAAGACTCAGTCATTGGAAGCTTGTTAGCTTTTGGTGTCCTCAAACATAGAGTAACATTCTCCTCACTTTCAGATAGAGCAACTGAGGTCCAAAGAGATGGGTCTGAAAGGTGATATAATAGTCTCCCTGTTTCCAAGGTAACCTCTTTCTACTGCCCTCCTCTGCGGAATACTTCCCCATCCGCAGAATGGCCATCGCTCTTGCATACTGTGTTAACTTAGACGCCACGGTCACAGTCGTCACTTCTTTACAAAGTTCCTGGGCTGCAAGACCAGTTATGCAGGTGCTAAAACTTTTTGGAGAGGGACAGAAGGAAGGTGGTGGAGGAAGCAGTAGCAGGATAGTCATCTGAGAAAACTTCATGCATGAAGGATAGTCGTCTGAGAAAACTTCATTCATTGCTTCCTTCATTCAGAGGAATTGTAAGTGCAAAATTAGACTAGTCTGAATAATGAACAGTTAAGTCTATGGGCTGCTACCAACCCCTATTTGGAATTATTTGCAGCTATGGGCCTGTGCTTATGGTGTCTAAGCGATGGTCTCATTGCTACTGGGAAGTAAACATTTCCATTTTGCAAACATTTGCTGGAAAAGCAAGTGTTTTTCAACTGCAAAGAACACCTGAAGAATGTCAGGGCACAGCTAGGGGATATACTTATGGAATTTGTGCAGATTGATTCTGGTTGATGCAAACAGCACTGAGAAGGAAAGAGACTTGCTCCCTGCACTCTCCTGGGGATATCCTGCCACATCTGGCTCCCTGGAGGCCCAGCGCTGACTTGCCTGTAACATCACCGTGGCCTGCAACTCAGGGCAAAAGCTGATTTTATTACACACTATTTGGTCATCTCCACCAGCTTCTGGTAGCTGTAAACAAGTACCAGGCATTGGCAGCCTGCCAGGGGGAGAGTTGTCAGCAAGAGAGAAAGAAGGCGACCTGCTTCTCCCACTGAGGCCATGGGGTAAGTAGAAAAAGAGGTCAGTTTCAGGTTTGGCTTACTGTGCATATTTGCTTCCACCAGGCTGGCTCCTAAGCCTGGTCTTTCGCAGGTGGCAGAGAACTGTCCTTACCTTGATCAGACACCGGCCCTGGGGTACAGTTGAGGTTTCAGCCTGGAGACCCTGAGGGGAGCCAATGCTTGAGGGTGACAGCTGCTTCTGTGAGGGCTTCTGCTTGACCAGAGTCCTGGGGTTTTGTGGGGTGTGAGTGGGGTGGGCAGTGACTCACAGCAGCAGCAGTCTGTACCAGGAGACAGCCTCCGGTTCCCAGAGCGGAAAGGCAATGAGGCCAAGAAACACTGCCGTCATTTAACAAATGAAGATGCACATTGCAGAACAGGAGCTGAACACGCAAAGGAGTTTGGGTTTTTTACTGCCCTCCCTCCTCCCTGCATTTGGACAGGTTTTCCCTGCTGTGATTATTCCTCATGAATCGTCATCCATAGAAAGCGACTGAGGCAATGGAGAGTGAATAATGAATCCCCCAAATGGCCTTTTGTGTCTCTGCCTGGAGGGTTTTCGAAATCACTTGCATTTTCATCTCTCTGACTTAGAATCATAGAATTTGGGAGCTGTAAAGGACCTTATAGATAATCAGGGAATTGTGACCTCATGGAGAGACTAGAAGTCAAGCTCTGCGGGTCTGAACCTCCAGTCTGTCACTGAAAATAGAGCTAGCTAACATTTATTGAGGGCTTTCCTTGTGTCAGGCACGCATCTGTTCTTCCCAGACCCTCGGAGGCAGGGCTCCTATTGCCTCTGTTCTGCAGGTGAGGAAGGGATGAGGAACCAGAACTCCCCTCGGTTCACCCGGAGGCTCTGGCTTCAGAACCCATGCCTTCTGTCACTCCAAGGCCTCACCATGTGGACTTGAACACGTAATTTAACCTCGTTGTGTCTCAGTTTTCTCCTCTGTGATCTCTAAGTCTGACAGTCTGCATTTCACACCCAAGCATATGACTTTACAAGTTACGAGAGTGCAGCCCAGAAATGTTAAGTGATTTGCCCTAAGTCACCCAGGTCGCTAATGGCAGAATCAGCAAAGGAATTCAGATCCAGTGATCTTCCCTCCCCTGTCCCTCCCACCCTCCCCCTACTCCCCACCGAGACCTCTTTCCCCTCCATCACACTTTGGTAGGTGTTTCTAGAGGAATCCAACTCCTTGCCTTAGAGAGCTCTTCTATGATTTCAGATCGATAGGTTGGACGTGTTGGGTTTGCGTGCGGCCAGTCACAACACCAACGGTGAGTTCAGGAAGCTGGTGATATTTGTCCAAGTACCTTCGACCTATCTGCCTGCCTGCTCTTTGCTATCTTTTTCAGGTCAAGAGTGGTGACGAAAACCATGAGGGAAGAGCACGGCAATGCCATGTCTGGTGTGGCCCATACATACTCTCCCCTGGTGGGTGCTGTTTCCAGCTGTTTGTCCTCATCAGGCAAATGTTACCACCTTGTGCCGGCTCTCTCTCCCAGCTTCCTTCATGGTGGCAGTGGTTGAAAGTCTGCTCCTCTCTCCCCTTCCCTCTGTCCTTTGTTCTCCCTGTCCCAGGTTCTGATCATTAGTTGGCGTGTGATGAGTATGCCTTGGAGGAGGTAGGGGTCAACAGGGTCTCCAGTAATCACTATGCACTGTCTTTGCCAGCCTCCCCATCCCAGTGTCTTTCCTACGGAAAACAGATTGGAAAAGGGTGGAGGTGTCAATAAACAAATCATTGGAGTGCATGGAAAGTGAGAACAAGGGAATCCTGGGTGAGGCATTACTCTATTCACAATGGCACTGGGTACCCATGCATGTGTGTGAGTGTGTGTGTGGCTCACACACTCTGAAATGAGCTCTCACCCACTGGTGAGTGGAAAATTAGCTTTGGCAGGTGAGGAACTGGGTGACAGGTGAGGAAGCCAGCAGGGTATCGGTGTTATCTGTCTCCTATTGCTGTTTGCTGGTGTTGCTAACAATATCTCGCCCACCCCCTTCCCCTCCCCTAACTTGTAATTAGGTGGAGTGGAAATCACTCGGGAGGGCTTGGGCAGGTGGGAGAGTGATATGAGTACATTAGAATGGCCTCGTGACCTTTGGAAGCCAGCCGTGTGCTTTGCAGGTGGGCTGCCCCAAGCCAGGTGGGAACTGGCATTTTCCTGATGGCCCACGAAGCAAGCTGTGTGGTTTACATTTCTCTGGTGGGTGGGAGAAGAGATGGCAGTCCAGGGACTAAGTCCTGGGGAGTTCCGCCAAATGACATAAGCTGGAGGTGAAGTGAGCCAGGACGGTGGAGGGAGAAGTGAGGGAGACCTGGGGGTCTTAGACTGGCTCCGCTGCCCATCTCTGCCTGCTAGTTGGCCCTGTAATCCACCCCCGTGCCTCAATTTCTCTGACTGTAAAGTGAGGAAAACAATCTCATTGCTACCTGCCTGCTGTGAAGGTAAAGTGTAAAGGCCCTTTGAAATGTCAAGAACACTGTCACTGGACAGTGCCAAGGGAATTTGCAGAGCCTACTGAGCGGCGGCAGTCTGCCTCTGCATCACTTTCACAGCCTGTGCTCAGACAGGTACTTAGGCATCTCACATCCATAAATCTCATCTCCTATCTATAGTCAGCAAATAAGGGGAAGGACAGGCCGCTGCTCTGCTACCATCTGATCTTCCTGGGAGGGAGGCCCCAGCTCCCGGCCTCCCCTGCCTCCACCGCAGGTGATGAGCCCTCTGCGCTCCCTCATCTGCTCCCGGCCTGTCAGTTTAATTTAACAAGGTTGAGGGAGAGGTTTGATTTAATCAAACCAGTTGCTGTATCCATTCTGCTCAGAGGTCCCTCAGTGTCACCACTGAGGCTCAGATTAGACAGTGACAATGACTTCTTCTTCCCTGACTTTGCCTCCCCCTCCCTTTCTCTCCCTGGAGGGAACACGGAGGCAGATCAGTCTCCTGGGACCTAAGAATAGATGTGGGAGGATCACAGGAGGGAAGCAGACTGGCCTCAGAAAGCCCCTCTCTCGTGCCTTACGTGGCCTTGTTTAAGTCTGAGCAACCGCCTGAGGGATGAGGGGAGCAGCAAATTTGAACAGAGCCGCCCGGAAAGGCTCAGGGCTGCCTGAGGACAGAGCTGTGCCATCACCAGTGCCATCGTGGATGGCCTCAGAGAGAAAACCAAGCTCCCTTGCTGTCGGGAAGCTGGGTGGAGGGCGGGCCGAGGAGGTAAGGTGCGGTATGCTCTGCACGCTCCAGACGGGAATTTATTTCCAGTTTCTCAGCCTGGATTCTGGGGTCTCCAGAGCCGGCAGACAACAATAGAAAAAAGGTGAGGCTCCATCCATCTGAGTCTCTGTGGCTCTGTTCTCGGCATGAAAGCAGCAGTGACAGGAGGAGGCTGTGTGGATGTGGGTAACTATGGTGTTGCGGGGAGGCAGGTAATGGTGGTGTGTGTGTGGGTGTGATGTGTATGTGAGTGTCTGTGTCTGGGGAGCCAGGCAGGGGGGTCTCTGGTGCAGACAGGTCAGGCTTAGGGAGTTTCGAATTCCAGAACAAATCTCTCTTGCCACTTAACTCTTTCCTTTCCCTCCTTCTCCAGGAAGTGGGTGCTCGGCACCTCTTGTTCTCTTGAGCAGCTCACAGGAGAGAAACAAAGTCCTCTTGAAGGGGAGCCCTCTCTTGGCGTGATGGAAATCTTTCCTTTTGCTCATTTGTGTCACATTCTTCCATCAGGCCGGGCAACTGACAGGTGCACCCTTCCCCGGGCCCCTTTCAGAGTCCCCTCCCTGCCATTTGTGTCTCACCCAAATAACCAGCAGACACCACCATCCACCAGAGCTGCGTATGATTAGCAGAAACCCTTCCTGACAGCTCCAAAGAGAAGCCCTCAAATGCGTATTCTATTGAGTGCATCTCATTGTTGCTGACAGCCGCTTTATCAATTAAATTCCACATTCCCCGTCTTCGGAGACGCCACAAACCTCCCTACCTAATAAATCACAGGCCCCCAGTTATTGTTAAATGTCCCATCAGTCTCTAATAAACTCCCTGCCAACAGGGGCAGGTTATTTATTATGCTGCCTGGACAAGAATGAATTGGGCCCCGTTCTCAGCAGAAGAGCAAACGTGACGCCTTCCTCCCTAAAGACTGAGACTGTGGTATTAAATGGGGCAATTAATCAACGTGGGCCTTGGGCAGAGGGGAGTCTGGTCTAGAGAGAGGGAGGATGGCCTGGGGTCCTTTACTGAAAGCCAGCTAAGCAAGTCCCCACGGTGAGAGGTGGCCGCGCAGAGTATAGGAACCTGGGCCTTTCCTGCTTCTTCCCCTCTCCTCATTCCTGTTTGAAAAGGTACTGAAGCCATAGTCACCCCATAGGCCAAGGGGCACATATGAAAATAGTTATTCTCCACGTTGAAAGGTAGCTGCATAGGACTGAGCAGGGTCGTGAAAAATTCTGTCCAGAAGGCCAGATATTGTTACTTAATAAACTTGATGTAACTTAAGTTTATTGATGGTGCTATAGTCCACTGAGCAGATGAACTGAAGAATATAGGAGGGAATGTTCCCCTTGCCTGGGAGAGAGAACTAGGAAACATGTGCTCAGTCACTGCTTGCTGGCTAAGCAGCACACAGGTTAAGCACTGACACTCAGAAAGCAGTGGACAACACCCAAAAGACCCAGGGGTTGTTAGGTGTGAGAAACAGCGTTATAAAGTGGGCCTTGCAGTTACTACCTCATATTAGATCCCAAACTGAGATGATGCTCGATGCTCTGCAAGTTACAATCCAAACTCCTCAGCTTTGTCACCGATCAAGCCTTCGTCTATACTTCCAATTGTATTTCTCTCTATTGCTACATAACACTATCCTCCTTTGGGCGAGCATAACACATTAATTTTATGTTCCTTATGGTGGCAGACAAGGTCCTCCATACTATGGGACCAATATATCTCTGCAACCTTGTTTCCTGGTAAGCGCTGCCATACTTGCCTCCGTTCATGCTAAAGCTCATACCTTACCGTATCTACTATAGTTTCTCATGCTTCCACGCCTTTGCACAAACTGTTCCTTTCGCCCAGAATATCTTTCTAACTTGTCTGCCTGGTGAGCTTTCCTTCCACCCCCACTGCCTGATGAACTCCACATCTATCCTTCAGGATCAGCTCAGAACATCACCCCCCACCCCCACCCCAGTGCTTCAAGGGACTTGAGCATTGTCTCCTGGTGCAGCTATCTTGGCAGAAGTGCTAGACTCCAGGGATTACGAAAGGAGTGACCCGGGCATGGAGGTTTTCTTATAGTTCCATGCATGCTTTAAACCACTCTGATTTGGGATGGGGAGAGAAGAGCATAGAGAAGAAAGCTATTGGTCTCTGAATACCAAAAGCTGTTTTTCTCAATTTTTCAGATGTTCTCACGCTCTCCCACATGACAGCCACACTTTGAGCCGCTAAGGCCCTGAAAAATGTCAGTACTGCATGTACTTTTACACCACCTTGTGCTATTTGAATATTTCCTCCTTGGCCAGAGCTATCCGTCTGCATGTATCTTTCTTCTTGAGGGCAAGTGCTCTGCTTATTTTGTCCCAGTTTTGCATCTCCAGCATCTGGCTGATTCGTATTAGGCGTTTAGAAGATTTCTGCTGAAAGAATGAATGAAGAGATGTTTGCAGATTGAATGCAAATAATAAGGTTGCCTACCCTTTGTTGCTTTGAGGATCAAATGAGAAAAAGTGGCTATAAAAATCTTAGTGCCTTCCCTTCTTTCCACATAGTCCCACGGATCCGCACATTCGAGGGGGGCCACCTTACGTCTATGTTTTTGTTTACATTATTTTCCTTTCCTCTGGGTGCAGAAACTTCCATTGTGAAATCATTGCCTGGGACCATTTGAACCTGAAAATCCATTCCGAGTCTACCTTTTACTCCCACTTCTTCAATTCACAGGAATCCTTCCCCCCTCTACCTTCCAGGTACATAAGGTGAGGAAAGATTTTCCAAGTAGACAGAACAGCATACAAAGAGGCTGGGGTCCCATTGTGATTTTATCCTGAAGGAGGCCAGCAGGCAGACAATAGTCCAACTGGTTTCTGCGTATGTTACTCTCATACCTTACCTGGTTATTAAATGATCTCTTACCTTTATGTTTTATTTTTATGGCACTAAAAATTACGACCAACAGCAAGCATTATTACACTTTTTAACTACTGAGGAAAAAAATTGTATTGATTTGTTTTTAGCTATAGCAATATAATTTATGACTAGTAACATAACTGCAATATTTGGGCAGGGGAACCATTCAGGAGGTTGTTGTGATAGTTAGGACCTAAAAGGTCCTAAAATAGGACCCTTAAAAGGGACCTAAAATAGGACAGATGCTATGGAGACTGGAGAAGAAATATGGATGCAATATTTGGAAGCAAAATTACTTGCCCTCAAGTAATTGTTAGAAAGGGGAAGGATTTCCCTGGCGGTCCAGTGGTTAGGACTCAGTGCTTTCACTGTCTGCCATGGCCCCGGATTCAATCCCTGGTCAATCCAAATCCCCCCCTCCCCCAAAAAAAAGAAAGGGGAGAGGGATAATGGAAGGTGGAATCAAGAATAATTAATTCCCAGGTTTGGGATTTAGGGATTAAGTGGATGAAAGAGGTGGGGTAGGTACTAAGAGGAAGTCTGGAACCTTTACTGCCCACTCCCAACAGGCCCCCTTCTTTCATATGAACAGTTGACATTTTCTCAATGTTTTGTAAATTTATAAGAAAAATGCATCTGAGAATACCTTTCCAGTGGGATTACCTTGCCAAAGTCCTCCTACCTCCTTTGGAATCTGCATCATCACCGTGTGTGTGTGTGTGTGTGTGTGTGTGTGTGTGTGTGTGTGTGTGTGTGTAGGGAAGTGTGAGGCTGGTGAGAGATAACGACCAGAATTATGATATAATCTTTAGATTTGTAATTGTGAATATTAGGTTCCAAAAATACTTAATTTGGAGTTACGACTCAGACTTTTTATAGGAGCTCATTTATTCAATAAATATTGAGCACTTACTCTGTGTTAGATTGTTTTTTCCGATTAGGCATACTGCAGAGAACAAAAGAGAATAGGTCCCTGTCCTCAGAGAGTGGGGGAGACAGACAATAAACATATGATTTCATCTAGTGATAAGCAGAAAAATAAAGCAGAATAAGGGAATAGAGAGTGATGGGAAAGGCTGGGGAGCTGCCAGGATGGGGGAGCTATCTCAGAGTGTTCAGGAAAGTCCTCTTTGAAAAGGTGGTATTTGAGCAGAGACCTAAAATAAAGTGGTAAAGACTGCTGTCATCCATGAGATGGTGGTGGGGAGGGATAGGAGCAACACATAGAAAATGTTAAATTTGAGCTATTAGACATAAAGTGGAAGTGTTGAAAAGGGAGATGGATGTACAAGTCTGGAGTTCAGAGGAGGGTCGGAGGTGTAGATACTAATGTGGGAGTTGTCAGTTCAGTTGCTGGTTCCAATTCGATTTGCTTTTATCAGAGCTCAGCGTGTGCCAGGTACTGTGCTAGGGGCTGGGAACGCAGAGATGAAAGCACACAGATATATACCTGGCAACGTGGTCAATCCTAAATCTCGCTGTACTTCGGGCGCTCTCTGCGAGCACAGGAGGAGGCAGCGAGTTGGGGCGGGACACGGTGGGGAGCCGGAGGAGTTGACCGCCGAGCCGAAGCCCGGAGGCTGGGAGCGTGACGCACTGGGCTCTTCACAAAGGCAGCATTGTGAGGTCAGCAACGCGGGCGCAGGGCGGGGCAGTGCTCCCACCGTGAGCGCGCGGCGCCCTCTGTAGGCCGCAGGCGGCGACACACCGGTAGCCTCAGCTTTCCTCCCCTCCCTTTTCCCGCCTTCCTCAGGCCACGTTTTTTTTGTTGTTATAGCTGTTTCCGAGTCCTTCTAAGCCTCCGACTTCCGTCCCTTACCCCTCCTCTTCGAGGCCGGGAGTGTCAGTGTCTTCGCAGGAAGACTGCCAATAAAGTTTTTCCTCTTCTTGTTCTCAGGCTCCACGCCTCTCCCCAAGTACCGCGAGATCCGGCGGCGCGGCTAGCATGGCGACGGCTTTTGAAGGCTCGGCGGCCTTAAAGACCGTGGAGAGCACTATGCCGGCGGAGCGCGTGGCTGCGCAGTTCGCGGCCCCGGAGCCAGCCACCCGGCCAGTGCGGAGTCTGCGGACGGCTCATGACATCAACAGTCCGCGGACCCGCACCGGGGACGTGCTGCTGGCGGAGCCGGGGGACTTCGAGTCGCTGCTGCTGTCGCGGCCGGTGGTGGAGGGGCTGCGGGCGGTTGGCTTCGAGCGGCCGTCGCCCGTGCAGCTCAAGGCCATACCGCTGGGGCGGTGCGGACTTGGTGAGGGCTGGGGCCCTGGAGGGGCCGGGAGGGCCACAGGAGGGGGCGGCGGCGGCGGCGGCCAAGCCCCTGGCGAGGGCCGGGAAGGGCCCAGAGCGGCCGTCTTGCAGGGCTCGGCCCGGGGCAAGACGCCGCACGCACGCGAGCCTCAGTTTCCTCCTCTGTCAAACGGAGGCGCAGTATTGAATTTGGAGATAGTTGAGGTCCATTCCACGCTGTCAAGTGGTTCTACGTTTGGGAATATAAACGGCAGGAAAGATCTCAGATGAGATCAGCCTGGATTAGGGTAGGCCCTAAATCCAGTGACAAGAGTCCTTATAAGAGCAGGGAGAAAGGCAGAGAAGAAAGCCATGTGAAAATGGAGGCAGAGATTGGAATTACACAACTCCAAGCCAAGAAATGTCTCAGCCGTCAGAAGCTGGAAGAGACGGGAAGGATTGTACCATAGAGCCGTAGGAGGGAATGTGGCCCGGCTGATACCTTGATTTCATATTTCTGGCCTCCAAAACTTTGAGAAAATAAATTTCGGCTTTCTAAGCCAAAAAAAGAAGAGAAACGGTGGAGGTTCAGGGAGGAGGCCTGTTTCTGGATATGGCCGCATGCTTGTTTTAGAGTTAACTTAAAAACGAAGGTGGTTAAGGATGTGATCTCTGGAGGCCTGTCTAGTTCTGGAATTTCATGTTGGTACCTAAGCTTCTTCAGTCAGTCCTGGCTAATGATAATTTTTTTTTTCCTCCCCAGATTTAATTGTTCAAGCTAAGTCTGGCACTGGGAAAACCTGTGTATTCTCCACCATTGCTTTGGACTCTCTTGTTCTTGAAAACCTAAGTACCCAGGTGAGTTTAGCTCAGAGGACCCAAGGAGGGTATGTTATGTGGATTTCCTACAGGTCAGATGAAATACCAGTAGCTCCTCAGAGGTAGAAGTGAATGATTGTGTTAAGACATATGAAAAGTATACAAGTAAAGTAGATACTTAGGCTGATGAGTGGTGTTGGTGTGGTTAGTGACCAAATACACATTATTAGTGTTAGAAGTTTAGAGATTTCTGTTATTACTGCGTGTTAAATAAGTCTGCCATGTGTGTCAATTTTGTCATTACTTGAGAATACAGATAGGGATTTTTTATTCTTTTATTTGCTCACTAGATTGTGGTGAGGTTTAGCATTTGACCTGATTCGTGGTAATGAGGTGTTTGGCTATGGTAGGTAACTGCATGTGGTTCTTACAGTGAATGTATTATACTGATCTCCCACCTTCTGGGTTCTCTCAGAGTAGGGTCTAAGAGGGCCTTACCCAAATTAACAGGAGATTTGGGTTTGGAGATCATTTCTTCAGCAAAGATTTGTTGAGCCCATGTTATGTTTAAACAGTATGCCAGGCATTGGGGATATAAAGATGAATCAGGTATGACCCTCATAGTCTTACTTTGTGGTTTAGTAGTTACAGCAGGCTGTATTTCAAGTTCTCAGTCATGTATATCTGATGATGACTCTTCAACAGTGTTTTTTAACCCAGATATGAGTATCTGGGTTAAAAAACACTGTAAAGCTTTTTGAGTCCTGCCTTATGTATTTATTCTACCGACTTGTTAAAGGTATATTTTATGTGTTTTTTAGATTTTGATCTTGGCTCCTACAAGAGAAATTGCTGTACAGATACATTCTGTTATCACAGCCATTGGAATAAAAATGGAAGGCTTAGAGTGTCATGTGTTTATCGGAGGGACTCCATTATCACAAGACAAAACCAGACTTAAAAAGTGTCATATTGCTGTTGGTTCTCCTGGTAAGATATCAATGCTTGTTAATAACTGGGGCTTTTAAGTAACTGAACACTTCTATATAGCAATAAGAATATGGCAATCTTTGATAATTATGGTAATTATTTTGAGGATTAAAAATGAAGAGCATTAGATTAGTGACATATAAACACATGACTGGATTACCAACAGGATTTATGAAATTTCTGTTTCTAAGGATGTTTAAGAACAAGTATGGGATAGGCTTCTGAGCAGAAGAGGAATGAGATGATTTCAGAAAGCCCTTCTAAGCCATGGATTGGGATTATTCTTTGCTTCAGTGTTAGTCCTTCGGTCATGAGTCACTCAGAATCATAATCTAGCATTCAGTGCCTTACAAGTCTTTTGACAGGAAGTGTTTATTTTCCATACGTATTGGTGATGAAATGTGAGGGAAAAAATAATGGATTTAGGGAAGATCACAACTCAGGATTTCTAATTTGTGGTTTAGTGTGTAAAGAATAATGAGGGTTGGGTCAGGAAAGTTAGCAATTCAACCTGTAAGTAGAATAACAACATTGGCTGAAATTTGCACGGATTTGGTGCATATGAATATTTGAATATTTTTTTTCTGGACTTTAGGCAGAATTAAACAACTGATAGAACTTGACTACTTGAATCCAGGCAGTATACGTCTCTTTATTCTTGATGAAGCAGATAAGCTTTTAGAAGAAGGCAGCTTCCAGGAGCAAATAAAGTAAGAAAAATAACTAACTTGACTATTGAAATGGTGCCCCAAAGTATCTATCTTTTGCTTTTCTAGGTGGTGATTATCATCTGAATAGTTTCCATGGTGTGTGTGTTTTTCTTTTATTTTGCAGTTGGATTTATTCTTCCTTGCCTGCCAGTAAGCAGATGTTGGCAGTGTCAGCTACTTACCCTGAATTTTTGGCTAATGCTTTGACAAAGTACATGAGAGAGCCCACTTTTGTAAGACTAAACTCCAGTGATCCGAGTCTCATAGGTGTGTACAGATACTGGATATTTAGTGGGTTGGTTTGTGATATTCTGGAGCTTTCCTTTGCTAAGTTGGCTTTTGCTTTCATATTTGCTATAGAAAATATGTTCATTTTAACAGAAGACTCTTCTTTGTAGGTTTGAAGCAGTACTACAAAGTTGTCAGTTCATACCCTTTGGCCCATAAGATTTTTGAGGAAAAGACTCAGCATTTACAAGAATTGTTCAGCAAAATTCCATTTAATCAGGCCTTAGTCTTTTCTAATTTACACAGCAGGTAATGTACCTTAAAAAGTCATCTGGGGGGCTTCCCTGGTGGCGCAGTGGTTGGGAGTCCGCCTGCCGATGCAGGGGACACGGGTTCGTGCCCCGATCCGGGAAGATCCCACATGCCGCGGAGCAGCTAGGCCTGTGAGCCACGGCCGCTGAGCCTGCGCGTCCGGAGCCTGTGCTTCGCAATGGGAGAGGCCCGCGTACCGCAAAAAAAAAAAAAAAGTCATCTGGGGAACTTGTGAAATAAAAGGATAGGTGTGGGGCAGTATTTGTAAAATTATAACCCTCTGTGTTATTTTTCATAGAGCACAACACTTGGCTGATATCCTTTCTTCTAAAGGCTTTCCTGCAGAGTGCATTTCAGGTAAGTTCATCTCTTAACTTTAATCTTTGTTTAGTATCCTGACTTGAAGCTTCTCCAAAGTCAGGAGGAAGAGATACCACTTCCTGACTTGTCTTGTGAGTGTGAGGTTAGACTGAGTCTTCAGAGTAAAAGGAATTTCAGGTTTATTTTTCACTGGGATTTGTCTCTTTAAGAAGTAACATGGTATGTACTAAAAAACTAGAAAACTGGAGTCATAGCCACAAAGAACGTAATAACTTTACAAAATAGAGTCTGTCTTTGTTATCTTAAGATAAACATTGTAAAAAATACAAAGAATTGCTAACTAAATTGACTTTTACAGTCTTGTGGAAGGCAAAACTGATTCATTTTTGACACAAAGCTAAATTATTACTGTTGACCTAGGAGTGAAAGATTTAAAGGAATTTTTGATAAGTGAGATCCTTTTTAGAGTTTTGATTGCTATCTCAGCTTAGTTTTTAACCTGTTAGCGTAAGCTCATTTAGTCCTGGTATATTATGAGATACTGGGGAGATTGTTTTCTGATGGACCAGTATTTGGATGATAGATCACACTTCAACACCAAATTGGTAAACAGCTGGTTAAATCAATATTATTTTCCTAAGAATTGTTAAACCTCATATGGCACTTTGTAGATATAATGTTATATCTGCAGGCATAGCCTAGTCACCATTTAAAATTGAATTTCTAGTTGATTGCCTAACCATATTTTAGAAGATTCTGACTTTAGGTTTTTGTTTCTGACGTTAGTTCTTAACCTAGATTTGCATATAAGGACAGAATTAACTTTGGTTGTTAAAGTGTTAAGACTGGCAATTATGATTTCTGATTTTTGTGGATTTGATAAATGTATGTTCACTTGTTTTGGTTTTTTTTGCGGTATGTGGGCCTCTCACTGCTGTGGCCTCTCCCGTTGCGGAGCACAGGTTCCGGACGCGCAGGCACGAACCCGTGTCCTCTGCATCGGCAGGCGGACTCTCAACCACTGCGCCACCAGGGAAGCCCTGTTCACTTGTTTTTATATGACTTTCTTTCTGGGTCTTTTTAGGCAACATGAATCAGAATCAGCGTCTTGATGCTATGGCTAAACTGAAGCAGTTTCATTGCAGAGTCCTCGTTTCCACAGATTTGGTAAATTTCCTGTTCAGTTTGGTTGATTAATCCATCTGGACATATGTTCTGTTATCAAATGTACAGATTTCATCTATTATTTTAGGTGGGTGTATCTGACAAGAATACCAGAAGATAATTGTCTTTCCAGTGCTGGGGAATATGATTTCTTCCTAAAAATGTCTTCTGTATTTTTATCTTTATTGTTGAAATTAGTCATTAGAAATGAATTTTCTTTTCCTTTGCTCCTAAATATCCTCCTTGCTCTTAAATATCCTCCTATTCTTAATTGGGCTCTTGGTTATACTGAATAATATAGTGTGCCATGCAATGGCTAATGCACACAAACAACTGTGCTCTTCTTCAAGACTTCCCGTGGAATTGATGCTGAGAACGTGAATCTGGTTGTAAACCTGGATGTTCCATTGAATTGGGAGACATATATGCATCGGATTGGCAGAGCTGGCCGTTTTGGTAAAAAAAAAAAAAAAAAGAAAAAAGTTTGGGTGCTTTCTTTAAGGGGAGGAAGCTATAATGTGACAGGTGGACTTGAAGTGTCATTTATGTGAAAATGATTTACTACTTAACATTCCTTCTGTGCTTTAGGTACTTTGGGACTGACAGTGACCTACTGCTGTAGGGGAGAAGAAGAAAATATGATGATGAAAATTGCCCAGAAATGTAAGATCAATCTTCAGCCTTTACCAGGTATATTTTGTCTGTTTCATTTTGCTGTCAAAATAATAATGATAGGCCTAATAAAAATAATAGCTAACATAGAGTACTTATGATGTGTTGGATACTGTTCTAAGTATATATGTTAACTCATTTAATTCACACCACAATTACGTGAGGTATGCGCTATTATTATCTGCCTTTTGTAGATGAGGATATTGAGGCATAGAGAGGTTAAATATTTGTCTAAGGTCTTACAGCTAATAAGTAACAGGGAGAAGATTGCAAGCTAACTAATGACACATGAAAAATGAAAAATATTTTCCTACTGTATTAACTCCATATTTTACTTTGTAGCCCTGCAATTTGATTTTATTCTTTTATATCAAGGGATGTATTTTACCTCTTATGTTGCTATGAAGGTAATTCTTGCCATACTCCCCTTTGTCACCATGGGGAAGGAATAGTATCTTTAATTTGGACACTGTTCTGAAAATGTTGAAGTGTTTTCTTTTGATTTTAATGAATCATTTATCAAGCTGCTATTTTTTTAAATTAATTTATTTATTTTTGGCTGTGTTGGGTCTTTGTTGGGTCTTCGTTGCTGCGTGCGGGCTTTCTCTAGTTGCGGCGAGCTGGGGCTACTCTTCGTTGTGGTGCGCAGGCCTCTCATTGCAGTGGCTTCTCTTGTTACGGAACACGGGCTCTAGGCACGCGGGCTTCAGTAGTTGTGACACGTGGGCTCAGTAGTTGTGCCTCCTGGAAGTCTCCACCCAGTTTTTTAGGGTTTCTAAAAAAGTTTTCAAGAGATCATTAATAGTTTCAAACATGCATTGTTTCCAAGACAGCAGTTTTAAAAAGCAGCTTGGGGCTTCCCTGGTGGCGCACTGGTTAGGAATCCACCTGCCTGTGCAGGGGACACGGGTTCGATCCCTGGTCCGGGAAGATCCCACGTGCTGCAGAGCAACTAAGCCCATGCACCACAACTAATGAGCCTGCGCTCTAGAGCCCATGAGCAATGCAGTCAATCGATAGAGCCCAATGCAACCAGTCAATCGATCAATCAATACACAAACAAACAAACTTACTAAAAAAAAAACCAAACTCCTGGGTGGAAATATGGTTTATTTGCTATACAACTGACCCTTGAACAACAATGGGGGTGGTTAGAGGCGCTGAGCCTCCATGCAGCATAAATCGCTGTATAGCTTATAGTCAGCCCTCCATATCTGCCTTTCCACATCCACTGATTCAGCCAACAGCAGATTGTGTAGTACTATTGTACATATTGGAAAAAATCTGCGTATAAGTGGACCTGCGCAGTTCATACCTGCAGTTCAAACCCGTGTTATTCAAAGGTCAACTGTATATGTTAATGTATGCATGTTAGTGTGTGTATATATATACGTTGTATAGATACATAAATGTATACTTATATAGTGTATACATGACCTTCTAGAAGATGGACTATGTAGTTATTGAATAAATATAACAATGAATATTTTACCAATTTATATTAACTCCTTTAGTGATTTTTACAAAGCTAGATGAAACACAGGTTTGGGAGTACTGTGAATTTTAGTAGTTTTGGCTTTGTGATAACTCATTTTCACACATTTTTTAAATTGCTCTAAGCTTATGTCCTGATTTACAAAATATTTGTTTTTAGAGTAGATGGTCTTTAGGTTCTCTGTCAGTTCTAAGACTATATTTTGTTAATTCTCTCTATGTATAAGTCTATTGGTGATCTTTATAGTTATAAATAATGGAAAAAGTAAATTGAAAATTGGTACAAGAGAGTTAGGACTTGTGGTAGGACTCAGTATCATAACATCTAGTGATAAAAATAAGATTTGCCTTTGGTTACCAGAAAGTGACATATTTGGATCTTTATGAAAAGTTAACAGAGCCCCGAAATGATGAGAAAATATTTATAGTGTTAGATCTATACTGGACTAGGCACTTGTGTGACAACAGACTGTTCGGGTGAGTTGCCTGGAGCAGGATTAGGAGGGAATTGGCCTGAATGATAGGTCTCCGCAAGCAAGGGATGGCACCTTAGTAGGAATCCATGTTTAGTTAGAGGGTCTGTGCAGTGAAAGATCAAGAGCCCCAGCTGAAGAATCCAGATCTGAGGGAATGAGTAGTGGGTACACATACATGGAACACCACTAGCAGCAACAGACAGGGGAGGTCTTTGTAAAGCAGGGCCTCTGTGTACTTAGTCTGCCTAAGATGAAAATTGGTCACACTTTGGAAAGATCTGAGTGCAGGTGGAAGCAAATTGTCATGCCTGGATGGGATAGGAAATTTATAGAGTTAGAGCCAGCAAATTTTTTTAAACTTACAAGTGCCATTGGTACCACAGATCTTTTCACAGTCATCTGGCTTTTTTCCCCGTGGAGGTTTTTTTCCTCCACCGTTGAGGGCAGTGATTTCTCCCTGGTAGAATATAGGGTGGCAGATTTACTTGGGTACAGGGTTGCAGTTGTAATATTTCCCAGTTGGTAAGCTTTGGGGAGCACAATCCATTTTCTAATATCTTGTTTTGCTGTTATCAGTAGTGAGATAATGGGGAGGAGTTGGGGAGAGGGAGACGAGGAAGGATGGGAGAATCGCTGTAGAGGCATACCTCACTCCTAGAATAAGCTCTTTTCGAGTGAGGGGGTATGGGATGGGTCTTTTATATTTTTGGGCAAATTTCTTTACTGCAAGTTTTGCTTAGGTCTTTTAAAATCTAATATATTAAGCTTCTTAGTATAGTGTTAGTATATTTTGTTTCTTAATCTTATTTGACCGTGGAAAGCTTTATTAATCCATTCAGAAAATGCTGGTCTAGAACAGCTCGAGAATTTAATACTTTTTTTATTCCTTTTACGTAGATCCTATTCCTCCTGGTCTGATGGAAGAATGTTTGGATTGGGATGTGGAGGTTGAAGCTGCCATGCATACATATGGCTTAGCAAGTATACCTACACAGACCCTAAAACAAATTCAAAAAATAGAGAGCACCTTTCAAACTCAGAAAGCTCATGGTAACCACATGGCTTCATCTAGAAATACTTCTGTATCTGCACTATCAGTCAAATCAAAAAATAATACCAAACAAAAGCTTCCTGTGAAAAGCCACTCAGAGTGTGGAATTGTAGAAAAAGCCATGTCACCAAAAGAACTGGGCTGTGCCGTACAATTGGAAGAGCAAATGAAGAATTCTATTCAGTCCTCTGTTGAAAACTCTACTAACAGTCAGCACCAAGTCAAAGAAGCTTCTGTGTCACTCCCCAAAATTCCCTGTCTGTCTTCCTTTAAAACCCATCTGCCATGTACTTTGACTTTTGCAGAATTGATGGAGGATTACGAACACTATATTAAAGAGGGGTTAGAGAAACCTGTGGAAGTCATCAGACACTACACAGGTCCTGGGGATCAGACTGTGAATCCTCAAAATGGTTTTGTGAGAAATAGAATTACTGAAGAGAGAGTGCAGATATTGGCAAGTAGTAGCCAATCTGGAGACTCTGAGAGTGACAGTGATTCTTACAGTTCAAGGAGTTCTTCCCAGAGCAAAGGAAGTAAGTCATACTTGGAAGGTTCTTCTGATACTCAGCTGAAAGACTTGGAATCTATTCCTGTGGGTGGCCATATCTCTTTGGAACAACCTCTGAATGGAAATGACCCCCCTCATCTAGTAGAGTATCAAGAATCACCTGAAATCAAAATAAAGACAAGGCATAAAGAGGGAGCTAACCATAACCAGAGAGCTAAGCAGAGCCAGAGAAGCCTTCCCAGGCGGTCTTCCTATCGATTGCAGGCAGAACCCCAGGAAGATGGTTGGTATGACCGCCATAGGGAAACACATCCGAGTTTTTCTGACACCTATCAGGACTATGAGGAGTACTGGAGAGCTTACTACAGGGCGTGGCAGGAATACTATGCTTCTGCTTCTCAGTCGTATTATTGGAACGCTCAGAGGCATCCAAGCTGGATGGCAGCCTATCACATGAATACCGTTTATCTACAAGAAATGATGCGTGGCAACCAGTGATTATAGGCTGTACGTCACGCCATCTGGGGATATCAACAAGTGATACCTTTGGATTGCCATCCTTGACCTGTAGTAGAGTGGCATATAGTGGCATTTTTGAGCAACTGGAGAAGTTTTGAGGCTTTCCACTGGGACACATCTAGTTTTCAGATTGTTTTGACCTAAATCAACCTGATTCAGGTCAGATGAATTATCTTCTTTAAAGAAACTTCTTGGATGAGATTCTTGAAAGAAAATTTGGGGGGACATAGAGCTAAAGGTCCCAGGGTGCCATTTTCTATAAGCTGTTCCAAAAAGAAACACTTAAAAAGACTTATATACCACTGCTTGCTTAAAAGAAATAAAAACAGTTGAGATTTGAAAAATAATGCTAGTTTATGCTGTGGAGTTCTTTCCAAAAGTCTTGGGCTACATTTCCATAGAGGTGTGTTCTTGTAGAAATTTGTAGCATGGTAGAACAGAAAGCCCCCTCTCCTTTTAGGTTTAGGCAGGAAGGAATAAACATTGCTTCAGACTTTCCTGAAGGTCCTTGTTTGCTTCCAGTAAAAATATTTATTACCAGTAAAAGTAGAAACTTAGCCAAGTGTGTTGACATGTTTATTGTTCATCTTTTGAATATCTTTTGTCTTTATAATTGTGGAAGCTGTGGTTGATGTGCATTAAATAGCTAAGGATCATCAGTAGTGGCTGTCTTTGTTTCTCAGGAAAAGGAGCAGCTCTTAATCTTTGTTGATTTTTGGATCCTTTTATGAATCTGATGAAAGCTATAGATTTGTCCCAGAAAATTTCATTCTATAAACAAGAATTGTATATGTAATTTCAAAGGGTTCATAGACCCTTTGAAGCCCATCTGTGGAACCCAGGTTAAGAACTGCTGTACTCTGCTGGTAGGCTAAGGGAAGTTTCTAGCATTTTTCTGAGATGCTGTATCTGTAAATTATGATTTAGATAAATGTAATTGGAAGTTACATATTCTTTAATTTCTTCCCTGTAGCAGTTCTTTTATGAATATACGATTGGTTCCCAAACTTCTCTGTGAACGGATTTGTGGTGAGAGAACCGAGTATGAATAGAGATATGTATTTACTTTTTAAAAGTGATGGGAAGCTCTCCTTTCCTGTGTGCATACTTGTCTAGGCAATATAAACACGTTCCCCCATGGCTGTCAGCAAACATCCACAGCCATTGTCATTTACTGTCTGACACTCACATAACACAGCCCTAAACTGTTTAACTTAGATTCCTGTCATTTGGGTTGGGCAATGATATGCTTTATTTATATGTATCAGTACTGTACATGTATTGCCAAGTTAGAGTGAATTAATTAACACTGTAAATAGCAAATCCATAATTAGGTCCAGAATGTCATTAAAAAGACTTTAATTACATGTTTAAATAAGATCTTGTCACTGCTATATAATTGAACTTTCCTCTTTTTTTTTTCTACCCTTTCCCCCACAATACAGCCAAGTTCACAGTTTGTCATTGCTAGGGAATTTTAATCAGGATACTCCTGCATCTTAATTAGAGATGAGGGTACCCATTAGTCTTGAAATTAATTGGATTCTCTTTTAGGATTGTCTTGTGATCTCTTTTTTAATATAAAAGTAAGCTGGAGGTAAGCATATACATAACATGAAAATAATACTGTTTTATTTTTCATAAGCATTTGCTAGGAAAATTTCAGCAGTTACCTTCCCAAATAAGGGATGTAGTTATTGTGGCTGTGGAAGGAATCTGCTGGCATTTGTATGTTACTGTGTGTGGAATTTTAATTTGGAATTGTCATTCTAGGTGCATAACCCCTTAATCTTTTGGGGACTATAGATAGGTTTTAGGCAAACGCACTTGAGAATGTTGTGTAGTAGAAGGAGCAGTTGTCTTGGTTGACTCTGTTACTACCTATTTTTTACTTTGTACTAGTCATTTAGCCTTGCGGGGTCCAATTTTCTCATCAATAAAAGGAGGCAGTTGGACTAGATTTTTAGGGTCCCTTCTAGTTCTAAGATTTAACTAATACATGACTAGTAAGAGAAGATAATTTCTAGTTAGAGAAAAGAATAATCTTTTTATGAGTATAGAGAGCCTTTATACATTCACTTAATTTGGATGAGGGCTAGTGTGAATTGGTTTAATGTCTGAATTCTAGAATACTAAATACACTTATTAACAGCTGTTCAAGTTAGGCTTTAACTTAAATTAGGCTAGCAGTATTAACATGTAGAGAAATGTTTGAGAAACCTGTTGCTTTGGATAATTCTGACTTAGAGGATACAAGTTATTTGGGGTAATTAAAAGTAATATTTTCTAAAGTAGCTTAAGTATTGCAATAATAATTGCTAACCTTTTAAACATAACCTAACCTTAAAAAAAAAAAAAGCTTTAAAGGTAAACTTCAGCCCCTGAATACTAAAAATAATTGAACAGAAATTATAGTAGTTACAGATCAACTCATGAGACAAGGGAGTAGTTTGAAGTTTTAGGGTTTTTTTTCTCCCGCAAATATAAATAAAGCTATGTTAATCTTAAAAGATAAAATTATATTTTTGATAGTCATAGCTGACATTGGAACTCTGACAAGGTTATTCTCTTATTTTGTCAGAATATGTTTATTGTTTTGTGCCGCTGTGAACAAGCACATATATCCCAGTTAACATTTAGTGCTTTTTAATGAAAAAGCACATATTGCTCACCACATCTGGTTTCCAGTTACTTTGCTCCAGATTATTTGAGCTGTGAATCTGTAGTGACACCTAGTGGGTGATAAGGATATGAACATTAGTGATTGAAATGAATTTCACAGCCAACTTCTAGGGCCTTCTGGCATCACGGATTGGCCTTAACCTTCCATTTCTATTTCAGTTTTCATTTATTGGGATCTGGTTGTGGGGAAGTCAAAAGAATCCCCGTTGTTCTTGCCACATTATGGTGAAATATGAAAATGCCTTTTGCTCTCACTACCTAAACCAGAATTATTAAGGTTAGAACAGATCTTCAGGATATCTAATCCAATCCCCTCATTTTTAAGAGGAGGAAGCAAACTGAAGCCAAGAGAGAAGAGACTGATGTGAAGCCATATAAGTAAGATAGAACCTAAGGGCCTCTGTCATCTGATTTCCAAGCTTTCTGCTATACCCTGTATAGCATTTAATTTTGAGTTTTTAGTTTGAGACGTTGGTTTAGATGAAAGAGTGGATATTCAGTGTATTCTCAGCAGAACCAGTGCAGATTAAAAGCATATTTTCTTTCAGTAATACAGGGCTGTGTCTCAAAATAGAGCTGTTGGCAAATGCCAAATGCTTTCCCTGTTAGTGAACATCCATGACTAAAGCATACAAGCAGGCAAGAACCATCTCAGATGTCACAGAGGAGCTGCTTGCATTGAGGGAGGGCGGGGAAGGGAAGATGAGACTAGACCTTAAGTACCCTTCTGAGATTCTATGAATCTTCTGGCAAGGAAGAAAGTCTCTGTTCAAATATATGGCATCTTGAAAAAAAAAAAGCTACTGATAAACCTAGTGGCAGGGCAGGAATAAAGACAGACATAGAGAATGGACTTGAGGACACTGGGAGGAGGAAGGGGAAGCTGGGACGAAGTGAGAGAGTGGCTTGGACATATATACACTACCAAATGTGAAAGAGATAGCTAGTGGGAAGCAGCCACATGGCACAGGGAGATCAGCTCGGTGCTTTGTGACCACCTAGAAGGGTGCGATATGGAGGGTGGGAGGGAGACGCAAGAGGGAGGAGATATGGGGATATATGTATATGTATAGCTGATTCACCTTGTTATACAGCAGAGACTAACACACCTCGTAAAAAAATTATACTCCAATAAAGATGTTTAAAAAAAAAACAAAAACTTCCCCCGAAACAAAATTACCCTATTTTCTAATGTATAGCAGGAGAACTGGTATTAAAATAAACAATCGTAATCATGTTAGGGTTTGCGGCACATAGTTTGTTTAATCCAGATTGGATACATCAGGTACAGCAGTGGCACATGACTCAATACCGTAAATGATATACATTTTAACATATGCACTACAGTTTCAAAAGAAGACGACAGGAAACTCAAGAGTTTTTTTTTCCCCATAGAAAGTTTTCACATGTTTATCTTCCTGCAGTTTTGTACAGTATTTCTTCTTTGCCATTGTGTTGTTGGTAAGCAAAGCCCATTTATTATATGAAAATAGAAAAGAACACACTTGATGTTTTTCACGATAACATTGATGGGGGAGGGTGACCTCTAAGGAAAACATTACATTGGAATGTCTGATTATCAAAAATATACCATCCCTCCCACCACCCAGGTTTGTAAAATAGTCTGTTGGTCCAAGGAGCCCCCCCAGGACTTGGGTCAGTGCCCTACACTGGTTAGTGTGACATTATCCAGTGTAGTTAAGTAACCTGCTAAGATAAATTCATTCCCACACTTGATGAGAAAAACATAGAACATTCTGAGTAGAAAACAAGACTCAAAAGGAACCCCTTTAAAGCTGTTTCTTTTTCTGATCCACTTTCTCTTAGTTCTAATGATGCTCCTCATGATGCTCTTTGGGCTCCGAGGGTGATGGGTCATAACAACGCTTTTCCTTCAATCATTTTAAAGCGTTGCAAATGCTGA
This sequence comes from Stenella coeruleoalba, assembly GCF_951394435.1. NCBI lineage: Eukaryota > Metazoa > Chordata > Mammalia > Artiodactyla > Delphinidae > Stenella > Stenella coeruleoalba. Next base: position 97,850,327 of record NC_137169.1, read on the forward strand.
GATTTCATAAGGACATCAGAAAGGGAAAATAAAAGTCTTTTTGGTTCCTGTTTGTCATGGTTACCATGCCAACTAGATTAAAAGGGAAACAAATATTGCCTTAGATTAACAGCATTAGGCTCTTTCTGCCTTGTAGTTACCTGGTAATTGAAATGAGGGAACCTGGATCACTAGAATTCATTAATAACCTAAACATCTAGGTTTAGATAAATTTCAACCACTACCTCTGCAAAGTTAAAAAAAAAAAAAAAAACAAAGATAAGGAAAAAAATCTAGGTACATCTTTCAATGTACTTTCCCTGCCAATATTCTAACAAGTGACATGATCCCGAACTGCAGGAATCATAGTTTGAAAACTGGGTAAGGTCCTCAACATATCCACGAGTTGACTTTTTTGTTAATTGTCGATCAGCATTAACTATCCACTTTAATTTCTGTTCAAATTATTTTTCTTAATTTCACTTTTCTACTTGCTGACTTCATACTCCTGTATGACTGTAGACTCATGTGTTCGACTATCATTGAGACTATCTAGTCTTTTGAACAGGATTCTATGCAGTTAGTCTTGAGCTTGACACTAGTTACGAAAAGAGGGGATGAAGGAGAAGTAGTACAGAGTTTGCTTCTGGAGGTCCTGGTTCAGGGTGCTTTTGAGTATAGTGCTTCCTCTCCCTAATCACTAGCCTTGAAATCCAGATATTAAAATATATAAGCAATCCTCAGAGTTATGCTACATGATGTAGAGGAAAAGGTCCCGGGACAAGATGTCTAAGCCCTGGATTGCAAACATAGTTCTGCCACTAACCTGCCATGTGAACTTGAATGTCACTCAGCTTCTTTCTGCCTGTTTTCTTCTCTGTGAATCAAGGATTTAGGTACTTGATCTACTACCACCAGAGGTGGTGGAAAGGATTAAAAGGACTATAGAAGGTATGCTTCAAAACGTTGTCCTAGCCCGCTCTTCGAGGAGAGACAGGATTTGACTGAAAAAACCTGACTATTCACTTACCTATTTTTGACAGAATTGATAGTCCGTAGCTAGTTGTATCTAGTGGATGGTGGTTTCCAAAGTATGGTTTGGATTAGTACAGTCAGTGGTTTCCAAGGGCTGTGTCCAAGTAATAATTGACTTTCACATAAGACTATGTCTCTAGATACAACAAGTAATCTCTGATGGGTCTTCTCTAAAGCATCGTTGCTCTGAGAGGCAGTGGGTGTAGGGAAAAGCATTAGACTAATAGCCAAGGGACTTGGGTTCTGGTCCCAGTCGTGTCATTAAATAACTGCATGACCTTGAGTAGGTCACTTAATTTCTCTGGGCCTCAGCCTTCTAGACTGTAAAATGACTAAGATATTCTTTAATCTCTTCTAGTTCTGATTCACTCTATTCCATGTTTTCTAAGTTTCCATTCATTTCAATATAGCTTATTGGTTGGTTGGTTGGTTGGTTTTTAACCCTCCCTAATGTTGAGTAGGATTGAATGGGATAGGTAGTTTTGTAAATCTATTATGCTGAAGTTGTTCATGAACTATGAAAGCTCGAGTCATTTCACCAGAAAGCCATTGCCCCCTGAAAACCCTGATAATATCCTGGTTCTTCAGCCCCTGGCCAATGAGATAGACATTCAACTGATTTGGCACACTTTGGACCTTCTTTTTACTCACAAATGCCCTTTAGCAGTGTAGTCTTGCTCTATTCTGTTGTGTGTATGAGCCATTTTCTTGTGTGAACAGGGTCTCTCATCTTTGGCTAAGGCTACACTGGGGGATGGAGATGAAGGGGTTAGTCTAATAATGGTGGTTTAGGAACTGGCATAATGTGGGATTTGGAAATGAAATTGAAGAAATACAAAACATGCAGTTCATTAGGGTCAAAAAAGTGGGAAATTATTTGGGACATGATTTTTTAAAATTTCATTAATTTTTGTGGAAACCACTAGTAAGCTCCCCTGGTACACTACTAAACAGGTCCTGGGTTGGAGCAGTCATTATTCTAACTCTGTGATGACCTGTTCTTAAACACAGGCAGTTCGTATGTGTGTGTAACCATGTTCCTATTTACCTCTTTATCCTTTACCCAATTCGGTTCCTATGATGTATACTTAGAAACTTAAACCTTGTTTAACTTTGTTCCATTACCCATTCTTTCAAAAGAAAAATTCCTTTTCTAGTCCTTTGCCTGCCCCCTAAATGGGGTCCAGCCCAGTCCTCTGCCTTCCCTAATGAGATATGTGGATGACGTGAATGGGATTAAGTACGCAAGTGTGTTTAGGTTGTTGTGTGTTTGTGTGTACACACGTATTCCTCTGTAATTGTAAAGCTTTTTGCCTACTTACACCATAAGCTCAGAGGGCCAGACCACCCCATTCTCGGGTTAGGGGGAAATCCTTGAGGCCAGACCCAGAGAAGGGACGCAGTCGGTGGTCAGCGAGGATAGCGTAAAGGAGAAGGCTCCGTCTCCTCTGCCCTTCTGCTCACCTTCTGGTTAGGTGCCACCTCACATCCCTTTGACTTTCTCCTTCTACAGGGTCAGTAGAGCTGGGGTCATAGGGAAGCCCGTTGAAGGTGTTTTTAGGTTCCCAGCTAGTGAAACTCTTCTGGATGGCTGAGGTGGGCAGAAAAATTCTTGGCCTAGCATTAAACAGCTAACCACTAAGCTGTTGAATGGATAAAGAGTTCCCAAGGAGCTCCTGTGTCTCAGAGTCCAGGCTAGAGAGACTGCAATAGGGTAGTTGGAGATTGGGGAAGGGGGAAAGGGCCTGGTCACTAACCCCGAGGCCCACCTGCTCTGCTAAAAGCAGTGAAAATTGATTGGATTCCGGAAATGCTGTTCCCAGCCCCATCAGGATGCAAACCACTTGCACAGAAATGTGTCCAGGTTTTCCAAAAATAATATTCACTTCCTCACTTGCAGGGAGGTGATCAGGCTTCTCCTCCATTTCAGTTATCTTCAGGGACATCAGGCCTGAAGACTCTTCAGATCTCAAGGCATCATTCAGACCAGATAAGAATCATCTCTAATCTCTTACTTGACTTCACTCTTTGGAGCATCCTTCGTGAGGCACACAGGCCTAACCTTCTGCAGCCTCCGTGGGAGTTGCCTCAGGTGTGAGATAAGTCAGAAGCTTGGTCCCCGTACTGCTGCCTTCTCTGCGGGAAACTGCTCCTGGGGCTTCTTGTCAGAGCTCTGAATGGGCTTTACGGTGGGTCCTGAAAGAAGGGTACAGAGCAAGGTGCCACAGGGGCTGACTGCAGCTGGGAGCCCTGGGTTCTTCTCTTCTCTCTTCACTGGCACACACTGGCATTGCCTGTGCCTCTCAGGTGCTAGCGATTTCCTTTTCCAAGATCCCAGTGAGATAAATGTGGTCATTCCCATTCTTCCCCAGAAATGGAAACTTCAACACCAGTGGTTCCAACCACAAGGGAAGCACTCTGTTCTTTAAGGTGGACTTCCCTCATCCCTAAATGCCCATTTTTGCTTTATTCTTTTCTCTTCCACCACTGCATTCATGTCCTTGGCACGAGTCTGCAGGTGCTTGGCAGTGGAGAAGGCTTTACTAACATGTCTCAGTATCACTGGGGTCCATGTGGAGACAGATGGCTGGACACAGAGAAAAACAGCCAGGGGGTGAAGCAGAGAGGTACAGAGACAAAGGAGACAGGGGCAGACAGAGGGTGAGTGTTGCTGTGTGGTCACGTGGCAGCTCTGTGCAGGTCAGCTGGGCAGTGGGGCCCAGGCTCAGTCGACCTCACCTACCTGGGGGAACGAAGAGAGAACTCAGCAGTAACTGACTTCTTAGCCTAAAAGCTTTTGCTATAAAAGGAGAAAAAAAAAAAACAAACCCCCTCACAAAATGCATTGTTTTGGTTCAAAGGTATTGGGTCCATGGAGAAAAACATTTCACAAAACTCCGTGGGTGTTTTTGTTTTCCACCTTTTCCCATGAATAAATATTATCCATTAAGAGCCTTGAAAAAGGTGCTTAAATACACAGTGTTATATTTTCTTCCTGTTTTGCATGTGACAACTCGGCCTCTGTGCTGCTCTTGGTCTTGTATTTTCCTCACTGGGGTCTCCAGAAACAATGGTTATTTGGTCTGAGGCTCCCCACTCCGGGCCCTGTCCTGGCTCGCAGCTTATACCCGCACAGTCCCATCCCTACCCGCCCCGCCCTCCCTTTCCTCTGGCCCCTGTGAGATGCAGTGGCACAGGGCTATGTCCACGCTAGCAGCAGTGAACCTCAGGTGCCCCTTTGCTGCCTCTTTCTCCTTCCAGGCACAGGTTTCAGTGTTGGGGGTGCAACAGGGTGGGCAGAAATAGTGGGGGAGGGGGAGGGAGTGGTCACAGTGGCCACCCACCAACATGCCAGCCCCCTTCACTCCCACTACCCGCACTGGCCCTCTGTCCAGTGGTTTTACAAGGCGGAGACCTTGACAACATTGCTGGCCATGGCAGGAATGTTCGTGTTGGAGCCTGGGCTGGCAGGGGGTGGCCGACCTTCCCCCTCTGGGGTTAGCGCTGGGGGAGTAGGAATGCTGATGATGGCTGTGGTGATCTGGGATGTTTTGCAGTTTGGTCTCAGTCCGTCGTCTGCTTTCAAATTAAGGCTGGAACGACTGGGATAAAAAAAGAGTGAGTTGATGATGGTTCGTCTTGCTAGTGTCCCAAAGCTTCCTTGACCCTCTACCTGTCTAGCTCACAGTAACTGGGAGGTGATTTGGGTGTCCCTCCATCTCTGCTTTTGGTAATCGGCCTGTAATTACCATTCTGATTATTATTCCTAAACTACCCCGAATTGTAAAAGTCATGGATACGGGGCTTTGGAATTCAGAGTATACGTTTTTCCCTCCAGTGGATTTTTTTCCCATCCCTTGTGGCATTTGATTTTGGTTTCCCTGAATTCCTTGCCACTCATTGGAGGTAGTGGGAAGTTGCCTACATGTAAGCAGAGAGTCAGTCTGTGATTCAAAATCAGCCTGGGATAAGCCGAAATTTCATATAATTTCACAATTGTGAAAATTATTGTCCTGAGAAAACAGTCCATTCTTCGCACTCGGGTAGGTCATTTATGGATCTTTGTTGTTGTTCTTATTTTTTCTGGGATCTAACCCCACCTTGGGCCTACACCTGCTAGAGTATCCTCCAAAGCATATGAGAGGCCTGTGGGTTAACTTGCAAGGATGAGAAGGAAGGTGGGGGGAGGAAGGTGAGGTGAGGGACTCATGCATTAGATAAGGAGGAGGGAAGGCTGAGGACCCCCAGGGGTCTCCTAATGCTGAGAGCCTTTCACTCTGGGAAGGGAGCGTTGCAGACCTTAGGGAGTGATGGAGATGGGAGCCACCCACCTGGTAGTGAGGGAGGGCTGCTCGCTGCCCTGGATGTGGATCGTGCTGAGCTCTTGCATGCTGCGCAGGCGGGTGGCCGGCAGGTTGGAGTTGGGCAGGTGTGTGGTTTTCTTACTACGACGGGAGCAGCAGGTGGTCGTGAGGCCCGGGTGGCTGGACAGTGAGGGACTCCGTGTGGATGGGTAGTTCTGCATTGAACTCTCCATGCAGTTCTGCTCAAACATCTGTTCATCTATAAACTCGTGGTTCTGTGGGAAGCAGAGGGAGAAGAGGTAGGAGAAGGAGATAGGAGGAGGGGGGGTGGGGATAAGCCCCCGTACCCTGTATAGCTGCCTGTCTCTGTTCTGGGCCTTGGGAGAAGGGCTCCCAGCTGCCTGGAGCACAGATAAGCATTCAGGACATGGGGGATATCCTACAGGCATCAAATGAAGGAAGGAGGAGATTACCATTGACAGCCCTGGTCATCAGACTGGAGGGCGGAGACTGCGGTTGTGAAATCATGATGTGACATTCACTTCGTCTACAGCTTTGGCTGAAGGGATACGGAGGACATGGAGGGACTTAGTGGCATCCTCAGAGCTAGAAGCAAAGACTTGACGGACTTTGCAGGTTTTGACAGGATCTTCTGGTGGCGGGGGGCAGGGAGCGGCAGGTAAGGAGTCACTAACAATGGGTAGTGGGTACGCTGGGTTGTCTTTTCTGGATTTACTGGGTGAGATCCTTATGAATCCTGGGCAAGTGTGAGACATAAGCTTTTAAAGGCACTGGATTCTTCACAGTATTGGGAGAGCTTTGCTCTGGAAGGCCAATGCGGTCACACACTCAGGGTTATGATTGCTTTTGAGTACTGGGTTTTTTCCACCTGGTTATGGGGTATGGCTCCTTAATATACCTAAAGGCACAGGATTCCCTAAGTCAAGTGTAAGCGTGGGAAGGGGATGCTAACAGACTCCTGATGGAGGCCACCAGGATGGGGTGGAGTGGAGCCCAGGATAACTAACATATGGCTGTTTAGCCAAGGTGACTAAACATCTATGCCATGAATGGTCTGGCCAAGGCTGCCAGAGTGAGGAGAAGGTCTGAGGAGAAGTAGCATGAGAACAGAGTTCAGAGAGAGACCAGCCCTGACAGCCGATACCAGGAGTCCCCATAGAGCTGGGCGGGTGGCACAGACAGATGTGGCACATGGACACTCACAAGGTACCAACATTGGTTCCATGTTCCACCACCCCTCCAAGCTCCTGGGGAGGTCAAAAAAGGGAATCAGAAAGGCACAAAAAAACTGGAAGCCTGAGCTGGTACTGGGTAGGATAAGCAGAGTTAGGATAAGCCCACGAAGAATCAACAGCACATGCAGAGAACCAGACCGGGGGTAAGAAGAGGAGACTCCACAGACTCAGAAGAATCAGAGAGAAAAACATCAATTGAAATTTTAAAAAGTTATACCTTGATGGTGGAGGTTCGTACAGATAACAGGGGATCATCCACAAGATAGGACAACCCCTACAGGACAACATGCCAACAGAAGATAAAAACACCATTGATTGTACATTCCAGCATTCCCAGGCTCAGTTTTGACATTCGATCTCTCAATCCCAGCATTCCACCCTTCCAGTCCAACATTCCATCCCTTGCTTCCAGCATTCTTCCTCCTTTGTCCCAACATTCCATCCCTTGAGTCCAACATTCCTTGCCTAAAATGCAGCATTCCATCTCTTTAATCCCAATATCCCCACAATCCGACATTCTTTCCTTCAAATTCAGCATTCCACCCCTTCAGTGCCAACATTCCATCTCTTCAAACCCAAACATTTTCACCCATATCCTTTCAACTTACACATTCCACCCAGCACATGCAACTTGGAAAGGGCAGTTGGGTCCAGGCCTATTTCTTTGGCAAGCTCTGAGTCTTTGAGAGAAATTCTAGATACACCTGTACGGTTCTTGACACTAAGAAACATTGGCTAAGTCCTGGAAACTAGGGTTTTCAGAGTACCTTCCCACAGTGGAAGCCCTCACTGGGCTCAGCTGCCATCCACAGCGTCCACAGCTGTCCATACTAAGAGTCACCTAACATCTACTTCCCCCACATTTGGGAGGCCAGGATATGGAACACTGAAAATTAGAAAGTTCCTTCCTTAGTGTGCTGAGCCCTGACCATAGCCTTTTTGGGGAAGGAGGTCCTAGAAAAGAACAAGAAGGAGTTTCTCTTTGTCTCTCTTTGGTTGTCCAGCCTAACTTCTCCTCCCTCCCTACTATTCCTAACACTTTTGCCAAGGCTCCAGGGTTGACCCCACTGCCCTTCCTTTCAGTCTGTTGGAGAGGCACAAGCATCATTCCACATTCCAGCTGGGGCACCCTAAGCCATGACTCATTTTTAGCAATCAGCCTTTCAGAATCTGAATTCCCTGGGAATTGCAGGGTGACTGAGATGGAGTGGTACTGGTAAAATCCGTGGCTAGAGAAATATATGCACTGCTTCGTTCATTCGCTCTCTCCTGTTCCAAGTGGAATGGAAGGAGAAAAGGGACCCACAGATTGCATCAACCTAGCCCCAGGGATAGGACAAAAACTGACATTCTTCTCTGCTGTCCTGTAGTAACCTAGTATAAATTCAGCCCTAGCTCTGAAGAGGGGTGCTCATCAGAGCTGAGAAACTGATAGGCAGAGCCCCTAGGCCTCAGTAACTAAGAAATGGGCTGTGAGGACGGATGTAGGGTGTGTGTGGAAAGACTGGGGGAATGGCCTCCTCTGTGCTGCGGGCCTCCTGACCCTGGTGGCTTTGCCCCACTCCTTGGGGTCTTCCTCCTGAGGGCTGATAGAGACCTCATTGCTACTCTTTGGATCTAAGGGGACAAACTTTGACTTCTGAAGCCTGGGGTGAGAACGTGAGGACAGAGTTCTCACTCTGTAAGTTCTGACCTCAGAAAAGGGTCAAGGGTCAGGGATGAGAAGGGAGGTGGCACTGGGCTGGGACTCACAGTGGTTTTCTCCAAGCAGTGCAGCAGGTGGTGGTGCTGGCTCTCGATGAGTGAGGTGGTCTTGCCCATGTGCTCCTCTTCCGGGGTGCCCTAGGAGGAGAAGAGGAGAGGCTGGGTATAAAGCTGCTGGCTCTCCTTCTCTCCATCTCCTTCATCTCTCCACAGAAGGGAGGGGGGGACTGGAAAAATCTGGATGAACCAAATTTTAGGGTCACCCTAGACCATGCTAGCCTTTGGCTGGGAGCCCTTGAGCTAAAGGGGGTTTAGGGGTGATGATGAGAACCCTATGGAAGACGTATGTGGAGGGTGGCTGCTACCTGGGGAAACTTTGGGGCTTTGGGGTGGGAGTGCTGATGCCCCCAGGAAGAAAAAGCAAGTCCGTCCTCCCCTCCATCTCCCCAACCCAAGTCCCCCAGGCACCTACCATCAGCTCCAGTGCCTCGTTGAGGAGTCCGTTGCGCTTGCTGTGCAGGTAGGCATTGGAGCTCCCTGTTTTGGCCACACGGATCCTGGCAAGGCGGGCCTTCTGTGATTGGCAGAGAGAATAAAAGAGTGAGCAAGACTGAGAGACAAAAAGACAGTGAGCCTGGCCAAGCCAGTGACAGTGGGCTGTTCCAGCAAGGTTGGGTTCCCAGGTGATGTCTGATGAAGGGGAGGAAGCTGCTTCTTCCCCGCCGCAGAGATCTCTGTTTATAGACCTGGGACTGGGTCAGAGAGGCTGTGACCCCCCTGTACAGAGTGAGCATGGTCATGGTCAGAGTGCCTAGGGGTTTCCACTTGTCTCTCCAGCCTGGGTGTGATCCTGGCCAGGGAAATATCACTCATCAAATTCCTCCCTCCTTCCTCAAATTTCATGACCTTTATCCATTCAGTATTGCATTGGGGTATTTCTCATCTCAGACTGCAAGTTCTTTAAAGGAGCCCATGTTATAGCTCTCCTGATTCTCTCCTAGGGTCCAGTGCAATTCCCTGCATACAGCAGGTGCCCAAATACCAGTTAATTATAAGAAAAGCAAGGAGTGTGTATACGTGCTCCTCAACTCCTTCCCCTCTTTCTATTTTTTCCTTAGCATTCATTACTAAGGTAGTATATGTTTTACATATTTATCTCGCTATTGTCTCTCTTTCCCCACAGGAATGTAAACTCCTTGAGGGCAGCGGTTTTTGTTTTGTTCACTGATATATCCCCAGTGCTTGATAACTTGTAAATCAACAGAAGAATTTACAATTGCATGTCTGTCTTTGGGATGTGTCTATACATGTATATTTTGCTGTGCATGTCTATGGGAACGAGTGTCGGTGCATGTGCGTGTGACAAGGGGCCCAATGTGGGTGTGAGAGAGGAGAGGATGGAGCACATTTCCATACACCACCCTGGCTTTAGCTGCGGTGACTGAGAATCTCCCAGCTCCATCCTTGGAAGCCTTCGGCAGTATCCTGTGCAAGGGTCGCGTGGTACCTCAACCACACAAACTCATCTCTCTTGCTTGCAGAGGCAGTGGGAGAGGCCGGACACACTGCACAGGCTGACTTCTCTTCTCCTTCCTAATAACCATAATCAATGTCACTATGACAGCAGCACAGCCACAGTGTGAGGCCTAAGAGGAAAGAGGCTCTGGGAGGGAGGGAGAAGGGACGGGTAGAGGGCTTCCTGCTGGTTTAAAAAAAATGCAGCTTCACGTTTGGGCTCTTGTGGATCTAGACCCAGCTGCAGGAAGAAGAGCCCACAAGGCCTCACAAACCTATTCTGGGGCAGAGGGGTCCTTCCTTCTGCCTCTGGGAAAATACACATTTAACGTCAGCATGGATTCTGAACAGAGGAGTCCTTGGAAAATTGTGGCAATTTTCACTTCTTGTGACCTTCTCCCCAGCATGGGGAAGTGTCCCCTCCAAGTGTCCTACTGGGCTGGCTCATCTGCTAAAAGCAGGCCAGGGACTTGGATTTAGGCTGTCAACAGAAGCACAAAGAACACACGATAGCTATTGTTCCCTGGGAAGTCCCCCTGTGACCACTGTGTCCTTGCAGGAACAATTCAACGACTTCCCCTGGTTTCTAAATATGGCGAAGAGGTCAGCACTTGAGCCTAGAAGATCTGCCTGTAAAACTGAGGAAGAACTCTCCTCTAGACAGAGAATAAAAAGAGGAAGCAGGGAGAGAAAGGATGGTAAGTAAGCCCTACCATTCCTCTTCTCTCTGAGCAAAGAACATGCATTCCAGGTGCAGGACAGTTCTCGTTCCTGGGGATCCCACTCCAGCCCTCCCCTCAGCTCAATGTCTACATTCAAGCAAGTTCTTCATCATTTGAGGATGTGGCTACTATTGCTTTGGGTGAGCACTGGGTGTTGAGAGCTGCGTATGGAAATCCAGTTGTGTCAGCTCATTTTAGCCTTATATAATTTGATGGCACCACTTACAGCCAGACCATTCTTGTATCTGGGTCTGTCTTCATTACTTTCTAGAGATGAAAGATTCTCCTGCTCTCCTTTGTGGCACTCCTTTTAATCTTATCTTACCCTGGGCGCTATTAAAGCAACAGATTGTCATAACAAATGCACTATATCGTTTAATCATTTCCCACACAGGATAAAGAGGTTTGCAATATATTTATAGAACCATACCCAGCATATGTAATTTGGTGAGGACTTTTGGCTTGACTTTGAGCCCCTGAGGGCCAGAGCCTGTGACTTATGCATATTTTTATCTTCAGCACCTAGCACAGAGCTTCGCACTGAGTATTTGCTCAAGCAAGGCTTGTGATGGCCCAGGAAGGAAGATGATCCTACACAGTCGGTCAGAAATCCATGTTAATAAAGCCGTTGTGGTGGGCACAGTCCTTGTGTGTACTGGCCAGCCTCCTTCTCTTCCATGAACATGAGTACAGTGTAAGAGTTTGGAGAATGTAGGGATCATCTAGGCTATTTTACAGACGAGGAAATGGAGGATGTGAGAGGAAGTGACTTGTTCAGGGCAAGGTTTCAGCTCAGGTCTTCCAACCTCCCAACGCTGCTTCCATAACACCCCCTCCTCCTTCCCTGAATTTCAACTCCCCTCAGACAAGTTTTCAACTTGATGAGCAAAGCCCAGAAAGTTGCATTTTCAACAGCTGTAGACATTCCAGGGCTGGAGGAGAGGTTTGGATAGAGGATTCTGCCACCCTGGGCACAGTTCCAAGTTCAGGCTAATAAGCTCAAGAACTCTGTCAGCCCCGAGAAGGGTTTCACGATGAAGCACTTCCTAGCTATCTGGCTGGCAGGTGCCCTTGGACCATGAGTATTGACATCTCTACCCTGGGAGAGGCAGAAGAAGGAAAAAGAGGGAGAAATGGAAAAGCCAAAAGAGAACATGGGCAATTGCACTTTTAGGCATTTATCCCAGAGAAATGAAAACTTATGTTCACACAAAAACCTGCACATGGCTGTTAACAGCAACTTTATTTATAATAGCCCAATGTCCCTCAACAGGCAAACTGTTAACCATAACTGGGATGCATCCATACCAGGGAATACTGCTCAGCAAGGAAAAGGAACGGACTACTGATACACATGACTTAGATGAATCTCCAGGAATTATATGAAATGAAAAAAGCCAGTCTCCAAAGGTTGCCTACTGTATTTGATATACCATTGATATACCATTGATATACCATTAAAAAAAAAAAACGTTTTTATAAAGGGAGGACAGATAAATAGTTGCCAGAGGTTAGAGACGGGGTAGACATAGAGTGAGGGGGGTGTGGTTATAAAAGAAATAGTGGGAGGGACCCTTATGGTGTTGGAACTGTGCAGTACCTTGACTGAGATGGGGGATGTGAACCTGCATAGGTAATAAAACTGTATAAAACTTCACACACACACACACACACACACACACACACACACATGGGTACAAGTAAAACTGGGGAAGTCTGAATAGGATTGGTGGATTGCAGCAATGTCCATACGCTGGACATGAAATTTTATAACTACATGTGAATTACAATTATTCCAATTAAAATTTCCATTAAAAACGTTCCCCCCCTCTGTCCACTGCTAGACCTCCTTACTTGATCTCCAGTTCACTTGGCTTAGAAAACCTAGTCTCTGCAGCAAAGAGTCGTGGAATTCTTTCAGTAATAATCCCAAGCCAGTCAGTCACGATGGGAAAGGATGACAACATTTGGAGCCTTTCCTCTCCACCTGAGGCATGTGGGCTGGACCTTACTTTCACAGCTCCTGAGTATGTGGTCTGGGCTGAGAACTGTCATCAGCACCCCTAACCCCCTTCCTGTCCCATCTCTCCATTCCCCACTAAGTTCCCCAACCTGGCTTCCTTGCCTCGCTGTGACAGACCCAGTGCTGGAAGCAGGCAGTATTCTTGTGTTCTTTTTCTTTTCCTCTCACAGGAAGCCTAAGGTGAAAAGAGGCAGAACTGAGCCTACTGTGAGGAGAGACAGTATCCAGAGGAGGTGAAAACACTGCAAATATTTACTCTGATTTCAAGGAAGAGCAAAGAGGGAGAGGGAGAAGGGTGGGAAAGGAGGCAGAAGGGAGGGAGTCTCATCCTGAGGGGCTAGAGGGAGGAAGAAGCCTAAGCTGATTCCTTCTGGATCTTAATTACACAGGATGAGCTTTGTAAAGTTCTGCTGAGAAATGGTCCCTGTCGTATTCTTTGCAGGGGCAAAACGACAGCAGATGCGATGCTCTAAGAAGTAGGTAAGGGTGTGAGCCCGGAGGGGAAGGGAGCACAGGAGTGGCTGAAGCACAGTTTGAGTGGGGCTGTTGTGGGCTAGTGTGTGAGCTGAGGATACCTTGGGTTCCCACTGCTCTACAAAAACCCTGTGTCATGTCATGGCTATTGTAAATAGAGCTGCAATGAACATTGTGGTGGTTTTCTCCGGGTATATGCCCAGTAGTGGGATTGCTGGGTCATATGGTAGTTCTACTTTTAGTTTTTTAAGGAACCTCCATACTGTTCTCCATAGTGGCTGTATCAATTTACATTCCCACCCACAGTGCAAGAGGGTTCCCTTTTCTCCACACCCTCTCCAGAGTGAAGTAAGTCAGAAAGAGAAAAACAAATACCGTATGCTAACACATATATATGGAATCTGACAGGAATAAAGACGCAGACGTAGAGGATGGACTTGAGGACACGGGGAGGGGGAAGGGTAAGCTGGGATGAAGTGAGAGAGTGGCATGGACATATATATACTGCCAAATGTAAAATAGATAGCTAGTGGGAAGCAGCCGCATAGCACAGGGAGATCAGCTCAGTGCTTTGTGACCACTTAGAGGGGTGGGATAGGGAGGGTGGGAGGGAGGGAGATGCAAGAGGGAGGGGATATGGGGATATATGTATACGGATAGCTGATTCACTTTGTTATACAGCAGAAACTAACACACCATCGTAAAGCAATTATACTCCAATAGAGATGTTAAAAAAAAACCCCAAACCAAAGCAAACCCTGTGTCAGCCCTTGCCCAGTGCTGGGGGGTTGGGGGAGGGGGAGGTTGTGGTTGCTATAGGACCCTTGACCCTTCAGGGCTTTAGGATCCTTGATTTGGAAAGGCGATCCCCGTTTCTTTCTGCCCCTTTCTTTAGGACAGCATAATGAATTTATATATTGTTCACATTTGCCAGCTGACTTGAACAGGGAAAGAGATAAGACTTCTATTTCTGAGCTGGCTAGCAGGGGATGGGGGTGGGGAAACCTGACCTTGGGTGAAGAGGTAGGAAATGGTTCTGGAGGGGATGGAGAGGACAGCAGATCAATCCAAGGCAGGCTGACAACATTAAAAACCCAGGTCAAGATAAGTCAAAATATATTTCCACACAGGCGGAAGGAGACAGCAGGGCAAGGAAGTGACAAAGGCACACAAAAGGGGAGATGCTGGAAGTGGGGACCAACTGGATTTATTATATAATTATGTGATATATATTATATTATTAAGTATTTTTACATGTAAATTATTATACATTTCAGAGCTAACTTTCATGAACTTTGAGACTTTGTTTCAGTCAGCATACACAGATTTGTTCTGGAATCCTGGATTCCTCTGATATGTCGTGGAAGCCCTGCCACTTGGGAGTTATCCCTGTGAATGGAAGGTCAGGAGAGAGGATCATGCGGTGAGGAAGTAACCCAGCTGCAATGCATAGGGCCTGGCACATAGTTGGTGTTCAGTAAATGTGTGTGGAATGAATGAATCAAAGAAAGAATAAAATAAGGACATAATGTTTCAGGCCTCCATAAGTGACTCTTTCAGGTCCCCCTGTCCCCTGTACCCAGAAAGGCTTTGATCATACCCCATGGAGGTTGAGATGCTGCTGAAGGGGGAGTATTTCAGCCCAGAACAGAAGAGAAAGGATGGCAGGGCCCTGAACCAAGATGGCGGAGTAGAAGGACGTGCTCTCACTCCCTCTTGTGAGAACACCAGAATCACAACTAGCTGCTGGACAATCATCGACAGGAGGACACTGGAACTCACCAAAAAAGATGCCCCACATCCAAAGACAAAGGAGAAGCCACAATGAGACCATAGGAGGGGTGCAATCACAGTAAAATCAAATCCCATAACTGCTGGGTGGGTGACTCACAGACTGGAGAACACTTATAACACAGAAGCCCACCCACTGGAGTGAAGGTTCTGAGCCCAATGTCAGGCTTCCCAACCTGGGGGTCCAGCAACGGAAGGAGGAATTCCTAGAGAATCAGACTTCGAAGGCTAGTGGGATTTGATTGCAGGACTTCGACAGGACTGGGCGAAACAGAGACTTCACTCTTGGAGGGCACACACAAAGTAGTGTGCGTATTGGGACCAAGGAGAAGCAACAGTGATCCCAGGGGAGACTGAACCAGACCTACCAGCTAGTGTTAGAAGGTCTCCTGCAGAGGCAGGGGGTGGCTGTGTCTCACTGTGGGGACAAGGAAACTGGCAGCAGAAGTTCTGGGAAGTACTCCTTGGCGTGAGCCCTCCCAGAGTCCGCCATTAGCCCCATCAAAGAGCCCAGGTAGCCTCCAGTGTTGGGTTGCCTCAGGCCAAACAACAAACAGGGAGGGAATGCAGACCCACGCATCAGCAGTCAAGCAGATTAAAGTTTTACTGAGCTCTGCCCACCAGAGCAACAGTCAGCTCTACCCACCACCAGTCCCTCCCATCAGGAAACTTGAACAGGCCTCTTAGATAGCCTCATCCACCAGAGGGCAGACAGCAGAAGCAAGAAGAGCTACAATCCTGCAGCCTGCGGAACAAAAACCACATTCATAGAAAGACAAGATGAAAAGGCAGAGGGCTATGTACCAGATGAAGGAACAAGATAAAACCCCAGAAAAACAACTAAATGGAGTGGAGATAGGCAAGCTTCCAGAAAAAGAATTCACAATAATGATAGTGAAGATGATCCAGGACCTCGGAAAAGGAATGGAGGCAAAGATGGAGAAGATGCAAGAAATGTTTAACAAAGACCTAGAAGAATTAAAGAACAAACAAACAGAGATGAACAACACAATAACTGAAATGAAAAATACCCTAGAAGGAATCAATAGCAGAATAACTGAAGCGGAAGAACAGATAAGTGACCTGGAAGACAGAATGGTGGAATTCACTGCTGCAAAACAAAATAAAGAAAAAAGAATGAAAAGAAATGAGGACCGCCTAAGAGACCTCTGGGACAACATTAAATGCAACAACATTTGCTTTATAGAGGTCCCAGAAGGAGAAGAGAGAGAGAAAGGACCTGAGAAAATATTTGAAGAGATTATAGTTGAAAACTTCCCTAACATGGGAAAGGAAATAGCCACCCAAGTCCAGGAAGTGCAGAGAGTCCCAGGCAGGATAAATCCAAGGAGAAACATGCCGAGAGAGATAGTAATCAAATTGACAAAAATTAAAGACAAAGAAAAATTATTGAAAGCAGCAAGGGAAAAATGACAAATAACATACAAGGGAACTCCCATAAGGTTAACAGCTGATTTCTCAGCAGAAATTCTACAAGCCAGAAGGGAGTGGCATGATATACTTAAAGTGAAGAAAGGGAAGAACCTACAACAAAGATTACTCTACCCAGCAAGGATCTCATTCAGATTCGATGGAGGAAACAAAAGCTTTACAGACAAGCAAAAGCTAAGAGAATTTAGCACCACCAAACCAACACCAAACCAGCTCCAAACAAATGCTAAAGGAACTTCTCTAAGTGCGAAACACAAGAAAAGAAAAAGACTACAAAAACAAACCCAAAACAATTAAGAAAATGGTCATAGGAACATACATATCAATAATTACCTTAAACGTGAATGGATTAAATGCTCCAGCCAAAAGACACAAGCTTGCTGAATGGATACAAAAACAAGATCCATATATATGCTGTCTACAAGAGACCCACTTCAGACCTAGGGACACATACAGACTGAAAGTGAGAGGATGGAAAAAGATATTCCATGCAAATGGAAATCAAAAGAAAGCTGGAGTAGCAATACCCATATCAGATAAAATAGACTTTAAAATAAAGAATGTTACAAGAGACAAGGAAGGACACTACATAATGATCAACAGATCAATCCAAGAAGAATCTATAACAATTATAAATATATATGCAGCCAACATAGGAAGACCTCAATACATAAGGCAACTGCTAACAGCTATAAAAGAGGAAATTGACAGTAACACAATAATAGTGGAGGACTTTAACATCTCACTTATACCAATGGACAGATCATCCAAAATGAAAATAAATAAGGAAACACAAGATTTAAATGACACAATAGACCACAGAGATTTAATTGATATATATAGGACATTCCATCCAAAAACAGCAGATTACACTTTCTTCTCAAGTGTGCATGGAACATTCTCCAGGACAGATCACATCTTGGGTCACAAATCAAGCCTCAGTAAATTTAAGAAAATTGAAATCATATCAAGCCTCTTTTTGACCACAACACTAGGAGATTAGAAATCAATTACAGGGAAAAAAATGTAAAAAACACAAACACATGGAGGCTAAACAATACATTACTAAATAACCAAGAGATCACTGAAGAAATCAAAAAATACCTAGAGACAAATGACGATGAAAACACGACGATCCAAAACTTATGGGATGCAGCAAAAGCAGTTCTAAGATGGAAGTTTATAGCTATAGAAGACTACCTCAAGAAATAAGAAAAATCTCAAATAAACAATCTAACCTTACACCTGAAGGAAGTAGAGAAAGAAGAACAAAATGCAAAGTTAGCAGAAGGAAAGAAATCATAAAGATCAGAGCAGAAATAAATGAAATGGAAACAAAGAAAACAATAGCAAAGATCAATAAAACTAAAAGCTGGTTCTTTGAGAAGATAAACAAAATTGATAAACCATTAGCCAGACTCATCAAGAAAAAGAGGGAGAGGACTCAAATCCATAAAATTAGAAATGAAAACGGAAAAGTTACAACAGACACCACACAAATACAAAGCATCCTAAGAGACTATTACAAGCAACTATATGCCAATAAAATGGACAACCTGGAAGAAATGACCAAATTCTTAGAAAGGTATAACCTTCCAAGACTGAACCAGGAAGAAATAGAAAATATGAACAGACTAATCACAAGTAATGAAATCGAAACTGTGATTAAAAATCTTCCAAAAGGGCTTCCCTGGTGGTGCAGTGGTTGAGAGTCCGCCTGCTGATGCAGGGGACACGGGTTTGTGCCCTGGTCCGGGAAGATCCCACATGCCGCGGAGTGGCTGGGCCCGTGAGCCATGGATGCTGAGCCTGTGCGTCCGGAGCCTGTGCTCCACAATGGGAGAGGCCACAACAGTGAGAGGTCCGTGTACCGCAAAAAAAAAAAAAAAAGAAAAAATCTTCCAACAAACAAAAGTCCAGGACCAGATGGCTTCACTGGTGAATTCTATCAAACATTTAGAGAAGAGCTAACAACCATCCTTCTCAAACTCTTCCAAAAAATTGCAGAGGAAGGAGCACTCCCAAACTCATTCTATGAGGCCACCACCACCCTGATATCAAAACCAGAAAAAGATACTACAAAAAAGAAAAAATTACAGACCAATATCACTGATGACTATAGATGCAAAAATCCTCAACAAAATACTAGCAAACAGAATCCAAGAACACATTAAAAGGATCATACACCATGATCAAGTGGGATTTATCCCAGGATTGCAAGGATTCTTCAATATATGCAAATCAACCAATGTGATATACCAAATTAACAAACTGAAGAATAAAAACCATATGATCATCTCAATGGATGCAAAAAAACTTTTGACAAAATTCAACACCCATTTATGATAAAAACTCTCCAGAAAGTGGGCAGAGAGGGAACCTACCTTTACATACTAAAGGCCATATATGACGAACCCACAGCAAACATCATTCTCAATGGTGAAAAACTGAAAGCATTTCCTCTAAGATCAGGAGCAAGACAAGGATATACACTCTCACTACTATTATTCAACATAGTTTTGGCAGTCCTAGCCACAGCAATCAGACAAGAAAAAGAAATAAAAGGAATACAAATTGGAAAAGAAGTAAAACTGTCACTCTTTGTCGATGACATGATACTATACATAGAGAATACTAAATATGCCACCAGAAAACTACTAGAGCTAATCAATGAATTTGGTAAAGTTGAAGGTTACAAAATTAATGCCCAGAAGTCTCTTGCATTCCTATACACTAATGATGAAAAATCTGAGAGAGAAATTAAGGAAACACTCCCATTTACCATTGCAACAAAAAGAGTAAAATACCTAGGAATAAACCTGCCTAGGGAGAAAAAAGACCTGTATGCAGAAAACTATAAGACATTGATTAAAGAAATTAAAGGTGATACCAACAGATGGAGAGATATACCATGTTCTTGGATGGAAGAATCAATACTGTGAAAATGACTATACTACCCAAAGCATTCTACAGATTCAATGCAATCCCTATCAAACTACCAATGGCATTTTTCATGGAACTAGAACAAAAAATCTTAAAATTTGTGTGGAGACACAAGAGACCCTGAATAGCCAAAGCAGTCTTGAGGGAAAAAAATGGAGCTGGAGGAATCAGACTCCCTGACTTTAGACTATACTACAAAGCTACAGTAATCAAGACAATATGGTACTGGCACAAAAACAGAAACATAGATCAATGGAACAAGATAGAAAGTCCAGAGATAAACACATGCACCTATGGTCAACTAATCTATGACAAAGGAGGCAGGATATACAATGGAGAAAAGACAGTCTCTTCAATAAGTGGTGCTGGGAAAACTGGACAGCTACATGTAAAAGAATGAAATTAGAACACTCCCTAACACCATACACAAAAATAAACTCAAAATGGATTAGAGACCTAAATGTAAGACCATACACTATAAAACTCTTAGAGGAAAACATAGGAAGAACACTCTTTGACATAAATCACAGCAAGATTTTTCATCCACCTCTTAGAGTAATGGAAATAAAAACAAAAATAAACAAATGGGACCTAATGAAACTTAAAAGCTTTTGCACAGCAAAGGAAACCATTAACAAGACAAAAAGACAACCCTCAGAATGGGAGAAAATATTTGCAAACAAATCAATGGACAAAGGATTAATCTCCAAAATATATACAGCTCATGCAGCTCAATATTAATAAAACAAACAACCCAATCCAAAAATGGGCAGAAGACCTAAATAGACATATCTCCAAAGAAGACATACAGATGGCCAAGAAGCACATGAAAAGCTGCTCAACATCACTAATTATTAGAGAAATGCAAATCAATATTACAATGAGGTATCACTTCACACCAGTTAGAATGGGCATCACCAGAAAATCTACAAACAACAAATGCTAGAGAGGGTATGGAGAAAAGGGAACCCTCTTGCACTGTTTGTGGGAATGTAAATTGATACAGCCACTATGGAGAACAGTATGGAGGTTCCTTAAAAAACTGAAAATAAAATTACCATATGATCCAGCAATCCCACTACTGGACATATACCC
The DNA here is from genome assembly GCF_951394435.1 of Stenella coeruleoalba. NCBI lineage: Eukaryota > Metazoa > Chordata > Mammalia > Artiodactyla > Delphinidae > Stenella > Stenella coeruleoalba. Next base: position 97,870,620 of record NC_137169.1, read on the forward strand.
AGAGAAAAGCATAATTCAAAAAGACACATGCACCCCAATGTTTATTGCAGCTCTATTTACAATAGCCAGGTCATGGAAGCAACCTAAATGCCCATTGACAGACGAATGGATAAAGAAGTTGTGGTACATATATACAATGGAATATTACTCAGCCATAAAAAGGAACGAAATTGGGTCATTTGTTGAGATGTGGATGGATCTAGAGACTGTCATACAGAGTGAAGTAAGTCAGAAAGAGAAAAACAAATATCATATATTAACGCATATATGTGGAACCTAGAAAAATGGTACAGATGAACCAGTTTGCAGGGCAGAAATTGAGACACAGATGTAGAGAACAAACGTATGGACACCAAGGGGGGAAAGCGGCTGGGGGGATGGTGTGTGGTGGTGGGATGAATTGGGAGATTGGGATTGACATGTATACACTGATGTGTATAAAATTGATGACTAATAAGAACCTACTGTATAAAAAAATAAATAAAATAGAATTCAAAAATTAAAAAAAAAAGGCTGAATACATAAAAAAAAAAAAAAAAAGGAGTAAAAGGAAAATCTGCCCCCTGGGTCCAAGAACCTTCACCAGCCAGATGCCCTAAAAATGCAGAGAAATGACATTTGGCTGAGAAGGTGAGGTATTTTGGGTAGAAGGTGGCGGCCAGTCATGAAAGGAGGCTTCTGTCTTGGCACCAAAGCCTTCAGACATCTTTCGTCATCCTGTGGTGAGAGGGCACTCATCCTGCCCTGCCTTCCTAAGCTGTGTTCACTGGACATCACTGAAAACTTTTCCAGGACCCATGATTAATCTCCTGACCGTCAACTGCAGTTCCGTGCCTTATCCTATGATATCATGAGGTGACTAAAGCCTGCTGTGCCATTTGTCCCTGAACTCAATGGCCTCAGAATGTTCTCCTTTCAGAGTATTCATTTTTCTTTTTAGCAAATTTATTTTTGTCACTTTGTTTCGTATAGGCTATTACAGAGTACTGAAAAGCAATTATGTTCCCCAGTAAGTTCTTGGCTGGGAAAGGGAAAAGTCCGGGCACTACCCAGAGTTGATGGCTGAGATCTTGGAAGAGGAGCCAGGGCCCAAGGAAACTGCACAGAATATCTTCCGAAAGGGAGAACAGCAGCTTGTGGATAATCGAGGGTTTGCTCTCTTGTGCAACTGTCTGGGGCTGGAATGCAGCTTACTGGTAGGTAGGAAGGCACTTGGCGCTGCTTTACCTTCCAAGCCAGAGGCTATCTGCGCAGTGATTCTCCCAGGAGCTCCTTGTGACAACAGCACAAGGCCAAGAGCACCCTCCCTGGTGCTGCCTGCCCCCTTCTCGGGTCTGAGGCTTACCTTTTGTGCCCTGCGTTTATCAGCTCTCTGATTCTGGTGGTAAATCCGGCTGAAGTTGGAAACGATCACAGGGACCGGCAGGGCAATGACGAGGACACCGCTCAGGGAACAGATGGAGCCGAAGATCTTCCCTGCGATCGTCTTGGGCACCATGTCTCCATATCTGAGAGACAGAAAGAGAAATGGGTGTAAGGAAGAAGGGCCATTTGGGAAACAAGTCAGGCTTCCGGGCCAATCATTCACTCCTTCACTCAACAATTGTTTAGAGTGCCTACTGTGTGCCAGGTACTGTGATAGGACCCAGGAGTGAACAAAATAGACAAGATCCTTATGTTCACGGAGCCAACATCCTACCAGGGGAAGACGGTGAAGTGAATATATAAAAACATTGTGACTTCTGGCTATTTCTATGAAGAGAACAGAGATGGGTGCTGTGCCAGGTTGGGGGAGTGTGGTCAGGAAAGGCCTCTCTGAGGAGGTAACATTTAAGCTAAGATTTGAAGGTAAAGAATCCAGCCAGGCAACAGCCTTGGGGAAGAGTGTGCCAGGTAGCAGGAACAGAAAGGACGGAGGCCCTGAGGTAGGAAGGGGTTCGGCCTGTTCTAGGAACAGTGAAAGGGCTAGCGGGGCTGGCGCACAGGACGGGTGGCGGGTTCTACAAGAGGAAACTGAGGCGGCAGGTGGGGGGCCAGACCATGCGGGGTCTAGTGGGCCACGACGAGGAGCGTGGGTTTCATCCAAGTGCAAAGAGGAGCCGTAGATGATTTTGAAGCAGAAGAAGAACACAATTTCATTTTTGATAACAAAATGATGAATAATAAACCGCCTTCTATTCATGTGGAGGTTTATAATTTCCAAAACACTTTTACACATTTGCCTCACATAAGCTCCATGAACCCTGTGAGCTTGGAACCCCGATCCCCACTGTACAGATGAAGGAACCGAGGCTCAGAGGCATGAAGTGGGTTGTCCATGTTTGGGTACGCCTGGGAGTAAAACACACTCCTCTTACTCTCATCTCTTTTCTACTAGCCATGCTGTCTTAGAGGGGACCATGAGCTCCAAATCGCAGCCCCTTAAGCCGTGAAGCCACTTTGGGACAGTGCCGGCTACTCTCAGAGCTCAGAGAAACTTCACACCTTGGCAACTGCCCCCTGGGACCAGCCTGCCCTGGTTCCTGCTCAGCCCCAGGTAAGCAGGCCAGAGCCTCTCTCCTCCAATCAATAAGATATGCTCCACAGCGTTAAGTGTTTAGCCTCTTCTTTATTGAGATAATTTAAAGGCCAAGTTAAGAAAAGCTGTGATGACTCCTTTGGCCAAAGCCAGAAACACCATCTCCCCCGCCTCTGTGCCCTCTGGGTGTCTGGAGCAGAAACTGGCTTAGGGCGACCAGGAATTGTTGCTACTGAAATTGTCAGGCTCCAAGTCACTTGTCCTGAGGGGCCCAGGTGTCCTGGGGTCCAGAGAGGCTGTGGAAAGGGATGGGGGAGCCATTTCAGAACTATGAAGTCCTCACCTCCTAACACTGAGGGCTTTGTGGAGGATGTGCAGTGATTGACACATACTTGGCGAGTGGATGAATGATCTCATTTAAGCCTCTCAACACCCTATGAAGTTGGCTCCTGTTTTGAGGACCATCTTCCTTCTCCTTGTGTCCAGGCCCTTTGTTCTGGCTCAAGCTGTCTCAGTCACACCACTGACAGTAAGGCCTGCGAGAGCTCCTTCTGGGAACTTTGATGCTAGGTTTGCCTTCTCTGCCATGATGCTCAGGAGGGGCTTCCGGTGAAGTGGTCGAGAATTCGGCTTCCGAAGTTGGACAATATGGGTTCAAGACTCACGCAGCTCCACCCTAAAATAACTGTGACCTTTAGGCCTCAGTTTCTTTGTCTCGAAAACGAAGATAATAAGAGTAACCTAGGTCATAATCCTATTGTGACGTATACAGCTCTACAAACAATAAATACTATTACTTTTACCTAGACAGTCTGCAAACCATGGTCTCTGTTGCCGAGAAGCTGATTATTCCAAGTTCAAATCATCCCAGTGATGAAGAAAAGGGGGCTGCCCTGGAAGTGAATCATGTTAGCTGGGGTTTTCAGATGACATGATTGAAAGGTGGACATTGGGTACGTGACCGTAGGTGAAAACAAAGTGTGGCGGGAGTATGTAAGAATAGCGTCAGGAAGGCTACATTTCAGTGACTGAGGTGGTGAAAAATGCTAAGGACAACAGGAATGTTGTTTCATCCACTGGAAGGAAAGCTGTGCCTTCTGCTAGGCAGATGGTCTGCTGGAAACAGTTGACAGAGAGAAAGCTGAACAACGCATCTCCCATGCGCTCTCTGCCTTCTCCACGGAGAAGAGCACGCTTTATCTTGGGAAGGCCAGGACAAATGTGGAAAAACAAAGATCCAGAGCTTAAGGGAGGGGAGGGGAGAGCAGGTGAGTGGCCAGCTGTCTTCAGTGGATTCCCATCACAGGCCCACCTGGATCCTACCCCAGGAGACAGGAGGAATGTGCAGATGGCATATTATAGAACCACTTCCCATGACGGCTGGGAAATCATGATGCAGCAGAGAAATATCAGGAGACTAGATGGAAAACTACCGTATCAATATATTTAAAGAAAAGGAAAGGAGGCCTGAGGAACCACAGACCAGCAGGCTTGGCCTCCATCAATTCTGCCATTCAGTTGCGGGCAGAATTTGAGAGTGGATCGTGAAGCGGACAGCGTGAGAACACTTGGAAAATAAGCTGCACTGGTTCATTAAACACATCTTGCCAGATGACCCTTATTTCCTGTTTGGAGAGGGTTAACTGGCTGGTGGATCAGGAGACCGCTACAGACCTACTGCATCATCGTTGCAGCAAGGTGTGTGCTTGCCCCCGTTCTCTGTACCCTGGACAAGCTGGAGGAATGTGGAGGGGACTGCAGTGTGGCTGGCAGGGGCTGAACAGCCATCTCGAGTCTTCCGGCCCTTCTCAAAGATAAACAGAAATGGTCCCAGGACAGCAAAGGAAGTTCCTGGTTTTCATGTTAGAAGGATCTCCTTCAATGAAAGAGTAAATGAGCAAACGAAATAAAGAAGGGATCTAAAGTTAGGTCTCCAGTGGTGCATTTCAGAATTTTTTTAACAACTCATGTAAGGCCAGAAGGAGGCAGTGTGGCCTAATGATTGAGAGAGGAATCAGATCTGGGTTGAACCCGAGTCCAACGTTACTTACTAAATAGTTAAGTGTCCTTAGGGAAGTTATGTAACCTGAGCCTCTACCAATATAAATGGGTTTTACAAACCTAACTTACAAGGTTGTTGTGATAATTAATGAGATAATTCAGAAGCACCACTTGATGCTGTATCTGGGTAAATGTAAATTCTCTACAAAAATAGCCAGTGTGGTAGGCATCGATTGTTTTGTCTGCTAATAACCTACACCCTCCTAGGAACCGAACCCCTCCCCTCCCCATTACAACATAAACTCTGTCCAGAGGCGCTGGGTCTCAGAGGAGCTGCCCTATTCTTAACAAGCTTTCCCCGACGCCTCTGCTCCAACTGGCCACAGGTAGTAAATTCAGAATAGGCATCTGACTCAAGCTGGGTCAATGAGTTCTTTCCTGGATTTGTTTTTAAACAGCTTTATGGAGATACAATTTAAATACCATAAAATTCATCCACTTAAATCGTAAAATTCAATGGTTCTTAGTGTATTTACAAAGTTGTTTTACCATCACCGGAGTCTAACTTAGAGCATTGTCATCACCCCCAGTAGAAACCTAGCACCCATGAACAGTCAGTGACCATTGTACACCTCACCCTTCAGCCCTAGGCAACCACTAATCTACTTTCTGTCTCTATGGATTTCCTTCTTTTGGACATTTAATATAAATGGAATCATACAGTATGTGGCCCCTTGCGCCCGACTTCTTTCACTTAGCATAACGTGCTAAGGGTTCAAGGTTCGCCCATGTTGTAGCATGTATCAGTACTTCATTCCCTTCTTATGGCTGACTAATATCTCATCGTATGGACAGACCACATTTTGTTCACTCATTCATCAGTTGAGAGACATTTGGATTGGTTCTACTTTTTGGCTATTATGAATAAACTCCGCTATGAAAATTTGTGTACAAATTTTGGTGGGGATATATGTTTTCATTTCTCTGGGACTCATGTGGTAACTCTATGTTTACCAGTTTGAGGAACTGGTGAACTGTTTTCTAAAGTGGCTGTGTCACTTTACAATCCCACTAGCTATAAATTAGGGTTCCAATTTCTCCATATCTTCACCAACACTTGTTACCATTTGTCTTTTGATCCCAGCTGTCCTAGTGGGTGTGACATGGTATCTCATTGTGTGTTTTATTTGTTTTTGTTTTTTGTTTTTGCGGCATGTGGGCCTCTCACTCTTGCGGCCTCTCCCGTTGCGGAGCACAGGCTCCGGACGCGCAAGCTCAGAGGCCATGGCTCACGGGCCCAGCCGCTCCGTGGCATGTGGGATCCTCCCGGACTGGGGCACGAACCCGTGTCCCCTGCATCGTCAGGCGGACTCTCAACCACTGCACCACCAGGGAAGCCCTCTGTTGGTTTTTTTTAACATGTTTTTAAAAACTGAAGTATAGTTAATTTAGAATGTTGTGTGAATTTCAGGTGTACAGCAAAGTGATTCAGTTATATATATAATATATATTATATTTAATATGTATATTATTTTTCAGATTCTTTTCCCTTAAAGGTTATTACAAGATATTGAATATAGTTCCCTGTGCTATATAGTAGGTCCTTGTTGTTTATCTATTTTATATATAGTAGTGTGGATCTAATCCCAAATCCCTAAATTGTCTCTCTCCCTCCCACCTCCACTATCCCCTTTGGTAATCATAAGTTTGTCTTCTATGTCTGTGAGTCTATTTCTGTTTTGTTAATAAGTTCTTTTGTATCATTTTTTTTAGATTCTACATATAAGTGACATCATATGATATTTGTCTTTGTCTGTCTTACTTCACTTAATATGATAATTTCTGGGTCCATCTGTGTTGCTGCAAATGGCATTATTTCATTCACTTTTATGGCTGAGTAATATTTCATTGTATATATGTACCACATCTTCTTTACCCACTCATCTGTCAATGGACATTTAGGTTGCTTCCATGTCTTGGCTATTGTGAATAGTGACTGGGGTGCATGTATCTTTTTGAATTAGAATTTTCTCCAGATATATGCCCAGGAGTGGAATTGCAGGATCATATGGTAACTCTAGTTTGAATTTCTCATTGTGGGTTTGATTTGCATTTACACTGTTGGCTAATGATGTTGGTCAATTATTTTCTCCTCCCCTGGATTTTTACCCTTGAGATCAGATCAATCTCTTTCTTTCTTTTTTAAAAATTAATTAATTAATTTAATTTATTTTTTGGCTGCATTGGGTCTTCGTTGCTGGGCGCAGGCTTTCTCTAGTTGCGGCGAGCGGGGGCTACTCTTCGTTGCGGTGCGCAGGCTTCTCATTGCAGTAGCTTCTCTTGTTGCAGAGCACGGGCTCTAGGCGTGTGAGCTTCAGTAGTTGTGACATGCGAGCTCAGTAGTTGTTGCTCCCGGGCTCTAGAGTACAGGCTCAGAAGTTGTGGTGCACGGGCTTAGTTGCTCCGTGGCATGTGATATCTTCCCGGACCAGGGCTCGAACCCATGTTGCCTGCATTGGCAGGTGGATTCTTAACCACTGCGCCACCAGGGAAGTCCCAATCTCTTTCACAGAAGTGGAAACTGCAACTAATAAAGCTCTGGAGCTGTTGGCAGCCATGCTTTCTGCCACTGGGAAAAGCCAGATTGTAGCTAGAAAGGGAGCAGGCTGACAGTAGAAAGAGATGAGAGGTGAAAAGGGAAATCTGATGGAGGTTCGAGTTCCTGTCCTAATTCTTACTGATGACCAGCTTTACTTTTGACTTTCCTGTGGCTTGGTTGTGCAAGCCTTCTTTTGACTCTGCATACTAATGAATTATTGCTTTTGTTTAACCTTCTTCCATTTGGTTCCTATGACAATGACAATGATGATAACGATGGTGATGATGCTGGTGATGATGAGGCTATGACTGATTATTTTTAATCAAGCTCTTCAGATTTCTAAGTGACAGCGCTACTATGAATTGACGTCCTTTGAAGTCAAAAGGATTTTTAACAGGTTGTAATCGTGGGTGAAATCAACCAGATTAATTTTAACAAAGATAAATGACAACACCAGCATTTTGATTCAAATAATCAATGACTTGTATAGCTGATGAGAGAGACCAGCTTAAAAGCCATCCAAGTTAAAAATCACTGGGGGGAATTAAGTTTAACATAGCCACCGGTGTAACGCAGCTGCTAAAGACCTAATGCCGCCTTAGGCTGGACTGATAGGAGTACGTAGCCCAGAAAAAGGGAGTGGGTGTTCAGACTGTGCTCCTCGGTGCAGACCACTTCTAGGCCACTGTGTGGAGTTCTGGGCTCTACATATTGTATAGGATATGATTAACTGGGTCACGTCCAGAGAAGGGAGGGTGGGAGGGGGAATTGTCTGGAAATCCTCTCATAGGGGAAACTATCAAAGGGACAGGATCGTTTGGCCTAAGAAGAGGGGATGGAGAAGGGAAGCATGAAAGGGAACAATGTACTGGAGACTGTGCTAGGAACCTTGGCATCACTGGGTCTCACAAAAGCCCTGTCAAGTAGGGCTGAGGAGCCGGTCCTGAGAGGACAGCGACTTGTTCAAGGTCCTCAAGTAGTAAGAGGCGGAACTGAATGGGTTAAAACCCAGGTCAGTCTGTTTCCATTGTCCTGCTCTGTCCCTCACATCCCGCTTCTCCAGAGGAGTGGGTGGTCATGGGAGAGGGCTCAGAGGAGTCAGCTGGTGCTCACCCCCTTCTCAGCGTCTCTGCCCACTCAGTGGTAGCAGTACAGCATAGCGGGTAAGAGTGTGCACTCTGAGAGCAGACTATCTGGGGCAAGTCCTGGCTCTGCCACTTGTTAGCTGGGTGACACTTGTGCAAGTTACTTCTTTGTCCTCAGTTTCCTGGGACCGATAAAATAATAGTACCTACATCACAGAGTTGTTGTGAGGGATAAGATGAGTTACCATTTGTCAAAGGCTCAATTCTGGCACATATTAAGAACTTATTATAAACGTTTATTAAATAAATCCTAGGCCCAGACCACTGTCGTTTCTCGACTGGACTTCTGCAAAAGCCCCTTAACCAGACACGTCACTTGCATTTTTGTTTCCCTTTAATTCACAAAGAACCATAGTCTTAGAGTGCAAATCCAAGCACATCATTCCCTTGCTAAATCACTTCAATAAATGTTGGTCGAAGGTGTGAGTTAATGAAGAAAACATACCTTTTCGTAATGTTTTTGCAAAGACTAAATTCCCGTTACACGGTAAACGCTCATTAGACAGCAGCTGTTAGGATTGTAATGACTGTGATGGGCAGTGCCCTTTGTCCCACGGCCCCTCCTGGGCCCACCTGGGCAGGAATACTGAAGTGCTGGAGCTGACAGTGATTCTCTAAGTCCTCGTGGCCTCTCTGGCCTATTTTCTCCGTGGAATTTTGAGGAAGGAAAGGGGTGAGGAAAGAAAAAACAGAAAATGTCGTGGCCTAGAAAAAAAATTTTTTAAGCCATAGCCTTATTTCCTTTCTGTCTTCCTCGTTTCAGGCAAATAAGGACTCCCCTCCCCCACCTCCCATCCTGGCTCTGAGGGTGGAGAAACGTAAGGTACAAGAAAGCTTCTCCTGGAGGTGACATGCCACGTATAGGGGAGCTGTGGCGCTCAGTCCAGACCTAGGACTCACACGCAGCCCTTAACTGGGGCCAGCGTGGAGCCAGCTGTCTGCTCCTGACTGGGTGGGGCTCGGGGGCTCCCTGCTTCTCTCCCAGCACATCCTCGGTAACCCTCAGTGAAGTCTGGGCTGTGGCAAGAGCAGGGAAGCTCACCCTCCTAATATGGAAAGCTAATTAATTTGTATTAGGGCTTAGGGATAATTAAACTTTTTATCTGAACTTAAGCTGCGCAAACCACCGGCTTTGTACAATTAATTGCTGCCTTCGTTCCCTCCTCCAGGGGCTGAGAGATAAGTGCAAGCCAAGCTCCCCCGTCTGATTCTGTCTTCCTCTCAGGTAGGGGTAAGGCTGCCCAGCTGGTGGGGAGTGCATTCTTTACCGGAGGCCCGGCCACCACCCATTCGGGGTCCAGCTGCTGGGAGCTCTGACACGGAGGCACGTCCTCGATGAGTTTCTGCAGTCTCCGCCTCACTGCTACACCCACCTCTATACCCACCTTCTCCACTGAGATGCCCCTGAACTTGGCTTCCGCCTTTGCTCCTAGAACCTCCGGTGTTGGAGATGCAGATGAGGATGAAAGCTGTCCTCGTGGCTGGGGTCAGGGTGAGCAGGGGAGTTAGGGCAGCCTAGGCACCACAGCGGTTCCAGTACTCAGAACGCTGGGGCTGCCTCCTTGTCCGGGGGCAAAGGACAATGGTAGACCACCCCGGAGAACACAAAAGACACCAGCCTGGCTGATAAGTTCACCCCGTGAGGAACATCTGGTCAGCCCCTTTTCACGTCCAAATCCCTTCCTACAAAGCCGCACTGCTGTAATATTTTTTTTTTTTGAGCTCTTAAATCATGTCAGGTACTGCAAATACATGATTTGGAGGAATACATGTTCCTCCCAGCAACCCTAAGCAATAGATGCAATGATTACCTTCATTTTACAGGTGAGGAAACTGAGGCACAGAGTAATTAAGTAACTGGGCTAGCCCGCTGCAGACCCGGGACGTGGATCAAGCCTCGCAGATTTCAAAGCCCCTACACACACTACTAGTTACGACAGCCCAAAGCCATGGTCCCCGAGGAGCCAACGTGGTGGGCAGCAGTCTGGTTAAAGAGCAAGGGGGTACTTCAGAGGTGTCTGGATCTAGGGCAGCCGCCTAACCACGCCCCTGCGCTGCTGATTCTCGAGGAGGGGGACTTGGGGAATGAAATGAAAGCCGTGTGTTACTCTTCCTTCCTACAGCACGTCCCTCCTCCCCCGAAATAAAACCACCACATCTCTGATCACCACCCTACAGCTAGACACTCTCCTGGGCTCACCTGCAAAGTGAGCCCCAGCAGCGAGCCTGGAGCCCAAAGGATGGGTTGGCATTTTGGAACCTTGAGGTTCCTCTGAAGACCTTGGGGGGCTGGACCCAGAGAGGAGAGCTGAGGCTCAGAGCAGGGGACTTTATTAACCGTCACAGTGACAATTCAGGAATAGTTTATTTTTACTTAGCATCAATGTGTGCCATTCAATCTTCATAACAACCTTATGAGGTATAATCAGCCCCCTTTTTGAGATGAGGAAACCGAAGTTCTGAGAAGTTAACATGCTCAGGATCATCGGCCAATCCAAGCCAGTATTCCGAATTGGGCTTGTCTGACTGCAGAGCACCCTCTTTCTTACCGTGCTCTACTGCAGGAGGAGAGAGACGAGCCAGAGGACCTGGCTAGTCCACAGGAGAAAACAGCTTCAAGAAAATGGAGACACTTTCAAAGCGGTGTGAGCCCAGACACCCTGCTGGGAAGCCCTCAGCTGCTAAGGGAGGAGTTCTGGGTTCTGCCAGCGAAGAATCCTGGGCAAGGGGCATGTGTGACCTCTCCAGGACTTTGCTGTGGTTGGCCTGCCCTCAGGGGCACAGCTGGTCACAGCTGCAGGCTCTTGGCCACTGGGAGTCTGTGGCGATAACCTCCTTATTTTGCCAGTTGTGCTGGTTGACAAAGCTGTTCTTCTAATCCAGCCTTCTCAGAATTTAGCGTGCATCGGAATTGCGTGGAAGGCTTGTCAAAACATAGACTGCTAGGCCCCAACCTCAGACTTCTGATTGTGTAGGTCTGGAGAAGACCTGAGAATCTGCATTCTAACCAAGTACCTAAGTGACACTGATGCTGGTGAGCTGGGACCACACTTTGGGGACCACCGCTCTCAACCATCCTCTCTCCGGAGGTCGCAGATCTTCAGACGCACAGAATGTCAGAGCCAGAAAATGGTGGCAGCAACCAGACTCAGACCAGTCACTGCACCTAGGAGGAAACTGAGAGCCCAAGGTCATAAATCAGTTGAGAGCCGGCCTGATCGCTGGAGGAATGCCCCGCCCATCGTGTGTACTCCACACACACCAACCTGCATGGGCCCACAGCTTCTATCCCATCCCTCTGGATTGGTTGATTCATCAAACCCCTGCTGGGTGTCTGCCTTGTGTCTGTCACTCTGCTAGGTGCTGGGGATACAAAGCCAGATAGACATGTCCCTTGCCCTTAAGGAGCTTATGATCTCATAGGGAAGATAGACAAGCAAATCATGATGATGGTTCAGTGTCCTTACACTGCAGGAAGGTTGTACACAGGGTCCTGTGTGGGCACTAAGGAGGGACCTCTAAATCAAGCTGAGGACCTCCCAGAGGCAGTGGCACAGGCCAGTTTCCTGAACCGTAAACCAGTAGGGCTTGCCTACAATAAGGAATTACTGGAACTGTAAGGAATTACTGGCTGGAGGAAGATGAGGAAGTTAGGCTGGAGAGGTGGTCACATGAACTTTCTCCTGGGTTAATCTGAGGAATCTGAACTTTCTCCTAAAGTAAGATGATTAAATATTCATCTTTGAAAGAGCACTCTGAAGCAGAGTGGAGGATGGGTTGGATGGGGATGAAGGGAAACCAGTTAAGAGGCCGCTGCACCAGTCCAGGCAGGAAATAATGATGCCGGAACCAAGGCAATGGCAGTGGGGATGGGACGGAGGAGATAGACACGGATCATTTAGGAAGCAGAACCTGGGGGACTTGGTAAGTGACTCAGTGTGAGGGTGAAGGGAAGGGAGGGACCCCGGGGGGCACTCAGGCTTGGAGGATGGGGCAAATCCTGTGTACATCTCAGCCAAGCTCCCACCCTCCCTTGCTGTCTACACTCTGCACACTGAACTTATCTCTGCTCCCAGAGGCATCAGGCTTCTCCTTGACTTCAAGCCTTTAGCCAGGCCCTCCTCTCTCCTGGGAACTCTTTCTCTTTCCCAGGCAACAGCTACCCATCTTTCCAGATGCTGTTCAAATGTCACCTCCCTCAGGCTCTCAAGTTTCACTCATTCCTGTGTCTTTCCATCTCCATCAGACCCCTTACGCCTTTATGCCTTGCTATACCTTTCGGAATGGCTGTTTTTGCCATTGGCAAAAGTGTAATCTGAGCACAGGGCTCTCTATCTCTGCATCCCCGGAGGCTGGCATGTTGCAATGTGCACAATAGGGACTCAACACTCAGAGTGAATAAGAGAGAAAGCAGCAACTCTGGTATGTGTTCCATGGACTCCGGGACTGACTCCTGGGATCAGACTGCAGGCTCCAGGAGGGTGGAGGCTGTACCCCCCGTACCTGGAACCATGCCTGGCACATGGTAGGCACTCAGGGTATTTGCTGAATGAGTGGATGAACTATGAACAGATTAGCAGTGGAACTGCTGACCCCAGCAGATCAGACCATCAGGGAGCCCTTTGGCTGCAAAACTTCTAAATCCTGAATCAAATACACTTTTTGAGGCATTGTTGAGTTCACTCGAAGTAGGGGAAATGTAATTTACCCCTATGAAAAAGGAACAAACCACAAGGGAAAATCACAGCTGGGAGGAGGGTGCAGTAAACAGAGGAAGGGACACTGTTGCTCTGAGGGCATGTGCCAACGACAGCCCGGTAACCTGGGACCCGTCACTGGGAAGCTGAACCTTGGCCCAATGGCAAAAAGGAACTTTCTCAGAGTTTTCCACTGAAGCCAGGCCCAGCACATGGGCTGAAGTGCTCCCAAGATGGTAGTACTACCTAGCTTATGGGCAAACCCGATTTAAATCCTATCCGGAGGAAAACACCTTTAACTGGGGCCTTCGGGATTCCTACAGATTAAAATCATGTAAATGTGAGTTTGCTTAAAAAAATCACAAGGAAGCAAGCAACCATGAGTGAGAGTCAACAGAAAAAAAACAAAGAGTAGGTTTAGACTCCCCCGGCCCCAACTAAAGAACTTCAGATACTGGAATTGGTAGATGCAGAAGAGTTACATATGGAAATAATTTTTTTTTTTTTCAAAATAAAGGATGGAATCACAAAGATGAACTACAATAGACCAGTATCAGGAACCACCAAGCAGATATGAAAAAGAATCAAACGGAGCTTCTGGAACTGAAAAAGTGAAATGCTAAAATTAACTATGACTGAACATAATGCCTTAAACAGACTGGTTATCCCTAACGAGTTCAGCTTCTGGAGTAGACCTCGTCTCCTCTACCTAATCCTTAAGTACCCTCATGTTGTCACTGGGTCCAAATAGTCCTCCTCGCTGAGTCTGTTCCTATCATGACTAGTAGGAGGACAGTAAAGACCAAGGAGCGGCCTGCAGCAGCCATGTCACCAAAAGAGGTGGTCGCTGTAGTCACATCATGGTGTTGATTCCTGTAAAGACACAATGCCTTTAGCTCACACAGCTCCCGGGAAAGAGACACTAACACGGATGAAAATACAGAGGATAAGCAGACAGCAAACCGGTGCTATAACTAGACAGGAATGGTGCCAGCCACCTTCGTATAAAAACCAGGGAAGGACATGTAATCACGTTCACTACTGGTCTCCTGTCAATGAGAAAATAGTCAAATGAAAATCGGAATTTGGTTATTTCTGGTGGCATTTCCTAAATACCCAGTCAGTGGTTCCCTGCTCTCTGAGTGGGCTTGCTCCGAGCGTGTTCTGCAAGGACATTTATCCTTTGGAAGGAAGAAGTCGAGGGACCACCCTGTCCTGACTGGACCCAGCTCTGGGGACGAGCCTCATCAGACCTGGAGGGGACCCGTGCCCTGACTCAGGGTGCCTGTGGGCCGGGAGTCACCTTGGCACAGTCAAAGTACTAGCCTCAATCTATTTTTTTTGTTCTTCAGTAACTTTATTTTTATTATTATTATTATTATTTTTTTACATCTTTATTTTTACATCTTTATTGGAGTATAATTGGTTTACAATGGTGTGTTAGTTTCTGCTTTATAACAAAGTGAATCAGTTATGCATATACATATGTTCCCATATCTCTTCCCCCTAGGTTCTTCATGACATCTTTTTTTCTTAGATTCCATATATATGTGTTAGCATCCGGTATTTGTCTTTCTCTTTCTGACTTACTTCACTCTGTATGACAGACTCTAGGTCCATCCACCTCATTACAAATAACTCAATTTCGTTTCTTTTTATGACTGAGTAATATTCCATTGTATATATGTGCCACATCTTCTTTATCCATTCATCCGATGATGGGCACTTAGATTGCTTCCATGTCCGATTAGCCCCAATCTTGACAGGCACGCTCTTCTGGAAATCAGGCCTTGCTCATCCATTCTTCGCAGTCTCAGCGCCCTAGAGACTTGTCCCTGTTTACCCCCTCTGCACCCTTGGGAGCAGAGGTTGACAAGAAAGAGTAGCACATGCGTCTCGTCAAGCCACAGTGCTCCCTCAGAGACCCTGTCCCGCAGGCCTGCACCATCTGCTTCTCTTTCTCCACATGGCCATCAAACAGCCCTTCTCCCCGGGGCGGCTTCTCGGCCTTCTGCCACCTGGGCTGGCAAGCGTTTCTCAGGAAGGGATGAGCTGTCTCCCCTACAAAGGGGACCCCTAGCACAGTAAGCTTTGGTTGGCACCAGGGTGGGCCTTTATGGCAGAAATTCGGTCTGACCTTGGGAGGAAGGGGGAAGGGCCACAAAGTGCACAGCAGAGGTGGGGTTGTGGCCAGGTCGGACACCAGATGGCACTCCCAAAGGGCATGAGCATTGAGGTCAAAGTCCGCGGAGGTGATGGGGCACTAGGACGCAGAAGCTGGGGTGGGCTCGCGGTAAAGCAGACAAATTCTTGTGCACAGGGTGTCTGTGGTTGTGCAGACCTGCTCGGAAGGTCCAGTCTTGTCTCTGCCAGCACACCTCTGATTCTTTCTCCTGTAGCTCTGGCTGGCACGGTGGCAGGGGAAGGAGTGGGCAAGAGGCAAGGACCTCAGTGCTGAGAGGAATCTTAGCCCCAGGCCAGGACAGATTGAGGTGCTGAGTGATTTGGCCACTTGACCCTATATACGGTCACCAGGCATCCCTACTCATCACAGCGCTCTGCCCTCCATGGCCCATCGGCTAAGTCCAGTCTATTCCAACTGTCCTTCCCAAGTCTTTTCTGGCCCTCCTCCCCTCCACCCTGTACTGTCTAGTGCCACCCTCCCTCGTCTTGTGTGTTCTCCCTGCCCCCCCTCACCCATCCCCACCCTCTAAGGGCCAGAAGACATTCTCTCTCCCATTAAGCCTTATCTGAACTGCACATCTTTCTACTCATTAGATGGGAAACTCCATGACAGCAGGCCTGGCACAGTGCTGGGCACACAGTAGGTGCCTCACAAGCCTAACATCACCATCTTGAAGGTAGGGTTTTACTTCTGTGTTACTGCAGCACTTCTGCCATAGCGGACACACGGTGGGCTGTTCAAAGGTACTTTTAGGCGTGGTGGACTAAATTCACTCATCATTCTGTAGGCAGGTTTCGCCTTGAGCCTGTACCAGGACTAAATTCCTGGGTCCCCAAGACACTTAACTATTACCTCTAACCTCATCTCAGGCACTTGAAATCCTGCTCCAGGGCCTGAGGCCAATTTCAGTTTCCGCTGAGCTATGGAAAACCCAGAAGCATCCTTCTGCATCTTACCTGCTGCCAGCCCTGGGCTCAGAGCTTCTGGGTTTGGTCTGGTTCAGCTCGGTGCATTCGCTGAGCCTTGATCATCCCCCTGTAGGGTTTCTTTTGCTTCGGAAGGTGGAAATGAGCCGCGGGCTGGACTCTGCTTCACCTGGCCCTCGTCAGGCACCTGGTCTCTGAAGCCTGCCTGGAGCCTGACCCCTTTGGCCTCGATCTTTAATCTCTGGGTCTCTGAGCCTTTGCCTCTCTCTCTCTGTGTCTTACGCTCGCTTCTGTGAGAGGCCTCTGAGGTGTGACACCCCAGAACAGCTCTCCTACAGTACACACTGGCCCATTTGCTCTCTGCCCCCAAACCCCACACCCCCATATAAGCTGGTGACAGAAGGGGCTTTGCCTGCCTGGGTCACCACCGCTTCGTCAGTGTTTAGTGAGCACATTGCCTGCCAGGTAATAGGGTTCATTACGTATTTTTATGGAGAAATGGACATTTAGCTGATTCTCTTTCAGTCTCTACCTCTTTTGGATCCTTATGTCCAAGCTGTTCTGGCCAGCCTTTTCTGGGCTGAGATCTGCTAGGATCAGTAAAGATAGTTTTGAAATGATTAGAGGTGGTCCTTAGGGCAGCTGCTTGTGTGTGTGTGTGTGTGTGTGTGTGTGTGTGTGTGTGTAAAATAGCATTACCCACATACACCAAACCCCAAATAGACGTATCACTTCCTCCTCATCCCATCAGAGAGCTCCTCTGACATTCACAAGCACACATACACTCACACCAGGTCAGTGATGGAAGAAACCTTAGAAACCATCTGTTTCATGCATGCTGAAATATTTATGGGTGAAATGACACATATCTGGAATGTGCTTTAAAATACTCCAGGAAAAAAGGGCGAGTGAGGAGAAAAAAGATAAAGCCAGGTAGGTAGGTGCATGAAGTTTCAGTTACCACTCTCTCCCTTTCTGTATACTCTTGAAATTTTCCAGAATAAAAAGCTGAGGGTAGAGGGGGGCACCGACTAAGTTAAAAGAAGAACCATCTACTTCAACCCCCTCATTTTCAGAGTCGTCTGAAACCACTGCTCATTTTTCACGTACAACAACCAGTGCAAAATCCCTTGTGCTTATTTAATGTTTCATTTGTGTGAGGCTCACGTTGCCAACTAGAGTCTTGCTTCTTGAGGGCAAGGCTGTGTCCTTTGCTATTTTTTATCCTCCTATAGAGCTTAAAATAGGGCTGGGCGTATGGGAAAGTACTCAATGAATACTCGGTGAGGGGAGCTGCCTGGCCCTTGCCCCTTGGACCAAGGTCTCCTTTCATATCCTCATGTCCATGGCATTTCACTCCTTCTCCACCCTCACCCCATTCCCAGCTCCTCTCTGGCTTTTGTCAAGGTGACAGGGGATGCTTTGGTCAAGGGTGGCCCAGTTTCCTTCTTAATCAGAGCCTTCCTTCAGCCCTGGCAGCACGCCCTTCTCGTTGTCAATATCTAATTTAATAAAATCTAAACGGAGGAAGGGAGGTGGGCTTGGGGGTTGCTACAAGGCTGGCAGGGCCCGTCTCCCAGGCTCCCCCAAATTCCGACGTGACCACACACATTACATTGTAACCGAGCCTCTGTACTCTGAGCCCTCCTTTGTAACATTTCTGCCCTCTGCCGTTCAGTTAACCTCCAGAGCTGCGGCCCGATGTGACTACTGCATGCGGGGAAGGGAACACGCCAGGTCAGTCCCATGGCTCCGCGTGGCCTCCCCGACACCGGCCTCCACGACACCGGCAGCCTCTGCGGGAAGCACAACTGCAGCTCCAAGGGAAGGTGACGTAATGTGACTAACTAACGTAACGTAACGTGACTAACTCTAACATATGAATACTTAGTATGTGCTAGGCACTGGCCCAAGTAATTTTCAAGTATTTGTCTATTTAATTCTCCCAACAACCCCAGGACACAGGATCTATGATTATCCCCATTTTGCAGACTAGGAAACTAAGGCTCAGAGAGGTTGAGTAATAATCCCCAATCATATAAGTAGTAAACAGTCGAGCTAGTGTTTGAGCCCAGGTGGTCTCCCTCCAGAGCCTACGCTCTTGACCACGACCGTTCAGTGAGGGAAGAGGCTGGGTCCAGAGCAATCAGGCACGGCTGTCCAGGCTGAGAAGCTCCCCTGCCTTCCCCTCCCCCACCTCCCTGCACCGAGCTGCCCCCTTGGCCCCTCCAGGGCCCTGCGCACATGGCTGGCTGGCGCGTGAGCCTGCTGCAGGGGGATGGTGTATCCAAGTAAGGGCAGAGGGCCTCTTGGCTACAAAGCAGAAGCGGTGGCATGAGGAAAGGGTGGCCTGAGCTGACAGGTAGGGCTTATTTATGTGATTTCTCTTCATCACAGGGCCCCTTTAAAAATGACTCAATCGACTATTAATCTTGGTGAAACATCAACCCCAACAGGGAGAAAAAGAGTTAGAAAGTCTGCAAGAGGAGAAGGCATATGTCTCAGCCTCAGTCCACTGGAGAGGGGACCGTGGGGACACTGCAGGAGCACATTTTCCAGGTCCCGACAAAGAGGTCCACCCTCACTGGCTCCCGGCTGGTGGGATCCCCGCTGAGCCTGCATACCTGTGTGTGTTCATGAGCCTCCTGTGTGGATGGTGTGACGATTAAGCTGAGAAATATTGCCGAGTGAAAAAGGAAAGTCCTGGAGGGGCATAAGTCCCCCCCGCCCCAATCCTGCCACCCCCGTTAAAGAGCTTGGTTCAGCAGAGGCCCTAAACTTTAGGGAAGAAGTAAACTTTACTTGAGAACAAGATCAGAGCCGGGAGGGTAGGGATGTGGAGGGCTTGAGCCCGCTGTTCGCTTGGCTGGGGGAAAGTGCCCGAAGAAAATTCCCCTGCTGCCACAGTCAGAGATGCAGCGACCGGCTTGTGGCAGAAAAGTAATTCCAGAATGTGTGTATGTTTTCCTAAACTCAGAGGTCCGGGACCAAGGTGTTCCAGAGAGGCTGCAGGGTGGCTTCCCAGTGGCAGGAAGAAGGCAAGGAGAGCAGGAAGAGAAGAGAGAGGAGTATTAGTTAGCAAGCAATGTGTAGTTCCCGTCAGGTCAAGTCGAATCCTAAAGCCCCGGGCTGGCCTTTCTCCCAGGCCCTTCCACCTAGTGGCAATCTCGTGGCTCCCACTGGGCACTCGGCTCTGTGGAGCACATCTGTTCCAACCTGGGCTCCCAGCTGCTGGGACACTCCCCTGCCCTCTGTACACTCCAGCTCCAGTGGGGAGCATCTGTGTCCCCAAGATCAGGGCCACTCGAGGGGGCACATCTGTTTCAACAGGGACTCCCGTTCCAGTGCAGGGCACCTGCACAGCCTGGCCTGCCCTTTGCCTTTGAGAATTTTTCTTTTGACACAGAAGCTCTGCTCTGTGGATGTCTCTGCTCGTGAAACTCACTGCCCAGATCTCCCATTTTCCTCTGACTTCTTGCACAGGCCTTTCACGGACACTTTATTTATTTATTCATTAAAAGATTTATTTTTTTACTTTTTTTATTTCCCCAGGGGTATTTACACTCTAGCCGGAGTACACACCTTTCTGAGACAAGAATCTCTAAGTATGAAATATCGGACATTGATGAGTAAGGGGAGTCCCAGAGTCTCCCAAGTTGTACCACTCCCTTGGTGGCTTTAAAAGATTTTTTTGTTTTTGATGTGGACCATTTTTAAGTCTTTATTGAATTTGTTACAATATTGCTTCTGTTTTATGTTTTGGTTTTTTGGCCGTGAGGCATGTTGGATCTTAGTCTGACCAGGGATCGAACCCACACCTCCTGCACTGGAAGGCGAAGTCTTAACCACTGGACCACCAGGGCAGTCCCTCACGGACAATTTAAATAGCTTCCTGCTCCTCTTTCCATTCCTAAGCATGGTGTAGTGGGAAAACAATGGGCTTTGGGCTTGGAACAGTCTTGATTCAACCTTCGAGTCCTCCACTTGGGGACCACTGACTTAGGCAAAGTTTCTAACACTCACTTTCTCATCTGTAAAATGGGAATATTCATATCTACTCACCTTGCTGAATCATTGTAAGGAAAAATGAGAGAAGGACATCTACTTGCAGTAATGAAAAGCAAATCAATTTGAATAAACCCTTCTGCTGAGGACAAATAAAAAGCTGGATGAAATACAACAACATTTTCTTAGGATCATCAGAGAGGTAACAACATAATGAGGGATCATTTGGCCATAATCTCTGAGGAAGTGAGAGCTCAGACAGGTATAGCCCAGTATACACTTGCTTTTGAAAAATAAATTAATCCAGAAGTAACAATGACAAAAAGGATCTCTGGGGACTTCCCTGGTGGTGCAGTGGTTAAGAATCCACCTGCCGATGCAGGGAAACAGGTTCGAGCCCTGGCCCGGGAACATCCCATATGCTGCGGAGCAACTAAGCCCGTGCGCCACAACTATTTAGCCTGAGTTCTAGAGCCCATGAGCCACAACTACTGAGCCCACGTGCCACAACTACTGAAGCCCGTGCACCTAGAGCCCATGCTCCACAACAAGAGAAGCCACCGCAATAAGAAGCCCACGCACCACAATGAAGAGTAGCCCCCACTCACCGCAACTAGAGAAAGCCTGCACAGAGCAATGAAGACCCAACGCAAGCTAAATAAATAAATAAATATATATATGTTCCTTTTAAAAAAAAGAACACTGGACTTTTTTTTTTTTAAAAAAAAGGATCTCTGATTTTTGCAGTTCCCACCCTCATCCCAGGGTGGGAGGCATGAATAAACACTCTCCACTTCTCTCAGAGTTGGGATCCTGAAGGGCTCCACCCTCAGGGTAAAGATGAACTGGAAGTAAACATTCTCTCTCATGGATGTGCAGCCTTGAATTCTGGCTAAGGAATTCAGATGAAGGTAGTTCTGGACTGGCAGTGTTCCCAGGTGTCTGGCAAAAGCTCACTAAGCAAACTAAAATCTTCTCTGGAGGAAAAATACTATCACCCTAAATCTCAGATTATTCCTTCAAATACTGTTCAAATACATTGAGTAGCGAGAGTTAAAGATAACCAAGTACACAAGGAAAGAAAACATTATGAATGAGAACGAGAAGAAACAACATAACAAAGAGATTCACAAATGCTTGAAATATTGGAATTATCACCCTCAGACAGCTATGCTTACAATTAAAAGAAGTAAAAGGCGAGATTGAAAATTCTGTAAGGGAATGGAAACTAAAAAGTGATCTAGTTACTTTGAAGAAAGCCAAATAGAAATTCTAGAACTAAAAAATACACAACAACGGGGCTTCCCTGGTGGTGCAGTGGTTGAGAGTCTGCCTGCCGATGCAGGGGACACGGGTTCTTGTCCCAGTCCGAGAAGATCCCACATGCCACGGAGCGGCTGGCCCGTGAGCCACGGCTGCTGAGCCTGCGCATCCGGAGCCTGTGCTCCGCAACGGGAGAAGCCCCAACACTAAGAGGCCCGCGTACCGCAAAAAACATAAAAAAAAAAACAAACCCACAACAACCAAAACGAAGTACTTGATCGACAGATTTGCATGTATATTAAACATAGCTGAAGAGAAAATTAATGCACTGCAAGTTGGAAGGAACTATCCAGAATGTAGCCCATAGAAACACATGAGAAAGTACATGTGCCTTGTTGAATGCCTCACATATAAAAGTGGGAATTCAATAAATGTTATTTTCATCCCTTTTCCTCTTTCAGGTACTAAAAAATATTTCTTGTTTCAGGAAACCTTTTTTGTCTTTTTTTTTAAACATCTTTATTGGAGTATAATTGCTTTACAATGGTGTGTTAGTTTCTGCTTTATAACAAAGTGAATCAGCTATACATACACATATATCCCCATATCTCCTCCCTCTTGCGTCTCCCTCTCACCCTCCCTATCCCACCCCTCTATGTGGTCACAAAGCACCGAGCTGATCTCCCTGTGCTATGCGGCTGTTTCCCACATCTATCTATTTTACATTTGGTAGTGTATATGTGTCCATGCCACTATCTCACTTCGTTCCAGCTTACTCTTCCCCCTCCCTGTGTCCTCAAGTCCATTCTCTACGTCTGTGTCTTTATTCCTGTCCTGCCCCTAGGTTCTTCAGAACCATTTTTTCTTTTTTAGATTCCATATATATGTGTTAGCATATGGTATTTGTTTTTCTCTTTCTGATTTACTTCACTCTGTATAACAGACTCTAGGTCCAGCCACCTCACTACAAATAACTCAATTTTGTTTCTTTTTATGGCTGAGTAATATTCCATTGTATATATGTGCCACATCTTCTTTATCCATTCATCTGTTGATGGACACTTATGTTGCTTCCACGTCCTGGCTACTGTAAATAGAGCTGCCATGAACATTGTGGTACATGACTCCTTTTGAATTATGGTTTTCTCAGGGTATATGCCCAGTAGAGGAATTGCTGGGTCGTAGTAGAGTAGTTCTACTTTTTCTTTAGGAAGTAAAAGTAGTTCTACTTTTAGTTTTTTAAGGAACCTCCATACTGTTCTCCATAGTGGCTGTATCAATTTACATTCCCACCAACAGTGCAGGAGGGTTCCCTTTTCTCCACACCCTCTCCAGCATTTATTGTTCGTAGATTTTTTGATGATGGCCATTCTGACAGGGGTGAGGTGATAACTCATTGTAGTTTTTTTTTTTTTTTTTTTTTTTCGGTATGCGGTCCTCTCACTGTTGTGGCCTCTCCCGTTGCGGAGCTCAGGCTCTGGACGTGCAGGCTCAGCGGCCACGGCTCACGGGCCTAGCCGCTCCGCGGCATGTGAGATCTTCCCAGACCGGGGCACGAACCTGTGTCCCCTGCATTGGCAGGCGGACTCTCAACCACTGTGCCACCAGGGAAGCCCACCTCATTGTAGTTTTGATTTGCATTTCTCTAATGATTAGTGATGTTGAGCATCCTTTCATGTGTTTGTTGGCAATCTGTATATCTTCTTTGGAGAAATGTCTATTTAGGTCTTCTGCCCATTTTTGGATTTGGTTGTTTGTTTTTTGATATTGAGCTGCATGAGCTGCTTGTAAATTTTGGAGATTAATCCTTTGTCAGTTGTTTCATTTGCAAATATTTTCTCCCATTCTGAGGGTTTCTTTTCGTCTTGTTTACGGTTTCCTTTGCTGTGCAAAAGCTTTTGCTTCATTAGGTCCCATTTGTTTATTTTTGGGTTTTATTTCCATTACTCTAGGAGGTGGGTCAAAAGGATCTTGCTGTGATTTATGTCATAGAGTGTTCTGCCTATGTTTTCCTCTAAGAGTTTCATAGTGTCTGGTTTTACATTTAGGTCTTTAATCCATTTTGAGTTTATTATTGTGTATAGTGTTAGGGAGTGTTCCGATTTCATTCTTTTACATGTAGCTATCCAGTTTTCCCAGCACCACTTATTGAAGTGGCTGTCTTTTTTCCATTGTATATTCTTACCTCCTTTATCAAAAATAAGGTGACCATATGTGCATGGGTTTATCTCTGGGCTTTCTATCCTGTTTCATTGATCTATATGTCTGTTTTTGTGCCAGCACCATACTCTCTTGATTACTGTAGCTTTGTAGTATAGTCTGAAGTCTGGAAGCCTGATTCCTCCAGCTCCATTTTTCTTTCTCAAGATTGCTTTGGCTATTCAGGGTCTTTTGTGTTTTCATACAAATTGTGAAATTTTTTGTTCTAGTTCTGTGAAAAATGACAAATCCCTAGTTTGATAGGGATTGCATTGAATCTGTAGATTGCTTTGGGTAGTGTAGTCATTTTCACAATGTTGATTCTTCCAATCCAAGAACATGATATATCTCTCCATTTGTTTTTATCATCTTTAATTTCTTTCATCAGTATCTTATAGTTTTCTACATACAGGTTTTTTCTCCTTAGGTAGGTTTATTCCTAGGTGTTTTACTCTTTTTTTTTTTTTTTTGCAATGGTAAATGGGAGTGTTTCCTTAATTTCTCTTTCATATTTTTAATCATTAGTGTATCAGAATGCAAGGATTTCTGTGCATTAATTTTGTATCCTGCTACTTTATGAAATTCATTGATTAGCTCTAATAGTTTTCTGGTAGAATCTTTAGGATTCTCTATGTATAATATCATGTCATTTGCAAACAGTGACAAATTTACTTCTTCTTTTCCAATTTGGATTCTTTTTATTTCTTTTTCTTCTCTGATTGCTGTAGCTAGGACTTCCAAAACTAAGTTGAATAATAGTGGTGAGAGGGGACAACCTTGTCTTGCTCCTGATCTTAGAGGGAATGGTTTCAGTTTTTCACCGTGAGAAATATGTTGGCTGTGGGTTTGTCATATATGGCCTTTATTATCTTGAGGTAAGTTCCCTCTATGCCTACTTTCCAGATGGTTTTTATCATAAATCGGTGTTGAATTTTGTCAAAAGCTTTTTCTGCATCTATTGAGATGATCATATGGTTTTTCTTCTTCAATTTGTTAATATGGTTTAGCACATTAATTGATTTGTGTATATTGAAGAATCCTTGCATTCCTGGGATAAACCCCACTTGATCCTGATACATTAACCTTTTAATGTGCTGTTGGTTTCTTTTTGCTAATATTTTGTTGAGGATTTTTGCATCTATGTTCATCAGTGATATCAGCCTATAGTTTTCTTTCTTTGTGACATCTTTGTGTTGTTTAGGTAACAGGGTGATGGTGGCCTCATAGAATGAGTTTGGGAGTGTTCCTCCCTCTGCTGTAGTTTGGAAGAGCTTGAGAAGGATAGATGTTAGCTCTTCTCTAAATGTTTGATAGAATTCACTTGTGAAGCCATCTGGCCCTGGTCTTTTTTTGTTGGAAGATTTTTAATCACAGTTTCAATTTTATTACTTGTGATTGGTCTGTTTATATTTTCTATTTCTTCCTGGTTCAGTCTCAGAAGATTGTGCTTTTCTAAGAATTTGTCCATTACTTCCAGGTAGTCCATTTTATTGGCATAGAGTTTCTTGTAGTAATCCCTCATGATTCGTTGTATATCTGCAGGGTCAGTTGTTGCTTATTCTTTTTCATTTCTAATTCTATTGATTTGAGTCTACTCCCTTTTTTTCTTGATGAGTCTGGCTAATGGTTTATCAATTTTGTTTACCTTCTCAAAGAACGAGCATTTAGTTTTATTGATCTTTGCTATTGTTTCCTTAATTTCTTTTTCATTTCTTTCTGTTCTGATCTTTATGATTTCTTTCCTTCTGCTAAATTTGGTTTTTTTTTTTGTTATTCTTTCTCTACTTCCTTAGGTGTAAGTTTAGGTTGTTTATTTGAGATCTTTCTTGTTTCTTGAGGTAGGATTGTATTGCTATAAAATTCCCTCTTAGAACTACTTTTGCTGCATCCCATAGGTTTGGGTTGTCATGTTTTCATTGTCATTTGTTTCTAGGTATTTTTTGATTTCCTCTTTGATTTTTTCAGTGATCTCTTGGTTATTTAGTAGTGTATTGTTTAGCTTCCATGTGTTCGTATTTTTTCATGTAATTGATATCTAGTCTCATAGTGTTGTGGTCAGAAAAGATACTTGATATGATTTCAATTTTCTTAAATTTACCAAGGGTTGATTTGTGACCCAAGATGTGATCTATCCTGGAGAATGTTCCATGAGCACTTGAGAAGAAAGTGTATTCTATGGTTTTTGGATGGAATATCCTTTAAATATCAATTAAGTCCATCTTGTTTAATGTATCATTTAAAGCTTGTGTTTCCTTATTTATTTTCATTTTGGATGATTTGTCCATTGGTGAAAGTGGGGTGTTAAAGCCCCCTACTGTGATTGTTTACTGTCATTTTCCCCTTTTATGGCTGTTAGCATTTGCCTTATGTATTGAGGTGCTCCTATGTTGGATGCATAAATATTTACAATTTTTATATCTTCTTCTTGGATTGATCCCTTGATCATTATGTAGTATCCTTCTTTGTCTCTTGTAATAGTCTATTTCAAAGTCGATTTTGTCTGATATGAGAATTGCTACTCCATCTTTCCTTTGATTTCCATTTGCATGGAATATCTTTTTCCATCCCCTCACTTTCAGTCTGTATGTGTCCCTAGGTCTGAAGTGAGTCTCTTGTTGACAGCATATATACAGGTCTTGTGTTTGTATCCATTCAGCCAGTCTATGTATTTTGGTTGGAGCTTTTAATCCATTTACATTTAAGATAGTTATGGATACGTATGTTCCTATTACTATTTTCTTAATTGTTTTGGGTTTGTTACTGTAGGTCTCTTTCTTCTCTTGTGTTTCCTGCCTAAAGTTCCTTTAGCATTTGTTGTAAAGCTTGTTTGGTGGTGCTGAATTCTCTTAGCTTTTGCTTGTCTGTAAAGTTTTAATTTCTCCATCGAATCTGAATGAGATCCTTGCTGGGTAGAGTAATCTTTGTTGTAGATTTTTTCCTTTTAGCACTTTAAATATGTCCTGCCACTCTCTTCTGGTTTGCAGAGTTTCTGCTGAAAGATCAGCTGTTAACCTTATGGGGAATTCCCTTGTATGTTATTTGTTGCTTTTCCCTTGTTGCTTTTAATATTTTTTCTTTGTATTTAATTTTTGATAGTTTGATTAATACATGTCTTGGCATGTTTCTCTTTGGATATTTGCTGTATGGGATTCTCTGCACTTCCTGGACTTGATTGACTATTTCCTTTCCCACATTAGGGAAGTTTTCAACTATAATCTCTTCAAATATTTTCTCAGTCCCTTTCTTTTTCTATTCTTCTCCTGGGACCCCTATAATTCAAAAGTTGGTGCATTTAGTGTTGTCCCAGAGGTCTCTGAGACTGTTCTCAATTATTTTCATTCTTTTTTCTTTATTCTGCTCTGCAGTAGTTATTTCCACTATTTTATCTTCCAGGTCACTTATCCATTCTTCTGTCTCAGTTATTCTGCTATTGATTCCTTCTAGAGAATTTTTAATTTCATTTATTGTGGTGTTCATCATTATTTGTTTGCTCTTTAGTTCTTCTAGATACAAGGTTTCTTGTATTTTCTCCATTCTATTTCCAAGATTTTGGATCATCTTTACTATCATTACTCTGAATTCTCCTTCAGGTAGGCTTCCTATTTTCTCTTCATTTGTTTGGTCTGGTGGGTGTTTACCTGGCTCCTTCATCTGCTGTGTGTTTCTCGGTCTTCTCATTTTGCTTAACTTACTGTGTTTGGGATCTCCTTTTCACAGGCTGCATGTTCCTAGTTCCTGTTTTGTTTTGGTGTCTGCCCCCAGTGGCTATGGTTGGTTCAGTGGGTTGTGTAGGCTTCCTGGTGGAAGGGACTGGTGCCTGTGTCATGGTGGATGAGACTGGATCTTGTCTTTCTGGTGGGCAGGACCGCACCCGGTGGTGTGTTTTGGGTGTCTGTGACCTTATGATTATTTTAGGGAGCCTCTCTGCTAATGGGTGGGTGTTGTGTTCCTGTCTTGCAAGTTGTTTGGCATAGGGTATCCAGCACTGGAGCTTGCTGGTTGTTGAGTGGAGCTGGGTCTTAATGTTGTGATGGAGATCTCTGGGAGACCTTTCACCGTTTGACATTACATGGAGCCGGGATGTCTCTGGTGGACTAATGTCCTAAACTTGGCTCTCCCACGTCAGAGGCACAGGTCTGATCCCTGGCCAGAGCACCAAGACCCTGTCAGCCACACTGCCAGGTATGTGGGGATTTTCTTGCCTTTTGGGAAGTCTGAGGTCTTCTGCCAGTGTTCAGTAGGTGTTCTGGAGGAGTTGTTCCACATGTAGTTGTATTTCTGATGTATTTGTGGGGAAGAAGGCAATCTCCACATCTTACTCCTTCGCCATCTTGAAGGTCTCCAGGAAACCTTTTCTGATTCATTTGACCTGACATCCATCAGTCCATTATTCTGAATTTTCTCAGCATCTTTGTACTTGTTTATTCAAATTGACAGGAACTCATTTCTTGAGATCAATGAATATAAGAACTAAGAGACACCCAAAACTTGTGTCCCTTGGTCCAATGTTTCCTGGTCCATAAACCTCTTCTGCCTCTTTGCCATGATGCTGTATGAATACAAGGGCTTCCTTATTAGAGGTAGTGCTCCAAGGAAAAGGAGTCAGTTGAATTCCAGAGTATGATCTGCTTCCTGACCCCGTTCCCCAATCAATGCTGTGTCAAGGCACCTGCTGACCCACGAGCAGCCATTAATGCTCCCAGGTTCAGGGTCAACAGGGAATATGCACATGGTCTCTTGGGCCCTTCTTTCCTCTTCCGGCATAGCTTCTGGTCTAAGCTCATTCTGGAATTTCCAATGACCAAAGTCAGTGAGTGGGAGTGGCTATAGGTTGCCATTAATAAGACCAACAAAATCACCAGCCCTAAGAGGACCTTGTCAACTCTGCAAGCAATATTTCTGTTCTGCAACCCCTGGCTTTCAGGGAATTTTGAAAATCACAAGTGGGCCTCACCAGAGGTGCCCCCTGCATGTTGACTTAAAGTGGCTGCTCTTCACTGGAGCAACAAGGACAGAGATGCCTTGAATAACCCCAAACCTCAAGGCACAAGCATATAGAACGGAGGTAGAAGCAGGGCCAAAGTCCTGTCTCCCCCTCAACAGGCTGTAACATAAAGGAGCAGGACTGGAAGGTCTCTGGGAGAGAAAGACAAGAGGGAGACTTTGGGGGCTTGGCCGCTGGGCTATGCTGGGTTTGAGGGAGGTTGGTGGAGGAGCCATGCAGGGGCCTTGGGATGGGAGGCCAGGGAAGTGCTTTGTGTAGGTGCCGAGGAGAAACATTGTGCTTTGATTAGTAAGAGTCCAAGGGGACTAGTGAATCCAATGTCTTGGCCTCACCTGTTCTGTTTCAACAGCAGAAAATTATTTTTCTAGAGTTAGAAAAAATTGTGTCACACTTCCTCTATGTGGTTGTGTGGGGGGTGTGTGTGTGCTGCACACACATGTACTGATCTACTCATTTGACCAAGGGTTCTCCAAGAATAAGGGCCCATGTCTCCGTTAAAACAATATTGATTGATGGCCTTTGTGTGTCAGGCACTGGCCTGAGTGCTGGGAACTCAAAACTGATCAAGACAGGGTCCCTGCCCTGCACTTGGGTTGTTTATGGGCTCCAGGGAGCCACAGGCACTCTAGATGGTGCCTTGCTGTGCGCAGCCTGCTCTAGGGCTCTATTTATTCACTGATTGGTATCTGGTCCAGCCAAAATGCTTTTTCAAGCCCATCCTGGGCTCCAAAGGCAGCACCGGAAATTTCAAGCAAGAAGTCGCTTCCTGGTCCACCATCACCCAGTGTCGACAGGATATTACTGAGATCGAGGATGGATGAGCTGCCGGGGTTCTTGTCTGCCTTTCTGCCCTGGATCATGGAGCGGGAGATAACCTGGAGGTCAGCATGGGAGGGGCCTCCTGAATTGATTCGTGGCTCTATCTTGAATAAACTGGGTGAGTGGTGTGTCTTTAGCTCCCCCCTCTAGCTTTTATTTCCTACTTCTGATTCAAGGTTGGGTTAGGTGCCTGGACTCAGTGACTGTTTAGTCTCTTCCCATTCTCTGTCCAAAATGGGCTTTACCTTGCTGGAGGAGGGCAGCCCCCTCATGCTGAGACCAAACACCTTGAAAGGAGCAGCTCCTAGCTGCCCTGAGACCCATGGGGGCCAGAGGAAGAAGCCGTGCTCTGGGGCTCCAACCACCCACTTTGCCCCAAGGCTGCACCCAATGGTCCACACTGGGCACAGGCTGACATGCCCTGAATTTCTCTCCAAGCATCCATCCTGGCTGGAGAGAAAGCAGGTGTTTGAGAACTGTTCCTTCTCTTCTCACTGATGATCTGCAGCCAATTAGCTGTGCCCAGGAAGGTGGAAAATGCCTTTCCAGCCTCAGAGCTAACAGAAAATCCAATGTTTCTTGCAGACATCTCTGTGAAGGGCAAGGTTGGGGTAACCCCCCAGGACCATAGGGGGATGGTCTGTGGCTGTCAGCCCAAGGTTTTAATAACAGAAAAGGCAAAGGAACACTCCACTGAGTAGCTTAAAAAAAATAGTAAAACTTGGCCATATCTTTTCCAGACTGTGTCTGGGTTTTTTTTGTGTGTGTGTGCAAAGAGCAGGGACTCTCCCTGGGTCTAACAAATTGGGGTCTTTGCTGTGACGGGGTTTGGCAGCTGTAAAAGCAGTCAAGCTAATGACGGGGGCTAAAATAATTGGTCTCAGTATGTGCTCTCCCTCCAGCGTGCACCTGCATGGGCCTCAGGCAGGCTGACACACACCTTCCTGACACCACAATCAATATTCAATTTAAGCAGATTTTATCTGTATAAAACGGTCGCATAAGAAGAGAGGGCCTCTGGACAGCATAATTCATGGGGGAGGTGGTCCTGGTTCTCTCACTGTTCTGTGACTTGTATTTCAGCACGTCCTCTTCCTCTCTGTGCTTTACTTCTCCTCCTTTGCTCAATAAGTTTGGTGACCCTTTTTTTTTTTTTTTTGCGGTACACGGGCCTCTCACTGTTGTGGCCTCTCCCATCGTGGAGCACAGGCTCCCGGACACGCAGGCTCAGTGGCCATGGCTCACGGGCCCAGCCGCTCCGTGGCATGTGGGATCTTCCCAGACCGGGGCACGAACCCGTGTCCCCTGCATCAGCAGGCGGACTCCCAACCACTGCGCCACCAGGGAAGCCCTGGTGACCCTTTTGTTACCTGTACACAGGAAATAAAGAGGATTCGTGCTCATGGAGTGGGACAACAATGTGCTGGATCCAGGGCCACATGTTTTATACACCTTGTTCCATTGCCAACGTTGTGGTGAGGATCAAAGGGATAAGAGATGTCAAGGACTTCGGACAAAACCAGAAAATGCTATACAAACACGGGAGCCAATATATTTTTCCTGTTTGCTGCCTTGACCCGGGCAACCCTGACTGTACCTGGCATATAATAGGTGCTCAGGAAACGTGCTGAATGAAAGAACCCTGGTTTATCTGGGAGGTGTCCATCTTTGCCTTATCTGCCTACTGAGCTCAGCTAAGGGGGACTGACTGAGTGATGGGAGATGGAAGGACGGGAGGGTGAACAGATCCTCAGGGTTTGGGTATGTGTTTCTGCGTCCCTGGGTAAATGCCATAATGGAACTCCCGAGCCAAATACACTCTTAGGACCACCCTCTTTGGGGACTGACGTGCCTCTGTCCGCTCCGTTAGCTCCCAGCAGTCAGTTTTGGATGCAAAGGACTAAGGCTTGATTGTTTTTAGAAATCATTCGGCTCTATTAAGGTATGACTAAAGTTTCTATTTTAAACTTCTCCTGGAGAGACATTACTCACCGGGAATAGGTGAATAACACAGGCATTTTTCCTTGAGAGTTTGGGGTCTAGAGAATTTGGACTTGGACACCCCTTTTCCTTTCTCCCGCCTGCCTGCCTCCCGGGTCCAACACAGAGGGATTCCAAGAGACTGAGAGGCAGTGCAGTGCAGCGTGGTGATTAAGAACAGGCAGGAACGGCTCTGGCTGTTACCTGCAGTGTCACTTGGGCCAGTCTCTTTGAGTTCCGGTCTCCTCGTCTGACAACTGGGTATGATGTTAATTCCTGGGCAGGGTGATGTTCCTGCAGTCCTGGCGCCTGGTAAAATGCTCCCTGAGCAGAGCTGTGCTGGCCGGGGAGGGCAGAGGAGGGCAGAGGGTGTCAGGACCGGCTCCCTGGCTCTGCTGGGAGTGCTGGGGGAGCTGGTTTTCACACCCCTAAGGTCAGCTACTCAGCTGGTTTTGTCCCTACGCACACCCTGCAGCAGGCATTCTGGAAAATGCAGAAATGACTTTGGGGTCCCTGGGCACCCACCACTGCCCCACACGGAGCAGCCGGAGGGCTTAAGTGCTGAGGGTCTGGGTTCAGGAGCCATCAGACCGCAATGTGGCTTTCCTCCAGGGTGAGGCGGGGTAGGATCCCTGCATGAAATAGGCAAGCTATAAAAATAACAGCAGTGCACATTTATTGAGTGCTTACTGTATGCTAGCACTGTGCCAGCACTTTCTCCCCTTGGACATTTTACATTTTAATCTGCACAAGGGCTCAGTGAAGTAGGTTTTCTTATCATCCCCATTTCACAGGTGTTGAAACTAGGACTCATTTAACAACTTCACTGAGGTCACCCAGCTCGTAAGCAGTAGAACCAGGTCTCGAACCAGGTCTCAAACCCGGTCCTGCTTCACACCAGTGTCTGAACCAAAGCCCCAACATGCTGGCTGCACAGGCTGGCAGGAGGCGAGCCTGATACCCTGCGGAACACACGCCTGCACTCCCACCCTTCGGATTTCTCTGGCTTGGCCTCCGGGGCATTGAGACACGTGTTCTCACAGCATCTTCTGTCCCTCAGGCCCCACCAGGACAGGGCCTGCCATCTAGATCCACGGAGGCAGGGGCAGCTTGTTCAGGTTCCCAGGTGAAGAAGTGGGGAGGAGGGGGTGCCCCCCCAAGTCAGGTGAAGTAACCTCAGGCTCCTGGGAATCTCAGCTGCAGGCCTGCCAGGTGGGAGTGCCCTCTGCGTGGGGTAGGTGTGGGGAAGGGGTCACACCGGGTCCCAGGGGGTCCCCAGACCACCCTCTGAATCCTAGCAAGGATGAGAAGCCAGCAGTTCCGATGCCAGCCGTATCAGACTACAGTCTCTCAAATTAATGCACAATCCAATTTAGTTTCCCTTTAGGAAATTACGTATTTTTAAAAAATACATGAAGAGTCGGAAAGGAGCCATGGCAACGATGCAGCTGAGCATCAGAGCCGAGGCCATGCTTTTTTCCCCCGCTGGGGCACCTGACCTTCCAGGACAGAACCTCTCGACTGTCTTCACATCATGGCACAATGCAAAGCAGTAGTATTTGTCCAGGTCACTGGAGTCAGCAGGGGCGGCTGTCTGTAGCTGGGGTGAGCAGCCCGCAAGGGCAGAGGGGCCCATGTCTCACACACCTGTACCAGGTGAGGGGGCTCTCTGTTATGGGCGTCTCCCCCAGCCAGGTTCTGGCTCTGTAGCTGGGTCAAAGGGTGCAGGTGGGTTCAGCTGACACTGACTAGGGCCTGTTAGGATTCACCCACTGGTGGCACTTTATAGATGAGGAAACTGAGGCTCAGAGACATTCGGTGACTTGCTCCAGGGAACAGTAACAGTATTTGGCGAGTGCTTATGCCTTATCAGGCTCTGTGCTGAATGCCTGGTACACGTCGCCTCCCTCTGTTGAGGGGCCCTACCCCACCTCCATGCTGGTGAGCTGAGCTTGCAGAATTTGCTGAATGTACCAGTCACTCATCAGATGAAGAGCACTGATGATGTGCTGGGTCCTGGGGTAGGTCTCCAGTACAGAGGTAAACAAAGGAAATGGGCCTGCCCACGGGGAGTCCACTCTATGAGACAGATCTGTAGCCACGTGACACGAATAGGCCTTTATCCATACTTGCCTCATGCCAGGCATTGTCTAGATGCTGGGCACAGAAAGACGGAGCAGTAAGCATGGTGCTCATCCTAGGAAGGTGCTGACTAGCGGAAGAGCCCAACCTATCACCTGATCCATTATGCTGCAGCAGGGTAATGTCCAAAATAAAGGTCCCACAAACCAAAACGGGGCCTGGAGGTAGCAACCTCCACCCTGGAGAACACTGCAGATTCCACACTGTGATAAGAGAAAACAACATGTATTGGGCCTCCACTATGAACATCCATGGGAACCAGACGTGAGTGTGTCTTGAGGACAAGAATTGTGTTTGACTTGATGGAGCCTGAGTTCTGCATACAGCGGGTGCTGCATGAGAGATTAGCTGAGTAATGAGTAATTGAGGTGCTTCTGTCATCTTCTTATTTTCTTATCTCTCCGATTAATCTGGCTTTAGCAAATGCTCAGAGCAGAGAACTTATTACTAGAGAAACCCCTATTGCCAGGATAAAGATCTGCTTTGGGAGCTGGGAGGAATTGCCAGAGAACGGATGCTAACATCCAGGCCCCCGTTTCTTTGGATGTCCTCCTGGTGGAGGGGACCCAGGCCCAGTTGCCAAGATGCTGGCTGACTTTCCCCTTGTGTTTATCTACCTCTGCAGCCCGTGGCTTTGCTGTCTGAGCCACATGCATATTCATCTTCTCTGCCTGAGTCCCTAGGATTTGTCTGCTCAGCCATATGAGGAAGGCCCAGTGTCCTAGTATTTTATCGAATAGCGTAGTACCTGACTATATTTGTACCCTGACTCATGTGGTGTCTTTATTCCAAAGAACACAAAGCAACGGGCAGACTTTTGGTCAGTTTAGCTTCCTCCTGCTTCTGAGAGGAACAATCGATTTTCTCTCTTTGGCAGAAGGGGCTGCGGAGGCCCAGGGATGCATCTGAACCCTTAGGGCCTTGGTGGCAGAACCTGAACTAGAGTCTGAGGGGGTGGGGTGTCCAGACTGCATTCAGGGAAACGGTCCTGCGCTCGGTGTACCATCTCCAGCTCTCTGTAGGCCAAGCTCACTTTCAGACCAGCCCCTGCGCACCTTGGTAAATTTCAGTCACCAAATAGCACAGTGATGTTCCCTGGCTTCCCTCCCTTCCCCTCTTTCCCTCCCCTTCCTTCCTCTTCTCTCTTTGGTCAGTCATTTTGATCAGTTCATAAGCTCCATTCTTCAGAGAGTTCCGACAGAAGGTGGGAAGAAATTTCCGCGCTCTCCTGAATATTGGCACACAGAAAAGTCTTCCTCTCTGGAATACTGCCCAGCCCCCTCCTCTCCTGCCAGCCGCGCCTCCCAGGACCCAGAGAGAAAGTGAGGGGAAACAAGGGAGCCTGGGGTTATAGTGGAAACAATAGCAGCTCACCTTCCTGTGTTTTCATGAATGATCTCCCTTAATCCTCACGACAGTCTATGAGGCAGGTATTATCATACACCCATTCTATAGATGAAGAAGCTGAGGCAGAGAGAGCTTGAATGACTTGTCCCAGCCCCATAGCTCAGGAGGGTGGGGCTAGGATATGAACGGCCTGCACTCGGCCGCCGCCGCCTCCCCGGGAAGGGGGTGAGTCCAAGTGCTCCAGCCTCTCTCCTGAGGACACCCTTTGGGTGTCATCTCCAGCTGTCTGCCGGCCACGCTGACTCTGAGGGGGTTTCCCACATGCCCTCCTGTTAGCACTCAGCCTCTTCCCTCTCTCTCGGGCATATGTGTCTTATTCATGGAACATGTCAGGTTGAAAAGGGCCACGCCCAGACCTGGCGTGACCTCAAGAACTTGGGGAAGAGAAGGATGATTGGGGTAGAATTAACTCAGATCCTATTGTTTCTTCCGATAAAGGCCCACATGCGCTCATATAGAGGTTCATCCCTTCATTCCACACAAACATTTGCAGAACCTGAAGAGTGACTTGGGCTCTTTGCTAATGACTGCAGGACAGAGAAGAGGCTGGCATGGCTCCCCAGGACGTTGTCACCTCATGGGTCTAGGCCAGCGTCCAAACGTGCCCAACTTTACACCCCAAACTGAGGACAGACAAGGGGAACTCTGGGTGGGAGGGCTTCCATTGTGCCTTCATTGGTTCATGTACTAGTGTCCACAATTCTATGTCATAGAAATTATTAGTCCCATTTTACAGATGAGAAAACAAAGACTTAAAAGCAAAAGGCCAAGTAACTGGCCCCAACGCATACAACTACCCACTTGGTAACACTGAACCTGAGCCTGAAAGATTCCAAAGCTTGCAATCTTCCCTCTTCACTTCCCTGTCTCTCTCGTAGAAGGTGAAAATAACCATACATCAACTACATGCACTCACACTTACAAACATACAAATGGAAGCATCTGGTCTCTGAGATGCTCATATAGCCTGCAACGTCTCTCTCTCTCTCATACACACACACGTGCACACACACACACACACGGTGCATTCCCCATGCCCATGTGCACAGTTCATGCACAAATCAATGTTTTTTTCCTTACTTTTGAATGTTGTGAACACTGCAACTAGTCAATAAGCACACAGAAAATATCCAACCTCACTATATACTAAAAAATGCGAATTAAGGCAGCAAGGAAGTCCTGTCATTTTAGCCCATCAAATTAGCAAAAGTTAGAAAAAGCAAATGAGAAAATAGTCCTGATGAGGACGCATCAAAATGGGCACTTTCTTATACCACTGATTGGTACAACTCTTTTGGAAAATGACTTGGCTGTATCCATCAGGAGATGTAAAAGTGTCCAAGACCATTGGTCCAATAATTAGACCTGAGCATCATTCAGAAGTAAATGCATAAAAATGTTCAACTCAGCATCGTTCACCATAGCACAAACTTGATACTGACCCAATGACTTACACTAGGGGGTTAGCCCGTTAAGCTAGGCAAAGGGAACAAAGGAAGCCATAGGTAAAAATACAGAAATGTTAAGAGTGGTTGGGTTTCAGTGATCAGAAGTTATGGTTACTTTCTTCCTCCTACTCTATCCATCATCTTTCTTCTCAGGCAGAGAGAGAGAGGTGGAGGGTCCCCAGCGGCTGAAAGGCCAAGGGAAGGCCAGGGAGAAACAGCCTGACGTTTTAGCAGGAAGGGGTTTTCACCATTCTGGGGCCTCCTCTGCTTTTCTCCTGCTGATTTATCAAATATGCAATGGCCAGGCTTTTCACATCCCTTAGAGACTGGGCTAAGACCCCAGGGGAACGGGACTGATGTTCTCCAAACTTCCTGGGTGCAGGTGAGAATGTGTATTGTCCCCCTACGTTTGCCTTCTGGCTCCAAGCCCCGGG
Source organism: Stenella coeruleoalba (assembly GCF_951394435.1). Lineage (NCBI taxonomy): Eukaryota > Metazoa > Chordata > Mammalia > Artiodactyla > Delphinidae > Stenella > Stenella coeruleoalba. The sequence goes on from NC_137169.1 coordinate 97,907,393, forward strand.
CTGGCTGTTCCAAGCAGCCTCCTTGCTCCCTCCCCTGGGTCTGCAGGGCAGGTCTGGGCCACGCCCTCTGCAGAGCCTTCCAGGCTCACACGGGCTGGTGCACAGGCCTCAGGCTCTGTCCCATCTTGAGGAGGTCCCGGGGCAGGCCCCTGAGATGCTCGGCCCAGGGGGAGGCCTAGCCCCACACCTCAGCTCCTGCAAAGAAGACCCAAGGAAAGCATCCCCTGCCTTACTTTTCCTCTCATCTCTGTGAGGCCCAACTCAAGAGGAGAAGCAACTTCTGGTTCCATTTGAACCCGGACAGGCTTTCTTTGCTTCCTGGAGAGCTCACACATTCCCATGTGTGGCCATACGTGTGCACACACAGCCTCTCACTTGCACACATTCTCAAGTGTGCACACACAGGTACACACACACACACCCCCTCCACCTCTGTGTGCTTAGATTCTGCCTGGATGGTGGCTGTGAGAAGTGTCCCGCAGGTCTCACCTCTGATGATCCAAGAGGAAAAGAGGTACAGCAGAGCTGGAATTCAGATTAGAGATATGAAACAAAAAAAAATCCCCAAGCCCAACCAGGAAAAGAAGCTCATTAATGTCTCTGTTCCCCTCCTCATTAAGCAAGAGCGCACTCATAAATATTCACAGACTTCTAAAGTAAGACCGAGGTGAAAGTTAATGGGCAACAATTAAGCCGGCTCACAGCTCTCGAGCAGCCTGACGGGGCTCTGGCCTCCCCAAAGCCGCCAGAGATCAGGCAAGCTGCCGGTCTCCCAGCAGGGCAGGAGAGGGGGCGGGGCTGGGGCAGAGGCTGTCCCCACTGCTGCCTCCAGGTGCCCTTGTGAATGCAGCTCACCTGAAGGCCCTGCTGGTGTCTTCTTAGTCTGAGAGCGCCCTACCTGTGGGAGGGTCTTAGAGATCGCAGAACGCCCATCACTGGCCACCCTATCTGTTCTTTTTTTTTAATTTCAGCTTTATTGAGGTATAAGGGACAAATAAAATTGTAAGACATTTAAAGTGTATATCATGATGATTTGATATACATATACACTGTGAAAGGATTCCCCCCATCTAGTTAATTAACATATTCATTACCTCATCTATTTATCTTTTCTTTTTTAGTGAGAACATTTGAGTTCTACTCTCTCAGCAAATTTCAACTGTACAATACAGTGTTATCAACTACAGCCACCATGTGCTATATTCGATCCTCAGACCTCATTTACTTTACAACGGAAGGTTTGTACCCTTTTACCAACCTCTCCCTATTTCCCCCACCCCACAACCTGGCAACCACCATTCTACTCTCTGTTTCTTTGAGTTTTTTTTTTTTTTTTTAGATTCAACTTATAAGTGATACCATGCAGGACTTGTCTTTCTCCGTCTGGCTTATTTCACTAGGTCACCCAGCTCATAATGAGGTACCCAGAGTGGGTGTGTGACCTGTCTAAGATGGCCACTCCAAGCCGTGACTGAGTCCCCAGGCATTTTTTACAACGCACCTTCAGCCTTTAGCCAGGACAAGGAAAGATCTCACCTCCCACGGGGATCTCTTCTGGGTTCCGCCCTGATCTCTCCCTGCTCCAGGGCTTTCTGATTCTGCACACTGCAGCCAGATTAATTTTCTTAAATGCAGGTTTAATTGCCTCACTCCTTCCAAAAAACATTCATGGACTCCCCATTGACTACGAATTAAGTGCAAACTCCTCATGTTCTGTGGTCCAAATCCTCCTTCACAACCTTAATTACCATTACTCTTCATTCATTTCCCAATGTTCCAGCCAAATGAACTTGGAGCTCTTCTTCAAACATGCTTTATACTTTCCTGCTTCCAAGGCTTGTTTGTGTAGCTCCTACTTCCTGGATTTCCCTCCCGTGCAGGTTGCACTGCCAAAATCCTAGCCATCTTTCCCGGGCCTGTTTCATATCATCTCTTCTATTAAACTAATCCTGTTTCCCACAATCTGATCTAGTCTCCCTCCAGGGTATTTTGCTTGAACCTCTCCTATGCTACAGTTGCCTACATCTCTGCAGTTCAGCTAATAATAGTACTGATAATAATTGTTATAACAATATTGTTACTGTTTACTGAGTACCTACCATGTGCCAGTTGCCTTGCACATATTATATCTTGCAAGATAGATACTGTTATCCCATTTTACAGTTGAGTACACTGAGGCTCTGGGAGGGTAAGACGACCAACTCTAACTGGCTCCAAAGTTCTTGCTCTATCTTTTTTGCTACATTGTTTCACTATTACTGTTGGAAGCTCCCTGTGTTGAATTGTCTTCCTAACATATACAAGTCCTAACCCCTGGAACCTGTGAATATGCCCTTATTTGGAAGAGGGTCTTTGTGGATGTAATCCACTTGATTAACTTAATCAAGTTAAGATGGGAACATACTCCATTGGACTGGCCCTTAATCCAATGACTGGTGTTCTTAGAAGAAGAGGGAGAAGTGGACACACACGTGAAGATGGAGGCAGAGATTGCAGTAACGCAGCTACAAGTCAAGGACTGCCGGCAACCAGAGAAGCCAGCAGAGAGGTAGGGAGCAGGTTCTCCCTCAGAGCCTCTGAAAAGGAACAGCTTGCTGACACCTTGATTTCTGACTTCCAGCCTCCAGAGCTGCGAGAGAATACCTTTCTGCTGTCCTAAGCACCGAGTTGGTGGTACTTTGTTACAGCAGCCCTAGGAAATGAATACCTTCCCCAAGGGCAGGATCTGTTATCCTCCTCATTGTCCTTTTAGACTGGCATCCTGTCTTCCTGTGACAGGTGCCCAGGAAGGCCTATGGAGTGGAATGGAGATTCCCCTTCCCTGTCTGCAGAGGTCCCAGGGCTGGGAACAGACTCAGCATTTCATTGACGGGTGTTAGAGGTCCGGAGAGGTCAGTTACCTTACAGCTAGCTGGCAGTGGAGCTGCTCCCGGACAGGAGCCCTTGGGTCTCAGCAGCTAGGCAACGTGGCACCTGGTGTGACTTGTATCCAAGTGTGAGGTCAGCCCAGCCCAGGGCCTGAAAGTGCATATGGGTTTCTTTGATGCCCTCATCTATGGGCCATTTAAAATGTCCTGGGTCCATGGTGGTGCTGGAGAGAGGACTCGGGGAGGCCTGGTTACCTGTCTGCTCAGGAAGCCCAGGTTGGCCAGCTCTGGTCCTGGGCCTCAGGGTCATTCTGGGATTCAGGTTTTCCAGGGGGCAGCCTGAAGGCTGTGGGGCTCCGGACACCTGGAGGCATCCAATGGCAAGCCGACTGGAAGTCCAGCCAGCGTCCTCTCCCTCTGCAGTGCCAGCAGTCAGGTACCCTAGGTGCCCCCTCACCCTGGGCTCCTGTGATCTCTATTAGCAGACAGTGGGCTTCTGGGTGGGGGACTGGGAGCGGTCACTGGGCCAGGGAGCATCCTGCAGCACCACTGCTGTTTGGAAGGGTGGTGGTGAGCATAGCTGGCTCTGAGGGGTGCGTGTGTGCTGAGGTCACAGAAGGCAGGAAGTGGGCTTCATCTCCTGTGTTGTTTGCCCCACCCTCCAGAGCTGTGAGTGGTGGCAGTTCAGATATTTTTCAGGAATTGTAAGCCACACTCTGAGATTTCCCCTGCTAAGACCTGGTTTCTCTGTGCCCTTGACAAGGTGCCATGATGGATGGTACTTCTACTCCCTTCTTCGTGTGTCTTCTTTTTCTTCATCTTCTTCTCTTTTTTTTGGTATTAAAAATCATATTCTCTTTATTCTAAGATTTATATGATTTTTACATTTTAATATTTCTGAAATAGTGTCATGGACTAAAATTAAGGCATAATTTTTTGTTGTTATGTAAGCATTTTTCTTATTGGAGTAAAATATAAATAACATAAAATTCACCATTTTGACCATTTTTAGGTGTGTACAGTTCAGCGGCATTAAATGCATTTATACTGTACAAGCATCACCACCGTCCATCTCCAGAACTTTCTAGTCTCCCCAAACTGAGACTTTATGGCTATTAAACACTAATTCCCCATTCGCCCCTGCCCCCAGTCCCTGGCAACCACCATTCCACTTTCTGTCTCTATGAATCTGAAACTCTAAGTACCTCATATGAGTGGAATCGTACAGTATTTATCCTTCTGTGACTGGCTTATTTCACTTGGCATAATGTCCTCAAGATTCATCAATGCTGCAGCATGTGCCAGTATTTCCTTCCTTTTTAGGGCTGAATAGAACTAACTGCTGAACAGTCATCGACAGGAAGACACTGGAACTCACCAAAAAACATACCCCACATCCAAAGACAAAGGAGAAGCCACAGTGAGATGGTATGAGGGGCACAATCACAATAAAATCAAATCCCGTAACCACTGGGTGGGTGACTCACAAACTGGAGAACAATTATACCACAAAAGTCAACCCACTGGAGTGAAGGTTCTGAGCCCCACATCAGGCTTCCCAACCTGGGGGTCCGGCAATGGGAGGAGGAATTCTCAGAGAGTCAGACTTTGAAGGCTAGCGGAATTTGATTGCAGAACTTAGACAGGACTGGGGGAAGCAGAGACTCCACGCTTGGAGGGCACACACAAAGTAGTGTGTAAATCGGGACCCGGGGGGAGGAGCAGTGACCCCATAGGAGACTGAACCAGACCGACCTGCTAGTGTTGGAGGGTCTCCGGCAGAGACAGGGGGTGGCTGTGGCTCACCGTGAGGACAAAGACACTGGCAGCGGAAGTTCTGGGAAGTACTCCATGGTGTGAGCCCTCCCAGAGTCCACCATTAGTCCCACCAAAGAGCCGGCTAGGCTCCAGTGCTGGGCCGCCTCAAGTCAAACAACCAATAGGGAGGGAACTCAGTCCCACCCATCAGCAGGCAAGCAGATTAAAGTTTTACTGAGTTCTGCCCACCAGAGCAGCAGCCAGCTCTACCCACCACCAGTCCCTCCCATCAGGAAACTTGCACAAGCCTCCTAGACAGCCTCATCCATAGACAGCAGAAGAAAGAAGAACTACAATTCTGCAGCCTGTGGAATGAAAACCACATTCACAGAAAGCCAGAAAAAATGAAGACAAAGAGGACTATGTATCAGATGAAGGAACATGATAAAACCCCTGAAAAAGAGTTAAATAAAGTAGAGATAGGCAACCTTCCAGAAAAAGAATTCAGAATAATGATAGTAAACATGATCCAGGACCTCAGAAAAAAAATGGAGGCAAAGATCAAGAAGATGCAAGAAATGTTTAACAAAGACCTAGAAGAATTAAAGAACAAACACCTAGAATATTTAAAGAACAAACAAACAGAGATGAACAATACAACAACTGAAATGAAAAATACACTAGAAAAATCAAAAGCAGAATAACTGAGGCAGAATAACAGACAAGTGACCTGGAAGACAGAATGGTAGAATTCACTGCTGTGGAACAGAATAAAGAAAAAAGAATGAAAAGAAATTAAGACAGACTAAGAGACCTCTGGGACAACATTAAATGCACCAACTTTCACATTATAGGGGTCCCAAAAGGAGAAGAGAGAAAATATTTGAAGAGATTATAGTCAAAAACTTCCCTAACATGGGAAAGGAAATAGCCACCCAAGTCCAGGAAGTGCAGAGAGTCCCAGGCAGGATAAACTCAAGGAGAAACATGCCGAGACAGATAGTAATCAAACTGACAAAAATTAAAGACAAAGAAAAATTATTAAAAGCAACAAGGGAAAAATGGCAAATAACATACAAGGAAACTCCCATAAGGTTAACAGCTGATTTCTCAGCAGAAACTCTACAAGCTAGAAGGGAGTGGCATGACATGCTTAAAGTGATGAAAGGGAAGAACCTACAACCAAGATTACTCTACCCAGAAAGGATCTCATTCAGGTTCGATGGAGAAATCAAAAGCTTTACAGACAAGCAAAAGCTAAGAGAATTCAGCACCACCAAACCAACTCTACAACAAATGCTAGAGGAACTTCTCTAAGGGGAAACACAAGAGAAGAAAAAGACGTACAAAAACAAACCCAAAACAATTAAGAAAATGTTAACAGGAACAAATATATTGATAATTACCTTAAACGTGAATGGATTAAATGCTCCATCCAAAAGACACAGGCTCGCTGAGTAGGTACAAAAACAAGACCCATATATATGTTGCCTACTAGAGACCCACTTCAGACCTCGGGACACATACAGACTCAAAGTGAGGGGATGGAAAAAGATATTCCATGCAAATGGAAATCAAAAGAAAGCTGGAGTAGCAACACTCATTATCAGATACAATAGACTTTAAAATAAAGAATGTTACAAGAGACAAGGAAGGACACTACATAATGATCAAGGGATCAATCCAAGAAGAATCTATAACAATTATAAATATATATGCACCCAACATAGGAGCACCTCAATACATAAGGCAAATGTTAACAGCTATAAAAGAGGAAATCAACAGTAACACAATATTAGTGAGGGAATTTAACACCTCACTTACACCAATGCACAGATCATCCAGACAGCAAATTAATAAGGAAACACAAGCTTTAAATGACACAACAGATCAGATAGATTTAATTGATATTTATAAGACATTCCATCTGAAAACAGCAGATTACACTTTATTCTCAAGTGCACATGGAACATTCTCCAGGGTAGATCACATCTTGGATCACAAATCAAGCTTCAGCAAATTTAAGAAAATTGAAATCATATCAAGCATCTTTTCCTACCACAATGCTATGAGATTAGAAATAAATTACAGGGGAAAAAACATAAAAAACACAACCACATGGAGGGTAAACAATACGTTACTAAATAACCAAGAGATCACTGAAGAAATCAAAGAGGAAATAAAAAATTCCCTAGAGACAAAGGACAATGAAAACACGACAATCCAAAACCTATGGGATTCAGCAAAAGCAGTTCTAAGAGGGAAGTTTATAGCAACACAAGGCTACCTTAAGAAACAAGAAAAGTCTCAAATAAACAATCTAACCTTACACCTAAGGAACTAGAGAAAGAAGAACAAACAAAACCCAAAGTTAGCAGAAGGAAAGAAATCATAAAGATCAGAGCAGAAATAAATGAAATAGAAACAAAGAAAACAATAGCAAAGATCAATAAAACTAAAAGCTGGTTCTTTGAGAAGATAAACAAAATTGATAAATCATTATCCAGACTCATTAAGAAAAAGAGGGAGAGGACTCAAATCCATAAAATTAGAAATGAAAAAGAAGTTACAACAGACACCACAGAAATACAAAGCATCCTAAGAGACTACTACAAGCAAATCTATGCCAATAAAAGTGAAAACCTGGAAGAAATGGACAAATTCTTAGAAAGGTATAACCTTCTAAGACTGAACCAGGAAGAAATAGAAAATATGAACAGACCAATCACAAGTCATGAAATTGAAACTGTGATAAAAATCTTCCAACAAACAAAAGCCTGGGACCAGATGGCTTCACAGATGAATTCTATCAAACATTTTGAGAAGAGCTAACACCCATTCTTCTCAAACTCTTCCAAAAATTTGCAGAGGAAGGAACAATCCCAGACTCATTCTATGAGGCCACCATCACCCTGATACCAAAACCAGACAAAGATACTAAAAAAAAAAAAAGAAAATTACAGACGAATATCACTGATGAACATAGGTGCAAAAATCCTCAACAAAATACTAGCAAACAAAATCCAACAACACATTAAAAGGATCCTACACCAGGATCAAGTGGGATTTATCCCAAGGATGCAAGGATTCTTCAATATATGCAAATTACCCAATGTGATACACCAAATTAACAAACTGAAGAATAAAAACCATATGATCATCTCAATAGATGCAAAAAAGCTTTTGATAAAATTCAACACCCATTATGATAAAAAGTCTCCAGAAAGTGGGCAGAGAGGTAACCTACCTCAACATAATAAGGCCATATACGACAAACCCACAGCAAACATCATTCTCAATGGTGAAAGACTGAAAGCATTTCCTCAAGATCAGGAACAGGATGAGGATGTCCACTCTTGCCACTATTATTCAACATAGTTTTGGAAGTCCCAGCCATGGCAATCAGAGAAGAAAAAGGAATACAAATTGGAAAAAGAAGAAGTAAAACTGTCATTGTTTGCAGATGACATGATACTATACATAGAGAATCCTACTAATGCCACCAGAAAATTACTAGACGTGATCAATGAATTTGGTAAGGTTGCAGGATACAAAATTACTGCACAGAAATTCCTTGCATTCCTATACACTAACAACAAAATATCAGAAAGAGAAATTAAGGAAACAATCTCATTTACCATTGCAACAACAGAAATAAAATACCTAGGAATAAACAGACCTAAGGAGACAAAAGACCTGTATGCAGAAAACTATAAGACACTGATGAAAGAAATCAAAGATGACACAAACAGATGGAGAGATATACCATGTTCTTGGATTGGAAGAATCAATATTGTGAAAATGACTATACTACCCAAAGCAATCTACAGATTCAATGCAACCTCTATCAAATTACCAGTGGCATTTTTTACAGAACTAGAACAAAAAATCTGTATGGAGACAAAAAAGACCCCAAATAGTCAATGTAATCTTGAGGGAAAAAACCAGAGCTGGAGGAATCAGACTCCCTGACTTCAGACTATACTACAAAACTACAGTAATCAAGACAATATGGTACTGGCATAAAAACAGAAATATAGATCAGTGGAACAGGATAGAAAGCCCAGAGGTAAACCCATGCACCTATGGTCAACTAATCTATGACAAAGGAGGCAAGATATGCAATGGAGAAAAGACACCCTCTTCAATAAGTGGTACTGGTAAAACTGGACAGCTACATGTAAAAGAATGAAATTAGAACACTCCCTAACACCATACACAAAAATAAACTCAAAATGGATTAAAGACCTAAATGTAAGACCAGATACTACAAAACTCTTAGAGGAAAACATAGGAAGAACACTCCTCGACATAAATCACAGCAAGATCTTTTCTGACCCACCTCCTAGAGTAATGGAAATTAAAACAAAAATAAACAAATGGGACCTAATGAAACTTAAAAGCTTTTGCACAGCAAAGGAAACTATAAACAAGACAAAAAGACAGCCTTCAGAATGGGAGAAAATATTTGCAAATGAATCAACAAAGAATTAATCTCCAAAATATATAAACAGCTCAGGCAGCTCAACATTAAAAAAACAAACAATCCAATCAAAAAGTAGGCAGAAGAGCTAAATAGACATTTCTCCAAAGAAGACATACAGATGGCCAAGAAGCACATGAAAAGCTGCTCAACATCACTAATTATTACAGAAATAGAAACCAAAACTACAGCGAGGTATCTCCTCACACCAGTTAGAATAAGGCATCATTAGAAAATCTACAAACAATAAATGCTGGAGAGGGTGTGGAGGAAAGGGAACCCTCCTGCACTGTTGGTGGGAATGTAAACTGATACAGCCACTATGGAGAACAATATGGAGGTTCCTTAAAAAACTAGAAATCCCACTACTGGGCATATAACCAGAGAAAACCATAATTCAAAAAGACACATGCACCCCAATGTCCATTGCAGCACTATTTACAATAGACAGGTCATGGAAGCAACCTAAATGCCCATCGACAGATGAATAGATAAAGAAGATGTGGTACATATATACAATGGACTATTACTCAGCCATAAAAAGAAACGAAATTGGGACATTTTGCAGAGACGTGGATGGACCTAGAGACTGTGAAACAAAGTGAAGTAAGTCAGAAAGAGAAAAACAAATATCGTATATTAACGCATATATGTGGAATCTAGAAATATGGTACAGATGAACCGGTTTGCAAGGCAGAAAGAGAGATGCAGATGTAGAGAACAAACATATGGACACCAAGGGGGGAAAGCGGGGGCGGGGTGGTGTGGTGGGATGAATTGGGAGATTGGGATTTGCGTATGTACACTAATATGTATAAAATAGATAACTAATAAGAACCTGTTGTATCAAAAAATAAAATTAAATTTAAAAAAAAGGCTGAATAATATTCCATGGTAGGTGTGTGCTGCATTTCGTCTACCCATTCATCTGTGGATGGATATTTGGGTTGCTTTCACCTTTTGGCTGTTGTGAATAATGCTGCTATGAGTAGGGTGTACAAATATTTGTATGAGTCCCCACTTCCAATTCTTTTGAGTATATACCCAGAAACGGAATTGCTGGATCATATGGAAGTCTATGTTGAATTTTTTTGTAGAAGCAATTCTCTTTATAATCAGAAATAAGGATATGAGGAGTGGAGAAGGGAAAAGAACTAGTATCTCTTGAACACACTTTGTGCTAAGAATTTCACGTCATCTTTTCTCAACTTCACAACAAGCCTATGAGTGAGATACCATGTCCATTTTACAGATGGGAAAACCAAGACGCAAGGTCATATGGTTTATAAGTGTGCAGCCACAATCTGCACCCAGACTCGGTGGCTGAGCTGTGGGTGGAATCACAGAAGTCGGCGGTCATACTGTTCCATGGTCTCTCCACTTTCTCCTGAGTACTGCCAAGGGGGCTGCTGGGGAGGTGATGAACTTCCCTCAAAGATCCCAAAGAGTGTCCGGTGGGGTGGGGGGAGCTCGGCAGGGTAATTGAGGTTGTTGGAGGAATCCCTTTTCTAAACAAGCAGTGGTGTGTGTGTCATCCTTCAGGTTTTTTTCTTGTCTACATCTCCCAGTTTCTTTCAATGGTTTCTCATATGGGACAGTGGCCGAAGTCCCCACTGTCCCTCCTATTCTCCCTCCGTTGAACATACTCTGGTCACCAGCACAACATGGCCTGCGTGTCACATCATCCCAGGCTGCAGATCAGGCCTGATGGTTCTAAGGCATCTAGGGATGGAGCTCATTTAAAGACTGAACTGCTGGGCTTCCCTGGTGGTGCAATGGTTGGGAGTCCGCCTGCCGATGCAAGGGACACGGGTTCGTGCCGCGGAGCGGCTAGGCCCGTGAGCCATGGCTGCTGAGCCTGAGCGTCCGGAGCCTGTGCTCCGCAACGGGAGAGGCCACAACAGTGAGAGGCCCGCGTACCGCAAAAAAAAAAAAAAAAAAAAAGACTGAACTACTCTCTCTCTTTGCTCCTAATTTGAGCTTTGGTTCTCTTTTTAATGGTGTTGGTTTTATGCTTTCCAGTCTGAAGAACATTTTCCTTGATGGGAAAAGCAAAAGAAAATTAGGAGCTGAATAGTGCATTTCATTGGGGTGCATTTTGCCCTACAAAGCACTTCGTGACTAGCAGCTCACTTTGTCCTCCTGTGCGACCCTGACGGCGAAGTGGGGCAGTGTTATTACCCAGTCAGCGAGGCTGAATGACTCGCACAAGGTCCCTCAGCTAGTTACCAGCCCAAGCAAGACCGGGAGGTACCAACCCATGGCCAGAGATCTTAGAGGAAATTGACTACACAAGCACAAATAATCCCAATCAGGAAGCATCTAAAGCCACTAATGTGGCCACGCTGGGGACTCTCAGACAAATTCACATTTGAAAACCAAAACCGAAAATAAAAGAAAAAGACTGCTTTAGTTGTCAATAGAGAAAGTCCAGCGCTGGGGAGCAGCGTGGCTCCCAGAGGAGGATGTGGAAGATGCTGGCTCTTTAGGAAAAGTACAGAGGCAAAGTAAAAACTTTTTTAGTTGCGCTGATAGCATGATCTGATGCCCTCCCCAACTCGAAGAAAAAAATAAAACTCAACAACAAACATCACAAAACCGAACAAGAAATGACTATCACAGCAAAGAACAAGACAGGGTAAATCTGCTGCTTAGAGGAAAGTGGAGAAATACTGACCTAGACGAGACAGCTCCTTGGGAGGCAGGTGGGCGTGGGGGGAGAGTTCCTAGCTGAAGGGGGTGGGAGTGTAGGGGAAGTGGGGCGTGATCAGGCTTGGGCTGCCGTTGGCCAGCTGGGTGACTCACAGCAAGGCACCCCGCTTTCCTGCCCCCTCATGTTCCAGATGCCCAAGTGTTTACTACACTTCACTCCTTCTCCTGGCCATTCTGCCTTGTCCACACACCACCTGCGTTATTAAATGCCAGCCAGATGCTGTTGGCTGCTTAAGGTACAGAGCCCACAGCTTGCTCATGCTCTGTTAGGGAGAGAGACTCGCAATGCTGATCTAACAAGGCTAATCCAAGTCATCAAACTAAGACTTTCTCCTTGGTATAATTGGAAAATGGAAAGAAAATTGAAAAGAAAAAGCTTAAAAAAATAATTCCATATCCATATACCACCTAAATTGCCTCAAGCTTCATTTAGACTCATTTTGAGGACCCCCAGTGGTCCAGGGGCCACACAATGGGAAGCAGTACACTACACTGGGGATCACTGAAGTCCCAATACTCTTAGGATTTTTTGACCCATAGGTCTGTGGTCCAGGATCCTCTTCACTTTCTAGCACAACAGCCCATTTTGCTCAGTTTTTCCTGTTAACTCTGTACACGCTTCCTCGCCGTGTACATGTTCTTGAGAGAACACAATTCCTCCAGTGGATCATAGCACTTCCCACAAGCCAGTCCTACTTGAAGCTAAGGTGACATCGGCCACATGGTCGCACTCGTCTGTTGGATTTATCTTTAATCTTGCAACTTTCTTCCAGTCTTTTTGTACCTTCTGAACTTTTAAATAACATTTCTTTTTTTTTCCATAATAAAAGTAATGTATGGTCATTGTGGAAAATCTAATCACCAAGCAGAAATGCAGAGAGAACTAATCGTCCATTCTTCCAACACCCAGAGGTACCATCATTAGTATTTTGTTTTCTACCAGTCTTTGTTGCTGTTGTTTTAAAAATCATAGTTGTTAACATAATATCTGTGCAACCTTGTCTCCTGCATTTTCCCATACCACCATGAACTCATCATAAACATCATTCTACATGGTTGAATTTCAATTACTTCTAATTTTTGCTCGTATAGATAACACTATTAATAACAAGACTTCTGAACTAGAGCTATTTCCATAGGATAGATCTAAGGAGTGACTCTCCTGGGTACCATATCCCACCTGCAGTATTCGAATGGGACTATTTGCTGCCCTCTTACCAGTTTTGGTTATTCATTAAAAAAATAGAAATCTTTGCAAATGTACAAGGCAAAAGTAGCTATCTTGTTGTCTGAATTTTCATTTTGATTACTAGTAAGATTGAAGAATTTCCATCTTTTGGAAAGCTGGCTTTCTTTCTTCTTTAGTGAATTATCACATTTTTGGCTCAGGTCCCCATTGTGCCTTAGGGGTTTTATTATTGATTTGTGTGAGCTCTTTATATGTTAAAGATATTAACCATTTATCCAATATTTGCTGCAAATATATTTTTCCCAGTTTGACTTTTTTTTTTAAAGCGAGCTCATTTTTAAAAAAAATAAATTTGTTTATTTATTCACTTTTGGCTGCGTTGGGCCTTCATTGCTGCACGCAGGCTTTCTCTAGTTGTGGCAAGTGGGGTTACTGTTTGTTGCAGCACGCAGGCTTCTCATTGCGGTGGCTTCTCTTGCTGTGGAGCATGGGCTCTAGGTGCGCAGGCTTCAGTAGTTGTGACGTGCAGGCTCAGTAGTTGTGGCATGTGGGTCTGGCCGCTCTGTGGCATGTGGGATCTTCCTGGACCAGGGATTGAATCCGTGTCCCCTGCACTGGCAGGCGGACTCTTAACCACTGTGCCACCAGGGAAGTCCCTCCCACTTTGACTTTTAAACTCTAGGTTCATTAGAAGTTTCTCATGCAGCCACATCGATTTCTTTAGAGAACCTGTTTTCTTCCTTGTTGGAATTATACGTGATTTTTATTGTTATAATTCCATTTTAGGAGTCTCTCTCTCCTTGTGAGCTCTGTTTTCTTTTAGCAGCCATGGGACCATAATAACTTTACTTCTAATTTCAAAGTCTAGGATAGTGTCTGCTGTCATCCAACACTCTCATCCACTGCAGGCTCAACCCTCGCCCCCAACCCCATCCCTTATTAGGGACATATAGAGACATTTGGGTCTCGGGCCCTCAGGTGTGATTCAGGGTTTTCACTCTATTGTTAATGCTTGTTTGAGTCAGAAGGTTGCTCACAGGTGGGTTATTATGTTCATGAATTCATGGTTTCTGAAAGGTTCCTAAGGCTGAAGAATTCATTCAGGGTTTTCGTAGGACAGCGGCATCTCAGAGCAAAATCCTTATTCATGGGAGACATGCACTTTCTATAATAATAATAATAATGACAGCTAACACTGAATGATCACTTCAAATAGGCCAATCATTATTCTAAGCGCTTCACATGAATTACCTGGTTTAATCTCCAACAACTCTATGAGGCTGGCATTATTATTATTGCCAGTTTTCAGATGAGAAAACTAAGGCCCAGAGCAGTTGAATAATTTGCCCAGATGCGTAGCAGAATGGGAAGATGTGCATGTAGTATGCGTTCCTAAGAGAGCAGATGTGCATGCAGATGACAGTGTGAATTTCCCTGTGTGGAGTGGGAGAGAAGTGAGGCAGGAAGTGGGAAGCGCCAGGACGAGAGGGAAGGCAGCAGGGGCTGTGCTGGCCGGGGAGAAACGGAGTGAGAGCTCACTGCACCCTGTGACCCCCACTGCACTCCTTGACCCTCCGTAGGTTCACTCTTGCACAGGAATCACAGTACTGCCCAGGGGCCCCAGGACACTGAGAAGGCAGAATTTTGATACCTGTTGACATTGCAAGTCAAGTACTGGGATTCCTAAGCCCAGTGAGGGCCGGGGACAGATAATCACAGTGGCAATAGCTAACTTGCAGTGAGCACTTAGAACATGCCAAGCACCGAGCTAAGAACTATACATGCATTTGCTTATGCACTCCTGATACCAATCCTATGAGGCTGGAGCTATTATACCCATTTTATATATGAGGAAACTGAGGTTCAGAGAGATAACAAAACTCTAATTGGCAGAGCCTGCATGGCTCCAAAGTCTATATATTGTCTCCACTCCCCTCTGCCACCCTCTTCGCCAGGTAGGTGGCACCGGTACCGTCTAGCTCCTCCCTCCCTCCTTCTCTGGACACCCTGATGATCAGCGAGGGCTGCGCAGAGGAAGAAGAAATGGAGCTCCACGGAATCCAGCAGAGGACCTTGCCATTCTTTCTCTAGAGCTCTGGGATAGACAGCAAGTAAGAAATAAGATTTGCAGGGACTTCCCTGGTGGTCCAGTGGTTAAGACTTCACCTTCCAATGCAGGGGGTATGGGTTCGATCCCTGGTTGGGGAGCTAAGATCTCACATGCTTCGTGGCCAAAAAACCAAAACATAAAACAGAAGCAATATTGTAACGAATTCAATCAAGACTTTAAAAATGGTACACATCAAAAAAATCTTAAAGAAAGAAGATTTGCAGTTTCCAGGTTGTTCTATTCCATCTCCTTCCCCCTCTGCTCAGGGGCACTGGAAGCGGCTTCTTTAAAGGAGCAGAGTGGAGCCTGAGGCTCATCCCTCCACCCCTCTGCCACAAGCAGCGTGTCCTGATGGGGCACATCTGGGCATGGAAAGCCCAGTGACCATGGTTCCAGCCACATTCACTGGGTCAGGGCTGTGTCTGGGGCCGGCAGCAAGATGTGACAAAGGCTTTTCCCTTCCCTTACAGAGCTTGGCATTCACACAATGTTTTGTGGCTTTGTGAACAAAGATGGGACCCAGCTTTTCCTTCCATGTACCTGCGGCTGTCTCATAATAATTGCCTCACTTCATGGGCTTCTGTCTCAGCTTTTAGCTTGTTACTGCTCTTGTTTGAATAGACAAAGGAGAGTGCGCTTATTCTCTTCAGCTTCGTCTCCTATTAGTCACAATGCGAGCTCTCTATCCTGGCTGGGCCAGCTCTCTCACCATCTGCTCAAGCAACAGATGTCATCTGTGTGCCTCAGCTGCTGTCCGCGGCTGCCTCGATAAGCCCTCTGGTGGGAATGCTCGGAGGTATTTATTTAGGTCCCGAGGACGCTCAGTAATCCTCAGTTCCTAGGTGTGTCCTGAGAGGATGGGTCATCACTGTTACCTCTGGGTGAGCCCTGAGATCTCTCAGGTGCCACAAACCTGGTGGGCTGGGGTCTGGAGGGAGCCCACCCACAAACTCTGCTCAGCTTTCCGTCCTCTCGTCTGGACACCTGGCTTTGCTCTTTGCTGTTGTCAACCCCCTTCACCACACCAGCCACTGCTGGGGTCTTTCTCTGAACAAATGAGGCACCTGGAACTAAGGCACTACCCCCCAGCTGCCCTTCAGTTTCGTGATGCTTACAGCCCTCTGCAGCCTTGCTCATACCCCAGAGAGTATTCCCTTTGGCTTGATGCTGGTTCCACTGGCTGGTGAAGCCACTTCCCTAGCCCTGGTGCTCGCCAGTGTTTCTTCAGCATTAAACCCGTTAGGCTGAGGTCTCAGCATTCATTCGGGAACTACCCCAGAAACCAAGACGAAAAAGACAAGTCAGCATATTTCCTGCTGTCATGTGGCTTCCACTTTAGTGGGGAGAAAGTCATGTGAACAAATAGTTGCACAACTGTGTTATGAGTACTAGAACAGCCATGGTGAGACAGATTGGAAACTAAGGGAGAAGGTAACCAGCTCTGTCTGATGGTATGTGGTTGTGTGTCGTCTGAGGTGGAGTGGGAGGGAAGACCTGAAATGAAAGAGGACGCTTGAGCAGGTCTTGAAGGATGAGTAGGAATTCTCTAGTAGGACAAGCTTCTGATGAGCGTGGGAGGGGGCAATGCAATTGGGCTTTCCAGATGGAACAGAATGGAAGAGTAAAGAAGCAGTTTAGGGGTGCAGAGGGTAAGCGAGGGAGAGCCGGGCAGATCATGAAGCCATGGTAGGTGAGGGCTGAGCAAGAGGGAGCTTCTGAGAACGACAAGGTCATCAGCATCGTTAATGAAGAGAACAGTCTTCAGGGGTGGGGAGACGACATATCTGCCTTGAGACATGTGAAATTTGAGGCAGGTGGCAGGAACAGGTGGATATGTTGGCGTCCCTTGGCTGTCTTCTCTCCTAGGTTTTTTTTTTTTTTTTTTTTTTTTTTTTTTGGTGGTACGCGGGCCTCTCACTGTTGTGGCCTCTCACGTTTTGGAGCACAGGCTCCGGACGCGCAGGCTCAGCAGCCATGGCTCACGGGCCCAGCCGCTCCGCGGCACGTGGGATCTTCCCGGACCAGGGCACGAACCCGTGTCCCCTGCATCGGCAGGTGGACTCCCAACCACTGCACCACCAGGGAAGCCCTCTCCTAGCTTTGAGCACTGTCCCTGGGTGACATTATCCGTTCACCACCGGAATAAGTGACAGCACTTACATCTCAATTCCAATCGAGTCCTCCGTTCTGAGATCAGACCCATATCATACAACATCTCACTGGACATCTCCATCTGAATGACCCCCCTCTCCCAGGCACCTCAGACTCAGCATGCTGTGAACCGAGCTGATTACCCAAAGCCAAATGCTTCTCCTCGTGGATGCGCCAGCTCAGGGGCAGTGCATCCCACGGCCTGAGTTAGCACGCAGGGCACCATCCTAGCCTCTCCCCACAGGAACACGGCTTAGCACATCCTTAATGCCTCTCCTGCTCGCTAATGCTCCCTCCCCCATCTCTGCTGCCGCTGCCCTGGTCCCCATCATGTCTTCCGACTAGCGACTAGCATTACAACTGTCTGCACTCTTCTCTCCTCAGTCTAGTTCTCTACCAGTCCATCCTCTATTGCCAGCAGGGTGGATCTCGGTCTTATATTTATTTATTTTCTGCTTCCCGACTAGAATATAAGCTCCATGAAGGCAGAAACCTTCTCTGTTCACTGTTATTCCCAGTGCCTGGCACACAACAGGAGCTCAATAAATATCAGTTGAATAAATGAATCTAAAAATGCAAATCTCATCCCATCACTCCCCTGCTTAAGACCTTGTATGGTTCCTTAGAGCCCTCAAGATACAAGCCAGCTTCCTCGCTCAGGTCTGGCCCTAGCTCGGTTCTTAAGCCTCTTGTACTCATGCATGACTCTTAGTATCTGCCTACGTTCCAGCTATGACCACGTCCCTGCAGTTCCTGGAGCATCTCTGAAGCCCGCGATTTTCAAAGTATGGTCTGCAGAGCCCTGGGAGTCTTAAACCCTTTCAAAGAGTCAGTGAATATGGGTAAAGGTCCATTCAGAGTGCAAGAATGACCAATAGATTTTAATGTCAACGTGGTATGAAAAAGTGCATTGTATGGTTCAGATCCCACAGTGCAACTCACCCACTACTTGTGTTCTGGTGTGGTATCAAAAAAATAGCCACCATTACCTGACAAGGCTATCAAAGTACTTCTTGCCTTTCCAACTCCTTATCTGCGTGACAGGGCTGGGACTAAAGTGAGGCAAGTGAAGTTCCTAGAATGCCAAATTTAAGGAGGCCCACACTCTCAGGGCCAACCCTGTGATGGCATGACCCTGAGTGAGGGTGCCTCCTTAAATTTTGTGTCCTAAGTGCCTTGCTTGTCCCACCTCAGTCCTGGCCTTGCTGTGTGGGTCTGGGTTTTCTTCAGATACCTCAGCTAAAACCACACAGAAAAACAGATTGAAAGCAGATGTAGATGTGAGAATCCAGCTGTTTTCTATTAAGCCAGACCTTAAAGAGATTTGCAAAAATATAAAATAACGCTACTCTCCTCACTAGTTTTATTCTAGAAAATATAGTTATTTTTATAACATTACGTTAACATGCAATGGATTTATTTTAAAATAAATTAATAAATACATATTTTTAAATACTCAGAAAATTCCACAGTTTTAATTTCTAATACCACACACATCTCACAAAAATAAAGCTCTTTAGTGTCCTCAATAATTTTTCTGAGATCAGAAAGGTTGAGAACTGCTCTGTTAAACTAGAAGATGTGGGAAAACACTCTTTTAATGTTAAAAGTAAACACGGTTTGCATGAATTTTATAATTAAATAGGACTTCAGACAAATTGAGGTAGATCAATTCAGGCAGCACCCCTGCTGGCCTCAAGGTTTGCAATCCTTTTTTTTTTTAAAGTGGGCTGTGCTAACTCCCTTTTTCATCCTCAGAGAAGAAGGAAAGTGATGGGGTAAGTTTTTCCCTTATGCCAGGTGGAAATCTCTTGCCCCAATTCACTCATACTTCCTCATTTTTGCTCATCCTGTACATTGCCTGCCGCCCACTGTATTTTTCCCTTCAAGGTACAACTCAGGTCTCACCTACTCCAGGATGTCCCTGGTTGCCATAGTCCCAAAGTTCCCAAATGTGTGTCGGCAGATCTGTGCCAGGCTGGCCCCATGAGGATCACCTGGGAAGCAATTAAAACCCATAAGTCCAGGGGGCTTCCCTGGTGGCGCAGTGGTTGAGAGTCCGCCTGCTGATGCAGGGGACACAGGTTCGTGCCCCGGCCCGGGAAGATCCCACATGCCGCGGAGCGGCTGGGCCCGTGAGCCATGGCCGCTGAGCCTGTGCTGGGCCCTGAGCGTCCGGAGCCTGTGCTCCGCAACGGGAGAGGCCACAACAGTGAGAGGCCTGCGTACCACAAAAAAAAACACAAAAAACAAAACGAAACAAAACAAAAAAAACCCCCCCATAAGTCCAGCCCACTCCCAGAGATACTGATTTACAGGCTCCAGGGATAAGTATTTTTAAAAATTCTCTGTAGGAGACCCCTGTAGCCAGGGGTGGGAACCACTGAGTATGTAAGTGGCACTATCTCAAAAAGTTCTTCCTTCAATAGGCTGTAATCTCCAGGAGTGCAGGGGTCAGAGTGTCTCCTCCCTTTGTATCCCCAGAGCAACGAGCATAGAGCTGTGCACAGAGCTCAGGGTGTGGTGACGGAATCCCACTGAGCTGGGATTGTCAACACAGTGACTACACCCCCCTAACCTCACCTCCTATCCTGAAGCCCACACCGCCGGTCTCCCCTTCCTCGGGAGGTATCAGGGAACCAAAGGCACAGACTCAGCAAGCTCTACCTTCATGTACACAGGCTCTATACCTCCCTGGCTAATGGTCAAGGGCCGATGACAAGCACATGTAGTCTCAAGCATGCGCATGTGCAAAGCTCACAGACGTAAAGAGGCTTTTAACTCTGAGACTAGCTTGGGATGCTGAGCGACAATGCAGCTTGGATCTGAAAATTCTTTTTTTTTGTTCTTTTTCCGGAGACTTTCTAAGTTCCAGAAAAGCTTCCAGGGAGGGTTTTGTCAATCAGAGGTAACATTAATGCAATTCTCCAATCATCTCTTCTATAATTTTATATCTCTCCACTCTCTGAACCCTTTTCCTCTTTTCTGAAAATGTCTCCAAACTTATCTCCCTTCCCTAAAGGTTAGGGCAGCTATAACTATTTCCAAGATCACTGCCGGGAAAGGTGACCTTGGAGGGGTTCTCAAATTCTGCTTTACTTAGACTCACAAGTAAAGATGTCCCAAGATGTCACAAGTAAAGACATTCCCAAGATGTCTTCATAACTAAACACAGCCACTCTGTTCCCCATGGTTTCTATGAAGGCTAACGGGCTTTTGTATTTCTATGGGAGCCATCTCTCTTCCCTCCTCCAGCTCACCACCAGCAAACAGACATTTTCTGGGTCCAGAAAATAATTAAAGTTTCAGGGGCAGGTGGGAGGCAAGAGGGGAGAGAGCCAGGAAAGCAGTAGGACCAAACATTGGCAGGGTGGTCAAGTTGGCCTTGGTCCCTGGTTCCTGGTGACAGCTGAGCTTCCACGTTCACTCATTTTTATGGAGATTGAGAAGAAATGGAGGCTTCTTTTTTTTGCCAGTTTTGACACCTCTCTGCTTTGCACATTAAGAGGCTCGCCATTTGACACCACGTCTGATCCATCCACTGCTCCGTGGAGGTGTCAAGCAAACTTGCCGGAGATACTAAACCCCAATTATGGTGCCCCATTTACACTTGGATCTTAACAGACGCTGGAAACCTTTTAGGCTCTGGGATGATTAGTGCAGACCTTTCCCTTGCTTGCAAGCGGCTTGGAACACTTGCACCTGTTTTGTCGGCATCCAATGCATCCTTAATAAGTGGCCTTCCCCAAGGTGGCCCAGAGGGGCAGTCAAAGGCTCAATGACAAGGAGCCTGAGGCCCAGAAAGGAAAGGTGACTTGCCTGAAATTATTTCTCAAGCCTGTAATAAGTCCTCAGTTCCTTAGGAATCATGCTCAAAATAAGAAATTCAGACAGGTTGAGGCAAGAGCAGCAAGACAGCCAGAAATTTTTGGATGAGGATGAGAACAAATTAAGGGGATCGTTGTCCAAATGTTGGTGGTGCTGATTTCTGGCATAATTACTCTGCCTTCTGCTGCCCATACACGAAGGCCAGGAGTCAAAAACAGAGTCTCTTAATGTCAGTTTCTTAATCCAGGGGAACATTTCCCCAAATATAGAGCTGATAAATGGTATATCCATAGGTATTCAGGGAAGGTGGTGGTGAACAGTGGTAGCTGAAAACCTTTAAGAACAAACTAATCTGACTAAGCTGAAACAGAAAGAGTGAAGAAAACCCAACAAGAAGTGGCACTGACCAGGGCTTATTTCAGGAGGGAAATGGACTGTCCAGGGTATGGGTGAAGGGCCAGACACACAGGCTAGGAGTGGGAAGAAGACTGGTTACCCACAGATGCATCCTTGACAACACAGGAACTACGGCTCTGCGTTATCTGAGATAGCCACTTGGGTGGGTCTAATTCCACTTATCTACTCTGCTGTTTCACATGGGATCAGATGAAGAATTTAAGCCATGGAGGGGTTTAGGTATCTTCATGCAGCTCTCTCCCTGTTTCTGTGACCCCCTGAAAGTCAGAAAAGAGGAAAAGGCCTGGGGAACAAAAGTAGCTACTGATGCCCACTCTTGGAGACACCATTCCTATGGGGAGCAGATAGCTTTGAATACCCCAACAGAAGTGAGTCCTGGTCCTGGAGCTCAGACTCAGATGTATTGCTCCTTCTGTTAAAAAGAGCTTGAAAAACAAAACCCAAGAGGTTAAAATCAGAACTTGAGACTTACCAAACTTAAAGATTTTCTCCCAGCTTTACGTACTCATCTCAGCTCTTTCTGGCTAAGTTGTCATGACCCTCAGTTTCTGCTCTCTCTACGGAATGAGAACATAATCTGCAGCTTGGAAAAGAACTTAGAGATCTTCTCATCCAAGCTTTCAGGCAAAGTAGAACCCCTCAACAGCAACCTTGACGGGAGGCCATCCAGGCTTTGAACTCTGGCCACAAGGAAGCACTTGATTACTTTTCCATGCAATCAGATTATCACAGACCCCAACCGCGAGAGAGTCTTTTTCAAGACGGAGCCACCATCTGCTTCCCTCTAACTTGCATACCTGGGTCCTAATTCTGCTTTCTGAGAATACACAGAGGAAGTTTATTATATCTTTTACATGACAACTCTGCAGGTATTTGAAGGCAACCAGCAGACCCCTCTGCGTCTTCGTTCAACGTCCCCAGCAGGACGTGGCTCAGGTCCCCCACCAGCCAGATTGCCCAACCGTGGACATGCTTTCGTCTGTCAATATCTTTCTTAAAATGTGAGGCCTTGTTCTGAGTACAGATAATTCGACTCGTCTGCATCCAGTGGGTTCGAACCACTTTGGAGGGACAGACGGCAACCTGGATGGTGGCTTGGAGGGTTCTCAGTCCATCTAAGAGTTAAGCTCGAGCTGTTTTTTGGAGAAACTCTAGGCTGACCATCCTCCAAAGCAACCCGCAGAGGTGGAGGCTGTGCTGGCAGGAGGTCTGCCAGGGAATCGGCCAAGCCCGGTGGGAGGTTAACTCCTGACCTTTGGGCGCTCTGCGTTCACATCTTTGGTTTGGCCCCTCCTGGGAGCAGTGGTGGGGGGCTGTGTGTGTGGGTGATGCATTTTAGTTGTTGATCTTATCAGAAAATATTCAGAAAATCAGTGTCTGTGTCATTTTATGTAAATCCAGATCCATCTGTCACTGTCTATTGTACCTCCAGGCAGCGTAAAAAAATTTTTTTTAATACATTGTTGTTTTTCTCCAAAGGCGTGTGGTAACATCTTTAGAAATCTCTGGTGATAAGGAAATTTTGGCATAAGGCATGGCTTCAGGCCCTGAAAGTGTTGAAATTCACATGGTGGATGCTGGACAAGACTTCTGGTCATCCGAGACATGTGACAAGTCAACAGGAATCCTGAGGGACCAAGTCACTCATACTCCCTCTGCTGTGTTCCTGTCACCGTGCTGCCTCTGAGACTGGGCACTGCCTGTCTGCGCCTCTTGCCTTCTCCCTTTTTTCCTTCTAATCCATAGTTACTGCTGGGTAGTTCTGTAATGACTTCCTATCTCTCTCACCAATCCAATTCCCCTCTTTCCCAGTAATCTGACACCCTCCGGGCTCTGATTTTACCTGGAACCTCCTTGACTGTTCAGAGCTCCACAAAAATTGGTTCTAAAATGTCTGGGATAGATTATGATTCTCAGTCTGCCGTCCATTGACGTGGACTCCATTGCTGTTCTCGACTTGGCTCCCATGAGAGTGGCTCTTCCCCACTGACCAACCCCCCCAACCCAGAGCCTCCAAGGGCAGTGACCATTCCACCTGACAGGCCCTGTGGATGGGGTACTCAGCACACGACCACTTCCGCAGAACTGCTGGAGGGGCAGATTACCATAGCAGCCACCACTGGCTAAATGCTGACTGTATGCCGACCCATTCGTGCACGCAATCCCACAGCAACCCCGTGAGGTTCATATGATGATCTCCATTTTACAGAGGAGGACAGTGTGGTTCACAGGATTTGGGTAAATTTCCAAAGCCTGTGCATTCTCTAAAGTCCAGCCCCTACTTCTCTGTGAGCTCATGACATCAGACTCCATCCCTGAAGAGAGGTCTGTGTCCTTGATTTGCCCCTGATAGCTCTGCAGTTGAAAAAGGGAAACATTTCCAACAGCACTTTCTCGTGCTTTCCCCACCCCCTGTGAACCAGCACAGTAGGAAATATACAAATGTCTAGGTATCAAGGTAGTTTTAATAACAGCACAGGCTTATTAACAACAGTTTCGTTTTTTTCAATGCACTTCCATATTTATTAACTCATTGATCCTCTCAGTCTCCCTGCAAGATTGACCAAAAAGTGTCCTTATCTGTATTTTGGGGATAAGGAAGGAAAAACCCAGACAGGCTTTGGGACTTACTCAGGGCTTTGGTAAATGAATGACAAAGATTATCACTTCTACCTGCTGGCTCTCTCTCTGAATTGAAGCAATAGCTCCTGGGTCCAGTCTTTCCTCCAAGGTAAACATCATGAGTTCCCCATGACTCCCTCATCTAATGCTATTCTCTGAGATGCTGAAGACCCCTTTGAAATAGAACTTACTCTAAAAATTAAGGTGTGGGGCCCATGCTCCCCCCATCAGACCCTTTGCCCATAAAGACCCATTTCCTAAGTAGTTATCATGGGCCGGGGCTTTGCGCCACCCAATGGCTCTATCAGGCTGTTACCGTTATTTGCCCACTTTGCAGATGAGAAAACCAAGGACTGGAGAGGTTAAATGACTTGACTAGGTTAGGCAGAGCCTGGGCTTGAACCCAGGAAGTCTGAGCTCCAAGTTGAGACTCCTCATGTGGTCTGAGCAGTGGAATCCTGCCAGGATGCCGGACCTGAAGGCTGACATGCTGTTGGAGCAACAGAGGATTGCTCTTCGTTCCACAGCCACATTGCCCAGTGCCATGCATTCAGATTTGGTCCATTAAAAGCCGGAGATGTCTTTCCTATAAGCTGTATTTAATTTGGATGTCCCCAAGACACACTTACATAATAAGTTATTTTTATCCTAAATGCAGGAGTTTATACTCATATCCACTATATATTTTAAATAAACTTAAAAATTTTTGGAATAGATTTACAGAAAAATGGTGAAGTTAGCACAGAGAGTGTCCATATATTCACATCCAGTTTCCTCTATTATTAGCAGCTCACATGTTACTATGGTAGATTTTCCCATGATTAATGAATCATTATTGAAATATTATTATCTAAAGTCCACCTTGCACTCAGATTTCCTTAGTTTTTGCTTAGGATCCCATCTAGGATATCACATTACATTTAGTTCTCAAGTCTCCTTAGGCTCCTCTAGACCATGAAAGTTTCTTAGAATTTCTTTGTTTTTGACAATCTTGACAGTTTTGAAGAGTACTGTCCAGGTATTTTGCAGAATGTCCCTCAACTGGGATTTGCCTACTATTTTTCTCATAATGAGATTCAGGCTATAGGCTTTTGGGAGGAAGACCACAGAGGTAAAGTGTCATTCTCATCACATCACATCAAGGTATCCTATCATGCTATCAACGTGACTTACCGCTGTTGCTGTTGACCTTGATCACCTGGTTGAGGTAGTGTTTGCCAGGTTTCTCTGCTGTAAAGTTAAAGTTATTCTCCACACCCCCTTCCTACTGTACTTTTGGAAGGTCATCATGCACAGCCGACACTGAAGGAGTGGAGAGTGATGTCTCACCTCCTTGAAGGCAGAGTATCTGCAGAAACTACTTGCTATTCTTCTGCATGTCTCCATTATATTTTTTGTGCTTTTATTTTATTTATTTATTTTATTGAAGTGTAGTTGATTTACAATGTTGTGTTAGTTTCAGGTGCACAGCAAAATGATTCAGTATTTTATATATATATATATATATATATATATATACACACATATATATACACATGTATATTCTTTTTCAGATTCTTTTCCATTATAGGTTATTACAAGATATTGAATATAGTTCCCTGTGCTAAGTAAATCCTTGTTGCCTATCTATTTTATATATAGTGGTGTATATCTATTAATCCCAAACTCCTAATTTATTCCTCCCTCCCCCCTTCCCCTTTGGTAACCAAAAGTTTGTTTTCTATGTCTGTGAGTCTATTTCTGTTTTGTAAATTAAGCTCATTTTTATCATCTTTCTTAGATTCCACATATAAGTGATGTCATCGGATATTTGTCTGACTTATTTCACTTAGTATAATAATCTCTAAGTCCATCCATGTTGTTGCAAACGCCATCATTTCATCCTTTTTATGGCTGAGTACTATTCCATTGTATATATATACACCACATCTTCTTTACCCATTCATCTGTTGATGAACTTTTAGGCTGCTTCCACATCTTGGTTAATGTAAATAGTGCTGCTGTGGACACTGGAGTGCATGTATCTTTTCGAATTAGAGTTTTCGTCTTTTCCAGATATATGCCCAGGAGTGGGATTGCTGCATCATAGGGTAACTCTATTTTTAATTTTCCATTACATTTTGTTCAGTGTAAGCTCATCATTTCAGGTGGTGGAGATCTCTTTGGATCCTGGCACCATATCTATCTGGTAATTTAACTTCCCCTGTAGGTGGTATCTATGTATCTATTAGTATGATTTCTGGATCACTTGTACAAACATTGAACAGACCACTTTTTAAGAGATTCTCTTGACACTTGGGGAGAACAGCTGGCATAGTAGGGGAACTTTTTTTCTTGGCCATGCCTTGCAGCATGCGGAATCTTAGTTCCCTAACCCGGGATTGAGCCCGTGCCCCCTGCATTGGGAGTGTGGAGACTTAACCACTGGACCGCCAGCAAGTCCTGAGGGGGGATTTTTTTTTTTTTTTTGGTGGTACGCAGGCCTCTCACTGTTGTGGCCTCTCCCGTTGCAGAGCACAGGCTCCGGACGTGCAGGCTCAGCAGGCATGGCTCACGGGCCCAGCCGCTCTGCGGCATGTGGGATCTTCCCAGACTGGGGCACGAACCTGTGTCCCCTGCATCGGCAGGTGGACTCTCAACCACTGCGCCACCAGGGAAGCCCAGGGAGGATATTTTTGAAGTCATATCATTGCACTATTGTTCAGATCACATTCTCCATTTTATCCACAATGTGATAAGGAGCAACTTCATTAAATGTTTTCCTGAAATCAAACTATATGACAATCGTCTTCCTCTGATAGTCTAGAAAAAGCACCTACTAAAAACATCATTTTAATTTCGCATGATTTATTTATAGTAATCCCATGCTGGCTCCTGGGTCTCTATTTCTTTTCTAAGTGCACACAAACAATCCACTTACCACGCTATCTTTGTAGAATATCACCAGTTTGATATCAGGCTGATCAATCCAGAACTTCTAGAATCTTGATTTTAGAAAAGTGAGCTATGCCCAGTCTTTGAGCATCTTCTCTGTTCTATGTGGTTCTTCAACAATTACCAGCAACGTTTCTGCCATTGTATCTGCAAATTATTTCAGTCCTGGGACATCGAGCATCTGGGTCTGGAGTCTTGGCCTCATGTAAGGATGATAGATGCTCTTCCTGACACACCAGATCAAAACTTGTTCCCTTTGGTGACGAAGATGGAAGCAAAACAAGAGGTAGGCAGTTCTATTTTTCTGTCTTCTCCAGGGGTCACGCAGGCATGTATGTTGTATTCCTTTCCTTCCCTTCCATGCTAGCCCGATTCCCTTTTGTTAGATATTTCTTTCCAACAAAGTTAATATGACATCATCTTCCCCAAGGAGCAGTCCTTTATCTTGTTCATTTTCCTGCTTCAGGCATTACTTAAAAATAACAAAACCCACTAAAAGCTAATCTTCATTGAAGGGTTTGATAGTCAGAAAAGGAGAGCAAGGGCATTACAAGCAGAGAATAATGATAATAATAATGATGGTAAAGATGTATTGAACAAAATCTGCCCGGCACCAGGCCAAGTACTTAATGAGTATTATCGAATTTATTAGTTATCATAAGCCTTTGGGAATAGATATCACCCCCACTTTACAGATAAGGAAACGGAGGCTTGGTGAGGTTAAAGGGCTTGTCCAAGGTCACAAAGCTGAGATTTAAACGAGGTGGGTCTGATTCCTGAACGCTTGCTCTTGGCACAATAACTACAGAAATATCCAAAGTGCCTTTGTATTGACCGGATTTTAAAAAATGATTTATTCTGAGCTTAGACGTCCCTACACAGCTCTTGCAGGGTGTAGGCCCCTCTGGTACCCTTCCTTGTTATGCAGCCCTCCCACCTTCCAACGTGCCCTACACTCTTGCCAAGCCAGAACTCCTCAGAAGTATTCTCTGCATTTTCATTGGTTCCTGTATGTTAGATCTTTTTTGTGTGTGTGTGGAAGAATGGTCATAACAGAGATATTTTTAATAGCTAAAAACTAGAAATCACCAAAATGATCAGTTTAATAATCTTACATAAGTAGATCTTAACATGAGGTCTCCATCGTCTCCTAAAGTTATACACAAAATGGTGTATAGAAGTGTTTTCTTTTTTTTCTTCTGTGAGAAAGGTCTATAGTTCTCATTAGATTCTCAGAGTGACTTATTTTCCATCCCTTCATTCAAAAATGTATGTCATTGCTTTTGATGTCTCTCTTTTTTCCTAGAGATGGTTTGTGACTGTAACATAGACATTCCATTTTTATATCTCCCCAACCATCCTAAGCTGTGTTCCCTTTGGCATCCCTGGCCACGGAACTGAACTGACTGCTCCATTGCACTCCCTAGACTCACCCTTTATAAAACCTCAGGCTCATGTTGGAAAACGCCAGCGTTCCCTTCCTCGGGAATCCATCGTGCTGAGATGGCGTGGCCATCTCCTCCAGGTTCCCATCCCTGTTCTCTTTGTTCACCAAACAAATAATTCCTCAACTACGATGTGCCAGGCACTGTTCTAGGCAGAGGGGACAAAACAAAGTCCCTGTCCCTGGGGAACCAGTACTCTTCACAGCAACAAATACATCTTTTCTGTGGATCACAGTTCAGTCTAGACTCAGTTCCCCTATTTGCCTGTTCTACCTTTTAAGGGATAAAATTATTAGCAAGTCAAGTAAAAAATTTATCAGCTCTTCTGCCTTTAGCAGAATGATACTCGCAGTCGTCTAATTAGTCAGAAGCGCCACCACTATTTCTTTCTGTCCTGTGCTATTGGAGAATCGTGCCAGGTTCACATCGGGCAGGGAGTTAGTGGCCTATTCCCACTGAAATCCTCTCACCTGGGCTGCCCCCTCTGGCTCACAGGTTTCAGATATGCAGGTACCTTCCTGGCACGTAGTGTTTCCTTCTCCCCCTGTTGTCACAACTTACCTTGCTCTACACTCCAGGCATGAGTTCCGTCCAACAGGCTGCAGGGCCTCTAGACTACAAGTTAACTCGTCCCCCCACTCTGTGTGTTACGACATAGATGTCAGAGAACCTCCTTGCTCCTGACTCTTCAGCTGCTACTTCCTGAGGCTTCCTGGGCCCCTCTTCCAGAAAAGTTCTTCTTTCTCTAGAATCAGCGGGCTCAACTTCCTCTCCGTGCAACTTTGGGCAGGTTAAATTCTCTGAGGTGTCTCCGTTTCTATAGCAAGGATGATAATACCTATCTCATGGGGCTGACGTGAAGCGTGAGTGAGACAGCGGTAAGCAGCTGTGGTACCAGTGGCAAAATGAGGCCCCTACGTACGGGCACAACGCACGTCTGCTCCCTTGCTGGTCCGGATCTGTCATGCCTGACTTCCTTCAGGGTATTTGTCCATTTCTGGGCATTTTGCTCCCTCTGTTTTCACCTTAGAGCCTTATTTCAGTGTCTGCTTGTTTGGGACTCTCTTTAGGAGAGAAGAAAGAACGGAGAAGTTTACCCTAAAATGGTCAGTGGCAGTGGGTTATGCCCAAAGTGCCCTGGGAGCCAGGGGATAACCCTTGGCTCAGATATGCCATTTCCAACAGTTCCTGATTCCCAGCCCCTGGGGCTAGGCCAGCGCACTTTGGGGCTTTGCAGTGTGGAAACACATCCGGAGGGAGGGAGGGCAGCTGGGAAGTGAAGCACCTGAGAAGCTACAGAGGCATCAGTCTGGGTCCCAAATGCCAGCCAGGAAGGGGCCCGGGTATCCTGGGCTCGAGATTGCTCCCACTAAGCTGGGCACTCATGGGGGCTCGGGGCTCGGCAGAACTCCAGGCAGAGGTGCCATGGTGAGCCAGTGCTGAGCTCCGATTAGGCCTCAGCTGTCCAGACTCTCCACCCGCCCCCAGTAGCCCTCCTGGCCAGATGACTGCCTGTCCTTTGGTTCAGCTGCCCCATTTTAGTGTCCTTCTGAGGAGTAGGTCTGGGGGGCAGGAGGGACTCTACAGATGCTAGGCATCAAGAGTGGGAAACCGGGTACCATTACTCATGGAGAGAGGTCTAGCAAGGCTCTGACCAGGGAGCAAATGCCACTGAGAGGTGTTCAGGCTGCAAAAGACCCAGCTGAGTCTGGAAAAAAGATTTCAGCCTAGGTCTGGACAACAAGAGAGCACGAGCAGAAAATGATTCCAAGAAGGGTCTTCACTCTGGACAGTAACGATCAAGGGCTCCATGGAACAGCCAGTTAAAGCCGCAAATCTCTGCCAAGATGAGTGACAGCTGCCTCCCTCCATCTGTAGGACTGGGTCTGTCTGGCAGGTGTCCTCACCATTCAGTTGGATGCAGGGGCTGAGCCCATGTGGCAGACGCAATGAACCAAGGGGAATTGCCAGAGAAGAGAAAAAGTGGGGAGAAACTGCAAGCCCTGGGATTCAGCTCAGGAAGAAGAGATGCCAGGTCTCCCAGCCCCATGCCCCGACTCCTCTGCTTTTGGTCCCTGGATCCTGGCAGCTCCTGTGATCAGTT
Source organism: Stenella coeruleoalba (assembly GCF_951394435.1). Classification (NCBI taxonomy): domain Eukaryota; kingdom Metazoa; phylum Chordata; class Mammalia; order Artiodactyla; family Delphinidae; genus Stenella; species Stenella coeruleoalba. Next base: position 97,938,013 of record NC_137169.1, read on the forward strand.
ATGGGCTAGAGAACACAGTATCGCATCTTGAGGGCAAAGATTATGTTCTGTTCATTTCTGGCCTCCTTAGCACCTTTACAGGCGCGCGGTCCACCCGTGGCTGAGTGAATGAATAAAGGACGCTCTCTAGTGCATTGTTTGTGTTGAGCTCAACTGGGAGCCTCTTTATTGCTTTCATTGTCCTTTACCCTCCGAGTTACAGATTTGCTCTCAGTCCTACAGGAATCTCAAGCTGAGCTCAGAAAAATGCTAGCAGGGGTCTGGGGAGGGTTCTGTTCTGCAGAGTCAGAACAGCGCCTAGAGCTTGGGGTTCCCAGAGCAAGGCCCTTGGAGGCCCTGCCAGAGCCCTGGGCACAGGACTGACCACTGTGGTTCTAGTAGACTCCAGTTCCATTGGAGGTCCCACTGTGTGGATTTCCTGGCCTGGAAAATGTGGACACAGAGAGGGCTGTGTTCCCCGAGCTTTTCCTCATGAGTGGCAGGAGAAGGCACGGCCTGCCCCATCCTCCCACGAAGGCCAGATGGTGTAGGCCCCAAGCCCTCTGCTTTCAGAAAGTGGGGCAGGGCTCGGGGGCCCACAAGGGGGCTAAAAATAAAACCAGTCTGTTTCTGCTCCCTCGGTGGGAGTCTGGGTGGCCACTGGGGTTGGATGAGCTGTGGTCCTCCCGCCTTGGTGACACCTTGCTTCATTTTGCCCTCGGGAGCCAGTGAAGCACCTTCTGCCCTGCATTTCAGGGTTCTCTGATCAAGCCATTAGTGCCAGGCTGGGAAGCAAGGAAGAAGGTAGCGATGGGGACAAAATGAGTCCCATCGAAAAACTAGAACCATGGTTGCAAAAAAACAAGGCCCCTCGCATTTGATGCTGTGTTTCCCCCCACACCGTGTCACCACTGCTCCTTTGGCTACACACTGCAGTATCAGAGTTACTGAAAACCCAAGAGTTACCTGGTAGATCAGGTAGCAATCATTCCACGTTGGCATAAAATGATTGGGGGGCAGGTCTCACACTCTCAGGGACTACAGCTGACTCTGTGAATGACAGCAAACACCCCTTTCTCCCCTTTCTCCACCTTCCAGTCCCCCATATGGCCCCTGAGAGGGGAGCAACCGGCACACGTAGGCTGGGCAGGCGCTTCTCAGGGACAGGAAGAGGTAATGTCCAGAGCAAGAAACACGGGTACAGGTGGAAGCATCTCTCAGGATGGGAGCAAGGCATTCAGGCATTCATTCATTCATTCATTCATTCACTCTCAACGAGCCAACATTTTTAAACGACCTATTAACTAAGCCAGGTGGGTAGGAAAATGGGACGAAGGCAAATTGGGCACAGATTCTGCCTTCACGTTCACCATATCCCTGCAGACCTCTCTGAAAAGAGATGCTCATTTTTCCAGGAGGTGGGGTCCCCTTGCCTTGTAACTGATGCCACTTCAAGATTATTCCTCTCTTTTCTGTTGTCAAATTTTTAAAAAAGCATCCTGCTTCTTTGATGCTGGCTACACACTTCTTCCATCCTTTCGTTGGTCTCTATCATTTATCAGCCTTCTGCTCACTGAAAACCATGGCATCGACTCTCACTCCAGTCCAAGCCCGGCCACCATCCCAGGTGCCCACAGGATCCCTGCGGCACCTCAACAGCAGTGCCCCTCTCGGTCCCTAACTGTCCTCTATCTGCCCACAGGAAACACTTGTTTCATTCCCCACACAGCTTTCTCACATGATCACCCTTTCTTCAAGCCTCCTTACCCCATTTCTTCCCTTCATAGGAGGTCTTGCCTCCAATGGCCCAGAGAAAATGGTGCCGGCTGCCCCCTCGGCTGGTAAGTTATCCGTATCCTTACCTCTCCCCTCATCTCTCGATAGAAGGCAGCCTTCCTGCTGTCAGAGCTAATCCTGCTGGTACGCCCAGCACCTCATCCCCTCCTGCCTACTCAAGGACTTTGTTCCATCACTTATGCCTTTATCTGACAACTGCTTCAACCTCTCCATCTCTACTGCTCTCTCCCGAGTTCAAGGCTCTTCTCCTAAAGACAAACACACCTCTCCTGACGCTGCACTCCGCTGTGGCCATTGTCCCTTTCCTTTGCAGCCCAGCTTCTTAAAAGCGGTCCACACATGTTCTCTCCATATCCTTGTCTTCCATTCACACTATAATCCTTGCCATGTATGGTGAAACACGCCCACCAAGGCCACCCATGGCCTCCACAGCTAAATCCAGCAGGCTTTCTTCCTCTCTGAACTGCCCCGCCTCGCTGTAGCATCTGCCGCTGTTGAAAACTCCCTCCTTGTTGAAATTCAGTTCTCCCTTGGCTTCTGGGAAATAATCCTCGCCTGGTTTTTCTCCTGCCTTTCTGATCACGCCTCGGGTGCCTTCCCGGGTTCCTCTCCTCCGCCAGCAACTTAAAGGCTGGTGCTCGCAGGGTTTTCTGGACGCTTGTCTTCTACTCCATCCCCTCCTGGTGAGGTGCAGATGATACCAAGGTTGGAATCCTCAGCCCAGATCTTCCTTGCACGCTAGACGTGGCATGCCCAGCTACCTATGTGGTATCTCCTCACCTCTGACACGTCAAACCCAGCATATCCCAAACAGGCCTCGCCACCTCTGTGTCTTCCCCCGCTGCATCTCCTCTTGTTCTCAAGCTCAAGGAACGCTTCTGTTCCAGTGACCGATGCCAGAGACCGAGTCATTCCTGACTCGTTACTGCTTACCACTGCCTTATATATTGACTCTATGTAATGCTCACAACCACCCTGGGAGGTGATGCCATTATGATACTTCATTCAGAGACAAAGAAAGTGAGATATGGAGAGATTAAATAATTTACCCAAGGTCTCGTAGTTAATAAGTGGCCGACCTGGGATTTGAACCCAGAGAGCCGGGTGCCGGAGTTCCTATGCCCTTACCCACTAACCCCATGGCCTCTCTGTAACCAAAGTCTGTGGATTCTACTTCCTTAATAATCCAATATCACTGTCCGTCTGGACCACTGCATCCTAAAGGTCTGGTTGGCCTCGGGCTTGCTCCCTATGATTCAGGCCCCAGCGGGTCTCCACATCCTTCAGGATAAAATCCGAGTCCTTGAGTGCGGGCTCGCCAAGCCCTGTTTTCACTCCTCCAGGACCCACACGCTAGAATTATGGTGACCGTGTAATTTATCATCCTAACTGAGGTTGTCTGAGAGGGAACAGGGACTATTTATAATGAAGCTGGGCCACAGGTGTAAACCGGGACAGTCCCAGGCACACTAGAATATATGGTCGCCCTAACTACCACCCACTTAGATGGAAATATTTTCTGTTCTCTGAACACACTGTGTTCTTTCATCTCTGGGTCTCAGAACACACAGTTCCCTCTCCCAGAAAAAGGCCATTTATCCTCTTTCAGGAGCTCTTCCCCGATGTCACTTCCCCAGGTTACGTAAGGCAGCTTTCCTCCGTGCGCCCATCATGCTCTCTGCTGCTGTGGCTGCCGCCAGTAAAAGAATGGGAGCCAGTGTTACCGGGGCTGAGGAGTCGGGTGAGGAACACAGTAGCACAGTGGTTAAGCATCTGGGCAAGGGAGCCGGACAGCCGGGGGTCGAATCTCAGCTCACAGCGTGACCCCTATTAAGTTATCGAGCCCCTCCACAGCTCCGTCTCCTCGGGAGGCTCTCGTGAGGCTTGTAGGAGACAGTGCACAGGAAATCTGCCCCGTATGCAGTAAGCGCCCACTGAGCACGGCTACTATTGCTTACTGAGCATTTGCTGTGCACCAGGCGTGGGCGAGCGCTTCACCTGCAGCATTTCCTGAGTGTCAACGGTTTTGTGAAGTAGGTATTGTTATCATCTTAATTTTACAACCGGGGAAACTGAGTCTTAAAGAAGTTCCTTGTCCGAGGTAATAAAGCAGGTCTGGCAAGTGCTGGCCTCCAGGTTTGTACCCAGGCTCTCTGAACCCGCAGCCCAGGTGGCACCTGTGCATTCCTCACTAGACTGACTGTGAGCCACCTGAGGGCAGAGGTGGGACCTGCGGCCCCTGGATCCTCAGCCCAGGCAAGGGGCCTGGCCCAATCCCGTAAGCGCTTCCTGAAGGAAGGGAGCAGCGCACTTACAGGCGACCAGGAGAAGGCGTGATCCTGCCGAAAGGAAACACCAAGGGTGAGGTGTGTAGTCAGGGAGATGGGGTCAAGGGGTCAGAAGAGCTGAGGTGGGAAGGATGCCTTCCACCAGGTGATGGGGCGGCACGGGGCCATCTTCTCATGGGATTTGGGTTTTATATCTCAGAGGCAGAGAGAAGAGACCCCTCTGTCTCTCCTTTCCTCCAAGAATTTAGGTTTTAAAAATATGTTTATTCCGAGTCGGGAGGAAAAGAGTGTATAAGTGTGTTTGTGTGTGTATTTGTGCTCTGCTGCAATTTGGGCTCCTCTGTGCCACTCATCCGAGGTAAAAACTGCCCAAAGAAAATAAAACTCCTTCAACCATTTCCATCTTCTTTTCTTGGAAAAAGCTGCAGGAAGGCAGCCCAGAACACCATGGGTCTTAGATGAGCATAGACAGCAATTCAGCAACAATGGAGATGTGTGTGTGTGTGTGTGTGTGTGTGTGTGTGCGCGCACGCGCGTGCGTGTGTAGTGGGTGATCCAGGTGGAGGTTGGCATATCAGTCCCCGTTCCTGAAGCTAAGCAGCAGCAAATTATCAAAAAATATTCCTACCAGGCCCCACACTGCTAAAGAGTAAACATAATTATCCTTAATCAATATAGATCCTTCAGCACTAGCTAATGGCTGTCCTGGGCTTAACTGTTCGTTCGTAGCAGCTGGGGAGGGGCACGAGTGGGAGAGTCCTCCCGCTTCCCTCTAGCAGGGCGGGGTGTCCCGGAGCTGTGGGTAGGCCCCCCAGGGCCCGTGGAGGGAAAGTGGAGGTAGAGAGAGGCCAGGAGAAGCTCACATGCTTCGCACCGGATGCCCTGAGCCGCTGGCATGGAGTGGTGTCCCCACGGCCCCGCTCTGCCTTGAGAGTCCTTGCCCAGCCCTCCTCCCTCCCGTGACGCCCTCCTCAGGCCCCGCGAGGCTGAGGCACCAGGGGCCAGCAGCTGCCCTGCTCCGTCCGACACCCCTCACGTGCTGCATGAGGGTGCAGGTTACAGACTGAGGCACTCCTGGCCTCAAGCAGCCCGGTCCTCTGTGACTGTATTTCCTGGCAGAGGGCACTCCGCCAGGGGTAGGGGGCTATGTCTTACGGGTCCTTGGCAGGCAGAAGCTGTCAGAGTCTCAGTACCGAGGTCACAGCTCGGGCTGGCGCAGTCTGCCCTGTAGACTGCTGGGGTTCCTGACCCGGGGCCCCACGTGCCCTCAGAGGGGCGCAGTTGTGGGTGGGAGTGGTGGTCCAGTGGAAACTTTGCAGAGTAAGGACTTTGCGAGTTGCCTGCTTCTCCTTGCCAAAAGAAAATAAAACTCCTTCAACCATTTCCATCTTCTTTTCTTGGAAAAAGCTGCAGGAAGGCAGCCCAGAACACCATGGGTCTTAGATGAGCATAGACAGTAATTCAGCAACAATGAAGATTGTGTGTGTGTGTGTGTGTGTGTGTGTGTGTGTGTGTGTGTGTGTGTGTGTATTTCCCTGTGAGAAATAGGCTCACACGGTCTCAGACCCAACCCAGAGGCTTCAAGAACCCTGGCTTCCGTTCCCTGGGCCCTGCACCAGCCCAGGAGGCCTGCGCCCAAACTGCCACATATGCTCGGTCACCAGGTGTGGCCCTGGGACCGGCCTGGCATCCCCTTCTTAGTTCTGAGAACTTGTGGGGGGATTACTGTGCCTCTCATGCCTCAGCTTCTGTCTGTAAGACGTGGATAATGAGTCCTACCTGGTGGGGTGAGGGTGAGAATGAGATGAGGGAAACACATGTACGCGTACAATGATGCCAGGGACACAGGAAGCACTTCCCACAGGAGGTGCCGGCTGCCCCATCCGGAGAGGCTGCCAGTGGCTCTCCCGCACGCTCCGCTCCTTCCTGTGCCCTGAGTCGAGCCTCCAGTTCTGGTCTGCACCCCTCGCTCCGTCTCCTTCCCTACTCTCCGCTCCCTGCCCACCCCCTCACCCTCGCCTCTGCAGCCTCCCTGCTTCTCGAGCAGAGGCCGTAGGAAGGACAGACGCACACTTGCGCTCCTGCCTGTGTCTATTCCTGGCCAGGCACAGGCGGCCCTCAGAGACTGACGTCCTATTGATCGGGTCAGAACACCGTCTAGACGGGGCAAACCTCTTGAAGTGGACGCTTGCTACAATAGCACCAAAAACTGCTCTCGACACGTACTTCCCTTGCCCTTGGCGGGCCTAGCAGAAGACTGAGGATGTGAGCTGGCAAGTCACCTGCTGTGCTGCACACACAGCAGCACGCAGCCTCCAGCTACCAGAGCGCGCGCGTGTGTGTGCGTGTGTGTGTGTGTGTGTGTGTGTGTGTGTGTGGGTGTGTGTGTAGTGGCGGGGCGAGCAGTGAGCACCTGGCCCAGGGTCCCCATCCCAGCCTGTCTTTCTCTCATCACCCCTGACGGGGGGCTTCTGCTCCTTGAGAACTCATGGAACCCCACTTCTCAGCAAGGAACCCCTGGCTTTAGGCCTGGCAAGGAGCCCCTGAGACCCTCTCCTCTTGCGCGTGGTACCATCTGGAAGGGCAGTCCAGGCCAAGCTCTGGGAACTATCCTATTTCTAGGTGAGGCAGTGGAGGAGTCCAAGATACACCATTTAGGAGCTCAGCCTCAAGGCCATGGGTTCCACTGCGCAGCTCATGGCCGAGGGGCAGCCATCTGCGTGCTGCATCTGCGGGGAGTGGGGCGGGTGGCGGGAGGCACTTTTCCTCATTCATGAGAAGATGCCATTTAGCCTGGTTGGGCCCTGCTCAACCCAGAGGCTCTCTGTTGGCTCTCCTCAGAGCTTGGTGGCCTGCTTCCTTGCTTGGACTCATTTCTTCTGTGACTAAGCTCCTTCTTTGGTCCCCCTGTCCGTTCTTTTAGGGACCAGATTTCCTATCGGGTGCTCCAGCCTCCTCATTACAGGATTCCTGATCCTGCCCCAGTCTCCTCATCCTGGGCCTTCCTATTTTCCATCAGACCTGGCTTGTAGTTGCCATCAGAACTTCCTGGCTGATTGCACTTGCCTTGTTGAAGGCAAACAAGAGTCCACCTTCTCTCCTAGGGAACCCACCCGTTACCCCCCTGTAACTCATTGGCCATCTTCTCATGTTCCTTCCTGCTCAATCTTAGCACCTTTTCCTCTTGTCCTTTTCTTTGTGGGGCTGGAAAGTATCTGATTCTCCTCCAATCAATCCCTGCCCAAGACTGTCATCTTTCCTGGTCTGGTCCTAACAGGCTCTGCATGGAATTTCAAATCCCCTGGCACCCTCAGTTGACCTGTTCCCTGCTCCCTGATTAGGGAAGCCCCAGTTGCCTGAGTGCTAAGAATAGCATCTTCATCAGTGACTAAACAACCTGACAAACAGCAACCCGCACTCTCCCCTGTCCAATGTGCTTGGGGACACGCCTCCTGGGCTTCTGCTCCCTCGGGAATCCTTGGAGGCTGCAGCACTACCTCGGGACCCCTTGCAGCAAATTCACAGGCATCACTTCCCCTTGGAACATACCCCTACTTGTGAAAAGGAGGATAACGAAGGGAGGGAAACGTGATCAGTGGGTCTCATCCCAATCCCTCTGGGGAGCTTAAAATGCACAGGCCCTGGGTCGCAGCCTGGGTGCCCAGATTCTGACGTGGCTTCCTCATAGATGGAGGAGGGCTGGCAGGGAGAAGATGGGGTGCGGGCTGGACCAGCAAGGAAAGTCCAGGAACAGTAAATTTCAGATGCCAGAAAAAGAGCTTCAACACCTGCAGGGCGGCCCAAAGCTCTCGGTGAGGCTGCTGGGAGCCCTTCCTGGGAGCTGGCAGTCACTGGCCACTGGGAGTCACCGCACCAGGTGACTTTTCCATGTTTGTTTTCAAATAATAGGAAGCCCAGGGATGCGACAATGACCGGTGACGTCACTGGGGGCAGAAGAAGGCTGGCTCCCTGTTCAAATGCCCCCATGACACGTCCATGTAAGGCTCAAGCCACTGCGCGTATTTCTCACATGCAAAGAAGCCTGCATAGGGTTTATTCTCCATGATAGTCATCTAGTCTTCAATGTTGGGATGCCTGCGTTACCTCTCATTTGTATTACTGTTGAGCTCTTATATTGCCCACTGTTTACGTCCTTATAATCATCCCCACTGACTTTATAACCTGCTGCTTTTAACCTGGAAACTCCTAATCACTCTTCAAAACCCAACTTGTACATAACCATTCCTAGAAAGTCTTCCCTGAGCTGCTATTCCCTCCACTCCACATAAGTAATTGTCCCTTTGTCTCTATACCTTGAAAAGACTCTTCTCATGATGGACATACTCCATTGACTTATGACGTATTTTTAAAAAATTCATCCCCGTTGGTAATTTATGGATAATGGAAAAATTAAATAGGGCATTATTTTACCTATGCTGTACAAAATTTCAATTCATACCCCTTGCATACCCAATCTTGAGCACAGCACATATTTTGTTGTTGTTGTTGTTTCATTTGTCATTTATTCTTCATAGTGGCTTGAAAAATAGGTTCTTTTATCCCCAGTTTACAGATAAGGAAACTGAGGCTGTGATGGGAAAAAACACAAAAAAGATTTGCCCGAAATCACACAGCTATGGAGCACGAGAATTGGAATTTTGTTTGTCTGTTTCCCTCTAAAACAGGGCAGCGACAGTGTCTAGTCATCTTTGTATCTTGAGCTTAGTACAGGCTCTGGTATACAGTAGGTGCTCAGTAAATGCTGTTGAGTACATGAATGCAGTGTGAGTCTTCCCACCTGGAGTGCAGGCTCTTTGAGTCTAGGAACCATACATCTTCTACAAGCCAGCATAATGCTTAGTGCAGAAGTATACACATACCTCTCTGGAACAAAGGAAATGTTATTGCTCTGGTTCTGCCCCCAAACTCATCTGTACTCAGCGAAAATCTCAACAATCTCATCACCAACTCCTGGCAAATTTAGTCACTCCCTTCTCTGTGTTCAAACCTCTGTAAACACGCCTGCATTATGGTATTTATCCCCCTGTATTGCGACCATTTGTTTACATATCTGTCTTCCCCACTAGACATGAGTTCCCTGGGGACTAAATGTGTTTCTCAGTTTTCTTTATATTCCCTCACCCAGCACCTAGCAGGAAGTCTGGCGCTGCGGATGCTCAGTGCCTGCACACAGAGTGAATCACCACCATGAGGGGGGCTGTAGCTGTGGAAGCAAGAGTGGCTCCCAGCTTGCCGGAGACCCTGGAATGAGACAGCCTTGCCAAGAGACACTGCTCTTAGCTGAGGGCAGTAAAGTGCGAGGGAAGCTTAGAAAGATGGCCAGTTCCTTGGTTTGGCTCTCGTCCCTGCCCCTAAGTCCCCAAGAGCACCTGTTCCATCAGTCTTTATAGCTGTTGCGTCTGGATAAGTGACTATTTGTGGAGGCCGGGGAACGTGGGCCCAGGCTCAGGTTTCCATCCTGGAGGATTAACGGAGCATCCCTTTGTCCTCTTCCCATTGGAACTATCTCATGCTCAATATTAATCAGGTGCCCACTCTGTCTGAGTCCCTGTTCCAGGTGCTGAAAGCACTTCTGGAAAGAAAGCCTGAGTGGCCAGTGGCTGTCATAGATGGAGGAAGGCTGGCAGGGAGAAGATGGGGTGAGGGCTAGACCAGCAAGGAAAGTCCAGGAACAATAAATTTCAGATGCCAGAAAAAGAGCTTCAACACCTGCAGGGCGGCCCAAAGCTCTCGGCGAGGCTGCTGGGAGCCCTTCCTGGGAGCTGGCAAGGACGGGGCCGCGCTCGGTCCGCACTGGGCGTCCGGCCTCTGCTTCCAGCCTGGTGCTGGGCTCTGTCCTCAGCACCTCGCTTTAGGGTAATCATTTTAATAGATATGAACTGTGGGCCTCTTGCCTGCGAGTGAAACCGAAATCGAATGCATAATCCAGACAGAGGAGAGTGCAGCTGCAGCGGGTTAATTACGCTCGCACGGGGCATATGGCGAGCAGCGCACCTCCAGACCAGCAGGCGCAGAGCGCTCTCTGGGACGCAGTTAGTTCCTGCGCATGCATAAAAAATGAGCCGGCGCCTCCGAAAGAAAAATAAAATCGCTTAAGTCATAACCTCAAACCACTGTGATGACAATCACTGAGTCGCGCCACTTATGTTTAAGCAACGTTTACTCATCCGCTCCCACACAGGTGAGCTTGCCTGCGCTGGTTCTCTGTCCACCTTCGTCCTGCCTGGCGCTGCCTCCGTTTCCGCGTCCTCTGCTCTCCCAAGGCATTCTTTCCTTCCCCAAGTCCTGCGAACCACATGGCTTAACTCGGGTCCTCCAGGGGGATCCGATGAGTAGGGCATGATTCTTTGGACGACAGTAACAGCATGAATGTGCTGAGTCTGGCACTTAACATGTATTACCTACTAATCCTCCCAGCAATGCTATGAGGTAGATAATATTAACCCCACTTTTCAGATGGGGAAATTGAGGCTTAGGAAGTGAAATCAGCTGTGACCCGAGTGCTTCCCATTCTGCTCGGTGATGGACTTGGAAGAACCAGGCTTGGATCTCAGCATCCACACTTCAGGCGAGTCATTTCATCTTTTTGAGTCATTTCATCTTTCCTCTCTGGAAACGTGTGATAATACAACTTACCTTCAGGGTTGTTCTGATGTGGGGATTAAAGGAAATCATGTATGTGAAAGGGATAGGCAGGAAGCCTCGATCAAGGGCTGGTGGGCAGGAATGCACAGTGATTAGGAACCCGGCAGCAAGAATCAGCGCTCTGGGCTGCGGGGTGCGGGAGATGAATTTCTTCTCCGTTTCTTTCTAAATTATCCTCACTTCCTTCATGGCTTTGCTCAAATGGGTCCGTGTCCGGGGCTTTCCCTGACCACCCGAATTTGAGTTACAGCTCCCACCACGGACATTCCATAACCTCATTCTCTGCTGTATTTTTCTCATAACACTTGCCACTTTTTCACATACTACACTTTATATAGTCTTTATTCCCGTCTCCCCTACCCCTGCTCCCCACTAGAGTGCAAGCTCCACGAGGGCAGGGGTGTTTTATCTGTTTTGCTCATTGTTGTATTCCCAGCACCAAGAACAGTGCCTGACACTCAGTAGGGGCTCAATAAATATTTGGTGAATGGATGGACAAATGATTAACTTCAATAATCCTCAGTTTCCTCATCTGTAAACTACCACACTCTTAAGTTTTTGTGAGGATGACCTGACATAGCTTCCAGAGTGCTTAACACAGAGCCTGACATTTGGTACCTGCTCCAGACATGATGGTTATGTTTATTTTCCATTCACCACTGTAACCTCAGTGCTCAAGAGGGCAATTGGTACAGGATAGATGTTCACTAAACATCTGTTGAATGGATTCTTATTCTTTGAAAGTTCTTTGAATCTGAAAAGATATAGGAGGTCTGTTAGAGCATGAGGTCCCCTGATGTCCCCTACACGAAAGGACAGCTTATGGCTCCCAGAGGCTCATAGCTGAGGATGGGGTATTGCTCAGAGCATGGCCACTCACTAGAGCAGGCACCAGGCAGCTGACTCTATTTGGGAGCCTTGCTGGCTGGGGGTAGGGTTGCCAGATAAAAATACAGGATGCCCAGTTAAATGTGAATGTCAGATAAACACAGATAATTTTTTTTTACATCTTTATTGGAGTATAATTGCTCTACAATGGTGTGTTAGTTTCTGCTTTATAACAAAGTGAATCAGCTATACATATACATATGTCCCCATATCTCTTCCCTCTTGCGTCTCCCTCCCTCCCACCCTCCCTATCCCACCCCTCCGGATGGTCACAAAGCACCGAGCTGATCTCCCTGTGCTATGCGGCTGCTTCCCACTAGCTATCTACCTTACATTTGGTAGTGTATATATGTCCATGCCTCTCTCTCACTTTGTCACAGCTCACCCCTCCCCTTCCCCATATCCTCAGGTCCATTCTCTAGTAGGTCTCTGTCTTTATTCCTGTCGTACCCCTAGGTTCTTCATGACATTTTTTTTCTTAAATTCCATATATAACACAGATAACTTTTTAGTATAGGTATGTCCCATGCGATATTTGGGACACACTTGTACTGAAGACAATTACGCATCGTACTTTATTTTCATTTGCTAAATCTGGCATCCTTAGCTGGAGGATGTGTTTTCGAGGCCCCCTGAGAAGATGGAGGTGTCAGGAAGATTCCCCTCGGCCACAACCATATCTCCTCCTAGGCTGTGTCTGGGGTGCTTAGATAGGAGCTTTATGAGCTCAGAGGCAGAGAGAGAGGCAGGAGAAGGGGCCGGAGGGGCATGGAAAGGGTGAGACGCTGACCTCTGCCATTGGGCAGAGGCCGGTTCTCTGGGGAGTGGGTGTGAAAGGGTGAGAGAATACAGGGATCTCCCTTGGGACACAGACATCCCTGCTCTTAGCTGCTGTTGGCTACAAAAACGCCTCCCCCATTTGCAAATGCCTCCACCCGTTAATCTCAGAGTAGGTGTCTCCTCCACTTCACAGATGAGGTCATTAAGGCCTCGGGCCACCAGGAGCACTGCCTATGTGAGCCAGCTAGTTAGCTGCTGAGCTGTGCTCGGACCCTGGCCTCCTGATGCTGGCGTCCTGTTTGAGAAGCGATGAAGCTGCATCACATTGCCTCGTTTGTGCCCTGACTGAGCTCTGAAGCACCTGGAGTATCCCACCAACATTTCTCGGGAGCCTGTTATGTACCCAACACCACGTCATAAGCAGAGTTAGGCGCTTGCAACTCTGTGGTGGGGTCAGTCCTAGAGCCGTGGTTCCCACCCCACTGTGCCGAGTGTCCATGCTGGCCTGGTGGGCTGCTCTCATTACCTCCGGGGGCCACTGTGTGAAGCTGAGGTCCATGGGGGAAGGTAGGCTGAGGTCAAACCCAGACTGAAACCTCAGAACCAGAGATACAGCCCCCCACTGCCTCCCCCTCGCCCCCCACTGTGTTCTGGAGTTCCAAGGTCTGGGCTGCTTCTCATCCTTTGGGGCCCCAGGATGTCCGATTGGGCAGCCTCCAGACCTCCCCAGTCCACTCCATCCCTCTCATCAGGGCAAGTCCGCCGGTCTCCCTCACGAGGGTTAGAGTTCCTGGTGCCTGCTAGACAAAAGCTAACTAACCTCACCCACCCTGCCAGGGTCAGAGAAGCATGTTCCAGCAAGTGAGACCGAGGGGTGACTCATCACCAGCCTATAATTACGTTTCACACCAGAGCTGCGTCTCAACGATCCTCTTTGAGCAAAGAGTCTGTGTCTTACGCTAATGATCACATACCAGGCAAGTGAAGGAGAGCCGAGGAGGGATCCTACAAGATCAAGGAGGCTGTCTGGACCTTCTTCCAGACTGCTGGAATCTGGGGAAGCTTTGAGCTACGTAACCCTGTGGAATGAGCCAGAGTCAGCATCCTTCTATCCAGCTGGCTCCAGGAGGACCATATATCTCACCTTAGACCTCTCCTGACCTCCTTCCACACCCCCACTGCTGATAGACGGCACACTCAAATGAGGGTAACCGGGAAGGTCGCTAAAGCTCCTTCCCACAGAGGCGTGTGCTGGGTCTGCCGAAACCACGGGGGACGGCACAGTATAGCCAGAGCAAGTAAAGCAGGGCTGTTACCAACTGAAGGGATGAAGGGACAAAGTGGTACCAACACCGGGAAAGAGAAGCATGTAGAAAGGGCCCCCTTGAGAGGAGCTCTGGCTTTCAGTTGGGACCTGCGGAGGACATCTCCACTTTACTCTCCTCCTTCTCTCCAAGCTGTTGCCAGGACTCCCCGTTGGCAAACCCAGCCGGAAGCAGAGAGCAGGGAGGAGAGGATGGAAGCAGATGGAGGGAGAATGCTGTCCCACCCCCTCAGGAAGAATAACTAAGGAGATGTTTCTTCTCTCTCCACACCACCCAGGAGGAGAAACAGGAGGGGCAGGGCAGAGGGTGCCTGCTCCCCACCTTAGAGTCTGTGAGGGCACTGATGTGGTGTGGTTAGATGCGTTTAGAAGTTTCAGGAAAAGGAACACACAAGGTGCTCTCAGAAGCCTCAGGATCTTGAACTGTGTGTGTGTCCTTGGTGTAGTCACTTACCTTCTTCGAGTCTGCGTCTTATCTGTAAAGTATAATACTGACCCCCCAGGCCTGTTGTGAGGTTTACACAGGATAACGTGAGCGAAAACTCTCAGCGCGGTACAGGCCTATAGTAGGTGTACAATAAGCAAAACTGAATCTAAATATCTGCGGAAGGTTGCCTGATGCCTTGTGCTTCTCCTCCATTCCCGGGCCTCCTGCCTGTCATCTCTCCCAGCCTCCCTCCGTGCAGGCCCCCCTCGCACGTGTGGATCCCGAGGCTCTGCCCAGCCTGGGGTCAGCTCCAGGAAGCCGGCTGCCAGCCCCACCTGCCAGTTTCCACGGCGACACTCACCAGCAACCGTCCCTGTTTGGTTGTGAGTATTGGCTCCATGCCCCAAGGGACTGCACTGTGCCGCTGTGCACAGAGGTGAGCAGGAAGGGGCAGGGGACCAGGCTGGGGCACAGGAGGGAGGGGAGATCCTCCCTGCAGGCTCCGGTCCCCAGTACTCTGGGGGGGCAGCTAAGCAGGGCGGGAAGAGAGGGGAGGGCCCTCCCTGCCTGGGAGAAACCAGCAGCTGCCTGTCTACCTTGTTAACTGGAGCACAATTAAGGCCGTTAGGAGTCAGAGGATGTCTCATGTTTATTCATGTACCTTTCACACGCTGTCTTTCTGCGTCGGTCACAGTTCCAGGGGCGCTTTGTGGTCACTCCCCCTTCTTTAACTTTCTCTGCCTCCACCTAGTTCCTGGGCAAGCATCCTGTGCCTGCTCTCATCAGCTCATTTACAAACTGTAAATGAACATCTGTATAATGTCTTACAGTTTACAAAGCACTTTCGACATCCATTACTCCGTGTAAGTCTCACAGCAGCCCTGCACAGTTTCTGTTATTACCACCATCCCCATTTTACAGATGCTCCGCCCTGCCTGGGGCTCCACGCCCCCAGCAGAGATGGGAGGCAGTCTGCCGGCACAGCCCTGGGTCTCCATGGGGTCTCTGCAGGCGCCCAGGAGGAGAAGAGGGCCGAATGCTCTATTCTTCACTTGCTCACTGGGTGCCTCGGCCGGTTTTGCTCACCCAGGTAGTGCGGATGTGAAACGAAGTGTTCCTGAGGGCTGATGCGGGGACCGCCATCCTCCCCTCTCCTGGCTGAGCTCCAGGGGCTCCTTTGCCAACCGTGCAGCAGGGAAAAGTAAATACCCATCGCTTATTGCGGGGGGGGGGGGGGGGGATGGGGAGATGCGGCAACCCTCTGCTGGCTGAACAGTGTGGTAATTGTTGCCGCCTCAGCAAACCTACACCTCTGACAGCTGCTTGGACCCGGGCTCCGGGGCACTCCAGCTGCCTTCTCTGCTCTGCTCCATTCAGAGTACCCAGAGCATGCCCCCTTTCTCAGGGGAAGGGCCACCCTGGCTCCAGGGGAACTCACTTGTTCACAGGTGCCTTTTCTGGAAAGGCTTTCTCTGACCACCCTATCTAAAGAGCCCCTCCCTGATGCCCCACCTTCTCACACAGTTCTTCTTAACAGCACATATTCACCCTGACAATATAGGACTTTCATTTCTTTACTCTCTGTTGCTCCCACTAGAATACAAGTTTCCTGAGGGAAGAGTACTAAATATTAGGTGACTGAATATGTAAATGAATGAAAGAATTATACTGGACCTTTGGGAAGGTTCAGTTCATATTTATGAGCACCTACTACGCACCAGGCACTTTTATTTGGGTTATTTATTTTTAATTTTTTGATTCTTACAGTGATGCCAGGAGATCGTTTTTGGTACCCCTGTTTTGGAGATAAGGAAACTGATGACCCGAAGGGCTCCATGACTTGCCCAGGGTCACACTCTGGCTGCCCTGGTCCTCATCACAGCAAAAAGTACCATCGAACACGCTGCTGCCCAAGTTAGTGAACCAGAGTCACACCTCCTTCACCTCCTCACCCTTCCCCACCCCACAACACACATACACACAATCCTCAAGTCTTGTCAGCTCCATCACTGGACTATTTCTTGACTCCATCTAATCCTCTCTCCCTCGCCGTTTGCCCAGGCCAACTCACCATCATTTCTTGGGGCTGCCTTACCTTGACCCTTCAAGGTCTCAGTGTTTTTCTCTGTAAAATGGGGGTAAGTTCAACCAACTCTGGGCCAAAGTCCCTCCAAAGGCCTCCCAAGTAGGATGACTAACTGTCCTAGTTTATGTCCTGTTTTATGATATTTGTGGGCCCTTTGCTTTTATAGGCTTTGACCTTGGTTTCTTCCTCCATTAAAAAAAAAAACAAAAAAACTGAAACCTAAAAATTATCCTTTACATTGGTATATAAAGACAAAGACAATTCAGGCTGGATTTATTATTATATATTCATTTTCATTATATTCTTTTTTCCTCCTGATTTAAAAAAAAATAAAATTAAAACATTTTCATGGGCCCCTAACAGTATGGTGTGGCCTAGGCACTGTGTCTGTTGTGCCTTATGGATAGGTTGGTTCTGTTGTTTTTAGCACCAAAAGTTCCACATCACAGGAAACCCCTCAGTCCTGGGCAAACTGGGACCGTTGATCACTATACCATGAGGCCCACCATGATCCGGTTCCCCATTGCCTCTCTGACCTCAATGCCTACTTCCTTGGCTAGTTCTACTCCAGACATACTGGCTCCTCTGCTGGTCCTTGAACAAACTGGGCATACTCCTGTCTCAGGGCCTTTGCACTTACCCCTCCCTCTGCATGTCATAAACATTTGGCTAACTTCATTAAGATCTGTGCTCAAGTGTCACCTTGTCAGGGTAGCCCTCTGTGACCACCAGGACAGTAGCCCTCTCATGGTCTCCCTTCCTCCCTCCTACTCATGTCCACTTTTTTCTCCACACAGCAGAGTGACCTTTCAATAAGGAAAATTGATCATGTCTGTCTCCTGACCAAAAAAAAAAAAAAAAGTTTTTTGGTTCTCGTTGCATTTAGAAAATCCAAACTCCCTCGCCTGACCTACAAGACCCTGATGAGCTGATGCTACACTCCAGGCTTCTGCGGGGAGATATTCCAGTCAGGAGCTGTAGTGCTGACTCTTTTGAAGTTCTTCTCCCACGGCCCTCCCAGTGCACGGCCTGTGCTGATCGTCTTGTAAGAAGCTCTCTGGGGCACCTGAGCCTCAGCATTACCTCATCTGAGAAGAGAGGACACCTCAGTGTGTCAAGGGAAAGCTTGGGATTGGTGCAGATGGGAAGGAAATAGATGGATAGGATGACTCCAAGAGGCTTGGGGAGATGCTGAAGGACACTGGGCTCCACTTGGCAAGGGAAGCAGGGAGAGGATTTTGCTTGGACATTTTCATCTTCTTTTACTTTTGGGCATTGTTTGAGGCTGGACAGTGCTTTCCAGAAGCCACAGAATAGGGAATTTACAGGCTACAGTTAGGAAGCCTTGTGCCTTCCCTACATGCTGCATGCTACAATTTCCCTCCTCCGTGGAAATGGAGAACCTGGAGATCCTCCCACCACAAAGCGCTCTGTGCTCGTGAGAGCTGAGCCCTACGAAAACAATACAAATGAGTATTCATCAAGCCTTTATCGTGTACCAACCATCCTCAGAGCTTTAATGCCTAAAGTAATTTATTGTTCACAATAGTCCTTGGAGAGGGTATTATTTGATGAGTTGAGGGTTTGGAGCGCCTATCTCCCTGACCCTGCTCTGCCAGGGTGGCGGGAGGTGTGGGAAAGCCTTTCCCTACCTCTAACCCCTTTTGGAGCGGAAGCGTCTGCATTCTCCAGGAAAGCACCCTAAAGACAATCAGGGGCAATCCTGCAGAGACCACCTCTTCGGTGCTATTCTGCTATAGATACAGCTGGAGTTGACACAAGTTCCACAATCTTAGGTATGACCAACAGTAGCTATCAGAATAGTGCCTGGAGTATGGTGGGCATTTAAAAACTATGCGGTGAATAAGTGAATTTATTGAGCATCTACTTAGTGCAGTGCTCGAGAAGATAATTTGCACACCTTGTCTCATTTAAGCCACACACAAACCCTTAAGTAGCTGTTGTGAATTCTATTTAAAAGATGAGGAAATAGCAGCTCAGAGAGAATAAGTAGCTTAACTGAAGCCAAACAACTAATAAATGTTGAAGCTGAGATTTGTCCCTAGGACTGTTTGACTTGCCTCTAACAGCTTAGGTGCTTGATTAATACTTGTTAGGTGGCAAATGAAAACTGGGCCACTGACAGCTCTGCCTGGGATAAAAACACCAACATCGTGCATCCAGCCCCTTGGGAAGATGCGTTCTGGCGGTGGGAGAGGATCTGGAACATGGCTACTGCTTGGTTTCTTAGATTTCCCCACCCCCAGACCCCTGGCTTTCGATTTAGCCCTATCCACTCTGCTAATGGATGACCCACGCTCCCAACTTCCCCCCAAGCCTTGCCCATCCCTGAGCTGCAGCTGTGAAATCGTAGTGACAGATCCGGTTTAGTTCCCAGGATGAGCCTGTGATTATGTCTGCCTCAGCAGGGAGGTGACCCCTTCTCCATCCTTGCCCTGGGACAAATGAGCTCTTGTTCTCATTCAGGTAATTCCAACACACCACCTCCTCCATCAAGCCTTCCTGGCTTGACTAAATGTCGGTTGTCAGCTGACAGAAGTCCTTCCATCCACCCAGAGAAGTCTTTGGACCCAGATGTCAGCCGGAGTCTGTCCCTGTCTTTTTGGATTATTGACGGGACATCTCTGGGAAGGTTTAGCTCCCAGCAAGGAAGTCTCCCTATTGATCCCGAGCGAAGCCCTCTTTCAAGCAGGAGCTGTCTGGCACAGCCTAATTCACCAGCTCCCATTTCCAAAGGGCCTCATGGGGTAAACCCAGTAGTCGAGGGTGTTTTGTACAAAGTGAAGGGGCAGAAGGGAGCGGGGAGGAGAGAGAGAGACAGAGAGACAAAGAATTTTGGGCATAAAAGCTTCCTTTAAAAGGAGAGAGGGAACGTTTCCTAGGGGAAGTTCTGCTGAGGGTCACTGGATAACCCAAAACAACCAGAGTCTGCACCCCGGGTTCCGATGAAGACGTGCCGTAACTCCAGAGATTCCGGCACACAGAGGCACTTTATGTTTAGATTTTGGGATTCTTCCAGACTTCAGCTGTGCCCTTTCCCCACCTCAGCGCAGTCTCGGGAACGTGGAATAATGAGTTTTTGAGATCACGTTAAAAGCCTTCTCATTTTACAGATTAGAAAACCGAGGCCCCAAGTGTTGCTTCAGGGCCGCAGTGGGTTCCTCCTTGTAGGCAGCTCACGCCTCCCCATGTTCATGGAGGAGGCTGGCAACAGGAAGGGGCCTCAGGGACAGGACAGAACGCGTCGTGCCTCTCATTCCTCCCCTGTCCTCTCCTTCCCCGCTTCCTGAGACAGTATTTCCAGGCTGGCAGAGCAGGGTGAGGTGCAGAGCAGGCTCTGCAGGGAAGGGGGACCTGCAGGGCCAGGGCAGACACCAGTGACACGAGCTATTTATTTCCTGGGCACACAGATTAGACGGCAACTGAGAAATTCTCCCTCTGCCATCCATCAGCTGGCCACCTCCGGCGGCCTCCGTGGGGTCAGGACATTTGTCTTGACTGCACTGCTCTGCCACTTTCCTTGTGCTCCCGTGGCTCAAGCCATGACAGAGACCCCCAAACCAGCAGAAGGAATCAAACCCAAAGATTGTCCACAAAGCTAGTACCTTATAAACTGCACCTGTCTGCTCCCACCCTGGGCTGCACAGACTCCCCGAAGGACATGATGTATTTCCTTGGGGCCTGCAGGGAACAAGGGGCTTCTCTTAGTGCACTGCACTGGCTGGGAAGGAAGCAGCGCCTGGAGACTCTGCCCAGGTGTCTGGGCTCATTGGGATTTTCCCAGCCTGCTTTGACAAGAGGGTGTTGGATGAAAGTACTGTTAGCTGAAGGGGTTGGCAAACTTTTCCTATAAAGGGCCAGACAGTGAATATTTTAAGCTTGCAGACCGTAAGGCCTCTGTCACAACCTCTCAGCTCTGCCACTGTAGTGCAAAAGCAGCCACAGACAATATATAAATAAATCAAGTAGCCACATTCCAATAAAACTTTATGTATAAAAAACAGGTGACTGGCCATACGCAAATGTCTCAAACTCTTAGGAATTTGGAGAGCCTTCCCCTTCTTAGTAAGACATATCAACTAATAATTATCATGATAAATTTTACAATGAAAATCCGGAAATCAAGAAATGAGGCCACTGGGGTTTACCCTAAATTCTAATACAGGGAGCCTATGCATTGCCTCACCAAATCTCAGAAACCAAGGGGTCTGCTCTTTCGTGGATTTGGAGCTATTATCTCTTGCAACATCTTTAATCAGTGTTGGACAGGAGTGTGTAGGAGTTCAGAGAACAGGCTCTGCCGTCTATCAGTCCTTATTCTACTACTAACTGTATGACCTTAACCCCAATTGTCTCAGTTTCCTCTTCTGTACAATGGGGACAGTAACTATTCACCCTCTCAGGATCATGGCGGAGCTGAATGAGTTATTACAGGTAATGCACTATGCCTGGCTCACGGTCAGTCCTCAGATGTTGCCGGATCCTAGAACTGACCCAGATCCTTCACTAAACACTGCCCAGGGCTGGCTAATCTTCAGTGATGTGAGAGGTTGAGGTGTGAGGACACTGTTCCTGTTAGACGGGCAATAGGTGACTGTCCTCATCCAGGTACCTTGGCATTGGGCATTGGGATTTCTCTTTTGCCTTTGCCTGTTTTTATTAGAATAGAATTATAACAAGGAGAAGAAGAAAAAGGACATGGAAACTCATTTATTGAGTTGCTACAGTGGGCTGGGCAGGGTTAAGTGCTTTACACGTTTTATTCCATAAAATCCACATAACCCTGCAAGGTAGACATTTGTGTCCTTGTTTTATAGACAAAGAAAATTAAGTCTCAGAAGGTTATGTGACATGGTCAAGGTCACGCAGACTGCCTAATTACAAGTTCATTCTTTCATCAAATATTGCTTTTTCAGCAACTATATGTCAGACAGACATAATTTGTGAAACAGAGATAGATAAAACCAGCTTATGGTCGAGATGGGGGAGATGAGAATTTAAATCAATCATGAAGGTGGATTTGATTACAAAGGAAAGTTTGGGGAAACAGAAAGTCTTCACCAAGGAGGAGGTACTCAAACTGAGTCTTGAAGGATGAATGGGAGTCTAGTGGGAGGACAAGGAGAAATAACATCATATGCAAACACACAGGCATTAAGTAACATGGTTCTTTGTAGAACAGACATTCATTGCTCTGGAGGGTTGCCAGGGCAAGCAGTGGGCAAGGAGGTTGGAGAGGCAGGTCCCAAGGGGTTCAGGGAAGCCCTTGTGGGTCATGAGGAAGAGTTTGAACTTGGTCTTCATGCAATGTGGGGGGTGGGGGGCATCTAAAGGGTTTTAAGCAGGGCAGCAACAGAACCCAATTATGTTTTAGAAATAAATAATGAAGGTTGGTCAGGAAGAACGTCTGAAAGACAACCGAAATAATCCAGGGGAAAAATGATGAGGGGGTTAGCTAAAAAGTGGCAGTGTGTCTAGGGAGGGTAAGTCTGGTTTGGAAGATATTGAGGAGTTGAGGTTGGTGGGATTTGATGATGATTGAAATTAGGGGTGAGGTGGGGAAGAAAGAATGGAGTCTAGGGTGACTTGGAGCTGTGGGTGATGAGAGGAATGGGTACCACCTTGACTGCTCTGGGGAACCGAAGGAAAAAAGGACTTTACAGAAAGAGGCCCACTTTAGACAAGCTGAGGATGGGTAGCGTGGGAGTTAGTTGTGGTGGAGGGTGTGGGTGTCGGACGGCTGGACTGGGGGGAAGAGGACACGCATCCTTCTTTCAATGCCATGCGGGACTCACTGATAAGAGCTGAGAAACAGCACTTTCATCAGGCCCAGATAACCAACTTTAGGGGCTCAGTGGAGGGTACCTCAAAGTTTCTGTGGGGTATTCTCTGCCTGTTGCTTTCGGGAAGGGTCTTTTAGTGGGAGAAACCACAGGTGGGAATCCTCCTTTCTTAGGAAACTGGTTTGGTGTAGACAACTTTCTTTTCTTTTTTCTTTTTCACTTGTTTGTATTTCAGTAAAATGTAAATTCTGTTGTCACGGTAGGACCCAGTTATCTGGCTTTTTAAGGGCTTAGCAAATATGAACAAATGGAGACCTTCCTTGTTCCCAGAGTTCCTTTCATGTGGTTTGCAAGTATTTGCCTAACTCTCCCCATCCCCCCAGGCCCAAATCCTCCTTGCCTGCTGCAGCATTTGCCTCTGCTAGGACAGCTCCCGGGACCACGGGAGGCATCTCAGGAGGAACTGCTGACTCAGCAAGTTCAGGCAGTTGCCCAAACCGTGACCTTCAGAATGACTCACTGTCGTCCCCAGCCCGGACCTCAGAGAAGGGCTCATCAGGAGGAAGGGCAAGGATTTTCCAAGGAGTAATAGAATAGTGTGCATGTTTGTCTGTGTGTTTGTGGGGAGGAGAGGGGGAAAGGGACGGGAAAGCAGAGAAAGACGTAGGAGACAAATATGGTCAGAGAGAATGCTCACATGCAATAGAAGCATGTGAAATTGTAGACAGATACGGAGTGGCGAAAAGAGGACGAAATAGGGGGCAGGAAGTAGGAGAAATAGGAGACAGATATGGGGTGGTAGTGATGATGTGTCAGGGACAGCCAGAAATTCAACAACCCTCTTGGTCTTAAGGTGCCCTCATCTTGATCTTAAAGCGTCCTTGGCCACGGTGCTGAATTCTAAGGCCCTAACAGGTAGACACCAGTGAACCATGCTATGACTTTAAGCTGTTATAGACACAAATTCCTTATTACAGGAAAAATAAACTCAATTTGTTATTGAGTTCCCACTGTATGCCAGATACTCTGCCCCTTGCTTTCATACATATTATCTCATTTAATCACATAACTTCCTAACACAATAATTCAAAGAACTGCCAAAGTCTTGCCTTAAGTTATTCAAACCAAGCCATAGTTGGGAGTGGGTACTGATTAAGAATATCTTACTTTGTTATAAGGACCTTGAAGAAAGGCAAGGGAGGAAGGGAGAGAGCTGGTCTCTGGTTACATTTCAGTGATAACCAAAGGGGTCAGAGTTACACAAAGAGAGAGAGCCAGCGTGGGTTTTGTCAAGGATGTGTCACACTAGAACACTGCCTGTCTGTGCTAACAGTGGCAGGGTCCTAGGGAATTTTAGGTGCTATTGTAAATGAGTATCTTTAAAATAACATAGAAATGATGTATCCAAAAAAGATTCTTTCATAGTAGAGATTCTAGCAGCTCTGACCCATTCTAATTATGTTGCTATTATTCAAAAGAGTTTTGGGCTCTTTTCTTGGAGGTTTTCTAAAGACATTATTTATATGCTTTCAACTGTAAAAATTCTTCATTTTGTGGGTGAAAATTATTTTTTGAATAAAATACTTTTGACCATTTTATTTTTGTTTGAAAATTTTAAAATAGATTTTATTTTTTAGAGCAGTTTTAGGTTCATGGCAAAATTGAGAGGATACCATTTTATTTTTCTATGTTGTTTCTCTAATTTTGTTTGTTTCTTTAAACACACACACACACACACACACACACACACACTGTGGCTGAGAAGCTGAGCAATGCTATTTCTTGTCATACTGAAAAGCAGAACTTGCTAAAGTGTTAGTTTTTGAGACTTACTTCCCCCTCTGCTGGAGTAATGTTCACCTCTAAGAGCGAAAAAGCTTAAAAAAACCCTCAAAGAACAGATTTGCCAGTGACAACACTGCAAGCACCCTGATAAAGGTGAATATTTCTGGATATTTTGTAAGAAACTTTGAAGAAAACCCTTCTGAGCACAGTGCAGACCTTAGCACTGTAACAGACACTGTTTCAGTGGTAAGAGCACAGGCTATGGTGAAAGACAGAACTCGGTTTCAATTCTGGCTCCAACGTAACACAAGCTGTGTAACCTTGAGGAAGCTGCTCATTGTTCTGTGCCATGGAGCCTCGTGTGTCAAATGGAGACAATCCCAGCATCCATCTCATTGGGCTGTTACAAGATCTCCACGAGTCAGGTCCCTAGGGCACTTAGCAGAGTGCCTGGTGCAGGAAGCTCTCTGTAAGTCGTCATCGCTCTTATTATTTTAAGTGGCTGATTATAATAACAGCTCTCATTTACTGAGCACTTACTATAAGCCAAACATTCTGCTAGGTGGCGCAGTGGTTGGGAGTCCGCCTGCCGATGCAGGGGACACGGGTTCGTGCCCCGGTCCGGGAAGATCCCACATGCCGCAAAGTGGCTGGGCCCGTGGGCCATGGCCGCTGAGCCTGCGCATCCGGGGCCTGTGCTCCGCAACGGGAGAGGGCACAACAGCGAGAGGCCCACGTACCGTAAAAAAATAAAATAAAATAAAGTGCTTAATGTACATTATTTTATTTAAACTTTGCAATAACCCGTTGAGGGTCATTCCCACTTTACAATTGAGGAGACTGAGGCCAGGGAATTCAGGTGGTTTTATTCCAGAGTCAAACATATTAAGCAGGGAGCCAGGATTTAAACCCAGGATTCCTTGACCGCAAAGCCCATGCTCTTAAGCCCTATGCTGGTCCCCGTCCATAAGCCAGCCATTCACCCGCAGGCCCCTGCACAGCAGGGATACCCACTGTACCTGACTGAAATCAGAGCGCTCCTTTCCCCCTTTCCTTTTCCTTATTATATTCTTTCCTCTCAAAAAGTCTGCTTAGCATTCATGGAGTGCAGACCTTTTAAAGTGAGCTCATGAGACACAGAAATATCCAAGCTGTTAGAATGATCAGACAGAAATAGAGTTTCTAGAGCCCCTGGCCCAGACCCTAGGACCCATAACCTTCATTCCAAAATTGTCCACCAGCCTGAACTCTCTCCTTTTGTCCCAGCCACACCTCACCCTCTTCCATCCGCAGTGTCACTGCAGGATCTTGGATGAGTTGGGGCTATGGCCACATTATGTATACTAGTCCACATATTCTTCCAGGGATGTTGTAGTCCCTGTTTACAGACTGAAAACAGAGAAATAGAAGCTAAGATGAAAAATGAACGAGGATCATTGAGTGGTCAGGGGGCAGAGATGGGATCAGAGTTGAATTTTACAAAGCCAAATCTTATCCTGACAGCTCTTAGATCCCTTTCACCCTGGTCCATAATCTGCACGATGGTTCCTGTGAGGGTCTGCCTGCACGCAACATTGGCAGTGAACAGAGAGTTCAAAGCTCAAGGCTCTAAGCAACGTATGTCCTTATGTGCTCAGCCAGGAAGGAAGAGAGGAGTGTAAACAACACGATGAACATCCACCATGTGCCGGATCCTTTGCCAGGCAGTTCCACATATATCGTGTTATAATGCTGCAGGGAGGTAGTGATAGCCTGCTCTTAGAGATGAGAAAATTGGAATTCCTAGAGATTAACCTACAGCCAGTAACTGATGGATTTAGGTTTGGAATTCACATCTGACGAAGTCTGTACTTTTTTTTCTTTTTTGAAACTTTCTCCCCAAAGAATGAAAACACACACACACACACACACACACACACACACACACACACACGAGTCAGGCACTGAAATAAAGTGCTTGTATCAAATCAACATCAAGGATAACTGTATAATATGTGTTATTGGGGCAAGGAGGATGAGAAGCAAAGGGATTAACCGAGATACATACTGGCAGAATAATAACAGGTAAAAAATTTGAGCACTTGCTCTGTGCTAAGCCCTATTCTAAGTGCTTTCTATGTGTTAGCTCATGTAAACCTCACAAACGTCCTGTGAAGGAGGTATGACTGTTATTCCCATTTTAAACATGAGAAAACTGAAGCACAGAGAAAATAAGCCATTTGGTCAAGGTTACCGAACCGGCAAAGAGTTGTGCCAGTGATTTACCTACTGCTACACCTTCAGCCATTTCCTCTTCTTGCTTCTAAGCTGGACTCCATGGCCTCCCTTGATAACTGGCTCGCTATGAGGCTTACTGATAGCAGGCGTTTAGAAGGAGACTGGAAAGAAGGAGGAAAGGAGGAGGGGACTTATTTCCTGATTTTTCCTGCTCCTGTTAGTATAGCCTTAGCAGTGGCTCTTGGCTCCAGTCACTAACTCTTTCGGGTATTTCAGAACCAGCCTTTATTGCTCCCTTAGGGACCAGCAGCAACCAGCGGGCACCCTCAACTCAGAGGTTGGAACACCAGCTCCTCTGAGCTCCAGGTTCTGGTAACTCTTCCCTCTTGCCCTCCCAGTCCTAGAGATGGCAGCTGTTTCTTGCCTTCATTACCTCTGGGTCACTTCAGTGTCCCCTTTTTGTTCTTCCAGCTCTCCCACCAACTCCCTGTATTAAACCCATTCTGTTTGAAATACCTAGGGTGGCTTATTTTTTTTCTGACTGGACCCTGGCTACTATAGTACTTGGATCTGGTAGCTTGTTTCCAGAGCATGTTCTCTTAAGTACTAGTGTCTTACCTGCCTCTTGGTAGCTGTGGGAATTTCAAACCCCAACTGGCAGGATCACAGAAGTCACTTTTATGATTTCATATTTTTTACCAGACGCTAAATTCACTTCTCAGAAACAAACATTTACAAATTCCTAGCAGACTATGGTCACAGATTTCACTGTGAAGATTCTCAGCTATGGGAATCCTGGTTGAGGGACCCTGGGCAAGGTGGATACTGAGAACTGCCAGCCTGATTTTGACTCCCCTCATTCTGATGCTGGGCACTAATGTCATCCTGCCAGAGTCAGACTGAGATGGAATTAAGAGGAGAGATGGTCACTTTGACACTGAAGGAAATTACTGGGGATAATAAAAGCTTATGGCTTTAATTAGAGGGCCAGCTGGCGTCAGTACCATTTTGAAGACATGGGTATCAGGCATTCAAAGGCACACTACCTAGAGAGCTTTCAGCTAGGGCACCTTGTTAAGAGGACTTTGATCAGGGGATGGGGCAGGGAGGGGCACCACATCAAAGATTTGGAGTGGCAGTCGTGTAAGCCAATGATTATGGTGCTACAGGGTCTCTTGTGTAAGATGGTACACAGAATTGCACTTAGTGAAAGAAAAAAAAGGACACAAAAAGAGGAAAGAGGTGGCCTCTATCCAACCACTTAACCATCCATCCAATCATCAATGCACCAATTTATTCATTCATTTAACAAACATCTGTTGGGCTACTATCCTATGCAAAATGTATGTGGGATGGAAGGCAGAGATGAGTCAGACATAGATCCCATCCTGAAGGAATATAACCTCCAGTAGGGGACAGCAGAAGAAGAAAAGGTACCATCTAGCAGGAGTAACTGTGGCTTCACGAAGGAAGTAGCAACTGAGATGGGGAGGAAAGTGCGGGGCACATGTGAGCATGTTGAGAAATCTGGTAGGTTATATAGTGAAGGTTTTGTGAAGAGATGTCATGGCAGCAAGATCAGAAAGAGAGCTGAGACTATATCATAAAAGGCTTTGGATCTCGACTTTGTTCTGTTGGTAGTAGGGAGGAACTGAGTGTTTTAAAGCAGGATATGAGATGATGAAAATCGGTTCATAGAAGAGTATTCTAGAAGCACAGTGTAAAATGGACTGTGATTGAGACACCAGTTAAGAAGTTGTCATGATGGTCAAGGCACTGAAGACATAATGAATGAGTGAATCGTAGGAGAGGTAGAGAAAATACAGACAAGGAAATGGAGTTCAGAGCAAGATGGTAACCCACTTGGTAGGACCTGGCAAGAGGTAGGGAGGAGTCAAGCTTGGGTGGTGAAGAGGACAACTGTGTCACTAAGAGAAACAGGGAGCATGAAAGAAAGACCAATGTTACAGGTCTCAGTCTATGAGTTTGGCTCTGAACACACTGAGTTTGAGGGTTTGGAGGAAATTAAGGCTGAGATGTCCAGCACATAGTTGGAAAAGATGGACAGCATGGAGTTCAGGAGAGAAGGTGGGGATGGATGGGAAATCAGTTGGAGTACCATCTGCCTTCACCAAGGTTAGCAGATGAAGCTCTGTCATTGGACGTGATCTCCTAAGGACAGAGTATTGAGAAAGAGCAAAAAAGAGCCATTCTTGAGTAAAACCTAAGTTTGTAAAGTGGAAGGAAGGAGGAATCAAGGGATCGATGGCCAGAACAGCAGAAGGACAACAGGAGAGAGAGGCTGGAAAGAAACACAAGGAGGAGGGTGAAGCATTAGGGAAAGGAGAATAGAACGCCAAATGCTCCCAAAGGCCAGGAGAGGAGGAACAGGAAAAGGCCACTGGGCTTGGGGGGCTGAGAAGTGATCAGTGACGATCAGGGGAGCGAGTTGGGTAGAGTGTGAAGGCAAGAGCTAGGTTATAAAGAGCCAGAAACAGTCATCATATAAACACTAGTAAAAACAACGAAACCTTGCATTTGATGCTTACTAAGGGCCAAGCACTTTGTAAACACTTTACATGAATGAATTCATTTCATCTTCACAACTACTCCATGAGGTGAGTACTATTATTACCTCCCACTTTACAGACAAGGGAACCAGGGAACTGAAGAAAAGAAGAAGAAAGGAAAAGACTGTAGATCTCCAACGTGCAGAGCCCCAGTCTTGCAGGAAGCACTGCATAGAAGGGCTCTGAGGTTAAGTAAATTTGGCATTTCCTCTTTTAGGAATGCAGATGAGTATATTAAAGACTGAGAAGCCCTGCACTGAAGAAACTGGTTTAGTTTTGTGAAATCCAATGTTTTCTAGATTTATTTGACCTATAAACCTCTTACCATTACCATTCTATGGGACAATGTTCTACAAGGCACACTTTGGAAAGTGCTGGTGTGAAGAGTCTTTTATAACATTATGGACAGAAACTCCAGGAGGCTGTGGAGTCCTATTCTTCTTTTTTGAGAGGGAAGGCTGTTTGTTTTTTATGATAGGGGAGCAAAATTTTAGGGAGAGTAAAGGAAGTGAGGGTGAGAGATCATGGGAAACAAGGAATCTTAGTGTTGGACAATGAATCAACAACACATTTATAGAGCTTTGAGCTGGGATTCTTGGAAAAGAGACCGCAAGAGAGCACATTATGACCAATTGCACTTCAGAAAATTGGCCTGTCCAGTCCCATGGATCCACTGAGCACGCTCACCAGCTTCCTACGGGGAGATGCTCCTATAGTTTTAGGGGGCAATCAGATTATTCTGAATCCTCCTCCCCATTCATTGTTTCATTAATTCATTCAAAAAATACAGACTGGACTTCCTCTGGGCCAGGAGCAGTGGTAGGCATTGCTCTTCCTCTGATGCTATCTCTTCCGAACTCTCAGCTCTTCGTTCTGCATCCTGGATTTTGGTCCTGCCTCTGAGCCTTTGGACTTGAAGCTGTGCTTGGTTTTCCCACTTTTCCCACTAGTCTCTGGCTTATCCCTCTTTGGGTCCCAGTGTCCCATGAAGCTTCAGGTAAGAACGCTGATCCGGTCCTGGGCCATCCACCCCTGACACTGTCCCCTTGTGCAGTGTCCCAGCTTGTCCTGCCTCGAACTGTCCCTGCCCTCTGCTGTGTGCATTAGAGGGTGGGCTAGGGGTGCAAAGGATGAGAGCACTCAGATAAGAATGGACCCTGTCTTCAAGGAGACACAAGCCTAGCCAGGGCAGAGGTGGCAATGCTCTCCTAAGGAGGACCTGCCAGTAGCGTATAAAGCAGGCATGCATGATATGACAGGTGGTAGCAATTACTGGGTAAAGATGTCTGGAAGAAAGCATCTTACTTTTTTTTTTTTTTGCAGTACGCAGGCCTCTCACTGTTGTGGCCTCTCCCGTTGCGGAGCACAGACTCTGCGGCCATGGCTCACGGGCCCAGCCGCTCCGCGGCATGTGGGATCTTCCCGGACCGGGGCATGAACCCGCGTCCCCTGCATCGGCAGGTGGACTCTCAACCACTGCGCCACCAGGGAAGCCCCTGGAAGAAAGCATCTTAAACCAGTGGCCCCACTTGGGGGCAGGGGATTGTGGGCAGAAGGAAGTTTGGCCTGGAAATTCTGCTTTATGAATAAGAAACTGCCTGTTTGGGCTAGATCCATTCCACAGGGAAAGAAATGCTGCTCCCTCCACCTGGGAAGACAGACTAGGTGTATTTTAATGTGCAGCTGCAGCCCTAGCCTGCGGGCCCCCATCAGGCCCAAGGCATCCGGCTGGAGAGGTCTCTTTTAAACAGATGCTTATTATGGACTTGTTCTAAGCACCTACCATGCCTTGTCTTTCCCAGCTGCCAAACGCCCATTTCCAAGTTATCGAAATTCCCTGGGAAGTATGGTTAACATGAGAATATAGATTAGCCCCCTTGCCACTGATGCAAAGCTGCCTGCTTGGCAGTCTCTGGTACTCAAGATTCATGAACTATCCGGCAGGAGCAGGGGAAAATGGAGAAGGACTGGACGGGGGTGGGGATGGGAGGGTAGGTTTAATTCTTGAGCTACTAATGAATCTGATTGCAGCCAACACTCAATTATTCCCAGGTGGATTACACACTGGGCAAGTTGTCTGTAGAAAATGTTAAATCCCTTGAGAGTTTTGTCATTGCTCCACACACCCAGAAAGCTTCCAAGCAGCCCGACCCAGCCATTAATTGGTGTGCACTCACAGCCAGCCAACTCATTTCCATATTGTTTGAAGCAAAACATAATTAGGAAGGCAAACACGCTGTAAGATATGTACACTGTCCATATATCATACCACACATTTGAAGTCAAACAACAGTGAGTCTTCGGTTATCATCGTTTTGAGTTAATTACCCCACTGCTCTCCCCGCTCCGTCAGCGTGAACCAATGAGGAGGAGCTACAGGCAACAAGGCTTTTTTTTTTTTTTTTTGCGGTACGCGGGCCTCTCACTGCTGCGGCCTCTCCCGCTGCGGAGTACAGGCTCCGGACGCGCAGGCTCAGCGGCCATGGCTCACGGGCCCAGCCGCTCCGCGGCATGTGGGATCCTCCCGGACTGGGGCACAAACCCGTGCCCCCTGCATCGGCAGGCGGACTCTCAACCACTGAGCTACCAGGGAAGCCCCACAAGGCTGTTTTAACAAACGTCTGATAACATACACATTCAAGTGTGTTGTTCTTTCAAAATCGTCACTTGGGGACTGAGTTGCTGCCTTACTTAAGACACTTCTGGAAGTTCTTCTTTGGGAGGGGAATTGCCTTTGCAGCTCCTTGCCCATTCTTTAAAGTGCCTGTCTTCTACCGAGGGGCAGATATCCATCTTGGGAGGGCAGGGCTGATTTTTAGTGACAGCAGAAAGTATTCTGGAGCGAAGTGTAGTGAGTCAATTACCGTCTTATAAAGATTTGTTTTCCCACTTCCTTTTTTTTTTTCCGGGAAAGTAGTTTAAGGTGAACTTTGCCTCTGTGAGCATTGCCTAAGCAAGGGGTGAGCGCAACAGTGTTCCCCTGAGCAAAAGGAGCATGAGAAGCCACCCCCTGCCCCCAACAATGACACGGGGACCTTTTCTTCTCCTGAGCACACAGCCCTCAGCCAGACGCGGCACACCACCACCTAACTAGCCCCCAGGGCCTCTCCTTCTTGAGCTGCTGAAACACTGGCTTCCCACCGCCCAGGGCCACTCATCAGCCTGTGCCGGGAAAGGCACATTCATGTGAATGTCAATGTCCAAGGTAATCAGGAGGATGAAACCATGGCAACAGCCTCCAGAGAAGGAACCAAATGCCCCGAGGAGACATTCTGATTCCAGAGGGGCAATGTGGGCTTGCAGTGACCTGGGGCTGGATACCTTTCCGAAGGAAAGCGTTCAAGCTGTCCCAGGAGATGTGGCTCTAATGCACAGGTTCCCAAGGGGACCTCTTAAGGGAGATCAAGCCTCCTAGTTGAATTTAGGACTTCTGATATATTGGTTAAAAAAATAAATTCAAGGGCTTCCCTGGTGGTGCAGTGGTTGAAAATCCACCTGCCAATGCAGGGGACACGGGTTCGATCCTTGGTCCAGGAAGATCCCACATGCCGCGGAGCAACTAAGCCCGTGTGCCACAACTGCTGAGCCCGCGTGCTGCAACTACTGAAGCCCGCGTGCCTAGAGCCCGTGCTCCATGACAAGAGAAGCCACCGCAATGAGAAGCCCGCGCACTGCAATGAAGAGTAGCCCCTGCTCGCCGCAACTAGAGAAAGCCAGTGAGCAGCAACGAAGACCCAACGCAGCCAAAAATAAATAAAATAAATAAATTTATTTAAAAAAAATCAAATGTTTATGTTTGTAGTCAGAGGGAGTGCTAGGCCAGGTGAGAGGAGGTGGACTGTCTTGGGGTGACTATATGCTTGTAAATCTGTTTTTAACTTATCAAGTGAGAGACACCCTAGATCCATCATCAGGTCTCTAGCAAGGCAGGTGAGCTGTTCCCAAGACCCTGTTCCATATCCCTACATCAATCTCTTTACCTTTAAAATATCTAGATTGTAGGTGCTACTTTAGGGACTGACCATTCTGTGCTGGTGAAAGAGTGAGGTTTCCAGGAATGAAAATTCAGAAAGCCAGACCCCAAGGGGAGGGGAGCCCACAGATCTGGGAGAATTCTCCATGGAAGCTACAGCCCCTGCTGTATTGCTTCCGGGGATCCACAAACTTTGCCAGCACCAGTCCCTGGAGATTCTCCCTGATACCAGGGAGCAGTGAATTCTGGGGCTGTCCCTAGCTTCTCCTCCCTCAGGGATGCTCTACAACCAGCTACAACAATTTCCACGTCTTCATTCCCTGGACACGGAGCCTCCAGATTCTGAGAAACTAGAATCCCATTCTTTCCTCTAAGGAAAACCATTAGACCTGCACTTAGCAACCACCAGGAGGGTATTTTTAGCTCTCTGGCAGAAGGGTAATGTACAAAATGTAATCATCTCGGCCTTGAAATTCCTTACAGCCCCATTCAACATGAAACTGTGGCTAATGGATGCTCATGGAGGGAGCAGAGAAACAGGGCCGGAGGGCTTGTCTGCTGTTCGCCTTCTCTGTTCAGGATGTTGGTACCAGAGGTGGCAGAAAAGCTCAGGAACACACAGACTCAGGCAGTTCACTATTCAGCCAGCAGGGAAACTAGCCCCCAAGTGCTGGTTCTTCCTTAGGTCAAATTGATAGCCCATGAGCTAAATCCACTAAGCTGACATTTCCAAGTGCACCAGTTGTCCTTCCCCTGACTTGTTCTGTGTCCTTGGACAAGTCCCTTCACCAGTCTGGGCCTCAGTTTCCATACCTGTAAAATGGTCCTTTTCAGCTAGGACATTCCATAATTCCAGGAGCCACTACATGGAATTGATTCAAGACAAGCTGCATGAGTGGGCAGAGGTCCAAAGCAATCACACTGTGTATTTGCTGAGTGCCTGTGGAGTACTCCACGCTGCTTCTCTGGCCCTGGCTCAGTGTGTGGCTAATCCACCTCCTAGGCCCTCTTTAGACAGATTTTAATCCCATGATGCAACCCCACTCTATCTGGCACCTCTGACCCCAGGCTACCTGCCCTGATTTTACCTGGAGGAGCCCCAGGAGCTCTGAGTGGCTTTTAATTGCAGCTCTAGCAAAACAAAACCAAGCAGGTTCAATCTGCTTCAGAACACTCACTGGACTTATTCTGAGGTCAAAGAAGGTGATTTTTGGAAATGTTACTATCTTCAGACAACCTAGGGGTAGAGAAAGAGATAGAGTTTGTTCTCCCTCTTCCGACCATGCTCTTCCCAAGGCAGAAGAGGCAAGAAAAGGGGAGGAAGAGGGAAGAGGATCTGGAGGTGTGTTTACTGCCTGGAAGTCGGGGAGGAGATAAAGATGAGGAGAGCCATTCCCTGGTCCTGACTCCCCCAGCAAGCCTGGCTCCCAAGGCTCCTTGACGTCTTTCTGTCTCCAGGTAGGACGGCTCCACATCTACATGGACTGATTGGGATCCTGTCTCATTCAAATGCATTTAGAAAAGCACCTACTATGTGCCAGGCAGTATGCTCGGCTGACAACTTGTCTTTGTTTAGAGTATTACCAATCTCTAGTGGAGATCTAGAGAAGAGGTTTCCTTAAATCTCAGCTTTGCCTATATCCAAAAAATGCTTGAAACGGCATCAAACCAGTGTCCCTAACACTTTCAGCTCTTGTACACCTACGTGCACACACTGGAGAAGTGGGGGTGGAGCCTGGGGATGGGGAAGCAGGGAGAAGACACTCTGAGTTGCCTGCAGGAGGAGAGTAGATCATTCACTTCTGACATGATCATAACCAGTGACGAAGGCCCCAGAAGACTATGCAGGGCTTCAGGGCTGGGAGGGGCGTGGAGGAAGTGGGAAACTATGAGGAGGATACAGATGTAGTTCTATCTTGTGTATCAGAGATCCACAACCATCCTTCAATTATCCACACCAGGAGAGAAGCGTGATAATGGAGGATCTTACGGATTATTCCCAAACTCACTAAGCCCGTGGCCGTTGACCCTCAGCCTCATGACGTGTAGTGGAGCAGTGGGAAAGAGTTCTTGACCTTTAAGAATTAGAGTAAGTTCCTTCCCCCAGGGCACACATTTAGCTGTGCAGGGAGCCAGCTAGAACTTTAAATCTGCTGTGGATATTCCACTAGGACAAAACTGATTCTCCAAATCTCAGGAAGCAAAAGGAGGCTGATGGGTATTAATAAAAGCTAACATGTACTGGGGCCCTACCTAGAGCCAGGCTTTATTTTTCATGGAAGTATAGCTGATTGACAGTGTTGTGTTAGTTTCTGGTGTACAGCAAAGTGATTCAATTACATATACACACACACACACACACACACACACACATATATTCTTTTTCAGCTTCTTTTCCATTATAGTTTATTACAAGATATTGAATATAGTTTCCTGTGCTCTACAGTAGGTCCTTGTTGTTTATCTCCTTTGTATATAGTAGTTTGTATCTGCTAATCCCAAACTCCTAATTTATCCCTCCCCTCCTTTCATCTTTGGTAACCATAAGTTTGTTTACTATATCTGTGAGTCTGTTTTTGTTTTGTATGTAAGTTCATTTGTTTCATTTTTTTTTTTTTAGATTCCACATATAAGTGATATCATATGATATTTGCCTTTCTCTGTCTGACTTACTTCACTTAGTATGATAATCTCTAGGGCCATCCACATTGCTGCAAAAAAGCCAGGCATTTTTAAAGCCATATATATATATATTCATCTATAAATAGATGAATTCATGTAATCCTCACAAAAACAATCATATGGAGTGGGTGTTATTATTCTCTTTTTTTTTCTTTCAAGTGAGGAAGCTGAGGCATGGGAAGGTTAAGTGACTTGCCCAAGGTCACTCAGCTGGTAGATGGAGGATGAGGTATACCGGGGACCAAAGCCCCCACGTGAACCTCAGTGCTATCTCACCTCTGGGTTACTGGAAAGGGAAGTCTGTACTCATCTCCTCTGGCCTGTTGCCACTGCCAGCTTTCAGATTAGCAGGCAGAGAAGCATGTACGTGAAACCTCTTCATGTCTCTTTGCCGAATCCCGCTTCCCAGAGTGTGAAATGAGCTTCCCTCCTGTCAGCCACAATATGGCCTTATTATTCCTAATAAGAGAGGAGGCTTGCTAGCCGGCATGAGCTCAGATGATGAGCAAAGGCGAGATACAGGGACTCTGCTTCCACTCTACCATCTGCCCATCCAGGGTGCCTGGGTCTGAGGCCCAAGGTCACAGACAAGACAGGACCCATATGTGGACCTCTCTCCCCATCTCTGGCTTCTCTGCTCCATTTCTCTGGTCGTATGGGGTCCTGGGAGGAAACGAAGTGGGTAAGGAGTGAAGAGAGGCACTCCCATTGTCAGGTATTGGTACTTTAACCCGCACAGCTGGCTGCCAAAGGCCACGGATGTAGGAGGCCAGCAGAAAGGGCAGCCCCACTAGTGGAGCTACTAGGGTATTCTAAGCACTCTCCCCACATTCTCGCCTCCTAGAACGATAGTTGGAGGGCAAGGGGTAGAGAATGCAGAGGTGCAGTGATGGCTACTTTTGTGTGTCGATTTGACTGGGCCGTGGGGTGCCCAGCTATTTGGTCAAACGCTCTACTGGGAAAGTCTGTGGGGTGTCCTTGGTTGAGATTAATATGTGGTTGGTAGACTGAGAAAAGCACATCGCCCTCCCTGATTTGGGTGGGCCTCATCCAATCAGCTGAAGACCTGAATAGAAGCAAAAGTCGACCCTTCCACAAATCATGGGGAAACTCCTGCCTGACGGCTTGAGCTGGGACATGGGTCCAGCTTTTGGACTCCCACCGAAACATCAGGTCTACTCCTTGAACTTGTACCATTGGCTGTCCTGGTCCTTGGGCCTTCGGACTCATACTGGAACTACACATCGGCTCTCCTGGGTCTCCAGCTCACCAGCTGCAGTCTTGGGACTTGTCAGCCTCTATAACAGTGTAAGCCAATTCCTTATACGGAATATGTATCTCCTATTGGTTCTGTTTCTCTGGAGAACCCTGACTATACCAGCACCATAAATATTCATTGGTGGGGACCTGGCTTGGAATGTGGTGGGCTGGGCTTCTGCCTGTGCGGGAAGGTTCTGAGTCAATGCATTTGCATGCTGGCCTCTTAGCTTCCAGGGGATACTCTAATGGCCCCTGAAATGCCACCTTGAGTAGGAAACTCAGCATGAAGGCACTTCTCTGGCCAAATATTCCTAGATATGGCCTGTTTTTCATAGCTTGAAATTAAAAGTCCATACGCAGAACTTTTCATTCTTCCCCAGCTCTGTATGTGCTACAGGGCTGAAAAGAACCACGTGGTGTGAGAGTTTGAACATGCTTTATCTCAGCCTTGCAAAGAGAAGCTTGCTTGGGTGTCCACATGCAAGTATTGTCTTGGGAAGACAATGACTGAATTCAAGGGGGTGGTCTTTTCCAGTCTCCTGCCTCCAAAAGGAAGGGCTCTCATCCAGACGTGTGGTCTCTGCAGTTCTTCAAGGTCTCCGAGGAAGGCACCACCATAAGCTTCACCACTCATTCCAGTGTTGACTGATCCAGAATATTTCAAATACTTTAATTCCAAGAGAGGTCAATGTTTCTGCCATGCAGACCCAAGGAGGTGAATCTGGGGGCAGGCTGGCGAGGCAGGGTATAGTGAAGGGTCACCACTTATGCTGGAGCTAGATCCTCTGGGTCAATCACAGCTCTGATGTTACCGCCTATGAGATCTTGGGTGAGTTATTTAAGCTCCTTGTACCTCAGTTTCCTCATCTGAAACCTGGGATGATGATAGTGGCAACCACTCAAGGCTGTTGTGAGGATTAAATGAACTAATATATACATATATATATATATACACACATAGGTTTAAATGAACTAATATATACATATACATATATATAGGTGTGTATGTGTAACTTTTAGTAAATTAGCTGCCTGTAGTAGCACTATATACATTTTAGCTATCATTAGATGTTTATAGGTTGGTGCAATAATTTACCCTTCCTTGTATCCCCCTCTAAGCCTAGAACTTGCCCAGTATTCAAAGAACCATACATATGACCGTAATATAGGAAGATGCTCAACTTTCTGATTTTAGACATTATCCATTGCCAGGACCCCAGCTCGGCCTAGACTCAGCAGAGGGATACTTGAGACAAGGCTTTGATCAAGCTTATCTACTCTCACCAGGTTCAATATTGGCAACCACTACTGCAGGAGGTGCAACTAAGGACGTGGGGGCCGAAGAGCGTTTGCCAGCCTGGGTGGAATCTACCCAGGGCAGCTTTGGGGTCTGAGGTGAGACCCTGTGGCCTCAGGCTCACCCAGCTAATGTCTTGGGTGGATGGAGGGGTGCCTATCTCCTCTGGGGAATGGATTGGGAGAGAGGTGCTCAGAATGGTAACAAAGTTTTGAAGTTTCCTGCTGGGACTTCTTTGCTAGTGCCATAGAAATACGGTGTAGGAGCACAATGTCTTAAGTAATAAAGGAGGAGGGGAAAAAAACTAATCCAGAAAGAAATCAGCTTATGGTTCATTTAAACCTTACTGAAATTTCTACTGCGGAAACATTTAAATATCATAGTTACTGCCGTGTGTCTTCACTCCTGCTATTCCCGGCTGGATGTTTCGTTGCACATTTGGTTGGGGAGCAGAAAAATAAAGCTGCTTGGAAATTGCTTTCCCACTGCTAGGTAGTTTCAACAGGTTTGTATTCCAAACGTAAAGAACTGTTATTTTTGTAATAAAGGGAGCTCTCGGTTGGTCCCGGCCACCTCTGCCCCCCAGCCTCCGGCTGCACTGGCCCTTTGCTCCCACATCCTCTGTTGCATCCTTCACTTGGCCTCCTCTCTCTCCCACCTTTCGCCTAAGAGGCAGCTGGAAGCAGCTGTCCAGCTGCCTGCCGGCGCCTCTGTCTCCCAGCCCGGGAGCCTTGCGCGTCACTGTTTAGAGAAAGAAACAGCCCCCTCCAAGTCTCTGTCAAGAACATTAAATATTTAGCCTGACTCCATCCAGACCATCAAACATAGTCCTTTCCTACCCAAAGTGACACATTTCCCCATCTCCATCCCATCTTTTTTTTAATACTAAGCAAGTGATCTGGGATTAACTCGGCATTTGTCAGCTGTCTGAGCACAGGCGTGAGGTCTTTGGGTCTCCCACCAGACAGAGCAGAGAAAGTGCCTTTTGTGCTCTCAGATGCACAGTTTAGCCTGGCAGCCAAGTGAGCACCTGCCCAAGGCTGCGGCGGCTCAAGTCCCCACCAGTTGCCCCCACGTGGCTTCTCTCCTCTGCTTTCTCAGGTTTAACTCCAGGTCGGCTTCCCTGTCATCTGACACGTTTCTTTCTTTCCTAACCCCTTCTGACTCTGGCTACTTGTGCTGGGAAAACAAATTCTCTTTATGCCATCACCTCTGACGTCACAGAGGGGAGAAATGGTGCGGGCAGGCTCTACACCTCACGTGACACAGTGGCAGTCCAGAGTGGCCTCCACGGCAGGGCAGAGGGCAGGGCCTCAGAGGTCAGCCCATCGTCCTGCAGCTGTGTGGCTCTGAGTGCCCCCTTCCCCTTTCTGGGCCTCAGTTTCCCTCTCTGGAAAATAAGAGAGGTAGACTAGATATCTTTGCATCTCTTTGAACTATAATACCCCACGATTTGACATTTCAGTCTTATCCATTTCGATCCACTCTCTGCTGTTTTGCCTTATCCATGCCCACGTGTCCTCCCCTGAGCCTCAACTTCCAGGGCTGGAGCCAGACAGAAGTGCTGTGCTAGCCTCGAGTTGCCTGGCTTCGAGGGGCAAGTGTCTGTTAATTACAGATTTATTCCAGGGAGAGGAGGAACGTGAGGACTGTCACTGGTGCCCTGGTGGACTGAAGGACTAGGAATGGAGACCCGGTAGCTTCGGAGCGAGGCAGGCGGATGGCCTCTTCAGGACAGACGAGGTGTGCTTTGGAGCCCACTCTGACATTTGGGGAAGCCACTTAGCCTCTCTGAGCTTTGGTTTTCCACATCGGTTTAATGGGATGGCATTATCCACGCCCCCAATTTAGGAGCATCAATGAGGAAATGAAAAAAAAAAGTTCTTTGGGAAGGAAAAGAAGTCAGAGGACCAATGGCGAAATCAAGGCATGGAGAGCTCCACACATGTCTGGAAGAAGTGACCAGCATTCCACACCGGAGTGAGCCAGGGCCTGCTGCCTCCAATTTGCAGTTCACTGGGCCTCTCCCTGCCCCAGCCCAGAACACTGGGGCAGAGCACTGCGGGGTCCAGGGCCAAGGAGGAGCCCGGAAGGAAAGGTATGTTGTCTGCTCTGGGTCTCGAGTGTGCGTGGGGATGACAGTGTGGGAAGGAGCCCAGGCCGGGCCCCAGGCCCAAGCTGCCCTGAGGCTGGTTTCTGAGGTGTGGCCGGCGAGGGGTGGGGGGATGGGAGGAGAGCAGCGGCTGTGCTGGGGGCGGACAAAGGGAGAAGACAAAGATTATTTTAAACCTGTATTAATCACTGCTCCAAACAGGGACTGGGGGTGGGAGCGGCAGCTGTCACAGGGAGGCTGGTGAGGGTGGTGGAAGAGGGTCCGGCGGGGAGGGGCCCGAACTCTGCACTCCCCCCAGGACCTCGGCCCAGCCCAGCTGTAAGCCTGGGGCTTTGCTGAATCTCTGGGGCTTGCTCCAGAGTCCAAAGTAAAGACATGGGAAAAACGAAACTGCAGCCCAGCTTTCTGGGCCAACTGGTCTCCCTGCCTCTACGCACCCTCCTCGCCAGCCTACCCTCCACAGCGTTGCCCAGAGTTAGCCTAAAACTCTGTCCTGTCACTCTCCAAAGCTGGGAATGGCTTCCTGGTGTCCAAACAACTGGCCTCCTCCTTGACCTGGTATACAAGGCCCTTGAGGACTGGCCCCTCCAGACATTCCAGCCCCAAGATCAAGCCCCGAGCCACAGGTCCAACAGTGATGGTCCATTAAGCACTTACCACGTGCCTGGCACTGAGCTAAATGCTTTCGTATGTTACTCACTGAACACTCACACCGACCTCGCAGGTTATTTTTTTACAGATGAAGAAACTGAGGCTTAGAGAGCATACATGACTTGACCAAGGTCTGTCTGATACCCCAAGCTTATGTTCTTAACTTCCTGGAGAGTTTCACAAATATTCATTATTCCCTTCCTAGCTCAGCTCTTATCTCACCCTGAGAGGTCCTCTTGGTCCTTTTTGCCCTTACGAACATCCTCTTCGTTCCTCAGGGCTTGGCTCAAATGCCATCTATTTCAAGAAGTCTCCTAGGTTAAAACTTAACCATGGATTCAACAAGCATCTGAGAGGTTTAGGTAGGTCCTATTATATCCATTTTTTTAGATGAAAAAACAGAAGCTTAGAGAAATTAAGCAAAGCCTCCACGTTTACACAACTCCTGAGTGACGGAGGAGGGATTCAAAGCCAGGTCTTCCAGTGATCCCAAGTTCAGTGTCCTTCACAACACTTTCAGTGACATCAATCGCTCTTTCTTTACGTGTCCAGTCCTTTATGCCATTTTTTAGTGCTTATCAAATTCTGCATGTCGCATATCTGTACTAGGATATTAGAGTATTTAATAGTAACTACAATATTGGCTTCTTACTAGGTGCACAAGGCATTTCAGATGCTTGTTCTCATTTTGTGTTCACGACCATGAGACAGCTATTGCTATCTCCATTCTTACAGAGGAGAAACGGATACTTCAAGGCATTAAGGACTATGTCTAATGAACACAATCTCACTACCTCTGTGGGATTCGGATGCAGATCGGTTTCAAGTTCTTGTTTTGCATTACACAGGCATCAGGTCTTCAAGAGCTGGGTCCATGATTTCTTTATCCCTGAACAGATAGGGCCCTAACAGCAGTTTGGATACAGTAGGAGCTCAGTGAATATGGAGATAGATCATTCCTGGCTGGCAGCCCTGCTGGACACCAACAACTCCTTTAATGCCTCAGCTCAACCCTCGTTAGATTTAGTCCTCTAAAGAGGTGTGGGAAATTGTTTTATTTATTTACTTTTCCATTTGTCAAGGCTTTTGAGTTGTTCTTTTTGGGACACTGATACCTCCCTAGGTGGGAAATGGGCACATTTGAAGAGGGAAAGACATTTCCACAAGACTTCCTAACTTTCCATAGATTCTGTACCATTCCTGGCTGGGACAAGAGGCATGGAGGGTGAGAAGGCAGAACTGAAGTCATCACTAGGAACGTGAGCAGTCCTGGGAAACTGGACAGAAATCACTAGAGAGGAAACTCCTTCACTATCTCCATGGAGCAGGGCATCCCTGGAGGAACTTACTGCCCACGAGAGGAGCAGCCCCCCAAATCTGGGGACTCTCTACATGAGACTGGAGAGTCTAGACGACTTTTCATTCAATCAGAGGATTCTCTCTTGCCAAAAATAAATTTATGTTAATGTAACTTTTGGAAAGTGGTGATTATTAAGAACCAACAAGGATTTATCAAAACCAAGAGATGTCAAATCAATCTTCAAATTTTTTTTTTTTAATTTTGGTAACGTTCTAGATTAGGGTTTCTCAACTTTGACATATAGACCTGACAATTCTTTGCTGTGTGTAGGAGTAGGGGAAGGGGATTGCTCTGTCCATTGTAGGATGTTTAGCTGCACCCTGGCCTCTACCCACTGGATGACAGTAGAAGGCCCTTCTCCCCCAGTTCATACATTTGGTCGTGCCAACCAAGAATGTCTCCAGACATTGCCACATGTCCCCTAGGGAAAAATCTTCCCTAGTTAAGAACCACTGCTCTAGACTGATAAATCAGGAAGCTTCTATATACCCAGTTCTTTAGTGAGGTATTTGATATGTCTGTGCACATTCCTTGAGAAGAAGAAGGAGAAAATGGGTTGAGAATCAGCCCAGTTAGTTGTACCACTGGAAGACTGTGCATGGCAGTGTTGGTTTATGGATGGGTATCAGCTTGGGGCACGTCCATGATGACAGGCTTCCGGGCTCCACACATTTCTATCAACAGCTTGGATAAAGACATTGATGACATGCTTACTTTGTGTACAGATGTCACAAGTCTGGTAGATATGACATTATGTCAGATGAAAGATTGAAGATTCAAAAGGATCCCAGACATTGTCAGGTGAAAAAAACCAAGCTTTAGAGTGGTGTGTTCCATATGCTTCTGTTTGTGTAAAAAGCAGGTGAAATATAAGAACCAATATTGGTATTGGCTTGTAGCTGCATAAAGAAACTCCAGATGGATACATAAAAAACTAAGAACGTGCTCACCATCTATGTGGGGATAAAGAAGTTTGGGCAGATAGGGTGGCCTGGAAACTTTTCACAGTTTACCCTGTTATATTTTTTGATTTTTTTTTTTTTTTTTTTTTTTTGCGGTACGCGGGCCTCTCACTGTTGTGGCCTCTCCCGTTGCGGAGCACAGGCTCCGGACGTGCAGGCTCAGCGGCCATGGCTCACGGGCCCAGCCGCTCCGTGGCATGCGGGATCCTCCCGGACCGGGGCATGCACCCGCATCCCCTGCATCGGCAGGCGGACTCTCAACCACTGCGCCACCAGGGAAGCCCTATTTTTTGATTTTTTAATATGGAAGTCTATTATCTATTCAAATAATGAAATTAAAAATAGAACTTCAACCTACAGTAGGGGTCAAAATAAATACAATGCAAGTGAACAGACACAACATCGATCCTGCATTAGTTCAAAAATTAATGTGGCTAATATAGTCATTTTCACAATATTGATTCTTCCAATCCAAGAACGTGGTATATCTCTCCATCTGTTGGTATTATCTTTAATTCTTTCATCAGTGTCTTATAGTTTTCTGCATACAGGTCTTTTGTCTCCCTAAGTAGGTTTATTCCTAGGTATTTTATTCTTTTTGTGGCAGTGGTAAATGGGAGTGTTTCCTTAATTTCTCTTTCAGGTTTTTCATCATTAGTGTGTAGGAATTCAAGAGATTTCTGTGCATTAATTTTGTATCCTGCAACTTTACCAAATTCATTGATTAGCTCTAGTAGTTTTCTGGTGGCATCTTTAGGATTCTCTATGTATAGTATCATGTCATCAGCAAACAGTGACAGTTTTACTTCTTCTTTTCCAATTTGTATTCCTTTTATCTCTTTTTCTTCTCTGATTGCCGTGGCTAGGACTTCCAAAACTATGTTGAGTAATAGTGGCGAGAGTGGACATCCTTGGCTTGTTCCTGATCTCAGAGGAAATGCTTTCAGTTTTTCACCATTGAGAATGATGTTTGCTGTGAGTTTGTCATATATGGCCTTTATTATGTAGAGGTAGGTTCCCTCTATGCCCACTTTCTGGAGAGTTTTTATCATAAATGGGTGTTGAATTTTGTCAAAAGCTTTTTCTGCATTTATTGAGATGATCATATGGTTTTTATTCTTCCATTTGTTAATATGGTCTATCACATTGATTGATTTGCATATATTGAAGAATCCTTGCATCCCTGGGATAAATCCCACTTGATCATGGTATATGATCCTTTTAATGTTTTGTTGGATTCTGTTTGCTAGTATTTGGGCAACCTAAATGCCCATCAGCAGATGAATGCATAAAGAAGATGTAGTACATATATACAATGGAATATTACTCAGCCATAAAAAGAAACAAAATTGGATCATTTGTAGAGATGTGGATGGATCTAGAGACTGTCATACAGAGTGAAGTAAGTCAGAAAGAGAAAAACAAATATCATATATTAACGCATATATGTGGAACCTAGAAAAATGGTACTGATGAACCAGTTTGCAGGGCAGAAATAGAGACACATATGTAGAGAACAAACATACGGACACCAAGGGGGGACAGTGTCAGGGCGGGGGTT
Source organism: Stenella coeruleoalba (assembly GCF_951394435.1). NCBI lineage: Eukaryota > Metazoa > Chordata > Mammalia > Artiodactyla > Delphinidae > Stenella > Stenella coeruleoalba. The sequence goes on from NC_137169.1 coordinate 97,982,483, forward strand.
GGTGTGGTGTGATGAATTGGGAGATTAGGATTGACATGTATACACTAATATGTATAAAATGGATAACTAATAAGAACCTGCTGTATAAAAAAATAAATACAATTCTAAAATTCAGAAAAAAAATTAGCGTGGCAAGTATGATGAGTGCGGGCTTGAGAGGTTCATGTGAAAATCATGAGTTTTTAGTTGGTCACAGGTCGCCAAGTCAACCAATCAACAAAGAGACATACCAACATACACTAATACGGCTTTGACTGTTTATGGCATCCAGGTCAAGGGCAATACAGTCCCATTTGCACCCTTGGCAGGTCAGGACAAATTTGTAGTCATACCTTCACTTCTATGCGGTGTATTTTTGGAAGAGCATTGACAAGTGTGTACAAAGGACAGTGACCCAGATGGCAAGGGGCCTGGAAAGCATGAAAAAAATATGAGGAATAGGTGACGAAACTAAGGATACCTAAAGTGGAGAAAAGATTCAGAAGGAACATGAAAGCTGTCTTCAAACATTTGAAGGGTTATCCCATGCAAGAGGGATTAGGTGCCTTTTGTGTAGCTCCAGACTGCAGAACCAGGCCTTCTTCCATTTATTGGGAGGCCATTTCAGTTCAGAACGTGCAAAGGCCGCCTTGTGAGTTAATAATAAAATAGCTAACGCTCACTGAGCATGTACAAAGCATCACCCTGTGATAAGCACTTTCCCTGCATTACACAACACCCTGACAAAGATTTTTTTTGTTGTCATTTTAACAAAGGAGAAAACTGACAGGTTAAGTAAATGTGCCTCATGTGACACAACCAGTAGATGGTGGATCAGTGTGACCCCCAACACACGTATTATTGACCACTAAGCCTACGACCTAAGGGTAGTGAGCTGTCCATCACAACCAGCATTCAAAAGAATGTAAATGCTGCCTGGGCATGGTGCTGTGAGGATTCCTGCAGCGTTCAGCAGAGGCCTGTTCCATGCCTAATGAACTACAGTCCACTAAGAAGAAAGTTCTGCACGTGTGACAAAGCCAGGGATGGGGAGGCATGTGGGAAGAGAGGCCAGCAGGCTCCTGTTCACATCTGTCTTGGGGGGGTAATTGGAGTTTTTAGTGGGGGTGGTGTCAGTTACGACTCAGAGGTAAGAGACAAGGAGAAACACTCCCTGGGCACTCAAGAGCTGCTTCTTCTGTGCAAGGAGGCCGGGAAGCACTTATCAAACATGAGTTATTATGCTTTCCATTTTACAAGGTCCCTTCATGGACATGAGGCCATTGCAGTATTCCACAACTTTCTATGAAAATACCCTTCTGGAAGGTGGGTGTGAGGAGGGTCGGGAAGGCTGTCTCCAGAGACAGAAGGGGAGAGTGACAAAAAGAGAGAACAGAACATAGTGGTGGTCATGCTAGAGAAGGAATTAGAGAGGAAGGGGAGAGAGGAGAGGAAAAAAATACATCTTCCCAACCTCATCTGGGGCCCAGGCAGACCTGCTTGCTGCCTTCAAGTACTTAATATTTCCAACTGAAACAAAACCCCCAAAGGCAAAGGACCGCTCAAGTGCTCCATGATTTCTCTATCGTGGAGTAGCAGGGGTGAACATTCACTGGCTGGGAAAAGGAAGAGCCAGCAGGAAGCCAGATTTAAAATTGGCCGAATCGCAGCAAATAAACCAGAGGCTGGTGCTAAGTTTTATGAAGTTATCCGACATGCCGTCTGTAAAAGAGAAAGATGGGTAGGACTTAAACCTGACAAGGAATCACTTTGGAGTGCCAGGGATGGAAAATTCATGGTCAGTGGGAAGGAGATGCAGAGAAGGATTTGTAATCTGGAGGGAGCTTTCCCAGAGAACCAACCTCGTGCCTAAGACCCAACTGCAGGGTAATCCCGGTGAAAGGGGGAAAATCTCAGGTCCTGGCAAAGGCCGTGGGCGACCAGACAAGCCAACGCAGTGCAGCTGAGATAAGGTCACCCCTGGTAGGTGGACCAGAGCTTTGGCAAAGAAAGCAGAGGAGCTGGGAGGGCAGGGGCTGACCGTAGGCTCTGCTCAGATTACATACCAAGGTCATGGACGGAAATCCTAAGGGTAGGGTTAGGAGGGAAGGGATGCAGGAATTCCCAGTGGAACTGGTGAGAGGAGGCAGAGCACTGCCCCCCAAAGGCCAGAAGCCAAGAGAAGAGGCAGAATGGGGTGAGGATTCGGATGGAGAGGAAAACAGAAAGGTTGTGCAAAAGAAAGGTGGAATGCAGTAGGGCAAAGATTAGAGAGAGACAGAGGCAACGGACACACAGAGAGAAAAACACAGACGATGAGGCAGAGACCCAGATAGAGAGAAACTCAAAGCCACAGACAGAAACCTGTGCAGGGGCTAAAGAGAGAAGGGACAGGGAGAAGCAGAAGAGAAAGAGGGCAAACACACATTTAGAGAAAGAAGAAAAGAAACCAGCAGATAGACCGAAGAACCCTGGGGGCTGCAGGCGGCAGAAGCCAAGCCCGTCCGCTGTCTCAGGTCCCATCGCACCCCGTTTCCCATCACCGGCTGGCAGCAGCCTTGCTGGCAAGGGCCTCTTCTCTGGTTGTGTCTGCGAGGGAAGCGGGAGGCGTGCAGAGGTCAGTTTATCACTCTTTAGACCAGGGCTGTGTGTTTATCTCCATGTAACAGGTCTGTCTGGGTAAACGGAGGTGATGTGGTCGCTGCGCTGGAGTTTGCTGGGCTGTGCGTAGCGCCCTGCTCCTCCACCGGGGCCACAAACGTCACCCCACACAGGAACGGGGGTCTGCTCGGAAGTGCGGGGCAGTTGCCGCAGTCTTGCCAGGGGGTCTGCCCCGTGGACAGACTGATGGTCCCTAACCCTGCTCTAGCAGGGAGGGAGGACACAGCAGGCCCCTGGCAACCATCGGTTCCCAGCCTGGAAGGCCTTCATCCAGATCATCACTGAATAGGTGTCTACAGAGCATGGTTCTGTCAGGTTCTGTCCTAGTTGCTTAGAATATCCCTGAACAAGGCAAAGATTCCCGCTCCCCTGGAGCTCATACTGCAGTGAGGGGAGGTTTACCTGCATAAGTAAAGCTTAGCATATGTTAGAAGGTGAAAAGTTCTATGGAGGAAAAAACAGAGCAGAGGAAGAGGAAGTGGGGAGCCTGGGGAAGTCAGGGCAAGTTCCATCCAAAAGGTGACTCTGAGGGAGTTGGCTGTGAGGGCACCTGGGGGGTGAGCATCTCAGGCGATGGAAACAGCCAAGGGCAAAGTCCTAAGGTGGGAGTGTTCCCGAGAAGTTGAGGGACAGCAAACAGAATGGCGGGTACGGAGCGTCCCAGAAGGGGAGCAATATGAACTCCGAGAGGCTATGGGCACTTGATGGTAGAAGGTCGTGGAGGACACCATAAAGGCTCTGCCTCTGGATGAAATGGGAAGCCATCAGAGGATTGTGAGCAGAGGAAAACATGCTCTGACTTAAGTCTTAAAAGGGTTGCATTGGCCACTGTGATGAGAGTAGATAAGGGGTCAGGGATGCAAGTGGGGGACCAGCTAGGAAGACATTATGTAATCCAGAGATGATGGTGGCATGCGCCGGCACGGCGGGAGGGGAGATGGTGAGAAGCGGTCAGGTCCTGTGTGGGCTCGAAGGAAGAAGAGTCAGCAAGATTTCTTGACAGATGGAATGTGGGGTGTGAGATAAACAGAGGAGTCAAGGAGGATGCTAAGGCTTTTGGCTTGAGCACCTGCAAGGACGGAGATTTCCATCAACAAAGATACATGGGTGGAGCAGGTTTGGGGAGGGAGGGGGGAAGAAATCAGTTCAGCTGGACAGGTTGAATTTGAATTGTCTATTATATACCTGAGTGGAGATGTGAAGAACTCAGGTGGATAAATAAGTCTGGAGTTAGGGAAAAGGTATGCACTGGAATTATAAATACAGGAGCCTTAGCATGTAGTTTTTAAAGCCAGGAGATAAGACGAGATGACCAGAGAGTGAATATAGATGGAGAAAAGGATGAAGGACCCAGTTGTGGGCTCTTCCAAATCCACAGGTTAGGGAGAAGAAGAGAAGCAGGCAAAGGAGACTGTTGGGGAGTGAAAGCAAGGTGGCAGGACCAGGCGAGGGTGGGGTCCAAGAAGCCTGGAGAAGAAACTGTGAGAAGGAGAAGAATGACCAACTGTGCTAAATACTGCTGTCTCGAGACGTCAGGAAAGATGAAGGGTGAGAAATGACCGTGGGATCTAGCAACATGGAGGTCACGGGTGACCCAGACAGGAAGAGTTTCAAGAGAGTGGGGCTTGAGAATCCCGAATGAGGTGGGTTTCAGGAGACGTGACACAGGGGCTTGTGTAGCAGAGTGATTAATAGCACAGATCTGGGCCCCAGCCTCCCGGGGTTCAAGTCCCAGCTCTGCCTCTTTTTGGCTGTGTGACTTTAGGCAAATGATTGAACCTCTCTTTGCCTCCATTTCCTAATCTGAGACCACCTACTTCAAAGGGCTGTTAGGAGGATTAAATCAGTTAGTATTTGTACAGTGCCAGGCACAGGGGCAGCACAATGAATGTTTATCAAGTTAAAAGGAAAAGAAAGAAAGAGAATGGGAAGAGATGAATCCGAACATTCCTTCAGGGAGTTTTGCTGCAAAGAGAAGCAAAGAAATGGAGAGGGCTTGTTAGCAGGGAGGTGGGGGGAGGAAAGGAAGGTATTTTTAAGAAGGAAGAAATAACAGGAGGTCTGAATGCCGATAAGAATGGTCCATTAGAGAGGAGAATTCAGTGATTCAGAAGAAAGAGGGGAGACTTGTTGGAGGGATGTGCTGCAGGAGGGATGGGACCGAGTGTGGCACCCCTCACCTCCCTGCAGGCATCGCCACCGACACTTCCTCAGAGACCATTCCTGACTAATCTGCTCAGTATCGCATCCCCAACACTCCCTGCCCCCTTCTCTGTTTTACTGTTCCCCATGGCATTGGTCACCATCTAACTTACTAGCTCGGTTACTTCTCCTGTTTTGCCTGTCCCTCAGCTAGTGTGTAAGCTCCCTGAATGCAGGCAGTCTTGTCTGTCTTGTTGACAGTTGTATCTCCAGAGCCTAGAACAGTGCCTGGTACAGAGTAAGCGCTCCTTAAATATTTGCTGAAGAAACAGATGAATTGGTACCAGTATTTTGGAAGCTCCTTACCCATCAGGGAAGAGAATAAACTCCCTTCTTCATTTATTTCACACATCCTTTCTGAACATCTACTACATTCTGGGAATTGTATTAGGTTCTAGGGAATCAGAAGGGAATCAAACGCCCGCCTTGCCCACACTGAGTCAGCTTCCTTGTGCATGTGCATGGGTGTGTGTGGGTGTTATGTTGGGGGAGCCTAAGAAATAAAAGGCCATTCCGAAGCTGTGTGAGAAGCCTTACAAGAGAGGGATATCCAGGCTCCCGCTGCCTTGGGCATGTGAGACAGGAAAAGCTTCCTGGAGAAGGGGCTTCAAACAGGAAGTACGAACCAGAGTCAGCAAAGTGGGACAAAGCGGGTAGGGTCCAGTGTTTCAGGTGGAGAAGAAACACCCACCAGCAAGGGTCTGGCGGTGGGAATGAGTGTCCAAAGCTCGTCTCAGCCCTCATGCCCTCCAGGAAGCTCACCTGGCCCCCTGACTCCCCTCTGCTCCCACCCTGACAGCACCTGTTGTATCATTTCTTGGGCATTGCTCCGATGTGAGCCAACCATCCAAGGTGTGAGTCTCAGGACCTCAGGGAGATGGTTTGCCCTTGGAGGGAAGGGCCATGGTGCCTATAGCAACAGTTTATACATAGGAAGAGCTCAGGAGTCATCTGCTCACAAAAGAATTCCCGAGCGCCTGCCACATGCCAGGCACTGTTCTGGGCACTTGGGATGCAGCTGTGAGCGGGATAGACAAGGTCCTGCTTCCTGGAACTTACATTGTATTTGGGAAGATTATACAATAAATAAATAAACAAGCATGTAAGTGAAAGATAATAGAGTATCACAAAGAGAATAACAGTGGGTAGTGGGCGGGGGATCCTCCACACCATCATCAGGAAAGGTGTCTCTGACATTTAAGCCAAGACTGAATGATAATTATCTACTGAACCAACTACTGAAGAGAAGCAGAACAGGCAGGAGGGCTTTCTGAAAACCACATTCTAGGGAGGTATGGATTTGAATCAGGGAGCCCACAGGTTCAGAGGATATGGCAAAGTATCCTCTAAAATCAAAGAAGACTTCCTGGAGGAGGTGAGTTTTACTCAGGACTTAGCGTGAGTGGTGAGCATTAGATCTGCAAACGTGATGGGACAGCTTGACTTTGGGCTGAAAGGATGACCGAAAAGGAGGGTTCTGTGTCAACAGATGCTTGGTGAGTAGCTGCTCTGGGCCAAGCTGCCTGAGGACAGGAAGATGGCGAAAGAAGGCGGTCCCAGCCCTCTGGGGGCTCACGGTCCTGCTCAAAGACAGGCAGGCAAATAAATAATTACTGTGCAGTGTGATGAGGGCTGTGACAGGCAGGCAAGTACAGGGAGGATCTGGACATGCGAGGTGTGAGGAGTCTGCAGCTCAGGCAAGGGGACAGGGCAGACCAGCTAGGTCTAAGCCCCCATCGCTGGCCTCTGCCATCGGCCTTCTCACTCGGCACCTGGGTCCCTCTTGCTGCTCACAATCTATCCTTCACACATCCATCAGAGTTAGCTTTTAAAGCATAAACCAGATCACATCACCCACTGCTTCAAACCCTCCAAAGGCTTTCCCTAACACCTAAAATGCGTTCCAAATCTTCCGTTGGCCTAGGGTGAGTGAGGGCCTGTGCTCGGTGGCTGGCTGCCTCCCAACAGCCCAGCTTGTTCACTGCCTGCCCCCGCGCCGGCCATACGCCTGCCCCCCGCCTCTCAGATATGCCAAGACCGTTCTGATACTGGCCTTTGCTGGGCTGTGTGTTCGCTTCCCACCTGGAAGCTTCTTCCCTGGATCTTTGCAGAGCGACGTCCTGCGCCTCAGGGCCGCAGCCCTCAGCTGGGGCATCTGGATACTAAAGCTGTCTCTCTCACGCTACCCTGTTCCATCTCCTCCACCACACTCTGTTGGAGGTCGTCTTAGTCATTTGTGAGTTTATCTGTTTACACGTTCCCCTCCCTCTACCTACCTACCCATCACCAGAATGCAGGGCCAGGAAATAGGCCTCATTTACGGCTCTGCCCCCAGACGCCAGCACAGTAGCTGGCACGTAGTAAACGCTGACCGACTCTCTCCCCGGGGGCTAAAGATGGCAGGAATGAATGTTACCAGACTGGGCTGCACTGTGGCAACGCAGGAAGCTCCCAGTTGGGGTTGGTGGAGGTCCTGGCAAAGGGCTGGCCCGGGGTCACCAGGCCAGGAGCCACCTGGCCTGAGAGTGTGGGGAGGGAAACGTTCTCTGGCTGACACTGAGCCTGCAGGGCAGGGCTCTGGGCCTGGTCCGGCCCGACCTTCCTGAGGGTTTCTTTCTCCTAAACAATTCCCAGAAGCTCCTCCTCCAAAACACAGCAGAGCAGCGGGGCCTGCACAGGCCATGGGGGGCCTTGGAGACCTCAGTTCGTGATGTGTTCCTTGTCAGAGAGGCACAGCAGCTGGTGGGGGCTGGAGAGGAAGGAAAGGTGGGAGAGGAAGGGGGGAGGGAGAGGAGGAAGAAGGGGGGAGGGAGAGGAGGAAGAAGGGGGGAGGGAGAGGGAAGAGGGGGCAGAAGGAGAAGGAAGAAAAAGAGGGGGGATGGGAGGACGGGGAGAAAGGAGGAGGTGCACGAGGGAGGGTTCTGCCTCAGCTGTGAGACAGGCTGTAGACCAGGCTGCCTGTGGGCTTCTCTGCCTTTCCTTTGAGGGTCACGGCAGCTGGGAGGACACACCTTTGACCTTCCCTTGGCCTTGCAGAGCAAAGTCCACACCAAATGGGGAGGTGGGAGAAGGGGTAATAAAAATTTTTTAAGTTTTTTAAAGTTGGAAGCACAAATTAGTTGGAGATGAAGCAAAAAATATCTGTGACACACCAAGCACTGTTTTAATGACAGCCCGTGTGGGAGGACAGTTTAGTCATATTTTTCATTTTCTCTTCCCCGGGGAGCCGCGTTCCAGCGATCAGGCCCTGATATCAAATTGGCATGTTCCCTAAATCAGTCACCTCCCCTCCTGGATTATTCAGCAGTTCGATGAGTCAGGGGGCTGCGGAGTAACCCCTTTGCCATATGCTCAGGATGTGCTAGCTGTCCTCCTTGGGGGGCGGCTGAATGGGGAGCCGGCCGGGCCGGTGGGTGGGCAGGAAGCTTGGGAGGAGAACCTGCCCACTCCCCACTGCACCTCCCGAGAACTCCCAGGGATGAGGATGTGACTGGTCCCCCACCTGGGGTCACAGCAAGGCTGAAAAAGGATTTCTTCGAAGGCAGCTTGGTTAAGTGCCAGGAGGAAGGAGTTCAGGAAACAGAGCTGCCATCCCCTCAGGCACGAGCACTTCCAGGACGATAGATAAAAATAAGGAGGATAATTTTAAGTGACTGCCACTGGGATGTGAGCGCTGACTGCAGGCAACACGCCTCCCGTGTCTCGGTCCTCCTCACCACAGCCCTGGAGACAGATGCTTCCACCCCCAGGACCCGGGGGCAGACAGGAGGTAAAGGGACTTCTCCAAGAGGGTAGCTGCTCCTCGTCAGGGCAGAGCTTGAACCCAGATCTGCGGGATTCCGGAGTCCAGCTGCTTGCCTGCACGGCGGGGTGGTCAAGAGCTCACTCCTCCTCTGAGTGGATGTGGGGAAAGTCCATGAGAGGGACACGAGAAGGGGACCTATTCCTGGTGCTTCACCCAGAAGATCTCCACTCTCTCTAGCTACTATTTTATTTTTAATTCTGTTCACTTAATACCACACGAACATATTCCCTGGAAATCAGGGGGCAGCAGGCGTTCGTTCTTCCTTGTTTTACACATGGGGAAACTGAGGCCCAGACTGAGGAGGTGAGTGGGCCTGGTTCTGACAGAAACTGTACAGTGCCACCTGGACCCGACGCAGCTGGGCTGGAGTCCTACCTCTTACCTACTAGCTGTCTGGAAAATATCTCATTATTGGAATATTTGACCTCCATTTCCCTCATCTGTACAGTGGGAGTAAGGAGATCCACCTCAGAGGCCGGCTGAGAGGTTCAATGGGGTAAATAAAGTATGTGTAAACGGCTTTGTAAACTCTAAGTGTCCCATCAGATGGGAGGCAGCATCCTTCTCCCTCCTGGGGATCATCATCAAACCCTGGCTCCCGGCATGGGCTCTCAGACTGCCTGGGTTCCAGTACTGGCTCCTTCATTTATAAGCTGTGAAATCTTGGACAAGTTACTTAACCTCTCTGTGCCTCAGTCTCACCATCTGTAAAGTGGGCGTGCTGTCAGCAGCTTCCTTATGGGTTGTTATAGGACGTCAATGCATTCACACGTATCAGTGGTAAGGGGATTCTGACACACAGTGAGGTCTAGTAACTGCTCTTATTACCCTCATCACCAGACTGCTACTATGACCAGACTACGCTCCACGAAGAGGGGCAGGTCTGTCTCATCTACTGTTTCAGCCGCAAAGCCGAGCACGCTGGCAGTCCCAGGGCAGGGGCTCCACGCACACCGGTTAAGTGAAAGCATGAAGGCATGCGCACAGCATCAGCCCTTCTTCGCCCTTTGACCTGTCCTCCAACTCTGGGAGACTTTATTAAGTCCTTGCCAGCATCTGGTATTTGGGGGGTTTCCTTGGACCTCCACCTTCTCAGCTGTGATGATCAAACAGCTCCACTGCACCAAAGCCCCCAGCACTAGGGCCTGGCTGCCCGTTCCCCTGTGGTCCTCACAGCCCAGACAGGTGATTTGCTCTCTCCTTATTCTCCTCACCCCAGAACACTGCTGACCCTGAGTCCCCGGCAGGGTGCCTGGACGTCAGTCCCAAATGTCCTTTTGGACTTTGCCCCTGCTTCTGTGGCTTCCTCCTCCGTAGTGGTGGGAGTCCCTGGGTGCTGCGCGTGGGGCAGTCGGGCACACAGACCTCATCTGTGTGTGTACAGGCGGGTGGGTGTGTGGTGTGTGGCTTGTGTACGTGCCTATGTGAATGTGAGGGCCTATCTGGGAGCAGAGGGGTGGGAGAGGGTGCGTCCAGGTACAGGGGGGCCTGCAGATGTGGAATCGTGGGGCTGGGCACGCAGGTCTGGGAGGTGTGCACTGGGATGGGACAAAGGCAGATGGGCCCACGTGTAGGTGTCTGGGTCCACCATCTATATGTAGTTGAGGGAGGTCAGATGTAGGTGCAGGCTTGTGGGTTTAGGTATATATACGGAGAGGAGGGGATAGGAGTGAAAAGGGCATTGTGTCCTGGTCGCCAGAACCGGGTCTGAAGACAGAGAAATGCACCTAGTATTTTATTTCCATAAGGAATGTGAAGGATGGATAAATACAGGTGAGCTGTAAAGGAGAAAACACTTCCTTAGACTGCCAAATACTTTGGGACATCGGAGGTCTCCCATCTCCAGATGCAGCCCTCCTTCCAAAACATAATCTCTCTCCGGACCCAGCCTCACCAGTCCTTGGGCATCCTTAGATCAGCCGCGAAACAGGACTGCCCGGGTTTGTATCCCAGCCCCGTGCTTTACCTGTGGCCCTCGGCGTCTTCTTTACCCTCCCTGGCTCTGTTTCCTCATCTGTTAAATAGGATCCCGATAGCCCTCCTCAGGGGCTTGTGGGGAGGAATAAATTAATCCACGTGGAGCGCTTACACAGTGAAGGACCCTACTTGTTTTAACTCTTATTTTCTTGGTCTTTACCTTGATTATACCCCTGGGGTGGGAAGCAAAAATGAATTTAAAAAAAGCCCAGCCATCTGCTCCGAGAAGCCTTCCTTGAACCCACCAGCAGGGTTAATGGCTCCTTCAGTGGCTTTCTCACAGCTCAGAGCCAGCCCCTCCACGCGCCTGGCACCTAGGAACTACGTGAAGAGTGTGGCTATTATTATGATTGCTGTCTGACATTGGCTACACAGGACTGCAGTTGGGGAGTGTGTGGCCCTCTACCCTGGGAGACTGTGAGCTTCCTGAGGGCCAGGACTGGGCCTCTGGGGACGGGCACAAGGTGACTTTCAGTAAGAGAACTGAGTGGCACTGTGAACAGTACATGTGGTTTTTTTTTTTTTTGGGGGGGGGGTACACGGGCCTCTCACTGCTGTGGCCTCTCCCGTTGCGAAGCACAGGCTCCGGACGCGCAGGCTCAGCGGCCATGGCTCATGGGCCCAGCCGATCCGCGGCATGTGGGATCTTCCCGGACCGGGGCACGAACCCGTGTCCCCCGCATCGGCAGGTGGACTCTCAACCACTGCGCCACCAGGGAAGCCCAGTACATGTGTTTTGTACTTAGTTCTTTACTGAGTGTGGGGCTTTAACCATAAACAAAGCACAGGCCTTGCCTTCCAGGAGCTCAGAGTCCCAGGGGAGGGGCAAAAAGGGGAAGACAGGGAAAGAGCAGAAGTCACACAGTGTGGGATTGGAGACAGCTTTGCAGAGGAAGCAGGTCCAGGCTGAGGCCACAGGAGCAGAGAGCAGGAAGCACAGGTTCGGGTAGGGACGTGCTCCAGGCCTCCCAGGAGACACAGTCCCCCTCGTGCCACCACAGCAGCCTCCAACCCTCCATCACCAGCCGGATATAGCATTGCCCTGGCTCCTCTGATGAGCGCTCCACACCATATCCGCCACTCCCTTCTCTGTGGTCACACCGGTGCCAGAAGGGGTGGCACGATCAGTGTCTCCCTCCTGGTAGCTGTGGCAGGGGTGCTGTCTTTTCCCCTCTCCGAGCCTCCCAGCACTAGGGGCTGAGTGCTCCATTCTCATCCCAAAGGGCGTCTAGCTGCTGACTTGCCCCACAGAGGTCAGCATCAAACCTTTGTTCAGTCTCTCCCCTGCTCTTGGCCCAATCCCTAGCTTATCACTGCTCCAGCAACTACTCCACTGAGCCCTGCCTGCCCCATCTGTAGAAGAGGGATACTGCTTCTTGTGAGGATGAAATAAAGCATGAGGATAAAGGCCAAGGTCTAGTCCACAGGAAGCCCTCTGCAAATGTCAGCCCCTTTCCCTTCCATCCTTTACCTGCCTTCCTTACTTTCTGATCAACAACCATTTGAAAAGGCTTTTATGTTCTGTTTCTTGGCCTGAGGCTGGGACTGGGGTCGGGGATGACTGGGTGGCACAGTGGGTCCACCATGGCAGAAGATTGAACTCCATTAGCTGTACCGACCTGGGAAGGGTGTGGACACGCATGTGCACGTATGAGTGTAGGGTGGTGGCAAAAGGGAACAGAGAAACTGGAGGAGCTGGACACTCGCATGGGAACCACCTGCCCACGTGGGTGTATGTGTGAGTGGGCACTTAGGTGTGGGCGTGCCCTGGGGATGAGGAAGAGAAGGAGTGCTTATGAAAGAGAGTCTGGGACTCCATCACGGCCTCCATAGGAGTCCCAGGGGGAACCCCCACAGCCAGGCAATGCCTCCCAGGGACACCATCCAGTGTGGCCTGGAGCAGGGGATGATGAGGGCCACCAGCAGTACTTCTGGTCACCTCACCCATGCCTCCCCTGAGACCCTTCCACCCAGGTCTTCACAACAGGCCTTCTCCCATTTGTCTGGGTCACCTCTGGCAGGAAAGAGAACCTCTTTATGTCCCCTTGAGAGCCCGATGATGTTGTGTCCAGAGGAGAATGCCGGGACATTTCCCCAATACCTTCACCCCTCCCCACCGCACAGAGCATCTCAGGGACTCCTGGCAAGTGCTTTTACCAGCTAAACATCCATTTGCGTAAGGTGATGTCAGTTTCTAGAGGAGCCAGACAGCAACCTCCATCCTGCAAAGGGCTACAAACTTGAGTTTCCACCAGGGGCATCATTCCCCTGACGCAGTGAAGGAAAAAGGTGATTTAGACGCAGTTTTGCCACTTATGAGCCTGGTGGTCGCAGGCAAGTCACTTGAGAGTCCCTGAACCCATATCCTCATCTGTAAAATGGGGAAAACAAAACCATGTTTACCTTGTACACCACTATATGCCCAGTGCCTTGCTAACAGTGAGCGTTCAAAAAGGACTGGCCGAATAGATGAATAATGAATATAGAAGGATCGTTACTGGGATTCAATGAGATGAGGGTAGTAAAGCATTTATCACAGCGATGTCACCTATTAAGCATGCGATATAAGGTTGTTATTATTGTTAGCTATTATCCCGGAGCCAAATCTTATCATTCAGTCAGACGGGTTCCCAGAGCTAATATAAAATCAGGTAATTAAAGCTAAATAGTGACACGCCCCAAAGGATCTCAGCAGCTGCCCCTGGAGTCCAAAGGGTGATACGCTGTCTTCCAACCCATTTATTTGAACAAGTTTATATGAGCCCAGAATGGGTGAGCTCCTTTGCAAGATACAGAATTAAGTCAAGCTCCCCTCATCCAGGAGTTACCTTCTGGTTGGAGAGGCAAGATCAACACTCATTAGCATAAATGCCTTCCAGCTGGAGCCAAAGACTCAGACTGCATTCGAAAGGCCAGTGCCAAACTTTATTTCTACCACAAATATTCATAGCTCACTCGCTATGCAGCGGCAGGCCCCTAGCTAGGCACTGGGGACACTGAAATAAATACACTGAATTAGAGGAGCGGCTCCCAGACTAGAGAACGAGATCTAATAGAAATAGGTCAGGACAATAAATGCTAAACCAGAGCACAGAACTTCTGTGTGTGTGTGTGTGTGTGTGTGTGTGTGTGTGTGTGTGTGTGTGTAGCGCCCTGGGGCCCCAAAGCCCCAGTCTGAGCTCATCTTGATTGGAGGCTGGAGAACCAGGCTCTCCATCCAGGCACCCCATTTGGACCCCGAGAGCAGCATCTCCCACTATGGCCCTTACCCCTCGGGTTCCCAGGGGTTCTGTGCCCTTCGAGAACCCCAGAGTATCAGCACTGTAAGGGAACTTAGAGACCATCCAAATGAAGGTGGAGCCCCACAGGAGATGAGGACCCCAAACCACTCCGTTAGGCAGTGACTAAGCCGAGTAAGATTCCATGTGTCCTGATGCCCTGGCCAGTGCTTGAGCTTCTAAAGCACTAAGATGCTTGAGGATTCAGAATCTCCCAGAGTCCCCGCCTAGCCTTACTCAGGAGCCTGAGATGTCCCATGGCACCTGTCAGGTGCAGCAGGTGACAGAGGAGTGGCGCTGCTCCCAGTGCCTCGCCAGTGCACCTGAGGCAGGCATGGGGCACACATTAGCAGTGAGGCGGAGGCCAGTCCCAGAGCGGGCCCGGGCCTCTGGGTATCTAATACGTGGGCACCTTGTACTGCAAGTCAATGAATCTAGGGTGCAGGAAATAAAGGGGTGGAGGAAAGAGCAGATGAGGGGCGAGTGACTTAATAAAACACCTGTTTCCAACAGCACCTGCCCTGCGCTTCGACGGGGCCCTGTAGCAACTGAGGACAATTTGGTGGGAGAAAAGGCACCATGGGACAAAGGTAAGTATGGACAGGAGACAATAAAGTGTGGCTAAACTTCACAGCTCCTGGGCAGGACCCTGGACTTAGCATTGCACTCCTGTTCAGACACAAGCTGACTGCACTCCTCTCTGCCTGTTCCCTGCTTTGTAATTACAGCGGTTTGTAGGTGGGCCTGCCTGTGCTCACGGAGCACCAGGGTGATGGCTCCCGAAGGCAGGGCCATGTGTAATTCACGTCTAGTGGTTCAGAGCTCGGGGGCCAGCAGATCCTCTGGACTCAAGCCTGAGGTTTGCCAGCTGCTTTCCTGTGTTGTGCCCCTGGGTGAGTTTAACCTCTCTGGTCCTTAGTTTTCTCATCTGCAATCTGGGGTTAACACTTCAAGGATGTCGTGAGGCATAGATGAAAGGCACTGGTGTCAAGCACCTAATACAGTGCCCGGACTATACTAGCTCTCAGCAGATAATATAATTATTTTCATATAATCTTCACGTATTCCCCTGCGCCTTTTCAACACGCTTCAGAGAGTAGCATATTGCTTCCCTACAGTGCTCAATAAATTTGTTAAAGGTACATATTTACTTGTATACAGAAATAAGGATTCATAATAGATATATTCACGTATACATATAAATGCTTATATACATACAGAAGTACAGGCTGCAGAAGCTCAGAAACAGACCCTGAAAGTCAGAAGGAATTCTTCCACGCAGTGTGCTTTGGGGCTGGGCTGGGCTGTCCAGTGAGGAAGGTGGGACCCTTTCTCTGACTTCGGATTGTGCCATACACTCAGCCTGGTTCACTGTCCCTGGGAGTCTGCTGGCCATGAGATCAGGGTGAGCAGAAGGGAAGTGCTAGTTTCTGTGGCCTTCCTTGTTGCCTACTTATTACCACCAGGTAAGAGTTAGGGCAGGAAAAGCTGAGTAGGGAGTAGATGGGAAGGGGAGGGTCATGCAACATTCAACATGAATGCAGTGGGGGAGGAAAGATAGTCCAAACGTCCCAGTTCATTTAAAGCCCAGCTGCCTGGAGACGGCACCCATTCAGTGCATCCCTGGCCAACTGTGGTTCCGGCCTCTGAAGGCCCTTCTCTCCAAGGCTCAGAGTGACAGAGTAAAGATTCCAAGATTCCAGAGTGAAGATTCACTTCTGCCAAGTGAAGAAGCCATGGATTTCTGATCCGTCTTTTAACTTGCTCATTAAGCAGCAGGGTCATTTGTAAATAACTTGAACAATGATAATGAACTTGGCGTGGAACTCTTCACCTGGCATCACTAACATCCCTGAAGATGCCAGGTTGGCTAGATACTCTCCACACAAGACTGGCTGGGAAAGGCACAAGGCCCAAGCCAGGTGGGTCTCCTGCCTTTAGTCCCCGCTCCCCAGACCCCCGACTGCTCCTCCCACAGGCCCTGCACCAGTTCACATTACGCTCATTTGCACCAGCATCTGTCCTCTGGGTCTGTTCTCCAGTTTCCTTTTCATTCCTGCGTTCCTGGGGGCTCAGGGACCTCAGGGGACCAGAGCCTCAATCTTTCTTGTGCTTATCTCTCTACAAGGCCCCGGGCTGAGGGTGCTCAATCCAGGCCACTGAATGGGCCACGGCCTGAGCAGCCGAAGCAAAGTGAGGGACATGCAATTACCTGGTGAATTCAGGCAAATAAAAATTTGTCAGCGCTCTGGCTCCCCCGGTGTGCTGCCTCCCTTTCATGCGTCTTGGAGGGCTTTGGAGGAGAGAGGGGGAGCTTAGAGCAAATCCCCAGGTCATCAGGCCATTAACTGAAATTTCCAATGACCCAAGTCTCTCCTGTGCCCCCTCTCAAACAGGAGCCCCTCCAAAGGGTCACGATCTAAGGCCCTGGGCACATACTCAGTTGCTATGCCTCTGCTCTGGGCAGCATCTCAGGGGCCAAACTGCTCAGCAGTCCAGAGAATCCTGTTCTCCGACGCTCCTGTTCCAACGCCCGCCCCAGCCAGCCCCCCTCCATGTCCAGCAGGTCCAGGGATGGAGTTGTGGATGGCTGGGCGGAAGAGGTGTTTAGGGGCAGTTTCCCTCATTGCTCTAAATCAGCTTAGCTTTGTTGTTCTATTCCCTCTTATTTCCTTTTTCCTTATTTTTAAAAAACCCTCTCAATGGGCGAAACACAGCCCTCCATAGAGTGTGCCTAACTGAGGAATGTTAAACCTTCCCATGCTGGACTGGAAGTCAGCCTCTTTCAAAGCTGTCCGCCGGGATGTACCACTGTGGGAGCTAAATATAGAAAGGGCTCCCTCCTCCCCCAGCCTCCCTTATCCTCTGTGGGCAGCGGCACAGGCGAGAATCGATGCCGTGCTTGGCCGCTGCAGGCTGCGCGACAGCCGCCGCTGCTTAGAGACCCTTATCTGCACCTGCCACCGCTGCCCAGTGGCTCTCAGACAGCCCGGATATACTGGGGACAGGAAGTCACCATGGCGACCTCGCACAGCCTGGGCAGTGGCGGGGTGGGGGGGGCTTGGCTGTGGAAGGCAGACTCGGGACCCACACTCGGCCCAACCTCGTGGTCTGGTCCCTCTGCCCTGGCCACATAGGCTGGCGGTTTTCTGTCCGGGCCACCTGTAGAGAGGGCTGCCCTGCTGGCGACGGAGGGGAAGCAGACAGCATTGTCCATGTGGAAGCCCACCGCTTCTCAGGGACCTGTGCCGCATGCGTCCCCAGAACACTGAGAATGGATGAATCAGTCCCGGCTCGTTGGGGCCTTTCACGCTAAACTAGCCCAAATGACTGATTTAGAAACTGCATGGTATCGTGCTTTCGGTGGAGTTCTGAGGCAGGCACACTCCAGAGCAGGCCCGGGCCTTCATTCTCCCCATCCACGCCCTCTGATTTAGCATCTGTGGCCGCATGGCGCTGGGGGCTGGAGCAGGACACACCAACGTAGAAACCCATACCCAGGACACTCAGGCAGCAGGAAAATCTGAAAAACAGCAGTAGCATTCGTACCAGCATCTCCGCTGCTCATCACAGCCCTGTGAAGTATTGCTATAAGCCTATTTGACGCGATGACAGATCGGTACCTTTCAGAAGGACTCCCAGTAGTGACAGAATGGACACCCTCGAGTTTTCGCTCTCCAGTGCTCAGTAAAGACACCCCACGGTACCTGTGAGCCCGCAGCATGAGAGACACCAGGGGACATCCTTCAATGCAGACTCCTGGGCCTCCCCCTGACCTAGAGATCCTGCGTCAGGAGGCACAGGGAGTGTGAATCAGTCCCCAGGTGACTGTGGAGCACAGCCCGCTGGGAGTCACACAGGAAACTGGTACAGCAAGAGCCCCAGCCTCGAGTCAGACTCCAGGTCTGTTGAATGGAACAGTAATGCCCTAGCCTCGGCCCAGGCCTTTCAATTCGAATCACTCATGGTGAGGCCGGGGTGTCACCCACTTCAGAAAGCTCCCTGGCCGGTGCTAATGAACAGCCAGGGCAGAGAACCGTTCTTGAGGCCCCTTGGTTTTACAGATGAGGACCCCACAGCTCTGGTGTGAGCTGTCGGCAGTCGTTACTAGATGGGTAGAGAACCAGGAGAAACGGGTTCCTCTGCACTCCTGTGTTCTCTGTGTTCTTGGGGCTGTGAGCCCAGAAGTGGCCATGGGAGTCCCGTACTCAAGTGGCCGTGCCTGGGGAGTATGCTACTTTTCCTTTCCTAGACTCATTAGTTTGAAAAAAGAGCTATCAAGCTAGACAAGCAGGTGGTGACAGACACAGAAGTCCCTGCTCTGAAGTGCCCGGTGGGGCTCAGGAGCCCGCCCTATCAGTTCCCCTGGCCCAGCACCTGTGACGGTGGGCACGCCTAAATACCTGTGTTGCTCGCCCTGCCTGGGGCACGGCACAGCACGTCACCCAGCAGGCATCCCGCCACGCAGTACCACCCTGTCCAGACTGCTCTGCAAGAGGGAGCTTCAGCCTGTCTGACCTTACCCGACTTAGTGTCAGCATCCCTTATTTGGAGGTTGGTCATTTGCTTGTGGCTTGTGACACCTGGCATATCACTGTATTTTTTTAAAAAAAACCCGAACAAACGTAACTCTTTTCCTGTCTTAGCGAACGAAACTTGGTTTGTGAATGTGGCCCCGGCCTTGACCTGGTTCTCTCTCAGGATGCTGCTTCCCACACCTTGCTTCTCTGCTCTGCCCAGGGCTCAGGGACAGCCCCTCAAGCCGAGCTGCTGGGCTTAGGGCATTGGATCTTGTGATCATTCCTTCCTTCCTTATTCCAGATCTACCTGTGCTCAGGGCATCCACTCCTTAACCCAGTCTGACCAAGGCTATCAAGATGGGTCCAAAAGGAACTAGAGAATCAGCTGCCTGCTTAACTGCTGGGCCTTTGGAAGCTGTGCTTCCAAAGCTTCCCACGTGCCCCCAACTCTGCCATACTCTCTAACAGCCCCCCACCCGTGACGCCTTTCTTCCCTCTGAACTCCTGCTTCCGACCGAAACACCCACTCCCCACTCCTGGCTAACACCTCCTGTCCTTCAGGGCAGTTTAGGCTCATCTATGGGGTGACCTCCCTGACCTCGTTCCCTCTCTGCTCTCCACCTCCCCCCCACCCCCCACTGGCTCCTGTGCCCCAGTGTTCAGCCATCTGTCATGGTACCCACCACATAGCGCACAAGTGGGCAGTAAAGACTGATGCACTGAACTTTTCTCCACAGGGGAAGGGACTTGTCACTGGGGTGTGCTGGGGAAGTCCCAGATGTTGTTCTCAGACCCAGAAGACCTAGAAGACGGCATCTCCTTTATGCACGTGCAAAGTAACAAACAAAACACATGAGAAAAGGCCCTTTGGTTCAGCATGCTGGGGTTCTCCTTTCTGGTTGTTGGGCTTAGAAGAAAAAGCATCCTATGTCCTATGGTTGGCAGCCTTTAAGATGGTCGCAGTATCCCTGCCTCCTGGTATTCACACCCTGTGTACCTCCTTTGTGCATGGGCTAGACTTCATGACCTGCTTCTACCTAAGAGAATGTGGCAGAAGTGATGGGGTCTCACTTCCAAGATTAGAGGAAGACTGTGGTGTCCATCTTGGGCTCTCTCCATCTCTTAGATCATTTGTTCTGGGGGAAGTCAGCAGCCATGGTGAGGGACTGAGATGGGCCAGTAACCGCCGGAGTCAGACTTCAGATGCCTGCAGCCCTGGCTGACATCGTGACTGTCACCCCGTGAGTCCTGGAGCCACAGGCACCCAACGAAGCCATACCTGGATCCTCAGCCCACAGAGCGTGTGAGATGATAAATATTTGTTGTTCTAAATTTTAGGGTCCTTTGATCTGCCGCAGTAGATAACCAGTACATGTCCTTTGTATTCCTCCAATGTGCACATATGCATGGGCACGGCAAGGGTAAGCGGCACCCAACGGGGCTCAGGGCAGGCCAGTGGACCGGGGTGGGTGGGCAGTGGTGGGCGGGAGAGCTTCGGATCCCTGCCCTCCGGGGCCCCAGAGCTCAGACGCCGGGCCCTGATGGAGACAAGCAAGCGGAGGTGTTCTGTCCACCCTGCTCACATGCTAGCTCCTCTACCCACCTTACTAACCACTCTAGCACTCACTGGATTCCGCCCCTCTGTAATGTCTCCAGCACACACTGCCTGTCTTAGTATTTCATTGTCATTTTACTTAAAATTCACTCGTTCATTTATTCCGCACATAGAATGCCTACCATGGACTGCGCCCTGCTCACCGTGCAGGGGGTTCTGCAGCTCGCAGTGCACATGGCACTTTCTTACCTGCACTGTTTCTTTTCCTCCCTCAAGGGTGAAGCACCTTGAGGCAGCATGCTCTCTCTGCACTTTCAAACTCTCCACAGCCCCCAGCCCAGTTCAGCACTCTGCAAATATTTGATGATTCAGAAGGAGAAAATGAAGAACTGCCTGCCACAGGCATTTGAAAGGCATACGTTTGCGTGAGATGGGACAGAAGAATGCATGGTGGACAGTTTTAAGGTCTTGTCTCCTCCCTTCCTCCTTTAGAATAATAGATCAAGGTTTGACCGACATTTATTTAGCACCTCCTGCACGTGTGGAAAGCAGCGGCTAGGCACTCTCTGACATATTAACTTACTTAATCCTCACGAATATTTGCCTGTGAGGCAAAAATAATCCCCATTTTTGCCTCACAGGCAAATCAAGGCTCAGAGAGGCTCAGAGAGGTAAGATAACTTGTTCACATTGCACAGTAAAATTAACAGCTACCACTCATGGCGTGTCCCTAGTTAGCTCATCTATCCTCTTTCAGCCCAGACTGACACAAGTATTAGGTTAACCTGCCCAAGTTTACACTGGTAAGCTGGTAAGTGTCAGAGCCAGGGATGGAACCTGGGAGTTAGACTCTAGAACACTTACTCTTAACCACACTAACGGTCGCAGCAGAACTGAAACTCCAAGTTAGGTCTTCTGGCGCCGAGTCCAGCTCCCGTTGTCTCCACTGTCCCCTCCCACTTGCTCCTTCCTGCCTCCTGCCCAGGCTTCCCAGCACCGACCCAACTTCAGCTCGCTCCCTTCTTCCAGTGACTCTCTGATTTGACAGTGGTTTTGCTCGAGTCTTTGACTTAATTCAAAACCTTTTTTTTTTTTTGCCTCAAAAATAAAGAAATCAGAGCTCTTCTCCTATGTGATGGAAATGCCACCCATTGCTTTCCCAGCTTTTTGGAGGTTGTGTTGTTGTGTGTGCAGAAAAGGAAAGGAAGCAGGAAAAACAAGAAAGGAATTTTTTCAAAAACTAGAGCAACAAGGAGTTTCTCATCCCTGAGGTGAAGTTTTGGTTCCAAATGAATCTAAAGCACTGGTCCTATGTCTTTTTTGGGTAAGACTCTGTCAGTAGGCAAATACTGTGACCTGGCAAGTAATAAAGTTTCCACAGGCATCAGGTGGGGACTGAACATTCGGAAGGCAGGCACCTCAATTCTGAATTAACTTCTTTTTTTCTGGGCACAAGCAGGTCTATGTTTCTCTTATCTTCTCCCCAGCCCCACACATGCTCTTTCATGCAAGTCAACATTCCTGCCCCACAATAGGCATGATTGCTTCCCATTATGTTGTCATGGCAACATCCATTGCCATCTGGGGGTGGGGAGGTGGCAGTGGAAACAAATGACTGGCCAATCAGGCTTTCCAGGAAAGTCTCATAATGACACACTGTCATTGCCAACTGCAGGAGCCTCGCGGGAAAAGGTTAGTGTACGAGGACCCTATTGGTGGGGCACAGTGCTGGACCCTGCCCCGTCGACTGAGGCACGTTGCGTCCATGTTAATGTGCATTTGCCGATTGATGGATTATTGATCAGTGTGAGAAGGGAGATAGAACTAGCGAACAGTACTGAGAAAAGCAAAAGGCCCTTCAATGTAACTGTCCCGTGTTTGTATGAAAAATACATGGAGACAAAATCTTTTCTGCACCAAGGTGCGTGGAAGATTACAGAACCTTAGTGACACCATGGTCACTGCCAACTACCACCACCAACCCCAGAAAGAAAAGGAAAAGTCCTATTGTCAAGACCTCCAAAGACGAGAGTGGGTGAAGCGCTGGCTGCGGTAACAGACACACTGCTCTGAAGGATCTGCCAGTGAGCAGCTGTGTGGCCTCTCTGCTGTTAACATCTCTCAGCCTTGTTTTCTCCTTTACCAGATGGGGAGAAACAGAGTCGTTGTGAGGATTAAATGCGGTAATGCAGGGCTAAGTACCCAATATATGTTAGCCATTGTTTTTATGAGTACTCACAGATGCTCAGTGCTGTCAAAGATGCGGCCACTGCAGTGTCTCCCGTCTCTCTACCTTAGGTTCTAGGTTCTGGTGAATAAGCACAGCAGGATGAATTTTCAGTGACCCACGAACCACAGCCATAGCTTTTCACTAGGCTAGGCTTTCAAAGAAGCTTCCAAACCCTTTTTAGCCCCCTAGGGGGGAGAGAGCCATTGTCATTTTCTCCTGGGAAGAGAGGAGGCTGACAGCTTGGCTTCCTCTTTATTTTTTTTTATTTTTTATTTATTTATTTTCTTTGCGGTACGCGGGCCTCTCACTGTTGTGGCCTCTCCCGTTGTGGAGCACAGGCTCCGGACGCGCAGGCTCAGTGGCCATGGCTCACGGGCCCAGCCGCTCAGCGGCATGTGGGATCTTCCCGGACCGGGGCACGAACCCGCGTCCCCTGCATCGGCAGGCGGACTCTCAACCACTGCGCCACCAGGGAAGCCCTGGGCGTTCCTCTTTAGAATGATTGTTGACTTCACACCGCCAACTGAAGAGTTCCTTTAACTCCACCTTGGGAAGGCCTATGATAAGGAACGGACCTTGCTTTAAGGGTTTAGCACAGCGTCCTCCATGGTTGCCACTGCTAGTGCTCAAGGGAAATCTCTCAATTCTCAGATCAAGAAGTGTCTGGCTCATACTCCTGTCCCAATGCCCAGGGCCCAACACTGAGTCCCTGGGGCTTTCTGATCAAGACTGGCAAAGACAGCCGGTCGGAGGAGGCAGCTGAGGTCGACTGGAGCAATTAATCCTAAAGGTTACTGGAGCCTGTCCTGCCGGGGAGCAGGAATCCAATTACCCACAGTGACAGCAGCTTGGTCCCCAGGGAGACACTCGTCTGCAGGGCAGACCGACAACCTGCCCACTTGAAAACTTCCTGACGAGCAGTCTCCCACCCCTTCCGCTTCCTCCACATGCCCCAGCTGGGCACAGACCTCAGCTGACCAGGACATCACCCAGGCCCCAGTGCTGGGGTTATGGAGCAAAAGAGTGAATTCTAGGAGGTTGAATCGGGACCAGCCTAGGGGTCTTCTGAGAAGAACCCATTTGCCCTGTAGAAACAAAGACCAGAAGAACTGGTCATCTTTCCAGGCTGAGCCAGACTTTTATGACACAACAAAAGCAAAAGCAGGAGGGAGAGAGAGGGAGAGAGATAATCCAAATGAGTTTATTTGGCCATAAAATAAATATGCAAAATTATGCAGATGTAGAAATGGGCATATAATTTTCAATCAATTGCTCTGCCGTCATCCGAAACAGACCTCAGTCTGGATAAGGGGACCACTGAGAGAGAATTCTGGCTCTCTTTCTTCCACTTTCCCCAAATATGTAGGGTAAGGAACAGGGTATTTGGAGGAAGGTATGCTACGCCAGATGAACTTCTTTTCTCTTTATGTGGCCTAACTCAGACCAAGATGGGCTCCTACGTGTCCAGGATTTCCACACTGGACAACAGCAAAAAAGAGGCCAACTCTTGTGCATGGCCGCCACGGGGGAAAGGAATTTGATTTTTTAAAATGCAGATCGGCTTTCTGGCTTGAAAGTGCATGATTAAAATGGTATGTTTCAATGCAGAAGCCAGACAGAAGATTTGAGCAGCAGCTGCTGCTCACACACAGGAGTATATGCAAGGGTAGGTGAAGAAGTACCTGCCCTACTGAGGCTTGGAGACCTCAGGACACGATCATCAGCATGGCCCATTCAGGTGGTATTAAATAAACACAACCTGGGTATATTATAAGAGAAAGTAACTTCTCTCTCCTTCCTGGGAAATGCTTCATTCAGTCCCAGATTGGTCAGTCAATTATTCATTTTATTTAACAGCATCTACTGAGTAGCAACACTGTGTACCGGGTGCTGTGCTAGGTGCCTAGTACACAGCAGTGAACAAGACAGCCAAGGTCCCTGACCCCCAAGGAGCTGATAGTTTAGTGGAGACTGCTGACCAGGACTCAAATCTGGACTCTGCCACCTAAGAATAATGTTATCTTGGGCAAGTTGTTAAATATCTCTGTGCCTCAGTTTCCTTATCTTTTTTTAAATTTAATTTTTATTTTATATTGGAGTATAGCTGATTTACAGCGTTGTGTTAGTTTCAGGTATGCAGCAAAGTGATTTGGTTATACATATACATATATCCATTCTTTCCCCATATTGGTTATTACAGAATACTGAGTAGAGTTTCCTGTGCTGTACAGTAGGCCCTTGCTGTGATTATCTATTTTATGTATAGTAGTGTGTGTATGTTAATCCCAAACTCCTAATTTATCCCTTCCCTCCACCTTTCCCCTTCGGTAACCACAGTCCTTGTCTTTAAAATAAGCATAATGAAGTTACATACTGCCACTTGTGCTTCCAGCCATGATACAGTAACTGCGACTGGATTTACCTTCCGGTTTTAAACAACTAGAACATCATATAAAATGTATGAAGCAAATAATTCCAGACATTGGACAACAAGCAGTACAGGATTCCCTGAGAGAAAGGAACCAAATGGGGGCGGGGAGAGGGCTACAATTTCCCCACCTCACTTCCTGAACTCAGTTCCTAGACTGCAGCCCAGGGAATGGGAATCCAAACACAGGCCAGTCTCTTAGACTCCGAGGAGACTGAGGCAGCTAGAATGTTCAGAGCAGAATATCAGAAAGACTTCTGGAGAGCTGAAAAGGATCCTCTAAATCTTTGGCTAAATACTAATTTGCACGTGCAAGGTATGAAACTCCATGAGGTTGGGGAAAGAACCATCATGAAGAATCGGGCCAAACAATTTCCACAGCTAAATGGGGCTGGGTAGTGTTCATGTTCCCATAAGCCAGAGTGGACAGACCTTATAATAAATGCACAGGTGTCAGGCAATGTCCTGACAGAAAGTAGTGAGCTCCAGACTCATCCTAAGAGAGCTTAAAAAACAAGCCTTGGAAGGGTCAAACTGATCCCAAGTAACTAAACTTTAGGCCAGAACAAAGTCCAACACTATTTAAAGGATGCAAAAAGAAAAAAAAAATCATCACCCAACAAAGTAAAGTTCACAATGTTTGGCATCTAATTAAACAAACAAACAAAAACACCCAAGGCAACCAAAAAGACAGAAAAAACAGGAGAAAAACTGATCAGTAGAAAATGACTCAGAAATGACAGAGATGATGAAATAGTATAGAAGAATATTAAAACTACTCTAACAAATATACTACATACGCTTAGGAGTGTATAAGAAAATATGAATGTGTTGAGGATAGAATTGGAAGATATAAAAATGACCCAAATGAAAGTTCTAGAAATGAAAACATACAATACTGAAATGAAAAATATAATGAATGAGATTAACAGCCAACCAGACACATCAGAAAGTCAGTGAATTTGAAGATATAGCAATAGAAAATATCCAAAATAAAGCAGAAAGAGAAAAAGGACTGAAAAATAAATGAACATAGCATCAGTGACCTATAGGACAGCATCCAGTGACCTAACATATGTGTAAATGGAATCCCTCCAAAAAGAAAGGGAGCACAGAAAAAATATTTGAAGAAATGGTTAAAAATTTTCAAAATTTCATGAAACCTATAAAGCCACAGATCCAAGAGGCTCACTGAACTCAAAGCAGAGTAAATGTAATAAACCAATAAACAAACAAAAAAAGACACCAAATTGCTAAAAACCAGTGATAAAGAGAAAACCCTAAAAGCAGCCAATGGGAAAAGGACATTCTACACGGAAGAACAAAGGCAAAGTGGCAGACCTCTTGTCATAAAGATGCAAACCGGAAGACAGTGACAGCTGTGAGCACGGAAAGGAAAAACTGTCAACCTAGAATTCTATATTCAGCAAAAATATCTTTCAAAAATGAAAGCAGAATACTTTTTCAGATTAAAGCTGAGATAATTCATTGCCAGCAGTCCTGCCTAGAAGAAATGTTAAAGGAAGCTCCCCAGGATAAAAGAAAATGATACTACATGGAAATCTGGATCTGCCCAAGGGAATGAAAAGCACTGAGAATAGCAGATATGTGAGTAAACTGAAATACATTTTTACTCATTTTGAAATCTCTTTAAAAATATTGACTGTTTGCAACTATCAAACTCTTAGAGGAAAACATAGGCAGAACACTCTATGACATAAATCACAGCAAGATCCTTTTTGACCCACCTCCTAGAGAAATGGAAATAAAAACAAAAATAAACAAATGGGACCTAATGAAACTTCAAAGCTTTTGCACAGCAAAGGAGACCATAAACAAGACCAAAAGACAGCCCTCAGAATGGGAGAAAATATTTGCAAATGAAGCAACTGACAAAGGATTAATTTCCAAAATTTACAAGCAGCTCATGCAGCTCAATAACAAAAAAAACAAACAACCCAATCCAAAAATGGGCAGAAGACCTAAATAGACATTTCTCCAAAGAAGATATACAGATTGCCAACAAACACATGAAAGAATGCTCAACATCATTAATCATTAGAGAAATGCAAATCAAAACTACAATGAGATATCATCTCACACCAGTCAGAATGGCCATCATCAAAAACTCTAGAAACAATAAATGCTGGAGAGGGTGTGGAGAAAAGGGAACCCTCTTGCACTGCTGGTGGGAATGTGAATTGGTTCAGCCACTATGGAGAACAGTATGGAGGTTCCTTAAAAAACTACAAATAGAACTACCATATGACCCAGCAATCCCACTACTGGGCATATACCCTGAGAAAACCATCATTCAAAAAGAGTCATGTACCAAAATATTCATTGCAGCTCTATTTACAATAGCCAGGAGATGCAAACAACCTAAGTGTCCATCATCGGATGAATGGATAAAGAAGATGTGGCACATATATACAATGGAATATTACTCAGCCATAAAAAGAAACAAAATTGAGCTATTTGTAATGAGGTGGATAGACCTAGAGTCTGTCATACAGAGTGAAGTAAGTCAGAAAGAGAAAGACAAATACCGTATGCTAACACATATACATGGAATTTAAGAAAAAAAAATGTCATGAAGAACCTAGGGGTAAGACAGGAATAAAGACACAGACCTACTAGAGAATGGACTTGAGGATATGGGGAGGGGGAAGGGTGAGCTGTGACAGGGTGAGAGAGAGGCATGGACCTATAAACACTAACAAACGTAAGGTAGATAGCTAGTGGGAAGCAGCCGCATGGCACAGGGATATCGGCTCGGTGCTTTGTGACCGCCTGGAGGGGTGGGATAGGGAGGGTGGGAGGGAGGGAGACGCAAGAGGGAAGAGATATGGGAACATATGTATATGTATAACTGATTCACTTTGTTATAAAGCAGAAACTAACACACCATTGTAAAGCAATTATACCCCAATAAAGATGTTAAAAAAAATATTGACTGTTTAGAGCAAACATTTTTCACTGTATTATGGGGTTTATATAATGTAGAAATAAAATGTATGGTGATGATATCACAAAGGACAAGAATCAGAAAATAGAATACGTAGCCATAAAACTCTTTACACTATATGTGAAGTGGTATATTATTTGAAGATAGACTTTGATACATTAAAATCAATAAAATATATTTCCATTTACAATAAAATACATTGTAAATCATAGAGCAATCACTAAAAATAAAACAGAGATATGGCTAGTAAGCCAACAATGGAGATGAAATGGAATCATAAAAATACTCGATTAATACATAATAAGGCAGAGAAAGAAGAAAACAGAAACAAAGTACCGATGGGACAATTAGAAAATAAATAGCAAGACAGTAGATTTAAATTCAACAAAATCAGTAATTAAATTAAATAAAAAGGACCTACAAACTTTTATTAAAAAGCAGAGATTGTCATATTGGATTTAAAAAAGCGAGACTTAACTGTATGCTATCTATAAGAAACAAACTTTAAATATGAAGACACAGGTAGGTTAAAGGTAAAAGGATAGAAAAAGATATACCAAGCAAACACTGATCAAAACAAACTGGGGTGATGACATCACCTAAAGTAGACTTTAGAACAAGGACTCTTACCAGAGATAAAGACGGATACTTTATAATGATAAAGGAGTAAACTCATCAAAAGGATATAACCACCCTAAATGTATATGCATCTATTAATAGAGCTTCAAAATATATGATGTAAGCAAAACTTGATATGTAAAAGGAGAAATAGACAAATCCACAACTATAATTGGAAGTTCAAACATTCTTTTCTCAGCAATTGATAGAAAAAATAGACAAAATCAGTAGGAATATAAAACACTCAATCCCATCAACCTTCTTGACCTGACATAATTAGAACACTCCAGCCAACAACAGCACAATATACACTGCCTTCAGGGGCATATAAATAACTTACCAAGATAGACCATATTCTGGGCCACAAAACAAGTCTCAGTATATTGTAATGGATTGAAATCATATAAAGTCTTTTCTTTGGCCATAATAGAATTAAACTAGAAACTTTAAAAAAGATATCTGAAAAATCTTCAAATATTAGGAGATTAAACAGTGCATTTCTAAATAACCCATAGGCCAAAGGAAAAAAAATCACAAGGGAAATTAGAAAATTTTGAACTGAATAAAAATGAACACAACATACCAAACTTAGTGGTGTGTAGTAGCGAAAGCAGTGCTTAAAGGGAAATTTATAGCATTAAATGTTTATACTAAAAAAAAAGAGAAAAGTCTCAAATCAATAATCTAAGTTTCCACGTAAGAAACTAGGGAACAAAAGACAATTAAAACCACAGTAAACAGAAGGAAAGAAACAAAAAAGAAAAGAACATAAATCAATAAAATACAAAACAAAAGCAAAAATAGATTCAATGAAACCAAAAGCTCTTTCTTTATAAAGATGAATATAATTGAAAAACTATCATTCTGATCAAGAAAAAAAAGAAATCACCAAGGTCAGGCACAAAAGATTGAATTTTACTATGGATTCTATACACTTCAAAAAGATAATATTATAAATGACTTCATGGCAAAAAATTCAAAAATTTAGATGAAATGGAGAAATTCCTTGAAAGACATCAACTATCAAACTCCCAAAATGTGCTCAAAAAGAAACAGATAACCTGAATAGCCTTATATCTATTAAATAAATTGAATTATTAGTTTAAAATATTTCCACAAATAAAATTTCAGGTACAGATGGCTTCACTGATAAATTCTACCAAACATTTAGGAAAGAAATAATATCAATTCTACACAAACTCTTCAGTGTATAATTCACCATATCAATATACAAAAAAGGAAGCCCATATGATCATCTCAATAGATACATAAAGAACTTTTAACATAATATAATACCAACTTATGATTTTTAAAAAACTCTCAGCAGATGTCCTCAACTGGAAAAAAGGCATCTATAAAAAACCTACAGTAACATCATACCTATTGGTGAAAAGACCAGATCCTGGTCTTACTGTGGAAGACTGGATGTCCTTAGACTGGTAACAAGGCAAGGATGTCTGCTTTCACCATTTCTATTCAACATTTCATTCAACATTGTACTGAAAGTCCAAGCTGGTACAATAAGGCAAGAACAAGAAACATAAAAGCATCTAGACTGGAAATGAAGAGGCAACACTGTCTTTATTCACAGACTGCACACTCATCTACATAAAAGTACCCACTTCCTAGGGAAGTTGTCATGATTGAGTTAATCCATGCAGAGTGCTTAGAATAGCTCCTGGCACCTAAGAAATGCTCAGTAAATGTTCACTGTTATTGTTAATTCAAACGATGACAGAGCAGAACTGAGGCCGTGTGATGGGGTCTAGCCTGGTTGGAGGAGGGGTTGTGAGAAAATACCTGCTTGCCTCTGAGGCAGCAGACACTCACACAGGTGGAGGGTTGGGGAGGTCCCTGCAGGAGAGGGAGAAAAGGAGCCCTCCTACTGGTATTTCTCTTCATAAAGGCCTCTGGGATACAAAGTCTTATATATCCTTTAATGACCTTGGGAAGGGACAGGGCAGGTGAATTCTCTTCATCCAAAGGATGAGGGAGCTAAGGTGGAGAAAGCACAGACCCAGACCACTGCACCTCCCACAGTACCATCCTTCCTTCCTGCCTGACAGGTCACAACACAGGGTGCTTTCTGCTGCTACAGAAGGGGTCTGAATGTTAACAATCTTGGGTGGGCACATTTATGAGAAGGCTGGCCCGGGAAGCAAGTGGGCCTTAATATGGTATGGTGCGCTGAGGCCTCAGGAATAAGGGGCCTTGAGTATAGTTTTCCTTGCTTTTGTGAGGTTGTCCTACTCTGAACAGTTGGCAGGTTCCCACAAGGAGGCTCAAAAAATACCCCAATCCAATCATGACATGTAATCAGCGCTCAGTAAATGTTTACTTAGAGACTCTGACCGGACAGGAGCCCAGAGGAGATACAAGCGGCTTGGATATGACAAAATTATCCTGCACCAGGAAACCACTTTGTAAACTGTAAAGTGCTGTGCAAATGCTGATGTCAATGCTAGCAACTGTCTGAGAAGACGATGAGACCAAAAACGAAGACCTGAGTAAACTGTCATTTGGGTGAGTGTGGGAGTAGAGCTGGGAAGAGATTTGGAACCGTTGAGAAATATAGGGTTCAAAGAGCATGTTGTAAAAGGAATGATGGGAATGGGGCTTGGGGAGAGAAGAAGTTTCCTTGGCATCTCTTGGGGACTTAGAGACACTGTACTCAGTGTTGGGCAGACTGAGATAAAAGATACAGCCCTCACCACTGAAGAGCGCGTGGTCTTACAGGGTAGGGGGACAGGCACGCAACACTCTGTATACATTACACTAAGTGCTGGGGCCCGCACGGTGCTGGGCAGTGGGGTGTGGGGAGCACAGGAACTCTGGGAGGGGCCGAGGGAAGCTGCTCCTGAGATCAGGGAAGAGTGGAGACAGAAAGAGTCATTTTACTAGGAAACTGGGGGGCTGAATGGGGCCCAGGCAAAAACGAAACAAAAACAAAAACTTAAGCTCCCTTGCTGGCAAAAGGAACTAATGGGAGGTACTTTTGCAGGCGGCAGGCAGTGAATGACAAACCAGGAAACACAACTAGCGACGGGGGGGAACAGGTTTATCAGAGCCCTGAGATTATTCCTCTGTGTATGGGTTACACCCTCAAGATTTTGCCACCTAATGTTAAAATGGTTTCTGCATTTTAAGTGGCTGTGTGTGTAGAAGGCACTGCAGGAGAGAAGCAGCTGCGGGATGAAAAGGGAAGTTGTGCAAGGTAGCAGAGATGATAAATCAAATGGGAGCACCTAGTGTTGAGCAGTACTAGCCTCAGAGCCTGAGCTCAGGGCATCATTGGACCATAAGGCCCCATTCATTCATTAATTCATTCAGCAAAAATCTTTGAGCCCCCACTAAGTGCCAGGCACTGTTCCAGACGCAGGGGAGGGAGCAGTAAACAAAACAGATTCCTTGCCCTCAATATGCTTACATTCTAGATGGGGGAGACAGACAGTAGATGAGTATACGAATAATGAATAAGATAAATGTAGGTAATGATAGGTGCTACGAATGAGGTAAAAGAGGGTAATGGGACCAAATAGAGGCTGATGGTGGGCTCACAGCTGGGTGGTGTTCAGGGAAGGCCTCTCCAAGGACATGCTATCTGCCTGAATGATGGACAAGACCTGAATGATGAGAAGAGGCAGTCCTGTGAAGATCTGGGGGAAACAGAAGCAACGACCAGTGCAAAGGTCCTGAGGCAAGAATGAGATCGGCACGGCATGTGCAAGGACAGGAAAGAGGCCAGAGGGGCTAAAGCCTTGAGGACAAGGGGGCGTGGCAGGGGATGGGTTAGGAGAGAAGACAGGGGTCTCATCAGATAAGGTCTGGAAAGCAACTGTAAAGGTTTGGATTTTATTCTAAGCGCCTCATTTTGTCACTCACCAAAGTGGTCCTAATCCTGATTAGATGATGTCCCTGCAGCAAGCTGGGCAAATTCACACATTATCAAATCAAAGTCCCACAGTTTAAAGTTCTTCTGGTCAAACCTATGCTGGAGTCCCCTCAACCAGAGTCTTATGAAAGGATTAACCCCGCCAAGTTGGTGCCCTCTTCCTCCTGAGATGGCATCTTTGGACTGCTCGGACTTGATTTGAAACAAGTGCCACTCTTTGCTCTGGACCCTAGGCAGTGTCTGAACGAATAACACTGTCCTTGAAGGAGCCAGCCTAGATGGAGGGCGATGGAGAATGTTCCAAGGTTCTAGTTAGGAGCTCAGGTTGGTGCTGTACCATCATCCCCTCTCTCTGCTTCCCACTCCTCCTGGGGAATAGGGAGCCAAGGACAGCTCTGCCCCCAGGCCACTGGACCAGTGCCTACCTGATGCCCTGGGGAGCATGAGGGAGCAGAGGACCCCACCGCCCGACAGCTGGGAGCCAAAACGGAGGCCTCCACTCCCTGCCGATGTTCCATCTGGGAAAGGTCACCCGGACCCTGGACTCACAACCGTGCGCAAAAAAAAAAGCCTGTGAAAGGGCAGTGTGTGCAGCCGCGTGGGCACGATCCTCACGTGCGTCCTGACCGGGGTGGGGTGGGTGGACAGGGGAGCGGGTGGGGGGCAAGGAGAGGTCGTCTTCCCACCGCCCGACCTCACACATTCCTTCAGCATCTCTGGGAAATAATCACACTCTCCACGCCGAAGAAACACAGTCAACAGATTCTGGT
The DNA here is from genome assembly GCF_951394435.1 of Stenella coeruleoalba. Lineage (NCBI taxonomy): Eukaryota > Metazoa > Chordata > Mammalia > Artiodactyla > Delphinidae > Stenella > Stenella coeruleoalba. The sequence continues at coordinate 98,015,366 of NC_137169.1, forward strand.
TTCCTAGATACGCCAGCGGCTTCTAAAGATAGGCAGGCAATGACAAAGCAAATTGGCATATGGACTGCAAATAATTCCAGTACCAGCTTGCTTGGCAGCACCTAAGCCTACCCGTGCTGGGCGCTCCCTCCTCTTCCCTCTCCTGTTTCTGAAACAGTCTCTGGTTGCTGAACACCCCAGCCCAAGTGTGAGCTGGAGGGGCCCCCTGGAGCCCCTAGAGCGGGTCCTGCTCAGGGCTGGTGCGTTCTGCTGGGCTCCTGCTTCTTCAGTCACGTACACCTGTGCCCTCCACCACGCCGCACTCACACGGAAGGTCCACCCCGTTGCCACCCGCAGCTGTGTGTGTGCCCTGACCCCTTCCGGGGCAGCAGACCGCTTCCCTCTTTGTGACCACATGCAGCTGCCCCGGCATTCCTGCCCTGGGGCTCCTCCCCTGGGGGAAAGGTCACAGTCCAGACACTTCTCACTTTGACCCCATTCCTCTTCTGGCCCCAGGAAGGAGACTGTAAAGCATCTTCCTATCTAAGCTCCTTCATTCCCCAAACCCTGCATGTTGGTGATGCTGACTCGGTGCCAGGTTCTGCATTGGCATACCCAGCAGTGGGGATTCCAGGAGGGAAAAGACAGGATCCATGCCCCCAGGAGCAAGGAAAACGAACACGACTAGGCTCCTACTCTCTGCCACTCTGCTTAAGTGCTGTTCACAAGTTGTCTCATTTATTTCTCATTCAGCCTCTATAATGACCCCACAGTGTAAGGAGTCTTATCTCTCATCATCTTTTTATCACGATGCTTATTCTTAACTCTGTGAACCAATTGAAGAAAGAAGCTCAGATGGGTTGAGTAAGTTGCCCAAGGCTACAGCTAAAAAAAGTTTCCCTGGAATTTGCTTTTATTTTTTATTGTTTAAATGTTTTAAAGATCTATTTTGTATTCCAGCCCTATGGCATAAAGGCCTTCATACCTGCCATTAAACCACAGCATAGCTTCAAGAAGCTCAGAGGAGCTCAGTGAGGGCCAAGCAGTTAACAGACTCCATCTCACCTGGTTCCAGAGGCTCTGATGAAAAAACCATTTACAGAGGTGAGGGCAGAATTACTGGGACCAAACAGGGCTGCTGAGACACCAGGGGACTAGCAATGGCCAGAGGCTGTCACTATTGCCAGGCCCAAGGAACAGAGGAGCAAGCATGGAGAGCTGAGCCAGGGAGGAGGGGCTGCCGGGCTCGTGCACTAATTGTGGAGTGGTGCCCAGAGCAGTGAGGAAGCAGAGGAACTACCCCAGCCTCTCTGTCCTCCCACCTGCAGTAACTCACCTGGATGCCACATGTCAAGGGAGCACTAGGGATGCAGCCCAGGGCACAGGGCAGGCTGCAAAGCATACAAATGGATCTGCAGGGAACAAACAGAATGACCTGTCCATGAAAGAACAAACTCATCCTTGATGCTCAGGGCTCATTAAGCCAGAGTGCAGATAAGGCAGGGAAGTTAGGGACTGTGTGGACTCTAAAAGGAGAAGAATGAAGAGAAGGATAAACAGGAGATCTGGGAAACAGGAGCTCTCGTCCGGAGCTCTTTGGACCAAACCCTTCATTTTGCAAATGACTTAAAACTTATTTTAAAAATCATTTGACTGCAAAAACTACCATTTAACCCACAGTTTATGCCTGGATCTTATTTATTTATTTATGAATCCTGTATCCCTTGGGCCTAGCACAGTCTCTGTTATTCAGTTTGTTGAATGAGTGAGATCTTTCCCCATGTATCCCCTTGTCATCTGGTTCTGAAAATACAACCTCTACCCACGGTAAGTGCAGCACTCAACACACACATACAAACCTAGTCAATTACAAAGGCATGAACTCAGAGTTCTCATCAACTGATTGTTAAGAGAAATCACCCAGGACTTTACATGCATTATCTCATGTAGTCCTCCCAACAGCACAGTGAGATAGGCCATTTTACAGGTGAAGAAACTCAGGCAAGGAGAGTGCGCTGGCCCTGCACTTTTGGTCCTCAGATCCATGCCTTGCATTCCCTCATAAGCTACATTTCTTGGGTTCCTGTACCAACTGGTTTCCAGCTGGATTCAGCCAAAGGGAGGCCCTGGCAGAAAATTGAAGGGTGAGAGGAAGCCAGAGTCAGGGTATTTCTCTCTTCTTTCTCTGCTGTGTGTGATGTCTCCCTCCAGACAGGGCACCATAATTTCACCTTCTGCTGAGTGATGCCAAGGGGAGACCTCCTGTGATACAGCCTCTCCCTAAGAGGGGTGGCTTCCTGCTAATCTCTGGTTACCTCTCCACCCCCAGTCTGGCTCTTCACTCTTCATCACCTGGTCACCAATTCTCTGCATTAAATTCCCCCCCTGTTTCCCTGGTTTGAACTTGGGCTTTGATAAGCCAGATGTAGAATGCTGCCCAAGGCCACAGAGGTAGGAGACGGCACAGTTACAATTCAAGCCCCAGTTTCTGAATAAAGTGCTCCTAACCACCCACATCTGCCACATCTTTTTTTTTTTACATCTTTATTGGAGTATAATTGCTCTACAATGGTGTGTTAGTTTCTGCTCCATAACAAAGCAAATCAGCCATACATATACACATGTTCCCATATCTCTTCCCTCTTGCGTCTCCCTCCCTCCCACCCTCCCTATCCCACCCCTCCAGGCTGTCACAAAGCACCGAGCTGATCTCCCTGTGCTATGCGGCCGCTTCCCACTAGCTATCTACCTTACGTTTGGTAGTGTATATATGTCCATGACTCTCTCTCGCTTTGTCACAGCTTACCCTTCCCCCTCCCCATATCCTCAAGTCCATTCTCTAGTAGGTCTGTGTCTTTATTCCTGTCTTACCCCTAGGTTCTTCATGACATTTTTTTCCCCTTAAATTCCATATATATGTGTTAGCATACGGTATTTTTCTTTCTCTTTCTGACTTACTTCACTCTGTATGACAGACTCTAGGTCTATCCACCTCATTACAAATAGCTCAATTTTGTTTCTTTTTATGGCTGAGTAATATTCCATTGTATATATGTGCCACATCTTCTTTATCCATTCATCCGATGATGGACACTTAGGTTGTTTCCATCTCCTGGCTATTGTAAATAGAGCTGCAATGAACATTTTGGTACATGACTCTTTTTGAATGATGGTTTTCTCAGGGTATATGCCCAGTAGTGGGATTGCTGGGTCATATGGTAGTTCTATTTGTAGTTTTTTAAGGAACCTCCATACTGTTCTCCATAGTGGCTCTACCAATTCACATTCCCACCAGCAGTGCAAGACTGTTCCCTTTTCTCCACACCCTCTCCAGCATTTATTGTTTCTAGAGTTTTTGATGATGGCCATTCTGACTGGTGTGAGATGATATCTCATTGTAGTTTTGATTTGCATTTCTCTAATGATTAGTGATGTTGAGCATTCTTTCATGTGTTTGCTGGCAGTCTGTATATCTTCTTTGGAGAAATGTCTATTTAGGTCTTCTGCGCATTTTTGGATTGGGTTGTTTGTTTTTTTTGTTATTGAGCTGCATGAGCTGCTTATAAATTTTGGAGATTAATCCTTTGTCAGTTGCTTCATTTGCAAACATTTTCTCCCATTCTGAGGGTTGTCTTTTGGTCTTGTTTATGGTTTCCTTTGCTGTGCAAAAGCTTTGAAGTTTCATTAGGTCCCATTTGTTTATTTTTGTTTTTATTTCCATTTCTCTAGGAGGTGGGTCAAAAAGGATCTTGCTGTGATTTATGTCATAGAGTGTTCTGCCTATGTTTTCCTCTAAGAGTTTGATAGTTTCTGGCCTTACATTTAGGTCTTTAATCCATTTTGAGCTTATTTTTGTGTATGGTGTTAGGGAGTGATCTAATCTCATACTTTTACATGTACCTGTCCAGTTTTCCCAGCACCACTTATTGAAGAGGCTGTCCTTTCTCCACTGTACATTCCTGCCACCTTTATCAAAGATAAGGTGACCATATGTGCGTGGGTTTATCTCTGGGCTTTCTATCCTGTTCCATTGATCTCTTTCTGTTTTTGTGCCAGTACCATACTGTCTTGATTACTGTAGCTTTGTAGTATAGTCTGAAGTCAGGGAGCCTGATTCCTCCAGCTCTGTTTTTCGTTCTCAAGATTGCTTTGGCTATTCGGGGTCTTTTGTGTTTCCATACAAATTGTGAAATTTTTTGTTCTAGTTCTGTGAAAAATGCCAGTGGTAGTTTGATAGGGATTGCATTCACACCTGCCGCATCTTAATTCAGAACTCACTTTAGTCCTAACTTCTCACTACACTGAAGCCCGGAGACAGTGAGTGACGTGCCCAAGGTAACATAGCTAGTTAATGGCAGAGCGAAGGTTGAGAGGAGTACTTGTCTCTCAACTGTTCCCAGTGATATTTTCCCTCTACAGCACCATCAACCCCCTAATGTGTCTGAGGCCTTGGATAGGAGGAGTTACTGCTTATTTTCAGAGCTGACTTTTCCTTCTCGCGTAAGAGCTGAAAGAGCATACTGGCCTCTCCTCTCCCAGAGCTGTTAGGAAGATAAACAGGATAAACCAGGGCTCTGAGCTCCCACGGAGATAACGGAGATGCCTAAATATAAGGCTTTATGGTGGTAATGATAGCAGGAAAGTGCTGTGGGTAAACAATGATTTAAAACAATTCGAAGTTACTGCAACAGTCATGGGTGTTCTGTTCTCAAGGCAGCTGAAAAACTCACTCTGTAGACATTTCTGTCTCCAACTATTTGTTGCCTTGAAGCCCAAGAGTGCTTCTAGGCAGCCCTAATTTGTTGGAGATGAACACAGAGGAGGTGATGCCATTACGAAGCCATGGCCACAGGCAGCATCTTTAATTCATGAGCAGGGTGGCATTGGCAGGAGGAAAGGAAGAACTGCCTTGAGTCTCTGCCTTGAGGTCAGGTAAAATTTAGATTCCACCCAGTTCCAGCACAGCTAAGTGGCTTTCAATTTGTGTTTTGAGGAGAGGTGATATGGGGCTGGTCATGGTTGGGAGAGGAGAGATTCTTCTGATAAACCAGCCCCCCAAGTGCTAAGAGCATAGCTGAAGATCCCCCGGCAGTTACTCCTGTACTTCTATTCATTCATCCAACAAATGTTTACTGAGTATATGTAGAACACTACTAATAGTGAGTTCTTCTGAGTCAGAAAGATTACTGGCTATGTGACTTTGGCAAAGATACTTAACCTCTCTGTGCCTTTAAAGGGTGAGAGTAACAGCATTTATCTCATAAGACATTAGGAGCATGAGTTAGGTTGGAACATACAAGGAATCAGAACAGTATCCGGCATATAGGAAGGATTTGCTAGATATATTTTGGCTCTGAAGTCAGATCTGGCTCTAAGTTCTGTTTTTAGCTGTTAGTAGCTATGTGACTTCAGGCAAGTTACCTGACCTCTCTGAGCTACAAATGTCTCATCTATAGAGAAGCACAATCCCTGTTTTATATGGAAGTTGTGAAGGTTCAATGAGATAGTGATGTAAAGTATCCAATCAATGTTTATTGAGTGTCTCCTCTGCAAGAAATAGAAACAGAAATAATGGGCCTGGCCTTTAAGGCCTATGTCTGGGGATAAGCCAGGTACACACACTCAGGTCTGATCATCCCCACAAAACTCCAAATGGACTCTGGACCAAAAGTCAACAGGCCTGGTTCTGTCCTGGCTCTGCCCACACTAGCTGGGTGACCACGTTCAAATTGCCTGACCTCTCAACCTCCCACCAGCAGGATAAGGGGTTGGAATGTATGGCCTCTAGGGCTCCTTACAGCTCAACTATCCCAAGAGTCAAGGCACCTTCTCCAGGACTCCCTTAGACCTCTGGCCCAGGCCCAGTCTCGAGAATCAACGCGGTAGAGTGGAGAGGGTGGGCTCATGGGGGTAGACGAGGGTGCATGAAGGTCTAGCCTGGCGTCAAACACCCAGCGTGTATTCCAAGGTGGTTTCCTGTCTGCTTCCTGGCCCAGCACAGGCATCACCGTCTGATTCCACAATAAAGGGCTGAGTCCTTTAAAGCTAGGATGAGCCCCCAGATCGTTGCATATTCCTCCTCCTTTCTGTGCCCTGCTTACCCAAACCGCCTTCCTCTGGTTCTCCGACAAGCTCCAGGTGGCTGTCCCACTGAGGCTTCCAGGCCAGGACCTTGATGTATAGTTGGTCCTCAGCTGGGATCCAACCCGGGCTGGTGGGAGGGAGGGGAGTGAGCGCCAGCCTCACAGGAGTGAGTGTGTGTGTGTGTGTGGTGTATGTGTGTGTGTGACCTTTCCGCTTTCATCTCCAGGATTCTAATCTCCGGCGTTATAACACCTGGGTCAACAACTTGGAAATATATTTCTGTATCTCCAGCGAAGGAGGCGGCACATGTTTCTGTGTCAATGAAAAACCAGTGGGGGCCTTAATACCTCCTCGGAAGTGCCAAGCCCCTCAGTAGAGATGCAGGGCTTGTTGCACAGGTGGGTACCTGCCCCCTTCTTACTTTGATCCTCCTGAAGGCAGTGGGGGGCAGAAGTGCTGCTATGAGCACCACTGGCCAGAGGCAGCTGGTCAGAGGTGTGGGAGGCTGCCAGGCAGATGCCCAGGGTTTGGGATTTCAAACCGTGGAGGGATTCACGAGCTGTCGCTTGGGCAAGGGACATTCCCATAGGCAAGGACCACTAGCACAGCCCTAAGCAGGCTTCCTTTGGCCGGTGAGTGGTCACAGGAAGTGGCTCCCGACCACGGAGGGCTGTGCATCCCATCTCCCTCCCTCTCTGCCTCCTTCCCATTCCACAAACAGTCACCGAGCCCCAAGTGCCAGGCCGTGACCGTGGGGCTGCAGAAACAGAGGTGAGTAATGCAAGCTGTCCCTCTGCAGAGCTGACAGCCTAGAAGAGATGATTATGGACATATAAACAAATAATTACAATAGTGCATGCTAAGTGCTATAATAAAGCAATAAACGTGGTGCTCAGGGAGCATGGAAGATTCCGGGGAACATTAGAGTCTGCAGATCACTCACTTAAGAGAGGCAGAGACCAGGGTTCAATCAGGCCTGAACAGATTGTTCAAAAGCATTTCCAGTTCACACTTCAGCACCAGAGTTTTTCTTTTCTGCCTGTTAACATGTGCGTAGGAAACCAAGCCTTTGGCTGGAAGCTCAGCTCTGGGGCTGCTGCCCAGTGGCCCAGCCATCCCAGCAGAGCAACCGAGGGCCCTTGTGTTTAGAAAATGCCTCCCCGTGAGGACTTTGCCAACCTGGAGGGCCAGGGCAAGGGTGCCCTTGGACCATCTTAGTTTAGGAGGAAAAGTTGGGGCTGCCACAGCTCTGGGCTATTTCCGGACACGATGTACTTGAGAAATAACAGGCTGACCTGTCTTCCCTCCAGACACAGGCCCCCTTGCACCTGACTCTTTAATCTCCCTCGAGGAAAAATCATCGCTTCGGGCTATGACCCGGAGAGGGACAGCAGCATCCTCCTTCCTGACCGCTGTCTCCTACTGGCAGAGGAGCCAGACCTGACACGCAGATGCACTTGGTACCTGAACGCTTCTGAGGCAGAGATGAGTGAAGCCTCTTGAAACCGAGGCCTTCACTGATCTTGTCTCCACATCCTGGGCTACCCCACATGTCCAGGGGCCAGCATGAAATGTTCAGGTGGTGCTTCAGACCTCACATCAAATGCCCCCTTGATTCTGTAGTTGGCCGACCGGTGGGGAATTGGGTGGAGCAAGGAAGGCACTGGCCAGCCTCACTCCTCCCTTCCAGGGCTGCCCATGCCCCTTGCCACTGGCATAGGCTGGCATTCAGCACCTCCAGAATGTGTGCCCACATCATGCCCGATATTAAAACATGCAGAACAAGAGCAGTTGCAAACAGGGTCTCTGTCCTGGCAGTACTGATAGGTTTCTCTGGGGCATGAAGTTGTCTCTCCCTTCACAGTGGCAGGCTTCGAACTGGGGGTCTGAGTGATGTTCTGGTGCTGAGAGGGAGAGGCAAGAGGACCCAGATGATCCAGAGGGGGTGCTGTCAGCTGCAGTCCACAGACAGGATCGCAGCCCCGGGTCCTGCCTGTGTAAGGGGCCCCCATCAGAGAAAACCCCAGCTAAGCCACACCTCCCCTGCCTGGGCTCACCACACACTCCATAAACAGGTCAGCTGGCTATGCCACCAGCAGGAGGGGCTGGGCACCAGGAAGACGTGACTACATTTCTTGATAATAACAGCTGACGCATGCCGTGTTCACTGTGCGGGGCACAGTGCTAAGTGCTTTTACAGGGGTTAACTCATTCAATGCTCACACAGCAGTATGACAGGTTACTATTACCACCCCTACTGCACAGACGAGGCACCGAGAGGCCCTGAGGCTTGCTCAAGGTCACACAGCCGCTAAGTGGATAGGCCAGGATTTAAATCTCAGGAATATGAATTTAGACCCTGTGTTCTTACCCACTATATTACTCACTCAAATTCCTCATTTAACCCTGGAGGGATCACAGTGGTTATTCTTACTAACAGTTTTAGTGGTGGACAGGGTCTGGCTCTGGAGTCAGACGCAAGCAGACCTGGGTTCTAACTGTGTGAACTTTGGAAGGTGACGAAACCTCTCTGGGCCTCAGTTTCTCCATCTGCGAAAGGGATAGGAACCCCTGCCTTGAAGGAAGTAAAAATGTAATAATGCACTTAGCACAGGGCCATTCACCAGTAAACACTCAACAAGTATCATTTTACAAATGTGTTTTCTTAGATTGACAAAGGAGATCTGCCCAGTACTTAATTACAAGCTGTGTGACCTTGGGCAGGTCACTTGGCACTGGTTTTCCATCTGTAAGACACTGGAATGGTATAATGCATTCCCCAGCAAACCCAGGCTGGGCAGTGGGGAGAAAGAGGCTTCCGGCTGGCCTGGGATTTAAAACATCCTCACAGAAAATCCACATAGTAAACGTACACACACACGCTTATGCAGATGCATAAAGATTGTGGCCTTTCCACTGTTTTTAGCCAATTTGGTTCCAACGCCCACGCTCGGCTCCTTTTAATCCCTCTCCCTGCTAATTTCTCTCCATAGCACTTAGCACTAAGTGACACACTGTGTATTTTATTCACGTTTACGAACCACCTGCCCCTCCTATACCGTAAGCTCCAAGAGGGCAGGGACCTTGCCTGTCTTGTTCCCTGCTGGATTGCTAGCTCCTGGGATAGGGCCCGGCACGTGGTGCTTGGTAATGTAAATATGTGCTCAGCGAAGGGAAGGCTAATGGGAGGCGTGCAACTCCCTGTCCTTTCTCTCCTCCAAGGGCCCCATGTGTCAGAACCGCCCACCTCTCTGCCGCTAAGTTGCAGGGAAGACACCCATATTTACAGAAAAGTACATAAAAATGGCTAATAAATGGCTTTATTTAGCTCTGATGGTGTACCCTGCCCTGGGCTGAGCACTTTACATGTATTAACTACTTTAACTCATTTAATCTGTATCACAGTCTGTCTCCAGCTTACAGGGCAGAAAAGCAAGGCACAGAACAGCTAATTGCACGGGGAATGAAGCCCACGAGGTTTAGCTTCATAACCCACACTCCTAACCGCTTTGCCCTTGGGCCTCCCAAAGTTTCACCGCTAGCCTCCTCTCTTCTTCTCCCCCAGCCCCAAATTCCCTTTCTTCCCATTACTTCTCAGTTGCAAACATGTTTGCAATGTTCTCAGTTGCAAACATTTCCCCCAAAGGCGTGTCTAAGCACGCATTCATTCATTCAACAGATGTGTTGGAAGCGCCAGGTATTGTTTTAGGCACTGACTCTCCTAATAGAGAAAGGAGTCCCTTCCCACCTGGGCACCCAGAAACTCCCAGGGGCAATGCGTTGTGCTCTTTCTTCGCTTGTCACAAGTCCGGGGTTTGAAGAGTGCCTGGCTAAGTGGTTGGTCAGGGCCTAATATTGGAACCTGGGGCAGGCAGCGGTGGCTGATGGGGTTTGGCCCAGATAGGACCTGAAAAGGAACCAGCCCTCCCATTTGGGATAAAAGGATGGGGCCTGGGCATCCTTCCCTCATCCTATCCTCTTCCCCAGCCCTAGTATCTTCCCTTCTCCCAGCTGATCACAAAAAATGCCTTCTTTGCCTAATTGTTACATATACTAATTATTTTCATTTACATGCCTAGCTTACCATTTATGCCTAATTATTGTGCAGCTCTGAAACAATTACGCATAACATTAACAATGTATCAGGGTAACTTTGCACTGAATTTTATTTAATGTCAGTACCCAATGGTTCATGTGCAACTAACCTCCACAGTTTGTGGTTCCCATAGCAGAAAGTTCCCTAAAGTGAGTTGGGGCCGGGAGAACATTAGGGTGGGCCCCACTGCTCTGTGATGGTGCATAAGAACAATAACAAGAGTAGCAGGAGAAGGAATAGTTGTAACAGTTACAATTTACTGAGCCATTATGTGCCAGACACCAGACACTGTTAGCACTTGATACACATTGTATCATTTAAACTTCAAGGCTCTCCTATTTTTAAAGATGAGGCAAGTAATACATTCAAGGTCACACAGCTGGGAACTGGCAGGTCTGTGCTCAAAATCAGACGTGTGTGGTCCAGAGCCTGACCCTTTTACCACCTCACAGGTGCCTGTCCCCTGGAAAGGTCCAGCGAGAGCCCTGGGAGGCCATCCCACTCCCCTCGTTCTCCCGAAGAGAAAACTGAGGCCAGAGTGGGTAAGTGGCTTGGCCAGCCAGGCTAGACCTGGACAAGGTCCAGTTCTCCTGGCGCTTGGCTTTCCCTCTGCTGCTCTAGGAGGAAGCTGTCCTGGGAACAGAATCGGCATCCCTGAATCCCGCTCATCACTTGGGGCTGACGCAGGCAGCGATGCGCTCCCCACCGCTGGATCATCAGCCGGGTGAGGAACGGCGTTCATTTGCTCTGATTCTTAAGAGCTGACCTGTTTTAGGAAGTGTTCCCTTTGGAAGATGCCTGGTCTCTTCCCCTTCCATCCTTTCTTTTCTAAACATGCATCTCCCTTCACTCCATTTATCTTTCCTCAAAGGCAACAAATAGCATTTAGTGAGTTACTAAATGGGCTGGTTATGACACTAAGTGCTCTACGTCTCTTTTCCTATTTAATTGTCACAATACCTCTCTGGGATAGAAACTATCATGATCTCCCTATTTTCCAGCTAAGGACTCTGAGGCCCAGAGAGGTTAAGTGATGTGCTCAGAGTCACACAGCTGGCAATGTCAGTGCACAGATCCAGGGCTAGGTATATCCGATTCCAAAGCCTCCCCTCTTAGGTCAACGCACAGCATAATCCTTCTTAATATCAACCTGCTGGCTGCCAGGCTGGCATTGCATTTTTCTTTGCTAGGAAGCCAAAGCAAACAGCCAGGTATTTTGAGCCCAAAGAGTGGTCCTGCTTGCACTTCTGCTCCTGGAAATTTCCTCCTCCCAGACACCTGCATGGCTCACTCCCTCACTACTACTAATTACTGCTTCCTCTCAAGGGGTCTTTCCTGCCTGCCGCATGGTAGACGCCTACCAGGCTCTGCCCTCCAACTCTACTTACTTTCCTTCATCCAGCTCTGACAACCACCTGACGATGGATTCTTTTTTTTTTTTGGTTTATGTATCTCTAGGTTATCAACCCCCACTAGGATATAAGGTCCATGAAGGTAAGGACTTTATTCTACTATGTTCATGATTAGAATAGTTCCTGTCACATAGGAGGTTAAAAAATATCTGTTAACTGAATGAATGGCCCAGAGGGAGGGGGGTATGATGCCCAGGAAGGAGAAGGGGCCCCGGAATGAGGCTCACCTCCTGCCCCTGACGCTCAGCTGGCTGGGATCTCCCTGCCCTTAAAGAGCTCCAGGACAGCTCCTGTCTAAGTGCCTTCTCTCCTTTGCACAGACACATGGAATCGTCAGTGCCTAATGCTCAGCCTCCACAGAGAGAAGCAGTAGCGAAGCCGCACGCAAGCAGGGCAGCAGGCTGTGGGGTCCACTCCTGTATGGCTAGAGAAGGCATCGCACAGTTGCTTTGGGGAAAAATTCACCACCCTGACTGCACCTGTGGAAGTTGAGGTTCAGATGAGTTCTCACTGTCTGAATGCCATGTGCAGACAGGGAGCAGGAAGCCCCCAGGCAGAGCGGGCAGCAGGCAGGGGCCAGCCGGGAATGACATCGCAGAAGAGGGGCTGAGTCTAGCTCACAGGCCCCCCCCACCCCGCCAAGTGTCCTGGCCCCAGGGCTCAGGGCAGTGCCACATAGACCTCATAATGCTCCCTTCACAACTCTTCCTGGGAGCAATGTCACAGTGGGCTATGGGATGTGGGGCGTGGCAGCTTTCCCTCCCTGGCTTCCAGTGTGTGGGAAAAGGCCACACAGCCTGGGGCCAGGGGAGGAAAGCTCTGCTCGAAGACGGGACTGTTTCAGAGGAGAGATAACAAGCCTCTGATGGCATCAGGGTTAACAGAGCCTCCTGCAAACTTGGAATCCAACAGGCTCCCGGCAGCTGCATTAAAATCTAAACAGTCTTTCCTGTGGATTTTTCCGATTAATGCAAATTTGTTTTGCTTTGCAAATTGAAAATCAGTGGCAAGCACCTGGTGTAAGAATTCCAGCAGGGAGTAGAGAACGCTGAGAGGAAGCCAGCCAGTCCCCAACCTTGCCCACCTCTGGTTCCTGGGCAGCCAGGCCTCCTCCACCGCGCTGGGTTCCACCCCCCACCTCCTCAGTAAAGGGCTCTCACGAAGCAAGACTGACTGCACCCCAGTGGTTTCCAGATGCTGGGACTCCCAGGCTTCTTTCTTTCGCCAGCAATGGGGGGGGGGGGTGATAGGTACAATCAGGGAAGTCATTCAAGCCCACTGTAAGAAGCCTGCCTTGGCATCTCCTGGGGGAGGGGAGGCGGGATGCCATCATATGATACCATAGTGGCATTATTTCATCTTTCAGCAAAGGAATGGGCAGGTGCCTTGGAGATGCACATCTGGTTGAAATCGTTCCTGTCTAGCGCTTGTCCCAACTGCATGGCTACCTAGCTCTGAGCAAGCGCCTCCTCCCACCAGCACCAGAAAGCACAGGGAACTACTGGGGGCTCCCAGGGAAAGCGGGGTGACAAGGAAGATGCTGCTAGCATCCCACAGCTGCCTCTCTCTGCAGAGCTCGGCCCATCCTGCTTGTGCCTGGATACTTGTCAAAGCCATGCTAAGCAGACAGGAATACCCCTTTCCCACCTGTCCCCTCCTCCACCAGCCGCGCACTGTTCATTCAGCTCCGAGATAAGTCGGGAGGGAGGGCAGTTATGAACGGGCCCCATTATGCTCCCCCTTCCCCTGCTACGCAATTTAAAGGCAGGAGACAGAGAGAAATGCTCTGGAAATCCAAATTAAAATGTATTCCTGCAGCAATCCCGCACCCAATTAAAGTAACCCAGAGCCTATTGTCCTTTGCTAAATTTAGAAAATGCTCAGGTGTGTCTGATCCTACTCTGCACAGATATTTTTAATACAGATTTAATCATATTTTGGGTTAGGAGAAGAAGCTAATTAGGTAGGCAGATTTAGAAAGGCTGCCGGAATGCGGGACAAAGAGAGGTGATTTGATGCGTTTTGATGTTTTTTTTTTTTTTTAAACAGTAAGTTGTGTTGGGCTTGGGTTTTGGATTCACAGCAAATAGGCTTGAAAACCGAGGTGACAACGAACAGAAAATCTCCCCGTGTTGGTAGTCGATGATTCCTGGGGCTGGAGGGGACCCTGAAAGAAGGTCTCGTCCACTTTCTAACTCCACTGACTGCTGGACCCAAACCCACCAGGGGCAGAGGGCCTTCACTGTTTAACAGGGCACCTAAACTGGCGCTCTCCATCCTTGGACGGGAAGCGTTCACTCAGGTCTCTCTGCAGGAAGGCACATGGTGTTAGCATCTCGGTGAGTGCTGGTGGCATGGATAACTGAATCAGTGACCAAGCAGATGAACCTTGAAACCTGCCAGCCCCAGACCTGGGCGAGGGGCATCAGGCTTCTGCCCACCCTTTCCCTGGGGCCCTGGCCTACCTCCTCTAGTTCTCGGGTGTTGGTTGAGGCTCCACCCTCACCCAGTAAACTGATCTCTACAAAGCATCACTGACTGCGCACAAGTATAATAAAGAACTAGGAGTCTTGGCTTGACTCCGTGCTGAATCATCATGCGATCGAGTAAATGATGCAAAAACTCCTCTGAGCCTCAATTTCTCCACCAGCAACACGAGGATTCAGGTCTCTCCCTTCATTTATTAGGATGACAAAGGTCTGGCAAAACCTGGGTGTGCCAAGCTGGACGTGTCAGGGAGAGGGCCACGGCAGGGCACATACCCAGGCAAGAAAGGTCGTGACACTATGGGTTTGTTTTGTTTTAACCAAAGTGTGAGTGTGTTGGGGAGAGTGGCCTCTTTATCCAGGGCCCACCCCCACCCCTGTCTCTGTGATGAAGGAGGCTGAGCCCAGCATATTGTTACTGAGTTTTCCAGCTTCCTCCTGAACATACTGCCAAGTTAAAAGGCTGGGATGAAGTGAGAGAGTGGCATGGACATATATGTAAAATAGCACAAATGTAAAATAGACAGCTAGTGGGAAGCAGCCACATAGCACAGGGAGATCAGCTCGGTGCTTTGTGACCACCTAGAGGGGTGGGATAGGGAGGGTGGGAGGGAGGGAGATGCAAGAGGGAAGAGATATGGGGATATATGTGTACGTATAGCTGATTCACTTTGTTATAAAGCAGAAACTAACACACCATTGAAAAGCAATTATACGCCAATAAAGATGTTTAAAAAAAAAAAGGCAAAGCACGAGACTATCTACAGTGTGCCACCCCTTACGTAAGGAAGAAAGGGATGGAAGAAGGTACACAGGTATCTTGTCCATTGGTGCAGAAGGAATACACACACTTAGGTTGGTTACCTACCAGAGGCGGATGAGAAAGGGGGGGAAGAAGGGGGATGGGAACGGGGAGCAGAGGTGAGGAGGGAGGGGCACTTCTCTGAGGATAACTTTCCATTTGGGTCTAACTCCTGGAGCTTTAGTACTGCTTCACAGAGCCTTCACACACCCCCAAATAAACAAGCAGCCCAACAGGATGTGGAGGGACCACCCCCGCCAAAACCCACAGAGTTTCTCCTAAATCCAGACTCTCTTCCTCAAGGAATGGGTCCCACAAAAAGGAGAGCCTATTATTTTCACAGTGTAGCAGCTGACAGCAAAGATTCTAGAGGTTAGGTTCAAATTCCAGCTATACCCCTCATAGGCAGTGCGACTTTGATCAAGTCACTTAACCTCTCTGGACTTCAGTTTCCTCATCTGTAAAATGGGGTAAAATGGTAACTACCTCGCATAATTGTTATGAGGAGTGTATGCGTTAGTACGAGACAAGGGCTGAAGACAGTGCTTGGTACAGGGCTGTGTAATTGCTTGCTATTATGATTATCACAGTTTCGGGGCTTGACGGTTAGGGGCAGTCGTAGTGACCCATCTTCTGCCTTATGGGATAAGGGCTCCCTTCTTCCCCTAGAACATCTCTCAAGCGTTGTGAATGGACCAGCCTGACACGGATCTTCCAGTGGCAGGCTTACTGCGGTGGCAGGACTGCTGAGCTCTGGATCACTGCTCTGAGACTACAGTCCTTTCCTATTGCTGTTGTAACTAATCAGCAGAGACTCACTGGCTTAAACAACACAACTGTATCACCTTACAGTTCTGGAGGAAAGAGGTCTGAAATGGGTCTCACTGGGCTAAAATCTGTGGCTTACAGTCCCTTCCTCCCCTTCAAAGGCAGCAACAGAGGGTAAGTCCTCATATGACATCCCTCCAGCCTCTTCTTCTGCCTCCCTCTTCCATTTTTAAGGACGCTTGCTATTACCTTGGACCTACCTGGATAACCCTGGACACTCTCCCTTTCTTAAGGTCAGCTGATTAACAACCGCTGTAAATCCCACCTGCTGCCTTAATTCGCTTTGCAACATATTCACAGGTTCTGGGGATTAGGACATGGACATCATTGGGCCATTATTTTGTCTACGGCAAAAGGACCAACTCCTGATCTGCTTCACCCTCTTCACCTGTGCTCAGGGCTTGGTCTCGGGTTTGTTTTTGATTTTTCACCATTTTTAAGTGTACAGTTCAGTGGCATTAAGTACATCCACGTGGTTGTACAGCCATCACCACCATCCATTCTCCAGAACATTTTTCTTCTTGCAAAACTGAAACTCTGTAACCATTAAACAATAACTGCCCACCATTCTACTTTTTGTCTCTGTGAATTTGACAACTTTAGGTACTGACTTATTTCATTTAGCACACGTGCTCAAAGTTCATCTATGTTGTCGCATGTTGGTCTCTTGGTTTTGTGACAATACCATGCTCCTGGTTCTACTCATCCACCGCAAGGTTGGCCCGGCAGGAGGTACCCAATAGGAGTGGAATTTCAGGCTAAAAGTTTGCAAACAGGTGGCCTAGAGATTTAAAAAGAACACAGTGCAGTGTGGTGTGATGGCGTTGATATAGTTCAGAGTGCTGCTCTGGGGTCACTGGGCACTGGGCTCCAATCCATGCCCAGCTATTTGTTGGCTACGTGACTTCCAATCACCAGCCAGCACTCAGGGAGCACCTATGATGTGCCAGTCATCGTGGAGACACATGGGGCACAGAAGCTGCCCAGCACAGTGCCAACCACAGAGTAAGTGCTCAGTGAATGCTAGTTCAAAAGGGTGGTTGAGGTAGGAGCAGAGTCGAGTGGAGAACCCCTAGCGTTCCACATGAGCTTTCCGTTAGGAGCCTCAGGGAGCTGTTGTCGGGATTTGCTCTGAATCCTGGCAGAAGAGCATACACAAAATTATAGCAGTGTTTCCTAAGACGTCAGGAGAGGCTGCTCTGGGGATGAACCTTTAAAGGTAGGCCAGGAAGCAGGATCAAGTCAAGAGTGACATGCATGTGGGAAAGGAGGCAGGGAGGCCAAGGTTCACCTTTTAAAGCTGATGGGCTTTCCCAATCCTGTTTTTTTTTAAAAATCTCCTCTTCCAGGAAGCCTTCCAGGATTAAACCCACAGAACTCTAGTCACTTTTACTAGACTTCCCCTCCATAGAGCAAGAGGCAGCTGCCCTGACCACCCAAGACTAAGGAGCCCCAGTTTCAAAAATCACAGTCAACAATGACAGTCATCATGTCGTTGGAGAGGTGTGAATCACCCAGATCTCTTTCTGTTTGGCGCTGATGTTTATGATGCATGTATGATTTTTTACAGGCAGATTTACCCTTTTGATTATACACTTCTGAAGGCAGCTACTAAGATGAATTTTTATTCTAGACCACGCTCCCCTGGGCATGTGGGGAGCTGGTCAGGACCAAAGAGGTTACAGAATATCCTCCCACGGCAGTGGAGAGTTAGCGACACCAGCGTCAATGGGAGGAGGGAGAACAGGTTCTGAGGTCAAGGCTGCCCTGGCTGGTCCTGGAAGCTGGCTGGTGCGGACTGGCCAGGTGGCCCTGGGTGGGACGAGAGTAGGTGGAAAGGTCCTCCGTCTCTACTCACACCCCTCCCTGCTACTCAGAGAGACCGACAAGGCTGGGGAGCTGTGAGAACAGTGTGGTGGTGCCCTGGACCACTTTCCCCAGGTGGAATCATCTTTTATCCTGGTGAGAACATGCTATAATCACAGCTATCTTCCCAAGTAACCAGTGCTTTCCAGCCCTGCAATTGGGCCACTGCTGGGAAGAGAGGACAATTTGGAAGTGACTCGAGGAACGCAAGAGGGAGGGCTATTTTCCCGGCATTGCAAGGCTGACTCCCACCCATCCCGCATGACTCCCCAGCCCCCAAGCCCATTCCATCCGTCTCTGGTCCGGTGAGGGGCGTCTGAGTCAAAGGCTTGGCCCAAGCACATGTTTTATGTTCCTTAAAAGCCATGGGCTGCCAAGGGATCAGGACAGCTGATGACCAACAATATCAGGGAAACCAGACCTGGGAGGTGCTGCCCACGACAAGGAACGTCAGCCTTGGGCATGGGAGGCCTGGACAGACCTGGTGAATGCAGTTGTCTAAACCACAGGGAGTCTGTAAATTAATCCCAGACTGCTACCCTACCAGACTCGTGTGTGTTCTGGAAATGCCAATATCATTCTTAGAAAGAAAGAAAAAGGAATGTAAATCTGCCCAAAAGTGGGCACGTGTGTGTGTGTGTATGAGTATGTGTGTATGCATGCATGTATGCATGAACGTGTGTGTGTGTGTGCCTGCCCTGGGCCTGTGTGTGAGCACCGCAGGCAAGGATGCGGCTGGATGCATGGGCTCTGGACTCAGAGTCTCTGTCCTTGTTTGGTCCCCTTTGATGAACTTGGTTCATCAACGCTGATGAACTTGGGCAAGT
Source organism: Stenella coeruleoalba (assembly GCF_951394435.1). Taxonomy (NCBI): domain Eukaryota; kingdom Metazoa; phylum Chordata; class Mammalia; order Artiodactyla; family Delphinidae; genus Stenella; species Stenella coeruleoalba. The sequence continues at coordinate 98,033,746 of NC_137169.1, forward strand.
GCCGCAACCTGCTCTACCTTAGCTTCCTCAGTCATAAGATGCAGATGCTAATAGTATATAACTCATGCAACTGTTTATTAAATGAGTTAATAGGTAGAGAACACATAATGCTTGGTATATGAGTTTCACTCAATAACTGTTAGCTACTCTTCTCATTTTTGTTTATTTATCCAGGTCAGTTGGCTGAAAAAGGTCACCTCTTCTTGACTTCAGATCGAGGGAAGCAGGAAGCCCTGAAGGTCACCAGACTTAAACCAAATCCATCCATACATTCAGTATGTATTTAATACAGAGCATGTACACAAGACCTGTGCCTTTAGGTCCATTCTCAAGTGCACAAGAAGGACCTTCAATGACACGCCATTCCTAGAGTCCGTGTCAGTGGGACCCTTTTATACATTCAACCACCTTATAACAAGGTCCTTCAGATACATCATCAGCCCAAACCTTTAAAACTGGTCCAACCGACCCATCTCACGCTCTCCACGGCTTGTCTGCAGGTAGATGGTTGAGTCGATTGTAGAGCCCACAGCTTTAGCTTTTGGATTATTTTTGCAACCACCTGTTTCCCTTACTCCCAGATAATTGAATTGCCTGTTTTCACTCATTTAGGTAGAGAGATATCTACATAAATGAAATCATTTTAATATCTTCTCTTTATTTGGTTGTAATCGCTCAGAGAGAGAAAAACATGTCCTTTCCTCCTGGGAGATGCAAATCTTTAGAATGATGGGTACAATGAGCAGAGGATTTTGGTGATAAGAATAATGAAATACTAAATAATAATTACATCGGCAACAATACTATTGACGATAATGAGGAAGCTGGGACAGCCTCTGTCTTTTGCTGGACACTTACATATGCCAGACACTAGGCTCCATCCTTCACTGGCATTAGCTCATCTAATTTGGGCACAGGAGCAGAACTGCCTCTTTGCTGCAAACTGAGCAAACTTTGCAAACGGGCAAACTGCCCATTCAGATGTAAGAGGTGTGTCCAGAAGCCCCGGCTGCAGATCCAGAGAGCACAGCCTCCTGGAATCCCAACCTCATTCCAATCCACGGGGAGAGCGGTGAGCCTGCCCTTGGCATGGAACACCCCCAATCCACTTTTCAATCATCCAGACACACACATGCCCCCTATGTAATTATCCCAACAAATGTGCTAAAGGAAAATAAACGCTGCAAGACTGTCTTATAAAAATAGCAAAATGCACAGCAAAGGCCTTCTCTGTATAATTCATGCAGGAAACAGGGAAACAACTTATCCTGATAAAATTGTGCTTTCTGTGAATTTGCTGATTATACACACACACACACACACACACACACACACACACACACATGCATGCTCGCACGCATGCACAGAGTGCCTCTGTATGGCTTGTATTTTGATAAGGAGATGAGGAGAGCCCAAGTCTGAAGACTAGCTGTGCCCTGGGGCAGCTGTCAGCTGAGGACTGGGAACCTGAGTGGCTGGACTGGAGACCACTTTCTGGCAGCCTGGGCTTGTCTTCCAGTTCAGACTGTTCAGCTCCATAATCTTTAGCAAGTCGCTGTTACATGCCCATACCTGGGGAGCAAAGGGGTCACAGAGAGCAGTGAGAGTCCCATGGAGGAAGCAGACCCCTGGACAGATAAAAACAGGACCAGGTAGGTATGATTGTGATGCTGAACTGGTGGATCAGGTGGGCTCCTTGGAGGAGGAGTCTGAGTCTTGAAGGATGAGCATGGTGGCCAGGGTAGGAGAGTGAGGGTGGCATTCTTGGTAGAGGGAACACCCAGAGCAAAGGCCCTGGGCACCAGGAAATGGAGGGTGGACCGTTAGTTTGGCACCACCAAGGCACACAGTAGGGCAGGCAAGAGCTGGGGCTGGAGCGCTAAGAGGGAGCCAGAAAGGAAGAGAAGGCCCCAGCCACCTTGCCAAGTGACATTACCACTTGGCCACTGCCTAAGGTCTGCTCAAGTGTCACCTACTCAAGGAGACCTTCCCTACTCCCTGCCTCGACTAGATTAGAGCCCTCGCCAGCACTCTCAGCCCTCCTTGCCTTTCCGTCATGGTGCTTCTAGCTCCAACTGGAATTATAGAATTATCCTGTGATTTGGGGTCTCCCCGACTAGACACTGTGGGTTTTCTCTTCACCCAGTGCCTTGCACTGTTCCTGGTATATATGAGTCACTCAATAAATGCTTACTAAATGAATGAATGGCTAATGAATGGTTCTCATTAACTCATCGTGGGATGGTCGGGAGGGGGCGAAACTGGAGACCAGCTGGAAGGCTAGTGGCATAACTTTGCCTGAAAGATGATAAGGGTCTGAAGCACGTCAACCTGGTGGGAAGGCAGAACAGCAGGCCGGTGTTGCTGGATCTAGGTGTGGGGGGAGGGAGAAGTTGTCTGGATAAGCCCCAGGTTGGGCTTACTTCCTGGATAGGACAGGTGCTGGGCCATCTGCCGAAGTGAGAAAGAAGGGCGAAGGAGCAGGGCTCGGGGAGAGAAGGGGTGGGATGAGTACATCACTTTCATGGTGAGCCTGAGTTCCCAGACATCCAGGGCATCCGTTTCCTGGAAGCAGACCCTCTGACCCCTCTGGCCACGTCTGGCACCCCCTCCTCAGGCAGCATTAGCATCCATGCTGACCCTGCTGAAGCCAGACCAGCCCCTGTGCTTTTCTATTCCACCAGCCCCACCCGGGGGCACCAGACTCCCCGGGGGAAGGCGGGTGCAGGCCTAGCCGACAAAGACTGCTGGTCTTAAGAGGAGGATGAAAAAGACGTCTGCTGTATAAATGGAATTCAAGCAGACTCCCTGGACAGGCCGGCTGGCTGTTCCACACTGGTGCTCATTTAGAAACTTTCTCCTTCATTATAACCAGTCTGTGCCTAGAGGCAGGAGATGGGAGTGACAGTGCAACCATCTGAGGGACACGGCAAGAGGCAACAGCAGGGCAGGGATCCAGCTTTATTCCCAGGAATAGTCAAGGAGGAGGGGATTGGCTTCTAAAACCTGGGGTGCGGCTCCCAGCCTGGAAATGGGTCCGTCAGACTCGTCTTCCATGCCCTGGGCCGGCCTGAACACACATACACACACACACACACACACACACACGCGCGTGCGTGCGTGCGTGCAGCAGAGGAGCTGCGATGGAGGGCGGACGGGGTCTAGAGTGATCGCCCTGTCCCCATCCAGCCTGCTCATCCCGCTGGGTCAGTCTTTCTGAAGTTCCACAGTTGATCTCGCCACTCTCCTACTCAACAACCTTCAGTGGCTCCTCGTTGCCTTTGGGATGAAGCTGAAGTCCAAAGCCCAGGGTTCAAAGACCCCTTTAGTCTGACCTCAACTCACCTTCCCGACATTTCAACTCACTCTCTCCCTCCCCGCATGAGGGCACTTCGCGGCAGCCCAGACGGTCTCCTCACTGACTCGAGGTCTCAGAAAAAGACAGAATCGTGGACAGTTAGGGCAAGGCCCAGAGAAGGTAAGTGATTTGCCTCAGGCCAGGGTCAGAGCCGAGTCTAAGGATGCTTGTTCATTCATTCATTCAGCGTGTACTAAATGCCCATTCCCTGCCAGACACTATTCTCGTTCACGTAAGAACGTGGAACCCACCTTTAGTCATTTATTTAGCAAGTGTTTATTAGGCACCTTCTATGTGCCAGGCTGGGCGCAAGATGCAACCGCAAACAAAACGGAGAAGTCCTGCATCCTTGGAGAGTTGGGGAGCTACACAATCCATACAGATATAAGACAGGCGGTGATGGGTGCTGTGAAAAAGAACAACGAAGGGAGGGGACGGAAAGCGATGGCAGAGAGGCACATGTCATTGAAGATGCTAACGGAAGTGGCTGTTTGAGCAGACACCTGAAGGAAGTGAGGTTCCCCTGGAGGAAGCGTGGTTCAGGGGGAGGGAGCAGTAATCACAAAGGCCCTGAAGCAGCAGAGCCTTGGTGAGCTGGGAGGGAGGCGCGAAATGAAGAATAACGCCACCAACGACCTCAGAGAAGAAGTGTGGAGTACTCCAGCCAAGGTAAGGACGTCGGCGCTTACTCTAAGTGAGATGAGGTTCTGAGCAGTGGAGGGATGTACGCTGACTTGGGTGAAGGAGGGAAGAGTCAGACAGACACATGCAGAGCGACAAGAGCACAGCAGCACTGGGACAGGGTCAGGGAAGTTTCCCCAGCTAGCTTCGCAAAGCAGGATGGTCAGGTGTTTAGGCAAGAGAAGTGTGTGTGAGTGTGTGTGTGTGTGTGTGTGTGTGTGTGTATGTTTAGGAGGGGAGAAGGAAAGAGAATAATAGCGAAAAATAATACCCAAGATTTATTAAGGACTCAGTATATGCCAGGAACCATGTTAAGTATTAATTCATCTAATATTCCATTCCCCCATTTTACAGATGACAAAATGGAGGCAAAGAGAGATGAATTTGTTCGAGACCATGCTATGAGTAATGATCGAGTGGCACATAAACCCAGGCAGTCTGGCTATAGAGCCTGCATTTCTAACCACCACAGGATATCACAGCGTAGAAAGTGTTCCAGGTGGAAATGAGAGGGGCAAGGCGAATAGGGGGGGTGCTGGTCAGGCATCTGGAGCCAGGAGGGCTTTGGCACTTTCCCTTCCTTTGCACAGCATCCTAGAGTTAAGGAAGCCCAGGCCAGGGCAGGGTCAGAGAGGTGCTGTGTGTGAGTGGATGAGGTCACATCTCAGCCCCAGGGGGCTTAGAGCCTGAAGGGGCTCCCAGCTGCACCTACGCCCCAATTGCCTTTAGATCTTGACTACTTAAAGTGTGGCCCCCAGACATGCAGAGTTAGCATCAACAGGGAGCTCACCTGGTGAGCAGAACATCAGGCCCTTGCCCAGACCTCCTGATTCAGGATCTGCATTTCAGCAAGATCCTCAGGAGATTTCTTGTAGACCCATTAAAATTTGTGAAGCCCTGCTCTGGTCTCAGGCCACACATGATTTCAAGAAATCCTGCTCTGATGGTCCCCCAGCCCACAAGATCTCAACCTACAATTTTATTCTCTCAAAGCAGCTTCAAACCCTCCTTCATAGCACGGACCACATTGTCATTCAATTGTTCTCAAAGTCGCTGTACATTGTAATTACCTGGGGAGAGTGAAATACCCGGAGGGTCAGCTGCCCCCCTGGACAATGAGATCAGAACTGAGGTAGTAGGTTTTTTAATGTCCCCTCACCCCCAAGGCCTCAGTGTTTCCATTGTACGATCAAGTCTTCGAACCCTTGATGTAACCAAATATTTCATGTCTCTCTCCTTTGAGAAAAGTCCCAGGAGAGCAGGGATTACATCTGCCCCATTTACTGCTGTTCTCAGCTTCTGGAACAGTACCTGGCACAAAGGAAGTGCTCAACGAAAACTTCTCAAAGGAAAGCAGGAAGGAGGAGGGGGAGTAGGAGGGAAGGGTATCCTCCTCTGACAAACTTATCTCGGAAGAGCAGCAGCTGCCGCTATTTCTGGGATAAAAGAAGAGCAGAGTCGCTGCCCAGATGCTGACCAACTTCTCGTAACAGCCGACCATGTGCCGCCCCTTCTCACTCACTACAGGCGCCCAGGAAAGCAAATAGCCCAGCTGGGTGTCGGCTCTGCCTCTCACCAGAGGGAGCGGCTAAGGATGAAGACTCTCAGCGTGGAGAGGGGAACAAGGAGGCCTGGTGCCTGCTGTCTGTAGGGTTCCCTTCGAGGCCCCTTTCTGTCCTAACCACTCCCTGCACACAGTGATGTGACACAGGTCCTCTACATAAGATGGCTTGGGATGCACCTGGGCCCAAACCTTCGACCCAGCTCCCAAGGGCTGGGATCCTGGCTCCAGATTCACTCAGGTTTCTGCATGGAAAGAAATCAGGACCTTGTTTAACACCAGAGTACACATTACTTTTCCTCTCCTGCTAAAGCAAATTTCTCTCCCATCCCTTCTGGAGAGGTTCATTTAATAGTGTGGGAAATGAAATGTCAACAAGAATTAGAACAAATGGCATCGTAATCCCCAGCAGATGACAGGCAGCCAGGGGCAGGCCGTCTCTGACAGCCCGAGCCAGAGGGAGCCAGCCTGGGAGACCCCAACCCCAGTTCCGGAAATGGGAACCTCCCCTGCCTGCCAGTGGAATATGGTCTTTGAGTTCTGACAGCAGAACAGAAACTGCCTCTGACACAGGAAGCAGATTTCCTCTGACACACAGTTAGCAATGACAAGTGTTCCCCGGGGCTGGACCCAAAAGCTCCATCAGTCAGCCCATCAGGGGTCATGTGGATGGGGGGTCGTCCTGACCAGAGCCTTGACCTACTACCAGGAGTCATCAGCTCACCTTGCCTGGCATCGGCCTGATGCTCTTCACAAGCCCCTGCATCTGTCAGCTCATCTGCCCTGGGGGCTCGGAAGTGTGAGAGAAAAATGCCTCTGCCCTCTGCCCACCTGGACCGCAGAGAGCAAAAGTCAGGCTCACTTAACTTGATCATGGAAACAATGAATGTTGACTGGATGCTTACCACAAGTTGGCTCCTAGGCTAAGAATGTTATGTGCATTATTCTTTTTAATCTGCTCATTCATTCAAACACATATTTATTGAGTGTCTACTATGTGGCAGGCACAGCTCTAGGCACAGCAGTGAAAGAACAGACACAAATAGCAGCAAAGTGCTATGGGGCGATGGTGGACCCATGCCCGGTGCAGTGGGGACACCAAGGACGAAGGGAATGGTAATGTATATGTGTGAGAGAGAAACGGCGGGGAGTCTTGGGGAAGGTCAAGAAGGGCTCCCAAACCCCTGGCGTGAGATGGTGTTCAGGTGGTGGACAGGGGCAAGGTGTTTCCAGACAGAAACTGAACAGGGTAGAGAACCACCATTCCGTATATCCCGTGGCACTGAGCCCAGGGCCGGGAGCAGGTTGGTGCTCTCCGTGGTACTTACTATGTAAACAAGATGGGAGAGATGCTGTCTGCATCCTTCTCGCCCTCAATGGATGAAGGCAGCCAGACTCTCACTGACGACCGGTAGAGGTCCCCAGTCCAGGCCTGCTGGGACTCACCCTCCAGTCTCCAGGACCCTCTGGTTTAGCGCATGCCTGTTTCCTCCTTATCTAACTTCCTTGTAATACTCCTCCATAGACTGGTAGATCATTATTAAATACCAAGAAGTGAGAATTCAGAAGGTTATGCTGCTCTTTGTATTTGTAAAGGGCTTATCCACACCCTGGCAGAGCTGTTGTTTGTCCCTACACCCCACCCTGCACGGGAAACAAGCCACGGGGACCCCAGTGGACAGGCAAGGCCGAGGAGACAGCTGTTTACTGGTAGATGCATAATTTACTTAACCAATCGATAACAAATACGTAAGATAGGGCTGTATGAGTCAGGAACTCTGTTAGGCTCCATGGATACAATGGCAAATTGAGGACAATCCCTTTCTCCCAGAGGCACTGAGGCTGTATTGCAGATGAATGACATGACTTGCCCAATTTCTGTGTTCTGGATAATCATTTGTTAATTCATTCAACATGTGAGTGATTGCCATGTGTCATGAGCTGTTCTAGGTGCTGGGGGTTCAGCAGTGAAAAAAACAAGGTTCCTGCCCTCATGGAGCTTACATTCCAGCAGGGGGGACAAGCAATGCATAAACAAAACATTTGTCCAACACTTTAAAGTTTATAACACACTTTCTCCAACCTCATCCCAGTTCTTGCTTCAGTTCTGTGATAATTGTATTTTTGTTATTCTCTTTTAATAGATGAAGAAATGAAGACTCAGAGAGGTTAAGTGACTCACCCTAAATCACACAGGTAATAATCAGTGAGAGCAGGGCTCAAACCCCAGTTTTCAGACACAGGAGATCATGTGTTCTTTAGGCAATACTCTGGCAGGACAATGGTGTTAACCAGAAGAGCTAAAGGGAGAAGGGGTATTTATAGTGGGGGCTTTCCTTCATCTATCTGGGACTTCCAAGGAGGATACTGAGGTTTGGAAAAACTTTGCTTATTCTCATAATGGCTGACAAATGACCTATGGTAGACCAGATGGCTAAGAAATCACAGGGACCTGTGAAATCCTGGGCTGGAATAATACTTGTTGTTTGATTCGTTTTTTATTTATTTGCTTGTACTATTTTGTTATGACAATCCTTGTTTTGTATACAATGACATTTCTCCAGTGGAGACTGTGTATGTATGTATGGGAGAGGCAGGTAAGCAGACAGGGAGAAGTGAGGAAAGACAGAGGGTAATGGCCTGACCTCCGAGGAACCTTGTTCAGCCACCACTCACTCCTTCCACTAACATCGAGCAAGTTCCCAGTGCGCCCTGGTGTCGAGAAAGCACAAGGCAAGGCTTGTCCGCCTGCTCTGAGGAGGCGGCCCACCAGGCCCGCTGTACACATGGGTTTGCCTGTGCCCCTGCCACGTGTCTGGTGGCTGAGCAGGTGCCCTCAGACACCTGCTGAGGTGAGGGCAGGTAAGGGCAGAGGCTGAGGGCACCTGCTCAGCCTCTACAGAAAGATCTATTTCAAGGCACTGGCCTGGTGCTGGGCATGGGGCTCCCGTGCCAGAGATGAGTGTTGTTCCCATTTGTAAATGGCTCCAGCTTCTGGAAAAGCAGCCACAGACGAGAGCTTAGCGGCAAACAGATCACTCCCCACCGAGCCTGTGATTCACCAGGGCAGAGAGCCAGCCTCCCAGGGGCAGGGAGGCAGCAGCCCTGGGAGGTGCCAGGGAGGGGCACGGAGCTCTGGCCCACACTTAGGATAGAATTTATTTCTTCTCCTCTGCATAGCCTGTCGGGCTATTCTGCTAGTTCTTCCACTTATTTTATTTTTTTTTCCCCAGGGTTGGAGAGAGTTTCCATCCCAGCTCTGCAGGGCATTTCCCCAGAGAGGCTTAAAGACCCCCAGACCAATTAGCTGGAAGTCTGTAACCAGGGTCTTTTTTACTCTCCCTTCTCAGCAAGCAGACTTCTCCCCTCTGGGAACGGGCCTCCCTACGGCCAGTGTAGGTTTACTGTGCATGGAGGAGAGGGGAAGCATGGGGTGTGAGGAAGGGAAAGGGGGAAGAGATGAGGGAAAGGGCTTCTGGAAGGCAAGAGGAGGAGGAGAGGAGAAAACAGAGAAGAAAGGCAAGTACACGTGGAGAAGAAAACAAAAAGGAGAAGGGTTTGTGCTATTTCGGTGATCTGTGCCTTGGGGCCTTACTGTCATATTGCAATGTAGGCAGAACATCACAACAAGCATTTCTGAGCCTCATTCTGAGCATCCAGTACTGTGGGAGATGCACAAGTGTGAAACGCAGCCTACACCCCAGAGGGGTTTAAGATCAGGCGGAAGGGTCGGTCTGAGCATCACATGTTCAAGGTCCAACTTGATACAAATAAAAACGTTTTCATCGGAAAGCTGGAAAATCTGGTGACAGTCAGAACCGGAGTCACCATCGCCCACCTTGGGGTGAGTCTGGGCCTGCACTGGACCTCCCTGTGCCTCAGTTTCCCTTCTGTAAAGTGGAGACGATACATGTCTTGATGCCCTTACATGGCCATGGGACCCCTCAAAGGAGACCCGGTGGGTGAAAATAAATTCTAAAGTAAATTCTAAAGCTGGACTGAAATGCAGGAAACACAGAGCAATTAAGGGCTGGATACCGAGGCACTGAGGCCACTCAGAGGGTGGTCAGACTCCTGAGGGCCAGAGCATTGGGCTGAGCTGGGAAAGAGAATCAACCAGTTTTAGAAGAGAAAAGGGAGGCTGGTGAAGGCAGGGGAGAGGACACTAGATGAAAGGCATGAGGTGGGAATATACTTGTATTTGTGGGGCAATTACCAAATAGTTCTCTGGTTCTTTTGCTTGCTTTCTCTGCCCTCCTTCTCCCACCCTGGTCATTTTAGGTGACCCTTTCTGCCTTGAATAGGCTTCTATCCTCCTACCCTTCTTTTTGATGAACTTTTACTAAGATTTCAGGTTTTTTTAAGATGTCATTCTCCAAAAAGGTCTTCCTGATTCCCAAGGACGGGTGCTCCAATATACCTTAAGTTAGTGTTTAGTTCTAAACATTTTTACTATGACCCAAAATAAAAAATATATTTTACATTACCAGACACACACACATATCAATATATAAAATGGAAACAAAGTTTTAAAGAAACATTTTCCCCTCATTATGGCTGTGATCCCATAATATCATTCTGTGATATTTTTCTTCTGCTCTATTTAATTTTTAAAAAAATGATGGTTGTGACCCACTAAGTTAATTTCATGACCCACTAACGGGCTGGTCACCCGCTGTTTGACAACACTGCCTTTCTCCTTCTCTCCCGTACCACATTCATGCCCTGGATCACCACGCACATCTGCAGCCCCCGCCTGACTGCAACGCCCCCGAGGATAGGCATTTCCTCATGCTCTCTCCTGGACCCAGCCGCAGCTCCATGCCTGATGCCCAGGAGGTGCTTTAAAAACACTGAATGGATTAGTTATTGAATGGAGGGATATCTGGCTGGAGCAGAAGAGAATAAAATAAGAGTGGAACAGAATGAGGGCCTTGAAAAGTGGGCAAATGAAGGTGAATTTTAAGAGAACATGTGAGGGCAGCAGGGCAGCAGTCGCAGGCTGGAGAGGAGGAGGGCGCTGGCTGCAGGCGCCACGAGGAAGGGCTCATTCTTGCAGCCATTTGAAGGGAGAGGTGACAAGGCTTTAAGGCAGAGAGCTCTAGGTGTGGCCGAGAAGAAGTGGCAAAGAGGACCCCAAGTCTCTAGCCTGGAGGCAAGACGCCTTGCGATAGCTGTCCTGCCCGATCACTGCAGCTTGGTAAAGACCCACAGTCGCAGCTTATGTTTCTGGACCATGTGCAGGCACTGTACCAGATGCTTTGCGTACGCCCACTATTTACAACCGCAGACCCGAGTAACCTGCCCAAGGTCACACAGCTGGTGAGCGGCCCAGCCAGGACTCAAGGGGGATCAGTTCGAGTCCACGGTGCATACGCTTTCCCATGCACCACCTTGTCCACACCCCAGTCCTCACCTCTGCCTCCTGTTCATCAGTTTCTATGGCTGACACAGTCTAGGAGCCCTTGATTTCTTCAAAATTGGGAATCACGTGTAAGCAGGAGGGCAGTAGATAGGTGTATGGCGGAGGGTTGGATGGGGCAGGTGTGGTGGAGATGGTCTCTGGGTTGACCACCTTAAGTGTGGGAACGTCCAAGGGATGACAGCAGGGCATTCACACATTCATTCTTTCACTCTTTCAACAAACATTTATTGAGTGCCTACTATGTGCCTGGCACTGGCCAAGGGGCTAAAGGTACGATGGAGAATGGAGTCCCTGCCCTTGTGGAGTTCACATTCTAGAGAAGCGGGGAGCCAGATGACTATCAAATAGATATAGGAAATTGTGCCAGGAGACAATGGGTGCTGAGAGACGGGTGAAGCAGGGTTGGAATTAGGCCACTGCCCACAGGGCAGTCTGGGGAGGTCTCGTGAGGAGGTGACATTTGAACAGAGACCCAGGGAAAAGCTCCACAGGAACATGCACAGTTGCAGGGAGGGAAAATGAAGAAGCAACAGCAAGGAGAGTCAAAGAAAACCCATGAAAGAGCAGGGGAGCCTCCAGAAAGACAGCAGGGGGTTTGGTAGAGAGGAGAGAAGGTTTCGGGAGCCAGGAACAGCAGGGAAGACATGAGTGTCCTCAGTGGAACACTGAGATTATTCACAAAACACTGCCAAGCCAGTGCAGCAATCGGTCAGGGCACACCTGCATCCAGGCCCACAGCCCCGGCCCTGGGAATTGTGGGATCTTCCAGGAGCACGCCTGGTCCATCTGCAGGGCACAGCCACTGTCTCCAGCCTCTGGGAATCGGTCACAGGGGTCAGGAGTCACGGCGAGGAGGAGAGAGCTGTTCTCAGCCTGAACTGGGGCATCACTGCCCTCTTGAAGCCTCTTAGGAGGAGGCTGCTTGTGGTGTGTCTGGGAATCTCTGCTTTCAAAAGGGTCCCACCGCACCCTTGCAAGGGCAGGGCTGACTTTGAAGCCTCTTCCACAAACCTGGGTGTCCTCTCCCCCTTCCTCTGCCTCTCACTCTCCCATGTAGGGTCTAAGAAGAGGAGAAGGAAACCCTGGGGCTGGCCGACAGGGTGACTCATCCCACCCGAGCCCATGCTCCACCATCTCGCATCAGAGTTTGCAGCTCCTGGCATCCCGATGAGGGTAAGACGTTTCTGGAGCTTGGCTACCACTTCCTTGCCCTCCTTCTCCCCTCACAGCCAAGGTGGCTGGAAAAGGAGGGAACATCCCACTTGGCTTCTCCCATCCACACGTCCCTCCTTCCCAGAGGGAGATGCTGAATGCGGGATCGAAGCCTGCCCGAGGCCATGCTTAATGCTAAGAGAGAACCCAGAAACTTCCACGCTTGCCTCCTTCTCTTGGCAACCAGTGCCTCCTAACCACCCTCAGGAGGGTTAAAAGGCCAATGGGAGAGAGACAGACAGACAGACAGGGACACAGAGACAGAGAGACAGAGAGAGAAGTCTGGTTCCCTCCCCTCAGCTCTTCTTTTAGAAGGAGATCCTCCCCTTAAGCCATGTTCCAATGAAAAAGAAAATAATAATAACGATAGCAACAAGAGCACCTTATTGAGCACTTACTACATTCCAGGCATTATTCTAAATGCTTTATAGGAACAAACTCATTAAATCCTTAGGAAACCTGATAAGGTACCCTATCCCCACTGTATACAAGAGGGAACAGAGAGGCTAATTAACTTACTCAAATCTGGTGTAACAGTATGGTGGACTTCTTTAATCTCGGCTTCAGATGTAACTCTACATCTCCAGTGAAGTGCAAGACGAGCATGCAGGATCCAAGCTGTCCACCCACCCCGGCCATCAGCGAGTCAGGGAGAGTAAGAACAATGGGGCTGTTGGAGACGGAAGAGGGGCGCTGAAGAGGGGAGGTGGTGTATTCTGCCTGCTCCCCGTTCAGGTCAAGCCAAGAGTGAGGGGCTTGAAGGGAACCTCTCAGGGAGTTTTACATGGGTCCTCTGAACTTGGGAGACACGGAACACTGGCGTCTAATTCATGCCTGAATAATCTACAGGGAAAGTGATGGACGTGCTCACTGGTAGCTTGGACGGTGGAGCAAAGGAAAGTGGCCTCACAGGTATCCCAGGTTTCCAGGCAAAGGAGCACTTCCTGTGGTCGGGGGTGGACACCAGCAGGGAGAGAGCCTGCCTAGAGGGCGGTGGGCCCCGCAGGGACATGGTGGGGCCCCCAACACTCAATGTTGAGAAAGGCGTTGAGCGCCCATCAGGGAGAGGGCATCACATACAAGAGGGGAACTGAGGGTGCTTCCTAGTGACTGGGTGGGGCAAGGGTCTCCAAAGAACCTTGAAAGTGCTCCTCAGAAGAGAAAAGTCAGCTTTACACATCTCCTGGGCCCAAAGAACTCATAAGAACTTCCATGCCCAGCCCTCCGGACCTCCCTTTCCAACTGCCCTAACCTGGGAAGAGAGAAGGAGAGGACCCAGGAGGGGGTTTCCTCTGCCCCCCAGACCCGCCGTCTACCCTTTCCTGGCTCCAGCTGGAGCCGACCTCTGTGGACTGAACCAGCAGGCTCCATGCTTTCCAGCAGGAGGCACTGTGGACTAACAAGCCTGGAGGATGCCAGGCCCTCTGCCTCTGCTCACCGGTGCCCCTCCCCTCGAGTGGCCCTATCCATATGGCTCCTTCCCTTAGTTCCGGTAACTCCTCCTTCCCCTGGCACCTGCAGGCCCCGCCGACGCCTTTGGAAATAGTCCCTTATGAAACTCCCCTCAACTTTCCTGCTTTTGAGAGCCTGTCAGACCTGGACTGACAGAGGGAAAGAGAAAAAAGCCAGTCACATCCACCACCCTATTTCTACCAGCGGCACTCAGATCGGGGACGGGAGGTGATGTCACTGGGTGGGCTTTAAAGTTGTGATGATTGGACTGGGCTGGACACAGTAATGATGGAACTGAGGCTGTTTGTGTTACCTAAACATGACCTGGAAAGTCATGGGATCTGGCCCAGATTTCATCCAGGGCAGCAGAAGAATCAGCTCCACTGAATAAATTCACAGGGACAGTGGAGACAAAGTAAAGCTGCTTTCTCATCGCACCGGGGGTTGCACTTGGTCAAGGCCCAGCTATTCTCACAAGCGCTGGAGCTGGGAATTCCAGCCCAGGCGGTCCGACTCCAGAGCCTGTGTCCTAACTCCTGTACAGTTTCCTGCAGGGCTGGTCCTCGTAGATGTGAGAATTTCTTTAATTTTCAATGACTACCCCACGCAGGAGACCTAGACACCTAGACATCTCCAGCTCCTTCCTTCAGAATTCCATCCCTCGCTTCTGGATTTCTAATCTAAGCCCATCTTTTGGGGGCATTTCCTTTGGTTTCTCTAGGGAGGAAACTGACCTTTGAGCCAAAGGCTTTGAGCCAAAGTACTTGTATAGAGTGTTTGTGAGATGGGCCCTCCTCTCGCACAGCTTAATACCAGCAGTTCTGCCTTTGATGTCAACCTGGAGAGCAGTGTCTGGCGATGGCCCTGGGGTTATCCTCAGCTTGGTCAAGATGCTCCTGAATGATTGGGCCAGCTTTCCCAACTCCAGGCCTTTCTTCCCTCTACCTAGACTCTCTATATTCCCTTCATGTCCTGTTGTGACCCTCCAGGGCCTTCCCTAAATACCATCCACTCCAAGAATCCTCCACGGCATCCGTGGAAGGGTAACTCACCCCCTCCTCTGGGATCTCCTCTGCAGATCTCAGCCACACTCCTATTACCACTCTCACACTGTGTCGCAATGGTCCATCTACACGCCCGTCTCCCTCACTAGGCAGTGAGCGGCTCAACAGAAAGTTCATCTGTATTTAACAGTTTTCACATCTTCGGTGTCCAGTATGAGGTCTGACATGTGAAGGCTCAATAAAGGTTTTGAGAATAAATGAATGAATCAATCAGTGAGAGAATGAATTCCTTTAGCTTTTGAATCAAATGAACTAAACAGGCAATGTTTATTAAACACCCTCTACATGGCCATCACTGTGCTAGGCACTGGGGGAGGTCACCTCAAGGATAAAGGAACCATTTCTGCCCTTGAGAAACAATCTGGCCAGGGAGACAAAGGTAATTAACACACACATAGTAGTAGCGTGGTAGTAACAACAACTGGCACTTATGGAGTGCTTGCCCTGTGCCAGGCTCTTCTAAGTGAGTCATCAGGTGGTAACTCATCTTAACCCTCATAATCTATGAAGAAGGGGCTGTTATTATCTCTAATTTATGCATGAGTAAACTACAGCTAAACTATAGCCCCCTCCCCTCCACCAGCTAGGAGGGGCCCTACTGAGTTCCACACGTGTAGGACAGACCGCAAAGGTTGCAGGAATAAAGGGAAGAGGGAGATGCTTGTGGGCAGGAGTAGTCAGGAAACGCTTTGAGGGAGACGCAGGATCTGAGCTGAGTCATGAATCCCCATCCCCCAAACCTTTTTTCCCACCCTGCCGGGGTCCAGGACCCTCATCCCCACGCATCTGGAGCCCTGCGGGAGACCACTGAACGTTAGATGACTCTGTGAGGGCACTGATATCATTAGCACTCCCGGGGTGGCCGGTGCCCCAGCTCCTGCCAGGCGCCTCCCCAGCTCTGGAGCCCGAGGGGGCAGGAACCCACAGCAGCTGCTGATTAATTTCCACTGACAAGAGGTTGCGTCTTCTGCAAGCACGGTATTAAATAGCTCCTTTTGATCATAATTAAGTTTCTCTCCGGCTGATGCTATAAATAGCCATGCCCTATTGATTGGAGGGTCTGGGCTGTGAGCTCAGCATCCTCCGGGAGCCTTTCCAGGCTTGGCCTGGGCTCTCGAGTCCCACTTTTCTCTTCCTGACACGCAGCATTCCTAAATTCAAGGGCAGGTGCAGCCAGATACCAGGCTTGAGTTCGGCTCATTTTTTCAACCCTCCTCTACCCTCCACTGGCATTCCAGCTGAAGCCAGGGTTGACTCATTGGGTTACTTGGCTTCCTAGACAGAGACCTCAGTGAGCAGGACACCTGACGTCTCCTCCTGGCCCCTCAGGACCTGGGTTTTCCCCTCTCTCAGCAATGGGGACCATATCCCTGGCCCTCTCTGCCCTGCCTGGACACCTCCCTATTATACCAACAGGGAAACTGAGGCCCAGACAAGGGAAGATCCCACTCAAAGTGCCAGTGGAACTCTCTCCTTGTCCCCAACTAGATGCCCACCAGAGTCACTTCCCAGAAAGCAACAAGGTTCTTTCTCTAGGACTTCTGCCAACACC
Source organism: Stenella coeruleoalba (assembly GCF_951394435.1). Lineage (NCBI taxonomy): Eukaryota > Metazoa > Chordata > Mammalia > Artiodactyla > Delphinidae > Stenella > Stenella coeruleoalba. Next base: position 98,050,051 of record NC_137169.1, read on the forward strand.
CTAGATGCCCCCGCAATCACTAAACACACACACAGCACTGCTGCCTAGCCCTGTTTTGTTCTGCCCCACTCTAGGGACATAATGGGCTAGGGATGAGACAGTATGGTAGAGAGGAAAGGTCTGGCTGAAATTGCCAGGATTTGCATGATCCCACCTCTGCCACCAACTAGTGCTATGGTCATCTAGAAAATAAGTGGGTAGAATGAAATGACCTTTCAACTCCCAGTTCTTTTTTCTTTTTACTTTTTATGTTACATTGGAGTATAGTTGATTAACAATGTTGTGATAGTTTCAGGTGTACAGCAAAGTGATTCAGTTATACATGTACATGTACCTATTCTTTTTCAAATTCTTTTCCCATTTATGTTGTTACATAATATTGAGCAGAGTTTCCTGTCCTATACAGTAGGTCCTTGTTGGTTATCCACTTTAAATATTGCAGTGTGCACATGTCAGTTCTATAAAGTATAATTCTAAGTACAAAAAGGGTATGTACACACATGCACCAGGAAAGGAGCGTGGAAGTGCTGATGCTAAGTTTTCATTCTAAAGCAAGATGTTGCTTAGGCCCCCAAAGAGAACATCTGCAGAGGGCCAGTGCTGGTGTCAGGCTCCTGTCCTCCACTCTTTACGGCAAACCACAGCTCTTGGACCAAATCTGTCCCATCTCCTGTTTTTATAAATAAAATTGGCACACAACCATGCTCATTCGTTTACCTATTGTCTAGGGCTGGTTTTGTGCTACAACTGCAGAGCTGAGTAACTGGAACAGAGAAAGTATGGCCCACAAAGCCTAAAATATTTATTTTCTGGCTCTTTACAAAATAAATTTGTCGATTTCTGCTAGGGCATGTCAGTGAGTGGGGAGGAGGGAGAAAAGGACTCGCTCAGTGGAGGTCAGGAATACAAACCTGGGGAGATCCTGGGCAGTGCAGGCTGCCTACTCCCCACTGTCCTGCGAATCAAGTTTTAGCAGGGCGCATGGATAAGGACCCTTGAGTCCCTGCCCCGTGACCTGGTAGCCTGGAGATAGGCTGTCCCCAAACCACCCAATACACATACACACAGAGATACCCAGTTGTGCAGGTGTGTGCATAGGTGTACGCACCTGCACACACACACACACACGTGGCTGGGGTAGCTAGGTTGGGGCAGATACTTTCATCCTGAGCGTGTGACAGAGAAAGGGTCCTAATCCATCTTGTATACAGGCATCCAACCTGACCAGGCTGTGCTCATCCCTGCCAGCGTCCCATGGCTAATCTGCTCCAGAAACCTCTCCAATCCCCTGCAGAGCCCCGAGCTGAGGCTGGAGTAGGAGAGAACCTGGGGCCTAATCGGCAGTGCCCAGGAGCAGAGCCGTTCCCTGGGAAGAGTGGGAAAAGTTGGTCACCAACGAACAGAGCAGACTGGAGGCCCTATGAGCTTCACTTAGCAATATGACGTATGAACAGACAGCGAGCTGCCAGGGAACTGGGGAGCAGGAAGCGGCTGGAGGGCGGGCAGAGACATTGAGTAAAATCAGCACTGATGAAATAAAAACACGCTGCCGGTTAGCCTGTACTCTGTGCTCCCCAAAACGGTCCAGGCTTGGGCTGCTCAGCTTGGGGTTTGGGGTGCTCCCCATTCTTCTCTACCCTCTGGAGCTGGCAGGCCCCCTCTGTCTAGCCCTGTCCTGGCGGCCAGCATTTCACAGCAGCCCTTGATCTCCACCCCAGAGCCTCCAGCATCCATCTGGCAGGCTGTGGGGGGCTTTGATGGTCTTCTCTTCCTCAACATGAAGCTGATCTGGTTTTTCAGGGTAATGGCAGGCAAACAAAATCTCCCGATTAGTTTTCACACGCGGCCGCCCGAGGCCATACGCTGTGTTCTTCAGCTCTGCCATCATGCATGTTGCTTGTAATTGCTTTAGAATGACACTCATCAGGTTCTATTTTATCACCCAATGACAGATCCACAGAGGGGAAGGGAAACACACTCACACACACACACTCATAGATGAAGCCAGACTGCATAACGGTTAGGCAGAGTGATTGTTCCGAAATTCCAAGAGCTAGACTCTGTCCTCTTGCCTCAGTAGAGAATGTGTTGCATTCGCTGTGATTGCTTTCGCGTATCAAAGCGAGGTGAGGCAGCCAGTGGTGGACTGCCTGGCCCATGCTTCTAGAAGCACGTTCCCATGCTAACCCCGCTCCCTCTAAACTTTCCACAAAACCCTCAGCCTTCTCGGCTATAATTACCCAAGGGATGAAGATTTCTTTCCAGGAGCAAAAGACAACTATAAACAGAGAGGGAGAGATAGTTATTCTTCTGTATTTAAACACTCCACCTCGAGCACCCTAGTTATTCCTCTGTATTTAAACACACCACCTCGAGCACCCTAAGGTGAACAGCCCTCCATTCCTGCCACCCCGGGTCTTCTTGTGACTCCCATTGCTCCAGGAGGCTCACTCCATCCACCACTTCCCACCCTCAGCAGGTGGGGCCTCCGTCATTCCCAAAGGTCACAAGGGTGGGAAGCTCCCAGGGGCCTCCGAAAACTGAGCTGCAGACATGCTAACTTCACTTACTGACTCCTGTGTTCTGGGGCCAGTGGGGGTGGGGATATCTATATTCTCTCCCTGCCCACTGCTGGGAAGGTGGGTAAACCCAAGAGACGGCAGCTGTGACAAATGAACCAGAGCATCCTCTGGGCCAACACTGTCCCCGCCAGGTGCTCTGTGGCAGGTACGAAGTAGAACACAGAGAGCCCCGAGGGGTAGAAATGGTTGGGTGTGAGGTCCCCATGGTCAAACGGTCTCACAGTCCTAGCAGTGTCTCCCTTACCCACCTTGGACCAAACCCCTCCATGCCCCACTGCTAGGACCTGCATCCTCTTCCTGAGCTGGCTTCTCAGCAGACCCCAAACAAATCCTCCAGTACCCTGCACTCCATAGCTATTTAGGGCTTAAAATCTGAGCCCAGAGAAAATAAAGAAAATATCCCAAAGCCAAAGATCCTTTCTTGCTAAGGATGCTGACCCTCACGGTGCTTGAAAAAGCCCCACTTAGCAACCTTGAAGGGGATAGTTCATGGTCCTCAGTTACCTTCCAAACAGAGAAACAGGATCCCCCATGGCGTGGGGACACCACAGGAGGCAAAGACCAGCCAAGGCTAGGCACTGCTTCCTCCCCTCCCCAGAGGACTGGTCAGAACACGGACCTCTGTAGCTCCCTCCCTTAGCCCGGAAAGTTGTCAGGTAGAAACACTGGAAGATCCTTGGGGAAACCTGGGGCCAGAGGTGGGGTGGGGGGAGAAATCCCATGTTGACAGGCTGAGACGGGGGAGAAGCTTGAAGCATCAGTGCTACAGTCACGTATGCAACACTGTCTCAATTCCAGGGGAGACACAGGCTCTCAAACCCCTTCTCATATGAAGATGGGAACGAGCTTACATCCCTGGGGACGGACGGGGAGAGAACAGAACAGACTGTTTCCAGAGCACTTTCCCATCAGCACTCATCTCTCTATACCTTAATGAGGAGCCCGAGGGGAGCCTGGGGCCTCAGCGGTGGAGCACGTTAGTGAGTGATTGGGGGAACCCCATCCAAACTCCTGCTTCCCTCTCTAGGGAAGCCCCCCAGGTCATGCCTTGCCTCCCCCTTCCCGCCAGAGTAATGGGGCGTTAGCCTGGGAGCCTGGGGAGGGGGCACAGATAAGGCAGCCTGGACCCTGTGCCTTGTCCTGGGGAGGAGGGAGGTCCTGTGGAGGGCGATGCTCGCTCTGCCCGGGGACCTGGGCTACAGCCCGGCCTACTTTGCTGCTTCCTGGCCCACCTGCCAGGGGCCGGCAGCCAGGATCTCGGCTAGCCACAGAGGGCCTGTCCACCTGCACTCGTCACACACACAGTGGGCGTCCTCAGCTGCCCCTCCAAAAGCAAACACTCACGCCAGCGAGGCCATCGTACTCCGAGCAGCCCCGTTACCCCCATCAGACTCAGTTGGCACAATGTTTCCTGGTCTCTGTTGAATGTGTCCAATTTCCTGACCAACTCCCTGATAAATAATCATTTCCTCGTTCACTCCAGGCAGCTCCAAGCGAGCGAAGGGCAGAGGCTGCCTTGATGGAGACACTCTTTCTTTTGTTTCGTTGGTGTCTGAGAGCCAGGGTGGAACTCTGCTTAGAGCAGGGGGCACGGGCTGCTCTGCAAAGGCCTGTCTCAGCCTCAGCAGCGGCCAGCAGCGGCCGAGCTCCCTCCTTGCTGCCGCCTTGGGCACCTCCTCTGCATCTTCTCTCCCCCTCCCTTACGCGGAAACTCTGCATCTCGGCATGGAGACCAGACAGGAATCTGCTAGGGTGCTGATCTAGGGAAATGGGTATTTGAAGGGAAGTCAGAGGGAGACACTAAAGCCCTCATGGCATGAAGGGAAGGGCCTCGGCCGGCAAAGAAAGTGATCCGGGTTCCAGGCCCCCTTTGGCTGCTGCTTGGCCGATACTGGGGCTGTGATCTCAGTTTTCTTGTTTCTAAGACACTGGGGTCCACAGAGCCCTCCTTGCCTGTGTGGGTGGTGCCCACAGAGCCGAACCCTTGGGCAGCTACAGTCCCACTTCTATTCTCCCTGCAGCTTCTGCCCTGAGTTTCCCTGGCTAGAGTTGCTGGCATACCATCTGGTATTCCTCGGCGAGCCAAGCGCTGTTTACCAGTGACAGCTCTGTTCATCTGGCCATCCCTGCCCAGGAGCAAGTGCAGAAGAGCCCCTCCAAGCCCTGCTGATGGTTAATACTGGGCACTACACATGTCAGGCACTGACCTAGGTACTGCATAAATGTCACTGGTTTTCAACCTCAGAGCAATCCTCATTTGTCAAAACAAGACATTGAGGTTCACAGGCAGACTCCTGTTGGGTCACACCCTAAGAAAGTGGCCGAGCTAGGGACACATTCAACAAAGACCAGGAAACATCATGCCAGTTGAGACTGATGGGGGTGACAGGGCTGCTCAGAGCACAAAGGCCTCACTGGTGTTGGGCGCAGCTGGGACCCCAACGGCCCCAGGTGGAGAGAGGTGAAACTAAGGATGCTAGAGTAGAGTTTCCCAGCCTGGGCGCCAGGGTACACAGGTGGGAAAGAATGGGTTACCTGCACGCAGGCAGGTGCAGATCTCCTCAGCCCCCAGGGCGTTCAGGTGAGGTGGGCGGGGGGGAGCAGAGCCGCTGATGAGTAACCTCCTTTCTGAAGCAACCTGGCCAGCCCCAGTGGAGCAAGGTCAAAGGCACGGCCAGGTGAGCACACTGGGAAGAACAGATCTAAAGGAAAAGAATCTAAAACCTGGAGCAAGGAAGGAGGCACAAATTGAGAGGGTTTTTTCTGAGACAGAATTAAAGATTATATTGTCAAAATTCTAGCTGTTGAGCACAGTTAACTGCTGAACAGTCATTGACAGGAAGACACTGGAACTCACCAAAAAAGATACCCCACATCCAAAGACAAAGGAGAAGCCACAATGAGACCGTAGGAGGGGCGCAATCACAATAAAATCAAATCTCATAACTGCTGGGTGGGTGACTCACAAACTGGAGAACACTTATACCACAGAAGTCCACCCACTGGAGTGAAGGCTCTGAGCCCCACATCAGGCTTCCCAACCTGGGTGTCGGCAATGGGAGGAGGAATTCCTAGAGAATCAGACTTTGAAGGCTGGTGGGATTTGACTGCAGGACTCTGACAGGACTGGGGGAAACAGAGACTCCACTCTTGGAGGGCACACACAAAGTAGTGTGTGCATCGGGACCCAGGCTAAGGAGCAGTGACCCCAGGGAAGACTGAACCAGACCTACCTGCTAATGTTAGAGTGTCTCCTGTGGTGCAGGGGAGTGGCTGTGTCTCACCATGAGGACAAGGACACCGGCAGCAGAAGTTCTGGGAAGTACTTCTTGGTGTGAGCCATCTCAGAGTCCAGCATTAGCCCCACCAAAGAGCCTGTAGGCTCCAAAGTTGGGTCACCTCAGGCCAAACAACCAACGGGAAGGAAACCCAGCCACACCCATCAGAAGACAAGTGGATTAAAGTTTTACTGAGCTCTGCCCACCAGAGCAACAGCCAGCTCTACCCACCACCAGTCCCTCCCATCAGGAAACTTGCACAAGCCTCTTAGATAGCCTCATCCACCAGAGGGCAGACAGCAGAAGCAAGAAGAACTACAATGCTGCAGCCTGTGGAGCTAAAACCACATTCACAGAAAGATAGACGAGATGAAAAGGCAGAGGGCTATGTACCAGATGAAGGAACAAGATAAAACCCCAGAAAAACAACTAAATCAAGTGGAGATAGGCAACCTTCCAGAAAAAGAATTCAGAATAATGATAGTGAAGATGATCTAGGACCTCAGAAAAAGAATGGAGGCAAAGATTGAGAAGATGCAAGAAATGTTTAACAAAGACCTAGAAGAATTAAAGAACAAACAAACAGAGATGAGCAATACAATAACTGAAATGAAAACTACACTAGAAGGAATCAATAGCAGAATAACTGAGGCAGAAGAATGGATAAGTGACCTGGAAGACAGAATGGTGGAAATAACTGCTGCAAAGCAGAATACAGAAAAAAGAATGAAAAGAAATAAAGACAGCCTAAGAGACCTCTAGGACAACATTAAACTCAACAACATTCGAATTATAGAGGTCCCAAAAGGAGACGAGAGAGAGAAAGGACCTGAGAAAATATTTGAAGAGATTATAGTCGAAAACTTCCCTAACATGGGAAAGGAAATAGCCACCCAAGTCCAGGAAGTGCAGAGAGTCCCATACAGGATAAATCCAAGGAGAAACACGCCAAGACACATAGTAATCAAATTGGCAAAAATTAAAGACAAAGAAATATTATTGAAAGCAGCAAGGGGAAAATAACATACAAGGGAACTCCCATAAGGTTAACAGCTGATTTCTTGGCAGAAACTCTACAAGTCAGAAGGGAGTGGCATGACATATTTAAAGTGATGAAAGGGAAGAACCTACAACCAAGATTACTCTACCAGGCAAAGATCTCATTCAGATTTGATGGAGAAATCAAAGCTTTACAGACAAGCAAAAACTAAGAGAATTCAGCACCACTAAACCAGGTCTACAACAAATGCTAAAGGAACTTCTCTAATTGGGAAACACAAAAGAAGAAAAGGACCTACAAAAACAAACCCAAAACAATGAAGAAAATGGTATTAGGAACATACATATCGATAATTACCTTAAACGTGAATGGATTAACTGTTCCAACCAAAAGACACAGGCTCGCTAAATGGATACAAAAACAAGACCCATATATATGCTGTCTACAAGAGACCCATTTCAGACCTAGGGCGTTTCATACAGACTCAAAGTGAGGGGATGGAAAAAGATATTCCATGCAAATGGAAATCGAAAGAAAGCTGGGGTAGCAATACTCATATCAGATAAAATAGACTTTAAAATAAATAATGTTACAAGAGACAAGGAAGGACACTGCATAATGATCAAGGGATCAATCCAAGAAGACATAACAATTATAAATATATATGCACCCAACATAGGAGCAGCCCAATACATAAGGCAATGGCTAACAGCTATAAAAGAGGAAATAGACAGTAACACAATGATAATGGGGCACTTTAACACCTCACTTACACCAATGGATAGATCATCCAAACAAAAAATTAACATAAGCTTTAAATGACACAATAGACCACAGAGATTTAATTGATATTTATAGGACATTCCATCCAAAAACAGCAGATTACACTTTCTTCTCAAGTGCACACGGAACATTCTCCAGGATAGATCACATCTTGGGTCACAAATCAAGCCTCAGTAAATTTAACAAAATTGAAATCATATCAAGCATCTTTTCTGACCACAACACTATGAGATTAGAAATCAATTACAGGGAAAAAAAAACGTATAAAACACAAACACATGGAGGCTAAACAATACATTACTAAATAACCAAGAGATCACTGAAGAAATCAAAGAGGAAATCAAAAAATACCTAGAGACAAATGACAATGAAAACACAACGATCCAAAACCTATGGGATGCAGCAAAAGCAGTTCTAAGAGGGAAGTTTATAGCAATACAAGCCTACCTCAAGAAACAAGAAAAATCTCAAATAAACAAGCTAGCCTTACACCTAAAGGAACTAGAGAAAGAAGAACAAAAACCCCCAAAGTTAGTAGAAGGAAAGAAATCATAAAGATCAGAGCAGAAATAAATGAAATAGAAACAAAGAAAACAATAGCAAAGATCAATAAAACTAAAAGCTTGTTCTTTGAGAAGATAAACAAAATTGATAAACCATTAGCCAGACTTATCAAGAAAAAGAGGGAGAGGACTCAAATCAAGAAAATTAGAAAGGAGAAAGAAGAAGTTACAACAGACACCGCAGAAATACAAAGCATCCTAAGAGACTACTACAAGCAGCTCTACGCCACTAAAATGGACAACCTGGAAGAAATGGACAAATTCTTAGAAAGGTGTAACCTTCCAAGACTGAACCAGGAAGAAATAGAAAATATAAACAGACCAGTCACAAGTAATGAAATTGAAATTGTGATTAAAAATCTTCCAACAAACAAAAGTCCAGGACGAGATGGCTTCACAGGTGAATCCTATCAAACATTTAGAGAAGAGCTAACACCCATCCTTCTCAAACTCTTCCAAAAAATTGCAGAGGAAGTAAGACTCCCAAACTCATTCTATGAGGTCAACATCACCCTGATACCAAAACCAGACAAAGATACTACAAAAAAAAAAAAGAAAATTACAGACCAATACCCCTCATGAATATAGATGCAAAAATCCTCAACAAAATACTAGCAAACGGAATCCAACAACACATTAAAAGGCTCATATACCAGGATCAAGTGGGATTTATCCCAGGGATGCAAGGATTCTTCAAGATATGCAAATCAATCAATGTGATACACCATATTAACAAATTGAAGAATAAAAACCATATGATCATCTCAATAGATGCAGAAAAAGCTTTTGACAAAATTCAACACCCATTTATGATAAAAACTCTCGAGAAAGTGGGCAGAGAGGGAAACTACCTCAACATAATAAAGGCCATATACGACAAACCCACAGCTAATATCATTCTCAATGGTGAAAAACTGAATGCACTCCCTCTAAGATCAGGAAGAAGACAAGGATGTCCACTCTCACTACTATTATTCAACATAATTTTGGAAATCCTAGCCATGGCAATCAGAGAAGAAAAAGAAATGAAAGGAATACAAATTGGAAAAGAAGAAGTAAAACTGTCACTGTTTGCAGATGACATGATACTATACATCAAGAACCCTAAAGATGCCACCAGAAAACTACTAGAGCTAATCAATGAATTTGGTAAAGTTGAAGGATACAAAATTAATGCCCAGAAGTCTCTTGCATTCCTAGACACTAATGATGAAAAATCTGAAAGAGAAATTAAGGAAACACTCCCATTTACCACTGCAACAAAAAGAATAAAATACCTAGGAATTAGCCTACCTAGGGAGACAAAAGACCTGTGTGCAGAAAACTAAAAGACACTGATGAAAGAAATTAAAGATGATACAAACAGATGGAGAGATATACCATGTTCTTGGAATGGAAGAATCAATATTGTGAAAATGACTATACTACCCAAAGCAATCTACAGATTCAGTGCAATCCCTATCAAATTACCAATGGCATTTTTTACAGAACTAGAACAAAAATTCTTAAAATTTGATTGGAGACACAAAAGACCCTGAACAGCCAAAGCAGTCTTGAGTGATAAAAACGGAGCTGGAGGAATCAGACTCCCTGACTTCAGACTATATTACAAAGCTACAGTAATCAAGACAATATGGCACTGGCACAAGAACAGAATTATAGATCAATGGAACTGGATAGAAAGCCCAGAGATAAACGCACGCACATATGGTCAACTAATCTATGACAAAGGAGGTAAGGATATACAATGGAGAAATGACAGTCTCTTCAATAAGTGGTGCTGGGAAAACTGGACAGCTACATGTAAAAGAATGAGATTAGAACACTCCCTAACACCATAGACAGAAATAAACTCAAAATGGATTAAATACCTAAATGTACACCAGACACTATCAAACTCTTAGAGGAAAACATAGGAAGAACACTATTTGACATAAGTCACAGCAACGTCTTTTTTGATCCACCTCCTAGAGTAATGGAAATAAAAACAAAAATAAACAAATGGGACCTAATGAAACTTCAAACCTTTTGCACAGCAAAGGAAACCATAAATAAGATGAAAAGGCAACCCTCAGAATGGGAGAAAATATTTGCAAACGAATCAATGGATAAAGGATTAATATCTAAAATATATAAACAGCTCATGCAGGTCAATATTAAAAAAAACAAACAACCCAACCCAAAAATGGGCAGAAGACCTAAACAGACATTTCTCCAAAGAAGATATACAGATGGCCAAAAGCACATGATAAGCTGCTCAACATCACTAATTATTAGAGAAATGCAAATCAAAACTACAATGAGGTATCACCTCACACCGGTTAGAATGGGCATCATCAGAAAATCTACAAATAACAAATGCTGGAGAGGGTGTGGAGAAAAGGGAACCCTTTTGCACTGTTGGTGGGAATGTAAATTGATACAGCCACTATGGAGAACAGTATGGAGGTTCCTTAAGATACTAAAAATAGAATTACCATATGACCCAGCAATCCCACTACTGGGCATATACCCAGAGAAAACCATAATTCAAAAAGACACATGCACCCCAATATTCATTGCAGCATTATTTACAACAGCCAGGACGTGGAAGCAACCTAAATGCCCATCAAGAGACGAATGGATAAAGAAGATGTGGTACATATATACAATGGAATATTACTCAGCCATAAAAAGGAATGAAACTGGGTCATTTGTAGAGATGTGGATGGATCTAGAGACTATCATACAGAGTGAAGTAAGTCAGAAAGAGAAAAACAAATACCATATATTAACGCATATATGTGGGACCTAGAAAAATGGTACAGATGAACCAGTTTGCAGGGCAGAAATTGACACAAAGATGTAGAGAGCAAACATATGGACACCAAGGGGGGAAAGTGGCAGGGGATGGTGATGGTGGTGTGATGAATTGGGAGATTAGGCTTGGCATATATGCACTAATATGTATAAAATGGATAACTAATGAGAACCTGATGCATAAAAAAGTAAATTAAATTAAAAAAAAATTCTAGCTGTCATTAGGAGGTGGACACAGGGCTAGGATTGAGAACAGGACAGACTCTTGCTCTTGCAAAGTTGGGAAAAGTCCCACCCCATCCCTGATTCTCTGGGATGGGGTGGGACTGCCACTACTGAGAGAGGAGCCCCCCGTGCCAAGTCCTGGAGACAGCTGCTTCCTTCACAGTTCCCCCCATTGCCCAAAGTGCATGGGCCTTAACTCTGCCAAGGAGCATAATTATAGGTGCCATTGCAGTCCGACTGATTCATTTTCTGTGCCTGGTGACCATGCCTGGTGAGCTTTTCATCACCCCGAGAACAGGCACACACGGTCAGCACAACAGGAACATTTGTTGAATGAATAAAGGAAATGGGCAATAGCAGATTCAAACTGGCATCTGCAGTTGGAGGCTTGTGCTCCCCACTGCCTCCAACACATTTTTGTGTAAACAGAACTATAAATCCAAGGACTGCTGACTCGCTCTGGTTCAGGTTTAATTTTAAACAAACGGGTCTCTGGTCTCTGGTTTAATTTTAAATAATTAACATGAAGAAAAAAGATTTTAAACTCGTTTTTTTTTACAATGAAAATATATATACCTATGTGAAGACACAACCCTCCCCCTTTAAAATAAAGTTACCCTTATAACTTAAGTTTCATTAAATAATGCTGCCATACCAATGAGAGGCACTCACATCGATGGGCATAAGGAAGTTTTATAGATGCTGCTTGAAAGATGACAAGATTTTTTTTCTTTTCATGTTTGATGTATTTCGCAATTTTTTAAAGTTAATGATCAAACGTCTTCACTATTATATGAGGTCCCCAGGGTAGTCAAATTCATTGAGACAAGAACTCCATCAATTGTCTCTGGATTTCTCCAGGTACAGAGTTGCTTTTGGGGGAAAAGCTGTGGGTGGGTGAGGGCCTCATCTAAGGACCAGAAGCCCCAGTCCTGGTCCAGGATGATGCTTCTGATGTGCGGGAAAGGGTCACCTTTCAGCAGGCAAACTTTCTAAAAATGGAGGGATTCTGGATGGCAAACAGAGAACAAGGACCCGGAGGTTCCCCCATGTCTACAATGGCCCAGGGTTACACTGAGAACTCCCTCCTCCCTCCCCACCCCTCACTGCCAGCAGGCTTTCAGGCACACAAGCGTGCACTCACACGCACAATACACACACACACACACACACACACACACACACACACACAGCATGAGCATAGAGCCTGTTTCTGAGTCTCTCCTCCAACTTTCACTGTTTGCCTGGAATGCTTTCCCTTTCCAGGCGTCCAAGCCAACTTTCTCACGTGATTTACACACTCCTGGAAGTTCTATCTCTTCCGTGATGTCTCCAGGTCAAACAGATCTGATGATCCCCTCGGCTCTGCCCTATCCGGATAGGAAATGTCCCAGAGCTACAGACCCCACCCCAAGTTTGAGCACATCCTCTCTCACTACATGCCGTGAAACACACAACCCCTGCACCTGACTCACTGTCTAGTCCTTCAGGTTGTTTGAGCCACACGTGTGCGGGTACTTCTCACTCTGAGTGAACGGGCAGGACGTGAAGGGACAGCGATGGGCCAGAACCTGACAGCTGAGCCCCTTCTGTGTCCCTGGCACTCTGCTGGGAGCTGGGACCGGGACCACGGCACTTAACTCTGACGAGCAAGGGCTGCCTATGCTTTCAGATGGTGGTGACAGAAGTGAGGAAGCCTCCCTAGGAGAGGACTCACTAACCTGGCCCATTTCCAACCAAACTTCCCTTCAGGGCCAGCACCCTGCCGCCGGTCGGCCCTTCCATCCTCGTCCTCTCTGCACATTGGAAAGCCAGCCAGTGAGATGCCCACAGCCGGAGAGAGTCCACAGGCTCACCCTCTCCCCAGTCCTCTGTGATCACTTAATGGTTGGTTTCACTCAAATAACTCAAAGTAATGCAAGCCACGCTGCCCACACGGATGCTAATAGCAATATTGAGGTTCCCCTGCATTCCTCTGGGGAACTCATATTATGAAATAATGGGAGTGGAGAAGGGAAGGACCATTTACGGGCCAACGGGATAACAGGGAAGAAAGAAGTTGGGGATGAGGTGGGGCACGTAGGAAACCAGCCCCTGGTGGAGTGTCAGTAGGGATGGGGTGGTGGGAGACCAGAGAAGGGATGGGGACTCTATTTGCTCCAAAACCTGCCCCTCCATGCTGTGCAGGCTCTCCAAGGGGCTGGTAAGGAGCTGACTCACCCAGGAAGCCTCCACCCCTCCCCAAGGGCTTGGAGCTGCCAGGGCTATGCCTGAGTCATCCTAAGTCTGTGCCAGGACAGATGGCCCAGGGTCTTCTTGCCACCAAGTCCCCTAGTGGCTTCCCTGATCATAATTATACTTGCCTTCCAGAACTATTTCCTAACAGAATCTTCTGGGTTCTCAAAAGCCGTCATCATTTTGGGGCATAGAGGAAGTAGTCTCGGGTTTAATACACAGAGGAGGGCTGTGATCACTGACCCTCTCCAAAACTGAATGCGCACCAGTCAAAAGGGTAAACTCCCATCCCTGAATGTTCAGGCAGATTCGTTGCCATCTGCTGGGGAGGCTGTTGAAGGGAATCCAGCTCTGAAGAGGGACAGCAAACTAGGATTCGTGGGGCTTACGTAGCTCTCTGACGTCCCAGGGTTAATGTCTTATACCTTCCCCTCATTCAGCTTATCGAGCCTATCCAGGGATCTGAATCCACGATTCCCTGCTCTCTCTAAACACAATGCTGTGTGGCCGAGGGCTGCTGACCTGGATCTGTGCTTCTCATCGGGAACCGTGGAGCCCTCTGGGGGAGTCTCCAAGCAGAACCTCCCAGGTCCCTCTGCAGACTTGCATTTCTGGTGGTCACTCTGGCCAAGGACTCTTTTCACTTCGCCCTCTTTGGAGATGAAGAAATGGAAATGGGAAGGTCCCCAGTGCCCTAGCATCTAGGGGCTGGTTCTCCAGGCTGTGGATCATCCAGGCCCCTGGGCTAACGATCAGTTTTCCTTTGATCTGGGAGAGACTTGCCCAAGATCACACAGCCTGCTGAAGCTGGCCCCAAAACCCACATCTCCTGACTCCTAGTTCAATGGTAGTCCTATTGCTCTATACAGCCCAATCCCAGCAGGAGGGTCCGGTTAACCCACGTGAACCAGCATAAACACCTAAATCAGAGCCTGGACACAGCAGCCTCTGCTCCTCAGATGAGAAGCTGACCTTATATGGAAATATTAAGAAAGTCAAACACAGTATGCGGAGTTGGCGGTGGGTATAACTCTTCATCATCTCTCTCTAAGCCCTGCCGAAACTCAGAGCCTGCTTGTCAGCCTGCAGGAAAATGTTTTATTAATCAACACAATGGCCTTTTGCCAGCCTGGAGAGACGCTTCTGCTGGAGAGGGGAGGGGGCTTTGGTTCAGAAGACAGAGATGCAAGCCCTCGGGTACAGAAATCTCGGGAAAACGTCCAGCAGCTTCTAGAGGCAGAAGAGAAACAGGCCGGGGATGAAGAGAAAAAAAAACAAAAAACAAACGTAGGGTCACATATGGCAAACTGCTCTTCTCCCTCTCTGGTGCAGAGAAGGCATGAAAAAGGCTGAAGGAGTGCAACACCACAACATCAGATGAGCCAGCAGAGGGGGTAGGGAGGGTCAGAGATGACAAAGAAAGAGTCACACCTGGTACTGTGATTCCTCAGGGTCGGCAGGGCCGAGGGAGCGCCCATGACCCCCAGGGATGATGGGCCCCCGGAGGCTCCTCACCCGATCCCCCACCTGCCCTAGCTCCGGCCACAGATCATTGTGAGGGGCCGGGAGGACAGGGCAGCCTGCGCTCTGTCACCGGGTTCTGACAGGTTCCCCTAACAGCGCTGATTCCCTCCATTCCAAAACTGTGAGGACTGGACCCCAGCTCCCTGCTGCGCTGAGCTGTGATCTCTCTAGCGGGCTGCGGAGGTGGCCAGCTGAAAGGCTGAGTTATGCCCCAAGGTCTGCGGTGGGAGAGAGGGAATGATGCCAACTTCCAGACGTAGGACGTGGTCAACAAAGGCACCAGGCACCAGAATCTCCACAGAGAGGGAGATGGCGTGAGACTTTTAGACTTTTTTTTTTTTTTTGCGGTACGCGGGCCTCTCACTGTTGTGGCCTCTCCCGTTGCGGAGCACAGGCTCCAGACATGCAGGCCCAGCGGCCATGGCTCACGGGCCCAGCCGCTCCGCGGCATGTGGGATCTTCGCGGACTGGGGCACGAACCCGTGTCCCCTGCATCAGCAGGCAGACTCTCAACCACTGTGCCACCAGGGAAGCCCCAAAACTTTTAGACTTTTATTCTGAGATACTCACATAGGAAATTTACACAGTATGCATATTTACAACTTTCCCTCTCCCTTACATATTTCTTCTTTTGCACAGACTCTGCTGCAACACTAAAATTTCCCACCTCCTTCTTTTTTTGTCTTCCCTCCTTTCCACCAGTATGCTCCTTGCCTGTTGATGAACTCACCCCCTGCCCGTGCATGCGCTGTTCCTGTCTCTGTTGGTTCAGACCAGCCTGGATCCCCTCGATCCCGCTGGCCCCATCTCTGCGACTCTCATCTCTCCTTCGTCACCATCCTGTGTCCACTCTTCACCCTTATGACCTTTGCCAGCAGGCCCAAGGCTCTTTGGTGCTGGGACATTAGGACGCTGGGAGCTCTGTGTCTTCCTCCCTCTGCCCAAGACAGAGCCTGGGGAGGGAGAGGTCTCGAACGCCTCTCCGATGGAAATCTGGGTGGTTAGTGATAGGTTAAGAGCAGACGCTGGTCAGAGCAGCTTAGGTCTGAAACCCAGCTTCTCCGTTCACCAGAGAGCAGGCCTCGATTTTCTCAGGGACAGAACACAGATAACAGTAATCTCGCTCTCCTGTGGTTAAGGGGAGGTTATCAGGAGGGTTAAATGAGGAAGCCCATGTAAATGACTTATAGTTAGCACCATACCTGGAGCATCATAAAAGCTTGATAATATTAGCTATGATTATTGTTGTTGTTGTTGATGATGAGGGACAGTGGTC
Organism: Stenella coeruleoalba; assembly: GCF_951394435.1. Classification (NCBI taxonomy): domain Eukaryota; kingdom Metazoa; phylum Chordata; class Mammalia; order Artiodactyla; family Delphinidae; genus Stenella; species Stenella coeruleoalba. Next base: position 98,066,316 of record NC_137169.1, read on the forward strand.
TCTCACGTGTCAGGGTGAATCTATTGCTACTCATTTTCGTCTCCTCACCTTCTGGATAACAACCCTAAAGGGACTCAAACACAGCTCTTGAATCATCATTTCTGTCCTGGGGCCAGCCTCTCACCGACCCCTAATCAACTGTGGACGCAGCTTTCACTTCAGGAGAGGCTAGAGTCACTGCTCCTCTACCCTCGTGTTGGGACCCCTCACCTCTCCCTGGGGTCAGGCTGATGGCCTCCTTCTCTGTCCCCTTACCAGGCTCATCTCTTTTTTTCCTGGTTTTTACTTCAACGTTTCATTCTCACTTTATACATTCACTTGACTATTGTTTGCTGCTCCTGAGAACTTGCCTGTTCTCTTCGTGAATACAGCCTCAGCCCCAGCACACTGCCTGGCATGTGGAGACTCACAATATTTGTTCAGTAAATGATCAAATGAAGGAACGCACTGAACTTTTCCACCACAAGCTTCCAAGGACCAGCTGAAATGCCACCTCCTCCAAGAAGCCTTCCCTGGTTCCTGCCTCCTCCACCTTTCCCTCACACTTTTCTGCCCTTTACTCATACCTCTCACCTTGTTGAACCCAGAAATATAGCTCTGTGCGCACACAAGTCACCCCTGTTACTAGACTGAAGCTTCTTATGAAGCAGCGGGCTCCAAAGGAGTCAGAAGACCTTGGTTTGAATCTAGTAATGCTACTATACCGTGGGAGCTTGGGCCAGTGGCCTACACTCTCAACGTCTCAGTCCTCTCATATATAGGAAGGGAACCTAACTCCCACCTCCTAGGATTTAGTCCTCGTCCCCTTTCTTTTTTTGTAGCCCCTCCTCACAACCAGGACTATGCCGTGCTCACAAAGACAGCCCAATGCAAATTTGCTGAATTATTGAACCATCGCTTTCCCCGGGTGCTTACCAAGGGCCCAAGAGAGATGTCTCCAAGAGGCGGCAGGCCAGAGGACACACCCAGTGACGCCAGGAGTGCATCTGATGTTTCTCTCTAAGAAGAAGGAGGGAATGGGTGGGACAAGCAGTGTCTGCAGTGCCTGGAAACTCTGCCCTGGGGGTCTGGCACTGCAAGGCCAGACAGTGTCACCCATGGAGGCTGCACCACTCGGAGTCAACATCCCCCTTGGCCAGGTAAGGGACGTTTGTTGGTCTGTGACCATTTAGACCCCATCTCCCATCCACATGCCAATGTAAGGATCCTGTTCTTATTATTTTTTAGCAAAGCCCATAAACCAATTTCGATTTCCTGGGTCGGTGCTGTTTATTTAATTATCATGGTAGGAGACTAAAAAGAAAACCTTGTTTTACTCAGGAAACCAATATGACCTTTTAGCTCCAGCAGAAACCCAGTGTGAAAGGGAACTTCCATGGGCCAAAGAGAGAGGCTGAACAGAAGCATCGGCAAAACTGCTCACAGGTGGCACCGCCACTCCTAAAGGGGGCAGGTGCCAGAGAAGCAGGGCCTGGGGCCGGAAGTGTGCCCCAGGCCCTCTCCTCTTCCTTCCTTTCATGTTTTCCTGGGCAATCGCATCTATTTCTCCCGCTTCAGCTGATGATTTCGAAACCTGCGGCTTTAGCCCCCTTCTCCCTTGCTCAGCTTCAGACCCACATTTCCACCTGCCTGCCGGCCACTTCAAGGACACCCAGGGTTACCTGCAAACACCACAGACCCACAGGCAAGCTCATTGTCCTGCCCACTGCTGTCAGTCCAGCTGAAACTTCACCTTTCCATGAAGCCAATCATTTGTTCATCAACAAATACTTATTAAACTTTTCTTCTGTGCCGAACACTTCTTGATCATTTCAACACATGCCCCATTCTCCCCTGTACAGTCAGAAACACGCTCCAATCCCCTGCTATATTGTAAACTTCTTGGGAGTTTACAACTCGGTCTCGGTCTCATTTATTTTGGTTTCCTCAACACTGTCTAATAGGGTGCTTCACAGATACTAGGTGCTCAGTAAAACTGAATCGAGATTTATGCTGTCCATGGTTTTGATATCATTCCGTTTAGTTGAATCCTCCTAAGGTCCTTTTTTTTATTTTCCTGTTTAAATATGCGTGACCAGGAAGAAGTAAAAATAAACTAATGATACTTCTCAGCAGCTATAAGTCTGTAATTATGGTTAACTCTCAGTTATCCATCCCGCTGGAAAAACAGCGTTGGAGAGAATCCCACACCAGAAGCATAAAAACATGATTTCCATCAGTCTTTGACATGTACTGGATGATTTTTAAGGAGCTGATTTGCCTTTTTAATTTTGTTTGGCTGATCGGGTTGCTATTTGCGTTTACAGCCTCTCAATAACTGGCCGGGTAACAGGGATGGAAGGGGAGATGGAGGACTGTGCTGGTGGGAGATGTTTCCAGAAGGAAACATCTGCTCTATACAACCTTGAAGGCAAGACTGGACGATTAGGGCATCACAGGAACTTGGGTTTGTCAGCATGGCCCAGGGTTTGGCCAGTTTCTGTCAGATGATTGCAAGGGTAGAGACGTCCCAGCCCCCTAACAGCCCGCTCTGGGTCCAGAGTTGGATTTTGTTTAAAGATGATGACAAAGTGCCCCTGGGACCGAGTAAGGTTCTGGGATGGAGGGAGGGCTGTGCTTCCAGTCTTGCTGGTAACAGGAGGGTGCCTTGCTGTGCCACCGGGAACCACTGGATGCAAATCAAAGAAAATGAGATATGCAATTTTGCATTGATAGCTAGATAATGCAGGGGAGAAAGTTCCCCTCTTCTCCTTCTGAAGCAAACAAATATCAAATGTGGTGATTCAGCAGCTGCATTAGTTGGGGAAAATTGATGCACATTTCATGTGTCAGGGAGCTGAATCCCAGAGAATGGAGCCAGCCTCCCAGAAAATGGTTTCTTTATATAGTTCCATCCATTTATTGTTTGATTGGACTTTCTGTATATTAAATTCAAGCTGTTCTGCCGCTCATGGGCATTATGATGTGTTGGCTCGGTGGGAAATAATGAAGGTGATGGGATTTTACGGCATCACATTACAAAGGAGGCGTCCCCAGCCCCATCCATTTCTCCATCAACTAGCTTGTGTGTGAGGTGGCACTTATATTAAAACGATTTTTCTGATTCAGTTTAATGACATTCATTCGAGTCCTGACACCCAGAATATGATTACGTGAGCTAGATGCAATCTCCCTCTATCCAACCATGGTCAGCAAAGGCTGAGTTATCTTCCCTCCCCAGCAAGCCCCTTCCCACCAACCCATCATTTGCATTGAGCTGGGTGGAGAGAGCTGGGGCTGGGGAGAAGAGGCCTACGTTCTGGTCTGAGAAAAGCAGTCTGGACAGAGGCAGGCGCACTGGCCTTGACCTGGAGGCCACAGTACATGAGCCTTTTGGTCGAGAACCATGGGTTCTCGAAGGCATCGTGGTAACCCCTTCCTCCTCGTCACAAACAAGTCCCCATTCAAGGTTGGTTTGAATTCACTACTATACACTCCTTCCAAAAGAGATTGCTAAGGGCCTGGTCCCCACTTCCCAGGAAAGAAAAACTGACTTGGTCATCACAAAGGATGAACACTTAAGATGTGACTAGAGTGTCAGCTTCCTGGAGGGGACCACCTGTCTGAGGACAGGGCATGGGGGGACTCACAGAGAAGTCTCTGCTCCTCTCCTTGCCTGGGAGTAGCTCCCAGCCATGATGGCATGTGGCCAAGGGCCCTGCGTGGCCTGGGACAGGCGCTCCCACCTGGGCGAGAGAGACAAAAATCCTCATGTAGTTACCAAGGGGTTCTGCCCCTCCCCTGGGGAGACGGAGGGCCAGGATGCCTTTTATTTACACTATTTTCAGGCAGAATAATTGCTGCTCCTTAGGAAGGATCATGTTTGTGTTTATGGGTATGGTTAAAGAGGGAAACCCAAACAAAACCAAACAGAGAGAGAGAGAGAGATTGATTTTCAAAGATTCTGAAGAGAGCTGTGAAACGGGCATCAGCGTGGAAATCCCTTTCCGAAAATTGCAGTAGTTTGAACTGTTGGATCGGAAGAGCAATCTAATGTGGTGACTCTGGCGTGAAGAACGTCAAAGCTCACATCCCACCCGTGGGAATTCATCTCTCCCTCCTCCGTAGCCCTGAAGCCCTCTGCTTGCCCCTCTGTGCCGGCAGCTACCGCAGCCGCTGACTCTGAGACTGGCCTCTCCCTTTCAGTTTCTGAGCCAAGATCGTCCCCGCATGGTGGTGCCCAGCCCTTGGCAGGTGCTATAGGGAAATTCTGCCTGGGTTGGAGACAACCTCAATCAGGTGCAGATGCTCCCACTGACCGCCAGTCCAGCCCAGCCCTGCTCTCAGCTGGCCATGCTCCAGCTCGGCCTATGGGGCTTGTCCGTTCTGTGCCAGAGTCTGGGAGCTATCCTGCAGGCCCTTGAGGCCTCTTCTTGTGAAATGTTTCTCCCAGCAGTGGAGGTCTTTAGGAATGTGTCTTCAGGCCAGTTCTCTGCCATGGGAGCTGGTGAAGCTTTCAGCTGGCAGGCTGACAGCAGGACCAGCATGTGTGTCCTGTGGCCTCTACCTTCAAATAAATGCGGAATCCCTCCCTTCTCCCCTCTCCACTGCCACCACCACCCTAGATCCCAGCCACCGTCATCTCCTGCCCGGATTATTGTGGTAGCTTCTCCCGTACAATATATTCACTACCCAGTACCCAGAGTGATCCTTTTAAGACATGAGTCAGGTCTACTCAAAACTCTCCAGTGGCTTCCCATTCTAAGCAGATTAGTGAAAGGCAAAGGGCCAAGTCCTTGAGGTGATCATGAGGGCCCTGCATGAGCTGCTTCCCGCTACCTGCTCTTGGGGCTGGACCATAAGTGCCTTCTTGCCCTTCCAAGAATAGTGCTCCAAGGCCCCTCCTGCCTAATGGCCTTTGCATTTGCTGTTCCCTCTGCCTGCAATGCTCTTCCCCAAGAAACCCACATTCCTTCAGATCTCTGCTCAAATGTAACCTTATCTGAGAGGCCTGTCTTAACCTCCTCATCTAAAATAGCAACTCTCCCTTGCTCTACCCCGTCTCACACTCAGCACCCCCTATTTCTCACATCATGCTTTGTTTTTCTCTGCAGCATGAATTGCGGTCTGATAGGATACATGTATGTATGTATGTATTTTTCTATTTACTGTCTGTTTTCCTCCACTAGAATGTAAGCTCCACTGGATCAGGGGTTGTTTTCTTTGATGCTGTATCCCCAGAGCCCAGTAGCTACTCGAATAATCGAATGGAGGGATACGTCATGGGTAGGGGGGCTTATCTATGGCTCTCTTTGTGCTCCTCCCTGCTCCAGAGTCTGCAGTGGGAAGCCTGGCCAAGTAGCCAACAGTGAAAGACAAAGGCTTAAACTTCCCTTGCAAGAAAGCCCCAACTCTGCTAGGCTGACGTCAGAACCAGAGAACGCTCTGCTTGGTCTCCCCATCACCACCCACCCACAAATATCCTGTCGGACATGACCATATAACCAACATTCAGATAGCACTTTCATCGGTTCTCACAATGGGCAGGAGATGGTTAACAGGTGAGAAAATTGAAGACGGGTAAGCTGGGGTACAAACCTGTTTGGTTGAACAGATATATATTGAGGCCCAATACATATCAGACCCTGTGCTAGGCATGGATCATACCATGATCTTTGGAATAGAGACCTGCCCTTGAGGAGCTCATATCCTGGGGGAAAGACACATAAACAAATAAAGTTAATAAAATGTGGCAACCGGCAAGACAGAGGTATGCAGAGGCTGCAGTGGGAGGCGGGAGGAGGGGCACGGAGCTCCCGGAGGGCTGGGAAGGTCTCCTGGAGGAGACGATGTGGGCTGTCTTGAAGGATGACGGGGGTTAGCTACACACAGAGCAGAGTGAGGGGTAGCCTCTGGGAGACAGGAAGAGTGTGAGTAAAAGCCTCTTTTCTGATCCTTGGTCTACTGCTCTCCCCACCCTCTCTTGTTTTGGTTCAAAGGAAGAGAACTGAGTCTCATTCAGTTCATTTTGTCTGTACCTTATGTAGGGCTGACATGCCATCATAGTGCCTGTGTATTCTCAGAGCCTACCATGCTGCCCGGTACACAGTAGGCACTCGGTAAATGTTGAATGAATGAATGATTCCTTGTTGTGATGCAGGTTTCTACTCAGGAATTTCAGCACCAGAAAACTGTTGGTTAAGAAATGTCAAACCAAGAAAAGACCCTGAGGTCATTTATTCCCAGTAAGTGCACTCTGATCAGATCTCCCTGGGCAGGGACCCACCACCATCAAAGGTGGGCACCGTTTGGCCAGTGTCCCACACCAAGGCATTTGGAAGGTGGGAGGAGGGTTGGTGGGCCCCCCAGAGTCTGTGGATGAGGGTGCAGCCAGAATTTCAGGAACTGAAGGGTTAACAAAACCACACCTCTGGTTGTCTCCACTGGGGAAGCCTGACCAAGTACCCCACTCTGTGGAGTGCCTGTATTGCTCTCCAAGGCCCGGCTCCCAGTCTCCGGAAACCTCAGGCAGGACCCTTCCAGGATTAGGCTTTAAAGGGAAATGCAAATCCCTGGAGCAAAAAAAACCTGGAGGCTGCTTTTGCTTGGAAGAAGTAAAAATCAATTGTTTTCGTTAAAGTGATTTGTGTGTGTGTGTGTGTGTGTGTGTGTGTGTGTGTGGTACGCGGGCCTCTCACTTTTGTGGCCTCTCCCGTTGCGGAGCACAGGCTCCAGACCCGCAGGCTCAGCGGCCATGGCTCACGGGCCCAGCAGCTCCGCGGCATGTGGGATCTTCCCGGACCGGGGCACGAACCCATGCCCCCTGCATCGGCAGGCGGACTCTCAACCACTGCGCCAACAGGGAAACCCGTTAAAGTGATTTTTGGACACTGTCAAAAGCTCTCTCATCTCAGGACACGGGGTGAAGACAGGCTGCCGGTCTCAATTACATAGCCAAGCCAACTTGGGCAGCAGGGGGCCACCTCATCAGGAGCGATGCTGCTCTGCTGCTCTGCCGCTCCCTGCCCTTCCCAGGTCCAACTCCCCCTCGCTAAGCTATCCAAGAGCGGCCTCACCCCATCCAGGCCTGGAGCTGGTCCTCCATGGCCCTGCAGATGCTTGCTCACAAAGCTTTCCTCCCCTCTTCCCCATGCCCCACGTGAGCTTCACCCATGGACCGGCTCAGGCAGTCCGCCCAATGGTGTGGTGATGCCAACCAAAGTCAAATAAAATGAAGAGGGGAGATCTGCTTTGAAGAAGTCTATGCCGTATAATACATTCCCAAACTAGATGTGCTGGTCTTATTTAATATTGGGAGTTCTGTATTATCCCTTCCCTCTGTTAACTGAGAGAACTGACGATTTATTTTATTTATAGCATCCATTATGAGCACGGAAATTAATCCTTTAATGGTGAATTTGGGAGCTCAGCTGTCAAGGGGGCACAAGGGAACCCTGGGCTGGGCACAGGTGTCTTTCCCACCAGCAAAGGAGGTGGCAAAGGAAAGCCATCCTCAAGCGTTGATGGCAGCTGGGCTGTTATTGTTCTGTGTGCTTAAGATATTTTGAGAAATTAAATAAATAGGAATAATTGGCTCCAGGAGATCCCTCCCTGGAGGACACCTGAGTAACTCATCAGCGGATTCTGGGAAAGCAGGCAGAGATGGCAACCAGAGCCAGGAAGAGCGAACGCCTTCACTCGGCACATCAGCCCTCAGCCAGTCAGTCAGCCCTGCTCTGCAAAGGAACTCAAGACAGTCTCTCCAGTCTGGAAATAGGAAGCAAGGGGAGGTTTGGGCGGGGAGGGTCTGGAGCCTGGAAGAACTAGAAGTCTGCTGGGAATTTTTGGAAGCAATCAGACAGAACACGGAATGTGGCAGAACACTGGCCCTTGGTATTGCACAGCCACTTGGGGCTCAAATGCCAGTGAAGAGTAAGCAAAAGACAGGCTTTCTGGAGTGGTCGAACAAGCTTACAACTAGCCAGTAAATGAGCTCAGGAAGGAAACCAGCCGAGGAGAGGAAAGGTTTCCAGGGTCTGGTGGGTAAGACCTCCAGTAAGGGCAAGAAGACCCCCACAATGCAGCAGAGCACCCCAGTCGGGGGGACCACACACCAGGTGAAGGCTGCCATCCTCTCTCCCTGGGGCCAGGGCTGGGGCAGACCCAAATCTTGGGTCCACCCTAGAGAGAGGACAGGTGGGTCTGGAAGGAACTGAGAACAGTATCAGACCAAGCAAATGGAAAAGGAGCCCCATTCGCATTGACCCACCCATTTAACAGTGTTTTGCCAAACACCTGCTGTGTATAGCCGAGCAGTGAGCCTGGTGATGGTTCCCACTGCCAGCTCAGGTCAAAGTCAAAGCAGCCCAATCCAGCACTGGGCGACACCAGCCAGGGTGGAAGGGAAGAAAAAGCCTGCATTCCCGTTACTTAACTGAGGTTAAGGAAGGTATAACTAAAAGGCTTCTTTTCTTGTTCTGGCCCCTGAGTCTTTCCTCGCCGAGGCTAGACGTCTTGATGCACGGGGAAGGGAAGGGTGAGGAGTCCACGGTGCCCACAGTCAGGGGGAGCGTGCTTCTTCCCATGCAGGTGTCCTGCCCTTCCTCTTTGTCTCAGTCTCTGGCAGAGTCTTCTTGCTTTGCCCCTCCCGCATTCCCGAAAATAAATGTGAGGCCATGACTGTCCACCCCCTGACATTGGACTCGACCTTGATTCTACAGAGTGAAGGCTAAAGGAAATCACTGGTCTCCCCAATGACATTAAAACACTGGATTTTGCCATGAAAGCAGTCATGGATTTCCAAGGCAGAACTTAAACTGGCCAGAAGGAAATGTTTTATTTATAAATTCCCTGTGTGCCTAGTGAGGTGTCTGTAGTACTCACTGCACTGATGCTTTCTTTCTTCAATAGTGATATGACTAGAATAGACTATGACACCCTGAGGCCATAATAAAAAAAAATAACTCTGAAGGGCTGATTTCCACCTACGGGCCCTGATGGTACGGAAACAAGTAGAGGGGGGAAGGAGAAGGGAAAGAGTCCTGGAGACAGCCAGACTGGTATTTGCAAAGCAGCACCGCCCCTTAGCAGCTATGTGACTACAGGCATTTACTTAACCTCTCTGAGCCTCGCCTGCTGCATCTTCGAAGTTGTACAGAGTTTTTCCTACCTTGCAAGGCTATTGTGAAGACTTAAAGAGATAACATATGCAAAGTGCTCAGCACACTGCTGACACACAGTAGACACACATACGCTGTTATACTAATAAAATGTAATGGGCAGGTGGTCACTGAAGTTTCCACTGATCTCCTCTGAAACGGTCCCACATCCCCCATCCCATGGATGACACCCATCCATCTGTCCTGTTTTCTCCCCACGGTGGTCCTGAGGCATCACTCTGGTGTCACGAGTCCCACCAAGGGGCACTTGAGGGCGCTGGACAGTCAGAGCCATGTCAGAGCGCGGCCATGGAGGTCCTGGCCGTGGGAGCGGTCCCTTTCAGGAAAGCGAAGGGATGGCCAGGTTAGCACAGAAGCAGCAAATGTGCCTCCTTCTCCTGACACGTGGCCAGCTCTCTAGCCCATTTTAATCCCTAAATATTCCACTGTGCCAGGAAGCCACATCCGCCCCCTGAGCCAAGAGAGGCAAGGTCAAAGGACCAGACTTTCCTGCCCATCTGGGTGGGAGCAGCTATTTGGAGGCTGCGTGTGTGTTGGAAAGGGAGGAAGGGGCAGGGTGGCCTCTGTCAGACAGACAGAGGTGAATGGAATGCCCCCATCGTGGACAGTGACACCCCACGCCCTCCCCCTTGCTACTCCCTCCCATGTGGCAGAATGACAAATGTAATCATTTGAAAAGGTCCCATCACCTGCTCAGTCATTCCCAAAAAGCACATGCAGCACTAGGGAAAAACCGATACCAGTGCCACAGGGTTTCAGCCAGGAAAAAACAAAATCAAATCACCAGGACGCCACGAACCGAACTGTCAAACACCAAATAAAAAGCTTCATGAATTCTCCATCAGCAATATAACGCTTCCTGGCCTAAGCAAATATAGATCCAGCACGTGAATAATGAAGGGGTTCTGCATTAGCCTCAACGAGTTGCAACGGCTGAAGCAGCAACCCCTAAGAAATACACGTCTCCGTAAAGCTGCCTTCATTGGCCCTAATCCCGTTAGGGCGAAGATTGTAATCTGCTTCCTCACCCCCCATCCTCTGATGGAAATCTTCACATCCCAGTACCGCAAATACATTTTGGTGACCTCAGCTGCAGAGGGGACCTCGGGGAGATGGAAGAGACAGTCACCTGTGACCTCGCTGAGCGCCTCTCCCTCCCTCTGATGATATCGCTGCCACTGTGTCTGACCACATGATCCATTCAGACCACCTCACAATTGCCCAGGAAGGCCAGATCATTCCATCACAGAGTCAGGCTGAGAAAGCAAGACTGCTGTTCCTTCCGTGAGAAAAAAACAAACCATGTGCCCCACTTTGCAGAAAACCCAAGTTCAGAGTCCCTTAGAGAAAGTCTGTTCAGAGCTACTGAACCCTTGAGCATCGGTGGCAGCAGAGAAGAAAAGTAAGGCAAAAGAGAAGACAGCCTGCAAATACACGACAAAGGAGAAATGCAGGAAGGATCCCCAAAGAGTGTTCTAGGTGTCTTCTGTTAATGGAAATCTGTACCCTCCTGACAACACTCGCTGAACTTCTCACTGACTTCCTCCTTCCTGCTACGCTGTTTTTCTCCTCAAGGCAGCCCTTGCAAGCACAAGATGCATATGAGCATGCAGCATCACCACTCACCTCTCCCTCACCACACACACATACACAGAAGGCATGGCTGAAAAACATAAACGGGGATTTAATTTTCCATGTTTTGTAAAATACATGCCCCCCGCGAAAAGAAAACTCAACTCCGAGACTTCTGTCCTCCCCAAACCAATCATTCACGTGCCTTCCTCTTCTGATGAGGGGGCTTCCCTGGCTCCTACAACTTGGAGAAGCGACTCCATCCTCCTCTGCCCAATCCTGATACCATCCAAAGCGTCATCGTCAATCCAACCTCCGCCCTTCTCCAGTCCAACAGAGCAGGACTTACCCCAGTGTGGTCATGGTGACGATGGTGTACCAAAAAGAGGCGGGGATGCTCGTGAACTTGCTGGCGGAGGAGCCCTTCTCGGCATAAAACATCACAGTGGCAAAGATGATGATGGCCATGGTGAGGGAGAAGAGGAGGAAGCCGAGCTCAGAGGCACAGCTCTTCAGGGTGTAGCCCAGGATCCGCAAGCCCTGGGAGTGGCGGGAGAACTTGAAGATCCTGAAGACGCGGAAGACCCGAAGGGTGACGAAGGCGCCCGACACGTCCTCATTGTTGGTCATTACCAGGCCGATGTAGTAGGGCATGATGGCCACCACGTCGATGATGCTCATCACGCTGCGGATGAAGCGGTAGCGGCTGGGCGCCGCGAAGAGCCGGAGGAGGTACTCCACCGTGAAGATCATGACACAGGCGGTGTCCAGACAAAAGAAGGCCACCGAGTAGCGCTCGCCACACGGCAGCTCCTTGCTGCCAGGCACCGTGCCACACGGCACCGTCTCCACCACGTTGGTGATGACCGAGACGGCAATGAAGAAGCCAGTCACGTAGTAGAAGACCAAGGCCAGTGTGCTGGTGTGCGGGTTCTCGAAGGCCCGCCACATGGTCTGGCGGAAGCTGAGGGAGGGCATGGACTCCTGGTTGTTCTCCGAGTCGTTGTCGTCCATGAGCCGCTCGGCGTTCTCCCTCTTGCGGTCCTTGTACTCCTCGTAACAGCAGTCGCCAATGATCTCGGGCAGGATGCCATAGAAAGCCAGCTCGTCATCGTAGGCGGAGATGCACTCGTAGCGGGGGTAGTGCAGCTTGCCTGTGCGATAGAAGTTGAGGACGCAGCGGAACACTTCTGGGTCCCGGTCGAAGAAGTACTCCTTGGTGTCCTCGTTGAAGAAGAACTCCTTCTCCGTGCTGCCCAGCAGTGTGTCCGGGTAGCGCTCCAGCGTGGTCCGCCACGTCTGGAACCTCCGCCCGCTCACATTGAGGACGATCAGTTCATCCTGCCGCTTGTTCTTGTCTGCCGGGGCAAGGGGCATGGGGCAGTTGGCCACCGGCATCCACCCGATGGCCGCAGCCCGCGCGAAAGGCAGCCAGGCTGCGACTCCGGCCGCCATGGTGACTCCAGCTCTTGGGCGGCCACTGCTCCGCCACCGCGCACACCAGCTTGAGAGTTAGTTCAGCGACCCCTGGAGACAGGAGGAGAGAGCGGAGAACCAGTGAGTCCCTGATTGGCACCCCGGGTGGGAAATGGGACACAGGGAAGGGGCATCGGTAAGTGAAAGAGCAAAAGTCTGGAAGGCAAATTAATGGAACTGAAGACACCACCGAAGAGAGGAGACTTGATTCTTTCCCCTCCCTTCGCCAGGAGAGCACCTAGCACCCACCGGGCCCGTGCAGCAGTGCGGCATCACCGGAATTTGTTGACTGCCTGACACATTGTCAAGTTCCAAGGGGGCTCAGAAGCATTTGGAGGGAAAGCCTCCTTAGCAGAAAGATCTGGGAAGACGTGGGTAATAATCAGCTCCGAAAGGTTATGGCATTACTACGAATTTAAATTGGGAGAGGGTAAATGAGTTCTCATTAAATGAATTTAAAAGTGGGATAAACATGCTAATTTTTATTTCTCTCTTCACCCACTAGGGTAATCAGGAACGGCATGCGGGTGAGGGAGATCAGGTAAAGACATTCTTTCCACTCTTCACGGGTGAGGAGGCTGGGGTTGCCCAGGTCTGGACAATTCTCTGAGATGGCAGGTGACCACAATCGACCCAGGATTTGGTGGAGCTCTGTCCCCGAGTCCCATGGAGAAGGCTGACTCTGGTGGAGCGCTACTCTGGGACATCCAGCAACCTCGTGTCCAATCGCGCCCTCAGGGCCATAATAGAAAGATGTGGCAGAGGCTGTGAGGCTGGGGTTCCTCCCCCCCCTTGCAAAGGGCTCTTGGATTCTTGGTTCACCTGTCTTTCACGCATTGTCCCTCTCCCTCCCAGAGGAAGCTGATCCACGCTTATTGCCATCTCCAGGCTCCTCGCCTCCCGTCTCCATCTGCCCACCATCCACAACTCCCTCGGGTTATATAACAATACTCTTTCCCAAGCCAGCCTCTTTCACCTGGCCTCTCTCCACCCTCAGAGAGTCCTCCAGAGCTGGGCCACCTCGGCCCTTCACTCACCGCTCTCTGAGCCACGCTGAGTACACACTTCCCCATCACCTGCGTGGATGGAGGGAACAGTGGCGCGGAGAATTATATTTGGCTTTGGGAAACAGATTTACCTACCCAAATCTGGCTTTTTAAAGATGATAGTGAAATGACTCTGCAATCCCAAATGTATACCATCTGTGGGGAGACATGTGGTGACACAGAAACACACGTAACAGCAACGGGAAATTGTTTGGGGTTGACACTCATTTTCCCAAATCCTAAACGGATCACGCAGAACCAATCCTGGCTCAGAATTATTTGGACCCTCTGGAATTCAGCTGGTTTAAAGAAAGGAGGCAGAGGGTGAGTCTTGTAATGGGATTTGATCTTCATCTTTCCTTGGAACCCTGCTTGCTCCACTTGACTCCCAACTCTTCTAGGTTTTCCAGATCTCTACCCCCTCTCATTCCTGAGCCACCACGGACTTTCCCACCTGGATGCCTCTGAAACTGGACAGGTGTCAGCTGAGTCTACCTCCCTGCAAAAAAGCTGCTCTTTACCTTTTGTTCACAGCATCCCTGACCCCGGGCCTGTCGCCTTGGCCACCTTCCTCACTGCTCCACCCAAAGAGTTGCCAAATAATGAGACAGGAGCTCTACTGCCCTCATTAAGGCCTCACTTCCCTCAGGCCTCCTTCCCGCTGGCCTGCTTGTCTCTCAACTCCCCCCCTCCCCGACCCTGTTTCTCCCGTTCCCAGTAAATCCATTCTGCTCAGGGTAATCTCCCTAAGCAAGATTCCCCCACAGCCTACAAAATCAAGTCCGAACTCTTTGGCGGCATTCTGGCATTTCCATAAACCGATCCTGGTTTATCATTCTAGCCCCATGTCCCATGCACGCCCCCTAGACCACAGACGGGCTCAGGCGCAGCCCTTGTGGGTTCTGTCTGTGGGCACTCTTCCTTTCTGTTGGGAATATCCTTCCCCTTCACCCAGCCCTCCTGTTAGAATCCCACCTGTGCCTCACTCTCTGTGATGCGCCTTCCTCTCCCCGCTCTGAAATTCTCTCCTCCTTTGGGCTCTGGGCACTTTGTTTGCCCCTCTTCCCTAGCACCTATCACCCTCTCGCCTGGATTACAGACACTCTCTGTCTTATTTTATTTATTTATTTTTTTTTGCGGTACGCGGGCCTCTCACTGCTGTGGCCTCTCCCGTTGCGGAGCACAGGCTCCGGACGCGCAGGCTCAGCGGCCATGGCTCACGGGCCCAGCTGCTCCGCAGCATGTGGGATCTTCCCGGACCGGGGCACGAACCCGTGTCCCCTGCATCGGCAGGCGGACTCTCAACCACTGCGCCACCAGGGAAGCCCTCTCTCTTATTAATCATCATGGCCAACAATAATTGAGCACTGACTCTATGCCAGGCACTGCACTGTCTCCTGTGGATCATCTCATGTAATCCTCACAGCAACCCCAGGAAGAAGTCTGAAATTCAGCAGTCTGCCAGCTGGAAAGGGGCAGAATGGGGATCCCACCCCACGCCACGTGCCCTGAGGTGCTACACTGCTTCTCAAGGTCTTCCTGTAAGAAGAATAGCAGCTGATGTTACTGAAGGCTCCCTGCCAGCCAGCCCAGTACTGCATGCTTACACGGATCACCTCAGCCCACCCCACCAACACCCCTAAGGGGCAGACACCACTGTCGTCCTCATTTTGCAGGTGAGGAAGATGAAGTATGAGGAGGTATAACTGGCTAAAGGATGTAATAATTAGGCAGAGAGATTTAAACCCAGGCAGTTTCAACGTGGAGTTCAAGGGTATAGCCATGTCTCTTCCCTGTTTTCCCCATCCCACACTAAGCTCCTTAACGGTAAAGGCCATGACACCTCAACACTTACATGACAACTTAGGAGGTAGTGTAGTCCGTGCTCAACCTACTTTTGGTAGGTGGGAACCCAGATTATATAGATGTCATTTGCAGTCCATCGATTTTACTCCATGCCATGCCTATCAGGGGTTTTCAAGGGTGGGCATTCTCTCTCCAAACACTCAGTAAACTCTGAAGATAGATCTGAATAAAATGAACCCAATTTAAGTGCCTCTGACTCCCTGTGGCTCTCAGTGGGGTTTTCCCAAGGAGCCAATCTCTGCCTCAGTTTCCCCCTCTTCACGCTAAGGAGCGTATTCACAGGTCCCTCTGCTTCCTCATAGAGGGAGGTTGATTCAGGTGTCACAGTAGACATCAGGAATGACAATGACATTCCTCTGAATGTCACCACTCAGAGAAGAGTAAAACAGCACAGGCCTGATGAGTTCTTGATTACGGGAACTGAGGAAAGAACAGGGGGTCATTCATCCACGGCAGTGAGTAATCCGCATGCCACTGACGCTGCCGATAGAGGACTTGGGAACACATCCTGTGCATTTGATATCTTTCTTCAAGAAATGTACCCTTATAACTCCCTGTATTGCCTTTAGGTTACTAGGAGAATCTGTAGTCCCTAAGCACACACTTAGCTAGGCTTTCTAAGG
The DNA here is from genome assembly GCF_951394435.1 of Stenella coeruleoalba. NCBI lineage: Eukaryota > Metazoa > Chordata > Mammalia > Artiodactyla > Delphinidae > Stenella > Stenella coeruleoalba. The sequence goes on from NC_137169.1 coordinate 98,082,057, forward strand.
GGCAAGGGAAGTTTGGGAAGCAAGACTACAATTTAAACATTGGTGACAAAATAATCCCAATTCAGATTTAGCCAACATTTACTGAGCACTGACCATGCAGTGGGCACCGGTTTAAGCACTTTTACAGCAACAGTTAATTAATCCCCCCCAAATCCTATGACATGGGCATTTATGCTGACAAGTTTCAGAAAAGGAGCTGAGACTCCTTCAAAATGACTGTGCTCTACGTATATGGGAGTTGACGATCTTCCAATAGGCCACCGATCAGCTCACTGCCACATGGCTTTCTTGACCTAGGTGTAGTCAGATACTGATGTTCCCCATGGAAGACAGCAGGATGTATACTCCCCTCACCCTGTCCCCAGGCGGCAGAAAGCATGGGGTCTGGATGCCCTGCACTCCAGTTCCAATTCTCTCCTGAACTTGTGGAAGCAAGCCACCATTACCCTCTGGGCCTCACAGCCCTCATCTGTCAAATGAGATAACTGGACGAGAAAGCGACAAGGAGATCTTTAGCTCGAATAATCCTTGATTCTACTGGATCCGGGACATCAAGCCTGTAGCGCAGGTCTCGCTGAGACCCCTCCATGGCAGTCGCCCCTGCAAAGCAGGAAGCAGACGATCTGGGTTTGTTGCTGTGGGGACAGAGTTAGTCTGAGCCTCCTTTTAGAGGGCAGTTCTGGGAATGCCTGCTGAGCCTAGTGCCCAGAAAAGGGCACACAACCTGCACCGCTTAGAACTCAAGGCAATCAAAGGCCCAGTTCATCCACAGAACCCCTGGCCACCCCCCTGGAGGGTAAAGAGAGCCAGGCTCCTGACCCTGGGCCCTGGACCTCTGACTCTTAACATTCCTGCTTTATCCCAGAATGGAGCTCAGAAAGGCAGGAACTTGAGGGGTTCCAGTGGCAAAGAGTAAGAGACCACTGAGCCAAGAGGTACCCTGCAGCACCCTGCTTGGGCCAGGTATGCAGCTGTGCACCCTGAGAGTCAGTGCTGTTTCACCCTGACTCCCAAACCTCACTGCCTGCTACCTTCCTCTACCAAGGTGAGCCCCATCACCTTATGCTCTCCACCCTATGCCAATCTCCTCTTCTCCAAGGGCCCTGGGTATTTTACAAACTGCTCTCAGATGAATAACTGAGAGCTGGGGTAGGAGGAACAGTCCCTCTCTATCTATCATAAAAGCCTCTGGCCCCAAGGCCAAACTTTGACGCCATGCATTAATCCAGGACAATCTTCCCAAAGAAGGCCAGGCAAGAGCTAGGCTGTCTCCAGAGCTTCGAGCCCTGTTCCCCTGGTAAAAGGTACCAAAAAGGGAGGAATTACCCCATTGCTACTTTCTGTGTGAGTGTGTATGTGTGTGTGTGTGTGTGTATGTGTGTGTGTGTGTGTGAGTTTTGAAGGGGAGGAAAAGTGTCGCCACCAGATACCATGCCTACGGCCATACCAGCCATACCCTCCACACAAACCCTGTCGGCATGACCCGGCTCAAGCAGGGCTTCTCCAAGGCCATCACCACAGCGCTCACCCCGTGATGGGCCCCAACACTTCCTGGAGCCGACCTGGGTATGAATTCCTGCAACAGGCACAACCGTGCGGCCCCATTTCCAGCCAATGGCACTGCACAGGCCTCAAATGCCAAGGTTTTACTAGGACGTGGACGCCTTACAAATGAAAAATCTGAAGCTATTTTTGTTTTTGGCAGAAGAGTTTGACAGTGGGAAAGATGGGGGTGGGGGAGGATGGGGAAGAGACATTTAAAACAGGTGAGTGCTGAAATGACACAGGGGAAAAAAAAAAAAAAAACTCCTGGAAAAGGGAAACACATTCGCCTGCTGTAAAAAGGCAGCCCTGTTAACCAACTTCTCCGGAGGAGGTAGAGGGCAAACGTGGGCAAAGTGACCAGGCAGCCTGTCCTGGGGATTGATACCTAACCTGAGCACAGGCGCAAGGCAACCAAAATGTCATGTCACCAAGGTCTGCCCTTCAGTGACCTCCGCAGAGAGCCGGGTATGGAGAGGCTCTGGAAACTTTTACTTTCCACGATTTTACGACACATTGCTCAGCCCAGAATAGGGCCAGTCTGGGGGAGGAGAAGGTCCTGACAACCCAGGGGGCATTCTCCTGTGCCCACAGGGTTTGCATAAGCAGGCATGAAACTGACAGAGTGGCAAGCTGGGGATCTTGGGGTACAGGCCTGGGACACACACAGAGCTCCTCTTCTCCTGCACTGCCACTCCCAGGCTGGCCAGGGCACTTTCCTGAACTCTTGTTTTCTCCTCCAGCCTCTTCAACAGCGAAAGGGAACAAGCCACTAATCTTTCTTCCTCTGGGGGTCCCTTGTGTACTTGCATTTTATTGCATTCAAGTAGAGACAAGGAAAAATAAACACATCTATTCCCACCCCTCTGCCAACATGTCCACATGGGGAAAGATACACATGTTCTGCACTGAATTCCTACTGGCCCAGGCTGCCTTTCTACAGACATTTAATATCCAGGTTCCCTTGAAGTAATGGTAAAAAAAGGCGTAAACCTAACCATCGCTGTGAATTCATGCAAAATACACCATGCACCACATAGCAACCAGGTCTTAAATAGATCGCATTGTACCTAGGATCGCGAGAAAGTTCAGGCACCCTCTCCTAAGAAATACAACCGAGCCTTCTCTTTGCTATCAGATTCCAGGTCCGGAACCTCAGCCTGTTGCTGACATATCACGGCTGCCCGGGATAAAAGCAGAACATCTTGGACTCGATTCAAATGTCAACACTAAGCAAGTGCAGGAATTTAGTTGATTCCAGGTAACTTCTCTGCCCAGTCCCTTCAGCGCCTCATCCCCAGTGTAAACATCTCGCAAAGTGAGTCTTTCGGAACGGCCTCCCCCGGGCCGCGTTGGCCCACGGTGTCACTCAGAGACCCTTCCCCGAGCTCGCAGGGTGGAAGCGGCGTCGGACAGGACCAGATGTGCGGGCCCCCAGGCTCTGGTAGGCACACCGACGGATCGCCCGGCTGGAGAACTTTCTGAAGCGCCCCAAACTGCTCCCTGCTTCCACCCTCAACCATTTCTCTCCTTCTCCCCTCACAAGGAGCGAGGGACCGAGCGAGCCGTCGCCACCTGCCGCCGGATCCAGTGGCGCTGCCTCTGGCACCCCCGAGGGAAGGCAGGCCAATGGAAGGAGGGCAGAGGTTCACAACCCCACCTCCAAACCTCACAGCGCCTAGCTGCCCCGGAGGTGGCTCCGCAGCCCAAGGGAACCGACGCCCCCGGGCCGGCTGCCTGCTCCCCCACGGCGCCAGCCCCACCCCCAATCCTTCCGGCGCCCCAGCGCCCACCCACCCGGGTGCAGGAGTGGGAGGGTGCCGCGTGGGCAGCCGGAGCAACAGGCGTGGGAGCAGCGCTCCTCGCACTTCCTGGCTCCTGAAGGCTCGGTCGCGTCCCTCTTACCTTCGGCGAAGCGAGCCCCGGGCCCCGCACCCCGCGCCTCGCGCGCGTGAGGAAGCTGAGGCCGGGAGCCGGGGGCCGCGGAGGCGCCGAGCACCCAGCAGCGCGGGGAAGCGCCCAGCAGCCGCGGCTCGCGCCGCTCCTCCTCGCCGGCGAAGTCTCTCTCGCTCCCTCCCTGGCTCGGTCCGTTCGTGCGTCTGTCTGTCCGTGGGGCCCTCCCTCCGCCGCTGCCGCCGCCGCTCCAGCCCCGGCTCAGCAGCGCGTTCCCTCCCCGCTTCGCCGCTCCGCTCTCGGGCTCGCGGGCTCGCGGGCTCCCTCGCTCGCGCCCTGCCCCCGCCGCCGCTGGCGCCGCGCGGAGAGGAGCCCGGCGGGCCACCGGCTGCCTGACGAGGTCCCTCTCCCGAGGGGGGAGGCGATGGGGGCGCGGCGCGGGCGGGGCGGAGAGGAGAGTCCGGGGGAGGCGGCGAGGCTGCGCCCTCGTCTCCCTACCGATTCCCGGCGGCCGAGCGGCTCCAGGCCGGGCTCGAGAGCGCGGGGCCGCCAGGCAGCGGAGGGAGAGATGAGGAGGACCCGGAGGCTCGCCGCGGGAGGGTGCCCAGGGCGAGGGCGTGCTAGGGGGAGTGACTCCCCGTGAGAGGGTGTGTGTGTGTGTGTGTGTGTGTGTGTGTGTGTGTGTGTGTGTGTGTGTGTGTGTAGAGGGGCGCGCGCGTGAGCGAGGGTGGGGGGCAGGGAGACGAGGCAGAGCCTGGTGCGTCTCCCCAGGCCAGTGGAGGAATCCTAGGGTGTGCCTGGAGGTGGTGGAGTGTGCCTACGCGGGTGTGAGCGCGTGTGCCAGCGAGGGTGGGCCGGGGGTGAGCGTGGCAAGGTGAGCGCGGCCTGGGAGTGGGGGCGGAGCGGGGAGTAGGCGTGAGCGTGAGCTCGGGGGCGTGTGTGCTGGCGACCCGGGGAGAGGTGGAAGGGAGCTCCAGTGTGTGCGCGCGTGGGGTGTGTGTGGACCCAGCTGGGTGTCTCTCACCGACTGTCCACGCGACACCAGCACTTGCTTGCGGCCGAGCCCTGCCACCTGGGGAGGTGGAGCCCGACACCGCGCAAGCTTCGTGGCTCGCCGCGGCTCTGAGCTCTGTGGCCGGAGCTGGAGAGGTCTCGGGGGGGACACACAATGCCCTTGCCCCATGTAAGAGCCGCTTTCCTTCCAGAGCGCGAGGGGCACGACCCGAAGGTAGGGATTTGCCCTCTTATGCTTCCACGTGTACTCAGTACCCAGACCCAAAAGTCTGGTCTTGGGAGCGTGAACTCTCAACCCAAGTCCGCCCAGTGCCTCGGTCCCTCTCCGAAACCCATGGATTCCCACTGCCCGATGCCTTGGTCCAGGAGGGGGAGCCGGCAGTCGGCACGTGCCCAGAGGGCCGGGCGGATGGAGCCCTGGAGCATCCGGAGAGAGTGGTATACGGCCCAGACTCCTACACTCTCGGCCAATGTGCGCAGAGGGTTCAGTCCCCTCGAACCTTGCCAATCCGTGTGGCTCCAGCTTTCCCTGTATCCGGAATCCAGAGATCTCGGCCTGGGTACCCGGAATCGCCTGGCGCTCCGGAGGCGAGGCGGCTCTGTGCCTCAGCAGGGACCGGAACGCAGGGCTTGAGCGACCACAGTTCTGGGTGTGAGACAGAGACCGAGGGAAAAGCAAAGTGTGCGGTGAAGGGAAGGGTGTTCTTGAAGCGGGCTGGGAAAGAACATCTCCGAGTCCAGACGGGGCTTCTGGCTTGTGAGAACCCTTGGCCCTTTTCTAGATTAAGGGGTGGGGGGTGAGTCACTGTGGCCTGAGCCCCAGTGGGCCCCTGGCGACTCGGAGCCCCTCATTCACCCACTCTCCCCAAAACCCCCTTCAGCTAGTCGTTCTGAAAGGTGTACACTGGCCCTTCAAGAGCTGGGCGTGGGCTCTATTAGCATTTGCCAGAAGTCCCGGAGCGGTGTGGGATTTGCATACTGATTTGCATACAGTAATAATGATTAACAACAGTGCCGCTCCCTGGCAGACAGGGGAAGAATTCAGGGAAGGCCTTGGCACTGCTCCCACCTCCCTCCTCCCATCCCTCGGGGAAGAGCTAATTTTCTCACAACTGCTCTGACCCCTGGGAGTTCCCCAGACTCTGGGTGAGCAGGTCCACGGAAGGGCAGGTTCCTTCAGTCCAACACCCCCATGTCCAACTTGGGAGAGTTAAAACCTGGTACTTTATTTCTGCCCAGGTTTGAACTCTTGTGCGTTCCCATCTTTGTTTTGCATCTTGCGGGTAGCTCAAGGGCTGAGTCTGCCCCAAAGCTTGGAGGTTTCCTAGAACAGTTAGATTGGGAGCATCGTCCTCCTCCAGAGAGGTATACTTACAGGACAATTGTGCTCTCTCCTGTGCCTGGTCAGCCCTGTTTGAAGACAGGGCATTGGTTCAGAATCCCCCCTCCCCCTCCCCCTCCCCCTCCCCCAACACAAACACACCTGGCCCCATTCCTCCCAGGCTCACATCTCATCATTTAAGTAAAGTAGCTATAGACTATACTCTCCTTTCTGTTGAGAAGATCTAGAAGGAAAATATGAAAGATTTAAATTTCTAGTCTAGGCCAGTGTGGTTTTTATTTACCATCTCCTCTCACAACCAGGTGACCTGGAAAATAAGAGAGAGAGCAAGTGATGGGCAGAAGGGAGGCCCCTTGACTCTGGCGGCTGAAGGAGCCACTGCCTGGAGATGCTGCCCTCCCATGGACTCCCTGCCCTCCATTGCATCTTTCCAGCATCGCCTTTCCCCTCTCTGCCTCTGGCCCAGCCTGGCCAGGATTCTCAATTGCTTTTCCCCCATGACACGGCCGCTTTTCCTTTAACTCTCAGCTTCTATTTAAAAAGCTAATTTGGGAGCTTGTCGATGCTCCCAATTCAGATATTTTAAATAGGAACTGAAAGTTAGGAGCTGCCAGGGCACTAGAATTCCTTCCCTTGCCACCGGTACAGCTAAGGCATTTGTTCAGTTGATCTGCTGGCCCTGGCCGTGTGTGTGTTGGAGAGAGAGAGAGCGAGAGAGAGAGAAAGAGAGAGAGAGAGAGGAGAGAGCGCACACGTGAGCTCAGGGTGTATTTCAGGCTATCTTTTCTATTTAAAGATGGTGCTCCTATGGATGACTGTGCTCTGCGTGTGTGTCCTTTCCAAGCTGTGCACACATGAAGATTCTTCTTTAGTCCCGTGGCTCTGGCCGCTATTTGCAGAGCTTGTCACCGTGTGGACTGTGGGGGTAAGAGGTAGCCCAATGTCAAGTCCGCAGCCTCCGAGTTTGCTGACTTGCTGGGGCTGGTGTGTCTGTTCGGGGATTTCCCAGGGCTGCTCTGCTCAGGCTCGCTCTTAGAAGCTATGCCCCAGAGTGTCCATAAGGGTTGCTCCTACCCTCACTGCTTGTGGCTAGACTACTTCACCAATGTGCCCCATGACGAGGCAGGAATTTGGAGGGTGGGACTGCACCTCTGAGGGTTGCCGGCTTTCTATATTCAGGGTGCTGTGCATCTTGGAGGTAAAAAACAGACTTTGAAGTCAGACTGCCTGGGTTTGAACCTGCCTCTGTTCTTTACTAGCTGTGTGATCTTGGGGAAGCTACTTAACCTCTCTGTGCCTTGATTTCCTCATCTCTAAAATAGCAATAAATAGTACTATCTACATGATAGGGTCTGGTGAAGGTAAATAATTATCACGGGTAAAGCACTTAGAACGGTGCCCGGAACATAGGAAGTACAATATAACTGTTGGTTGTTGTTGCTGTTTAAGGCAGGAGTGGTGCCAACAGGAAGTGTGAAGAAATCTGCCTGGAGAGGAAGGTAGAACTGCTGGACCGGACACACAGACACAGGAAGACACACACCTCCGTGCATATAATAATAACGATGCCAGGCCACAGCCCAAGATGGGTCAAGTTCGCCTGGTTGAGGTAGTTGATTCCCAGCCCCAAAGAGGGAGACCTCTGATGAGGAATAGAGGAAGAACCACAGGAGTGGGAATAAGGAAGGGGCTGGATCACGTCAGAAGCCCATGGGGCATTTCCCGGGGGAAATTTTACGCTGGAGAAGTAAGTAAGGACCCTAGATACCCATACGGATGCAGCCTCCCTTATTTACCTAACTATGTAAAGCAAGGCTTTATGAAAGCAGAGCTGCAGTGAGGGACTTAGTAGGGGCGGCCATTCATGGGCTTGGGGTCCTCTGGCTTTGATTCTGCCATTGCCTCCTACCCCTTATTCCCACAGCTGGGCATATGAGCATTTACTCAGTGGCCATCAGAGTTTATTTTGCCTCAGTCCCTGAGCAGCTAATCAAGGTACAGAGAGGTTAAGTGGCTTCCTCGAGGTCCCACAGCTGGGGATTCAGGAAGCCACTAACAGGAGAGGTAGTTCTAAAGGACCAAGCATAGAAAGGCTGTCCAAGGGATCCAAAGCAGCATTGCAAGTCCTTGGATCGTATCAGGCTTAACATATCAGCCTTAAGTTGAGGAGCCGCCATATTCTGGACTCCTTGCTAGTTCTCCAATAATCCGGTACCGTAGATACTATCGCCATTTTATAGGTGGGAAAACTGAAGGTGTTTGATGTATCTCAGGCCGCACACCTAGCGTGAAGCTCTGAACCCTCCCTCTTGCCGCTCCCCAGCCTGCTGCATTTTTGCTCTTCTGAGAGCAGAGTGGCCCCCTCAGTCAGATAGAGGGTCTGCCTTAAGAGGACGCCCTTGACCCGGCTCTGTTGGCCTCTTCCATCGTCTCCTCTGTAGGTTGGGTATGGGGTAGGGGCTCAGTGTGTCCAGGCTAGGGTTGTACCCTCTGAGTTTTCTTCAGGGTGAAATCTTCCTGAGGAATGCCAAAGGCTGGTGATGCCTTTGGCTTTCTCTCATTTTTCAAGGTGAGGTGGGTGGTGGTGGCATAAATGCTGAGGAGTTTTGCCCAGTCTCAGAACACCAGGGCTTCACCTGTGGGTATCAGCCCAGATTGCCCAGCTTGGCCAGGCCAGGATGTACTGTCAACAATGGTGGGCCTGATGGCTGAACTCCTACAACCATCGATGCTTCTGGTCCTTCCTGAGGGAGTAGAGGAAGCCTCACTCCCTGCAGCACTAACCCCATTTGGGAGGCCAGCAGTTGCCTGGGTGGTCATCGCATTAGCCAAGATGCTTAGACCAGTGATGGCAAATGAGAAGTCGTCAAAGTTGGCTCGACAAGTCAGTCCTTCCAGGGGACCAGCTCCAACCCAGGCAGATCGTGGTGGGGCATAGCCCAGCGGGGAGGGCTTCTGCTCATCAGGACCTCCCTCAGAGGGAGATGCTAGGCGAAGGAAGAGGAAGGGAGGGGAGAAGAAAAGCAAATAGGAGAAGGGGACACAGGCACTGGAAGGAAAAAAATACTACTCATCCGTTCAGTTTCTTGCTGGTGACAATTTGGAGGAGGTTTGGTAGAGGCTGAAGGTGCAGATCAGGGGTGCAGGGACTGTTCTCTTCTTCCCTGGTGGCTCCTTTTGCTTGTGTGCTGATGTTCCCACAGTTCTGTCCTTCATCTTCTCTGCATCTCCATCTGCCCATTTCCCTGGAGAGTTGACAGGAGCCCCTAGTTTCAAGGCCATTCAGGTGCTGACCGTTGCTTCCTGAGCTCTCCCTGACCCCTAACTATCTACTGCGCATCTCCATCCTTGTACACAGGCACCCCTCTGCTTCATTTCACCACTCCCCTTCAACCTTCTGCAAAAGATCGTTTCCTCTAAAACACCCTGTTCTGATCCTGTCATCTCCTGCTCTTCCTTTCTGGTCTTACCGTCTTCTGCTCACACTCATTTTTCTTTCCAGCACGCAGTGCTTTTCTCTGCTACTTGACCAAATCACATCTTTTCACACTCTCGTGCCTTTGTACATGCTGTCCTGTCTTCCATAAATGCCCTCCACCACTTCCTAATTCCTATTGTCTTCCTAGCAAACTTCCACTCAGCCCCAGACCTTCAATACCCAGCCCAAAGGTCACATAAGACGTATTGGTTAATTTCAGCTCCACACCTCAGGAGGAACTAAGCATTCCCCGTTTGGGCTCCCACAGTCCTTCCTGCATACTTCAAATATAGTTTTTATTCTCTTATTACCTTGGTTGTTTGCACGGTGGCCTCCCTCTCTGACTTTAAGCTGTTTGAGGAAGGATCACATCTTAGCCATCTCTGAATGCGCTAGCTCAGTGCTTGGCACATTGCAGGTGCTCGAGAACTTTGCATTAGGGATTTATTTTAACTTTCATTCCCATGGCTCCCTTGATTGTATGTAACTGAGAATATGTGATAAATTTGTCAACCGCTCAGTCTCCAGATTCTATGTGATTGAGCTGAAGCACTGTCATGAGGACAGAGAGAAAGCATGAGGGTGTTCGATTTTTGACTGGTCCTAGATGAAAAGAGCCCCAAAGCTCCCCTCCTCCAGCCTTTTCGGATCTACAAAGAGAACCTCAGTGGATGCTGTCCGCAGAGACCAGGCCAGTGTTCTGCTCTTGAACCAGATTGGTTTTTTGGGAAGTCTTTTCTTTCCTTTCTGGAAGAATGTCAATCACATCCCTAGAATATCACCACCTTGGGAACAGCCAAGATGCCATCAGCTGGAAATGTACCTGGGTTGCCTGCAGCTGTGACTGTGATCACCATAAAACCTGGCGAGAAGGCTTGTCGAAAACCCATTAGCCAGGGCTTCCCTGATGGTGCAGTGGTTAAGAATCCACCTGCCAATGCAGGGGACACAGTTTCGATCCCTGGTCCGGGAAGATACCACATGCCGCAGAGCAACTAAGCCCGTGCACCACAGCTACTGAAGCCCGCGTGCCTAGAGCCCGTGCTCCGCAACAAGAGAAGCCACCGCAATGAGAAGCCCGCACACCGCAACGAAGAGTAGCCCCCATTTGCCACAACTAGAGAAAGCCTCCGAGCACAGCAGCGAAGACCCAACGTGGCCAATAAGTAAATAAATAAGTTAAAAAAAAAAACCGATAGCCAGAACCTAGGCTTGGCACAAAGAGATGCCAAGACCAAAGCTTGCTGAACTTTAAGTATAAAATTGTGTGCAAACCACATCAGGAAACCTACGACAGTGGAGGTGAGAACATGGGCTCAGGATAGATCTGGCTTCAAATCTTGGCTCTAATTTACAAGCTGTGTGACCTTGGGCAAGCTACTTTACTTCTCTGATCCTCAGTTACCTCACCTGTAAAATGGATTATAGTGATCATCTTGACTCACAGCATTCATGAGGATTGAGTTCGATAATTCATATAACATGTTTCATATGCATTTATAAGTAAAGTATTGGCTGTTCTCATAATCTTGTAATTGACTTTACACATGTTTGAAACTAGAGCTTTTAAGTCTAAGGTACAGCTCTCTCCAGTGCTTGTTTGTGAAGACGTTCAGACAGGTCACCCAAGTTCTTTCCATGTGGTTATTCTTCATACCAAGACCCCAGGAAATGTGTGAAATCAGAGAAATTTGTCTCTAGACACTTTTTTCTATTGGCTCCTCCTTCCATTCTGTGGCACCCCATTTCTTCAGCCTTGAGTTTCAAGTGCCTATTTCTCTCCGTTCCTCCTCATCAGCAAGAACTGATAAATCATTTAAACTAATGTGTAAGTGACTATCCTGTCCAGAGATACAGTATTCACATTTTAACAGGATAACGAAAGCCAAGGTCATGAAATAGAGTGAGTGGGATTTGAGGCTCCATCCAAGTAACGGGGTATGTTTTGGGGGGACAGGAGGCTTCCCAACTCCACAGAATCACTGTCCATTCATAAAACTGGCCACATTGATACAACTATAAGCAACCAGGTGGGCTGTTTCTGAATTTTGCAGCCAGAAAATCAAATCTGTAGCCTTTGCAAGTGTTCTGATGAGGGGATCTGTATACCAGTTTTTTATACCAACCTATTCTTGGTAAACAGACACAGTTCATGAGTGCCAAAGCCCTTGCAGCTCTGCATATCTATGATACTCAGGCTCAAGTTCATTTCTTCTTCAGAGCTCAAGGCTGGGGCTGGGTGTTTCTGCCTCACTGGGTTTGTGGGAGACCCAGGTGCAAAACTGTTAATTGCTTTGATGAGTCAACAAGTAAATAAACACAGTCCAGCTACTGTCCCCATACTGCAAGGTCATAAGAGGTTTCTGGATTTCTCTGCAAAGCCTGTTAAAAAAGGATCTTCGTGGCCCTTAAAATGTTCTTCATTATGGAAAATTTCAAACATACACAAAAGAAGAGAGAATTGTATAATATACCCCCCATGAACCCACCACTTAGCTTTGATAATTACCAACTCAAGGCCAATCACGTTTTATCTATACGCCTACTCATCACCACTCCTTAATAATTTTGAAGCAAATTCCAGATGTCATGTATCTCCATCTGTAAATATTTCAGTAACTGCACCCTCCTATGGCCATCAAAATCCATCTCTCCAGGGGATAAGATCTCTTCCTCCTACCCCCATGATGCTAAGATCGTTTGGCCAGTACTTGCATCTGTGTCTGAGGGGTAGTCCTTGGGTTTCACAAGCACAAGGGCTTACTGAATTCTCTCCAAAGTCTGACCTGCTCCTTCAGGAGAAAGGAGCATGCATAAAATGCCTTGCAGTGAGGCTTCCATGTGCAAGCTTTTTGGTGTCAGCAGAGCTGATGCCCAATAACTAAAATGAGACCCAAACTGAGAGGCAAGAATTATAGTCATGAATCCCAACTGGATTTAACATTTTTCACATGAACTATTTCATTTTGCCTTCACCAATTCTTACTTTACTCTCATCTTACAGATAAGAAAACTAAGGCCTAAGGTCACACAGCTAGTAGGTACCTGTGGCAGAGACTGACTAGATGCTAATCAACTTCAGTTCCTCTTTTTCATAGGCGTAGCTACCTTACATTTCCCAGGATCCCTTGAAGTTAGGTTTGGCTGTGTAACTAAGTTTTGGCCAAAGTAGTATAAGTCAGACCCATAAAAAACATCCAGAACAATCCTACGTGCGCTCTTTCTTTCTCCACCCACTGGCTGAATGCAGAGAATGTTAAGGACCTAGAGGAGGGCGGAGCCACAAGAAGGAAGGATCTTGGGTCTCTGGATGACTGTGTGGAGTAGAGAGACTTCCTAGCCTTGATTTGCCTATGAAATGAGTGAAAACAAATAAACTTTTATTATGTTAAGCCACTGAACCTTGGGTTTGTATGTTAAAGTAGTAAGCCTACCCTGACCGATACAGTGGCACAGGTAGGATTTAAACATTAGGTCTGACTATGCCAGCATTCTAGGCCCTGAGTTCTACCACACTGCCCCCGGACACAAGAAACAAGACTCGCTTACAAGAATTTTCTCACGTGCTCGGCGTCCGGTAGAACTGTCTACAAGGATCTCACATCTTAGATCGCTAATATGGTAGCCATTAAACATGTGGGGCTATTTAAATTAAAACTAAAATTCATTAAACTTTAAAAATCTGTTTTTTCATTGTATTGGTCACATTTCAAGTGCTCCACGGCCGCATGTAACTAATGGCTACCACACTGGACAGTACAGATAGAGAAGATTTCCATCGTCACAGAAAGCTCTGGTCTTGGATAGACCCAGCTTTCACAATGCATCTCTCCCCAGACCCCCACAGAAAAGCTAGGGGTGCTGCTCATGAGACGACAGAGTGTGGTCTAGCCAGAAATCAGGTTTCCTCGGGAATGACAGGCCTCTCCCCTCACCCAGACCTTGAGCGTTTGTTCCTGCCTCCCCGCAGTTAACCCACCGGCTAAATCTGTGACCCTCCTGCACTCACTGGTAACATGCTTTGCTCTGACTTCCTCAAACAGGAGGAGCCCTGCCTGTCTCATTGCACTGTGTCTTCTGAGAGTAGGGGCAGCATCTCATTCTCACCCCAGCACCGGTGCAGCTGCTGAGCATCGGACACCAGGAGACTAGCAGGTGACCCAGGGAGGTGCTTCTTGGCCTAGGCTAAGGATAGGCAGGGAGTTTTCCAGAATTGGAAGCCCAACCAAGGAGGCTAGTTCTTCAATCCATTTTCCGCACAGCAGTCGGGGTGATTTTCTTCGAAACACAAGTCCAAACATGTTGCCCTTTGGTTGAAATCCTTCTAGGAATCCCCATTGCCCTCTGAATTAAGCAGACATACCTTCGTCTGTCTGATGTTGTTGTCGAGTCCTCGTGTCTTCTGCTTTTCCACTTTCTGCTCCTGGACCCCTTGCACTTGTATTCCCGCTGTTTGGGAAGTGCGACAGCTCTCTAAACCCCAGAGTGTTTGCTCGGACTATTCCTTCTGTGGGAACTCTATCCTGCTTCCCCACCTATGCTTAGCTGAGCCTACGTGGAGGGCTAAGCTTGGAAACACTTCTCCCTGGAGGCCTTACCTGCCCCTCAGCCTGGAACAGTCTTCCCCTGTCTCTCTCCTTTGGCCAACCCTCCCCCACCCCCCCACCAGCTATAGAACCTCCCACCTTTCCAAGTCTTCCCCGGGGAACAGGAAGGAAATGCTTTCAGATGCTTTCGGAATCAAAAGCAGAGACCATCTTGCAGAGGTTTTGCCCAAGAGGCTGACCCTTCTGAATCCCTCTGAATTATGAGTCTTGGTCCTTCCCTTCCCTCAGCGCGCGCGCACGCACACACACAGGTTTTCCCTCCATTTAATTCCTCTGCAGAGTCACCAGGGAGGCAAGTGGAGCCCTATAATCTCTCACAAACTGCAGTGCCTGGAGACCTCTGCTCCTTGACCCCAGCTAAGGACTCAGAACAAATGACACTAAATCCATGGGACGTGTCCCACCCCTCCCCCACCTGTCATGGTCTCATCGTCTGGAAGGGGACCCTGATATACTGACTAGGGTGTGGCAGTTACAATCCAAGCTGGTGCCAAGATGCACCGTGGGTCTTCCCTTCACTGGATTATTTTTATGGAGATTAGAGCGGATAGAAGCAGTGGACTCCAACTCCTGAGACGTCACGATAAATCGCCATAGCGGCTCTTCTATGGCTCATAACTAGTAAATCAAATCTATTGAACAATACATTTACTGCAAATTTAAGAAGTTATTCTTCCATTTTTTAAGTGTATGTGTTAAATCCTGCCCAGAGTCGTAAAGAATGGAGACGGGCGGGCTCAGGGTGAAAAAAACCAAAAAACAAAACAAGACAAAGAAAGCCACACACACACACACACACACACACACACACACGCTTTAAAAAGTTACAAAATTCCTTGTCCTTTGCGCGCTTTAAAAAGTTACAAAATTCCTCGTCCTTTGTTGACCAAAGAGTGAACACCCTTTCTTCCTGGGACACTTCTCCCATCCAGACCGACTGGAATCCCCAGAGTGGTAAGCTGCCAACATCGCACGCCTGCCTCAGTTTTGCCGTCCAGGTTCAGTATTAGACGGCTCTCTGTTTGCTACAGATTCTCGAAATGGACAAAATAGGAAACACAGGACAGCCTTCTTAGTGGGTTACAGTGCTGCTTTCAGCGGTGGGATGGTGTTGAGGGAAGTGAGGAGATGCGAGTTACGGACTGGTTTTCCCTAGGAAATTCCTTTTACTTCCCATTCCACCCACATCAAATGTTAATGAGTTGAGTTGAACTCCCAACTCAAGGTGCAATCTTGCCCAGGACTCATGGGTTGAGTGTGCTTATCTGCACCCCCGTCCCACCTAAGTATTAAGAGGGGAGCCCTAGCCCAGAGCTTGGCTTTCAATAGACATTTAAATTGAACTGATAGGTCTTCATCCACTAACATTAGTTCAACAATCACTTCAATTTTTTTTAATTGGAATATAATTGCTTTACAATGTTGTGTTAGTTTCTGCTGTACAAATGAAGTGAATCAGCTATATGTATACCTATATCCCCTCCATCTTGGACCTCCCTCCACCCCACCCCCACCCCCGCCCGCAATCCCACCCATCTGGATCATCACAGGGCACTGAGCTGAGCTTCCTGTGCTTTATAGCAGGTTCCCACTAGCTATCTATTTTACGCATGGCAGTGTATGTATGTCAATCCTAATCTCCCAGTTTGTCCCATCTCCCCTTCCCCTCGGTGTCCACATGTCCATTCTCTACATCTGCATCTCTATTCTTGCCCTGGAAATAGGTTTATCTGTACCATTTTTCTAGATTCCACAAAGATACGTTAATATACAATATTTGTTTTTCTCTTTCTGACTTACTTCATTCTGTATGACAGACTCTAGGTCCATCAACAACTCTACAAATGACCCAATTTCATTCCTTTTTACGGCTGAGTAATATTCCACTGTACATATATACCATATCTTCTTTATCCATTCATCTGTCTTCAGACATTTAGGTTGTTTCCATGTCCTGGCTATTGTAAATAGTGCTGCAATGAACATTGGGGTACATGGGTCCTTTTGAATTATGGTTTTCTTAAGGTATATGCCCAGTAGTGGGATTGTTGTGTCATATGGTAGTTCCATTTTTAGTTTTATAAGGAACTTCCATGCTGTTCTCCACAGTAGCTGTATCAATTTACATTCCCACCAACAGTGCAGGAGGGTTCCCTTTTCTCCACACCCTCTCCAGCATTTATTGTTTACAGATTTTTTGATGACGGCCATTGTGACTGGTGTGAGGTGATACCTCACTATAGTTTTGATTTGCATTTCTCTAATGATTAGTGATGTTGAGCATCCTTTCATGTGCCTCTTGGCCATCTGTATGTCTTCTTTGAAGAAATGTCTATTTAGGTCTTCTGCCCATTTTTTGATTGGGTTGTTTGTTTTTTTTGATATTGAGCTGCATGAGCTGCTTGCATATTTTGGAGATTAATCCTTTGTCCGTTGCATCATTTGTAAATATTTTCTCCCGTTCTGAGGGTTGTCTTTTCATCTTATTTATGATTTCCTTTGCTGTGCAAAAGCTTTTAAGTTTCATTAGGTCCTATTTGTTTATTTTTGGTTTTGTTTTCATTACTCTAGGAGGTGGGTCAAAAAAGATCTTGCTGTGGTTTATGTCAAAGAGTGTTTTTCCTATGTTTTCCTCTAAGGGTTTTTTAGTGTCTGGTCTTATATTTAGATCTTTAATCCATTTTGAGTTTATTTTTGTGTATGGTGTTAGGAAGCATTCTAATTTCATTCTTTCAGATGTAGCTGTCAACTTTTACCAGCACCACTTATTGAAGAGGCTGTCTTTTCTCCATTGTATATTCTTGCCTCCTTTGTCATAGATTAGGCGACCACAGGTGCATGGGTTTATCTATGGGCTTTCTATCCTGTACAATTGATCTATATTTCTGTTTTTGTGCCAGTGCCATACTGTCTTGATTACTCTAGCTTTGTAGTATAGTTTGAAGTCCAGGCCAACTGACACTGCAGAAGAGATTACTACAAGCAACCATATGCCAATAAAATGGACAACCTGGAAGAAATGGACAAATTCTTGGAAAGGTACAATTTTCCAAGACTGAACCAGGAAGAATTAGAAAATATAAACAGACCAATCACAAGTAGTGAATTTGAAACTGTAATTAAAAATCTTCCAACAAACAAAAGTCCAAGACCAGATGGCTTCACAGGCAAATTCTATCAAACATATAGAGAAGAGCTAACACCCATCCTTCTCAAACTCTTCCAAAAAATTGCAGAGGGAGGAACACTCACAAATTCATTCTAAAAGGCCACCATCACCCTGATACCAAAACCAGACCAAGATATCACAAAAAAAGAAAGTTACAGACCAATATCAATGATGAACATAGATGCAAAGATCCTCAACAAAATACTAGGAAACAGAATCCAACAGCACATTAAAAGGATCATACACCATGATCAAGTGGGATTTATCCCAGAAATGCGAGGATTTTTCAATATACAGAAATCAATGTGATACACCATATCAACAAATTAAAGAATAAAAACCATATGATAATCTCAATAGATGCAGTAAAAGCTTTTGACAAAATCCAACACCGATTTATGATAAAAACTCTCCAGAAAATGAGTATAGAGGGAACCAACCTCAACATAATAAAGACCATATATGACAAACCCACAGCAACCATCATTCTCAATGGTGAAAAACTGAAAGCAATTCCTCTAAGATCGGGAACAAAACAAGCATATCCACTCTCACCACTCATTCAACATAGTTTTTTGGAAGTCTTAGCCACAGCAATCAGAAGAAAAATAAATAAAAGGAATACAAATTGGAAAAGAAGAAATAAAACTGTCACTGTTTGCAGATGACATGATACTATACATAGAAAATTCTAAAGATGTCACCAGAAAACTACTAGAGCTAATCAATGAATTTGGAAAAGTTGAAGGATACAAAATTAAGTAATGCACAGAAACCTCTTACATTCCTATACACTAACAACAAAAGATCAGAAAGAGAAATTAATGAAACAATTCCATTTACCCCCGCAACAAAAAGAATAAAATACCTAGGAATAAACCTACCTAAAGAGGCAAAAGACCTGTACTCAGAAAACTATAAGACACTGAAGAAAGAAATCAAAGATGACACAAGCAGATGGAGAGATATACCATGTTCTTGAATTGGAAGAATCAATATTGGAAAATGACTATACTACTCAAAGCCATCTACGGATTCAATGCAACAGCTATCTAATTACCGATGGCATTCTTCACAGAATTAGAACAAAAAATTTTACAATTTGTATGGAAACACAAAAGACCCCGAATAGCCAAAGCAATCTTGAGGAAAAAAACAGAGCTGGAGGAATCAGACTCCACAATCACTTCATTTAACACGTACTAATTACTATCTGGGCATATGGTGGTGAGCAAAATATGCAGTCTCTATCTTCTCAGAGCTCATGGTTTAAAGAGAAAGATGAACAGTGGGTGTGAGCTCTGCCCTCATATTTAGGCTTACTAAACCTCATGTGGGGATCACTGAAGCCTGAGGGGTGAAGAGTAGCTAGATTTACAAACTCTCCAAACAATCTCATGCGATAAGTTTATTATTATTCCCATTTCTCAGATGAAGAATTGGGGGTGAACATCACAAAGCTGCCTAGTGAGTGAGCCAATACGTGGTGTGACAGGGATGTGCGTGGAGAGCTAGGGAAGCAGTTGGTCCAGGCTGAGGGGTCAGAGAAGACGCTTTGGAAGAGATGACATCTGAGCTGAGTCTGGAAAGAGGACAAGGAATTAGCCAAATGACCAAGAGGAAGAAGCAAACACCAGGCAGCAAAGACACCAGGATGTGAACAAGCTCAGTTGTGCCTAGAATGTGAGGACAGAGGCAGGACAAAGCAGGGCCTGAGGCTGGGAGGCCAAGCCAACAAGCTGGACTCTATCCTGCAGGCTGCAGAGAGCCAGCGAAGGGCTCCAGGCAGAGGCATGGTGCAGTCAGATCTATGTTAGAGAAATCTACTCTGGCCTAGCAGTGTGGAGGACGGATTTGAGGAAGACCAGATGGGAAGCAGGGGGACCAATTAGCCGGCAATTACAGTATTCCAGGAAAGAGATGATGAGAGCCTTGGCTAGGGCATCAGTGGATGGATGGAGAAGAGGGGGCATGAGAGAAATACGCTGGAGGTAAAAATTATCAGGACTCTGATTGGTTGGATGTGGAGCAGCAAAAGAGGGTCCCGGAACAGGCTGTGCTGCCTTGCCGGATTATTGTGCCAGTCTGGGGCAGGGGAATGCAAAGCAGAGCCAGCTGAGGATGTAGGTGCAGCCCTTCCTGGAGGGAGAGGGAGGTCAGAGTTCTGTCTCAGGGTCTTTTCCAGACAGAGCTGTTTATGCTGGGCTGGAGGAAGCTGACAACTGGGGCCATTGAAGACCTTCGAGCAATGCAGACCCTAAAAAACAGGCTGGGGTTTCCCCAAAACAAGCTCAACAACTCCTTTGGTTGTAGGGGAATTAATTTTCAGAATAAGGCTGAACAAAGCCCAGCACAGCAGGCCACAGTATCTAGGGGTTGATAGAACTGCTGATCTCTTGAGAGATAAGAGGAGAGATGAACTCTTGGGTCTCATCTCCTGGCATACTTCTTTCCACCCCCTTATCGTTTTCTAACACGCATGCACGCAACACACACACACACACACACACACACACACACACGCATACGCTTTATCATCCCTAAACTTCTCACCTCCCCCAGACACACCAGGCCCTTTCACACTCCCTCTTTGCACCTGCTGTTCTCTCTGCCTGCGGAGTCCTTCCTCCTTCTCCACTGGGCAAAATGTATTCCTCCTTCCAGCCCAATCCAGATGCCAGTCCTCTCTGATGCTCAGCCGCACTGCCTTGAGCATCCTCAGCACATTTCCCCTGTCCAGCACCTCCTGCTGTGTTTCTTGGAGGTCTTTCTTCACCACCAAGCTGAACTCCTGAGTCTTATTCATCTTGGCTTCCCGAGGTCTGACCATCACTAGGGCTCAAAAATGCTTGTGGAATGAACCGGGCACATCCCTGGAGGTGGACTAGACACACCTTCCCCAGCCGGGTCCCAAATTCTTTGCATCACTGAAGAGGATCATCTCTGCCCTCTGGACATATGGGAAATAAAGTCCATGCACACATGCTGTGAGGGGAATAAAGCCAGTGCCTACAGCTGCCCTCAGCTCTTTGTGAACAGGTCTGCTATTTCTCTGAAATCAGCCTTTATTTTTATTCCTATTTTATAGGTGAGGGTTCCACCTTCAGGAAAGGCAAAAATTCTTTGGGGCTGAAGATCACAGACTTGTTTAACATCTTTGGGGCAAAACGAGTAGGTGAATGAGACCATCTGTAGTTCTGTCCTTACCGAGATTCTCCAGGCTGACCACAACTGGCTGACCACAGCTGATGGGCCCAGATAAATTCCCCAGAGAGCAAGGCCTTTGGTCATTTGCCAGGCAGCCCATACAATCCCTCTGGGTTTCTGATGGCTTTTGGAGCAAGAGGGAACTAACCACTATGACCCAGCTTGTGAGCCTCCTGGAAATCTTCTCTGCCTGCCTCAGGCTGGTGCCTCGAACTGGCAAAGCGCTCATAGCAAGAAAATAGACAAGGGCCAGGAGGGACTGGAGTTGTCATCATCATCATGAAATTGATAACAATAGCAATGACACAGTGACAACAAACTCTTACCTGGTGTTTAATGTGTGTTACACACTGTGCTAACACTTTATAAGCATTCTTGTTTTTTAGTCCTTATAGCATTCCTGTGAGCGGCTGCTGTAGTTCCCATTTATCAGATGAAAAGAACAAGGCACAGAAAAGTTCAGCAATTTGCTCAAGATCATTAGCTGAGCTGGAACTTAAAACCAAATAGTCTGACTCCAGAGCTCCTACTCTTAAATCTTACTCTGCAGAGAAGTACAGAAGTCCGGCTGGCACCCTGCCTATCCATGGAAGGACACAGTAGAAAATGAGAGGCTTGCAGAAGGCCAGCACCTGCTCATTCCTCTAACTGCACACCCCTTCCAGGTCTCTCCAGCTCCCAGCAGGGATGAATGCCTGCTCCTAGGCAGGTTAGAGCTCTGAGGAGTCCCAGAAAGTGCAGGTGAATGGGGGGTATGGGTAGAGGAGCTGGGGTGCCCCTTCCCCCCAACCCTGGCCCCTGGTCTCGCAAGCAATGGCCTTTGGATTGCTGCCTGTGTTGGATGCTTGGATCGCTGCTGTCTGAAGGCTAATCTCCATTCTGGTGGTTTTGGTTGCTATGGTAATTGAATTCACTTAAAGTTGTCTCCAAGCTAGTCTGTCTACCTCTTTCTGCCTGTAGCCTGGAAGGGCACGAGCCCAGGTCTGAGGCCGAGAATGAAGAGGGCTTGGTGGCCTGGGAACCTGTGTGTTTTTCCTGATCCAGAGGTCCTCCTCAGAGGTGAACAGAGGAGAGAATCTTGGGAAAATGTTCTTTTCAAGTCTCTCTCCATCTTCCTCTTTGCTACCTCACTCATTTCTGCATAAATACTCTGGAATTAGACAGGCTGCAAAGGCAGGAGCTGGCAACCCTGGGGGTGGGGGGAGGAAGGACTCTGAGAGCATCTTCTGTTCCTCCGCTTTTTATTACTCATTCAACAAACACTTCCTGAGTGCTGACTGTATTCTAGGCACTGCTGCTTGTCTCTGGCATGGGGGTCTTTCTGGGTGTAGCTCAAAATCCAGAGTCGCGGGAAATGCCCCCTGACAGCACATTTCCATGTGGCTACCACTCTGAGATTTCAGAAGAATGGCCAGCCAGGTCAGGATTGTGAGAAATACTCATTTCCTCCTTTCTCTGCTGGAGGGAGTTCATCAGACTGAGCTGAAAGCAGAATGGGACCATCCCTCAGGTTCCTCAGGTGGAACCTGAGGGGTAAATGGTGCTCACTTTCTCCACCATTCTCATGCAGGAGAAATTTTGACATAGAAGATAAATGACAAGGGCAGAAACCAATGTCACAGAGCTGCCTGGGGAGTGTGTGGGAATGACAGACCCTGCCCGTGACCCCTCCACTCTGCTTGGATGATAGGGGAGTGGGGCAAAAAGGTTACAGTGGGTGATGTGTAATCGTGTGTTTGCAGGTCTCAGTCTTTTAAGTAATAACTGGACCAAGCAAGCAAAACAAATATTTATGTAGCTCCAACTATGTGCCGGGAATCATGCTCTGGACTGAAAAGACGATGATGACTGAGGTACAGCAGAGACTTGAGGAAAGGATCACAGTCCAGGGAGGATGACAAATGAGCCGTGCAAAGGGTGCAGCTATCAGAAGGTCAAGAGTAACGTGCTCTGGAGTCCAGAGCAGGGGGAAGAGGGAAGGGGTGTCTGGGAAGAGTGCACACAAAGTGAGTGCGTTGAGTTGCAAGTTTAGGGGTGAGCAGAAGCTCTGGAGACGGAAAGTCACTCCGTGCAAAGACAAGAGCATGAGCAAATGCACAGAGGTGTGGAAATGAGCAGTGTCTAGTGGTGGGAGTGCAGGCTGAGCCGGGAGAGCGGCAGGGAGCCCAGCAGGAGGGTGATGGAAAGCCCAGTCAGGTTGCACCCCGTAGGCCAGGAGGGACCATCATGGTGAGACTTGTGTTTTAGCAAAACAGCTCTGGCAGCAGTGAGAAGGGAGGGTAGAAGTGGGAGCTGGTGGGGGGGTGGAGCCTGAACTGGGCTGTTGAACTAGCCATGGAGACAGACCCAGCCAAGAAGGGGGAGCAGCAGAACCTGTGGGCCCCAGTGACTGATTGGTTGGTGGGGGGGTGTCGGAGGGAGGGGCGAGTGTTAAAGGAAATGTAAGAGTCAGAGACGTCTCTGTGTGTAGAGTCGGGTAGGGAATAGACTGAAATAAGGAACACAGGACATCAGTTTGGAGGAGCTCTGTCTGGGATGAGTGGTGAAGGTGTTTGGTAGAGTGAAGGTCAATGCCCGATAGGCAAAAGGAAGTATATTTCTAGCACTTGGGAGAGAGCTACTCATTAGAAATGTGCATGTGGGAATCATCAGCACGGAGGTGACAGCTGAAGTTGCGAGGAAAGACGACATTGCTCAGGGAGAAGGCGGGGACGTGGGAGAAGGTGAACACAGCTCGCAGGAGCGCGGTCAGAGGCAGGGCAGCGGTATCCTTCGGGACGGCGGATGAGTGACCTGGAGTCCACGGCTGGTGGAAGGCAAGTACACAGATGGCGTGGGTTTCAGAGAACACGCTGCTGAGAGAAAGTTGTGGAAAGTTGGTCTAGAGCAGTGGCTCTCAAGCTTGAGTGTGGCGCAGAGGGCTGGTTAAAACAGAAAGAGAAAGACAAATACCGTATGCTAACACATATATATGGAATCTAAGAAAAAAAAATGTCGTGAAGAACCTAGGGGTAAGACTGGAATAAAGACACAGACCTACTAGAGAATGGACGTGAGGATATGGGGAGGGGGAAGGGTGAGCTGTGACAGGGCGAGAGAGAGGCATGGACATATATACACTACCAAACGTAAAATAGATAGCTAGCGGGAAGAAGCCGCATAGCACAGGGAGATCAGCTCGGTGCTTTGTGACCACCTAGAGGGGTGGGATAGGGAAGGTG
This sequence comes from Stenella coeruleoalba, assembly GCF_951394435.1. Classification (NCBI taxonomy): domain Eukaryota; kingdom Metazoa; phylum Chordata; class Mammalia; order Artiodactyla; family Delphinidae; genus Stenella; species Stenella coeruleoalba. The sequence continues at coordinate 98,105,530 of NC_137169.1, forward strand.
GGAGGGAGGAAGACGCAAGAGGGAAGAGATATGGGAACATATGTATATGTATAACTGATTCACTTTGTTGTAAAGCAGAAACTAACACACCATTGTAAAGCAATTATACTCCAATAAAGATGTTTAAAAAAAAAAACAAAAACAGGGCTTCCCTGGTGGCGCAGTTGTTAAGAGTCCGCCTGCCGATACAGGGGACGTGGGTTCGTGCCCCGGTGCGGGAAGATCCCACGTGCCGCGGAGCGGCTGGGCACTTGAGCCAGGGCCGCTGAGCCTGCGCGTCTGGAGCCTGTGCTCCGCAACGGGGGAGGCCACAGCAGTGAGAGGCCTGCGTACCGCTAAAAAAAAAGAAAAACAGGGATCACTGGGCTCCACCCTCAGGGTTTCTAATTCACTAGGTCTGAGGTCTGAGCCCCGGGAATTTGCATTTCTAACAGGAACCAAAAAGCAAAATGCTGCTGCTGGTCCGGGGACCACACTTTGAGAACCATGGAATCTCTGGTCTAGATTGATAATTCTACGCTTGAGAAGGTTCAAATGCAAATTCATCCACTCTTGATCATGGCTCCAGTTGGACAGGAGGAGAAACAGAGCTTTGGTTAAAGAACAGAGGTGGAGGAAAAAGTGGAGAATGTCAGGAAGTTCCTTGGAAATGGGATGGACATTACTGAGGATACAAGGATGGGGAAGCGGGGGGAGACTAGAGGGCTGACAAAAGAAGGGCAGGCCAAGTAAGGCTCGGGGTATGATGACACAGAGGAGGGTGGCCTGAGGGACCACAACTGTAGCCAAGACTATGGGTCACACGAAGGGGACGAATGAGGCAGAGAGGAGTATGGGGATTAGAACAAGCCTCAGGGATTTGTTTGGAGTCCTGGCCAAAGTCTAGTCTCCCTCCTAGAAAGCCTCATCCCTCTGCCCCATCCCTCCCTTCTAACCTTCCAGAGTCATTGCCAGCCTCCGGACCTCAGGCTTTCCTAAGCAGAACAGCAGCAGCTGCCTTATGCCCAGAGTCATCTCCCATGAGGGCTGCTCTGAGGACAAGAGCACCTGGTGCTTTTTGCATTTTCCTTCCAAGATCTCAGACCAAGACCCTGAGATACTACAAGGAGGCTCTTGACCTCAATGCTAGGCACCCCCTGGGGCTGACCCATCCTGCCAAGGGACATACAGAACTGAAGTTTTATTTTCTATCAGTGGAGCAAGTCCATAAAGAAAATCCCATTCATCAGCGTCCAGAAGAATATTACCAAGATAGACGAGACACCATGGGCAGTATTTAATTACAAGCAGGCAGAGCAAAGAGGAGGGACGCAATAAAAATGCTAATCAGGGCGGAAAAAAACAGGCTACATCTTCCTCAAGAACAGACTACAGCTCGTCTTCCCCCTCCGCTCCCAGATCTTAGATGAGTGGTCGGGTTCTGATGGTGAGACTTGGTGACAGGTGAGTCTGTTTTAGCCGCAGTCCACCCTCTTCCCGCTTCCATGGTTCCGGCCTTCCAGTTCCTAGAAGATCCTGTCCAGACGGAGGGAGACTGGCTTTCCTTGTAAGCACACGGCTTCCCTTTTGGGGGGCGGGCAGAGAATTTGGAAAGTGACTGAAGTTATTATTCAGGGCTCAGTTCTGTGTCCCCAGGAGCACTTCAGGCAGAGACCCTCTCCGCTGCTGCTTCCGTAGCACATCTTGAATCTGCATGAGAAGGGAGCAAGTCTGGAGACCTGCCCCAAGACCAGCCTGAATTCAATGTGCTGGGTGAGTCTCTGGCCTGGAAGTCAACCCAGCTCAGAGCCACTTAGGAAGAGACCGGGGATACTCAGCTAGGCCCCAAGGCCTTCTCTTCCCCATGCCGCTCCGCATGGCTGAGCTCCACTTTGGAATACGGTTCAGGATTTTGCAGGCCAATCTTGTTGTGACTTTGCAGCCCATGCTGGCTGACTTCTTGTGTAGCTGGATCCCTTGGATCAGGTGTCATTCCTCGCTAGCTCTCTCAACTTCCACACTGCTGCCAGAGATAGATTTATATCTCTCATTTCCCTTGGTCCCTGGGATGCTTGGGCCCTAGGCCTCACGTTGGTTTGAGGTAAAACTTGTGCAGAGGTGCAGCCCGGAGGATCTTGATTCAGCCCAGGCCCTTGCCCTAGGCTGGCCTCTTCTGTTTACTGGATTCACCAGTCACCCTGGCTGGTGTCCATGCAATTTACTGCTCTTTTGATTAGTCTCTCCTTAAGCTCTTCCCAACATCACCAGGAAGGAATTAGCCTGAAGATTGTCAGGTATCTCATCTGTATCATCTCTCCTCACCCTCCACCCCACAGGGAGACAGCTCAACTCCTAGCTATTGCCTCTCCCTAGAAACAAGTCTGTTAGATAGAAAGTTTACGTGCCAGTTGACTCAACTGCTCTGGGATCTCAGAAAAGTTACTTATCTCTTCCATTTCCTCATCCAACAAATGGAGATAACAACATTACCTTCCTCAAATTTGTTACAAGAATTCAATGCAAATACATACAAAGAGCTTAGAAGAGCACCTGCCATGTAATAAGCACTCAGACAGTGTTATCATTGTCATCATCATCATTGCTGTGATGTTTATTATTAAGATCAATGATTATCTTACTTGCCTATATGTCCAGGTACTTGATAGAAGGTCTGGCATGAATAAACATTCAAAAATCATTGGATCAATGAATGAATGTTCTTTTAAGTGAATTCTTCCAAAGATATTACCCTTGCCAGGAAAATTTCAGTTTAAAGAGAGGATCTGCACATTGATGACCACGATTAACATGTAAATGGCTAATGGTGCGATTCCAGGCATCCCTGGGGAAGGGATGTAGAGTCCATGGTTCTTTTCACTGTCCTTCATATGTCTGATCATAGTCAGATAGTCAGTTACCAGAAATATAGCTGGTTCTGGTCAGTAGCTCACAGTTATCTTGCCTCAGGTGGAATCTCCCTCCTAACTCTAAAAGCAATAAAACCTTAGAAAGAGAACCAGCAAGAAGATAAAGGAGACAACTTCTAGCCACAGAAACAATATGTCCTGGGTCCTTCCTGAGCTCCAGGTTGCCATAACCTGTGTATGTGTTGAGGCTATAAGGCCCATATGGGTTTGTTCACTATGAGATAGGAAGGAGAGAGCTGCAGCCCAGCTGACCTCAGACCCTGGTATGCCGGGGCTCCTAGACTCTTGTCCTAGACCCTCCTGGGAGAGCCTTGCCCCTTCTATACCTCACCAGAGTTCTGGTAACGCAGAGTAGAAATATTTTACCTAAATGTTACTGGAAGGCTGTGCTGTGAATCTGCCGTGGGTGATCAGCACAAGATCTTGGTTGGAAAATAGATCCATTTCAAATTCAGAGGCGAGGGGTCAACCAGGCTTGGGAGAAAGAATACCACCATATGCTTCTCACAACAGTTGCGTGAGTTGGTTGGGACCTTTATTCTTTGTTCATTCTTTTGATGTTCTTTAAAAATATATTTTATTATTTATTTTCACATGGTTCAAAATTCAAAAGGTCCTGAAATCTATACAGTGGGAAGCCCCTCCCCTCTGTCCATAGTCATCCACATTCCTCCCCTGGTACAACCAATGGTCACCAGTTCTCTGAAGAACCTTTAGAGAAAAGGTTCTCTGAAAAACCAGAGGTATTTTACAGACAGACAAGCAAATGCACATGTATAATCTCCCTCCTTTACTCAAATGGAAAGCTTGCTTTACACACTGTTAAGCCCCTAGCACTTTTTTTTCATTTAATAATATATTTTGGAGATTACTTAATATCAGTATATATTAGACTTACATCATTCTTTTTGTGGCTGCATAGTATTCTATTCTATAAATTAATTTATTTAACAAGCCCATTTAAGTCTTTCCAATCTTTAATTTTAAAAATAATGCTGGAATGAATACCCTGTAGGAAAGTATATCTGTAAGATATATTCGAGTATATCTTAAGATAAGTTTCTGGAAGATGAATTGTTTGGTCAAAGGCTTTATCCATTTGTAAATTTGATAGTTATTGACAAATTGCTTTTCATAGATAGCCCGTTTTTTTTAGAGATGACAAAACTGGAGCTTAAAGAGAATACGTGACTTAACTAAAGTCATATAGATTGTAAATAAAACAACCGAGATGAGAACAATGTTTTTTTGGTTCTTGGTCCAAGACTCTCTGGACCCATGAGCCCAGAGAAATCAGGAAAATCTAAGAAACATCAGACTCCTGAACTATAATAAAATCCACACTTCTCATAGTATACATTAAACACTGTGGATTCAGCTTCGAGAAAGCCACAGTTCCTACCTTCAAGGAACCAGCAGTCTAGAAGGAGATAGAGACAAGTAAAGAAGCTCTTTTGGGCTTCCCTGGTGGCACAGTGGTTGAGAGTCCGCCTGCCGATGCAGGGGACACGGGTTCGTGCCCCAGTCTGGGAGGATCCCACGTGCCGTGGAGCGGCTGGGCCCGTGAGCCACGGCCGCTGAGCCTGCATGTCCGGAGCCTGTGTTCCGCAACAGGAGAGGCCACAACAGTGAGAGGCCCGCGTACCGCAAAAAAAAAAAAAAAAAAGCTCTTTTGGTTTAGGCATATGAAATAAGGACAAGATGTAAGGAGATACCATGAGAACATGGGAAGAGCCCCTGACCAGCTTTGGCTTCCTGGAAGAGGAGGCATTCAAGGTGACCTTAAATAATCTAAAAATCTCCTCAGTAATATTAATTATGACGTCCCCCTTCTTCAACCGTCACTATTTCCTGTCCCAAAATTTTCATCAAAATGATTGATGAGTAGCAAATGAATTGCTTACTGAAAGCATGATATAGCTGGAATAACAATAAAGGCTACTGTAAACTGAGTTCCCACTGTGTGCCAGACACTGTGCTTTCTGGCTCAGCCATTAACTAGCCACATGCCCTGGAGCAGGTGACATCTCCCAGGTGTGCATTAGTGCCCACATCTCTAAAATACAACGGTTCATCAGATGATCCCTAGCTCCCCACCGTTCTGAAGTGCTATGGCTCTAAGATTGATGAAACCTCTGCTGGGGAATGATGGATGAGGAAGTATCCGGAAGTGGGAGTCTAGGGCAAAGGAGTGAAAGGACTGGCTAGTTCTCAAACCGGCAAATCAGCCTTGGGAAATTTGATTTTGAGAGAAGACACTACACATGTCAGATTAATAATAATACTGACGAGCCCTTACTATTCTATTTTTCCAAGGTGACTTTATACACTATTTCATGTGCTCTTCAGCACAGTGTTGTGAGGGAGGGAGTCGGGCAGGTACGAGTCTCTGCTGGAGGAGGGGGACTGAGGCCAGGCAAGGGAGGCCCCAGGGTGGGGCAGTGGTGCAACCTGGGCTGGAACTTGCTCAGTCTTCTGTCCTGACACCTAACTGGTTCTATCCTGTGATTCCATATGGAAGGTAAAATTCTGGTTGGAATTGGTCTACAGTCTGCATGACCCCCAGAAGCCTGAACTTGAATGGCCTTTCGAGGTGCTGTCCTACCCTCCCAGCATCCACGCTCTTTCCCCGGTCACTGGAACCAGACCTTTATTTCCACAGAATGAGCCTAACGAGTGGTTTTGGTGACTCGGTGCCAGTTGAGCTGACTGCTCAGCCTTTGACTCAGCTGTGGTGGGACTTCTGCCCAGTTTGAGCTCCAGGCTCGACTCTCGTGATACCCTGCCCCATTCCTAGGTCTTCTGGGCCTGGACCCTGCCGTACTCTTCCGGGTCCTTCCTCTCTGGGGGTCCAGCCCTGTCCTCGAGCCCTGGCTAAGGCTGAGATCCCAGCACTTCCAGCCTGAACCATCCATCACACATTGCCTGTTTCTAGGTCCTCTCTGCTGTGCTCTGTTCAACTAGAAACCATCCGCTGGACCTCTCTGATGCCAAGCACCAGTTAGGATGGCTGTCTAGCTCCTATGGCATCTTTTCCAAATAATTCTCTGCCTGCTGGACTGCCGCCTCCCGTAGCCGACAGCTAGGTTTGCCCCTAAGCTGTTCACCCACAATGGGTATGTCCCAATTTCAAGCCCAGTCTGGGTGATGCAGTGATGTGGTTGTCCACAGGCTCTGAGCTCTGTTTTGACAGACCTCCCCTGCCCCCCACCCTGCATCAAAGCTGGAAGCTGATGAGCTGGGTAACCCCGAGGCAACTTGCTATCTGACCCTTTCTGGGGGCCTATTGCCCCATCTATGAAAGTGTCCCCTAGGTTCCCTTTCCTTGTGGATATGAATAAGAACACAGCTATTTAGGACCCCCTAGGGGAAGGCTCTGCCTGAAAACAGATGTGATTACTATTTCCATCACCTTTATAATCCTTTAATCACACATTTGCAGCAGGGAGCCTGGGCAGGGTTAAGTCCATTTATATAAACAGCAGGAAAAACGAGGCTCTGTGCTCTATGCCAACCTTGCTTAGTGGAAACGTAAGAATCAGCAGAAAAATAAATAATCCAGGTATTTTATCCCCAGACAGCTCACATCCAAGCTGCTGGCACCTGTGCTTAAATTGTGAAGGCTTTGACAGAGATATATCACCTCTCCAAGACCAGTGGGGATGCTGGCCTGAGGTCTCAGCTTTGTCAGTGGGTTGAATGGCATGGAAAGAGGCTCTCTGGGCAGCTGGCTGTCCCTGAACAAGGAATCTCCTATACCTCTGGCCCTTGGGTCCTGGAAGTTTTAATCTGGAAGCCTGCCCCTATCATGAATGTCATTAGGAGTCTAAGGGAGGTTCTGAAACCATTGCTTGGAATGGGTCCCTAATAGATAGAAGGTTGTTTCTCTCTTTTGAGATAGTGGGAGGATGGGACAAATGGTACTAGGACCCTAGAATGGTATGGGGAACATCCAGGGCTTCTCCATTGAAGCTGAGGCTTTTGACTAGTGGTCCAGAGACCGAGATAGGCCTTGGTGATCGTGCAGTGGCCCTCCACTCCGAGAAGGCCATCAGCCTGGGAAACATACCCTGATGCTCTCCATGTTATAATTCCTCAAGTAAACGTCAGTGTTTCCCTCCAGGGAATTAGTCTACTTGTATATAAGAATCTCTCTTCTGGTTTAATGGGACATTATTATTTGCTATTGCTGTATAAAAGGCTATTCCAAAACTCAGCGGTGTACAATAGTAAGCAGTTGTTTAGCTCATAGATGTGTGGGATGCCTGCAGTCAGCTGATCTTGGCCAGACTTGGCTGGGCAGGTGGGATTCAGCTCTGCAACATGTATCTCTCATCCTCCTTCTTGGACCAGTGGAGATGGCAGAGGCGCCATTTTCAGTGGCATTTCAACACTTTGGAAATGAATTACCTCTACCATTTCTGGCATAAAGAAAAGAAAGTTTAAATTAATTTTCAGCAAGGGATACTATTGGTCGAGGCAACTTCCCTCCCACTGTGTTAACATGCAATGCCTCTGAAAACCTAGGCTCAGAACTGGCACATTGCCACATGGCCAAAGACAAAGTTAAGTAGTGGGGAAACATACTCCACTGCTTTATGGGAAGAACTGCAAAGTCACAAAGCACCTGAAGAGGGAGGGGCTAGTGACCCAGCCTGCATAAACCCAGCCAGATGCCAGAATTGTGCTTTGGCCCTTGGAGTTTTTGCAGATGTCTCCCTCTCCCTATCTCAGGGTGGGTTCAGAGCCTTCTGACTGGGATTTGGGGGATGGATAAGATGATACGGGACCCTCTGAAGGAGGACCTAGTCAGCCCAGAGTAACTTAGCCCCCTGACTCCCTCTCCATCTTCCCCTGGCTGGAATGTGGGCACATAACAATTGGAAAGACAAAGTTCGCACTGAACCAAATGATTAATTTCATGAGGTTATGTCCTCATGAGTTGTAGTTTTCATATCTGATATTTTTTCCTGGGAAGATAAAGAGGCCAAAGGAACGCACAGCAAGGAGTAGAAAATGGACAGCACTATGATTTCAGGTCATATGTTCCACGTGACTACTAAATGGGAAGTGGGAACCAGAGAGGTGAATAACGCTGGGCCCACCCTCAACCAGATATCAATGCAGGGAGCAGAAATCTTGTAAATGATCTGAACACTGATTTCACTGAACCTTGATAAAACAGTTGGTTTTGCCAAGACCCTGGACTCTTCAAGCCAACAGATCCAAAACACAAACTGTTCATTTTCCACCAGCACAGAGTGGCTATGAACTTGGCGATGGCGACAGCAGCTCTCATGGTTTTCTCAAAATCTGTCTATGAAACTTTCCCTTTCCAGCCCTGCAACCCTCCCGATCCCCCAAATTAAACAGGCCCTGTTGTTTTCTTTCCTGCCGTAAAGCATATTATTTCATGGTGTCTCGTTTACGAGAGGTTACCAAAAGAAAGCTAAATTGGGATTTTGTTCAGCTGCTGCTGACTCTTCCCTATTACCCTAGCTCATTTTCAGTGGCATTTCAACACTTTGGAAATGAATTACCTCTACCGTTTCTGGCATAAGGAAAAGAAAGTTTAAATTAATTTTCAGCCAGGGATACTATTGGTCCAGACAACTTCCCTCCCACTGTGTTAACATCAATGTCTTGTCTCATTAAATGCCGATAAACAAGTGTAACATCCTGATACACCACAGCTTGGGTTATTGACACTTCCGTCAGCTGTTCACTGCTTCCCAAATCCCCTGCTTTATAGAGACATATGGTGGTTATACAACATGGGGGCTCTAATAGTATCTCAGAATGAGGAGTCCTTGTTAGCAAACTGGCTGCTCTTTTTCTCTGTGTCTGACTTTCATCTAATAATAGATTGTATTTACTTGGCTTCTCCACCCTCTGGGGTTCATCTGGGGCACATGTGTTTGTGGCTTCTCCACAATGGGGTAGGCATCCCCCCTCCCCTTCCCAGTCCTTTGCAGCTTTCTCAAGGAACGGCCCCACTGGCTATCGCCTTGGGCAATCCTCACCGTCTCAGCAAATCAGACCATTGAGGACAAAACTGTCAGCAGCCCTTTAACCTGCCCACTGTGTGTGCTGCTGGGACCCTGAGGACCTCAGGACACAAGAGAGCAGGTGATGTCCTATATAATGTCCCACCGTGGATGGCCAGCGTGCCAGGTGGGAAGGTGACTGAATGGCCAGTCACCATTCAACAGGTTCTTCTTATTAGAGGACAAGGCAAGCGAAATTGTCCTTAACCCACAGCAAAAGAACCTTAGCTGAAAGGTAAGGAAGAATTGCATGAAATTGAAGATGACTCTGACTGTGGCCAACGGCTGGGATATGGCGCATGATCAAGGCCACCAGGGGTTTCCTGCTTGACCCCTCCTTGAGATCCCAAGAACAGAGTAGACAGCAACCTGCTCACCTGGGATAGACTCAGGTGTCCCCAGAGGTGGGAGCATGGATAAGATGACTCATCCTTTTGATGTGAGGGTTCCATAGTTTTTCTGCTTTTCAAAATCAAACACTATATTTCGAGTTCATATTGCTATGAGTTTACATAGGAAATGTCTTCTCTTTAAAATTTTCCCGTGGACAGAGCAGTGTTATCAGTGATCAGTAGAATCAACAATAGGAAAGGGATTTGAAAATAGCAGTGCACAGTGCTGACCTCCTGAGAGATAGCTTTCCTGCCTGTGTCCAAACCTGACCCTCATGCTGCACAGCTGGGAAAGGCGGTCCACACTCTTCCAGCTCTTCTCAAAGGCACGGAATGCAATGAGACAGGAAATTGTGTTTAGTGTATGTGAATGTGCGTGTGTCCACATGTCAGGCACTGAATGTAGAGGAGGCTGGGGGTGGGGTTGTTGGGGAAAGAGCTGGGTAGAGAACGACGACTGACCCACTCAAGGTAACTTTGTCATGGCTTCTTTTACAGTTTTCCTTTGCAGGGTCTTCCTCAGTGTTGGAGGGCTCCAGGGACCCCTCTCTTCTCCAATCTACCCTCACTCTGTAGGTGATCTCCTCTAGTCTTCTGGCTCTAAATATCTGACAACTCTTACCTTGTTTTCCTTTCCTTCCAGGCCTCTTCTCTGAACTCTCAGTGATGTCTAATGGAGATCGCAAACTTACCTGTCCCCAAACTCCTGATTTCTCCCGCTAAACCTGCTGCTCCTACCGTTTCTCCATCTTGGTAAGTGGCAACTCCATTTTGCCACATACCCTGACCAAAAACCTTGGTGTCCTCTTTGCTCCCTCTTTCTTTTATACCCCGCATCCAATCCATCATCAAATATTATTGGCTCTACCTTATTGGTTCTAGCCTATAACCAGAACCCAACACTTCTCAGGACCTCAGTCCCTCTATCCTGGTCCCTGCCACCAGTCTCTTAGTGGGTCCCCATTGTACCAGCCCCTAAAGTCTTTTCTCAACAGCAGTCAGAGCGATCCTTCTGAAATGTGTGTCAGATCGTGTCACTCCCCTGCTAAAGTCCTCACACAGGGAAAAGCCCAAATCCTCACAGTGACCTCCAAGGCCCTACAAAGCCTGGCCCCATGGCCTCTCTGGCCTCGTCCCCTTGCTTGGGTCCCTTGTTCTAGCTGTTCTGGCCTCCTTGCTTTTCCTCAGTTCTGCTACACACAGTCTTACCTCAAGGCCTTTGCAATTGCTATTCCCTCCACGAGGAATGCTTTTCCCCTGGGTATAAGGTTCACCCCCTCTACTCTTTTAGGCCTTTTCACTAAAGCCTTCTCTGAACACCTCCTATACAGCATTGTACCTCTACCCCCAGAACTGACACTCCATATGTTTTCTTTTCCACGTTTATCAACATTATAATTTACTTATACATTTGTCTGTCTGCTCCACTAAATGATATAAGTTCCATTAGAGCAGCTCTTTTCTTTTTTGGAGGGGTTCTGCTTGTTCATTGCTACCTCCCAGCATATAACAGAATCATAATAGCTAAGAATGAATGAATATGCAAATGAATGAGTGTCATTATCCCTCTGAATCCCAGCTGGAACCTCAGGTAAACACTGTGGTGGGATGGGGGGATAGTCCGAGAGAGGGGATGTGTTCCCTTTTGTCACAGCTGGCCCCTCAGTCCAGAATACTCCTCTCTCTTGTCACCTAACTCCAACTCATCCTTGAGGGGTCAACTTAAATGTCACTTCTTCAGCCTAGGGGACTAAATTAGGCTTCTTGCTAAATGCTTCTGTATCTCCAGTATTTCTTTTTGCAGCACTTTGCACGCTCAGAATCTTGTCATAAATTATTCATAGCTGTTGTTTAATGTCTGCTTTCCCCATGAGACTGTGAGTATCACCCGGCGGGGATTGCACTAGTCTTTGCGCACAGCTGGGTCCTGGCACGCAGCACATGGCTTGGCACACGTGTGTGCTCTGTTAGTGACAGTCGACAATTGAGAGATATGGGATTTAAAATGTGAAATTAAAGCTTGAAGACACGGTGAGGCCTCCTCAGGGTGTCACAGGGTAGGATCTCACAAATTGTTATATGAATACTTAAGTGAGAGATGGACACCTTTCCAGGGAGGGGGCCATGGCCAGGCTCACCTGAGTTGTGAAAGGTAGACAGGGTGTGTGTTTGACTCCTTGTCCCTCTGATTGGGTCACTCATTGTCATATTTGGGGTTTGGTTTGCAATCCCAGTCCTCAAGAGCCCCTCTGACTGTTTGCCCACAGTCAGTATGAGGAAGAATGCTTTGCTTAAGACCTTGACCTTGGCCTTCATGCTGTCACGCAGCCCATTAAGGGTGTTAACTGAGGAGGAAATGAATGCATTTTCCACTCAATTAAAAATACACACAATTTTAGAGCCAGAGGAGACTGTTTAATCCTATGGTCTCATTTCACAGAAGGGAAAACTGAGGCTCAGAGAGTAGAAATGACTTGTCTGAGGTTGCACAAATAATAATGACAGAAAGTAGCTAAAAACCCAGAAATGTGACGTCAAGTGCTCTTCTACTATGCCACAATTATGCTTCTTTCTTCCTCCCCTGAAATAAAACTTCTTTTTTAAAAAAGCTTAACAATAACATTAAGAAATGAGAGTGTCTTAAAAAGTAAAAATTTTTTTTCATTGCATTGGGTCTCCGTTGCTGTGCGCAGGCTTTCTCCAGTTGCGGCGAGCGGGGGCCTCTCTTCGTTGCGGCGCGCGGGCTTTTCATTGCGGTGGCTTCTCTTGTTGCGGTGCACGGGCTTCTCATTGCGGTGGCTTCTCTTGATGTGGAGCACAAGGCTCTAGGCGTGCGGGCTTCAGTAGTTGCAGCACGTGGGCTCAGTAGCTATGGCTCGCGGGCTCTAGAGTGCAGGCTCACCAGTTGTGGCGCATGGGCTTAGTTGCTCCGCAGCATGTGGGATCTTCTTGGACAAGGGATCGAACCCCTATCCCCTGCATTGGCAGGCAGATTCTTAACCACTGCGCCACCAGGGAAGTCCCAAAAAGTAAACTTTTAAACTTTCAACTAGTACTTCAAAAACACACTAGTAAACTAAGTACAATGTATTACCTTTATTAATGCTTAACTATGTATTTTCATCTAACCTGATTTCTTTCCCTTAAGCTTGAGTAAAAGCTTTCTTTCTGCTCACCCTGACTCATTATTTCTCAGTCACAGTTCCAGACTGGATCCAAAATTGCCATGTCTATTCAAGTTTCCGACTTAAGACATTTCTCAGGCGTGAGCAGATTATTCCTCTACTGGGCTGATGAAGCACTTACATGAATCTTGTCCTCTAGTCTGTCTCTTCCTCCTTCCTCCTTCTCCATCTCTCTTCCCATCCCCTCTCCCCTCCCTGCCTTTCTCTCTCTGCCTCCCCTCCCCCTGCTCTCCTCTCCCTCTTCCCCTCCTTCTCTCCTCCCTCTCCTAATGCTATTGTTCTGCTGAAAACCTGTGATTCCCTTTCCTCCAAAATTTCTACTTGCTCCATTAACACTTCCATTGCAGATACATTTGCTTGAAATTTGCTGGTAATCTGAATATAACCGATAAGTTTTCTTGATGACTTCCTTGAAGCTGCACCTCAAACTTGGTTTAGATGCCAATGGCTAATAGTTTTTGCTCAGGAGAGTGCAAACAATGGGAAACAACCTGTGTGCCTGTTGGGCAGTGACAGTCAGAGTTGGGAAACACAGACGTGGTGAGTTGATGACCAGGTCTGTATGTGATACCACTTCTGGCTGTTCCACTACTAGCCCTCGGTCCAAGCCACCACCATCTCATGCCTGGATTATTGCAGTAGCATCCTTACTGGTAACCTTCCTCCTACCCTTGCCTCCACCCCTACAATCTGTTCTCAAAAAGGCTGCCAAGGTGATCTATTTCGATGGAAATGTAGTCCTGTCACTCCTCAGCCCAAGCTCTGGAATGGCTCCCATCCCTCAGCCTGATGGACCCCCTTCTCCCTTTGTTAATTCTGATTTTTTTCTATTGCTCGTTACTTCTGCCCTCACCCTCTGTGCTCCACCCACACCAGCCTACTTGCTCTCCCTCAAATATATCGGACACCCCAGCTTTAAAGCCTTTCTATTGGCTGTTCCACACGATAAGCCTTGGCTCAGGTCATGTTTTCTCTATGAGGACTGACTAGCATGGACTCCATGTGATACACCACCTGCCCCTGCCCTGTACTTCCCACCCCCTTAACCTGTCCTGCTTGGTTTGGTTATTCACAACACTTACCACCCTCTTATGTTCTATTCAATCTACGTATTTGTGATGTTTATTGTTCATTGTCTATCTTCCCAGTTAGGATGTCATTTCTCTGAGGGTAGGGATCTATTTTGTTCCCTTTTGTTCCCAGGAACCCTAGAACAGTGCCTGGAACAGAACAGGCACCCAAGAAATACCTGTTGAACAGAACTGCTCCTTTGCTAAGATACTACTAGTAGTTAGTAGCCAACACTTTTTGAGAACTTATTCTGCTCCAGGCATTGTTCTAAAGCTTTGTAGATGTAACTCATTTAATAGACAGTAAGTGACTGTTTTGATCCCCTCTAAGCTGTGAAATGCTACTTTCTGGTTTTGCAAGTGATTCTCAACCAGGTGAAACTTGGTCCTGGACAAGGTGAGGGGGGAGGGGCTAAAAGGAGGTGGGAGGGTACGTACAGTTGGAAACTGATAGAGCACACCCATTTTTTTAATAGTACAAATTACAGCAATAAGCTTTGAAATAGTCTATTCTGCTAGTTGGCCTAGGATGGGAGGAAAAAGCAAACAGAATGAGAAAGAATGACAGGCGGCTTGAATGAAAAAGAGGTCCCCAGGTGCAGCATTCATACTACAGGTAAACAGAAGCCGGAAGGTCAAGAGGATTGGCAAGATGCAACGGATTGTTTTGTGATGCTCAGAGTTAAAAACAAATTTAAGCTTATAGCAGAATATGACTTTTAAAGATACATTTGTAATCTGAGCTCCCAGAACCTCTCAAGCCCATGGGTCCAAGTGCTCTCGCCTTCAAGAAACAGCTCGGCTCTCTCAGGCTCACTGGGGGACCTCGGCCCCTGTGGCTTCCTACTGCCGGGTATTGCTGAAGTCTCTCAGATTGCCGGCTTTCTTCTTGAATGGAGCGGGGTGGGGAGAGCCCTCACACACTCTCGATTACTTCAGTCACCCAGGCACTGCTGTTCACATAGACCAGCGCCTTCCAGAGATGGCTGTTGGGCACTTGAAACGCAGCCAATTCCAGCTGAGGTGCACTGAGCGTAAAATACACACTGGATTTCAAAGACTTAGTACATAAAATGTAAAGTATCTCAGTAATATCTTTTTCATACTGATTACATGTTGAAATTATCATATTTTGGAGATACCGAGTTAAATTAATTACAACTAAATTGTAAAGTAACTATAAATTAATTTCACCTTTTTTTGTTGTTTGTTTTAGTTTTTTAACTGTAGTTACTAGAAAACTTAACATTATCTCTCTGGTTCAAACTTGTGTCTGGTGGTGTACTTCTGCTGGACAGCACCGCCATGGATACGGCCTTTTCTCCTGGGCGCCTCTGGGTTGGGGCCCACATTTGCCACCATGCCCATCTCCATACTGCTGAATGTCGCTGTCACTGCGGCTGGGCAATCTCTACTCCTCCGGTAGGTCCTGTAACGTCTACTAGATGGGACCACCGACCCTCTGCAGTGCCCCCAACCTCCACCCTGCGGCGGCCATCACCTTGAGTCCTCAAGGTCTTAAAGTAGCCCAGTGCCCTGTGACAAGGTGGGAGAGTGTCTCCCCTCCCCTCTGGTGTTCCTATTAAAAGGCCCCAAAGCAGAGAAATCTGTTTGTTCTCTAGTGTCATGGAGTGCATTGAAAGCTTTTTCTCTTTTTATTTCTGCCATCTCTGCAGGAAAACATGGAGGTGCGCCAGGATCAGATTTCTACTTTGTTTTGTTTTCTATATATTATTTCCTTTTTGTTTTGTTTTATTTTTTACCTTTAAAATCTGCTTATTGCGGTATAATTTACATACAATAAAATGTAGCCGTTTTAAGTATATAGTTCAAAGGGTCTTGACAAATGACAAACCTATGTGATACCACCCTAATTATGATATAGAATTTCTCCTTCACTCCAAAAAGTTCCCTTGTGCCAGGGGCAGATTAGAGGGCTAGCTAAAAAGCTGGATTTGGAAATGTACCTTCTTATAACATTGTCAGGTATCACCTGTCAGGCCACGCTCTCTCTTCCTAGGGGGAGGATTTTCCCAAGAGACTTAACCCATCCTCATTTGTTCAGGGCAGGAGATTTCATCAGTTCCCCAGACTCAAATCTAAGCCCAGCACAAGCCCCTGCAACATGCAGACCGAAGGGTTTTTGTCTTGTGTTGTTTTTGGTTTTGTTCAGTGAAACATAAAATGACTTCACCACATGGATCAAATTAAGGAGGCTTCAAGGAGGAGGTGTTGCTGTTTTCCTTAAGAGCATTAAAGAAACGGTGAGGCAATAGTTGGTAGATTTGAGGGAGAGCAGTAACAAGTCAGGGCGCCGAGGGATCTGGCCCCTGCAGGCATCTTCAGTCTTAGCTCACACTATTTTCTCCTCCTTCCCTCCACTCCAGCCACACCGGATCTAACTCCAATTTTTCAACCACATCAGGTGGTTGCTTCCTCGGGGCCTTTGCACAGGCCACTCCCACTGGCTGGAGAACTCTTTGCCCTCTCTGCATACAGATTCCTGTCCTTCCTTCACACCTCAGTTTCAAGGCCACCACTTCACAGAGGACTTCCCAGACCACCCACTCTAAAAGTAGACCCCTCATGTTGTTCATTTTCTTTAGAGCATTTATCCCAGTTTATTATATACTCATTTACTTGTTTTCATGTTTAATATCCGTCTCCCTCATTAGACTGGGAGCTTTATGGAAGTAGAAACTGCTCTGTCTTATATTGTATTGTTGGCTTACAATTATTCCTTCTTTTCCTGCACTTGCCATGGCTGAACTGTGAATAGGGTATGCTTCCACAGCTCACTAATTTTCAGCTTGGCCCTGACTCACTTTGCCTAATGGTGTGACAGTGGAAATAAAGTGCACTATGTCTCACTGGGGCATTTAAATGTGCTTGCGTGGTTTGACTTGATTTCTTGGAGCTACTTTTCCCTGTCATGAGGAGAGCTTCCCTATGTAGCTGTGGTTTTTCTTCCCGAGATCTGGAATAAGGACCTGTGAAGTAGACCTGAACCCAACCCTGAACCCTGAAGAAAAGCTTTCCCAGCCAACCTTTAGCTCTTTGAGCAAGAGAAACAAATGCTTCTTATTGAGAGCCACTGATATCTTGGGGTACTTTCTTATGTAGCATTATTGCAATAATAGCTGACTATTGCATGACCTACTGTATAAAACGCACAAAATAAATATTTGTTAAATGCATGGAAGAAACATTTTCCTTTAAAAAAAAATCCAAAGGTAGAGAATGTAAAGAGTATCTTGGGGATCTTGGAATCTCATATCCAAGAAGAAAGGAAGGGGTGGACTAAGGCATAGGAGGAAAGAAGAACCCAAAGATTCATTGGGGCAAACCTCAGGATAAAGCTTTGTGGCCCATGGAAGAACTCTGGAACCACACTAGCGAGTAAGGTGTCCTAACCAAAGTCTAGCCAGAGAAGATATCTTTGGAAGATATTCTGGAAGGTAGAATATTGACTACAGCTGAGCCCGGAATCAAGATTTAGGCATGAAGTCTTGGAAAGCACAGAACCATGAAACAGAGGTGGAGATCTAATCCAGCAGAGAAGGGCAACTTGCCTACAGTCAGCTGTGGGGCTAGAACAGATGCAACTTTCCATATCTTTTTTTGTCCTTGTGCCCTTTCCACTACTTTATGTTGAGTCTAATGAAGTTTGATGAGGGAAAAGAGGAAGGGGCCTGTGTGGGATAACATGTCAGTTCAAATGAAGATCAGGATTGAGGACGATCACTTTGTTTCACTCCCAACAATGTCTCCAGAGGAGAGGGCTGTGCGTCTGCAATAAGGACTGGAGCAAGGTTCCCCTGTGGTCTGAATCCTAAATCACCTCTTCGAAGCAAGACAAGTTACTGAGGTTCCTCCAAAGACTCCACTGCATTGATTCAAACCCAAATATGGTCAGATTTTTAGGAAAGCAAGTCTCCTGCCTCTATAATCCCATTCTGCCCACACTGCCCCACCTCCCAAACAGCATGCAGGCTGGGTTCAGGGCATTTCATTAATGTAGCCCAGAGACATTCCTCTCTTTCCAGAGGCAGATCCTCCCTTCTGCAAGCAGTGTGGTGCCAGGCAGGGACGCAGGGAGGAACGTGCTTCATCTGTAAGAGAAATTTCTTCCATCAGCTGCTCCGCTGCTCTCCTTAGCACCTTGCCAGCCTGTCTGGCTGCAAGCTGGATATGCCTGTTCACCAGCAACCTTGTCAGATGTTCCCAGGAAAGGCTGTGGCTAAGAGGAGTGAAAAACATAAATATTTTGTCACTTTGCTAGGCTTTGCAGAGACTGGGATCCCAAGGGGCCCACCAATGGCTTCGAATTAAGCTCTTCCCACTTCCATCCTCTCCCTGTTAACTCCCTCACCCTCCTGCTCCCACCCTGACACATTCCCCTCATCAGAGGCTTGGAGAGAGAGCACATTGATGGTGAGAATCAGGTTTCCTACAACCATTTCAGCAGTTTTTACCCAACTTTTAGGCATTTTTCTCCAGAGAGAATTCTATTGTCAAGAAGACTCCAACAGTGTGAGAGGCCAAGACAGTGCCCAGGTCATGCTGTTGAACAAGAGCCTTCCATCAACATATTTTGGGTTCTGGTCTCATAACTGCAGATGGAGGAGTGTGGAATGGGTCAAAGTCTAGAATCAGATCCACCCACTGAGGTGGGGAAGACCAGGAAGGAAGAAAATCAGAGGCTCGAGGTCCTGTCAAGTAGGTTGAATGTTGATGTCTACAGGAAGGTAGAGTCCGCTTAGGAAAACTGGGTCTTGTGTGTCTCACCTCCTACCATGTCTGTACATCTCATCCTGGATGGAGTTTCAGGCTGGAAGCATAACACCCTGGGAGACAGAGCTAAGTTTTCACAAGCCAGGCTGAGTGGGACACTTGGTTTCTGCCAATGGAACCTAAAGTCCAGGTATCAGCATCTACCCCTGCCCCGTGCCTAGTCCCTTTGCAGTGCTTGGAAGGAATGTGTCCACCGCATGCCTCATGGTCCACTGATGGGACCAGTGGCTGGGAGCAAGACGGAACTGACCAGGGAAGAGCTTAGTCTAGGAGGGGGGCTGCTCTTTTCTGTGGTGATAGTAGGAATTGGAGAAGGAGGCACAGAAAGATTAGGCTGAGAAGAAGTGGGAAGTAGTGACCTGAATGTCTGGGCACTCTGCCTCCTGGTTGGTCATTTTCCTGGGCAGTGGTGTGGACATTGCCACATTTTGCTAAGGAGGCAATGAGCATCCCCCAAACCTGGGCAGATGACAAACACTTCTGTCTCTCTGTCTCTCTGTCTCTCTGTCTCACAATTGCTGGGCTTCCTGCTACAGGCAGGAGGGAGATGTTCTTTACAGAGTATAGTCCCACTGAATTATGACAGTAGGGCTAATTCTTGGTGGGGTTTCAGTGTTTGGCACTCAAGAAACTGAAACAGAGCAGCCAGAGGTGGAAAAACACCACAGCTGAATACATTTTGAAGGACAGTGAAAAAACACCTTGGCCCCAAATCAGATTGTTCCTGATCTAAAATTAAAAGTGACTTAAGCCTTAACATTCGAGAAGATTGGCAGATAATGGTTGTGAGGGTGGGGAGAGAGATTGCTTTTCTTTTCACTTTGTGGCTGGGAGCAGACCTTTCCAAGATTTCTCTGGACAGGATTTATTTACTGTCTTAAAAAAAAAAAAAACTTTGCACTTTGCATGAAGATTTGCAAATGCCAGGCACACGGCATGCCGGGTGCCCAGCCAAACCTCTTGTGGTTAGCCTTGAAATGAGATCATTTCACAGTAAGAAGGAGGTCAGGTTGCAAAGAGGGAAATTCATTTGGCTGCATCAATATGTAGGCTGCAGCAAAACCACAGAACAAAATTGTGTTGCCCTGTCATAGCTGCAAACCCTGGACACAAACCTGAACTAAAGTACCTACTCCCGTGTTCTGCAAGTCCTCCTATATGCTTCTTTCATCTTGCCAGCCTCTTCCTAGAATGATATGATTGGAATTCCATTTTGCAAGGCAAGTGAATCATAAGAAACTTCCTAGCTCATGCAGCTCAATATCAAAAAAACAAACAACCCAATCCCAAAATGGGCAGAAGCCCTAAATACACATTTCTCCAAAGAAGATATACAGATGGCCAATAAACACGTGAAAGAATGCTCAACATCACTAATCATTAGAGAAATGCAAATCAGAACTACAATGAGGTATCACCTGACACCAGTCAGAATGGCCATCATCAAAAAATCTACAAACAATAAATGCTGGAGAGGGTGTGGAGAAAAGGGAACCCTCCTACACTGTTGGTGGGAATGTAAATTGTTACAGCCACTATGGAGAACAGTATGGAGGTTCCTTAAAAAACTAAAAATAGGGCTTCCCTGGTGGCACAGTGGTTGAGAGTCCGCCTGCCAATGCAGGGGACACGGGTTCGTGTCCTGGTCCGGGAGGATCCCACATGCCACAGAGCGGCTAGGCCCGTGAGCCATGGCCGCTGAGCCTGTGCGTCCAGAGCCTGTGCTCCACAATGGGAGAGGCCACAACAGTGAGAGGCCCGCGTACAGAAAAAAAAACAAAAAACAAAAAATAGAACTATCACATGACCCAGCAATCCCACTACTGGGCATATACCCTGAGAAAACCATAACTCAAAAAGAGTCATGTACCACAATGTTCATTGCAGCACTATTTACAATAGCCAGGACATGGAAGCAACCTAAGTGTCCATTGAAAGATGAATGGATAAAGAAGATGTGGCACATATATACAGTGGAATATTACTCAGCCATAAAAAGAAACGAAATTGAGTTATTTGTAGTGAGGTGATGGACCTAGAGTGTGTCATACAGAGTGAAGTAAGTCAGAAAGAGAAAAACAAATACCATATGCTAACACATATATATGGAATCTAAAAGAAAAAAATTGTTCTGCTGAACCTAGGGACAGGACAGGAATAAAGACACAGATGTAGAGAGTGGGCTTAAGGACACAGAGAGTTGGAAGGGTAAGCTGGGATGAAGTGAGAGCGTGGCATGGACATATATACACTGCCAAATGTAGAATAGATAGCTAGCAGGAAACAGCCTCACAGCACAGGGAGATCAGCTCGGTGCTTTGTGACCACTTAGAGGGGTGGGATAGGGAGGGTGGGAGAGAGAAGCAAGAGGGAGGGGATATGGGGACATAAGTATACGTATAGCTAATTCACTTTGTTATACAGCAGAAACTAACACAACAATGTAAAGCAATTATACTCCAATAAAGATGTTAAAAAGAAAAGAAATTTCCCAAAGTATCTAATACACTTTTCCGAATTCAGAACATACGCATCTGAGGGGGTCACACCTTCCTTTCCTAAATTATCCTCGATTTGTCCAACCAATGTGAAAAAATGAGGGATCTTCCTTTGCCAACCAAACTATCAGAGGAGCCTTGTCCACCCCTGCCTCTCAATTTGATTCAATCAGGAGTTATTGAGTACCTACCCTGTGCCCAGGGCAGAGCCCAGTGACCCAGGAGGCACAAAAGCACATTTGGCCGGTTCTCTGACCTAAATACATTTGGATCCTTGTTGGAGAGACAAATAGATATGACACTGTTTGAGAACAGTGCAAGATTGCTCATGAAAATGAGTGGGAATCTAACTGAACCAGTGCCCCAGTGGGACATGAGGCAGCTGAAATAGGGAAAGGACTCTGAGGCCAGGGTTGTTGAGGAGACTCAATGAAGAGGTAGGACTTAGGGATGGATCACTTCCTTTCCATCACCAACTACCCTGATTTCTATTTTGTCTCTGATGAAATTCTACCATGTATCACATCAATGGAATAACACAATCAAACTTTGGGCTTCCTGAGGTATACCAGAAGCTCTGCTGATGCAGATTAAAACGCCTAGGCTCTTGGTCCTCCAGAAAGCAAAGTCAGTGAGGGCTACTCTTGCAGAGGCCAGAGAACTAAACCTAACACCACACTGGGTAAAGGGGCTTTGCTGGGCATCTGACAGCCCAGAGATTAGGTGTCAGACGATACTTAGGTTGGAGTAACATACTTAAGTTCTCTGAACCTCACTTTCTCAACTGTAAAATGGTGATAATAATAGCACATATTTTCTAGAGCTGTTGTGAAGATTAAACAAAGTATTTGACATGCATGAGGGAAATGAGCATCTGACATACAGAAGATGCTCAATAGCTATTCACTATTCTTATTCCTTTTCCTTCTGGGTTTCCAAAACATTAATCCTTTTAGGAACAGAGTGTCGTAGTGTTCCATATATAAGCCATAATAAACAAAAAAACAAATAGGATATCAGAGCTTATAGACAGTACGTACCTCTTGATGGTCACCCCAGACCAGTTGGCTTCCTTATTCAAGTGGATTTTGCCTAGGGGATCAATTTCTGGCTCTTTCTCTAGAGAGGAAAGAGGTACTTGACTCCCTCCAGTTGTTCACCCTTATTTGTCAATTCTGGCCTTTTAACGGAAAGGGCACTTGAAATAACCACAAAGTATATTCCCCTTCCCTTTGTTCATTTGTTTGTTTGTTTGGAAGCAAAAATAGAAGAGACAAGTTTGGAGCACATTTCAGATCCATAAAAGACAAATTAATTATCCCCAAGCAGAAGCTGACCTTTAGCTGGCCCCAGCTCCAGTGCCTCAGCCACAGCTGCACCTGCTTTGAAGATGACAATATCCACTTGCTAAATACTAATAATTAGTCACCAAAGCAGGATGAAGAATGCAGAGCAAAGTGAACCTGCAATTACTGTACTCATGTGCATCCCCTGCACCCTTGGAGGGCCAATTACCCCAGCACATTACCATAATTGGACTGACATGTTAACAGCACCCTCCAATCTTTGAAAGTGTCGTTGTTTCCCTTTCCTGTCCCTCACACCCCCTAGCCCATGGACCATCTGCCCTGTACCCTATGGCTAAGGCTGGCTGAAGATGTCTAAGCTGTATATCTTCTGAGGGTGCACAGGGTTTACCAGATGGCCCGTGTGCAGGCCCAGCATATGCACAGAGCATGCCGGGATGAAGGTCATGGCTACCCCCACCCCCAACTTCTCCCTCCCTCAGCTCCACCTCTATGTCTTATGGAAAGAAGGCAACATGCCAGTGGTTCCATTGACCAATAGTGAAATGCTCCGTTCCCCCTCTCTCCCGGAGTTCCAGTTCTTCTTGGGGGCCAACTGTGCCACTTACACTCTACTCAGCAGTGGCCTGCGTCTTGAGAGACTGAGGTGGGTGGCCTGACCATAGGGGCCCAGGCTGCTCAAGAAAGGATGCTCCCAAACTCAAAGCAATAAGCAAGGATGGCTATCCATGGAGCTGTGCCCCTGAAAGTGAGAAGTGGGGGGGCCTTTGGCTCTGAAGGGGCAGGGGAAGAGCTTGGATGGGGGCAGGTTGGGGAAGCAGAGGCTCAGCCTACACGTTGCTCTGAGGGATCTTGGACCTGGTGGCAGGCACTCCTCCCTCCAATGGCCTTCACCCTGGCCCCTGTTGCCTGGACACCGTTTTATGAGGTGATCCGTGTCGTATCGATTGAGAGAAGCCTGCTGAACACCAGCACCCACTTTGTGTTGGCAAGGAAGCAGGTTTTCACTGCTGACCTTTTCAAAGCAAAAATCCGTTCTTAAATTTTTTTTTTTTGGTGACTTCTTCCCTCTCCTTTCCATCTGATTTCTTTCCCTACTGGGCAACAGGAGACTTTTTCTTACAAGTCACTGCAACTTTCCAAGGGAGGAAGACTTGGTTTCTGGCTGTGCTCCCATACCACGGGGAGCCCAGCCATTGGGAATGTGTCTGGGCCTCTCCTGCCCCAGCTTCTGCTCAAAGAGCTCTAACAAGGAAGGGGCTGGGGGCTGGGGGCAGGAGGGGGGCAGTAATATTAGCTCAGGGAGGGAGCTGAGCCAGTTGAGATGACAGGACTGGGAAGAGGGGTGTGATGGGAAGGAACCCTGCATCTACCATCCTGCCCAGGGCCTCTGGGTTTCACAGATCCAGGGGGTATCTTTTGCACTGCATGTGGCATGAATGGTGCCTCCCAGAAGTCCATAGAAGACACAGTAAATGGTGCCCCTGGAGTTGGACAATGTGTTGGCCCTGATTATCATAACACACATACAAACACCCACACATACACACAAACACACACACACATAGGCCCAGTGCCTCTGCTTTCTCCTGGAGCTGCTCTGGACCTTACAGGCCCCAGGCTCTCTGCAGTTCATGCATGAAATGGTCCACAGGGACAACTTCTGCTCTAATAAGCCCCACAACACACCCTTCCCAACTCCATCGTAAGCACATACACAGTGTACTCCCTGGTTATCTCTGCCATCACAATACCACTGCTGGGATATACCAGGATTCCAGAATGATGGCACTAGAGAGTATTAGTGGATACTCCACAGTGCATATTACTTTGTCATATTAGTGGATATTACTATGTTACTATAGTATGTTACCCCATAGCGGGTGATATCCCTTTAGTGGATGAATTGAATCGGCGTTCAATCTCCTGAACTCTAAAATGCAGTGAAAGGAACATGGGGATTTATTCTTGACTCATCAGATGTCTTGTCCTTGCTATTTGCATTAGTCACTCACACACAGAGACTCAGACAGACAGCCACACACATAGACTCAAAATAAGACAAAAATAGCCATAAACACAGAAAGCCATGCAGTAGCCGCAGGTGCACACACATTCCCAGCGACAGTCGGCCCCTGTGCACAGATGTACCCAGGGCACAGACTCGTGTAGTACCAGAAAGCACACATTATGTCACACAAAACACATTCATATGGAAATCAACACACACAGTCCCAAAGTCTAAAAGGTAGCTCCAGAGACCCATCCGTATGGACAATGTTTTGTGCTGTAAATGTGACCTGCGATGTGCCAGAATAATTTTAGGACCACAGCCTTGTGGCCAAGCTCTGTGGTAGGCATTCCTTCCTGGGTGGCCCAGCCTTTTACGGCTTGAAATATGCAGGGCCAGTTGAATGCTTTGGTAGGTGATTTACAGACTTTGCCTGCCTTCCCACAGGGCCCCTGTTCCTATCTGCCCATCACGTTCCCTGGAAGAGGTCAAGAGTTTCAGTATCTCCCTGGGAACGGCTGCACACAGCTGTGAGCTCCAGAGGTGAGGGATTCCAGGCAGTATAGTATTTTCTGGATTTCTCAGAAAGGAGCTAGGCCCAGGCACTCTGATTCTGCTCCCAGATAAGGAAGGTAGAGTTCAGATTCTGGCTATAGAAGGTAATGCTTTACAGCGGAGAGGGAGATGTGCTTGGAACTGAGGCACCAAGGTTGGAGGGGAAGAGACAGCCGTGCGTCTCCAAGTGGGATCTGACATCACTGAGCCTAACTGCTTTGCCTCTAGTTTAATCCTGAGTTGGCCTTAGCAGCAACAGACTCTTAAGATGGGTCCCAGAGAGCTACTGGAGTGCCGTTTGGATGTGACCAGCCCAGCCTGAAGCTGGGGCCAGTGTGACCTTTGGTCACGTGACAATGAGGGAGAAACGGGAGACAGGGCAGAGAGAGGTCCCACAGCTGTTATGTTTTAAATCTCTGAACATATCTGTGCTTAGATATCAATTGTTTAGTCTGAAGTGAAGAGAAACTAGGCTCCGGAATGGTGGTAAAACCCCTGGGCAGGAGGGAGAGACAGGGGGAAGACTCCTAGAGAACAGCCAGACCCCAGTGGAGGCTCAGGAATCCTTCCCCAGGGTGGAGAATGTGCGCTATCTCCCCATCTCCCCGGGAGCATCCACCGCACGGAAAGGCTGCTTTAGGGAGACAAATGATCCCCATTAACTCCATCAGGTAATGAGCCATTTGGTGCCATCATTAATTATACTAATTAAAATACACTGGCCTTTGAGGTTAGCACATACTTTCATGCCACCCCCAACATTTCACTTCACTCTTTCTCTGCCTGGGGTGACTGCTTGGCTACATAGGCTCCTGAGATCCCGTGGAAAGAAACCACAGGCCGAGCCACCTAACCTGAAGCATTCATCTTCCACCTCTCTCATTCACTAATTCATTCAACAAACAAGCAGTGAGCACCTAAGTGCACTAGGTGCTGGGGACACAGAAACAAGACCTGGGACTTTCCATCAAATCAAAGAGACAGACAAGGAAGCAACAAACACAAACTACTGAGTAGACTCTTATGTGTATTTTGCAGTTCATAAAGCATCTTCACAAAGCTCATCTCTTTTAATCTTCAAACCCCAAGGAGGAAGGTGCCGCCATCTTGCCCATTTTACAGGTACGAAAAGCAAGGTTGAGAGCCATTATATGGTTTGATGCCAAGGAGAGCAGGGCTGGGACTTGAATTCATGCCTTTGACTCCAGATTCTCTCCCTTTACAGCCCAGGAACGCAGAAGAAGCTGGCTGTAGCTAATTCTGACTGGCGGTTTCAGAGAAGGCCTCTCCAAGGGGGTTACAGTTGAATTGGGCTTTAGTAGACGAGTGGGTTGACTTGGTGGAAGAGAGGAAAGGGCATTTCAGGATGAAGGTATGGCATTAACAAGGCCCAGATGGGAGGTGCACAGAATAGGGCACGCTCGGCCGCACCAGGCAGGCTGTGTTGCAGGTACACAGAGAAACGCAACAGGGCAGATGGAGGTAAATTTAAAACATCCTAAAATTTCAAAAGGCAAAAGAGTGATTCTGGGATATTTCTTTGAGGCCAAACGGAAAATCAGGATGGGTTTAGAAAAGGCCAGAGGAGAGCTTATCTCCACCTCTGTCATGCTCTCAGGGCTGCAGGCGACAGGGCAGGGTTTCATTGTTCAGCTCTTTTTCCATTATCCACTTTTTCATTCCACACTCTGTTTTCCCATAAGCTAAATATGCCTTCCCCTGTCTAAACACTTGGCTCCAGAGCCCTCTCTCTCTCTGCTGAGTGACCTGTCTTCTCCATCTCCCCTGCGTGGGGTTTTGGCCCAGCTCTGACTGTGTCTGTTCTGCTCGTCGGCTGTCTGCCAGCATGGCCCCTGTAGCCCCTTGGTACAAAAAGACCTCTTGCCTGGCTGAGCCGAGGAGCGGGGCAGAGGGAGGGACAGAGGCAGAGAGGGTGTGCTGAGTGTGTGTGCTTGTGTGTGTGTGTGTGCAGCACGACATTCACTGTTTCAAGAAGCAGCTTTTCTATGTGATTGTCCCCCAAACTTTGGTCCCTTCCCCTACAGCACCCTTTTGCCTCCTGGCTTCTTGGGAGAGCGGGACAATGGGCTGTCCTACCCTCTGCACTCTCACCCACACATGTGTCACTCAGAGAGGAGAGCACCTAGCAGGCTCAAGACACGGTTATTGAGTAAATCAGGATTTCAGGCACTGGACTGCCTGTTTAACAGGGCAGGCTGTGTAACAAAGGAACACGAACAGGGTCCTGTGCCGGGAATTCGTATTTAACGGTGCCTCAGAGCCTCTTGGAATCACTTCTTCTCACCCTCAGCCACCACTGCCACCAGATGTGCACCTGCTTAATTACAATTCATGAGGTGCTCGCCTATTAATAAAGCCGAATTAATCCGGTCACGCCAGCCTGCGATGCCAGCAGGAAGGCAGAGCCCATCGGCCACTTAGACAGCAGCCCTGAGCAGAAAGAGGTTAAAAGAGACCAAGCCCCAGATCTGGCCTCCCTCCACCAGGGGGCTGTGGAAGCAACTTCCCTTCAGAGCAGCCAAAACTCGGAGGCTGGTGGGTTCCGTGCCCAGCTGGTGCTTGACGCTGACCCCGTCCCCTGCACGCACTGCTTCCTGTTATTGTGCCCTATCTGCCTCCCTCAGGGACGTGGAGGCTTCTTTGAGGACGGGGTTGTGCTTATTGATCTTTAGAACCAGCCAGCTCTCCCCCTCTCCCCTCCTCCCACCCCTGCCCTCCAGCTCAGGTCTAGGATTGGTTTTGTGCACAGGCGCCTGTGCCAGTGTGGCTGGGGGCAGTTGAGCGTGAGGGGGAATCACCTTCCCGAACACGCTTCAGTGGGGAGCAGGGTGGAATGGTGGAGAGAACACCAGCTTTGAAGCCAGTGGGTCTCAATCGGCCCAGCATTGCCGATTCCTGCGGTGTGGCTTTGGACAAGTTCCTTAACTGTTCTGTGCCTGCCTCAAGGTCGTCCTTTGTCAAGTGAGGATAGCAGCGTCTGTATTATACGTAACTGTGAGGATTAAATAAAGTAACGTTTTCCAAGAAATATATATATATATATATAGTTGAATATATATAGAGAGAGAAAATTCTACTGTCCTAAGTTTTCAGTTGAATGAATTTTCATACATTGAGCACACTTCTGCAAATGGCACCCAGAGTAAGAAACAAAGCAGCTGGAAGAAACTGCCTGTGCTCTCCGTAAGTAAACAAACTTCTGTGAAGGGTTTTTGGAAAATATTATCACACATGTCGTAGATACTTAGCGATGATTGCTATTGTTGCTATTATTATCCCTCCCTCATTTCCAACCACCCTGATTCTACCACCACCACCACAACCCCCATCCGCAAACACCCCAGCACCCCAGTGGTACCATCTACTGCCATTACATCGACCTGCCCCTCCAGCAAAGTTGGCACTGTTGGATTGAGTGCCGCGGACAAGGGGAGTGAAACCCAGGTCTCTGCCCAGGGACCAGGCATTCTGGTAGTCTCTCAGTGCTCTTGGGGAGGGCTTTACAGACTTCTGGAACTGGCAGAAGCCTGGAGGTCATCACGTCTGAGCTCTTCCTGATGTGTGAGTGATACCCTGGTTTTGCGACACAGGCCTGGAGCTTCAGCCCGATCTGTGCATAATCCTGGGATACCCCTAGAATCATCACACGTTAGACTCGGAAAGCACTTTAAGGGTTATTTAGCGCTCCAGACCCTCATTTGAGAGATGAAAGACCTGAGACTCAGAGAGGGCAGAGACTTGCCCCAAATCACACAGCTGATAATGAGAGAAAACAACAGAAGCCGGATCTCTGGACCCTATACTGGTGCCCTTCCCACTTCACTCTGATCATAGGGCCTTGGAGGGGGTCACATGAAAGAGCTAGCAGACCTGCAGTGTGATGCCCTGAGCTGGTGTGGGTCCATTTCCCTTGTTCTGACAGAGGGATTTACAGCAGGAGCAGAGTTAGCCGTGCAGCAGGGGTAGGAGTGAGAGGGGGTATCACTCTCTAGCACCGCACACAATGAAAGGGGGACCCCTTCCATCACTCACCTGCTAATTACCCAGAGCCTAGTGATGGGCTGTGATCAGACGGGTCTTCCAGGCAGAACCATGAAACCCAGTAGCCAGCAGACATGATGGCAATGGGAAGAGCCTCTGTGGGAACACAGGCAACCCTGGGGCCGATGTTTCCTGCTAAGACTGGCTGGTCCATTGGGCTCTGAAGACAGGGAACAGCTTCTGATCCCATTCAGCAGAATAGTGCGGTGAGGTGAGGGGTTCCCTGTTTCTCTATCTTTGAATTTCAGAAGAGTAAACCAGAAAGGGACTTCTTAGGCCTGAAATTACACCAACAAAGTCCGGCCATTCTTTTGGATTCAGAGAGCTTTCTGGTTTTGAAGGCCTATGGAAAGAGGGCCATGTGTGAGGGAGCCCCAGCATGGTGGGTGTGTTCTGAGGTGAGAGAGAGTTGGGTCGGATGTAAGAAAGGGCTTCCTCCTGTGAGGGTTGCCCAGGGAAGGTGACTCCTGTGGAGACAGTGAAACCCATCGCTGAAGGTGCTCACGGGCAGGCTGCATGACAGCTCCACAAAGGTGCTGAAGAAGGAATCCAGCTTTGGATAAGTGATTGATCTTCTGTACCTTAAAATTCTCTCGCCATCGGGATCCTGAGTCCATGAGCGATCGAGCTGACCCAGGCACACACACGCGTGGGATCTCAGGGCTGATGAAACCTCAGTGGCCACGTGGGCCGAACACCATCCAGCAGGGGAACGTCCTCCACAGCCCTGCACCATCTCCATCCGCTTCCATCTGCCAGACTGGGCTCCATTCCCTGTGGGATCACTTACAAAGCAGGCATTCAAAAGGGCGTGCTGACCCAACGACTTTGGATAAGCCACTGAACTTCACTGAACTTCGGTTTCTTCATCTATAAAAATGGAGGGAAATAGCATCTACCTTCAGGATCCTAAGGCTAGACTGGGATGTCTGAACCCATCTGGCACTTGGTGGACACTCAGTATCAAGGTCCCTCCTTCTTTCCTCCCTTCCTTTCCATGGTCCCCCTTTCCCCTCCTTTTGTAGCCTGTTTCACAACATGTCACTGCACTTTGGACTGTTGTTTATCACCCAACATCCCCCCTTGACCGTGAGCTCTCAGAGGGCTGCGTTGTCCTCACTGCCTTTGCATAATAAGTACTACATAAGTATGAGTTGAGTAGACTAATGAACCAGCCTCCCAGACTTCAGGAAGCCCATCACTACTGAGGCTGCCCTGTTGGCTGCTGGACTGATCTCCCCACCAGAAAGTTGTGCCTTAGGGCAAAAAGAATCTGCCCTGAGTCTCCTCCTTTTAGATCCCGGCTCTGGCCCCTCTGGTCCTTCTTCCTGAGTCCAGGGAACTAGTCCATTTCTACCGACACAAAAGAGACTTTCTGATGGTTGATGGTTATCTGAATTCTCCCGAGTCTTCTTTCCTCTGAGCAAATTTTAGGCTCCTCACCACCACCCCCTTCCACCACCCCAGCTCTACCTCTGCCTCTCCTTTGCCACTTATTTCTATAGCTTTAACCAGCAAGTGCCCACAGGCTTCTCTGGACTGCATGTGGTCATTGCCAAGGGTTTATTCATTTCTTAAAAATAGCCTGGGCTTTGGCATTACACCAATCTGTCACCAAGGACAAAGTCTACTGCTGACCCTGATGCCCATATATCTCTATTTTCAAAAGAGCTTTCTGTTTGACCTTTCAAGCAGAAAGGTCATATCTATATGACCTTTTATATCATATTTGGAAAACTATAAAGCCCTGTGCAAATGGAAAAGGTTTATCTCAACCTTCAGGCTGACATTTACAGCCTTTGAGACATGCTAGGGGAGTGTGGTTGTTAGTTCAACTCAGAAAAAAGAAGTTCTAAATACAACCTCTGAATCAGGGCAGACTGCCTGGAGGAGGAGACAATAATCGGGGCAGAATGCCTGGTCCCATGTGAAGTGAGCTGTTTGAGTTTTACAATAGCTAATAGAGTCCTGTGTTTGGAAAAGCTTCTGCTTCATGCCAAGGGTTGGAATTCACTTATTGCTCAATGAATCCCTCTGAAGGGCTTCACGAATTAATACAGTGATGATATTTCTGCCTTTTCTATATACATGAATTCAGTAATAACTGTAATTATTATAAAGTTATAATAAAACATGATGTGTTATGCTGTTAATTCAATTGCAATAAGGATGAAGTATGAGGACACCCTTATCATTTTTTCCCCTTAATTATGGAACAGTTCCCCAGGCTGAAATGCGGGAGAAAGAGGCCTCATTTTGCCTTGGTGGGGTTTCCTCCTCAGTGTCTTTATCTGGTTTAGGTGGTCCCGGCTTCCACTCTGATGGAGCAGGGAGAGTGAGCAAGTCTCCACAAAGTTGCTCCCACCACTTACATAGATTGAATTAGAGATCTAGTGGGGAGATGGATCCTCCCACCCGCTTTATCCACACCCACTCCATCTGCCCTTTGGAACCACCAGACCTTTGCCTCCCCAGCCATAGCTGATTGGACTAGAGGTGGATAACTGAACCTAAGGGAGCAAATATTAGGACTGAGACTGAAGGGGCTGGTTTGGGGTTCTGAAAGGGGAGTATCCTTTTCAGGGCAGGGCTGGAGCAGAGTGTGCAGGGCTACAGAGAGAAGAGACCTCATCCATCCTGAGAGCCTCCAGAGCAACCCTGGGGGCTGATTCTGCAGGTCCTAGTGCCTTTCCCGGATCTCAGTTGTACTTAACTTTAGCTGGCATAAGTTACACCTGCATCATTCCAACAAATTCCCTTTTATCATTTTATGTAGTTTTGAGCGAGTTTCTAGTTTTGCATCCAAACAAGTTTCAAGACCTTACTGAAAGCTCCTTGAGGAAAGGAGCCCCTTTGTATCGTGTTCATCATTGTTTTTCTGATACCCTGAACAGTGCTTGGCACATAGAAACCTCTTCAGTAAAATTTTTGAAATGAATGAATGTATGATGAGTGAATGAATGGAAAACACTAGAACCTTGACCTAGTCAGGGACCATCTTCCCAAAGTAGGCCCAATTTGTCCCAGTTGGACTTAGGCTATTGCTCCTCCTTTAACCCTAAGAAAGGACGATTTCACCATAGATACTCCTTCCAAGAGGGTGTCCTTTGGGTTGAGCACTCTGGACCAGTGACAGGGAGTTTTACCTTGGGAGCCCTAAGCCCATGGCCCTAGCCTACAGAACAGATCCTTTCCCTCTGAAGCTTGTCTCTAGCACAGGATGAGAGTCCTCAGCCCAAAAGCAGAGGATGGGGAGAGGATTCAGAGGTCCTTTAGCCTATTATCCTGCCTTTGAGGCAGATCTGCCACTGAGAGCATCACAGCCCAAGAGACCATGCTTCATTCATTTGCCCCATGTGAACATTAAAGCACCACTCGGGCCGACGCCCGCCCCCTGCCAGGGGTATAGAGGTGCACGTGTCAGACACAAACCCTGCCCTCAGGGAACTTAGAATCTACTAGAGGAGAGTCTAGACCTTTCCCCGCCTCCAAAATCTCTGGAGAATGGGCTTCCGGAGCTAGTTGTGCTTGCCCTTCCAGTCGGTTCTAATGATCCCCTCTTGCTGCCGATCAGCCTGCTTCCCATGGGAGCCTGGAGGCTGAGGCAGGAGCCCAGGGCAGGCCTCTCCCTCCATGAGCTGCTCTCAGCTGCTCCTGCTCCACGCTCTACAGCCTCCATGCTTTTGACTTTCCCTCAACCGCGGAACTTTCTATCCATCAGCCTCTCACGCTCTGAGGGACATAATCGGATGGTCTGTGTCAGCCAGCTGGAGAAAGTCAGGGCCCTGGAGCTGTTCTTCTGAAGGCAAGGACATCGAACAGGAAGCCGTGTCAACTCCCCTTGATGGGAGGAGGGCAGGGAAGAGACTGTTTCTCTGGGTGATGGACTGTCTCCGTGCCGCTGAGGGTATTACAAAGTGATAATGAGCTTGTTCCTCTCTCCTTGTGTCGCATAGCTCTCAGGGCCTGGAGGAATCCTTTATTGGGTCCAAGTGGTGTATCAACAATGCTTCTCAAAGCAAGGGAGGGGAGCCCAGTAAATCAGCCTTTTGTCTAGAGTGGAGAGTAAGAATGGAGAGAGAAGGGCTTCCCTGGTGGCGCAGTGGTTGAGAGTCCGCCTGCCGATGCAGGGGATGCGGGTTCGTGCCCCGGTCCAGGAAGATCCCACATGCTGCAGAGCGACTGGACCCGTGAGCCATGGCCGCTGAGCCTGCACATCCGGAGCCTGTGTTCCGCAACGGAGAGGCCACAACAGTGAGAGGCCCGCGTACTGCAAAAAAAAAAAAGAATGGAGAGTGAAGACTGGGAGAAAGGTCCCCGGGTGACCTGATGATAGAACCCAGCTGACCTCTCCCCCACCTCCTGTGCTCCTCAGACCTGTTCTTCACCATCTCCCTGATGTCGGCCATAGACTGTCCCCTTATTTCCCCAGCCCACCCGTCTCCCACCATAGCCAGCCCTGGTAAGGCCATTCCTGCTACTCTGTCACCAGCCCCAATTCTCTTGCCATCTTGCCTTTCCTGCCCATCCCCACCCTAGTCCCCTCCAACTGTGAGACAACGGAGCATCAAGATTTTTCCACTTCTGCTCCCAATCTTCTGAAAGTTGCTAGAGTTGTCTATGCCGACAAGCTCTGCTGTGAGTTAGGGTTTTCCACCTTCAGCTGGCTTGGATGGCTACTTGGCAGTACTTTGGCGAGGAACGTGTTGGCAGCTTTAGACCTTCAACACCCTTTTCTTCTTTGACAATCCTTCTTTTTAGCTTGGGGCCCTTTATGGCTACATTTGTCCTCCATCACTTTTGAGTCCAGCAACTTTCCTGGGTTCAGGAGACCCCAAACCCTGTCCACCTCTGATTGGACCAAGGATACTTGTCCAAAGTTGAAAACCAATTAGATTCCACCTCCTGAAAATTAGAAGCCAGGACACAGAGGCTCTGATTAGTCCACAGGGGACTCCAGGGCTAAACAATTGCGGAGCAGCAGAGAGAGCCAGAGAGAGGCAGGTGCACAGAGAGAAGTAGAGACAGGACTCCATGTGGCCCTGGAGAGATAGTGAGAGCCTCCCCAAGAGGCCCAGCTGTCTTTCCTGGCCTGTTTACCTCCCACTAAATCCCCACTTGTGCTTAAGCTACTCTCAATAGTTAGTTACCTGTCCTGAACAAGTGCATTTGCTGACCAGGACTCAGCAGGAGACCTCACCTCTTACCTCTCTAAGGAGGCTGAGACCGTCAAAAGCAAACTTCCCCTGATTTCAGCCTTTGGGCCTCAAAGCACATCTGTCTATCCCGCACACATTCCCGCTGCCCTCCAGTTCGGAGAAGGATGGGCCTGACTCTTTTCCAGGCTTATGCCCACGCACTGGATTCCATTCCCTCCTGCCTCTGTAATAGTAATAGTTAGAGTTATATTAATAGTAATAGTAATAATAACAGTTTCCTGCTCTTTTGTCGCTACACCTCTGGCTCCTCCCCCAAAACCTATTCACATGTTAAATATCTTCCACCCTAAAAATCAAAACACCATTCTTTGACCCTGCTTTCCTCCCAAGCCACCAACTCATGGCCTTCCTTTCCTTTTGTCTTAAAGGAAAGGTAGCCTGGTTCAGTGAAAAGAGCGCAAGACTGAGAGTCAAGAGATGAGTTTTAACCAGGTATTAGAGCTGAGTGACATTTAACAAGTTTCTTAACCCCTCTGAGCTTGTCTCTTCCAGCAGAAAAATGGTGAGGATGAAAATCTTACTTTGCGGCTTATTGTGAGGATGTGTTAATTTATGTGGGTAAAAAGTACCGAACACATTCTCCAGCCCTTTGTGGCTGCTCAATTCATGTTCAATCGGAAGAGTAATTTACCTGATTATGTCGACTTTTTACCTTCCATCCAACCTTCAATTATTTACAATCTGCCTCCCCCGTCCCCGGCCTATTGTTTTGTCGCTACTGTCATTGAGGTCGCCAGTGACCTCTTATTTGCTGTCTCCAGTGCAGTTTCCTTCCTGTTCGATGCCACTTGCCCCTCTGCAGCCGCTGCTGCTTTTACTGTCCCTGCCTCCTTCTCCCGGCTTTCCTCCCCTGGCTTCCCCCGTGGCACTACTGACCACCGTGGATCGGACTTGCTTAGCTGGTTCCTCTGCTCCCTGCCCTAGGTCTGCATGATCTTCTCTCTTCTCAGTTCTTCCAGGGACCCCACCTCCCTTCACTGCCTCACGTGTCACTAAGATGAAGGATCACTGGTCTTACCTCTAGCCCTCCCTTCTGCTCAGAGTTCCCCTCTAACCATCCCTTTCTCCCCTCTGCCACCCAAAGCTGCTGCCTTTTCCATGCCTCCGGCCTTGGCAACCATCAGGCAAGCCACCACCCAAACCAGAAAAACCAGTGTTCATTTTCTACTTCTCCCCTCGGCCCCAATCAGCCACCTTCTATCTGAGTCCCGCAAAATGCTTTTCACATCTATTTCCTTTTCCATGGCCCACGCCACTGTCTAGTCGAGCTGTCATTGGATGTTACCAAAACTCCTGCTCGGCCCTCCAACTGGTCTCCCAGGCTCCAGTCTCTCTTCACTCAATCTCAGCTCAACAGGGCTCCCTGTTTTTGGCTCAGAACACGTCCTTCAACACACATACACATGCACACACACACACACACACACACACACACACACACACACACACACTGAGGTAGCTGTCAGGAACTCTGGATCCAACCTATTTTTCCAGCCCCATTTTCCACAGCTTTGTCTATGTTGTTTCTTGGACTAGCATGTTTTCCCCCATCTTTTATGTCCAGAAATAACCGATTCACCTTCAAGCCTCTACTCACAGATCCCCTGTACTGGGGAGCCCTCTACAACCCCTCCATCTACATTCTCACGTAAGGGAACACCGGATGCGCACCTGATACCCTGGAGTCTCTGTCTCCTCTACCTGGAAGGTTTTGCTGCTTCTCTTCGCTAGGGCAGTGCCTTCTCTGGTGTCAATCCACACGTCCCAGCCGTCCTACTCACAGTAGATCCCCAGCCCCACTCAGTCCCCCCAGTGGTCCCTCTCTATCGCACAGCCTTGTTTATTTCCTTTCTCGCACTTATTATAAATCCCGATGATCTTATGTGGCTGGTTAGGCTCTCTGGGAAGCAAACTCGGAGATGGAGTTCAGTGTGCGGGATGTGAAATGAAGAGGGCCCTTGGGATCGACAGCAGTGGAAGGGGCCGGGGCTGGAGGGAGAGGTCGATCTTCACACCATACTGATGATCTCCTTGGCTGACCCCCCAGGAAGCCATGAAGATAAGACCTCCTGCAGCTGGGCTGAAATGGCTGGGCTTTTCTGTCCAACTCCATCAGTCATTGGCTGGGGCCACTCTCAGAAGAGGATGACCCCGGCAAGGCAGCTCTCTGCATGTAGAAACTAGTCTCCCAGTTTCTACAGAGCCTTGACTCACTTCTGCATTTTGTCCAAAACTTTAAAACACTTTTGGAGCTAAGAATGGAGCTAAGGGCTTCCCTGGTGGCGCAGTGGTTGAGAGTCCGCCTGCCGATGCAGGGGACACGGGGTTCGTGCCCCGGTCCGGGATGATCCCACATGCCGCGGAGCGGCTAAGGCCCGTGAGCCATGGCCGCTGAGCCTGCACGTTCGGAGCCTGTGCTCTGCAATGGGAGAGGCCACAACAATGAGAGGCCCGCATACTGCAAAAAAAAAAAAAAAAAAAAAGAATGGAGCTAAGAATAGACATAAAAGTACAAAGAAACCCCCTAATTTGGGGGATAATTAAAACTGTGGTTTCCTTTTTCCGCCATTGTTTGCGCTCTCAGCTCCAGGGCTTTCTTTCAAGTTGGTCGATCCCCACTAGCTTCCTCTCTGGCCTCCAGCCAAGGCGGAGAGAAGACGAAAAGGACCTGGGAGTCCCTCCAACTTACTGCCCCTCAGGCCTGGCCCTGGAGCCTGACTCCCACTCCTTTCTCTAACTCAGGCAGTTGGAGTCCAGGTTTAAGAGGAGAGC
The DNA here is from genome assembly GCF_951394435.1 of Stenella coeruleoalba. NCBI lineage: Eukaryota > Metazoa > Chordata > Mammalia > Artiodactyla > Delphinidae > Stenella > Stenella coeruleoalba. The sequence goes on from NC_137169.1 coordinate 98,142,348, forward strand.
AGCAGAGGGAGAGGACGCAGGCTAGGGCCTTCGAGAGGATGGAAAGCTAAAGCCCTGGCCCCATGGACTGCTCCCTTTTCTCCCCCCACTGCTGGCAGATGGAGTCAATAAGGATTAAACTCTGAGTGGTTCCAGTGCTTATTGGAAAAAGGAGGGTGGAGGAAATCCTCTTTTCTTCCACCCCATCTTCAAAGCTGATGAGAAATCAGCAAAGCCAAGTGCAGGAGCACTCAAGCATCTTCCTCCTTTCTCATCTCTGTGGCACGCCCTGCCCCTCCTTTAAAATCTGTACTCGTAAGTGCCTCGCAACGTCTTTCTGGTTTCTTCCCGGGCCTCATTTCACCTTGAAACCTCCAGAGGCGTGTGTCAGATGCTGTCCCAAGGGACAAGATCTCAGGCAGGTGTCTTCTCAAGTCCTGGGCAGGAGGAGGGTAGAGGCTGAGTGTGGGGCAGGACTATGGCAGGGGACAGGATAAGCTGACCGCCTCACATGGAAACTTGCATGGCCCTGGACCGACCTGCTCTGACCACCCTGCTCATCTGTGGCCCCTACATGAGTCCAATACACACACACACACACACACACACACACACACACACACACACACACACCACAGAAGCACCTCCAAAAACATTGATGAGAAGTGTAATTTTTCCCCAAAGGTTTGATGGGGAGACAGAGGGGATTACATGGCGTGTGATATGCCCAAACTTCCCAGGCATCCTCCTTTCCCCTCCCTCTGCTCCTTCCCCAGGTTTCCTCTCCCTGCAGGAGCTACTTCATCTCTCCCTTGCTCACTTTTATCTACATTCGAACCTCTCTTCTCACAGCTCCCTTCAGCCCCACAGACCTCCAGTCCCTTTCACACACAAACCTCTCTAAATCAGCTTGGCTGCCCCACGCAGCGAGGCCAAAGGGAGCCACAGAGAAGATGATACCCAGAGCCAGGTACGTGACCTTGAGGCCCGCAGAGGGCAGTGTCCTGGCCTTTGCAGGGCCCCTAAGCCCTAGATCAGAGTGCCTCCCGCACTCCTGACTGCTCACCAGGGCTCCAGCTTCTTCATCCAGGAAAGATCCCGAGACTTAGAATCAGAGATGGAGATTTGAGCCTCAGCTCCACTTCTTCCTCACCATGGGATCTGGGGTAGCCCAAGGTACTGGGGGCGTTTCACCTTTTATTCCCACTGAGTTAGTCTCAGGAGCCAGCGAGGGACAAGTGATGAGCCTGCAGGTGCCTGCAGGAGTTGGGGGCCGCCAGAGGTGCGTTGGCGTGACGGAGTAGACAAAACTTCTGCTGAGCAGGAAGACCCAGATGGTGAAGGTGGGGTGGGACGGGGATGGGGAGGCCACTGGAGAGATGGGGGAGCGGGTCACACCTGATCTCATCTCAGCAGCCATACAGGGACCATGGCAGGGCTTTTCCCTGGAGGCTTTCTCTGCGGGAGGGAGATAGCGGGATTAGCCTCGGGCTTGTCAGCCCAGCCTCTGACCGAATACCAGTGAGTGTGGAAGAAAACTCTCCTTCAGGCTTTTCCTACCCTGTGGCCCCAGCACACGCCTGGGCATATTTGAGCGCTTGGGGCTCTGCTGATCTGTGCTGTGTGCACCTGCCCTACACGGCCCAAGGTTGCTCACGCTTGGAAGAGAGTTCTCACGCCCACATGGACACTCCTTGGTGGCAAGATCATCTTCCCCAACAGACCAGGAGATCCCAGAGGACAGATGGGAGGAGGGAGTGCTGGGTGGAGGGTAGCTCTGTGTGGGGTGCCTGTTCCCAGACCCCGGACCCCAGCCCTCACGGTGCATCACTGGGTCTACAGGTCTCTAGGACAATAACTCTGTTCATCCGGGTCTGAAGGAGGCTGTAACAAAGGGCCTATTCTGGGAGCTGGGAGCAACTCTCCCTGGATGCTGCCTGTGCCTCTGTCCCCTTTCATGATGTTACCCCAGGGCCATCTGGCTTGTCCCTCCCCTCCTTGTCAAACTCACTCCAAGTAAAGATTCTGTGTCAACAAATAGTAAGCCTTATACATCTTTTTTGGCGGGGGCGGGGGGGGGGGGAAGTGAATGAAAGGCCATCCCTAGCAAGTATTGTGAAGTGACTGTGTTTCCCCTCCCAGGGATGTTTGCCTCTGAGCCTGCTCTCTCCCTGTGGGCAAAGGACGTGGTCCTAAGGAAAGGAATTCCAGGTTTCAATGATAAGAAGGTGTTGGGAGGAAGAAAGTTTCCTCTGCCCTTCTAGGTCCTTCTGGCTGGTCTAAGAATTGAATTGATATGAGGTGGATTAACAGGAGAAAACCAAACAAAAGTTTAATAACGTACACAAGGGAGAGACCCAGGAAAACTGAGTAACTCACCAAAATGGCTGAAATCCTCACCTTAAATACCATCTTCAGCTAAAGACAAAAAAGGATGCTGGGGTTCGTGGCCTGGGACTTCAGGATGGGGAAGGCAAGTGGGGATGGAGCACCAAATGTTCAGTAAATAAACGTTTGCTGGGCGCTGCAGAGACAATGGGACACAGAGAGGGATTCTAACAAACAGACTTGCTACGCTCTTCCCTGTCTACACACCTAGTTCATGCTACTGTAGACCCTTGAACAATGAGGGGGGTTAGGGGTGCAGATCCTCCTTGCGGTAGAAAGTCCTCATATAACTTACAGTCAGCCCTCCCCATCTGTGTTTCCTCTGTGTCAGTGGTTCCGCATCCTTGAATTCAACCAACCGTGGATTATGTCACACTGTAGTTTTTACTATTGAAAGAAGTCTGCATACAAGTGAGCCCACACAGTTCAAACCTGTGTTGTTCAAGGGTCAATTGTATAGTTATCTATGGTGATAGCTCCCTTTCTGGAACCTGTCCTCTATCTAAAATCTTTTAGGCAGTTAAGGGGAAGATCAAAGTTCTTCTTGAGCCTTTTGGTCTTGATTGTTTTCAGCTCAAAATAATCCTCATGCCAAAGAGACACATTTTGGGGTGGTAAATATTGTTCCCCTACAAAGGCAAAGTAAATTGTTCGTTAGGGGTAGCTATCATTCCTGTGCCCTACCTGAGAATAGGTATAGCTATATACCTGTATGCCTACAGCAGCTAAGCTGGCCATGGTGGGAAATACACTCTGGAGATCAGCAGAAAGTACCAGGGGAGGAAGAGGGGACTTAACAGAACTGCCTAAAAATCTAGGTGACGAAGCTTGGAGGCAAAATGTTGTAGGAGAAGGAGCATAGGATGGGTTTAGACCTGATTTCTAGTCCCAGATGAGCCTCACTGGTGGGTCTGAATTTCTCATTTTTAGAAAAAGAAAAAAAAAAAAAAGGAAGATCTTTTAGATTGCTTTCCATACCTAACACTCTATGGCGGCATAGAAGGGAAGCTGAGGCCATCTGGGATGGGCAGAGATCCATGGGGCTTTGTCAGGCATGTAACGGAACATTTCCACAGAGGACCAGGGGTGGGTATCTAGAGGCTCAGGAACCCAGCTCAGCCTTCCTGGCTCAGCATGAGCCAGACCAGTGTGGGCCAGGGCAACTCCACACACAAGTCCCTCTTGAGGGCTTCCAAGAAGAAGGATGAGGCAGTGTGAGTCGGATCCCCACTCGGGGCCCCTCTTGTACGTTTCCTCCCTTCAGCAGTGCCATGGCTAAGGAGCTAGAAACGTCATGTTATACAATTCCTTTTAGAGGCAATTGAAGAAAGTGACAGGAGTCAGAACAGTGGTCACCCATTCAATGATGGAAGAGGTCCTGGGGAGTCTGCAGTGCTGCTGGAGATATTCTATATCTTGATCTGGGTGGTGGTTACACAGGTGTATACATATATCAAAATGCATCAAGCTTTCATTAAGATCTGTGTATTTTACTGTATGTAAATTATACCTCAATTAAAAATAAATCTTTAACAGAAGAGAGAAGAAGCGGTTCCAGGCCAGGGAGAGCAGTGCCAGAAACAGAGAAAAGTAGGGGCAGAGTGGGAAATGAGGAGCTGGACCGATAAGAGGGATGGACCAGAGGTAGCAGCCACTGGAAGGTCAGAGAGAGAGCAACAGGGAAAGGGGAGGATAAGAGGGCACGATAAAAGAGGGAGTATAGCAACCAGCATCGGTGGCATGGCCGGGGCGGGGCGGTGGGGGGTAGGGAGTGGCAGCTTGACTAGAGATGTCAGTCGACCTCAAGATCCTTGAAACCACTCCTTCATCCTTTTAAGGACTGAGAGTTCTAGGGAGCACTGGCACATCTGGGGGATGAGCTGAGACACGAGAGACGGGACAGGTTTTGCCAGGCTGCAGGACTAATATTTGTGGCCACACAGGGTGACGGGGTGGGGATAGGTTCTTTGCCATCCCTACAACTAGACGATCCTGACACTCACCCTCTTGCAGAAATTCTGAGCTGAAGAGGGAAGGGCTTCTCATTGACTTTTCTGGCTTCCACCGCTGGGAAGGATCAAGCTCATCTAACATTTAGAGTTTGCAGACGGCTGAACCGGGACGTGCGCCACTTAGAGCAGGGCCGACATTGATGTACAGTGTTAATATTAAGCTCTAAGTGGCTTCTGTATGTTATCCAAGAATGAGGAATAAAACTGAGCAAATTCATTTCTTCTTTTGAAAAATGGGCGGTTTTTAAAAAATGATGATTCGGAGCTCAAAGTCATAGAATGGATTTGAGAAGATGAATCTCCTTGAGGGGAATCCCTGGGGACCCTGGACAGCATCCTCTGCTCTCCCACCCCATCTGGCTCCTGAGCACAGCCAAACTTGGGCCTCCACCCAGGCCACCTCTATTTTCCATTTTATCCACTGGCTAAGAACGAGGGCTGTGGAGTCAGGCTGCCTGGATTAGAATTCCCTCTCCATTTCTTACTAGGATCATAATACTTCAGTTTTCTCATCTGTAAAATGGGGGTGATAATTGTATCTACCTCTTAAAGTTATTCTGAGGATTAAATGGTTTAATATATGTAATGTAATTAGAAAAACACATGCCCAGGATGTTTTTAATGCTCAATAAACATTGTTATGATTATTACCATTATCCCTGAGCATGTATATTCTCCACTGGCCTGGCCTTCTTTGCTCCTATAGACCCACAGCCTGGGGTCTCTTTCCTCACCTCCCTGGGAAAATGCTTCCCATCCCTTGGGGCTCAGTTTGAGTCCAGATGACTACACAGTGTCTCTCTCTCTCTCTCCTCACCCTCTAATAGTGTAAAAAATTAAGAGTAGGTTCAGCACAACCTAGACCTTTTATAGAATGTCTTATATCCTGCTCCTTTTTATCTCCCCGAATACACACTAAACTTTGTGAGGACAGGGCCTGGGTGTCATTTACAGCAACGGTCCCCAACCTTTTTGGCACCAGGGACTGGTTTCATGGAAGACAATTTTTCCACAGATGTAGGGGGTTGGTTCAGGTGGTAATGCAAGTGACAGGGAGCAATGGGGAGCGAAGGGGAGGGTTGGGGAGTGGTGGGGAGCAATGGGAAGCAATGGGGAGCAGTGGGGAGCTGTGGAGAGCGATGGGGAGCGGTGGGGAGTGGTGGGGAGTGATGGGGAGTGGTGGGGAGTGGTGGGGAGCGATGGGGAGCGATGGGGAGCGAGGGGGAGTGGTGGAGAGCAGTGGGGAATGGTGGGGAGTGATGGGGAGCGATGGGGAGTGATGGGGAGCGAGGGGGAGTAGTGGAGAGCGGTGGGGAATGGTGGGGAGAAATGGGGAGCGGTGGGGAGGGGTGGGGAGCGGTGGGGAGTGGTGGGGAGCGGTGGGGAATGGTGGGGAGTGGTGGGGATCGGTAGATGAAGCTTTGCCCACTTCTTACCTCCTGCTGTGCGGCCTAGTTCCTAGCAGGCCGAGGACCGGTACCAGTCCGCAGCCTGGGGGTTGAGGACCCCTGATTTACATAGTATCTAGTCCCATGTTGGGCACTCCCTGAACTGAGGCATTTGCTGCTTTTGCTGTCTTCTCTCTCAGGTGGTCCACTGATAGAACCCCCAGCCACAGCTGGAAACTCCAAACCAAACCTGGTGGTTCCCAGTGCAGGCATATGCTATGGACAGGAATCCACTGTGCAGAAACCAGGCATGGGGAGCCCTTTCAAGAAAGGGAGTATATGTCCCTTCATATGCTGCCCAGACTTCTCCCCTAGATGCTGCCTGCTACACATCTCTATTTGGACGGCATCTAAACATAGCATATCCAATACAGATCTCCTGATATTCCTACTTTAACCTGATCGCCTGTATTCCTCTCCCGCTCCATAAAGAACAGCTCTACCCCTCCAGTTGTTCAGGCCCCAAATCCTGAAGCCATTCTGGACCTCTCCCTTTTTTTCACAACGCACATTGACTCTACCATCCACCCTGTTACATCCACCCTCAAAATACCCAACCACTTCCCATAGTGATGTGCCGAGAGCTGGTTGCTAAATATTCGTGCAATTTTTTAACCAGCTGTTAAGTCATAAGTAATCTGAAGTCAGCCGTGGTGGGAAGAGTTATACCACGGAAATCAGCCAATTCTAAAAATCAGAGCTTTTATTTTTTACTTTTTCTGGAGAGCTGGTTTCCAACAGTTCACTGACTTCTCACCCAGTTACTACTCCCCCATGTTCCAAGCCTCCATCATCTCTCATCTGTATCATTGAGATAGACTCCTATCTGGTCTTCCTGCTCTCACTCTTGCTGCCCTTCAGTGTACGCTCAAACAGTAATCCTTTTAAACTCCAAATCATGTTATGTCTAGGCTGTGCTTGAAACTCTCCAATGGTTTCCCATCTCACTCAACGTGGAACCCTGTGTTTTAACCGAGGCTTACAAGGCTCGACGTATCTGATCCTCCACCATCTCTCTGATCTCACATCTACCACTCTCTCACTCACTTCATTCCGGCCACATAGACCTCTTTGATGATCCTCAGACATGTCCAGTATTACTCTGCCTCAGGGCATTTGCACTTGCTGTTCCTTCTGCCTAGTAAGCTCTTATCCTGGAGGAGCTCGTGGTTTTCTTGCTCATTTTCTTCAGTTCTCTCTGTATGAGAGAAAGATCAGCATGATTACCTGTGAAAATCAGCTTCCCCTCACTCTTCCATTACTCTCCATCCCCCTTATACTCCATTTTTGACTATGTCTATCACCACTAGAAACATTACATATTTATTTGTCTAAGTTGCTATTGTTACCTCCTCACCACCACCACAGCTAGAATACGTGCTTCACAAGGACAGAGACCTAGTTTTTTTCACTTATGCACCCTTAGTGCCTAGAATAATGTCTGGCACATAGTAGGTGCTCAATAAATACATGTTGGATGAATTATGCTGCCCACATACTCAATCCCTGTGCAAAGGAATCATGACAGCAAGGTGGAGCGACCCCCACTACTGGACAGATGGTCCCCGTTGGTCCTCCAGTTCCCTGAGCATCTCACTGCTATCAGGAAAAAGGATGCTTAGCTGAGCAAATACTACTCAACATGCTAAGATCCCTGATGAGAATGAATCCCTTGATAAAACAAAAATTTAAGGTATAAGTTTGAAACCAGTCTGAACACAAGATATTCTACCAGTGTTTATAAGAGAGTGTTTTCATAAGACAAACTAGAATTTCAGGCTGAACTGATAAGAAACCAAAGGTGTTTATGTTCCACTGCTATGGGCCATGTGAAAAGAAAATACAAATATGAATGCATACATACGTGTGTGTGTGTGTGTGTGTGTGTGTGTGTGTGTGTGTGTGTGTGTGAATATGTGTGATGGTTAATTTTATGTGTCAGTTTGACTGGGCCATGGGGTGCCAAGATATTTACTTAAACATAATTCTGGGTGTGACTGTGAGGGTGTTTTTGGATGAGATTAACACGTTATTGGTAGACTGAGTAAAGCAGTTTGCTCTCCTAATGTGGGGGTGTCTCATTCAAGCAGCTGAAGGCCTGAATAGACCAAAAAGGCTGACCCTCCCTCAAGTAAGTAAGTTGAAACTTTTCTTGCCTGAATGTTTAAGCTGGAACATCAGTCTTTTCCTGCCTTCAGACGCCAGCTGAAGCATTGGCTTTCCTTGGGTCTCAAGTCTGCCAGCCTTCAAACTGGAACTACACCGTTGACTCTCCTAGGTCCCAGCTCGCTGACTGCAGATCTGGGGACCTGTCAGCCTCCATGACTGAGTGAGCCAATTCCTCATGGTAAATAAATAAATAAGCACACACATCCTATTTGTTCTGTTTCTCTGGAGAACCCTGAGTAATATAATGTGTGTGTGTGTGTGTGTGTGTGTGTATTTTATAAATACAGTTGACCCTTCAACAATGTACAGTCGAAAACCCACGCATAACTTTTGACTCTCCAAAAACTTTACTACTAACCTACTGTTGACTGGAAGCCTTACTGATAACATAAACAGTTGATTAACACATACTTTGTGTGTTTTATATACTATATACTGCATTCTTACAATAAAGTAAGCTAGAGAAAAGAAAATGTTATTAAGAAAGGAATAGAGAGTGGACCTTCAAAATGGCAGAGGAGTAAGACATGGAAATCACCTGCCTCCCCATAAATACATCAAAAATACATCTACATGCAGAACAACTCCTACAGAACGCATACTGAACACTGGCAGAAGACCTCAGACTTCCCAAAAGGCAAGAAAATCCCCACGTACCTGGGTAGGGCAAGAGAAAAAAGAAAAAACAGAGACAAAAGAATAGGGATGGGACCTGCACCTCTGGGAGGGAGCTGTGAAGGAGGAAGCCCCTTCACTGGCGGAGACGGGGGGTGGGCAGAGGGGAAGCTTTTGAGCCACAGAGGACAGAGCAGCAACAGGGGTGCAGAGGGCAAAGCGGAGAGATTCCCCCACAGAGGATTGGTGCCAACCAGCACTCACCAGGCCGAGAGGCTTGCCTGCTCACCCGTCAGGTCGGGTGAGGGATGGAAGCTGAGGCCCAGATTTAAGAGGTCAAATCCCAGGGAGAGGACTGGGGTTGGCTGTGTGAACACAGCCTGACAGGGGCTAGTGCACCACAGCTAGCTAGGAGGGAGTCTGGGGAAAATTCTGGACCTGCAGAAGAATCAAGAGACCATTGTTTCGGGGTGCACGAAGAGAGGAGATTCAGAGCACCACCTAAACGAGCCAGAGATGGGTGCGAGCCGTGGCTATCAGCGAGCACCCCAGAGAAGGGCATGAGATGCTAAGGCTGCTGCTGCAGCCACCAGAAAGTCTGTGTGCGAGCACAGGTCACTAACCACACCTCCCCTCCCAGGAGCCTGTGCAGCCCCCCACTGCCAGGGTCACGTGATCCAGGGACAACTTCCCCAGGAAAACACACAGCACACCTCAGACTGTTGCAACGTCGCAGCTCACCCCACATTCCGTAACCCTCCCTCTCCTCAGCCTGAGTGAGCCAGAGCCCCCTAATCAGCTGCTCCTTTAACTCTGTCCTATCTGACCGAAGAACAGACGCCCTCAGGAGACCTACACCCAGAAGCGGGGCCAAATCCAAAGCTGAACCCCAGGAGCTGTGCGAACAAAGAAGAGAAAGGGAAATTTCTCCGTGTAGGCTCAGGAGCAGCGGATTAAATCTCCACAATCAACTTGATGTACCCTGCATCTCTGGAACACCCAACAAATCATCCCAAAATTGAGGCAGTGGACTGTGGGAGCAACTGTAGACTTGGGGTTTGTTGTATGCAACTGACTAGTTTCTGATATTTATGTTTATCTTAGTTTTTAGCACTTGTTATCATTGGTGGATTTGTTTATTGGTTTGGCTGCTCTCTTCTTTTTTTTAATACCTTTTTAATTTTTTATTTTAATAACTTTATTTATTTTATTTTATTGTTTTCTTTCCTTCTTTTTTTTTCTCCCTTTTCTTCTGAGCCGTGTGGCTGACAGGGTCTTGGTGCTCTGGCTGGGTGTCAGGCCTGAGCCTCTGAGGTGGGAGAGCCAAGTTCAAGACATTGGACCACCAGAGACCTCCTGGTCCCACGTAATATCAATCAGCAAGAGCTCTCCCAGAGATCTCCGTCTCAATGCTAAGACCCAACTCCACTCAACGACCAGCAAAATCCAGTGCTGGACACCCCATGCCAAACAACTTGCAAGACAGGAACACAACCCCACCCATTAGAAGATAAGCTGCTTAAAATCACAATAAGTTCACAGACACCCCAAAACACATCACTGGATGCAGTCCTGCCCATCAGAAAGACAAGATCCAGCCTCATCCACCAGAACACAAACAACAGTCCCCTCCACCAGGAAGCCAACACAAGTCACTGAACCAACCTTACCCACTGGGGGCAGACACCAAAAGCAATGGGAACTACGAACCTGCAGCCTGCCAAAAGGAGACCCCAAACACAGCAAGTTAAGCAAAATGAGAAGGCAGAAATACACAGCAGATGATGGAGCAAGATAAAAACCCACCAGACCAAACAAATGAAGAGGAAATAGGCAGTCTACCTGAAAAGGAATTCAGGGTAATGATAGTAAAGATGATCCATAACCGTGGAAATAGAATGGAGAAAATAAAAGAAACATTTAAACATTTAACATTTAACTAGAGGAATTAAACAGCAAAAAACTATGATGAACAACACAATAAATGAAATTAAAATTTTCTAGAAGGAATCAAAACCAGAATAACTGAAACAGAAGAATGGATAAGTGGCCTGGAAGATAAAATAGTGGAAATAACTACCACAGCGAAGAATAAAGAAAAAAGAATGAAAAGAATTGAGGACAGTCTTAGAGACCTCTGGGACAACATTAAATGCACCAACATTCAAATTAAGGGTCCCAGAAAAAGAAGAGAAAAAGAAAGGGATTGAGAAAATATTTGAAGAGATTATAGTTGAAAACTTCCCTAATATGGAAAAGAAAAGAGTCAATCAAGTCCAGGAAGCACAGAGAGTCCCTACAAGATAAATCCAAGGAGAAACATGCCAAGACACATATTAATCAAACTATCAAAAATTAAATACAAAGAAAAAATATTAAAAGCAACAAGGGAAAAGCAACAAATAATGTATAAGGGAATCCCCATAAGGTTAACAGCTGATCTTTCAGCAGAAACTGCAAGTTAGAAGGGAGTGGCAGGACATATTTAAAGTGGTGAAAGTGGGCTTCCCTCGTGGAGCAGTGGTTAAGAACCTGCCTGCAAATGCAGGGGACACAGGTTCGAGCCCTGGGCCAGGAAGTTCCCACATGCCGCGGAGCAACTAAGTCTGTGCACCACAACTACTGAGTCTGTGCTCTAGAGCCCACAAGCCACAACTACTGAGCCAGCGTACTGCAACTACTGAAACCCACACAACTAGAACCCATGCTCCACAACAAAGAAGCCACCACAATGACAAGCCCGTGCACCACAACAAAGAGTAGCTCCTGCTCGCAGCACCTAGAGAAAGCCGGCACACAGCAATGAAGAACAAAGACAGCCATAAATAAATAAATTAATTAATTAATTAAAAAAAAATAAAGTGATAAAAGGGAAAAACCTACAACCAAGATTACTCTATCCAGCAAGGATCTCATTCAGATTCTATGGAGAAATTAAAACCTTTACAGACAAGCAAAAGTTAAGAGAATTCAGCACCACCAAACCAGCTTTACAACAAATGCTAAAGGAACTTCTCTGGGCAGGAAGCACAAAAGGAGGAAAAGACCTACAAAAACAAACCCAAAACAATTAAGAAAATGTTAATAGGAACATACAGATTGATAACTACCTTAAATGTAAATGGATTAAATGCTCCAGCCAAAAGACAAAGACTAGCTGAATGGATACAAAAAGAAGACCTGTATATATGCTGTCTACAAGAGATCCACTTCAGACCTAGGGACACATTCAGACTAAAAGTGAGGGGATAGAAAAATATATTCCATGGAAATGGAAATCAAAAGAAAGCTGGCATAGCAATTCTCACATCAGACAAAATAGACTTTAAAGTAAAGACTATTACAAGAGACAAAGAAGGACACTACATAATGATCAAGGGAACAATCCAAGAAGAAGATATGACAATTGTAAATATTTATGCACCCAAGATACATACAATACATAAGGCAAATGTTAACAGCCATAAAAGAGGAAATCAACAGTAAGACAATACTAGTAGGGGACTTTAACACCCCACTTTTACCAATGGACAGATCATCCAAAATATAAATAAATAAGGAAACACAAGCTTTAAATGACACATTAAACAAGATGGACTTAATTGATATTTATAGGACGTTCCATCCAAAAAAAAAAAACAGAATACACTTTCTTCTCAAGTGCTCATGGAACATTCTCCAGGATAGATCATATCTTGGGTCACAAATCAAGCCTTGGTAAATTTAAGAAAATTAAAATCATATCAAGTATCTTTTCCGACCACAATGCTATGAGGCTAGATATCAATTACAGGGGGAAAAATGTAAAAATACAAACACATGGAGGCTAAACAATATGCTACTAAATAACCAAGAGATCACTGAAGAAATCAAAGAGGAAATAAAAAAATACCTAGAAGCAAATGACAATGAAAGCACGATGACCCAAAACCTATGGGATGCAGAAAAAGCCATTCTAAGAAGGAAGTTTACAGCAATACAATCCTACCTTAAGAAATAGGAAACATCTCGAATAAACAACCTAAACTTACACCTAAAGCAATTAGAGAAAGAAGAATAAAAAACCCCCAAAGTTAGCAGAAGGAAAGATATCATAAAGATCAGATCAGAAATAAATGAAGGGCTTCCCTGGTGGCGCAGTGGTTAAGAACCTGCCTGCTAATGCAGGGGACATGGGTTTGAGTCCTGGTCTGGGAGGATCCCACATGCTGCAGAGTGGCTAAGCCCATGCACCACAACTACTGAGCCTGCGCTCTAGAGCCCACGAGCCACAACTACTGAGCCCATGTGCCACAACTACTGAAGGCCGCACACCTAGAGCCCATGCTTAGCAACAAGAGAAGCCACTGCAGTGAGAGGCCCGCGCACTGCAATGAAGAGTGGCCCCTGCTGGCCGCAACTAGAGAAAGCCTGCATGCAGTAATGAAGACCCAACACAGCCAAAAATAAATAAATTAAATAAATAAATTTAAAAAAAAAAAGAAAGAAATGAAGGAAACAATAGCACAGATCAATAAAACCAAAAGCTGGTTCTTTGAAGAGATAAACAAAATTGATAAACCATTAGCCTGACTCATCAAGAAAAAAAGGGAGAAGACTCAGATCCACAGAATTAGAAATGAAAACAGAGAAGGTAACAACTGACACTGCAGAAATACAAAGGATCATGAGAGATTACTACAAGGAACTATATGCCAATAAAATGGACAAACTGGAAGAAATGGACAAATTCTTAGAAAAGCACAACCTTCTGAGACTGAACCAGGGAGAAATAGAATATATAAACAGACCAATCACAAGCACTGAAATTGAAACTGTGATTAAAAATCTTCCAACAAACAAAAGCCCGGGACCAGATGGCTTCACAGGCAAATTCTATCAAGCATTTAGAGAAGAGCTAACACCTATCCTTCTCAAACTCTTCCAAAATATAGCAGAGGGAGGAATACTCCCAAACTCAGTCTACGAGGCCACCAACACCCTGATACCAAAACCAGACAAAGATGTCACAAAAAAAGAAAACTACAGACCAATATCACTGACGAACATAGATGCAAAAATCCTCAATAAAATACTAGCAAACAGAATCCAACAGCACATTTAAAGGATCATACACCATGATCAAGTGGAATTTATCCCAGGAATGCAAGGATTCTTCAATATATGCAAATCAATCAATGTGACACACCGCATTAACAAATTAAAGGATAAAAACCATATGATAATCTCAATAGATGCAGAAAAAGCTTTTGACAAAATTCAACACCCATTTATGATAAAAACTCTCCAGAAAGCAGGCGTAGAGGGAACTTACTTCAACATAATAAAGGTCATATATAACAAACCCACAGCCAGCATCATTCTCAATGATGAAAAACTGAAAGTATTTCCACTAAGATCAGGAACAAGACAAGGTGCCTACTCTCACCACTATTATTCAACATAGTTCTGGTAGTTTTAGCCACAGGAATCAGAGAAGAAAAAGAAATAAAAGGAATCCAAATTGGAAAAGAAGAAGTAAAACTGTCACTGTTTGCAGATGACATGATAGTATACAGAGAGAATCCTAAAGATGCTACCAGAAAACTACTAGAGCTAATCAATGAATTTGGTAAAGTAGCAGGATCCAAAATCAATGCACAGAAATGGCTTGCATTCCTATATATTAAGGATGAAAAATCTGAAAGAGAAATTAAGGAAACACTCCTATTTACCATTGCAACAAAAAGAATAAAATATCTGGGAATATACCTACCTAAGGAGAAAAAAGACCTGTATTCAGAAAACTATAAGACTCTGATGAAAGAAATTAAAGATGATACAAACAGATGGAGTGATATGCCATATCCTTGGATTGGAAGAATCAACATTGTGAAAATGACTATACTACCCAAAGCAATCTACAAATTCAGTGCAATTCCTATCAAACTACTAATGGCATTTTTCACAGAACTAGAATAAAAAATTTCACAATTTGTATGGAAACACAAAAGACCCAAATAGGCAAAACAATCTTGAGAAAGTAAAACAGAGCTGGAGGAATCTGGCTCCTTGACTTCAGACTATACTACAAAGCTACAGTAATCAAGACAGTATGGTACTGACACAAAAATAGAAATATAGATCAATGGAACAGGATAGAAAGCCCAGAGATAAACCCACACACATATGGTCACCTTATTTTTGATAAAGGAGGCAAGAATATACAATGGAGAAAAGATAGCCTCTTCAATAAGTGGGGCTGGGGAAACTGGTCAGCTACATGTAAAAGAATGAAATTAGAACACTCCCTAACACCATACACAAAAATAAATTCATAATGGATTAAAGACCTAAAGGTAAGGCCAGACACTATAAAAATCTTAGAGGAAAACATAGGAAGAACTTTCTTTGACATAAATCACAGCAAGATTCTTTTGACCCACTTCCTAGAGTAATGGAAATAAAAACAAAAATAAACAAATGGGACCTAATGAAACTTCAAAGCTTTTGTACAGCAAGGAAACCATAAACAAGACAAAAAGACAACCCTCAGAATGGGAGAAAATATTTACAAATGAAGCAACTGACAAAGGATTAATCTCCAAATTTTACCAGCAGCTCATGCAGCTCAATATCAAAAAACCAAACAACTCAATCCAAAAATGTGCAGAAGACCTAAACAGATATTTCTCCAAAGAAGATATACAGATTGCCAACAAACACATGAAAGGATGCTCAACATCACTAATCATCAGAGAAATGCAAATCAAAAGCACAGTGAGGGATCACCTCACACCAGTCAGAATGGCCATCGTTAAAAAATCTACAAACAATAAATGCTGGAGAGGGTGTGGAGAAAAGGGAAACCTCTTGCACTGTTATTGGGAATGTAAATTGATACAGCCATTATGGAGAACAGTATGGAGATTCCTTTAAAAAGTAAAAATAGAACTACCATATGACCCAGCAATCCCACTACTGGGCATATACCCAGAGAAAGCCATAATTCAAAAAGACTCATGCACCCCAATGTTCATTGCAGCACTATTTACAATAGCCAGGACATGGAAGCAACCTAAGTGTTCATCGACAGATGAATGGATAAAGAAGTTGTGGCACATATATACAATGGAATATTACTCAGCCATAAAAAGCAATGAAACTGAGATATTTGTAGTGAGGTGGATGGACCTAGAGTGTGTCATACAGAGTGAAGTAAGTCAGAAAGAGAAAAACAAATACCATATGCTAACACATATATATGGAATCTAAAAAAAAAAAATGGTTCTGAAGAACCTACGGGAAGGACACGAATAAAGACGCAGACGTAGAGAATGGACTTGAGGACATGGGGAGGGGGTGGGGTAAGATGAGACGAAGTGAGAGAGTGGCATGGACATATGTACACTACCAAACGTAAAATAGATAGCTAGTGGGAAGCAGCTGCATAGCACAGGGAGATCAGCTTGGCGCTTTGTGTCCACCTAGAGGGGTGGGATAGGATGGATGGGAGGGAAACGCAAGAGGGAGGGGATATGGGGATATATATGTATACGTATAGCTGATTCACTTTGTTATACAGCAGAAACTGGCACGACATTGTGAAGCAATTATACTCCAATAAAGATGTTAAAAAAAAAAAAAAAGAGGGCTTCCCTGGTGGCGCAGTGGTTGAGAGTCCGCCTGGCGATGTAGGGGACACGGGTTCGTGCCCCAGTTCGGGAGGATCCCACATGCCGCGGAGCGGCTGGGCCCGTGAGCCATGGCCGCTGGGCCTGCGCGTCAGGAGCCTGTGCTCCGCAACGGGAGGGGCCACAGCAGTGAGAGGCCCGCGTACCAAATAAAAAAAAAAAAAAAAGAAAGGAATAGAAAGTACATTTACAGTACTGTACTGTATTTATCGATACAATAATTTTATGTCATCTGTTTAAAAAGCTGAATTATCTGTCTGTACCTCATTAATATTATCTCACATGATACAAAATGCTGTAGATGTTATACATATTACTAATACTAGACATTAAAAATGAAAAGAGAGGGCTTCCCTGGTGGCGCAGTGGTTGAGAGTCCACCTGCCGATGCAGGGGACACGGGTTCGTGCCCCGGTCCGGGAAGATCCCACATGCCGCGGAGCGGCTAGGCCCATAAGCCATGGCCGCTGAGCCAGCACGTCCGGAGCCTGTGCTCCGCAACGAGAGAGGCCACGACAGTGAGAGGCCCACATAACGCAAAAAAAAAAAAAAAGAAAAAAGAAAAGAGAATGTGAAAAAGAAATTCATATTTATTTGCAGGTAAGACAATTCATGCATTGATAATAAAGAAGCTGAGATATAATTGCTTTAGTGTGATCGATAAAATTGCTTCACGGTAGCCTAGCATCTACACTAATGACTGAATGGTTATAAAATTTTCATGGCATACAGTATTACAGTCATATTTATAAGACAGTATTGAAAACATTGTTACATTATTTTTTTTAAAAACCACTTACCTGTGATGATAAGCTGATGTTCAGTCTCTCCAATCATGAGAGAGAGAGAGATACTGCATGGTAATGTAATTCTTTGAAAGCAAAGTTATAAAACTGTAAGATAACTAACATTATTAATTTATATTAAATATCATTCACTTATGTCTCTGTAAGCTGAGGCTATCCACTTCAATACAAGTCTTGTACATGATGTTCTACACATCTATTTTTAATGTCTGTTGAACAAAATTAGCATATAAGTGGACCCGCACAGTTCAAACCCATTTTGTTCAAGGATCAGTTGTATATATTTGTGGGGCTATGGCTGATAGCTGGGGGCGTATTTGTGGGTAGGCAGAAGTTATGACTTTCTTAATGTAAGAGGCTTTCTTTAGACAGAAGAAGTGAAATAAGGCATTGTCATTCACTTTTTTGAGGTCCTTTTGTCTACCAGCAGCTTTCCTGCTGCCATAGGACAGGAATGCAGGAAGCAGGAGATTTGGGAGTGGGTTCCAGGGGGGCACGGGCTCCCTGGAAGTCTTGGTCCCTTCTCTAGATTCCAAGCCATCTTGATTCTCGAGACAGAGTGTGGCGGCCGGGCACGGCGAGGAGAAAGGAATGGCCCTTTCTCTGATCAAGCCAGTTTTACAGGGCGAGAGTCCATAGGCCGAGGGAAAGAAGAATGAGCAGCGCAGAATGCGTTCCTTCACTGACTCTCACACAAGGGGAGCAGCTCTGCCCATGGATTCTCTAGCTCAGACAAAGGCACGCCATCCCAGAGTCACTCAAGATGGAAACGTCAGAGGCTTCTTTCACTCTGCTTCACCCTGCCCAATTCTCTGTCACCACGTCCCAGCCATATCATCACTTCCTTCTCATCACAGAGTCATGGGAAAGTGATAACTGTGCTTAGCTTGAGAAGAGGAATTGTAGGAGGGGCCGAGGGAGTAAAATACTTTTATTTCAGAGCTTTCTATACCGTTTGATTTTCTAAACTTTTGCTAAGTTACTCATCTTGGATGTCAATGGACATGAAAAAGATAATCAAAACAAGTGTGTAAACACACACAATGTATTTATATAATCAATTGTGTATATTAACTACCTCCTTTGTAATGTTTCCTGGTAGGGTCCCCATCACTTTTTGCTTCCTGACTGGTCTACTTTTTACAAACCTCTCCCTACCAACCAATCCTGCACACTGCTGCTACAGTTACCTCTCACAGACACTATTTTATGTGATTCTCGGTCATTTTTTTAATATAATACAAGGAGATGACTATCAAACGTGAAATTGCCTAGCTTGGCACCTGCTGCCTAGGAAGTACTCAATGAATGCTGGTTTCCTTTCTAAATTTATAGTTCTTCAGAGGGTCTCCACTGATCAAAGGGCAAAGTGCCTCACTTCTTAGCCGGTGCCGCAGGATGCTCTGCTGGCCCGGTTTCCACTGGGCACACTGTATTCAGGCCATACAGCAAAGCTCTGGGATTCCTCCACACCTACCAATTTCTGACCTGCCCTTTCATGGCTATAGAAATCCTGCCTGGCCCTTTAGGGACCATCTCAAATGCCACCTCTGCCATGAAGCTTTCCAAGAACACCCTCCTCTGTACTGTCATGGGACTTACTGGTTCTATTTTTTCCTTGTTAACAATGTGTCACATTTGGAAATCATATATTAATAGCTTTTGAAATGTCTCCTCCATCCCCAGCTTCCCATTGTCTCTCCCATCTATTTGCAATTTATTAATTAATTCATTCATCTTTTATTGAGTGTCTACCATGTGCCAGGCACTGTACTGGACACCAAAGGGAAAGTGATAAGTAAGTCAGAGGCAAGTCTCCTCTCACTGTAGTCAGGGAGGCTATTGAGGGTCAGAGGGGTCTCTCTGGGAGCTGAGAGTTGAGCAGAGACATGGATGAAGGGAGTGATTTGCCATGGCACTGTATGGGGGAAGAGTGTCCCAGGCAGGAGAGCCCTGCAGAGGGAAGGAGCTGGAAGCCAGTGTGACAAGACTTGAGTAGGTGAGAAGGAGCCTGTAGAAAAGGGGGCTGGAAATGTGGTCAGGACCAGGTCGTGGGAGAGCAGTGTCATGACCTGGTTTTCATTTTTAAACATCACCTGGGGTTCTGAGTGTAGAAGAGACTATAGGAGCTGGAGGACAAAGAAAGGAATCGGAAGAATCAATAGGGAGACAGGTAAGAAATGATGGAGCTTTGTACCAGGGTGGAACTGGCAATGGCAGATTTGAGGAATCCTTTGGAAGAAGCCCAGCAAGACTTGCTTGTGAATTGGCTGTGAGGAAAAGAGAGAAACTAAAGAATACCTGTCTCTATTTTTTTTTTTTACCAGAATACTGATATCATTCAATGAGATGAGGAAGAAGAGATGAAATAGGAAGGAGTTCAAGATGGGCACTGGGGTAAGAGTTTCATTTTGGGCACGTCAACTTTGAGAAGTCTATTAGACACCCAAGAGGAAATGTTGAGAAGAGAATTGGATATTTAAGTCTGGTTTTCAAAGAGAGATCTAGGCTGGTCGATTCAACTGATTAAGTAAAAATGTAAAAATAAATACAAGTCCTTATTCATTCAATAAACATTTATTGAGCACATACTATTAGGTTGAGCCATATGAAGTATCATCTTTGTATGTCAAGGTGATCCAATATCAGCCAACTTCATATAGTTCAAGCTATCCAAAATGCCATGCCAAGCGAGGGCTGTGAAGAATAAAGATGTATTGGGAAATAGCATTTTTATGTAAATCAATTTTTAGCAGTTTTCTTGAGGTATAATTGATTTGCAAAGAACTGCACATATTTAACGTGTATAATTTTACAAATCTGGACATATGCAAACACCCATCATACCATCACCACAATCAAGGTAACAGACATAAGCAACACCTCCCAAAGTTTCCCTGTGTCCCTTTGGTTGTTTTTCTGTTTGTTGTAAGGACACTCAATATGAGATCTATCCTCAACATGAGATCTATCCTCTTAACACATTTTGAAGTGCATGTTACCGTACTGTTAACTACAGGCGCTATGTTGCACAGCAGATCTCTAGAACTTGTTCCCCTAGCAAAACTGGAACTTTATACTCCTTGGACAACTCCCCATTTCCATCCCCACCCCCACCTCTGGCAACCACTGTTACATTCTCTTCCTCTATGACTGACTATTTTAGATCCCTCTACCTAAGTGAAATCACATAGTATTTGTTCCTCTGTGACTAGCTTATTCACTTAGCATAATGTCCTCCAGGTTCATCCACGCTGTTATAAAAGGCAGGATTTTCTTCTTTTTTTAAGGCTGAATGATAGTCCATCACATGTATACACCACATTTTCTTTTTTTTTTTTGACAATTTAATACAGTATTTATTAGCGATTAGTGTTGAGAAAATTATTTCCCTCTACATACAAAAATACATATTTGAACACTATGAAAACAATCAGGACAAGTACCGTGAAAAATTGGTCCTTCAAAAGAAATAAAGAGGGAAAACTGAGGGCAGCACGAGGCTTTGTCTGCTGTCAGGGACAAACCAACAGGAGCAAAGGCTTTGGGGCCCCCAAACCACTCCAAATGAATAGACTCAAACGTGGGAGCCTGTGGGAGCCGGGTGGTGCCCACCCCAGGGCATCCACACCAGCTTCAAAAGCCAGGATGGGAGCTCTGACCTACCAACAGCGTAAACCAAAGTTTGCCAAACAGGCATCACCTCAGGTCACCCCGCAGCTGTGTCTACACTGTTAAAGGAAATAGACTTTTAAGAAGCAAAGTGTAGTAGTTGTTAAATTAACATTGCCCCTCTCCCAAGTATCACTGGGCCAAGTACGGAGTAATCACATGGGAATTATCAGCCATCTGACTCGACTTCCTTTGTTAGAAAATGACACATTCCGACCCTTCAAAGTGACAAAAAAAAAAAAAAAAGCTACAGTTGTATGTTTTAATAAATCCATTCCTTCATTTTAAATGGGCTCAGCGAGTTTACTCAAGACTTTTCTTGACCAGACATAACTCAGTCCTGCAGGGGTGGGAAAGCAAAAAGAGCAGCTGCCATGTCCTCTGTGTCTTAATTTCATCAAGCTTGTCACAGCAGGGAATCTATTATGTTTGGGCGGAAACCAGGAAGGGCCACGGAACCTACCCAGGGCATCCACAAACCAATCTGAGATCCGAGTGGAAGGTGAGACCGAGACTAGCAGAGATTTTCCCCCGCCCCCCAGCACGTCTCACGCGGGCAGAGGGAGGCTGGCCAAGGCACACACCACATTTTCTTTATCTATCCATTTGTCAATGGATACTTGGGTTGTTTCCTTATCTTGGCTATAGTGAATAGTGCTGCAATGAACACGGGAGTGCGGCTACCTCTTCAAGATCCTGATTTCAGTTCTTCTGGATATATACCGAAGTGGGATTGCTGGATCTTATGGTAGTTCTATTTTTAATTTTTTGAGGAATCTCCATACTGTTTTTCATAGCTGCTCCACCATTTTACACTGCCGTCAATAGTATACAAGAGTTCCAATTTCCCTACAACCTCCACCACTTGTTATCTTTTAGTTTTTAAATAATAGGCATCCTAACAGGTGTGAGATGATATCACATTGTAGTTTTGATTTGCGTTTCCCTGCTAATTCATGGCATTGAGTATCTTTTCATATATTTGTTGGCATTTGTACGTCTTCTTTAGAGAAATGTCTGTTAAAGTCCTTTGCCCGCTTTTTAATCACATTATTTGTGTTTGCTATCGAGTTGTAGGAGTTCCTTGTATATTTGGGAGGCTAACCCCTTATCAGATATATGGTTTGCAAATATTTTCTCGCATTTTGTAGGTTGCCTTTTCATCCTGTTGATTGTTCCCTTGGCTACACAGAGACTTTTTAGTTTGATGTCATCCCATTTGTCTATTTTTCCTACCGTTGCCTATGCTTTTGGTATAAACCTAGTAATAATAACAATCACTTATTTAGCAGTTATTATGTCCAGGCACTGTAATAAGCAACTTGTATATATTAAATCATTTAATTATCACACTTTATGAGGTAAATACTCATTACTTCTGGAAAAGAGAAAAATAATTTGCTTAACCAAATTGTATTGGGTTAAAGATGGCTACAAATTCATTACCAGTCACCCTATGGAAAGGTGGAGGCTATTCCCCACCACCACCCTACCCAAAGCCTGTGAGTGGCTTTGACCAATAGAATGAGCTGCAATGGTAATCTCTGAGGCCAGGCTCTAAGAGATCGGGGGCTTTCACTTTTGACCTCTTGGAGCATTCCCTCATGGAAGCCAACTGCCTTGGTAGAATTCCAACCACCCTGAGATCACCAGGCTGTGAGGAAACCCAAGCTCACCACCTGTAGAAAGAGATACCCCTGGAGGAGCACTGAGTAGCCAGACATACGAGTAAATTATTCTAGGAACTTCTGACTCAGCTTAGCTACTGGCCAAGCTACTTAGTATATAACCTCAGCCAATACTTTCCAGAATAAAATAACCACCAAGCTGAACCCTACCCAAATTCTTATCCGTAAATAGAGCAGCTATTTGAAGCCATTAAGTTTTAGGGTAGTTTTCTCTGTAGCAATAGGTAACCAGAACACACCAGGAAGTAGCTGAGCTGGAATTTAAATCCAGGCTGTTTCCACAATCTATGCTCTTAATCACTATACTATACTACCCCTCTAATGCATGGGATGCATATAATAAGGACCCATTAAGTGATTACACGCTAAAGTCTAGCGGATTTCCCCCCAGGATAACCTTGACACACATCTGGTCAAATAACTATTCTTATCTACCAGATACATTTGGAACAAGTTTATACACCAATGTATGCCTAAACCCACATAACCTCACCGCTGAAACTATAAAGTATCTAATCGTATCTTGTCATTAATATTCAGTGAGAAATGGTTAGTGTATTTGTTTTCTCTTGCTGCATGACAACTTACCACAAACTGAGTGATGTATACAAATATATGTAACAAATGACAGTGTATATATATCACTCAGTTTGTGATAATTTGTTATGCGGTCAAGGTATCAGCTGGGCTGTGTTCCTTTCTGAAGCTGGGAGCCTCTTCCAAGCTCATGTGACAGACAGATTTCAGGGCATTGCAGATGTAATACTGAAGTCCCTGTTTTCTTGCTGGCTGTCATCTGAGGCCAGCTCTCAGCTCGTAGATGCTGCCCCTGGTTCCTTGTCATATGGCCCTCTCACAGCCTCTCACAATGGTGGCTTCCTTCCTCAAGGGTAGCAGAGGAGTACTTCACTCCAGTCTGTTAAGATGAAGTTTTATATACGTAATGATGTAATCTCAGGAGTGACATCCAGCACCTTTGTCATATTAAAGTGGCTAGAAGCAGGTCACGCATCTCGCTTGCACTCAAGGGGAGGGGGCTGTGCAGGTGTGTAACTCCCTGGGGATCCCCTTAAGGTGTTACTGCCACAGTTAGCTTTCTTGGCTCCCTTTCATGATTTTCATACTCACATCCATTACCTGCATTCAGTATTCTGCACAACCCATGGATGCCAAGATTGTGTGATGAAAAAATAAAACCCAAACAGGTGGAGCAGACGATGCATACTGTGGAAGGGGTGACAAGCACAAACTAATGCCACGCACTCTAGGACTCGATGGTTAGCGTGCTGGTGTCATGGTCTCTTCTGTTATGGGGTGGGATGAATCAGAGATCCTGGTTTTAGTTTGGTTCAGCCATTTACAAATTGTGCAACATAGTCGTTAACCTTTGAGACAATTTTTTGTCTCCTTATCCATGAAATAGGTTTAGGTGACATAATGTATATAAAAGGACTTTGTAAACAGTAAAGTTTTCAAGGCTCTGCAAGCTCAAGTACTAGACAAGTTTAAAGGCACAATCAGCCCTTCCCATTTTCCCTTCCTTTATCCTCGTCCCTTCCCTTCGCAGCACAGAACAGTTAGAGGTGGGCCTGCCACATGGTGGTGAAGGTGGAGGCAGACAGGTAGGGCAGCCATGAAGAGGCACCCTGGGCAGTGTCCCCTCAGTATGCAAGGATGTGAAGTAAAAATGGAGGTTGCGTGTGAGTAACAGGCACAAGAGATGGTCAGCGTATTTGGGAGATGGGATCCATTTAGCAAATAAGTAAATTGATTGAGTGCATAAGTGCATATATTAAGAAAAATGAGAACCAGGTTTCTCACTTTTGGAGATGGCACTAAAAACATGTAAAGGGAGGAGGCTAGAATAAACTGTAGCTTTCGATTGGAATTAGAAGAATGAGTATGAGCTCATGTTTTTTATATACAAATACACAAATAGTTAGTTAGATGAGAGGAGATGTGTGTGTATGTGTGTGTGTATGTGTGTGTATGTGTGTGTGTGTATAGCAGCAATGAGCACATCGCATAGTCAAATCTTTAGTGGTGTCTAAATTCCGTCCACCACTAAAAGGAATCAGTACTCTTTAAAGAAACTATTGATTCTAGGCTGGGACAGGAGAAGTACAAGATGATCCTGCAGCATATTTTATGCCAGAGAGTGAAGAGATGCTCAAAGAGTGATTGGAACACATAAAAAGGACACAGGAATCAGCCCACTGGCTAATTCCGGGACAATTCCAGCATCAAAATGATTAATAATAGTAAGAGACACAACCCATTGAGCAAAATAGGAGTCTGTATGTCCACACAGATATAAATAAATAATAAACAAACAAACAAACACAAGGGAGGGAAGGAAAAGCTCTTTGAAGTATAATGCCAAATAAGTGAGGATGGGATCACGGACATAGAAAATCACCATTTGGCAACCTCCATAATGTTTGATTCAGATGGGAGTCATCAATGGAGGCTACAGCTGGTGGGCAGAGGTCAAATGAGGAACAGAATATTGACATCATACGTAATACTACTGAATTGCAAAGGGAAAAATGGTGACTTTAAGGTGGAGAACTTGGCAACATGACCAGAGAGTCAACCAGTCTCGAGACAGATGGACATCGTGTGCCCCCCTATGTGATGCACTGAAAAGAGCATGGTGTCATTTCCGCAATATTCCTGCCGGGAAATCCTGACCTGCGGCGGGCCGTTTCCGACCAGCAGAATAACGAGCCGCCACACGCAAGATTCTTCTCGTATCACACTTTATTGGAGCACAGCTTGGTTGAAGAAAGATGGAAGGAAGACCCCGCAATCCTATAGCAGTCTGCTTATATAGGGATTAAGAACATGTGTCGCTCTGTGATTGGCTTTCGCCGATGGTGCGATTTGTGAGCCAGCATCGGATAGGTCGCTACTTTAAAACCTCATTAGTATACTTAGCGCAAGCGCAGTGGCCACAGGAAGGATGACTCAGCTTATTTCAGCTTCCTGCCGCGTAGCAGTTAGCTGACCGCGCCCTACATCTCCCCCTTTTTTATTTATTAGAACACCAAGCAGAACATAGCCCGTACGAGGGCAGTTTTCTGTTGGCATGTCTGAGACACCTTCCTGCGTGCAATGCCAACAAGGGCTGCAGGGTGCAAAGGCTGACTCAGAATAATGGCTGATTCCCTATAGAGGTGCAATGGCAACAAGGCCTCTCTGTGCAAGGGCAATCAGGACAATGGCTGACTCCCTATAGAGGTGCAATGGCAACAAGGCCTCTCTGTGCAAGGGCAATCAGGACAATGGCTGACTCCCTATAGAGGTGCAATGGCAACAAGGCCTCTCTGTGCAAGGGCAATCAGGACAATGAATGAATGACTCCCTATAGAGGTGCAATGGCAACAAGGCCTCTCTGTGCAAGGGCAATCATTTCGAATTATTCAGGGCGGAGAGCCAGGCTGCGGGAGAATCTCCTTCCTTAATAGCCAGAAGTGCCTGAGTGAGCAGGACCCTATCTCGATGTGCCCTGATGCGCACACGACAGACCAACCAGAGACACAGCATAATCCCAAATACACAGCAGACTCCAAAGATTCCTACCCCCACCCACTCCCCAAAGGAGGAAAAGGCAGAAGAGAGCCAAGAGGCAAAATCTCCAAAGGCAACGGGCTCCAGCCCGGCAGCACTCAGTTGCACAATCTGAATAATCCTTTGTGGAATTCCAACTAATACAAAGACTTCGATTAAGAATCATCAGGAACATCCAACTCAGCATCTTCTCCGAAGTTTTCTTCAACAATTCTCGTCAGTCTTGATGGCACCCAGATCGGATCTTGATCCTGTGGGGAGACACTAGAGATCCCCTGGATCGAGTAATAACACGATCCGGGCCCTTCCATTGATTGGACAACACATCTTTCCACATCACTTTGCCATAATTTTTATGGTTTGTTGCCACATGGCGTTCAGCAGAGGTTTCTTTATCATCATTTAAATGTAAAAAATTTATGGTAAATAAGGCAAGTGAAAGTCTCTGTCTAGGGGTACAGTTCTCTGCGATTCCCCCTTTTTGTTTTATTAAGAGTTCTTTAAGCTGATCCGCCTCATTGACAAACCCTGTCGTTCACAATAGGCTTTCATTAGTTTACTAAGTGGTGTATGCCTCTTAATCTTAAACTGCACCACAGAACCATCCTGCCCCGCCACCTTCAAATTAATATGATCGTTGTTCTCAGTCTTGACTCCTTCCTTGGGCTTTTCGTCGGCCATGGCCTTGTGGATTATAGGGCAAGCCTGTAACATGAATCACCTGCATTTTTTGAACAACTCTTCACAATATTCCTAGCCAAAGCTCTGGTAAGCTTATGAAACTCTTGAGCCTGTGTCGTAGAGTCTAGCGCTGTTAGAGCGCGTGTGGATCCAAACAGGTTGAGAATCATCACAGCGTTCTAATTGTGCATTTGTAATAGCTTGTTCTACCTTTTGAAGTGCCTGATGGGCTTCTGGGGTCAACTGGCGTGGGGAATTAAGATCAGGATTTCCCTCTAATACACTAAACAAAGGTTTTAGATCCAAGCGGGTTAAACTTAAATATGGCCGAATCCAATTCACATCTCCAAGTAACCTTTGAAAATCATTTAATGTTTTTAAGCAATTAGTCCTAATCTCAATTTTTTGAGGTACTATCTTATTCCTTTGTACAGTAGCTCCTAAAAAATTTACAACATCTCCCTTCTGTATTTTTTCGGGAGCAAGAAATAATCCCCTATTCCCTAAATATTTAATCAAAACGCCTAAGGCCTGTTCAAGCAACTCCATACAAGGGGCTTTATCTCGACTATTCAAAGGAATAGAAAAGAAACAATCTTTACGCCATTTCCCTAATTTTTTCTTAATTATTCCAGGGTGACTGGGAGGGTTCTAAATGCCCTAATTGTAACTGCTCATCCACTAGTTTGGATGCCGCCTCCAGCTTTTCCTTTGACAAAGGCCACTGAGGTACCCACACAGGTGTTGTGGTCCTCCATGTAATCATAAACTCAGTGACCCTTGAGAAAAACCCAAGCCTCGGCGGTTTAAATTTCCGCGGGCTTCTATAGGGGCGGTCATGCCTTTTAACTTACGTCTTATCCCTCTATTAGATATCAGGTTGAAACAAATATAATTCCTTAAACTCATCTAGGATTGGATATAATCCTGGCACCGTTTCTTGCTTTTCCTTTTGTTTTCTTTTTTCTCTTTTCATAATTTCAGGCCTATCTACCGTAGTCCCTGTTTGTTCATTCTCTGATGCGCTATCTTGAAAACATACCTGACTGGACTACTCACCGACGGTTCACTCCGTGTGTCGAGTTCTGAATCGGTCCTCCATGCAGGGCGCGAAGTTCCCGGGTTTCGGCACCACTTGCGGCGGGCCGTTTCCGACCAGCAGAATAACGAGCCGCCACACGCAAGATTCTTCTCGTATCACACTTTATTGGAGCACAGCTTGGTTGAAGAAAGATGGAAGGAAAACCCCGCAATCCTATAGCAGTCTGCTTATATAGGGATTAAGAACATGTGTCGCTCTGTGATTGGCTTTCGCCGATGGTGCGATTTGTGAGCCAGCATCGGATAGGTCGCTACTTTAAAACCTCATTAGTATACTTAGCGCAAGCGCAGTGGCCACAGGAAGGATGACTCAGCTTATTTCAGCTTCCTGCCGCGTAGCAGTTAGCTGACCGCGCCCTACACTGACCTGACTCTGCCAGAAAGAAACATCAAATCACTTAGGTGGGATATCCTAGAGAATGTAAAGCCTGTACTTTAAAATCATCGAGGACATGAAAGCCGGGAAGCCTGAGGAACTGTCCCAGTTAGGGGAGACCGAAGAGAAATGACAACCAAATGCACTGCTTGCTCCTTGATGGCAACCTGGACCTGCAGGTGAAGCGTCGTTGTTGGGACAATCGGGGAAATCGGAACTGAGCCTGGGAACTGGGTGGTGATGTTGTACCAATGCTGATTTTCTGATTTGCAAGGCTGTATGGTGGTCATGTGGAGAATGTCCTGGGTTTTGGGAAATACACGCGGAGGTATTTAAGAGCAATAGGACATCCTGTCTCCAGCTCAGTTTCAAGTGACTTGGAAAAACACTAGTGAGAATGGGTATAGATAAACCTAAATAAATCAGCATACCATAAATCAGGGAGTGAGGCAGGAACAAATGCAGTGAAGCGTTAACGATGGAATCTGGGTGAAGGTGTATGATACAGGAATTCATTCTGCTGTACTTACAGCTTTGCAGTAAGTTTGAAATTATTTCAAAACAAATCTTTTTTTTTACTTGCTCTTATTTAATATATGAAGACATGAATTCAAATATACCAATGACATCACTTTTGTATGAAGGGCTAGTTTTTTGGGTTTTTTAACATCTTTATTGGAGTATAATTGCTTTACAATGCAGTGTTAGTTTCTGCTGTATAACGAAGTGAATCAGCTATACATATACATATATCCCCATATTTCCTCCCTCTTGCATCTCCCTCCCACCCTCCCTATCCCACCCCTCTAGTTGGTCACAGAGCACCGAGCTGATCTCCCTGTGCTATGCGGCTGCTTCCCAAGAGCTATCTGTTTTACATTTGGTAGTGTATATATGTCCATGCCACTCTCTCACTTCGTCCCAGCTTGCCCTTCCCCCTCCCCGTGTCCTCAAGTCCATTCTCTACGTCTGCATCTTTATTCCTGTCCTGCCCCTAAGTTCTAACAAATCATTTTTTAATGCAGAGAAAAAGAGTTACCTAATCACCCTTCCTCCACAAAGCAATTTCAGCTCCTTGAGAAGTCTCTGTCTTCAAAGTCTGTTGTTTCCCTTGGCACGGCTCCAGGCACACAGGGAGTCCGTGACCTAGACCTGTGGGCAGGCGGGCCGTGGCATAAACACACAGCCTTTGCAGGGTTCGCGCTCTCCCACTTTACAAGTTTTCATGGAATGAATCGGATGCAACATGACTGATGAATGAGGGATTGCAACTGCCTTCCCAAACCACTATGGGTTTTACCTTGAGTGCCATCGGGAGCAATCATCCTGAGTGAGGGAAGGAAGCGGAGGTGAGCAGTGCAGAATCGCATGACTGTTCTGTCTCAGCGGCCAGCTAGTCCACCGGCCTTGGAGGCGTTTGCTGACTTTCTGTGGTTGACAACCAGGCTGCCATTCACTTTGGTGGTCTAGATAGAATCTTGCTGATTTGGGTCAGATTGTGCATGTTGTTCAGGATTCAGTGATGTTTAAGTTTCGTGCTGTCAGTTTTGATAAGCCAGTGTATTATTTTTGGTTTTCAGTTAAGAAAATACACACTTAGAGCTATAAAAGCACCTTTCTTTTTTTTTTTTTTTTTTTTTTTGCGGTACGCGGGCCTCTCACCGCTGTGGCCTCTCCCGCTGCGGAGCAGAGGCTCCGGACGCGCAGGCTCAGCGGCCATGGCTCACGGGCCCAGCCACTCCGCGGCACGCGGGATCCTCCCGGACCGGGGCACGAACCCGTGTCCCCTGCATCGGCAGGCGGACTCTCAACCACTGCGCCGCCAGGGAAGCCCCTAAAAGCACCTTTCTTATTGAAATTCCTGCAGAAATAATTCTGTTATACAAGTCTGAAATTCTCTGGTTTCTCATCCCTTTGTCTCTTTAAAGTAATTGTTTATGCAACACAATTTTTGGATGTTTCTTTTCTAAAGACTGTAGTGTTAGGTTGGAACATTCCGAAATCGCAGACAGAGTTGGAAGGGGACTTAGAGGTTGTCTAGTGCACAGTATCTGATCCAGACTTTAGACTGATTTCTACACCGTGGAACGCAAGGGGTGCAGCTAAGGAGAAAGGAGTGGGCAGAAAGAGGACTCAAGCCACAGGTACCTCTCCCACCCAGAAGGAATGGGGCACGAGGCAGCAAAAATGTGTCTTTCTCGGGCTTCCCTGGTGGCGCAGTGGTTGAGAGTCTGCCTGCCGATGCAGGGGATACGGGTTCGTGCCCCGGTCTGGGAAGATCCCACATACCGTGGAGCAGCCAGGCCCGTGAGCCATGGCGGCTGAAAATGTCTCTTTCTCAACTATAGCCAGGAATTAGAAAGCACTGATCCTCTCAAATCTCCCAGGCCCATGCAGGGATTCTACCAGCACAACCAGAATGGGGTTCCAGCATCTGCATAAACCCCTCCAGTGATAGGGATGTTGGCACCTCCCTAAAAGCTCCGGCTGAAGCCCTGTAAACCTAACACTCCACTGAGGTCACGGTGTCTGCTCCTTCCCTCCCCTCCTCACCCTGGTACCTCTTCTTGTCTTCCACTTCTCTGCAGACCCACCAGACTAGGCCAGATCTAGAGACACGTTCTGAGGCAGCCCCGCGAGATGGGAGAGGCCCCCACTTGCCCCTCAAAGGGTGCTGTGGCTGTCGCTTGCCCCTAGTCTCTCTGACAACTTCGTGCTCCGTGCTATAAATAAATGATTTTGAATGCTTATCTGCTTCCCTCTGTCTGCTTTTCTGGTTATTTTTGCGTAACAGGCCTCCTCTGTGTTAGGTGGTGGCCACACCGTGGCATTATTGAAGACCATGCCCACCTCATCAGAAGCAAACAAGGCCAGCAAGTGAGTATTGGAGGCTGGGGCAGGTGGGCAGGGGGTGGGGGCTTGTCTCGAGGTTCAGAGCAGTGCTCATGTCCTCCTGCTGAAGCGTCCCAGTCAGGCCACGGACCCCCATACCGTCCAAGCTACTCCGCACAGAGAATCCTGAACTCAGGTCCTCTCCTCTCATCTAACTCTGCATCCACAGGCACTATTCTCTTGAAACAACCACCAGGAAATGTGCAAAGGAGCCTAGAGCAAGAGTCGGGACCCTGGGGCTCCTCTCCAGACCTGCAACTTCCTGGTTGGGTGGCTTTGAGTGACTCAGTACTTCTCAGCACCTCAGTTTTTTTTAATCCATAAAATGGGACTGCTGACCATTGCCCTGCCTGGTAAGAGGGCTGGAATGTGGGTTTTCATCTCCCGCTTCTGAGGGCAGCTTTGGCTGCTGAGGTCCCAGAAACACGGCCAGGGCTCAGACCGCTCCCCTCTCCCTGGGGGGGCCCTTGGTGGCCCACAGCCAGGATCTCAGGGACGTTTCTAGTTTAGCAAACTAGACTGTATTCTTTTGACCTCAAGTGTCCATGGAAAAACTCAAAAAAAGAAACCCTGATTTGCTAAGGCCTCACTTAACATCAAAATTCAGAGGAGTCTTGAGATGACAGCTCATCCTAACAGAAATGCCCTCCTCCAACCCTGCCCTTCCTTCCAGACTCCCCAGGCCTGCTCCTCTGACTAAAGACTTCCCTCCACCCTTGCCTTTTTCTCCAGGGGACCCTCCTCAGCCCCTTCCTCCTTCTCAAAGACACTCCTGCCTCCGCTTCCAGGCCTGTCCCCTCAACCCCTCCCCACCTCCATCAGAGCATGGTCTCTCCCTCAAATGCTTGCATTTCTTCCTCCATGTTGTTTAGGCCTCCATCGTCTATAGCCAGAGCTTAACCCTGATGACACTTTGTCCTTTAGTCTTTGGTCCGAGGAATCACCTGCGTTTATTATGGTTTTCTGAGCCTAAGGAGAATTTATTCACCCACTCCAGTGGTTTTCGTAAAGCACAGCACCAAGGTGTTTGAATCCTTTAGGAAAGTGCCGTCGACCTCAAGAACCATTCCTTCCTATTTTCAGGGGTTTGCTCTACCCGTGTCTGTCCCTGCCAGGTCATGCTCCCCATGGTACATGGCTGGGCTTCGGCCCCAGGCCTTCGAAGCCTGAACACTGGTCTCCCTTCAGGGTCCCGTGTTGAGGCCATGGCTTCTGCTGCTCACAGAGCGTGGCCGTGGGATTCCCTGGCAGGACTCCCTGTTCCCAGCCAGCCGTGGCTCCTTGTCCTCGTGTCACCAGCTGTTGCCCCACCTTCCCTGCCCCTCTGCCCCATCACTCCAGCCCAGTTCATTATTCGGACCTTTTCTGCTTTTCACCCTCCACTGATTCACAGAGGGTTCCAATTAATTTTAAATGGTCACCAGTTTTCCTCAAGCCTCAGGCAATAATGGAGGTTTAGGTCTAAATTAAAAGTTGCTAATTTAGAAACATTTGCCCACTAATCGCTGCTGAAGGGCTATCCCTTGGCAGTGCTGTCCGTTCACCATCTCCGGAGTGGTTTTCAACCCAGGTGACTTTGCCCCTCTGGGGACAAAAGTCTGGGCGCAGTTTTGGTTGTTATTACTTGGAAAGGGAAGTGCAACTGGCATTAATGTGTAGAGGCCAGGGATGCTGCTAGATAACCTAAAATACACAGGACAGTCCCCAAGAAAAAAGAATTATCTGGCCCAAAGTATCCAAATGCTGAGGCTAAGAAACCCTGGATATAGAACATGTCTAGGCTTCTCCAGAAACCTTTCCTTGCACAGCCCTGCATTCTCTAGAGCAGGCCTTAAAGCTTTCATTTCTCCAGATCTAGAAACTTAGAAGAGCAAAATGATCTCCTTAGATGTTTTCTTTGATCTCCTTAGATGTTCTCCTTAGATGTTTCAGATGCTCCTTAGATGTTCCAGAAGCGCAAAATGATCTCCTTAGATGTTTTCTTTGGCCCTATAGTCTGTTTTAATACATTCAATATTCAAAATTGGGAGATTTTGCAAGAAAAGTTTGGATTTACAGCTTGTCCTGAAAACTGGAAGATGTGTTAACGCTGGCCCTCAATTCCTCAATGGCAACATTTAGAGGGAGCTGAACAGCAGTTCCCATAGCCCTTCACATGGACCATTACTTGGTCAGTTTCACCTGAGTTTTTAACACTCCCCATGGTCTCTGACCTTGAGTGTCAGTGGCCACTTATTATCATGCTTGCTCTGCTGTTTTCTCTTACAGCAGAGAAACACTTCCATCCCACACCTCAACCAGAAGTGGGGAAGCAGAAGATAGACTGAGTGGCACTCAGAGCCTTCACTCATTTTTATTACCCACTTTGCTTGTGGGCATTTGACTGTGCAAGCCCTGCTCCAGATGAACTCCTGCCGGGGCAAGTGACTGGACCATTTGACCCTGGAGTCCCTCCCCCAGACTCACGAGACAAGGGGAGGTAGGTGGAAGGTAACTCTTTTGCTCTTTTCGTAGATCCAAGTTTCCTGCTGGGAGATGGGGCTCCTGAGGATTGGGGTTCTCCGTGGATCCACATCAAATGCTCCACATTGAACAGCAAAAGAAAGAGGTAAGGAGCGGGCCTCAATCACATAGCCCAAGGGAGCCTGGTCCCCAACCCATCTTCTAACACAGGGCTGCTGAGCTATGGCCCAAGGCTAACACAGTCTTGCTTCCTGTTTTATAAATAAAGTTTTATTGGTACTTTCACCTATTGTCTGTGGCTGCTTTCTTGCTACACTGGCAGAGCTGAGTAGTTGTGACAGGGACAACAGGGCCCACAAAATCTAAAATATTTATTGTCTGGTCCTTCACAGAATAAGTTTGCAGACCCCATACTGACACAGCACTACCTCCCGTTTGCATACACTTTGCAGTTTACACAGCACTTTTTAAATCCTCCCAACAATCCCCATGATATGGGCAGGGCAAGGATTGTCAAAGGTACAAATACAATTTTTGAGCAATGGTTGGGTACTCAGTGCTGAGCTCTGCTCTTTCACATGCATTTCCTCACAACAGCCTTGTGAAGTCATTTTAACTTTACAGAAGATGCAACAGAAGCTCAGAGAAGTTAGGTGACAGGTCCAAGGTCACCCTCGAGTCCGTCCGGCTCCATGTCGGGCATCTCTGTTCTCTAGCTTGCTCTGACATAGCAGTCGTGACCCTCTGTGTGCTGTGCAGGTGGTTCCTACCATGGCACTCCCAGGGAACCACCTGCACAACTGCTGGAGCTGTGGCCTTCACTCTCCCACTACCCACACTGGTGAGTCACCTAGGAGAACTGTTGCATTAAGGCCAGTTCACTGTAGTTCAGTCTTTTCTCTCTCCCCAGCTTGCCAAAGATTGAACCGCTCTGTGGACTACTGGGCCAATTCCCCTTGAACCTGACAGCTACCCGTTCTGAACTAGTGCTGCCAGGTGGAAACAGATGCTGTGAACACCAAGCCAAGCTCCCTCCTAACACTGACTGCAGGTGATGCCAGGATGAAGGAGCCAGAGACCTGGGGGTGGTTAAAAAGGAAGGCAAAGGGAGGGGCCTAAGTTGAAAGGAGCACAGCCCAATGGCCATGGAGGGGACGAGGGCCAAGGAATCAGGGCAAATGGAAAGCAACCGTGTGTTTCATTTCAAGCTGCCCGGCAGCCTGTGAAGGGTAATAGATGCAAAGCTTCAAGGAGTTGTAAGCCGGCTGGATAGGACAGGCCACATGGAAGCTACACACCTCTGTGGAGTAATTTATGCCACGTTAACTCCGTGCACTTGGGCCTCCGTGAGCAATAGTGTGTGTCTTGGCATCTGTGTTTTGAGTGAGCAGGCAGGGCTGGCCAAACCCATGGGACCAGTAGATGGTTTCATGCGTGGGAAATGATGTCAGGTACCAGGAGGAAGTGCTGACCCCAGAACATCTGGAACTGCCACGGAGCCTGATGTCCTTCTATTTCAGATTCATATTCTGCCTGGTACAGTAACTGGCACCTGGTA
This sequence comes from Stenella coeruleoalba, assembly GCF_951394435.1. Classification (NCBI taxonomy): domain Eukaryota; kingdom Metazoa; phylum Chordata; class Mammalia; order Artiodactyla; family Delphinidae; genus Stenella; species Stenella coeruleoalba. The sequence continues at coordinate 98,177,442 of NC_137169.1, forward strand.
GATGCTCGGTAAATGTTAACTTGAACCCACCGTTTCACCTAGATGTGAAATTGTATATAGTTATACGTATGTATACAGACATCTACATACATATATGTGTATGTAGATATTCTACTAAATGTAAAGTCAAATACAAATGTTATCTATTTTTTCCATTATCATTATCAATGTATTCAGTAAAAATTGAGAGCCTACTGCATTAATTGCTTTCCTCTTAAACTGCAAGAATAGGTTGGTGTGAGGGGAAAACAGTAAACAACCCAGGCTGATAAGTGCAACAGCCTCAAATTGTGTGGTTGTGAGAGAGGAGGCTGGCAAGGTGAGGTGGGGACAATGGATGGGAGTGTTGGATGCCAGGCGGGGGAATTTGGACTTGATCTCATGGGCATTCAGTAGGGGTTGTAGCTACTTAAGCACAAACGACAAAAGTGAGGGTTTGAGAAGGTTAGTCAGGCATTGGCATGAGGGAGTTTGCAGGAAGGGGATCTAGTTTGGAGGCAGATGTCATTGGGCATGACCATGGTCACTACCTAAAAGCCCAGCCGATCCTGAGCACTTGTGGTGGGTTCCCTACAAAGCAGGTTGGGCACTATCTCACAGAATCCTCCCAGCAACCTATGAGATAGGTTTTACCGTCCCCATTTGTTGGATAAGAAAACTGAGGCTTCAAGCTCTGGGGTTGCAGAGGTACTATGAAGTGACAGCAGGTCGGGGGGGCCGGAGATACCTGGCAGGGCTCCATGGTGAGGTATGTAAGAGACAATGCAGAGGCGAGGTGCTGGGACTGTCCAGTTCAAGGGCCAGGAGTGTGAGATGGAGGGGCCAGTCCTGAGCTCTGGACCTCGGGACACTTTTGGGGGACAGACAGAGCCACTTGCCCTCCCCAGCGGGAGGCTGCAACCTCCCAGAGTCCACAATGGCTTCAACGGTTGAGTCAGGCTATCTGAGGAAACACTGTGCCCAGTGTGGTTGTGATCCAGTGACACAGCAAGTCATCTCCTTTCTTACTGACAGGTACCAAGGCCATGAGCTTCCCTTCAGCCCAAGGTTCTCTTTGCCTTTTGAAGATTGTGTAAACCCACTCCCACCCCCTCTGCTACAACACATTTTTACCACGGAGTTTTTATACCGTGATGACCAAGGAGTGGTGAGACGCCTCCTTGCTTCCAGAGACGAATTCCCCACACCCCGCTTCTGTCTGGCAAGACGCCAGCCCTTTGCTCACTGGGCCCGGAGAGCCCAACGTGATAGAAACCAAAATAAAATGAAACAGCTTCATTATCTGCCAGAGAAAGATGATTAAACTGGTCTACTTTGTGTCCTGACGGGCTGTCTCTAAACTGGGTGTCCAATATCGGGTAAGTCCAACATCTGGATTAGAACAACAGTATGAACTGTCCGTGGGTTAATCAGTTTCTTAGAAAGTTTATTCATTTCTCCTCTTCCCCTTCTGAAGGCAAAGGACGTTTCATACTGAGTCAAAATGCTCAGCTTCTATTCCATGTGGCCAGAATATAACATCATCAACTTGATAACCCAGCACAGCCAGTGAGCAGTTAGGTGGGGTCCCCTCCTTCTGCAGCCTTGCCACTGACACTCCCCGTGAAGCCTCCACCAGGCGTAGATGATCTCCCTTCAGTGAGCCTGGTCTATAGCTGCTTCCCCTGGCTCCCGGGAGAGGTTGGAAGGAGATGACAACGAGCTAACGCTTCCCTTTCCTACGCCCATCCACATCTATCAGTGTCTTCAGGGCTTGACAAGGCACTCAGCACACCCAGGGAGCCACCCTGGATTAGCTGCACGTCCCTTCTCATCACAAAGCTGGTGCAAACCCCTTCCCTGGCCACAGGCCAACAACAGGCTTTTGACACCCTTTAAGTCCGGCCTGGAGAGGAGCATGCCTTTTTGCTTTCTGAGATCAGAGGTACTCAGATATGTGTATAGTTTCTTTCTTATTTATTTATTTTTTTTGGCTTGTTTGCTTCACTGTTAAGGTTATCCTTTTTAATTGTTTTTGAGCCATTTGGCAGGTGTGTTTTCCTTCCCCAACTGTATCATCAATTCTTTTCAGGCAAGAACCACGTCTTATCACCTTCAGCTTCCAATACCCCGTAACATACTCAGTACACAGTTGAGTAGGTGGGTGCTCAAAAGCGCTTGCCACCCCATGACACTCGACAGTATCCTGTGCAGGTCCAGGGCAAATGCCAGCTCTGTCCCTGCTCAGCTATGTGAATCGGTCAACTCATTTCACCCCTTTGTTGCCTCCCTTTGCGTGTCTGTAAAGTGGAGATGACGATGCCGACCTCATTGGGTCCTTGTGAGGATTACACGGGTTACAACTCATAAAGTATCTGGAAGAGGACCCGATGCATAGTAACACTGAATACATGCTGACGGAGATCTGGAAAGCCTGCAAGCACATAGCACCTGGCTCCCCGACCCTGGGCCTCTGCCTTTCTTCTGAACGTCCCACATCTGGCTCGGCCAGTGAAGGGAAGAGGCTGGAGGGGACACAGAGTGAGCAGAGCAGGGCCCCCCATGGCTCACATATTTCTCCCCCTTCCCAGCATAGAGAAGGGACTTCATTCACAGACCCAGGAATAAGGCCAGGAGAGTTCTGACTTGTTCCCAGACTCCCAGCTAAGCCTGGAAACCTCCCACCTGATCGCTGGTGTTTACATTTCTATTCTTCCCTTCTCTCTGTGCTCTTGAAACCGATCAGTTCTTCTCCCCAAAGGCCACCCCTGCCAGGGCCTATGAAAACCTCATTAACTGAAAAGGCAAGAACCATGACTCAGCAATGGTGGCCTTGGAACCTGATTGAAATTCCCGACAGATATTTCCTGCAAAAACATTTCTCTTTATGTAACAGTTTAATCAGGACGAGGTGTGATAAGCAGGAAGGCAGCCATTAAGCAAGGCTGTTAATGAGGCAGAATCATCTCCTGCTGATGCGTGTGGCATAAGCATGGCCGTTCGTTAGAAATGAAAGCGGAACCGAAATCCATTTGCTGCCTGGTGGCGTGGAGCGCTGTTGTCACAGCTTAACACAGCTATGTCCCATGAGCTGTGAGGCCGACATGTGTCAAGCAGCCTCCGGCTGTAATTCCCAGTAGGTTCACTTTCATACGCTTTCTCCATGGCCCTGGACCGTTGGCCTCAGAGACACCTGATTTTCCCGGAGCCACAGGTTGGAGGCGGCAGGAAGAAATAGTGGAGAAGTGATGGGGAGAAGGGGCAGGTAAGGAAGAGGGACACAAACCTCTTCAGAGGATGAAAGAAAAGACTGTGCTTTTGCAAAGAAGGTGAGCTCTTCCTGCGTCCTGTGCTTGAGATAACTTTCCGTTTAATGATGCCACAGTGGTCTCTCTTGCATCAAGGCCTCCCTAGTACTTCTTCTCCATGTGTTTTTTATGTCACTGTTATCATAAAGGCAAGGTGAAGTCAGCAGAAGGTGAGGGACACGGCTCCGTCAGGCCTCAGGAGCAGGAATTACCAGTTCAGGGACTTATCGGTGGGCTGTTACCTAGCAGGGGGACCAGCTGGTGAAGCTTGAGGGCAGGGCCTTGGTCTGTTCTAATGGATGCTCACGCCTGGCATAAACATAGGCATTCTGGGACTCAGGCTCCACTGTGTCTTGAGCACATTCCCTGCCTTAAAAAATACAGCAGGTGGCTCATTTGTCTTTGTCTCACTAGTCACTGGAATAAGGCCGAGGACATAGTTGGTGTCCTACAAAGGTTCATTCTGTGGTTAAATGAATGAGCAAATGAACCAAGTAGAATTTTCAGTGTTGGTTATTTTCTCTCCATAAGATTCCTCTCTCTTCTAAGCATCACCCTCGGGTTCTCTCAAATACTCAGAGCCTCTAATACATTTAAAATCCAATTTGACCAAATCTGCCCATCTCTCCTCCTGAACACAATCAGATTTATATGTAACTTTTTAGAGCAGTCCTGTTTCATAAAGTAATAGGTTCTTGTACTTAAGTTCTTGATGGAATCTCAACATTTAGAAGCATAGGCAGCTCATCACCCATCTGCATCTCCAGGTTGTTGCAGGAGAGAGAGAGGGAGTACCTTTTCTCAGGATTCCCTCCCAAGTGCCGGGGTGCTAACTGGAGGGCAGACTTTTCCAAAAATTACCCCAAGCCAGATTTCATCACTGAGTTTCCTGAGCTTTGGTACAGGGTCAAGAAGCCTCCAGGAGCAAAAGCAAAAAACAGAAATGGAAGGCTGTCAGTACCGTTCTCCCTGCTGAAGAATCAAATGTCCATCTTAAGAGTCTATTAGGATAGGACCCACTCACTAAATGAGATGCAACTGGACCATTTGCAAACAACAATTCATTAGTCTGAATGGGTCTGAATGTCATCCACGTCCAAGGATTCACCAGACAATATATTACAACACAAAGCTGGAAGAAAAAAAAATACAACTTATAAGACCAAATAACATTCCATTCATGATATTAAAGTTGTCTCCGGGTTTCCAAAAGGCAGAACAAGGGCCGACGGCGGCAGGTGCAAATCCAGAGAGAGCTGTCAGGGGGATTTTGCATTGTGTGCTGGGAGTGGGCTCGCCTGTGTGCTGTGTGCGCTGCTCCCCAGGAGTCGCGGTGCTGAGCCCTGAGTGATGGCCCAGTCATAGTCCTGGCCCCTGAGGAGGTGTTGAGCATCAGAGAAAAGCCAGATCTAGAGAGCCACAGAGCACGAGAGAGTGGCCCCTGCCATGCAAGGCCCAGGTAGTGAACTGGGGGCAGCGTGGAGCGCTTGGAGCTGGAAGATCGGGCGCTCTGAGGAAGAGACGGCCTTTGGCCTCGGTCTTTACTGTGTGTTCCCTGGATGTACCTATTCACCTGCAGGCTGCTCCACAGAGCACGGGGCTGGGGCTGCAGCTCTGTGTCTAGGGGCTGCTCTGGGCTCAGTTACATCCCCCCCCACAGCCCTGCCCTCCCCAAGACCATCTCTGGCTTCCATCCTAGAAGCCTGCCCCTCACCCATGTCGACCTAACTGCTTCTAGACTCAACCTCTGGTTCCCTTGGAAGAAACCATATAGCAGGAGGCCTCTTGGGGACTCACAACAGGGAGCGTGGTATTATTCTCAAATGATGTTTCATCCACTTATACCATATGTTTATATTATGTAATAGGTTTGACAAAGCACATACACCCGTCGAATTATTTTATTTCCCATCATACTTTATATCACTTCTTAAATGAGGTAACATAGGCCAAAATATGTTCGGTTTTATTTTTCTTTGGGTTTTTAGAGCATGGTGTGCTGTAGAAATGAACATTTCTAAACTGCTGGAATGTTATTTATCAAAGGTAGGTGAGGTCTGCACATGCTGGATAAACATTCTTCTACTGTACCTGGTTTTTGGCTGAGACCCTTGCAAATACTTTAGAAGATGTTACCTCCCAATTATACCTGGTCAGAGCCTTTCAATCAGGCCCAGCTACTAGAGAATGTTTAAAGACGGTTGGGTTTAGATATACAGCACTAACAGGACACTGCTGGAAAAGGGATGGGGGGTTGTGTTAGTCTGGGTCTCCTGAGATTAAAGGTGGAAGGATTTTTTAGGGAAAATGCTTATACGAAAGAAAGCCATGGTGATAGTGGAGGGTGTTACCTCCAAGCTAAGCTGATGCTTGCTGACTTGGAAGAGGGTGAATCCTAAGCCAGCTGGGGAGAGTTGTCAGGTGGTGATGTAGTCTGACATCAAGGGAATGAGAGAGAGAGAGTCCACCTGGCCAGGTGGACGGCCAAGCAGTCTAAGGATGGTTTGGAAAAGCCACTGGGGAGTCCTTGAGCCGAAGCCACTGATAAAGGAGTCACCTGGCTCCCGGCAATGGGTCTGCCTCAGTATCTCTGCTGGGCTTGGCCCTTGGGCAGGTGCGGCCTGGGAGCAATGTGCCTGGATGCAAAGTTGGCTGTAGATTTTAGAGTGCAGCTGCTGGGCCCCCGGCAGCTTCGTCCCTGTGGTGGGAGGTCTGGGAGGGTCCTCCAGGCAGGAAGTAGGTCTGGAGGAGATGGGGCTGGAAGTCAGAGGGCAGGACCCTTGGCAGCCCCCTTTCCAGGTGTAGGAAGTCCTCAACCCCAGGGACCCTCAGGAGACCCGGACAGTCCTCTGTGCCCTCCTGATGCCAAATGCCCTTCCACAAGAAGGCCTTCAGAACCCACACTGGTGTTTACTCCACCTTAGGATGGTTTGCTCTATTGAACAGAACTGCCCTTGGGAGGGGTAGCCGAGTAAACCCTCCAATCAGCTAATCCTCAAGGTTAAATAACCATCTAGATCTCTTCCTGATTCCAAGGAAGAGCAGAACAAACAAACCTGGGCCTGGGCCCCAGAGGGGAGAGGTAGGGCTCAGTGTTCCCCACTCGGCCATTTCACCCCGGGTAGATCTTACCCCGACACACCTCACGCGACCACCCTGGCAGGCCTCCTGGAGGGAGAAGGAGAGGTGATGTAATGGCTGGCTGTTTTCTTTCTTTTCCGAGAGCCCACAGTCCCTTGTCCCCCACTGATGTCCAGGTCTGAAAGTGAAGGGTGATTTAGGTGGCAAGTTTAGCCTTCCAGGAGGCTGAGAGCCCAGAGGAAGGGAAAGAAAGCAGCATGGACTGAGCAACTATTCAGCACCACGTTCTCCATATGTGTTTGTTCATTTGACATTCAGAGCTGGCCTGTGCGGTGTTATTATTATCTCTGCTTTCTACGGAGGCAACTGAAGCTCAAAGAGGCTTGCTCAAGACAGCACATGGTGAAGCCAGGGTGCCTACACAGTCCAGTGTGAGCCCACAGCCTGATGCCATCTCAAACCCGGGCCACAGTAGAGAAACAGGCCTTTAGATGTTGAGAAATCCAGGCCTTCTCCTGCTGGATGGGGCACCCCGGGTGAAGCCGGATGGTTCACGTGGAGAAGAGGGACTTCTCGCCTCAGACAACCCACAGGAAAGGGGGTGTGGGCATGCAGAGTTGCCGCAGGGGCTCCGGGTCTCTTTCTTTGTTGGGCTTGCCGGGGTGGGGTGCAGGGTCAGTCACTTTCAGAGTGTGTTACCTCCAAGCTAAGCTGATGCTTGCTGACTTGGAAGAGGGTGAGTCCTAAACCAGTTGTCCCAGATGAAGAATTGGCTCTTTGACTGTATCACTAATAGTCTGTCCCTGCTGTGTGAAAAGGGCCTAGGGAAGGGACAGGCTTGGGCTATGGAGTAAGTTCCTAACACCTTGGCCTATTTCTGCATGATACCTTGACAGGATCCCAGGCAACACTCTCTGTACACTTACTTCCTCCTTTCCACCTCCAAACATTTGCTCTGGCTTGAAACATGCTGGGACTCCATCATATGGCTCCAGAGCCTGTTCAGTTCAAAGCCAGATTCTCCGTGAAGACTTTCCCTGGTTCCCATTTCTCTCTCCTTCCTTTGCCTCAGTCTGGAAACAGTGGGAACATGGACCTTACCTCTCTATCCGCTGTCCTCCTGGCTGCACCCCTAGTGCCTGTCACGCCACCAGCATCACTGTAGTCACAGCTGTCATCATCTTAGCTCACATCAGTCTCTGAGGGTGGCTGTGTGCCAGGAAACATTCTAAGCACTTGACATATATTAACTCATTTAATCCCCACATTAATCCCATAGGGTCAATGCTATTATTACCTTCAATTTCCAAATGAGAAGACTGAGACATGGAGACAATAAGTAACTTACCTGTTGTCACTCAGCTAGAAGTGGCGGGAGAAGGAGCCAGGAATAAATTGTAGGCAGTCTGGCCCAAGCTCACACTTTTTTTTTTTTTTTAAATTTATTTGCTTTTTATTTGTGGCTGTGTTGGGTCTTCGTCTCTGTGCGTGGGCTTTCTCTAGCTGCAGCGAGCAGGGTCTACTCTTCGTTGCGGTGCATGGGCTTCTTATTGTTGTGGCTTCTCTTGTTGCAGAGCACGAGCTCTAGGCATGCGGCCTTCAGTAGTTGTGGCTCGCGCCAAGCCCACGCTTTTGTTCACCATACATCTGCACCCACCAAAGTGCAAGCAATATTTGTTGAACAAAAGAAGGGAGGGAGAGAGGGTCTGAAATTTTCTTAAACTTCGTTGGAGCTCCTCTGTATCTCCTTTTTTGGTGCCTCTCACATTCTGTTCTCCACTGGGGTTCTTGTCTTATTCCTTCTTCTAGTCTCCTAGAGGGAAAGACTCATGTTTGGATCACCTCTGCATCCCATAGTGCCTGGCATATAACAGCTGCTCAACAAGTATCTTTTGAGTGAATGGACCAGCCTAGACTCTGAGGGGTTAGAATGGTGGGTCTCGTGAGGATGGGAGGATAGGATGGAGGTGGGCATTTGCCCTGTGTTTGCAGAGCTCACTTCCTGCCCAGCCTCTTCCGTGAGCTGCAGGGGGACCACCCAGGGAATACAGACCCACTTTCCACAATTGCTCAGAAGGTCTTTTGTCAGTTTTTATACACCTAAATGCTCAAGTAGATCATGTGATTCCATCAGAGTGGAATTCAATGTGGGAGACACTTCCAGAGGGGCATTTGGCCTTGATTCCCTGCTTTGAGTGTCTACCCTATCAAGTCAAGGCTGCTTCCCAGGTCCTTGGAACTGACTCATGGCATAGGTACCTTCTGACCTGGTGCACTCTGTCCATGGAAAAGGATCAGAGAGACAAATTTTGTCTCTGGAGACCTCTGACCATCTGTCCAAAATCACCCACCCCGCCCCTTCTCCACCCCTACCCCCAACCCCCCACACACATGAAGATACAAACTCTTCCTCCCTAGGCCCAACCCACGGCCTCCTACCACCCCTCCCACCTTGCGCAGACTTTGGCAATGCCAGGGGTCCCACTCCATCCCCCCCACCCAACCCCCAAAACCAGTTCTCAACCTCTCCCTGAAGGAGCCAATTGTCTAAATTCAGCAGTTGATCAGCTCACCTTGCTAAAGGGAAGAGGATTCAAGGGTGCTCCCAGGTATAATAGGAAAGCCAGAAGGTTTGGCATCAGATCCAGGCTACATGGCTTTGCCTGAGGAGCTCTCTTAATTTCTTGTGGCCTTAGTTTCCTAAGGCACAGGTCCTGAGGCAAGAAGGTTTATGGTGCATTGGACTAAAAGGAGAAATATCATGACTATAGCAGAGAAAGCCAGGCAGAAGATTGGTGCCAACAGGAGGAAAAAATGACCAGCTTCCAGTAAGATCACATCCCAGCGAGGGCTTTGTAAGTCATATCATGTCATGTACACTTGAGACCAAAATGCACGCTCTCTCAGCATTTGGAGGGACCATGAGGAAGAGTCCTATGAACCCCGGTCCCCTGTGCCCCCTCTCTGGGCAAGTGTTCCCTCCCCTGTCCTTCACTCTGACTCACCCGTCTCTCTTCCTCCCATTCCCTCAGCCCCAGGACCTCAGCAGGATTCTCACATTTCTGTGACTGGCTCAGACCTCGTCTCTGCGTTGTTGACCTCAACCTCCACCTATGTCATGCCTCCTTCTAGATGCCTCAAAGGCACCTTAGAGTAAATGTGTTACTAGCTGAACACCCTGGTTCCCCAACAAACCTGCACCCCTGTCCCTAGAGTTCTCTTGTTGAGTAGTGATGTCACTGTCCTTCCAATTGCTCTATTCAGAGACTGGGCATCATCCTTGATCCTCTCTGTTCTTGATTCCCCACGTTCAAACCATCACGAAGTCCTGTACATTCTACTTCCTAAATATTTCTCTTCAAGTCCACTTTTACCATTTTCACTATGTCATCTGGGCTGCTGTAACAGCCCTGTCACTAGTTTTTCAACCCAAAGTCCAATATACCCTCTCCAGAACCCAGAGAGATCTTTTTAAAAGCCCCTTGGGTCATTGTCACACTTTGGGATCCAGACATCCTCAGTGGCTTCCCAGTGCTCTTAGGACCAAATCTAACAGTTCTAGCATGACCTACAAGGCTTTCCTGGCCTGATCCCTCCCTACCGCTCTGGCGTTCTCTCTCTCAGCATTCTCTGCCTTGCTCTCTGTGCTCCACCCACGCTGTCCCTATGGCTTCTCCACTGTGCTGCTCCAGCACATGCTGCTTGCCTGCTAGACTGTCAGCTGCATAAAGACAGAGGCTGTACATCAGTTGTTCTCTGGCGCCTAACAAAATGCTGGCCCCTAATACATGCTCAGTAGAAGTTCATTGAGTAAATGGAAACTGAGATTGCTGAGAGATGAGGCTGCAGCTTTAGGTAGGATCAGACTTCTCTCAACTTTCACTTCCAGCAGTATGAGCTCCTGAATAACTCTCCCAGTGAAAACAACAGCAAAACCTGGATAAATTATATAAGAGCACTTTACTATGCGAGTTGCTGAACTAGTTTTAAAAAAGTGAGGATTCTGCGGGTCACTCTGGCCAAAACCAAAGTGAAAATCACCATCCTGGGAGGGAAGCGAGAGCCTGAGCCGGAATATCTGCCACCCCCTGGGGACGCTAAGCTTCTGTCTTGGTGGCTGCTGAGGACTCAGCAATCAGGAGATACAGCCTAGGGCTCACCCACGGTGAGCAATCTACCTAGAAAGACCGCATAAAAGTGAGACCACAAAGGGCTATAGCCTAAGTGAAAGAATGAATGAAAAATAAGACCATTCCACGGTCTTCCTCTTCCAAACCCCAAACTCCAGGTTAAATATGAAAAAAAGTCATCAGACAAATCCCAGTAGAGGAACATTCTACGAAATACCTGACCAGTACTCTTCAAAAAGGTTAAGATCATCAAAAACAAGGAGAATCTGAGAAACCATCACAGACAAAGGAGGCTAAAGAGACATTGATGACTAAATGTAATACGGTATCCTGGATGAGATCCCGGAACAGAAAGAGGTCGATAGGTAAAAACTAAGATAGTAGAAATAAAACATGAACTTTAGTTAATAATAATCTATCAATATTGGTTCATTAATTTTGACAAATGTCCCTACCATATAAATATGTTAACGAAAAGGGAAAATGGGTACAGGGTATATGAGAACTCTCTGTATTGTTTTTGAAACTATTCTGTAAATATAAAACTATTTTAAAATAAAAATTATTTAAACATAAAATAAACCCACTATACGGAAGAGAAAAGTAAGGAGACTTGTAAGTCTTAATGTTGATAAGAGGGAAAAAATTCTCCCCTGAGATTCATAACTATTCATTTGAGTCTGTGGTCCAAATCTTTAGGCAGAAATTTGAATTTCAAATGTCATTGGCTTGGTATAGCTCCCAAGTGCCTGGCAGATACCAACACAAATTTTCTCTGGAAGAATGTAATTTCACTTGAGGCTTCAGAACTTCCCCAGATGAAGTTTCAAGGAACATGAAGTTACCAACAAAAATTATAAAACACACAAGGAAACAGAGCACTATGAGTGAAATCCAGCATAAACAATAGATAGCAGAGTCAGGACTGGAAATATTTCAGACATTACCATTATCTGACATGGGATATAAAATAAGTGTGTTTGAATGGATACATGTATGTGCATGGCTGAGTCCCTTTGCTGTGCACCTGAAACTATCACAACATTGTTAATCGGCTATACTCCAATATAAAATAAAAAGCTTTAAAAATAAAATAAAATAAGTGTGTTTACCATGATTTCCAGGGAGACCTTATAGTAGAGAATTGGCATCTGATGAATCATCTTAAAGTCACCGACTTCCTCTTCTGGAGCTTGTCTTGGGAGTTCACTCTTCCACACTAATGCACTAAGGATTGCTTGACCTTTGCAGGATGCAGGGCAGATATCAGAGCTATCAACCTTACAGTGGGTGGACTTAAGTGCTTAGGAAGCTTCTTGAGAAAGGTGCCTGGTGCACACCCAGCTCCCTCTGACCCTGGCTGGGGAAGGAGTGACAGGTGTGACAGCTGACCACTGGATCTTTTTCCATGCCCGCACAAGCTGGCTGATCCTTTGGCACCCAGAAGTGTTTAATACATCCTTTGGCAGTTGAGCCAAAGCAGGGAAACAGCATTTCCTGAACCTCTTCACTCTCAGTGGTTTCTTTGCTTTTATTTATTTTTTTAATCCTGTACCAGAAAAGCAATGAGGAAGAAGTCACCATCCAAAGAGGATGAGTGTGTAGATTAAATAGAGAGTCTCTCTGGAGGCCCAAGGTCAATGATGACTCATCTGAACTCTCTGAAGAGACAATTTTTCAGGAAGAGGAAGTAATTCCCCCAAACAAAAAGAAAATGGAAACCAAAATCTCAAAGCCAAGAGCCTTGCAGTTTATACGGACTGGAGAGGAGAGAATTGTTCTCACCAGGGGTAGGCCCAGCAGGTGTCATCCTGGGCAGTACTAACCAGTATCCCCTCCCCCCTCATCAGCACTCATTCCTGTTACAAGCCACTGCAGAATTCATTAAAGTATTTTAAAACCAGTGGAGAAAATTTGGCCATATGTTTAGATTAACCATGCTCACGCACCAAGAAATAAATTAATTAAATAAAAGTAGGGGGGAGTAGAGAACAAAACAACAAAATTAACTGAGCTTTGAGTGAGCGTCTAATAAACTTGACGTTTTTAACAGGCACGTTGAAATTTCCCCCATGTGCTGGTGACAATGATAATAACTGAATACATAAGAGATAAAAATCTATTAAAAATAGTGACAGCAACTAAAGCTGTTGAGAGTCTTAAAATTCAGATTTCTGTTTTAAATTCAGGGTCTGTGGCCCCCTCGTCGCTTTGCCTACTGTAGCCTACCCTCTGGTGAGGCTATGATGGGAGCTCTGGGCACATGCTGGGAAGAGTCCACCAAATCCCTCTGCTGGGGTCTGGGCCACAGGACTCACAGATGTCAGGATCCTGTAGAGGCAGGCCCTTTTGGTTTTAGGGTGCCCTTTCTGTGGGAAAATCAGTGACCCTGTTTGTGAGGTACAGAGGTGGTCACATAGCGCTTCCTCGTTGTAGCCTCGGGGACGTACTGCCTTCTCGTGCCCGTTCCACACCCAAGCCCAGAGCCTAGGAATCAAAAGTCCTTTTTTAAAAATTAGAGGTGAAATTCACATAACATAAGATTAACTATTTTACAGTGTACATTTCAGTGACATTCAGTACCTTCACAATGTTGTGCAACCACCTGCTACAGTAAGTTCCAGAATGTGTTTTATCACCCCAAAAGAAAATCTTGTACCCATTCAACAGTCCCTCCTCATTCTCTCCTCCCCTATCCCCTGGCGACGACCAATGTGTATCCTATCTCTACGGATTCAGCTACTCTGAATATTTCATATAAGTGGAATCATACAACATATAATCTTTCATATCTGACTTCTTTCACTTAGCATAATGTCTTCAAGGTTCACCCACATGATAACATGGACCAGAACTTCATTTCTTTTTATGCCTAAGTAATGTTTCATTGTATGGATAGACCACATCTTATTTATCCATTCATCTTTTTATGGGTAGAAGTTCCTTTTGGGAGGTGCCCTGGGTTCACACTGAATAAGTGGTCAGGAGATTATAAACATAATTTAGTGCCAAATATAAAATAACAACAATCCAATCATAAATCTTGATTCAGAGTACGTTAGAACTCTAGCTCTTGAAGTTTAGGAAAGGATTCTTGGGTTGTTGGATGGTTGGATAGATGAATGGATGGACGGATGGATGGATGGATGGAAGGATGGATAGAAGAATGGATGAATGGGTAAGTGGATGGGTGGATGGATTGATGGATGGAGGATGGATGGATGGATGATGGATGGATAAGTACGTGAATAGGTGGCTGCATTTATTAAACGTATCCAAACTTAAAGTTCAGAAACGCAGACTCCAGCTCCATCTTTGCCACAGGATAGTTCTATGACATACAACTCACTTCGTCCCCATAGGCCTTCATTTTCTCTCAAGATGAACTAGACCATTAGACCAGATAGTCTCTTGTGATTCCAGGAGATCCCCCTCCTCAATACTGTCTCAGGATAGAGGGGAATCCTGGCTGACTGTGCTGAATTAGAGGTAATATTACACAGAGCCCGAAAAATAGACAAGCTGATTTACAGATAGATTCACCTGACCTGGGTATTCTATTATTACTTTTCAATCTGAGTTGAGTTCATCAAGGACTTTCTTTTTGATCTCATTAAGTCCCTCATCCTCTCATAACTACTTCCTACTACACCCCAGACCTTCCTTACTCATTGCCATACAATGTCCTCTAGTCATCCTTCCCTGGTTGTCTCTACTATAAGTTGTATTTTTTCCAAATTTATGATTTTCTTCCTTTGGTGGAGCAATTGAACTCACAAGGCTAGACTCCTGAGCTGAGAGGCCTGACATTCTAACGGGCTGCATTTCCCAGCGGGCCGGCACAGGTCCCAGAGCTGACTGTTAGCGGAGGCTGTTTTCCCCACCCAATTACGACCAACATCGTGTGCTTGTGGGTTATTTAATCAAAAAATTTGTGTTCAGCAAGTTGCCCTGGGAAACAAAAAGTGATTTGTTGGTAACGGTATCCTGAAAATAAAGTGTGAGCCAAGCTGAGAAATACAAGAGGTAGCAGGAGGAGGAGGGCTATCAAGAGAAATAGAAAATATATTTTTCATGAAAAGTGAGGAGTAAGCTTCTTGCCTTATCCTAGGAGAAAAGTCCGGGTGGTGCTGAAGCAAGAGGACAAGGCCACCAGTACTGGACTTAGCCCCACTGAGTCTGATGTTCACCTCCTGGTGTGGGGAAAAGAAACTCTGAGGGTCTACCCACTGCTTTCTCCTTAATAATGAAGATTAAAAACAGCAATTAGCTTAGGCCTGGTAATCTGATCCATTAGTATGCATCTTCCACAGATCAGAGGGTGGTTTTGCAGTGCCCTGAGCTGTCCTCATGCATCACCCTGACAGCAACAAGCTGGGGGTGGTCATTGCTTTTGCTTCAGAGAATTTTCTTGGCAACGCTCCTCCCTGTGGCCTGCAGGTTGGCTCCTTGAAGGATGCTCACTGGGGTGACTCCCTGGGAGACTGTCCAGGATAGAGTGGTTCTGCTGGGCCACCATACCACCCAGTCGCTGTGGTCAGTTTGGTAAAGAGGCAGTCCCTTTGCTTAAGGATCAGAGCTGCCTGGATTGGCCAGGTCTGAGTCCACCAGCTCAAGTTTATGTACTGTTCCGAGCCTAGGATTTCTCATCCTTTAATTTGAATAATCTCATTTGCCTTCTGTGGTTGAAAAACTATGTGGAATCAGCCAACATAATGTTGGACACATATAAATGTTTAATGAATGTGTTTCTTCCTCATAGTTAATTGCAAATCCAGAAATCTCTTCCCAGGGAAGTGGCTCCTCTGAGACAGCCAGGGGTCACCTGGGTCACCACCCTGTCTTGGGTACCCAAGGTGGGGAGGGGAGACAGAGCAGCAGACTGTCTGGAGAGGCAGGAGAGGGAGAACTGGGGACCCGGGGTGAGCAGCAGGTTTGCAGTGGAAGAGAAGTGTCTTCCCGTCCCTGTACAGTGTAACATGCTTACAGGTCCCTTCCTAGAGAATCACTATGTGATCTTCCAATCACTTTGAGTGACTTCAAGTCAGTGTGTTCCTCCTTCTCCCAGAGGAAAGAAGGTGCCTTGCTCTCATCATGGTTGTAGCAGAATTTGTGTTCTGTTGAATGATTTTCAGCCTCTATGGAAAAGCAGTTATGGAGGAAGGGGTCTTTCCAAGAGCCTTAGAAATCATACCAAGAAGACAGCTTCCTAGGTACCTGTGGTCACAGCCAGCCAGGAGCGTGAACTGTAAGGTAGTGTTAGCAAGCAGATATGAAGAGCAGGCATACAGCTGCAGTGCCTGGATATTTTTTCCTGGTTCAGCAAGGGTCTCAGCCCCTCACCCCTCCTAACCTGACAACCTATCTCAACTGGAGAACTGACCCAGGCTTCCCACAAAGACTGGAGGATGTGCAGATCTCTGAAAATGCCTCAGATGCCATCAGAGATTAGGGTCCTCACCCCAGTGGCAGCTTGCTTGGTGAATCTGAGAGAGAGAATCTGAGTGGGCATAAGACCTGGGTGGACAAGCTGTGTGACTTTGGGCTCATCGCTTTACCTCTCTGGGCTGCTTCCTCCTTTCTAAAATGAGAGAATTAGTTTGGCTCATCCTTGAGGCATCTTGTGAATTCAGAGAACCTATGATTACTTTGAGGGTGTTTGTCCTTGAAGTATCAACTTCTGGTACAATCTTCTCAAGCTGGTACAGATCAGTTACTGTCACCCACAAATGGCCACCAGTTATTGTAGTGAAAGAGATGGGTCCAAGAGTTAGGAATTTCAATTATTTATTCAGCAATTATTTATTGAGCATTTACTAGATGCCGGACACTCTTCTAGACATAACAAAAAAGATGAAATCTTTGCCCACACAGAGCTCACAGTCTAATCGGGGAGAGTGAAAATAAACAAATAGACAAGTAAATTTTTTTTTTTTGTACAAAGACACATGTTATTTTACTTTATTTTATTTTTTGACAGGCTCTCAGCAATTGTTTGTTGAGTGAATACATAATTTAGAGAACCACATGATGAAGTCCTCTAGAATCAAGAGAATCATCAACCTCAGTGATGAAGATGAAGAAAATCCCGAGTGTCTGGAGTGGGGTGCAGTTTGGGGAACAGTGAGCATCAAGGGGCTGTCTTTAATGGCTCAAAACAAGTGGCCATTTAGAAAAATAAACTTGGATCTTTGTGAAATGACTCATCTTCCCTTAGGCTAAAGAAGCAGGCCTGCTTTAACGGGATTGGCAACGGCGTTCAGCTTTACTTGTTTACCCTCTGTGGAGGGCGGTGGTAGGAGGGCTTTTTTGTATGAGTGGTCAGTGAAGACCTCACCGACAAGGAGACATTTGAGAAGACTTGAAAGAAAGAGGGAGCAGATTTATAGGAAGAAACTAGGTAAGGAAGAAAGGTAAGAAGAGAAGTCCAAATTGTCTTGGTCAGGGGTACTTCAGGCAAGCAGCTTTCCTGTCTTCTTTAGGAGGTAAAGCAAGTTTTAGCTCTAGCTCAAAATTCACTCTATTAACTGAAAAGGATCCTTATCTGATCCTTATTATTTCTTCTGCTCCCCCCACTCCTACCCCAAGCCTGGCTCAGGAGTCAACCTAACCTGAATCAGAAGGTAAACCCTGTCACCTCCTATCAGACAGTCTGACCTTGAACAAGTGACTTAGCTATTCCAAGCCGTGTTCTCCCATCAGGCTAATAAGGAAATGAATGCCTATTTCCTAGGGCTGTTGAGATGACTAGATGAGCTAATGCATTTTAGGTTTCTGGAGTCTGTGCCCCCCTTTCTTTCTTCTCAGGCAGGGAGCTCTCCTAGGTCTCCAAAGTCCTCAGAGAAGGTGAATTCGTACATTAGAGGTCCCTCAACCCGGGGTCTCAGTTTCTCCCTATACCCACAGATTTTCTAATGGACTAAGCTACTGTGCTCTACCTTCAGCCTGAAATTCTATCCTCCCCTCTCCGGCAGCAACCCCACAGTGCTGGACGACTTTCCCCGCAAGGAGAAACTGGGCTGAGCTCCTGCAAAGAGTTGAGCTGGGCAGAGCTACCCGAAAGCTCAGGGCAGGAGGGCACTTAGACTTCAACTCAGCTGTGACCACCCCGCAGCTCGCTAGAGCACCGTGGCTAGGGACGGGCTCTGGAGATGATTACACATTTGATAGTACAAGGAGCAGTTTAAAGTTTTATTTTACAAAACAGAATAAATTAAAAATGCATTAGGAATGAGGCCCTTACTTAACTACAGGGTGTGCTAATGCGTTCGGAGCCTGTGTTCTCTCCTCCTTTAAGCTCTTAATGACTGAGTTTTAATGTATTTTATTTCTTGAAAAACAATCCCACAAGCACTCAGTACAGTCAGAAAAACATTTCTAAAATCATTAGACCGCTACCCGGTAAATATTCATCACAACCACAGCTCCCACCTGC
The DNA here is from genome assembly GCF_951394435.1 of Stenella coeruleoalba. NCBI lineage: Eukaryota > Metazoa > Chordata > Mammalia > Artiodactyla > Delphinidae > Stenella > Stenella coeruleoalba. The sequence goes on from NC_137169.1 coordinate 98,195,375, forward strand.
TTACAAGCAGACATTGATTTTTTCCCCTTGCCTTGTTTTGTTTTCTCTTGCTTTTCATTTCTCTTCTATTCCCCTTTCTCTCCACCTCCTCCTCCCATACACCCCGCCCCAGACCCTCACTGAAAGCTGAAGCAAGGCTAGGTAGGGCTCTCTCTGAAGACATGTATTTTCAAAGGGAGCAAAAGAGACTCTGTCAATATTTAGTCTGATAGGAACCACCACCCAGCCTGTGATTTCTGGCGGGTAAGTGGCCCTGGTGCCCTGAGGCTCCAATCCCATCCCTCAGCTGATGTCAGCACTGCATGATCACACAGTAGGAAAATTATTAGTTTGGCCATTCAGACATCTGGAATCCGGTTCTAGCCCTGCTAATGTCATTGTGTGACCTTGGGCAAGTCACCTCAGTGCTTTTAACCCTTAGAATCGGCAGCTCTAAAATAACAAACTGGGGAAACTCTTCCTCAGTTTATGCTTTCTGATCTTTTTAGCTGAAGAGCTAGATTTCAATCTCACTTGGCCACTTACTAGCTTTGTAACCATGGGCAAGTTGCTTAACGTTTTTAAAAAAGAGCTTCATTTTTCTCATTTAAAAAAATTATGTATATGTGTATAAATCTATATTTGAAAAGAGGGTACTGAAACTTAAGATATATAAGACACCCAGCAGAGTGCCCAGCATGTGTTAGGGCTCAACAAAATCAGTTTCTCTTACCTGTTCCTGTAGCCATACTTGTCCTCTTGCCAAGCACACGGGAGCTGGGTTTGATATGCTGGGGAGAGTTGGAGAACACAGATGTCCTGGAGCAGCAGAAGGGTGGTCCCAGAATGGGAGGAGGGGGATGAAGACAAACTGTCCACTTGGTGTTTTCGCCTAGTCTGGGCCCTTGTGCCCAGAGTCTGGAGGTGATGGGAATGGTTGAGCCTCTTCTGATGAATATACTAACAGAAGAAAGAGTCTTCTCGGGCTTCCCTGGTGGCGCAGTGGTTGAGAGTCCACCTGTCGATGCAGGGGACACGGGTTCGTGCCCCGGTCCGGTAGGATCCCACATGCCGCGGAGCGGCTGGGCCCGTGAGCCATGGCCGCTGAGCCTGTGCGTCCGGAGCCTGTGCTCTGTAACGGGAGAGGCCACAACAGTGAGAGGCCCGCATACCGCAAAAAAAAACAAAAACAAAAACAAAACAACGAAAAAAGTCTTCTCACAGATGAGAGTCACGAAGCCCCCGCCTTATTCCATGCACACTCCAGCTGCACCCGTGTGTTCTAAAGCCGTTTTTTATTTGTACACCTATATTTTACCAAGCGATTTAGCATATATGGCCTCATTTGATCTCCAAAATCCTCTGTAGTGGGTAAGAGTTGTTATGTCCTCAATTTACAGGTAAGTAAACTGAAGTCCTTGAGGTTTACCCCAAGGTCACAATGGTAGTCAGTAGCAGAGCCAGATCACGCCTCCAGATCCACCAATTCCACATCCATAGGCATTAACCAAATTTTTATTTACTTGAAGCTCTTCAGGGTCACGATCATGATAGTGAGACAGGTCAGCACAAACATCATGCCAAATTGGATGCATTCTTAAATATTCTGTGTAGAGTAGCTAACACTGCAGAGGGGACTGAGATTGCTGGGAGTCTCTTCATCCTTGCCAGCTGCTATCCACAGGGATTATAAATTCCCAGAATTCAGCCGAGCTCCCAGCTAAGTGAGAAATCCTAGGGTGAGAGGCTGTGACCCTATTCTGAATTGTATATTTCTTTCTCTCCATGCTATATATATCTATGAACATAGATATAGCATACTGTTTCTTTCTTAAAAGTTTGTAGAGAGCTTATGACATGCCAGGCACCGTGATAAGGATTTATCATACATTACCTCCATTCTACAAGGTAGGAAACATCAAAACAACTCTACAAGGTAGGCAACATCACCCTCACTTTATACGGGCATGCTTAAAAGTGATTTTTTTTGTTTGTTTGTTTGTTTTTGCGGTACGCAGGCCTCGCACCACTGTGGCCTCTCCCGTTGCGGAGCACAGGCTCCGGACGCGCAGGCTCAGCGACCATGGCTCACGGGCCCAGCCGCTCCGCGGCATGTGGGATCTTCCCGGACCGGGGCACGAACGCGCGTCCCCTGCATCGGCAGGCGGACTCTCAACCACTGCGCCACCAGGGAAGCCCTTAAAAGTGATTTTATAGGTCACACAGTTAATGAGGCATTTACATCCAGCTCCTCCCTTGCCTTCCTCGACTATAGAGATTAGAAAACTAAAATATCATCTTTCACTTTCTCTTGCAGTAAGAGAGTCTGCTCAAAAAGATGTAGGCCAAAGTTCCTGGGTGAATCTATGGAAACATTTTTTTAAGAGACAGACTTAGCTACCATGCCCCTCACGTATTCTTCCTGCCTGGAACATGGATGTGAAGCCTGGAGCTGCAGCACCCATATTGCAACCCCAAGGATGAAAAACATATGATAAGGAGCCATATCAGGAAGATAAAAGGAACCTGGGCCTTAAATGACATTCTTGAGCCCTGCATCATCAGCCCTGCACTGTCTACCTCTAGACTCATGTGAGGAAAAATGAACCCCCCGGTTAGCCCATGACTGTTTTTTTTCTCTTGCTTAGAGCCACACCCAACCCTAAGTGATCCCTATATGGGTTATGGAAATCAAACTAAAGATGATAAGACTCTATACCCAAATTTTTAATTGCTATTATGTCTGTCTCTTGTCCAAATCCTACTGTTTTCCTAGAAGAAGAAGACAAAGCATTGGTGTTGAATAAATAGAAAGAAAAGATTACCCAGGGTATCTAGTACCTGTGTCATTCCTCCCACTCTCTTTCACCCCTAACACACCTATGACTAACACAATACTAACCAAGGATTCAGATATCCTAAGGGCCCTTTCCTACTCTCTACTCCCCCCTCCTCCAGGAAGTATGGGTCTCTCCACAGATAACATGAATGCTACTTCTGCAGCTTAATAACATCCTGTCCCAGGGACAAGAGAAAGGGTGGAAATTCAGGAACTCAGTTCCCTCCTTTAATTAAACTGTGATTGGAAGATCATACATCTATACTGCTGACTCTTCAGAAAATCAAGTGATAATCAAATACAGGGTCACTAATCCTTTGTGCCTACACAGTGACTGCTGCTATTTTCAGCACCTTGGAAAGTACTTATATTTTTCTGGCTCTTCAAGGACCTTGACACAATGCAAGGGGCTCCTGGATCTTTTTCTGATAACTTTTGGCATAGCCTAACTTTTTACTCTATTCCTGGAAAGAAGAGAGCACCTGGGGCCTCAGTCTAGTGCATTGGCATCCTAGGGATTTGCTCAACCTGCCAAGGAGAGGGGGAGATTGCCCTGTCCTGCTTCCAGCCAGCCACTGCTGTCATAAGGCAAATTTCAGTACTGGTGCAGTGCACCACTGTCAGAGCAGGTAGGGACGAATAAGAACACTGAGAACAGTGCCTAGCATATGTAGGGGCTCAATATTATTGTTGAATAAACAAATAAACTCTGTATATCAATCTACCAATAGTAATAGTACTTATATCCTATGAGAACTAAATTAGATAAAGCTTTGAAAGTGCTTAATAAAATGCCAACATATAAGATGTGTTTAATAACTGTTAACTATAATCCTAAGAAAATTATACAAAATGTGAACAAAGATGTTCATTACAGCATTGCTTTTAATATAAAAATACTGTATTATAAAAATATGGCCTGTTCAGGATCTCTTTCCATGATTTTAATATCAGTATCGTCTTTCTCTTTGTCATTTTGGTACTGTGAGTCAAAGTCCTTCACTGGCCCTCCCGTCCTCGCTGTGTTTGATCACATGAAACCAAGTGAAGTCAATCAGATTCTATTTCCTAGGAATCAGAATCTTGAGTTGAGTAATACATGAATTAAAAGTAGTTGGGTCTGAGTCATAGTACTGGCAGTACCCTAAAGAGGTACCTCCATTCATTTCTGCTATCCAGATACCCGAAGCTTCCCAGCATCTAAACTAATTTCCTATGATTTAATTGTTCAACTGTTTGATGTTGTATATTACTCAGTACCTTTTTAGATTAATTAGCCAGAGTTAGTTTCTGTTGCTTACAACTAAGAACGTTCATAAATTCTGTGGTCTACCAGTAAATTATGTGGCCAGGCCTACAACCTTAATCTCCTCATTCCAAATATGTGTGTGTGTGTGCGTGTGTGTGTGTGTGTGTGTGCACACATGCACACACGTTGATCATTGAACAACACGGGGGTGGGAGGCAGGGGGGTTTAGGCATGCAGTTACTCCTCACGGTTGAAAATCCATGTATAACTTGTAGTCAGTCCTCCTTCTATGCAGTTCCTTGGAATCTGCAGTTCCACATTGCAGATTCAACCAACCGCAAATCCTGCAGTACTGTAGTATTTACTATAGGAAAAAAAATCCATGTATAAGTGGACCTGCACAGTTCAAGCCTGTGTTATTCAAGTATCGACTATATATATACATACACTCATACACACACACATATACACACAACTTAAATGTTTTAAGTATGTGGTAATCTATAAAATGGAATGAAACGCAGCCATAAGAAGATGTTTACAAAGTGCCGTTGTAATGATAGGATGGTACTGATTGAGAACTTTACCTTGGGAACAGTGCAGTTTAAAGCAGAGACAGAAAACTGTTGAAAATAAAATAATTAAATATTATAGGGGCTGAGTTTAACAGAGATCTGATCCTTAATCTTGAGACTCCCCATACTGACAGAACTGACAAAAGTTGAACTGATTTGGTGGCTTTTTATCATGGAAAAATAAAATAGAGTCACCTTTTTTAAGGAGTATAGTTTGTCAAGAGAGTTTATCCACTCTTTTCCTCCTCACGGAAGAAGAGATGGAGAAAATGCAACTTATCACCACCTTCAAGCTAAAAGAGTGGGTCCCAGGAGAATCGTTTATAACTATTGGGGACATATCCGAGAAGGAGGGCCTGAGGGCTCAATCCTAGGTTCTGCCATAGCCGGGAGGAGAGCACTGAGGGGGGGGTTGAGGGGTAGTATTGTGGTATTGTCAAGTGATGAGGGGAAAAGAACTACTTCCTTGAGTGCCCTCCAGATATCTCCTATGCTCAAACGCCACACAGTAGGGCCATGGAAGTGTATGAGCATGGTAGGTATGCTGAACTTGGAGGCAAAAGGGGTACCATGGGGATAGACCCCTCATAGGAATGTTGGGTTCCCTGCCCATCTATATTGACCAAATGACAAAGAGCTAGAATAGTGGTGGTGACCAGTAGGAAGGGGCAGCAACTTGCCAAAGGCAGTCACCTAGGAAGTTTTTTTCCTTTTTCTCCCCTGCATATATCCCTATACAGGAGGGGTAAGGGCAGAGAAGAGGGAGGGGATATACGGGAAGGAACAGACTATGCCCTCTGCCCCTCTGTACTATCCTTTCCAGTACACACTGCACATCTAGCCAGTCCCTTGGGGATAGGAGTTTTGAATCAATCAAATATGAGATTGAAATTTTTAATGTAAAATATTAGGCTTAATAGTGGAAATTAAACAGTTTTAATAACCAAATGTGACTGAAAGTTATAGAGTCAGATCAAGCAGTTGTCACGGCTGCCTTCTCCCCAGTGGGAGAAGAAAATTTGACATAACATGGTAGTAACAATTATTGGAAAAGTTAAAATATTCCAGGTTTATACCCTGATGAACTTGAGGCTTTATCATCAAACTGGTTCCATTCATAGTATAATATAAATTGCAAAAATCAGGATATAAAACGATACCTGTGATATACCTCCATTTTGTAAAATATACAAATGGATTAAAGGAAATACACCAGAATGTTCTGGGTAGATGGAATGATGAGTAATTTTAATTTTCTTCTTCACGCCTTTCTTTACTTCCAAAATTTCCTCAGTGGGCATATATCAATACACTGCTTATATAATCAGGAAAAAAATATAGAAAAAACTTTACTTCACTGTGTGAGTGTGCTTCTCCAAGTTCCCCCCTTTTGGTGCAGCTCCCCCCTCAGTTTTGGCTGCTCTAGTGCTAGAGTCTCCTTCAATAACAGAGACAAGTAATATTTGAGGGCAAAGTAAAGTTTCAATATAACCAAGATTCTCTTTCAAATGTTGATTTTAGCATTTGGTGAAGTTTTTATCTGAGGAATGCTGAATCACAACATCCCAGGAGCTGCACCCAGACCTCAAAGCTCCACGGTCTTGCCACTGGAGTCTCTGAAACTTTTAAAGAAATCGTGCTCTCAGGGGCAACTGATTCTTGTGTCAAGTGCAATTGATTTTCCTAGGGCCAGACTAGCAGAGTAGCAAGTGCTTGCAGTACAGCATGAGCAGCTTGGTGGGATCTTACGTACGTACGTAATCCACGTGGTGCCAATTCCAATTTCTCATCCTTCGGTGAAGTATGCATAGAACAAGGTTAGAGATATGGGACTTTTCCAAGACACAGTTGTTTTCCTGAAGATGAAGCTTGAATAAAACAGTCTACACAAAGACACTGTCCCAACACCTGAATTATAGGCATCCAGAGGTGCTCAGGAACAATTAAGGGGCCAGAGTCATCCAACAGCCACTGGCTTCAGTGAGGAGACAGAAGAAAAGGGTGCTCATGAGGGTTTTCGAGAAAGCAATAAAATAAGGCCATGTTTCTGCTAACAAAGAATTGTATTTGTTTCCATGTATGTATGCTAGATTACATCCATTTTCCATTAACAAAGAACTGTGAAGAAGGAAAACTAGCAAGATGACAGAGAGAGGAATCTTCAAAGGTTCTGATCATTGCTGAGCTCTCACCCCAGAAAAGTGCCTGGGAGCTCTGCCCTAGTTCTGGAAGATCTGGGAGGTCAGAACAAGAGCAGGATAAAGGAAGGACAAGTGTTCACAGTGGCTGAGTCTTCCTTTTTACGGTTGCGATGTGAGTGACCCCAGTGACCTTCATTTGCCCCATCACAGGTAGGAGCCACAGTTCCAGGCAAAATCAGCCATAAACATAGTTAGAGGAGATGCTCATGTGCTAAGAAAAGTTTTGGTCCCCAGAACTGTCTCCTGCTTCTGAATGTCCAATCCTTCTAACAGAGATCAAGGCCTACAACTAAAAAGGAAGTCGTTATGTAACCATGTCCCCTAGAGCGTAAACACAGTTCCTTAGACTTACATTAAGGTGCAAGTGACTAATGTAATTTCAGATCCTATACTGAAAGTGAGTTTTCATGGCAAGTGAAAGTTGGAGATCAGGAGGTAGCATCCTGAAGGAGAGAAGAGAATCTAGCTGCCAAAAAAAGAAACAGAGTGAGAGAGGGTAACAAAGTCAAACTAACTTCACTCTCTGACTTGGAATTGGTGACATTTTCCAGGAAGATACAGAACCCCCCCTAACCCTTTGGGAAGGAAATCAATATAAATTGAGATATTCTCTGGTTGTGACAAATTAATTTCTCAGTGTTCAAAATAGATTTGATCTCTAGAAAGAGCCTCCACTGGGAATAGGAGATCTGTGAAGGCCAGGGAACGGCTACAATGTGTGTGTGTGTTGGGAGGGAAACTTCCAATTATCGATCCATGGAGTGTTAGACTGTGCTCAATTGGCTTTTGGGGTAACATATTTAACCAGGGTTAATTTTTAACTGAGCTATGAAGGAGATTAGGGAAAAGCCAAGAGATGCAGTGTTAAGGTCATCCACCTACACAATAATTACCAAACTAACTCTTATTTGAAAATCATTCGTACTTTCCTTTTGAAGCACTTCCATTATTGGCAATGTTCATTGAAGCACTATTTACAATAACCAGGACATGGAAGCAACCTAAGTGTCCATCAACAAATGAATGGATAAAGAAGATGTGGCACATATATACAATGGAATAGTACTCAGCCATAAAAAGGAATGAAACTGAGTTATTTGTAGTAAGGTGGACGGACCTAGAGGCTGTCATACAGAGTGAAGTATGTAGAAAGAGAAAAACAAATACTGTATGTTAACACATACATATTGAATCTAAAAAAAAAAAAAAGAACCTAGGGGCAGGATAGGAATAAACACTCAGAGAATGGACTTGAGGACATGGGGAGGGGGAAGGGTCAGCTGGGATGAAGTGAGAGAGTAGCATGGACTTATATATACTACCAAATGTAAATTAGATAGCTGGTCGGAAGCAGCCGCATAGCACAGAGAGATCAGCTTGAAGCTTTGTGACCACCTAGAGGGGTGGGATAGGGAGGGTGGGAGGGAGGGAGATGCAAGAGGGAAGAGATATGGGGATATATGTATATGTATAGCTGATTCACTTTGTTATAAAGCAGAAACTAACACACCATTGTAAAGCAATTATACTCCAATAAAGATGTTAGAAAAAGAAATCTTACTAAGAAGCCCATCCTTTGTGGACTCTCTGCCTTATACCAGACAGAAGAGTCTTTGTTCTGGTTCTAAACCTTGTACATACTTGAACTATTTTATTTATCTCATGGGATTGCATTTTTTTTCTTATTACTTATCTGTCTTTCCTACTGGCGCTATGGGCTCTTTATGGGTCTTATTCTGTGTCTTATTTGCTTTCATGTTTCCTGAGCTTTTAATTTTCTGGCTTCTAATAGTAGATGGTCAGTAAATGCTTTTGGACTGAACTGATCATTTCTCCTCATAGGTTGAGGATCAAAAGAACTAATATCTGTGAGTGTTCTTCATGAATGATGGCTAACTCTAAAATGTTTACAATTATTGTTGAAAAGAAAATAGGTAGGTTTCCCCCCACCTAGTTTCCTCGTTCTTTCCCATTCTGGTTCTCCTCCACTCCTAGACAATTTAGTGACACTCCCCAAAGTTGCCAAAAACACAGAAAGACTCTTCTAGAAAGGCAGAGGAGTGAGTAATGCTCAACAAGGATGAACATTTGTCAAAAATTTATTCCCAACAGAGCAAGTTTAGAAAATCAATATCATTTTTACCTTATTATGGGACAATAGCTTAAAGAGGAAGTCTCTCACTCCAATCAGTGTCAAGATCAGCAATGTCAATGGAGAGGCAAACAGATCTTCCTAATTCTACACTTTTCTGGTGAAGAGGCAGGGTTCTGGATTTAGTTAATAAAAAACAGAGAGCAATTAGGGAGGTATTCTTTTTTCTGATACATTGGAAAAGTCACTCTGTGAATAACATTAAGAAAAACAGTGTGAATGGGAGCTGGAGGAAAGACCACGTATCAGTATCTCTATCCAGGAGCATCTTCCTCTGTGGTCCAGAATCCTGACAGAGAGGTCAGGCTGACCTTGGGAAAAAAAGATAAATCATTAAACTGAGGCAGTGGTGCTTGTGGACCACATGGGCTTTCACCCGAATGAGAAGTGGATCAGGAACTACCTGTCCTTGGCTTGGGTAGGAAGTAGCAGCAGAGATCCAAACCCTTAATGGCCCCAAGTACCCCTCTCTGACAGGGACCACCAGACTACACTGCCCCAACTTTTGCCACAATCCCAAATTGTGTGCCAACAACTCTACTAGAGGTTCTTTTGGCACAGATCTCAACAGGTGCCAACTGATCTCATTATCAGTCTTTTCCAACCCACTCTCATCTACCAAAATCTCCATTTCTTCCTAATTGCCTAAATCTGCTATTGTCCTGGACTCTTCTTTACTCCTTTCCTTTCTGTATCTACTCAGATGGAAAACTTCATTTAACCTACCAGTGAAAGGCCTCTCACATTCATCCTTTCCTGTCCATTCCCACTGACATTGCCTTTGCTTAGGCCATGATCCCCTTCCTAGATTTCTACAAAGGCCTGTTGGTCTCCACAATAACCGTATAACACCTCAACTCTTCTACATGGCTAAGAGGGTGATTTCTGATTGTTTCTCTCCCCACCTTTGTGTGCAGTATAAAATCCCAACTCTTTATTCTCTAATAGCTGTGATTTTTTTTTTTTTTTTTTTTTTTTTTTGCGGTACGCGAGCCTCTCACTGTTGTGGCCTCTCCCGTTGCGGAGCACAGGCTCCGGACGTGCAGGCTCAGCGGCCATGGCTCACGGGCCCAACCACTCCGCAGCATGTGGGATCTTCCCGGACTGGGGCACGAACCTGTGTCCCCTGCATCGGCAGGCGGACTCTCAACCACTGCGCCACCAGGGAAGCCCATAGCTGTGATTTTAAAGTATGCTATCTAATACATAAAGTTCTTTCTATTTTGACCACAATTTACACTTCCAGTCTCATTTCTCATGTTAATTCACACAGATTCCCTTATCGAATCCCAAATATTCCTTCTGCGTTGCCATTTTTATATTGTCCCTTAGCCTTGAAAATCTTGTCTTCAAAATGAACACATCCCTCAAAGTCAAACTCAAATGCCACCTCTGCCATTTGGCCTTCCTTCCTTGCTCCCACCTAGGTGATCTATTCCATCTCAGGACCTTCAAGCACTAGATGTCTCTGTTGAGACACTGGCAACTTGCTTCTTGCATTGTAATTATTTATGTATCTATACATCAACCCAATGCTAGTCTGCAAGTATGTCTAGGGAAAAGACTGAATCTTATTAAATTAGCATCCCCCCAATCTTAACACAGTGCCTCATTCATAGAAGAATGGAGCAGTGGATAAGGTGGTAGAAGAATAGACTCCTGGGCCTTTAAAGAGGATGTCCCGCCTTGGATCAAGCTTCTCTCTGGTGAGGTCTCCAGTGTCATCTACCTAGAAAACACTCCGTTGGCTTTCCTCCTGAACCCCCAAGAAGAGCAACAAATGAATTTGAATCAGGAAATGGGAAGGATGGAGTAAAACAAGGATGTCTTCCTGGGGCAGATAAGATTTAGAAATGATTTTCGAAGGAAAGTAAGGTAGGATTTCAATTGGGGTAGAGGAAGAAGGCATTCAAGGAAAGAGGTGGCAGTTGAACAAACACAGAATGGCAGAGGGAGTGGTGTGGTTGTAATGGTGGACAAGGAGCAGGATCTCTTGGCTGGAGCAGAATCTCTGCAATGGGAGTGAGGAAAAATGAGGATGTTGACATGAGAGTGGATGGGGTTCATGCATGGACCCTAAAGGCCAGGCAAAGCAAATCAGAGACTCCCTTCTCCAGGGCCCATTGCTCAGCTTAACCTCAGGTACCCACTGGCTCAGAGACGTTTGATATCATGGTTAAAAGCATGAGAGTGGGGGCTTCCCTGGTGGCGCAGTGGTTGACAGTCCGCCTGCCGGTGCAGGGGACATGGGTTCGTGCCCCGGTCTGGGAAGATCCTACATGACGCGGAGCAGCTGGGCCCGTGAGCCATGGCCACTGAGCCTGTGCGTCCGAAGCCTGTGCTCCGCAACGGGAGAGGCCACGACAATGAGAGGCCCGCGTGCCACAAAAAAAAAGCATGAGAGTGACCGGATTATAGTCTTAGGTTTATAACTTCCTAGTTTATGTGGCATTGGGAAAGTAATTTAATCTCTCTGTGTCTCAGTTTCCTCATCTTTAAGATAAGGAGAATAATATTACCTACATTATAGAGTTATTATAGGATTAAATGAATAAAGCACTTAGAAGAGTGCCTGAGCTATATAAGTGAATTATTTTATTACTCCTGGGGACATCCCAAAACCAGGGTCCAATAATTAGCATCATAAAATTCATCAAAACCGATCAGTCTCAGAACTTGGGAGACCCACATCAGAAAAGGCCTTTTTACATTCTCAACAAAGACATATAGAACAGTCTGGGGGAATGGCAAGGCCAGAGATGCCCAAAGGATTGGACAAAGAGCTGGTGAGATTCCAAAGTCAAGTGTGGAGACCCACATTGGGTCTTTGTTTTCTTCAATTTTTGAATTTTATTTTATTTATTTTTTTTTACACAGCAGGTTCATATTATTTATCCATTTTATACGTATTAGTGTATACATGTCAATCCCAATCTCCCAATTCATCACACCACCACCCTCACCCCCCAACGCTTTCTCCCCTTGGTGTCCATACGTTTGTTCTCTACATCTGTGTCTCAATTTCTGCCCTGCAAACCAGTTCATCTGTACCATTTTTCTAGGTTCCATATATATGTGTTAACATACAATATTTGTTTTTCTCTTTCTGACTTACTTCACTCTGTATGACAGTCTCTAGATTCATCCACGTCTCTACAAATGACCCAATTTCGTTCCCTTTTATGGCTGAGTAATATTCCATTGTATATATATACCACAACTTCTTTATCCACTCATCTGTCGATGGGCATTTAGGTTGCTTCCATGACCTGGCTATAGTAAATAGAGCTGCAATGAACATTGGGGTGCATGTGTCTTTTTGAATTATGGTTTTCTCTGGGTATGTGCCCAGTAGTGGGATTGCTGGGTCATATGGTAATTCTATTTTTAGTTTTTTAAGGAACCTCCATATTGTTCTCCATAGTGGCTATATCAATTTACACTCCCACCAACAGTGCAAGAGGGTTCCCTTTTCTCCACACCCTCTCCAGCATTTGTTGTTTGTAGATTTTCTGATGATGCCCATTCTAACTGGTGCGAGGTGATACCTCACTGTGCTTTTGGTTTGCATTTCTCTGATAATTAGTGATGTTGAGCAGCTTTTCATGTGCTTCTTGGCCATCTGTATGTCTTCTTTGGAGAAATGTCTGTTTAGGTCTTCTGCCCATTTTTGGATTGGGTTGTTTGTTTTTTTAATATTGAGCTGCATGAGATGTTTATATATTTTGGAGATTAATCCTTTGTCCATTGATTCGTTTGCAAATACTTACTCCCATTCTGAGGGTTGTCTTTTCGTCTTGTTTGTAGTTTCCTTTGCTGTGCAAAAGCTTTTAAGTTTCATTAGGTCCCATTTGTTTATTTTTGTTTTTATTTCCATTACTGTAGGAGGTGGATCAAAAAAGATCTTGCTATGATTTATGTCAAAGAGTGTTCTTCCTATGTTTTCCTCTAGGAGTTTTATAGTGTCTGAGTCTTACATTTAGGTCTCTAATCCATTTTGAGTTTATTTTTGTGTATGGCGTTAGGGAGTGTTCTAATTTCATTCTTTTACATGTAGCTGTCCAGTTTTCCCAGCACCACTTATTGAAGAGGCTGTCTTTTCTCCATTGTATATCCTTGCCTCCTTTGTCATAGATTAGTTGACCATAGGTGCGTGGGTTTATCTCTGGGCTTTCTATCCTGTTCCATTGATCTATATTTCTGCTTTTGTGCCAGTACCATACTGTCTTGATTACTGTAGCTTTGTAGTATAGTCTGAAGTCAGGGAGTCTGATTCCTCCAGCTCTGTTTTTCTCCCTCAAGACTGCTTCGGCTATTTGGGGTCTCTTGTGTCTCCATACAAATTTTAAGATTTTTTTTTCTAGTTCTGTAAAAAATGCCATTGGTAATTTGATAGGGATTGCACTGAATCTGTAGATTGCTTTGGGTAGTATACTCATTTTCACAATATTGATTCTTCCAATCCAAGAACATGGTATATCTCTCCATCTGTTGGTATCATCTTTAATTTCTTTCATCAGTGTCTTATAGTTTTCTGTATACAGGTCTTTTGTCTCTCTAGGTAGGTTTATTCCTAGGTATTTTACTCTTTTTGTTGCAGTGGTAAATGGGAGTGTTTCCTTAATTTCTCTTTCAGATTTTTCATCATTAGTGTGTAGGAATGCAAGAGATTTCTGTGCACTAATCTTGTATCCTGCAACTTTACCAAATTCACTGATTAGCTCTAGTAGTTTTCTGGTGGCATCTTTAGGATTCTGTAGTATAGTATCACGTCATCTGCAAACAGTGCCAGTTTTATTTCTTCTTTTCCAATTTGTATTCTTTTTATTTCTTTTTCTTCTCTGATTACCATGGCTAGGACTTCCAAAACTATATTGAATAATAGTGGTGAGAGTGGGTAACCTTGTCTTGCTCCTGATCTTAGTGGAAATAGTTTCAGTTTTTCACCATTGAGAACGATGTTGTCTGTGGGTTTGTCACATATGGCCTTTATTATGTTGAAGTAAGTTCCCTCATAAATTTTTATCATAAATTGGTGTTGAATTTTGTCAAAAGCTTTTTCTGCATCTATTGAGATGATCATGTGATTTTTATTCTTCAATTTGTTAATATGGTGTATCACAATGATTGATTTGCGTGTATTGAAGAATCCTTGCACCCCTAAGATTAATCCCACTTGATCCTGGTGTATGATCCTTTTAATGTGTTGTTGGATTCTGTTTGCTAGTATTTTGTTGAGGATGTTTGCGTCTCTATTCATCAGTGATATTGGTCTGTAATCTTATTTTGTAGTGTCTTTGTCTGGTTTTGGTATCAGGATGATGGTGGCCTCATAGAATGAGTTTGGGAGTGTTCTTTCCTCTGCAATTTTTTGGAAGAGTTTGAGAAAGATGAGTGTTAGCTCTTCTGTAAACGTTTGATAGAATTCACCTGTGAAGCCATCTGGTCCTGGACTTTTGTTTGTTCAAAGATTTTTAATCACAGTTTCAATTTCATTACTTGTGATTGGTCTGTTGATATCTTCTATACCTTTCTAAGAATTTGTCCGTTTCTTCCAGGTTGTCCATTTTATTGGCATAGAGTTGCTTGTAGTAGTCTCTTAGGATGCTGTGTATTTCTGCGGTGTCTGTTGTAACTTCTCCTTTCTCATTTCTAATTTTCTTGATTTGAGTCCTCTCCCTCTTTTTCTTGATAAGTCTGGCTAATGGTTTATCAATTTTGTTTATCTTTATCAGCTTTTAGTTTTATTGGTCTTTGCTATTGTTTTCTTTGTTTCTTTTTCATTTATTTCTGCTCGATCTTTATGATTTCTTTCCTTCTACTAACTTTGGGTTTTGTTCGTTCTTCTTTCTCTAGTTCCTTTAGGTGTAAGGTTAGGTTGTTTATTTGAGATTTTTCTTGTTTCTTAAGGTAGGCTTGTATTGCTATAAACTTCCCTCTTAGAACTCCATTTGCTGCATCCCATAGGTTTTGGATCATCGTGTTTTCATTGTCATTTGTCTCTAGGTATTTTTTGATTTCCTCTTTGATTTCTTCAGTGATCTCTTGGTTATTTAGTAATGTATTGTTTAGCCTCCATGTGTTTGTGTTTTTTACGTTTTTTCCCTGTAATTGATTTTTAATCTCATAGCGTTGTGGTCAGAAAAGATGCTTGATATGATTTCAATTTTGTTAAATTTACTGAGGCTTGATTTGTGACCCAAGATGTGATCTATCCTGTAGACTGTTTCATGTGCACTTGAGAAAAAAATGTAATCTGCTGTTTTCGGATGGAATGTCCTATAAATATCAATTAAATCTATCTGGTCTATTGTGTCATTTAAAGCTTTTGTTAATTTTATGTTTGGATGATGTGTCCATTGGTGTAAGTGAGGTGTTAAAGTCCCTCACTATTATTGTGTTACTGTCGATTTCCTTTTTTAGAGCTGTTAGCATTTGCCTTATGTATTGAGGTGCTCCTCTGTTGGGTACATATATATTTATAATTATTATAGCTTCTTCTTGGATTGATGCCTTGATCATTATGTAGTGTCCTTCTTTGTCTCTTGTAATATTCTTTATTTTAAAGTCTATTTTATCTGATATGTGTATTGCTACTCCAGCTGTCTTTTGATTTCCATTTGCATGGAATATCTTTTTCCATCCCCTCACTTTCAGTCTGTTTGTGTCCCTAGGTCTGAAGTGGGTCTCTTGTACATAGCATATATTTGGGTCTTGTCCATTATCCATTCAGCAAGCTTGTGTCTTTTGGTTGGAACAATTAATCCATTCATGTTTAAGGTAATTATCAATATGTATGTTCCTATTACTATTTTCTTAATTGTTTTGGGTTTGTTTTTGTAGGTCCTTTTCTTCTCTTGTGTTTCCCACTTAGAGAAGTTCCTTTAGCATTTGTTGTAGAGCTGGTTTGGTGGTGCTGAATTCTCTTAGCTTTCGCTTGTCTGTAAAGCTTTTGATTTCTTCATTGAATCTGAATGAGATACTTGCTGGGTAGAGTAATCTTGGTTGTAGGTCTTTCCTTTCATCTCTTTAAGTATGTCATGCTACTCCCTTCTGGCTTGTAGAGTTTCTGCTGAGAAATCAGCTGTTAACCTTATGGGAGTTCCCTTGTATGTTATTTGCTATTTTTCTCTTGCTTCTTTCAATAATTTTTCTTTGTCTTTGACTTTTGCCAATTGCATACTATGTGCCTCGCATGTTTCTCCTTGGGTTTATCCTGTACGGGACTCTCTGTTCTTCCTGGACTTGGGTGGCTATTTCCTTTCCCATTTTAGGGTAGTTTTCTACTATAATCTCTTCAAATATTTTCTCGGGTCCTTTCTCTCTCTCTTCTCCTTCTGGGACCCCTATAATGTGAATGTTGTTGCATTTAATGTTGTCCCAGAGGTCTCTTAAGCTGTCTTCATTTCTTTTCATTCTTTTTTCTTTATTCTGTTCCACAGCAGTGCATTCCACCATTCTGTCTTCCAAGTCACTTATCCATTCTTCTGCCTCAGTTATTCTGCTATTGATTCCTTCTAGTGTAGTTTTCATTTCAGTTATTGTATTGTTCATCTCTGTTTGTTTGTTCTTTAATTCTTCTAGATCTTTGTTAAACATTTCTTGCATCTTCTCGATCTTTGCCTCCATTCTTTTTCTGAGGTCCTAGATCATCTTCACTATCATTATTCTGAATTCTTTTTTCTGGAAGGTTGCCTATCTCCACTTTATTTAACTCTTTTTCAGGGGTTTTATCTTGTTCCTTCATCTGGTACATAGCCCTTTGCCTTTTCATCTTGTCTATCTTTCTGTGAATGTTGTTTTCGTTCCATAGGCTGCAGGATTGTAGTTCTTCTTGCTTCTGTTGTCTGCCCTCTGGTGGATGAGGCTATCTCCCACATTGGGTCTTGATCTGGGGAGCAGATTCAGAGGAGGCATCTGGGCCAAAGACTGGGCGGACACCACCAGCTCTGATGGGGACAGGACACAGACCAGAGAACGAGGGTCAGGCCGGGGCAAATGAAGTAGGGCAGAGCTGCACTCCCCCACTGCCCCCACCACTGCCAAGCACTGGGGAAGGTGCTCAGCCTGAACATCATTAGCAAGAGGAAGCAGACACATCTTGGTGCATCTCAGAAATGCTCTGAGAAAGTCAGTAAACAGGTATTTGGTTAGGCTTTTTTGAAATCCCTGTGAACACATTCTTAGCCAAGAATATAAGTTGAGAGAAGAAAGCTACCAACTTGTGAGAGGGGCTGCGTATTATGAAGAGAGTATTACATCCCCCTCTGGGAAAGAGGACTGACACAGCAAAGAAACTTAATGAGACGCAATATCCTGCCTCGTCTGCTGTTCATTTGCAGGGATTGTAACACAAATCTCCAGAGTGGGGGAGGCTATTTAATGTGGGTAAAAAGCAAGGTGGTTTGCAGCAAGTGTTTGTTAAGTTTTCCATGGGCTTAAAAGCTGAGCAGGGGCCTTTCTTTGCAAAACAAGAAAGAAGGGAAAACAAAGCCTGTGTATGGAGATCCTGCAAAGTTTCCCTTTTCATTAATTATTCAGAAAGTAGCAGAAAGCAGCCCGGTACTGACAGGATGCCTCAGCTCTTCTAAGTGTCCCTGAAAGGGCGCAGCTATACCATCTGCAAGGCCTAGCTCTCCAGGCAGAGGAAATACCAGCCAAGTTGGGGAGACAGCTCTCTGTCCCTTGTATAGCTAGAAAAGAGCTGTCCCTTTTCTACTCGCGGGGGACCAGAGAGAAAGTAGTGATAAAACTTCTCTAGGTGATGTGAAGGTGGGGTGAGGTGGGAAGTAACATTAAAGCGCCTCCTTGTGCCAAATACTGTGCTAGGCACAATGCATAAGTTATCTCTTAATAATACTAAGATAAGATTCTAATCTTAGCCAAATTGATACAAGATTAATTGAGGAATGAGGAAAGGAAGGAAGGGAGAGAGGGAGGGAGGGAGGGAGGAAGGGAGGGAAAAAAGAAACAGAAAAAAGGGAAGAAAAAGAAAGATCTTTTAGTCAAACAGGATCCAAATCTCAGTTCTGTCCATTGCTAACAAACCAGGATTTCATTTTCCTCCCTCGTAAAACAAGATTGTTGTCAGGCGGATGAGAATACTATGTGACACTTCCTAGCTCAGAGCTTGGTACATATTTGGTGTTCAGTTAGCGTTTATTCATTTATTAATTTGCCTAAAAGGTAGAGTTGTGGTTGTGGGAAGAGAATAAGATATAGAATCTGCAGACGTGAATCGAAGCTTGAGTTTGCCACTTTCTGACTGAATGACATGGTGTAAATCACTCAGCTCTCTGGGCTTCAAACATCTCCTTCTTATGACTGACAAAAACAATTTACCAAATAGGATTATTGTGAAGGTGAAATGAAATGTTATCTGTAAAATGCTTAGCAGAGTGCCCTATCCTTTCAAAACTCTGGAAACAACAGTTATTCGTACCAGCTGCTTGGTGTAAGGGCGTTTGGGGTTGAGGGAGGAAAAAGGCATAGAGAGAGCTTAGTAACCTGAGCATTTAAATAGTTACATGTACAGATTCCTAAACACTTAACCTGTGACCAGCATGGTAGTTACAAAAATGAAAGCCCATCATTTTACTGAGCTTCAGGTATGAATGGTGAGGTCCAGTAAGCAGGTAAAATGGAATCTGCTGGACATCTATATGGGAGGATGCTGATCCTCCCAGTTCAGGAGGACAAAGTGTTTGGGGGCTCTGGGAAAGCTGTTCCTACTTATGGTACTGTCACATCCGACTTGGAAAATACTGTTCACCTACCACTTGCTGCAAAGAGCAATGTGTTGCACCCCAGACCACACACCACATTGTCTTGCTGGGAAAAAAGATGGCTAAAGAGTCTCGCTCTATTGTAGACACGGTAATGTCACTGAGGGAGCATTTAGGGGAAGGAGGAGGAGGGAGGAAGGAAGAGGCAGCTGACTCTCCTGCTGGGTCCACAGGAACCTGTCCTGGAGAGTACTTCCCTCCTGATTCCTGCCCTCTTCCCTCCCTGCACTTGGCAAGCTGGGAAGTTGGGATGCTCCAAGCTTTTGCAGACTCATCTTTCATCTCCAATGACAGTTTGAGTTTATTAAGAAGTAGGTGCTGCCTCTCCCCTGCCAGGTCTTGGGAAATGTTTAAGTCCATGCATGCTCATGAGGTCATTGAAAAGAGAGAGTAGCCTGTGGTTCCGCCACCACAAAGAGAGGAAAATGCGGTCAGGTGGGCATCTGAAGGGCAGCGAGGGGCACGAAGTCAGCCCTGCAGGAACAATCCCTTGTTTGGAGGCCACATAAACGCAGTCAGCCCAGGTCTTTCTTGGTTTGTAGGGACTGAACTAAAGTGCATTATGTTTGCTCTCAGGCCCTTTGACTGGGAGAGTCTTGTGTTTTGGAAAACATCATGTGTAATAATGGCCGGTTGCCAATTTACCTTCCAATGCTTATTTGAGTTCTGGAAGGAGCTGACGGGAAAGCCAAATGAAATTTTAATTCTCCCAAGGAATAACCATTGAGGGGCTGATTGAGAGTTGATTAACTTCAGCGTGGCTAAGAGGAAATCCGGAGTTCATGCCTCTGCTCCTCTATCTACCAAATATTTTCAATTTGGAAAAGTTGGTGGCCCCATCTGAGCCTAGTTTTCTGCATCTGTAAAATGGAGAAAATTCTCATCACAAAATGTTTTTTTCTCTTTCTTGCTTTCTCTTTTTACGGTATCTATATGAGATGATGAATGCTAACTAAACTCACTGCAGTAATCATTTCACAATATGTGTAAGTCAAACCATTATGCTGTACACTTTAAAGTTACACAGTGATGTACGTCAATTGTATCTCAATAACACTGGGGAAATGGAGACTATAATGTCACTCACTTAACTGATACTAACAGATATTTATTGATTAATAAAACTATGTGCCAGGAATCCTGTTAGGGATTTTAACATGAATAAGACATGATCTCTGCCCTTAAGGAGCTTACAGTCCAGTCCACCTATTGTATCAGACCCCCTTACACACCAATTCAGATCACCTTGGCCTCACTTGTCCCTTGTCTCATGTACCACTGAAGCTTCCAAGTTTACATGACTCTACCTGACTTCACATAGGCACAACCTGATAGTGCCCTGCCTCACGTCCCTGCTGCACAGCTCTTGCCACCCACCTTAGGGCTGTCCTGTTGACATTGTAGAGTGGAACATCTCAGGACCCTGCTTGGCACACACACAGATGCAAGCCAGAAATGCAGGGGAGTTAGGGCCCCAGAGGGTAAAACCTTGACCACTAGGAGATGGAGTATGTAGGTAAATTCTTCCCCAGTTCTCTCTGGATGAATGTTGTTAAGACGTCACTTACATGGCTTCTCAGAGGACTATTCTGTGAAGTCAATTCGTCACACTTGGTAGCAGCCAGTTGATAACATATCCTCATAGTAACTCTCCTCTTCCCTGCTTCACCCTTCTTGATCTCATTCTTGCTCCCTGGAATTGAACTTCCTAAAAAAGTAATAGTACATAAAACTTTTCATCCATCTCTACTTTCTACTTTCAGTTTCTGTTTTCTTAACGCAGGCTAAGACTGTTGGTATCAGGAGTAGAAATTTGCCTCTAGAAATTAGACCTTCAGGATGGGATTTTGGAGGTGGATTCCTCAGAGTCTGATGGCAATAAAGACCCCATTGTTAATAGTGGCGAGGGTAGTGATAACCTGTGGCGTACAATGGTATAAAAATACAAAACTTATACTTCATGTTAATTGAGGTAAAGTGCAGGATGAGGTATTGAAATATGTGAGGGCTGTGGTACTGGAAAAGTGTAGGAGCATTGATAATTATATGGAGTGAGGTGACTTTTGTTAACTGCACTGGAAACCTTGTTATAACTTTCAATAATAAATGCCCAACTTCTACTGTCCTACATTAGAGTCAGGGCTCAGGTAGGAAAAGAGAGGGATTGTGAAACCTGGATTAGGGATGTTTGAGTGAACAGGTCTGAGAATCTTGAACTCTCAGATTCCTCTGAACCTTGCAATTTGTCAAAACTAGTTCCTTCTCCCTTGCCGGGGAGAACAGCCCCTTCTTGCCTGGAGATCTTGTAATGACTTCACTGGAGGCAGGTACTTCTTTTACAAAATGATGACTGTTTTCTTCAAAATCTTCTGCTACCCCTCAATGCCTTCAAGAAGATAACCAGGATCAGATCTCAGCACAGCTTGAGGAGTGAAGTACAGTCTCTGATCTGGGAGGAAACAGGTTATATGCTGAAGGAATTATAGAACCTTGATAATACGTACCAGAGTAACATGTATAGAAATAAATCTTTGTGGGAGGGGAGTAAATAGAAGACTATATAGGAAATATTTTTTGACTTGGAGGATCTCACCTATATTCTAAAGAGGTCACCTAGAGCCTATTCTCACAATCTCTTGGGATGACTCCTTAACTTGGACATGATAATGGCCTACAGTAAATTAGGTGAAGATTTTGGAACTCCCTTGGTGTGGTATTGAAAAGAAAGGATCACAAGAGATCAAGAAAGCAGGAATGTTAGAAGAGATGTCTTTTATAAGACCCGAGGAACTACCACCTGACCATGTCCTCCAGGATGGCCTAGAGGACAGCCCCTTCACTAAGGTGCTAAGGAATGCTTGGATGAGGGAGACACTAGCATCTTTGGGGAGCTTAGCAATGGTTTTCCTCTATGAACTAAAATTGCTGGTGGGAGATGCTGCCAAAGAACTGGATTCCTAGTATCAATGGATTTGATAGGATAAAGGAATGGTGAAAGTTAGGTGGCTGCTCTTAACCATCAGAGGCATGGTGGACATAATTATTATTGTATTGGGCAGCAAGGTCAGAGTAGAAATCAAGGTGCTTTGAACATTAGGGATCTATGGCAATGGTGGTGATACGCTGGTAAATGTTTAACAACCAACTCTCTGAAGAAAAACAAAAACCTTACTTGTAGCGTTTGCCAATTTCCATGGGGGAAATACTCCCATCGTGGCCATTTTCAAGCTACCAATCTGACTTCATTGAACATGGAGTTGAGAAGAGATATGCACAATTGGTTTCTGTGAACTGATATGAACTGGCTTCAGCGTACCAGCGGGCAGTGGCTAATATATCATAGTGCTCCTAAGTCTTCTGGAGCATTTCTTAACTTGTGTATAAAAAATGTTCAAGAGCTGGTGAGCAGAAAGCTGTCATTAAGCCATCAAAATGGAAAATCATGGTCCCTATTTACTTTCTTGATCTAAGGCAGGACACAGACACAGAGCCAACTGATTGAAGATAAGACTGGGTCTCCTTGAGTAAGAACCATGCAACGCCACTGCAAGTGCATGGGGTAAATATTTCTCTGATTCTTCCCCATGGGGACATGTGGCCTTTTGCTAGAGTATATATACACTAGGGAAAAGTGAAGACCCTGACTTTTCAAGATCTGTCCTATATGGGTTCTAACACTGACCCATGGGACATGAAATGCCACTGTAGTCCCAAAGTTAGAGAGCTCTCATGGAAGCCAGGTAATAAACAGAATCCTGGCCCTAGTCCATCTCAAAATGTTTCCGCTGGGTCAGCAGACCCATTCTATGGTTATATCCCTGGTCTCCAAGAGTGTAATTGGGATAGCTATACTTAGCAGCTGGCTGAACCCTCACATTTGTTCCCTGACCTATGAAGTAGGGATCATTATACTAGCAATGGCCAAGTGGGAAACCTCTGAAATTGACCAACTCCCTACTTTCTGCACTGACCAAAATAGTAATCAGAAACATAAGCCAGAAGAAATTGCAGAGGTTAGTGTCATTATCAAAAGTTTAAAAGAGGGCTTCCCTGGTGGCGCAGTGCTTGAGAGTCCGCCTGCCGATGCAGGGGACACGGGTTCGTGCCCTGGTCCGGGAAGATCCCCATGACGCGGAGCGGCTGGACCCGTGAGCGATGGACGCTGAGCCTGCGCGTCCGGAGCCTGTGCTCCGCAACGGGAGAGGTCACAACAGTGAGAGGCCCGCGTACCACAAAAAAAAAAAAAAAAAAAAAAAGTTTAAAAGATGTAGGAGTGATGGTCTCATCATATCTTCATTTAGTTTACCTGGGTGGTCCCAGCAAAAAACAGATGAATATAGGCATTTGACGGTGGACTACCCTAGGTAAGGGGTAATCCCAATCATAGTTGCTGTGCTGGATGTGATATCTTTCTCGAGGCAGACTTACACAGCCTTTGATACTTGGTATGCAGCTATGGAGCTGGCAAATACATAGTTCTCAATCCTCATCAATAAGAGGATCAAAGTGGTTATCTACATATGACAGAGACAGCAATAGGCATTCATTGTCTTTCTCCAGGGCTATGTTAACTCTCCATCACAATAGAGTCCACAGAGATCTTGATTATATTAAAATTCCACAAAACATTATTCTGGTTCAATATTAATGAGATCTTCCTAACTGGACTCAGTGGGCAGGAAGAAGCAACTATTCTAGATGTCCTGGCAAAACATGTGCATACTAACAGGTGAGAGGTAAACCATAGGAATATTCAAGGTCCTGATGTATTGGTAGAGTTTTATGAATCCAGTGGCTTGGGGCGTACCAGGACATTCTCTGTAAGGTAAAGGTCAAGTTGCTGCACTTTGCACCTCTTACCATTGAAAAAGGCCAGTGCTGGTAGATTTCTTTGGATTTTAGGGTATAAAATACCACACTAGGGAATAATGCTCTGACCAAAATTTTGGATGACTCAGAAGGCTGGTAGTTTTAAATAGGGGCCAAGAGCAAGAGAGCTCTATAGCAGCCCCAGTGGCAGAATAACCTACCTGTCATTGGGGATGTATGACTCAGCAGATCCAATGGTGTTCAAGACATCCGTGGTGGACAAGGTTGCTCCTATAGACAAACTTCAACAGGAAAATTAAAGTGCAGAACCTAAGGTTCTGACAAAAGGCAATAACCTCTATAGCAGAGATCTACTTTCCACTTGAAAAAGAGCTCCGAGTATGCTAACTGGATTCTAGCAGAAACTAAATGCCTGACCTTTGATTATCAAGTGATTATGTGACCTGAGCTACCCATTATGAGCTGAAAATTATCATATCCACCAAGCCATAAGGTCAGGTGAACACAGCAACAATCAATTGTCTAATAGAAATTATATTTTTAGAATCAAGCTAGCTCAAAAGGCCTAAAAAAGTCACATGGAAATGTGGCCCAGAGTTCCATATCATTTACCTCCAGTGCACTGATGTCTCTTCCTCAACTCAAACCAATAGCCTCATGGGGGTTACCCTATGACAACTGACGGAGGAGGAAAAAACTCATCCAGGTTCATAGATGACTCAACACAGTGCATTGGTTAGGGGTAGAGTTAATACACCAAGGGGCAAATCTTTGACTAGATGGAGAAAGGAGTCAGTGGATAAGTTCTTTTCCCTTTTTCCTCCCAGATTGACAATTCTGAGATGTAATTTATGCAGCTTCCTGAGAGCTATGCCATGAAATCGAACCATCAGTGACAGGTTACAGCTGCCAGCCTAATACTGTATCCATATACTGGTGCTCTCTCTTTCCCTGGCAGCTCCCGTTTCCCTCATTGTTGCTCCCTGGGCTTGATGCCCTAATAAGTAGGTATTGCATGAGTCTTCATCTCAGCTCTGCTCTCTGGGAAACCCAAATGAAGACACTACTTGACAAAATTTCTGTGAAGATTAAATTTTGAAAAATAACAAAAATCAAAGTGCTTTGCAAGCACAGTATGTACTAGCACATTATATAAATATTTGCTTATAGTTACTGGGTCTATTTCAAGTTTATATTATAGTTATAATGGAATAGAAAAATCCAGAGGTTGTAGATAGGGTAAACACATACTGTCATGTCTCCACTTCCAGTCCATTTCTTTGAATCCTACTCATCCTGAGTTATAGAATGTCACTCCACCTGCCCTTCTTTCAAGGGCTACCTCAGCCAGGAAGACTCCTGGATTCATCCAGCTCCTTTTCCCACCCAATGGTAATCAGTGCCGCCACCAAGAAACACAATCTGAGACCATAGTTTTGTGGAGGCCCTTGTTGACTAGAACTTAGTCTTGTGTAATATATGTGAGTTCCCTGAGAGCAAAATCTGTGTTCACCCTTTAATGTGACTCCTGGTTGGGTAAAACATTAACTACTAGGATGTGCAGCTGATGCTCCCTCAAGATGGCGGATTTTTCTAACACAGTACCGCTGATTTGTACAAACCCTTCAGTACCCTCACCCGAGTCCGCCTCTGACCTACTACCTAAATATGATCACAGGGAGTCAGTGTAGTGTGGAGGACAGTACTAGGAAGACTAGGGTTTGTGGTAAGAAGACTTGTATTCAGGTCCTGGATCTGCCATTTAAATGTTGTATGATTCTGAGTCCAGTGTCTTTGTTTATAAAATGGGCATGCATCCATACAAAAGCTTTGCCCTAGTATTGCTGTGAGGCACACGTAGGAGGCACACAATCAGTTGTGAAAACTGATTCTTAAACTGCAAAACTTCATGCACCCCTATTAATTGGAGTTATCGCTTCTCTGTATGTAGACCCTAGAGACAAAAAAAGAATGGGCCTCTTTCACTTGAAGAATTTGTTTTGCAAGTCATAGAGCACAATGGGAAACTTTTCTGACATTTGACTTCAGGACCAAGAGATTTGCTCTAAACAGCTGGGATCAGGAGAAATAAGAGGAATCTAGCAAATAAAGCTTTGGTCTAATATTTCTTTTTAACCAAAAATAACTTCCATTTGTAAAGCATGTTAGCATTTACAAAGCTCATTTCACAAAGTGCATTTTTTCCTCACCACTCTGTGAAGCCAGTATAGTTTTCCCCGTTTTACAGATAAAGAAACTAAGGTTAAGAGAGTTTAGACATCCGGTCTGAGGCCTCACAGCATTAGACTAGTGGGTCTGGAACTCACTCTGCACCTCTGAGTCCTGAGTTCATGCTTTTCCCCTTAAGACATGCTAAGCTAAACTTGATCCATCCTGTGGATAGCTTTTTTCTTTTCTTTTTTTCTTTCTGTATCCTGTATCCAGCTGCAAATCTGATATAATCCTACCCTTTGGAGAAACCAGTCAGGTTGAGAGGAAAAAGGAATATTCAAGGTTTTCCTAAGATCCTAGTGCATAGCTTGGGTGCTGCCCGGCTCCTCTGAGAAAATAACAAACAAACAAAAAACACACTTAACTTTTGTCTCATTGCCTATTGAGGCTAAAAGTACTGTCCTGTCCTTTGGAAGAACCACCAACCCAAGGCAATCAGCCAAAGTTCAAAGTCACCAGACACCTAACAGACTGCTCGTTGGTCAGAGTGACGTGAACATACTTACGCACCTCCAATCTGGTCATGGGGTACTGGCTCAGGTGCAAAGATCTTCATCTATAAGCATGAGAATTTCTGCCAGTGCTTCCCTCTTTGGGCTCTGGCTGGGTCCTCAAGGTTGCATGAGAAATAAGTGGGTCCAATTTAGAAATCATTTCTCAGCAAAAGAGGCACCATATGGTAAATGGAGTCAAATTCCTTTAGTGTGGCTCTTTGGAGGGAGATGGGTAATTCACCAAACGCAGGACAATCTGTGCAGCTGGCTGGTGCAGTGAGGCACCATGGAGTAATTGGGACTGAATTACAGAGACTTTGACTATGAGATTGGGTTTTCTGTAAGACCACCCAGCTGACACAAGCCACTTATATCTTCTCCAGTGGGAGCCAGGGTAGTTCACACTGGCTCAGGTTTGTAAATGACTCTTCCCCTTCATGAGCAGCCCCGGGATGGAATAGAATTGGTGGTGAGATTTTAATGAAGTTAAGTGCTTAGAATCCTTCAGTAAGGGCTTTGATGTTGCCAGAACGCATTATCTTCCTTCCTCAGACCAAAAGAAGGGCAACCGGGTCTTTTAGCCGTCATTCATCTATCTCCCTGACTGTCTCTCTTGTAGATTTTTCTAATGATTTGCAGCAACAGAGGAAATGCTGTTTTCAGAGCTGTTTTCCTCCCCTCCTTCTACTGAGGGTCAAAGCTATAAAGCATGGGGCAAGGAGAGAGTTATCTTGAAAGTGACTTTAGAGTCAGAGACAAGGACGAAGTGACAACAAAATCATATCAAGAATGTTACCACTTGAAGGGTCAGAACAACCTCGACTGGCTGTTGCCTCCTCTCTCCTGCCTTGGTGCTCATCTGGGCACTGCTGAAAAGTCTCCTGGCAGCAAGTGATTGAATGAGTCATTGACCCTGAACCTCAAAAGCAGAAGCAGAGCTCTCATAGACATTGTGCTCTTGGTCATTGAGTTTTTTTCATCTATGGCTTTTGCTTTTCTTTCTTCGATTGTCCTTTTTCCTTCTTTTTTTTAAAACTTTTTATTTTATATTGGAGTATAGCTGATTAACAATGTTGTGATAGTTTCAGGTGCAGAGCAAAGTGACTCAGCCATATGTATACATGTATCCATTCTCCCCCAGACTCCCCTCCCACCCAGGCTGCCACATAACATTGAGCAGAGTTCCCTGTGCTATACAGTAGGTCTTTGTTGGTTATCTTTTTTTAAATATAGCAGTGTGTACATGTCAATCCCAAATTTCTTTTTCCTTTTTTAAATAAATGTTTGCTTTTTTTTATTGAGAGGCTATAATTAGAAGATTGCTAGAAACATGTATTTTGCAAACTTTATCTCAATTAATCCTCAACAAACCACATGGATAAGTAGTGTTATTTCCATTTTACCAAAGAGGAAACGGAGAACATGGAAGTTAAGAAACTTGTCCAAGTTCATACAGATAGTAAGTGTGATGGAGCAGGAACTTGACCCCGGATCTGACCAACTCCATAGACTGCTCTTTACCCTTGGCTGCATTAACTTCTCTGTGTCTCGGATACTCTCTAAACCCTGGCCCTGGTGGACACTTAGCTTCTGAAGGTCACTGCATGTTAAGTTTTAATTCATGTAATACCTGTACAATAGAATTTCTAATAGATATCATAGTACTGTGATTATTCAATGAGGGCTTTGGCATTAAACATCTCAGGTTTTGAAAATTATTTTTTTTACTCAGTAGCTACATGACCTTGGGCAAATCATTTTTCTTCCCTGGACCATGCTTTCCTCCTCTGCAGAATGAGGATAATAATAATTTCTATCTCATAAGATTATTGTGAGGAACAAATTGTATAATACATATAAACACCTTGCAATATCTGACACATCAAAGGTATTTCATAAATGGTCAGGGTGATGACAAAGATGATGAAATGGAGGAGGATGGGCGGTGGAGGATCTAAGGAAAAACAGGTGGGGGGAAGAGTAAGAGGGATGTCTTGAGATGGTATTCTTGTCTCTGTCTCTAGAGAAGAGGTCATGGTGATTGTGTAGTATATTAGGATTCTCCAAGAAACAGAACCAGTAGGGAATGGGGGTGGGGGGAAGTTGAGAGAGAGAGAGAGAGACAAAGGAAGAGATTTTGAGGAATTGGGTTATGTGATTTTGAAGGCTGGCAATTCCAAAATCTGCAGGGTAGATCAGCAGGCTGGAGACCCAGGGGAGAGTTTGATGTTATAGCTAGAGTCCAAAGACCATCTGCTGACAGAAAGCCCTCTTCATTAGGGAAGGTCAGTCTCTTTCCTCTTAGGACTTTCAACTGATTGGATGAGACTCGTCCACATTACGGAGGATAATCTGTTTTATTCAAAGTCTAACATTTAAAAGTTAATCTTATCTAAAAAGTACCTTCACAAAAACATGTAAACTAGTGTTTGACCAAATATCTGGGTTCCATGGCCTCACTAAGCTGACACACAAAAGTAACCATCACACCTAGCTTTGATTTCCCAATTTAGATGTACTTGTTGTCCAACCAGAACCTTCAGGGCAAGGACCACAGTCTTCCCCATCTAAGCAGAGATAAATAAATAATCCCAGAAACTTGACCTTAGTGCAGCCATGGGTAGAAAAAAGGAGGGAGAAGGGGCACAGGCTGGCCCTTAAGGCACAGTGACTGATATTTTCATGCTGCTTTTCCTACCTGGGATTCCTTCCCTCTTGCAGCCCTTTAACAATGTCACCAAGCAATCAAATGAACCATGCAGGAGAGGGCAGTGGACAGCTTAGTTTTAGGCTGGAAGAGCTGTTACAAGTGCTTTGGTCAGCCAGCCACCAAGTCATAAAGGAGAGACCAGCCCTCTCTACCTCACTCACTCATCTCCCTCTGCCCCCAAAAGAATGATCTGGGTTATACGGGTTGCAGCCTCCTGGAGAAACTCCAACACTATCCTTGGGGATAGTATAAAAATACAAAGAAGTCTTGACAGGCTGAAATGATGGCCTGACTCTGACAAAATGAATCTTAGTGGAAATAAATGTTCAATTTTTCATTTAGGTCCAAAACAAAATAACATAAAATAAAACATCTACCGGAGAGGATTCAAAGAGACCTTCCAGTTGAAAATCACATATAACATTCACCAGTGAAGCCTTTATCAACTTCCCCACTAAAATATCATGGAAACATAGATAAGGGTAAAAATTCACAATGTTGAAAACAAAGATTGATGGATGGCTTAAAGACAGAATCTGGAGGGAATCCCTGCTTTCTATGAGGCAAGCAGAATTGGAATGTAAAACCCTTTCCAGGTTAAACCTCATATCACACCTCCGTTTTGCCTCATTGTGGCAGAGCCTGCTGGTGCTCACCTCTTTTTCCAGGTCCACAGATAGACTCTATTTTCCAGCCTTCCTTGCAGATGGATGCAGCCACATGTCTGAGTTCCGGTCAATGGAATAAGAGCAGAGTGATGTGGCCCACCTCAGGACTGGCCCGTACAAACCTCTCAAGCACAGTCCTCCATGCTCTTCTCCTCCAACCTCTGACTGAATGAAGAGGGTGGAGACACAAGATAGAAGGCGTCCAAGTCCTTCTATGAGTAGGAGACCTAGCCCCTGCCCCACTTCCGACACCAATGCAAATTGAACTGGGATGTGACTGAAAAGTGATCTTGGGCTTCCCTGGTGGCGCAGTGGCTGGGAGTCCCCCTGCCGATGCAGGGGACGCGGGTTCGTGCCCCGGTCCGGGAGGATCCCACATGCCGCGGAGCAGCTGGGCCTGTGAGCCATGGCCGCTGGGCCTGCGCGTCCGGAGACTGTGCTCTGCAACGGGAGAGGCCACAACAGTGAGAGGCCCGTGTACCGCATAAAAAAAAAAAAAAGAAAGAAAGAAAAATGATCTTTAACTATATTATATTAATAAACTGAGATTTTTGAGTTGTTTGCTATAGAATATAGTCTACCCTAATACACTCACAAAACGGAGAGGACCTCAAGAGTTTGGAGAACATGATGTATTTGTCATTCTCTGCTTCCTAACTGATACTATTAGTACACATAAAAAAAAGAGTTGTAGTTGGAAGCAACAACAGGAAAAATCTTCGCAGCTGTACATACTGCTAATTGCAATTTTCCATCCAGTCATTCATTCGATAAATATTTATTATGTGTATAGTAGTGCCAGGCTCTGTGCTAACTGGGGATACAGTAGTTAACAAAATAGCTAAGGACCCTACCCTGCCAGTTCCCCCCTACCTTGCCCGTCTAAGGGGACAAACCAAGCATGAAGCAAATAATTACTAGTATGAATGAGTTTATGGAAAGAGACATTCTAAATCACCTTGGTGGGCAGGAAGGGGTCGTGGTGGAGTCTCACCTAAACTGTAAAGAAGCAAGACCTAGTATGTCTGCTAGTACAGCCGGTCAGAACCAGAAATAGGAGGCGGAGAAGCTATGTCACTGAGAATCAAACTGGACATCATGTACATGGATCTGTCCACTGACTTGCCCCAGTGCACAGAAAGGAGGCCGAGATGGTCCACACACCCTGCCTGTGGGAATACACCAAGCCTGGGAGACCTTGCTTTGCTCAAGGTGAGTGAAAGACTATGGCTGATAGCGAGCTTAAGGGAAAGGGAAAAGGAATACCACCCAGAAGGCTCAGAGAGAGGCTTACTGGTAAAGACGTGCAGAGCTCTGGGGCCCAGGTGGGAGGTAAGGAGGGCAAAGGGAGAGCAGATAAAAATTTTTTCTGTTAGAAACATGATAAAATTATCAAATGTACATCAAAAATCAAATTAGTGATTTATGATTCTATTTAATCTGTAATCATATAAGACTTATGATCTTTTCATCAAGACAGAGAATTAAAACCCACCACTGCCATATCCAAATAATTTGTGTCACAACCAAACATTTAGTCACTCTGCCTCTTACACCTCTAAAAACGATATACCACAAGACACAGAAGAAAATTTACAGAAATGATCTGACATTTTTAATAGAATGCAAGAATACAATGCCTCTAAGAAACATGAACAAAACTCAGTACACAGTGAAATAAAAATTTAAAAATACAATTAAACCAGAGATGAATGGTATCTGGAAAATTTGAAGGAAGGTAAAAATGTGTACTAGAAGAATTAGAGTCTACTTTGGAGGTAGTAAAAACATGGATTTTTTTTTTAATTGTAAAAAGCGAAGGACAAATTTGAGAAACACTCATAGAATTTAGAGGCAAAGGGCAAAGAGGTGAAAATGAGAAAGGACTAAAGAACACCATAGGCAGGCGAGTTGAAATGAATTGGGAAGGGGAATGAATAAGAGAATGTTAGAATTTTAGTCTTAAAGAGGGGAGACACCTAAAGATAATGTTCCACAGTTGATGTAAAGCATTCAGTGAGATATAAAAGTAAAAGGACAGAAAGCATAAAAATAAAAAGTACATTTTAGAAATTTAAGAGTATTCAATGAGGTACCTACGCCTTCAAACACTGGAGATGACTTTTTAAGAGCAAATGGAAAAAAAGTACAAATACCAAAAGATGGGAAAGGAAGTCTTAAACAACCTAAGCATACGCGGTGGATGTTCATTTTTCCTGGCTGCTTAGCATCTGGCTGGGCTCTGGTTCCTGTGATGGAAGCTGAAGGGATCAGAGCATCCTTTCCCTGGTACCTGGCCAGGCTTGAATCTTGGGCTCAGGCAGTCAGATGTTACAACCCCTTGCTCTGAAATCTGAAGAGTGGCACAAAGTGCAGGTAATGTCAGAGATTGTTTGGGGGTAGCATATGAAGTCAAGAGTCCAGCAGTAAGAGTGACCAAAAACAGTGCTGTCCAGGGGTGGCAGTAACAGGGATACAGCGACAGTGTCCTGCATGTCCCCAGGGTATGATCTCATGATCTCAGCTCTGTCTTGCCTTCCATAGTTCCTGCTTATTCTCTAAGCCTGGTTCTCTGTCTTTCCAGTCATCCCACAACATGTACTTTTTCTGCCACGTTAGGTAGATTAGGTTTCTGTTGTGTACAAATAGGAACTCAACTGTTATAGCATAAAACAAAATGATAGCAGTAAACCCAAAGAGATGTTATCAAAACAATAATAAATAGATCTTAAAATCTTTTTCAAAAGATGAAAAACCACAAGTTTAAAATTTTTAAACTCAAGAGAAACACCTAAAACACACTAGCTCAGAAAGATGAAAAGTAAAAGGGTTAGTAAAGATATATCACATAAATGCCAAATTTCAAAAAGCAAAGGTGGGATGTTAATATAAGTCAAAGCTGATATAAAAGAAGGATTTAAGAGGCCTCAGAGGTTAAGTTTATATTTTTATTTATTTTTAGCCACACAAATTATTGCCATGAGAATAAATTATTACAAAAATTAAAGCAATACAAAAATATATGGAATAAAATGTGCAAGTCCTCCTTTCAATTCTCCTACTCTTACTCCCTTCCTGAGAGGTAACTTCTGCTAAGTACTTGGTATGTATATTTCTAGATCGTCATGCATATATACACTCACATAGTCACAAGCATATGACTTGGGGATTTTGTCATGTCATGGTAGTGGCAGTTGAGTTGCATCTCTGAGAGCTGGCCGCAGCCTCCAGCCAGCACCTTCAGGCTCCTGCTTTGTTTGAGCCAAGGTTGTGCTCTCCCTGGGCAGTGCCCAGCCCATCACTGAGCACAGAGGGAATCCTAGGGCGTGGCCATTTCTGCCCAGTATGGAGCAATCTGCCCCAAATGTCCCGTTTCACTGGTGGAGACTTTCTCGGAGCTGCGCCCCAGCCTCAGGCTCTTCCTAGCTGGTCTCCCTTCCTTCCTCTTCCTTCACAGGGTCCCATCTGCATCATGGTTTGAAGACTTTTCCTGCCTACTCCAGATCTTCCTTCACTGTGTCTTTCAGGAGCATTCCTTCAATTAATCTGTTGCACTTCTAACCCATGTTGGCATCCAAATGACACAGTTGAGTCCAGAAGTGGTCCAAGAAAAGGGGCTGAGATGGGGCTTTGAAACTGGCTCTCTCACTACTCAGAGAGAAGGGAGGTCCCTGTTGGGTGGTATGTGGAGCCGTGGATAGCCCTTCGCACAAGGTAAGGGCTCCATTGTTAAAAATTTCACAGTGCTGACCTGGGAAAACATCTCAAGGGAGAGGAACATCCTGGCATCTAAAGGGTGCAGAGGAGCAAGGCATACAAGATCAGTGGGATCGGCTGGTTATTACAAAGCTGCATTGTTGTCCTACAGAGGCACTCGGCATACCTGAGGGTTAACCCTTAAAAACTCAGTTTGAGAACCAGGGGTTTCTTTGGTAGAGGCCCTTATCTTCTACAGTGGGAGAATGGGTCCAACTCAGGAGCTCGTAGTTAGGGTCATGTGGTTTCAAAGACAATTTAATGGCTCGGCCAAGGCAGTTCTGTTATGCTGAGGTTAAGGCCCTTCCTGGGAAAACCTGGGACACTGAGGCATTTAGGTAGACACCTTAGAAGACTGTGTCTCTGCAGCCTCCCTTTAACCCTCAGAGTGGCCCCCCTTCCCTATTTAGAGCTGGGACTTCCCCCACATGGGAAGATATTGCAGAGGCCTCTCTCATGCAAGGCAACAAGGCCACCCTTCAAGAGCTGTCCCTACTTCCTCCTGGCTGCCATTCTGATAACTAAGGGTAAATCTCAGCATGACCAGCTGGGGAAATGATGGGCCCGAGAAGGGAGGAAAGAGATTGTACTCTGAAGGAGCCATGAGAATCAGCTAACGTGTTCAGGCAGGAATCGAGGAAGTACCCACAGGGTTGAATTTTTAGGATGCATGCTCAAGGGGACATAAGGCTGGATGCACAAAGATATGTTGACTTTGGGGCACTCTCTCAGGAAATGAAATTTAACACCCTGGTGAGGACTCCAGGGGACAGGACAAACTATCTACTAGGGTGACTCTTAGAAGCTTAGAAAAAAGTGAAGGCCCACACTGAGCAAGTTGAAATGCATCTGCTGTGGCAGATGGAAGCAAGGATAAAAGACTTAGGGAAGCGAGGCCAGAAGACCCACTTAAGGATTATATGACTTGGGAGGGCTCAGGCCATCAGGGGTGTACTTGTGATAGGGGTGCCTACGTCACTCTAAAGTTCAGTTGTGGCTCCCCTCTGCAGGCCAGGGCTAATGGTAGGAGAAGAAGTCATAGAGCTTGGTTGATTAGCAGTGAGGGTGATGTCCTCCAAGTACCCTCAGTCCAAGCAATAGAATTAGGTGACAGTGTTTAACCACCAGAAGCCAGAAAGTTGCAGTTACTATAATGACTGGCACAGTCGGGGTGGCAGCTAAAGCATCCTACATGTAGAGAGTACAAAACATGGTGTTCCTAGAGGCAGCACAGGTGGGCAGCCAGAAGGGCTCTGCTTAACATACGCGATCGAAAGGAGGTAAGAACTGCTATCAGGAGGAGGAGGAGGTCAGTTGCTCCAGTCAAATGTCATGATTCCCTGCAGAGCCAAATTTCAGATCTGGAAATTCTCTGATGATGTGGGCGGGACCCCAGGATGAAGGAGCCTATAACAACATGGTAAGTATATGCCATAAAGACTCCCTCGGGCTTCCCCAGTGGCGCAGTGGTTGAGAGTCTGCCTGCCGATGCAGGGGACACGGGTTCGTGTCCCGGTCCGGGAGGATCCCCTGTGCCGCAGAGCGGCTGCGCCCGTGAGCCATGGCCGCTGAGCCTGCCGTCCGGAGCCTGTGCTCTGCAACGGCAGAGGCCACAGCAGTGAGAGCCCCGCGTACTGTAAAAAAAAAAAAAAATCAGCCCCTTGAAGACTCCCTCAGTCCTTCCCCCAAAAGGACCCATAGACATTTACTTGAGTATCTACACTGTGGAAAATTGTAAATACTCAGACACTTCGAGGACCACTGGACACTAGGTCCAAGTTAACAATGACACCCAGAGCTATACAGATGGTCCCTGACTTACCATGGTTCAACTGACAACTTTTTGACTTTACAACAGTGCAAAAGCAATACGCATTTAGTAGAAACCACACTTTGAATTTTGATCTTTTACCATGCTCGTGATCCATGGTACCACATTCTCACATGATGCTGGCCAGCAGCAGTGAGACACAGGCCCCAGTCGGCCACATGAGGGTAAACAAATGATACAGTTGCACCCATTCTGTACCCTTATAATCATTCTGTTTTTTGTTTTCAGTACAGTATTCAATAGATTACAGACATACCTCAGTGATATTGTGGGTTTGGTTCTAGATATTGCAATAAAGCAAGTATCACAATAAAGTGTATCACAGTTTTTTTGGTTTTCCAGTGCACATAAAAGTTATGTTTATACTATACTGTAGTCTATTAAGTGTGCAATAGCATTATGTCTAAAAAAACAATGTGCATACTTTAATTTTAAAATACTTTGTGGCGAAATAATGCTAACCAACATCTGAGCCTTCAGCAAGTCATTATCTTTTTGCAAAAGTAACATCAAAGATCTCTGGTCAAAGATCACCATAACAAATATTATAATAATAATAAAGTTTGAAATATTGCAACAATTACCAAAATGTGACACAGACACAGAGTGAGCAAATGCTGTCAGAAAAATGGCACTGGTACTTGCCCAATGGAGGATTACCACAGACCTTCAGTTTGTAAAAAACACAGTATCTGCCAAGTGCATTAAAGTGAAGCACAATAAAACAAGATATGCCTGTATGTGAGATATTCAACACTCTATTATAAAACAGTCTTTGTGTTAGATGATTTGGCCCAACAATGGGCTAATGTAAGTGGACTGAGCACATTTAAGGTAGGCTAGGCTAAGCTATGATATTCTGTAGGTTAGGGGTTTTAAGTGCATTTTTGACTTATGATATTTTCAACTGATGATGGGTTTATTGGGAGATAACCCTGTCCTAAGCCAAGTCAGCTCCGTACCTTCATCATGTATGAGTTGGGAGGTACGTAGGCCCACCTGGTGGTCATTTCCCAGATCACCGAGTATATCATTGGGATTGATGTAACTGGCAGTTGGAGTAATTTCCACAGTGGGTTCCTGGCCTATGAGGTAAGAGCTAATATCAGGGAGGACCAAGTGGAAGTCTTTGAAACCGCTCCCTTTTGGCCAACATAGTAAATAAGAAATAAGATAGCATCCCTGGAGGAATGGCAAAGATTAACTGATGCAGGCATGGTAGTGCCTTTCATATTTCTATTTAACTCTCCGGTCTGACCCCGGGAGAAACTGGATGCATCCTAGAGAATGACTGTGGACTCCCACAGGCTCACCCAAGTGGTAGACCCAGCCCCAGCTGCTGTGTCAAATGTCTTTACCAGAGCAGCGTACTAAGGTCTCAGGCACGGAGTATGCGCCCACTGATTTGGCAAATGCATTCTTTCTGTTTTAAGTATAGTTGATTTACAATATTATATTAGTTTCAGGTATATGATATTTTTATAGATTATATTCCACTTAAAATTATTACAAGCTTATGGCTATAATTCCCTGTGTTGTACATTATATCCTTGTTGCTTATCTACTTTACACATAGTAGTTTTTGTCTCTTAATCCCCTACCCCTATCTGACCACCCCCCTCCCCCTATCTGGCCACCCCCCTCCCCACTGGTAGCCACTAGCTTGTTCTCTATATCTGTGAGTCTGACAAATACTGTATGATATCACTTATATGTAGAATCTAAAAAAGAATACAAATGAATGTATATGGCAAATACATTCTCGTCTGCCTCAACAAAGAAAGAGAATCAGAAACAGTTCACACTTCCATGGAACAGACCATATTAATTTTCAGTTTTGCCCTGGCCTATTTTACTCTGCTACCTTCTGTCATAATATAGTCCAAGGAGATCTGGAAAATTCCGGTCATGCCACAGAACATCACATTGATCCATTCCATTGATGACATCATGCTGATTAAACTGTGTGAGCAAGAGGCAGCTGATATACAGGAGGCCTTGGTTAGTCATATGCGCTCCAAAGGATGGAAGATACACCCTAAGAAGATTCAGAAAGCTTCTTTTTTCTTTTCGTCTCACACTAATAGTCAACATCATACTTGATTATAATGTCTTAGATAAAGCCCCACTAAGTTTCAGAAACAGTATAAGGATTCCTGTTATCACCATGATTACGTATCACTGTTTGAAAGCCCTAGCTAATTAAATAAAACATGATGTGCAAATAATAATAAAAATAACTAAAATTTTATCGTATGCTTACTGTAGTTCAGGCACTGCTTCAAGTGCTTTTCCGGTCTTGCTTAATTCATACAATAACCCTTTGGTTATTGATACCATTGGGGGTGGCACCATCATTATACCCATTCTACAGATAAGGAAACAAGTCACTGAAAGGTTAACTAATTTACCAAGGTAGGTAAAAGTAGTAAATATTGAAAAGCAAGAGCATGATTATCACAATTTGCACATTCCATGATTGCCTTCCTAAAAAACCTGAGGATTCGCTGAAAACTGTTACAATAGTCCTACTAATGACAAAACACCTTCTCTCCCACCCCTCTCGCTCTTCTCTAGAATGCTACAAGAGTCATCAGGCAAGGCAGATGTTTAATTTAGCCCTGACAAGAGGGTAAGATGTCTGTCTTCCCCACTTACTCATCTTAATCCTTAATTGCCCCCCGTCCTCCCTAAGCAGTCTGTCTCATTTTTACTTTGCTCCCACTCACAATCAAGGGTTGAGCCCCAAAGACATCTGGAGTCTTAAAACCCAGTATTGATGAGCAGAAACAAACACGAAGCAATAAAATCCTTTAGAAATCTCTGACCATAGATGATATGCATCTGTAAGGCCCTGAAAGCTCTGGTCCCCAAGCTTAATTACAGTGGAGGAAGGCAGGGTTGGCAGAAGTACATGCCTCTTTAAGACCCAAACTCAGACCTCAGCATTGACTGTGGCTGCCGGTGGGTCAGGCCCTAGACCCCAGCACCAACATCTGTGCATTCTCAGAGAGCCGAACCCAGGGCCCGTAGCCTGCCTGAGAAGGATGCCTGCTGAGGCAGCTTAGGAAGGGCTCAAGGCAAACTGGGGCATCACGAGGACCCCGGCCATCTGTGGAGGCAGTAGCAGTGGATAAGGCGGGGAAAGGAATAAAGGGAGAAGCACAATAACTAAAACTGCCCCTAACAGGACAAAAGTCACTATCCTAAGGACATTGGGCCTTGGTCAGTATAAGGGCCCCTGACCATTCAGGAAACACAGTGTCAGAACGGAAAAATGATTGCACCAGGATACGAAAGACCTGCGTTTTTGTCCTCCCAGCCA
The DNA here is from genome assembly GCF_951394435.1 of Stenella coeruleoalba. NCBI lineage: Eukaryota > Metazoa > Chordata > Mammalia > Artiodactyla > Delphinidae > Stenella > Stenella coeruleoalba. The sequence goes on from NC_137169.1 coordinate 98,234,001, forward strand.
CAAGTAGCTGTGCATCTTTCGGTGACGCCCTTTATCTTTCTGAGTCTGCGTACTATATCAGGTGTTTGGGGGAAGTATTGCATAAGGCTGTAATTGAGATTGCTTAGAGAAATGTGAGGGGCCGATTTCCATGCTTTGACTTTATTTAACTTCAGTTTTCCAGCCTTTCTTGGGATGTGAGGCCCTAACAGCAGTCTGAAGTTTTGGACATTGTGCCCGATTAATCTTTGTTGTAGGATTTACCCTGCCTACTCTGTGGAAAACATCACCTAAACCACAGACTCTTGGAAGGGGAAATATTCTTCTGCATCCAGTACAGTGGGATTCAAGAAATGCATAGTTAAATCTGTAAGATGGACATGGACGTGCCTTCCCTGAGTATTTCGCAGGGCTGTCATGAGGATGGGAAAAAAAGATATAAAAGTGCTTTGTAAATTGCAAAGGCTCTACGAAGGTGAGGGGCTTGTTATCGTTATACTGATGTTTCTTAAAATCACCTCTCACTCCTCCCTGCTAAGCCACCAGCACCTGGGCATGATGATGCCTTTCTCAACAGTCTTTATCAGGATCATGGGAGACAACGTGTGTACAGCATGTGTAGGGCGCTCAGCCAATATACATTAGGCAAGACCACGAGTGGGATTCCAGGGGCTCAGACCCTCCCGCCCCCTGCCCTGCAACATTCCCTTTTCATTCTTCTGTGACCTGAAGGCATTTGCAGACCAGTTCTGAGCCTGGAAACCTGTTTCTCACTCTGCCACTTGCCCTTCTCTCTCCTTAGCATCTTTCCATCTCCACACATGTGTCCCCAACATAGGAGGTGCGACACATTTTGCCTTTGGAATGTGTGAACCCTGTTCTGCCCATAGGCAGGGAAGGAGGGGCCTTAAAAAAGACATCGGGGTTGACTGCCCATTTGTCCTGTCCTGGGAAGTGTTTAATCATGTCAAGCCATGACTGCACTTTCCACCTCTTCCTACTCCTTCCAAAACGATAACGAGTACATTTCACACCCAACCTATAATCTGTAGAATCTAAGCCTGTGAGAGGCTGTTGGCCAAGCTTATCAGGGAAACTGAGGCAGAGTGAAGCAGTAAAGAGTAAATAGTAGGGGAGAGGGAATGATAGGATAGAAGATTCTTTCCTTAATCATAAAATCACACTGCTTCCTGGGCCCCATGGGCCATGTTCAGACAAGACTTGGGAGTGCAGGGCAAGGAAGACTCCAGCCGTGTGCCCTTGGTAAGCAGGGCACATATTGGGGGAGGGGGTGCCTAAAACACAGTCTAGGAGCCCCATCAAGTAGGAGTGCCACCCTAGGAAGTAACTGCGTTTCTAAGGAGGCTGGATGGGTTTGGAGCTATCCCAGGTCCTGAGCAGGAAGACCCCATCCATTTCCAAGTTTTGTTGGGGGGATGGGAGTGGGATTGGAGGGCACAAAAGTAAGGCAGCCCTGAGAGGCTAAGCTGAAATAGGAGGGAACAAGGCTGAATAAGGGTGAGCTCCCACTCCAGCTGCCTCCCAGGGCACTGCCAGCAGGACTTGTAAGTCCCAGAGACGTTTCCTGCTGGGAGAAATTCAGCATACAAGACGTGGAGATAAGCACCTGAATTATGACATGAGGGTGACTCACCTCTCAGGAGACCAGGGGACTGGGCAACCACTGAGGTTTGTGGGTGCGGTAGGGTGCAGACACAGAGACAGAAGCTACTCTCCAACAATCTGTCTTCATGTTATAGCCAGTCCCTGAGGTGCCTTTGCCAGCCTGAAGATACAAGTGCAGCATCCCATATAATGCCTTTGGTTTTGAGTGATCGACACAGGCTCTGCCCTGTGCTCTTTTCACCTCACTCTCTCTTCAGACTTCATTTCTGCCTGGCATCCTCCACATAGGGCTGAGCATCTGAACTCTCCTGGCCAGGAGTCCATGGGCTCTGAACTCTGCTTCCTACTAGAAGGTGATGGCCAGCTGCTCCCAGGGCAGCCTTCTGTTCCTGATTTACATCAGAGCGAGGGGACAAGCAGGACTAAAGCTGCCTTCAGTGACAAAGTTAGAAGCAGCCCCAGGCTGTAATCAAAAGCTCTGCCATGGAAAAAAATCCTGAATTCAAAGCCTGTCTTGAAGATGCAAGGGGCCACCTCATAAATATTCTGTCTGCGTGGCAACCGTTGCTCCATAGAGGGCAATTCATTTGTGCTCGGTATCCTTAAGAGATCTGTGGTGCAGCCTACATTAAACGGGTATGAGGTTTCGTCTGTAGCCCATCTTTTCTGTAAATCTTTGGGAGGAATGGGTGCCACCTTTGACTTTCACTCTAAAAGGCCATATACCAGGGCTCTCTCCTCCCCAGCTCATCCTTCTCGGCCCCCTTGTCAGTCCTCCAACATGTTCTCCAACCTTTAGACTTAGCATGACTCCAGCTCCGCAAAACTACCTAGAATTTCTCTACAGGTAGCTGGAGAAGACAGTTACCTATACTGTGTGATTTCACAGTCACTGATTTTAGTTGCCAAAGTGACTAAAATCTTACTAATAAGACACATTCCAGTAGGATAAGGCAAAATGTCTCCAGGAATACTCCATTTGGGTGAAAACACCCTTGCCAGAAAAAAACTCAGTGGCCCGTCATTTATGTAAATTCACTTCCACTCTCCAAAATAGTACCTGAGCATTCCCAGGTAAGCCAGGGACATAAATACATGCGGTTCTGGATAAGTTCTGGATATTACAGAGGCAAGAAGGCAGTACTGCTATTGGTGGACATTATGGCTTAGGAGGTCAAGTTAAACTCTAATCCCAGCTGGGAGAACTTGGGCAAGTCACTCAACCTCTCTAGGCCTGTTTCCACCTAAAAACTCTCTCTATTCCAATTCTCAAGAAAATAATTAGAACTTAGTAAAAATGCTCTGAGAACATACGTACACTTCAACAATTATGTATTGCACATCGACCATGTACTGGGTCTGAAGATAGTAGCTGGAAATTCTCAGATAACTGAAACATGGTCCTTCAATGCAAGATGCTTTGAGTCTAGTAGGACAAATGGTTAGCATCAGTGTACTAAGTGCATCAATAATAGATTATGCTCTATTAGGAGTATAGGAGATACTAAAAGAGCCATCTAATGCAGTCCCAGATTCAGGTGGTGGGCAAAGGAATTTTCCCCTGATTTGGAAAACTGAGTGGAAGAGACAAGGCAAAGGGGGCAGGCAGAGGGGAAGGCATCCCATGCAGAAGGATGCATGAACAAAAGTGTGGCAATAGAATATTGAGATGTATGTGGGTAAGTGACTAATTAAGGATTTCAGGAGCTTAAATTATGAAGAATGGAGTGTCAGGAAATACGACAGAGAAATATACAGGAGCTAAGCCCTGGAGGGCCTTTTGTACTGTTTAAGAAGCTTGGAGTTCATGTTTCAGGCAATCCACTCCAGAAGGGTTTTAAGCAAGTAAGTGACATAGTCAGTTTAATTACGGATCCCTCTAGCAGCAGTGTGACAAGTGGATCAGGAAAAGATGGAGTGTACAACGTTCTCTGAAAGTTGATGGCAACTGGAGGAGGCATGTCCAGCCCCTTTGACTTACGGTTTAACCAGGAGGCTGACTGAAGGTTACCATTGCTTAGAAGTTATGGCTGCTTGGCCATACACCAGGCTGGGGCCCCTGAAAGGACTTCTAACAGCATCTGCAGAGAGTTTTTCCAGTAGCTTTTTCAATGCCCAGATATCCTAGGCACAAAGAAACATCCTGGAGGGAAGTCTCTAGTGGGTTGCCACAGGTCTCTCTCCTGTGCCATCCTGGTCAACATGTTTGTAATAAATTGAATGAGATGCCAGACCTTTAGGTGACACAAATCTGAATGCAATAGAAATGTATTATATGATAGAATAATGACTCTAAAAATATTCTAACAGGATGGAACATGGTTAAAACCAATTGGATCAATCTAACCTGTTAAATCTTAAGCCCTACCTTTTTTTTTTTTTTTTGGCCACGCCATGCGGCATGCAGGATCTTAGTTCCCTGGCCAGGTATCGAACCCATGCCCCTTGCAGTGGAAGCAAGGAGTCTTAACCCCTGGACCGCCAGGGAAATCCAAGCCCTACTTTTAGATTTCTTCAAAACTAATTGTTTAAGTACAAGATTTGGGATACCTGGATTGACGGCAGAAATATTTATTTGTTTGTCCAAAGCCTGCTAAGAACCTGCTACAGGTCAAGCCTACAGCTCCCTGTGCTGACCTCTATCACCATACCTAGTACATTTTATTAAATTTAGGTCTATTTTCCTTCTAGGTGAGAAACTGAGCCTCAGCTTTGTATCCCAGAGCCTAACGCAAAGTACAGAGAAAGGCAAAGACTTCTTGAATGCCTACATGTGCCAGAAGTTTTCCATCCACAACCTGTTTAGTTCTTACAACAATCCTACTCTATTTATTTTTAGATGGCAAAATTAAGCCTCAAAGATGTTAACTAAATTGCCTATGGTTTTATGACCTATATTTCAAAGCTGACATTGAACACAGATCCAGCTGATTCGATGTTTGATTCACTTTCCACAACACCACACTGGCTCCACGTTACGTTAAAGCCCAACACTGTGCACTGGCATGGAGCTGTTGCCACATTGAACAACACTGATCCTCTCCTCAGAGCCTGGCAGTTTCGTAGGTTAAATGAGCAAGACCCAGGGTGGTGGGAGGAGGGGAGGCAAGGTGGACAAGCAAGTTAGAGTTGATCACAAATTCCACGTGTACTTCCACTTAGATGTAGCTGCTGAGAAGGTAGCAGAGGCCACTCCAGTAGGAATGTGGAACTCGGAACAAGGGCTGTGATGGCCTGGCTGTGCTCTGTTCTCCTCGAGCTACATCCAGACTCTGGTCCAGCTGCAGCCAAGACACCTGTGGGGGGAACAACTACCAACTAGAAATTATTCAGAAGATGTTCAGCATGGTAAGGGTCTAGAAAGCATGTCATATGAAGACTGACTTGGTGAGGGGGGGAGTAATATTTAACCTGGAGCCCGGAGAACAGGCTTAATAGGAAAACAATTATTGTCTTCTAATGTTTAAAGATGCAGTTGTATAGTTTTCCTGTTATATATGTAGACAATTATTGGTGTGTACGCATCGTGATTTCCGAATGCTGGAAAGGTTGTGAAAAGGCGACTAAAGTCTATTGAGTTTATTGCCAGGGGTCAGGTACTTTCACATTTCTAACCTAATTCTCATAATAGCCCTGCCCAGTCTTCTATTTTACGGATAAGAAAGAGCTTAAGAAATTTGCCCAATGTCACATTTGGTAAATAGCAGAGCCTAGACTTGTACCAAAGTTTGTTGTTGCCCTTATACAGTACCCTCTTGTTTTCCCCTATACTTTCCCTGTACGTATGTGTGGTCATACAGGGCATCTGCACTGGATGGCATCTTAAAGACCATTTTCCCACATGAAGAAGGGGGTTTACAAATTCAGGGAGAACTCCTCTACTCCTGTGTCGACTTCTACAATCCTACCAACCAACTATATCCTTCAGGCCAGAAGCCAGAACTGAGTCAAAGGCCCTTTGATGAAGTGACACAAACATGGGTCCAACTCCTTACCAAGACCTTCAAGGCCCTTTATAATCTTACCTCCGCATTCTCCTCTCTCAATATCTGAGCTTCCCCCCGTCTTCCCTCCAAGCTCTCAACAAGATCACTTGCTTGCTTTCTCTCCCAGGCTTTGGTTGAAGCTGTTCTCTCTGCCTAAAATACATTTACCACACCCCTTTGCCTGCTGGGCACCTCCTTATTGTTTAGATCTGTACTTGGGTGTCACCACCTCTGGGTGACCTCCACCCTTGACTGGCTTCAGTGTCCTTCCTATGTCCACATATTGACCCCATGTCGATCTCTACCCTAGCACTTTTCCCACTGTTGGGGCTCTTCTGTAACCCCTTGAAGACGGGGACAGTGTCAAGGTCTTTTGTATCTTTAGGTCACAGCACAGTGCCTATTATATAGTACTGTCGAATGAATGAATGAACAAATGCATGAATGAATAAATGAATATGGACTTTGAGGTCAGGCAAAGCTGGGTTTGAAGATAGACTCTACCATTCACAGATTGGGTGAAAACCTTAGGCAATTTACTCAATCTCAGAGCTTCAGTATCCTTATCTGTTAATTGGGAATAAAAATACTGACATCATATGGGGTCGCTGTGAGAATTCAACACATAAGTAAAGAAACTAGTGCAAACAACTCATGCAGAGTTAAGAATGATGAGACCAACGGAATACAATATTTGTAGAGTCCAAACTGATTAACTCACTAAAAAGATTTCTTATTCTGGAAGGCAGTTTTTTTCAATGCCAAGAATTACACAAATGTATTAACTAGCCAGCCCCCACTGCTCTTCTCCTGGGAGTGTGGCCACAGTGGTGCTGGTGCCCTGGGTTGGTCCAGGTGTGGGCATTTGACCCAAGTTGGTCCTGGGTCAGTTCCCCGGGTTTTCAGACTTAGAACAGAGAGCACTTCTGAACCATTTTGTCCTGGTGGCTTGGAGCTCAAACATGCCACAGTTGGAGCTCAAGGCCATGTTCCTGATGTGGAGAAAGCCACTCTGGGATGAATGAGAACAGGATGAAGAGTGCTGGCAGCCTGAGGGACCCCTGTTCAGAGGGTTCTGTAGCCAAGACATTCTAGGCTTCCCGGTAGCTGGGTTCTAAACATTTTAGTGACTGAATAAATGGATGCCCTCAAAGAATATTCACATTAAACTTACACAGCATAATAGTAGTGGGTCAGACAGACAGAACCACCAGACAGAACCAGGCAAACAGAACCTAAGATGGGAGTCAGCGTTAAGAAGAGCTTTCTCGTCCCTTAGGGATATAACGCTGACTCTTATTTCATATGAGCTCTCTGAGGGTCCCATGCAGAGTGAGCTTTGGTTGCTCTCAGCAGAAACCTGCCCATTAAGGCAATGGTTATAGGCTCTGTCCCTTCTCCAACTCGCTCTCCCATTCCCTCACACTGCTCTCTGGGATCACCTCCGCATAAACTCTCTGTACACTCTTCCTCTCTAAAACAATTCTCCAAGAAGAATACAGTAAAAAACGATGCTGAGACTAGGTCCCAAATTAAACACTAATCGATTTCCCTGATCTCCTTTTCCAAACGGCCACGCAGACAGCCACTTTTATTGCTGGCCATCTGGTGACTTTAAGAATCTCTAAATAAAAAATTTAAAAAAAAAGACTCTCTAAATATATAAATACATTTTTTGTTAAGTCATTAAGCTTGTAAGAAATAAATTAATTAGCATTAGTATGTTGAATCACTTAGGTGTCAGTAGCTAATATGGCTAATTGGCATTTAATAAGTCTTTCTATCTAATTTGCTATGAATTTCATTAAATATTAATTAATTGCTTAGTTATTCTTTACCCAATTATTATATGTTAACATGCATTTAATAGCTTATTATTTGGGTGATTTTCCTGATGGCAAACAAGTTACCTGTTAATTCTGGTTTGAACAGATTTGGCACATTCCTAAAATCATTCTTTTAAACATAATCAATTAATAGATTAATTAATATAATTTAAAACCATTGAAAATGATCATCAGTTTACTATACCACAATCCCCTAGTTAAACTGGCACCATAAAGAAGGAAGTGGGAAAGAGGGAGATAGTGAGAGAGTTCTTAATTAATAGTTTCTTGTGGCTTATTCCTGCTTTGATCACGACGCTGATATTTCTACAGTCTATTACAAACTTCATTAAGTTTTCTGAGGTTTGTTTATCTGCTATCAGCATCAGTAACATACAATACTATCCTTACCAATGCTGTTAAGCTATTTCCTGGCTCCGATAAATAAGCACACCTTATAGCATAGTATTATTGGTCCACGTGTCAGTCTCAGAAGGCTCATTTACAGGATAATACGGCTGACACAAAAACCAATGCCCTGTGTTGGTCCAGCCACACTCAGAGTATTTTGTCAACACTCGGAGTGACATATTTAAGGAGATATGACTTACATCACGTGAAGAACTGGTGAAGAAATTGGGGCTTCTTAGCCAGATTTAAGAGAAAACTCCTGGAAGAACAGACTCTCTCTCTTCAAATGTAATAAGGTTTGTGGAAGATATTTTAGTTTTTATCTTTTTTAACATATTGACTCAATTGAGAGCAGTAGGACCACAAGCCTGAAGTTAGAGGGAACAGATTTTGGACTCAGTAAGAGCTGTCTGAGGATGGAATGAGCTACCTCTGGAATAACGAGCTCCCTGTCACTGGAGAGGAGTTCAAGTGTAGTCTTGGCAATCGCTTGAGCAGATGGGACTCCAGCTTCTTCGGATGAGTGGCTGGAGGAGGTGACCTTTCTGATCCTTTCCAGGGCTGAGATCCCATGATTGTCATGATAAATTTCTTGCTCTACCATCTAGCCAGCCTGGGTACAGTCTTGGGCCCACATTATCTGGTTCACTTTTAACTACAGGAAAAACCTCACGGGTGTGTGAAAGCACCTTGAATTCAATTCTGCTCGGTAGCCTGGCTTTGAATGAGTCGCACCATCTTGGTGGTAAAAGGCGGACTCGGGAGAACCTTTTGACTTGCTGGTTTCCCCTGGCAGGGCTGCACCCTGGCTTCCCTTCCTGTGTCCTCCACCAGCACCCAGTCTGTAGCAATGCTTAGCTGAGCCACTGGAGTAATTTATCTTTGACAGGATGGGACAGGAGGAAAGGCAGCACCTAGCAGGCAAATAAACTTAATGAAGTTTGTAATAGACTGCGGAAATACCAGCCTCGTGATCAAAGCAGGAGTAAGCCACAAGAAACTATTAATTAAGAACTCTCTCACTATCCCCCTCTTCCCATTTCCTTCTTTACGGTGGCAGTAACAGCTCTAATTGTTCCCAGCTTTTCAAGGATTCAAAGGAGGCTTTTCTTTCTCCGATTTCAAAGAGCCACTGGAGGTCAAGTGTAGTCACTAGCTGGGCCCAAAGCCTGAACGTTCCAAGCTCTGCCCTCTAGGAGGGGGAGGTGCCCTGTGCCAAGTGCCTGCTCCCTCGTCCCCACATACACAACATTCGGCCCCAGAAAGTTCTTGCTGACCTTCCAAACCTGACTCGAGGGAAGCCTTCTCTGAGTGTGACTGCCTTCTCTGGGGCCCTGCTTCCTGCTTGCTGCAGTCTCAGGGCACTGGGTTTGTGTTGGCTGTTTGGACCTTGAAACTATTCCTGGACTTGCAGTGTATATACCTGGATTGCCAGTATAGTAATATAAATCAATGCATATGTCAGTATATAAATAAAAACATCTTAGATCTATTCCCTGTTGTTCTCTAATTAAAACCACCTACTAAGTGGTGCAAGTTGTACTGCAGGCCACTCATCAGACCACGTCAATAATATCCTATTTGTTTTTTGATTTTTAAACATTGCTGGTGTGATATTTTGTTTGATGCAGCTGTCACTAGCTAAATGATGGCCCTGACTATGATCAGATGTAGGGACTACGTCAAACTCTTCCAGTGATTTTCCTATTCAATTGCTAGTCAGGAGGTCCCCAGTGTTGGGAACTTCGTGCAGGAGTCACACCACGGTTGGGTGCACGCCTGAGGCCGGTGCTTCCCACATGGCCCAGTTCCCGGCATGCATTGTAGGTCCCACTGACCATGCTGCCACCAGCCCTGCCTACCTTGACCCTGTTCCAGTGTCCCATCAACGCTGGGCCACTCTGGAGGAGGCAGAAAAGACTGTGTATAGCCCATGGTCTTGGTTTTCTCTGCAGTTGTTGGGAGTCCCCCATATTTGCCCTCCACCATTGTGGCCAACTCTGGGCAACAGCAAATAGAGGTTTATGGTCTCAGCCATTTATACTATTTACCAACTAGTATGGAAGTGGTTTAAAGTTTCAATAACCAGTTCACTGTGCCTTGGCAATCGCTTGAGCAGATGGGACTCCAGCTTCACATATCCTGCCTCTGTCACGTCCCTAAGGGCAGGAGTTCTAGAATGCATCTGCCCTTGTTGGTAGTGACACCAAGTCGGCAAAGGGTCCCACAAGAGCAACAAATGACACAGCTGTTTTGCCAGCACATCAGGCCTCAAAAGTGATCTCCGCATTCTCCCTTTCCCAACACGCTTACAGATCAGTAGAGGCTCTGGTCTCCATTCTCTGCCTACCCTACCTGACATCGCGCCGTAAACACCGACCTGACCCTTCATATATTCTGATTTAGAAATATGATATAAGGAAATACAATAGAACATAATATAACCCCATGGATCTCTTCCTTGGGGGGTCAGAGGCAATCAGGGGCCACACAGACAGGAGTAGCCACAGCTTCTGTAAAAAACTCCACCTGCTCAGGAGATGGATGGCTATGGGGGGTAGGAGGCGGGGGGAGCCAGGAATAGGAAGAATGACTTAGGGCTGCTGTCTAGTCGGGCAGGCCCTTGTTGTTGGAAATGGCTTTTTGGTTGCCTCTGTTGGTTGAAGCCTCAACACATGTAGAAAGATGAACTGGGGGTCTCCCAGCAGGGGCTGAGATTTTCTGCAGCGAAGATCACTAGCAGGAATAACTCCTCTCCATGCAGAGTATTTATCATCTGCATGCTTGGCCCCGGGCTGGGGGATCTGGTGGTTCCAAAGGAGAGCAGTGCGCAGTGTCAGATCAGGATGTTAACAACAATAAGCGAATCCAAAGCTATTATCTCTCCCTCCCCTCAGCCCCCACCCCCGTCCTCAGAAAAGTTGACCCGTTCAATTAGCTTAATGACATGCTGGGAGATGGTATTTCCAAACAGAGAAATGGCTGAACTGTGATCAGCTGGTGGCTGATGTGAAACTTGTCAGGCAGCCTCGGCAGTGGCACAGCGACCCGATCCGCGTGACACGCACTTTGGGGGAAGTGCTGTAATTCAGTCCTGACACCTGAATCAACGGCACCCATTTCGGAGAGCTGTCTTCTCGGGGAAACAGACAAGGTATTAGCCTCAAAGGGCTCAGCAGACTGTAGCAGTCTGATGTGTATCTTGCCCCCAGTCCTCTATCCCGCGTCTGCATGTCCCTGTTCCATCCAGTGAACATGCTAGCTAAGTGTGGGCTCTGAGGTCAGCCATGGGCTCAAATCCCGGCTCCACAACTCACTCCGTGTCATGCTGGGCAAGATGCTTAACCATTCACTGGCTCCTGAGAAAAACCAGTAATGACGACCCAGGTATTGTGGTGTAAACATTTCAAGAGATATGCAGTAAGGATTTCAGAACCGTACCCAGCACGCTGGAAACCTTCAATAAGCCTGGCCATTGCAGCTGTGTATTTGCTCTCTTCTCTCTCTTTCTCTGTTGCTCTCTTCTCTTTTGGTCTGTGCCTCTGTCCCCACAGATCCATCACTAAACCTTCTCCTACTTTGGTCTTTCTCAGTTGGTCTCTGCTTTTAGCTCTCTCGCTCTCTCCTCCAGGGTGCCTGGGTCTCTGTCTGAGTCTCCATTTCTATCTCTGTCTCCCTTCTTTGCTCTTCAATATTTCCTGCAAGCCTAGACTCCTTTTCCATTCCTTAGACTTGGAGCACTATGGTATCAGAGGGTTTCAAATCCTATGCAGGGAAAATGAACTCCCTTGAATGGTAATCACCACCGCCTTGGTGAAGCTTGAGCTGAGAAATCCAGAATTTACTACTGTAATTATCTCGTCTGAAGCTGAGCCAGCTTGGCTGGGCTGGCAGAGCAGCGTGACAGTCAAGAGCCAGTTGCCATCCTCCCGCTGAGCACAGCCAAGCAGTCCAGCCCTCTGCTGTGTGCTAAAAATAGGCATCAGGGGCCAGGGCAGCTAAAAATACACTTCTTACAATGCAACCTTCCTGTGCTCCACAGGCTGAAGGCCAGCAGGGCAGGGGCTTCAGGAGCCCTGAGGTCTGCACCTGCATGGTCCCAGATGGGCAGGCGGAGGAGGGAGAGGGAGAAACACAGGCAGAGACCAGGGGCCTGCAGACCATCAGCAACTTGGGAGCACACAGCAGGCCACAGAGTCGGTCAAAGATGCCACGGAGCTGCAGAGCACACACAGGCAGTGATTTGGATCATGGCCTTGACTCCCAGACCCAGTGGGGCAGGAGGTCAACACCAGGTGCCTGGGCATATCTAAGGACTTCTTCAGCGTTTGTCTCCCTCTCTGATCTCTGCTCTTCCCCCCAAGACTACAGCTACCTTCAGTCTGCTTAGTAATTCTTCTATTCCACCAGTTGATGCTTCCTTGTCCCTGGAAGGGAGAGGTTTCCTGTCTCAACCCACCTCCAAACATCCAGCCAGCTAGAGCTACTATCCTCTCCAGGAGGAAAGATAGAAAGTTATCTTTGCTGTGTACTCACAGTAGTAATCCCAGCAGTGCTTTGAGACCAGTATTATCATCTTCCTCTTCTTGGAGATAAGGAATCCCAGGCTCCTGGGAAGCGAAGTAAGAGAAACAAAGAGAAGCAAAGTAGGTTGCCCAAAACTTCTCAGCCAGTCAGTGGTAGAGCCCGGATTCAAACTCTTTTGGTCCAACTGCAGATCCTCTGCTCTCTCCTCTACATCAGAGGTTCTCAACTGAGGGTGATTTTGCCCTGCAGGGAACACTTGGCAATGTCAAGAAACAATTTTGGTGGTCCTAACTGTGGGAAAGGGTGCTACTGGCATCTAGTGGGTAGAGGCCAGGGATGCCGCTAAATATCCTACAGTGCACAGGACAGTCCCCTACAACAAAGAGTTATCCTGCACAAAATGTCAAGGGTGACGATGTTGGCAACACCCGCGCTACATCACGCTGCAGCATTTTCTCAATCCAAGTGGTTGGCAAACCTAGGCTGCATCAGAATTACTTGGGAAGCTTGTTAAAATCAGAGACTTGAGCCCCAGCCTAGATACTCACATTCCCTTGGTCTGTGGGGTGGAGACCTCCACACACTCCGCAAACCACCGCCTTCCAGGAGATTCCAATTTAGGTGTCTGGGCACCACACTGAGAAAGAGTTTCCAAGAGAAAAGTTGCAAAGGGCAGGTGGTGCCAAGACCCTGTCAGCTCCCCTGGTGCAAACCAATACATTGCTCAGACAGGATCATTTGGATTAGCAGCTGAAGTAAGAATGAGTGAAACCACAGGTGCATTGTCAAGATTAATATGCAGGCAGGTTCGAAATTGGAACGGTACCAGGTAACATCACGCCTGGATAGGAAGGCAGAGTAATATGAATTGACTAAAGACAAAGGGAAAACAAATGGAGGGTGACAAGCAAAAGGGGAAGCAGCAAGAGCTAATGGGCTGAGCAGCTAAGAATTCCTCCCAGCCCATCACCCAGACTGCCCACTTGGCTCTTTCTTCCTCGTCATCCAGGAAATATCCCCAGGACTAAGCTCCTAAGCATCTGGATGGATGATGCCCCCTGCTCTGTGTCAGTAACAGCTCTCCTATTGTTATCAGTTTGGTTCAACAGATGTTCACCTCAGACGGGGAAGACAAATGAGACACGACTGTAGAAAAGAAAAGCCACACGCTCTGAGCAACTTCACTCTAAAGGAAGGTTTATTATAGGAATCACAATTATGAGAGTGAGTAGAGGTGTGGGGACAGCTCAGCCTGGGTCAGAAATAAAGAAACCTGCCTTCTTGCCTTCCTTTCCCTCTTCCCTCCCTCCCTCCCTCCCTCCCTCCCTCCCTCCCTCCCTTCCTTCCTTCCTTCCTTCCTTCCTCAGGCATGCAAATTTGGTGACTCTGGTGGAAAGCACCCTCCACCCAGACTACTAGAGAATCCCTGAGTGAGGGCTTATAGGGGATGTGTTTTCAGCCTGAAATTTAAGTTAGTGGCAGTTTCACCCTTGTCTCTGCTGCTCAGAATGTGGGACCTGGCAGTGCAGCAGGGTGCATTTATAGGGTTGGAGGTGTTATTGGAGAGAGATGGGTGACTCTCAGAAGAAAATGAGTTCATAAGAAAAATATATTCTTAACTGTCAGGCTGACAAATTGGGAAATCTTGACAGATCCAGAATTGTGGGGAAAAAATTATACCAAATAGTACCTAGATGCATCCTGCTTGCTGCAGATTTCTTTTTATTTTAATTAATTATTTTTTTTCTTTTTTTGGCTACATTGGGTCTTTGTTGCTGCACACTGGCTTTCTCTAGTTGCAGCGAGCGGGGACTATTCTTCATTGCGGTGCGCGTCTCTGCAGATTTCTACTATATGCCAGGTTACAGTAGCTGCTCAATAAATATTTGTTGAATGAGAGAATGAACCTTCATTGTGCCAATGGACATAAAGAATAATGAGTCCTCTTCTTAAAGTCCAATTTCTATCATATTCCCTTTATTCTCATATTGGCTATTTTATGCATCTTGAAAATCTAGAGAGATACCCAGACTCTAATACCTTTAAAACCCCCAACGTGTATGGCATCCAACGATTTAGAGGGTAACTTCCCAGCCCTTGTCAGTACCTATTGCCCATGGGAAATTGATAGACTTGGGTCCACCGTCCCGTAGATTCTAAACTCTATAGCTCCAGGTGAAGGGACCAGGCATGGACCTAGCCCAAGCTGGGACATTCATGCATGCAGCTCATTTTTATTGAATTCCTAGTAATGCAAGACACAGTGCTAGGCAGTGAGGATACAATGAGAACTAATAGACATGACATCTTTTCCTCTAAACTACATTCTAGTAGAGAATGATATTAATCAAATGGTGATGAAATTATAAAATTCAACTGTGATACTTGAATGCGCTGGAAGACAGTTATAGGGCAAGATGCTGAGAGTGCTTGACAAAGTTGACTGGGGGGATCGAGAAAGTCTTTCCTCGAAGAAGCACTATTTTAGCTGAAAGCAGAGGACTGAGTAGGATTTAAACATAATGGGGTGGGGGAGGGATAAATTAGGAGTTTGAGATCAACAGATATACACTTCTATACATAAAATAGATAAACAACAAGGACTTACTGTATAGCACAGGGGAGTATATTCATATCTTGTAATAACCAATAATGGAAAAGAATTGAATATATATACCTGAATCACTTTGCCATGCACCTGAAACTAACACAATATTATAAATGAACTATACCTCAATAAAATAAAATACTGCAATCAACAAAATAAATAAATAAATACATATATACATACATACATTCAAAAAATTAACATAATGGGGTAGGAGGGTATAATTTTCCAAGTAGAGGCCCAACATTGGAGAGAGCTTGCCACTTTTAAGAAATTGAAAACAAGGCCACGGAATGGCAAAGGAGGAGAGGAAACCAATACAAGGCATGGATGGTTTAAAAATATACCATCATGAGCGGCTGCCCAGAAATTTTTTTCCCATCAAGTTTGCTCTCAGTGGCTGAACTAAAAGAAAACCAGTGTGGCAGGAATGGAAAGAGAGCAAAGAGTAAAGAGAGGCCCCCAAAAGATGAAGTTGGAGCGACAGGCCGGCCAGAAAAGGCAGGAAGTCAAGGATTTAAGATTTTTGATTTAAGGATACTTGATAAATTATAATTTTATTTAGGATAATTACAGCTATTCTAAACTCATGAGGAATTTATTAAGGGATTCTAAGCAAGGATCTGATCAGATTTCCTTTTTTTTTTTTTTTTAAGTTCTTTCCGGCCCAATACAGAGAATGCCCAGAATATGAGAGAAAGGCCAAAAGTGGCTCTGAGGACACTAGTTAAGAAGCTGTAGTAGTTATCTAGTCAAGAGATAATGGGAACTTGAACAAGGAAGGTGTCAAGAAAGATGGAAAGAGGAGGACTAAATCAAGAGATATTCGGGAAGTAAAATCTATAAATTTGTTGGTGGGTTAGATATAGGGAGTAAAGGAAGGGACAGTGACAAGGATGACAGAGTGCCGACCCTGGATGGATAATGACGTGTGGAACACTGGAAAAGCACCCAACTGGATGGCGAGAGGGTGGCGGCAGGGCGGGTGGAAAGAACATGAGCTTTGCTTGGCACGTATGAAATTAGAAGTGCCTTTGAGACAAAGAATGAAGCAGTCAAGCAGACCACTAGATTTGTGGGTCTTGAGTTCAGGTGAGCGGTCTGGGATCGTCAGTGTGGTCACTGAAGATATGGGAGCGGCCATGCTCCCCCCAGGTCACCCGGGGAGATGGCACAGGAGGAGAGCAGAAGAGGCTGAAGGGGGGTAACCCTGCAAAGGACGGGAGAGTGGCTGGAGGGACAGGAGGCCAACGGGACACGTGACATTGGTCAGATTCTCTCTCCCACAGGTTTGGAGCTGAGACTCAGGGATTCGTTGGTTTTCGGCACCAGGGCTGAGGGAGCGTGGGGAGCGAGCCTGGAAGGCCATTTCAGCTGCATGCACGCTGCGCCAGGAAAGCCTGTCTGCAGGGAGCGACAGGGGTGGCAGGGTAGAATTGGAGAGAGGAGGCAACACAGCACAGAGCACAGACAGATGGGGAGAGGGCTTGTGGGCCCTGGCCTCCAGGCCCCGCCATTCCCTCATCCCCCTGGGCCCTCGGAGACACCTGCGTATCCTTCCTGAAAGCCCTTGTTTCTCTTGAGGTGGTTTGAGCAGTTTCCTCTTTCTCAATGGCGAAGCATGAAGCCAGGAGAGAGCAAGCCAGGTATTGGAAGCAGGGAGCTGCCTGGCCCGGGCTGGAATGGCACAGACAAGGAGAGGAGGACAGGCCTGTCACTGGGCACCGCAGGCTCAGCACTTTCAGACACACTCTCTCAAAGGCAAGGGTTATTACCTCTCAATTTAAGTGAGAACACAGAGACTTAGTGACTTTCCCAAGGTCACAGTGCTAGTGTGCAAGAGATGAGGATAAGAGGCAGGCCTCCCAACATCAGAAGAGAGTAGTCAGATGGTGGAGAGTGGATGTTTTGTGATACAGGAAGAAAGATCTAGAAGGAGAGCGTTAGAGACCAGTATGGACTTTTTTTAGCTGGTAAATAATGGAATAAAAATGGCCCCCAGGAAGGATGATTAGGATTGATATGAGAAACAGGGATTAAAGAGGGAAGCTGGAGGTGGGGAAGCTAATTCTCATATCTAGTCCTAATGGCAAGTGGCAATGACTCCTGTCTGCCCTGGTTGGCAGGGGGAGGAGAAGGCAGAGAAATGAGTACCAAGCCTCTTCATAGCCTCTTCAAAGCTTTAGAAAATTAGAAGAGCTTTTCGTGAGGCATGAGCTGATTTTTTTGGACTTGTTTTAATTCTCGGTGGCTTACTGCCCCCCATACCCTAGGCCTTGCAAGCTGCTCTATGGTTCTCCATCCCTCAGGGGGTGGGGGATGATGGCAAAGGGAAGAGATGGCTTGCAGGAGGGAAGCTGTGGTGACCAGGAAACCCACCAAAGTTCCCACAAACCAGGGCTGGGCTCATGATGGGCCGGGGCCGGGGCCGGGGAGAGTGACCTGGGAAACCTATGCTGTGCTCCTTGAACTGGGTACTAGATCCTGAGGATGGGGGGCTGTCCTGAAAATGGGAGCCAGAGTTAAGAATGAGAGAAAGGGCTTGGAATATGGGATGATCTAGAAATGAAGGGTGATCCAAGGAATGGGCTGCTGTTGATGATTGAATGTTCTAGAATGGGGGGGGGGGCTTGCTGGGAATAGGAGAATAAAGTCTGGAAATGCAGAGTTGCTCTGGGAATGTGGCGACTGTATAGGAAATAGGAACTAGTAAGAGGAGCTGTTGGGAACAGGGTCATGCTGGAATGGGAACTTAGTGGGTGGAGTTGGAAAACTAGTGGATAGGAGGCCTGAAACCCACCCATGACACAAGTGCTTTTCTGAACTGATTTGGCAGGAGCACCCCTTTTCTGAAAAGACTCTCTCTCTGGTGGGGAAGAGACCTGCAGAGAGGGTCTGCACCAGCTGAGGCGGGTGATGAATGGGTGGCGATCTGGCCAATGGCTTTCGAACATTTTCCGTCAGATAGAAAAACCCTGTCATCTCATTCCCGATTTTATTTCATTCTGTTTCACCTCATATTTCACATAATGGGAGCTGTCAAGGAGATTATTTGATTTTTCCTCCCTCTTTCTCCGGAAGCTTATGCAGCCTGACAGCCTGAGAGACATGGGGTTTTGGAAGATCCAGAATGCAATAACTTGTTACAGCCCCCGGTCTCAGGGTCTATGTATCTGTGTGCCCTTCTGTGAGTACAGGGTTGTATGTGCTCACCCGTGCATCTTCCAAGTGTGTGAGTGTGTCAGGTGTGTGTGTGACAAAGCTGAAAGAGACTTGAATGAGAAGTTGGATACATGAGATTGAGTTCTAACTCTGATATTTATTATTCCTGTGTGACCTGAGTCTCAACTGATTCACCTGTAAAGTGGATATGATGATACACGTCCTCCATACCTCAGAGGACGTCATGAGGCTCACGACACAAGGAACAGAAATACTCCCTTGTAATCAATAAATGCTATTGAGAATTACAACTATCGTCTTTGCCTGTGAGGAGTACCTCTTGATCTAGACTGAGTCCGTGGAGTCTGTTTTGTTGGGGTTTTTTTACATCTTTATTGGAGTATAATTGCTTTACAGTCGTGTGCTAGTTTCTGCTTCACAACAAAGTGAATCAGTCACACACACACATATGTTCCCATATCCCTTCCCCCTCACATCTCCCTCCCTCCCACCCTCCCTATCCCACCCCTCTAGGTGATCACAAAGCACCGAGCTGATCTCCCTGTGCTATGCGGCTGCTTCCCACTAGCTATCTATTTTACGTTTAGTAGTGTATATATGTCCATGCCACTCTCTCACTTCTTCGCAGCTTACCCTTCCCCTCCCCATATCCTCAAGTCCATTCTCTAGTAGGTCTGTGTCTTTATTCCTGTCTTACCCCTAGGTTCTTCATGACATTGTTTTTTCTTAGATTCCATATAAATGTGTTAGCATACGGTATTTGTCTTTCTCTTTCTGACTTATTCACTCTGTATGACAGACTCTAGGTCCATCCATCTCACTACAAATAACTCAATTTCATTTCTTTTTATGGCTGAGTAATATTCCATTGTATATATGTGCCACATCTTCTTTATCCATTCATCCGATGATGGACGCTTAGGTTGTTTCCATCTCCGGGCTATTGTAAATAGAGCTGCAATGAACGTTTTGGTACATGACTCTTTTTGAATTATGGTTTTCTCAGGGTATATGCCCTGTAGTGGGATTGCTGGGTCGTATGGTAGTTCTATTTGTAGTTTTTTAAGGAACCTCCATACTGTTCTCCATAGTGGCTGTACCAATTCACATTCCCACCAGCAGTGCAAGAGTGTTCCCTTTTCTCCACACCCTCTCCAGCATTTGTTTCTAGATTTTTTCATGATGGCCATTCTGATCGGTGTGAGATGATATCTCATTGTAGTTTTGATTTGCATTTCTCTAATGATTAATGATGTTGAGCGTCTGTTTTAACACTGCCCCCTCTGACGTTTTAAAGCCCCAATGCCTTGATCTCCTCAGAACCACCACGCCAGCTCCTGAATGCTGCTCCAAGCTGGACCTTTGCCAGAGAAAGTCAGGAAACACATTTTAACAGGGCATCCTTTGACTTATTCATTCATTAACTCAACAAACATCTATTGAGCATCTACTATGGGCAAGACTTTGTGCTAATCTTCAGGGACACATAGTTGAATAAAACAGAGGCCCTGTGCACAAGGAACTTTCAGACAACTTCAACACCTACAGTATAATCTAAGAAGTGTTACAGTGGATCCAAGCCCAGTCGGTGATCATGGCAGTGCAGAGGTGGGACCCCTGAGTCAGCCTAGGGAGGGGTGCCAGTGAAAGCTTTCTGGAGGAGGTGACCTTTGAATTGACTCTTGAAGGATGAGAGGAAGTTGGTCATATGAAGAGAGCACACGCAAGCTGACCCTCAGGGCTTAGAATGGCTCAGCAAAACTTTAAGCCTTCTGTGAGTGTCTTCCAGGTCTGTCTCCCAGTTTCTCTTCAAAATCTTTACCACATTCCTCAAGATGTTCACAGCCTCCAGATCTTTCTCTTCTAGCTCCCAGCCCATGACTGCTGGGTTAATCCTCCCAAAGTATTGATAGGATTGGGTCTGCTCCAAAACTCACATTGCATACAGAACAGTCCCAACTCCTTTACCTGACATTTCAGGCCCTCCACAAGCAACCTCTCCAACTGCATATCCTGCAATTCCCCAAACACCAGTCAGTCAAAGCTACTTGCCAGTCTTTGAACAAACTGCACCCTTTCCTACTTCTCCATCTTTACACT
This sequence comes from Stenella coeruleoalba, assembly GCF_951394435.1. NCBI lineage: Eukaryota > Metazoa > Chordata > Mammalia > Artiodactyla > Delphinidae > Stenella > Stenella coeruleoalba. The sequence goes on from NC_137169.1 coordinate 98,254,247, forward strand.
TTTCTCTTCTTTATGCTGGCAAGTCCTACCAGCCTCCACATCCCATTTTCCTCTGTGGAAATCACATGCACCCCTTGAGTCATAGCTAAAGTTCCACTGTCTCAGAATGCCTTTTAGAATCCCCTACCACATATCTGAAAGAGATGTTACCTTCTCTAATGGAGCAGGTGACCAAGAAAACTCAGTGACGAACCCCACCACACATAGACAAAAATGACTACTTTCAAATCAGGGACAAAAAGTAAAAAATATGGAAATTTAAGTATCAGAATGAATGGAGGATGGGTAGAGGAGGCCAAGATGCTCATAAAAATCATTCCACATACGTGGCTATGGACCTTGATTCATGACAGAATAAACACTCAAGTTTATATCTATTTCTTCTCAAAACTAAATTTTCTAAAATTATTGAAAATTATTTTAAAAATATAAGTCTACATGGACAAAAACATGGAAGTAGAGAGCACAGCAAGTGAGAAATATCGACATAATTTTAGAAACTGGAAAGCAGATGGAAAAGAGATAGTTGATGTAGCAGAGCAGAGAAACCTAAACTCCTGTAGTGAGGAGGATAGTGAGAGGCAAGCTCGTCCCCGCCTGTATCAGATGCCTATTCAATGTCTTGGTCTTGCCTTTCACCACTGTTCCTCACCATCCAATGCGCCATGACTAGCTGTACGTGAGATCCAAGCAAATTCATTCAGGCACAATCCAACAGCACCTCCTCTCACGACCGCACTATACTCCTCAGGCTGCCCCCCTGGAGCTTTCCCACTCGTGCTACGGGACTGGCTCAGGGCCCATCAGAAGCAACTCCGAGCTGCAGGGAATTTAACCCCCTATGGGGTGAAACTTGGACCAGAAGGAGCAAGGGACTAGTGGATACATTCCTCTCTCTTCCCACCTTCAGCTAGATCGTCCTAAAGTGTACTCGTTCATATTTAAAAGTCAGTCTTGTAAGACTGAGGGATCAATTGCCCTTGAACCAAGTGGTGGCCAGCACAGCAAAGCATGTTTACATTGACTCTCCCTCCTTCTCTGCCTCCCTCCCATTTTCCTTACTCCTGCATCCCCGGGATTGTATTGTCTGTAGAATACAGTACATAAAGGCAATGTTTCTGAGGAAATCAAGCTGAGACATCAACACAAAACCACAAAAAGATTCAAGAATAGGCAGCTTCCAGGTACCTCTCAAGGCAAGTGTGAGGGATCGGGGTAAAGACAGGAGGATATTTAAATTAGTTCATAAGAAGTCCAGAACCTCAGATCTACCCGCAGTCCAAGATGCCAAGAAACTACACCTCCAGCACCCTGTGTAAGCCTTGAGTAAAGTTTATTCAAAGGAGAAGTTTAAGTAAGCCTTTGGATTTGGAGACACCAGGCACAGTTGAGGGCAGGACTGAGTCATCTTCCTGAAAACCTGAAGATTAACTGAGAGTCTAAACACTAGAAGACAGACTCCAAAGAAACAGATGGAAACAGTAAACTTTAAGAAAATAGACAATGTAGAAAACAACAAAAAAAGTTAACTATAATTTCCTAAAAGAGAAGGTATTGCATCCATGGAACAGAGCAGAGTACTATAAAAAAATTTAAAAACCATAAGAGAAGTTTTGTAAATTAAAAATATAAGAACAGAAATAACAGTTTTAATAAACTGACTGAAAAAAAAAAGTGAAGGATCAGTTAGAGATCCAATATCCAGCTAATAAATATTCCAGAGGAAAAATGAGAGGACATAGAGCATGCTTACTATAATGAATTTTAAAAGAACCATATCAAGACACATAATTTCAGAATAACAAAGATAAAGAGAAGATGAAGATAAAATGACAAATATAAAGAGGAGGAAAAAATAAACATAAAAGTCAGATATCAAAATGGTAAACCAACACCTTTAAAATTCTGATGGAAAAGAATTGCTTCTAACCTAGAATTCAATACCCAACCAAACTTTTTCTTATTCTATCTGACATTTTTAACAAGGTCTGAAAAACTTTACTTATTAAGAATTTTCTCCTGAAGGATGCACTCCACCAAAATGAATAAACAAAAACAAAAAATAAAACACAAGAAAGAGAAAGATAAATCAGGAAAGAGAACCTCTAACACAGTTGAAAGGCTTGATTTCTCATTGAAAGGAACTCCCAAGATAGTAGGCCCTAGTAGGCCTATAGTAGGCCCTAGAGAGCAGCAAGTCCAGAGGGAATAGGATGGCTGAAGTCTTTTAAGGTATTTTTTCCCAGAAAAAAAAAAAAATGAAACAGACAGATTATTTCATGTGTTCAGCTTTATCGAGAGGAATTTGATAGTTTGGTCAGGAGTTTGAAAATGAATTATTTACATATTACACACTAAGCAAAGAAGTAAATGAGCAAAGATTTATTCTAGGGGAAAACAAGTTATTCAAGAACAGAAATATAATCAGTACAATATGTGGCTTAAACTGTTAACATTTACATAGCAACAATAACAGATACACTATTTAAACCAAAAAATGTCAAATAACCGTATTAGGAAGGTGGGGGAAAGGAAACAATTGTGGTAGGGGTGGGTGCAAGGAGTGAGCACAGTGGAAGATCTGAATTCTCCTCTCCTATGTTAGGAAGACAACGATAATACCTAAAATTCAGAAATCGAGAAATAATCACACATGTATGTTATTGAGAAATAAGGACATAATTATCAAAATAAATTGCAGAAAATGTTGGAAGTGGTTGCTTTTGGGAAGAGGGACACGGAGACAGGATGGATGGGAGAGGCAATTGTTCTTTTCTGTTATTACTCTTGGAATACCATTGGACTTTGAACACTGTGTGCAATGTACATAGGAGAGAGAATTGCAACTGTATGTTAAATAGAAATATTTTTTATTGTTTTGGCATTTAGACTGAGGTCCCAAAGCTGAGAAAAATGATGACTAAGTCCCCATACATTCTAAAGAAGGTGATTAGACACATATCATCTGCAGGGCTTACCAAGAAATAGGGAAATCCAACTTGTGACCTTCACCATCACCCACCTCAATCTCAGATAGAAGAGAAGGCTGGAGGTTAATTAAGAATGGTCAAATAGGGAATTCACTGGAAGCTGTTGGCCTAGGAAGGGGTCCTGATTGTTGTCCCCTCATCTCAGCCTTAAAGAGACTCACTTCTAGAAGGTACTGTAAACGGGAGAAGGGAATCTTTGCTCCATGGGACAGGAGCAAAGCAGGGCAAGAATTTCTGGAGAACCTGGAGAGCTTGAGGGCCATAGAGATGGGAGACTGGCATCTGATGCTCACCTAGCAAAGTCAGAAGGCAAGGGGCGAGCTGGAGCCACTTGTATGAAAACCTGAGTGTCCTGAGTCTGGTGGAGCCTTCCCTGGGATAAATGGATGTCACGGTAGGAGCTGGACTTGAGTTGTCCTGAAGGGGATCTGCCCTAGAGGATGGCTTGCTGCAGTGAAGTGACTCCAGCACAGAGACTGGGGGTGGGGGGGGTGACACTGGAGAAGGAGTTTAGGGGAAGTCATTGGAGGTCATCCAGAGACTCCAGTGTAGGAGGACCACCTTCTGGGAAACCTTTAAAGAACCCTCAAAAGCACTCCATGAGGGCAAGAGCCAGCATTTGGATGCCCACAGAGCATGTGGAGGACCCTGCTACCAAATTACAGCAGCATCAATGGAGTCAGATGTGCCTTTCCTCTTATTTCTTCTCCAGCCCCAGCCCTAGAGGAGCCGCAGGCAGTAGCCAGTAGGTGGGATGTGATGCAACAGGGAACTTAAAGAAATAAACAACCACCCTCTCACCTCCACTGGCTACTGAGCACAGGCAGGGAAGAAAGAGAAAAGCTCAAATTAGATGTGAAATGAAAGTATTGACTTAGATCCTCCTGGACTTTTTAATACCTGAAAATAAAACTTCCAATATCTGAAAGTGACTGGAAAAAGCTATAGGATGTGGCCCGGAGCAGGGAAGGGTGATCCAACAGGGCAGGTTTGAGGGACAAGTACTTATTTGTTGGTTCATTTTTTTGTTACCTTATTTTTAAATAGAAGAGAACTAACATACATTGGCACTTACTATGTGACAGGCATGTACATAGATTATCCCATTTAATCCTTATAACAATCTTTTGAGGAGTGTTTACTATCCCTGTTTTGTAAATCAGGGAATTGAAGCTCAGAGAGCAGGAGGTTCCCAAGATCACAAAGCCAGAAAGTGATGGGCCAAGAATCAAACACAGGACATGTTCTCAGAGCCCATACATATCACAGCCAAAGTGATTAAAAGCCCAGATACTGATGTCAAACAGATGGCGTTCAAGCCCCAAGGCGGCCAGTAACACCGTGTCTTTTGGACACATCACTTACTCTCCTTCAGCCTCTGTCTCCTCATGGCTAAAAGAGAAAAATAATACCCTAGTTAGAGACTTGTTTTGGGGAATTAAGTGAGATCATTCATACACAGGGTTTAGCATTTGCCTGGCACAGAGCAACTCTCAATAAACAGTACCTGCTATTATCATTAAGCTATATTGCACTCTGAATAAGACAATTATTGTCAAATTGAAATGAGGCAATAATTCAGAAGTGCCTGGAATACAGCTGGACAAATAGCAGATATTCAGTAATTGGCTGAATCTAAAGCTGAGTTTCTTCTCTCTTGTGATAATAATATATGTACTCACATGGAATGTGTTTCATTCTGCATTGTATTGTAGATATTTCATAAAAGACAGAATCACAAAATTGGAAGAGGTCTTGGAAGTCTTTTTAAGTATTTTCTCCTTCAATAGACTCTAAATTTCTTAAAGTTAGAGGTCCTAGCTTGCACTCCATCCCTTAATAACTTATTTATTTGTTCAAGAAATGTGTATGCAAGACCTATGGGCAAAGTATTGCTGGAGACATTTAGAGAGACACAGAGATGATTAGGACCTAGGTCCTGCCCTTAGGAGCTTATAACCTAAGCCAGGTTGAGATCAGCAGCAGGAAGCAGGGTGCAGAGGTGGTCCTGGAGCCATCCAGCAAATCCCCACCATGAAGTATCCCTCCCAGATCCTGGCAGGGGTAGGCACACCCCCAAAGGGTGGTTGACCCAATAATGAACAAGTGTGCTTCTGACTAAGAGAGTGTGTACATCCATAAGGACAGGAGACTGAGTGCCCTGAGCACACATTTGTGGGCATTAAACTTTCATGGTGTTTTGGAGACTGAATGAACGGCATGCTGCGCTCTCTGCCCTTGCTTATTGGTGCAGTCCTTTCCTCCAGCCTGCTCTGTGCCCACGTTGCCCTCTACACTGAGGAAGCTTATTGGATCCATCCAGAAGCCTGATGGTGGTCTGATTTATCCATTCCTAAATTACAGACAGGCATGAGGGCTGGCCAGGTTCTTCTCAGAGGTTTCAGAAGAGAGAAAAGGCAGAGAAGGGAGAAGGTGACTGGCTCCAACTATATTAGGCTTCTTCCCTCTGGGGCCCCTTCTTTGATGGCTTTGTCTCTGGAGGAGAAATAGAATATGTGATTCATCTTCTCTCTTTTTTCTTCTTGTTCTAGGAGCTCAAGGGTGCACGGAGGCCTACTCACACTCACACACACACATACACTTCATGTTCCAATAGATGTACCCCACATACTCTCACAGATAAGAGACTGATGGTCTCAGAGACACACGCTCCTCCTTTACCCAGCCACTTTGCATTGCAGTGATATATCAGAGGAACAACAGCATTCTCTCAACAGTACAACCCTACCATCACCACCACCAAAAAATGCCTACTGGATTCCCAGCTCTGGATATCCTGCAAAGCTGGGAATTGATTTTTAAAAGGCAGATACTTCAAGGAAGGGTTCTGCACTCAGCTTCTCAGTCACTCAAAGCTCAGGGCGAGTGGGAGCATAAGATCCTTTCTTGAGAGTGGGGAGTAGGAGACATAAAAGTGTCAAGAATAAAAGAGAGGGATTAACTTCATGCAGGGACAAAGGACTTGGACAAGGGCATTCAGTTCAAATTGTATTGCCCACCAACTATGTTGGAGAGACAATGAATAAGACCCAGATCTAGACCAGCTCACAGCTTAGCAGCTGAGACCAAGTAAACAAACAAGTGATAAGTAAATAAACAAATGATAAATAAATGAATAAGTAATAAGTGATGTCATGAAGGTAAAGGTTAGGTGAGAGTCCAGTGAAGGAGCATATAAACCCAAGCTGGTCAAGGTCAAGAAGGAGAACTTCTTGGAAATAGTGACACCATAACTGGATATTTAAGCTTAGAACTAAACGTGTATCCTGCCAATGTTCTAAAAAGGAAATGGTCAAAGGGGGTTGAAATTGGACAAGAGTGCTCTGTGGGTCTGGAAAGTGTTCCACTCCCTAGAGAGTAGGGTGGTGTGGCAAAAAGCACTTTGGACCTGGTCTCACGCACTCTAAGTTCATGCACTAGCCTCGACATTCTCCAGCCAGATGGCTTTGGGAGAGGTACTTGGCTTCTCTCAAACTCGGTTTCCTCAAGGTGCTGTCTGCTCTGCCTGCCTCCTTAGGTTGTCCCGAAAACTTGATGAGATAACCCGGATGCAAATGATCTGTCAACTCTGTTATTATAAAAGTGAGTCATTGGAATATTACTCAGCCATAAAAAGAAAAGAAATTGAGTTATTTGTAGTGAGGTGGATGGACCTAGAATCTGTCATACAGAGTGAAGTAAGTCAGAAAGCGAAAAACAAATACCATATGCTAACACATATATATGGAATCTAAGAAAAAAATGGTTCTGATGAACCTAGGGGCAGGACAGGGATAAAGATGCAGATGTAGAGAATGGACTTGAGGATGCAGGGAGGGGGAAGGGTAAGCTGGGACAAAGTGAGAGAGTAGCATGGACATATATACACTACCAAATGTAAAGTAGATAGCTAGTGGGAAGCAGCTGCATAGCACAGGGAGATCAGCTCGGTGCTTTGTGACCACCCGGAGGGGTGGGATAGGGAGGGTGGGAGAGAGAAGTAAGAGAGAGGGGATATGGGGATATAAGTATATGTATAGCTGATTCACTTTGTTATACAGCAAAAACTAACACAACATTGTAAAGCAATTATACTCCAATAAAGATGTTAAAAAAATGAAAAAAAAAAGAGTGAGTCATGTTTTCTCTCTGTTTTGGCAGGTCCCTTTCTCTGCCTCCCTGTGAGCAAGAATAAGTTTAACAAAAGGCTTCCTTTCTGGCCACACCAGCCCCAAGCTTTCAGACATCTCCCTTGGGGTTGCAGTGAGGTCCCCAAGCACCTGTTTCTGGCTCCAGGCTCCAGTCTCGGGAAGCAGGGGTCTCCATGGGGAGAAGAGTCAAATGGAGACTCAATAGGAAACGAGGTTCTGGGAGTTTGAGGGGAATGAGCATATCAGTCATGCAGTATTAATAACCACACAAGAAGGACTCTAACAATGGTTTGGCTCAGAGTTCTCTCCCTAAAAGTGCCAGCAACATGTCTAAGCAATAATTGTAACATTAAATAGTCTGCATTTTAATAAAAATAATAATAGTCTTTCAATCTCTGTAACTACCCATATCCCTTCTCTCTACTCCATTTATTCTGAAAATCCACTGACAAATAGAACATAAATAGAAGTTCAAAGATAAAAGGTCAAGACGAGGACCAGCTGAGCTGCCTTGGTATTGTCATGCACAGATCTGTCATTGTTCATGGCTTTGAGGGTTGTAATCTCAGATACATGATAGCGTTTAATAGAAAAACCAAAGGTTTAATTCCCTGAAGGGCTGAGCTTTGGCAAGAATGTGAAATAGGTGAGCTTTGCAGAGTGGTGAAAAGAACACTTGGATTCTAGAGACCTGGTGACCTTTGGGCATAAAGCTCTGTGATGTTCAGTGTCCTTATTGATAAAAATAACCACTGCCTCATCTCTCTATTGGAGCTGTTGGGGGGATAAAATGAAATAATGGAGGTGAAGTTGATTTCTAAATTGTAACTTAGTTATCATCTTTGATACATACTATTCCGTGGCTGCTTCCTGTGCTGTTAATCATTTCTTGGTGCTAGTCTGTCGCCCTGATTGCCATACTGGAGGATGCTCTCAAAGTCTGCCCTCCATGGACAGTGGCATTTTTTTACCAATATAGCCCAAATTGCCTGATTTTCGTGAGTTATTACAAGGAACAATTTTACTAGTTTACACTAAAGCGCGAATAAATGTTTATATTCAGGAACTGTCCAATCCCCAGCACCTGTTACTCCAAATGCATTAATCCCTATTGGAAACTCAAATTAAAACTTATTGGGCTAAATGGAGGGATATTATAGGTAGATGGGACCTTTTCCATGTTCCTCAAATTAAATACACTCAACCCAGTTATATCTTTCTCTGTGACCTGAAGTTCATAGTTCTTAGAATGGCATTCAAAGCCTTTATTCAGAGCCCTTCACAATATAACCCCAACATTTCTTTCCAAATTTATCTTCCATTACTTCCATGAATCCTTCCCTTTAGTCAATGGAATCTTTTGTTCCATAATATATACGCTGTGCTTTCTTCTTTAAAAAAAAAAAACACACTTTATTAAGGTATGATTGACAGACAATAAGCTGCACATATTTAATGTATAAACTTGATGAGTTTGGAGATAAGTATACACCCATGAAACCATCACCACAATCTATGCTATAAAAATATCCATCACCCCCAAAATTTTCCCCATCCTCTTTATTTATGTATGTACTTTGTGAAAACACATAAGATCTACCCTCTTAGCAAATTTTTAAAATTTTTGGTCACATCGCATGGCATGCCGGCTCCTAGTTCCCTGACCTGGGATTGAACCCACACCCCCTGCATTGGAAGGTGGAGTCTTAACAACTGGACCACCAGGGAAGTCCCACAAATTTTTAAGTATACAGTACAGTATTGTTAACTGCAGGCACTATGCTGTACAGTGTATCTCTAGGACTTATTCACCTTTCATAACTAAAACTTGGTTCCCTCTGACTAATACCTCCCCATTTGCCCCTCCCTCCAGCCCCTGGAAACCACCATTCCAGTCTCTACTTCTATGAGTTTGACTATTTTAAATTCTTCATATAAGTGGTATCATGTAGTAATTGTCCTTCTGTGTCCGGCTTCTTTTATTTTGCATAATGCCCCCAGGTTCATCCATGTTGTCACAAATGGCAGGGTTTCCTTCTTTTTTAAGGCTGAATGATATTCCATTGTATGTATATACCACATTTCATTTATCCATTCATCTTTCAATGGATATTTAGGTTGCTTCCTTGTCTTAGCTAGTATGTAAACACTGGGTGTTTAAAGAGGTTGGAGCAGAGCCTGGACTAGGATAAGGCAAGAATGGTGCCCAGGGTTCAAAATTTCAGGAGACAGCCATTCTCAGGTTCATGTAAAGACACAGTTGTCACTTCAACCTGAGAGTGAGTGATTCCTTAAAATTTTTACCCTAGGGACCGTGCTTGCCTCACCCTAGTCTTGGCCCTGAGATAGAAGATACCAAAAGGCACCAACAAGCAAGGAATAAGGACAAGGATGGGAGGGATAGAATTCTCTTTCATAATAATGCCAAGAGCCAGCCTTAGATATGCTCTATACTACCCCATTACCTTTTCCCTCCATTGCATTTAGTAGTAGTGCAGAGAAAATTGTTACACTACCAAGCTAACCTCTAACCTAGAGTGATCCAAAGCTTACAAATTAAATGACCTGAAATCTCTTCCAATTTGAATGATGCCTGAAGGAGGAGCTCAACTTTCCTGTTTAACTCAGGCACAGCTTTCATGATGGGCTGGGTAATTACCTCCCCAACCCTAGCTCCCACCCTGTGCCCTATATTTGCCAGGCTAATGTTATGTTGGGTGCTCATCATGGTAAATAATGCAGGGGAATAGTGTGAAGGATCCAGAAACAACTTTGGAAGGGAAAAGTTTTCAATGCCTATCAGATAGCTTTGCACTAGAATGAAAAAATACCTTCTGGCATCTATTCAAAGTGAAATGAAATGAATTTATTTAAAAAAAAATTTCCAACATCCCTGCTATGATTGAAATCTCAACTTCTTTAAATGACATCCAGTTTCTAAAACACTGATTAAAAGTGTCTCTGAGAATTAAGGGAAAAACAAGCGCGACAGATGAAAAGTAGATGAAAAGCATTTTAGCTGTATTGCCCCCAAAATGGCCCAAACCTGTCCTAATTCCTTCTAAAATACCATTTTATGGTGCCCTTAAAAAAAAGATGTATTCTGATAGGATTTTACAGGACCTCAGATCTGGATCATTTTATAAAACTCAGAGAAAGTACCAGTAGATGTAACACTGGCTGGTCTTAAATATTAAACATTCCACTGAGTCCACAGTTCCCAAGGACTCTAACAGAAACGCTGCCAAGATGCTTCAGTCAACATGCAGCATTCACATTCCTCTAGAATCAGACTATACTGCTGAAGGACGCCCACCTGCATCATTATTAATTTAAGAAGAAAAACATTGCATTTCTGCCTTGAATTTCTATAATACTTTGCACCTTACAAAGCACAGCCATACATATTTTTTCCCTTTTATCCTGTCCCACTAGAGATCCAACTATAAACTGTTAATAGTGGAGAGGTGATGTGCTGAGAGCTCCCAATTCTCACTCCTCAGGATAGCTTAGAAAAGTTTTAACGTCTTTTTTTTCATGACTTCTACTCCACATGGCTCTGTCTCCCTATCCACCCAGAATCAGGGAACTGAGGGAGACTGGGAGGGAAATCAGAAAGGATCCAAAATGTGGTTGTCCTCATCAGAGATTTGTAATATGATTGTGTCAATCTAAACAATGCCATAAATTAGGCCTTATAATCTATGATAGCAAAACTCCACTTATTTATATCAATTTTATGCAAATATCCTCAGTATCCTCCTACTTCATATCAGTGAGATGTCTTCATGCTGCCATGATAGGTCTAGTTAGTCTTCAAGGAACCCCAGAAAGGTTTCAGGGACCGGAAGTCCAAGGTTGATTGCTAGAGGTCATGTTTTTGGGAGTTGTACCTTCCTATTACTCAGTGGATATTTCTAGGTGTTCTCTAAAATTTTAAGGCAGTGATTCAATACTGGCCGTACATTAGAACCACCTGTGGACATTTTAAAACATATGAAAGACTGAACATCATCCCCACAAACTCTGCCTCAATTTTCTTTTGGGAGGGGAAAGGCAGTAGAACCTAGCCTCCATATTTTATAAAGCTCCATGTGATTCTAATGTGCAGCCAGAAATGAGAACCATTGGTCTAGATGCAGAAGATTTTTAACTTTAGTAAGCCCTAAAATCACGTGGAGGGCTTGTTAAAACAGGTTTGGGACCCCCCCCCCCACTTCCAGAGTTCCTGATTCAGTTGGTATGGAGTGGGAGCTGAGAATTTGCATTTATAACTGCTTTTCAGGTGATGATGATGCTGCTATCCAGGGAACACGCTTTAATAAAAACCACTCTTCTAGTCACAAAGCATTTCACTTGCATATCAAAATCAATTCAGCTAAACTCTTTAAATTTACAGGGAACACCACTCAGCGACTCAGATCATCCTACTTATTTAGGTCTAATTATTTTCCTGAACTGGTGTGAAGCAGCAAAGTAGCACAATGAAACCCACTTTCAGTCTCTCATTCTCTCATTCCCTTTCTCTTTCCTTTTCCCTATTTGTACTGACAGAATCTGGAGAGCAATTATTCTTTTTAAAATCCAAGAAGGTCATTTTTGAAATTTTGCTTGGGGCCCCAAATGTCTACCCAACAGCTAGGGTTGCTTTGTGCTGCGTGCATCCTTGGCAGAGAGTGATGGGCTCAGATTTCAGCACCCTGGAGAGCAGCCTCCATGCTATACGCAGGGCTAGAACAAGGACCATGTAATTGCAGTAATCATTCCCAGTGAAAAGGAGGAATGAAAGACACACAGCAGTTCCTGACATGTAACAAATTCCTAAGTCCCACTTGGCAAACATTGTGAAATCTCTTAATAGTACAAATCCCTCAAAAACTTAATGGGCTTATGTTTTATTTGCTTCTAGTCCGTTGCTGGTCAGTTGAATGTGCCAATAAACACATGAAAAGTTTTCAACTCTGCTTTACTTACTCATATGCCTCTCTCCCTCTCCCTTCCTTCCTCCCTTCCTCTCACTCTCCTCTGTCTCTCTCAACTTAATGATAGCTATCTTGAGTCTATCAGCTGTGAAAGAACATGCCCCTAGCATTAAGAATAGTGCCTTGCGCCTGGTAAGTGCTCAATAAATATTTATTGAATGAAATATTTGTGGGAAGGGGCTTTCCTCGTGGCACAGTGGTTAAGAATCCACCTGCCAATGCAGAGGACACTGGTTCGATCCCTGGTCCGGGAAGATCCCACATGCCGCAGAGCAACTAAGCCTGTGTGCCACAACTACTGAGCCTGTGCTTTAGAGTCCGTGAGCCACAACTACTGAAGTCTGCGTGCTACAACTACTAAAGCTCCGCAACAAGAGAAGCCATGGCAATGAGAAGCCCTTGCACTGCAACGAAGAGTAGCCCCCACTCGTTGCAACTAGAGAAAGACCTCGTGCAGCAATGAAGACCCAACACAGCCAATAAATAAATAAACAGATAAATAAATTCATTAATAAAATCTATTAAAAATATATTTTGGGGAAGTGTACCAGTATCTCCAATTTACCTTGAAATGCATCAAAAAATCTGAGTGGTTTTTAAATTTGAGCAGGGATTCGAATCACCTGGTTTGTTAAAAACAGATTGTTCAGCCCACCTCCAGAGTTTCTGATTCACTTGGTCTGTGGTCTGGGGTTGGAGATGAGATGGTTTGATGTATGGCTAGATGAATGGAGAAATCAATGATTAGGTGCTAGGACAAGTATACTGCAATGCTAATAATAGAATTTGGGTAGTGGGTATACAGGTGTTCAACTTTAATGTGTGTTTAAAATTTTTCATAATAAAATGCTGGGGGGAAATTACAGTGTAGTGCCTAGTGTCTGAGTACCTTACTTTAAATAACACATAGTAATTTATAGCTTTGTCCTGTGTTCTCTCTCTCTCTCTCTCTCTCTCTCTCTCTCTCTCTCTCTTCCTCCTTAGAAAAGAGTGACCACTAAGGGAGGCTGAGAATGTTTAGTCTTGGACTTTCCAAACATTAATTAATTCTTATGTTGAACACAGCTCTCTTCTGGTAACCTAGCCAGCAGAGACCTGGAGTGGGTATGGGCTCCTCCATGGGTAGAGAAGCACTCCAGCAACTGCCTGCCTCGAGGGTCAAATGCCAAATAGTTGGTGCTCTAAGGGCGGGTGGAAGGGAAGGACTGAAAGACAGAGAGCTGTCGTTCTCTCCCAGGAGGAGCCTTAGGCTGGAGAGAAAGAAAATACGTTCTGTGCTCAGGCATCAAGAAGCTGGATACAGCCTCCACGTCAGCCCTGAGCCCACACTCTCCCTGCCTGCAGTCGTCCCAGGACAAGGACTGCACCTCCTTCCTCTGCATACCCCACAGGACCCAGGATATGAGTTGCATTACAAACTGAGCCACCGCAGAACAAAGTTTGTCATATTAGGCATGGAGCAGATTCTCAGGCTGGAGAAGCCCTCCTGAGTTGTTTCCAAGGAAGATTAATGATCATGATCCCAAATATCTGTTCCATTCTTCCCTCCAATAGATCTGTGGCTTTGGACAGCAGCAACCACAAAAAAGTCTTGAACTAGATATAAGAAAGACCTGTCCTGATGCCTGGGTGGACCACATACTGGAAAAGGAATCTATGGCATCCCATATATATATATATATATATATATATATATATATATATATATATATATATATATATATATATAAATAGGGTTCATGTTTCTGTCCCATTCTCTTTTTTTTAATAAATTTATTTTATTTATTTATCTTGGCTGTATTGGCAGGCAGACTCTTAACCACTGCACCACCAGGGAAGTCCCTATGGCATCCCTTTTATAAAGGTCCAGAGTCAACAGCTCCATATGCGCATGCTTCTTCCAAAGCAAACCAGCAATTTTCAGACTGTAATATTTGCAGTTTAATAGGAGATAGCATGAGTGGAACAACTAGAAGGAGGACATGTAGGGGTGTGGAGAGGCCTGAGGGCCTGGCAGTGTGGGCTTTAGCTCAGCTCCTTGGAAAGGGTATTTTCTCCCCACCCTCACATCCTTGTTGCTGCCTCTCCTCCCACCGCACCCCTCCCGCTATCACAGCCACAGGACCAGAGGCAGCTTGGGCTGTGGGAAAGGAGAGCAAAGCCAGGGCTCACCCTGCGGCACTTGTGAAAGCCCAAGGGGTTTTCTGTCATCGTTTTTCCCCAGTGCCTTTTTGATTAGCTTAATGAAGTACCCCTAACTTGTGGGTGAAAAAAAAAAAAAGGAGATGAGGAACAAAGAGACAGAAAAAAAATCATGTGAGACTAAGCAACCCTGATGACTCAGTCTTCAGGCTTGGGTGCTGTGTCGTACCCTAGGAGCTGGGCCTGGGGCGGTGGGAGCCAGTTTTAGAGAAACAACATATCCCTTTCACCATCCCATAAAGCATCAGAGAGGGAGCTGGCAAAGGAGTCATGTCTACATCCCTGCTCTGCCAGTGGCCCTGGAAGCTGGCATCTCCCTCAGAGCTGACTCCGCCGGCAAAGCAAACCCAAAGCTTGTCCCTCAAGGACAGTCATGGTGTCCCGCTAGTCTTAAAACTAGTGTCTAACATGCAGCCTGGCACACCATAGGAGCTCAGGAAGTGCTGGATCTTTTGTGTGTGAATGTATGATGGTTTCCCACTCATTCACTCTCCCCCCACGTCACTAGCCCCACCTTACTGGTAGGGGCAGGCTCTGGCCAGGGAGACAGCAGAGACATCAGTGCCTGAGCGCTTAACACTCTCCTCACGGAGCTGTCCCTCTGGCACCAACACGATCTCCCTACAGAGCAAGTCCCACATAGATTTTTCTCCTCTGAATTCTCCAGGAAGATATATTGATCCAGTCCAGGTGACATCAATAGACCCAGGTAACTGAATGAAGCTTCTGGAGTTTGCCTTAAAATAGGCATGATTTTGCCTCAAGACACCAACTGGTAGCTTCACCACCCTCCCCTCCCTCACTCTCCACCCATTGTGCCTATTAAACCCCATACTAATCTCAGCCCTACTCTCCCCTTCTCAACCCAGGCACTTCCTGTCCAGTCCCAAGGTGACATGAAGAGACCATGGGTGGAAATTAAAGGTGAGGGTGACAGGAAATAGAGGAAGCCATGCAATTCCATCCCATGTCCCAAAGCAGACCTTGTCAACTCCCTGACACAAGGGTCACCACGGATCCATTTCTCAAAATGAAATACCCAGAGGCCCATTTCCTCCACAGGCTGGTGGGCGCATCCTGTCTTCCTCCTCTGAGAAACCCCACTCCTCAGAGCCTACCCAGGAAAGGTCATCACAGTTTCCTCTCTGAGCTGGGACTGGTGCTAACATGAGCTCTAAGGGGAGGTTTGGCTCTCCTGGGCCCCTACCCGGCCCCTACCCAGCCCCTGCTGTGTTTCCTGGAGCTTCTCTACTATTTTTTTCTCCTGAGGGATCCACAGGATGTAGGTTCACATTGCTCAATTTGTCACCTATGGTCCCTGTGACCTAAGGCAATGTTCTGTGCTACAGATCCCTGCCTGAAAAGTGGAAATAGTAATACCTTCCTCATAGGGGCAATGTAAGAATTAACTGAGCTAATATACTTGATGTGTTTAGTCTACTTCCTGAAACACTGCATCAGTCATAAAAAATAACAGCTTCTCTCTACGGAGCATTTATTATTAGGCAGTGTTTACGTTAATCACCCCAATCCTCTTGACCACCCTGTGAGATAAGTACAGTTGTCAGAGCCATTTCACAGATGCGGAATCTGAGATACATAGAAGCTAGGCTAAATAACTTGCCCGCAACCCACAGCTAGGAAGTGACGGAGCCGGGATTTGAAGCCAGGTCTGTTTGATTCCAGGGCTTGTGGCTGAACTACTATGCAAATATCCCATTCAATGCATATCACTTCCCTTCTCCCCTCCTAACCACCTCTCCCAGCTAACCTCACTGTGAATTCCTTGTCAGGACATAAGACTTGAGAGCAGAGATGGCAAAGTTTTTCTTTAAAGGGCAAAATCATAAGTATTTTCAGCTCTGCAGGCCATAGGGTATCTGTCACACTATTCCACTCAGCCTGTGTAGTGTGAAAGCAGATACAAACAATAGGTAAATGAATGGGCATGGCTGTGTTCCAATAACAGGTAGCTGGATTTTGCCCAGGGGTTGTATTTTGCAGACCCTGCTCTAGAGGAATAGCACAGCTCTAGGAAAAATAGACTTAGGATGGAGAGTACTTGGCAAATAGTAGGTGCTCAATAAGTATGTGTGGGTTGATCTAGAGGTCAATTTGTCCATCTCTTTGAATCCAAGCAGTAGCACCAATAAATAAACAGTTCTCCAGTTGCAGTTTCACAGGGAAGCTGATTCCACTCTTCCCTGTATTGTCTGGTTTTATGTATAATTTATGTCAGGAAGGTTCCCCCCCCACCTTGGTTCATCTGTGAACTGAGATTTTCTCTACTGAGAACTAACAGTCTATGCATCAGACCCAAATCTTCCCCCTCCCCCTGCCCTGGACAACTATACTCACCAAGAGACAAGGCCACTCTCCTCATGAAGCCATTACATCTACAACAGAGGGTTCTGTTTTACTGAGGATGGGAAGGGTCTGCTTCTTCCTCCCTGGGCAATTGGGCCACAAGCCACTGGAGGGGGAACTCATCATAACACCGCTGAGAAAAACTCGAGTGCCTGACACTGAGGCAAAGACTGCAGCCTTCCTGGCCTCCTTCCAGAGGTGAGAAGGCCACCTTGGGTGGAGTAGGTCCCTTCAGAGAAAGTGCCAGTGTGATCAAAGAATTGCCACTGCAGGAGGAGCTTGGGGGACACCCAATTGGGCAGCAGTGTGGGGACGCCTCACCTCTCCTGCAGCTGTTACCAATGAGCCCAGCCTGCAAGAGACAGAGAGAACATATTTTGAGCTGACTTGTTTTCATTTGTATTTATTGGGTTTTGGGCATGGGATGTTTGAAATGCCCATATGGTCCCTCACACAGGTTACAGCAAAAAAATCCACTCTCGGAGTTGAAATGAAGCCAGAATTAAACAGCCAGTTCCATGAACCATGTCATCTATAGTCCTGAGTGCTCTGGGGAGGGCAGGAGGCAAGAGAGAACTTGGGCTCTGACCCACAAGAGCCTAACCAAGTGAGTCTCCTATTTATTGGACGCTGCTTCTTTGGCCCCCTCAAATCTTCTCTTTCTCCCTCCTACTTCTTTCTGGTTCCAGCCTGTGTTTCCTGATACCCCATAAAGGTTTTCACCAAGGCCAGTGTCTCCATAGGATGCCCAAACCATGGCAACAACATGACCATTCCACTCCAAGGGCAGGGTTAGTAACAGAGGAGGGTGGAGCTGCAGGTGTTTGTGCAGTATTAGCGGTTTCCACTGCTTGGGGCGTTTCTGGTGCAGACCACAGTCATCATTTGGGGTAGTTAACCTCCATGACAAAGGGGTACCTATCCCTTCCCACACTGACCTGCCTTCCCCAGCAAACCTTAACCTTTCACACACATTCTCTCTCAGTTCCACCACTTGGCACTTTGCTATCTATCACCTTAAATTCTTCTCTAAAGATTCTAGATGTTCCCTCTCTAATTATCAAGGAAGCTCCTTGAGGATAGGGCTTGAGATTCAGAATAAAAACCCTATCTTAAAATGTTGAGGACTAGACAAAAATAAATCACTCTTGGATCAGCAGTTCATAGCATTCTACCTCTGGGCTGGGGAGGACAGTGTTGCGTTCATTCCCTTCTCACAGCCCTTGCAAGCCCATTCCTTTCATCTGGAATACCTGCCCCCACTGCCAACCTCCACATGACTCATGCCTTTACATCAGTCAAGTCTCAGCTCAAAGACCATTTCCAGCGAAGCCTTCTCATGTCTCTCAAGCCAAAGTAATCCCAGAGCTGTTCAATAAATATTCATTGCGTGAATGAGTGGCCTCCATTTTGCAGATGAGGACACTAATGCTCACTGTGATTAAAAATTACTTACCCATGGTCAAAGAGCTGCTTAAAGGCACAAACTGAGGCCTTCTGATGTTAGAATGTCGGAATGCTTATATTTCCTCTGTACTACGGTGGTCCTTGGCAATTGTAATTTCTTATTCAATATTCATCTACCCAGTACTCTGTAAGCTTCACGAGGACAGGGTCTGTATCTGTCCAGTTCACTGTGTGTAGCTATGCTATCTAGTACAGGGCATTGCATCAATATCAAAGGTACTAGTGATTATACAATAGACTAATATAGACTAATCAATTAATTACCATTAAATTGGGTCTCAATAAATATTTGTTAATAGACTGAGAGCAATGAACCCAGATCACAGATGCAGAAGTTTCGAGCCTCCATTTAGTCTAGTCCTCTTTCTTTGAGTAGTAAAACAGCCTTTTCCTGGAACGTGCTCTGGGTTCCAGGAGCCACCATGATGCCAGGGGAATTTCTTTGAAAATGTGGAGCAAGAACAGAGAAATTGAATATCTAATATGAATAGTTTTGTGCCAAGTTATAAATATCAGATAATTACAGCACAACTCTGATCCTTTGGGATATTTCATCTAGCATGAACTTCCTTCACTCAGGAATCAACATTCAGACTGCTCTCCTCCCCAGCTCTTCCATTCCCAGCATGGGTCAGAAGTGTCAGAGGCTATTGGCTCATCTCAAGATAGAGAGTTTCATGGCTGAGAGCAGAAATGGCAATAAAGACAGAAGTTATGAGCCTACCACCAGCAGGGAAATAGAGTGGGAGGCAGCTAACACACCGCATCCATCTGAACTTTCATAAGATTTGATCCACTCTCATGTCATATACTAATCTACTTTTTTTCCTTCAGGTTAGATTCTCCTTCATTTTAGTCAACTACTTTTTTGCAAGATCAAGTACATTTGTTCTCTTAGGCTTTTTCTCCCTCCCTCCACCTGCCCCCTCCTCTGCCTTCCATCTAGTCCTTCTCAGTTTGAAGAAGGCAGTGTAGTACAGTTAAGTGTACAGGATTTGCAGTCATACTAATCTGGGTTTAATTCCTTGTTCTATCGTCTGTAAGCAAGTTCTCTAAACCTCCTTAAGTCTCAGTTTTCTCATCTGTAAAATGGAGATAATCTTCACAGGGGTGCTGGGAGGATTAAATGGTATATATTGCCTGAAGGGTTTAGCTCAACATAAGACAAACAGTAAGAATTCAGCAAATGGTGGCCACTCTTATTCCCATTCCTAGTCTCATTTCTCCCCACCCAGCTCCCTCTCTTTCCCTTCCCTTTGGCTCTGTGTCTATACATGTACACAGTCTGGCTTAATAAAACACTGATCACCTCACCCAGCCCAGTATAACAAATTGGTCAAGATGCTTGACTGTCAGTCCCTGGTATTTCAGACTTTGTCTTTCCCCATATCCATATCATTTCCCTATATCTTTCTCTCCTTGAGACATTTTACTTTCTCCATTTTTCCGGAGACAGTGGCCATCAGCATTACCTTGCAGTCATAAGCCCCACCTGGATTCTGCTCAGAACATTTGGCTAAGAGAGTAAGGATGTCTGCCACTTAGAGCCTCTCTCAGTTTGCCCACCATGTTTAATTCATGCGTGTTGCAGACCCTTTAAAGAGGCTCAATGAGCTGTGAACATCAAGATATGAGCCATACAGATTGCACATTATTGAATTAAGATGCTAAATATGGAGCCTAAGTGATGCCAAGGATGGAAAGTGAAAGCCTTAATGGTTTATAATGATGGAAAGCAGGGTGGGTCAAGTCAGTAGCAAATTGAAAAGATGCATGACTTCAAGAAAAGGGCCATTTGTCATACTAGAGTCATCTGGATTTCTCCCTCTCCCTCACTCTACATTCAATCCATCACTAAAACCTGTCAGTTCTACCTCCAATAAATCTCAAGTGTCCATTTCTCTTCATTCTCACTGCCATCACCCAAGGTCAAGCCCCTGTCTCTTCTCTCATTGACTATTGCAATAGACTCACTTGTCACCTTGGTTCTATCTTGTCCTTCTCTAATCCAGTCTCCACTGAGCAACCTTTCTAAAATATAAAGCAAATCATGTCACTCCTCTGTTTAAAATCTTCCAATGGCTTACTGTTGCTCTTATAACAACATCCAGAATTGTTCTCATGGTTTCTGAGCTCTCTGTGGCCATTCTCATCTCCATCCATGCTCCTCCTTGCTCCTCTGACCATTCTTGTCTCCTTTCTATCTCTCCACCATGCTAAGTACATTCCCACCTTCAGGCTCTTGCATTTGTTGTTTCCTCTGCCTGTGTTTTACATAGCTTGTGCATTCTCACCACCCCCCCACCCCAGGTTTTGGTATAAAGCAGCATTCTTTGGCCCCCTCTCAATGTAGCTTGTCCCCACTCTAGCTCGTCATCCTACTTATGTTCTCAACAGCTTGCAGATTTTGGTTGACTTTTTTCTATCTGCTCCATGAGGACAGAGACCATTTCTATCTTATTCATGCTGTATCCCTTGCACTCTTACAGTGCAAGTAATATAGTATTTGATCGATAAACATTTGCTGAGAGATTAAATGAATGAATTTGTCACAGGAAGTCCAGTCCAAGATTTGATCTTTCACTGGCCAATTACAGACTGAAATCATTTCTCACACCCCTTCACTTTCTTGGCTCTGAGCTGAAAATCCATGTCTACTAAGATTATTGAATGTAACGTAAAGACACAGGGAGTTGATCCTCAACAAAACAAGAAAAAACAAAACAACAAAACAAATAGACCACTCACTCATTCAGTAAATATTCACTGAGTACCTATGATGTACCAGATACTGATCAAGCACTTGTAATACACTGGTGTTTATCACCGCCCCTGAGTGGAGCTTAGAGTCTGGGAGAGGCAAAGGTCAAACATATAAATATATAATTATACCCTGGGTTAAGTGCTCTGAAGGAAAGGAAGAGTGTCGTGTTGAGAATAACAATGAGGGAGACAAGGTGGTCAGGAAATGCCTCTCTGAAGAGAAAACATTTAAACTGAGACTTGAATGATGATGAGTGAATAATGAAAGGGAGATGATCCAAAGGGAAAGCATTTAGTCATCTGGATGGCTAGTATCTCAAAGCAGCAGTGTGAAGCTTTGGTTGATATGTCCCCATGGATGAAGGGTAATAAAGGGCCCCTATTTCAGGGACGAGGGATGACCAAGCATGGAGCTCTTTGCCACTCTCTCACACTCCCCTTTAGACAGAAGGGAAATGGAATTTTTTTTAAATCAATTTTTTCCACAAAAATAACTTTGGCACCGCAAGTCTGGACATTCTGAACTCAGAAGGAGCTCCAGACAGTTTCCTCCTTTGTCCCAACAGCTTTGTTCTTTGTCTTCATTTTGTATCTTTACGTCAAAAGGGATTAGAGCTGATCTGAAAATACTCAGCACATCAACCTCTCCCTATATAGAAAGTATCTGTCTCTCCCCACTCCAGATTCCTCCTCTGATTCCTCTGGGTGGCTGACAGACAGCAAATAGAGCAAAATAGGCATCTACAGCACAATTTTCTGGGCACACTTGGTTAAGAAAAACACCTAAATTATTTAATAGTCCATAGCCCCTGTCAACTCATTATACAAGTCTGGGCATGCAGACGAAGTGGGGAAGGAAGAGCATATATAAGACCAGCGTCCTGCTGGAGTCCCAGGGCACTAGTTCCCCTTCTGGATGAGATCAGCAGTAAGCAACCACTCTATGCTGGGAAGATCCTCCATTAGTCATGCCCACACTGGGGGCATCCATGGCCTCCTCTCTTGGACTTGGAGGAATCTAAGAGGAACAATGGACAAAATCTGGACTAGCAGTCCATGCACAGGATTCTGGTTCTGCTCATTTGCTACTAGAACCTGTCCCTCCCTTGCTGTGTGACTGTGAGCAAGTCTCTTTATCTTTCTGAATCTCAGGACCCTCTTTTTCTCTGGTAAAACAAGATCAAACTAGATCGAACTAGATCAGGGGTTTCTTAGTAGTTTTTTTTTTTTTTAACAGCATAATCCTTTCTTTGGAGGAAATCTTATGTGAAGGCTTGATAGAGAAAAGAGATAGAGTCCACCTGTACTTTGTCCCTTGAGGGAGGTTCCAAGAATGTTCTCCTTAGGATGTTCTCCTTAGGATGCCTAAGGCTCCTTGAAACAACTTAGAAACCACAGAATTAGAAACCTGAATAGTCGTTGATTCTAAAGGAATGGAGGCTGATTTGCCCCAGGCTATGGACCTATATACCCGCAAATTCATATGTTGAAGCCATAATCCCCAACGTGACTATGTTTAAAAACAGGACGTTTAGAAGATAATTAAGATTAGATGACGTCACAAGAGTGAGGTTCTAATCTAATAGGATTGGTGTCCTTGTAAGAAGAGAAAGAGAGATCTCTCTTCTTCCATGTGCACACACCAAGGAACAGTCATGTCAGGACACAGCAAGAAGACTTCTGCAAGCCAGGAAGATCACCAAGAACCAAATCAGCTGGCATCTTGAGCTTGGACTTCCCAGACTCCAGAACTGTGAGAAGTAAATTTCTGTTGCTTAAGCCACCCAGTCTGTTGTATTTTTATAGCAGCTTAGCAAAATAGAGTCCGGCTGTAGAATTTGTGGCCTCTCAGTCCAAGGATTAGAGTAGCTGCCATAACTTTGAGTTTCATTCCTTTTATGTCCATAAGTCAGTGTCCCAGTTTGAAGGCAAAGGGATAAACCACTTCCTCCACAAGAGATTCCCTCTCCACTCCAACCACATAAATATCTTTTTTCCATGAACTCTTCCTGCCCTTCTGTTTTATCTCTTGGTTGAATAATAAAAATCAACTTAACTTAAAACCATTCGGGCAGTCAGTTCTTTCCAGTACTCCCTCCTAACTGTTATTTTATTCCCCTGTCCAACAATCCTTGCTGATTCCCCTGTAGGTATCAAATAAAGAACAAAATATCACCTGCCCCATCTTTGCCATCCATAGCTTCCTCACAGATCACCTAGGTTGTGGGTCCCTCATAGATACCACTATACTCCTTGTGTTTTCCGCTTCTGCACATCGTTTACTCTATTTCTTCATCTAACATGCCTCCTCTGGATGTCTACATCCTGCCCACCCTTCAAGAACCAGCTCAAATGCCACCTTCTCCATGAAAGCTTTCCTGAAATGTCTAGTTGGAAATATTATCTACCTCTTCTGCACCTCCATCACCACTGACTATGCTAATCACGGCACATAGCACCCATTTTCCCCCACTATGACTACTGGATAACTTCTTAAATCCCCTTTTCAGTTGTAAATGTCTTAAGGAAAAAGACCATGTCTTATTCATCTTTTAGTCTTACATACTGCCTGGTGCAGTGTCTTGTAATTAGGAGGTGCTCAATAAATAATGATTAAATGGAAGAATGGATGGAGGAATTTGAGAATAACTGCACCCGATTAGGTAGGGAATAATTTAAGTATAGATAGAGCTTTTAATATGCCTGTGCATAAAAGAGGAAGCATGAACCTGGAATATGTGATGAGTTTGGGGGCAGATGTCAGAGATGAAAGGTACAGTAACTCATAATTCATTCAACAGCTACACATTTGCTAAGCACTAACAATATGCCAGGAACTGTTACACCGCTGGTGAGCAAAACAGACAAGATTCTGACTTCTTGGAAGTTGCAGTGTAGTGGGGAAAGTGTAATGGGAGAAACAGACATTAGACACCTGGATATTATATAAAATAATAATTTTAACTAGTAGCTTGCTATATAAAGGAAAAGAAGTTCCTGTAAGGGAAAGTAAGAGAGGGACACAATTTAGATTGAAGGATGAGGAAAGGGCTCTCCAAGGAGGTGCCATTTTAGGGAAAGGTTAACTAGGTTAAGATCTGAAGGGTGATTAGAAGTCAGCCAGGCCTAGGGACAGATAAAGGTCCTAAGGCAGGAAACTGACCCTGTAAGGAACTGCATGGCCAGGGGGGCCCAAGCATAGGCAGGGAATTGGTAGCTGAGGAGGAGAGTGTGCCCAGTGCTCACACAGGTCCCTCCAGGTAAGGAGTCTGGGGTCATTCCAAGTATGGTGGGAATCATTGAAATGTTTCAGCAGTGGAGGCACACAATCCTCCCCTCACAATGGCTGCTGCATGGAAAAAGGATTGGAACAGAATAATCTTTGGCTACAGAGACTGTAGTTAGGAGACCTGCAAGCAAGAGTCTGAAGTGGTTTAGACTGAAGGGGTGGCAGTGGATATGGAAAGTAGCAGCAGAACTGGAGAAATATTTTGGAGGTATAATAATTTAGAAGCACTTATTGACACCTGACTTATCATATATATTATATTTTCTTGTCAGTGTCTTACAACAATGTCTCATAAGTCTGTAAGAACATGGATTTGTCTTATACGTTGTTGAATCCCCAAGGGCCATAACAGTGCTTGGCATACAATAAGTGCTAAGTAAATATTTGGTGAATAAACTTATGGTATAATGATTTATAAATTAGAAGTAAAAGTAAAAAAAGAAGTATAAAGAATGAATTTCAGGATGTGGGCTTCAGCACTAAGGAGGATTGAGGTGACATTTATTGAGATGAGAAAAAAATGAAGAGGAACTGTTTTGGGGGATAAGATCAACAACCCATTTTTTGACATGTTGAGTTTCATAGATGCCTATGAGATATCCATATGGAAATTCTGGTCTGGAGATACAAATTTAGGTAATATCTACACAGATATAGCATTTCAAGACATGGAATCATCTAAGACAAGATTTCTTGACCTGAAGTCTGCAATGGCCAAGGGGCTCATGGGTTTCCATGAATTTGGATAGGAAAAATATATTTTCATTTTTAGTAAATTCCAAGTTAAAGTTATCATTTTCTTCAATTATGAATGTAGACAACAAATTACAGCAGTATATGCAGTACCTGTGACATTTGGTCAGTAATAAAAATTACAGATATTTTCACATCACGTTACAACTGTTACAGACACCTTGCAATATCATTTGTGCTCATAACTACTTCAACATTATAGAAGTCATTGGACTCACCATTAGATCTTTTTATGGAACACATAGCATAAAAAGCACATATATTGCTATATTACAAATTTGGGTTTTTATGTTTTGATAAATGTTTATCAGAATAATTTATTTCTTTTATTGCTCTATTTATTTTACTTAATGTATCTGAAAGCATTATTGTGAGAAAGGGTACTTAGACTTGACCAGCCAGACAGCCAGAGACTCTGTGTCGCTAAACAAGTTAAGAGTCCAAGGGAGGAGCTAGAGACAGTGTCTGAGGAAGAGGGAGCTACTAGGGACAGAGGAACTGGCCAAGGAATGGAGGTTGGAGGAGAAACAGCCAAGGGGTGAGGGAAGCTGACTAGAGAGATTAGATCAGGCCAATGATGAACCAGTTAAGTTCAAGAGAAGTAGGAAGCTATGGAAAGCTTATAACTGAGAACAGAGGAGAAGAATGAAGAGCTCCAGGAGCTGACCCAGGGCTTCACACCCAGGGCTTCACATTCAGGAAAGATGAGAGAGAGGGAAGTATAGAAACAACTGTCCAGGGAACACTACTGAACAGAGGCCTATGAACAGCCTCTCTTGAGCTGAGGACCCTGGGACACATCTTCCAGAAAGGACTGGGGACTCGCAGGTTGGGTGGAAGGTTGCCTGGGGCAGGACATCAGTGGAAGAATCACTGGGCTGAGAGGCCATGGATTCAGGCCCTGACCTTGACCAGCTCTGTGACTTTGGTCCAATCTACTTCTTCCCCAGGTGGGTCTGTTTCTTCATCCTATGGCTGAGGGGATTGAACTAGAAAATCCCTAAGGGTCCCTCCAATACAGAAAATGAAGGATTTGGTCACTGCTCTGTTCTGGGCCTGCTGTGATACCAGCTGGCTGGTCACACTGGACAAATGTCTTCCCCCTCTGGGCCTCCAACTCCTAAAATTCAGATATTGGCCAAATGTCCTCTTGAACTCTTCTAGCACTAATAACCTGTGTCTGGGGCTCTTTGTTTAAAATCAACCTGGAAAGCCCAGCCAAAAGGGCCTTCCTCTCTCTGATTGACTGACAAAGTCAAAGAGCCTTGCCTGGGCTGGGGGTGAACACAAAAAGGAGAACCAGGAAGTGGACCCAACTGCTCAGAGCCTCCCTTCTTTGTTTTCTCCTTGTAGGATATTCAGACTATTCTCACAACACCTGTGATTCTTACTTGTTTCTAAATTGTTATTTCTCACCCCCTCCTCCATCTTGTAGACTATGAGCTCCTTAGACTAGGGAAATTGCCTTACAGATTCCCCTTTTTTTTTTGTTTTTTGTTTTTTGTTTTTGCGGTACGCGGGCCTCTCACTGTTGTGGCCTCTCCTGATGTGGAGCACAGCCTCCGGACGTGCAGGCTCAGTGGCCATGGCTCACGGGCCCAGCCGCTCCGCGGCATGTGGGATCTTCCCGGACCGGGGCACGAACCCGTGTCCCCTGCATCGGCAGGCAGACTCTCAACCACTGCGCCAGCAGGGAAGCCCCCCCAGATTCCCTTTTTATCTCTACTGCCTGACTCAATAAATATTTGCTGAACGAATGAATAATATAACAACTTTGTGAATGAATGATCTAAAAATTATATAACAAATTTTTTTGAGAATAATTATTTGATTGGGGTAAGAGTAATTGAAGTGCAAATAGAGGGTTAAATATATCAGAATACATATATTTATACAGAAAACTAAAAATGGGCTATGTTCAATAAGTGGTGAGTATCAAATTTTGTTAAGGTATTGTGCTTCTCCATTTTATCTACCTATATGTCTCCAAACCTTAGAGGAAAATAGATTTTACAATTCACTCTGATGACTCTATGGGAAGTGAGGTCTCCTTACCCCTTTCCCTGATCTCTTTCTTCAAGGGCTCAGCAGAGAATGAGTCAAATACTGATCTCACTGGTCAGATTTCAGGCCACTGACTGGCCCTCTCTTCTGCTTTCTGTCTCAGGAGCAGTTCCTGAGCCACTGCCTACTCAGACTTGAAGACCAGCTGCAGAGAGATCCTCCTCAGTCTTCAGCCCAAGCTGCATTTTCCAACCAATTTTACCAAAAATCCTTGCGGTGAGATATCAAGCCCTAGCCCAACCAATAACAGAGTGGCTCATGGTTTCCCATTTGCTATGTATTAGTGCACAGCCACCTAAAGAACACCAAAGGAAAATATGTAGCCAAGGCAGGATAAGATTTGGGTATTCCTAGGTCCCCTTGGTTTTACCAGAGAAATCCCTATTCTCTTAGGTGCTTGAGGGAAAAACACCCTGAGTCAGAGTATACTAGTCATTGTGTAGAGACCAGAGAGGTGAACTGAGGAAATGAGAATGTCTTAGAAATCATTTAGGTACAAGGAACCGAAAGTCACTTCAACTAACTTGAGAAGAATTTATTGTAAAGATACAAAAATTCAGAGAACCAGATTGCATCAAGGGGAAAGCAGAAGATAGATGGCAGAGAGATAAGGAGTTAGTGAAAGGTTAAGGAAGTAGAGATATCAACTGTGGATGGCTCTTTGAGAAAGTCAGCAATAAAACAGAGAAATGAGTCAGTAACCCAGGGGAGTATTGGAGAAGAAAAGGTTCTTGGGATTTTAATTAAGGAATAGGAGTCAGAAGAGGAGCAAATGAGGAAAAGAAAGATGAGATCATTGATGCACAGTAGATGCTCAGTAAATATGTGCAAATTAATTGAAACCACCTGGGCCAAAGAGCATTAAAGTTAAATCTGGCTCAAGGGACACTGAGCATATTTTCTACATTTCTGTCCTCATGTTAGGTGACTACTCTCTGATTCCTTCAGCACTGCAGTGTGAGATTCAGGCATTACCCTCCGAGGAAATCAACTGCCTTCTCAGGGCTACAGACAGGAAAATAGGGAGGCATTGCTGCAGTTCTCAAAGCCACAGGCAGTCCCAATGCCAGCTGCCTGTCTATTGTGAAACCAAACAGATGTGAAGAGAGCAGAAAGCAAATAGTAATAGCCAAGATCACATTTCCAAATTAATGCCATGAATCTTAGCCAAATACCAGTCCCAGTAGAAGCTGGTCTTTCTCCCAGAGGGGAGTCTTGCTTCACAGCCAGGACTATTGGGGGTCTAGAAAAGGGACCAGTTCAAGCTAATTATTCTAGTCATCATACAGAGAGTTAAAAGGTAAACTAAGTAAATGAGATGTCTTAGGAACATTTTGTTTACAAGGAACAGATGCTCACTCAAGACAACTTGAATAAAATGGAATTTATCATAAGGACCCAGGGGAATATTATAGAACAGAACTATTAAAAAAAGAAAAATAGGGACTTCCTTGGTGGCGCAGTGGTTAAGAATCCGCCTGCCAATGCAGGGGACACAGGTTCGAGCCCTGGTCCAGGAAGATCCCACAGGCTGCGGAGCAACGAAGCTTGTTTGCCACAACTTCTGAAGCCCGTGCACCTAGAGCCCTTGCTCCACAGCAAGAGAAGCCACCGCAATGAGAAGCCCGCACACCACAATGAAGAGTAGTCTCCACTCTCCACAACTAGAAAGAAGCCCATGCACTGCAACAAAGAGCCTGCGTGCCCCAACGAAAGATCTCGCTTGCCGCAATGAAGATCCCACGTGCTGCAACTAAGACCCAACACAGCCAAATAAATAATAAATAAATAAATTTTAAAAAAGAGAAGATAAAAGCTTTTAAGGTATATAAAAACTGAGATAACTTATCACCAGTAGGCACTACAAGAAATGTTAAAGACCTCCCCACATGGAAGAAAAACAATGCCAAGTGGAAGTTAGGACCTACACAATGGAATGGAGACACTAGAAATGATAAATATGAGAATGAACATAAACTTTTCAATATTTTAATCTCTTTAAAATATAATTGTTTAAATATATTTACACATTTTGGGAATTTATAATATATGTAAAAGTAAAATGTGTAACAACAAAAGCACAAAGGTCAGGAAGGGAGAATAAAAATGAAGCCATATACTACTATTGTACAGTTCTTATACAATCTATGTAATGATGTAATAATATTATTTGAAGGTGGACTGTGTTAAGTTAAAAATATATGCTATAAACCCTAGAGCAACCACTAAAACTAAGTCAATAAAGAAGATTAAATGAAATTATTAAAAATATGCAATTAATAAAAAAGAAGTCAGTTAAGAAAAATGATGGGAGGGAGGGGACAAGAACAAATGGACCAAATAGAAAATAAATAGCTTGGGGAAAAACTTGGTCCCAACCATAACAATAATCACATAAATGTAAATTGTATAAATACACCAGTATAAAAGGTAGAGCTTTCAGATTAGATGAAAATATTTAAAATATTAAGAAAGAATAAAAACAAACCACTAACCTAGAATTCTGTGTCCTGCAAACAAAAATTGAGGGAATTTGTCACCAGTAAATCTGCCTTAAAATAAATGTTAAAAGAAGTTCTTCAGAAAGAAGGAAAACTATACAGGTCAGAAACTTGGATCTCCCTAAAGAAAGGAAGAATATTAGATAAATAATAAATGAAGGTAAAATTAAAATTTCATATTTCTTATTTCTATCCTACTGTTAGTTTAAAATAATGATAGCAACAACACATTGTGTGTTTATAGCTCATGAAGAAGTGAAATGAATAACAGCAATAACACAAGGGAGAGAAGGGAGAAATTGGGAATTCCCTGATATGAGGTATCTATACCACCCATGAAGTAATATAATTTTACTTGAAAGTGGGCTTAGAGTAATTGTAAATATATATTTCAAACTCTAGCACAACCACTAAAAACAATTTTAAGAAGTATAACTGATATGCTAAAAGAAAATAGAGTCATATGAAATGCTCAGTTAAAACCAGAGAAAGCATAAAGAGTGGAAGATTTTTTTAAAGAAAAAGTGCAACAAATAGAAAACAAATTTAGTAGATACTAATCCAACTATATTAATAATCACTTTAAATGTGAATGGTCCAGCTAACAGACAGAGATGCCAGAGTGAATGTAAAAAAAAGAAGAAGACCCAGCTCTAAGTTGTCCATAAGAAATCCTTCAAATATAAGGACACAGATATATTAAAAGTAAAGAAATGAAGAAAGATATACCATGCTCATACTAATCAAAAAAAGTAGGAGTAGCTACATTAGAGACAAAGCAGACTTCCAAACAACAAATAAAAAATATCAGGGATAAAGAAGTCGATTAATCGGAAGGCCATAACCATACTAAATACCTAATAACAGAGCTCTAAAATGCAAGAAGCAGAAACAAAAATGCAGGAAGAAATATACAAATCCACAATTCTAATCAGAGATTTCAACACTCCTCTCTAAATAATTCATACAAGTAATAAACAGAAAAGAAATAGGATATAGAAAACATGAACACTATCAACAAACTTGATTGAACTGACATGTATAGAATATTCTACCCAACAGCAGCAGAAGACATTCTTTTCAAGTGCACACACTAAATATTTACAAAGATAGACCATATTTTGGACCATGAAACAAGTCTCAATAAATTTAGAAGGATTAAAATCACCCAGAGAATTTCCTCAGACCACAATGGAATTAAAGTAGACATTAATAACAGAAAGGTATATGACCAAATATTTGGAAACTAAATAACTCTCTTCCAAATAACCCATGAGCCAAAGAATAAATCACAAGAGAAATTAGAAAGCATTTTGACTGAAAAAAAATGAAAACATATCAAAATGTCTTTTTTTGTGTGGGGGGAAGCTAAAGCAGGGCTTACAGGATAATTTATAGCACTGAACACCTCATATTAGAGAAATAGAAAATTTTAAAGTCAATGACCTAAGCTTCCACCTTAAGAAACTAGAAGAATAAAGGCAAATCCAAAGTCAGCAGAAGGAAGTAAATAATAAATGTAAGAACAGAAATCAAGGAATGGAAAACATAAAAATAATGGAGAAAAACAATAAAACCAAATGTTTCTTTTAAAATAAAAGTGATAGGTAGGCTGATGGGAGGTGGGCGAGAAAGAGAACAAACTACCAATATGAGAAATGAGAGAAGGGGTATAACTATAGATCTTACAGACATTAAAAGGAGAACAAGTAAATATTATGAAAACTTTATGCCAATACATAGAACTTAGATAAAGTGGACAAATATTTTTAAAGACACGAACTATCAAAACTCACACAGAAAATGTATCCTGAATAGTTGTGTATCTATGAAAGGAATTTGTTTGTAAAAACTTTTCCATAAAGAAAACTCTGGGCCTAAACCACTTTACTGGTGAATTCTACCAAAAATTAAAGAAAGCTATCATGCCCATTTCATCTAAACTCTTCCACAAAATAAAAGTTGAGGGGGCACTTGCAACTCATTCTGACTCCAGCATTACCCTGATGCTGAAACCAAATGGTTATTTTAGGAAAACTAAACTACAAACTAATTTCCAAAATTAATGTAAACACAAGAATTCTTAACAAAATTTAAGCAAGTTGAATCCAGCAATGTATAAAAAGGATAATACATTATGACCAGTAGAGTTTATCTCCAGAATGAAAGATCACTTTAACATTCAAAAATCCCTCAGTATAGGGACTTCCCTGGTGGTCCAGTGGTTAATAATCTGCCTTGCAATGCAGGAAACATGGGTTCGACCCCTGGTCAGGGAATTAAAGATACCACATGCCACAGGGGAACTAAGCCCGCGTGCCTCAACTACTGTGTCCTCGCACCACACAACTAGAGATCCCGTGTGCTGCAACTAAGACCTGATGCAGCCAAATAAAATTTAAAATTTTTTTAAATCTTAAAAAAAAATCAATCAGTATAACCACCACATTAACAGTCTAAAAAGGAAAAATTGTGTAATTAATCTCAATAGTTACAGAAAAATCTTTTGTCAAAATACCCATTCATAATAGAAACTCTCAGCAAACTAAGGATAGAAGGGAACGTTCTCAACTTAATAAAGGGTATCTACGGGAAAACTACAGCTAACACAACACTAAATGGTGGAATGTTTTTTCTCCTAAGATCAGGAAATAGGCAAGGTTATCTGATCTCCCCACTCCTATTCAACACTGTACTGAAGGTACTATTCAGGTGCAATCAGGAAAAACAAGAAAAGAATTAAAAGGTATCCAAACTAGACGGGAGAAATAAAACTCTCTACCCTGAAATTTACTTTCTCTAATTTCATAAGCTCATTACCCTGGCATGGTAGAATTTGGAAAATTCCCACTTATCTGTTGGGTACTGGCTAATGCATTCTGCCCCTTTGTCTACCATTCCATTTTTTAACATCTGGAGGACTGCTTGGGATTAGACACAGTCAGGGACTTCCATTCTAATATCAGTGCTAGGGTCTGGTCAACCTTTTCTCCTTTCCCCTTCTCCTCCTCCTCCTTCTTTCTCCTTCCCCTCATCCCCCACCCCCTCCCCCTTCTCCCCCTCTTCCTCCCCCTCCCCCCTCATCCTCATCGCCCTCCTCCTTCTTCTTCTTCTTCTTCTCCTTCTTCTTCTTCTTCTTCTTCTTCTTCTTCTTCTTCTTCTTCTTCTTCTTCTTCTTCTTCTTCTTCTTCTTCTTCTTCTTCTCCTTCTCCTTCTCCTTCTCCTTCTCCTTCTCCTTCTCCTTCTCCTTCTCCTTCTCCTCCTTCTTCTTCTTCTTCCTCTCTCCCTCACTCTCTCTCCCTCGAATACTACAAAGTTAAAGAAGTCAGAGAGAGCAGAGATCTCTGCTGAGCTCCTGCTTGAGGATGTTCATCCATTTCTCTTCCATTTTAACACCGTCTCTCATCTCCAAGAATCCAGATAGGTAAAATTGTCTCAGAATATGCTTATGCCTGAGAGTTTCCTCATCCTGAAAGGGTAAGAAAGAGAAATACTCTAGGCATTAGATAAACATCACATCAAGCTACTCATGGCTGACTAATATGCTCTCAATGTCCTGATGGGGATAGATGATATTTGAGTATGGATGAAGGGGGGAAGAGGCTCAGCAGCTCAACTTGCCTTGATTTTAGTACTAAGCTGCCTCAAGCCCACACAAAAGGAGTTGCCCATGCTGGCACAAATGTGACTGGAGGAACACATGGGGGTTTGGTGCCAAAGTCTCACAGTAATGAAACTAGGGCATTTGCCTGACCTTGCCTTCTGCATACCCTGCTTTCAGGAACACTGCAGAGTTACCAGTGCCTGGCATAGACAGCTAAGGACACAGAACCCTAGGTCCCTGTCATCTCTTATTCAATCTTCCCCTTATCAGCTGCTATGATCACCCAGTAGAATGGACCACGCTTACCCAAAATTTGGCTCTGAAGTCAAAATTGATGATGCCAGACAAACATATGAAAAGTTTTGTTGGTCACATAATGACACTCTCTGGGAAGAGCAAGAGAGGCTCGCAAGAGGCCAAAAATGAAAGAGAGCAACAGGGAAAAAAAGGACAACTGGATTGGGGTTTTACTGTGATTATGGAATGGGATTGGGGTAAGGACCTGGGCTGGGGTGGTTTGAACTGCCCACTGATGTCAAAGCAAGAAGCACCTTGACTTTCTTACAAACTTGTCCAAGAGAAAGGGAAGTGGGCTTGAAAATCTGTCAGGATTCAAACATCGAAAATGGAGTCAGGCTCTTTAGGACAGCAGCACTATCAGTAATTCCTTCAGAGATCTGCCTCCCCAACTCCCTGCCCCCAGTGTGGGGGACATGGACCAGGCCTCCACCCCAGCAACGTCTGTCTTTGGGAAGAGCATGTTGTTGGAGTGGAGTATCACTCCCATACAAGGAGCAGCTATATGTGTAGAGGTGACAAAACCTAATGAACTTGCAGAGAATATTTAAATTGCTAAACAGAACAGCATATTTACTACCACGTTTATCCCTAAGCATTTGCAGTAAATATCAAAGTGATGCTATTATGTGGTCCCCCACTGGCATGTACTTGGAAGCTCTCTTTTTTTAGCCAAAATTGATTTGAGGTTGTATATAATTCTTCCTTTCAAATAGCAATTGAGAACCTGAATGGTGGGGAATTAAGCAGAGGAACATGAAGGAGCTTAAAGCAAGAGCAGCAGAGAATCTGTTCAACTAGCCATACAGCTGATAGTAATCCTGTTGCAGGGACTACCAGCAGTATGGCATAGAGGAAGACGTCTTGGCTTTGAAGCCAACTAACTCAGATTTTAACTCTGACTCAGTGACTTAACAAGTGACCTTAGGAGATTAATTTCCTTATAACCTCATTTTCCCCGTCTGTACATTAGCAGTAATATTACCTACCACAATAAGATTGCTATAAGGAAAAAATAAGAACAATTTTTTGTTTCCAGTGTATTGTACGCCACATATAAAATAGGTACTCAGCAGATGTTACTGCATTTCTACCACTATACTCACCATTAGGAGTACCACCAATACCAACAAATTGTGAGTTTTAACAAATGTCCATGTTGTTTATCTCCCCGTTCATCTGTCCATGGTACATAAACTGCTGTCCAAAATTACCAATGAAAAGATCAAGTCTGCACTTTAAAACTGCCAAAGAACTCACCACCTCCTCAGCACACTCCATCTGACCACTCTAACAAGAAGTTCTTCCTTAAACTGGACTGAAATCTAGCTTGCCATGGCACAGCAGCTCCTAAATAGCTGTTAATAGGAAAGTATTCTGGAGGATGTTAGCAGTTGAGTAGAAAATAAAATGAAGATTCTGATTTCCATTTCTGACAATACTTCAGACCAGAGATCTTAAAAAGCCATCCAGGTACAAAGAAACCAAGAAGGCTGTATGAAATATAAAAAAGATATTAAAATATCTTTTTAAGAGTATAGTGCATAGAAGGGGTGGTATGACGGTTAAAAAAAAAAAAAAGAATCCTCACAAGCCAAAAAGGAGATGAAAGCACCAACTCAGAGAGGTGAATTCTGAGCAGCCAGCTGCCTGAGGAAAACTACTCTTCACTGGCAACCTGGAGCTTCCCTTTTAATGGACTTTTCCTGGAGAAAAGACCTGGGCTTACATAAGATGGGAAGGTGAATCTGAGACCCTTGCATGAATCTAAGACCCTTAAAAACTGATCCCCTCAATGAAAGGATGAACTAAAAAATAATAATAACCCCACAAAGGGAGACAAAAGGAAGGTTGCCTGTCTGAGTCTTGAGACTGAACAAAGGAAGAAATATAAGTCTCCCTTGATATAACAGCTCAGGAAGAATATGCATGGGAGCCACACTTTTTGAAAGGCTTTGAAAAACCCAGTAATAAACTAAAGAGGTCTCAAGTTGATCATAATCCCAGGCTGAGTATAGAAAATGCAAATTCTTTCTAGAGTAATACATCTTAAACTGAGGCTCAGAGGATTTTCACAATTAAGCTCCAGTGAGCATGATCTCACAATCTAAATTCATAAATTAGACCCACAAAGTCTTCAGACATTGGACAGAATACAAAATAAGTATGTTTGTCAAAAATGAAAAATAAGAATAAGAAAGGATAAAGTTACTTAGTAAGATTATATTTTGACAAATTAAGTACACATGTTATAATTTTAAGGGTAATCATTCAAATAATAGAAATAGAATGTATAACATCCAAATTAGTGGAGATTTAAAAAGTAAAGATGTTAAAAAATCAATCCAAAGGAAAGTGAAAAAAGAAAGAGAGAAAAAGAGAAGGAATATTAGAGGAAAATAGGAAGCACAAAATAAGTGGTAATTTTGAACTAAAATATATCAGTAATAACATTAAATGTAAATAAGCTATACTGTCCAGTTAAAAGAGAAATATAAAGGCTATGGACTAGATGAAGAAATAAAGTCTAACTAACATAAGAATACAGAAAGATTGAAAGTGGGGAAAATACCAGCCAAAATAAAGCTGGTAGATTTTCACTCCCAACCAAGATGGAGTAACAGGGACTAGATTTACCCTCTTAGCTAACACAACCAAAAACTGACAAACTATATGGAACAAAATATTGCCAAGACACTGTACATCATGTAACAAAAGACAGTAATCCCTGAAAGATGGAAAACAGAGGAGATGAGGCCTACGATTGCCCAAGCATAATAACTTGAGAGTTTCCAGGTCACAGCACAGTGAAAGGGCACACAGGCAGACCCAAGGGACTACCTGAGGATAAGAGATAAAACTGGGAGTGCAGGTAGGTCAGTGCAGAGAGAGTTAGCAGGACAAAGTTCCAGCAAAGAGAGAGCTACACAGAGAGAGAACTCCAGTGGTCTGCAGAAGGTCTTCCTCCAGCATTCAAAAGAGTACATATCAGTGTGCACAGTGAGGAAACTACCCAAAGCCAGGAAAAGAACCACCTTGAAAGGATCAGAGGTAACAGTACCCAGCAATGACATACAGCTGAGAATAGTGCCTGTTCTCACCATCCAGACTGGAAAAGCTCAAGATTCACAGGGAACAGAGTATAGTACACAGAAGGGTCTTTCCTCAACAGTGGGAAATAATTAGCCCTAGACTGAGCACCACTCTGTTCTCGCCTAACAAATCATAAACGCAAGTTCTGAAAATACTGGTTTTCAAGTAATTTACACGCATCCTAGAGAAAACCTCAAGAACATTTATAGAAATACTAAAATAACCAACATCAAAAAAGGTAAAATACATAATGTATGGCATCCAATAAAAAAATTACCAGGCATACAAACAAGCAGAAAAATATAATCCATAGTGAGGAGAAAATTTAATCAATCAAAACTGATTCAAATTGACACAAATGTTAGAATTAACAAGGACATTAAAATAGTTATTATAATCGTATTCTGTATGTTTAAAAAGTTATTTAGGGACATGGAGCTATAAAAAAGATCCCAAATGAACTTTTAGAAACGAAAATTGAAATGTGTGAGATGCAAATATACTGGGTGGGATTAAGAGCAGATTAGAAATTGAAGAAGAAAAGATTAATGAACTTGAAGACATAGCAACAGAAATTACCCAGGAAGAAAAGAAGAGAAAGAAAAAGAATCAAACAGCATATAAAAATCAATTATCTTAATGATGGTGAGGATTTCATGGATATTTATATAATATAATGACACCAAATTATACATTTTAAATATGGGTAGTTCACTGTAAGTTATACTTCAAGAAATCTCTTTTTAAAAAATTGGTACATCTACTCTTCAGCAAGGTGACTATAGCTAACAGTACTGAATTACATACCTGAAAGTTGCTAATAGAGTATGTTCTCACCACACACACACACAAATTTTAATGTGAGGTGATAGATGTGATAACTAACCTTATTGTAGTAATCATTTCACAATATATATGTGTATCAAATTATTACACTGTACACCTTAAACCTACACGATTTTATGTTAATTATATCTCAATTAAGCTGAAAAAACAAAAAATTAGTGTAGCTAAATTAATACCAATCAATAAAGTTTAAGATATAAAAAATTAAGAAGCAGCACTCAATAATGATAAGTTCAATTTTACCAAAAATATATAATGCTAAATTTGTGTGTTTCTAACAATATAGTCTCAAAATACAGAATGCAAATATTCACAAAACTACAAGAGAAGAAGACAACTCATATCATAATGGTATATTTTAGTGTTCCTCTCTCCGTAATTGATTGAACAAATAAATTCAGTAAAGCTGTAAAATATTTTAATAGTAAGATCGACAAACTTGACTGAGCTGACATATCCCGAACACTATATTCAATAACTGAATAATACAGAATATTTTAAAGCACACATGGAAGAGTTACAAAAGCACAAGAATATATGATGACTGTAAATTGTTTCAAAAATTTCAAAACATTAAAATAATACAGAGTATGTCTTGTGATCACAGTGCAATTAAGCTAGATATCAGTAGTGAGCATGGTAAATCACTATGTTTAGAAATTAAGCAATA
Source organism: Stenella coeruleoalba (assembly GCF_951394435.1). Classification (NCBI taxonomy): domain Eukaryota; kingdom Metazoa; phylum Chordata; class Mammalia; order Artiodactyla; family Delphinidae; genus Stenella; species Stenella coeruleoalba. The sequence goes on from NC_137169.1 coordinate 98,292,286, forward strand.
TACTTCCAAATAGTCTGTAGGTCAAAGAAGAAAATTATAATAGAAATTCAGAAAATATTCTAATATTCATGGTAGTGAAAATACCATGTGTCAAAATTTACAAGATACAGCTAAAGCAGCACCTGCGAAGAAGTTTAGAAAACAAGAAAGGCTGAAAATTAATGAGTTAAATATCCACCACAAGAAGTAGTTTTTAACATTAACCCAAAGAATGGGAAAAAAATGAAATAGGAAAGGTTTGAACCAAAATTAATAAAATAGAATAAAAACATAAAATAGAATAAACTAAGCCAAAGTTGTTGTTTTGTTTTGTTTTTAAAGAGTTAATAAACCTCTGAACAAGAGAAGGGAGAGAAAAAGAAGGCACAAATAAATTTTAAAAGTGAACAGTCATGGGGCTTCCCTGGTGGCACAGTGGTTGAGAGTCCGTCAGCCGATGCAGGGGACACAGGTTCGAGCCCTGGTCTGGGAGGATCCTACATGCTGCGGAGCGGCTAGGCCTGTGAGCCATGGCCACTGAGCCTGCGCGTCCAGAGCCTGAGCTCCGCAACAGGAGAGGCCACAACAGTGAGAGGCCGGCGTACCGCAAAAATAAATAAATAAATAAAATAAAAAACAATTTATGACATCTAGCTGCCACTTTAAATGTTGAATCACTTTGCTGTATACCTAAAAATAATACAGCATTGTAAATCAACAATACTGCAATTTAAAAAATTTTTTAAGAAAAGAATGGCTCCTGGGACAGTGTGGACACACCCTGAAGCAATGCCATCATGCAGAAGTTTTGGTATCAAGGGACTAAGCCTGCAGAAGGGAGGCATCATACAGGATATGCAAGTCCCCAGAAGGGTGGCAAAGTCCCTTCATATTCTAGACACCCAGTACAGGTTAGCGGGTTCACCAGTCCAAAGAAGGACGGTGGGTGGTGTGACTTGAAGCATGCGGAGCAGATCATGTCTAAGAAATCGATCTGAGGTGCGGCCAGGAGAAGCCTCAGGAAAGGGTCAAAGTGCCAGGATCTGAGAAATCAGAACTGAGATGCAGGTGGGCTTTGTCCTCAGGTACCACACATCCAGCCTGACCTGGGCCTTCAGCGAGCTGTCCCCACCTTGTCCACAGGTCATGTGCTCAGGACTTGACTTCTTAAGCCACCCACCCAACCCATTCTACACCTCACTCCTTGTTCTGGTCTCTCTATTTTTATTGTCCCCGTTTCCTTGGTGACACTCCAGTCCACGGCTGTAGCACCCTCTCCTTGCTAAAAAACGACTCAAAGTAACTCCTCACTCTTCTTTATTGGACACAAATCAATACTAAGAGGTGGTAGTGAAAGAGTTAACACCTTGGAGAGATTCTCTCCCTATGCAATCAGGGGAATTGAAAGAGCACTGAATAGAAAAAGAATTGTACAGATAAACAGTGGCATACCAAGGAGGGGACATGGTGGGAGTGGTCCGCCCAGGTCAGGAGGAGCATTTTATCACTGACATCACTTGGAATTATCAATGCATGGTGATGATAAAAAGCAGACTGACTTTTCCTTGGTTTCATCATTGTTTTAAAATTCTCCACAGACAATGCACCTCATTATTCCTTGCACCCAAGGCAGACCACTCCAACATACCTTGGTACTGACCAGCTCTCTGAAACTTTCTGTGTTATGAGCAAATTTGCACTATTGCAGTCTTTATCAAGTCTCTGATTTCTCTATCCATAAAATGGCATCCACAAGTGGGAGACAATTGAGGCTGGAGTCTAACCCTCTCATTTCACAGTGAAGGAAACACGTGTAGAGAGATGACATGACTTGCTCAGGTTAGCGGCAGAGCTGGGTCTTGACATCAAGTCTCCTGGGGCTCTGTATCCAGGACTGTATCCCGTACAGAAGGGGGCACAGGTAGTTCAGGATATTACAGTTATTTATAGGTCCCTTTCCCAATTCAACCAAGAACTTTCTCTTACCTACTGAGGGTTCTAACAGTAATGTGCTCTCTGCCTGAGCCCCAAGACAGCTTTCTTAGAACAGGGTCAAAACCCCTTCCCTTACAGCCACCTGAACATAGACTTGATGGCCCCATGGATTCTACTCACAGAATGTCTCTGCATTATCACAATAAAAATGTGAAAAGAAATCCTCTCTGCAGGCACGTGGTCTATAGGGTCAACGTTTCCTGTGCTGCTCCAATTTTTATAGCTTTTTCAATGGGCTGCTCTGTGCAGCTCTGTGTTAATGACTCTGCACCCTGCTTTCTGAAGCCAGAGCTCTCCTAAAACCTTCAAGTTTCTCTCTGCTCCAGCCATCCTAGAACCCTCAGCCCCTGGGGGGACAGCAAGCTCACTGCCACCTTTCCAGGTCCTGTTGAGGTCTTAGAGATATGATGGTGGAAAAACCCTAGCATGTCTGGGCCTCAGTTACATTTTTATTCTGCTACTCTTGGCCAGAAGGAAGTTTCTTTCCCCAGCCCCCTGTGATACTGAGACTGTCATGAAGGCCACAGGTGCTCTCAAAAACAGCAGATTTGACATCAGCCAGAGTATAATCTTTAATGAATGAAGCATATAGGCTGCTCCTCCACTGTAGCAAATCGTGACCTGGCACACTCCACGAGCAGGCTGAAGTCCTTTCCCATTATCCATTATTTTTAGACTATCCATGCCATTCTTCTCCTCATTAGCCCAAGTCACTGAGAGTTCATGGTTGGTGTGGCTGAATCATTGCCCAAGTGACTCAGTCTCAGATTAAAAGGAGAAAAAGTCCTTGTTAATTCACCATTGCTTATAGAACAAAGTCTCAACTCTCTAGCAGGACATTCAAGGACTTTTCATGAACTGGCGTCGACCAATCTCACCAGCTCTATCATCCGTCATCACCATAGAGCCCCTCTCTTTCTACCTCACACCTACAGCTAAAGCAACACCTATAAAGAAGTTTAGAAGACAAGAAAGGCTGAAAATTAATGAGTTAAATATCCACCACAAGAAGTAGTTTTTAACATTAACCCAAAGAATGGAAAAAATTAAATAGTAAAGGTTTGAACCAAAATTAATAAAATAGAATAAAAACATAAAATAGAATAAACTAAGCCAAAGTTGTTGTTTTGTTTTGTTTTTAAAGAGTTAATAAACCTCTGAACAAGAGAAGGGAGAGAAAAAGAAGGCACAAATAAAATTTAAACGTGAACAGTCATGGGGCTTCCCTGGTGGCGCAGTGGTTGAGAGTCTGCCAGCCGATGCAGGGGACACGGGTTCGAGCTCTGGTTTGGGAGGATCCCACATGCCATGGAGCGGCTAGGCCCGTGAGCCATGGCTGCTGAGACTGTGCGTCCAGAGCCTGAGCTCCGCAACAGGAGAGGCCACAACAGTGAGAGGCCCACGTACCGCAAAAATAAATAAATAAATAATAAATAAATAAATAGATGAATAAATAAAATAAAAAGCAATTTATGACATCTAGCTGCTTTCCATGTCTAATGCCTACTCCTCCGCCAGGACTCAGCTTAAGTCACCTTCTCCAAAAACTCTACCTTGACCTCCATCATAGACTTAGCACTTTGTGATCATTTGTCTCCTTGTCTGTTTCCTCCACTGGATCGTAAGCTCCAGGAGCTCCACTGCATGGTAAATGTGTGTCCTTGAAACTCTAATTTGCAATTTCATCATTTGTAAATGGAAATGCGACTCTTAGGAGGAATACATGAGTTAATGAATATTAAACACTCAAAAAATATCTGCTATTCTTATGATCAGTATTTAAGGCAGAGACAAAGTTAATTCTTGGTCTCCACAATATCTAGCCCAATTTCTGAGACACAAAAGTCACTTGCTGAGTAAATTAATAAATGAATGTATTCCATCCTAATCTAACTATTTTCTAAGCACTCCATGCCCTTTATAACTCTTTGCTCTTATACACTCTGTTTGGAATGCCATTTCCTCCCCACCCCATCCTACACCCATCCATTTTCTACCTGGCGAGCTCCTACTTATCCTTCAAGACCAAGATCAAATGTCACATCCTCTTTTCTACCTTCCCAGATTCCCTTGGAGCAAACTTATCTGAGCTTACACAGAATTTTGTTCATAACCCTATTATCATGCTCATGGCATTGTCTTACAATTATTGTAATGTTTGCTTATATGTTAATCTTTCCCTCTTTATAGTGAGCTCTCGCAGAGCAATGATTGATTTATGTATCCCCTGGCCCCAGTAATAGCACTGTGCTGGCATACATTAGGCACTTAATAGGCAAAGAAGAGATTCTCCAACGAGCCCAGAAGTTGATCCCAGTGTCACAGAAATGGTAAGGGAAAAAAGCCTAAGGACTTTTAGGCTCTAAGAAAGCCTCTCCCTGGAGGCAGGGAATCTGGCTGTGTGCTTGGAACAACATTGCCATTTCTTTATTTCTGTTACTTACTGCAACAATAAGGAAATAATTCAAAAGAGGAAGAAGCAACCGCCACTATCCTATTAAACCAGCGAATCAACTGCTTTCATTTTTCTTTGTTCCTGTACAGTGCTTTATTTATATGCGGGCATAATTTTACATAGTTGCACTCATAATGTAGACACAATTTGACACTCTGCTTTTTTTACTTAACCATTTCTCATAAGCATTTTTCCAAGTTACTATACTGTCTACAAAATCGTCGATTCTGGCTGCATAATATTCCATGTTGTGGTTTCTAAATTACAACTATTAAATATAATATTATGCCAAATACCTTTTTACATAGAGCTTTTCTTCTTCTAATTGCTGGTATTTTTCAAACATTTCTGCCTATGACTTCAGTATATTCCTTGACAAAAGAGTTGACTTTTTTTTTTAAGCCCCAGCAAACAGTTAAGGTGGAGCATAGAATAATAGTTCTCTACTTCTGGATATGCTTCTGAATTATGTGAGGATATTTTAAAACTACCAATGCACAGGCCTACCCCAGATCAAATGCATCAGAATCATGGAGTGGAGTAACGGAATGTTTAAAAGGTCTTCAGGTGATTGCGATGCCCGTGAGAATCACAGATTCTATCAGGACAGAGAATTAGCAAGAGCATCATGGCCAGCAGCTTGATGGGTTTTCGTTCCAGAGCAGAGACTTTGCTGTCTCCTGCTGGGGGTGGTCTCTGTAGACCATGGAAATTCGTGATATACAGAGGGCTGTTAGAGGTTCATGGGAGAAACCTGATCAGTCATACAGTCATTCAGTCAACGAGTATTTTTTGAGTACCAAACTGAAAAAAATTTTACCCCAGAATTCCAGTCAAATATATCCAATGGCCTATTCTACATTTCTGCCTAGATGTAAATAGATATTCTGAACTTGACATGTCCAAATACTAACACCTAATTTATCCTGATCAAACCAGCTGCTCCAGTAGTCTTCCTCCACTCAATTAATGGAAATTCCTACCTTCTGATGGCTCAGGCCCAAGACCTTGGGATCGTTCTGGTGCCTCTCCTGTCACATCCCACATTCCAACGTATCAGTGAGTCAGCGAGTCCTATGGGTATTCCCTTCAAAATATATCCAGAATCTAACCATTTCTCACCACCTCCACCCAGTATCATCCTGGTCCAAGCTACCACCATCTCTTGCCTAGATTATTGCAATAGCCTCTGAAATAGTCTCTAATTCACTCTTGCCTTTTGCAGACTTTTCTCCACATAGCAGCCAGAGGATCTTTTAAAAACATAAATCTGTCATATCAGACTAAAACTTTCAATGTCTCCCCATCTCACCTGGAGTGTGATAGCTAATTTTGGGTCAATTTCACTGAGCCACAGAGAGACAGGACATTCATTCAAACACTATTTTTGTTGTATCTGTTTGGGGTGTTTCTGGATGAGATTAACATTTGAATCAGTAGACTAAGTAAATCAGATTTCCCTCCCTAATGTTGGTGGCCTCATCCAATCCCTTAAAGGCCTGAAAAGAACAAAAAGGCCGAGGGAACTCCAGCCTGATTGCTTACACTGGGACATCAGTCTTTTCCTGACTTCAGACTCCAACTGAAACACTGGTTCTTCCTGGGTCTCGAGCCTGTGGCCTCACAGTCTGGAACCTACACCTGGGTCTCCAAGTTGCCAACAGCAGATCTTGGGACTTCTCATCCTCCATAATAGCCTGAGCTAATTTCTTATAATAAACAAACAAATATCCCGTTGGCTCTGGAGAACCCTAATACACAAAGTAAAATCCCAAGTCCTAATCTAGACCTACAAGTCTGTCAGACTTCCCCATTACCTGTCTGACCCCACCTTCTTCCTCTCCCCTTCAAGCACTGCACTCCCACAATGTTGGCCTCAAAGAAACCAAACATCCGTCGGCCTCAGGACCTTTGTACCTGCTGTTTCCTCTGCCTGGAAAGCTCTCCCACGTGACTCATTCCTTCACTTCCTAAAGGTCTACCTCAGCTCCATGACATCTCATTGAAGAGGACCACCTTGATACACACAACCCCCCAGATAAAATTGCAACCCGTCCCCATATGACGTTCCTAAGTCTTCTTCCTCTGCTTGAATTTTCTCTGTCGTACTCATGACTGCCTGATATATTAAATATTTGTTTGTCTACTGCCTTTTCCCGCACTGAAATGATTCAGACGAGAAAAAAACCCAGATACATAATATATTAGGTAGCGATAAGTGCGATAAGGAAGAAAAATAGGGGAAGGGAATAGAACATGAGAGGGTGTTGCTCCCCACAGGCCATTAGGAAAGGCCTCCCTGAGGGAGTGTAAGGGAGGTGAGACCAAGGTGACAGAACCAGGACTGAAAACAGAAAAGAGAGGCTGTGAACAAAGCACCCGACCCATATCCCCTCAGCTTTCTTCATTCAGGTGGAAGTCACTGATGTCCTTCTGTGAGTGCTACTGCCCTCACCCGAAGTCCTCTCTGGCCTGCACATGAGGCATCGTTGCCTCTAGGAGCAGGCCTTAGCTGATGCCAGGGAATCAGCACCCCGGCTCCCTCCGCCTTCGGGGGGACAAGTCTGAGGCCTCTTTACAGCCATCTGCCAGAGCACTGAGCCCACTTGCCCACAGTAGGGTCACCTGTTCAATAACACCTTGCCTCTGCTCCCTTCCCTGCTGTACCCACCTGTGCTTCCCACTCCCTGGACTCAGGCACTGACATCCTTATCTTAGCACGCAGCCTAAGACAGAAAAGAGCTCCCCTGTTTCCTAGTGGCTTCTCGATCTTCAGCCGGAGGGTCTGTGGGAGCGACAAGTGGGGAAGAAGTCCTCTGCTGGGGGAAGCTGTGTGCCACGCCCTGGGCTGCAGGCACAGACAGTCAGGCCAGTTCTCAGTGTCCAGGAGCTGCTCTTGACCCCAGCATCTCACACGGCACCCCCACACAGTAGAGTGTGATATCCAAATCAGGTTGAGGTCCTGGAGGGAGAGGGTGGCTGCACAGGTCTGGTGGTGAATTTATAGAAGTGGATTAACCCAATCTACACACTAAACAGGATGTAAATTATGTTATTTCAACCCATAAGTTTAGACGTGTCCATAAGAATAAAAATTTATGACAGCGGTAAGACGTGTGGTTGGTGTAAATAAGCTAACCCCAGCAAAATATGCTAAAAATGCTATGGAAATTCTCCAAATTAAGTGAGTGACACCAGCCCCAGTTTTCAGCAGGAGAAGGGGAAGCTGTCTCCTGGCCTTGGGGCCATCTTGGTGCTGCCTCCACTCTGTGCAAAGAGAGGGAGAGAGTGGTCATTACTCAGGTACAAACAGGTGGCTGTGAGCCCTGGGGCAGAGCCCTGCCTTAGAAGAGGGTCACTCTTACAGATGGAAGCAGAAAGCACTCCAGGATCCGGGAAAAATCCTCTCAATAATAGTAATAGCAAAGAATAATAATATAATAGCTAATGTTTCTGAGGACTTACTATGTGCCTAACACAATTCTGAGCCCTCTATGTGTTCTAATAATTTAATTCTTACAGCCACTCCCATGAGGTAGGTACTATTATGATTTTTTTTTTTTTTTTTTTTTTTTTTTTGGCCACACCACGAGGCATGCAGGATCTTAGTTCCCCAACAGGGGATTGAACCCAGGCCCCAGCAGTGAAAACACCAAATCCTAACCACTAGACTGCCAGGGGATTCCTTATGAATCCCATTTTAATCTGAGCAAACTGAGGCTCAGAGGTCAGGCATGCAGTTAAGTAGTATAGAACTGCCCTCGGGCAGTGTGACCTCAGAGCCTGCATACTTAACCATAATGTCCCCTCCACTGAACATCACGCTGAAAGGAAATTTGGGAATAATTTATTTCAAACTGTTCACTTTACAGATGAGGAAACTGAGGCCAAGGGGACTTGGTGACTTGCCCAAGGTTAATGGCAGAGCCAAGGTTCCGGCCTAGGATTTCAGACACCATGATTAAAGATCTTTCAAGAGCCCAGGGCACTGCTTCCTGCTGCCACTCATAGTAAGAAGGCCAAAGAGGCTGGAATAAGGTGGGGACTATCAGTCTTAATTTTCTTTCCCGTGTGTCCCTGAATCCCAGGTGGAGGAGGTCTGCCTTCAGTAGATTTGCAAAGGGCAGAGCTGGGAAAATTCAGCTCCTGCTCTCAAAGGGTTTTCTCTCCTAGCCGGAATACTCTGCCCTGCCTATCTGGGGTGAACTCAGCAGATCAATGCCAGCCCTCGCCTCTATGACTAGCCTCCCCTTCCAAGAACCTGATGCTAGTACTTAGCCAAAACAGCACAGTCCCCAAGCGCCAGGCTTTCTTGTCTAGGGTTCATTCTGTTGCAAGTGATCAATCATATCTTAAGCCAGCTCAGCCAAAGAGGGGGTTCCGGGGCAACTGGGAAGCCCAGTGCGGGGAATGGACTGGGCCCAGTGGAGACGTGGTTGTATCCAGGGACTCAGTGTCCTCAGGACTTGGGGTCTCCGTCTCTGCCCCTTCTGTCTGTAGGCCATACTCTCAGGGAAGTTTTCTCCATGAGGCGGGAGAGAGAACAGCCCAAGCCTACATTCTGAGGGCCAATCATGCAGAGCAGGGGGATACACTGAGTCCATATATTCATTCAACAAGGATGTAGGGAGCACCTATATGGTCAGGCTCAAGGAAACAGCCGTAAACAAAACAAATGTAAATCTCAGGCCCTATGGAATAGACACTCTCTTGGAGGCAGGATGGGGAACAAATAAAAAACAAGAGAAGTAGGTGAAGTAAATAGTATGTTACATGGCGATGATTGCAGAGAAAATACAACAGAAGGGGGATAGGAGTACCAGGCAGTATGTTATTAAATTGGAAGTAGGGGCAGAGAAGTCCTCACTGAGAAAGCAGCACTTGAGCAGAGAGCTGAAGGAGGCAAGAGAGTGAACAAGATGGGTATCTGAAGGAAGAGCATGTCAGGCAAAGGGAACAGCCTGTGCAAAGGCCCTGAGGTGGGAGTGTGCCTGACATGATGCATGACAGAAGAGAGACCAGTGTGACTAGAGCAGCATGAGAAAGGGGGAAATAGAGGAAATAAGGTCAGAGAAATGACAGAGGGAAGGGACATTTTATGTACAGCCTTGTAGAGAGAGAGAGAAATCGATTGTCATACAAGGGTTGTGGGGGACATTTTATATACGGTTTTACAGAGAAAGAAATAGGTTGTCACTGAAAGGTTTGGGGCAGAGAAATGACATAATCCGACTTACATTTTAAAAGGCTCATTCTGGGGCTTCCCTGGTGGCGCAGTGGTTGAGAGTCCGCCTGCCGATGCAGGGGACGCGGGTTCGTGCCCCGCTCTGGGAAGATCCCACATGCCGCGGAGCGGCTGGGCCCGTGAGCCATGGCCGCTGAGCCTGCGCGTCCGGAGCCTGTGCTCCGCAACGGGAGAGGCCACAACAGTGAGAGGCGCGCGTACCGCAAAATAAATAAATAAATAAATAAATAAAAGGCTCGTTCTGGCTGCTGTGTTGAGAACAGACTATAGGAGGCATGAATTGAAACGAGGAGACCAATTAGAAGAGTACCGTGATAACATGGGAGAGAGATGCTGGTGGCTTCAACTAGAGTGGAATTAGTGATAAGATTCGGAACAAATTTTGAAATGGAGCCAAACATGACTTCCCGATGAATCATATGTGAATTGACAGAAAGAAAAGTGTCAAGAATGACTCCAAGATTTCTTGCCTGAGCAACAAGGAATGATGGAATTGTCATTAACTGAGATAGAAAAGGCTAAGAAAAGCAGGTTTGGGGGTTGGGAGGGGACAATCGGGGGAAAATCCACTGATAACCTGTAGGGTTTCACACCCACATCTAGGTGAATCGCTGCACAAGGCAGATGGGGAACTCTGATTGGTCGGCTGTGTCACGTGCCAATGTCGGGAAGAACGACATCGTGATTGACAGCCCCCTTAGGACCCCATGGGATGGGAAAGCCATAATTCTTCAAAGGGAGAGCTGCTGGGTATATCTTCCAGCATACTGGTCACAAGCAATAGCCATCTTAGCACGGTGCCAGGCACATAGTAGGTGCCCCCAAAACATTTACTAAGTAAATGAATGAAGCAATTGAAACGTCCCTGAGCTGGCCATTGGAAAACAGGGGTCTTTGCTCAACTTCTTCCCAGGCTGCAGAGCCGTCTAGGCTGTTGTCCGACTCTAACCCCACTCTGGCCTCAGAAAAATCTCCTTGAGCAAGATCTGTAGACAAATAGGACTACCTGTTTTCTTCCCGCTCACAGGGGAGAGGAGGGGCCAGGAGGCCGGGTGCTGCGCAGCACTGGTGGCTGTGTGCCTCCCAGAGAAGGTTTGTGGCCTTAGTTTGGGGCAGTGGGAGGCTGAGCAGCAGAGACTGACCAAGGAGGTCACACAGCCACCCCCAGACACACACCCCGGCTTGCAGCAGCTCTCACACGGGCTCCACCATTGGCTCTAGGCTGGCCCAGCTGCTAACATTCTTCCGGTGAGTTAGTAGGAGGATGGAAAGGCTGGGAAGGAAAAGAAAGAAGACGTGCCAGATGCCTAGAACCTGGGGCCTCTAAAATTTGGAGCATAGATTGGGAAAGAGAGGAGAGAAGGGAGGAGGGAGCGGGAGGGAGGGGGAGGGGGAGGGAGAGAGATGGATTCCCCCCACATCAGGCTGAGCCCCAGGCTCTGACTGCTCCCATGGGCACCAGAATCACATGCTACAGAGGAGAGGGCAAGGCCCCTTGCCAGCGGGGCTGGGCAGCAGGGACAGGAAAGGCCGTGCTCTGCTTACATTACAGCTGCATATGTTCCCCGTCCGTTCTCCACTCTTCTGTGCCCCAGAAGGCTGACTAACCCCAGGAGACTGTGTCATCCAGGCTTCCTTGCTGCTTCCAGTAGGGGTTGCCAATGGGAGGCACTGGCAGAGTTCAGAGGGAGGGAGGAGAGAAAGGTGGAGCACTTCTTCCCCACGTCCTGCCTGCTTCACGGCCGTCTCTGGCTCTAAACATCCACCACTGTAGCTCCTGCAGGGCGGCCCCCTTTACACAGTTCCTCTGGGGCACCCTTCCCTCCCAGCCTGAGGGCTAGTGTGGCTAGGCCCTGGGTGCCTCACCGCCCTGTGTTTCTTCCCTTCACCCTGCCCTCACCTCTGTAAGCCCTCCCTTCATTGAGGTCTCGTCATTGGAACCACCTGGGATGAACTCATTTTCTTTGAGGGGCCCTGGCTGAGACAAGCCCCAAGCCTCCCTGAGAAATCCTGGGCTCTTGACCTTGTAACCAGCACCAAACAATAACCAAGGGGCAGCTTCGCTCAGATAAAAATACAGTTACTAATGGTTTGCTTCGTGCCAGGCACAGTGGAGGACCCAGAAACAATTCAGATTTGAAGTCCACTCTCTAGGAGCACGTAGTCTAGCCAGAATTGAGGCTGATGAGACCTGAGAACTGCTCTCTGAAGCCCCCTGCAGCCTGGGGACACCTCAGCACACTCAGCCCCTCACTGCAGCCAAGGGCTGCACCGCTCCCCCTTCCCACACCCGTCCTGGGCTGCCCTGGTGCCATGGCTTTTCTGTTCAAGCCGCCTGGGATCTTCAGTTGTCTCCGCCCCTGGGTGAGGATGGAGTTTGGTGGAGGGTGGAGCAGAGGCGAGAGGGTAGACTTTGTGTTGCTTCCACACCTCTCAGCCCTTAGGCCAGTTCCAGCATGGAGTGTACAGCCAACGTGCATTTATCAGATAAGCGAATGAAGAAATAAGCAATGCTCCCCCTGAACGCAGGAGCAAACGTGCAAGGTTCTTGCAAGGTGCTGCACTGGGCTCCATGCAGGGGGAAGGGAAAGCCAAGGCCCCTGGTGCTACAGAGCTCCATCATCACGGCAAGAACTGTCCCCAGACAGAAATGCTGGACACAGACATAGCATGATTTCCAGAGGTGCAGAGAACAGAGCAAGAGACCACAGCTGAAAGGTCACACCACCGAAGGAGAGGAAGAAATATGTGCACTGAGCAATACAAAGCGTGGAAGAGTCTACACGGGTGTGGTTAAACCACAGACTCTGGAACCACGCTGCCCAAGTTCAAATCCTACTTCTGCCTTTTATTTGCTGTGAGACCTTGAACCAATTTATTTAACCATTCTGTGCCAATTCCTTATCTGTAAATTGGGGACAGCAATAGTACACACCTCATAGGCTTATTGTAGAGACTAGATAAGTCATGAAGCAAGTAAGTTATGAAGCAAAAACCCTTAGAAGAGTTCCTGGCACATAGTAAGTGCTGTGTAAGTTTGCTTTTATTATGATTTGCTATGACGAAAGAACAAATTCAGCTGGGCAGAAGGGCACAATCCCAACTAGGCAGATATGCTAGTATTGAAGGTTATCAGCCAAGTGACATCAAAGCAAACTTTCCTCTTTGTATTCTCTTATGTAACAAAAATCTTGGGACTTCTTTGTAATATTGCATAACAAATAGAATTACGCTTAATGCTTCAACGTGACACAACCCATTTCATCATCTTTTGAAGATGATTCTATGGTATTTCTGATATGATCTTCTTCCCTTTAGGAAGTTAAGGGGTAAACTCCCCAAGCCACAGTATCCTCATCTGTAAGACGGAAAGACACGTACCCTCTTCCAGGCATTGTAACAGAACTGGATTAAGTAAGACAGGGTCTACAGGACATTAACACTGAGCCGGCATTGTCGTGGGTGCCATTGTACCTTCCACTTTCTCGTTCCCTGGAGAAACATCCTTATTCCCCACTGGCTGCCTGGCTTAGGGAAACTGTGGCAGGTAGTTGTGCCCCCTTGGTGTGGTCTCATACCAGGGAGCTCTGCCCAGAGGAGAAGCTGCCAGTTCGATCCTGGCAGCTAAGGGGCCCCCTCTAAGCCGGCCCTGCTTCCAGAATTGGCTGAGGGCTCCTCAAAGGAGCAAAGGCCACCAGGAGGGTGAAAGGAGAGCTCCCACAAAGCCTTGAAGCCTGGCCATGATGCTGGACCAGCTCCTTTTCCCTGTTTGGGAAGTCCCCTGAAGGGGAAGATGCAAAGAGCACCTGCAATGGGCAGATGAAGGGCAACCAGGAGCCAGGATTTGTTTCAACAGCTTAATTCTCTGCTTTCTTGTCAGCCCTGATGGCTGGCAGCGAGGATAATTTGAAATGAAGAATGTTTTTCAAGGAGAAGCAAGAGTCTCTCATCTGAAACTAATCTGTTGTCCAAAATTGTACTGCAGAAGTTGTTTAGAAGTTGCAGATTAAGTCGTGCATAAAAATACAGCAACTCTTGATTATCCACACTCATGGATAATCCAAAAACGACAGATACCTCAAATGATTTCTATTTGGTTTTGTAATGCAGGATTATTTCCCCTCAACATGTTTACTTTTCTGCATTTAGTTGTCTTCAGGGTATAGCCAGAGAGCTAGGGAATCTATAACCTTCTGTTAATTGCAAAACAACCAAGGTTTCGGCACCATGCCGTGCAATGCAGAAGCTGCCTGGGCAGTATTTATAAAAATAAAAATACAATGCAGGAGAATGAAGAAGGAAGTGAGAGTGAAGGAAAGCTATTAGATTTTTGTCCTTTCCACACACAGACCAGGGAAGGGTGATTAAGAAGATAAGTTCTGAAGTCAGACTCCTCAAATTCAGATCCCAGCTCTGTCTCCTACTAGGTGTGATTTTGAGCACTTACTAACCTCTCACAGCCTCAGTCTTCTCGTTTGTAAATTGAGGTTAATAACAGTAGCCCCGTTATAAGGCTGTTGTTAGGATTAAATGGGATCATTTATATGATGTGTTTAGCACAAGGTCAGGCACACAGGAAGCGTTCAACGGATGGACATTAATACCAGTAAAAGTTAGTTACAACCAGTTCTCAGAAAACTGGGTAGCTGATCTCCTGCAAAGAGGGCTCGATAACATCTTGTGGAATTCACTGAAGGACCCCAGGGGCTGTAGACAGTCTGCAGCCCCTCCTTATCCCTCGAGTGGGGATGACCTAGGCTTCAGGGGAAGGGGCAGCTGAAGCTCTGGACGGGCACTGGGGGAGAGCCCAGGACAGCTGTCAGCTCCTCTGTGTGCTGAGCCAACAGGCCCACCATCCAGTCTTAATTATCCTGCCTAATGGGGTAAAGCAATTATGATTCAGAGAAAATTGGCCATTAGCATCTGGGAAAGCAAACAGCCTTCAGTGGCACAGCACAAACACCAGGTCAGGAGAGAGGCCCAAGTGTGCCAGGAGGGACGTGCAGGGGCCAGGGGCTCCACTCCTGGAGCTGCCATTTGGGAAAGGGGAAGGCGGAAGACCTTCAGCTCACTCAGATATGGGTCAAAGAAGAGGGAAGTGGAAGAAGGGATACAAAACTACCAAGGGAGCCAGTGAGAAGGAAGACACCGGGAGAGCTGTCCTGAATCCCAAAGTTCCAGAGTTTATCTCAGCCATCCCCCTGCCTCTGAAGAACCCCAGACAGGTCAAGGAACCAAAACAACTTAATCAGGTCAAGGTGAAGTTTCAGGATAGCACTGACCCTAGGGTAAGGTGACCTAGAGTCTAGGTCTGGCTCTGCTAGGAATTAATTATAGTAGTAGTAATAGTATGGTGGTGGTAGTGGTAGTAGTAACAGCTTCTTATGAACTAGGTACTATGTTAAGCTCTTTACATGGACGATCCCATTTAATCCTCAGAAGCTTTATGAGGAAGATATTATTTTGTCCGTTTTACAGATGAAGGAATGAGTAGCTATCTGTAAAGAAACTGCTTTAAATCACCCAGCTAATAAGTAGGTGATCTGGGATTCAAACCAATGTCCTTGTGATTCCAAAGTGCCTGCTTTTAACCACTCTCCCGGGCTATTAGCTTTAGCAGAACAAGCTCAGCTGCTTGATGTGTGAGGAATTTCTAGCCCAAGGTTGTTTGGGAAACCCAGAAAGAGGACCTCCAGAAGCGGGAGTTGCCACCTCCTGCCTACTGGGTAGGGCCAAGCAGCTCAGTGGAGAGTCAAGGGCTCAGGAGGCCAGGCTGGAAGAGAAGAGCAACAATTTTCTTTTTACATCTTCACAGCAAGGGCTTTGAAGGGTCTCCGGGTGCTTTCACACCCCCTCTGGGACCGCTGCCATTCCCTCCTACTTCCCAAGCCCTAGAGGGCAGAAGGCCTTGGGGCAACAGTGCCTTGGGGCAAATGCGCCACTGACACTGGGCATTCAGACACATCCTGGAGCCTCCACCTAGCACAGCCTCTGACCCTCAGTCCCTCTGGGCCTCAGGCTGCCCTGTTGCCGGCCACTAACTGGCACTCATGGGGCTTTGGGTCTGGAGCCCACTGGGAGCTACCCTAGACCTCAAGGGAAAGAGACTGAGGCAGCTGCTTCAAAAGGGTTTCTGACTATTTTCATCTCTTTTTCTCCACCTTCACTTCCCTCAGCACATGCCATATTCCACGTATTCCACGGGGATCTGCTGGAGAGGGGCAGTGGGAGATCTGGGCTGGGGTGGGAACAGGTTGGGCCAGGTTATCTTGTTGGAGAGAAATCTGTGCTGGGCTGAATCACTCCCCTTCCCCCACTGTCATCTCAGCCCTCCGAGATCTCAGCTGCAGAGTCAGCATCACTTTGTCCGCAGACCATTCTCCAAGTCTGTGCGCAGTCCTCAACCCTTCATCTATCGTCCCTACTGCATCTAACCCATCTCTTTGTAGTCCATCTCCTCCATTTCTCTCTGTATTCACCCTGCTTCTCAGCCACCAGGCTTTCCTCCACTCCCTCTCAAGCAACAGAGAATTGGAGAGAAGGGTGTGTGGGCTGGGAGGAGACCTTACTGATGGCATGGTCCAACTCTTTCATTCCACGGGTTGGTTAGAGGCAGAACTCTCGCTGGTCCCCGGAGCTCTTGACTTCCTGTTCAGGGTTACCTCCTTCAGGAGGGAAGCTTGTCAAGTTCCGGGAGCAAGTACCATACCCAGTGCCCAGGGGTGGCTAAGCGGCAGACTGTCCTGTGTCCCCACTGGCTCTCACTCTGGCTGGCAGTAGGGAAATGGACTGATAGCCTTGGTGGGCCCTGGGATCCTGTCTTTGTTTCTACTCAGTTTCCTCCAATATGAAGAGAAACACTTGAGACTCAAGTGAGGATCAAAAGGCGGACTTTGTGGCCAGTGGAGAACTTCAGCCCAAAGAAACAGGTCATGTGTAATTAGACGCGGCTCCCAGTGGCTGCCTCACCACCACTACCTCCTCCCCTGCCCCCAGCTCCCTGACCTTGGCTCTCTGAACCCTTGGATCTCAGAGCAAAGAATTTCCCTCATCAGAGAGTAATTGCCCCTGACTCCCCTCACTTCTAATCAACAAGCCAAGGTATTTGTTCCTGGGAGCATTATTGATTTCCAGGGACTTGGAACTTAATTACATTTTTGCAGTCTGTTTGGAATCCTCAGAGAAGCGAGACACTTTCTGTTCTTTGAACTTACCATGTAGGAGGGCTTCCAGCATCTCAAATATTCCATTCTGCCGTCTGCCCAAGCCTGCAGGGTCACACTGTGTCCCAAGATGTGGCTCAAGCCCTGGTCTGTTGTGAGTGCCGGGACCAAAATGAGTCTGAACCCAGGGGGATCCACCCCTTACCCCATTGCAATCTGCCTCCTTTCATGGGCCCAGAGCTTCTAGATTATTGGACAAGATGCAAGTTCATTGGAGGGTCTTGCTCACAGACTCAGATTTTCAATCCTGGATGGATTTTAGTGGAATTTCAACTCTGGAAGCTTCCTATGGACTGGGTGTCTGGTTAGATCAGCACAAATGTTGAGGGCATGGTGGGGAGCGGGGTCTAATATCTTTAATAAATTTACAAACTTGGATCTTTCTAGTGTGGTGGAGACCAACAGATAAGTTCCAATCCACTCGCTGAAAGTCCATGTCAGTGAAATGTGCCGAATCTTAAGAAGACAGAGGATGTTAGTATATCAGAACAGTGCAGAGTAGGGGGAACTGCGGACGCTGCCATGTGAACGGGCCAGCCTGTGACTTTTCCACCCATTTCCATTGTCAATATAGATGCAGCCCCTGAAAGCCCTGGCCTTAGACACTTCCCCCAAAAAAACAGTGAGCCAGCTCCCTGGGGCATGATCTCTTCCCTTGCCAGTATGTGGCTCCACCCCAGCCCTTCCTGGGGCAACCCTGCCATTTCCCCAGCCTCTGGCTGATCTCCTCTAGCTGCAGGCGTCCCTGAAGATACTTGTTTTTTGGGGTTTTTTGGGGTTTTTTTTTGCGGTACGCGGGCCTCTCACTGTTGTGGCCTCTCCCGTTGCGGAGCACAGGCTCCGGACGCGCAGGCGCAGCGGCCATGGCTCACGGGCCCAGCCGCTCCGCGGCATGTGGGATCTTCCCAGACCGGGGCACGAACCCGCGTCCCCTGCATCGGCAGGCGGACTCTCAACCACTGCGCCACCAGGGAAGCCTGTTACTTGTTATTTGAGAGCCACCAAGTCATTGCTGGAAGTGGAAGCAAGAAGAAGTGACAGTGAGGAAGGGACACTGAGGATTGGGCTAGAAAAAGGAGAATTCATATCTGCAGAAATTTCCAGACTTTCAGTGAGGGTAAGGAGAGTGGTTCTCTGTCTCCTCCCCACCATCCCCGCCAGCCACTTACCACCCCCACTTACAGGGGCCCATTCATCAAATGACCCGGAAATGTTCACAAGCAGCCGGGTCCAATCTTCCCAGAGAAGAGTGAAGGCCAGCCCGGCTCAGCAGCAAAGCTCAGCTCCAACCAGCCCAAGAGCAAAAACAAAGAGGAGAAATAGCACATGCGGCAAGGATGTGTTAGAGAAAAGTAAGCCTCCCAGCTCAGTCCAGGAGGCTATGCAGAAAGTCCCATGAATGGAGAGCAGCTGGGCCACCTTGAAGCCCTCAGTGTGCGATAACAAGCAAGGGCTGGTGCCTGGGATTCTACCAGGAGCCAGACACTCTGCAGGGTGAGTGCCCTTGGAAAACGTAAGAGTGAGAGGTGGATTCCTACCAAGATGTAAGTGAGAGGAACTCACGACAGTAGGAGCAGAGCTGACTGGCAGATGACAGGAGCTGGGGTGACAAGGGGAGAGAGGCCCTGGCTTCAGCCCCAGCTGCTTCACGCTGTGCAGGAAGATTGGATCTGGCCATCCTCCCTTCCTTCAGTCCTGCATGATCCTTCTCTGACTTGATTCTCAGCTGTGGCTTCTGGTTGCTTTTTCTCATTTCCAAGTTAGCTGAACAATAGTGTGGACCGTCTTCATGGCTCCCCCTCACTCCCTACTCCACCTGTCCATTCATTTCAAAAGAGTGTCCCTGGGCATCTCCTTGCTTTGGGTTAGACCAGCCCTTTTCCCTCATCTGCCATTGTTCACAGAGCCCATCCATCCCCCCTTACCCCTGAGACCTCCTCCTCCTAAGCTCTTTCCAAGGGATCCCCCTGAAACAGAACCAGAAACTAGTGGCAGAGGAGCTGGGAAAGGGAAGGCAGTGGAGGACTGCTGTGGTTTTGGGTTCAGGGGCTGCAGACTTCTCCGGCTGGAGTTGTCCATCCTCCGAGAAGCCAGTCATGACCAAGAGGACGGGCCAGCCCCAAAGAGGAGTGCAGGGCTGGGAACAAGTAAGAGGGACAATTATAATGAAAACCGCTATAGTCATAGATGCTCTATGTGCCAAGCACAGGGCTAAACCCCCTATCTCATTTAATCCTCAAAGCCACTGTAGGCAGGAATTTTCTCCATTTACAGGTGAGAAATCCAACTTTCAGATAAAGTAACTTGCCAAAAGCCACAAAAACAAACAAGACCAAGATTCAGAGAAATCCTGGCCGTTGGTCCCAGTGAAAACCTTAGCTTCAGTGCTCATCTCCCATCTCTCACCAGCAGGCGAGAGAAAGTGGATGTGAGAAGAGGGGCTGTACAGAGCCCCAGAGGGACCCCAGATCCCCATTCTGTTATCAGCAAGGGGCCCCACCAGTCCCCTGTGTGAGTCCAAGCTCCTTACCTGATGGTACCTGAGGTCACCCCAGCTATGTCTTCACCTTCTCCACAGACTTGGGCAGCATCCAAGGCTGGAACTCAGGACCCCCATCTTGACGTCTGGTTCTGCTTACTGCCTCTTATTGGATATTTCTTCTATCCTGGCCTCATTTTACTCATCATAAAAGGGCTGATGGCTACCAGCATCTCCTTCTAGTCTGCAGAACTGTCTGGGGAAGCATTAAAGACAGAAAAGAAAATAAAGAGATTGGCACTCTTAAAGGAAGGGTATTTGTCGTTGTTGACATTAACATTTCACCTGAAAAACAGGAGGTTCCCATCCAGACCCACCGCCCCCTTTGTTGTAGGAGCCATGGAGCAGCCTCAGAATTGGTCAATAAGCTCAGAAGTTCTAGGACTCAGAAATAGGATCAGGTGCCCTGAAAGAGACAACTTGGTAGTGCTTTTTCCCCAGACCAGGCCAAGAATCTAAAGGTCTGGACTTGGCCAGGTGCAGGGCAGAGGAGGTCTCTCACTTGGCAGAAGAAAAGAAAGAAGGATAAAGTATGCAAAAGAAAGAGAGAAAAGGTTCTGTTTTCTACATCCAAAAAATGTACCCAAGTGATCAAGCTGTAAAAGGTGTCTGAATTGTTCAAAACAGGCAAGAGCTCTGCCTAGCCGTGTCAGGCTGGGCTGGGCTGAGAAGACACATTTATAAAACATCAAAAGGAAAGGAAAGTTCCAGCAGCTGCTCACAGCTGTCAGACACAGCTCCTCAAGAATTTATTTTCAAAAGTATATTTCTAGGGTCTCATGCATGGGAAGGCAAGGGTCGTAGATTCACTTGGTCAACTACCCCTGCCACCTCAGTAACTGATAACCATCACCCCCGGGGGAGGTGGGGATGGTTGAGGCCCTCAGAGAGCAGATGTTTTATTTATCTATCTATATGCTTTCGGCTATATATGCGATGATAACATTTAACTTCTCAACTAATATTTATGGATTACTCTGTGTCAGACATTGTGCTATACTTGTGTGTGGATGGGTAGTGATTAAGATGTGGTCCCTGTTCCCCAGGAATTCTTGACTAGTGGAAGGGACAAACATGCAAACAGCTCACCACCAATACACATTATGCTGGGTGCTGTACGGAGATATGAAGAAAGTACTAAGGGAGCATAGGGGCAGGGTAGAAAGAGTCTTCAAAGAAGGTGTGACAGTTGAGCTGGTTATCAAAGGAGGAATAAGAATTCTCCAAGTAGAAAAGAGGGACAGGACTCTGGGCAGAAGGAAGAGCTCCAGCCAAGGGAAGGTGATGTGAAAGAGCATGACTGACTCAAGTGTGGCATGCATGAGAACTGGAGTGGTAACTGATGATCAAACATCATAAACAACCATTTACTGGCCATAGAGGCACCATAATGCTGTATTTACACTCAACCTTAATTTCCCTACTCACGGTTGGCTCTTCCATTGGGCGATCATGTTGGAAAGAGCACCCAGGTTTTTACTGGATTCCTGAAAGGATCGTTAGATTTTTTTACCAAAGTTCCAAGTTCCTTTCTAAAACCGTTCTCAAATCAGAGATTTTACTGGGGTCTGAGTGAACTAGATCTTGCATTCTCCTTCCCCACCTCCAGTACTGAGTAGGGCTGGCCCCAGACCAATTTACCTCAGTTGCATTTGTCACCCTTTCTTTGCTCTATTCTGTATCATAGTGAGGACAGGGAAATTGGCCCCTGCAGGTTGCATCTCCCAGGCTGCTGGCTGGGTTCAGCCAATGAGAAGTACTGTCAGGAGAGCAGAGGGCATGAGGAAGGGAGAAGCCTGGGAATTTCTTGCCATCCCTCTTTTCCTCAGGCTGTATCTCTGCAGCTGCTGTGACTTCTCCGTGGCTCCAGCCCCTACTAGACACATCTACCATATGCTTCAGATTCCCACTAACACATCCACCATGGCTCCACTTCAACCCGATGACTCTCAACCCCTGGGCTCTGGTAACATCTCACCCTTCTTTTTCTCCTCAGCCTAAGGGCAGTAGTGTTATCCAAGTGTTGTTAATTTCTGTATTGCCATACCATCTCCTGTTTGGCTTCCCTATTCTTCTATCATCCATTCCTTATACTAAATTCCCTCTGCTGTAAATTCTTAAAAT
Source organism: Stenella coeruleoalba (assembly GCF_951394435.1). NCBI lineage: Eukaryota > Metazoa > Chordata > Mammalia > Artiodactyla > Delphinidae > Stenella > Stenella coeruleoalba. The sequence goes on from NC_137169.1 coordinate 98,313,846, forward strand.
GGTCTCCCTATTTTTCAGTTAGGACCCTGACTAATACAAAGACTATATTTTGTTCATCTTTGCATCTCCCACAGCACCTGCTACAGTGGTTTCTCTGAGTGAGTTCCAGGTATTTGCTGGATGGACAGATGACTAGATAGTTGATTAGACAGATGAATGATGGTATGAGTAGATAGATGAATGATGGTATGATTAGGTAGATGAAAAGATCTGCATGATTTAATGAGTGAAAATAAAGGAGTAAATTCCTAAAGAACTAATAAGAAGGTGATTCCAAGAGACTCATAAGAATGGCCAGGGGTTTAGAACAGCTTTCTGACACAAGCCACGCCAAAAGAGAATCCAGTAACCGGAAAAGCACAAAAACAGAGGGAGACTGTCAAGTTTGCTCCTTGTTGTATCTGAACTGAGACACTTATCCCTTCACTCTCTTTCTAGATCTCTTCCTACATTGGCAGAGGCCAGGGGGGAAGATGTGTTAGTGGCAAACAGTTCTAATTTTCATCTGGCAGGCGTTTGCATCACATTTATTATGCCTGAGTCTCTGCAAAGTGAAGGAGATATAATGGAAGAAACCTCATCACCATTGATTCTCAGTCGTATACACTTGAAAAAGTTGCCAGAAGTTCTGGACTGGAAAGGACCTGATTGGCCAGACAACTGTAGCCTGTGGGGTTCTCGGGGATTTTCAACAATTACATTCTCAGAATCCTGCATCATTTTTCTGAGTATATTGCCTTGAATAATTAACAATTCAGAGACCAAGTCTTTCCAAAGCCATTTTGTTCATCCCCCTGATAAGCAGGGTTATACTGAAAGATGCTCAATAAAAGAGATGTTTCCAACTCAGCTATTGACACTGTGGTGCAAGAGAGCACTGAGACTTCAAGCTCCTGCCTCTGCCCCTTAGCTGCTGAGTGTCCACAGGAAAGTCAGTACCCTTCCCTGAGTCTAAGATTCTTGATTCTCTCCTGCCTTCCTCACAGATTTCTGTGAAGACCAGATGAGATGATTGTGAAAGAAAAGTAAAAACCATAAAGCTCAACACCACAATGTCATTTGTTTTATAGTCAATCAGTTGTCCACATAGATGTAACCTAAAACCTCCTAGCTGCATTGTAATCCCAGATGATATTACCATATCATATAAGATGGGTCTGTCTTCTGAGTACTCAAAATGCAATAGGTCATATGAAGATTAAGAGAGTGACCAGAATTCATTTAAAGAAAAGGGGCTGGGGCTTCCCTGGTGGCGCAGTGGTTGAGAATCTGCCTGCTAATGCAAGGGACACAGGTTCGAGCCCTGGTCTGGGAGGATCCCACATGCCGCGGAGCCACTAGGCCCGTGAGCCACAACTACTGAGCCTGTGCGTCTGGAGCCTGTGCTCCGCAACAAGAGAGGCCACAACAGTGAGAGGCCCACGCACTGCGATGAAGACTGGCCCCCACTTGCCACAACTAGAGAAAGCCCTCGCACAGAAACAAAGACCCAACACAGCAAAAATAAATTAATTAAAAACAAAAGTACTAATGCCACGGTGGATGTGAGGATTAAATTAGTCAATGCTTTAAAAGATAAGGGGGGGGGGTGGTGGTGCTGCCACTGCTCAGATCTGGATTAATGAAAATTACCAAAGTAGATTCAAGTGTCTCTTTGGTTCCCTCAGCCGCGACAACTTTCTCCTTATCTTTAAGAAAAAGATTCCTCACCTAAGGCTTCCTGCAAAGACCAGTGCTCCAAGATTACCGAATCGTCTCCATCCTTCCCATTTCCCTACTTCTTCCTCTTCCAATGTTGCTGATATTGCCTCACTGTCAGAATTTTACAATGATGATATGGCCAATTCACATCAAGGTATAGTGTAGCCTCATAGATCCCTTAACCATGGAGTGCTAATTTTCTAAAGGCTGCACATTGGCCCTAATGTCTTCAGATGCTATTTCAGGAAAACTAAACAAGGAGATGTTTGGAGAGAGGAAAGTAAAAGTGACGCTCTTCCTAAAGGCCCTCAAGTAACACTCCTAGGAACAAATTATTCAGACTTGACATGCAAGGTCAAACTGGCCATGCTGTGAAACTTTCCTTCATTTTCCTTTTCTTCTTCCCAGCCCAATTCAAATTTGGAGGCCAGAAGTAAATTCACCCAGAGGATTTTTAACCCCTCATATCTCCAGGGGAGATACAGAAGTTGGTTCTTTGTGCTGATAGCTCTTGGAATGGAAGAGACTCCCTCCTTATCCAAGACCACTTTGCAGCCAGATATGGCATTTTCATGAAGCGTAACCATTTTATAAAGCTCCTCTGGCAGACGTTTCATGCTAGGCTGGCCTCCCTTACCGCCACACTGGCTGTTCCCTGATTTCTGTCTGCACCATGGGTTAGTGAGTGTTCAGATCATAAAATCCACTTTTCAGATTAGCCTCAACAAAACGTAAGGAAATGAAGTAGTCTGCTGGCACTGACTCATTGCAAAACCAATTTAAATGATCAAGTCGATCAATAGTTATTTACTGAACATCAGCCAGCTCTGGTTATGCTCTGCTCAGAATACCCACCCCTCAATTCCTCTTCACAGCCTCTTTTGTGACCCCCTCTTACTGACCCCACGACCACCATCACCACCGTCAACACTGTCACCAAGAATCCCCTTGACAGCCCCACCCCAGGAGCTGTCCAGAATTTCAACAATGCACATCAAACCAGAAGCAGATGGGAAAGATGGGAGGAAGGGGATTATTTATTTTCTAGTCTTGCCCAAAGCACTCTCTATTTTGAGGGTCAGTTCCCTCCACCCCGATCCAAAGCCCAACATTAGTGTGACTGACAATAGCCTCCACCTCAGCGCAGCTCCAAGAGGCTCCAGCTGACCCTGTTTACATTGCATGGGAGTGCCTCTGCACTGCAGAATTTTCAGTTTCAGGATTTTGCAAATTTTATGAGAATTTTCAGTCAAGCTGATTTTTAGCTTCCCCTTTCCCCTCCAGCTAAAATCAAGGTCTTTCATCAAGCTCTGATCTCAGACGGACTTTTTTCTCAGCACTTGGGACATGATTAAATAACAAGCACACGTGCACACACCAGCCCCAAATGCTTTTATTTCCCAGATCTTTCTTCAGTAATGAAGCCTGAAACGGAAAACCGTGCAGAGAAACTGTAGCAAAAAGAGGAAAAGGAATAGACAACGTGCCAGCCTGGCTCTTTCTGGAGAGAGAGGTGAAGAAGTTTACTCATGAAACAAAGGCAAGTTAAATGTATGTATCAAATGGAAGCCTTTCCAAGGAGAACTTTGGGAGGTTCAGTGGTTACCAGTTGGGGGTCCATTGGGTGTGGGTAAAGGGGAATCATGAAATATCTATTTTTCCATACTCTCTAGAGAGCCTGAGGGGATGAGAAGAGGATTGGCTAAAAAGAGCATTCTTTTCACTGTCCAGTTGACATGATCATTAGCTCTACCAATTCTGGCAATATAAAGAAATCATTAAAATGCAATTATTACAGCTGTATAAGTTTATAGCTGCATAACCACATCAAAAGGCCACCTCTGTAAGCCTTTATGTGCTCCATAAACATGAATAAATTGCAACAAAGAAAAGACGATTACCTCAATGTGAATCAAGAGTAAATTTGAAATTTCTGTCCTACTCTGTGGAGATAGCAGCAGTGGAAGGCCTGGGTCCTTCTGTGACCCTTAGCTGGCTGGGTATGCCTGCTTGAGTCTTCTCTTTGCTCTAAGCCTGCATCTCCCATCACCTGTCTTTGGTTAAATGAATCCAAATGAATGAAATGAAAGCTAAACAAGTACCAAAAAATGATCACAACCCCATACATTTGTACTTCTCATAGTTCTCACATTCAACAACTCTATGACTAGATGAGATAATTATCCTCATGGCATGGACATATATACACTACCAAACGTAAAATAGATAGCTAGTGGGAAGCAGCCGCATAGCACAGGGAGATCAGCTCGGTGCTTTGTGACCGCCTGGAGGGGTGGGATAGGGAGGGTGGGAGGGAGGGAGACGCAAGAGGGAAGAGATATGGGAACATATGTATATGTATAACTGATTCATTTTGTTATAAAGCAGAAACTAACACACCATTGTCAAACAATTATACTCCAATGAAGATATTAAAAAAAAAAGAAAAAAAAAACCTGAGCCTCAAGGAATGTTTTAAGGAACTTGTATAAGGTTGCATGGTGGGCTGGATAGCGTCTGTGTGTTCCTCCCACCCACCCTCAGATCCACTCTCCACCCGTGTCCACTGTGTTCTGTGCCCTGGGAGGCTGGCTTCCGTGGACTGCATCAGCCAGGTCCCTTACCCTCTGTCTTTCCATTAAGTTGGGCCAGTGGGAGGCAATGGCAAGAACACAGAGGGTGAGAAGAAAGAAACTAAGATGTGTATTCCCCTGGCTCCCTCCTTGTCCAGCCATGGTGTGGCAGTGGCTATTCCTCTGCCTACAACCACAGCTCCTGCCAGGCGGCCCTCTCCTGGGTGAGAGCTACAGGCCTCCCCAGGTTCTAATGATCAGTCCCTCCCTTTGCCCGTGCAGGTCTAGGGGTGGCAGCAGTTTCCCTGCTGATGCTAGCCTCAGGGTGCTTCACCATTCCTGGCTGGTTTCCCTTAAATCCCCACATACCCTTCCTTCAAACCCTTTCCTTTTCATTAATTTTTTTTTTTTTTTTTTTTTTTTGGGCTGCATAGGGTCTTCCTTGCTTTGCACGGGCTTTCTCTAGTTGTGGCGAGCGGGGGCTACTCTTCATTGTGGTGCACGGGCTTCTCATTGCAGTGGCTTCTCCTGTTGTAGAGCACGGGCTCTAAGTGTGCGGGCTTCAGTAGTTGTGGCACATGGGCTCAGTAGTTGTAGCAACTGAGCAACTGTAGCAACTCAGGATTAGTTGCTCTGCAGCATGTGGGATCTTCCCGGACCAGAGCTCGAACTGGTGTCCCCTGCATTGGCAGGAAGATTCTTAACCACTGCGCCACCAGGGAAGCCCTCATTGACTCTTGAATGTGCCCACTGTTTCCTGCCAGGACTGGCACACTCATCACACATCTGATGAGTGCTGGGATCTGAACTAGAACCCAGATCATCAAAACCCTAGGAGTCCAAGACGGAATAATTTAGAAAATTAAATTTGCTCCAGACACAGATATGCTAATTGTCATCACCATCAAAGCTTTAAGTCCCATACTTCACATGGCACTGTGCTGGGCCACTTAGAGAAAGAATTACAAGAATACAAGCTCTGCTTTCCAGGAACTTTCACGCTGCATCAAGCACACTGACGTGAGCCACTCTGCAGAGTGCATGCACCAGGCAGAGACATCCCAAAGCAACATCTGGCTGGACATGCTGGGGGAGGGGCATCCAATGAGGTGAGAGCAAATGCCTTTGGGAGCAGAGCGTTGGACAGCTAGAAAAGCACACGTTCTGTTTCCAAACTAGGTGGAGGAGAGCAATGGGTCAGATGATCCAAAATTGCAAATGATGTCAAAACATTTCTATCTGGCTTTGATATGCGTGATTAGACAACACACTGCGTTGTGTTTGGGGATTTCTGCGGTGGATATGCCTTCCTAATTAATTTTCGTTAGACTAATAGTGAAGGGAGCTCATATTCCTAGAGTTCACACACACCTTTGCTGCTTGGGAGGTAGAAACAAAGAAATCTGTCCTCCAGTGTTTCTGGAAGTGGGCTAAGGAACAGATAGCCTGTGTGTGACCCACCATAGTTCACTGCCCCCTTTCGCCTGGGCCTGACATTTTCACTCTGTAAGACCTAAGACCGCGGGTCTGTGCTTCTGGAATGTGGCTCAGGTTCTCAGGACCTAGCAGGCCCTTGCTGATGCACAGGGGCTCAATAATCCTTCCCCTGAGAGTCCAAATGCCTCAAATAGCCACTTGGGCCTTCTCAACGGATCACAGACAGAGGACAGCACTAAAGACTAGCTGTGCAAAGGAAACCATAAACGAGACAAAAAGACAACCCTCAGAATGGGAGAAAATATTTGCAAACAAAGCAACTGACAAAGGGTTAATCTCCAAAATATACAAGCAGCTCATGCAGCTCAATATCAATAAAACAAACAACCCAATCCAAATATGGGCAGAAGACCTAAACAGACATTTCTCCAGAGAAGATATACAGACTGCCAACAAACACATGAAAGGATGCTCAACATCACTAATCATCAGAGAAATGCAAATCAAAATTACAATGAGGTATCACCTCACACCAGTCAGAATGGCCATCATGAAAAATTTGACAAACAACAAATGCTGGAGAGGGTGTGGAGATAAGGGAACCCTCCTGCACTGTTGGTGGGAATGTAAATTGTTACAGCCACTATGGAGAACAGTATGGAAGTTCCTTAAAAAACTAAAAATAGAACTACCATATGACCCAGCAATCCCACTACTAGGCAATACCCTGAGAAAACCATAATTCAAAAAGAGTCATGTACCACAATGTTCATTGCAGCTCTATTTATAATAACCAGGACATGGAAGCAACCTAAGTGTCCACTGACAGATGAATGGATAAAGAAGATGTGGCACATATATACAATGGAATATTACTCAGCCATATAAAGGAAAAAAATTGGGTTATTTGTAGTGAGGTGGATGGACCTAGAGTCTGTCATACAGAGTGAAGTAAGTCAGAAAGAGAAAAACAAATACCGTATGCTCACACATATATATGGAATCTAAAAAAAAAAAAAAAAAGGTTCTGAAGAGCCTAGGGACAGGACAGGAATAAAGACGCAGACATAGGGAATGGACTTGAGGACACAGGGAGGGGGAAGGGTAAGCTGGGACGAAGTGAGAGAGTGGCATGGACATATATACACTACCAAATGTAAAATACATAGCTAGTGGGAAGCAGCTGCATAGCACAGGGAGATCAGCTCGGTGCTTTGTGACCGCCTGGAGGGGTGGGATAGGGAGGGTGGGAAGGAGGGAGATGCAAGAGGGAGGGGATATGGGGATATATGTATATGTATAGCTGATTCACTTTGTTATACAGCAGAAACTAACACACCATTGTAAAGCAATTATACTCCAATAAAGATGTTAAAAAAAAAAAGAGGAGGAGACCTAGGAGTTTGTTACGAGTCAGGCCCCTGCCCAGAGCTAACAATGGCTGCGCAGCGGCCACAGCAGATGTCTCTGCTGTCAGACTGCCAAGCAGAGGTCCCTAGGGCCCAGGCCCTGAGCACGCCCTCTCTGGAGACCATCAGCCTTCTAGCCTGGGGGCTGGATTGCTGCTGCCTTGTCCCTCTTGCGGTTGCTCTAGACCAGTCCCTCCAGCCCTGTGCCCTGACCACTCTGCTGCTTCGGCCCCTCTACCAGAGACTCCTCCACACCTCTGGCGAGACCTCAGCCTGGCTCGTGCTTGAATGTAAGAGACTTGACATATTGAAATGGTAGATAAGCGAGCCATGGTCTGTAAGCTCACTCAGAAATGTCTCCTTTCTAACTGCTTCAGAATCCCTGACTCTGCGCCTCCATCAGACTTCTCACAGACCAGGATATGTGGACTTCCTCCCACCCAGGTCCACCCTCCTGATCTCCTTTTTTCTCCCCCAGTTTCCCAGCAGCTCTCTTGGCCAGCCCCCTAGAGGCTGGTGGGATACTAGTCCTTGGCTCTTTCTAAAGGATAAGGCAAACACAATCACTCTTCTCCAGACAACTTCGTCTCAGAACTTACTCAGCTGTGGATACCATCTCTCTAATCCAGCCAGAATCGTCCACATCTAGTGGGGGCTCAGACCACAGAAAACAAGGGCTAAAACAAAAGGCTTCATGTTGCTCTGAATAATTGTCCCTGTTACATAAATGTAACACACACACACACACACACACACACACACACACACACACTTCCCTCCGGCCCTGGGTCTCCTTCCAGGATGACATGTGGCTTGCCTGTGACCTGCCTGCAGAGGCTGGAGTCATTGGCCATGCTGCCATCCAGTCTGGCTCGCACACAGCTGCCTTTGAGTAGAGGAAAAAGCGACCTCTTTGGTAAAGTGATTGATGTTCAACAACATCCCCCAAAGCCCAGGAGACCCCTCTGAGGAAGAGGGGCATCTGATGATAAGGACTCCTGCATGCAAATACCTGGCTGTGTCCTCCGACTCACTTTCTGCCTCCGTTTAGAAAAAATATCTTCCTACCCCTGCCTTCCTTCTACCTTCTGGAAAAGAAAAGAAAAACACAACTACTGTTTAAGGCTGGCCAGAACTAAACTGTAAGCTCCTTGAGGGCAGACTTTTGTGTATTCTGCTCATGGCTACATCCCCAGTGCCTAAGATAGAGCCTGACACAAATACGTACTCAATAGGTAATGAATGAATAAATGAATGAATGAGGGAGTGATCGAGCCAGTCTTTCTCTCATTCCTGAAAGCCTTCCCTGCACAAGGCCTGGTCCACTGTCAGAGCAAACTCCAAGTCATGGGAAGAGGACACTTAAAGGACAGAGAACCTGCTGCCTAAGTGGAGCAAGGAAGGTGAGAAGTGGGCCCCCCCCAAGACCCTGCCAGGCTTCTGTGATTAATGACTCCACCAAAGTGGCTCCCTTTAAGTCCCAGGACCATTTGCTCAGGGTGAAGGACAATCTGCTGATTTAGAAATGAAATAAAATGACCGGAACCTTCCAGAGAGTCCAGAGGGAGCTGAAGTAAGAGAATCTGAACCTTCCTCATAAATCATCCTCAGCCTCAGAGTATGTGGTCTCCGAACTAGAATCTGCCGTGGTCCCACACCACCGCCACACTTGGCGGCTTCCCCAAGCAGCTGTGCGTGGCTGGGTACCCTCTGGCGAGCTGGCGGACAGCACCCCACAAGCCTGCGGGAGACTCCATGAGGACACAGAGGCGTAGTCCCTACCCCTGGGAAGGGCACTGGCTGTCCCTTGCTGCCTTCCCCCAGGCCCCGCACGTGCCCAGCCACATTGGCAGAGCTCCCCATGGACCCACCCAAGGCCTCGGGTCCACACTGCAGGGAAGGCTCACAGCACCTCTGGGGGACAGAGGTCTGTGCCATCCTCACAAGGCCCTGCCACCTCCCCACGTCACTTTGCTGTGTGGCCAAGCTGTTGTCTGAACACAACCTCTCCTTTCCTTTCTTTCTTTTGTTTAAAAATTTAAAGAAGATAAAATAATTTAATTATGTCAAATTCCTGGGGTTGTATCTTGCAATAACAATCACAAAAAAAAAAAAAGCTAGCCCAGGACTTCCCTGCTGGCACAGTGGTTAAGAATCCGCCTGCCAATGCAGGGGACACGGGTTCGATCCCTGGTCTGGGAAGATCCCACATGCCGCGGAGCAACTAAGCCCATGTGCTACAACTACTGAGCCTGCGCTCTAGAGCCCGTGAGCCACAACTACTGAGCCCGCGTGCCACAACTACTGAGCCCATGTGCCGCAACTAATGAAGCCCATGCACTTAGAGCCCGTGTTCTGCAACGAGAAGCCACTGCAATGAGAAGCCCACGCACCGCAACGAAGAGTAGCCCCGGCTCGCCTCAACTAGAGAAAGCCTGTGCACAGCAATGAAGACGCCACAGACACTCTCCCAAGAGTGAGCAGTGCTCCAGAAATGGCACAACGGGCCTGTGCTCCTTCATGTCCTCCGTCTCTCTGTCCTCAGTAGAGTCAGGAGGTCCCCCTTCCATCTGCCCCCACCCGCACCCCCGCCACTGGATGGCCCTAAGTATGGCTTCTCTACCTTGTGAGTAAGGATGATCCTGGAAAACACTTCAACTTAAATTGGGACCAGCCAACAATAAGATTGTCCGTTAACCTGTAAGCAGGGGTGTGTTAACAGTCAGCAGCTAAGCACGGAGGACAGAGGTGACACCGGAAGGGAAGGAAAGCACGAAGATCAGGGGTGTGAAAGCTCTCAGGGCCAAGCTGCCCCTCTCCAGAAGTTCTGCAGCAGCTGGAGCACCACCTTCGGAGGATGCCATAGTTCTGTTCTGTCCCTTCTCTACAGGCAGCTGCTAGTGCCTACCATGTGCCAGACACGTCACGGGTGTTGGAAAGACAGAATGAGGAGATCCATCAGGGAGCCCGTAGTCAAGGAGGGCAGGACACACCGGTACAACCCACTGAACCCAAGAGGGAACAAAGTCTGTGCTGAAGGCTGTGAGAGCACAGAAGAAAGAAATCGTTCATTTCTAAAGAAAATTTAGGGAACGTCACAGAGGAGGGGACATTTGAGCATTTGTCACAGAGGAGGGGGCAAATGACATTTGACACTTGAGGGAGGAGAACGTTTTGCAGGACATTACAGGCTGAGGACAAGATGGCCAAGGGATATTCACTAGATGATGTATTCATTTCCTATGGCTGCCGAGACAAATTACCACCAACTCGGTGGCTTAAAACAACAGAAATGTATCGGCTCCCAATTCAGGAGGCCTGAAGTCCAAAATCAAGGTGTCAGCAGAGCTGGTTCCCTCTGGAAGCTCCGCGGGAGACCGGTCCTGGGCCTCTCTCCGAGCTCCTGGCGGTTGCCGGCCATCCCCGATGCCCCTTGGCTTATAGAGACATGGCTCCAATCTTCACCTCTCTCTCCACACTGCCCTTTTCTCTGTGTGTCTCTGTGTATCTCTTCTCATTAGGACACCAGTCACTGGGTGTAGGGCCCACCCTAACTCCAAGATGATTTCATCTGAAATAAGGATCAGATCCTTAACTATTTACATCTGCGAAGATTCTATCCCCACATAAGGTCACATTCTGAGGTTCTGGATGGATATGAATTTGGGGGAGACACACTTGAACCTACTACAAGTAGTGAATGGTTTGGTTTCTGACATGGCGTCTCCTATCCAATTATGCAAATATTTGCTCCACCCACTGAGGCGGGAGGATATGCTTCTGGGTCCCAGCTGGACACAGGCCCAGAGGTGGTGGTGATTCAGACCTCACATCCCAATGCCCACGTTTTGAGAGGTGACCCGATACCACCATGCATGGTGAAGGAAAGGCCAGGATCCAACCTCTAGGCAAGCCAGTGAGTTTAAATTCCTCCCAAAGACCTCAGGTTTCTGTTCATTCAAAGCTCAAACTTCAGTTTCAACATTCCTCAGAGTCTGCTGAGAAAACAGGCGATGCTCTCTCACGTCCCTCCCCACCCCTCCTCTCTCCTCACAACTGGGTACAGCACGTTCTGAACAGAGGGGAGGCTTCCGTGGGGTATGAAATGAAACACATCAGCAGGCAAACAGCAGAGAAAGCTGCTGTGTCTTTAATACGCAGGCACCATGTCGGGGACTGTGGAGAAAGTTTACCTCTTCCTATTGAAACACCAGTGCCCTGGAAAGGGAGCCAGAGGGAGGGGAGGAAATGTACAGCTGAACCCCTCAGCACAGCCGCTTCTTAAAGAAGCCATTGATTAAAGAGAAAATGTGAGGAACCAACTGTTCACACTTGCCAAATATTTCTAAAGGCTTCAAAATCACTCAAGGTATATTTTTTCCAGGACATTCTGCAAAATCTGTCACCTCGACACCCAGTGCTCAAACAGGGCAGTGTCTTGAAAAATGACTTTGTTGTCTGAGTCACTCACAGTGCCGGCCTGATACTGCTTCTATTTTCTGCCTCCGTGTGAAACCTGCTGCAGAAACAGCTGCACCAGGGCTCAGCTCAGGCGGCCAGACGCAGGATAGCTCCCCTCTGTCTCCCACCCCATTCTACCCCATTCTGACTAGGGGCAGGGCAAGGGCTTGTTGCTTTAGTTGGACAGTGTGAGCGGGAATTGCCTACTCCATAGACGCTAAAGCCTCAGAATGACAGATCTGGAAGCAATCTTAGTGACCGTCTATTCCAAACCCTGCTTTCTACAGTTGAGGAAACTGAGAAACAGAGAAAAGAGTGACTCACCCAAAGGCTAATGGACGTCTACCATTTGCTCTGGCCGCTCAGCAATTCTATTCCTTCTTTTGTTCAGGGAATTCCCAGCCCTAGGAGTCTTGGTAGGGATCAGAGCCCATCTCCCACTATAGTAGCTGAAAATGCCAGATCATTACTTCCTGTTCTTTTTTTGTAGTCAGGGCACAGGCACTTGACCTAATCTCTTGCCAAGCAGATGTTCCTGTCCTATTTGATGATATCGTAATCAGCGGATAGTGACCCAATGAAAAGGGGATAGAGGAAGATTTTTCCTCTGAGGTCATGATTATAGAGGTTGTTCCTGGCTCTAAAACTCCTGATTCAATGAACTACTCGATAGCCTTTCAATCAATCTCTCTCTCTCTCTCTCTCTCTCTCTCTCTATCTATCTATCTATCTATCTCTATCTCTATCTATCTATCTATCTCTATCTCTCTGACTTAGCCACAGCCTCTGTCTGTAGCTTGCAAATAAAGACCTTGGCTTATGTCAAAAATGGTACCAAGAGTTGAGCAGAATCAGACCCTCCAGAAACGGGCAGGAATCTGGCGCAGTCAGGGCTGAACATAGTGAAACTCCAGCTAATAGTAAGAGACGCGACACTGCCAAAACATGGTGCAAGGAGAAAAGCATCCAGTTTTCACCTGTGGTCGCCCAGAATGCATTACCTATTGAAGTCAAGGGTTAGCAGTTACTACCATAGGACAATATATAGGGCGTGAGAAGCTCGAGGTCTGTAGGATCAAATGCTTACTTGTAATGGTGCTAGGTGTATCTTTAAAAAGAAAAAATGAAAACTACAAATTCTTAATTTTTCAACTCAAGACACAAAATGAAAACCAAGGATTTTCTAAGATTGTACTAGAGGAATCTCTTTTTTTCTTAGAGCCACTAGGCTGAGATAGACAGAAATCACACACAAAGTTCGATCCTGCAGGTTGCTGAATTACAAGATTAGTTGAATTTACAGCTTTACACTATGGCTTAGGTGAAAATCAGAGCACTGATCATGAAAGAGGCAGACCTGGGAATCCGAGCAGAGACTTATGGGAGGATTCAGATAACTCAGAAAGCACTAAATTTCTCAACTTCATTGAGTTTTATTTCTCTTGTCATCCAAATCAGCCCCCTCTTCTCTTCTCATGTGTCTCTTCCCACCTTGCTTAAAAATCCCAGTGATCTAACACGAAGGTGTTACTTTGCAAGGGGAAGCCAACTCTCTTCATGCCAAACCCCGCTATCCCTCATTATCGCCACACCTACAACTAGAGTTAGATCTCAGCATGTCCCTGGGACGGGTAGGGGTGGGACTGGGGACGTGAAGTCCATACCAGGAGTGCATATGCAATATCTGAAGGGAAAAGCTTATAGACAAAAGTGCATGACCTTGATATTTGCTATTAACAGAGACCTGGAGGGAGTATATACGGGAGTAGATTCTGAAGGTGCTAGTCAAACAAGAGAAAAACAATTTTAGGTCAAGCTGAGTTTATTGATATGGTGGCATCTGCCAGTGATTCTACGTTTGATGTACTTGGCTTGAGCATCTAGAAGTGGTTTAAATTGTTTGCTGAGTGGGTTGACAGAAACCTAGGCTCATTAGTACTCTATACTAAATGTAGTCAAGATGCCAGAAGTTACAAGGTGTAATTTAGAGGAAGTAAATTCAAAGGCCGAGACAGATAGAAAGGTTAGAGTGGATTTATCATGACTGCTTACCCGTCTCATAAATACGTCTCCCAAGAGGACCCAAAACTCACGTCCTTTGTCAAGGCAATGGTAAATAAATTAGTGAGGGAAGCACCAACATGTTTATAAAAAGCTAGAGAGGCTGTTACCTGTCAGCCAAGGATGCTGGTAGAGAAAAACTGTGGTTGGAAATGAGCTGTAGTTGGAAATTTCAGTTGGATTGGGGATGTCACAAGGTAACACAGGTCTGGGAGCAGCATTAATTACCAGATGCATAGTGAGCTTGGCTAGCCTGATAATCAGACCGGTCTGGTCTGGCCCATAGGAATCTTTTTTTTTTTTTTTTTTTTTTTGCGGTACGCGGGCCTCTCACTGCTGTTGCCTCTCCCGTTGCGGAGCACAGGCTCCGGACACGCAGGCTCAGTGGCCATGGCTCACAGGCCCAGCCGCTCCGCAGCATGTGGGATCTTCCCGGACCGGGCCACGAACCCATGTCCCCTGCATCGGCAGGCAGACTCTCAACCACTGCACCACCAGGGAAGCCCTCATAGGAATCTTTAATATGGCAGCTCATGGTGTCCCAAAAGAAAAAGAGGGGGATGCAATAAGGTCCTTATTTTTATTTGACAGGCTTAGTGAATAGAGGCATGAGTTACGCTATCACGATTGAGTTGCGGTCTGTAGCAGTTTTTGTCCATTTCCCACCCAAAAACCATTCACTTACCCCCAATCCTCCTTTCTAACTGAAGTCCATTGAGACTTCTGGGAGATAATTCCTTACTCCAAAAACCAATCTCTAAGGAAGGAAGAGTTCTTCATCTCTTGGACATTATCTGACAGCATGTAGTTCTGGCAGCCAGGGTGGCAGCCAACTTGAAACCATGAAAGGAAGTAAACCAACACACTGAGGAGGGCAGAGCAAAGACATGGAAAGAGCACAGGTCCTGAATGATATTTTTGAGCTGTTGAACGAACCAATGCCGGTATTTCCCTGCATTCGGACTTTTCATTACAGGAAATACATTTTCTTAATGTTTAATCCAGTTAAGATTTTCCGTGATCAAAGCCTAAAATCTCCTAATGATGCAGAGTTCCTCACTCAATACCCATACCCGAGTCAGTTCACAGAGTCAATTTTCTGTGTATGATGCGGAATTTGAGTATCCTTGAGTAAGAAACCTGCCATTACATGGCAACTATACCCTGAATCTTTTCCTAGAAATCTCCAAATTGCCCTGCAAAAATTTACTAGAGTGTTTGTGTACTAGGGAAAAGGAAATACCCAGGGTCCTTTTCAAAATTATTAGCCTGGCTTGGCTCTAAGACAACAGCAAAATCTGAAGATCCAGAACGGTTATGGCGTCAGAGTGGGTCCTAATGGAAGACAGGCACACACGGAGTTTTACCTAAGTCTACCTCATGGTAGGACCAGTGGGACCTCAAGCCCAGTCCTTTGGTCATTTTCCCAGTTACTGGCCATATGGCCGTAATAGACATATTTAGTTACTGGCAGCAGCCTCATGCAGGCTCTGAGTGGAGAGCAAGGAAATAAAGGTTCCCAGGCGGGAAGAGCCAAGTAGAAACACCTGGAGTTCCCTCATGCTACCAAAATGAT
Source organism: Stenella coeruleoalba (assembly GCF_951394435.1). Lineage (NCBI taxonomy): Eukaryota > Metazoa > Chordata > Mammalia > Artiodactyla > Delphinidae > Stenella > Stenella coeruleoalba. The sequence goes on from NC_137169.1 coordinate 98,329,064, forward strand.
AAATAAAATGCAAGACTTCCTCCATGGAAGAATCACAGAGATTTAGTATGACCCTTAAATATTTGAAAAAATACAGAGGTTGAGACCTCTTTTTTTTTTAATATTAATTTAATTTTATTCAATACCTATTACTTGAGAGACAGTATAGTATCCTTTTTTTTTTAAAGACACCAATTGTACTTGAACATTTGTAACTTTTTTTAAAAAATTTATTTATTTACTTCTGGCTGTGTTGGGTCTTCGTTTCTGTGTGAGGGCTTTCTCTAGTTGTGGCAAGCGGGGGCCGCTCTTCATCACGGTGCACGGGCCTCTCACTATCGCGGCCTCTCGTTGCGGAGCACAGGCTCCAGACGCACAGGCTCAGAAGTTGTGGCTCATGGGCCTAGTTGCTCCACGGCATGTGGGATCTTCTCAGACCAGGGCTCGAACCCACGTCCCCTGCATTAGCAGGCAGATTCTCAACCACTGCGCCACCAGGGAAGCCCGAGACTTCTCTTTTGTTCTGATTTAACTGGCCAGTTTGGTGAATTTGGAAGAAAGTAGGTCCTTTACAAGCGGCCATGGATAATTATAAACATAATCAAGGGGTAATTTCAGGTAAAAGCATAGCTTCAGATATGGTCTTTTTACTGGAACAAAGCAACATAATCCCTAGCACCTGTAATGCAGCTATCCAGCAAATACTCTTTTTTCTCTCACTAAGCAGAGGACACCTGAGGCTTTCACCTTGTTGGGACAACAGTACCCTAATACTATTGAGCTGTAGGGGGTGTGTCTATCCCCAGATTTGTGCCACAAATAAGTTTTCTGAGCCCTTGATCATTTCACCCATCTACCAAGAACATGCTGGGGGCTTCCCTGGTGGCGCAGTGGTTGAGAGTCCGTCTGCCGATGCAGGGGACACGGGTTCGTGCCCGGGGCCGGGAAGATCACACATGCCGTGGAGCGGCTGAGCCCGTGAGCCATGGCCACTGAGCCTGCACGTCCGGAGCCTGTGCTCCACGGCGGGAGAGGCCACAACAGTGAGAGGCCCGCGTACCACAAAAAAAAAAAAAAAAAAAAAAAAAAAAAAGAACATGCTGGTTCACAAGAACGTTGACATAATATGATGTGAAAAGCAAGAAGTACTGGCTCACTAGACGTCTTAGTAAGATTCATGTACAGCAGAGATGTGAGAAAAATACCTTGAAAGCAGTAATGCCTTCTACTTCAGTGGCAGGAGCCCAATGGTGGAAAAATGTCCAGTCATTCCCTCCAAAATAAAAGACAATTTTCCATGCCTTGTACTCTTACAACGAAGAAAATGGCATTACATTTTGAGGGTCTCTTTGGATTTTAGAAGCGATATATACACATTGTGTTTACTGCTCCAGTCCATTTTCCAGGAGACCAAGAAGGCTGCCAACTTTGAGTAGAGTTCAGAGGAAGAGAAGGTTCTCTAACTAGTTCAGTCTGCAGTGTAAGCATCTCTTTACTTGGGTCTTATGATTCATGAGATCTAATGGTATTTGAGGTATCTTTGACAGATCAGGATGCTATATGGAATCTGAAGTAAAGTTGGATAGGACAATTGTAGAATAGGTCCCTGAGGTTTTGGGAAAAGCCAGGTCCTCTCCAGCAAGTTACTATGTATTATCCTTTTAAGAAACAGCTCTTAGCTTTCTATTAGGCCCTGGTTGAATGCATGACCATTAGATACAAGGTAATCATGCAAACTGAGCTACCCACCCTGAACTAGATCACCTAACTATAAATCAGGCAGGATTTATACACACGATTATCTGTGGAAGTAATACAAACAGGACCAAGCTCAAGAAAGTCCTAATGGTACAAGCGAATTTCATAAGGTTATATTCCCAGCATGACTACTCCTACGGGGTTGCTACTCCTCCCTCCATTTACTTCCATGGATGAGATGCTGTGAACTATGCAGGGTGAATTATCTCTTTGAACCATATATTGCTGTTTCTTACAGAGTCAGAAATCATGAGTCTAGAAACCAAGGAGTAGAAGTGGGGATGGGACTTCTCAGTCTTATACTAAATATGTTAGCAAAATTTTTGCTTCCGATTTTTATGACCCCGGGCATTGCAGACTTAGGAATCTTAGCAAAGAAGAATACATCTACCAGAAAACCATTGATTCATTGAATTGAAAGTGGAGGCTCTAACCTAGCCATTTGTAGTTCCTATTCCCACTGAATGAACAGACAAAAAAAATATGGGATTACTATGTTGCTTAGAGTATTTGCTCTAGATCATCTAAGGGAAGTAAGATTGCTGTAACACACTGAGTCCAAAAAGAATATGAATTGAGCACAAGGGATACCCTAAGGTAACTTACCATACATCTATTTCCAGTGGTAATAGATTAGTAGAAAACCATGGCAACCCTGTGCAGATAAAACTGCTAAGGGATCATATCCCTCCAAAGTGAATGTTTGTATCACCCACCAATTAAAAAACCTGGATGGACTGAATGAAAAGAAAAGAAACAAGGGCAAGTTAATGAAGGAGGAAATCTTAAATACCAACCATAAAGAAACTATACCTATATTTCAACTAGAGTGAAATTGAGGATGGAGTACCTACGTGAATTCTCTCCTGTTTTACTATGTATCAATATATGTTTATGTATTTTAACAATTGTTACTTTCCATTCTTCTCCCTCTCCCTCACTTTTTCGTGTACGGTATGTGCACTGTGATCAGGTTCACAATTTGTTCTATAAGTTACATAATATTAATGCAAATTCATGCCAAAGTTTGAAGAGTAATAGATATCAACCATAGATTCTAAACTTGAAGCTAGATACATTATCTGATGAGAAGCCGAGAGGAGATAAGCTGGTTTTTGTTGAGTAAGAGATAACTGAAGTATATTAGGCAAGGACTTTTTCTTTTAGAAGGACACATTTGGAAAGAAGAGTACACATTGATGGTGAGCTGGAAAAGGGCTGGACTGTAGTGGACATTTGTCATTGTATTATGGACTTCTTCCTACATTTTGAAAAATCCACTGTCTTATGAGTCTGATTCCCATTAGAACAGCTTGAATGACAGACAGTTTCACAGACTCCCTTGCAGCTAGGATGCAGAAACATGATCTAGAATTGATCAATCAGAAGCAGCCTACTCTACACTTTGAACCAGGCGCTAGTGAGGCAAGGAAACAGGGGGTAGTAAGGGATTTTCTCTCTGGCATCATTGGCAATTCTAGCACAAGTGAACTCCTGGCACAGCCATGAGAGGTATAATGGTGGAGACAAATTTAGGAACATGTTTCTGGCTGAAGAGCTCTGATCACAGTATTTCAGTCCTCCTGATGGTCCAATGTCTTTTAGCTAAATCACTATACACTTCAAACCAGCAAAAGCTGATTTCATTTTAATTGAAATCAAGAACTATGGTTGATACACAAAGTCCCAGAGTGAGTTGGTGACTGTATTTTCATGAGAAAGCTATTTCTTCATAACAAACCACCTCCAAACTGGTGACTTAAAATAAAAACAATTTATAATTTTGGGGGTTACTTGGATGGTTCTTCTGCCCAAGCCTCACTGGGGCTCTGCCACAACAGCTGCGTTAGCTGGGCCTCTTTCTCCATGTGTTCTCCCATCCTCAGAGGGATTAGACCAGCTTCCTCGCAGTAGGGTTGTCCTAAGATTCCAAGAGGATGAAAGCTGAAGCTGCAGGACCTCTTGAAACCAGAGCTTAGTAACCACATGTGTCAGTCTGCCACATTCTATTGGTCCAATCAAGTCACAAGGCCAGCGCAGATTCAAGGGAAGGGGAAATCTATTCTCTTTGTCTATAAGAGGAGACAAAGTTACATCCCAAACAAGCATGCAAACAGAGATGGGAGAAGTTACTGGGGTCATCTTTACAAACAATCTAGTATTTGTTGGATCACATAACTGAAATGTGCAGAACCAGCACAGTGGGATCCAGGTGCTCAAACGTTGTCAGAATTCTGTCTCTCTCTTCATTTCTACACTTGACTGGAAAGACAGTAATCAGCAGCCCTGGATTACAGGATCCTTACAGACAATGATCATAGGACAGCTCTATCAAAACCACCTAGAACGAGTTCCCACAGGAAAGAGGAATTCTGTTAAACCAGCAGAAAGAGAAAAAAGTGCAGGAGACAGAGGCAAAGACAAGCCTCAAATTCAGATATCATGTCCCCTGGACCCGGGCTCTTTTCACTCCACTGATTGCCTGCAATTGCTTTATATTGCAAGTGAAAAAAAGGAAGGGGAGTGGGATCCTAACACCCTGCAAAGCCTGCCTGATCACTTGCATTGGGAGGATTTGCCCCACCTATTTAGGGGAGTGTCCCATCTTAAGGGCACCCAGAAGGCAAGATCTTGGCAAGTTGAGTTGGAATGGTGATGTGTTTCCTCCCGCAAGTGATTCATAGCCTCCTGATAGTCTATTTTTCCCATGTAGACTGGACAATAGGAAGGAAAACATTGTCACCTACATTATTTGTATCAATATAGACTTAGCTTCTTTAAGCCTTCTCCATCCATCTATGCTTCCCTCTCTGAACTCAGGCTTCTGAGACAGACAAATTTATGTGTAATCCAACTCTGCACTTACTCGGTTTGGTGACCTTAGGCAAGTTACTCAGTCTCTGTGAGCTTCAGCATACTCATCTGTAAAATGGGGTTGACACCCTCTACCTTATAGGGAAGTTGTGAGGATTAAATGAGGTAATGTACACATTAGCAGTGCCCCGTCTCTGCTACCAAGGGAAAGCCTCTGGACCTTCCACCTTGCCTATCTCAAAGCACATTCAAATCCTCTCTATCCATCCACATACCTTCCTTTGTTTATAATATTCCCACAATGCTTGCCCTTTAGAAAGCTGCTCCTTAACAGATTCTTCCTACCCCATGACTCCTGTGCCCAGTACCCCCATCACCCTTGTGCTCTCGGTTTATACTCTTTCCTCTACTACTCAGCCTCCTTCCTTCATTCCCTGTACGTGGGTTCTGTGTTGATTCTTCCCCCTTGGAAACCACTATATGGCTCCCCCCACAACACAGAATGGCAGGTAGAAGGGTAGGGAGAGGATGAGCTTCTTAGTTCTCCATGGAGGTGGTACCCTAGATGCAGGGAGAGCACCCAGACTTTCGGGTACAGCTGCTCTACAGGCCCTCCCCATGCCTCTCTGAGCGCAGTTGTCTCAAATGCCTCACAAAAACTCCAGACTGTGAAAGGAGATATTCTGCCTGCTTCTTCTCAGCAAGGCCTTATTCCATGCCTCCAGCTGCTTCCTTTGATCTGAGCTGACCCTCTCCCCCGTCTGTGGGTAATCTTAGCCACCATTAAATTCTGTTCCTGATCCCGCTGGAGCCATGTTAATTAAGCACAAAATTGTCACCAAGTTCTCAAGCCAGCCTCCTTCACAGTCTCTATGACCCAAGAGCCCTTCCCATGTGCCAATAAGCTCTGTTCTGTCCTACTTAGATGATTTTAACCGTGTATTGGCCAGGGCCCAGACATAACCACCTCCAGCCCTCCCCATGCAAGGCAGAGATGGTCTCTCGATGTCTTTCAATCATCACTTTACCAGGGAGACTTAATGAAATGATGAGTATACACAGCAATGTGCAAAGGATCCATTCATTCATTAACCAATGCTTTTGAGCAAGATCTCCTATATGCCAGGTACCTATGTTGTTGCTGGGAATATAGCAGTGAATCAAAAGACCAAGCCTCTGAGCTCATAAAAATTACCTTCTAGTGTGGCCTTGGTAAGACCACTGGTTTTCAACCTCGGCTGTACATTAGAAATACCTGGAGAATTTTAAAAATCCTAATATCCCCACTGCATACACAGACCAATTAAATAAGAATTTCTACTATTTTTTAAAGAGCTTCAAATGATTCCTATGGGGAGCTGCAAATATTTCCTCTGATGCCTCAGAGGATCAATCACAAGTCCTTTAAGTAGTCTGGGATGAAGTTTGTCAAGACTGACTTTCATCTTAAGCTTCATTCAAGAACCTCTGCAAGGTGGGAGGGGACCACCCTGCTATGCTTTGTTCTTACTGAGGCCAAACTTGTGATGACTTAACAGGAATATGGACAAGCTATTGAGAGACTAGGTTGGCCCTGAAACTGTCATAGAAAGAACTGAGAAGGTGTCACCTGGGAAAAAGAATATTCTGGGTGTAGGTAAAGACTTTCTCCAAATTGTTCTGTGGTTGAGGGCCCAGATCTGTTCCACCTGTAGGCAGGTGGCTACAGGAAGGCAGATTTAAGTTCAGTGCAAGCCACAACTCTCAATAATCACAATTATCCTAAGAGGCAAGGATCTGTTCTATGGGACAGCAAGGTTCCCATCACTGCAGGCTGTTCAACATTGCCTGCACAACTGCACGGTGGGTCTTGTAGAGGGAACTTGGCACTGAATTAGGGACAGGTTACTTACTTACTATCTGTCAGTAAGAATGGCCTGTGATTTATGGACTTTGGGAGAGGCAGGTGGGTGGCCAAGAACAGTGATTGAGTATCCCAGAAATTACATAGCTGGGTGGTGGCTGGAGGATGTATCTAGGGCAGTTTTCTCCCTGACGCATCCATCCCAAGTGAATATTGGGTTAGACATACTTTAGGCTCCCTTTCATCCCTGCAGCTTTCAGATTCTACAGCAGTGGGTATCAGAGCTGTTATTCAGGCATGAGCCTTAAGAAGTAGTATCAAAAAGAAGAAGGAGAAGGAGAGGGAGAGGGAGAGGGAGGAAAAAGAGAAGGAGAAGGAGAAGAAGGGGGAGGAGGAGGGAGGGGGAGCGGGAATGGAGGAGGCAGAGGAGGAAGAGGGGAATCATATGCAGCTAAGAACAAGGGCCTGGAGCCAGACTGCCAGAGTTCAATTCCTGTCTCCACCTCTTACTACCAATGTGACTTGGACAAGTTACTTAATTTCTCAGTGCCTCGGTTTCCTCATCTGTACAATGAGGCAAATAAAATTACCTGCAGAGAGTCTTTATGAGGATGAATGAGTTAATTCCCAGTGTGTGAAGAGCTTAGAAGAGTGCCTAACACAGAGCACCTGCCCAATAGTATGAGCTATTATCATTTCTGGAAGGATTGGTGAGGAAAGAAAATTATTTTGTCATTTGTCCCTACAGTATATCATTGTCATTTGTCCCTAAAGTAAAGAGGAACCCAGTTTGGCCCTCAAGTGGGGCTCATCACCATGCCTGATAGGTACTGTATTTACCCAAAAACTATCAGAGAAAATGGAACAAGGCATGTCTCTGGGTATTGACTGTTGCTGTTCATCATGAGCTGGCCTGGAGCAAGCACACACATGCACAAAGTACACACAGGTCTGCACACACCTATGCACATTTGCACACACACAAAATCCACCATATAAAAAAATCTTGAAACTCTTCTCTCTCTCCTTTTGATCACTCCCCTTTGTCCCCTATCAAAAAGAGGGGAGGTGGAATATACCACTACCTAAGGAAGGGATCAAATCATTGTCCCTGGAGATGTGAGGTAGGTATTTCAAGTTCTGAAGAAGCTCTCCCTGAGAGGCTCAGATCCTCTCTCATCTGAAGGGCCTGTAGGTGCTGAGAGGAGGCAAAGCAGATGGCCTTGAACAGGTCACGTCACCCATGGATGTCCAGGATATCGATAGAAGCTTGGACCACTGCTGTTACCACCCTGTCCATACAAAACTGCCCAAAGTCCAAGTCCCCAATCTGACGAAAGACCTAACCCCATCAATTCACTTCCTCTCTCTCTCTTCTGTTGTTCAGACATGTTGAGGGGCCTCTGCTAATGGGACACTTGTCCTCAGGGTCAGTCAGGGCCTGGGAATAGGAGCTTCTTAAATTGGTGGTAAAGCTCTAAGGAGCATGTTCTTAAAATCAGGTGGATCCTTCTCCTCAGCAAAGCCTGGGTCTCACTCTTTGACCCAGGAGCTCCCAATCCTAGGAAAAATGCTTCATGGAAGGGAGGGAGGTTCAAGAGTTCTTCCTTACCCCAGAGCTGGCTTGAAAACAACTCTGGCCTTTAGGGAAGGTGGCAGCAAAAGGGAAAGCTGGCTCTGGGGTCTCAGCACATTCAGTCCTGCCACGGGAAGCAGAGGTGTGAGAGGCAATGTAAGTGACGGTGTGACTGAGCTTTGAGAGGTCTTGGTTCTGGTGCCAGTTCTGTCACAAATTAACTGATTGACCTTGGGCAAATCTCATCCCCTCTGTGGGCACAACTTCCTTTCCTATAAAATTAAAAATACACTAAATAAATATATCTTAGGAGTCCTCTAGATTTGATTGTCTATGATTCTAAAAGATTAAGAGCAATTGCCCACCCAACTGGCCAAGAACACCCATGGGCATGAGGAAGGGGCCCAAGGAGGTCCTGCCCAAGAAGAGGTGTTTATTCAGAGCCAGGTTCCTTCTCACTCTCCAGGCCAGGGGGTGTCAAGCCACTTGCCTGGTAAGTAAGTGAAGAGGAATGAGTAGCTAAAGACTCCTCTGCCCCTTTCATGTGCCTGCAAAGACATGACAGAACAATTCTCAGCCGCTGGGAATTCTGTCCTGGGCCTGGTGGGTAGAGTGAAGCAGTGAAGGACCCCACAGGCCCCAAGGCTGAGCTTGATTCCAATTTGAAGCTGTCACAGCTACGGCTTGAATTCTGAGCAGCCCTGGTCTCGCGGGGTTTATAGCTCCTCCTGGCTGCCTGAGAAATTATTCACTTGGATAAACCCAAATTAGACTTAGGAAAGGAACACATTTCTCTTAACCCCCCAGATGTCTAGAGTGTTCCTCCACTGCCCCACCCTTCCTCACGTACCTTCCTCCCTCCCCACAACCTCCTCAAGTCACAGCCTTGGAAAATTCTCAGGATGCAGTCATTTCCAGAGTTTGTCAGAGACACTGGAAGACATACTGAAGTCTAGCAGTTGTTTGAGATCCAGTCATGGGGAGGGGTGCTTGGCATGGAGAAAAAGAAACCCATGGACCTTGCAAAAAAATGCCAGACTGTCCCCCCACCATGCCCGTGAAGACTCAGTGAAGGCATTATGAAACCTTCCCTAACTTCCTACCTCCTTGCTGCACCTGCTCTTAGTGATGTAACCTCCCTTCCTATTCACACTCTAAAAAACAGAATGAAGCATGGAGTTGATTGTAGGATTCAAAGGGACCCCTCGTTGGCCATGTCTTCTCCACACGCTTGTTCCCTGCCCATGCCTGATTGGTCCAAGGGTAGAGATGCCTGACCTAATCTGGGAAAATCAGATTCTTCTTCCCAGGAAGATGAAGACTTGAGCACATAGAGACCAGGCAGCTGGAGCTCATCTCCATTGTCCTGGAGATAAGATCCAGGAGGATCTACTAGTGAGGACCCTGGGATTGCCCTGGTTGTGCAGGTTTCCCTTTGATCCTGTGAACAGTCATAGTGGCCTTTATCTTGGGCTGCCTGGAGTCAATTCAGTTGTTTGTCTCTGAAGACATTTAATTGGTAGAAGCTCCCTTGCACACCATCCTTCCCCCGTCCCAGTACGTGCACACGATTACAATCACCATTTTCTCTTTGCCCAACTCTTTCCCTAGGCCAGAAGCTCTGTGGTGTCCTGGACCGTGGATTTTTCTCACCTTCCCCTCTCCACCCCTCTCCACCTGGCTAACTCCCACACTTCCCTCAGGTCCCACTGAGACTTCAACACCTCTAATAAGCCTTCCCCGATCACCACCCCCTGCACCCCTTGTCTGGGTTAAGTGCCCTTAGAAGGTGTTCCACCAGAACAAGGTACTTCCCCTAAGGTAATGTGTTAAAGCATTTAATCTATCTCTCATGAGACTGTAGCTCCTTGAGCTATTTGCTGTTCTATCTCCAGCACACAGTACAGTGCCTAGGATGTGGGTAAGCACTTTGTAAATTTTTGTAGAATGAATAAGTGAATGAATGAAGACATACACTCGTGTTCTTTCCTCCTCACAGTAAAGTAATAGAAATTAATTACCTGGTCCAAATTATTATTCATCTCAGAATGCAATCAGCCAGTCAAAAAAATTAGTAAAAATTGACGCGCCAAAAACCGTATTAGGCACTATGCAACTGTAATAAAGGTGCAAATATAGGCAAATGAGAGGGAGGCGGGGTTTCGCATGAGAAATATAATGTATGATAGTAGATCCTAAGTTCCATTTTGCCCAGTCTGAAACATTCTATGCCTCTATTTTTTGTATCTTGAAAATGGACGTGCAAGAAATACCATTAATGATTTGTTGGGTTTGCGACAATCTCCTGAATCGATGGGCAGAAACTTCCAGAATAGTGCTGGATCCAAACGAGGTAGAAGCCTTTGGGCACAACGGCACATCCAGGCTGACTAATGCTTTGGACCTCTCATCACGTCATCTCTTGTTCCTGCCTGGCTTGGAAGAAGTGCTGCACAAGACTGTGGGCCGAGGCTGCAGGTAGGCCGATAGGAGAGGGCGATCTGAGCCTCTTTCCCAGAAAGGCCTGCTGCTGCCATCCCTGCTACTCTGGCAGGTGTTGAGAGGAGAGAGGGGGACAGCTCCCCCTGCCCCTAGGCTAGCAATTAAAGAGCCCAAATTGTCTCCTGCAAGAAGCACTGTTGTCTCGATGTCATTTCAGCATAAAAGAAATTGCATTGCCCATCAGCCTTCTGGAGGCCAGCCCTTGCTGGCAGCTTCCACCGGCTCCTAGAAAGAGCCTGCTCAGATGTGATGACAAGTCAGCCAGCTGCAGCCAGTGCTGGGGGTGACCCTTCAGGCCCAGGGAGCATGATTCTCTCATGCAAGGACCCAGTGCGTGCCTGAAAGAGCACTGCTTCAGCCTGGTACCAGCCAACACTCCACCAGGCTGCTCTCCTATTTGTCAAGTCCTAGCAGAGAGAGGGATAAAGAATTCAGAGAGATATAGGGTAACTATGTCATCGGTGTGAACTCTCCCCTCCACCCTCACTCTGTTGCCCCAGAAGCTGGAAGCTATCTCTCCTTTCTCTGAAAAATCAAAACCGGCCAGCATTTACTGCCTAGTACTTACTTTACTTTACATTTATCTGTCGTATCAATTTGATTACTATCCCCATTTTACAGATGAGAAAGCTGGGGTTTAGTTGGTTTGCCCAAAGTCACAGAACATCTAAATTGAAGAACCAGAACTTGAACCCAGAACTACCAAGCCTAAAAATCTATGCCCTTAGTTACTGTGCAAAACTTTCTCTTGGGCTCCAAGGGGTGAGTAGGGAGGGATTCATCTTTCCTTCCATTGCCGTCACCATCCCAGATAAGTTTATAATCTAAGCAGTGATAGATCTATTCTGCTGCCATTGAAGTCTTATGCATCAAGGCCCCTCACTTCTCAGACCCCTTGGAAGTTCTGGGAAAGGCCCTGGCAATGTGTTCCCATGACCTTATGTTCTTGTAAAACTTTCTAAAGTAAAATATTTTAACCAAAATTGGTTAATGTGACTATCTCCTTCCATCACACATCCCCTCAAATCAGCGATGCCAGAGGGGCCATGGGCACTTAGGGATCCAGCCCAGGGGAAGTTGGATCGGGAAAGCTTTTAGTTCAGTCAGTTATATTTCTCTAGTTCACAGTTTGACATACAGTTATTGCCTAGCAATGACTCAGGGAGGACACTTTGCACTCACTGTGCCAAATCGCCTGGCACCCTGACACAGGGTACAGAACCCAAGGTGGCTCTCGTGCTGAATTTATCACAATGCCACAGTTGCAGAGCACAGGCCTGGAACGTTATCACGAAAACAAGTACATCTGTGAGGGGAATCGCATTTTTTATGAATCACAACTATCAACAATAAAAAATAAATTTTGATCAACTGTGCCAGAAGACAGAGTTCTCTTTCTACTCTCTCTTTAGAAAATAAATTTCAAAACGGTTATCACAGGAAGAAGCATCGAAGAGCATGCAACCAAACACTGCAGGGAGAAAGTACTGCAGAGGTGTGTCAGTCAGCTAATTCATTTTCCAATTCCATTATTTTTCTGGATTTTGTGGTGTTTGTGGTATTGCCAGCTTTAAAAATAAAAAGATATCATTTATTCTGATCTGTTTTCTTACTTGAAATAAATCTTTGATCTTATACTTAGTTCTTTACTCACAATTTTATTTTCTTTTTCTTAAATAACCTCCCTCTCAATTAAAAAGCTTCAGAACCCCCGAAGCCTGGATCTCCTCCTGAATCTCCGTGAAGACAGCATTCTTGCTATGCAAACACCACTTCAAGGGCCCTACCGTCTCCTCCTGTCCAGCTAGGGCCCCCCATGCCATTATGTGGGCATGCTGGAGCCATAGCTGCAGTTTTTCATACCTCTGTCATGGCGCCCAGCACTGTTTACTTATACTTATTTATGTTCCTGTTTTATCTCTTTCCAGCAACCACCTCAGGGCCTTACATGGAGTAGACACTCAATAAATGTTTCAGGACGAGAGTCAGGAGATGAAGAGTAGACCAGGTAGAGGGGCAGGCAGGAGCCATTAGACCCTGGGTCTGCACACTTGTGATGACAGATATGTCTGTGATGTTTCTCTTCTGTATACTCAAATTGTACAGGCAAAAGATCTCCTTCTCTCTTTCCCTGTATCCCGATCCCTAACTCTCTTTGATTCTCTCTCTCTGTCTATCTTTCTCTCTCTGGCCCTGATGGTAATAAGGCTAATATGGCAGCCTTTGGAAGGAGCAGGAATGGGAACACAAGAGACAACCACAGCCCCAAATCTTCCCATCCCAGGCAGAAATTCAGGGAGAGGCACCTGCAGAGAGGCAGCATTCCAAGGAGAGGATAAATTTGACCCAAGCTGTGTGTTTCTCCATCAGCGTGGTTTAAACCAGAAGTAATCCAATAGGTTGATGTTTCCTGAAAGCAGGGTCCATCTCATCAATAACAGTTTGTGGGGAAGGTCTTCTGTGGAGGGAAGCTGAGCAATGAAATCCATTTCAACATTGCAAGGTTTGGAGCCCGCCCAGAAAATGAGTCTTCCAGCCAACTAGATGGGAATGAAAAGGAAAAGTATTCAAATCACACAATTACTGTCTGGCTAAATGAACTGTTGCATTCATTTAAATGGATTAGACATTTTAATTAGCAGGGTCTGGTTGTTTGCCGAAATTGAATTTTTGGCATATGGGTGTTATATGCACATGTGTGTTTATTCTAGCAGAGCCCAGGCTGGAGTAAATCTATAATGATTGCTTTCTCTATAGACGAAAGGATCTGGCAGCCTGGAAGGAACCAGCCTTCTCTCCGCAGGTCCCCATCCCCGAGCTGGAAGGAAGACCATGGCATCCTCACCTGGCCTCTGCAGGGGACTTGTGCAACTGGAGAAAACATCTTTGGGCTTAGAAGCAGCTGCAGGAGGGAAGAAGGGGAAGATGATGACAGAAGAATGTTGACTTCAAAGCTTTCCTTTGGTTTATACTAGAGGTGGAAACTAGAGTCACCCAAATTGTCCTGTAGAATGTGCACCCCCAGGGGGCAGCAGAGCACCAACCCTTGGGAAGCCAGCTGCCCGGCTACTCCATTTTGGCCAGAGATGTTCTCTGGATAAACAGGGTACTTGGTGGCAGGAAGAAGAGCGATCTGTATAGGAGAACAAAGATCTGAATTTAGCTGCGACCATGGGAGGCCAGTGCCAGGAAGGCAGAAAGAAGAGAAAAATGGGTATAGGAAGAGGAGAGCTGAATCAAATGAGAGCTAGAAACAGGTTGGCATCAGTCTCAGGAGAGAAAACAGAATCAGGGTTCACAAAGCAAGGATCAGAATTCCCAAGCAGATCCAGAAAGGTGCAGGACCTGCAAGTTGGGCAGAATCAAGGGCAGACCAGCCAGGCCGCTACCTCAGATGCCATCTATAAAGAGAAGTTAAAATATCCCTGGAGATGTAAGAAGGCAGAGAGAATGTAGTGCTTTGCTGAGCCTCACTGGAACTGGGTGGGCAGGTGGGTGGTGGTTGGGTGATAAGAAGAAAGCTCAGAGATAAAGCAGTCGAAGGTAGGGCATGTCCCAGTTATAGATACTTGCTAGACCATCCTCCTTGACTGTAGGGCTTTCATTTCACTAGGTGGGATAAGCAAGTTTGGAGCCAGTACTGAATTGTTGGGGGTAAACAGGGAAGAGGCAAGACCTGCCACCAGTTGTTCCCCCTCCACTCTTCCCCCAAAGCTCTCAAACGTGTCTATAAGTAATTGCACCAACTGAAAAGGAGTCCAAACATCATCTTGCCAAGGGAACCCTGTCTGGGTCTGGTCATGCTTACCGCAGGCTGTGTCCATACAGCCCTAGTGCAGGTGGGTCCGTCCTTCTGTGCTTGCCCCACTGACCTGCTCAGGGCCTGGTGTAGTAGAGCCGTAGCAGGGCCCAAGCCTCTATTCAAAAAGCTGAAGGGTCGGGCTTCCCTGGTGGCGCAGTGGTTGAGAGTCCGCCTGCCGATGCAGGGGACATGGGTTCGTGCCCCGGTCCCGGAGGATCCCACATGCCGCGGAGCAGCTGGGCCCGTGAGCCGTGGCCGCTGAGCCTGCGCGTCCGGAGCCTGTGCTCCACAACGGGAGAGGCCACAACAGTGAGAGGCCCATGTACCGCAAAAATAAAAAATAAAATAAATAAAAACTAAAAAGCTGAAGGAAACTCTTCCCCTGCCTGATCCACACTGGGCTCGGGGGAGCACCTCCAGCCTGGAGGCAGAGGGGAAGAAGGCTTTGATTCTTTGATTCATTTCACTGTGGAGTTTACAACTGAGTTTGAACAACAACTCTTCACGCCTCTCATAAAGTTTGTTTCACATGTGTTATGAAGAGATGGCAATAACGCCCCTCATGGTTATGTAGCCAATGGAGCAGAGGCAATGAGCTTGTCTCTGGGCAGGGAGGAAATAATCTCATTTGCTTTGTCTTTTTGATCATGGGAGCAGGTAGGAAAATGGGATTTCATGCAGCTTATTCCTTCATGCTCCAACTGGTCATAACGGTTATTTAACATTTCCTGAGTAGCCAGAAAGTTGCAAGGTACCAAGCGACCTTTCTCCCAGCTTAGAAACTGGATTCAGCAAATAAGCACAAACCAGTTTCAGGGAAAGAAAACTCCTGAGATCATTTTATCCAGGATGCATGCCTCCATATAGGAGTATATGTAGAATATTCCAGAATATTGTGGAGGACAATGGCCAAGTCTACCATTTCTCCCACTGGTCATTTTGGTCATTTTGCACTCAGTGAATTCTCTCTTTAGCGTCAGTCCCACTCCCCACTTCCTTACTCCCCTACACTCAGACAGACACATGCACACACCGCTGTCACTTTCAGTGCATTTTGTCCTGATATTTGGAGGGGGTGGGGAGTGATACTAGGTAGCTAAGGCCATCTGATCTGGCCTTGTCAAATGAGAAGCACCTGAACACCCTTCTGCCACCACCACCCCACTACCCCTTCCCACCCCATCCCACCAGGATCCTCCTGGAAGGATAAAGGGCACCGACAAACTGGGTGCATTTGATTAAACACTCTTCTCTGGCCTCAGTTTCCTCATCTGTAACATGCCAAGGTTGGATGAGATGTTTACAATCTCTTACAGCTCAGGTGTCAAACCAACCCTCAAAGGCAAACAGTCCAGTTAGAAGCCTTCATTAGGGCCCGGGATGTGGCCACACTGATGGGAAGACCAGGGAAGCTGTGTCACAGGTTAAGGAGGGCAAGGAAGGAGAGAAGGAAGAGAGAGAAGGTTCAGGAAACTATTTTAAAAGGAGTCATTAAAGTGTGTGAGGTTATTTCTTCTAAGCCGTCCATTGAAAGCAACTTAAAATGGAAAGTCTGAGCGCCTTGGGATAGGAGCCAGCCAGCCAGGGGCTGGGGCTTTGGCGAGCACAGTGGCACTCCAGCGGGTCCCAGCGGAGCCTCACCCTGCGAAGGTGTTTTGCAGACCCGAGGGGGGCCAGAGGCCCCGTGGACATAGGTTCCGTCAGCTCAGGGAGCTTTGGAGCTCAGTCCCTCAAGGGCCAAGTCCAGTTCAAGCTTCCGTCATCCATTCTACTCTGAGGGTCTGTAGTGAGGCGCGGGGACTGTGGGGAGGCAGGAGGACCTTCCTCTCTGGTGCCAGGAGACAGGAAGACAATCTGGCAGCCTCTAAAAGCACTCGAGTCAGGCGACAGCATCAGGAGGGACGTGGAATGTGGTGCATGTGGAGGTTTTATGGAGTGATAGTAATATCCCCTCCATCTCCACAGATCTTTCCAGTTTATAAAGCCCTCTCACATCCATTATCTCATTTGAGCCTCCTTGAAGCTCTAAGGAGCAGGCAGGGCAGCTTTTATCTTCTTCCATTTAACTGGTAAAAAAAAAAAAAAAAACTGCATCGTAGGTGAGTTAGGGGACCTGCCCAAGGTCACACAGGCAGCTCAGAGCAGAGCAGGGTAATTCCAGCCACTCAGGAGGGAGGAACAGCCTGGCAGGCAGACAGCCCCATGCCTGCTCTGTCCCAGGCCAGGCCATTTGTCTCCTCTGAGCTTCACTGTTTTTATGTGCAAAATTGGGAAATAACAACTTCAGCAGTTAAGGCGGATGGTATGTGTAGAGGATCCAGACCTGAGCAGACAAAGCAAAATAGCTACTCTTCTCTTTTCTCCCGCTAGCATTTAAAAACCTCCCTTCCTTATAGGGGGTAGGGAATTAAGAGGTACAAGCTACTATGTATAAGACGAATAAGCTACAAGGATATATTGTACAACACAGGGAATATAGCCAATATTTCATAACTATGAACAGACTATAACCTTTAAAAATTGTGAATCACTATGTTGTACACCTGAAACATACCATGTTGTACGTCAATTATACCTCAATTAAAAAAAAAAAAAATCTCCTTTCCTTGAGGTAGACAGGGAATGAGGTGGGGTCAGGAAGACACGATTTCAAATCCTGCTTGCCCCTTCTGGCCTCACGATCCTAGCGCAAGTTACTAGAGTCTCTGTCAGTTTCCTTTCCTAGAATGGGGAGACCATAATACCCACCTTGTGGGGTGTTTGAAAGTTAAGTGAGAAAGCATATAACATACCTAGCACTGTGTCTGTCTTAATAAATGCAGTTTTTGCTTTTCTCCCCCTTCCCGCTACAGCACACGGCAGCCATCTTCACAGCACCGGCCAACAAATCCCAGAACACGAGGCAGTTTCCAGGCCCTTGCTGCCTCCTCCACCATGGAAGTACTAATTGTTGTTGTTTTTACTTACCCAGTGCTCACTCTGGCTCAAGCACTGTGTTCAGGGCTATACCTGCATGATCTCATTTCATCCTTACAACCGTTCGGAACAATTAGCCCCATTTTTTGGATGAGATAACTGAGACACAAAGAATTCAGGACCTTGCCCAAGTCTTTACAGTTAATAATGACAGAGCTGGGACTGAGCTCCAAAACCAGAGCTCTTCACCTAACTAACCTCTGACGACCTTGGGCCTGCTGTCCACAGGCTGGGGGGCAAAGGCCCTGCTCTTCCGCATATTGCAGTCCCACGGCCCGTGAGTTGGGGACACTGAGGGAACCAGGAAGCACCCTATCCCGATTTGTAAGGCCAGATTTAATCATTTATGCAAATGCAAGGATTCTATTTGCCTAAAAGCATCCAGGTTGAGTTTCATTTGAGAACCTGGAAAATGTGGATAATCCCGGAAAGCCGATTATCACACAAAGGAATATTTATCCCCTGCCTGAAAGTCCAGGCGGGTGCTGAAGATATTAACAACATTTTCTCCGTGTGCAGCTATTCAATTAGAGAATCAGCCAGTGGGTTTAGGAGCAAGAATGAATCTGAGGTGTAGGGACCCCTACCTTACCACTTGGAGAAGCAGGATTTAGTGGTAGACCCCCTTCCCTGGCAACTCAGTGAGTCAGGACAGATTAAGTGTTTCACAAAGGCCTAGACACCCATTGCCCAGCACAGAGCTTTGTCCTTGGTAAAGGCCCACAGATAGCTGAATGAATGAATGAATGAATGAGTGAATGAATGAATCAACTAAACAGTTCTCTTACCAAGACAAGAATCTGGAAAGTTTCCCAGCACCCTACAATCTCAGGAGACTCAGAGAGAACCCCAGTCCTTAGGGGGGACTTGAAAAAGAATTTCCTGACAGTGTAGAGTAAGAAACAGATGAAGGAAGGATGAGAGAGGGCATGCCAACTCCGAGAAAGGGATTCCTAAAGGTCAGGCCAGGGCCAGAGAACAGCCTTTTCTAGAGACAGGATGATATCTACCATGTGGATCCTAAGGTGAGGAGAGAAACTGAACAAGAAAGAGTCAATCCAAGTGGGATGTAAGATGTTAGCACTGGATTTTTAGCATATTTTTCTAGATGTTGAAGTATTGGGGAAAACAGGACAGCCCACCTTCCTCCTGCTTCTGCTCCCTGAACTGACCCCACCCCAAACCTCAGGTACTTCTCACCAGGTTCTACAGGACCTAGCCTGGCGCACAGTCCACACCCGTCACGCCCATAGAACAATGCTTATCAGGACGTGGCTGTTTGCCAGCTCCAGGTCCATATTTTCAAAACCCTTTCTCTTCTCAGAGCTTATGAAACCGTAGTAAAAGCTACAATTCAGAGAGTGCTTGCTATGTGCCAGAAGCTGGGCTACAGGCTCACATAGATTATCCCATCTTATTGTCAGAATAACCCAATGGGATTGGTATATAATTTGCCCCATCTTACTTGTTGACCCAGGTCACATATTTAATAAATGAAGGATGCAGTATTGAGAGGCCTAAGGCGCTGAAAAGATTGATATTCCCTTGAAATATAATGCAAAAGAAAAACTAAACTAGACCATAAAACAAATGTAAAGACATTCACAAAGTTCTTAAGTTTCCCCGTGACTTTTTAAAATATAAATAATACTTCGTAAACTACTGAGTAACCTACAAGAATGCAAACCCCATTGTGTCTACCCCAAGCCTGAGTTCTTAACCATATTGATAGGTGGACTTTGCTTTTTCCCAGTATCCAGTGCTTCCAGAGCCCCCAGGACTTCCAAGAGGCCCAAACGTTGTTTCTTCTCAGAGGACATCACAAAGTAGATGTTGCAAAAGCTTGGGGGCTGGGTGGGATGGGGAGGGTGATTGAGGTTGTTTGAGTACAAATTCTAGGAAAGAGATTACAGGAAATCTGTAGCCAGCCACTTGGGCTTCTTATCTGAGCCAAAGTAATCACTTGCAGAAGGGCAAACCTGTCCATCGCTGCAGCCAGTGTGGGAAGATGCTTCTCTTTATCTTCGCCAGGAGCTGAAGTGCTTTTGCTTTTGTAATCGGCTTCTGTGAGGGAACTGCCACTCAGGCTTGTCTAGGGTTTATGAACAACCTCCCTTCCTTGGGGTAGATAGGAAATGAGCTGGGTTGGATCTAAAGGACCCGGCCAGGGTGACGAATCTAGGTGTGTGCTGGTACTTCCTTCCTCACTTTGGATGAGCTGAGTCCAGCACCGATCTGGGGACCAGATTTCATAGAGTGATCCCTAACTGGGATGCACAAGTCCAAGGAAATCGGATGAGAGAGCTCAGTTTGACTGACATGGGTATGTCAAATCTGACAGACTTCATTCTTTCTACTGTATTTTAGGTAAGAGACACTTTCTGTTGTGTCTGTCCTGTTCTCCCTCCACCAACACATACCCTTTTAAGAATTGCTCCAGTCACTCTGGAGGGGAACATTCCTGTGCCTATGTTTGTGGAATGTGACAGCTGAAGGGCCAGAGGGGGTGCTTAACCTCCACTGGGGCAATCACATTTCTCTTCTACAAACATGGACTTGAAGAACAGGAACACGGGTTGGTGGCTCTGGAGCTTAGAGAGAAGACTGACGTCGAGGCAGGGGTGACCATATTCTGCCACGCACACAAGAGGGCAGAGGAGGCTTGTCTGCAGAAGAAAGAGAGGAAGGAAGCAAATGCACAGAAGGAGAGATGACACCACACAGTGGGGCAGTAGTTGTCCCAGGCCCTGACAGCTTCCTAGCCCCTGGTCCTGACTCTAATGAAACCCAAATTTATGCCCTGCTCTTGGGTCCAGGGTCATCTACACCCCATAGAGTCTCCTTCAGTTGGCTCCGCTGAGTTGGTTTCCATTATTTGCTATCAGAAAAAGGAGGCTTGAAAACCAATTAACATTATCATTCAGATTAAGCGTCTACTAATGGTTATTGAATACCTATTATGTGGCAGGCATGGTTCCAGAAACATTGCCATGATTCATCTCACTTACTTTATCAGCAACCTCATGAACATTAGTCTCAGAAGTGCTTACAAAGAGCCTGCTTTCGCGTAACACTCGGCTAGACTGAAAGAGAGTGATACTAGCTAGGTCTATGTCCCCTGACAGTTGATTCTAGACAGGCATTCTGATGTGAAGACAAATGTACAAAGCATTAAATTAAGACAGGAAGAGGCAATGAGATATTTGCCTCATTATCAGGTTAGGAAGAAGGAGGGAGGCCAGAGTTAGGCAGGGCAGAGAAGGGGACAGCTGTGGGCATTCTAGGTCAGGGGATGGAGGCTGAATCCCCGGATGGAAAGCTCAGGTTGAACAGGGAGATTCACCGAAAGGGCTATAAAAGAGGGTGAAGGATTGCCAGTTCCGGGGCCTGCTTCACTAATTGGCAGGTATCCGTGTGGTCTCTGAATTCAGAGAGAAAGGAGACAGGGGGAACATGGGAGACCACAGGTAGATGGTGGGGTGCAAAGGCTGAGAGAAGATGGTCCAAAAGAAATCTTCACTGTTGACATTGATCCACCTGGCATATCTCAATACGCAACCAGGATGCCAGAAGCAGCAGACGGGTGGCAGGAAAGAGGGGCTGGAAGAGATAAACATTCAAAGGGAAAAGCACTCAGTAGAGAGTGGAAGTGAAGGCGGGGAGAGGGCCAAAGGGAACTACAGGTATTGGGAAGAGGCAGAGGAAGACAAGTTAGACAACATAGAAGGTGCAGGGTGGGGTCAGAGGCAGGGAGGGGCAGACACTAAAAAATATAAAGAGACGAAGAAACGTCAAAACAGAATGATAGGGAGTCAGAGACAGATAGGACAGAGGTAGTACCGAAAGGGAAGACTCTGTCCGTCAAAGCTTTGGAGAGGGAGAGTAGGAGGCCAGCAGAACCCTTAAGGAAGGAGGCTATCCTATCCCGCCCACTTTTGCCTTGGAGGACACTTCCATTCTCTTAATCTTTCTGGCTGGAAAGCTTAAGAGCTTCTTCTCTCCTCCATTCTATATATGGATAGCCAAGCACTGTACTTTGTCATTCTTTCTCCCAAATGTCTGACACCGTCAACCCCTCTCCATCCTCACATCCCCCTGGGTGACTGACACTAGAGGTCCTCCCTGCCTCTAGACTCTTGACATGGTCTTTATCGGGGTCCTAATAACAATCAACTCTCCCGTTTACCTACTGCTTTCCAAAGAACGCACAAGATGACCTCCGATCTTCCCAGTTGCTCCATGGGTTAACACTGTTATACCCATTTGACAAATCTATTCATTCATTAAGCCCATATTTCTTGAGAACTATTCCCGGTCCCATGCTCAGTGCTAGGGATTCAGCACTGACCGTGACAGGTACAACCCTTGTCCTCCTGGACCTGTAGGTATTAGACAACTAATTACAACAGTGATAAGTGCCACAGGGGAGAAGTAGAGGGCGCCATAAGATAAAGTATGACAGAGGGTCTGACTTAGAGCATCAGAGAAGTAGCATTTCAGCTGAGCTCTGAAGAAGGGGGAAGCTAAAGTTTGGAGAGGTTGTTAGACTTGCCTAGGGTCTAGAAGCTACAGATCTGGGCTCCGAACTGTCATCTTCTGACTGTGAGTACAGTGGTCTGGCCTCTATGCCACTGTGCCCTTGGGTAGGGCATCTTGCTAGGAATGGATATACAGAGGTGGGCATGACTCTCTTGTCTTTGGGGGAAATGCCCCTGTTCCAGAATCTCAGTGGCTCTCTCTGGGCCTCTCTCATCCACCCAAACTCCTCTGCCTAGATCCTCAGGCCTCCATTCTCCAGCCACACCCCATTCATTCACCTTTCTCCCCCACCGTTCTTCAGTACAAGCCCTGGACACTAGTAAAGCCTTTCTCTAGCCCCGGGATTATAGCAACAAATTTCCATTTAAATGACTCCGCTGTTCCCCTCTCTATCTTCTTCCAGGACATGGGGCATTCTTGAATTCATTTGTATATTTATTCCTTCACTCAATACTCTTAAGCCTCTGCTATATGCCAAGTGTACATCCTGCTCATGCCATTTCTCCTCCTTGAATTTTCATTCTCTTTACTTTTCATTAATCTAAATCCTACTTACCTTGAGTCTGTCTCCTTTAAATCCTTGACACAATATAATGAAAGGAGTAGGGAACTCAAAATCGTAACACTGGTGTTCAGATCAACTTATGGCTTAAATTTCCTCAACCTCAGCTGCCCCATCTTTAAAATGGTGAAATAATGATGGCCCACAACAGAAATGTTGGCATAAGAATCAGAATACCAAAATAAGGTAAGCTTTGTATAAAAGCACTTTGTAAATTCCTGTCCAGTTTAAGGAATTCATTGATTAATTGACTCCTAGCTCAGCTGGAGCCCTCTCTTCTTCACAGTCCTGTTTTGCACACTCAACATCGAGCCCTTATGTCCTCTCAACTTCAGTCATTGGCTTAGTCTTCTCTCCTCAACTGATTGCAAGCAGCTCGAGAGGTGGAGACACGTCACACACTTTCGCGTTGCCCATGGCGTCTAGGTAAGTGCTGGGCAGTTCGTAAACACTCTCCAGGTTTGTTGGTGGAGCTCTTCTGAAGTGTAAGCACAATGGCCAGGGAGGGTTTGCCCCAGCCTCACAGAAAGGGGAGGAGACAGGCAGAAGACCTCACACTTGGCCCCTGGTCAGCAGCTCTCCAGAGCTGATACCTACGAGGCCATCAGAGAGACGGGCAGCCCAGTGCTTTATGCCATCTGACCTCAGGCTACCCAGGCCTCACAGCAGCCGGGGGACCCAGTGCCCCCTCACCTTAGAAATAAGAACCACCAGCCAATAGATTGAATTGGGGCTGTAGCTTGTTTTTCTAGCAATTGCTGGTGTTCGTGTTCTCTTTGTCAGCCTAGCTGAAGCTTTTCTATAGCCCTCGGGTTATAGCAATAAATTTCCATTTAACCATGACAGATGACTCTGCTGCTCCCCTCTCCCTCCCCCGGACCCCACCTCTTTGTTCTGAAGTCTCCCTCTCAGAGGTAGCTCGAGGGCCTTCCCTTTATGTGACACAAGTAGGTACTGGCATTTCCAGTCCCCCAAAGCTGGTATCACTCCAGAACAGGCTGACTGTGACCTGGAAGGGGAAAGAGGTTGGGGTGGGAGAAAGATGATGAGAAGAGGAAGATGAGAGCTGGCTTGCAATGTGGGCCAGCCTTCCCCAGGTAAAGTCACTGCTGACACTGGTGAGAGCACAAGAGCCAGAAGAGGCAATTTGAATAATAAGAAGCTGATGGGCAGAGGGGAAAGGAGGAAGAGGCAAAAGATGTTCATTCGTTGCATTGATTCAAGGGGAAAGACAAGTGATTAAATAATTTGCCCCCCGAGGAAGAGGTTCCTGCTTCCGCTTTCCTTCCTTGGCAGGAAGCAGAGAGAATTTCTTAGCCCAGTAGCTCTGCCTTGCTCCATCTGAGCTGGGGTTCATAAGAGGGGAGAGGGGTGTCGAGGAGTGGGGCTCTACGGCCAACTCTCAGCGTTGCGAGCTAATGGAGGGGAACAGCCCAGAGTGGAGGGTCCCCCTGACGGTCTCTCTCTCTCTCTCTCGGCTTTGGAATTTACACATGGAGCTCAGGTATGCTCAGCTCGGTTGGGTCTCATTCTTTGAGCCCAGGCCAGGAGACTGAGGGTGCAGAAAGGCTGGGGGTGCAGAAAGGCGGGAGGAGACAGATAGAAGCTGACATGGGCTGGAACATCTTCACAGTGAGTGGTCTTCATTCTCAGAGTCAGAAGTCATTTGTGACAATGTACAAAACGGAAAGAAGACAGCCTTTGTGTTGTGCCTGCTGTGTCTTATGCTTTCAGTTTGACTAACTTCTTGCACCCCCGACACTTGCCAGGCAGAGAAGTGCAGAATAAGAAAGACACAGTCCCTCAGGCATACCTCAGTTTAGATGGGGAGACAGACTGTCGAGTCATTTCCATATGATATGGTAAAGGCTAAGACTGGGGGATATACCGGGGCTGAGGGCAGTGCCGAGAGTTTCTGGAAGGTTTCCCAGAGAAAGAAGGTGGGCCCTGTAGCCTAGTCCTGGAGCTGACCCCATCCGTCTAAATTGGTTCAGAAGATGCCCCTAGGTCTGCTGCTCTAGATGTTCTAGCCCTCGCTCCTTTTGCCAGTTCACAGATCTCCCAGATTTTATCGTTCTCCCTCCTACTCCCTTTTGCAGCTCCATGATCCCCGCAGAGGGCGAGGAAACCTCACAGCCCAGGCCCTACCTGCTGGAACGAGGTGTACTCCAGGGACTTGACAGGAGATCAGGATCCTAATTCGAGCCGTCCCTCACAAAGATTCCCACAATGGGACTTGGCCCTGGCAAACTCATTACCACGTTTTGGCAGGTAGAAGGTAACTCTTGAAAGCATTCCCTTTCAGTGCACTCTTTAAGATATATATTCTTAGGGTAAAGTACAAATTCAGACTGGGGAGACAAGAAGGTCCAGCTGCCCCTGAGCTTCTCCTGCCCTCAGCAAAGTAGGAGACGTCCTCGCCACCTTTTCTCCTCCCACATCCTTCTCTCATACTTGGCCGGGTACATCCACCGCCTTTTCAACCAAGGATTTAGTAGCAGCTAATTCAAAGAGTATGAGAAGACCTTTTCTCTTATAAGAAGTATCTCAAAGAGAACTGAAAATCAGGAACTCCCAAGGGGGCTGAAGGAGTGGTTAGGAGTTTGTATCATTTTCCCAAATTTCTAAGAACGACTGCATGTCCTCCCTTGTCCTGTCATGTGATTCCAGCTCTTGCTTCCCAGGTAAGCTTTGCACCTGCAGGGTCTCTCACCAGTTCCTGGAGAGCTCTGCCTAGGCTCTGCTGCCCCTCTCCATGGCAACACACCTGAAGGGAAAACCTCTAATATCTAGGATGGAGAGACCCCCTTCTTCCCTCTCACCTGAGCAATGCGCTGATTTTTACACCCAACTTCCTGGACTGAGCCAGGCTGCACTCTCCATTTGTTCAGATGAAGCATATGGTTTGAGAGCTCCCTCCACTGTACCCCCTCCCCTCAACACACACATCATACACACACACATAGAAGGGTCCCCGGAAGGCAGCCCGACAAGTGGATCAAATTTAGCCAACTTCAGCAAATTTTAAACACTCATAGTCTCTTTCTTCCCAATAGTTGCAGCCAAAGGTGCCAACGGCCAACTCAGCAGCACAACATTTCTCAAAGTAACTACTTTACACATGTGCACGTACATATATTCACAGAATCCTTCCTTGATCTGAGCTGGGGTTACAAAAGGAAAGGGGGCATGCTGAGTGTGGCCAGCATGGGCCTGGCCATGGCCATGGTTAGGAGTAGAGCGATGGGCTGACCCATACTGAGGGCTTTCTTACCTCCATTTATTCTCTTTCTTGGCTGAAAACGATTTAAAATATCTGCCACTTTCTAGAGTTGGGATCCAAGTGCTAAGAGTTGGGGAGCATTGCAAGGTCTCCTTTCCCTTAACATTCACTTTCTGTAGGAATTGAAGATTGCAAGGTACCTGAGACACCACCTAAGTCAAAACCCTGAAGTGCAAAGGTGGAAGTAACTTAACAAGGTCAAAATTATTGTAGAACCTAAAGCAGACCCCAGGTCACCTGGCTCCCAGAACCAGGTCTCTGAACTGTCACACAGCCGTTGGTTATTCCCAAATCAGGTGCAGGAGGGAGAAAAAGAAAGATAAATACTGACAGATGGACACATTCACAATAATAGGCAGGAGAGCTCTTTGGGGCAGCTATATTGCAGAAATCCATCAGAAAGCATTTACTGATCAGCTACTACATGCTTAATGTTTTTCAAGGCACCGTGGAGAGTGCAGAAGAGGCGTAAAGCAGAGAAACCCCTAATACAGTGCCCTGTCCAGAGTCACATCATAGATGCTCATTAAAGATTTGTTGCGTCGCATGGAGCCCTCATAATAATAACCAATATTTATTGTTTACTGTGTGCCAGGGACCCTGTTCTGAGCTCCATACATGCATTTACCTCATTCCTTCCTCACCACAACTTTAGAGTAGGTATTTCCACCTACCATTTTTCAGATGATGAAACTGAAATGCAGAGAGGTTAAGCCCAAGGTCATATACCTGGTAAATGGTAGTAGGATTGTGCATTCAGCCACCAGATTATAGAAGGCACAAGACATCTACATTCTACGTCCAACTGTGGCACTTAGAAGCTGTGTAACTTGAGATCAGTCAGCAAGTTGCTTTACCTCTCTGAACCTCATTGGAAAAATGGCTAGAACACTGACTCCCTCATGCCACTGCTGTGAGGATTAATCAGCTCTTGCCTAGCAGGACCACGAACACTCACCTTCCACGCGTGTAACATGCTTTCTCCCCTCAGGGAGCTCAGTAGAGGGAAGAAGAACTAACACACACACACACACACACACACACACACACACACACACGAAACCAAAAACAAAGAGTGCCTCGACTTCCTCACTGTCATGACCTCCTTCATAAGGCTATTGTAAGGACAGGTTGTTCATACAAAAGAGCACTTAGCAGAGAACTTGGCACAAAGTAAGTGCTTAGTAAATCTTGGCTATTATCATGATTATTGTCACTATATCATCGCCATTATTATTACAATAAGTCCCCTACATCCGAACCTTCAAGGGGCAAACTTTCAAAGATGCGAACATGAGTTCCATCAAGGTCAGGCGTGAGTGAAATTGCAGCTTGCCCTCCGTCTCCTATAGCTGACGTTCCTTCAGCTCTCCCATCTCCCACCTCCTCTCCCTCCTCCCATCAGTAACTCTTCTTGCCTGTTCCCTCGATACCAGTCCCCGTATGCCAGCTGCTGTACTGTACTACTGTACTTTTCAAGGTACTGTACTGTAAGAGTAAAAATGTTTTCTTTATTTTTTGTTTGTTGGATTTTTATGTATTATTCGTGTGAAAAGTATTATAAACCTATTACAATACAGTACTATATAGCCAACTGTGTTAGTTGGGTACCTAGGCTAACTTTGTTGGACTTACAAACAAATTGGACTTAAGAACGCACTCCTGGAACAGAACTCGTTCGTATGTCGGGGACTTACTGTACAGGTTATAGAAATTTACTACCACTGGACTTCAGAAAACTGGGATGCAGTGTTGGAAAAAGCTTTACAAAGTGTCCAGGCTGGGCTGTGGATGATGGCCGAGATTTATGAGGCCACTGAGAAAGATAGTATTGTTACTTCAGACTCACAGAAGCCAAAGAAACAAGATTCCAGCCTCCTAGTGGCCGCAGGAGCATATGTGCAGGCCTTGAGGAACACGCACTGCTTCCGCCTCAAATGTTGTTGGTGGGATAATAGCAAAAGTCCTTCTCAGTGGCCTGGCTTTGAAACCACCAGCCCTGGGAAGTGTCTGGCCTTCCTGGAAGGCATCAAATCAACTGGTCCTATGCTCATAAAAAACTTAGAAAGCTGCTTCCCAGGAGCCTAGCAGGGCCACCCGCTGCTGCACCTCTGAAAGGGGTACCTTTTCCCAAGGAGCCCCCAGATAGGTCCTCAGCAGCACTTTCTCCCCCTCATCCATCTCCCCAGAGCCCCAGCCAAGCTGGCAACCGTTGCTGGTTAGACGTGGGATTTGTGTGCTGTTTACAGTGCTGCCTTATTATCCTTGAACCTGAAAGCTTTACTGGGTATTAAATTCCAGGATCGGGCTGCTGTTTGTGCTCCCAAGTGAAGGATGGAGAAAGAGAGCTTTAATCCTCTGTAAAAAGTAGGGTCTGAATCATTTATGAACAGGCATCACAGGAGCCCAGAGCCAGTGTTAGGACAGGGCTGCTTCCAGAAGGAAAATGTTTGCTGTGGAAGGTCCAGCTCTGCCCTCACCCCAGCAGTCCATAAGCCCTTGTTAGCAGGATCACATGAATTGTTCCCTTCATCATTAAAGGACATCCCGGCAGTTGGGTATATTGTGAGGGGAGGCTGCTCGCTGTATTAGGAAAAAGCCAGAGCCGGCAATTATCTCTCTGTGATAAGAAAGAAGCTCTGTCCTGGCTGCTATGGCTTATTTAGCTTCAGCTTTGTTCTTACTGGAATGTTTTTAAAGCTGCATGTGACTCTCCTGGGGCTGGCTAACCAGGCATTGGGGGAAGCCTGCCGGCAGGTGGGCTGTTTCAAGTGAACAACCCAAGTGGATTGTGGATTCCAGCCACTTTTTTCAATCTCAGCAGCCAGTCGGGGGAATGTGCAGATGCAGTGTCAAATAGCTCCTATGATTTACTTTTTTTCTTGGAGCTATTAGCTCAACTCCTTAATTAGTAAGGTTATAATCAGAAAACAGAATATTTCCTTTTAGAATCATGGAATCATAGTGCTGAAAAGAACAGGAGAAAAACAGAACAAGACAGAATACCATGAGCATGCGGGGGCAGGTCCTTCTCTGCCCAAACTACCCCCTTCCCTTCTTCATCCTCGAGCCCCTTTATAGGCTGCAAAATACAATGCAACTCTCAGTCCTTTTCATGGCTTAAAGGACTTCATAATTTCCAGCTACCGTGGGCTAACTGCCTACTTCGTATGCATGTGTTTGTGGTGACTGAGACCCTGAAGTGCAGGAAGGGACAGAGCTACCCCCAGAGAGGTCTTGGTAGTGCTGGTCTAGAACCTGGGCCGATGCCTTACTGGTCCCTCAGCACCTCTCTGAGCAATACTGCAAACCCAAGCAAGACCGAGAAGTCTGGTCTCAGAGCACTGGACAGGACTCTTTCCACATCTGAGAAAATGGGGTGATCTCCCTGTTCTGCTGACCTCACAGAGCTGTTGGGAAGCTCACAGAGGTAGTGTTGGTGATGGACCCTTACATCCCCAAAAACAAGGGTATCACTTGTGCTCTGGCCATATCACCAACAAACTGCAGGACTTGGAGTAACTTCATCTTCCTGCCCTTCAGTTTCCTCATCCTCAATATGAAAGAGTTGATGATTCCTAAGATGTCCCCAACCCTGTGATTCTGGGCTGGCCCCAACCCCAAGCCCTAAGACTTCTGGGCCTAGGTAGCCTTTGGAGGGACCTGAAGGGATGGGAACAGGGGGAGCATCAGGGGTATCTGTCCAGCCTGCCCCATAGGAGACATCCTTACCCTTAGCAAGAGCCTGGGGCCAGCAGCTGGGCGCTAAGGACAGTCACCCACAGACTGCTCCCAATCCAGTCCCAGGCAGTCTCTCCAACAGTGAAGGGAACGTTGCAACAGCAGGAATGTCAATGGCTCTCCCTGGGGCTCAGGGGTCAGGCTCGTGGGAGAGTTGTGTGGACCAAAGCGCTATCCTCATCTGGTATCTGGTTTTCCCCCAGAGGAAAATACCCTCCTCTTCTCCCTACCTTTTTAAGCTTGAAGTTCCCTCCTAAAGACTCCTGGGGAACATTCACCAAATGCCAAATTCAAGTCAATCTGGAGCTCTGGTGAAGTTTGAGCAGTGTCTCGGGCAGGCAAAGGGAGTGGGGAGAGGGGAGGAGTGTCCTGGGGTTGCAGCAGCAGGTTCACAGACCCCTGAGCCGAGGGTAGAGAGCATCCATCCTGGGGTAAGTCCTAGAGGAGGTAGGTTAGTGCAGCCCAAGATATGAAACCAAGAGAGCTCTCTGACATGCAGAGAGCTGAGAGTCTGGGCAGGAAAAAAGGCTTCGACAAGAAGAGTCTTTTAGCAGAAAGCAGAGTAATCCTGGAAAACCGTCCCAGGAAGTGGAAAGGATTGGCCATCTGCCAGCTCGCCCACCTTGGACCTCTGTTGGTCATCTGAGACTGCAGCAGGTGAAGGGGGGGGCCTCAGGACGCCAGGGCAGGAACGCTTCCCAGCCAACGAGCCTAGGTTCCTGGTAAACTGAGTACTCCTCTGGAGGGATGGTGTGGGGAATAGAAGAGGAAGCTGTTGCTTTGAAGACTTTGGGGAAAATATCTACTAACTTCTCCTTTCTGGGCCTGAGTTTCATCCCTTGTCAAATAAGGGGATTGGATTTGGTGTTTCATAAATTCTCTTCCAGCTCTGACATGTTGGGATTCTATGATTAATTTTTTAATAATAATAAATAAATAAATAAATGTTGAAACAATAAGAAAAAAAAATGAGAACAGAAGAGGAAGGTGTGAGAGAAAAACTTGAAGAAGGAGAAAAAGAATGGCAGGCCAGCCCAAGATGAGGAAGATGGTCCACTTCTTACGGCATTTGAACTTTGGAGAGTGGAAAAGGACTTTTGGAGCTGTTGCCCTTTGTTACATTAAAAGGAATTAATTTATCAAGGCCCAGACTTCTTTATAAGTCCTCAGCCCAGTCACAGGAGGCTGGGTCAATTGGAGACCTTTGCCTCTAGGCCTAGAGATTGCTTTGAAGGCCCTACAGACCCAGACCCCTAACCTGGAGAGCTCAACTCTCAGAACAGAAGACCCTCAAGCCTCTAATGATATTGTCCACACAAGAGAAGTCTGAGTGGTTCCTGGACCTGTGGCCGCAGCCAAAGTCTATAGCTCACTGTCATACAGAGTGAAGGAATTCAGAAAGAGGAAAACAAATATGGTATATTAACACATATATGTGGAATCTAGAAAAATGGTACAGATGAACCAGCTTTCAAGGCAGAAATAGAGACACAGATGTAGAGAACGAAAGTATGGACACCAAGGGGACAAGGGGTGGCAGGGTGGGATGAATTGGGAGATCGGGATTGACATATACACACTAATATGCATAAAATAGATAACTAATGAGAACCTGCTGTACAGCACAGAGAACTCTGCTTCACTTCGTTGTACAGTAGAAACTAACACAACATGGTAAAACAACTCTACCCCAATTAAAAAATAAATAACTAAATAAAAATAAAAAGACAGGAGCAACAGACAAAGCAATAACTGTAGCAACTGATGATCCATGGTCAGGTATTGGAGAAATCACCTCCCATCGTATTAAAAACAACAAATAAAAAGCTCCAAATTGAAAAAAAATAAAAGTCTGTAGGTCATGACTAAGTGGGACAGGGCCAGCCCAGGCGGGAGGATTAATGACAGTGATTGAATATTTTATAAGTGGAATATTGTGTATTTTCCAAAACCAAATGGAATGTCATTTTTTTTTTTTTTTCAAGAGAGATGGTGGCTGTCACTGTCTTCGTTTCCCATTCAAACCACATACTCCGTGGCAAGCAAGATGAATGGGCCTGGGAGATTCCTGAGGAGAAGGGGAGAGACAGAAAGGGAGAAAGAAGATCTTTCTTCATTTTGTCCCCTCCCCGCCAGCCTACCCCACATGGCTCCTCCCTCATCACCCAGTGCTTGAACCCACTGTCCCCTGGACAGCTCTAGCAGCTGACTGGGGATACATCCCCTTCCCTGACCCCTGTGTGGTCTCTGTACCACATGGAGATTAAGTCACAAGGTCACTTAATCCATCCCTATGTTTCCAAGAAACACAGAGCATCAGACGTGGAAAATTTGCTCCCAGATCCTCCTTCATGTTCTCAGCCCAAGGTCTTATTTTCTTTCGAAATGCCTCCCTCTGGTCCATCTCACTGCAGATGAAGGTCATGTCCTCTAAATATTGACTTGGGTGGAGAATGAACTATAACTGGCCTCCCTTCCCTAGGGCAGAAGCTCTGCCTATTCTTGATATGAAAGTCTTTGGAGTTGAAGTGCTTCAGAAACCCTGGATCTTGCATTCCCTCCAAATCCATCCTCTTGAATGCATTATTGGCCTGTACAAATGGAACTATTTGATTGCCACTGGAATGGTGAGAGGCCTCTTCCTTTCTCAATACCCTATTACATGCTCCAAGGCCACCCACAGGCTCCACTACTTCGCATTTGCCCTGCAATGTTTCACGCCAGTTGACTTTTCATCTCCAAATCCCTTTTCACATTAAACACAAACCCACACACTCTGTCCCATTTTCCTTTGAAATAAATCATAAGCCCATGCCAGAAACGACTCAGGGTGTTCTCTGGAATTTGTAAACAGCATTAAAGTCTAGTGGGAAATGTCACAGAGTGTTGGTCTGAATTTATTAAGTAATTTCTCAGCTTAAAATATATCTTTCCAGCCTGCTGTCTGACAACATTTACCTCTAATGGAATTTTATCCGCTCTTGATCACTAAGCACACTCCCATCCCAGAGTACAGATTCCTCACCTCTTCCTGTTAGGTTCTCCAGCCGGGTAGATTTCAGACACACTAGCCATGCCCCTGTTTCTCAGAAGAGAAGCTCCAGGATTCTGGGCACCCAGGACTGCCTCACTGTTCTACATTTCTGAGGGCACAAGCTTGCCTTCACACTGCAACACCCAGCTCACACCAAGGCAGACCCAGGAATGGCCTGAGGAAGGAATATTTGTCCCCCCCAGATCTCCATCAGCCCCCAAGCTACGCCAAACACACATACTATTTAAGGTAGAACCAGGACTTACTGTTCAAAACAGCTCCAAGGCAAGTCCCCTAGCCTGCCTCCTCCTCTAAAACAGATTGTCATCGTAAGCCCCTTTTAAATAGAAATGTTGGCACTGCCTTTAAGATTTTTGAACTCTGGTTTCAAGCAATCAATCAAATTATACATCTGTAAAGAGCAGCTGTTTTGTACAAAGTTAAAATGAAGTGAGGAAATGAAGAGGCTATCAGCTTGCGTACTTCCTAGATGTGTCCCAGGCACTGTTGTCCTGCACTGTGGCCTCAGGCCTACTTGGTTCTGGGCCCATCCTGACCAGGGCAGGGAGTGTTTCAGCAGCAACAGCCCAGCATCTGCTGGGGCCTGAACTGGTCATGGTAATCTAAGCCCAGTATCCAGGAGAGCTAACCCCTAGGCCTGTCACAACTTTGAATGTCGGCTTTTCCCTACTCCATGGTACATAGAAGATAGTATAACATACTGGTCAAAATATGGACCCTGGAATCAGAGTTGGAGTCCCCGTTCTGCTACTTAGTAGCTGTGTGACCTTAGATAGGTTACTTGACCACTCTATGCTTCAGTTTCCTTGTCTGTATAATGATGATGAGATTAGTGCCTAGCTTCTGGAATTTTCTTGAGAATTAAAATAATGTATGTAAAATGCATAGAATGATGCCTGGTTATCATTTTTAAATAATTCTTTATTAATGATAATTATTTGTTTTATTATTTTTTAAATACTTGCTATTAATTTATAATCTGGCTGGCACTGTCCCCTTTGCTTCTCTTCTTCTAATTAGACCTACAAGTTCCTCATACTCTGTAAACTGTTTCCTGTCTAGTGACTGGGGAGAAGATCAATACATGGCTGTTCACGCTGAGGTGTGACCCAACACCTGCTTCCAAATGGGGCTCTTCTTCTTGTATATGCTGCTCTGAGAATGCAAAGGCATAGTCAGCTCTCAAAAAGTTTGCATTTCTAGAACCTAAAGGAAAAGCTGGCCACCCTGCCTTCTTCCCCAGAGACTCCAGGGAGCCCCTCTTCACATGGGCTTGTCCAACAGCTCCCATGTGGTGTGTGAGGAGCTAGGGCAAAGGGAGCGGAAGGCCTTTGGAGATACTAAAACTCTATTTCTGAGGGTGCAAGCTTTACTGAGGTATAATTAACAAAGTTGTGATATATTCAAAGTGTACAACATGATAATTTGATATATGTCCACATTATGAAATGATTCCCACAATCATTAATTTAAAAGTTAATTAATACATCCATCACCTCACATAGTTACCTTTTTATTTTTTCCCCTTCTTTTGGTGAGAATGCTTAAGATCTCACCAAATTTCAAGTATACAGTACAGCATTATTAACTGTAGTCACCATGCTGTACATTCAATTCTCAGAACTTATTCACCTTATAACTGGAAATTTGTGCCCTTTGACCACCCTCTCCCTGTTTCCCCAACCTCCCAGCCACTGGCAACCACCATTCTACTGTCTGCTTCTATGAGGTTGACTTTTTACATTGAAACTAGTTCCAAAGGCCAATCTCAGAACAGAAGTTAAAGCAATGGTTAATCAGAATAATTACAGAAGTGTGGAAAAACTAGTGAAGAACAAGAAATCTGACTCAAAATATAAATGAATTAAAACCCACTGGGCCAGGTCAAGAAGTTAAGTATATAATAAGGACCTGTTGTAGAGCACAGGGAACTCTACTCAATACTCTGTAATGACCTGTATGGGAAAAGAAACTAAAAAAGAGTAAATATATGTATAACTGATTCACTTTGCTGTACAGCAGAAAGCAACACAACATTGTAAATCAACTATACTCTAATAAAGACTTTAAAAAAAAAGAAGTCAAGTATAGAATTTGAAATTTTCTATTAGAAATTTTGTCCTGTTCTAGAACATATGTTCTATTTGCATATAGTCATTCTCTATTCTAAGAATACACCTACAAAGGAGATGGAATAGCAGGTGCATGGGCTGAAAAAAGTCTTACTTAGGGTTCCTTTGTATCTGGCCCCAAGACAGTACCCCACCTTCTGTTTGACAACATTGCTTTAAACATGTTACAGTTAATTATATGACTTTTCCTCACATCACATTTTAATTTGGGAAGACATCCTTGTTTCTTGAGGAGATTTGCAAATTGGTCTAAACTCACTGGAAATACATTGACAGACTCATAGTGGATGAGTTATGTGTATTCTAAACTCATCCTATTTTTTCAACTTCAGAGGTGGCTTTCTAATCTCGTTTCCAGCATCTAAAGGATATTTTGAGTCAGCTGGGATATGGAATAAGCCATACATTTATTTGTTTACTTTACACTTTGGATTTTTAAATAAGTATAAGGAATGATGAGACTATTTTAAATGTTTAATTCTGCCTCTTAAACACTGATTAAAGGAGTAAAGTGTGAGGATAGTGCTACACATCAAGACAAGCTCTCAGGAGGCAGGAGGAAGGCAGGTGGTGTCCTGAACAACCATAGTGAGGAAGCCTGACCCGGATAGTCTAAGTGTGTTCCCCAGGGCTATAAAAATCCAATAGTGAATAAGCAAAACTCATTCACTCAACAGTGAATGAGCAAAAACAGAAAGAGTAGAGAACTGGAAGACAGGTAGGAAGGTCAAATGCAAACAGGCCAGAGCTGAAAATAAACCTAAGATCAATTATAAATGAATTAAACCTACCAGCTCAAATTAGACAGCCAATTTTGCATTTGACATTTGTGAGTATTCTTGTTAGTTACAACTTTTATTTGTGTGTACGTGTGTGTGTCTATGTTCTCAGAACGTATTAAGTATGTATTTTTTCAACATTCATTAGGAAACTTCCTTTTCTTAAAAAAAATTTTTTTTAAAAAAAAATTTATGTGATATTTCCAGTCTGCAGAGTTGGTCTTGCAAGTCATTCTCAAATCTTGGTCTGCACCAGAATCCCTGGGAGATTTTAAATCAATATGGCTGGGCATCTGCCCAGCTTTTTACAAACTGCTCAGTGAGTCTGAGAACCACCGAAGCTTGTGAACCATCACCCCAGAGAATGGCTCCCTCCACACCCTGTAAGTGATGTAACTACTACTTGGGGCTTTAACTCTCTTACTTCTCTCCTTCATTCATACTTGGGAACCCATTAAAATATAAGGAAAGTCGCATGATCAATAAGAACCCCTTGAGATGTTTTTCCTACCCTCAAGTTACTTATCTGGAGAAACTAGTAGGAAGAGAGAACACATACATGGAGAGTTCATCACTAACACAAGACAACCTGAGATGGGGGATCACTCTCGCTGAGCTGTCTGCAGACTCGACCACATGGTGTAAAAGTCCATCTTGCATGTTAAGCTTGGTCAAACTGCATGTTATGTATGTATGTATTTATTTATTTATTTTTGCTGCACTGGGTCTTCGTTGCTGCGCGCGGGCTTTCTCTAGTTGCACCGAGCGGGGGCTATTCTTCGTTGTGGTGTGCGGGTTTCTCATTGCAGTGGCTTCTCTTGTTGCGGAGCACGGGCTCTAGGCGCTCAGGCTTCAGTAGGTGTGGCTTGTGGGCTCTAGAGAGCAGGCTCAGTAGTTGTGGCGCACAGGCTTAGTTGCTCCACAGCATGTGGGATCTTCCCAGACCAGGGCTCGAACCTGTGTCCCTTGCATTGGCAGGCGGATTCTTAACCACTGCGCCACCAGGGAAGTCCCCAAACTGCCTTTAATTATTCAGCTAAGTGCCTGTGATTTACCTATTCCTGTCCGTGTGTACCTCGAAACCTGGAACTCCTCTCCCTATAGGGAAGGAGAGTCTGTGTGAGGAACAGTTGGCTGGATAGGACTGTGCTTTTGAACCATAAAGGAACCACAGTCCAAAGCATCCTGCATCCTCATCAACAATCCCAAAATGAAAGTCTGAAAATGAGAGCAACTCTCCCAGCTGCTGTGGGTGGAAGCAATGGAAGTGACCAGAGGGGACTACCACTTATTCCAGACATCCTGTGCTCTCACGCACACTTTCATGCATACTTGCCTTTATCTAAGTTAAATGATGGCTGGGGGGTTGGTTCATTTTGTTTTAGAATTTCCTGCCCCACCTTGGGCTAACTGAAGACACCTTGGATATCATAAAACTAACACTGGAATTCATAAAACTACACGTTTGGGATGGGATGTGCCCAAAGCTTACAGAGGTGAATTAATACACAAAACACGGAAGATACAAAAAAGGAGCAAAGAGAAATAGAATGCCCTTGGAGAGAAGAAAATAGGTGGAAAAAAGACATAGAAACGGAAGCAGGAAGTTTTTTTAATGGGAAGAAAGAGAGAAGGTAAGAGGGAAGGGAGAGAGAAACGGGTAGAGGGAAAGAGGTGGGGGGAGGGGAGCAGGTAATGATTGGGTAGGTAAATAATTAGGGAGAAGAGTAAGGAAAGGGGAAAATAAATGTTCTCTAAGTAAAACTATCTCCATCCACATGAAAACAAGGGTACTTTCTGCATTCATTCAACCTCTTTGTTGGTTGTTTCGTTTTAAAAAGCAGCAGGGAATGTCAAACAGCTGTTTTTACAGCTTCTGTCGCTTTGTCAAAGCCGGCCTGTGCAGTCTGACTGCGGGGCACACCCAGACAGCAGTGCGGGTAGTAAGGCGCTGCGGTAGCAGATGGGCCGAGTCCGCAGACAGCTCAGCGAGAGAGAGATGGTGCCTGGCTCCCATCAAGCTCCTCGGAGCCGGGAACCCAGACCCCCTGGGAATGCTGCTGGAGAGAGAGAAGCAAACACTGCAGGCGGCATTTCTCCTTCCTGATTTAAAAAAAAAAAAAAAAATGCACCTCGGGACAATCTTCCCTCAGTAGCAACAGCACAAAAACACGAAACTCAAAGTCAGATGACATGGACTTGGGCCCAAATTCTACCATTTCTGAGCTATGTGCCCTCGGGCCAATTGTTTCACCTCTGAAAGTCTGTTTCTCCATTTATAAAATGGGGATGATACTTCACAGGGTTCTCATAAGGACTGACTAATGTAATAACACAGCACGCAGCCTAGAATAGAGTAGACATTCAGTAAATATGCTAAAACCCCATATTTGATTTAAAAAGAGAGAGAGAGAGAGACAGAGGTGATAGATACGGAGACAGATCAATAGAGAGAGATATAGATGTAGAGATGATAGAGATGGAGGTCAAGATCATGACTCAGGAAACGTCCTTCAAGTGCATGTCTGGTTTCTGATAAGTATAAGAAGGGACTTCTCACACTGTCTCCTCTTCTCCCACTCTTTGCCAATAGCGAGGCCACCTGGAAATCACAGTGGTGGACTCTCTTTTTTACTCCCCCTCCCAAATAAACCCTCTGGCAGCACTGTTCTTAACCCTGCCAAGTCCAGCAGAGATCTTTACCATGTAGGGGAGCGCCACGTAGGAGAAAGAGGCTTCCTCCCCTGGTGATCTGCTCCCTCCTGAGAGTGACTGTACAATTCATGGTTTGTCTGTGGTGGGGTGAGAGTGGCGGGCACACAGGGAGAACAACTAGGAAGGGGAAAAGACAAAAGCACCAGATTCCAAAGGGAGAGAACCAGAGAACCTTGGGTCAACGGTGTGGCCAAGGTTGTGGTCAAAGGTCGAGGAGGGTGTAACTAGATTAGGGCCTTTTCCTCACAAGACCATGAGTCACAGGGCTCCTGCCAGCTCACCAGCACCCTTGGCATCATTCTCATCCCAGAAGAAAAGTGAGTGTTTTCCTCGGGACTTGGAGCGTTACCTAGTTTTGCCCTTTTCACTGACACTGTATGTGATAGTCTGAAAGCATGGCGCTTGGGCCTGGCTGCTTCCGGGAGGCCTTTGGAGCCTGTTCTCATCACCACCTTCACTTGGGCACACCCGTAACACTTACAGGGCCAAGAACAAGACAGTCAAAGCTATAAATCAAGCTAACAAACTGTGAGATAAAATATACTCTATCCTTGACACATATAGCTTCATAAGCCTGGAAAGCTTAAATCTAGAATTTGCAGGCTCCTTGGAGTTCTGCTCTGGCACGTGGAGTTATGGGGAAAGATGACCTCCACCCTCCAGACTGCCTCCACCTCTTCCCACACTGGGTTTTGACTCACCCTTAAGGGACCTCACATACACACACACACGCACACACACGTGGACATCCAGCCCACACGTCCAAGTTCTGTGCACACCTTCCAATGACACAATCCACTCTTTAAAAGATATGCTGGGGTAGAAGCTTATGCGGACATTCTAAGCCCGCTTGGGGCCATTTGAACAAAGTATTGCAGGTTCCCAGGTACCTGAAGTATGGCGAAGAAAGGGAGTCATGGGACTTGGATAGGCATATCCTCGTGGCACCAAGGATTCCTTGCTCTTTGAGGAGGGTTATGGCTGGAAAAGTGGGACCCTCTAAAGTGCAAGTTCCAGAGCAGAGCCTCCTCTTGCCCAGAGCATCCGGCATCCTTGTCAGCATCATGACCCGTAGCACGCCCATTCCCCGCCTAGGCGGTGTAGAGAACACCTCTCTCGGCTTTGCTCCCCACCTGGGCTCTCACCACACCCGTCCAGCCACACGTTTATCAACTCCAGGCAGAAACGCAGAGTCACTCAGGCCCAGAGCTCCTCTGGGAAGAGACTGAGGGGCAGGGAGAGGGAGAGCCAAGCTGGAGACTGAGGCAGGATGGAGCAGAGCTGGGACTCCTGGGGCCTGTCCCATTGTTAAGCAGGCCCCCCACCAGATTTAATAGAGCATGGCTGCTGTGCTTTTCTCAGTGTGGAGGCTCTAATAGGCTCCCCCCGTGGGCCACTCAGGGCCCACACTGCCTCTGAGCAGCTGCTGGGCTGAGCGAGGGAGCGAGAGGCTCGTCTGCAGACCACGTGCCTGTCGCCTTCTGAGGAAGCCATCGCAGCACATCCTGGAACAGGCTCCCGAGGAGGCATCACAGTTTAGTGTAATTCGTCAACTTCACAGCTGCTGCTTGGGAGGGAGGGGGCCTGGGGAAGCAAGTGCCAAGCTGCTCAGGAATCAAGAGCATTCCCCAGGCCAGCCAAGAGACGGCGAGCCCCCAGCAGGAGAGGGCAGGGCTCCAGATCGCCTCTGGCTTCCTCTGCAGCCTGTCACAGCCCTGGGGGCTCCCTAGAGGTGGTCAGCCACTGGCCCAGACCCCTGCCGGCCCCGAGGGCGCTGGGAGACTGGAACTCAGGGAGAGAGCCGGTCTTCGGGGTGAGGAAGACTGAATTCAAGAGCCCCCGCATCATCCGCTGGTGTGATCCACGGCAAGTTACTTCACCTCTCGAAGCCTCCATTTGCCTATCTGTGAAATGGAAGGGAAAGTAATTCTTATTCCAAGTCTTGATATTCAACTAGGAGTGTGCAAGGTATTAAGATATTGAAATATTTGGTAAAGAGCAGCGGTTCTCAAAGTGTGGTTTCTAGACCAACAGCATCATCATCACCTGGGAATGTGCTAGAAAGGCACATTCTTGGGGTCCACCCCAGACCTACTGAATCAGAAACTCCAGAGATGGGGCCTCGTAATCGATGTTTTAACAAGCCTTCCAGGTGAGTCTAAAGCAAGCTAAAATACAGAGTATTTCCACTGCCTTAAAAATCCTCTGTGCTCTCTCTATTCATCCCTCCCCACCCCCTGGCAACTACTGATCTTTCCAGTGTCTCCATAGTTTTCCTTTTCCATCATGTCATATAGATGGAATCATGTAATACGTAGCCTTTTCAGATTGGCTGCTTTCACTTAGTAATATGCATTTACGCTTCCTCCATGTTGTTTCATGACTTGGTATCTGCTTTCTTTTTAGTGCTGAATAGTATTCCATTGTCTGGATATATCACCGTATATCCACTCACCTACTGAAGGGCATCCTGGTTGCTTCCAAATATTGGCAATTATGCATAAAGCTGCTATAAACATCCATGTGCAGGTTTTTGTGTGGATATAGGTTTTCAACAACTCTGGGCAAATACTAAGGAGCGTGATTGCTAGATCATATGGTGAGAGTGTATTTAGTTTTATAAGAACTGCCAAAGTGTCTTCCAAAATGGTTGTACAATTTTGCATTCCCATCAACAATGAATGAGAGCTCCTGTTGCACCAACCCCTCGCCGGCATTTGCGTTGTCAGTGTTTTGGATTTGGGCCATTCTCCTATGTGTGTAGTGGTATCTCTTTGTTGTTTTAATTTGCATTTCCCTGATGACGTATAAGGCGTAGCATATTTACATATGCTTATTTGCCTTCTATATCTTCTTTGGTGAGGTGTCTGTTCAGGTCTTTGACTCATTTTTCAATCAGATTGTTCATTTTCTGCTTGTTTAGTTTTAAGAGTTCTTGGTATATTTTAAGTAGTCCTTTATCACTTGTATCTTTTGCAAATATTTTTCCTTCAGTCTGTGGCTTGTCTTCTCATTCTCTTGAGGTAAGTTGATGTTTTTTATTTGTTTTGTTTTGTTTTAGTAACACAGTGATAAAGGGCAAAAATAATAAATATTTAGGGAAAGGTGTGACAAGAATTCTCAGACACCCCACAATGGGAGTTCTGAGGCTCAGGGACACAGGCCATATGGCTCTAACAAGTCCCCTGGCTCTAGTCCCTTATTTCCACTTATCTCCAAGACAAGGCTCTGTCCTTAGATAAAGAACTCTCCAGCCCAAATTCCCCAGAACAATTTTCTGCTTCAACAGACAAATCATCAGTGTTTCTTAACCCTTTGGGGACCACTGACCTCTTTGAGAATCTGATGAAAGCCGCAGGCTTCTCCCCAGTAAAATACACACACACACACACACACACACACACACACACACAAGCATACACATTACATGCCAATTCAGGTGTCCACAGGCTTCCCAAAGCCCATGCAACATTCAGTGACCCCAGATTAGGAGGCCATGCTGGAGACAGGGAAGAGAAAGACTTGAGATGCTTGTAGTCAACCAGTCAGGGCACCAATGGGCAAAGTACAAGCCATTTCCTTCTCAAGACAAACCCAAACTCACAGTCCCTATCTTCCAAGTCCTCTAGGCTCTTCCCTTGCCTGTGCCTTGCTCTTTTAAGATCCGGGGAGGAAATGAAGAAGAATCAGTGGCCAGAGCTTGGAGCCATCATTCAGCCCTGGTCACATTGACCTCACGCAACCCCGAACCAGAGCGAATGAGCTGTCCTCACCCCCACCAGCCCTGGTGGTGGCTGTTCTCCAGCTGCAACAAAGCAACCCCATGGCAGGCGGTGCCTCCCCTCTACCCCCCGAGGCCTTCTAGGAGTCCAGCTGGTGGTCCTGCTGCCCGGGACCTTCAGTTCAGAAAGAAGTGCAGGAAGTAGGGGAGGCAAGTGTGCCACCAAGAGTGCAAAACTGTGAGGGGACACTCACTCTCAGGGCCCTGCAAAAAGACCACCACGATGCATGTGACCCATGTCCTTCCCTGGATACAGAAACAGCCGACTGCAAAGGCTTCAGCTCAGCTAAGTTGGTTTGTGGCAAATCACAGCCACCTCAGAGCAAAGCTCCCTGGCAATTCACCAGCTGCAAGCCCACCTTTGGTGACCTTTGAGAGGGAGGGAGGGTCGGCTCCTATATAGAAAATACAGCAGAGACGTTGTTAACACCTTACACGGGGCACTGGAGGAGCTTGGAACTTGCAAGGAAAGTGTCTTTCTCCGCAGCCCCGCCTGGGGTGAGTGTGAGCCCGCTGTGGAGAGAGGGGGAGACTCGCCTCGGTGAGAGCTGGGCGTGGCTGCTTGGGCCCCCTCCTCACCCAAGGAGGAGTCCTCTCCAAGAGGGTCCCCTAGTGCCACTCACATGCAGCCTCGGGAGCTTGCCCGTGTCCTTCCACCCTGCAAAACCGAGCTCCCAGCGTTCCCACTCCGCTCACCCTCTCCCAATCTGTCAGCTGCCTAAGGCTTCCCCCATCTGCCCAGGCTAGGGAGATGCCAGCACACTACAGGAGGGCCAGATCCCACCCACCTCACTCTCTGCCCCCATCCTCTGGCGGTGGTGGCTGAGGAGGGTGGGGCGGGGCGGCGGTGTTGAACAGACAGGAACTGAGAAGGGCAGGAAAAGGGATTATCAACAGCTCCTCAGGTGCAAAGATGGCAAGCCCCTGAAAGCTAAGAAGGGTGTGAAATTCATCCTTCAACTCTTTGCGGAAATGGAGGTCCTCACCCGCTGGATCTCCCCATCCAGGCACTCCGGGAGGTATGGAGCAGGTGTGGCAGGAAGCTCTCAACTGAGGGTGAGACCCGCTTTCCTGGACTGTGTACGTCTTTGCTCTGCTCACCATCGCCCCATTACCCAGACCTCACCCCACTCCCCTGACACTGTTACTGGGCTGGACCTTGGAAAAGGTGATGTGGAAGCCAATGAAGAGGTAGGGGACAGACACACACACAGAACAACCTAGAAGTCGAAGGTTTTCTTCCTAACCCTCATCCCTTAGGATGGTTTCCAGGGTTGGGAGAGTGAAGGTGATGAACTTACAAAAAAAAGTTGACCTATAGAGAATGACGAGATTGTAAATAATTTGAAGTCTTCATAACGAGAGCTTGTCACAGCTTTAAAGGCTTCAGGAAGACAGGACAGAAAAGTCTGGAAGTCAGCTCTGTGGTTCATGACACAGTGCCACTCCCACCCCACTCTGGGGCATCACAAGATGTTCTGCCTTCCTGGGCCACAGATTCATGACATAAATATTTATTGAGCATCTTCATTAAGCATTGTGCCAAGTATTGGAGATCTAGCTAACATTCACTACCTGGTTTTTAGGTACAGACGCTGTTCTAAGCACTTTGCTTATATCTCCCTATGAGGTAGACACTACTATTATCCTCACTTTATATATGAGGACACTGTGGCACAGAGAAATTCAGCAACATGCTTATGTCTCCCAGCTAGGAAGTGGTAGGACCCTGACTGCCTGATCCCAGACCACGCCCTTAACCACTACTGAACACTCCCTCTCAAGGCAAAAACAGACACACTGTCTGCTTCATGACCTTACAGTCTAAGGAAAAGTAGAGCCTGTGGGCCTGTCCTTATAAATAAAGTTTTATTGTAACACAACCTCACTCATTTGTTTACCTACTGTTTATGTCTGCTTTCACATGACAATGGCTCCATTAAGTGGTTGTGATAGAAACTGCATGGCCCACAAATCCTAAGATATTTACTCTGTGGCTCTTTACAGAAAAAATGTGCCAACCCCTGGTCTAGTGAAATAGAACCATCTTGCTCTCCCATGGGAAATCAGGAGGACCCATGAGGTGACGAGAGGGACAATGCTTTGAGCTCTTTGGTCTAAGAAGTGGTCAACACATCAAGCCAGAGTATATCCAGCCTGTCACCCAACATTCCATCTATCCCATCTCCAGGATAACCAGCCAGGATGATTTTGAATCACTCTTCTCTTAATCGTCCCACTGTCACTCAATATCCTGGGCCCAGAGGAGACAGATGGGGCACCCACTGGCAAGAATCATAACTAGTTATAGCTAGAGGGAATAGATCTGTCCTCGCAGGCGCAGACACTGCAGGCAGCTTGGGAGGGTGGTGAGCTCCGCCTCCAGCTAGAGAGGTTGCTCATTGATCCACCTAATCATTCAGTATTTGTTAAGCACCCACTACGTGCCAGGTCCCAGGGTGGGCGCTGTGCTCATAGGGAGTCCCACTATGGATACAGTTCAGACA
Source organism: Stenella coeruleoalba (assembly GCF_951394435.1). Lineage (NCBI taxonomy): Eukaryota > Metazoa > Chordata > Mammalia > Artiodactyla > Delphinidae > Stenella > Stenella coeruleoalba. The sequence continues at coordinate 98,373,408 of NC_137169.1, forward strand.
AAGTCATACATTAGACAAGGATTAGACAAAAAACACCATACTGCACCTTCTGATTCTAAGACGCTATGCTTCCGTGTTCTCTAGGGTTTGCTCCCTCACAAGGAAGTCCTTCATATTCAGGTGGTACACAAGAGAGGATCAAATCTGAAGGAAGCTGCCGCCTTACTTTTCTTCCTTCCAAGGCAAGCTTCCAGCTTTTTCCAATTCTACCCCACTGTATTGCAGAGTACCTTGCTCAGCAAATAGCTGCTGGATATGGAAATATAAATATACATATATATATATATATATATATATATATATATATAAAATAAGCCTCAAATTATTTTATTCAGCTTTGATTAAATGGCACCTAATTTAAAAGAACAGCATTAAGAGAAAACTTTAAATAAAGAAACTGTTGGCACAAGTCTCTTGGGGATGTAAAACCTGGAGTTGGCATGGGCCTTTGCTTAGACAGGTGAAAAATGTCAGAAAACATTTACGTATCAGATACAAAATTTAGGTTAAATCCATACTTTTTCGGCATCTTGTCATCATAAAGTTGAGTTTCCATCTAAGTCTGTTCGTGAATAAAGGCAAAGAACTTTCCTATAATATTGACTCATTTAAGAATTCCTAAGACTTGTAATCATGAGACCATTAATGTTTGTTATAGGAGTCAACATGTGTTGCAATGTTTGCTGTAGAAAACTGTTCACTTAAAGTAGTTAAAGTGTGTTTATCAAAGGAGGTTGAATTTTCTCACCAGCCTTGCTATAATTAATCCACTGACAATGACCTCACTGGTCTTGTTATAATTCAACCAGTGAAAAAGACTCGGCGGAGCCTCTTAAAATTAGGAACATGACTAAAGGCATTCCTTCCCTCCAAAAGAAGAGTTATTTTGAAAGTAAAATAAATGTGGTTCTAACAGATTAACTTCAAAATACCATGCAGAATCTCAATTTTCCACAACAGGGGAATTCTCTTGTAAGGAGGCTTAATGAGACTCTGCTCGAAGATTAGTTTTCCCTCTCTAATGCCAATGTGTGTGCACATCTTCAGGTCACAGAGGATATTTCTAGAGGCTCAGCCCCTGCTCATTCCTCCTGCTTCACTCCAAGACTGAGAAAAATACAGAACATTCAACTTCTCCACGAGCCACTAACCAGGATCCTCATTACCTTCCCTGGAGCTCAGCCCCATGGAAGGGCTCTGGAAAGCTGTCCCGGGGAGGCTACAGTGTTGGGAAGCTCCAGGGAAGGCCCAGTCCGCAGCCTCCTGAGCCAGAAGCCTGCAACCAGAGAAGTGATTTGCTTTTTGAGGCACTTTTTTCTCCCAGTTAGGATCAGAGGAATGGTGCTGGCTGTTTTTGAAAGCTTCTGGGGTCAGACACAAACACTAATAGAATGACAGTAGGAAAAGACAAATATAGCATTATTATGCCAGGCGTCTCTCGGGGGAGCTGGCTAGATGACCCCAGTGTAGCCGCCAGAAAACCATGTGGTGGTATCCATCTCGGCCTCCCAGGCCTGGCCAATCCACACATGTCCCAAGAAGAAGTTCTGCTGAAGGTATGTGCGCTCCAGAAGGAGACTCAGAGTGAGGCTGGGTTTTCAATGATCTGTTGCTCAATTGAAAGTAGTTAAGACTGTTCTCTATTTCTGGGCAAGGTTAAACTGAGAACCAGCTAGGTACCAGGGAGGCATCAAATCCTCGTAGATTCTCAGGTGCTGAAGGACACCCAGGCACCCCAGTGAGAGCACCCAGCTTCAGATGAAAACCTCCAGGGAGCAAATTCTTCCTCCTCCCCTCTGCCCTTCTCTGCTTTCCATACAATATTTGTTTTTCTCTTTCTGACTTACTTCACTCTGTATGACAGATTCTAGGTCCATCCACCTCACTACAAATAGTTCAATTTCGTTCCTTTATATGGCTGAGTAATATTCCATTGTATATACATGCCACATCTTCTTTATCCATTCATCTGTCGATGGACACTTAGGTTGCTTCCATGTCCTGGCTACTGTAAATAGAGCTGCAATGAACATTGTGGTACATGACTCTTTTAGAATTATGGTTTTCTCAGGGTATATGTCCACCAGGGCTCTTGTCAGTAGTTGGGAGGGGGAAGGGGGTAAGAGGCACTCAGGAGCCTTTTTGGTGTCTCTATTAGGGTCCTTCCTAAAATGGATAGAAGTGGATAACTTACTGCTCTTTCTTTTTCCATCCTCTTTTCGCACATGGAATTGAGAGTTAATTCTAAGCATCTGCTCCTAGGGGACCCTAGTTCAGCACCCCAACCTGAGGCATAAAGGTATCTCCCCTAATTCTGGAGAGTTCCTTCCTTCCCCACCCTGAGGTCATCTATAGCTCTCTTCAGGCAGCCACCAGAAACGGAAGAAGTGAGAGAAGCAGAGACAGATGTGGACAGGCCCAGGAGCCGACACAGTGCCATCTTCCCTGCCCCATGTACCTCACAAACCCACGCGGACCTGCACAGGAAAGCTCCAGGGCAGCAGCCACCTTCTCCGCAGCATCACCCCACCTTCCTCCACCTCAGCGCCAGGGCTCTTCATGTCTCTGTTCCTCCTTTCAGCCCAGAACTGGATCAAGGGAGCAAAGAATGAAGGTGATGTTTTCAGTGAGGTTCTCTGACCTTTCTGTAGGGTGGCCAGAGGGGAGGTGTCCCTTCTGGAACCGACCAGGGCTCCTTCCTTCTCCTGCCAGAAACAGCTAGCAGGAGGGAACACCGGTGACCAAGAGAACTCGGTGTTCCTCCCAGAGGAACCTGAGGGCAAAGCACAGATTCTTCCAGAAGTAAGCAGATATCACAGGATAGGGGCTACTCTTCACCTGTTGTTTCCTCAAAGAAGCAGCCATATTTTTCAAGTCAAAAAAGGAGATATAGCCTACTCAAGGACTCTTTTTCTGATGTATTATATCTGTTTAGATAAAGCCTTATAAAGGTATGCAAATTAAATCACATGAAGTTATGTATTTATTGAATAAAGAAGAATGTGGTGGCCAAAACTGAAGAGGGAGACTTTGGGACGGGGCTTTCCAGAGAGCAAGTCATAGAGGAAGGGATCTGGGACCTTCTTAACTCTTGAAAAATCCCACCTGCTATGTGCCTCCATTGTTGCATTTATCACATTATATTTTAAAGCATTTTCCCATTTGCTTTTTGCATATACCAGGAGCTCTTTGAGACCAAAGCCTCCACACTATTTATCTTTGAATCCCCTGTGTCCAGTGCTAGGCCTTAGAGGAGCGCCATAAATACTTGTTTAGTGATTCATCTATGCACTGGGAGACTGTAAGTTGTGCCCACCAGGAAACAAATGCTCTCTAAACTTAAGGTCTGTGTTCTTTCATTTTTCTTGTTTACTTAATTTCAAAGTAAAATTTCTTAAAAAAAACAAACACACACACACAATCTCTCTTGGTTGAACCACAGAGAAAAGGATTTGTCCACGCTTAAGTGTGTATTGGTAGTAGTGAAAGCAAGACCAAGGTCCATTGTAAGGGGAGATGAAGACTGCATGAAGAGAGTTGTCAAATTTCATGCAAAAACTCTTAAGAGAAATTTATTTAAGAGTGTCCAACGAAGCCTCAGGCTATAGAAATTCCAAGAGCTATTCAATACAAAGGAGCTAGGAAACCAGTCTGAGAGCGGAGGCTCGTCAAAAAAGCAGATGTTTGATCCAGGAAGATCTAGCACCAAACTGCTACGAAGAATCTCCATCAAAGCGTCCTTAGACATTCATCAAAGGGATCTTTTCCAGGTGCAGCCCATCATGCTGGGGCACCTACTCCCGGGGCATCATATTGGTGACACGGATAGACCGGGAGACCATTGTAGCTGCCTATCTGTTACTGTAGAGAGGAATCCCTCAGAAACTCTTTCTGGCTTGTGTCTCAAAGCACACCGCTTTACATGTTTGTCCCCTGCTACGTTCAAGGAGAGGGATCCACACACACGAGTTTGATGACCTGAGGGAGTTAAGAAGGACGTGAGCCTATCCGGGCAAATAAGGTACATAGCTGTTTCCCTTTAGTTAGTTAATACAATTCTGTTCCGTTTGCAGGAATAAACAGACCTCCTCACCAGGGAACACAACAGCACACTTATCGAGCACTTTCTATGTAGTAGACACAGAGGAGACAGCCATGTTTTAATTAGTGAGGTTACACTTGGGTAACGAACCCCCAAAGCTCGGTGACTGAAAACATGAGAAGCTGGCTTCTTTCCTGTGACAGCTCAGGAAGATGTTCAGGTCCGTCCCCGTAGTTTGGCAGCCTCCAATGTCACCGCGCCATCACCATCATGGTGGCAAGGGTGGGGAGCCGTACTCTCAGTCTCTTGACTTGCGTGACACATTCCAGTGGGAAGGAGGTGGGCTCTCCTAACTGCCAGGGAGGCTGAGAGAAGCAAGGAGCTAAGAAGCCCTTTCCAGCCGTCCTCACCCTCAGCCAGCCCTGCTAATTAAGCACACTTCGTCACGGGGGCGCAACAACCTTCTCCAGGCTGGATCCTGGGCTGGCTTGGTCCTCCTCAGCTGCCGGTCATCCCCTCCCACTGCAGTTCCCAATACACCTGCAAATCTGGGGTTCATTGCCCACCCCAAATCACTCCCTCACTCACTAAGTCAACATGGATTGATTTCGCATTCTGTGCCAGGCATGAGGTAGGTGCTGGGGACACAGTGCTGTATGAGCCATGCATGGTCAAGGTCTCCACGGAACTTACATTCCCATGTGCAGGAGACAAACAAGAAAAAGCCAACCAATCATTAAACACATGCTTTTCTAGAGCAGTAAGAGTTTTAAAGGAAATAAAAGTCATATGAGTGAAAGGTCTAGGGTCAGAGGGCTACTTTGGATGGAGAGGTCAGGGAAGCCCTCTCAGAGCCCGAAGAGGAGAGGACGAACAGCCATATGGACAGCGTGGGAGGTTGCCCTGGGCAGCAAGTCCTAAGGCCTCGGGCAAAAATGGGTTTGGCATGTCTGAGGACCTACAGGAAGGCCAGTGTGTCTGGTCTCCCATGCGAAGGGGAGTGGCCTGGGCTGAGATCAGAGAGGTCAATGGGGCCATATAACAAAGGGTGCACCATGGCAAGAGGCCATTTGGTCACAGAGCAAATGTCTACTGAGTATCCAGAGACTGAAGACACCACAGTGAAGATGTAAATCCCTGCCTTTCTGAAGCCCATACATGCCAGGGGAGACACAAAGCCAACAAACAAATGAGCAACATCATGTCAGGTAGCGGTAAGAGTTCTGAATGAGATGCAGCAGGATTCCAGAGTAGATTGATGAGGCTTCTATTACAGATGGGATGGGAAGGCAGGGCCTCTGGTGAGAAGAGCGGAGACCTGGAGGAAGTGAGGGGAGGAGCCAAGTAAGTGTCTGGGGGACTGGCGTTCAGAGAGCTCTTAGGGTTGCCTGGTAAAGTACAGGATGCCCAGTTACATTGGAAATTCAGATAAATAAATATTGCACAGGGCACACTCATACTAAAAATTGTTTATTGTCTATTTGAAATTCAATGTCCGCTGGGCATCCTGTATCTTTATTTGCTAAGGCTGGCAACTATAAGAGGGAAGGAACAGAAAGTGCGAAGACCCTGAGGCGGGAGCATGCTTGGCATGTTCCAAGCACAGCATGGAGGCTCCTGTGGGGCAGGTGGTGGGAGGTAAGCCTGGAGGGAGAGGCAAAGGCCAGGGCGTGCAGGGCTGCGGGGGCCCTGGTGAGCAGCTTGGATGTTATTCTAAGTGGAATGGGAGACCTTGCTGGATTTTGAGCAGCTGTGTGAAGGATAGAAAGAGAAGACACAGAGTTGATGTCTTCCTTCCAAAAGAGTCAAACAGGGGAGGTAGAAGATCAAGCTTATTCCAGGTCCCAGTGTCCTGCAGTACTACCCCTGCCACTGGGTAGCCAAAGAGATGAGACCTGGGGAGTTTGGGGAACCACCGACTCAGATGGGGCCATCATTTTATGTGCAGGTATTAGATATTTCGTCTCTCAACTCCCCCTTCTCTCCTTCTCGAGGACTCTCTAATCAATGGAGGTTAGAGGGTTAATCAGAGTGCCCAGGGCTCCGGTCCCCACTATTTCCTTATGCCCTAAGACAGCAGTCCCCAACATTTTTGGCACCAGGGACCGGTTTCATGGAAGACAATTTTTCCACGGCCGGGGTTGGGGTAGGGGGTAAGGATAGTTCAGGCGGTAACGCGAGCGATGGGGAGCGATGGGGAGCAATGGGGAGCAGCGGATGAAGCTTCACTCACTCGACCACTGCTCGCCTCCTGCTGTGTGGCCCAGTTCCTAACGGGCCTCGGACCGGGGGTGGGGGGTTGGGGACCCCTGCCCTAAGGAAAAGCGCAGTTAATGCTGCAGCCCACAGGCCCCAGGGCATAGTCCTGGAACCCACTGGCCCAGCCTCCGTGCCACTACCTACTCCACAGCGTCTCTCCATTCAAAATGGAGCAAAGACCACCCTGGGAGAAATGTGCGGTAGACAGATCCCCCTCCTCTTTTCTTGACCTGACTTCTCTTCTGACGAGTCAAGGGTGGCGACAGAGGGAAAGAAGAGGCAGGGTTTCCTTGGGTCTGGCCACTGCTATTGATTCTTTCTCCTCTTGTAAGCAGTCCTGTGTCTACAGTCTGGGCTCTTGGTGCTCCAGCTGTCGGCTTTAATCAATAGCAAGAGTAAATACAGGCAGACGCTGACTCTTCCCAGGATACTCTGAAATCTTCTCACACTCAGCTTGAAAAGGAACGTTTTCTGGGATTGATTCGGGACATGTGACTCTATAAGCATCCAGATTCCAGCTGAGAGGAGACAAGGAAAGAGCTGGGACAAAGGGGTCCTTCCCTCAAAGATGTGATGGAGGGAGGTTTCTTTATGATTTCTCAAGAAGCTCTAGACCTCAGTTTCCAATAGAGGCATCTGATTCCAATTTCAGTGGTGGAATGATCCTCTACAAAGAGTATTAATATGAGAGTCATAGATCTACCTAGAAGGGGTTCTCCAGTGATTTGTCTCTGTCCTTGGCTTTGTCCTGTAAAACACCTACTTCAATAGCTTGAATAGAAGCACACCATTAAAGTTTACAGATGACCCAAAACTAGGGCGTGGTGTGATGTAGGGGAAAAACACTAAGCCAGCCAAATAAACTTGGGCAATTTTCTTAACCACTCTGAGCTGCAGTTTTCACATCTGTAAAATGACATAATAAATCCTACTTCGTTAGTTTGTCCTGCGGATTAAATTAGATGCCCTATGCAAAGCACTTATCCCAATGTCTGGCACAAAGGACACAATAAATAGTAGTAATTTCCTTCCCTCCATTTTGTCATCTGTAAAATGGGGACAATAAAAGTATAAATGTCATTAAATGTGAAACTCAGTTGAGTCAGGAAAGGAAAACTTAGCTGTTGGAGAGCTACCACATGCTAGAATAATAGACCAGAATCAAGAAAATGAACATTAATAAGCCATGCAACTAAAAACTAATAACAACACAGAGAATACAAACTTGATAACAATTCCCATGAAAAAGGCCCAAGAGTTTTAATTAGCCACAAGCTCAGTCTGAGACAAGAGTGGGACACATTTACCATGAGAAGCTTATGCAATTGTAGATTACATAATAATTTACATATATTGAACACTTACTATGTCCCAAGTGACACTCTAAGTTTTGTACTTTACTCATTTAATGCCCCCAATTACCCTATGAGCTGCTACTTTCATCACTAGCTTACAGATGACCAATCTGAAGGAAAGAGAAGTTAAGTAAATTGCCTATGGTCACAGAGCTTATTAACAGCAGTGCTGAGACGGAAATAGCAGAGCTGTGCACACTTCAGACCACATCTGGAGTTACTGGGTTCGTTCTGAGTACCATGTCAGATACAGCCACATGGTCCCTACCCAGATGCCACCTCAGCCCTCAACTGTTCTATGCCAACAGGTTAGGAGGGAGAGGTTAGGGATGGCATAGCTTAGAATTAAGCCACCCACTTAGGTCCAGGCTCTAAAGGCCAAGCCATGACATCAAGACATTCACACTGCCCTTCAGATCATCTTACTGCTTATCAGACAAGAGACCCTGTGCCTCACGGAAGGGCCTTAGGTGCCCTATTGCCCCTGAATTGTCGCATCTCTTCCCCCTTTCTTCTCTCTCAGCCCATTCACTTGAGCCCCATAAATTGATGGCTACCTGCCATTAAAAATGATGGTACACCAGAAAATGAGGCAAGCTGGATATTTCTTTGAAGTCTCATACCTTCTAAAAATTCATGCAAATTTTGTACTCTCCATGATATATCTAGGTTTGTTTTAATATAAAAATGATATTTTAGGCAACTTACCACTGAGTAAAATTGATGCTCTGGAGTGATGAATCACAGTTTTCATAGAACTCCTGGCACACTGCTACATGTCCCCAGTTTGAAAAGCTCAGAACTGCAGACGCATATTTCATAACACAGAAAGATGTCCAGGGCATATCCTAAGGTAATAAGAGGTTACCACACAGTATGTACAGTAGGCTTCTATTTTTTGTATCCCCTCTGGAAGGCTACACGTTACCCCTGGGTTGTAAGACTGTGGGTGATTTTTATTTTGCTCTTTTTGCTTCCTATATAATTTTTCTAAAATAAGCATATATATTATTTGTGGGGGCAGAGTATGGGGTTTTGTTGTGGTGGGTTTTTGCAGGGGGGTTGTTAGTTTGGCTTTTTAAGATTTAAGAGTTCATGACCACCTGAATTTTCCAGACACTTGCTTCAGCTGGCTGTACCTTTCAGACCCTGAGATATTTGCCCTCTGAAGCAGGGGAGCCAAGTAAAATAAAACACCATATGCTCAGATTTAACCAGACACCCTCCCCGGCGCCCCACCTTGCTCTTTGTCAACTTTGCCAGCAATGACCTTGAATACCTAGGATACTCACACAAGTCCCTCTCACTTTTGAGGTTTGCTATGGGACACCCCAGTGGTCAATCCCAACTCTGCTTAATCTTACAGTAAAATGTTTCTGTGTCCTGCCCACACCCTCCCAACAACCAGCTCCTGCCTTCTCACCTCCAGCCTTAATGCTGCTGGCTCACATGTACCCTGCAGGTCAAGGAGTAAAGCCCTCCCCGCATTGGACTGTGTAACTCACACCGGATGCTGCCTGAATAGTGTCACAACTCACTGCACATTCGGAACCTATGGTTCAGCTCTCAGCTTCTTCCCCAGAAGTTGCCCCACTGCAAGTTCAGTTTCCCAGCCTTCTGTCCCTACTTCGTACCAGCTACAGGCTGGGACTTCAGCTGGGCTATCAGCCAAAACATCTACACTTGGCCTCTCCATATGGTTTTTCACTTGGGTCAGTTTGGGCTTCTTCACAAAACGGGAAGTTCCAAAGAGAACAAGATGGAAGTGCATGGCATTTTTATGACCTCACCTCACACAGCATCACTTCTGCCATCTTTCATTGGTCATGGCAGTCATGAAGGTCTTCCCAGGTTCAAGGGAAGGGAAAATAGACCCCACCACTTGCTAGGAAGAATGTCACCACATTGCAAGAAGAACATGTGGGATGGGATATGTTGTGTCAGCCATCTTTGAAAATTGTGATCTACCACAATTACACAGCCAGCAAATTGGGTAGAGCCAGTGTTTGAACCCAGATCAGCCTAAATGCAAAGCCTGTGCTCATAAACCATGGCAGTACACTACCAAGAGAGATTCATAATGCCTCACGCTCTGAGTCTGGCATACAGAGTACAACACATCGTGAAGACATTAACCAACAGCATGTCCAGAAGAGGGAGGCCAAGATGATGAGACGCCCGGAAACAATGACATATGATTTAACAAATAGTTGAGGAGATTTAGCCTGAAGAAGACAAAACTTAAAAGTAACTTGGAAGCTCTCTCAAGTCCGCTAAAGATGAATATGCGGAAGAAGGAAGACAGATTGTGTCTTGCCTCCTCCAGCGAAGGAGGAGACAGGCAGAATCCAACCCACTGCAGCAGTTCAGCGCACATGGCAGAGCACTGGCTTTGAAACCTTACTGGTTTGCTAGGCAAACCAGGTCTACCTCCTGGCTGCACCTCTCAGGCAAATCACTTATCCTCTCTAGGTCTCATTTTCCACATCTGTAAAATGGAGATAATAAAACCTATCTTACAGGGTTGTTGTAAAACTTAAAGATGATACAGGTAAAGTAAACTGACATACAGTAATTACTCAGTAAATAATAGCTGCTATTTTTGTTATTGTTGTCATTGTTGTTCATTAGAGCTATTCAACAATGAGATTGGTTGCCTTTCAAAAACATGAGGTCCCAGAAAGAAATTTTATACTTAGCAATGAGAAGTATCTAGATGGAATGTTGGACTCAAACCCAGGAAGCTCTGGGTCCTTGCCCACCTTGGGCTCACCAGAGATGAAGGCCAACCCAGGGGGACTTCATTGTCCCTTGGGTGGACTTAGCCTTGGGGCTTGCTGAGGCCCTGGTAGCACCATCTCGGAGAGAACAAGAGGAAGCCAGGAAGGCATTGGGCTGAGAAGACAGCACTGGATCCCTGAGGGAGGCCTGGGTAGAGGCAGCAGAGGTCTTTGGGCAAAGGCAGTAATAGAATCAGAAAGATGTCAGCGGGATTCTGGAAACATCTGTCTAGATTGGATCTACCTAAGCAGGGCTCCTGGGGAGTCTGCAATCCCAAGGAGAAGGACATGGTGAGAATGTTAGGAGCTGGGATCCCAGACAACAAGGGTGACCCCAATAAGCACTGATTATAAATCAGGAAACCGAGACCTAAATCAGATCTTATAGACTGGCAAACAACATAGGGGCAAGAGAGAAGGTAGTGAAAACAAGGAAGGAAGGGGGAACCTGATAAAAATAAACAAACAAACAAAACAATTTGTATAGCACTCAGTATGTGCCAAGCATGGTTTTAAACATATCATGAATGTTAACTCACTTCACCATCACAATGATACTATAAGATATGTGCTGTTATTATTATCCCCATCTTACAAGTGAGGACACCAAGGTATAGAGAGGCTGTTACTTGCCTACGTTTTAACAGGTAGCAGTTGTCAGAGTCAGGTTTGAACCCAGGAAATCTGGTTCCAGCGTTGTGATCTTTACCACTCAACTCTTATGCCTGTCCAGTTGCATATACCACTTAATTTAATTTTAAAGGTAATTATGATTGCCTCTGTTTTCAGAGGAGGAAAATAGAAGCTCAGAGGAATAGAGAAGCTTTCCCAATATCAAACAGCGAGTAGAGAACTGAGGCAGGATATTAACACAGGTCTGTCAGCTCCTGCAATTACATGCAGTCCTCTGTTTAACAGGCACAAGGACTTAGGACCCACCAGAGGATGTTTGGTACCAGCTAAGAGAAACAGGAGCAATTGATTCCACCTGCTATTGCCAGGCTATGAGCCAAAGGTGTCCTGGCCTGCCTTGGGCTGAGTGGGTCAAATTTCAAGGTCATGGCTGGGTCTCAGTGCCCTTTTACAGGGTCAATGTCCCCAAGGTAGGACAGCAGTTCCCTCCCCCCAACTTGCCACATCTCCCCCACAAATGCAGGCATGCCTGGGCTTGGTGTCACGTGATAAATTCCAGTCTCTGACAGCAAAACTCCCAGGCTCCATCCCTGTCTGCCTATTAAGCGGCAAGACCTTTCCCTGACTCAACAGGGAAAACCTCGGAGGAAAAGGAAAAAAGACTGGGTTTCCAGAACATTAAACTTCCATTGCCACTACTGCCTGCCAATCTCCCTGCTAATCGCTTGGAGCAAAGAAAGCCAATGCACATTGGAGGGCGCGGGAGGTGGGGTAGATGCTCACTGCATCACTGCCTGCTGACAGTCCTTGTTTCTCCAGCAGAAAGGGACCTTGAAAGGTCAGTCCATCCCTCTTCCTGCCCTGGCCCAGACTCACTTCACGCAGAGAAAGAAACCTGGCCTAGCCAAAGGGACAGTTCTCCCTCCATATTTGGTAACAAAAATATCCACCAGAGTTTATTCAAGAACCAACAGATATTTAGTAAGCACTGTCCATGTGCCAGGCCCTGGTCTGATTAAATAAGGCTCCAACCCTCTGTCTCCATAGTTTATCATCAGGGGCTTAAGGACCAAAGAAAGGAGTAGTCCTCAGATTTGAGGATATAAATACTGAAAGCCTTTCTCTGTCACTGTACTCCACTGCCTCCACCAGGACCTCACAAAGCACACATTCCTTCTGCCTTCTTTGCTGGCTTTCTTTTTCTGGGAAGGATTTTCACGTACAGCAACAGACTGCTCCAACACAAAGGTTCAGTGGAGTTTGACCAGCAGTGAGACAGAGTGAAAAGGTCACTGAACTGGATCACAATGTGAACCTGGGCCAGTCACTCAACCTCAGTGATTCTTAGTTGTGTTATCTGTAAAATGGGATTACTTATACCACCTTCTTCATAAACTGTTCATCCCATTCCAATCTCTTTAAAGAAGCCTAGCTCACCATGCTGGCATATATGATAAGAGCACATTTTAGAAAGTGCACAAAAAAGAGTAATCCTAGGGTGTGGGGAAATGGGCCCTTTTGTGCACTGCTGGTAGGAGTATAAGTTGGTGCACCTTTTTTTGTGGAGGGGAGGAGGTGGCAATACATTTGAAGGAAAAATTATTAAACTCATCCTTTTCCTCAAAATCTTCTTTCCAGGAATTTACCTTAAGGTGTGTGAAAAGATACACATCATAACAATGGTCATTACAACATCAATTATAACTATTCCATTTTTATTACATCATACCTACAAAAAGTATATGTAATAGATATTTACAGGGAACCCTCCTACACTCTTGGTGGGAATGTAAGTTGGTGCAGCCACTATGGAAAACAGTATGGAGGTTCCTTAAAAAACTAAAAATAGAGTTACTATATGATCCAGCAATCCCACTCTTGGGCATATACTTGGAGATAACTATAATTCAAAAGGATACATGCACCCCTATGTTCATAGCAGCACTATTCACAATAGCCAAGACATGGAAACAACCTAAATGTCTATCAACAAATGAATGGATAAAGAAGATGTGGTACATATACAATGGAATACTACTCAGCCCTAAGAAAAGAACGAAATAATACCATCTGCAGCAACATGGATAGACCTAGAGATTATCATACTAAGTGAAGTAAGTCAGAAAGAGAAAGACAAATACCATATGATGTCACTTACATGTGGAATTTAAAATATGACACAAATGAACTTATCTATGAAACAGAAACAGACTCATAAAGAACAGACTTGTGGTTGTCAAGGGGAGTGAGGGCAGAGGAATGGACTGGGAGTTTGGGATTAGCAGATGCAAACTATTATATATAGAATGGATAAACCACAAGATCCTACTGTACAGCACAGCAAACTATATTCAATATCCTGTGATAAACCATAATGGAAAAGAATATACATACATATATATATATGTATAACTGAATCACTTTGCTATACAGCAGAAATTACACAACACTGTAAATCAACTCTACTTCAGTAAAAAAAGAAGAAATAGATATTTACATTTTAAAGAAGTGCTATAATAAAAAAAATACATAGCCAAATATCCAACACCTATCTTAATAGAATATTCACAATACCTTTAAAGCCCCCTACATGCCCTATCCCTTCCTACGCATCTCCCTCCTCCCACTCCAGTAACCCACTACCCCAAATTTTGTGCTAATTATTCCTTTCCTTTCCTTTTCTTTATAGTTTTATCACACATCTCTGTATCTCTTAAAAAAAGAAAAGTTTCATTTTTCCTATTTTTGATCTCTATCCAAATATGGTCAATTTGTGTACTTTTGTTCATGATTCTAGTTCTAACTTGATTTTTAACCCCACAAATTAGAGGATGATGATGATGATTTTATACAATCAATATTTATTTATGCATCTACGATATTCTTTCTTCACCATTCATTCTTGCACTTCAAAACTCCTCCTGGGATCATTTTTCTTCTTCCTGGTACATATTTGTATAAGTTCTTTTAGCAAGTGTCTCTTGGTAATCAATTGTATCACTTTTCTTTTTAAAACATTTTTAACTTGTTTTTATTTTGCCCTCACGTTTAAGAGAAAATTTTACCAGGGGTAGAATTCTAGCATACTTTCACGTAGCACATCAGAGCTATCATTCCATAGTCTTCTGGCTTCTGTTGTTGCTGTTGATAAATAAGCTGTGGGTGGAATCCTCATTGCTTTGTAGGTAACCTATCTTTTCTCTCTAGCTACTTTTAGGATCCTCTCTTTTTCTTTAGTGTTCTGTTTTTCAACAAAATATGGGCTTCTTTATCTTAATCCTGTTTTGGATTCACTGAGCTTGCTAAACTGAGGACTGATGTCTTTCATCAGGACTGGAAACTTTTCAGTCATTATCTTTTTTAATGCTTCTCTCCCATTCTCTCCGTCATCCTTTGACATTCCGGTTATACATATGTTATATCTCCTCACTCAGTTCTTTATATCTCCTCACTCTTTCATCTCTTGTCTTCCTACTGTATTCTAGGTCATTCTTCAGAGAAACTTCCGGATCACTAATTCTTTCTTCTTAATTCAATTGTGTCTAGTTTATTATTGCATACATTGAGTTGTTCATTTGAATGATTATACTTTTCTACTTTCTAAAATTGTATTTCTTCCTTTTACATCTGACTAGGTTATTCTGATAGTCTTTTGTTCCCTCATTATACTTCCAATACTCTCTTTTATTTCATAAACAACTTAAATATGTTCATTTTGTATTCTGTATTGGCTAAGTACAAGTCATTACAGCCTTTGAGGAATTTGTTGCATATACTGAGCCTCATTCACAGTCATTTATTTCCTCATGTGTTTGTCGAATTTTTATTGTGAAGTCCATGTGCCTTGGAACTTTATCTGTGGGAATTCTCTGAGGCCAAGGTTTAAAGAGTGTTCTTTCAGAGAGGATTTTTTTTCAAGAACTGAGGATCTCACCAATCCAGGATAATTCAAATTTTCAGAATGGAGTTTTAGGTAAATTCAGGTTTAAGATTAGGAATTCTACAAGAAAACATTTTTCTTTATGTTCTTTCTTCTTTTCCACCAAGAGTCAAGGATGATAGCAAGTATCTTCATGAACTTTCTCTTTATGTGGAGTGTGTTTTTTCCAGAGTCCAGGCTGCTTGGGCCCAGGGCTGTATCTCCCATCTGTCACGTATATGGCCCATATTACCTATTAAACTCCAAATAGACTCCAAGACAAAGACCAGCTCTATAGTTTACTTATCCTTTCAGCTTCATATTTTCTTGTGTTTTTTGTCTCTAAGAAATTCTCTTTATTTTGTGTCAACTCAACCATGAACTCATGCATTTTCAAATGAGGAGGAAGTATATATATTCCTCATTTGGGGAGCATACTGTCCCTGGAGAAGTTTCATGGAACATCTAGTCCACTATATTTAATAAAAAGATAAGTGTAATTATATTTATTGGCAAGGGAAAATGTCAATGTAAAGAGTGAGTATAAAAAATTTTTATATAATAGTGTTCTCTTTGGATCATAGTTTGTTGAGTAATGCTTGCTTTGTCTTTTGTGCTTTTTACTATTTAAATTTTTGTGATGGGAATTTATTATTTTAACAAAAACAATTGTCTCAGTTTTACTCACACTATTATGCAGATATGCAAAATATTTGTGGCTTTTTTATTTCTCTGTAGCATGCTTAACTGCACTTCTAGAAACTCCATTCTAGCAGGAATTATAAGACGAAGGAATAGGAGTCTAGTGGACCAGACCCAGTATATGGGTCTCCCCAGATTTGCTTGGCCCTACTTGCCTCTCTCCTCCACCTCATGTTCAATGTGTAGCCCTAGCCACCACTGCCTCATCTCCTAAAACTACCTGCTGTCTCAGCCTTCTCCAAAGTGAGGGCTTCAGCAGGTACTCCTGTGTGCCTGCCATGGCAGGAGCCACAGCAGCTCTGGTGTCCAGGTCTGACTCAACAAGACCCATGAAAATTCTGTTTCCTCACACCACTTCCAGACTCAGATAAAGGGTGTGTTTTTACTTAGTGCTTTGTAACAAATTATTTAAAAACTTGGGGCTTAAAGCAACAAACACTTATTACCACACCTTTTCTGTGGGTCAAGAATCTGCAAGTGGCTTAGTTAAGTGGTTCTGGCCAAGGGTCTCTCATGAGATGGCAGTCAAGATGATGACAAGAATTGCAGTCATTGAAGGCTTGACTACACTTCAGTGAAGTTGGAAATTGGAGATCCACTTCCAAGATGGTTTACTCTCATGGATATTGGCAGGAGACTTTAGATCCTTACCACATAGGTCTCTCCATAGGCTGCTTGAGTATCCTCACAACATGGAAGCTGGCTTCTCCAAGAGCAGGTAATTTAAGAGCAAGGAGGAAGATGAAAGGACCTAATCTCTGAAATCATGCACTGTCATTTTCATTTATTCTATTTGTTAGAAGCAAGCCAATAAGACCAGTGCACACTTGGAGAGGAATTAGGCCTTCCTCTTAAGGAGAGTATGAAAGCACTTGTGATAAACAGACCTATCACAAGCAATGAAATTGAAACTGTAATTAAAATCTTCCAACAAACAAAAGTTCAGGACCAGATGGCTTCATAGACAAATTCTATCAAACATTCAGGGAAGAGCTAACACCTATCCTTCTCAAACTCTTCCAAAAAATTTCAGAGGAAGGAACACTCCCAAATTCATTCTACAATGCCACCATCACCCTGATACCAAAACCAGACAAAGATATCACAAAAAAAGAAAACTACAAACCAATATCACTGATGAACATAGAGACAAAAATCCTCAACAAAATACTAACAAACAGAATCCAACAACACATTAAAAGATCATACACCATGATCAAGTGGGATTTATCCCAGGAAAGCAAGGATTCTTCAATATACACAAATCAATCAGTGTGATACACCATATTAACAAATTAAGGAATAAAAAGCATATGATCATTTCAATAGATGCAAAAAAAGCTTTTGACAAAATTCAACACCCACTTCTCATAAAACTCTCCAGAAAATGGGCAGAGAGGGAACCTACCTCAACATAATAAATGCTATATATGACGAACCCACAGGCAACATCATTCTCAATGGTGAAAAACTGAAACCATTTCCACTAAGATCAGGAATAAGACAAGGATGTCCACTCTCGCCACTCTTATTCAACATAGTTTTGGAAGTCCTAGCCACAGCAATCAGAGAAGAAAAAGAAATAAAAGGAATACAAATTGGAAAAGAAGAAGTAAAACTGTCACTGTTTGCAGATGACATGATACTATACATAGCAAATCCTAAAGATGCTACCAGGAAACTACTAGAACTAATCAATGAATTTGGTTAGGTTGCAGAATACAAAATTAATGCACAGAAATCTTTTGCATTCCTATACACTAACAATGAAAAATCAGAAAGAGAAATTAAGGAAACAATCCCATTTACCATCACAACAAAAAGAATAAAATACCTAGGAATAAACCTCCCTAAGGAGGCAAAAGATTTGTACTCAGAAAACTATAAAACACTGATGAAAGAAATCAAAGATGATATAAACAGATGGAGAAATAGTCCATGTTCTTGGATTGGAAGAATTAATACTGTGAAAATGACCATACTACCCAAAGCAATCTACAGATTCAGTGCAATCCCTATCAAACTACCAGTGGCATTCTTCACAAAATTAGAACAAAAAATTTTACAATTTGTATGGAAACACAAAAGACCCTGAAGAGCACAAAGCAATTTTGAGAAAGAAAAATGGAGCGGGAGGAATCAGGCTCCCCAACTTCAAACTATACTACAAAGCTACAGTAATCAAGACAGTATGGTACTGGCACAAAAACAGAAGTATAGATCAATGATACAGGATAGAAAGCCCAGAGATAAACCCACACACATATAGTCACCTAATTTATGACAAAGGAGGCAAGAACATACAATGGAGAAAAGACAGCCTCTTCAATAAGTGGTGCTGGGAAAACTGGATAGCTACATGTAAAAGAATGAAATTAGAACACTCCCTAACACCCTACACAAAAATAAACTCAAAATGGATTAAAGACCTAAATGTAAGACTGGACACTATAAAACTTTTAGAGGAAAACATAAGAAAACCACTCTTTGATGTAAACCACAGCAAGATCTTTTTTGACCCACCTCCTAGAAAAATGGAAATAAAAACAAAAATAAACAAATGGGACCTAATGAAACTTAAAAGCTTTTGCAGAACAAAGGAAACCATAAACAAGATGAAAACACAACCCTCAGAATGGGAGAAGATAGTTGCATATGAAGCAACAGACGAAGGATTAATCTCCAAAATATACAAACAGCTCATGGAGCTCAATATCAAAAAAACAAACAACCCAGTTAAAAATGGGCAGAAGACCTACATAGACATTTCACCAAAGAAGACATACAGATGGCCAAGAGGTACATGAAAAATGCTCAACATCACTAATTATTAGGGAAGTGCAAATCAAAACTACAGTGAGGTATCACCTCACACCAGTCAGAATGGCCATCGTTAAAAGAAAGCTACAAATAGTGAATGCTGGAGAGGGTGTGGAGAAAAGGGAACCCTCCTACACTGTTGGTGGGAATGTAAACTGGTGCAGCCACTATGGAAAACAGTATGGAGGTTGCTCAAAAAACTGAAGATAGAGTTACCATATGATCCTGCAATCCCTGTCCTAGGCATATATCCAGAGAAATCCATAATTTGCAAAGATACCTGCACCCCAATGTTCATAACAGCACTATTTACAATAGCCAGGACATGGAAGCAACCTAAATGTCCATGAATGGTTAAAGATGAATGGATAAAGAAGATGTGGTGTATATATATATATAATGGAATACTACACAGCCATAAAAAAGAATGAAATAATGCTATTTGTAGCAACATGGATGGAACTAGAGATTATCATACTAAGTGAAGTAAGACAGACAAAGACAAATATCATATGGTATCACTTATATATGGAATCTAAAGAAACGATACAAATGAACTAATTTACAAAACATACTCACAGACATAGAAAACAAACTTATGGTTACCAAAGGGGAAGTGGGGGAGGGATAACTTAGGAGTTTGGAATTAGCAGATACAAACTACTATATATAAAATAGATAAACAACAAGGACCTACTGTATAGCACAGGGAACTATATTCAATACCTTGTAATAAACTATAATGGAAAAAATTATGAAAAATAATATTTTCTTTTAAAAATAATACTCTTCTTTCTTCCTCCACATCCCAGTCCCAAACATTCAATCTTTCCCCTTAATAGGTAGCTCAGTTTGGAACCATTTTGCTGATTTTGAACTTAGCAGTCCTTCCAGGTTGTGAGTTCTTATACTTACCCCTTTGATCCAGAATAAGAAAGAGCTCTCTCCAGCCCCATTGTCTCACCTCACAGTTAGGAAATAGAGATCAAACACAAGGATGTTTTAAGACATAAAAAGAAAAGATGTATGTGAAGTCACTTTGCAAACTGTAAAGCACTGTAAAGCACTGTAAAAATATCAAATATTATCTCATGAAAGAAGACTTCTCAAACAGCTGAGAAGAGTACTTCTACTAATGTCTCTCTAGATACTTGTCTTTTGAATGATGACACTTGTCCCCAGGGGCCAGGAAGGATCAGGTCAGTATCAGGAGGGAGGCTTCTTTAAATCACTGGTGAGAAAGGATGAAGAAAGAGGGGGCACCTGTGGAAAGTCATTTTCAGATGCATCTCATCTGCCTGGACAACCACTGGCTTCAGGCATCCACTGGTGGGGCAGATTAGAGAAGCTTAAAGAAGGCATCCAGGGAGGTGCAAGTCACAATGTTGAGATGGTGGCAAACCAGAACCCCAAGACCTTCAGGCAGACCGCTTCTGCAGTCAGGGGCAGAGATACACCCAGGCCACACTCTAAATTCACTCTGCCGGGCAGAAGAGGAGCTGATTCATGTCTCCAGCAGGTATGACAGAGAAAATTCAAATTGATCAAAAATTAAATATTCATAGGACATTATTCATTAAGATTCATCTCACTGAGTGGATGAAATGAGGCAAGGGAAGAAATTAGCTTGCTTGAGAGTGTCAAAGTGATTATGTGATTAAATTGCAATTTATAATTTCTCCTTCAAAAAAAGCTTTACTTCTTCTTTTTTTTTTTTTTTTTTTTTTTGCGGTACACGGGCCTCTTACTGTTGTGGCCTCTCCCATTGTGGAGCACAGGCTCAGTGGCCATGGTTCACAGGCCCAGCCGCTCCGCGGCATGTGGGATCTTCCCAGACCGGGGCACGAACCTGTGTCCCCTGCATCAGCAGGCGGACTCTCAACCACTGCGCCACCAGGGAAGCCCTAAAAATAATTTTAAACCACCAAATTAGATGACCTCTCATAAGCCCCTTCCAGCCCAGAAACTTGATTCTGATTCTCTGACTTCAGTGGTATAAAAACAAGATGTACTCCGAGCTAGACAGTCTCCATTTTCTCCCCTTACCACTCGCTTTGAGAAGAGATGCAGTCTGTCTGTCTGTCTGCCTTTCTAGAATCCAGAGTCTAGCTAAAATACTATGTATGGGCACGGAGCCAGATGGCTGTTTATCTCACTCTGTCTCTCTGTCTTCTCCCATCTTGTCTTCTCACTGTCTCTATAATTCTGTGTGTCTCTACTGCTATTGCCCAGTGAAGATTTAGAGGCTGGCTGCAGCAGCTGAGAAGGGTGGTATTAATTCCAAGCTCGTTTCCAAACACCAAGGAGGCCTGCCCGGGTTAATTAGTTGTGCAGGCTTTTCTTCAAGTGAGCGAGCCGGCAGGGTTTTTTACAGCTCTGTCACTGTGGTTATTTTTCGTTTTCTGTTTTATTTGGAAATACATTCATCTGACAATAAATAACACCCGCCATGACTAAGGCCAATAAAAGCAGTGAGCAGCCCCTCCAGGGGTTTGGGGGGGCCACGGTCAGAAGACTTTGAGGCCCAGTCTCCCTACCCCGAGAGGTGTTTCCAGGCCCTTGGAGAGGCAGGGAGGATGTAGGTGAGGCCAGTGAGAGGAGGCTAGAGGAAGAGGCAGGACCAAGGTGTGTGGACATGGCTACAAGTGAAGAAGAAACACCCACTGGTGAGCAGAGCCCACAGCAAGGGGGCAGGGGCCTGAGGGTCTTACATAAAAGGCATTGAGGGTGGGTCTGCCTCATGATAGACTGAAGGCAGATGATTTGGTTCCAGGCCCCAATGCTGTGTGATCTCAGGGAAGTGTCTAACCTCCATGATTCAGTGTCCTCGCTCTTATAATGAGAAGGATAATAATCACTTTCTACTCAAAGTGGTTACGGATACTTAGGAGACAATGGAAATAAATATGCTACACAAACAAAAGAGATTCTCCTCTTTCAGATGAAAAGAATCGCTCAGATAGACGATCCTGGAGTGTGTGGTCAGGACCCTAGGCCACCCCGGGAACAAATTAATCTGAAAATGTTAGAGAAGGGATTTGATGAGGAAGCATCAGCCTTCTGTCCAAAGGGTCTGTACTGATGACTTCAACATGATCACAGAGTTTGGCCCATTTACAAGTTGACCACAATCTCACCATGGCTAGTTCAGCTCTTGCACAAGCCCCAACAGGGCAGATTCTGTTAATCCAAACAAAAATTATTATGGGAAGTATTTCACACTGATCTACAAGTAGTTACTTAGGGCTTTAGGGATGATAGAGGGGGAGGGGGAAGGGAGCAGAAGGACCACAGTATAAAACCAAAGAGGCAGAACAAAATATTGGTAGAGGGTATGAGCTTGGGATTTAAATCGCCTGTTTATATCACTTTATGCCTATAAACCTTAGAGAAGCTATTTAACATTTTTACCTCCTTTTACTTTTCTCATCTATAAAATGGGCATAATAATGGCACCTGGCTCCTTGGATTGTGGTGTGAGGACTGAATGAGATGAAGTAGGTGACATGCTTAGGACAGTATATGGCACATGGCAAGAGTTCAATAAACATTAGCTATCCTTATAACACATAAGAACTAGGCAGGACACGGATAAATAACACACACGTATGAACTTGCTACCAATTGAGAGCCTGAGTGCACACTAAACAACTTCATTCTGATGGGATTTAATCAAGGAATGCTTCCAGGAAGAAGAGCAACTTCAGCACAGTTAAAAGGAGAAGAGACAGGATATTCTTGTGTACTGCTGGGCAGATCTTCACATGCTTTCCCATTAACGCTAGAACTGCAGCCAAGGACACGAGAGCCAAGTAACCCGCAGAGAAGTACTAGCAAGCCACCAGCAGATGGAGCCAGCCTCCTCCACACGGAGCTGACGGAGGCACCAGAACCCCTGAAATCAACCAGCATCCAGCCCACCTCCAGTCAGAATAGAAAAGGAACGAGAGACAAGGAGAGAGTCCCCAGGCCTGTGTGGACAGGTTAGGCCTTCTTCTCCCCTGTGGAGAAGAGATGGGAGTGCTTTCCTGCCCCAATACAAAGGGAAAGAGAATGCACAGACCCTACCATGCCTCAGAGGCTCAGAGCATTGCCAAAGAGTCCTTTGCTTCCGGGAGCCAAGGGCTGCAGCCCAGTGCTCTGTCTGTTCCACTTCTCCACTGTAAGAAAGAAGAGCAGAGCTCTTGACATTCATAGCCTGAGGTCTAGGATTATACTTGAATATAAAGACTGATACCCACTTCAGGCCTGGAGATTCTGAAATTGGGAGGCCCACGGCAATAGCCTACCCAGCAGAGCTTGAAGGGATTTGGTACAGCATGAGTGGGAAGAAGATGGGAGACAGCTCTCCCATCCTAGATCCAGGTGGCCCTTGAAAGGCTACAGTCACTCCAGCAAGCCCTGTAGCTCCATGTGGAGATGCACAAAAGTCTGCTCCAGGGCAGAAGCCAAAGGTTTGCCCAGGTTGCTGCTGAATCAAAAGTTGGATACCTAAGCGAGAGAATGGAGTAGTTGGGAGCCTAGCTCACTGGTGAGGCCAAAGGGAGGTGCAGCTGAGGGGGCTGGGGGTAAGAGGAAAGGATGGTCCTCAGTGATTGAGGAGGGCTGTGGTGAAATCTTCAGCTTCTAACAGAACCAGAAAGAACCAAGAAGGGGTAAAGGATGCACGACACCTCCCTTGCCCTCATAGGTCATGTCAAGAGGCCTCTTACTCCCCATCCCTCCATCCGGCCTCAAACAGAGATGCTAAGGCCTTGAAACGGAGGAGGATGGGTGCCCTCAAGCCAGTCCCCACTTCCCTTCCACTGCCCCAAACAACCAGGGCCCGGCTCTAGCTTATGCTGGCGGGGAGGGAAAAGAAGAGCTTTGAATCAAGTTTGCAATGGAAGTTTTAAAAATGTAAAAGATTGAGTCTTAATTACCGGAATGAGACTGTTGTAGTAACCGAAAGTGGCTGGAAAGTTATGGAACTGGACCAAGACATCGTTAAGGGAGCTGCTCCCAGCAGGAAAGAGAGATCTGGCTCCTTATAGCCAGGGGCAGTTACTGGAAGAAATAAAATTGTTTTGTGCTTATATTCCAACCAGTTGAGACTCCCCAGTAAATAAGGCCCAATTACATGCACACAGGAAGTAAGAGGACCTAGGAGACCTGTGTTCCTATGGTCAGAGCACCCTGAGGAAGGATAATGACTCGCACAGAACACATCCTGCTCTTTCCCGTTCAGGTGCTGTCTCGCATCCCAGGGTAGAGACCTTAAGTGAAGGAGGGGAAATCTGTCCTCAGGCTTTTAACGAGACACTTAGAAAGAGGAACATGACAGTTTCTTCTTACAGGAATCATCACTGGATGTGCTCGCAGGCAGCTGAAAGAGATGGTGCAATTTGCTTACTTCTGGTGCATTCCAGGAAGCATTACCTCTGCCTCATACTAACATCCTCCAGTAGTCCCCGCCTGGAACAACCAACAACCACAGAGGTCTTCTGAGTTTCCAGGCTGCAAAAGGCAGGAGAGGAACAAGTCAGGGGACACTACCGGCCCTGGGACACAGAGGCAGCACATCCAGAGGGTCAGAAGACTGCCATAGGGGCTTGATTCCCTAGTGGAAAATGAGAGGAAACAAAGTTTCTAAAGAGCAGGGTGGGAACTGGTTCATAGAACAGGATGTTCCCTTGGCTAATTTCCACCTAGGGGAAAGGGAGGAACATTACTGAATGCCTGGACTGTATCAGGCACCATGTTCATCCTCACCTTGTTTAATCCTCCCGCAACCCTGTAAGAAAGGCCTTCTCTCCATTTTACAGCTGAGGAAACTGAGTCAGAGTGGTTGCCTAAGGTTACATGTTGCTGGGATATGAACCTCAGGTCTGTCTGTATAGCATACATGGAGATTTGCTACTATTGCCCCTTCAGTAAAGGACTTGCTGCCCTGCTGCCAAGAGTATTGGTTTTAGTTGCCCCCAGCAGTTAGTTTCTTCAGGCACCCGTCAGCTTTTGAGACACAGTCATGCTCTTCTCAGGGGTGGCTGCCAGCCAATGGATGAGCAAGACCGTGATACACAGGCCTAGCCCTTTTCTACCAACATGGAACTCCTCTAACAAAAATTTTGCCCCAGAGTGCCCCATTGGACTGGCAGAGGCTTTGTCAGGTCTGCTTCGCAGGCTGAGACCTCCTCCTGGCCAATCCTGCTTCCTGCCTTTTCCCTTAACAGGTGTTACTCCCCTTTTGTACACTTAACTCCATTTTAGCATCTGGTTCCCAGAGAACCCAGCTGGAGCTCCCTTGAAGCAACATTGCTGCAGCCCAGAGAATGGCTTCTTATTGGTAGCCTTAGCTTCACCCTTTTCAGAGGAAAGCTACTGAGGTATAAGTATTAGAGAAATTCCCCAACAATAGTCCATCCTTGACTATTAGTTGCTCAATGCTCAAAGTCAGTGGCTAGCATTCAACTGTACTTTGAACTCTAAGTCCAAGTAAACAACTGCCCTCACTTTCTCCATTTCTCCCATGTCAATTCCACCCCTTTATTTGCCATAAAATGGGGTTGAGATATAGTTTTATTGTATGTTGTGCTTAATGAGAATGCTTTACGATTCCTGTCTTTCATTTAAAAGCAGATGAGCACAAACAAACAAACAAAAAATGTATAAATTGTACTTCATCAAAATTTAAAGCTGTGGGGCTTCCCTGGTGGTGCAGTGGTTGAGAATCTGCCTGCTAATGCAGGGGACACAGGTTCGAGCCCTGGTCTGGGAAGATCCCACATGCCGCAGAGCAACTAAGCCCGTGAGCCACAACTACTGAGCCTGCGAGTCTGGAGCCTGTGCTCCTCAACAAGAGAGGCCGCGATAGTGAGAGGCCCGCGCACCGCGATGAAGAGGGGCCCCTGCTTGCCACAACTAGAGAAAGCCCTCACACAGAAATGAAGACCCAACACAGCCAAAAATAAATAAATAAATAAAATTTAAAAGAAATTAAAACTGTGAAGCAAAGAGAATACTTCCTAATTCATTCTATGAGGTCAACATTACCCTAATACCAAAACAGATAAAGACATTACCCAAACAAAAACCAAAAAAACCTACAGACCAATATATAATACACCACAACCACATGGGATTTGTCCCAGGTATGCAAGGCTAGTGCAACATTTGAAAATCTATTAATGTAATCATCACATCAACAGGCTAAAAAAGAAAAATCACATGATGATATCAATAGATGCAGAAAAAGCACTTGACAAAATCCAACAGCAATTCATGATGAGAACACTCTGTAAGATAGGAATAGAGGGAAACTTAACCTGATAAAGAATATCTATAAAAACCTACATCTAATATCGTACTTAATTGTGAGAAACTTGAATCTTCCCCACTAAGATCAGAAAGTAAGGATTCCCCTCTTACCGGTGCTTTTCAACATTGTACAGAAAGTACTACTTAATGCAATAAGACAAGAAAAGGTATACATTTTGGGAAGGAAGAAATAAAACTGTCCTTGTCCACAGACGGCATGATCATCTATCAATGTGTAGAAAATCTGAAAGGACTCACCAAAAAAAAGAAAAAAACCTCCTGGAACTAATTAGTAATTATAGCAAGGTTGCAGGATATGAGGTTAATATATAAAAGTCAGTCACCTTCCTATGTACCAGCAATGAACACGTGGAATTTGAAATTAAAAGCATGATGTCATTTACATAAGCACCACCCAAAAATGAAATACTTAATTATATCTCCAACAAAATATGTACAAGATCTATATAAGGAAAAATATAAAACTCTGATGAAAAAAATCAAAGAATTAAATAAATGGAGAGTTCCATTTATTTAATAAATTCCATGTTCATGAGTAGGAAGACAATATTGTAAAGATATTATTGTTCTTAACAATAGTTCCTTCCAACTTGATCTATAGATTCAATGTGATCCCAATCAAAATCCTAGAAAATTATCTTGTGGTGTTGATAAACTGATTGTAAAAGTTATATGGAGAGACAAAAGACTCAGAATAGCCAACACAACAGTGAAGGAGAAGAACAAAATCAAAGGACTAATAGTAACTGACTTCAGGACTTCTTAAAGCTACACTAATCAAGACAGTGTGGTATTGGCAAAACTATATATATACAAACAAGTCAATTGAACACAAAAGACAAAAGAAAGCCCAGAAATAGACCCACATAAATATAGTCAACTGATCTACCATAGAGGAGCAGACGCAGTACAATGGAGCAAATAAAGTCTTTTCAACAAATGATGCTGCGACAATAAATATCCACAGGCAAAAAAATAATAATAATTTAGACATAGACTTTGTAGCCTTCACAAAAATTAACAAAAATCGATCATAGACCTACATGTAAAACGAAAAACTATAGGAACTCCTGGAAGTTAACACAGGAGAAAACTTAGACGACCTTGGATATGGCAATGACTTTTTAGATACAACATGAAAGGCATGATCCATGAAAGATGTAATTTATAAGCTGGACTTCATTCAAATTGAAAATATCTGTTCTCTGAAAGACAATGTCGAGAGAATGAGAAGACAAGTCACAGCCTAGGAGAAAATGCTTGCAAAACAACCATATCTTATAAAGAACTGTTATCCAAAAGTACAAAGAACTCTTAAAACTCAATAAGAAAACAAACAATTACGAAGTGGGCCAAGGACCTGAACAAACACCCTACAAAGAAGATATACAGATGTAAAATAAGCATATGTAAAGATGCTCCACAGCATACGTCACCAGGAAATTGCAAATTAAAACAACTAAAAGATAACACCACACACCTATAATGGCCAAAATCCAAAAACACTGACAAACCAAATCCTGTCAAGGATGTGGGACAACAGGAACCCTCATTCATTGCTGGTGGAGATGCAAAATGGTACAGCAGCTTTGGAAGACAGTTTGGTGGTTTCTTACAAAACTAACCATACTCCAACCATACAATTCAGCAATCATGCTCCTTGGTATTTACTCAAAGGAGTTGAAACCTTATATCCACACAAAAAAACTGCACACAGATGTTTATAGTATCTTTATCCATAATTGCCAAAACTTGGAAGCAACCAAGATGTCTTTCAGTAGGTGAATGGATAAATAAACTGTAGTACATCCAGACCATTCAGTGCTAAAAAAAAAACTGAGTTATCAAGCCATGAAAAGACATGGAGAAACCTTAAATGCATATTACTAAGTGAAAGAAGCCATAATGAAAAAGCTACATACTATATGATTCCAACAATATGACATCACAGAAAAGGCAAAACTATGGAGACAGTAAAAAGATCAGTGGTTGCCAGAGGCGAGAGGTGGGGAAGGATGAATAGAGCATAGTCAATTTTTAGGGCAGCAAAAATACTCTGTATGATACTATTATGATGGATACATGTCATTATACATTTGTCCAAAACCATAGACTATACAATACCAACAGTGAACCCTAATGTAAACTATGGACTTTGGGTGATCATGATGTGTCAGTGTAGGTTCCTCAATTGTAACAAAAGTACTGCTCTGGTGGGGGATGTTGATAATGGGGCATAATACACTTTTGGAGGGGCAGGGAATATATGAGAACTCTGTACCATCCTCTCTATTTTGCTGTGCACCTAAAACTGCTCTGAATAAAAATGAAGTCTTTTTTTAAAAATTTAAAACTTTTATGCTTCAAAGGACACTATCATGAAAGTGAGAATACAACCCACAAAATGGAGAGATATTTGCAAACATATATCTGATAAGAAACTAGTATCCAGAATATATAAAGAAATCTTACAACTCAGCAATAAAAAGACAGATAACCCAATTAAAATGGGCAAAGAAATGTGAATAGATATTTCTCAACAAAAATATACAGTCAATAAATACATGAAAATGTTCAACATCATTAGTCATTAAGAAAATGCAAACCAAAACCACAGTAGCATACTACTTCACACCCACTAGAATGGCTATAATTAAAAAAAAAAAAAAAAAAGAAAGAAAGAAAAGAAAAGAAAGAACAGTAAGAAGCATTGGAGAGGATGTGGAGAAATTGGAACTCTTATGCATTGCTGCTAAGAGTGTAAAATAGTACAGCCACTTCAGAAAATGTTTGTCAGTTTCTTAGAAAGTTATACATAGAATTACGATATGACCGAGCAATTGACCTCTTCAGTGTATACATAAGAGAAATGAAAACATATATTTATATAAAAACTTGAGGGACTTCCCTGGTCATCCAGCAGTTAAGACTCCACCCTTCCACTGCAGGGGTGCGGGTTTGATCTCTGGTTGGGGGACTAAGATCCCACATATCAGGGCTTCCCTGGTGGCGCAGTGGTTGAGAGTCGGCCTGCCGATGCAGGGGATACGGGTTCGTGCCCCGGTCCGGGAAGATCCCACATGCCGCGGAGTGGCTGGGCCCGTGAGCCATGGCCGCTGAGCCTGCGCGTCCGGAGCCTGTGCTCCGCAACGGGAGAGGCCACAACAGTGAGAGGCCCGCATACTACAAAAAAAAAAAAAAGGAAAAGAAAATTAAAAAAAAAAAAAGATCCCACATATCATGCAGTGTGGTCAAAAAAAAAAAAAAAAACTTGGGACTTCCCAGGCAGTCCAGTGGTTAAGACTCCATACTTCCACAGCAGGGGCTGCGGGTTCAATCCCTGGTAGGGAAACTAAGATCCCGCATGCCGTGTGGCATAGCCAAAAAAAAAAACAAAACAAAACTCATACACGAATGTTCATAGCAGCATTATTCATCATAGCCAAAAAAGTGAAAAGAACCCAAATGCACATCAATTGATGAATGGATAAACTGTAGTATATTCATACAATGGAATATTATTCAGCCATGAAAATGATTGAAGTATTGATATATGCTACAACATGGATGAACCTTGAAAACATTATGCTATGTGAAGAAGTTATAAACAGAAGGCAATATATTGTATAATTCAATTTATATTATATGTTCAGAATAGGCAAATTTATAGAGACAGAAAGTAGATTAGTGTTTGCTGGGGGCTGGGATGAGAGAGAAATGGGAGTGACCGTTTAATGGGGACAGGGTTTCTTTTTGGGGTGATGAAAATGTTCTGGAGTTAGATAGTGGTGGTGGTTGCATAACTTTGTAAATATACTAAAAACCACTGAAATGTGTACTTTAACGAGTAAGCTTTGTGGTATGTGAATTATAGCTCCACAAAAAACCCCTAAAACTGTAAAATTTCTAAAAAAAAAAAAACAAAAACAGAAAAAATCTTTTGTGAACTTGGGTTAGGAAAAGATTTTTTAGAAATGGCACCAAAAGCACAATCCATAAAAGAAAAAAATTGATAAATTGGACTTCATCAAAATAAAATGTTTGATCTATGAAAGACACTGCTAAGAGAATAAGATAACAAGCCATATACTTGGAGAATCTCTCTGTAGAACATGTATCTGATAAAGGACTCATGTCCAGAATATATAACAAACTCTAAAAACTCAATAATAAGAAAGGAAACAACCAGTTTTTTACATGGGCTGAAGATTTGAACAGACACTTCAACAACAACAAAAAATTGGCAGATGGAAAATAAGTATATGAAAACATGCTCAGCATAATTAGTCACTAGGGAAATGCAAATTTAAAACCATAAGAGGTACTGCTGTGTATCTATTGGCATGACTAAAATTAAAGAGATGGCCATACAAGTGTTGGTAAGAATATGTAACAGCTGAAACGTTCATGGTTCAACCATTTTAGAAGACTGTCTGGCAGGTTTTTATTATTTTTAAGTTAAACATATTCCCACCATACTCCAAGATATTGACCCCAAAGAAAAGACAAAACAAGTGCATAAAAGACTTGTATAAAAATGTTCATAACAACTTTATTTGTTATAGCCAAAAACTGGAAACAACACATATGCCTATCATCAGTAGAATGCAGAAACAAATGGTGGTCTATTCATACAACTGAGTACTACTCGGCAATGAAAAAGCATGAACTATTGACACACACAACAATACGGACGAATCTCAAAATACTTATGCCCAGCCAGATAAAAAAGGAGTACATATTGTATGATTCCATTCATATAAAATTTTAGAAAATGCAAACTAACCTACAGTGACAGAAAGCAGATTAGTGGTTGCCAGAAGCAAGAAGAGGAAGAGGCAAGAGAGGGTGGAAAAGAGAGAATACAAAGGGCACAAGGGAACTTTCAGTGATGGATGTGTTCACTGTCTTGACTGTGGTAATGGTTTCATAGGTATGTTAAAACTTATAAAGTTGTGGGAGGGATAAATTAGGAGTTTGGGATTAACATATACACACTACTATATATAAAATAGATAACCAACTAGGACCTACTGTATAGCACAGGGAACTATACTCAATATTTTGTAATAACCTATAGGGGAAAAGAATCTGGAAAAAGATAGATATATACATATGTATAACTGAATCACTTTGGTGTACACCTGAAACTAATACAACATTGTAAATCAACTATACTTCAATAAAACAATTAATATTTTTAACTTATAAAATTGTAAATTTTAAATATGTGCAGTTTATTGTATGTCAGTTATAACTCAGTAAAGCTAGAGAAAGAAAGAGCATTCATAAGTGAAGATATAACTTATTGTACAATATCCTACAAGGTGGGAAAAGTCCCGCTTAGATTCTGCTCCCACGACTTTTAGTGCTTTAGGATGGAATGATACCAGAAGGCCCAGAGAGCTGACCCCTCCCCAGATCTTTTATACAAATTTTTCCCTTATGAGAGCTTCTGGGGAAGCTGACCCTTCCCCAGATCTCTTATACACATTTTTCCCTATCTTTTCCACAAATTTTTCCCTTATTAAATTTTTCCCTATTCCCTTCCCTCACATCTTTCAAGCCCAACTCAAATCTAATCTACTCCTTGAAACTTTCCTTCACTTCTCCAGGCAAGGTTTGTGGCTCAGTCTGTGCTCTCCTAGCACCTGAGAATCCAGTAATGTATCCCCTTGACATCCTAGGAGACAAGATTCATGGTTTCATCTGTTCCCCCCAAATCCTAAAGGTCCACCACTTGCACTGACTTCTCATTTTACTGAGACACAAATTTGATTCCAGCCAGTTATGAAGTCCCTACAGAGGAGGGACTGGAGGTAGGTAGGGGCTAGGTGAACTCATCATCTCAGCTTTCATAGCCCAACTCAGCTTGCTTGGTCTCTACTTGTTATAAAAGCTTTCTTTTCCCTTTAAGAAGAATTGACTGCCCGATAAAAAGCTATCAGCTTGTGGTGGAAATGATGAGTGAGTGAAGCAGTCCAAAAAAGCGATGGATCTTAGCCAGAAAATAGCTTTATAAATTAATCTTTTATTAAGAATCTGGGTTTAAGACTGTGCGCCTGGTGTTTCGTGAATGTGGCTGGGGCAGCAGAGGGAGGTGAGTGGAGGCCGCATCCAGTCCCTCCACCTTCCTTCAATACTTTGTTTTTAAACATTGCATTTTTATTTGAAAAAGAAGTTTGGTTTTGCATTTAAAAACGACAGCATTGGGACTTCCTTGGTGGCACAGTGGTTAAGAATCCACCTGCCAATGCAGGGTACACAGGTTCGAGCCCTGGTGCGCGAAGATCCCACATGCTGCAGAGCAACTAAGCCCGTGCACCACAACTATTGAGCCTGCACCCTAGAGCCCAAGAGCTACAACTACTGAAGCCTGCGTACCTACAGCCCATGCTCCACAACTAGAGAAGCCATCGCAATGAGAAGCCTGTGCGCCACAACGAAGAGTAGCCCCCACTCGCCGCAACTAGAGAAAGCCCCCGCATAGCAACAAAGACCCAACACAGTCAAAAATAAATAAATTTTTTTTTAAATGACAACATTGGGGGACCTTCAAAATGGTGGAGGAGTAAGACGTGGAGATCACCTTCCTCCCCACAAATACATCAAAAATACATCTACATGTGGAACAACCCCTACAGAACACCTACTGAACCCTGTCAGAAGACCTCCGACTTCCCAAAAGGCAAGAAACTCCACACATACCTTGGTAGGGCAAAAGAAAAAACAGAGACAAAAGAATAGGGACGGGACCTGCACCTCTGGGAGGGAGCTGTGTAGAAGGAAAAGTTTCCACACACTAGGAAGCCCCTTCACTGGTGGAGACGGGGAGTGGGCGGGGGGGGAAGCTTCAGAGCCACGGAGGAGAGCGCAGCAACAGGGGTGCGGAGGGCAAAGCGGAGAGATTCCCGCACAGAAGATTGGTGCTGACCAGCACTCACCAACCTGAGAGGATTGTCTGCTCACCCGCCAGGATGAGTGGGGGCTGGGAGCTGAGGCTCGGGCTTCAGAGGTGAGACCCCAGGGAGAGGACTGGGGTTGGCTGCATGAACACAGCCTGAAGGGGGCTAGTGCACCACAGCTAGTCGGGAGGGAGTCCGGGAAAAAGTCTGGAACTGCCTAAGAGTCAAGAAACCATTGTTTCAGGGTGTGCAAGGAGAGGGGATTCAGAGCACTGCCTAAAACGAACTTCAGAGATGGGCGCGAGCCGCGGCTATCAGCGTGGACACCAGAGACGGGCATGAAATGCTAAGGCGGCTACTGCAGCCACCAAAATCCTGTGTGCAAGCACAGGTCACTATCCACACCTCCCCTCCCAGGAGGCTGTGCAGCAGGTCAGGGTCCTGTGTTTCAGGGACAACTTCCCCAGGAGAACACATAGCGCGCCTCAGGCTTTTGCAACATCATGCCGGCCTCTGCCACTGCAGGCTCGCCCCACATTCCATATCCCTCCCTCCCCCTGGCCTGAGTGAGCCAGAGCCCCCTAATCAGCCGCTCCTTTAACCCCATCTTGTGTGGGCGAAGAACAGACTCCAGAGGGCAACCTACACGCAGAGGTGGGGCCAAATCCAAAGCTGAGCCCCGGGAGCTGTGTGAACAAAGAAGAGAAAGGGAAATCTCTCCTTGCAGCCTCAGAAGCAGTGGATTAATTCTCCACAATCAACTGGATGTATCCTGCATCTGTGGAATACCCAAAGAGACAACAAATCATCCCAAAATTGAAGCAGTGGACTTCGGGAGCAACTGTAGACTTGGGGTTTGCTATCTGCATCTAATTACTTTCTGGTTTTATGTTTATCTTAGTTTAGTATTTAGAGCTTATTATCATTAGTAGATTTGTTTATTGATTTGGTTGCTCTCTTCCTTTTTTATATTTCTTTTCCTTTTTCTCTTTTTGTGAGTGTGTATGTGTATACTTCTTTGTGTGATTTTGTCTGTATAGATTTGCTTTTACCATTTGTCCTAGGGTTCTGCCTGTCTGGCAGGTTTTTTTTTGTTTTGGGGGGTTTTTTGGTAAAGTTTTTAGGCTTGTTATCATTGGTGGATTTGTTTATTGGCTGGGGTGCTCTCTTCTTTCTTTATTTATTACTTTTTTATTTTAATTTTTTAATTTTATTTTTACTTTCTTCCTTTCTTTTTTTTTCTCCCTTTTCTTCTGAGCTGTGTGGCTGACAGGGTCTTGGTGCTCCAGCCAGGTGTCAGGCCTGAGCCTCTGAGGTGGGAGAGCCGAGTTCAGGACACTGGTCCACCAGAGGCCTCCTGGCCCCATGTAATATCAATTGACTAGAGCTCTCCCAGAGATCTCTGTCTCAACGCTAAGACCCAGCTCCACTCAATGACCACCAAGCTACACTGCTGGACACCCCATTGCGAAACAACTAGCAAGACAGGAACACAACAACACCCATTAGCAGAAAGGCTGCCTAAAATCATAATAAGGTCACAGACACCCCAAAACACACCACTGGACGCAGTCCTGCCCATCAAAAAGACAAGATCCACGTTCATCGACCAGAACACAGGCCCCAGTCCCCTCCACCAGTAAGCCTACACAACCCACTGAACAAACCTTACCCACTGGGGGCAGACACCAAAAGCAATAGGAACAACAAACCTGCAGCCTGCGAAAAGGAGACCCCGAACACAGTTAAGTTAAGCAAAACGAGAAGACAGAAAAATATGCAGCAGATGAAGGAGCAAGGCAAAAACCCACCAGATCAAACAAATGAAGAGGAAATAGGCAGTCTACCTGAAAAAGAATTCAGAGTAATGATAGTAAAGATGATCCAAAATCCAGGAAATAGAATGGAGAAAATACAAGAAAGTTTTAACAAGGAAGTAGAAGGACAAAAAACAAACAAACAATGATGAAAAACACAATAAATGAAATTTAAAATTCTCTAGAAAGAATCAATAGCAGAATAACTGAGGCAGAAGAACACATAAGTGACCTAGAAGATAAAAAAGTGGAAATAACTACTGCAGACAGAATAAAGAAAAAAGAATGAAAAGAACTGAGGACAATCTCAGAGACCTCTGGGACAACATTAAATGCACCAACATTCGAATTACAGGGGTCCCAGAAGGAGAAGAGAAAAGGAAAGGGACTGAGAAAATATTTGAAGAGATTATAGTTGAAAACTTCCCTAACATGGGAAAGCAAATAGTCAATCAAGTCCAGGAAGCACAGAGAGTAACATACACGATAAATCCAAGGAGAAACATGCAAAGAAACATTAATCAAACTACCCAAAATTAAATACAAAGAAAAAATATTAAAAGCAGCAAGGGAAAAGCAACAAATAACTTACAAGGGAATCCCCATAAGGTTAACAACTGATCTTTCAGCAGAAACTCTGAAAGCCAGAAAGGAGTGGCAGAACATATTTAATGGGATGAAAGGGAAAAAACTACAACCAAGACTACTCTACCCAGCAAAGATCTCGTTCAGATTCAATGGAGAAATTAAAAGCTTTACAGACAAGCAAAAGCTAAGAGAATTCAGCACCACCAAACCAGCTTTACAACAAATGCTAAAGGAACTTTGCTAGGCAGGAAACACAAAAGAAAGAAAAGACATACAATAACAAGCCCAAAACAGTTAAGAAAATGGGAATAGGAACATACATATCGATAACTACCTTAAATGTAAATGGATTAAATGCTCCAACCAAAAGACATAGACTGGCTGAATAGATACAAAAACAAGACCCGTATATATGCTGCCTACAAGAGATTCATTTCAGACCTAGGGGCACATACAGACTGAAAGTGAGGGGATGGAAAAAGATATTCCATGCAAATGGAAATCAAAAGAAAGCTGGAGTAGCAATTCTCATATCAGACAAAATAGACTTTAAAATAAAGATTATTACAAGAGACAAAGAAGGACACTGCATAATGATCAAGGGATCAATCCAAGAAGAAGATATAACAATTATAAATATTTATGCACCCAACATAGGAGCACCTCAATACATAAGGCAAATGCTAACAGCCGTAAAAGGGGAAATAGACAGAAACACAATCATAGTAGGGGACTTTAACACCTCACTTCCACCAATGGACAGATCATTCAAAATGAAAATAAATAAGGAAACACAAGCTTTAAATGACACATTAATCAAGATGGACTTAATTTATATTTAGAGGACATTCCATCCAAAACCAGCAGAATACACTTTCTTCTCAAGTGCTAATGGAACATTCACCAGGATAGATCATATCTTGGGTCACAAATCAAGCTTTGGTAAATTTAAGAAAATTGAAATTGTATCAAGTATCTTTTCCAACCACAACGCGAGTTATTTGTAGTGAGGTGGATAGACCTAGAGACTGTCATACAGAGTGAAGTAAGTCAGAAAGAGAAATACAAAATACCATATGCTAACACATATATATGGAATCTGAAAAAAAAAAAAAAGATGGTTCTGAAGAATCTAGGGACAGGACAGGAATAAAGATGCAGACGTAGAGAATGCACTTGAAAACACAGGGAGGAGGAAGGGTAAGCAGGGATGAAGTGAGAGAGTGGCATGGACATATATACACTACCAAATGTAAAATAGATAGCTAGTGGGAAGCAGCCTCATAGCACAGGGAGATCAGCTCGGTGCTTTTTGTCCACCTAGAGGGGTGGGATTAGGAGGGTGGGAGGGAGACGCAAGAGGGAGGAGATTTAGAGATATATGTATCTGTATAGCTGATTCACTTTGTTACACAGCAGAAACTAACACACCATTGTAAAGCAATTATACTCCAATAAAGATGTTAAAAAATAAAATCTTAGTTGTATTTTACAGCATTTTATGGGGAGAAGTTATACACTACAGTGGCATTAACAGGATTGGAAATTTGAAAAGTCTTTGGGCCTTGCCCCTCAATAATGTCAAAACCTCCCAGTAGCTCTAGTGAGTACTCATCCCATTGCATTATAATTATGAGTCTAGACTCTAGAGCTGTATTGTCTGGGCTCAAATATCAGTTCACTTCATAGCTGGGTGGGTGACCTTGAACAGGTTGCTCAACCTCTGGGTACCTCGATTTCGTCGTATTTAAAATGGCAAGTAAAATAGTACCTGCCTAATAGAGTTGATTTAAATGATTCAATATGGCAATATATACAAAGCACTTAAGTCAGTGTCTGGCCCATCAAAAAGTGCTCAATAAATGTTAGTAATTAGTCTGAGGATTTCCTCTGGGGCAGAGTTTATTAGGGACCTTTGCAAAATTTTCTAGCTCTCCAGCGGCTCATAGAGTTCTTGGCACATGGTGTGTGCTCAATAAGAGTTAAGAGAATGGGTGAATGACTCAGCAAGTGGGTGAGTTATGGCTCTGCCACTTTGTTCCTAAAGCCAAAATTCCGTCTGGTATAACGGAGGCATTTGGTTTGGCTTCTCTGGTATCCAGACAGCACTGATGTGGTCAACGTCCCCACCACTGCCACTTTCTCCTTTGCTATCAATCTGTAACTATGAGAATCATGGTGCTGTGACTGGGAAGGGGCAAGAGGAACAGAAAGGCTTGTGGAGGATCATAGCGGTTCCCCATTTGGCCATCGTGGTAGAAAGATGACACCTAGAATCAGACAGAAGTCAACTAGAGCAGAGCTGCCTTGGGATTCAGCTGGCACCCTTGTCCCCCCTAGAATTTATTCTCAACCCAGCACCCCAAGTGACCCTATTAAAACCTAAATTAAATCATGTCACATGCCTGTACAAAACCCTCCAATGGCTCGTCATCTTATTTGGAATAAAACCCAAAAGTATCACAATGGCCTACAAGGCCCTACATGCTCCAACCTGTGCTCTCTCTCCTGTCTCATCTCCTACCTTGCTCCTCTCTGCACACTCCACTCCAGGTTTCTTGCCGGATACTGACCTTCTGGCAGTCCTTCAAACATACCCAGAAGACCCCTGCTTGCGGTCTTTTCACTCTCTGTTCCCTCTGCCTGGTATGCTTTTCCCCAGCAATTCATGGTTCACTCTATCACTTCATTTAGGCCTCAGCTCAAATGCTACCTCCTCAGAGAGGACTTCTTTGTCGACCTGTCTAAAACACATGAGAGCGGGGACTTTGTCTGTTTGATGCATTGCTCTATCCCCAACACCTTGTCGGGTGCCTAGCACATAGTACTCAATAAATACTTACTGAGTATTAAGTAAAGAAAACCCCAGGAATTCACCTGCTTTCGGCTTCTGTTTCCCTCCCAGGGCTGGGTCCTCCCCACATGGAAACTTCTCCCCGTAATGGTCTGTCTGTGTCCAAAGACGGTTCCTGCACCCCCAGGAGAATAAGGTGGATTCAAGTGTATTATTGGAAGAAGAGGGAGCTGCTTGTTGGTGCGGAGACTCAGGGGTCTCTGGCTTGACAAAATGAATTCACCTTTGCTGGTGTTTTCAAGAAAAGATATGAAGTATAAGGTGTTAAAGAGACAGAAGCACGGAGTATCATGACCCGTTAACAACTAAAGTAATGGAGGGGGACAGAGACTGAAAAGAGAAAAAGAAGGAAAAATCTGAATCATTGGTGATGTTCTCCCTGGGGCAGGACTCAAGAATATGCATTTTAATAAGTCCCCTGAGTGATTCTTAAGTAACCAGCTTAAGACACGTCCTTAGAAAGGCTTTTGGAGATTCAGTAAAGTATAAGGCCATACATTACTTGAGAAAGGCATGAGCCATCACAGCCAAATAGACCTGGATTCAAATGCTGCCATCACTACTTATCATCTGTGCTGTTATTTAACGTCTCAGATCCCATTTCTAGTTAGAGTCGATAATGACATCTATCCTATTGCACTGTTGTGATGATTAAATCTCAACACATGTAATGTGCCTGGAACATAGTAGATACTTAATAGGTAGTAGTTTATTACTGTTGTTTCTTATGGCCTCTGTTTTCTGAGTGCTTACAACCGCCCTACAATGTTGTATTGACATTCTTGCCCCTCTACTACATGACCTCACAGAGGTGAAAACATATAGTCAAAAGGCCCAGGTCTTCTGCATATAGCAAAGTCTTCAGCCCATACCTTCCCTAGAATTCTTCTTCCCTCCTCTAGCATAGCTCAAGGAGCATATTTTTGCTTTTACCCATTAACCATTAATAATCCTTATATTTTTAGTCTTCACTCTACCAAGGCTGTCACATATATTTCAGGACAAAAGCTTGAGAAGGACGTGGAACAGACCCCACGATCACTCACCCACAGACGTCTGGCAAAGTGGCCTGTGTGCACGTCTAGGACGTGGGTGTGCTTGGACTTAGAACTCCCCACCGCTGTGCACTCTCTACTAGGCTACATTCACCATCATCAACACCTCCTACCTTTGAGGGCAAAGAGGAAAAAGAGGCAGGGAGTATCTCTCTCCTGTTGCTTCCCGCCCCTCCTGCTTCCTGCCCCTCCCCTCGGGAGTACTGGTTGGAGAATGAGAGGGCAGCCAGTGTTGTGCTCCTAGCTTGGCTGCACAGACTGCAAGGACGGTCTTGAAGAGCCTCTCCCATCCATATCAGAGGTTGGCTAGCGTCTGTCTTCCGGTTCTACTCAAGGCTGCCAGCCTTCTGCAACTCCACACTCCCACCTGCTGGACGCTGCCTTGCACGGACCCTGACTACCTGGGCTGTACTACTGTTTTCTGTGAATCCCCTACTCCACTCGCCCCTCACCAGGGCTGGTTTGGGGGCCACAGAACGGGCTGAAATGGGGGAAGCACCCCTATATCTTTCCCAGTCTTACTGTAAATCTTAATCTATGATATTGCATGAACTCTTTACTCTCTCTAAACTTCAGTCTCTCCCAGGTTGTAACCAGAGGAAGATTCAGCCCTGACTTTCCTGCCCTCCCAGCATGAAATGGACTAGAATAGGACACCCACTCTGCCAGATGGAAAGAACTGGGGCTTTGGAGAGGAAACTGCTATAAATTTGAGAACTAGGGGGATAAAAGCAGCAGCATTCTCAGTAAACAAATGAAGAAACTAAGTCCCAGAGAGTCAAAGTAAGCAGCTACAGGGAACAGACTTTATTTATTCATTCATTTATCCAATTACTCAGTCAGATATATTAGTTGAGGCCCTACAGTGTGCCTGGTACTCTGATACATGGATGAGAACTCCGTTGTTGGACTTTAAGTCCCTTTGCTGGGCCACTCATTACCTTTCTCCTCTCCAACTCCTTGTCACAGTTTTCCTTCTGAATGTTTTTCCCTGTGCTCGTGGTAACCCTCATTCCCCTAAAAACAAATTCTACATCCACAACACCCTCCAAGAACTTTCACTATATCCTCCCCCTCACTGTAACTAAAACCTGGCCTTGCCCCAAGGACACTTGTTCCCTTGCAGCCCTCTGGTGTGGAGGCCGCTCTCCCTCCCACATGAGTTCCATTTTCCAGCCAAGAAGGGTACACTTGGGGTCAGCACTCTCCCCTCCTGCCCCCCACCCTCGCTAGCAGTTTCACACTATGGCTTTTCTACCCTCATTTAAAGCCCTCCTCAAACAGAATTGTGCATTGCACTCTACCTCTTCCTTTGCTGTCACTGACCCTGGCCCACACCAGCTGAGGACTGTCTCCACTTACCCTTACACATTAACTCCCACCATGGTCCTGAGACAGCTCGCTGACACCAACCCATCTGACATGCTAACCTCCCCCTAATTTTATCCTGATTACTTCAAATAACCTTCTATGCTGCTTTCAGCCACACTTTTCAAGACTACACTTGGACCATTACTAGCATTGCTTTATCTCTCAAAAATTAAACTTCAACATCCCACTTGGACCACAATCCCTCCAGCTCTGTTCTATTCTTCCCACTTCACCACTCCCTGACCTCACTGAGTTCCAGCACCTTAACCTCTTTATTGCCTCACAGTTTATCTTCCTTCCTCCCTCAACCCCAGGGCTCAGTCCTTGGAAAACCAAGCTAGACCTCTGGTCGATAAGCTGAATGACTTCTTGTCAGCCTCGTCAGCACCCTTGCTCCCTTTTCCTTCTACTCCCAAGCTCTGGAAAGCCCTGACTCCGAGTCAGTCCTACAACTGCGTGCTCTGCCCTTAAGCCTGGACTCCTGGGTCCTGCTGGAGAACATGGTCTATGCTGGCACACTTTGGTCTTCTGAAAGGTTCTTCAAGGGCTATTACAAATCTGCCTCACTCTCCCCAAGGCCTCAGCAGATAACCTGTCCTCATACTTCACTGAGAAAAGTAAAGCCAAGAACTCCCTCAGCTTCTCATCCTCCTTCTCTCATAAACACATTCTGCCTACCCACCACATGTCCTTCCGTATGGTCTCCAGGCTCAAAGGATGCTCCTCTCCTTGTTCAGAGTCAGCCTTTCCACCTGGGCCTAAATTATCTTCTGTGTCCTCCCCACCTCTGAAATTTTTATTCCCTTCTTTTATCAGTGTATCAGTCAGGGTCCACTCAGGAGACAGAATACAAACCGGAACTGGAAGAGAGGGATTTTAATATAAATAATTATTAACTATAACAGGGGATTACCCTCTAAGGCGAAAGAAAGAACTCAATGAGATACACAAATACCCGATATAGGGAGCAGCCAATACGTCTAGGACTGAGACAGAAGAGGCCCCACCCCCTCGGCTGATATCTAACCTGTGTTGGAAAGGGTGAGGCCTTGACCCACTGGACGGCAGAGATGTTGTGCCAACAGAACTCACCAAGAAGCCACCCTCTAAGTTAGCTGAAAAAGCCATCTGCATGGAAGGTCTGTGCTGTAGAGCTTGTAAGGCCACCATACACTGCCCAGGAAGCCATCTGGAGTGCCAAAGGACCTCCTTGAGGAGGTGCTGCCCTGCAGAGCTTGCTGGGAAAATACCTGTTAGGATGGTGGATTAGAAAGCCACACTCTGGTATGCTGGGAGAAGGTGCCCACAGGGAGAAGCCATCTGCTGCTGGCCACCATGTGTGTTGCTGGTTACCACACCTGCAGCTGGCCACCATGAGCTGCTGGTGCTCTGCTGCAAGAGCCTGCCAAGAGGAACACACAGGAACCAGGAAGAGAAGCTCTTTCCTCCCAGCATCTCTTCAGTGCCCTCCACTGACAAAGCTTAAATTAACCTTGTGCCAGCTGGCAAAGGAAAAATGTAAATAGGGTCCAGCTCCATTTCCACAGAACATGCAATGAAGAGTGTACTTGGAGCAGAGAGGCAATACATTGAAAACTGACTTGGTATCTTCCACTTCCCTTTCTTTACCAGCTTCTTTCACTCAGCCTATGAATATGTGCAAGTATTATCAATTAAACACACACACACACACACACACACACATCTCCAGTCCCTATGCTCCCCATTAGTTATGACAATCTTTCTCATTTCCTTTTAAGTGAAGCTTCTGGAAAATATAGTCCTCACTTGTTGTTTTCTCTCTACCATATTCCTGTCACTCCTTTTTCTACTTTAACCTGGCTCCATCTACCACTATCCACATAAATTTCTAGAGACAATCTCATCAGTGAAACTCAAAACATAATTTTTAACCTCATCTTTTTTATTTAACATCTAAGCACTTTAGGCTGATAACAACTTCTCTCGCTTTCCTTGGATTCTGTGACATTCCTTGTAGTCGATTGCATTATTTGGTCAAATTTTTCTCCTCTTCCAGTTTTGCCATGGTTCACTGTGGGCAGAGCGTACTTCCCTGCCCCTGTTTACTTTCGGCCTGGCTATGGGACTCGCATTGGCCAATGACATGTAAATTGAACTGAAAATTGGTCAGTTCCAAACAGAGACTTTTCTACTTGCACTCTTGCACTCCAGCCCTCAGCCATACAAAGTAAATGCCCAAGGCAGCCTCTTCATCAACCTGAGTCCAGGATGAGAAACACATGGTGTAAACCTGAACACAATCCACAGCCTGGATCTGAGCTGCCAGAACTTAAGGAAAAGAAAACACCTGAAAGGAGTAGGGGGGGGGGGGAAATCCTCAGGGTTCATCTCCCAACAAGAGAGGAAAACTTCCTAATTTACAGGTCATCAGGTAGAATATTCAGAAGGGTATTGCTTCGGTCGTGGGCAATATTAGTCATAGATTAAAAACAGTTCTGGGGGCTTCCCTGGTGGCGCAGTGGTTGAGAGTCCGCCTGCCGATGCAGGGGACATGGGTTCGTGCCCCAGTCCGGGAAGATTCCACATGCCGCGGAGCGGCTGGGCCCGTGAGCCATGGCCCCTGAGCCTGCGCGTCCGGAGCCTGTGCTCCGCAACGGGAGAAGCCACAACAGTGAGAGGTCCGCGTACCGCAAAAAAAAAAAAAATAAATAAAAGAAAAAAAAATAAAAAGAAAAAAAATTACCAGAGCATTAATGAGACAACTTCAAATGACCTATTATATATGGAATTGGACCCCAAAGGAAAAAAGGCAGAGAAGAAGTCAGAAAAAATATGCGAAGAAATAATAACAAAAATTTTCAAAAATTTGTGAAAATCATGAGTGCACAGATACAAAAATCTCAATGAACCTCAAGCACAAGAGACATGAAAAGCCAAAACGCCTCATAAAATTGCATCAAAACATAAAGTGCTTAGTGATAAATTTAACAAAATATATACAAAATTCATATATGGAAAACTAGAAAACATTACTGAGAGAAACTAAATACCTAAATAAATGGATTGAAAGGCACAATATCATTGTCAACTCTCTCCAAAATGATCAATAGAGTCAACATAATTCCAATAAAAATCCCAGCAGGCTCTATTTGGTAGAAATTAAACTGATTTTAAAATTTATGTGGAAGTTCAAAGGACCTAGAATAGCCAAAAACATTTCTTAAAAAGAAGCTGGAGGACTTATATAACTTGACTTGAAGATTTATTATAAGTACTGTAATCATTATAATGTGATATTGGAGTACGGATAGACAAATATACAAAAGAAACTAAATAGACCAGAAATAGACCCAAAGAATGGCCAAGAAGCACATGACAAGATATTCAATCATTAGTCATC
Organism: Stenella coeruleoalba; assembly: GCF_951394435.1. Lineage (NCBI taxonomy): Eukaryota > Metazoa > Chordata > Mammalia > Artiodactyla > Delphinidae > Stenella > Stenella coeruleoalba. The sequence goes on from NC_137169.1 coordinate 98,417,207, forward strand.
AGACAAGGGCAAATTAACACCACTGTTAGGTACTACTACACATTTTCTAGAATTACTAAAAAATTAAAACTAGTAACAATACCAATTGGGGTGAGAATACGGAGCATTTGGAAATCTCATATATAACTGATTAGAGTGTAAAATGATATAACCACTCTGGAAAGAAGTAAGCAATTTCTCTTAAACATACACTTAACATTTGACCATGAAAATATATATATACACAAAGACTTGTACACACATGTTCATAGCACTTCATTCAAAATAGTCCCAAACTAGAAATAACCCAAACATCTACTAACAGGTGAGTGGATAGACAAACATGGTATATTCATACAGTGAAATTTTACTCAGAAATAAAAACACTGACCCAGGCAGCAACACTAATGAAGCAAGATACAAAAGAGTATATAGTGTGTGATTACATTGATGTGAAGTTCTAAAATAGTCTATGGTGATAGAAATCAGATCAGTGGTGGCTTGGAGCCGGGAGTGCAGGGGAATAACTGAGGAGGGGCACAAGGGAATCCTAATATGATGGCAATATTCTATATCTTGAATGGAGTGGAGGTTACATGGGTGTCTACATTTGTCAGTATTTCACCAGAACTCCCTGTGGGCTGCTGAGGTTGTAGCATCTGATTGTGGCATATGTCTGGGAACTGTACAGTCAAAATGGGTGCACTGGTTATATGTATTTTCCACCTTATTAGGTAGTTTTTTTTTTAAAGGAAATAGAAAAAAGTCTAACTAAATTCATCCCTCTCTCCTGATTCTCTGCCTATATCTCTAAACAGTGCTTCTGAATCTTCTTTATGAACTCTTCACTTGTTTTGCCTTTGAAACATAGGGATTACCTCATGTTCCATCCTCCATGCTTTTGTCTCTCATATAACCCTAGTTAGTTCCCTCATTGCTAATAGTATAACTACCACCTATTTGAGGGTCATTCTCAAACCTATATTTCTTGCACAGACTTTTCCCCGGAGCTCCAGACAGGTATATCCAAAATGCTTAATAAAAATCCTTTATCTTGAGCTCAACATGTTCAAAGCTGAGATCAATTACTACACATAACCTCAAGCCTTCCTTTTCTACCATATTCTTTTTTTTATTTATTTTATTGAAGTATAGTTGACCTACAATGTTGTGTTCTACTATATTCTTCATTAAGTTGATACACTGTACCAGACACAGTAAACACTGCATATATATTTGTTGAATGAATGAAAGATGGAATTACTAACAGTCAAAAACTCCTGCAGTTCTCCCTCTCCTATATTAATTAAGCACATGACCAACTTGTTTTGCCTAACCCTGCCTTTCCCTCCCTTTGGAAAGCTAGAAAGATATAACCTTCTTCTAGGCTGGCTGTGTGACACTAAGCAAATTCTCACCCCTCTCGGGGGCTCAGAGACATAATATAAAAAGCATGGGTTTGGAATTAGATAGGGGCAGATTCAAATTCCTGCCTATTGTTGATATATCTTTAGCATGTTCTTTTTATTCTTTGAACTTCACTTTCCTTATCTATGAAGGAGAAAGACTAATATCTGTATTCTAAGGTTGTTCTCAGTATTAAATAAAATGCAAGGTTACCACTGTGCACATAGGAAGTGTCACTATATGTTAGTGCATTCCCTTCCCCCTCCCCACTACCACCTCTACTCCCACCCCAGAAGGAGAGGGAGGGAGAAGGGACTTGGTACACATCTCTGAATGGTACCTCCTCAGACTGACAGGCTTTATTTCAAGATAAAGAAAGATGCTCTCCCCCTCCCCCTCCCCTCGAGCGCCGTTGTCACCAACAGAACTGCCTGCAATTGGTATTCCGGGAATATGCTGCCAGCTGCAGAGGTGCTGTTTTCTGATCATGCATCTGTCTGGGAAACTAGAAAAAGACAGACTGTGTTTACAAAGTATATTTTTCCCTTCCCCAGGTAAGCAGGAGAAATAATGGAATTCAAATTGGAATGAACATGAGATAAAACTCCTGCCCACCAGGTGTTTATCCCAATTCATAAAAAACAACTACTTTAAGGTAATGAAGAAAAAAAAAAAACTACTTTAAGGTAATGAAGAGAAAAAAAAAAAACTCCCTGTTGGGAAAGCAAATGAAACCACATGTTTCTGAAACAGTTTGAGAGAAAACAGCAAACTCAAGGAGCAGACAGCAAATGCATGTCAAGCAGGGTCAGCACAGGCTGCCTTGCTCACAGACACTCCCCACAGACAAGGCTCCAGGAAAGGCTGGACCCCTTGAAATCATACCACCCATCAGGAGAACACATGCACCTTCTGTCAAACCCACAGGCCTTGGTGGAATGTGGGAAGGCTCCCCTTTTATCCTGTACCCACACCCCAAGAATTCCACTCCATTTCTGTTTCTTTAATGCTGCCCTACCAACTCTGTTGCTTAGGACACTGTCCCCCCTGTTCTTCCTTTCCCTGTTGTCCCTAAAGATAAGCACACAGGCCTTTATGGTTGGAAGAGGTTGCTGCTAATCACTAGAAGACAATGTACAGGGAGAAACAAAGCCAACAGAAATGACGACGTTTATTTACCTAATGAGCCTTTGCATGTAAGGTGACCAAATGTCCCTGCTTGCACAGGACAGTCCTATTTTACACCTGTTGTCCTGATGTCATGATTAATAGCATCCCTTTTACTCTCAAAATTATCCATGTGTGGTCGTAGAGTAGAATAAGTATTTCTATTTACATGGCAGTCACTTACTTTATGTCAAGCATATAAACATTAACTTATTTAACCCTGAAAGCAGTTCTATGAGGTAAAAAAACATTTTTAAAATACTGAAGCCAAGGCATAGAGAGGTTGAGTAGCTTACCCAAGGTTACAAAGAGTCAGTGTCTGAGCCAGGATTTCAGTCAAGGCAGTCTGGCTTCAATGTCCTTGTTCTTAACCACGATGGTAGGCTAGCTATGACAAAGCTTTAAGAAATCACTTGCTCTTTCATTTAACAAATATTGTTCATGCCTTCTATGTGCAGACACTATGCTACAAATCACGAATACAACCATGAACCAGGCAGAGTCCCTGCTCTCAAGGAGCTTTTAGTCGGGGGAGACACAGACACAAGTAAAAGGACAGGAAGTACAGGGTGCATTGAGAACAAATAGAATGGGGCGGGGCAGGGGGGTCAAGCGGCATCTAATCTGGCCTTAAAAGTTCACAGAACGCTTCCTGGAGGAAGTGACATCTGAGAAGAGTCCTAAAGAAAGAGTAGTTAGCTGGGCTGGAAGAATGAAGAAAAGGCCGTGCAGGCCGAACAACACAACAGAAGGTCCTGAGGCCAAAGAGATCATGATGAAGTAAGGGAATTCAAGTAGTTCGGTAAAGGTCTAGTGCTGCCTGGGGCCAGGGCAGTTGCAAAAGTTGGAGCTGAAAATTCAAGTAAGCGGAGTCCAGACCAAGAAGGGATGTCACTGATATCCTCACGTTACACTTTATCCTGAAGTTAATGGGAAACCCATGACTCTCTAGGAACTTAAGCAGAGAAGTGACCTGATCAAATTTTCACTTTAGAAACATCACTGTGGTTTCTGTGTAGAAACGAATTGAAGAGGGAAGAGCTGGAGTAGAAACCCAGACAGAAGGCTGTTGTCAGGATCCCCAGGAGAGGGGAAAGTGGCTTGCACTAAGGTAGTGATGGGAAATGTGGAGAGATGGGGTGGATTAGGAAGGTAGAACAGGCAGGACTTGGTGGTTGGCACGATGTGGTGAGTGGGAGGAAAGGAGAGTCATGGATGCCATGCGGCTGTCCTATCCTATTGGGGTCTGGAGCTCGAGTCATAGATTTATTTGAGAGTCATCTGAGCGGAGGTGGTAACTGAACCATTGGATCAGGTGGCTCACCCAGGGGACAGTGTAAAGTGGGAAGAGAAAGAAATGGCCATAAGAAGAATGGGAAGGAGAGGCAGGAGACCGACCGAGAGAGGATGATGTCATCATGGCCACCAAGAGAAGAAAGAAAAGGAGAGCAGTGTCTAAGCCTGCAGGGAGCACAAGTTAGGGCCCAGACACATCCACGGGGTTTATCAACAAGATGGTCATTGGAAATCTTAGGGGAGCACTTGCACAGTGCAAGTGGGAGTGAGGCTACAAAGGGATGAGGCCAGGGTGGAAGGTGAGGAGGAGTCTCAGAAAGCTTGGCATTAAGGGAAGGGAGAGAGTGGAGGAGGTGGAAGTGGGGTCAGGTCCTGGAACAGACACCCAGCTCCCTGCTTTCTTACTGTGTCCTCTCCCTCCCTAATCCTGCCCATCAATTCTGCTGACAAATACTGTAGGAGAACAGATGGCCGTAATAGAAATAGTTAAGAAATCTCACTAAGTTCATATTGCCATTTCCATATTTTATAGTACTAGTCACCTGGAGAAGCCCCTCATGGGCTTTATTCCTGAGGGCATCTTCTGCTCGGCCGGCAGCCATCAGGGCAGAAGTAGCATTCATCTCCATTAGCATCCATCCAGGAGACCATCTGTCTCAAGGGGATTATCTGTATTCCTGAGAACCTCCCACATGGGTCCGTGGATCCCTTTTGGACATTTTCTCAATCCCGAGATCATTTATTTGAGTAACTACCAGAGCCCAGGCACTCTTCCAGGAACTGAGGGTTAAAAAGTGAGAAGTAAATCATGGTCCTAGAGGATCACCCTAAGGGGATTTTTCAGGAAGGGCACCTGAAATCTCTGAGCTTTCCAGGCAGCTCCAAGGGTATGCCCCTAGGTTTCCCCTAGAAGGGTTTGCAGTAGGTTGAAATAGGTCATAACATGTTATATGTCCCACCACAGAACTCAGGATTGTCACCACAGTGGGACACTAGGAGAAATTATTTATAGAGCACTTTTATAAATACTGCACTTTCATTCATTCATTCATGCATGCATGCAGTCAATCAATAAACATTCATAGAACAACTACTATGTACCAGGTACTGTGTTAAGATACTGGAGATAAGAATCATGAACGAAATAGACATGACCTCCGTCCTCGTGGTGCACACAAAAGAGTTATGAAAAGACACATTAATCACAATAACTGTACAAATGTATAATTACAAATCATGACACATGCTACAAAAGCAAAATATTGGCACCTGCTCACTCTGTTGGGCTACGGAAACTTTCCTGACAAGGTAACATTGAGATGATGTCTGAAGGCTGCATGGACTTTAGGTAGAGGGTAGGAAGGACAGCCCAAGAACACAGAACATCAGCAGAGACGTTGAGGAACAGAAAAGCAGCCATCATTGGAGAAAAAAATTATTCCGACACTTGTTAAAATGGTAACAAGACTTCCCTCAGGACTACTGGAAAAGTGTCAAGACTGTCACGGTAGGGGAGAGAGATCAGGTTCAACTCCAAATGCAAACGGCCCAATGGGGATTTATAGCCCAAAAGCAGAGCGAGGAACTCCTCAGTGGATGGAAAATCACTAAGAGGAGATATCAAGGGCAGGGAGATTCCTGTTAAACTGACTTAACAGGATTCTTGCTGAAGGCAGGCCAAGGACTTAGACATCAAAGGTGAGGGATGAAGTACTTCATCAGATATGATGGGTGTGAACTGACTTAGCAGGATTCTTGCTAAAACTGGGCTGTGCAGGCCCAGAAAGGCCAGGGGGTGAGGCGGAGGGACCAACGTCAAGACCTAAACTAACCAAACCTAACTTGGTCAAGGAGAGAGTCTTTAACCCCAGTTGTCTAGGGCAGAGAAAGCAACGGGAAGAGTGGTAGTAGATGATTCTGGAGAGAGAAGCAGGAACCAAATAATGAGGGCTTTGTGAATAGGGTTATCCTAAGACCCCTGAAAAGTTTTAATGGGGAGGAAGGGTTGTGACATGATTGGATTGTGTTTTCTTAAGATCTACTCAGCCTGCTCTGTGGAGGATGGAATGGAGGGGACAAGAAGAAGGCTAGAAGACCACTTAGAAGGCTGCCACTGCCCTGGAGAAACAAGGTAATGGGCAGACCAAGGTGGTGATGGAGGTAGAAATAGAAGTTACGGAGTTGAGGTATTCAGGAGGTGAAATTGACAGGTCTGGGTGATAGAGTGGTGGCAAGGAGAAAAAGCATCAATAAGTCTCCCATTATCTCGCTTCCTCTTTACTACAATCCTGTGAAACACATTATTATTTTCTCAATTTATGATAAGGGATTTGAAACTCATAGTAGTTAATGACATGCCCGGGTCACACAGCTAGTAGGTCTGGCTCTCAAGTTACTCCCTTTCCACGATGCTACACAGGAGTCAACAAGCTGTTCCTTGTGGAAGATTCCACTCCTTTTTGTGCCTCTGAAAGCTACACCTAGTCAATACCTCGAGCATTTGTACTTCACCCTCAACATTCCCTGTTTGCTTATGCAATAGCATAATAAATAAAATATTATCACAGAAGCTGATGCAGTTTGAGTCAGTTGACCTCCAAGGACAGTACAAATAGATTCCTCTGTTGGAGAAAGTATCTTCATGGGCTTATCTGGCTATGAAGAGTGAGGGTCCCCGGAGAGAACTGAGATGAGAAAAGTTTGGCAATAAGGAATTAAATCGCTCAGGATGACAAAGAGGAATTTTGCAGCAGGTACCATGGCCATCATTGTAACCTTAGCACCTGGCACACAAGAGCCAGTGTGTATTTTTGTTGAAACTCTGCAGGTAGGGCCCAGCAATCTGTGATTTATCAAGACCTTCAGGTGATTCTGACACACCCTCAAATCTGAGAACCTCAAATCCTTAAAAACCTTTTTAACACTGCCCATACCATACCAGGACCCCAAATCCTCAGTGAACAGCTGTTATACACAACAGTCTTTTGTTAGTAATGCTTTGTGCCCAAGCATTACAATTACAAAGACCAGCCATTCCAGAGTTTCTGACAATGACCAGCAGCAAGGCAAGTCCACGCCAAGGCAGAGTTGGGGCCAAGTTACAGAAGCAGCTGCAGCTCGAGCGGTCCCAAGAGCAAATGTGAGACAAACCCTCAAATATGTAGTAAACATTCACTATTTGCCTCCCAAATATCCATCCTCATTTTTTTTCGGTAATAAATGAATGAATGAATGAATGAATTTTCATCTGTGGTTATAGCTTTTCCTCACACTTAATGCATAGCTCTAGATAGAGCACATGACCTAGATCTAGCCAATCAAAGCAGCACAGGCCTTGGCCACAATGATTGAGTTCAGGGTTGAACACACAGTCTAAGGCAGAGCCAAGAAGACAGAGTGGGATTTTTCTCAGACGTCTGGGAAAAAGGGAGGTTCTCCTTCCTATTGAATATGACTGGATATGATGCCGGAACTCCTATGTTTATTGCCAGTTGAGGAAGAAAGCATGTCTGAAAACAGGACCAACTCTACAAAAGTAGAGTTGAAAAATACAGAGAGAGCAACCTGGTGCTGGTAACATTTTTGAGAAGCCAGTTCAAGCCTCATCTGAGGGCAGTCTACTCCTGGACTTTTTTATTGCATGAGCCAATAAAAACTAGCTTCGGCTAGTTTGGATGGAGTTTTCTGTCCTTTACATCTGGAGGAGTCCTGAATTTGATGTAGTACAGTGGGTTGAGTTATTTTATTTGGAAATTGTGGCTACAGAAAGCAGGAGAACTTGGGTCAACCAGTTACACAAATCTACCTCCCCTCAAGACTATGAGTACCCTGAGGTCTGGAACTGTGTGTTATTTCTTGGGGTAATGATAATAGACACTCAATGATTGTTTTAGGAATAAAGCTGGGGACGAGAGGAAGGCAGGGTGGCAGAAAGAAAAGGGGACGAGAAATGTATAGATTTCTCCCAATGGTGCAGGAACCCTCAGTCTCCCGGTCACTCTGCTCAGGGTAGACTAGACCCTGCAGGGGACCAGCAGAAGCCATGAAGCAGTAAATGAGGGCATAGAAGCTTCTGGCATCAGGGTCCTCCAAAGGGCCACTTACCAGGAAATTGCCTAGAAATGACGGCGCAGCCATAACTGGGTCATTACTTTCCCTACAAATATTTCTCCCTTTTGTGAGCAGCAAGGACCCATTCAGCCCACTGTGTGGTGCCTCAGCTGAAGTAACAGACCAGAGGGAATGTGTAATGGGCTTTCATCAGATTGAAACCATAGGGCAGCCTGGCCAAGCCGAAGCTCTGTCTCTGGCCGTAGCACAGAAATTATTTACTGCTTAATGTCAGGCCATGTGTGAGGAAGAAGAGGGAATAGAAGGGGAAAGGAAAGAAGACCAGCCTTCCGGCTAGCTTCAGCCTTTCTGGCAAGGCTACTCAGCCCAGAGCTTTGTCTGAAGAGAGAGACAGAAGGGTATCTGGCTCCAGACTTTTAGGGAAGAAGGCTGCTGGGGCAGAGAAGGAACAGGAAGAGAGACAGAAAAGGGAGGGGTTGGAAGAGAGGGAAAAAGTTAACCTTTAATGAAATAAGTCAATTTACAAATAAAAAACAGTAGTCAACTGATAGCTTCCCCGCCCCCATGGGCCTGAACGAACACTTGGAAATAACAAACATAACATCAGTTCATCAACTCATCATCTGGTGTGTGTTTTTCAATTATAATTGAATAATTTCAAAGGTTAGAATGAAAATGAAAACTTGAGACTCATCCAAAGGGACATAGAGTATTCTTCCAGGGACCTATGACTAATCTGTATTTTGGGGAGAGAGGAGGAGTTTAAAATGATCCAAATCCTTGGGAACTTTGCTGGGTGATTTGGGAACTCCATGATTTTTCTCATCTACTTCCAGGAATTTTCTACCTCGGCTAGACTGTACCCCACTTACCTTTCGTTTTTGTCCCTCAGTGAGATTTGTGTACCCCATCCTGGCCCACCAACTTCAGGGGAGCATGTGTATTCCACACAGGATGAGGGAGACAGGACTCAGGGTCCTCTGGGTGCTCTCCCCAAGGACCCTAACAGCAATATTGTTGGGCAGTTCCCAGGGTGCTGCCCTGTTATGCATTTCCCCAAGCAAACTGTCCCAGGATCCCATGGCCTTCAGCCTTGGTTTTTTCATTGCCATTGTATCTCAGGAGCCTATCTTTGGATCTGAAGATCCAAAACACCACATGGCCTTAGTTTCCTGGTCCTGGGGAAGGGCTGCCAGGCAATGCTAGTAATGGCAAGAACAGTGAATCACACAGTCCTAGGCTCAGTCCACCTCTACCACCCACAGCTCCATGAGGCAGTGGTGGAATGGAAACAGAGACAGAAAGACCTACCTCTTTGATCTCAGGCAAGCTTCTCAGTTACCCCTGTCTTAAACTAGCTAAACCTCAGTGATCTCATCAGTAAAATGGAGGTTATCGTAATTATTTTAAAGATTTGCTAGGAGGATGAAAAGAAATACTGTGCCTGGTGTGAAGCAGGCACTAAATAACTGGTTGATGTCATTATCATTGTTACTATTATGTGACCTTTGGCAAGACACTTAACCTCTCTGAACCTGCTTTCTAATGTGAAAAACTAGAAGTAATAAGAATTATCTCTTAGGATGATCGCAAGAATTATATATGTAAAGGAATGTATAGATTATATATGTAAGGATTACAAGGGCAACACATGTAATATATGTAAAGCACCTGGCACAGTGCCTGATACATAGTGGACACGCAATGTTAGATTTCTTTCCCTTTCCTTCCCAACCTTCCTCTGTGAAATCCAGGAGAAGAGTTTCCCGGCTCCCTCATGGTCAAGCTGGCCCCAACACTTAGCTAAAAACCAGAAGAATCTGTCCCTGAAGGTGGTTTTTCCGAACTTCTGGTCCTTGGAGCACCCTACCTGCTGCGCTCTCAGCCCACACCCTTAAAAGAAAAAACTGTCTGGGGAGAAGCCTCCGCGGAACGCGCGGGGACGGCCAAGAGGGAAGCTGACAGCTGCAGGACTCGTCGCTGAGCACTAGGGGGAGCAATACGATCGAGAACACAGTGAGGGCCACGCCCAGAAATCTCAACTTCCCCTGTGCCCCAGTCGCCCAGGTCGGGCTGATCCAAGCTAGAAGAGAACCTTAAGGACTACTCAGAAAGGCCTTTGTGGGAGCAAATAATGAGAGAAAATGTAGGGAGCCACGGAGAGCACACTGTCCTTCCCACTTCAGCCTGGTCCCGGCCTCGAGAGCTCTCTGCCGCTGCTAGACTGCAACCGCAGGATCCCCTCCTGGAGGAGCCAGGTGGGGGCTTGAGGAACAAGAGGTAAGGGAGCCAGGCCAGGTCACTTTTCCCAGTCACTCCAACTTTTACATCTAGCCCACCCAGCATCTTAGTAAGTCTCAGTGGGTCACAGCTAGAAGGAGTCCTATAGAGCCCCAGATAGCTCAACCCTTAGATGTTCAGCTGGAGGGCAAGGACCCAGAGAAGAGGAAGAGTTTGAGCAAGATCTCCCAGGTAGTTTATCGTCACCCCTCATAGGGTTTATCAAATACTTTCACGTCCATTATCTCGCTTGGATATTCACAACCACCTGGAGGAACGATTATTGCATTTTACAAATGAGGAAACTGAGGTTCAGGTAAGTGTCCATAGCTCTCCTCTTCCCTACTAAGTTTTCATTGCCACCCACTGTTCCCTTCTCTCTTGCTTTCCCCAGGAAGATTGCTACCCAGCTCCATGTATTACATAAATCAAAATTTTAAAGATTTATTGCATTCCCCATCTTCCTAACCCATCTAGTATGATGGAGAGATGACAGAGCATAGTAATTGTGAGGGTGGACTTTGGAGTCAGACCTGAGTGAATATATTCCATCTTCATCACTTATGAATTCCATGACTATGGACTTCTTTGTACCTCAATTTCCTCATCTGCAAAATGGGAGTATTCACATCTATCTCCTGGAATTCTCTTAAGGGTTAACTCAGATGTACTGTGAAGCAATTTCATAGTGCCTGGCATATAGTAAAGGCTTGAGAAATGCTTCTAGCATATATAATCATCATACAATTATAGAACTGAAATGATCTTTAGGAATTAGTTCACTACTTTCATGCCATTACCAATGAAGCTAAACGGAGTTAAGTGGGGGTATTACTGTGCGAAGTAGTTTTGCATACTGGTTTGAATGGTTCTCATCCCCACCCCCCAGAATCCATGTCCATCTGGAACCTCAGAATGTGAACTTTTTTGGAAATGGGATCTTTGCAGATGTAATGAGTTAAGATAAGGTCATACTAGATTAAGATGAGTTCTAAATCAAATATGACTGCTGTCCTTATAAGAAGAGGAGAGGGGGCTTCCCTGGTGGCACAGTGGTTGAGAGTCCGCTTGCCGATGCAAGGGACACGGGTTTGTGCCCCAGTCCAGGAAGATCCCACATGCCGTGGAGCAGCTGGGCCCGTGAGCCATGGCCGCTGAGCCTGCGCGTCCGGAGCCTGTGCTCCTCAACAGGAGAGGCCACAACAGTGAGAGGCCCGCGTATCGCAGGGAAAAAAAAAAAATTGAAGAGGACAGGACATATAGAGACATCAAGTCACAGAGGAAAGAAAGCCATGTGAAGACAGAGGCAGAGACTAGGGCGATTCAGCTACAAGCCAAGGAATGCCAAGGTTTGCCAGGAACCCCCATAAACTAGGAGAGCAGTTTAAATGCCATAAACCCACCCCTACCAACACCCCTCACCCAGGAACCGACCTTGTCAACACCCTGATTTCAGACTCCTGGCCTCCTGACTGAAAGAGAATACATTTCTGTTGTTTTAAGCCACCCAGTTTGTGGTAATTTGTTACAGCAGCCCTAGGAAACTAGAGTTTGTGACAGAGGGAGACCTCCAGCAGAACTTGCAGTTTTTTGTTTTTTCTTCCAGTCTAGCCCTCTTTTACTCCATCATTGCCTCCCCAAACCAGCAATAAACATTTACGGTAGACCTACCTAGGAAGTTTACTTATTTGGAGAAAAATTAACACACAATATAATCTTTAGCACTTCTTACTAAATTGTTACCTGACACACAGTAGGCATTTAATAAACACTTACTGGCAAGTTGATAAAATAATAGATATAAAAATGGTATGTTGTGTTATACAAATTTAAGAAATTAGTACAAACCCACTTTCTACCTCTGTGTATGTACATCAGTGTGCCAGACTCTAAATTAATTTACACATTTTATGTATTTGAAGAATCACAAAACTTCAGGTTCACAAGCCCTGCCCATGCACTAGCTCCTGGGGTGATGAATTAAAAAGAGAGTAATCTGAATACCCTCAGGACTCAATCCTAGATGGTGGGGATGATCTCATTCTTGCTGGGTCCTCCCACACTCACTGAGGAATGGACAAGTGGGAGCTCAGGGAATCAGGGGAGCTGCCGGTTGCTGTAAAGGAAGAAAGCACCAGGTCAGCCTGGGAGTAGAATGGGTGGTGGTGGGTTAACAAAGGGAAGGAGGGGAGGAGGGATGAGCTGATTCACTGGGACAACTCTTAGAGTGACTCAGAAGCCAGCAGAAAATAGCCTGTTCTCCCACGTCTGCCTCATTGTCGGGCAATGAGGCACTTCCTCATTGCACACCCGTAAGGCAGGGCAAAAGGGAGGAGGAGGAAACGGAATTTTTCAAATTCATGGGCCTAGTCCAGCACTTAAACTCTGTGTTTTTAACCATTTGAGACATTTGTTTCAAGTGACGTCAGTATTTGTTGAGCACCTACTATGTGCCTGGCCCTTCATCTCGCCTTTCAGATCATCAGTCTCCTGAACACAGGGAATGATGTCTTTCTGAAGTTCTGTATTTCCTATTTGTTACTTCAGAAGCACTTGGGCTGCTGTTGAGCACCTCAGTACAGTCTTCTTGTCCTTCATATATAGAGATGAACTTCTCCAGCCAGCAGTCAATAGGGGGAGGCATGGAGCTTGTTTCGGTCTCTAATGCTGGATTTACAGTCATCCAGGCCCACTCTGGACCAGCTCTCCTTGTGAGAGCCAAGTGTATGGTGAGCAGAATATAGCACAGGTTTGAAATCACACATCTTGTTGGAAGTTCTTTATTTACCATTTACTAGCTCTATGGCTTTACTTGATTTCTCTGAATCTCTATCTTCTCATCTGTAAAATGGGCACCAATGATGTCTATCTTACAGGTTAGGAAAGATTTTTCATTTGGTAGTGAAGATTAAATCATTATATGAAAGTACCTGGCACAGTGATGACATTAATACCGGTTTACTTCCTTCAAACATATCAATGATTGCAGACTGACCACATCCTTCCACCAGACCATAAACTGCATGAGGACAGGGCTGCATCTGTCCTGAGATAGTCTGCCTAGGTGAGTACTAGGCCCCTAGTACTGTTTTGCTTAATAAGAATTGTTAATATTAGAAATAATATATTAAAATTAATTTCCATTATTTATGCATTATAAATATTTAATTGTAAGTATTTATTATATTATATTAAAAACAATGTGGTTATTATTCTCTTAACCAGTTGAATCAATCTGTGAACTGGAAAAGGATCCAGAAACCTTGACCTAAGGAAGGGTCCTCTCCCTTTTCTGGGTTATTTGGTGCTGGTAAGACTTGCTGCGACCACCAGCAAGATCTGCATTCCTGTGTTCACGAGGGACAGGCATTCCTTGCATCCTCTACTGTCCTGTGTCCCAGCGTCACTGCGAACGTGGCCCCACGGTATAATGGGGCCAAGGACACAAAAAAGTCCCCTCATTTGTAAAACATAACGTAGAAAACCATGACACACGAATTTTATTCATTCGACTTCTACCTGGAAGGCAGGTCTGGCTGGGTTTGGGCTACCCGGTGTCCCCGCTCCAGGGGCTCCAGAGCTACTATTCTCTTCCAAATGTAATGTTAAAAGAGAAGGGGGGGCGTCTCCGGGTTTTTTTATCTTTGCGCCCTTGTTTCTAGCACAGGCTTCGTACTGGAAAAAAAAGAGAGAAGGCAAGCCACGTTACCAGGTTTTCAACAACCGGTTTTCTAAAGCAGACCCAAAGCGCACTTCATTTATTAACATTTTGGATGAAATGAAACGTTAATGTGCCTGATCAATCAGGGCACCCGAAACCCGCCGTTCCTAAGCTGCCCGTACCATGAGGGTAAACACGAAGCACTCGCCACCGTCCGGTCCAGAAATAGCTTAGAAGGTGGAAAGTTGCAGAAGCCTGGCAGTGAGGGTCGTAAGCCCACCCCCTAGCCCGGGCCGGAGGACTACGCTTCCTCCCGGAAGTGACGCGAGCTCAATCCCAGCTAGGCTCTCCCCAAACAAAAGGGATCTTGGGGCCCCGGGAGGAGCCTAAAAGACATTGGAGAAGCCCCTCCTCCAGCCGGAGCGGATTGGTGTCGGGGATGGAGAGGCGAGAAGGAGATTGGCCCTGCCGAATGCCAGGGCCCTCGCCAGGCGGTCGAGGGGCGGGGCCTCGGGGGGCTGTGGATGGAGCGGGTGGCGGAGGCGGCAGGGAGCGGAGCCCCGAGCGCTGGGAAAAGGTAGGAGCCGCTGGCGCCCGGGCTTCGCGGCGGCTGGGAGGCCGGGTTCTCGAGAGAAAAGCAGGGGTAGGACCACCGGTGTCCTCCCGCCGCCGTCCCAACTGCCGCTCGCGCCCGTCCCCTGAGGGGGCGGAGCCGTCTCCTCTACCTCCCGGTATTCCCTGAGGAGGCGGCTCCTCAACCTTCGAGGGTGCTCGCAGCCACTTATTGCCCCCCGTCAACCCCAGCTCCCCAGAAGGGGCTGCCCTCCTGACACCCTCCGTTTAAAGGGCCCCCTCGCCCAGCCCCTCAACCTTGGGAGAAGGCGTACGGGTTCCCATTCTGTAGACCGCTGTCCCCACCCCCATTTGTCTGGCCGCCCCCGGGAAGCCAGACATCCCTTCCTACACCTGTCCTGCTCGCTAGGGTGGGACCAGAGCTAGTTTCATCCGTAAGATAAAAATCAGTGTTTTCAAAAAAGAAAAAAAGAGAGATGGGGCGATGCAAAAATCAGAGACCCGACCTAGACTGCCAGCTCCACGGACGAAACGGCCTTCCCCCACTTGGGTTCTTCCCATCCCCCATTCTCTGATCCTCAGCCTTCCGCCTGAAGCCCCTAGGATCCTCTTTTCTCCTGTGGGGCATCGAGGGCTCACCTGCTTCGGGATCTTTTTAGTCTCTGGAGGAAGGAGAAATAGTAACCTTCCCCGCCCCCCTTTGTACCTTTATTCCTTGAGGGAGAACCCAACCTCTAAGGGTTTTTTTAGGTTTGAGTTGCGTTTCATTTTTGCTTTCCACCCTGTTTCTTCCCTGAAAACTGGATGAAAAACCACCCTTTGGTATTTCATAGTGAGGTGGGCGTGTTGGATATCTACAGAGTTGGTCTTGTGTGGGTAGGAATGCACTGTATATTGTTGGACTGTCAGTGAATAACAGCCTGCTTTCAAGTGAAACAGTACAGATAAGTAAATAAAGAGCTTTAGATTAGGAATGAGTATCTCCTAGTCTCGGGTAGGCTGGTCTGTTGCTCAGGGAGACTGCAGTTAACCTGGAAGGTATAGTTCTGTTGAAACAAAAGGCAGGAAGTGTTTGAAGAAAATTCAGGTTCAGTGGTCTAGGTTTATGATTAATCTGGTCCGGTGGCGTTTGGTTACTCTCTAGCCCCTATTTTATGGTGGGTTTTTCCCTCCAGGTGAAACTGATATATATATATATATATATATATATATAAAATGTTGTTGATCGGTTTTACAAGACCACTATCATCTACCAAAATTCAGGGGATGAAAATTAAAAGCACATTTTAAATCTCAGCGATAAGGATAAATAAAAGCAAGGTAAACTCCAGCTATACACACACATGTGACTACCAGAGAGTGTCCCTATAGTGTGCTAAAAAGGCCTTCATTTCAGCAGGTGCGAAATATTGATGCTTTTGGCGTAATGTTGATGCCATTGAATCCCTAGTAATCATCTATTGCTAGCACTTTCATATATTAAATTTGCCATATTTTTTTTAGCATTGTTTCTTTTGCTTTCGGTCTGAAGTCTTACTACTGCTATTTATAGCCAAAGATAATAACCATGGGATGCAAGGAGTTGGAATCATGGGGGCAATTATAACAGCTGTCTTTTACCTTCCTGATTAGAGTCTCTGAAGGTAGACTTTCTGAAGGTAATTAATTTTGAATAGTTAGGTTTGAAGTTTTCAGAGCCAGTCTCAGTGCTCACAGATCTGCTCAGTGATTGTTTCCAGATCTCCGATAAAAAGGCACAAAGAAGAAACTGTGGAGGGTCTCTCCAGCAAACACAAAGTGTACTGCGATAGGTGGATAAGGGCCCCTAGCAATAGCAGCAGAAAAGAACTAAAAGCAGAACAGGAATTCCCAAAAAGATATATCTTATTACATGAGCAGAGAACAGAAAATAAACTGAGGTAAGAGACTAAGGAAACCAAAGTTGTGGTGATTGCCAGGGCCTTAATGAGCAGAGAGGAAAAAGCAAATAATGCTCTTTGATTACTTGGCACAATAAGCAGGATCTGTTTGATACACATTTGGGTCTTGGAAATCTTTCCTTTAACTTTTTCAACACCTGTTTGGTTATGTCAGATGAAGAAAAACGTTTGTATGCAGAGATTTTTTTAAGGTATATTTGTAATCTGCCTCATTAAATTATAAATTCTTTGAGAGAGATATTAGTATGTTCCATCTTTGTACCTTTCACAATGCCTAGTATATAGTTTGACTTCATGAGCGTTTGTTGAACTTAGTTTGAAGCTGACCCCTTCGGGTAGACTAGAAAGATAATTTACTGATAAGATGTGGCACATCTTGTTAGTATAAACAGTCCATAGAGAATTTAATATTAAATATTCTTCCTCTATAGCATTTAAACAAAGGTGAAGAATTAGTGTCTGATTTTAGTTATTGGTTGGTTTTATTTTAAATATTTCAATATATAGTTAAGATGCCTAAGTAGGGGAAAACAAAGCTTGTATATGTCATGATCTCAGACATCTGATACAAGGATTTTTAGGCCACTGAATTGGTGTTTAGTGGCATGATACAAGAAGCAGAGATTTATTTCTAGAGGAAGTTTGTCCAGTCTGTCGTGGTTGACCCCAGGAATAGCTTGTCAGCCTGTTACTAAAGGCCATTTTTTCTTATTTCCTGGATGTTTGCTGATAATAACTAAAAATCAAATCTTCGTAGTTTTAGCATTTCAGTGAGAACGTGGCTTATTTATGGTGAGGCTCTAAAGTGTGCTGATTTACAGCACAGACTTTAAAGGCAGACCTGAGTTCAAATCCCTGCTCTTTTGCTGTATGACCCAGGGAAATGGCAGTTTTTTATCTTCACCATATCTCAGTTTCCTCAGCTGTGACTTAAAAATGACTTTCAGAGATTTTTTTTAAAAGATTACATGAACATGACATATAGGAAGCACTCAGTAATTGGTGGGTATTATTGCCATTATTATTAGCACTTTGCATGTGAGTTAAAGAATTTAATCTTAAATATTCTTTTACTCCTTTAGCATTTAAACAAATGTGAAGAATTAGTGTCTGAGTTTACGTATTGGTTGGTTTTGTTTTAAATATTTGAATATATAGCTAAGCTTCCTAATTAGAGGGAAACAAAGCTTGTATATGTCATGATCTCAGACATCCGACAGAAGAGTTTTTAGGGCAGCCCATGTGTCTTATGGTTGTGTGTGTTTCATAATTTTGTCATGTACCTTATCTTCCTTAAACTCTTTGGCCCTGGAAAAGGAAAGGCAAGGGATTCAACCATCTGATGTCTTCTCTCTGAATTGTCAGTTGTTTCACTCCACAGTGCCTTAAGTACCTTCACCCTCAGTGTCATATAAATGGTTTCGTGGATACCGTGATTATGGTGCAGGGTTGTACCTTCTGTGAGATTTAAGGGATTTTCAATGGTAATTTTGATTGACAGTGATTTTTGCCTTTTGAACAACTCTTCTACTACCCCCAAAGTAAGGAGCAAGCATAAGAACAACTCAAATGGGTGAGAAGAAACTATGGATAGGGAAGTTAAGAGTGGAGGTGGGGGAGTGGAGGACGGGGGTTTGTGGGCTGAGGAAAACAGGACTACAAGCAGGCATCGAAGTAAAGAATGTAGTAATATGGTTTCTCCCTGCCGACTATTTCCAAACTCTGTATTTCAGGTCCAAAGCCAGAGCTTCCACTCTAAATGTGTGCTTTGCTGCTAAATGAATCGTTTCTGCCTTTTGGAGCCACAAAGAATGTAATCCTTAATTGTTACTGAGTTTAAAGAATATAATCCTTAACTGTTACTGAGTTCAAATAGAAGCTAGGAAGGAAAATAGGAGAGCACAGGACGACGGGGTTTGCAGACAAAAAAGATTCCTGACCCTGAGCCTTGGGAGCATCTGCATGGATCCTTTGTACAGAGCTGGTGGGGAAGGAGAGGCTGCAGTGTTCTCTGGGTCTGCTCGCCTAGAAAGGTGAGCCAGGGAGGAAGGAGTGCAGAGGGAGAAGCAAGCAGGGATGAGTTGTTTTAATGAGAAATAAGATCTATAAATTATAACAGAGAGGAGAATGAACTGATGGGTAAGTTGTAGAAAAAAGGAGCACTAAGTTTGGGGGTTTTTGAAGGAAGGTGTTCCCCATTCCTTGGTGTCTGCTAAGTAGTCCTTTCTGTTGTAGTGGGTCGAACAGGAGTGAGAACAGAAACAATCTGGTTCTTAACTGGTTTAATATTTGACGGTACAAACAAGATCTGGTCTAGTCCTATGTATCAGCTTCTTCTTATTGCCTCTTGTTCTTAAATTGAAGACACGGAAGAAATTTTCGGAAAAGGCTCCACCCCTAAAGACTTCTCTGCTTCTAAACCTTTAGCCTTCACCACACTCACTGAGTCTGAACACGTTCTTCTTGGGGGTCTAGTTACTTCTCATTCAGCATGTCTCGCATCACAGTCATTATTTCCCCCCCCCAAAACCCGCTCCTTTTCTAACATCCCTGTTTCTGTTAATGGCATCATCATTATAGTCACCCAGCCTTAGAAACCTCAGCTGATCTGGGATTATTTCCCCTCTTAACCTCCTTAAAAAAACCAGTACCAAGTTACTATACATTCTTTATAAAGTCTCTTGCATCGGTCTTTTTTTTTTTTCCTATTCTTACTGCCACCATCCTAGTTCACACACTTTAACCTCATACCTGTACTGTTAAAGTTTTCTCCCAACTGCTTTTTCTGCTTCCAGTTTCTCTTCAGTCAAATCAACTCTGTATGTCAAGCTTTAACCTTCCTGAAACTATATTTTTATTGTGAGATTCACCTAGTTAAAAATGTTGAGTGGCTTCTTATTTCCCAGAAGATAAAGTCCAGTTTTGTACACTGTAATTCAAGGTACTGCACTGTACATTTCTTTCCGGCCAGCATGTTTTGATTACCCCTTTGAACCAGAGACTGCTGGGTGCTAAGTTTATCAAGCTGAATAAGACAGAGTATTTGTCTAGAAGAGCAGAATCTTATGAGACAAAAGACAGCTATGTAGAGAGATGAATTGATGTAATAGAATGTGATAACTGCTCTTGGGTTATGAATAAGATACATATCCATTATGCATTTAATATGATTTCAAAATAGCTGTGATATTTTTAGAAAATGCGTTTATCAGTATTATGAGTTAAAATTGTAACTTGATTAAAAGCTGTAGAAATTCAGTGGAAGCAAAAGCAATCTTTTCACTTATATCCTAAAGTCACAAAAAGCCACTCTAGGCAGAAGATTGTCCTTTTTCTTTCCCAAGTAGTGTGCAGATAACCATTGGCCTGAATAAGTGTTGTGTGTGTTCCTAAGCTGCCTTTCCCAGGAACTGGCCAGGCCATCTCCTTCTTGGAGCAGATCAACCTACCAGGTTAGAAGCAGTAAACTTGTTTTGATTTCTAAATTAGACACATGAGTGGTAGAAAGTGAGAACTCATTGGAAAAAGGAAAACTTCATTATCCTTATAGATGAAACCAAATATATGCTCTCCAGGGATGAGAAATGAGAGAACTGACCAGTCACTAACTCATTTAAACCATTCAGTATCCTGTTAGAGTATGTATTGTCATCTGCATTTTATAGATGAAGAACTGAAAGCTCAAAGGTTACGTGGATCAAGGAAGTATGAAGTGGTAGAGCCGGGGTGCAAACTTAGGTCTGTAGGGCTCCAAAGTCCAAGCACTTTCCACTGCAACACACTGCCTCCCAGAAGAGTTACTGTCCCCAAAAAACCTTGGAGCAAAAACAATTGCTAGGTCTGTTGGTCATTTTCAACTGATATCAAATTGTTAAACTTTTTAAAAAATCAGTGGTCTGATTTAGAAGACAGAAGTTAAAAGGCAAAACAAGATCATCAGTTACAATATTCTGTTACAGGTTTTTGTGAAATTTTTTTACAGTTCAGGGAGAGTCAGGTTATGGGCATAGCTAAAACACAGATACCTTGACTGTATTACAGTTCATCCTCCACACCATATGCTCTGTTTCTTCCTGGTTTGAAATCCTGATGGAGTCAACGACTTCATCCAACATTAAGGTTGAATATTTGAAGGGTTCTTGTATTCCAGACTGCCTGTAGAATTGAGGCCCATGAATCATTTTACTGGAAATAAAATCAATCTACATATTATTGTTCCCTCATTGTGGTATTTTACAAATCATGGTGACATTATTTCAGAAAAGCAGAAATTTAGGGGAATGATGGACAGATAGATGATATAGACAGATATACGTATTTCAATGAAATCATGTTATAATTTCATTGAAATAAATAAAGCCACTGACACATATACCTGAAATGGTAAATACTGCTGGTAATTTTCTGATATTAGAAGACATATTTTTAATTTTAATGAAAAAATGTGTTAATGTAAAAACTATTCTTCATTTTCATTAACGTACATTCCAGTAGCTTAACTAATGTAGCTCTTCTGGTTTGGTCTTGTCTCAGATGAGAATACTTGCAAAGGTGTAAACGGATATCTAGGTAGACAGACCTGTTTTTAATAGCGTTGTGCCAGATGTCCTCATTTTGGGGGAGAGATGTTTGAATGCTAGTTTATGGGCATGAGGCCACTTCCTCCCTTTCTTCAGGATGTATATAAATGTTGTTGGCAACATGTAGAAGAGACAATGATAGAAACAGATGTACACACATAGTAAGAGAGACGGACATTCACACACACACACACAGATACACTAGAGATGTATGAGGCTTAAAACAGAGCTAACCAAAACAAAACCCTGATATCCATCATGGTGTCCCAGAAAGTGGATTAGACTGGATCTTAATAATTTTACTATTTAACTATAATCTTCAGTAATTCACTTAACAACTCTGGCCTCAGTTTTCATCTGTAAAATGAGAGTGCTAAATTAGATTATTTCTGAGGTCCCTTCCAGCTCTGTGAATCACATTTTAGCTGATAAAATGAGAAAATCTGATGGGAACAGTGGTTACCAAGTAGCAGTGGTTTCTAAGGAAGCCTCTGGAATCAAATTACTTAGGTTCAAATTCTATTTCTGCCACATACTAGATGTGAGACTTTAAGTTATTTAGCCTTTGTACCTCAGTTTTCCCATCTGCATAAAATGGGGATGATGATGATGATGAACTTGTTGATAATGGTTATAGCATCTATCACCTAAGGTTGTAAGGACGGAATTAATACATGTCAAGTACTTAGAACACTGCCTGGAACATGTTTATGTTTAGCTCAAAAAGTATGTATCTTTTTTATTATTGCTATTAAGGCTTGAATTCTTCTTAGAAAACTACTCTAGAAAACTCTGAGGAAAAAAATAATCAAATAAAAGTAAAACTCTGAGGAAGTGGTGATTAACATTGGTAAGCTCAATTATATTACTAATTTCTGTACTAAGTATAAATCTAGAATATCTGGTGTCCTAGAATCAGCTTTGAGTAGAGTACTGAAAGCATTTTAAGTATTGATCTTAAAGAATAATCAGCTTTATTACAGAACTGGTTTCTTGAGGCCTCCTTCAAAATCCATATTGACAGTATTGGATAAACAAGCACCTCAATCGTTTAGCACTGTTGTAATTTCTTTGTAAGTGCATTATTCATGTTATATTTCAGGATCCTGAAATTTACAATCTCCAAAACTGTTTCAAAACCATTCTGTTTTATATAATCCTATACATAGTGTTGCTGGAAAAAGCAGACTGATAAGACAAAGCAGGGCATTCTTTGTTCAGGCACTCTCATGGTAAGGGGAAGGCTTTGATCTAGTTGCTGTAATAGTCTTTAAAAGTAGTGAACGGTTAGCATGTTGTATTAGTTTGCTAGAGCTGCCATAACAAGTACCACAGACTGGGTGGCTTAAACAACAGAAATGTATTTTCTCACAATCCTGGAGGCTAGAAGTCAGAAATCAATGTGTAAGCAGGATTGGTTTCTTCTGAGGCCTCTCTCTTTGGCTTGTTAAATGACCATCTTCTCCCTGTGTCTTCACATGGTCTCTCCCTGTCCCGCGTTTTTGTCCAACTTCCTCTTCTTATAAGGACACCAGGCATATTAGATTAGGGACTACCCTAATGACCTCTTTTTTTTTTTTTCTTTTTTTGGCTGCACCACACAACATGCAGAATCTTAGTTCCCTGGCCAGGGATCGAACCCATGCCCCCCCACAGTGGAAGCGCAGAGTCTTAACCACTGGACCACCAGGGAATCCCATGACCTCATTTTTTAAAAATTAATTAATTTATTTATTTGTGGCTGCATTGGGTCTTCATTGCTGCACGCGGGCTTTCTCTAGTTGCAGCAAGTGGGGACTACTCTTTGTTGCGGTGCGCGGGCTTCTCATTGTGGTGGCTTCTCGTGTTGTGAAGCACAGGCTCTAGGTGTTGGGCTTCAGTAGTTGTGGCTCGCAGGCTCTAGAGCACAGGCTCAGTAGTTGTGGCGCACGGGCTTAGTTGCTCCGCGGCATGTGGGATCTTCCCAGACCAGGACTCGTCCCGTGTCCCTTGCATTGGCAGGTGGATTCTTAACCACTGCGCCACCAGGGAAATCCCCCATGACTTCATTTTTCACTTAATTACCTCTTTAAAGACCCTGTCTTCAAATACAGTCACATTATGGGGGTACTGGGGATTAGGACTTCAGTGTATAATTTTGGGGTTAGAGGACACAATTTAGCCCATAACACGTTGTAACACATAGACACATAAGAATACAAATACTCAGATAATATCTTTTACCTTCAACTGAAAGAAGATTGATTTGACATTTGTAGTAAAGCTTTTATTGCATAGTATTGTAGAATTCAGTAAAAAGGTTTGTTTTTCTGTGTTGGTTTTAGAATCTGTAAATAATAATAGCAGAAACAGCTCTCTTTAGTAAACGTACAAAAGATCTGCTTTCGTGATCAGAAAATTTATTTTCTGATAATATTTTGACATGTTTTTCTTTACTAACCTAATCCTAAAATGCCAAAAGTGGAATGAGAGGTACAATTTGGAATGTTGTCATTCTCTTACCCCCAAACGCATAAATAACCTTTATGAAAAACCAAAAGTGCCAGAGGATGGGAAGGCTTAAATCTTGAGATAGTCAAGGTAATGTGTCAACACCTTCCGCCCTCAGATAGGAGGTTGCTTTGGATACATTTTTTTAAAAATAGCTGTGCACTTTTGTCCATTTTAGATTTGGTATTTATAAATGTGACATGTTTATTTTTTTAAATTTCATATATACTGGATTTTTAAGGAAGTACATTATCTAATGGAAAGCTGTCAAAACAGCCACTTTGTATGTCAGTGTTGACTCTTTGAATTTTTAGAATTAACTGGCCTCCCAAATTTTGGTTTTGTTTATATGTACTGGAAAGAGTCTTTACATAATTGGAGCAAGTTTGCTTTACATCCGTGCTAATACCTTATCACTGACACTAAAAACTTACTGAATGGCCTGAATCTTAGTCAGTTGTAGCCCAAGTATAAATTTCTTTAATCTGATATCTGAGTATATAGTAAAGAAGTGATTTTTATCCAGTTTTGCAAGAGTGGTCTCCTGGGTAAAATAACTGATTTCTTTTTTTTTTTGGTGCTAGCCAAATGGATTTTTAAAAAAAGATTTATGTAGGTTTTTTTGAGGTGCTTCTATGTTCAGAAATATCTGAGATTCACCTTAAAAATGTGTTTTCTCTTTCTTGTCCCACATCACCCACCACATAGAAATAAAGCCTTCAGTTCCACATAAAGACATACAGAAACCCAGATACTAGATAGACAAACATCTACGTGTACTCCACCCTGCCCTGCCTTACTCCTTACATAGCTGTAGAAACTGGGGTGTTTCTTTTTCTGCCACCCAATCTCCATGTGGTAAAAAGGCAACAATGCCTGCTATCAAACAATGAGTTCCAGAGCAAAAGCTGAGACTTCCTCAAGAAGGAAGAGGCACAACCAGAACCAGAATGAGTGGATGCTGGGTCAAGGGAAAAGGCTAGAATAAAATGAACAGAGCCCAAGCCAGAGCAGCATACCTCCGTGGCAAAATGAGCACTGTTGTTCAGGAGGTGCAGAGCCAGTGTCCTCGATACCCATAATTCTTGTGGCTGTTGGCACATGGAAGTTCATACAGAAGAGATTCATGGACTTCCCTGGTGGTGCAGTGGGACACGGGTTCAAGCCCTGGTCCGGGAAGATCCCACATGCCGCGGAGCAACTAAGCCCGTGCGCCACAGCTACCGAGCCTGCCCTCCAGATCCCGTGAGCCACAACTACTGAGCTCACACGCCACAACTACTGAAGCCCGCACGCCTAGAGCCCGAGCTCCACAAGAGAAGCCACCGCGATGAGAAGCCCGCGCATCACAACGAAGAGTAGCCCCCGCTGGCCGCAACTAGAGAAAACCCGCACAGCAATGAAGACCCAATGCAGCCATAAATAAATAAATAAATGTATTTTTTTAAAAAAGAGAGATTCATGCTCTCCTGGCTGTTGGCCCTGACTTGGTGGGAAGTAGCATGTGAATAGACCATATTGTAAGCTGGGCAAACTCATGTTTGAAATCATTTATTAATAACTTAAAAACAAGTTTTATACTTAGTCTATAAATAGGCTCAGTTTTCCAGGGTATTAAAATATGTGTAACTTTTTATTATATACGTTTATATATTTTTTTAATTGAGAAAACTATAAAGCTTAATATAGCTACAGCTAGCTGTACCACAGTGTATGATAATATATACAGACAACTTGTCCACAGGTGGTTTTTATTTCAAATTTATAGACTGTAGCATTCCTTAGGCAGAAATATCTACATCTAAACTCTAAGGAAAGTTGGGTCTTGGAGAGATTCTGCCGGAAGGAGTGAGCTGAGCATCTGGTTGAAACGATCTTGTCTTTCACAGTTACTTAATGGACAATGACAAGTAACAGCTCATTTAGAAAATAAGTGGAGAATGAGTCTATAGACTACAATATGACATGCCAGAAATCTGGCAGTCATATTTCTGATAATGAATATGGAGTTAGAAACAGCCTTTTTCTGAAAATCTTAGACCATATAATTTATATGTTGGCAGAAATTGGAGTCGAATGGACTTGGTACTTTAAATACCTTAAATACAAGACAAAATTTATGTTTTATCAAATAAAAATTAGGGCCTATCTTTTTTTTTAAGTTTGCAGGGTCTAATACACTATTAGAAAAACATAAACCAAAAATTACATATAATTCAACATTTAATATTTGAAAATAAATGGGAAAAAGTAGAATCTGGGATGAGTAATAAGCCCTACAAAGTTGAGGTGGTGACAGATTGATTTGTTTGTTTATTGATTGGCAAGAGATGAGGGGATGAGAATTTTCCTTACACGAATTTGGCAGTTTGAAAAGTTCAGTTGTAATTATGTTATTTTTTTTTATCTGAGTGCATGGTGCATAAGTCATGGTGTTTCGAGCAAATAGGCTTTTAGCAATTCAGGGAGAGAAAGTCAGTTTCTTCTGGTGACATTCATAAAATAGTTCTTGAAATGACAGTGAAAAGATTTTGAAAGACCTCACCTTCCCTAATTATGATTGCAAAAGGGAAGTCAGATTCCTGATATTTTTGCTGTATTACTCAGCTTCAACTTGAAGAAGTGGCTATTTTCTTCTTTCTTGTCTGTATCAACCAACAGCTGTCAGGCTTCATCAGCTATAATGACAGTTGACATTCTTGGGATTTACCAATTGTTTATAGTATGGTCACATAGACAATAAATTTCTTATTATTTTGCAGCATTGGACATTTTTCCACCATGCTGACGACATTTTAAATATATTTGTCAATTTTCCCAAATTTTAACTGAAGAAAACCTTAAGAATTTATACTTGAGGACTAAAGTGTGACTGCCAGTTATCAGGTCAGTATCACTCCCATCCCCATCCCCACCCTCATACCACCCCCAGGAATATCACTGCCATACTAAAACATAATGCAGTTTTACTATCGTTCATTTATATTTCAGACAAAAAGTTCTGCAATGTGTTGTGTGTTAAAATTAGATTCAAATGTAAAGGGCAGCAAAGAACTAAATTTTAATATTTATAAAGAATGGTTATAGGAATATGCAAAAACAGACCTCTCGGGTTTGAATTACACAGCTATGGCCCTTTTTTTCCCTCCTGTGTTGTATTTGTATTATATTTATTTCATGTAGACACCAAGCTAAATAAGTTGATACATTAGCAAAATGTTCCAGATATTAACATTTGTGTGCAGAAGTTATTTACAAGTGTAGAGGTAACACGAATATTGATCTTTATGCCATTGACAAAGAATAGAATTTTTTCTTGCCTAGGCTAGACTGTTTTATAATTAAAGTGACTTAAGATTGTTTCAATTTCACTCTTTTATGAGGATGTATATTTATCACAACAGATCAAAAACTGATTTAGGTACAATCTGTTTTAGTTCTTTGTATATTTACCTGTAATTTTTATTTAATTGATTTCTCTAACAAGTAATTCTTGATTTTCACTCATGAAAGCTTAGAATGGAACCATGAAGGACTTTAGAGACTATCTAGTCTGTTTTATTTTACCTGTGAGGAAACTCAATGCCAGAGCAACTAGGTAATTTTTTTTCCTCAAAGCCATATAGCTGTTTAGTAGCAGAGCTGAGACTAAAATTCTATACTCTTCACTCCCGGTCTATTATATTTTATTATATCACACTGCATCTTTAAGCCACAGTTTTTAGATTTCTAAATGAGAATATTTAAGGAGTATAAAGATATTGAAGGAAAAAAAGTAATATGTGTAAACGCTATCATTTTTAGCTCTATTCCTAGTTGATGTACTCAGTGCAGTTGGTATTTATGGAGCGCCTTTACCAAGTGCCCATTATTCTGCTTAATATCAGGGGAGGGGTGAAAAAAGGAATAAAATGATAGGATTTTTTCTCTGCCTTATGATCTCCTTGAGAGAGATTAAAACATGAAACCATCAGGAATTGGGGGAAGGGTTTCATCTAAGAAACCAGTGTGACTCAAATGGTAGTTTAAATTCCTCATCATTATTCACTCCAGGATGCTATCATCCTTCTTCATTTGTGGTTCCCAACTACAAAAGAGCAGCCAAAGTCACTTATTTCTGAAGTAATTGATCTTGGCTGCCCCCAATGTTGGTAATGCCTTTCTTGGAATTCTTTTGGAAAGTGAGAGAGGATAGTAGTTCTTAATAATTAAACCATTGATCAGCTTCTATCAGGAACTTGGCAAGATGTTTTATATTTATTAACTCAATCTTTACAACAGTCCTATGAGTTAGAGATCATCATTTCACTTTCACAGGTAAGAAAACTGAGAATCAGAAAACTTGCCCAGTCACACAACTAGGAAGATGTTGACCTGGCATCTATCTGACTGCAAAGCCATGTGTTTTTTCCAGCATACCATCTTATGTTAAGTGTAGCTTTATTAGATTTGTTGTTTTTTTAATTTTTTTTTAGCTCTTATTTTTAAAGTAACTGTTGTGAGGGCTCTCTAATACTGAAGTGAGAATGTGAGAATCGCTTACTAGTCGCTGACCCTCACCAGTTAGAAAGTTAGCAGTTAGAGCTGAAGTTACATTAAACATGTTTTACCATGTGGCAAAAGATTTGTACAGTGTGTTCTGGAGCAACATCTAACAACACAGTGAAGTATGCATTTTCTACACGCTCTCATTCGCTTAAAGGCAGTAGCTCTGGAAGGAATCAATGCCTCTTTTGTGTGCCTCCTAAAATTTAATGTGCTCATAGGAGTTGGGAGTTGCTGGAGGGTGTGTGAACTAGTCATGTTGTGATTCACTTTAAAAAAAAAAAAACTGTATGAGAGTGGCAATTTAGAAGTAAAGAGTGGGAGAGGGAAAATAGTACTTGCTGTACTTTAGAAGTTATGAAATGTATCTTACCATACACAATGGTCAGAAGATCCTTCCAAGATTGTACGCCTTCTAGCTTCTATCTATGTGTGGTTTGTGAGAAATTAATCTTATGGAAAGGACTGAGTTTGTGCCATGTAATTTGCCATTTAACATATTTTAAAAGATGCAAGATTTCATAGAAATGTGAACTTGTTAAGTCAAATAAATTCAGTTTATAGTAGCCTGGCCAATTAAGATGTTTAAACAATATATTTTAAGCAGTCATTTAAAAGTACATTTGTACATGGTTGCATTTAAGTCTTATTTTACTATATGAAATATAAATATTGTGATAGATGTTCTCTGTGAAAGTAGACAATTTAAAAGAAAAATTTCTCCCATACTCCCACCAAACATTATCTTTGCTCAAATTCATTTCAGCCAGTTTCAAAGGGATCCCACAATGTTTTATATACAGTTTTGGAATTTAGTTATCTAAAACTGGGATATCTTTTCGTGGTCAAACAATTTTTCATTGAAATAGTATTCATTGTAACAAAATTTTACCTGAACTTCTAGTGAACAAAATTAGTGATTAATTCTTTCTGAGACCTTCTAGGATGTTTGTATATATGCCTGGAGGAAAAATGATGAAAATTTGATCTTTGTGAATGGTGATGAAATCAATAATTAAAATGAATTTTATTTTCTGTTACTGCTCAGTTTATGATTAACTCAGAAAGTTCTTATTTTTCCATTTAATTATAACCATTTCCTTTCTTAAAGTATTTTCTACTCTAATTGTTGCTCTTTTCTCATCTGTCTCACTTTATTTTTTCTTTAATAGTATCAAATTAACTCTGTCTTCTGAAGATTGTCTGATTATTGTCCTTGTTTTAGGCTTTCAGGATGAATCTGGAAAAACTCAGCAAGCCAGAACTCCTAACACTATTCAGTATTCTTGAAGGAGAGCTTGAAGCAAGGGACCTTGTTATAGAAGCTTTAAAGGTATGTTTAAAAAAAAAAGAGAGAGAGAGAGTGGTCATCATATATTTGAAAGCCATATCATTGGTTAACTAGGATATTTCTATAGCTCCAGTTGAAGTTGAGAGGCCTGGGTATATATATCAATACTTGCTATAGCAGCCACCTGTATGGTATGATTTGGGGACACTGATGAAGCCTTTCTGCCTCCACATAGTTCCTTTAGTCTCTCTACCTGATGTCTAGACTTTGAACTTCATTCTTTAGCTTAGTAGCATTAGCTGTTTCTGAATGCCAACCCCTTGAGAACTTGATGAGACCTGTTTCCTAAAAAATCTATATACACACATATACCATAATTCAGGATATAATATCTGATAGATCAAGGACCCCATTAAGACAGTGAATAGATTCCCTAGATCCCAGATTATAAATCCTTGCTTTTTTTTCAGTATTTGATATCTGTTAAAATACACGGGGCTGGGGGGTGGTAGATGGCAACTCTACTTTCCACTCAATTTTGCTGTGAACCCAAAACTACTCTAAAAAAGTCTACATAAAAAAAAAAAAGATCAAGAGGGCATAACTCCTTTAAAGGGTCTTGAATCTTTTACACCTTGGTAAGGACGTTTCCCAATCTGTCTTGAAATCAGATTTGGAGAGGGGAAGAAAAGAGCTTAAGGCTATCTGTGTGAGTAGTAGGAAGATGATACCCCCATAGGTGAGGAGAAATGGCCAAAGAAGATGAGACTTGGGCATGCTGAAGAAAGCATAGTCTCTGCCGAAAACTATTGCTTTTTTGTTTTCCCTTAGAGCTTTGTAATGTGTGATACGGAGTATTTCTCCGGAGTGCATGAGGCAGTTCCCTTCTGGTATGGGGGTAGAGTCTGACTTATTTTCCTTTTCCCACTTACTTCAGTCTTGTTTTGCATGGTGTCCCTGGGGATCATCTGCTTATGGCTTTGACACATGTCTAGTCACATGATAAAGTTCATTGCCCGAGTCTTTGCCTGTCGTGCCACTAACCATGACTGTGTGACCTTGGTAAAGTCATTCAGTCTGTCTGAAACAAAGCTTCCTTGTCTGTATTAAAAAGAAATGATTAATAACTAGTATTTCTGTGTAACATCATAATTTGCATGGCATTACAAATACTCCAACAGTGTAGGATTCATTTCTTCTTCTCCCTTTATTTATATTTTCTCAGTACATATCATGTACCCCATATCCAAGGAACAGTCAGTAGTAGCTAATCGTTTGAATTGATGTCTCTAGTGTGCCCTCAACAGTGCCTGGCTTTTCAATGACTCCCCTGCCAACATATATTACATAAAAATGTTCCCTCTGCTTGGTGACTCATTTCTGCCACATCCACCGGTCTTCCCCTTTTGTCACTATTGGGGATTTCTCATCCTTTCCCTGTACGTCCCTGAAAACTATTCTATTTCTCATAACCCCATCCCACTATTACCAGTAGTCCTAACCTGATTAAACCCAGGACACCCTCCCATTTATTTTCACATGTTTATCTGATCGATCAAGAGAAAAGAAAAAGAAGGATTGAGGAAAGTTTGAGTTCATTCCTAATCCTCACTCCTAATGCCTGTTGTTTTTCCTACTTCCTTCCCTTCTTCTCATCTGAGACCTCTGGCTCTCCTCTCCACAGGAATTATCAGCCTAGACCTGGAAGAGTTCCACTGCCCAGGCTGAACTAGAAAGTGCATTGTTCGTGTCCTTTTAGAGCTCAGAAAGCATTTTCCAGGAGCAGCATTATTATAAATAGCAATCCGATTTTAGAAAACTACAATAGCTTGGCAGCGTGTGTTAAATAAATAGACTCACCTGAGGATCTGTCCCTGTTTACACTGGGACTCCAGGAAGAAGTTTCCTGTAAATATCGCAGTTGACTTATACAAAAACTTCTGGGCCTCAACCCTCTCATAATTGGGGTAGGGGTTGGGGAATGGCTGCCTGTAACAGAAAAATTAGAGGATGACCTTATTTTTCTCTTTGCTTTTTAGCTTTAGAAATGATACAAACCTGTGGAGCTTTATGTTTGTTTTATTGAGCATATAGATGCTCAATAAATAGTTGTTGAACAGATGAAATATATGCCATTGTTTTAAAAGATTGCCATAATATTTCAAAATGAATGTTGTGAATTATTAAATTTTACAGCCTGCCTTATGTGTGCTTAAACAGACTGCCTTCTGGTTTTAATGTTAACAGATGCTAAGGTGCTTGTTGCATATGTTTTCCTAAAAAAAAATTTTTTCTGCGTGAATCCAATTTTAGTTACTTTAGGCAGCTTCTGACAAGTTGAAAGAGCAGCTTGAGAAGCAAGAGCTATAATTAAGAGAGCATTTTGATATAAGATACCATTCAGAATCAGGCACAAGTGTTGTATTTAGTCTGTGCATACAGCCTATAAGTGGCAAAGTTCTCTTCTGAGGCTTAAACTATAGGCAGTTTAGGTGAAATGAATAGCTTCACCAGAAGTAATACATCTTTAAATAGTCTATTGTTAGATAAAATAAGTAGCAGCTGGGGGTCAAAATTGTTTCAGTCCTTTGAGAAAAGCAACTGCCGTACCAGATTCTTAAAGTTAAAATGAAATCTTGTTTTATTTGTGGAGTAGGTTTTTGTTTTGGCTTGGGTTTTTTTGTTTGTTTTTGGTTCTGTAGTATGTCAAGATTTCACTGCATTTTTTCTATATAGCTCTTGCTTAACAGCAAACACTTGCTCTTCTTGGACTAATATGACAGCTCACTAATTTTCTTCCTTTTAGTATTCTTTCTTAATTCATGCTTAGTTGATTGAAAAGGTTTTGGTCTTTGTCCTAAATAGCTTTGATTGGTTTTTCCTTTATGTTTAAGTAAAAAAAGCTTATCTTTTTTCTCCTTACCTTTAAAAGAGATTTTTCTTGGACATAAAATCTATTCTTTAATCTTGCATCTCTGAACAAAACCATATGGTTCACTGTTGCTGTTAAATAAATAGTAGGTCACATTGGCAAGGGTTAGATTTATATAAGGATGTATTATAAAAGTTCCTGTAATTTGTAAGTAAATCCTACCTATAAAGTTATAATTGTAAAAGAGCTTCATTCATTTTCCAAAATGTCTGCAAAGTTTCAGATTGCAACTACACCCTTGTAGAGCCCCCATAATTCTTTTTCTCCCCAAAATTTTACAGAAGAGTGAGCCTCCTCACTCTTCTGTTGCAGCCTAGACATGTTTGGCATAGAACCAGAGAAGTCAATAGAAAATAATGTAATATTCAGCCTCTTCTGTATTTGAAGTCTAATTGTTACAGAGGCCATTTATACAGTATTTGGTCCTAATTGAACTTTATATAAAGTGATTTTCTATTTTAGGAGGGATTACATCAGAGAAAAGCCTTATTCATGAAAGTCTCTCCCTTTGACCTGACCACTTTATGTTCATGAATGAGAACACTATGGGAATCCCTTCCACAGTGAAAACAGATTACATTGCTCATGAACTGTCCAGGGGAGTTTGGGGTGGAACCACACAGTTCAGCAAGAGAGGCCCGGTTCATTAATTCTAAGAAAATCTAGGAAAAGCTTCCCAGCAGGGTCTGACTACTCTAGAAGAAGATGAGGGAACCTTAATTTTTAAAATTTGGAAAATAGAATTGACTGCCAATAAAAAGTCAGATTAAATAGTTTGAGTGTTCCACATTGGGTATATTATATCTGCATGTGTCAGATCTGATGCAGACTACACTTAGCTATGACTAAGTAGAATCTACCCTGTATTAGTATCATTTTATTTTAAAGCATTCTTTAAATTGCTTCTGCAATAATAAATGGTAAAGTATAACTTTCACATAGAATTAGCTTAAAGAGTCTTGAATTCCTTTCCACTGATACCTCAGTCATAAAACAGGTATAACTCTTTTAACGTCTAGGATATAACTTTGTTGGTTTTGGCCAAAGGCCATTGGAGAATTCCCCAGGCAAGAAAATTTACAGACAAAAATGTTGTAGACAGGACAAAGTTAGAAATATATTTAGAGTATGAGACTGTAATATTTAACTACTGTGAGTTTTTTAAACAGCCAGAATTAAAAATAAAAAATCTAAATGTTACATATGTGTCTGTGTTAACAATAAATGATTTACGTTTGCCAAAAATATTCTTAAAATAATAATGATTATGAGGATCTTGTGGCAGTGCCAAAAATATAGAACAAACAAAAGCTATGGAAGGTGCTGTGGCTCAAGAAAAATACAAATACAAGTTCACTGTAGATTGAATCTGACATCTGCTTTTGGTCATGGCCTTGTGCTTATTATGGAAGCAGATTATTATAAAGGCTGGTCTGAGATGAGGAAAGTAAAATTGAATTTAGCAAAAAACATGCATTGTCCTATACTAGTAAGCTTGTCAGGTGTGTTTGCATTAAAAAAAAAAAAACAGATCCATAAATATACTTAAATGTACTCAAAGTTGAAGCATTCTTTGTCACCCATAAGCCTGGACCTAACAATTCTTTGACCAAAAAAAATGATCCCATTTTGATAGATGTTTTTAGGAAGAGCTTTTAGGATTGGAGTAGGTAGTTTAAATCTTTAATAAACATCACATGAACATAAGCTTATAACTGAAAGAAGTCCAGTTTCTGCATGGATAAGAACTGGGATATTAAGAAGCAAGTAGAACTTTATTTAGGGAATTGAATTATGGAGTTTTTAGATTTACATTCATAGCCTTTACTATGAAACATGTTTTAGAAGGGAATTAATCAGTGGCCATTTGGGGCCAAGTTTTTGTGTGTTTTATATAGTTGGAATTGCTGATACTTTTTATTCCTACTCTCTGAGTAATGTGCATACATGAAATCCTAGCTTTTCAAAAAAGAAGCATAAAGATAATTACTAGGCACTCTACAAAACTATCAACTAGAGCATTCAGTTAAGTGTAGCTGTTAAGAGCATGAGCTTTCATATCAGACATACCTAGGTTTGAACTCTGCCATTTAATTGCTGTGTGATCATAGACCAGTTACTTACCCTGTTAAGCCATACGGTAGAATGGTACGGTTATCACAAGAATTAAATGAGATAGCACATGCTAATCGACATACTCTGTGCTCATTTACTGTTAGTTATTATTATTAGAACATAAGTTTTAAAGTTCATCCATTTAGGAACAAAGGTATATTCCATAAAGCAAGATGTACTGATAATATGCTGTCCTTCATAAGAAAGATGAGCATTTTAAATTAAATCTTTGTTATCAGAAGGGCTTGCGCTGTAGCTTGTTTTTCTTATGGGAATTGATGGTTTTGAGTTGATCCATCCCCACTCTCACAACTAAAAGCATGTATTTTGAGACAGCTGGCAAGGGTTATGGGTGTACTGTGGGGCATGGAACAGATGTCATACTGCATTCCCTTCTCTTTCTCTTTATAATGAAAACAGGAAGTACAGACACTGGAAACTTTTCAAATTGATTTTTTTTCCATTGATTTCTTTGCTTCTCTGTTGCTCGATTTGACATATTTGTTATATTTTGGTTTTTTTATTTCACTTTATTGAGGTAAAATTGACATACAATAAGCTGCATATATCTAATATATACAAATTGATGTTTTGATATACGTATCCCACATGAAACCATTACTACAATCAAGATAGTACACATGGGGCTTCCCTAGTGGCGCAGTGGTTGAGAGTCCGCCTGCCGTTGCAGAGGACACGGGTTCGTGCCCCGGTCCGGGAAGATCCCACATGCCGTGGAGCGGCTGGGCCCATGAGCCACGGCCGCTGAGCCTGCATGTCTGGAGCCTGTGCTCCGCAGTGGGAGAGGCCACAACAGTGAGAGGCCCGCGTACTCCAAAAAAAAACAAAAAAAAAGATAGTACACATATCCATCACCCCTCAAATTTTCCTTGTGCCCCTTTGCAACCCCTTTAGCTAACCTTCCCCACACACACACCCCCGCCCCAAAACCACTAATCCTCTAAAGATTAGTTTACATTTTCTGGAATTTTATATAAGTAGAATCATACAGAACGTAACCTTTTTTTGGGGGGGGGGGGGCCTGGTTCTTTGACTCAGCATAATTATCTTGAGATCCATGTTGATGTTTTATTGATAGTTCATTCCTTTTATTACCAAGTAGTGTCCATTGTATGTATGTACCACAGTTTGTTTTGTCTGTTCATCTGTTAGTGAACATTTACATTGTTTCCAGTCCTGGACTATTGCAAATAAAGCTGCTATGAACATTCATATATAAGGCTTTGTATGGACATGTGCTTTTATTTCTTTTGGATGAATACCTAGAAATGGAATGGAATATGTTTAACTTTTTAGGAAACTGCCAAACTGTTTTCCAAAGTAGTTTTACCATTTACATCCCACCAACATGTATAAGAGTTCCATTTGCTCCACATCTTTACCAACACTTGATATGGCCAGTCATTTTAATTTTAGCGTTCTAATAGGTATGTAATATCTCATTGCAGTTTTAGTTTGCATTTCCCTATTGACTAATGATGTTGAGCATCTTTCCATGAGATTATTTGCCATCTGTGTTGTTTTCCTCATAAAATATTTGTTCAGATCTTCTGTCCATTTTTTAAATTGAGCTGTATTCTCATTACTGAGTTTTGAGCATTCCTTATATATCTGGATTCAGATACTTTAATACGCCTTGCAAATATTTTCTCCCGGTCTGTGGCTTGTCATTTCATACTCTTAATTGTATCTTTTTAAGAGCATAAGTTTTTCATTTTGATGAAGTCCAATTTGTCAATGTTTCTTTTATGGATCTTGCTTTTAGTATCACATAACTAAGATTTAGTGTCATATAAGAAATCTTTGCCTAAACCAAGGTCAGAAAGGTTTTCTCCTATATTTCTATAATTTTATAGTTTTAAGTTTTACACTTGGGTCTGTGATACAACTTCAGTTAATTTTGTTATATGGTACAATATATGGATCAAATAAAAATTCTTTTGCATATGGATATTCAGTTGTTCTAGCCCCATTTGTTAAGAAGACTGTCCTTCCTCTGTAGATGGCCTTGGCACATTTGTCACAGTCCATTTTCTGAATATTTTGGGGTTTATTTCTGGACACCCTGTTCTGTTTCATTGCTCTATTTGTCTACCTTGATGCCCATACTACATTGTCTTGATTACTGTGGCCTTTTATGAAAGTCTTAAAATTAGGTAGTGTTAATCCTCCAACTTGTGTTCTTTTTGAAAGTTGTTTTGGTTATTCATGGTTCTTGGCATTTCCATATAAATTTTAGAATCAGCTTATCAGTTTTTCCAAAAATCCTGTTCAAATTTTAATTGGAATTGCATTGATTCTATAGATCAGTTGGGAGAAAATTCCCATCTTAACAGTATTGTATTTGCTGATCCATGAACATGGTTACTTCTCTCCATTTACTTAGATCTCTCAGCAGTGCTTTATAGTTCTGATTGTATAGGTCTTTAACATCTTTTGTCAGATTTATCACTATTTCATATTTTTATGATTATTATAAATGGCATTGTTTTAAATGTAAATTTCTGATTGTTTATTGCTGTTATACAGACATGAAATTGAATTTGTATATTGATCCTTTATCCTGCAACCTTCCTAATCTCACTTATTAGTTCTAATAGCTTTTTTATAAACTTCATTGAATTTTCTACAATCATGTTTGCAAATAAAGACAATTTTACTTATTTCTTTCCCATCTGATTTCCTTTCATTTCTTTTTCTTGCCTTATTGCATTGGCTAGAACCTCTAGTACAATGTCAAGTAGAAGTAACGTGGATATCTTTGTCTTATTCCTGATCTTAGGGAGGAAACACTCAGTCTTTCATCATTAAATATGCTGGCTGTAGGTTTTCATAGATGTTCTTTATCAGTTTGAGGAAATGTCCTTCTATTCCTAGTTTGCTGAGAGTTTTTATCAGGAATGAATATTAGATTTTGTCATGTGCTTTTCTGTATTTATTGAGAACTTAATTTTTTTTTTAAGATTAAGATCTCCAAGGTGTATTGTTTCATAGGTGTTATTACTATCTATACCTTCACCCCATTTATTAAGCCATTTCAGGTAACTTCAAGTTCATAAATTTACAGTGAGGTTATAGAGCCCAACCAGGATGGGACGGGATGTGTTCCAAGTTACGGGGGGACTGCAGGGCTCCCAGTGATATCTCCCATGGAGCACCTGTGCTCCACTGTTTCTTCCTGCACATCTGAATGTGACCTTTCGGATTCTCTGGCTGTGGCTGATTTAGTCTCCTGATCCTAATCCTGTGCTGCTTTGTTGCATAGAAGGTTGATCCAAGCTTCCAGGCCCCCTCTCTTCTTAGGCCTCAATTATGTACTGTGAGGTTCAGGATAGCTGGCCAATCTGAAGACTGGGAATGCTTGCTTAAAGGAGGAACTGCCATTCCAGCATAAACTGTCCTTAATCCTACAGCAGAAACTGTTTTCATTCTGGGAATGGTGAGTCCTAGAAGATCATGACCAAGAAGCAGATGTCCTAAGGGGCTTCCTCTGAGAGTTTATCCCCAAGAGGGAGCCATGTGGCCACCTGCTTTTTATCACATTTCTAATAGCTGCTCCATTTCCTCAAGCGCTGTTGTAAAATCATTTACTTTACTGTTACATAAGGTCTGTTGTTGCAGGAACTGGGCCCTTTCTTCTTTCATCTTCAGCTTTAGCTTTAAGACCTATCCTGGGTTGAGGCCCTTGCTCTCCAAAATTGCCAAACAGTTGTCCTGAAACTTCCCCAGCAGCTCCACCTTTTAGGTCAGGTCCTTTAGCTCTCCCTGAGTTTCAGTCAACTTTTGGTGCAACTGCTTGTTGATGGCCTCTAAGAGCTGGTTCTTATCCTTGAGCTCTTCCTCTGATTTCAGTTTACTCAATAGTTTGTAGCTCTTCCTGGTGCCAGTGTCTGTAGCTTTAACCTGCCCATTCTCTCGTCTTGGTTTGATGATTTTTGTAACATCGTTAATCTGAACCTCCTGAATGAGGTCTGGAAACATCAACTTCTTTGGACTTAACAGGAAAAAGGTTCTTAGAAGTGGCTCGAGTTTGTGCATTTGTGGGCAGGCCACTGCTGATAGCACAGAGGAGGGCTGCAGAGTGTACACTGTCTTAACCACTCTGGTCATCATAATGAGGTGGCACTGCTGGGGCCTAGGCATCTGCTGCTTCTGCCCTCAGGCCTCATCCGAGAACTTAATTGGTTTGTATGTCCTTGCTGTTTTTCTGAAATATTGTCTGAAAAAGAACTTCATCCCCTTTCTTATTGACCTTCTCTTAGATCAAGTACATTGATGTGGAGTAACTTTTTCAGCTTTGTTCTACAGCTTTTTAGAAACTAGAATTCTCTAACTTTATAATTCTGTGGAGTGGAGTTTAGTAATTAAATTATTTTCCCAGTGGCAAGAGTTAATTGTAACTTAAAAATCATAAACATTTCCAAAAGAGAAACCCGAAAAAAAAGCTCTGCTGCTTTAATGAACTGCTCTCCTTTAAAGCAACTTTTATCCTTTGACTTCAATAGTTTTGATAGTTTATTGGCTTCTTATGATAAATAATTTTTCCAGAGAAGGAAAACAACATGTACATTTTTTTCACCTTCTGACAGAATATTATTACCTCTTTCCTAGGAGTAACAAAAGCAGTTTATCTATTTGAAACAAGCTTAACTATTATCTTTTTAAGTTAAATCATTTAAATTGTGTTTTAGTATATCACATCAATAGTCAGGAAATAGACATCAAAATGTACTATTCCTTTATTATTTCCCAGAAAACATTATTTTTCTCAGTGTTAATTTGGACCACAGGAAGAAAATTTATTTTAAAGGAGGCGGTATTTATTACTGACATCCCCTATATCTGAATGCAGCTCCAGAGCCAGTTATTGAAGAATAGGTAGAAATACTGTTATTTCTGTTTTGTGCTTTTGAATAAAAAGAATTCAACATTGGTTTCTTTTATTGAATTTATTAATCTCAGGACACCTATTTATTGAGGAGAGTTGCTGCAGTCTATATGGTTTTATGTGAAAGTATATTTAGAAAAAAACATTTTCTGTAAGTTACTTCAGATTACCCACCAAACATCCCATGATAACATAGTTATATTGATCTAGCTCCAGTAAATTCTTTATAAAAAGTAAACTCTTGGTTAATGGCTATATGAATTGGGTGGTACAGCCACATGGTGGACTATTATGTGGCTATTTAAAAATATGATGCAGGGCTTCCCTGGTGGTACAGTGGTTAAGAATCCGCCTGCCAATGCAGGGGACATGGATTCGAGCCCTAGTCTGGGAAGATCCCACATGCCGCGAGCAGCTAAGCCCGTGCACTACAACTACTGAGCCTGCGCTGAAGAGCCTGTGAGCCACAACTACTGAGCCTGTGTGCTGCAACTGCTGAAGCCTGCATGCCTAGAGCCCGTGCTCCGCAACAAGAGAAGCCACAGCAATGAGAAGCCCATGCACCGCAACAAAGAGTAGCCCCTGCTCGCTGCAACCAGAGAAAAGCCAGCACACAGCAACGAAGACCCAATGCAGCCAAAAATAAATAAATAAATTTATTAAAATGTGTATATATATATATGTATATATGAGGAACTTGTAATGACATGTAGTGTTCCTACAATGTAATGCTAAATTTATGAAGCAGATCATAACATTAAATATATCCTTTAGAATCGAATAGAATAAAATACCTAGGAAATAAACCTACCTAAAGAGGCAGAAGACCTGTATTCTGAAAACT
This sequence comes from Stenella coeruleoalba, assembly GCF_951394435.1. Lineage (NCBI taxonomy): Eukaryota > Metazoa > Chordata > Mammalia > Artiodactyla > Delphinidae > Stenella > Stenella coeruleoalba. The sequence continues at coordinate 98,457,287 of NC_137169.1, forward strand.
GTAAGACACTGATAAAAGATATTGAAGACCACACAAACAGTTGGAAGGATATATTATGTTCTTGGATTGGAAGAATCTGCCTTGTTAAGATGACCACACTACCCAAGGCAATCTACAGATTCAATACAATCACTATCAAATTACCAATGGCATTTTTCACAGAACTGAAACAAAATTTTTTTTAATTTTTATGGAAACACAAAAGACCCCAAATAGCCAAAACAATCTTGAGAAAGAAGAACAGGGCTGGAGGAATCACACTCCCTGACTTCAGACTATATTGTAAAGCTACAGCAGTCAAAACAGTGTGGTACTGGCATAAAAACAGACACATAGATCAGTGGAATGGGATAGAAAGCCCAGAAATAAACCCATGCACTTATGGTCAGTTACTCTACAACAAAGGAGGCAAGAATATACAGTGGAGAAAAGACAGCCTCTTCAGTAAATGGTCCTGGAAAAACTGGACAGCTACATGTAAAAGAATGAAATTAGAACATCCTCTATCACCGTACACAAAAATGAACTCAGAATGGATTAAAGACCTAAATGTAAGACCGATACTCTAAAACTATTAGAGGAAAACATAGGCAGAACACTCTTTGACATAAATTGCAGCAATATTTTTTTGGATAGGTCTCCTAGAGTAATGGAAACAAAGGAAAAGTAAACAAGTGTGACCTAGTTTAACTTAAAACCTTTTACACAGCAAAGGAAACCATAAACAAAATGAAAAGACAGTCTATGGAATGGGAGAAAATATTTGCAAACAATGCAACCAACAAGGGCTTAATATCCAAAATATACAAACAGCTTATACAGCTCAATATAAAAAAAAAAAAACAACCCAATCAAAAACTTGGCAGAAGACCTAAATAGACATTTCTCCAAAGAAGCCATGCAGATGACCAATAGCCATGTGAAAAGATGCTCAACATCGCTAATTATTAGAGAAATGCAAATCAAAACTACAATGAAGTACCACCCGACACTGGTCAGAATGGCCACCGTGAAGAAGTCTACAAATTATAAATGCTGGAAAAGGTGTGGATAAAAGGGAACCCCCCTACACTGTTGGTAGGAATGTAAATTGGTGCAGCCACTGTGGAGAACCATATAGAGGTTTCTCAAAAGAACTAAAAATTGAGTTACCATATGATCCAGTAATCCCAGTTCTGGGCATATATCCAGGCAAAATTATAATTCAAAATGATACATGAGGGATTTTCATTGTGGCGCAGTGCAGGGGACATGGGTTCGATCCCTGGTCCGGGAAGATCCCACATGCTGTGGAGCAACTAAGCCCGTGCGCCATGACTACTGAGCCCACGCTACTGAGCCCACGTGCCACAACTACTGAAGCCCATGCACCTAGAGCCCTTGCTCCACAACAAGAGAAGCCACTGCAATGTGAAGCCTACACGCTGCAACGAAAAGTAGCTCCCACTCGCCACAACTAGAGAAAGCCTGTGCAAAGCAACAAAGACCCAACGAAGCCAAAAAAACAAGGTACATGCACCCCTATGTTCACAGCAGCACTATTCCCAATAGCCAAGACATGGAAACAACCCAAATGTCCATCAGCAGATGAATGGATAAAGAAGATGTGAGATATATATATGTGTATATATATATATATATCTCCACTAGATGTATACTCAGCCATGAAAAAGAACGAAATAATGCCATTTGCAGCAACCTGGATGGACCTAGAGATTGTCATACTAAGTGAAGTAAGTCAGACAGGGAAAGACAGATATATGATATCACTTATATGTGGAATCTAAAAAATGATACAGATGAACTTATTTACAAAACAGAAATTGACTTGCAGACATAGGAAACAAATTTATGGTTAGCAAAGGGGAAAGAAAAAGGGAGGAAAAAATTGAGAATTTGGGATTAACATATACACACTATTATATATAAAATAGAAAAAAACAAGGACCTACTGTATAGCACAGGGAACTATATTCGGTATCTTGTAATAACCTATAATGGAAAAGAATCTGAAAAAGTTTATATATATACTGAATTACTTCGCTGCACCTGAAACATTGTAAATCAACTATACTTCAGTAATCAATCAATTATTGTCAGAACAAGTTTTTTAAAAATAAATATATACTTTAACCTCAATTATAAAGAATAACATATATTTATTATATATATATAATTATATAACATTTGTGTGTGTGTATATATGTGTGTGTGTGTGTGTGTGTATATATATGTATATATATATATATATATATATATATATATATATATATGACTCAAGCAAATAGATTGACATTTGTAGTTTGAATGTGGTTGTCCCTGGGTGTCGAATCATATTATAATTTTTTTCATTAAAACTTCTGTATTATATATAAATAATTTAAAATCAGAAACATTTGTTTTTAAATAGCAGTAATCTTATACAACTACTTGCTCAATATCTGTTTAGTAAAACTCACTCTAAGAAGGTAACTTAACCATATATTATTTACTTCGTTAGGAAAAGATATTAGAGCTATATAGAACCATAGTTGAATTCTTCCTTTTTTGTTGTTCCTGATATTGTTAATATTATTGTTTTCCAACCCAGTCTAAATGACTGAATTGCCTCTGTCTGAAAAACCTAAGTTACCAAGTTCTCCAATAAAAAGATCACAGAGTTTAGGGGGACAAAAAAGAAGGCTGCAATAAAGATATCATACCAGAGTCTAAAGAGCTGTCTTTCAAACTTTTTTTTTTAACTTCTTTATTGGAGTCTTTCAAACATTTTTTTTAACATCTTTATTGGACTATAATTGCTTTACAATGGTATGTTAGTTTCTGCTTTATAACAAAGTGAATCAGCTATACATATACCCCCATATCTCCTCTCTCTTGCCTCTCCCTCCCACCCTCCCTATCCCACCCCTCTAGGTGGTCACAAAGCACCGAGCTGATCTCCCTGTGCTATGCGGCTGCTTCCCAGTAGCTGTCTTACACTTGGTAGTATATATAAGTCCATGGCAATTTTTCACTTTGTCCCAGCTTACCCTTCCCCCTCCCCGTGTCCTCAAGTCCATTGTCTATGTCTGCATCTTTATTCCTGTCCTGCCCCTAGGTTCTTCAGAACCTTTTTTTTTTAATGTTCCATATATATGTTGTAGCATATGGTATTTGTTTTCCTCTTTCTGACTTACTTCACTCTGTATGACAGTCCCTAGGTCCATCCACCTCACTACAAATAACTCAATTTCGTTTCTTTTTATGGCTGAGTAATATTCCATTGTATATATGTGCCACATCTTCTCTATCCATTCATCTTTCAGTGGACACTTAGGGTGCTTCCATGTCCTGGCTATTGTAAATAGAGCTGCAGTGAACATTGTGGTACATGACTCTTTTTGAGTTATGGTTTTCTCAGGGTATATGCCCAGTAGTGGGATGGCTGGGTCATATGGTAGTTCTATGTTTAGTTTTCTAAGGAACCACCATACTGTTCTCCATAGTGGCTGTATCAGTTTACATTCCCACCAACAGTGCAAGAGGGTTCCCTTTTCTCCACACCCTCTCCAGCATTTATTGTTTGTAGATTTTTGGGTGATGGCCATTCTGACTGGTGTGAGGTGATACCTCATTGTAGTTTTGATTTGCATTTCTTTAATGATTAGTGATGTTGAGCATCCTTTCATGTGTTTGTCGGCAATCTGTATATCTTTGGAGAAATGTCTATTTGGGTCTTCTGCCCATTTTTGGATTGGGTTGTTTGTTTTTTTTCAATATTGACCTGCATGAGCTGCTTGTAAATTTTGGAGATTAATCCTTTGTCAGTTGCTTCATTTGCAAATATTTTCTCCCATTCTGAGGGTTGTCTTTTCATCTTGGCTATGGTTTCCTTTGCCGTGCAAAAGCTTTGAAGTTTCATTAGGTCCCATTTGTTTATTTTTGTTTTTATTTCCATTTCTCTAGGAGATGGGTCAAAAAGGATCTTGCTGTGATTTATGTCATAGAGTGTTCTGCTTATATTTTCCTCTAAGAGTTTTATAGTGTCTGGCCTTGCACTTAGGTCTTTAATTCATTTTGAGCTTATTTTTGTGTGTGGTATTAGGGAGTGTTCTAATTTCATTCTTTTACATGTAGCTGTCCAGTTTTCCCAGCACCACTTATTGAAGAGGCTGTCTTTTCTCCATTATATATTCTTGCCTCCTTTATCAAATATAAGGTGACCATATGTGTGTGGGTTTATCTCTGGGCTTTCTATCCTGTTCCATTGATCTCTATTTCTGTTTTTGTGCCAGTACCATACTGTCTTGATTACTGTAGCTTTGTAATATAGTCTGAAGTCAGGGAGTCAGATTCCTCCAGCTCCGTTTTTCTTTCTGAAGATTGCTGTGGCTATTTGGGGTCTTTTGTGTTTCCATACAAATTGTGAAATTTTTTGTTCTAGTTCTATGAAAAATGCCTAGGGGTTGCATTGAATCTGTAGATTGCTTTGGGTAGTATAGTCATTTTCACAGTGTTGATTCTTCCAATCCAAGAACATGGTACATGTCTCCATCTGTTTGTATCATCTTTAATTTCTTTCATCAGTGTCTTATAGTTTCTGCACACAGGTTTTTTGTCTCCTTAGGTAGGTTTATTCCTACGTATTTTATTCTTTTTGTTGCAGTGGTAAATGGGAGTGTTTCCTTAATTTCTCTTTCAAATTTTTCATCATTAGTGTATAGGAATGCAAGAGATTTCTGTGCATTAATTTTGTATCGATTAGCTCTAGTACTCTTCTGTTAGCATCTTTAGGATTCTCTTTGTATAGTATCATGTGGTCTGCAAACAGTGACAGCTTTACTTCTGTTCCGATTTGGATCGCTTTTATTTCTTTTTCTTTGATAGCTGTGGCTAAAACTTCCAAAACTACGTTGAATAACAGTGGTGAGAGTTTACCCCTTGTCTTATTCCTGAATTTAGAGGAAATGGTTTCAGTTTTCCACCATTGCGAACAATGCTGGCTGTGGGTTTGTCATATATGGTCTTCATTATGTGTAGGTAACTTCCCTCTATGCCTATTTACTGGAGGGTTTTTATCATAAATGGGTGTTGAATTTTCTCAAAAGGTTTTTCTTCGTCTATTGAGATGATCATATGGTTTTTCTCCTACAGTTTGTTAATATGCTTTATCACATTGATTGATTAGCGTATATTAAAGAATCCTTGCATTCCTGGGGTAAACCGCACTTGATCATGGTGTATGATTGTTTTAATGTGCTACTGGATTCTGTTTGCTAGTATTTTGTTGAGGATTTTTGCATCTGTGTTCATCAGTGATATTGACCTGTAGTTTTCTTTCTTTGTGACATATTTGTCTGGTTTTGGTATCGGGGTGATGGTGGCCTCATAGAATGAGATTGGGAGTGTTCCTCCCTCTGCTATATTTTGGAAGAGTTTGAAAAGGATGGGTGTTAGCTCTTCTCTAAATCTTTGATAGAATTCACCTGTGACGCCATCTGCTCCTGGGCTTTTGTTTGTTGGAAGATTTTTAATCACAGTCTCAATTTCAGTGCTTGTGATTGGTCTGTTTATATTTTCTATTTTTTTCCTGGTTCAGTCTTGGAAGGTTGTGCTTTTCTTAGAATTTGTCCATTTCTTCCAGGTTGTCCATTTTATTGGCATATAGCTGCTTATAGTAATCTCCCATGATTTTTGTATTTCTGCAGTGTCAGTTTTTACTTCTTTTTCATTTCTACTTCTGTTGATTTGAGTCTTCTCCCTTTTTTCCTTGATGAATCTGGCTAATGGTTTATCAATGTTGTTTATCTTCTCAAAGAACCAGCTTTTAGTTTAATTGATCTTTCTGTTGTTTCCTTCATTTCTTTTTCATTTATTTCTGATCTGATCTTTATGATTTCTTTCCTTCTGCTAATTTTGGGGTTTTTTTGTTCTTCTTTCTCTAATTGCTTTAGGTGTAAGCTTAGGTTGTTGATTTGAGGTGTTTCTTGTTTCTTGAGGTAGGATTGTATTGCTATAAACTTCCTTCTTAGAACTGCTTTTGCTGTATCCCATAGGTTTTGGGTAGTCGTGTTTTCATTGTCATTTGTTTCTAGGTATTTTTTGATTTCCTCTTTGATTTCTTCAGTGATCTCTTGGTTATTAAGTAGTGTATTGTTTAGCATCCATGTGTTTGTATTTTTTACAGTTTTTTCCCTGTAATTGATTTTTAATCTCATAGCGTTGTGGTCAGAAAAATACTTGATATGATTTCAATTTTCTTAAATTTACCAACGCATGATTTGTGACCCAAGATATGATCTATCCTGTAGAATGTTCCATGATCACTTGAGAACAAAGTGTATTCTGTTGGTTTTGGATGGAATGTCCTATAAATATCAATTAAGTCCATCTTGTTTAATGTATCATTTAAAGCTTGTGTTTCCTTATTTATTTTCATTTTGGATGATCTGTCCATTGGTGAAAGTGGGGTGTTAAAGTCCCCTCCTATGATTGTGTTACTGTCGATTTCCCCTTTTATGACTGTTAGTATTTGCCTTATGTATTCAGGTGCTCCTATGTTGGGTGCATAAATATTTACAATTGTTATATCTTCTCCTTGGATTGATCCCTTGATCATTATGTAGTGTCCTTCTTTGTCTCTTGTAATAGTCTTTATTTTAAAGTCTGTTTTGTCTGATATGAGAATTGCTATTCCAGCTTTGTTTTGATTTCCATTTGCATGGAATATCTTTTTCCATCCCCTCACTTTCAGTCTGTATGTGCCCCTAGGTCTGAAATAGGTCTCTTGTAGGCAGTATATATATGGGTCCTGTTTTTGTATCCATTCAGCCAGTCTGTGTCTTTTGGTGGGAGCATTTAATCCATTTACATTTAAGGTAATTATCGATATGTATGTTCCTATTCCCATTTTCTTAATTGTTTTGGGTTGTTATTGTAGGTCTTTTCCTTCTCTTCTGTTTCCTGCTTAGAGAAGTTCCTTTAGCATTTGTTGTAAAGCTGGTTTGGTGGTGCTGAATTCTCTTAGCTTTTGCTTGTCTGTAAAGGTTTTAATTTCTCTGTCAAATCTAAATGAGATCCTTGTGGGTAGAGTAGTCTTGGTTATAGGTTTTTCCCTTTCATCCCTTTAAATATGTCCTGCCACTCCCTTCTGGCTTTCAGAGTTTCTGCTGAAAGATCAGCTGTTAATCTTATGGGGATTCCCTTGTATGTTATTTGTTGCTTTTCCCTTGCTGCTTTTAATATTTTTTCTTTGTATGTAATTTTTGGTAGTTTGATTGATATGTGTTTTGGCATGTTTCTGCTTGGATTTATCCTGTATGGGACTCTGCACTTCCTGGACTTGATTGACTATTTCCTTTCCCATATTAGGGAAGTTTTCAACTATAATCTCTTCAAATATTTTCTCAGTCCCCTTCTTTTTCTCTTCTTCTTCTAGGACCCCTATAATTTGAATGCTGGTGCGTTTAATGTTGTTCCAGAGGTCTCTGAGACTGTCCTCAATTCTTATCATTCTTTTTTCTTTATTCTGCTCTGCAGTAGTTATTTCAACTATTTTATCTTCCTGGTCACTTATTCATTCTTCTGCCTCAGTTATTCTGCTATTGATTCCTTCTAGAGAATTTTAAATTTCATTTATTGGGTTGTTCATCATTGATGGTTTGCTCTTTAGTTCTTCTAGGTCCTTGTTAAATGTTTCACGTATTTTCTCCATTCTATTTCCTGGATTTTGGATCATCTTTACTATCATTACTCTGAATTCTTTTTCAGGTAGACTGCCTCTTTCCTTTTCATTTGTTTGGTCTGGTGGGTTTTTACCTTGCTCCTTCAACTGCTGTGTGTTTCTCTGTCTTCTCATTTTGCTTAACTTACTGTGTTTGGGGTCTCCTTTTCGCAGGCTGCAGGTTCGTAGTTCCCATTGTTTTTGGTGTCTGCCCCCAGTGGGTAAGGTTGGTTCAGTGTGTAGTCTAAGCTTCCTGGTGGAGGGGACTAGTGCCTGTGTTCTGGTGGATGAGGCTGGATCTTGTCTTTCTGGTGTGCAGGACCACGTCCAGTGGTGTGCTTTGGGGTGTCTGTGACCTTATGATATTAGGCAGCCTTCTGCTAATGGATGGGGTTGTGTTCCTGTCTTGCTAGTTGTTTGGCATAGGGTGTCCAGCACTGGAGCTTGCTTGTTGTTGAGTGGAGATGGGTCTTAGCATTGAGATGGAGATCTCTGGGAGAGCTTTCACCATTTGATATTACGTGGAGCTAGGAGGTCTCTGGTGGATCAATGTCCTGAACTCAGCTCTCCCACCTCAGAGGCACAGGCCTGACACCTGGCCGGAGCACCAATACTCTGTCAGCCACACAGTAATTATTCTTTCCAGTGGTGGACCAACAGTGGGTCAGGGAGAGTGGTTTGTCCAAGCTAAAATCCAGCTGGAGGAGGTCATGGAGAGGACATAATGGCTGGTTGAACGGAGAGGCAGACCCAGGCAGTTCCGCGACTCGACTGTCGGGTTAGCAGGGGCGCCTTCCCCACATCCTCCAAACATTTTATTAAGTACATTTCACCATTTTGCCACAATCCAGGACACACAAACACACCCACATACATATATTAACTAAAACAAAAATTTCACTAAAACGTACACTGTATGTTTTTTTATACTCTGTATAATATTTACACTATACCATGCTATACTACACTGTTTTCTTTTGTACTTTATTTTTCTTTAAATGCTGACTGTGACCCCGATTAACCTAGTTTCATGATCCATATCTAGAAATTTTTGCTATAGATGTACTTAGACCTATACAATAAAGTGTAAGTGTAAGGATATTTATTGCAACATTGTCATAGCAGCAAAATGCTGAAAACAACTTACGTATTAGGGTTCTGGTCAGTAAATTATGGTATATTGTACAGTAGAATCCTATGCAAACCTTAAAGAGAAGATCTTTATGAGAGCTAGATCTTATAACATTCTCCAACGTATAGTAAGTTAAAGAATAAGGCACAGAACAGTGTGCACAGTAAAAGAAAAAAGAAACAGTATTAAGTTGTAACTGGTGAAGCCAGAAATACATCTCACAAAGCCTCTTCCTTCCTTCCCCTTGACTTGGTTCCCTTGAGAATGGTAGGAACCCCCAAAATGGTCTGCCCTGGGAAGGGAATGAAATTAGTGAAAGGAAAGTACCAGGTTTGGTGGTAGGGTACTCTGTCACAAAAGAGCCAAAAGAAGCAGGAAAGGCTGGTCATACGTATGGGATGTTTATAAATTGGGTATCTGTAAAAAAAGAAGACTACATTCTTAAGTAATTAAGTATCTTTGTTGCATTCAGAAAAACATTGGGCCTCATAAAACAGTGAACTCAGTAATTGTCTGATCAGCTATTTGCTATTCTCTAAGATAATAGTAAATGAAAAAATAAGACATAGCTATTTATCACATGTCATCATTTACATTACAAATTGTGGCATTTAGGGGGTTTAAGAGTAAAGGTGCCAGAAAAATAAGCACATTTATCATTTAACTGGCATCTTCCTGTGGGCTGTTTTTCTTATGTCTTTGAGGAAAGAAAGGGGGAATTCAGATTGTAAAAATGCTACCTATTTAGAGAATATACAGTTCTCTGGCAGTTGGGGAAAGCTTCAGAAAAGAGTACAGCAGTGGGGAACTTCATTGCATTTTTCAGCCTGAAACTAAAACAAATAAAAAAGGGAAACAGCTTATTCCTGTTATTTTGACTTCCTCTTATTGTGTCTTCCTTCCATGTGTTAGCCTTGTGATTTGGGATTAATCAGAGGTTATTTCTAGTTGCCCCCATAAAGAGAAAAGAAACAAAGACAAAGAGCTGCTTCTAAAGTTAAAGCCTGTGGTCCATCGTTTAGTATTTCAGTTCAGCTAGTTGTCAGATTAACTTGAAAGAATAGGAGGAAACCATCTTGTGTGTTCACTGAAAATCTTTATGGAAGAGGAGCATTTATAGAATCAAACTGAGAATTTTATTATATAGGAAATTATTTCCTTAGAACAGCGCAGCAGTAAATCTATTCCACCAAACTATTCTTGTATCTGCACAAGGATGCTCATTGCAGTATTGTATAATACAGTATTTGAAAACTACGAACAGCCTAAAATATCCATCAGTAAAGTACAGGTGTGTAACTGGTACATCCTTAATATGGAATATTATGTAATTGCTTCTTTTTAAAGGAGGAAAATAAGCTATGTACTTACTGACTTAGAAAATTCTCTAAGACACAATAAGTGAAAACAAGTTGCAAAACAGTTTTAAAATAATACGTCTGTAATTACACACACACACACACCCCTACACACACATCTGTGCTTGAAAAAGGTCTGGAAGGATGCCCATCATACTAAGAACCTTTGGAAAAGAAAGAGAGATTGGGTTATGTTTAGGAAGGACTTCAGCTTTATCTATGGAATTAAAATTTTATGAGAAAGTAGTCATTCACTAATGATGAAATTAAAATAAAAATTATATTTGTAAGAAATATAGTGTGAGCAATGGGATGGCAAGGAGTTAAGAACAACATTTACTTTTTACCGATCTTCTAGATAGTTTATACTTCTCACAGAAGTCTGTGTTAATTCGAATATATAGTTAAGGGAGTAGAGACAAGTATAGCATGCCTAGGGAAAGCACGAGCTTGCTACCTCTATATCCCTGATTTTCTCCCCAAAAAAGCAGACTAAATTTCTGCCTAATTTTCAAATTCTGCCTTTGTGCAGGATACCTAAAAGTTATTCTTCCAGAGTAGATTCTTTCACAGGTCATGGACTCAAATTAAGTAAAGCTGACAACATATGTATGAGAAGCCACATGATTAAAATTTTAGGAAATTCTAATATCATAGCAAGAGACCTACAGCCCTTCAAAGTACTTTTCTTGTCTTCAGTTTCATGTATGTAGTTCATAATATTTCATCATTTAACAACAAGGGGCTTCCCTGGTGGCTCAGTGGTTAAGAATCCAGCTGCCCATGTGGGGGACTGGGGTTCGAGCCCTGGTCCGGGAAGATCCCACATGCTGTGGAGCAACTAAGTCCGTGCGCCACAACTACTGAGCCTGCGCTCTAGAGCTTACGAGCCAAAACTGCTGAGCCCACGCGCCACAACTACTGAAGCCCATGTGCCTAGCCATGCTCCACAACAAGAGAAGCCACCGCAATGAGAAGCCCGCACACCACAACGAAGAGTAGCCCGTGCTTGACGCAACTAGAGAAAGCCCACACGCAGCAACAAAGACCCAATGCGGCCAAAAATAAATAAATTTATTAAAAAAACAACAACAACAAAAAGTATTTTCTGCCTCAAAAATCAACTTCACCCAATGAATGCTAAGGTACGCATAAGTTCCAAAAAAATTTTTTAATTTAATTCAATACCTAACATGTTGTCTGTTCAACAAAAGACTGAATTCATTGGTAGAAATGAGTAAGAGATAGTGTTATTATTTAATTCAGAAGTCTCTTCTTACTGATTTGAAACTTCATATATAGAACTTCTCATATAAGCATACCTAACAAATTTTTGTACAGTTGAATCATACTTAACGTGTTTTATCTTTTTCTTTGTACTAGATTAGTAATAATTTGTCTACTGTGCTGATACGCTTCACAGATTATATATTTTCATCTCTCATTTCTTTATATTTCATATTTCTTTTTTTCAGTAAATATAAGCTTCATGAGGGGCAGGTACTTTGTTTATCTTGCTGCATTGCATCCCAGATATCTAGAACGTGGTAAGTTCTTCAGAAATATTTGTCATCCGACAGAGTAAGTTAAGGCCCTTTAAGTTTAACTTGAATGTATTCAAGCGTCAAAAAATAGGTTTCCATTATACTGTGAGAAAACCATAATTCAAAAAGAGACATGTACCACAATGTTCATTGCAGCACTGTTTACAATAGCCAGGACATGGAAGCAACCTAAGTGTCCATCCACAGATGAATGGATAAAGAAGATGTGGCACATATATACAATGGAATATTACTCAGCCATAAAAAGAAATGAAATTGAGTTATTTGTAGTGAGGTGGATGGACCTAGAGTCTGTCATACGGAGTGAAGTAAGTCAGAAAGAGAAAAACAAGTACCGTATGCTGACACATATATATGGAATCTAAAGAAAAAAAAAGTTTCTGAAGAACCTAGGGGTAGGACAGGAATAAAGACACAGACGTAGAGAATGGACTTGAGGACATGGGGAGGGGGAAGGGCAAGCTAGGACAAAGTGAGAGAATAGTGTTGACATATATACACTACCAAGTGTAAAATAGCTAATGGGAAGCAGCTGCATAGCACAGGGAGATCAGCTCGGTGCTTTGTGACCACCTAGAGGGGTAGGATAGGGAGGGTGGGAGGGAGGCACAAAAGGGAGGGAATATGGGAATATATGTGTACATATAGCTGATTCAGTTTGTTATACAGCAGAAACTAACACAACATTGTAAAGCAATTATACACCAATAAAGATGTTTAAAAAAAATAAAATAAATGCAAGAACAAAGGCCAAAAAAATAGGTTTCCATTTATTAATTCATATTTTTGAGAAGAGAGGCTTAACTATAGTAATATAGTTTGCCAACTAAAACTTGTCACTTGCCATCTGGTTCTACAAGAATGAAGTCACTAGCCACTGCAGTTGCTGACCTTCAACACACCCTGAAAGGAGTTCAGGGCAGAGCTCAGGAATGAGGCACTCTGTGCCCTGCAAGAAACTGGCAGAACAGGCCTTCAGGTAGATATTTTCAGGAGAAAATTTTACAAGCCCAATTTCTCGCATCTTTTCATATCTAGAAAAGCACTGAAATCAGTAACGGAGACATCTGCTCCTCTGTGACTAGCAGCAGCCTTCTGCCAAAATGTGTGCTTGATTGCACATATTCTCCTTCACCAAACTGTATATATGACCTTCCCACTTACCTCTTCGGAGCATTTCTTCAGAGCTATCTGAGAGACTGTCTCCCAGGCTGTAGTCCTCAGTTTGCCCCAAATAAAACTTAACTCACAGCTCTCACATTGTGCATTTTTTTTCGGTTGATAAGTTTCATAATTTTACTATTGCTGATAATTCCCACTCAGTGACATTATTTATATCTCACCCCTGTACTAAGAAAAAACAATTTGTTCTTCAGACAGGAAATTATTGCTTTGTGTTTGTTTCCATATTTTTAGTAATGGATAACAAATAATTAGGTTATGTACCTTTTTTCACTATGTATCTGTATTCAACTAAAAAACAAAAAAATCAAGTGACATTTTACCTCAGTGTCCTTTCCTATCGAATTGAAATCTGCATTCCCTAAGAGGTTAGTAAGTAGAGTTTTGAGAGCATCAGAGAAAATAGTTAGTACTTTTTAAGAGTACAGTGTTGCTTATCTTTCTTCATCTATCTAGATATATTTACAAAAAATATTGTTCCCCACACTTTTCAGCTAAGGACCCCTGTGGGCATCTGTCTACATTACACGTCCTTTCTCTATCTTTCAGAATATATTTCTTTATCCCCCGCTTCTCCAGTGTTTTTGTTTTTGTTTTTGGCTTTCACAAAATCTTCATTATCCCCCATTTCTCTGCTTTCCAAATTGACAGCTCTGAGTTCTTTTCTCTTTAAAATCTTCCTTTCAGTCTCTTGTCCTTCCCTTCCTGACAGTATCTTTCATCAGTGGGACGAATGACTATCATCTACACAGCAGACCTAGAAATCATTAAAGGAAAAGAGTGCTAAAACAAAGTCTTAGAGGTTTAGAATAGAGCCAGTTTTCCTGTTCCTTATGGGATTAAAATGGGGAAAGGGTCTAGGTTATCCCATTCTTGTCTTTGGTGACATTTAAAGTTTCCTAATGGTATCACCCCTTTTTAAAATAAAAAGGAAGGAGGGCTCATATATCTCCAAACAAAGATCTCCTGTTCTTCTGATCCAGGCATATTCTGATCCCCTCCAGTGGACTTTTATCATGAAGATGAAGGCATTCTTGGGTTGGAATAACTTGGAATTAACAGTAGCAGTGATCAACTTTCACATGCTCAGTTTCACCGTATATTCAGTGCTTTACTGTAGTGATGAACATTACCAGTTCACATTTTAAATTATCATTCAACAACCTACAATGCACTTACAGCCCACCTTTTACTTTTCAGTCTTGGCTTTTTTACCCCTCTCCCCATTCTATTCTCTAAAGAAAAGGGATCCTTCCTTGACTGGAGTCCCAAGCCACCTGTATGACTGCTGGTTGAAACTGAATAGCTAGCTACCTCCCTGTACATAAGGCTGCAGTGACAATAGAATTGCCATCTTCCCATCCTCTGACTTGTGACATGGAGCTTGTTAGGATGTATAATTAGCATTGTCCTTGCTTCCGTTTGCCTGCCCTGATGTCTTGTTCTCACTGCGTTGTGGTTCTTAAACCACACTGTTCCCCTTTTATCATTCTTTCCTGTCTCTATACTCCCCTTGACCCTCTTCTCCCCCACAAGCTTCTTATTCCTGTTTACTTGGTACACTTTTAATTGTGAACACTTTTACTTCTCAGCCAAGTAAGAACCCTTTTCCCAAGGCCTTACATTTAAGCAGCTTGTTTCTTGCCGTGCTTCCTTGTAGTATCAGTCTGTGTTTGTAATTTAAGAATCTTGCTTCAAACAAATTTTTAGAGTTAAGACCTATGTCCCACAATTATACAGCTTCAGATCCTCCCTCCTCAGAATCCCCTAACTAGAGGAAGACACCCTTTCTCATCTTATTTAGTAAGCTCTTTTTTACTATTTTAACACTGAAGTTAGTTTCTACACTGTCTGTTAATATATAGTGAGTAAAAGAGCCAGAGCACATCTCTAATAAAGATGATTTTCAAGTTCATAGTCACTTAAAGTATCACAGAGTTACAGTGTGCGGTCTGGGTCTCCTTCTGTAACACTTCAGAGACAGTTTTTGGATTGTGCCCCCTCAACCTCATGGTGTTTCCTGTGATTCATTAAATTGCTAATAGTCCCATTTATCTGCCAGAACCCACCCACTTCCAGGGTTGGCCTTTTCCTTCCTATTCCTTCTGAGTGTAAGGGCTGAGTCTTAGAAAGTTCTGATCAAACAGATTGTACTTGGTGTTCCTCTAAACATTAATGGTATTGTTTAGAATACATTTAAATACACAGAAGCAGCTTGTTTTTTTTTCTGCTCTTAGGCCTTAAACTTGCCTGGCAAATTTTAAGCTCCTTGAGAGCAGCAGTTTAGTCAAATCTATATCCCCCTAATATTACCCACATCACTTAGCATATATAGTACCCAGCACACATTAAGTATTCAATATAAGCATTCAAAGCATGTGCCCCTGTGAATCAACCATACATCCAGAAAATCTTCTCAGGCTTCTGCAGTGCTATTTTTGATTGTCTAACCCTGGTAACACAGACTTTTTTTTTTTTTTTTTTTTACATTTTGTATATTTGATGTTAGGCCAAACTTCTCCTGGTCTGTAGACTTTTATAACATTCATTAGTTTAAAATACTAATCCTGATTCCTTATTACTTCTATTAGAATTCACATGTTTATTACAGCTTAAACTGTTTAAAATTATAGATTCAGGAGTCATTCTTCTTAGGTTCTTCATTCTATTCTACTGTTTTTCAAACGTTTTTGGCAGGGACACATAGTAAAAAATAGACTTTGCATTGTGACCCAAGGGACACACCAACATGTGCACATACACACACAGATATACACACACCTATATTCTTATGCCAGAAGGAAATTTTCTTGAAATAGTACTCACAGCATTCAGTGCTCTACAGTGTTTTCAATTCTGTTCTATTTCATTTTTAAGCTACTGATCGAGACCCACTAAATTGAAATTCATTGCTATGAAGTCCTGGGGAATATCTGTTTATGTGTATTACTCATTCAGTTAACATATTCAGTACTTACTGTATACCATTTACTGTTCTTCTCCACTTCTTAACTGGCTTTCTGACCTTGGGAAAGTCACATGTTAATGTTCAGTTTCTTCTGTAAAATGGAGATACAGTGCTGTCTACCTGCAGAGGAATGCTGCTAGGATGAGATGAGCTATGTAAAGCACTGAGCACACTGCTCTGTAGGTAATGAGCACTCGAGTGTGAGCACCTCCCTTGCTGCTTCTCCTGTTGTTATTACTATTAAAATTACTTTGGTTTGAACTTCCCATCTTTCTGAAACACAATATATAAAGCATATGTTACATATAACTCAATTTTCCTTTAACTCTCACTATATATATTTATGTTTTGTTTTGGGTTTTTTTTTGCGGTACGGGGGCCTCTCACTGTTGTGGCCTCTCCCGTTGCGGAGCAATGGCTCCGGACGCGCAGGCTCAGTGGCCATGGCCCATGGGCGCAGCCGCTCCGCGGCATGTGGGATCTTCCCGGACCGGGGCACGAACCTGTGTCCCTGCATCGGCAGGCGGACTCGCAACCACTGCGCCACCAGGGAAGCCCCTATGTTTTTAAACTAGAGATATATTTTAGATATAGTGAAATGCACAGATCTTAAGTGTTCAGTTCAATAAGTTTTGACAAATGCCACTCCATTTGACCTACACTCCTATCAAGACATAAACATTCTCATCACACCAAAAAGTTATCTTATGCCCCTCCCTGGTCATTTGTCCCCCCCTATATCCAGATGTAACCACTGTTCTGATTTTCTTCACCATAGATTAGTTTTGCCCATTAAAACAGAGTCACAGAGAATACATTCTTTTATGTTTGGCACTTTTTGTTCGATATAATGATTTTCAGTTTCATCAGTGTCATTGTAGGTATCAGTAATTTGTCCCTTTTTATTGCTGAATAGTATTCCGTTTCATGAATTCGTCACATTTTACTTATCTGTTCTTCTAGTGATTGATATTTGATTGTTTCCAGTATGGGGCCATTATGAATAAAGCTACTCTGGATAATTGTGTAAAAGTCTTTGGGGACATATGTTTTCATTTCTTTTAGACAAATACTTAGAAGTGGAATAGCAGGTAGGCATTTCTAACTTTATGAGAAACTTCGAGATTAATTTCCAAAGTAGTTCTACCGTTTATACTTCCACCAGCAATGTGAGCATTCTAGTTACTCCATATCCTGTATAACATTTGATGTCAGTCTTAAATTTTAGCCTTTTTAATGGCCGTATAGTACTATCTTATTGTTG
Source organism: Stenella coeruleoalba (assembly GCF_951394435.1). Taxonomy (NCBI): domain Eukaryota; kingdom Metazoa; phylum Chordata; class Mammalia; order Artiodactyla; family Delphinidae; genus Stenella; species Stenella coeruleoalba. The sequence continues at coordinate 98,474,458 of NC_137169.1, forward strand.
TTTTAATTTACATCTCCCTGATCACTAATGAGTGATCACTTTTTCATGTGATCTCCCTGATCACTAATGAGTGATCACTTTTTCATGTGATCTCCCTGATCACTAATGAATGATCACTTTTTCATGTACTTTTCGGCCATTCATATATATTTTTAGGTCTGTGATCCATCCTTCTTTTTGTGTATGGTATGAAGTAGGTGACAACTGTCATTTTTTTAACGTCTTTACTGGAGTATAATTGCTTTACATTGTTGTGTTAGTTGCTGCTGTATAACAAAGTGAATCAGCTATATGTATACATATGTCCCCATGTCCCCTCCCTCTTGTATCACCCTCACACCCTCCCTACCCCACCCCTCTAGGTGGTCACAAAGCACCTAGCTGATCTCCCTGTGCTATGCAGCTGCTTCCCAATAGCTATCTGTTTTACATTTGGTAGTGTATATATGTCAGTACTACTCTCTCACTTCGTCTCAGCATACCCTTCCCCCTCTCTGTGTCCTCAAGTCCATTGTCCACATCTGTGTCTTTATTCCTGTCCTGCCCCTAGGTTCTTCAGAACCTTTTTCTTTTTCTTTTAGATTCCATATATATGTGTTACCATATGGTATTTGTTTTTCTCTCTCTGACTTCACTCTGTATGACAAACTCTAGGTCCATCCACCTCATTACAGATAACTCAGTTTCATTTCTCTTTATGGCTGAGTAATATTCCATTGTATATATGCGCCACATCTTCTCCATCCATTCATCTTTCGATGGACACTTAGGTTGCTTCCATGTCCTGGCTATTGTAAATAGAGCTGCAGTGAACATTGTGGTACATGACTCTTTGAATTATGGTTTTCTCAGGGTATATGCCCAGTAGTGGGATTGCTGGGTTGTATGGTAGTTCTATTTTTAGTTTTTTAAGGAACCTCCATACTGTTCTCCATAGTGGCTGTATCAGTTTACATTCCCACCAACAGTGCAAGAGGGTTCCTTTTTCTCCACACCCTCTCCAGCATTTATTGTTTGTAGATTTTTGGATGGTGGCCCTTCTGACTAGTGTGAAGTGATACCTCATTGTAGTTTTGACTTGCATTTCTCTAATGAATAGTGATGTTGAGCATCCTTTCATGTGTTTGTTGGCAATCTGTATATCTTCTTTGGAGAAATATCTGTTTTGGTCTTCTGCCCATTTGTGGATTGGATTGGATTTTTTTTTTTTTTTTTTTTTTTTTTGCAGCACGCGGGCCTCTCACTGCTGCGGCCTCTCCCGTTGCGGAGCACAGGCTCCGGACGTGCAGGCCCAGCGGCCATGGCTCACGGGCCCAGCCACTCCGCGGCATGTGGGATCCTCCCGGACCGGGGCACGAACCCGTGTCCCCTGCATCGGCAGGCGGACTCTCAACCACTGCGCCACCAGGGAAGCCCCGGATTGTTTGCTTTTTTGATATTGAGCTGCAAGAGCTGCTGTAAATTTTGGAGATTAATCCTTTGTCAGTTGCTTCATTTGCAAATGTTTTCTCCCATTCTGAGGGTTGTCTTTTCATCTTGGCTGTGGTTTCCTTTGCTGTGCAAAAGCTTTTAAGTTTCATTAGGTCCCATTTGTTTATTTTTGTTTTTATTTCCATTTATCTAGGAGGTGGGTCAAATAGGATCTTGCTGTGATTTATGTCATAGAGTGTTCTGCCTTTGTTTTCCTCTAAGAGATTTGTAGTGTCTGGCCTTACATTTAGGTCTTTAATCCATTTTGAGTTTATTTTTGTGTATGGTGTTATGGAGCGTTCTAATTTCATTCTTTTACATATAGCTGTCCAGTTTTCCCAGCACCATTTATTGAAGAGGCTGTCTTTTCTCCACTGTATATTCTTGCCTCCTTTATCAAAGATAAGGTGACCAAAAAAGAAAAAAGGTGACCATATGTGCATGGGTTTATCTCTGGGCTTTCTATCCTGTTCCATTGATCTATATTTCTGTTTTTGTGCCAATACCGTACTGTCTTGATTACTGTAGCTTTGTAGTATAGTCTGAAATCAAGGAGCCAGATTCCTCCAGCTCCATTTTTCGTTCTCAAGATTGCTTTGGCTATTCGGGGTCTTTTGTGTTTCCATACAAATTGTGAAATTTTTGGTTCTAGTTCTGTGAAAAATGCCATTGGTGGTTTGATAGGGATTGCACTGAATCTGTAGATTGCTTTGGGTAGTATAGTCATTTTCACAATGTTAAATCTTCCAATCCAAGAACATGGTATATCTCTCCATCTGTTTGTGTCATCTTTAATTTCTTTCATCAGTGCCTTACAGTTTTCTGGATGTAGGTCTTTTGTCTCCTACAAACCTAGGTAGGTATATTCCTAGGTATTTTATTCTTTTTGTTGCAGTGGTAAATGGGAGTGTTTCCTTAATTTCTCTTTCAGATTTTTCATCATTAGTGTATACGAATGCAAGAGATATTTGTGCATTAATCTTGTATCCTGCTACTTTACCAAATTCATTGATTAGCTCTAGTAGTTTTCTAGTAGCATCTTCAGGATTCTATATGTATAGTATCATGTCATCTGCAAACAGTGACAGTTTTACTTCCTTTCCAATTTGGATTCCTTATATTTCTTTTTAATCTCTGATTGCCGTGGCTAAAACTTCCAAAACTATGTTGAATAATAGTGGTGAGAGTGGGCAACCTTGTCTTGTTCCTGATCTTAGTGGAAATGGTTTCAGTTTCTCACCATCGAGAATGATGTTGGCTGTGGGTTTGTCATACATGGCCTTTATTATGTTGAGTTAAGTTCCCTCTGTGCCTACTTTCTGGAGAGTTTTTATCATAAATGCAGGTTGAATTTTGTCTAAGCTTTTTCTGCATCCTTTGAGATGATCATATGGTTTTTCTCCTTCAATTTTTTAATATGGTGTATCACATTGATTGATTTGTGTATATTGAAGAATCCTTGCATTCCTGGGATAAAACCCACTTGATCATGGTGTATGATCCTTTTAATGTGCTGCTGGATTGTGTTTGCTAGTATTTTGTTGAGGATTTTTGCATCTATGTTCATCAGTGATATTGGCCTGTAGTTTTCTTTCTTTGTGACATCTTTGTCTGGTTTTGGTATCAGGGTGATGGTGGCCTCATAGAATGAGTTTGGGAGTGTTCCTCCCTCTGCTATATTTTGGAAGAGTTTGAGGAGGATAGGTGTTAGCTCTTCTCTAAATCTTTGATAGAATTCGCCTGTGAAGCCATCTGGTCCTGGGCTTTTGTTTGTTGGAAGATTTTTAATCACAGTTTCAATTTCAGTGCTTGTGATTGGTGTGTTTATATTTTCTATTTGTTCCTGGTTCAGTCTTGGAAGGTTGTGCTTTTCTAAGTATTTGTCCATTTCTTCCAGGTTGTCCATTTTATTGGCATATACCTGCTTGTAGTAATCTCTCATGATCCTTGTATTTCTTCTCTGTCAGTTGTTACTTCTCCTTTTTCATTTCTACTTCTGTTGATTTGAATCTTCTCCCTTTTTTTTCTAGATGAGTCTGGCTAATGGTTTATCTATTTTGTTTATCTTCTCAAAGAACCAGTCTTTAGTTTTATTGATCTTTGCTGTCATTTCCTTCATTTCTTTTTCATTTATTTCTGATCTGATCTTTATGATTTCTTTCCTTCTGCTAACTTTGGAGTTTTTTTTTTCTTCTTTCTCTAATTGCTTTAGGTGTAAGGTTAGGTTGTTGATTTGAGGTGTTTCTTGTTTCTTGAGGTAGGATTGTATTGCTGTAAACTTCTGTCTTAATACTGCTTTTGCTGTATCCCATTGGTTTTGGGTAGTCGTGTTTTCATTGTCATTTCTAGGTGTTTTTTTATTTCCTCTTTGATTTCTTCAGTGGTCTCTTGATTATTTAGTAGTGTATTGTTTAGCCTCCATGCGTTTGTATTTTTTACAGATTTTTTTCCTGTAATTGATATCTAGTCTCATAACATAGTGGTCGGAAAAGATACTTGATATGATTTCAATTTTCTTAAATTTACCAAGGCTTGATTTGTGACCCAAGATACGATCTATCTTGTAGAATGTTCCATGAGCACTTGAGAACAAAGTGTATTCTGTTGGTTTTGGATGGAATGTCCTATAAATATCAATTAAGTCCATCTTGTTTAATGTATCATTTAAAGGTTGTGTTTCCTCATTTATTTTCATTTTGGATGATCTGTCCATTGGTGAAAGTGGGGTGTTAAAGTCCCCTGCTATGATTGTGTTACTGTCAATTTCCCCATTTATGGCTGTTAGCATTTGCCTTATGTGTTGAGGTACTTCCTATGTTGGGTGCATAATTATTTACAATTGTTATATTTTTTTCTTGGATTGATCCCTTGATCATTATGTAGTGTCCTTCTTTGTCTCTTGTAATAGTCTTTATTTTAAAGTCTATTTTGTCTGATGTGAGAATTGCTACTCCAGCTTTCTTTTGATTTCCATTGCATGGATTATGTTTTTCATCTTCTCACTTTCAGTCTGTATGTGTCACTAGGTCTGAAGTGGATCTCTTGTAGATGGCATATATATGGGTCTTGTTTTTGTATCCATTCAGCCAGTCTTTGTCTTCTGGTTGGAGCATTTAATCCATTTACATTTAAGGTAGTTATCGCTATGTATGTTCCCATTACCATTTTCTTGTTTTGGGTTTGTTATTGTAGGTCTTTTACTTCTCTTCTGTTTCCTGCGTAGAGAAGTTCCTTTAGCATTTGTTGTAAAGCTGGTTTGGTGGTCCTGAATTCTCTTAGCTTTTGCTTGTCTGTAAAGGTTTTAGTTTCTCTGTTGAATCTGATTGAGATCCTTGCTGGGTAGAGTAGTCTTGGTTGTAGTTTTTTCCCTTTCATCCCTTTAAATATGTCCTGCCACTCCCTTCTGGCTTGCAGAATTTCTGCTGAAAGATCAGCTGTTAACCTTATGGGGATTCCCTTGTATGTTATTTCTTGCTTTTCCCTTGCTCCTTTTAATATATTTACTTTGTATTTATTTTTTGATAGTGTGTGTCTTGGCGTGTTTCTCCTTGGATTTATCCTGTATGGGACACTCTGTGCTTCCTGGACTTGACTATTTCCTTTCCCATGTTAGGGAAGTTTTCAACTATAATCTCTTCAAATATTTTCTCAGTCCCTTTCTTTTTCTCTTCTTCTTCTGGGACCCCTATAATTCAAATGTTCTTGCATTTAATATTGTCCCAGAGGTCTCTGAGACTGTCCTTAATTCTTATCATTATTTTTTTTATTCTGCTCTGTGGTAGTTTTTTCCATTATTTTATCTTCCAGGTCACTTATCCGTTCTTCTGCCTCAGTTATTCTGCTATTGATTCCTCCTAGAGAATTTTTAATTTCATTTATTGTGTTTTGCATCATTCTTTGTTTGCTCTTTAGTTCTAGGTTCTTGTTAAACGTTTCTTATATTTTCTCCATTCTATTTCCAAGATTTTGGATCATCTTTACTGTCATTACTCTGAATTCTTTTTCAGGTAGACTGCCTATTTCCTCTTCATTTGTTTGGTCTGGTGGGTTTTTACCTTGCTCCTTCATCTGCTGCATATTTCTCTGTCTTCTCATTTTGATTAACTTACCTTTGGGGGTCTCCTTTTCACATGCTGCAGGTTCATATTTGCCGTTGTTTTTGGTGTCTGCCTCCCAGTGGGTAAGGTTGGTTCAGTGGGTTGCGTACGCTTCCTGATGGAGGGGACTGGTGCCTGTGTTCTGGTGGATGAGGCTGGATCTTTTCTTTCTGGTGAGCAGGACTACATCTGGTGGTGTGCTTTGGGGTGTCTGTGGACTTAGTATGACTTTAGGCAGCCTCTCTGCTAATGGGTGGGGTTGTGTTCCTGTCTTGCTATTTGTTTGGCATGGGGTGTCCAGCACTGGAGCTTACTGGTCGTCGAGTGGAGCTGGGTTTTAGCGTTGAGATGGAGATCTCTGGGAGAGCCTTCGCTGATTGATATTACATGGGGCCAGGAGGTCTCTGGTGGTCCAGTGCCCTGAACTTGGCTCTCCCACTAAGAGGCTCAGGCCTGACACCTGGCCAGAGCACCAAGACCTTGTCAGCCACACAGCCAGGTACATGGGGAGTTTCTTGACTTTTGGGAAGTCTGAGGTCTTCTGCCAGGGTTCAGTAGGTGTTCCATAGGGGTTGTTCCACATGTAGATGTATTTTTGATGTATTTGTGGGGAGCAAGTTGATCTCCACATCTTACTCCTCCACCATCTTGACAGTCCTCCCTCTCATTATATTTTAAGCGATGTATGGTCCCCTGAATAAAAGAGATTAAGATCTAATGCAGCATTAAAAATTATACTTTCGACTTCTGGCAGCAGCGGCTCAAGTGGCCGAAGCAAGATGCGTGAAAGAGTGGTGGTCATGGTCCTGGAGGTGGAAAGAAGGATGACAAGGATAAGAAAAAGAATTATGAATCTCCTATACCAGCTAGAGTGGGGCAAAAGAAGAAGAGAACAAAGGGACCAGATGCTGCCAGCATACTGCCCCTGGTGACATCTCACACTCAGTGCTGGTTAATATTGAAGTTAGAGAGAATTGAAGACTGTCTTCTCATGGAGGAAGAATTCATTAGAAATCAGGAACAAATGAGGCCTTTAGAAGAAAAGCAAGAGGAGGAAAGATCAAAGGTGGGTGATCTCAGGGGCACCCCAATGTCGGTAGGAATCTTGGAAGAGGTCATTGATGACAATCATGCCATAGTGTCTACGTCTGTGGGCTCAGAACACTATGTCAGCATTCTTTCATTTGTAGACAAGGATCTGCTGGAACCGGGCTGCTCGGTCCTGCTCAGCCACAGGTGCATGCTGTGATAGGGGTGCTGATGGATGACATAGATCCCTTGATCACAGTGATGAAGGTGGAAAAGGCCCCCCAGGAGACCTATGCTGATATTGGAGCATTGGACAACCAAATCCAGGAAATTAAGGAATCTGTGGAACTTCCACTCACTCATCCTAAATATTATGAAGAGATGGGTATAAAGCCCCCTAAGGGGGTCATTCTGTGTGGTCCACCCGGCACAGGTAAAACCTTCCTAGCCAAAGCAGTAGCAAACCAAAACTCGGCCACTTTCTTGAGAGTGGTTGGCTCTGAACTTATTTAGAAGTTATCTAGGCAATGGGCCCAATCTTGTTCGGGAACTGCTTTGAGTTGCTGAAGAACATGCACCATCCATTGTGTTTATTGATGAAATTGATGCTATTGGGTCAGAAAGGTATGATTCAAATTCTGGTGGTGAGAGAGAAATTCAGCGAACAATGTTGGAGCTGTTGAACCAGTTGGATGGGTTTGATTCAAGGGGAGACATGAAAGTTATCATGGCCACAAACCAAATAGAGACTTTGGACCCAGCACTTACAGACCAGCCCACATTGACTGGAAGATAGAGTTCCCCTTGCCGGATGAAAAGACGAAGAAGCGCATCTTTCACATCCACACGAGCAGGATGACACTAACCCTGGATGACTTGATCATGGCTAAAGATGACCTCTCTGATGCCAACATCAAGGCAATCTGTATGGAAGCTGGTCTGATGGCCTTGAGAGAATGTAGGATAAAAGTAACAAATGAAGACTTCAAAAAGTTTAAAGAAAATGTTCTTTATAAAAAACAACAAGGCACCCCTGAGGGACTCTATCTCTAGTGGACCACAGTTGCCTTCCAGGAAAAGGTTGGAAGTGTGTGATCCCTCAGAGGTGTGAGGTTGGGGAAGTTTTCCAGGAGTCCATGTTCCAGCTGATCTTCATTAGCACAGCATCCTGAGTACCTTTTGAGCATGATGTGTAGGACGCCCATCCAGCTCTCTTCATATGTTGGTCGCGTGCAATGCTCTCTTCCCAATAAAGCGTGCTCTTTCTCAAAAAAAAAAAAAATTATACTTTCAAATTATTATATTCAGAGCATTAATTTGTTCAGGTCTTATAGAATCCCTTACACATTTTCTTCCCCACCTCAAAAAGTTTTTTATTTAGACCCAGTCCAAAATGTATATGTAACTTGTTTCAATCACATACATAGACTAAAATAATAGAACAAAGACAAAAAAACTCAGCACACCTATTTCAGTTTCATTAGGAGTTTTCTCAGGACTCTCTCAAATCTGAATGTTGAAGCAGCTACATTGTTCTGTTTACCCATATTCTTATTCTATCAATAAGCAGTCTACTAGCTAGAAGTACTACACTTGTAGCTATTTGTACTAAACTTACCATTTTTAGTCTTCAAAAGAATTTATTACACTGTAGTCAAATAATATGGTAACGTGATCCTCTGAACTTATGTAAATAATTGCTTTTATAAATATCTGTGGTTGCAGACTGACCCCAAGGGGAATCTTTTTTTTTTTTTTTTTTTTACCAGGGTGATGAACGTTTTATTAAAAATACAAGGGGAATCTTTGAAGCTCATCTGCTTCAAAGTCAGTTTGCTAAATATATATATCGATATTACCTTAAGTGAGTATACTAAGTAAATCCTAGATTTCACTAACAGCAAAATAAAATATTGACCTCACTAAAATGATGAGACTAAGGAGAGGCTAAGACATCAGGAAAGAGGCTGGAAAATATGTTACATGTCTTGGGCTTAAGGCAAAATATAGGATGTAGGAAGAAGAAAGATGTATTAAGTGCTTTTTCCTTCAGATCACTTGCAATCTAAGTAGGTTGAAAGAAAAGACAGAAGAGTGAGAAGTGTTTAATAACAATGCAAGAGATAAATATCAATTGACCACATTATATAATATGTCACATGCCAGTTCAGGATTGATTGCTAAGTAAATAGAATGTTATTGGTTATCCAGGTTCCTGATACATTTTTAGTGATGTGTTACTTCTGAGTTATCTGGGATTGGTGAATTTCGTTTTGCTTTTAATGGAGATTTACTAGCCTGATCCAATTTTACAGAATCTTAAGTCTGTGGGGTTGAGTTTAAGTCATTGGCTCTAAAACAGGAAAATCTATATTCTAAATTTGGTTATTGAAAAAAATAATTCATATTTATAGTACTTACTTTGTGTCAGGTACTATAGGAAGCATTTTACATTACTCATTTAATTTTTATAACAAACCTATAGGTAGATTGTTACTGTCATTCTACAGATGAGGAATCTGAGGCACAGAGAAGTTAAGGTTGTTACTAAAGGTAATACAGAAAATAGTAGTGACAGGATATAATCCCAGTTCTGTTAGACTCTAGGGCCCAAACGTATTAAAGAAAATAAACATATAGAAAAGACCAGATCTGAGAATACAGCATTTATGGTTAAGTAGAAGGAGCACTCGGTTTTCAATAATATATTAGACATATTTTTTAAATGATGAAAATTTTCTCTTTTTGCTCCCATGATATATATATATATATATTTTTTTTTTTTTTTTTTTTTTTTTTTTTTTTTTTTTTGCGGTACGTGGGCCTCTCACTGTTGTGGCCTCTCCCGTTGCAGAGCACAGGCTCCGGACGCGCAGGCTCAGTGGCCATGGCTCACGGGCCTAGCCGCTCCGCGGCATGTGGGATCTTCCCGGACCGGGGCACGAACCTGTGTCCGCTGCATCGGCAGGCGGACTCTCAACCACTGCGCCACCAGGGAAGCCCTCCCATGATAAATTTTGTGCCATTTTCCAGAAATTAGTTGAATTCCAATGAGGCTAAATCCTCTTTTATCAATATTATCAAACAGTAAAATCTGGTTTTCTTTCAGCAAGTAAAAAGGAACTTCCAGAACAAAGGTTATACTTGTAATGTTATTATCATCTTTATCCAGAACGGTTGCTTTATTTCCAGTTGTTCAGGCAGCTATTTATAGTTTATTAGGGACTCCAGAGTATAAATGATTTGAAGATTAATAGATTCAAATTGTGTGTAAAAAGGATTCCTTTTAACATGCTTTTGGTAACATTAATAAAAACCATTTTGGAATCACGTTTTTTGTCTTTCTGATCCCTGACATAGAAGTATTCAGATATTTTTAAAGGCATAATGTTTATATTGCTGTTTACTTTTATAAGTATCACTTCAGAATTGGCAATAAATGGCAAAATTGCATATTCTAATACAGTTCTGGTATCAGCCTGAGTCTTGAAAATAAAACCTTGTACTTAAATATAAGCCCCCATTTAAATGGGCCATAATTCTTCACCTTTACATTTGGAACCACTTTTCATGTTGGTGATTATCATCCAAAGAATAAAGAGACTGATTTCCTATTTTAAGATTGAAATATATATATAATTTATACCATTATCGGGACTTCCCTGGTGGCACAGTGGTTAAGAATCCGCCTGCCAATGCAGGGGACACAGGTTCGATCCCCGGTCCGGGAAGATCCTACATGCTGTGGAGCAACTAAGCCCGTGCGCCACAACTGCTGAGCCCACACACCACAACTACTGAAGCCGGGGCGCCAGAGCCTGTGCTCTGCAACAAGTGAAGCCACTGCAATGAGAAGGCCGCGCACCACAGTGAATAGTAGCCCTGGCTTGCTGCAACTACAGAAAGCCCGCACACAGCAACGAAGACCCAATGCAGTCAAAATATATATATATATATACATATATATATATATATATGTATTTATGTATACTATTATCTACATATAATATTATTGAACTATTATTTATGTATATATGATATATATGTGTATGTTATTTATTATAATAAATATATTATTTATTATAGAGAGATGGTGATTGGTTCATATTTCTTTTTGTAGTTTATCATAGCAAAGCTGAAATTTTTGGAGAGCAAACATGGCATATCCAAGGATATTATGTGGTTTTATTTTAAGCTTTCAGTAGTGGTGTGTTTCATTCAGCCTATAACAGTAAAAATAAATGAGTAATAGACGACTAGTATGTTTTGTCTGCTATAGTAATATCTTCTATCATTGAATCTGTCTAACCAGCCAGTTACTTTACTGTTGTCTGAAATAAAGATCATTATGTTTTCTGACAATGTAAGAATTTCTGTTCAGTTAAATTATATGTTGTCATTGAAGTAAAAATAATGAAATTGCAAGAAATTGATTGATTTTAGCTGTACTCCTGAACTCCTCTCCCCCAAAGTGAAATCCGGATCATTTTAAAGTTCTTATAAAATAGCTGGAATTTCATTAAAATATTAAAACTCAGCCTTGATAGTTTTTAGTACAGGTACTTAGCCTCTAAATTTTGACCTGAAACATAAACGGTAGTGGTAGCATGTCCAGTCATTCACGTTGATAACCAGCCTCCACGATGGCCCCCAGTGGTCCTCCCTCCTGATATTCACACCCTTAAGTAGTCCCTCATCCACCCACATTTACCAGGGTTGGTCTGTGTGATTGCTAGAATACACCAGAAATGATGGTAAGTCACTTCTGAGATTAGGTTATAAGACAGTGGAACTTCCATCTGGATGTGTCTATGTATGTCTGTCTCTCACTCTCTCACATCACTTGCTCTGTTGGAAGCCAGTACATGCAAAGAACCAAGGCCTAGCCCAACAACTAAGCTTGGAAATGGATCCTCCAGCCCTAGTCGTGCCCTCAGATGGCTGCATCCTTGGCCAGCAGCTTGACTGCAACCTCATGAGACACTGAGCCAGAAGCACCCAGCTCAGCCCTCAGCCCCTCCCAGATTCCTGACCCTCAGAAACTGTATGAGATAAAAAATGTTTACTAAGCATTTAAATTGGGGAGTAATTTGTTATGCAGGAATAGATAACCAATGCACACCTCCACTAAAGCTCTTCTTTCATTTGTCAAATCTTAACATCTATTTTTAGTTATTGTTGTTATTATTTGTGCTGTTAAGTGTGTAAATACGTACAATTCACCTGACTGAAGCATTAAGTTGGATGGAAAATACTATGTTCCATCTCCCATTTTCCAATCCAGTGTTTGGTATAATAAATACAGAATTCACTTTTCCCATATTCGGGTCCCTTAACTATTATTTTATACTTAAAATAATTGTTCTATTTTACTTAAATTGTACTTAAAATAATTGTTTTGTGACAAGGAGCCTTTTTTAGATTATTCTGCAGATTCTTTTCATTTATGTGTGAAGCTACCAATTTTGTATAACTTGTAGTTACTATGCAAGTGATTATGGAATTACTGTGAAATACTTCAAGAGAAAACAGACAGCTTAACAACTATTCTCAGAGAAGTCTGAGGCCTCACCAAAGAAGCTCCTCATCCATTACTTGTAACTCTGTGATGCTTATTAATTCTACAGGATAATAACAGTGTGGGTTTTATTTAAAAAGTTATATTTTTAAGGATTAGTTAACTATATCCTGAAACCTGAGAGAGAGAGCTTCTTAGCAGATGCAGCTTCTTAGCATCAAGATCATGAATTGTACTCCCAGCTCTGCTCTCCCATCCCACTTTCTCCATGGTGTTCTGAAAAGGAAAGGTCATAAAAATGCTCAGGTTCACTTTTTCCTTTTTGCCCTACTAAACCAATTTTAGTACCAATAATTGTTTCTTTTCCATAGCTGATCATACAGAAACAGTAATCATGAATAAAAGATGTGACAGAAGGAATTTCAACTTCTTAAAGAGTTTTTTTTTTTTTTCTTGCTTCCTTTGTCCGTGTTTTTCTAAACGAGGATTTGCCTTAGGACATTAATAGCTACAAATAGATACTTTCAGTGAATCCTGGGTTATCAGTCTCATGTTTTTATACCTGAACTTAAAGAAACAGATGTTCTTAATGAAAAGAAAACATTGATGAGTCCCATGTTCTTTGACATTAATGCTCTTAAATATGTAACTAAAACTTAGCTTTTTTGTCTATTCTTGCCATGATTCTTAAAAACACTAATAAGAATAGCCAATTTTGGAATTGGTCTTGTCTTCCTCTATCCTAAATAGACAAGATTATTTTGAAATTTTACTGAAAATTTCCTTTTAATTTGGACCTAAAAAAAAATAGGATTCTGTCTTTCAAATCCCTCCCCCCTTCAATCCACATGCTCACATGTGCACACCCACACACACACGCACACTTGTAATAAGGTTAGGAGGATGGTTATCAGTAACTTAAAGGAACAAATGAATTTCACTCTTCAAATGTTTAGTATAAATGTTATCCAAATACTCCAATAATGTCATCACTTAAGACAGTTGTAGTCCAGCCAGAAGTAAGACCACCAGGGCTTCTAACTCTGCTTTGAACATCTGCCAACTGATACCAACACAAATTTGTAACACAAGGCTAATTCCTGAGTCTTGAACTTGGACAGTCTCTTAATGAGGAAGGAGGCATCAAATTTTCAGCACTGAAACATGTCAGAGAAACCCCATGTTTGCTTTATTTTCTTGAGGGTTTTTGTTTTTTAAGCATGGTCACTGAATTGTGTATTTTTCTTTTCAAATGGGTTCCCATTTGTGGGTGGTGGTATCTCCTGATGAAATAATTTTTAAAACTTGAGAAATAATAGTAATTTTCATAACTAGATTTCATTTGAAAGCTTAAATTATATAGTACTTTGCTATGATTTTTGAGAAACTTTCCACAACCCTCTATTAACACTTCATTTTTTTTTTTGTAAAATGTCTCAGGAAACAATTAAATGTCTGTTTAGTAAAGTAATTGTTAATTTCACTCTGTTCACCTGCACGTAATATATGATGCTTATATGAAATAGTACTTCAAGTCTTTCCTAGAAGACATAAGAGGGAAGCCTAAGAATCTCCTTTCACTCTCTTCCTGATCATTCGACCTGACTTGGCGCCCAGGCCCAAAGCCGCAGGCCAGACTCCAAGCACCAGCCCACATTCCCTGCTCAAGTTCCCTTTCATCCCCAAAGCTCACCAAGCCCTGAAGGGGACAGAAAGGAGGATGGAAGACAGCTGAACAGAGGTTAGAAGAGGGGGGTGGAATTTGGCAGCAGGTAGAAGGACTTTGTCTGCACCTCTAGTGGTGAGTGCCTCCACCCTCCTGACCGGCCAAAAATTGAGCGAAGTTCTATGTGGACAAATCACAAACAGTCCTCGATTATAATGTAAAAATATCTTTAGCGTCCTTTACTTATCTATAGCCAGCTGGTTAGGTCTCTAAACATATAAACTCTTAAAGGTATTATGCTTACCGTATTATAGAAATGTAAATGCCATAACACAGAAAAGATGAGATATACCTGTTGGTAATAGAAGCATTCATAAGCTGAGGCAGTAAGTGTGGTGCTTAAGGTCACAGACTCTAGAGCCAGGCTGCCTGGGTTTAAATCCCAATTCTGACAGCTTGCTAGATGAGTAACCTGAAACAAGTCACTTGACCTCTCCGTAGTAATTTTCTCATCTGCAAAATGGAGATGATAGCACTACCTTATAGGGTTGTAAAATTTAAATAACCTGAACCTAAACACTTAGATCAATGTCTAACTGGTGCTTAGCTTTACATAAGTATTTGTTCCCATTAATATGCTATGCCCCTTTTCTGATGTTGTTTCTATACTTAGATGACCCTGTCTGATTTGTAGTCAAAAGGTTACTTCATACTCACACCACTACCTTTGATGTCTAACTACTAGCAGATCCCCTCCTCAGCAGTATTTGAAAGCAAAATGCTTATTTTCCTTTCTTTCCCAGGCCCAACACAGAGATACTTTCATTGAAGAACGCTATGGAAAATACAACATCAGTGATCCTTTAATGGCACTCCAGAGAGACTTTGAAACACTGAAGGAGAAGAACGATGGCGAGAAGCAGCCAGTCTGCACAAATCCGCTCTCGATTCTTAAGGTGGTGATGAAGCAGTGCAAGAACATGCAGGAGCGCATGCTGTCGCAGCTGGCTGCCGCAGAGAGCAGGCACCGCAAGGTGGGTTCACCGCTGACGTGCGCCTGCAGACTCCTGAAATGCCTGACACTTTCCCGTCAGCTGCCCGCTCTCACAGTAACTTAACTGGGAGGTCTCACAGGTGTAAAAAAGCCCCTGAGCTTACCTAAGAGCCAGGAGATAGAAAATGCAGGTTATTCCAAATGTTAAATTTAGGCAGTGTGCCAGACGCATTATTTCAGATGGCATTTCTTCTTGATATGACACTCCAAAACACTTGGTATGTTTTTTCAACTCTTGGTCATCCAAACTTTGGCAACAAACTGGGGCTTGACCAAGCCTTGTAGCTGAACGGAGTGTTCCCTATTTGCTTACTTAAGTGATAAATAGAAAGATTAACAGGTATTTGGGGAATGCTATATCAGAGAGAGAGAGAGAGAGAAAGAATTAGAGAATTTACCTGACTATAAACATACAAGCCAATAGACTATTTCATTTATTTCTAGTTTTGAGTTTCACTGCATTTTACTTCTCATGAAACCATAAACAGTCCCTAGGGTTGTTTACCTTAAAGCTGTTCTACCCTGTTAGGAAAGTGTGTGTGTGTGTGTGTGTGTGTGTGTGTGTGTGTGTGTGTGTGTGTGTGTGTGTGTGTGTGTGTGTGTGTGTGTGTGTGTGTGTGTGTGTGTGTGTGTGTGTGTGTGTGTGTGTGTGTTAGGGCAAACCTGTGCTTTCCTCTACCTCATCTCCTTGGAATTCTTCTAGTGCTTGTGATTTCATTCCCCGACTTATCATTTATGGCTCAGATTTGGCCTGGAGAAAATGCTTGACTAGAGTCTGCCTTTTTAAGAACTATTGGTTTAGATTTATATCAACAAGGGGGGACATCAGTGCATTTAGTAGGAAGCATTTTATTCTGAAAAAATTGGGTTAGCAGCTGCAGTTTGATGGACCTTCGTTTACTTTTATGGTTACCTGCTTTAGCGAGCCATCTGCTTAAAATGCATCTGACAAAGTGCTTAAGGGCTTAGGTCTTGCCCATGATTTTTCTTTCCCTTCACAGAGTCCAAACAAAAGGCCAAAGTGGGAGTTCTTAACCACGAATGGGTCTCAGATATTCCATGATCCCCCAGAAAATATACAGAGTGCCAAAAGTTTATGCATTTTGTAGAAAATGAATTTTTTCCCCATATCCTTACTGAATTCTCAGAGTTCCCCAAGACCCAGAAAAGTTTAACCTCTGGACTAGGCTGAAGTAATCTGAAGACATTTATGCCCCAATTTAAAAGGTGTCAGTGAGACTGAGGTAGTTGCCTAAATTTGGGGGCTTTTACGTAATATTATGAGAAAATCTTCACAACATCCTTGTTTGATAGGCAGGCCTGTTTTCTATTTCATACATGAAGTAACTGAGTTGTACTGAAGGGCTGGCTGGCTGTCATGCCCATTGAAGGTGTAGTGTTGGGATAATTTATGGTTCTAGGTGATTGGGGAGAGGAAGAGTTAAAAAATTCAGAATTCCCTAACACTGTATTTCAGTGTAAGATACTATTAAATATTTTAAAACAGCTGCCTATCTGATCTTAAGTGTTTTATCAAAGTAGAACACTGACTTTGTTAGATATCAAACTAGAGGCTTATAATTAGGGTGCATATAGTCCCAGTTTGCCTGAGAGAATTCCAGTTTAAGCCTGTTGCCTTGGCATAGTTGTTAACAATACCCGCTTTGGCTCTCAGACATGTTAGTGGTTTGAACAGTCAATTATGTGGTTACTCTGCTTATTACGAAAAATAGGGTTCCCTAGTCCACCCCTTCCCATTCTCTCTCCTCCTCAGTATTAGAGACAACTTCTTTTTTCTTTTAACTGTTTATTTTGGCAGCTAACTTCCATATTTCTATTCATATTTTAGACACATATTTACTTTCTTTTATTATAGATGTGGATTTCATTATCTTACACGGTGTCCACCTCCCTTCTCTCCACCCCTGCCATCTTCCCAAAACAAACATAATACCCTTTCCTCACCCTCATTCTCTGTCATATCTGTTATTACTAGATCTGGAGCCTGTCACATTCTGTTTCTTTAGAGGATAAACATCTGGTGTATTCCCGGGCAGTAGATGCCTGGCTGAGCATTCTGTGTACAGGAATCAGATTGCAGGGACGAATAACTCTTCTGAAAATACGAACTTGGAGCCAGTGCCCTTGTCTTCCCTCCTACACCTCACCTCCCCGGTGCAGTATCTACCACCTGCAGCTTCCATATGTCCTTGGGGTCCTGCAGCGCACAGCAGCTTCCTCCCCCGTACCAAAGTAGTTACCACTCCTCCAGACACTTGCTTTCTTCAGAATGGCAGTAAAATTTCTCGTCTGCCAAAGTCTCTCTTTTTGACTTTGTGGGGTTTTATTCTTTTCATCCCATTTCTATCATTTTAGACGGCTCTCCGGAGGGAGAGGAGATGATCTACCACCTTTAGCCAAAAGCTGTTCTTTCTATTAAGTTGCCAAAGTTTTCTCTTTTTTTAACCAGTAGGAAATACACCAAAATGTTTTCATTTTTGTATTTAAAAAGGAGTCCCAGAAAGTTTTCTCTCTCCTTTAATAACAGTTGTTAGTGAGGAGAAACAATAGGAAATGGCCATTGGGATGACAGTGCTCTGGCCTAGGGAGGTCTAGGCCAAGGCACCTCTGAAGCATGAGCAGAAGCTACGAAGAAATCCATAGCCATTGGAATATTACGCAGTTGTAGGCAGGATTATGTGGGGGAATGTCCCTTTAAATTTGTATTCTTAAAATTGGGCTTAATCCCTTGACACAAGGATAAGTGGAATGGGGTAGGCAGGTTAATTTAAAAGCCTTCTGGGGCTTCCCTGGTGGCGCGGTGGTTGAGAGTCCGCCTGCCGATGCAGGGGACACGGGTTTGTGCCCCGGTCCAGGAGGATCCCACATGCCGTGGAGCGGCTGGGCCCGTGAGCCATGGACGCTGAGCCTACGCGTCCGGAGCCTGTGCTCTGCGACGGGAGAGGCCACAACAGTGAGAGGCCCGCGTACCGCAAAAAAAGAAAAAAGCCTTGTGAAAAATCTCCACTTAAGATCTCAATAATTGAGCCTTTTCCTATGCAGGATAAAGTCAAGAGAGTCTTTTCTCCTCTTATCTACTGTACACGAAATGCATACATTGATTAAGCAAGGCACAGTTAGGGTGTCACCTATTTGAAATGTTTAATTTTAGGCTTCACTCTCTGGTACCTCCAGTGATTGGAACATCAAGGGAGAGCCTCAGCTTTCAGCTTTCCGTGGTCCTGCCTTGTTTCATCACCTACATCTGTCCCCTAGTCCCACCAAACTTGTATTAATTCTCTGAAACCTTCTCAGCCCCTGCAGCTGATGAGTTGCTCTCTTCTATTTACATGCCACTTCGTGTTACCTCGGATAAGCATGTACTGTATTGTTTCCTAGCACATAGCTTACGTATCTTTCACCCGTCTAGACAGTGTGCTCCTTGATGGCCCTGACTGGGATTTACTTATTTATTTATCTATGGAATGATCTTGGGTGCTTAGAAAGACACTTAGTATTTAATTGTATTCTAAGTGTGACTCCTTGATATTTGAAAATGATTTTTTTTTTTTAATTCCTTAAAGGTAATCCTAGACCTTGAGGAAGAAAGGCAAAGGCATGCACAGGACACAGCTGAAGGAGATGATGTCACCTACATGCTGGAGAAGGAGAGAGAGCGGCTGACTCAACAGGTAATTAAGGTGGAGGGGCTCAGAGCAGCATTTGCCTAGAGTAGCATTTCTTGAAGATTATTCTGCAGGGTGTAAATTGGTGTCGCTCAAAAAAAGGGGGCTTTGTGGTCAAATAAGTCTGGGAATTACTGGATTAAACAAAGTTAAAGAGGTTTCTAACTCCAATTTGTTAGACCCTTTAGTATGCAGAAGCACGCTGTGAGTCTTCAAGAACAAGATAGGGTATTCTGTGTTTAGCAAATTTATGTTTTCGTAAAATCTTTTAACATAGATCATTCACTATGGGACTGTCATTCCATAGAACACACTTTGGGGAACACTAACTTTGAACTCTGCAACTTTTTTTGACTTAGGACTCCTAGTAAGAAATACATTTTACATCACAACCCAGTATATATACACATATATACATACGCCTGAAACAAAAATCTCATGAAATTATACATAACCCTTACTGCTTATAATACACATTGATATTTTCACTTCTATTTCATTTTCTTTTATTTCTGATCACGGCTTACTAAATGGTTTTGCCGTCCATGAATGAGTCTCAGAGTTTGAAAAACACTGACTAAAAGGGTTCCTTCGACCCTTTCCCTCTCACTCTGTGCCTTAAATAGGGTTGGGATGATGATTAAAGCAGATGGCATTTGTATAAGAAGAATGATTCAAATGCAGCTACTTAATGTTTGTTTGTTTTTAAGACCAGAGAGAATTATTACGGAAGCTTTAGAAGTTTTCAGCAGCATTCAGCACAACATCTGGTTGATATGCCTTTCTGCTGTTTCGATTGGCTCTGATCCCCTGAACTTTCCATAACATAAAACACAATGATGATTCAGATTCCCACTAATAACCCTGAGACAATAAGAACTAGAAGTGCCTCCTAAATCATCAGAGAAAGATTAAGTCGTAGTGTGTACATTTTTATGTTAGGTGTTCTGATACTTGAATATTTGATGTAAGCACATGGCATACATGGTAATCCCATGTGCCAGAAAACAGCTAGCTTGATGCACTCTACTTGATAACAGTTTTTCAGTATCTCTTTGTTTCCTTACTCTAATCAAGATGTGTGGTGGCATTCTTTTGTAGTTGGAATTTGAAAAGTCCCAAGTGAAAAAGTTTGAAAAGGAGCAGAAGAAGCTCTCCAGTCAGCTGGAAGAGGAGCGCTCCCGCCACAAGCAGCTCTCCTCCATGCTGGTGCGCGAGTGCAAGAAGGCCACCAACAAGGCCGCCGAGGAGGGCCAGAAGGCGGGAGAGCTGAGCCTGAAACTAGAGAAGGAGAAGAGCCGGGTGAGCAAGCTGGAGGAAGAGCTGGCTGCTGAGAGGAAGCGGGGCTTGCAGACGGAGGCCCAGGTGGAGAAGCAGTTGTCTGAGTTTGACATTGAGAGGGAACAACTGAGAGCAAAGCTGAACCGAGAAGAGAACCGGACCAGAACTCTGAAAGAAGAGATGGAGAGTTTGAAGAAGATAGTGAAGGACCTAGAGGCTTTGCACCAGCAAAGTAGCCCCAGCGCGCAAGTGAAGAAACCAGTAACCCTGTCTAAAGGCACAGCAACTGAGCCACCTGTGCTAGTGTCCGTATTTTGCCAAACGGAGAGTTTTCAGGCAGAAAGAACCCATGGGAGCAGCACGGCCAAGGTAACAGCCACAGGGCTGCCTGGTCCCACCACTCCTGCTTACTCTTATGCAAAAACCAATGGACATTTTGACCCAGAAATGCAAACTACCAAGGAGCTGATTACAGGCAGCAGTGTAGAAAACCAAGCGCCTCCACGAGAGAAGCCTGTGGGATTGGCCCAAGAGAAAGCAGTAGAGAATGGTGGGTGTCCTGTGGGAATAGAGACTCCAGTCTCAGCGTCTGGTCACCTCCCTTCCAGTGGGAGCTCACTGTCTCCCAGCAGCACTGCCTCTTCCTCTCTCACATCCTCTCCTTGCTCTTCACCAGTACTAACTAAGCGCTTATTGGGGTCATCAGCTAGCAGCCCTGGCTACCAGTCATCCTACCAAGTAGGGATCAACCAGCGGTTCCATGCAGCTCGGCACAAATTTCAGTCCCAAGCAGATCAGGACCAACAAGCTAGTGGTCTACAGAGCCCTCCATCCAGGGATCTATCCCCAACCCTCATAGACAACTCTGCCGCCAAGCAGCTGGCCCGAAACACAGTCACCCAGGTGCTCTCCAGATTCACTAGCCAGCAAGGACCAATCAAGCCCGTGTCTCCCAACAGCTCTCCCTTTGGCACAGACTATCGAAATCTGGCCAACACTGCCAGCCCAAGAGGTGACACCAGCCATTCACCTACTCCAGGCAAAGTGTCTAGTCCTCTGAGCCCCCTGTCTCCAGGGATCAAGTCCCCTACCGTCCCCAGAGCTGAGAGAGGAAACCCTCCACCCATCCCACCCAAGAAACCTGGCCTCACTCCTTCTCCATCTGCTGCCACTCCACTGACCAAACCTCATCCCCAGGCATCCTCTTTGACCACCACAGAAGACCTTGCCAGCAGCTGCTCTTCTAATGCTGTCGTAGCCAATGGCAAGGACGTTGAGATACTTTTGCCTACCAGTAGCTAGTCCCTAGGAGGGAGTCTCCACATTTGACATTCCATCAGATTTCATCCAAGAGCTCAGAGTCAAACCATTGAGTCAGATCATGTTATTTATTTTGATAGTAGCTGAAACTATCTGTATAATACATTTAGTGTATTTCACCTTTTTGTATTTTTTAGGTAGAAACTAAGTAGTTTGGATTTTTATGATTCACATCTTTGTGCTAAAGCTAGAAGGGCACCTCAAAGATGTCTAAGCTTTGCAGTCACCATCGTGTTATGATGGAGAAAGCTAATTGAGTACCAGGTGGTGATTTCCTGTCTATCTGGAGACTAGAATCACTCAACACTCATTTTGAATTATGTGGAAGTGGCTCATGCAGACTTTTTATTCCAGATGCACATGTTATAAAAGTGCCTGAAATTAGACTCTGCCATATGAATGTGATTCTGCAGCAGGAACACAAAATGGATCATTTAACTGCAAAAAATGAGATCCTCTGTGAATTCTGAATGTTAGAAACCAACACTGCTTTTAATCGTCTTTTACTGTTTTGTAATACAAGCTTTGTGTTCAGAAACAAGGCTGCATAAGTAGAATGGGAATCCTAAAGGTGGGTGTGAACTCACCACAAAGCTGAGCTTTATAGAGCCCTTGAGAAAGCCTCCTGAACATTAAGCAGTTGGGGTGCTGATTTTCTTGTACTTTTGAAAAATTACATCGCTCCCAGTTTCCTGCATAAGTTTTTGAATACAGTGAAATCACATATCCTTCAAAAATATCTTCAGGCATCTACTGTTGCGTAAGGAACTTCTGATTCCGTTTGCTATTACTTGAATAGGAAATGGTTACTCATTCTGTATAAAAGTTTTGCAACAGAATGAGATCTTTATTCTGTAATGAAAAAGCAATAACTTAAAGTTCACTGTCTTTGTAATATTATAAGTCAGAATTATACAGGTTTTAGCAAACTGTTACACTTTTCTCCAAGCTGCCAGCGCTCTGTGTCTATCTGTGGAACCAAATTAACTTTTGCCTAAATGGAAGTATACATGCATCTGTATAGATAAACACCCCTTTTACGTGTTTAACATACACACACTTAAACACATAAATAATAGTGTGATTGTATCTTTGGAGTTTGCAATATAGGATAAAGGACGAGTAGAAATGCATGTTAAGATTACCTACCAAAACAACTAGTTATAGCTGGGACCCAGTCAATCACAGGAGGACTCTTGTCCACCAGGAGGGGAAAATTTCAAATGAAATCAGGTCTTCAGCATCAAAAGAAGACAAGGCCAAACCAACCCAGTGTCACAAAACTCAACTGGTCATACAAATGAGTGAAACAGGTCGGTCACTCAAGTGATGTGTGACAGCTGGGAGCAGTGGGAGCTGTAGCAAACTGAAGTGCCCAAGCCCCGTTACAAAGGGCATCCCCTGTTCAGTTTCAGCTGCTTGTTGCCATGCAAGAATGCTAGACCCGGGTTACCAGCTCCTAAAATTTTTATGAAATCCAAATTTTCATGAGAAACATTCTCATTTTTAAATATCAAGAACTGATCCAGAAATACTTAAATACTGCTAGTTAAACACTTCTGCAGCTGGATTTAGCCTGCAAGCTGCCAAGCTGCAGCCTCTTTCATTCTAGAAACTTCGGTCATTTCCATCACAGCAAGTTTGTGAGGACAGAAGCCTCCAGACTTTCCAACCTGTTGGCTAGCACAGCCAACAAACTCCGCAGAGTATAATGACTCCTCTTCTCTTCCAAACAAGACTGTCTGCAACCCAGCTCAGACATGGTGGGTACATGATTTTGTGTCCACAAGGATGAAGAGGCCTTGGTGTCCTCACATACATTTTTCTAGCCAACATCTATCCAGCAGCCACTGACCTGCTATAATTTAAATCTATTTCCTCTTAATCCAACATGAGTTGATGGGGGAAAAGCAAGTGATGGAAATCAAGATAAATGACTATGGCGTATATTGGTGTCTGCACAGCTTATGGTTTGACTAAAGACAATACATCAAAAAGTTCAAATACTATTAATGCCTCAGCGTGTCTACCAAATGACAAAGGGGTTATCTTAAACTTCCCAGAGCAATCATGCATTAAGTTTTATTCCCGTGCATAGTCACATGAACTGGATGATAAAATAGCTGAACTTTCTAAGCAGAAGAGGGGGCTATAATCCCAGAGTGTTATTACCTCTTGCTTTAAATGGTAATCTTACAAATTGCATTGTGCTCTTCTTTTGTTTTGGCATAGATATATATAGAGAGAGATACTATAAGGAAGTTTATTTCTTAGGAAGTGCACTGAATAATGTATTTCTTTTACAGTGTAATATGGGGGTGGGGAAATGCAAAAGAAATGTGTATTTTTGCTAGTTGCCTATCTTCTGAGATAAATAAGCACAATACTGCAATGGATCCAATAATCCAGTTAGGTATTATAGATTAGTATTTAAGTTTGCTGTAGATTGTGTGTGTGCTAAGTAAAAGTTCTGTGATTCACAATTTTGGTCTTAACCCGTGTTGCAAAAGCTATGTTACTGGTCAACAGATTATAATGCTGTGCAGTGCATAGCACAAGCATTAACTAGTCCTGAACGTGTGTAAAGCCAAATGTACCGTGCAGAAGTCTTCGCCTGTTTCTATAGCAGAGGCTTCATTAAAACAAGTTAAATCCTACCGTCTGGGCAAAAAATAGTCTTGTTTGTACGAAATGAAGAATGTTGCACAACAGGGCCGATTTTGTTGGGGAAGGAGCAGATTGGTGAAGAGGGAGCATTCACTCCTGGCTTTAAAAAAACAAACGAAGTCAGTGACCCATCCAGGTTAGACCCCAAAAGGAGCTGGGACATCGGTTTTCCTTAGAATCTTAGAGCTGGGAGAAGTCTTCACAATAATCCAGTCTGTAATTTTTAAACCATCTGGGGATTCTGGACCTTTTGAGAATCTAAAAACAGCTAGACTCTGTCCCCAGAAAAATGTATATGCTTATGTGCAAAATTTGGTTGATGGCTTCACGGTGTCCAGAGACCCTGACGCCATTCATGAATCATGTGCTCTAAGAACGCCTGATCTTGTCCAGCCCTCTCATTTTACAAATGACTAATGCATCTCTTGTCTCCTAGTCCAGTGCTGTTGCTGCTACACTGTTAGCAAATGCTAGTGTAGCCAGACAAAAGCACTTGAAAATCCTTTGATGTACAAAAGATGTTCAAACAGTGTGGATGTTTACATATCTAAGTTCCCAGCATTTAAGCCAATTAATGATCATTTCAACAAACACAGGGTAGATCCATTTTTTCATAACAGCCTCACTTCAGCAATGCTGCCTTGTCGATTTGTGTGTGTGTGTGTGTGATTTATAAAGAGCGCTTCTGATGCTTAGCCCTTGAAACAGAACTTCAAATGTCTTTTGAGAAATGCTGCTTCAAAATAGTTTGTGTTTTCATAATGCATCAGAGGTAGGCAATGAGCATTGTTTGTTCCACAGGAGTAATTTTAATTTAATTGATATAAAACTAGTTGAGAAAACTTGAGAGCCTGTCCACCCATCTGCTCACATATCAATGGCCAGTTCATTGGTGCAAGTAAAGGAGGAGAAAGGAGACTGGGGTAGTGATTCTTAAACTTTATTGTGCTTAAGGGAATCCTGCTAAAAATAAGGATTCCTGGGGATTGGGCCTAGGGGCCAGGTGATGCAGGTGGTCTGAGGATCACATTTCAAGAAATAGTGCCTCATAGCCCATACCTGTTCTTTCACAAGGACTTACTTGCCTCTAACCTAAGGAGATGTCTTGAGCTCTAGAATCTGTTTTGCTAGAATGTCAATGATACTCGGAGTCAAGAGTGCCTACTTGGATTCCAAGCACCATGTTAATGATTCCACACACATATTCCCTTACTAATTTGCACAAGGGTGCTGTGAGGTGTTATATCATCCCCAGTGTGCACGTGAGGTAGTTGAAGACCAGATTTGTAGTAGAGACCTTAGTAAGTGACAGGGCCTGAATTGAAAACCCAGTACTTTGCTCTTTCCACTACCTGCTTCCCAAATGAGAATGTCCAGAGTCACTCATGACGCCAGTTCCAGGCCCTTCCCCCTGGAGATTCTGATGAGTAGACCAAGGTGGAGCTCAAGGTAAGTGCCTGGGCTGCTTCTTAGCATGAGGCAGGTTTAAACCTTGCAGGACATCATGCTACTCCACCACCACCCTAACCTAGAGACCTTTATCAGGTCAAGTAAATGGAACAAAAACAGAACATCTTAATTCCCCTCAAGCAACTCATGTTTCTTAGATATTTAAGATGAGACAGAAACCAAAGTGGCTACCGTAGAAAACCTCAAGGTACTCACGCTCTGGTTGGGGGGTGCACAACAACACAGAAAGTTACCAGAGACAACTGAATAATGCAAGTGGGGTTTAAATGCCATTTAGGGTCGTTAAAGGTGGTCCTAGCAAAAACAGATCTTTGTGGGCAGGAAAAAGTTAACTAGAAAAGAAGCAAGTATCTTTACTCCTCTCACCAAAGCATTACTTACCTGGAGTTCTGCACTATCTCCCTGTGTTTGCATTATGTTTCAGTTGGCTTGTCTTGGTCTTAGGATGAGGTCAGAGAGAGAGGCACAAGAGGGCCCCAAGAGCTGAGTCCTGGGCTTCCCTGGTGGCGCAGTGGTTGAGAGTCTGCCTGCCGATGCAGGGGACACGGGTTCGTGCCCCAGTCCGGGAGGATCCCACATGCTGCGGAGCGGCTGGGCCCGTGAGCCATGGCCCCTGAGCCTGCGCGTCTGGAGCCTGTGCTCCGCAACGGGAGAGGGAGGCCACAACAGTGAGAGGCCCGCATACCACGAAAAAAAAAAAGAGCTGAGTCCTGTTTCAGGGAGACAGACAGCAATGTGGTGTGCTCTCTGCAAGGGCTCGGGCTGGTATAAGAAGGAGCTCTCAGGCCACAGCACTCTGCAAAACATTCTCAAATAACTTGTAGGGAAGACCTAGGAACGGGCAAAAGGCAAGTTGAGAAAGGACCTTGCTGCGTTACACATAAATGTCCCCCTCCTACCCTCTAAATCTCTATAAGCAAAAGAGAAAAGACGAGCTTCGAAAAGAATCCAGTGGGTACTTCTGGAACACCTACAAGTGATTCGCTTGGAGGGATGTAGAAGCAGCTTCCCCTTTTCTCCCAGTGGTGTGACTACTTGTGCTGCTGTTAGACTGGAGGGGCACAGGGAAGGGCTCGTGGCTCTGCACACCACTGTGAAATGGTTGGCTTGGAGAAATTACTGGGAAGGGTAGCAACAGGCCTTATCCCTGACAAGAGTCCTACTCACTAATTCAACATGGCAGACACTCAGGTCTCCCTTCAGGAATGAAAGATTTATTTTCCTAGCTGCAGAAAATGCTGACAGGAAACAGCCCTTGGCTATAAGCCCCTTACAGGAATTGCCTTAACTGAAACAAAGCAATTTGACCAAGGTCACATCTCCATCCATGGGCAGTTCATATCTAAAGATTGATTGATATGGAATATAAAGACCTGGCCTCCTTGTCCCAAATCAAGGGAGCTCTGAAGGGACATCTCAGCTTCAAAACCCCCTGTAAGGTTGGCTGAACCCTCTACTGAGACTGTGTTGCAGCTCGGCTTTCCTGCCCCTCCATTTTCCTCCCCTCCCCTCTCTTGCTGTGGATCCCAAGGGTTCTCTCTGGTAAGCCTCTTGCACCTTAATCTCTCAGACTCTGTTCTTTCTAGCCATGGTTAAGTCCTCTAAAGGTGGGTGGACACATTTTCCGAGTATTTTATTTGGTGCCAAGCTCTCAATCAGGTATATTACATACGTTACTTCATTTAATCAACTCAACTACTAAAAGAGGCAGGTTATTCCTGCTTGACCCATAAAGTAACGAATACCTACTGAGGCACAGTACATTGTTCAAGGTCCTACAGTGGAGCAGGGCTGAGATTCAGCGGCACAGCTGGGATTCAAACCTTCATCCATTTGGCCTTCAAGTCCACTCTCCTTCCAGTGGCTATACTATAGTCAAAACTATGTAATACATTTGGGGAGTTCAGAATATTAGCTTATGGTCAGTCATACACCTAAGTATGAATCCACTGACTCACTAGCTTTCTTCTGAGACTTTGAGCTAGGAACAGGACACTGAAGGAGTGGGGGCTTTGGTAGGGAGAAAGGGGGATGATCACCTACACACATGGAGTCATCAAGTGTTAGAGCGAGAAGGAAGCTTAGAGACCCTTGATGGTAGCTCCCTCGTCCTACAGATGAGGAGAACGAGGCCTGGGTTGAAAAGTCAGTCTGGCTCCCTCCTTCCGCTTCAGCTACCCACTCCTTCCCTAGCAGACTTGGGATCAGAATCCCTAGCCCAGCCCTAGCTGCTCCCTCGGGCACTCCTTCCTCCTCTCACCTGTTGCTCTACAATGTCTAACCTTTGATCCTGTTCACCTGGGCTTTGTCCTCTGCCTTTTGGCCTAGGGCTGCTTGCCATCCTGGTTGCCGCAAAAATCCTGTCCTCCTGTTTCTTAACCAGTTTGACGGCTGAGGTGAGGCTGGGAGTGGAGAGGACTGTGGAGCTTCTACTCCCAGGCCATGCCTCCATCGGTAGCATCAGCTCTGGGAAGCACTTACTCATAAGGCATGGCTTGTTCCTCAGGTGTGGACAAGAAGCCACTGAAGCCATGAGCATCTATCCCTCCCCGCTTGTGAATCTGACCTGCCACACCTGCCTGTGGAGGAGAGGGCGACTGAATACATGGGGAGAGACACCTCCTCGTCGTGCTTCTCCTTTCCCACCTGAACTCAAACCCATAGCTCTCCCAGGAAGGGTCTTTTGCATTCTCAAAAGACTTACCCATCTCCGTTCTCTGTAGTGCCCACTCCCCACTCCTAGCCCACCTAACCCAAATCAAAGCCTTTCAAGACCATTTGGGCCTCAGAGCAGACAGGGTGTCCTCAGGGTGGTACGGTGGTGGCCACAACATACAGGCCCCTTCTTCATCCCTAGTGTATTTTCCTCTCCTGAGTCTTGGTGAGTCAGCACCACAGGGCCACACACAAGGCTCCTATTCAGGGCTCATTTTCCTTCTGCTCTAACTCAGATCTTGGCATCTCTCTCTCTCTCTCACACACACACACACACACATACTCTATGTGAGCCTTATTCTCACCATGGGAAAGCTCTGCCCCAGTCTCCTCGGTTTCCCCCAGTACCCCCCCTACACACATACACACACACACACACACACACACACACACACACACGCATGCGAACATTCCTCATCCTTACCTTCTGGGAGTTTTCAGTCCCAGCTGGATACAAACATAAAGGAGGTAGAGCAAAATAGTAATGTTAAACTATTAAATCCTCATTCACATATTTTCAACAGGTTTTTGTTGTTGCTGTCTCTCTGCAGACCCTGAGCTATACTGAGGACACACACACACACACACACACACACACACACACACATTTTATGTGCCTGCCTGTCACTTATTCAGGTTATGTTTATTAAGCACTGACTCTGTGTGAAGCCTCATGCTAAAGGCTGGAATTTACACACTGATGGGGGAACAAGCCTTGCAGATGTGACATCTCAGGGCAGTGCTGGGCAGCAGGTGCCCCAAGTGGGTGATGAGGCCCCAAGTGCCTATGAAGTTCAGTAGAGCAGGGAAATCTGTGGGTCTAGAGACATCGGATTTAAATAAACAGAAGGGAGAAGGATCCTGGTTTGCGCTGATAGGGTTATGTGTATAATCTATGTACGTAGGACGTGGGGATGCAGAAGTAGGAGGAGCAAGAAAAGTCGTTCAGAACAAGGACTCTGCCATCCTCTGTGTAACCTTGAGCGAGTCAATTAACCTCGCTAGCCTTCATTTCAGCATCAATGTAGTGAAGATATGAGAACCTTCCTCTTAGGGTTTTGTGAGAATTAAATGAGATAAACCGGGCAAGTACGTAGCACAGGGTGAGTAGTCTGCAGATCTGCAGCCTTTGTGAAAAGAAGCAGCGGGCGAAAGGGCGGCTCCAGGGCTGCGAGTCCAGAGAGGAAGCTGAGAGGTTGCCACGGCAGCCCCGTCCTTCATCGGAAAGCTGAATTGCTAGCGCCCCCTGGTGTTTCAGTCGCTAAGATTCTCTCTACACCGAGGTGTAGCCGCACACCCACCTCCTTAGAAAAGGACGGGTCAGCGGTCTGGAAGGGACCCGCTTCAGACCTGCTGCCACGGGCGGGGCGCGTCCCCTCCCCACATCCGCGCTCTGCCACCTCCCTGATGGCCTAGTCGGGAGCTCAGCCACAGTCCCTGCCTTAGGCACGGATGGAAGCCCAAACTAGTAGAAGGGCAGGGCATACCAGAAACCGCTTCATAGGATTGTGAGCCTTAACTGAGCAAATCTAAGACTCCAAACTAGTTAGGGCATAAGTAAGCACTCAGAAAGCGATAGCTACTAGTATTATGTAGCTCCTAATAGTAGATCATCCATAACTATTTGTTACACGAGAGTCAGGATGACTCTATCAACATTTATTTATATATTCATTCGTTCATTTAAGTATGTTTCAAAAATGTCTCACTCCTCCTTTACTGTTTATGCTGAAACAAACAAAAACCTTAATAAGACAAATAAGTGAGCAAGAGCCAGCACTCTGTGGGAGGAAAACAAAGAGATTTCATTCGTTCAAACATGCATACATTAGCTCCTACTAGGTACAACTCACTGACTTAGGCACTGGGATAGAGAAATAAATAAGTTACAGGGCCTTAGGGGCTTTAAGTGCTGGTGGGAGAGACAATGCGAAACACGGTATTATGCGGACTATAATAAAAATTGGAGGCCGCTCTCAAGCCTTTGGAGACGGACCACATTCTGTGGAGTGTGTGTCCCCTTAGTAAATCTACTTCTTACCTCTCGACGAATTCCTTCTTCATGAGACATAAAGGACCCGAGCTTCAGTAAGTCCTGACACCAGTTTCACTTGCTCATAGGGTGCCGAGTGCAGAGGCCTTGTCCCCCAGCACTTCAGCAAAATGGCTGTGCCCGACACTTGAGCTCGGCGGGTCGTGTGCAGAGATGCCCAGCACACACTGCAATTCAAGATGGCGGCGGCAGGCTGTGTGCAGGGACACACACCCGGCACTGTGATCTGGAGTGAGTGTCAGGGGCAGCACAGCTGTGCCAGACTGCCCGGAATTCCATCCTCCTGCCGCTGACAAGATCCTTATAAAACAGCCCTGCTGAAGGCCTTTCAGGGAGATCTTGTACTCAGGAGCACTAGCTCACACCTCTCCATTCTTTGATCAAAGAATGAAGCTTTCCTCTGCTTCTGAAAAGAGTGAAAAATCAAAAAGATAAAAATAGGAATAAGCTGTGGTGACACAATCCCCAGTGGAGTCAGGAATGGTCTCACGGAGGAAATGACACTCAATCTGCTCTTGAAGGAGGGGTAGATGCTCCCAGGAAAAGAAGGCAATTAAGGGTATTCCAGGTAATGAGAAAAATGTATGCAATGCACCGAGTTGCCAACCAGCATGGTGAGAAGTCTGGGTGGGAGTGTGGATCTGGAGAAGTAAATGGGTTCAGGAAAGGGCCCAGTCCGCCCAGGAGAAGAATTTGGGCTCTATTTGGTGGATCACTGGGAGCCTGAACCAAAGAGGCATCATGAGCAGAGGCAGACTTACCATGAAGTTAAGCTTCAAGGACCATGATTGGCACAGCCCCTTCCAAACATGAAGGGCCCAAGCAATGTGTTCATATGGTCATATGTTTTTATAAAATTTGCAAAAGTAAGTATTTTAACTGTAGTCAGTTAAGACTGCTGTCTCTTTTCACGGTGGCATCTACATCACACTTTCCCCCGTGTTGGGTGACCTTGGAGTGGTGGCCACAGCATTTTGAGAATTTAGCTAAAGGTAAATTGAATAAGGGGTTATTTTTTGAGTAAAATATATTTATGTGGTTTGCAGTCACTTTCGTGTATAGTTGAGTTTTTACTAGCCATCCCAGTGTAGAAATGGCTTCCAGGAGTGGCCCTATCAAGCATCGTGCTGCCTCACCTTGCATAATGATGTGAAGGAGAAGCACCAAAGGTTGTATTGATATAAATATACCTTATAGAACCTGGCCCTAAAAGTAAAATGGGAAATGGAGGACAAACAATGTTTTAAATGTATGAAGCCAGAAGCTGGTCTCTAGAAAATTCTTCCAATTATTAGATGTGTAAAATTATAAGTGGGCAATTAATTTCTCATCAATGCTAGTCAAAACAAAATTTCTCTTTTGTCAGGAAAATATTCAATAATGCAGTACACACAAGTATAAATGCACCATAAATACAAAGATTAGAGTATGGAGTCAAAAGATATGTTTTTTAAAAGTTTAGAAAATTCTGCTTCTGACCAAGATGGAATAATAGGGACTGGATTTGTTCTCCCATCTAAAACAACTAAACACTGAGCAAAATATATTAAACAACTATTTTCAAGAGACTGGACATCAGGCAACAAAGGATAGAGAAACAAACATGGAAAACAAATGAAGTGAGTCCTATGATTGACCCAGCAGTGAAAGGGGAATCAAGGTAGGCCTGGCAATCTCCCTAAGTACAGGAGATAAAGCTGAGAGTTGGAAGATAAGAGTATTGTAGACAAGAGAGATGCAATGAGAGAGAGGTCCTGAGATCCTCAAAGGATTCCTCTGGGGTCTTCAACTAAGTACTAATCAACATATGCATGTGAGGAAATGCCCAAAAGCCCATGAGAGCCACCCGAAAGGATCAGAGGGAACAATACTCAGAGCTCTCCTGGGACTGTGCGTAGTTTTCATTCTCACTAACCAGAATGACAAATCTCATAATTCCTGGAACATGGGATAGAGTATTCACTCAGAAGGCTTTGTCTCTATAGTGGGCCAAAATTAGCCTAAGTGCTGCTCTACTCCCACCTTAAAAAAAAGTTTAAAAGAAAAACTAAAAAAGGGTCAAACTATTTGCAAATGACTGCATCCCAGAACAAAGCTCAAGAATTTGTATAGGAAAACAAAAATATCTGTACCCAAAAAGCTAAAATCAGGGAATTCCCTGGTGGTCTAGTGGTTAAGATTCCACGCTTCCACTACAAGGAGCATGGGTTCAATCCCTGGTCAGGGAACTAAGATTCCACATGCCACACAGCATGGCTACAAAAAAAAAAAAAAAGGGATTTCCCTGGTGGCACAGTGGTTAAGAATCACCTGCCAATGCAGGGGAAACGGGTTCGAGCCCTGGTCCAGGAAGATCCCACATGCCGAGGAGCAACTAAGCCCGTGTGCCACAACCGCTGAGCCTGTGCGCTAGAGCCCGCAAGCCACAACTACTGAAGCCCACACGCCTAGGGCCTGTGCTCCACAACAAGAGAAGTCACCGCGATGAGAGGAGTACACACCGCAACGAAGAGCAGCCCCCACTCGCCACAGCTAGAGAAAGCCTGCGTGCAGCAACGAAGACCCA
Source organism: Stenella coeruleoalba (assembly GCF_951394435.1). Classification (NCBI taxonomy): domain Eukaryota; kingdom Metazoa; phylum Chordata; class Mammalia; order Artiodactyla; family Delphinidae; genus Stenella; species Stenella coeruleoalba. The sequence continues at coordinate 98,507,050 of NC_137169.1, forward strand.
ACACAGCCAAAAATAAATAAATTTTTAAAAAAATTATATTTAAAAAAAGGTTCAAATCACAATATCTAGCATCTAATCAAAAATTACCAGGCACACAAAGAAGCAGAAAAATTGGGTCCATAATTAGGAGAAAAAGCAATCAATTGAAAATTAATGAAAAATGACACAGTAGTAGAATTAGTATATAATTATATTAAAACAGCTATTATAACTGTATTCCTTATGTTCAAGGAGATAGAGGAAAGATTCAGTTTGTTAATTTGAGACATGAAAGATAAAGCAAAGACATAGCTCAAACTTCTAGAAATGAAAACCACACTATCTGAGATGGAAAAAAACATTGGATGGTATTAATAGCAGATTACACAGTATGGAAGGAATAGTTGAAAAAATACCAATAAAAACCATTCATAATGAAACATAAAGATTTTTAACAGTGAACAGAATATCAGTGAGCATTGGGACAAATTCAAGTCACAATATATAACTGAAGTCCCTGAAGGAAAATATTTGAACAAATAATGGCCAAATTTTTCCAAATTTGATGAAAATAAGAACCCCAAGCACAGGAAACATGAAGGAAAGTACACCAAGGATATCATAATCAAATTGTTTAAAACCAGTGATAAAGAGAAAACCTTCAAAACAAGCAGAGGTAAGAGACCATATTCTATACAGATGAACAAGGATAAGAATTACAGCAGAATTCTCTTTGATAACAATACAATCCTGAAGACAGTGGAGTGATAGCTTTAGGAAAAAACTGTCAACCTAGAATTCTATACCTGGTGAAAATACCTTTCAAAACAAAGGCAAAATAGAGACTTTTCTCAAACATGCACAGTCTGAAAGAACTTATCACCAGCAAACCTGCAGTATAGAAATACAAATTCCGTTAGCTGTACAAGGAAGGGAAAATGAAGAGCACTAGAAATGGTAATTATGTGGGTAAATTTGAAAGATTGTTTTCCTTATTCTTTAAATCTCTTTACAATTTTATAACAATGAATTGTGGGTATATAAAATATGTAGAAGTAAAATGTATGACAACAATAGCACAAAGGCTGAGAGAGAAGAAATGGAAGTAAGATTCTTATACTATCGTGAATCAGTATAATATATGAAAGAAGTACATGATAAGTTAAAGTTGTATACTGTAAGCCCTAAAGCAACGGCCAAGAAACAAAACAAAGCAAAGGACGTAAAACCGAAGTCATAGCATGACTGGAGAGGGGCTGCACTGACAACAAGGTCAGTCATGGAGGTATGGACGCAGATGCTGCTTGGCATGTGGAACGTCAGAACTATGCAAGCCCTAAGCTTCAACTCTCAACGGTCTCAGCCCCAAAGGGTCAGAAAATTTCCATCCTGGTGCGGATGCCATCCAGGAGACCCTTGGGGCCTTTGGAAAGAGAGAACAGGCTGAAGAGGAAGGATGACTCCAAGCACAGACTAGAGAACAACTGTCAACCTTGAAGAAACACCATGAAGATGAGATCACTCATCACATAAAGGAGATTTAGCCCCTGTGGAAAGATACTGAGCAGCACAAGCAAGGGATCAAGAAATTAATAAAATGTGATGATGATTAAGTACACACAGTTCCCCATAGAATGGCTACATATCATTGCCCACTTCTTTGTGGACATAGTTCTGGTTTCATTAATATCTGTGTGCTGCCAATGGATTATAATAAATTGTTATCAGTGAGAAAAAATGGAATCATAAAAAATAATCCAAAACAAAGAAAAAGGGGAAAGGAGAGCAAAGAACAAATGATAGAAGAATAGTAAGATTGTTGATTGAAAACCAACAATCTCAATAACCACCTAAAATGTAAATGGTCGGAACAACCCAATTAAAGGCAGAGATTGTCATATTGTGTAAAAAAAGCAAGACCCAAATATACGCTGCCTACAAGAAATCCACTTTAAATAGAAAGACAGAAATAGGGTAAATTGTTATAGAATACTCCAACCAAATGGAGCAGAATACATGTATTTTTTTGTTAGTGTACAAGAACATTCACTATGATAGACCATTAAAATGTCTCAGTAGGGCTTCCCTTGTGGCGCAGTGGTTGACAGTCCACCTACCGATGCAGGGGACACGGGTTCATGCCCCGGTCTGGGAAGATCCCACATGCCACAGAGCGGCTAGGCCCGTGAGCCATGGCCGCTGAGCCTGCGCATCCGGAGCCTGTGCTCCACAATAGGAGAGGCCACAGCAGTGAGAGGCCTGCGTACCGCAAAAAAAAAGAATCCACCTGCCAATGCAGGGGACATGGGTTCGAGCCCTGGTCTGGGAAGATCCCACATGCCGCAGAGCAGCTAAGCCTGTGCGCCACAACAACTGAGCCTGTGCTCTGGAGCCCACGAGCCACAACTACTGAGCCCACGTGCCACAACTACTGAAGCCCACATGCCTAGAGCCTGTGCTCCACAGCAAGAGAAGCCACCACAATGAGAAGCCCGTGCACCACAAAGAAGAGTAGCCCCCACTCACCACAACTAGAGAAAGCCCGTGTGCAGCAATGAAGACCCAACACAGCCAAAAATAAATAAATTAAATAAATAAAATTTTAAAAATAATTTAAAAAAATAAAATGTCTCAGTAAGTTTAAAAGGATTTATGTCATAGAAAGCATGTTCTCTGACTACAATGGAATTAAATTAGAAATTAATAACAGAAAGGTCTCTAGGGAATCCCCAAATATTTGGAAAATAACACAGTTCTAAATAGTCCATGGGTCAATAAAGAAATCAGAGAGGAAATTAGAAAATATTTGTATATGAATGAAAATTAAAACACAACGTATCAATATTTGTGGGATGCAGATAAAGCAGCACTTATAGGGAAATTTATAACATTAAAAGTCTACATTAAAAAAGAAAAAAAGCATTAAAGTCAATTAAGAAAGTAGAAATAAGTAAGCAGAGGAAAAGGAATTACAAAGATCAGAACAGAAACCAATGAAATGGAAAACAAAAACAATAGGGAAAAATCAATGAAACCAGAAGCTGGTTCTTTAAGATCAATAAAATTGGCAAAACTCTAACCAGAATAATTAGGAATAAAGTAGAAAAGACACAAATGGCCAATATCAGGAAGGAGAGGTGCCATCACTACAGATTGCACAGTTATTAAAGGGAATATTGTAAATAATTTTATATCAATAAATTTAATAACATATGAAATGAACAAATTCCTTGAAAGACACAAATTAGCAAAGCTCACTCAAGAAGAAATAGGTAATCTGAATAGCCCCACACATATTAAAGAAACTGACTTCTTTGTTTAAAACTTTCCCACAGAAGAAACTCCAGGCACAGATGGTTTTATTAATGAATCCTACAAACATTCAAAGAAACAAAATACTAATTCTACAGAAACTTCTCCAGAATACTGAAGAGATTGGATTACTTCCCAACTCACTCTATAAGACCAAGCAGTAACATGACAAAGAAAGATACAAACCAACTTCCCTAATGAACAAACATGCCAAAAAATCTTAACATTTTAACAAGTCAAATGCAATAATATATAAAAAGATAATACATAATGACCAACTTGAGTTTATCTCAGGAATTCAAGGTTGGCTTGACATTTGAAAACCAATCAATGTAATTCACCATATTAACAATTCAAAAAAGAAAAACTATATGATCATGTCAATATTCCCAGGTGATACAGTTCTGGAGATGAGAGAAGTGATTCCATCAGTGAAAGAATTTCCTGATCAACATCATTGAAGATTACTCAAAATTTTCAAAGGCTTATGAGCCCAAGTTTGTTACTACATTATCATATTTACTGAATATATTTTCTGGAAAGTAACTTTAATACAGTTTACTCTCAAGGGAAAAAAAAACAGATTTTTGAAATGTGGCTATTGTAATTATCCATCAAATCCAATGTCTGAGACAACTGGTAAAATGTCAAAGTATTTGGCTTTGAGGAAAATAAATGCAGATCTTTAGTGAAAATAATAGATTCAGAAAAAGAATTTGACAAAATCCAACATACATTTCAGATAAAAACTCAGCAAACCAGAAATAGAAGGAAACTTCCTTGACCTGATAGTGGACATCAAAGAAAAAACCTACAGCTTATATCAAATTTAATCATAAAAGACTAAACAGTTTTCCCCTAAGATTAGGAATAGGGCATTAATACCCACTTTTACCACTTTTATATTCAAATATATTGGAGGTACTAGCCAGTGCAGTGAAGCAAGAAAAAGAAATAAAGGTATTCAGATTAGAAAGGGAGGAGTAAAACTGTCTTTGCAGAAAATATAATTGTCAAAAATCTAATGGAGTCTATTTTTCTTAAAAACACTACCAGAACTAATAAGTGAATTTATCAAGGTTGCAGAATAGATCAATTGTCTTTTTACTAGCAATGGAAATAGTAATAAACAGTACCATTTATAATAGCATCAACAATATGAAATACTTAAGGATAAAGCTGACAAAAAATGCACAAGACTTATACATTGAAAACGACAAAACATTGCTGAGAGAAGTTGAAAAAGGCCTAAATAAATGGAGAGACATATTGTTTTCAGGAATCAGAAGACAATGTTGCTAAGATGCCAGTTCTCCCCAAATTGATCAATAGATTTAATGCAATCCCAATCAAAATCTCAACAGGCTTTTTTGTAAAAAGTGATAATTCTAAAATTTTTACAGAAATACAAAGAAAGTAACATAGTCAAAACAACTTTGAATGGTAAGAGCAAAACTGGAAAATGTCACTACCTGACTTTAAGATTTCTTATAAAACTACATTAATTAAGACAGAGTAGTATTGGCATAAAAATAAGCAGATCAATGGGACAGAATAGAAACTCTAGAAATAGACCCTTGAATATGTAATCAGGTGATTCTGACAAAGGTGCAAAAGCAGTTCAATAAAGAAAGTATAGTCTTTTCAACAAATGGTTCTGGAGCAATTGGATATCCATCCACATGCAAAAACTAAAATTTGATCCATACCTCATACCATATATAAAAATTATCTCAAGATATATTGTACATCTAAATGTAAAACCTACAACTATAAAATCTGTAGAAAAAACAGGATAATATCTTTGTGACCTCAGGCTAGGCAAAGATTTCTTAATATGATGCCAAAAGTACCATCCATAAAGAACAAATTGATAAGTTGGAACATTATCAAAATTAAAAACTTCTGCTCTTTGAAAGACACTATTAAGAGAATGGAAAGACAAGTCATTGACTAGAAAAATATATTTTCAAATCACATACCTAATAAAGGACTGACATCCTAAATATACAATGAACTCTCAAAACTCTATAGTAAGAAAACAACCCAATAAAAATGGGGAAAATGTTCTACAAGATACTTCAAAAAAGAAGACATACAAGAGGCAAATAAGTAATTGGAAAGATACTCAACATTGTTAGTCATTAGGAAAATGTAAATTAAAACCACAATGAGATATCACTACACACCTTTTAGAGGGGTAAAATTAAAATGACCTTCCATATTAAGTGTTGATGAGGAAGTGGAGCAACAGGAACTGCTCATAGGAGTATAAATGGTACAACCGATTTGAAAAATAGTTTGGTAGTTTCCTTAAGAATTAAATATACACTTACCTACCATATGATTCAGCCATTCTACTTCTAGGTATTTATCCCAAAGAAATACAAGTACACGTCTATGCCAAAGTTGTAAAATAATGTTCAATGTGTAATAGCAAAAAACAAGAAATTACCCTAATATCTACCAACAAGTGAATGGATGAATAAACTGTGGTATATCCATACAATACCACTCAGCCATAAAAAGAATGAACGATCAACACATGCAACAATATGAATGAATCTCAAAATAATTATGTTGAATGAAAAAAAAACAGGTTAAAAAAAAGAGAGAAAACCAGGTGGAAACGGAGTCCTGAAACAAGTACGGGAATTAAAGACTCTGGGGGGACCCAGTCAGAGGGACCCTCTCACACTTTTGTGAGTTTTATTTTTAGGAGCTCCACCAGATTCTTACAGTGATTATCGGAGAAAAATCTTCTCATGCTTCCAGTAGGGGGAGGAAAAGGTTAACTGTTTTGAAATACCCCAGACCATTCTGGGGTTTTGTCTGCTTTTTGGTTTTGGGTTTTGTTGTTTTTTTCTTCCAGTTTTATTGAGATATAATTGACATACAGCACCATATAAGTTTAAGGTGTACAGCATAATGATCTGACTTACATACATCATGAAATGATTACCACAATAAGGTTAATGAGCATCCGTCATCTCATATAGACACAAAATTAAAGAAATAGAGAAAAAAATTTTTTTCCTGGTGATGAGAACTCTTATTATTTACACTCTTAACAACTTTCATATGTAACACACAGCAGTGTTAGTTTATTCTGTTGTAGATTACATCCCTACTATCTATCTTATAACAGGAAGCTTGTACCTTTTGACCACCTTCATCCAATTCCCTCCACCATATACCTCTGGTAACCACAAGTCTGATCTCTTTTTCTATGAGTTTGCTTGTTTGTTTGTTTGTCTATTTGTTTTTGAAGTATAATTGACCTACAACACTCTATTAGTTCCTGGTGCACAATGTAGTGATGAGATGTTTCTGTACATTAGAAACTGATCATCACAATAAGTCTAGTTACCATGTCACCATACAAAATATTGCATAATTATTGACTGTGTTCCCAACACCGTACATTCCATACCCACACTTGTTTATTTTGTAACTGAAAGTTAGTACCTCTTAATCTCCCTCACGTATTTCTCTCATTCCCCCACTCCTCTCCCCTCAGGCAGCCACCCATTTGCTCTCTGTACCTATGACTCTGTTTCTGTTTTCTTATGTTTGTTCATTAGTTTTGATTTTAGATTCCATATATAAGTGATATCATACAGTATTTGACTATTGTAAATAATGCTGCAATGAATATAAGGATGCACATGTTTTTTCAAATTAGTGTTTTGTCTTTTTTGGATAAATACCTAGGAATGGAATTGTTAGATTGTATGGTAGTTCTAGTTTTAGTTTTTTTGAGAAAACTCCATACTGTTTTCCATAGTGGCTGACCAATTTACATTCCCAACGACAGTGTACAAGGGTTCTCTTTTCGCCACATCCTCACCAACATTTGTTATTTGTGGTCTTTTTGATGACAGCCATGCTGGTGGGTGTGAGGTGGTATCTCATTGTGGTTTCATTTGCATTTGTCTGATGATTAATGATGTTGAGCATCTTTTCATAAGCCTGTTGGGCATCTGTATGTCTCCTTTGGGAAAATGTCTCTTCAGGTCTTCTGCCCATTTTTAAAATCAGGTTTTTTTTTTTTATTTTGAGTTGTATGAGCTGTTTATATATATTGGGTATTAACCCCTTATTAGTCATATCGTTTGTAAATATTTTCTCCCATTCCATAGGTTGTCTTTTAGTTTTGTCAATGGTTTCCTTTGCTGTGCAAAAGCTTTTTAGTTTAATTGGGTCCCATTTGGTGTTTTTGTTTCCTTTGCATTAGCAGACAGATCCAAAATAATACTGCTACATTTTATGTCAAAGAGTGTTCTGCCTATGCTTTCTTCTAAGAGCTTTACAGTTTCCAGTCTTATATTTAGGTGCTGAATTCTTTTAACCTTTGCTTATCTGTAAAACTTGATCACTCCTTCAAATCTGAATAATAGCCTTGCCAGGTAGAATATTCTTGGTTGTAGGTTTTTCCCTTTCATCCCTTTAAATGTATTGTGCCACTCCCTTCTGGTCTGCAGAGCAATATGCTCTTGGGGTGTCCCCTATATGAGCTGAGTGGGCCCTTCTGTTGTGATGGACTGACTACTATAAGTGTGCTTATAGACATGGCTGGATCCTGGCCCAGTTGATTGTCAGGTTTTGCCTAGTGCAGAGGTTTCCAGCTGCTGATGGGCAGGGCTCGGTCCTAGCCCAGCTAGCTGTATTGCCTGGGGAGTCACAGTCCTGGTGCTGGCCCACTGGTGGCAGGGCCAGGTCACAAGGTGGCTGGCTGTAGAGGCCCAGGGGGTCCCGAGGCCAGGGCCGGACCACTGGTGGGTGGGCCCAGGTCCCAGGATCTCTGACTCAGGGGCCTTGGGGGGTCCTGAAGTTGGTATGGACCTGCTGGTGGGTGGGGCCAGGGCCCAGGAGGTCCCAGGGCTGGTGCTCACCCACTGGTGGGTGAGGCTGGGTCTCAGAGCTAGTGTCAGCCCGCTGGTGGGCAGGGCCAGGTCCCAAGAGCTGGCTGCAAAGTCCCAGGGGTCCCAGGGCTAGTGCCAGCCCACTGGTGGGTGGGACCATGTCCTGGGTCCTCTGGTAGGTGTGGCTGGGTCCTGGGATGGTTGCAGGCTCAAGGTGGTCTAGGGCAGCCTGCCTGCTTGTGGGTGGGACTGTGTCCCCACCCAGCTAGCTGATTGTCCCATTTCCCAGGACTAGAGCCAACAGGCTGATGGGTGGGGCCAGATCCCTGCATTAATAAGCTAGAGGGAGGGGACTCCCCTGGTGGCACAGTAGTTAAGAATCCACCCACCAATGCAGGGGACACGGTTCGAGCCCTGGTCCGGGAAGATCCCACATGCTGCGGAGCAACTAAGCCCATGCGCCACAACTACTGAGCCTGTGCTCTAGAGTCCGTGAGCCACAACTACTGAGCCCACATGCCACGACTACTGAAGCCCGTATACCTAGAGCCGTGCTCCGCAACAAGAGAAGCCACTGCAATGAGAAGCCCGTGCACCGAAATAAAGAGTAGCCCCCGCTTACCGCAATTAGGGAAAGCCTGCAGGCAGCAACAGAAGACCCAACGCAGCCAAAAAATAAATATAATTAATTAATTAAAAAAAAACAAAAACAAAAACTTAGAGGGAGGATTCCAGAATGGTGCTTGCCAGCTCCAGTGTCCTCGTAATAGAATGAGCTCCCAAAAATGGCTGCTACCAGTATCTATATCCCCATAGTGAGCTCCCGTTCCCTCCTGCCTCTTCAGGAGGCTTTCCAAGATCAGCAAGTGTGTCTGACCCTTCTTTCAAATTACTGCTTCTGTCCTTGGTCTTGGAGTATGTGAGAGATTTGTGTGCTCTTTAAGAGAGAATTCTCTGTTTCCTACAGCCCCCTGGCTTCCCCAAAATCAAACCCCACTGGCCCTCAAAGCCAAATGTTCTGGCGTTCATCTTCCCGGTGCAGGACTCCCCAGGTTGGGGAGCCTGATATGGTGTTTGGACCCCTCATTCCTTAGAGAGAACCTCTGCAATTGTGATTATCTTCCTACTTGTGGATCACCTACCTGGGGGTGTGGGTCTTGACTATGCTCTCTGCCCCTCCTACATCTCATTGTGGTTCCTTCTTTGTATCTTTAGTTGCAGAAGATCTTTTCTGCTAGTCTTCAGGTCATTCTCATTGACAGTTGCTCCATAAATAGTTGTAATTTTGGTGTGCCCATGGGAGGAGGTGAGCTCAGGGTCTTCCTACTTTACCATTTTTACCTCACACTTCAGAGCGTTTTTAACAAGGCCTGCCCTCAGGAGAAAACTATTTCACTTGAGCCTAAACTGGTGTTTTTTCGGAGCCTAACTGAACAGGGGAAAGGGAAATATGCAACTCATATACACTCTAGTCTTCCATATGGAAAAAGAGGAATACCCAAATCTAGCCCACTCTATTCATTTTTCCCCTTGTAACTGGGTGGGTTGGGGAGTGGGGTGGTCTGAGAAGCACTTGGGAAGCTCATAGTTCAGAAGAATAGGCTCATTAAAAAAATTGAGACCTAATCAAGGGCTATAGAATGCTTCCTCTCCTCCCACATCTTACCACCACATTGCTAAAAGTCTATTTACTGAAGTTCCTTTTACCCAGTACATAATGTCCAGCTATCAAGAAAAAATTACAAGGCATTCTAAAGGGTAAAAAAGCAGTTTGAAGAGACATCAAAAACAGACTCAAATATGGCAGATATGTTGGGAATATCAGAACAGGAATTTAAAACAACTATGACTAAGTACTAAGCACTCTAATGGACAAAATAGACAGCATGCAAGAACAGACCATGTAATGTAAGCAGAGAGCTAGAAATTCTAAGACAGAATCAAAAAGAAATATTAGAGGTCAAAGGCACTGTAACAGAAATAAAGAATGCCTTTGATGAGCACATTTAGTAGATGGCATACAACTGAGGAAAGAATCTCTGAACTTGAGGATATCTCAATAGAAATTTCCAAAACTGAAAAGCAAAGAGAAAAAAAGATGGAGAATAAAACAGAAAAGAATATCCAAGAAATGTGGGACAGCTACAAGAAGTGTAACATACATGTAAGAGGAATACCAGAAAGAGAGAAAGGAACAGAATACTTGAAGCAATAATAACTGAGAATTTCCCCAAATTAATATCAGATACCAAGCCACAGATCCAAGAAGCTCAGAGAACACCAAGCAGTACAAATATAAATATATCTATACAGGCATATCTAGGAGATATTGAGGGTTTGGTTCCAGACCACCTCAATAAAACAAATATCTCAACAAAGTGAGTCACATGAATGTTTTGGTTTCCTAGGACATATAAAAGTTATGTTTATACTATACTGTAGTCTATTAAGTGTGCAATAACATTATGCCTAAAAAAAATGATGTACACACCTTAATTTAAAAATAATTTATTGCTAAAAAAATGCTAACCATCATCTGATAATGCAGGATTGCCATAAACCTTCAATTTGTAAAAAAGAATTATAATTGATATGCTAAAGAGAGAAAATGGGTTCATGTAAAATGCTCAATTAAAACCATAAAAGGCAGAAAAAGAATGAAAGGCAAAAACAGGAACAAAGAACAAGGGCAATGAATAGAAAACAGAAACAAATATGGTAGATATCAATCCAACTATGTCAGCCATCATTTTAAAGTCAATGGTCTAAATATGCCAATTAAAAGACAGAGATTGTAAGAGTGGATCAAAAAACAATATGCAACCTGTATGTTGTCTACACAAAACCCATTTTAAATATAAAGAAACATACAGATCAAAAGTAAATGAACAGAGAAAGATATATCATGCTAATATTAATCAAAAGAAAGCAGGAGTGGGGACTTCCCTGGTGGTCCAGTGGGTAAGGCTCTGTGTTCCCAATGCAGGGGGCTCAGGTTCAATCGCTGGTTGGGGAACTAGATCCCCCAGGCATGCTGCAACTAAAGAAATTACATGCCGCAACTGAGTCCACATGCCGCAACTAAGAAGTCCGCATGCCGCAACTAAAGATCCCACATGCTGTGGTGAAGATCCCACATACCACAACTAAAGACCCAGTGTGAGCCAAAAATAAATAAATAAATAAAAATAACTTTAAAAAAGAAAAAGAAAGCAGGAGTACTATGTTGCACATGGAAAATTAACATAATATTGCAAGTCTAGTATACTTCAATAAAAAACTTTTAAAATAAAAAAAGAAAAGGAGTAGCTGTATTAATTTCAGACAAAGCAGACTTCAAAGTAAGGAAAATTATCAGGGATAAAGAGGTGTATAACACAATGATAAAGGAGTCGATTTTCCAAGAAGACTTATCAATCCTTAATGTGTATACCTAACAAGAGAGCATCAAAATACACGAGATAAAAATGGATAGAACAGCAAAGAGAAATAGATGGATCCACTATTACAGTTGAAGACTTCAACACCCCTCTATCAGAAGTGGCCAACTCTAAAAGGCAGAAAATCAGTAAGAACATAATTGAACTCAACAGCACTATCGATTAACTGGTTGTATTTGACATCTACTGCCCACTTCATCCAACAACAGCAGAATACATATTCTTCTCAAGCTCACATAAAACATTCACCAAGACAGACCACATCCTGGGCCAGAAAACACACCTTGACAAATTTAAAGGAATAGAAATCATACAATGTCTTTTCTCAGACCACAATGGAATTAATCCAAAAATCAGGGACTTCCCTGGTCGTCCAGTGGGTAAGACTCTGCACTTCCAATGCAGGGGGCCCAGGTTCAATCCCTAGTCAGGGAACTAGATCCCACATACATGCCACAACTAAAGAGCCTGCATGCCGCAACAAAGATCCCGCGTGCCACAAGGAAGATCCCGCATGCCGCAGCGAAGATCCCACGTGCTGCAACTAAGAACCAGCACAGCCAAATAAATAAATAAATAAACATTTTTTTAAAAAATCCAGAAATCAATGACAGAAAGATAGCTGGAAAATCCCAAAATACTTGGAGATTAAACAACACACTTCTAAACAGTTGGGTCAAGGGAGAAATCACAAGACAAAATTTTAAAATATTTTAAACGAAATAAAAGTGAAAATACAACTTATCAAATTTTATGAAATGCAGCAAAAACAATCCTTAGAGGGAAAGTTATAACACTGAATGCACATATTAGAAAAAAAAATCTAAAATTAATAATATAAGCTTCCACCTTCGGGAACTAGAAAAAGAAGAGCAAATCAAATATAAGTAAGCAGAAGAAAAGAAATAATAAAAATTAGAGCAGAAATCAATGAAAATGGGATTTCCCTGGTGGTCCAGTGGGTAAGACTCCACACTCCCAATGCAGAGGGCCTGGATTTGATCCCTGGTTGGGGATTCCACATGCATGCCACACTAAGAGTTCACATGCCACAACTAAACATGCCTCAGTGAAGATCCCGCATGCCACAACTAAGACCCAACACAGCCAAAATAAATAAATATTTTTTTAAAAAGAATTTATTCTTAAAAATAAAGAAATCAATGAAATTGAAAACAGGAAATCAATATAGAAAATCATACAATGAGGTACCACCTCTCTCCAGTCAGAACAGCCATCATCAAAAAGTGTACAAGTAATAAATGCTGGAGAGGGTGTGGAGAAAAAGAAACCCTCCTACACTGTTGGTGGGAATGTAAATTGGTACAGCCACTGTGGAGAACAGGATGGAGGTTCCTTAAAAAACTAAAACTAGGGTTACCATATGAACCTGCAATCCCACTCCTGGGCATACATCCAGAGAAAACTCTAATTCAAAAAGAAACATGCACCCCACTGTTTATAGCAGCACTATTTACAACAGCCAAGACATGGAAGCAACCTAAATGTCCATCAACAGCTGAATGGATAAAGACGATACTGTCCATATATGAAATGGAATACTACCCAGCCATAAAAAAGAATGAAATAATACCCTTTGCAGCAACATGGATGGACCTACAGATTACCATACTAAATGAAGTAAGCCAGACAGAGAGACAAATAAAGACAAATAACATATGAGATTGCTTATATGTGGAATCTAAAAAAAAAGATACAAACGAACTTATTTACAAAACAGAAACAGACTCACAGACATAGAAAACAAAATTATGGTTACCAAAGGGGAAAGGGGGGGAGTGATAAATTAGGAGTTTGGGATTAACATATACACACTATTATATATAGAATAGATGACCAACAAGGACCTACTGTATAGCACAGGGAACCATACTCAATATTTTGCAATAACCTATATGGGAAAAGAATCTGAAAATTCAGATTTTATATATATATATATATATATATATATATATATATATATATATATATATATCTGAATCACTATGTAAAAAGTGAAAATCCCTCTACCACCATATCCCCCATTCCATACCCCTTCTTATTTAAAAAATTATTTATTTATTTATTTTGGCTGTGCCAGGTCTTAGTTGTGGCATGCGAACTCTTAGTTGTGGCATGCATGCAGGATCTAGTTCCCCAACCAGGGATCGAACCCGGATCCCCTGCACTGGGAGCACGGAGTCTTACCCACTGGACCACCAGGGAAGTCCCTCCATACTCCTTCTTAGAGTTAAGCATAATTACCTATTTCCTTCCAGATACTGTTATGCACTTGCTATCATAAAGTATACATAATTATTTTAATAGAATTGGCATCAACTACTCATATTATACTCTTAACAACATACTTAGGTTATTTGCTATTCTTTGTAGTTGCCATGTAATATTCCAAGCTGTGCATATATCATAATTTAGGTTATGTCCAGATTTATGGTACAATCAGTATTACACATATATCTTGGAGAAATATGTGAGTATTTCTCTTGAAGTGAAACTGCTAGGTCAAAGGGCATGCCTGTTTTCAATTTTGATACATATTACCACAATGTCCTTTAAAAAGATTTTACCACTTTACACTTTTAACAACAATATATTATTGCCAATTTCCCTATATCCTTACCAAATTTGGACATAAGTATTTTAATTTTTTTCCAGTTTGATGGGTAAATAAGTGGTATCTTATTGTTTTATTCCATATTTCCCTGATTACCAATGCTCAATAAACATTTGTAGTTCTGAGAATTGTCTATTCATAGGCTTTGCCCATTTTTAGTGTCCTTTTAAAAAAAATTAGGCTGTTTTTTAGAGCAGTTTTAGGTTCACAGCAAAATTGAGAGGAAGGTGCATAGATTTCCCATATATCCCTTACCCCTACATATGCACAGCTTCCCCCACTATCAAAATCCGACATCAGAGTGGTACATTTGTTACAATCTATGAACCTACATTGACACATCATTATCACCCAAAGTCCATAGTTTACATTAATGTTTATTCTTGGTGTTGTACATTTTATGGGTTTTGACAAATATACAGTGATATGTATCCACCATTACAGTATCATATGGAATAGTTTCTATGTCTTAAAAATCCTCTGTGCTCTGCCTTATATCACTCCCTCCCCCCAAACACCTGGTAACCACTGATGCTTTTATTGTCTCCATATTTTACTTTTCCCCAAATGTAATATAATTGTAATTATATAATTGAAATCATATAGTACGTATACTTTTCAGACTGGCTTATTTCACTTAGTAATATTCATTTAAGGTTCCTCTATGTCTTGATAGCTCACTTTTTTTAGTGCTGAATAATATTCCATTGTCTAAATGCACCACAGTTTGTTTATTGAGTCACTTGTTGATGGGCAATTGGTTTCTTCCAAGTTTTGGAAGATCAAGTGGGAAGAATGGGTATTTTGACAAAATTGAGTCTTCCTATCCATGAACATGGACTATCTCTCCATTTATTTAGTTATTGATTTCATTCATCACAATTTTGTAGTTTTCCACATGAGGATCTTGTACATATTTTGTTAGATTTATCCCTAACTATTTCACTTTTGGGGGATGCTAATGTAAATGGCATTGTGTTTTTAATTTCAAATACCACTTGTTTGGACTTCCCTGGTGGCACAGTGGTTAAGAATCCACCTGCCAATATAGGGGACACCGGTTCGAGCCATGGTCTGGGAAGATCCCACATGCCATGCAGCAGCTAAGCCTCTGCACCACAACTATTGAGCCTGCACTCTAGAGCCCATGTGCCACAACTACTGAAGCTTGCGTGCCACAACTACTGAAGACTGCATGCCTAGAGTCTGTGCTCTGCAATAAGAGAAGTCACCGTAATGAGAAGCCCACGCACCTCAACGAAGTGTAGCCCCTGCTCGCCCCAAGTAGAGAAAGCTCGTGTGCAGCAACGAAGAGCCAACACAGCAATAAATAAATAAATAAATAAAGTAATTAATTAAAGAAAAATTAAACATCTATCCATGAACTAAAATAGACCTGGGAAAGCCCAAGCATTCATTTAAGAACCTCTGCACCTTAAACTTATGCAGTATTGTATGACAATTATATCTCAATGTAACTAGAAAAAATAAAGGGGAAATAAAGATATTCTAAGAAAAAAAGATTGGAAATAATCTATTAAAAAAAAAAAAAAAGAACCTCCAGCCACATAGTGGAGCAAAAAATGGACAATAACCACACAGAAAGAACTGCTAGGCAGATTGGCTTAGCAGAGATATCTGGAAACATCTAGGAATAAAGAATAAAGTCAGGGGTTATCAGTATAAGCCAGGCCGCAGATACATAGTCCCAGAGCAGCAGCCTGCTCTGCTTTGCAGCTGAGGACCTCAACAACCCTCATGACAGCCATGGACTCCATGCAGCTTTCACAGTGCAAGACTCTGTAGTGTTTGACAGTGAAGATCCCAGTGGTCTGCTCCACAGAGGACACTGGAAGCTTTCACTACTGAGGTAACCAACAGCCATTGCCACTACAAACCCCCAGGGAGGACGCTGCCATACCTCTCCATCAGAAGGAGCTGCTGTTGCACTGCCTGAGGACCAGGGCTTCCAGCCCCCGTTTCTCCCCTACACACACCACTTTAACACTGTGCAAGACAAAGAACTGGACAAAGAATTCAAAATAACTGTTTTAAGGAAGCTCAGCAAGCTACAAGAGACTACAGACAGATAATTCAATAAAATCAGGAAAACAATATATGAACCAAACAAGAAGTTCAACAAGAGGGACTTCCCTGGTGGTCCAGTGGTTAAGACTCCATGCTTCCACCACAGGGGGTATGGGTTTGATCCCTGGTTGGGGAACTAAAATCCTACATGCCATGCAGTGTGGGGGAAAAAAAAAAAAAGAAGTTCAACAAGAGCTAAAAATTGTAAAAAAAAAAAAAAAAAAAAAACCCAAAAAACAGAAAAACAATTCTGGAGCTGAAAAATAGGGTGAATAAAATAAAATATGCAATCAAAAGATCAACAACAGACTTGGTCAAGCAGAAAAATAAATCTATAAACTCAAAGATGGGTCATTTGAAATCATCCAGTTAGAGAAGAAAAAAGAATGAAAAAGAATGAAGAAAGACTACATGATTTATGGGGCACCATAAAGTAAAACAATGTAAAACAGTGTTTGCATTACAGGAGTCCCAGAAGGAGAAGAGAGAGAGAGAAAGGGACAGAAAGTTTAAAGAAAAAATAATTGAAAACGTCCCAAATCTGGGAGGCATATGGACATTGAAGTACATGAGGCTCACAGGTCCCCATATAGAGTCAACTCAAAGAAGACTTCACCAAAACACATTATAATAAAACTTTCAAAAATCAGATACAAAGATAATTTTGAAAGCAGTGAGAGGAAAAAAAAAAAAACTTCATCTCATACAAAGGAACCCCCATAAGGCTATCAGTGGGGCTCTCAGCAGAAATCTTGCAGACTAGGAGAGAGTGGAACAATATATTCAAAGTACTGATATTAAAAACTTCCAACCAAAAAGTTTTCCCCAGCAAAGCTGTCCTTCAGAAATGAAGGAGGGATAAGACTTCCCAAGACAAACAAAAGCTGAGGGAATTCATCACCACTAGACCTGCCTTATAAGAAATATTAAAGGGGGTTCTTTAAGCTGAAATGAAAGAAATATGGATTAGTAATGTGAAAAAACATATGAAAGTATAAAACTCTCTGGTAAATGTAAGTATATTATCAAGTTAAGAATACTCTACTGTAATGGTGGTGTGTAAATCACTTAACTCCACTATAAAGATTAAAAGACAAAAGTATTAAAAATAAATATAGCTACAATAATTTGTTAATGGTACACAATATAAAAAGATGTAAATTGTTGCATCAAAAACATGAAATGAGGAAGGAGTAAAAGGGTAGAATTTTTGTATGTGATCAAAGTTGTTATCAGCTTAAAAGAGACTGTTACAACTATAAGATATTTTATGTAAGCCTCATGGTAAGCACAAAGCAAAAACCTATAGTAAATACACAAAAGATAAAGAGAAAGGAATCAAAGCATACCACTACAGAAAATCATCAAATCACAAAGGAAGATATGAATACAGGAAGAAATAGAGGGACTACAAAACAGCCAGAAAACAATGAGAAAGTAAGAAGGCAATCCCATTTACAGTATTATCAAAAACAAAATTAGAAATAAATTTAACCAAGGAGGTGTGTAAGACCTATCCACTGAAAACTGTAAAACATTGATGAAAGAAACTGAAGAAGACACAAATAAATAGATAGATATCCCATGTTCTTGGATTGGAAGAATTAATGTTGTTAAAATGTCCTTACTACCAGAAGTGATCTACAGATTCAGTGCAATCCCTATCAAAATTCCAACTGCCTTTTTCATAGAAATAGAAAAAACAATCCTAAAATGTATGAAACCATGAAAGACCCTGAATAGCCAAAGTAATTTTGAGAAAAACAAAGATGGAGCCATTACACGTCCTGACTTCAAACTATATTATAAAGCTATAATAATCAAAACAGTATGGTACTGGCATAAAAACAGACATGTAAATCAATGGAACATATAGAGAGTTCAGGGCTTCCCTGGTGGCACAGTGGTTGAGAGTCCGCCTGCTGATGCAGGGGACACGGGTTCATGCCCCGGTCCAGGAAGATCCCACATGCCGCAGAGTGGCTAGGCCCGTGAGCCACGGCCACTGAGCCTGCACGTCTGGAGCCTGTGCTCCACAACGGGAGAGGCCACAACAGTGAGAGGCCCGCGTACCGCAAACAAAACAAAACAAAACAAAACAACTTTGACGAGGGCACCAAGAACACACAATGCGGAAACGATAGTCTCTTCAACAAATGGTGATGGGAAAACTGGATATTCACATTCAAAAGAATGAAACTGGAGACTTCCCTTGTAGTCCAGTGGCTAAGACTCTGCACTCCCAATGCAGGGGGTCCGGGTTTGATCCTTGGTCAGGGAACTAGATCCCACATAACACAACTAAGAGTTCGCATGTCGCAACTAAATATCCCACATGCCACAACTAAAGATCCTGCATGCTGCAATGAAGATCCCACATGTCACAATTTAAAAAAAAGATTCCACATGTACCAACTAAAACGATCCTGCATGGCACAACTAAGACCCGGCGCAGGGACTTCCCTGGTGGTGCAGTGGTTAAGAATCTGCCTTCCAATGCAGAGGACACAGGTTTAATCCCTGGTCCAGGAACATCCCACATCCTGTGGAGCAACTAAGCCCGTGCACCACAACCACTGAAGCCCACGTGCCCTAGAGCCTGCGTGCCACAACTACTGAACACGCGAGCTGCAATTACTGAAGCCCACGTGCCTAGAGCCCGTGCTCTGCAACAAGAGAAGCCACCACAATGAGAAGCCTGTGCACCCCAACGAAGAGTAGTCCCCACTCGCCGCAACTAGAGAAAGCCCGTGTACAGAAACAAAGATCCAATGCAGGCACACAAAAAAAAGACCCGGTGGGCTTCCCTGGTGGCACAGTGGTTGAGAGTACGCCTGCCGATGTAGGGAACACGGGTTCGTAACCCGGTCCGGGAAGATCCCACATGCCGCGGAGCGGCTGGGCCCGTGAGCCATGGCCACTGAGCCTGCGCGTCCGGAGCCTGTGCTCCGCAACGGGAGAGGCCACAACAGTGAGAGGTCCGCGTACCACAAAAAAAAAAAAAAAAAAGACCCGGCACAGCCAAATAAATAATTTTTTTTTTGAAAATGAATGAAATTGGACCCCTATTTACCCACTCACAAAAATTAACTCAAAATGGATTAAAGATTTAAATGTAAGATCTGAAACTGTAAAACTCCTAGTAAAAAACATAGGGAAAAATCTCTTCGACATTGGTCTTGGCAATGATATTTGGATAAGATGCCAAAAGCATAGGCAACAAAAGCAAAATTATGCAAGTGATTCTACATCAAATGAAAAACCTTTTCTGCACAGCAAAGGAAACAGTCAAAAAAATGAAAAGGCAATCTACAGAATGGGAGAAAGTATTTGGAAACCATGTATCTGACCAGGGGTTAATATCTAGGAGCTCATAACTCAATAACAAACAAAAAACAAATAATCCAATTTAAAAATGGGCAAGAGAACTGAATAGACATTTTTCCAAAAAAGACATACAAGCGGCCAACAGGTACATGAAAAGGTGCTCAACATCATTAATCATCAGCAAAGTGCAGAGACACCACTTCACACCTGTTAGAATGGCTATCATCAAAAAGACAATAGATAAGAAATGTTGGCAAGGATGTGGAGAAAGGGGTACCCTGTACACTGTTGATGGAAAAGTAAACTGATACAGCCGCTATGGAAAACAGTATGGAAGTTCCTCAAAAAAGTAAAAATAAAACTACCATATTCTCCAGCAATCCCACTTCTGGGAATATATCTGAAGAAAGCAAAATCAGTATCCCAAAGAGATACCTGCACTACCATGTCCACTGCAGCATTATTCGTGATAGCCAAGATATGAAAACAACCTAAGTGTCCATTGACAAATGAATGGATAAAGAAAATGTAGTATACAATGGAATATTATTCAGCCATAAAAAAAGAAGAAATCCTGCCATTTGTGATGACACAGATGAAACTTGAGGTCATTATGCTAAGTGAAATAAGCCAGAAGAGAAAGACAAATACTCTATGGTATCACTTACATGTGGAATCTAAGAAAAAAGTCAAACTTATAGAAACAGAGAGTAGAATGGTGGTTACCAGGGGCTGGTGGGTGGGGGAAATGGGAAAAGTTTGGTCAAAGGGTACAAACTGTCAGTTATAACATGAATAAATTTGGAGGGTCTAATGTTCATCATGGTGAAGATAGTTAATAATACTGTAATGTATACTTGAAATTTTCTGAGAAAGTAGATCTTAAGCATTCTTGCAAAAAAAAAAGTAACTGTATGAGGTGATGGAAGTCTTAATTAACTTAATTGTGGGAATCATTTCATAATGTGTATGCATATCAAATCATTATGTTTTACACTTTAAATATATGCAATTTTATTCATCAAGTATAACTCAATTTAAAAAAACCCACAGAATGAATGCCTTTCTAGCTGAAGCAGAATCTTTACAAGGGGGTGACAGACAAAACTGTTAAGCGAAGCCTGATTGTTTTAGGGCTTGGATTACAGGCTAAGGAGTTTCTGTGTCATTATTCAGGCAGTGGGGAACTACTGAAGGTTTTTAATGATGGAGCAGTGTGATAAAGGCAGACATTTGGGGGACTTCCCTGGTGGCGCAGTGGTTAAGAATCCTCCAAGAATCCTGCCAATGCAGGGGACATGGGTTAGCGCCCTGGTCCAGGAAGATCCCACATGCCGAGGAGCAACTAAGCCCATGCGCCACAACCACTGAGCCTGCGTTCTAGAGCCCGCGAGCCACAACTACTGAGCCCGCATGCCACAACTACTGAAGCCCATGAAGCTAGAGCCTGTGCTCTGTGACGAGAAGCCATCGCAATGAGAAGCCCACCCACTGCAACAAAAAGTAGGCCCCTCTCGCCACAACTAGAGAAAGCCTACGCACAGCAACGAAGATCCAACACAGCCAATAAATTAATTAATTAATTAACTTAATTAAATTAAATAATAAAGCCAGACATTTGGAGAAAAGAGTCTGACTGCAGGCTGAGCAGATCCAGTGGGGGTTTCTTTGATAGCTCAGGTAGGAGGGTCTAAGGACTGCTTGAGGGTACTGTCTCTGGGAACAGAATAGCAGATGGGAGAGACTTTGAAAAAAAAATACATAATAAAAGATGAGGCACAAAAGTATACAAGATGACTCAGAAAATGACAGTGGTATCTGGATCATTTGGGAGACTGAAGCTCCAAGAGCTACTTGCCCAGAGTGGACCAACAATGTTCATTATTTGGTTGACAGGATAGCAGCCCTTGTGGTTTGTGAGTAGCATTCTGTGGATGGAAACATCTCTACTGAAACTGAAAGCCCCAAACCTAAGTTCTTTTATTTATTTATTTATTTATGGCTGTGTAGGGTCTTCATTGCAGAGCGCAGGCTTCTCATTGCAGTGGCTTCCCTTGTTGCGGAGCACAGGCTCTAGGCACACGGGCTTCAGCAGTTGCAGCACACAGGCTCAGTAGTTGTGGCTCGCAGGCTCTAGAGCGCAGGCTCAGTAGTCGTGGTGCACGAGCTTAGTTGCTCTGCAGCATGTGGGAGCTTCCCGAACCAGGGCTCGAACCTGTGTCTCCTGCACTGGCAGGTGGATCCTTAACCACTTCACCACCAGGGAAGCCCCCAAACCTAATTTGTAAAGTCAGGAAGCTGCCCTAAACGTGTATCTCTTGGCCACATTGGGTTTACCTGGCTATGGCAATGAGAGAAATTAATCTTTGCTAAAGCAAAGCAAATATCAAACTTACTAAATCACAGACTTATTCACAGTAGAAACTCAGGCTGATATGCAGGGGCCAGAGGGAGATTTCATCAGAAAGGAAGAGTTCTGATTCCGGAATTGTCTATACTCATCCAACAATCATTTATTATGCATTTGATATTTTAGGGTTTGTGACACTTCTCAGCTGTTTACCAAAAATGAGACGGTCATATCTCCCATTACTAAATGATGTTGCATCACAGGAAGGAAGCACAGAACTTTGCACATTAACTTCACAGAGCTACTATGATTTGCGGAATGATGATCATGCTGACACGGACTGGGAAGTGTCGAAAGCGTAGATGATCGGGGGTGGGGGAAAGGCAAGGGTATGATGACAAACATGACCAGAGAACTCAGTAGAGATGTTTCAAAGTTAGGGATTTCTAATTGGGAATCTAGAATCATAGTAATGGATGAGATCGCTAAGGCAGCAGTTCTCAAAAATGTTCATAATACTACTAAGATGTCATTTGACCTTCTCACACTCATTCCCTCTTGAGTGTAGAGTGGAGTTTTCCAGAGCTATAAGACATGCAATATCACAACAGGTTGAATGTAGAAGCAAATATGAGGATCCTGCTATTAAGCCAGACCTTAAAGATATTTGCAAAAATGTTACATAATGCCATTCTTCTGTTTTGGAAATTATAGTTATTTTTCATAGGACATAACATTAATATTAGCAAGTATTGAGTTTATTATTGTTAATTTTATTTTTTTTATATTTATTCATTTATTTATTTGGCTGCTTCGGGTCTTAGTTGCGGCACATGGGATCTTTGTTGCAGCATGTGGGATCTTAGTTCCCCCACCAGGGATTGAACCCGCGTTGCCTGCATTGGAAGGTGGTTTCTTAACCACTGTGCCACCAGGGAATTCCCTACTATTGTTAATTTTAAATTAATTAAAATATATAAATATTTTAAAAGATTTTAATCTTTTAAAACAAACTTTAATTTTTAGAACAGTTTTAGATTTATAGAAAAATTACAAAGATAGTACAGAGAGTGCACAGGTACCTCACACCCAGTTTCCCCTATTTTTAACATCTTCCTTTCATTACAAATGTGTGGTGCATTTGCCAAAATTAATGAACCAATATTGACATTATTATTATTTAATAAAATCCATGTTATTCAGATCTCCTCACTTTTCCCCTAGTGCTCTTTATCTTTTCCAGGATCCCAACCAGGATACAACATTACATTTAGTTGTCATGACTCCTTAGGTGCCTCTTGGCCGTGACAGTTTCTCAGACTTTCCCTGGTTTTGAATGACCTTGACAGCCTTGTGGAGTGATTACTAGTCAGGTATTTTGTAGAATGTCCCTCTGATGGAATTGGTCTGATGTTTTTCTTATAGTTAGACTTGGGTTATGTGGAGGAAAACCACAGAGGTGGTGTCATTTTCATCACATTGTATCAAGTGTACACACTAGCAACACGGCTTATCACTGTTGATGCTCACCTTGATCCACTGACTGAGGTTTGTCAGGTTTCTCCACTGTAAAGTTACTCCCCTCTCCCCCTCACACTCTTCTGTTTTGTACTCTGGAAGTCACAACCTGCAGCCCTCACCTAAGGAATGGGGAGTTATACTCCACCTCCTCAAGGGCGAAGTAAATTATTTGGAATTGTTCTGTATGGGAGATCTGTCTCTTCTCCCCATATATTTATTTACCAATCATTTATATCAGTATGGACTCAAGCACATTTACACTATACTTTGGGTTATAATCCAAAACTATTTTGTTGCTCAAATTGTCCAGCTTTGGCCACTGGGAGCACTTTCACTTTGGCTCTTGTGTTCATTTTAATTTTCAACATGGATAGATATAACCCATATAAATAAAAGCTCTTTCTTTATTTGCGGTACGCGGGCCTCTCACTGTTGTGGCCTCTCCCGTTGCGGAGCACAGGCTCCGGACGCGCAGGCTCAGCGGCTATGGTTCACGGGCCCAGCCGCTCCGCGGCATGTGGGATTCTCCCCGGACCGGGGCACGAACCCGTGTCCCCTGCAGCGGCAGGCGAACTCTCAACCACTGCGCCACCAGGCAAGCCCCTAAATAGAAGCTCTTTGGGGTCCTTGATAATTTTTGAGTGTAAAGGGATACTGAGACCCCGGAAGTTTCAGAAACTCTGCTCTAACGTACCCCCACCGGACCCCAACACCAGGTGTGGGCGTGGTTCTTCTGCAGGAAGAGGCTGCAGACAGGGCAGAAGCAATGCAGGCCACACTCCCCGCACCCATGGGGACATCCACTTCTCCGTGCTACCCACTCCCTCCTAAGGTTTTCGACGCTCACGCTGCCATGCCTTTCTAGGAAACGCCACTGCGGGGCGCACGTCCCACAGAGTGAGTCACCCACCAGAGAGTCAGGAAGGGGCAGGCATCTTGGCTCAGGCTCAAGAGTTTTCCTACGCGGAGTCCGCGCCTTGGCCTGACCTGATGGGTCTCCTCCCCGCGCCAGGCTCTGTAGGCTCGCCCTCCTGGGGCACAACGGGCGTGTAGGTGTGGCGCCAGTAGAAAAGAGCGCTCCTGCGGCAGTCGCGGGGTGCGCAAGGAGGAGCTGGCGGGATCTCCAAACTTCAAAAGCGCACCCGCTATGGCCTCTACCTGCCCAATCCCCGCTGAAAGCGGCCGGACAGCTCCCCACCCTCCCCTAGCTGGCCGGGCTGGCTGGGCTGGGCCTTTCTTCTGCAAGCGCACAAAGATAGAGATAAACGGCTGCAGCTGGAGACCAGACTAATTGATACAATAAGTTCTACAATGGCCTCGAAAATAAGGTAATGATCTGGCAGAGGGAATGCTTTGATCTTATCAGCCAAGAAAGACCTCTCCAACTTGAAGGCCTCTAACTTGAAGTGTGAAATCCAGGAACTGCCTGCTTGCTCTCCGCTCCTCCCCCATATCCCTGCTCCCTGCCTGACACTAAGGCTTTTCCGGAAGGGATGGAAAGACCCTTCTCCGAAAATCTGGAGAAGAAAATATGCATGGAGAAGGGGTTGCTTCTGGGCTGTTCGGGAACAGGGGGATGGCTGGAATGATTTCTCCAGCCCTAGAGAAGCTGTAGAAGAGCGGACGGGGGGGTGGGGGAAGGGGGAGGAACAGACTGGGATTATGAAAACTCTGATTTGGTTCAAGCGCGATGAGGTTTCTTATACAGTGAGGGCTTGATTTGGGCTTTCGGGCAGGAGAGGGTAACAGAGGGAGGAAAACCTTGGTCCTGCCTTCTCCAAGAATCTGCACACACACA
The DNA here is from genome assembly GCF_951394435.1 of Stenella coeruleoalba. Lineage (NCBI taxonomy): Eukaryota > Metazoa > Chordata > Mammalia > Artiodactyla > Delphinidae > Stenella > Stenella coeruleoalba. Next base: position 98,532,365 of record NC_137169.1, read on the forward strand.
CACACACACACACACACACACACACCACGCACACACACCCCTCTTGCTCTGCTTGCTCTGTGGGTGTCCCTGCCTGGCAGAGGCCCCAGCACAAAGAGGATTAGAGAGATGAGCTAATCTGGTTTGTATCCCAGACATGGCCCCAGAAAGGGACCTTGTCTACCCTGATGTTTAAGAGGGTAAAGGAGTGAGGGGGGTCCTCCTTTTGGGGCCTGCTGGCTGACAGTATCCGAGACTCCTTCCCACTGAGTTCTGAAGGAGGCTGGAGTCCTAACTTCAGGGTGGAATTTAGAGAGCAGAGAGGCAGAACCCTCAGAAGACAGGATGGACTATGCTACAAGAAAAAAGAGATAAAGACAGAAAGAGGCCCTGATGGAGGGAAGTAGATATCCACCTTGCTTGTTTCACCAGCGAGGAAACTGAGGCCAAGAGTGGGAAAGTGACTTACAGAGTCATGCAAATCATGTGTGGGTGAGCTGGGGAGAAAATACTCTGATTTTTTTCAGTCCAATGCACTTTGTACTGTGTTGGAGGGACTGCAGAAGAAGGTGTGAGACAGAGGGAAAGAGAAAGAGAGAAACAGACACAAAGAGAAACAAAGATACACACCGAGAAAAATATAGCGAGGAACACACACACACACAGAGTCAGAAAAGACACGGAAAGAGAGATGAAGTGAGTGAAAGAAGAATGAGAGACAGTCATACAGATTCATAGAGAGAAAGATGGAGAGACAGAGATACACACCAAGAGTCAAGGAGTGACAGAGATTGAAAGAGAGACAGAGGTTCCAACAGAGGAGGAAAGGCTGTCAGATACAGACACACAGAGAGACAAATGAAGACAGAAAGACAAACAACAAGAGGAATAGACACGGAATGACAGAAATATGAGCCAGAGACAGACCCAGAGAGGTGGAGACACGGAAGAGAGGGAGGCAGAGTGAACCAAGGAAGGCAGAGTGGAGGGAGGCAGATAGTGGGCTCTGCAGATTGTTCCACTGGAAGCAAATCTCACTTCCAGATTGTTCTGGGGCCTAAAACAGGTGGTGGGGAGAGAGAGAGCTCAGTGTGTAGCCTATCTGACATAGGCAGATTGTGAGGGGGGGCTGGGGGCAACGTGGGACCACCCTCCCTTGGGGTTAGGCTGGTCAGTGACCACCCAGGATCCCAGCAGCACACCCACTGGCCTCACACAGAACCTGGGCCACCCGCCCAGGATGGCTGTCAGCCCGCCCACCGCCTGGCTCCAGTCTGATTACAGCCAAAGTGCTAAAAGGCTCCAGACCCCCAGGCCCCGCCTCTACGGTCCCGCCTCCCCAGGCCTCCTCTTCCCCCTTCTCCCTTAGCTCTCGCTTTTCCTTTCTCCAGGCCCCATAGGGGAGCAGTCTACTCCCCTGTTTGGCCACTGGCTGGGAAGAAGAGGGTCTCTGTCTCTAGCCCCCAAGCCCCCTTCCCTGATTTGGGGCTGGATGCTCCTTCCTCTAAAGCCCTCTTGGCCTGGCCTCTTTGAGACACGTTCCATGCCTCGCCTGGGAGCTCATAAATACCAAGGAGAGGCCGGGTCAGGCTGTGTACAAAGCATAGATCCCCACCCCATATGACTTAAAAGCCCCTGGGTTCTTCCCAATCTCCCTACTCTTCCCCAGACACCTGCCTGGGCTGGCTGGAGAGGAAGAAACAGGAGTGGGGGGCACTAGGGGCCTGGGTGAACCTGGCCCCATTTCAAATGAGACTTTTCTAGGTTTGCAAAGAAATCTCAGGAAAGGCATCTCAGGGCCCCTTGTGCAAGCAGCAGGCTCAGGAATTCCTTGACTCCTATCCAAACCTCCCCCCAGCCCCTTCTCGGCCTTTCTCGGCCTTTCTCTCTGCTCGTTACCATCCACATCACCTCCCACCCACCGGGAAAGAGAGAAGGTCATCTCCAAAGGGGCCTAGGGAAGGGGGGCCTATAAGGGGGGGGTAGACCCGGGGGGAGTAAGAGCTGTTTACTCACACCCAAGCTCCCCTTAGCTCATCTCCACTCCCATCCAAGGGCCAGTAAAAATTCAAAATCATTCAGCCACACACAGATGAGAGTAGAGTGAAAAAAGATGAATCTTAGCTCTGAGTGGCCCCATGGGGGAGCAGAGCATGAGGTGAGGTACGGGGTGAGGGAGACCCTTTTCTTTGGGGCACCCACTTTTGAGAGGGCAGGAGGCTGTGGTTCACCTTGAGGGAGGAGGAAGGTGTGCCTCTGACGGCTGGGTGGAAGTTGTCCTGCTGGCGGCCCCAGGGAGTCTAGAGGCCTGGGTGAAGGGGAGGTCTGCAGCAAACAGCAAAGCCTATCATCCCAGCCCTCAGATGGCTTTATTGTATTTGCATGAAAATGCCTTGGGGGCAAGACCCTTTCACTCCTTCTGTGTCATTTAGGATGCCCTGGCCAGCGCTGGGCACACAGCAGGACCGCGGTAAGTGACCTGACTCCATGCAGGACCCTTCAGACCAGAACTTGACTCCCAAGTCTCCTCCCCCAGCTCCCATTTCGGGTGGAGTAGGGGTGGGGAATGGGAGGGAGAAGCAGGTCAGGCGCTAAGCCTGAGCCTCTGGCCTTGACCCTCGCCTGGAAGCCCCACAACAGGCCCTTGCGTGAGGAGCCCAGCTCTCCAGTAGAGTCTAGGACTCTGAGACTGGAAGTTTATTTTGAGATTTGAAGTCCAAAGTGGCAGATCCCAGAAAACCTCTTCTCTGGCTCCGTATTTGTTCTCTAGTTAAGTGGTTGAGTGCAGCTCTTGCAGTCAGCTGGCTCCTGCAGCCTGGGCTTCCTCCTGTGCAGCTGGGGGCTCAGAGGGGAGGGGAAGAAGAAGGAGCAAAGCGCCATCCTGGGTTGTCTACTCTAGGGCAGAGGTAGCCTGTAAGCATTGGGGAAGAGTCTTCTTGTTCCCTCACCCACTTCCCTCCCTCCTGGATCTGCTGATGTTTCTGGGGGCCCCCTTAGCTCAGCAACATGCTTTAATAGTTGAGCATCTATGTTATGCCAAGACACCGTCCCACTTGACTATGAAGACAGCTGAAGCCAAACAAGGGGCCTCATAAGTGAGTTTGGGGCCCATGTGGGCGAGTCCACCCAAGGTTAGGGCTGATGTGATCATCTCTAGCTCCCCACCCTGCAACCTCAGGCCCAGATGTAGGAATAAACACAGGGCCAGAGTCACACCCAGGCCTGCGCACACAGGGGAGTCTGAGAGAGGCTGCCAGAGCTTGCAGAGCTTATAGACTGCTGCCCAGCATCAGGGTGGGGCTGGGCTGGGAGGAGGTGACAGAATGGTCCCAGGAAAGGGGCTTGGCCAGGAATGAGCCTGGGCCCATTCCTCTTTCACCTGCCCCTCTCAGTATAGAGTCTGAGAGGAAGCTCAGTATAGAGTCTGCTTCTTTTAAGCAAACGGAAGGGCCAACTGGAGCCTCCCAGACTGAGAGAGAGAAGGGGAGGGGAAGGGGAAGGTTGGCAGGGAGGATATGGACAGCATGTGGACCCTGCCTGGCCTCTGTATTTGCCCCACTCACTCACTCCCATCCAACTCCAATCCAGCCCCCATCTTCTACCTCCCCTCCAAGGGTGGGCACCTTCTCTCCTGCATGACCTAGACTACCGCTGTTACCTATCTGGACTCCTCTCCTCCTCCCTAGCTCACTCTGCACACCAGCCCACTCCCAACTGAGGGCCTCTGTGCTGGCATCCTCTTCACCAAGAATCTACCTGGCTTGTTCTCTCGCTTCCTTCAAGTCTTTGCTTGAATGTCCTTAATGGGGCCTACCCTGATCATCCTAGTTACAACTCCATTGTTTCCCACTGTACTTATCACTTTCTAATATGCTATATGTTTTACCTATGATGTTTACTGTTTATTGTCTATCTTCTCCCAATATAAGTTAAACTCCACACAGGCAGAAATTGTTCGTTTTGCTTTGTTCACTAATGTGCCTGGCACAGTCTGGAACATGGTAGGGAATAAATATTTGTTGAATGAATGAATTCACTTCGCCCCCTACTACAGAAAGTGAGATAAAGGGGTGAGAGATGTGGAGAGGGGATAAAGGTCTCTCTTAGCCCTTCTCCCTCATATCTGCCTCGGGGACGTCTGCGGCGAGCTGCGCCCTGTCGCTCACACTCCGGAGTCTCTAACAGAGACCCCCACCCCCAAGAACTGACAATGTCTGGGGTTGAAGGGGCTGGGCAGTTTCCGGGGCGTTGTTTACACCAGGGCTTTATAGTATAGATAAATCACGGGGAGAGGCACGAAAGACACCTGGGAATGAGAGGCTAGGCAAGAGAAACTGAGTCTGGAGAAGAGGTTGGGGCCGGACCCCAGCCGGACTCTGGAAGTTATAAGATGCAGGTTTTTTTTAAAAAGAATTTTTAGGTCTCAGTAAGGGCCACCCTGCCTCCAGAAGCTCTACCTGCCGGCCTGGGAAGTGCGGACGGAAGAGGGGAATCAATTTCTACAGCCAGAACCTTCCCCTTCCCAATTTACCACGCCCCCAGGCGGTTGGGGCGCTGGCGGAGGGAGGGAAGGGAGCAGTGGGAAAGAGGAAGAGTGGAAAGGCGAAGGAGAGAAATGGCTCCGGGGCTTCCACTCTCTCAGCAGGACCCCCACCCTGGCCTCTGGTTCGGGAAAGCTGCCCAGCTGTTTCTGATTCTTTCGTACTCGCAGCCCCGCCCGAAGGGGTGGGGAACCGAAGCATCGGGAAAGCTGGGAGAGAGTAGGCTCTGCCGAGCCCGGGCGGCCAAGGGCGGGGAGTCCGCGTCGGGTCCTCAGGTGTGCCGCTCCGCTTTGGCCATCGATTCCCGGTCCACAGGCCGGAGGGAAGCGTCGGGTCCGGGCAAGCGGGCGAGAGATTTGTCTATAAACATTGTGTGCGGGGGCCTGGGGGTGGGGGCGTGGGAATACGGTGGGCAGCGGGTCGGAGGAACCAGGGGCAGCGAGCCGTAGATGAGAGAAGCCCCTACCTTAAGTCTGCTACCCGTGGCGCCCCCCGTTAGCGTTGTAAAGGGAGTTAAGATTCTCCCGCAACTCCCCGTGGCAGAAATTCTACCCATTTCACAGAAGCGCAAGAACGGAGAACCCGAAGAAATGACTGAGTCCTCTGTGGCTCACTTCAGTGTCACTGTAGGTTAGATGACAGGGGAAAGTGTCTGCAGCCCCCCTCACTCGGCCCTCCAGGCCATCACCCACGGAGGCTGGGGTTGCCAAATGAAGGGCGCTAGGACCCGGTGGCGCGGCGTGGGCAGGGGCTGGGCGCTCCGGGCGCCGAAGGACGCCGCTGCGCCCCGTCGCGTCCCGCCCGAGCAGGTGGGGGCGCGGCGCAGTGCTAGGGGCGCCGAGGGGCGGAGGCGGCCGCCACACCTAGGGCGCTGCGGAGCGCCCCGGGGTGGCGCGGGCGGAGCCGTCCTGAGGGCCGCACGTGTCCCCGGCCTCGGCCCCGCCCCGCGCCGTCCAATGAGAGCCCGCGGCCGAAGGAGCTGTCGGCACACTCTGTCCGCAGCCCCACTCCGCGCCGCCGACCCCGTGACACCGCATCTCAGCCCAGGCAGCGTGCCCCAGATCCCGAGCTCGGCGCGGCGTCGTAGGCTTCCGGACACCTCTCCCTGAGCCCCTCTCCGGGACCTGGCGCCCCGACTTCTGGACTTTAGGTGCCCTTAGGTCCCCAGCCGCCGGCGAGACTTATGGCCCCCCAGGGGGGTGAAGTGGGAGCAGCCTGACTACCCTCAGCCGGTGCCCCGTCCACGCCCCTCCGGGCCGCGTGGCGGGAGTCTTCGGGGAGCTATGCTGAGGCCGGGTGGTGCGGAGGAAGCCGCGCAGCTCCCCTTTCGGCGCGTCCGCGCCCCTGTCTCCGAGCCCGCGCCTAGACCCACGAGCCCCGACGGCTCTGGGGCTTCGGCCCGCCTAAGTCTTGCTTGCCTTCTGCTGCTGCTGCTGCTGCTGCTGCCGGCCCGCGTAGACACGTCCTGGTGGTAAGTGTGGCTCTCAGGGCTGGGAGGGTGAGGTGCTGGGTTAGAGAGGCCGGACGCGCCGAAAGGGAGTATACAGCTCCCAACACCCGCTGCTCAGGAGACCAGGTTGTCGCTTTGACGGAGTCAGAGACGATCCGTGCAGGGCTGTCACTGAAGTCGCGGAGGGGCGCAGGGGGGCGGCGAGTGGATAAGGGGGCGCCGCTCCTTCCCCGTCTGGTGATGAGGGCGCTGGGTATTTGGAAAAAGAACGCCCGGTAATCGAGGCTTCCCAGACCCCCTGTATTTCAGCTCAATCCTCTTAGGGCAAAAGCTACCTTACGAGTTTCTCTCAGGATGGATTCAAGGAACCAGTCGCCCATCTGGGCCGCGGTGGCCGTCCAAGAGGGCCTCCTGATCCCCTAAGGTTGGCCCCCCCACACGGGGGAGGTGGAGAAAGGGGCAGATGGCAAGGGCGGACGAGCCTCTCGCTAGTCTACCCTCACCCCATAACGCAGTAAGGCTTTGGTGAGGCAGGAGCACCCAGCGCAAGGTTTAGAAATGGAATTGCGGCAAAAACTACCCCCATTAACTCCCACAACTAAAGCAAACAAAACACTTGGGTTTGCATACTTCAGACATTCAGTCTGTTTTGAGGATCTCACCTCGAACCTTGATATCACCCTCCCTTCTTCCTTCTCTTCCTTCCCCAGATGGTCCCATCTCCCATCTTTCCCCTCCAAGAACTAGCGGCTTCTAGAGTCTCAAAGCATTAAGAGATGCTCTCCTCAGATTTCCTGCAGGCCTTAAGAGTCCGGACACTTCACAAGACGGCAGATGAGGCAAAAGGAATTAAAAATCCACTGGATATCTATTCTTTTCGGATCCCCTTCCCCACGAAAGCTCTGGATGGCACTCATCGTTTTCTCCCAGAAGAAAGAGCTGCTCTCTCTCCTCCCCCACCTTCTGGGGGCTGAGCAGGGGGAGAGTGGGACTGAGAAATGACTCAGTCCTCTTGTCTTTCCTCTTCACCCCCCAATTAAACTGGCCGCTTGGACTGGGCTATTGCCTCTCTCTACCCATGCAGTGCCCCCGTTCCTTTCCTTACTCTGCCCCTCCCCCCAATCCTCCCCTCCTCCACAAAGTGTGGTCTCTTTTCCCCTTGCACCCTGTGGCTTCTCTCCTCCGGATTTGGAATCTTGGCTGGAAGGGTGAGGGGTAGCTGGCTGAGGGGCCAGCGAGCTTGGGCTGCAGATTCCTATCATTTCAAGATGCAACTTTCTCCATCCCCATCACCCCCCCCACACACCCCCCGTTTTTCCTGTCTCAGGAAAATCTCTCCTTTGGATCTTTTTTATCTCTGCAGTGTTGGGGAAGGCAAGGAGGGGGGTTCTGGATGGGGGAGCAGGGAGGCCCATATCTTACATCTGGCTTGAAACATTCCTTTAGAAAGGGAAAAGGAAGAAGGGGACGAGGAGAAAAGCCTTTCAAACTTCAGAGTGAGATTAAAGCCACCCTTTACCTTCATGGTCTCAGTCTGGCTGGGGACTTGTGTCTTCAGAGGCCCTGTAGAGGAAGGATGAAGTGACCACTGTGCATCTTTATCCATTCCAGATGACAATTTGCTTTTAGGGACTCTTGGTTGCTTCTTACCAATTTGGAAGGCAGTCTTGGTCCACATGGTGTTTAGGTGAGGAAGTGTCATTCTGGTAATTTCAGCATGCTGGTAGTGGTTCCTAAAAACCCAATTGGGGTTCTTCCTAGTCCGCATTTTGTCCCCTTGGCTGCTCCTTCTCCCTTTTCCTTTCTCCCTCTACTACTCTCCCCCATGTGGTTCATATTAAAGATTTTGGAAAAACTCCTGGGTGGAAGAGCTAGCTAGGGAGGGAGGCGGGCGGGTGATACAGAATTCAGCAGTCCCTGTGAAATGGAGGAAGGCAGCAACAGGGCCAGGATGGGCAGTGACTGCACCGGTCATTTCAGTCTCTTTGCCTCACAGGGGTCACAGCTGCAGGCCCCAGATGCCTGCCTCAGTGGTCAGTCACTTCTGGGATAAAGTAGAAAGCTGCTTTCCAAAAGCAGGTCAGGCCCCAAGGTGATTATCTCTCTTTCTCTTAGGAAAAAACCCCAGCAAGATTGATATTCTGTACAACCGCCTGAAGAGATGCCTGTTGACTCTGTGTGTCCATGTTCCACTCAGGAGCAGAATGTCATCACTATCACCAGCTAATAGTCTGATCTTCCTCACAGCCCTTCCCCTTACTCTCCAACCACTCCCTTCCTCTCCCGACCTTTAACTGAAGGAGGAAACGGGTGGTCTCTTCTTAATCTATGAAAAAGAGAACAAGAAATAGGGGTCTCCTGGCATGTGCCTTCCTGTACTATTTTGTATTCTGCAGGGGCTGGGATGTAGGGAATCACAAGAGCAGGACTGTGTTCAGGACTGTGGATTTACAGGAGGAACAAAGTGATATCATGACATTAACATTATTGGGTTTTTTTTGTTTTGGGGCCATGCCAGGGGCTTGTGGGATCTTAGTTCCCAGACCTGGAGCGACCTGGACCGCCGGGGGAATTCCCCGACATTAACATTATTGTTATCAACCACAGCTGCCATTTAATGAGCCCTTCCTACGCTCCAGACACTATGGCTAAGCACCTATAAGCATCATCTTTTACAATCCCCAAAATAATCCAGTGAGGCAGATAATATTATTATCCCCATTTCACACATGAAGAAAGTGAAGGATAGGAGGGGCATAGTATGAAATTCAAGTTCACACCAATTTTGGAGCCAGATTGGTCTACTCCTGGTTAATAAGCATTGTGTGCCTCTCTTAGGCTTGGAATTGAAAATGAGCTTGGACTTTGGAGTCAGATGTCCTTGGTTCACCCCAGTTCTCCTCTGACTAGCCCTGATGGACAGAGCTGGGTATTGTTAGTCTTTGTGACCCCAGTTTCTTCACCTGTAAAATGGAAATCTCTCTCTCTCTCTCATAGGATTTTTGTGAAGAAAAATGTTTTGTGAACTGTAAAGTATCATATAAATGATATTGTATTAAGATATTTAGGGAGAATAATTGTTTTATCCTTGTGTTCAAAGCCCTATATGGGCTGAGCTAAACCATGTACATGCACTAAAGACTGTAAAAGAAAGGGGGTAAATAAAAAAGAGGACCCCTAGCCTCATTAAAAAGACACAAACCTAAAACATCTGCAATGTCAACAAGGAATAAAGCTATAGTTGAAATGAAGCCTATGGCTAGCTAGGAGGAGAGGGGAGTTGGGGATAAATCAGAGCGGTCAGGTTTTGTTTTTTTCACCAAATAGTTATTAAGTACCTGCTTTGTGCCAGACATTGTTCTAGGTACTGGGGATACTGAAGTGAACAAAACAGACAAAACTCCCTGCGTTCATAGAGCAGCATGTCCTAATCACCTGAGGAGGTGGGTAAAATGCCAGTTCAGTAGGGCTGGAATGGGGCCTGAGGCTCTGCATTTCTAACAGATTCCCAGGAGATGCTGATACTGCTGTTCTGGGGACCACACTCTGAGTAGCAAGGAGCTAGAACAGGGCATGAGTCACTTTGTCAAAGGAAGGGGTATGAATTGGTCAAAAGCAGGTAAAGAGAGCATTCTCGAGCAGGAAGCTGGGAAGGAAGTAAAAACTTCTGGAAGGGAAACAGAGCTACAGAGTCAGGGGCATCTCACCCTTCTACCAGCCCATCAGCTGGGAGATGCCTTAAATATCTTTGTGCCCCTAACAGATGAGCTCAGTGCTTGGCACATGGTAGGCATTTTGTAGGCACGCGCTGAATTGAGAGGGGGATGACCTGGGCCTCAGGCTGCCTTGCTGGAGGCCCCCACACTGACTGCAAGGTGCTGACCACTGGTCAGGAGGCAAGTGCCCTGCTCTGCAGAATCTTGAAGCAGCTACTTAGTGGGATAAGGGTGGTAGTAAAGAAAATTATCTTCCTGTCTTACTGAACAGATGTTCCCACGCTCAGTGAGGATGTAACAGGAAGGACCGATGTGGGCTGCAGCAGAATGGAGCTAAGTCAGACCACAGGAAGGACTTTTTACCAGGGTTTGGCATGCCCCATTCCACACTGTCTCATGAGGGCTGGATTACTGGTCTCCCATTCCCATCCAACCCCTGTCTTCCCAAGCCCCAGTAAAAAACAAAAAACAACAAACACCCATTGCCTAGAGCAGTACTCGGGGGTGAACTGAGGAAGCAGAATGGTGGTGAGACAGGGACAGGCTCCAACTCCAACGGTCTTGATTCTCCAAACAAAGCACCGCAGCAGTGGGTGTAACTCCCGGCTGTGCGTCAGGCAGCCCTTTCCGGCCTGGCCCAGCCCAGGGTGTTTATTTTGTTTGTTCCTGGAAGCTGTTGCCCTGATGGACAGTGCTGGGGATGCTGATTCCGTGGGATTTGTTAGTGGTGGACCAGCCCTCTCACCCCTCCCTGGGACAGATGGGCCCCATCAGCCCTGCTGAATTCCAGAAGAGGCAAACATCAGCCCTCCTTGTGTTTGAGTTGGTATCACCAGTGGTGATCCAGTCTGTGGGTGAGGGCTGCGTTTACAAATGCAGGGGGCCGGGTGGGGGGGGGAGTGTTGCAGAGAACATAAAGCCCAGGGCAGTCCAGCTTTTCCCTTCTCCCCACTGGCTGCCCTCCCTTCTCCTCACCCACTTCTAGGCCCATTTTGGGGCCCTTCCCAAACCACAGGCTCATTCACAGCCCAAATCAAATCTTTTCTGTCTGTAGCAGCAACTGCCCTCCATGGTCCCCATCTGTTCAGAAAAGGGGCGAGAAAGCGTCCCTTTGATGTGTTAGGACAGGAGAATAGAGAATTCACAGCAAATCAAGGCATGTATGTGCTGGGTGCTGGAGAGATGGAAAGGGAGTGAGAAGTGGGTGTATGGGTCAGATCTCATTTGGTGGCCTTGTGGGGAAAAAAGGTGATGATGAACTCCTGTCCTCTCTCTGAAATGTTCTTCCTGAGGCGTGTGGTGGAGTCCAGGGCTAAAAAGTGTTTGAATGAAGAAAAACTACTTCCTTGAGAAAATTGAGGATGACTCTAGCAACTCACCTATCTTTTATTAGCTCACCCAATTGATCTTCCTATAATTGTTCACATTGGGCAGATTGGGGACTGGAATATGGGGAGTGTCACCCTGTTGCTTAATCTTGGTCTTTGGTTTCCCACTGCAAACAGCCCTCTGCCCATGTAGATTCATCCAGGACATTATGCCCTTTAAGTTGGGAAGGATAATTTTGAAAGACTCATTAGTTAAGAAAGGTCATGGGACCTTGAAACAAAGGGTGTGGGGAGGAGAGTTGGGGTGGGGGGTCTTCCTCCCCAGACCTCGGGATTGGGAATGAGGACTCTTAGCTACACGGGTCTGACTAGAGCTATAAACGTCACTCAAAATTGCCCACTATATCTCTTCCCACTGACTCCTCCCTGTCTCCATCCTTCTCCCATACCATGTCTTTATGGACCAGCCACGCAGGACGTGCCTCTGACATGGGGTATAACAGTGTTGTCTCAGACTCTAGTTTTATTAAGTTTATTTTTCCACGAGGCTCTTAATGTTTATTAAATAAACAGGCAATGGGGTTTGTGTGACATGCCCACAGCTTCTGTGTATGTGACACATGCCTAGCCTGTGTTCTGGGAGTGTGTGTCATTTTGGTCTTTGGCTGGGGAACTGGTAATGGTGAGAGACCACTCAATTACTTTCTCTGCAACTGTTTAATTATTTCTCCAGAGCTTGTGAGGATCGGTTCTCCCCATTGGCCTTGGGGAATATCGGCCTTGGTTGGAGGAAGGGGAAGGAACCTCTGAAGGTTTGAATGCCAAACCTTTCCTCCCCTTCTCCTAATGCAGAATAAAGCCAGGATGCTCTGACAGGGCCATCTCCACCTTGCAGGTACATCGGGGCGCTGGGGGCCCGAGTGATCTGTGACAATATCCCTGGTCTGGTGAGCCGGCAGCGGCAGCTGTGCCAGCGTTACCCAGACATCATGCGCTCGGTGGGCGAGGGTGCCCGAGAATGGATCCGAGAGTGTCAGCACCAGTTCCGCCACCATCGCTGGAACTGCACCACCCTGGACCGGGACCACACTGTCTTTGGCCGTGTCATGCTCAGAAGTAGGGGCCTCTTCCACCCTGCCCCAGCTCCTTCTCTTTCTATGCTTGGGTGGTGAGTGGGTAGTATAGGCATGAGCCCCTCTCTCCTCTCCTGCACACTACTTCATAATCAGAGTAAGAATTGTGGGCAGAGCCCAGGATACAGTTGGAAACAGACCCTCAGTACCTTACATATGTAGGCAGTGACCCCTTTAAATCCCAGTGTTCTGGGATGATGGGTCAAAGGAACAGCATTCCCTGGTGCCTCCATCCTTCTTCCTCCCTTTTCCTTCCCCTCCCCAACCCCCAGCCTGCGGATATCCATGCACTGTAAGGCTGAGGACTGGAAATGGCTGCTCTGTTCTTACCAACACCATCACTACCCTCACCCCACCACTCCCAACACTATAATAATTGGAGCAAGGAATAAACAGAAAGGTGATATGTAAATATTTGGAGAGTCAGCGGCTTGGACCTGGCTCAGCAAAAGAGCTAAGCAGAGCTAAACAGTAAACTAGCAGAAAGGGAATGAGATGAGAATGTGGAGGTGTCAGAGGGACAAGAGTGATGATGCTTCATCGATCCCCAAGAGCAGGGAAGGAAGAAAGCAGGCTGGGGAAAGTAGCATATCTCTTCAAATAGGATGACCCCTGGGCTGGGGTCTCCATTGTAGGGGAACTGTCCAGCAGAGTGGGCCTGAAAAGGCCTGGAATGTGGACTAAGGCTGGCTTTGCTAAGCTGGGGTTGGCACTCAGTGGGAGGGAATGATTCACTGTGAAACTTTTCAATGGATGGACCCAGGGAGTTTGGAAGGAAACAGGAGTACAGGTCAGCCCAAGAGGTCAGACATACAAAGAAGTGGATAGAGAGTTGTGAGGGCTGAGGGGAAGAGGTCAGATTCACTGGGGAATGCTCTTGGAAGGGAAGGGTACCTTGAATAAAGGAGGTACAGGGGTTGCCCTGGGAAAGAAAAGGAGAAGAGGTTTCAGAGTTGAAGGTTGTGTGGGCTAAAGAAGGGGACAGACAAGGGCCTCTTTCCTGAAACACACTTCTACCTTTCTCTCTCTAGGTAGCCGGGAGGCAGCATTTGTATATGCCATCTCATCAGCAGGGGTGGTCCATGCTATCACTCGTGCCTGTAGCCAGGGTGAACTGAGTGTGTGCAGCTGTGACCCCTACACCCGTGGCCGACATCATGACCAACGTGGGGACTTTGACTGGGGTGGCTGCAGTGACAACATCCACTATGGTGTTCGTTTTGCCAAAGCCTTCGTGGATGCCAAGGAGAAGAGGCTTAAGGATGCACGGGCTCTCATGAACTTACATAACAATCGCTGTGGTCGCACGGTCAGTACTCATGTCTGTGCATGTACATTCATATTGGCTGGGAGTGGCCAGTATGTATGATCATGGAGTAAATGTGAAGGTGGAAGCACTGAAGGCTTCTGGATTACTTCCAAAAGCCCCAACCCCTGGAACAGGAGCAGTAAGTGCAAGGGACCTGAGGAATGCCTAGGTTCAACCTGGAGCATAAAGAGTCTTCACATAGGTGGAAATTAGGGAAAGGTGGAGAAAAGAAGGGAAATAACTTTTTAAGAAAAAAAGAATCACCTCCTAAAGTCCGAGGAGGATAAAAGCTTGTTCTAGTCAGTGCACTGGTCTTTGAGCACTTCCTATGCTGGCCTAGTACTGTGCTGGAAAATGACATGCAACAAAAGCAGAAGGCATGGTACCTTGAACTCTAAAACACATGAAAAGTAGAGGCTGTGCCATAATTATGAACAGAATCCTGGGGCTTTAAAGTTCAAATGGGCTATCATGAAAAGGAAAGCACTGTTGGTCTAGGAAGGTTTTCTGGAAAAAGAGGTTCTTCAATTTGATCGGGAAGAATGGGTGGAATCTGACTGGGGAGAGGACAACCGATGGCTCCACTAGCCAACCAGGGCCAGGACCAGCAGACCTCAGGGCACTCATGCTTTTAGTCCTAGGGATGACCATAAAGTACCCTGACTGGCTGCCTTTCCCTTACCTGCCTCCCCACCTCCCAGGCTGTGCGGCGGTTTCTGAAGCTGGAGTGTAAGTGCCATGGCGTGAGTGGCTCCTGTACCCTGCGCACCTGCTGGCGTGCACTCTCAGACTTCCGCCGCACAGGTGATTACCTGCGGCGGCGCTATGATGGGGCTGTGCAGGTAACGGCCACCCAGGATGGCGCAAACTTCACAGCAGCCCGCCAAGGCTATCGCCGTGCTACCCGGACTGACCTTGTCTACTTTGACAACTCTCCAGACTACTGCGTCTTGGACAAGGCTGCAGGTGAGTAAGGAAAGTAGGTAGAAACATGGAGCCGTGATTTTTAGTGCAGGCACCTCTAGTTAATCACGGTCTCAGGAGTTAGGGAAGGAGGTTGGAGGAGCCAGTCAGACGTGAAAACCTTGTAATAAGATTGTTGATTTATGCCTCAGTCTGCCAGGCCCAAAGCTGCCTAGAGAGGAGAAGACACTGAGCTCCTTGAGGCCTGAGGTCATCTATCACTCCTTTATATTCCCAGCATCTGGGATATAGTAGGTACTACTAAGTGAATGTTTAAGTCAATCACCCATTTCAGTACCAAACAATGTATGGGCTATACAGAAGCATAAGATACAGACTAAGTTTTGGCTCTTTACAATCTAGCTAAAGAAATGAGATATAACAGGTAGACAAATGCAACTGCAAAAGAGAGAAATTAAGAAAAGTTTACTTGAAAATGTGGAATTTAAGCTGTTTCTTAAAGTGTGGGGATTATCTGGATAGCTAGAGAGAAGAACAGGTGGATATTCTCTACACGTGAGTAGAGTGGTAGGTGGGAAAGCACATGATCTGTTCTGGGAACAGAGAGCAGATTAATCTGAGTGAAGGTTTTGGGTAAGGAAGATTAAAGACAGAAAGGTAGTAGGAAATACACCATGAATGACCTTGAAAGGGCTTATCCAGTGTGCTGCCACTGAAAATTCTAAAATGGAGTTGAGGAAGCAAGGAGAGAGGAGATCCCTACCAAAGGCTAACCATCAGCAGAAAGCAGCAAATCATTCTTGAATCTGTCCCATGTATTTGCGGTGGAATTCTTGGGAATGCTGGAAGGTGATGTGGTGTTCCCCTAAAAGAGTGGAAGCTAACCATCTTGGCTCATATTTCAGGTTCAGACAGGTTAAACTAGGAACAACCTGCTATGCAACAGAACTGTTCTTCCCCTGGTTATTGTTATGGGCTCCCAGACTCTTCTCTGTAGTCTCAGCAGTCAGGACCTCGGTAAGGGGAAGCCAAAACCCTTAGCTGTCTTCCATACTATTTGTTTTCACCTATCAGTGTCATTCCTGGAGAAGCAATTAGCTTGGAGCAAAACTGGGCACAGAAACAGGGTGGGGCTCTACCCAAGACACAGAGAAAGTAGTTTGTGTACTTTGAAGGGTGCTAGGAGAAAAAATGTTAAGAAAGCACTTCTGATTCTCCTGGTGATTTCCTGCCACTAAGTTTGTTTTCTTCCCATGTGGTATAATTCAGAGGGCTACTCTCTAAATGCCTAGAAATAATTCCACAACATCCAGGGTGTAAGCCTATGCTGTCATCCTAAAATGCACCTTTGGGGAAGGATCTTTGGAGTTAGGAGGGAGGATGAGTCATATGTGTGTTGGTTGTTCTCAGAGGCATAACACAGGTCTCATAAAACCCACAGTGGAGCCTGGAATTCAAAGGGTACAAGTCATCCCACAAGGGAGTATGGAGCCAGGAATTCCCTCCAAAGCAGTACTATCCCATTGAACTTTCTGTGATGATAGAAATGTTCTACATCTGTGCTCTCCAATACAGTAGCCACTTAGTTACATGTGATTATTCAGCACTTGAAATATAGCTAGTGTGACTGAGGAGCTAAGTATTAAAATTTATTTAATTTTCATTAACTTAATCTAAATGACCATATTTGGCTCGTGGCTACTACATTGGATTGCTTGGCTCCAGAGCGTAGAAGAGGCTTCTGGTGCACAAGAGAATGACATTAAGACCTAGCCCTTGAAATCAGGCGGATAACATATATAGTAGACCTAGTCAGCCTATACTCTAGAGCAGTGGTCTCTTAACATTTTGGCTTGTGTACTCCTATCATTAAAAAAAAAATCTGAACATGTGCCTCCAATATATGTATATTTACTTATGAATTATATCTATGTTTCATTGTACTAAAATGTACATTATAAAACATACATACAAAGTAGATATTTTAAATTGATGAGCCCAAAAACAAATATAGAAGTACTAGCATTTTCTCTCCATATTCAGTGGAATGTGGAGACTACTGCTATAGAAATCAGTTAATTTATTCATACCCTTCTTGAACCCCCAGGCTAGTTATGTTCCCATCTCTGGGAAAGAGGTGAAGTAGATATTCTCTAGGATCCATCCCATCTAAAATTCTATGATTTTGTGATCTGTTGGCAGCATCTCTTTTGCAAAAATCAGTCAGGTTGTGAGGTGGTGAGCATTCTCTGTGCAGGGGGAATAACACAATCCCTACCCTTCAAGGGTTCCTACCATAAGGGGTAAGGCAAGGGATATTCTTTAGGCATTCCTTAGGGAGAAGCCTCCTGCCAGTAATGCTTATCAGTTCACCCCCTCAGTTGATCAGAGATTATAGATATAACTATCTACTGAGTTAGGTGCTATTATAAGAAAACTAAAGCCCAGAGAGATCAACTAACTTGCTAGATCACACAACTAAGAAGTGCAGATTTAGGTTTTAATCCTAGACAATTTGACATGAGGCACATGCATTAAATTTTTAATGGCCATGCTATACCACTTTCTTGTATAGTACAACTTAATGAAATATAAACTAAGGACCGAAATATTAACAAATGGTAACTGGATCAGAGTTGTAACAAGGCTTCTTAGAAAAGGTAAATTATAGGCTAAGTTTTTTATTTTAACTTTTTATTATAGAAAATTTCAAACATAAAGTAGAGAACCTTCACCCAGCTTTAACAATTATGACATTTTAAGGCTAAGTTTTGAAGGGGATATGGAGATGTGTATTGGCAGGGAGGGCATTGCAGGAAAAGTCAATGGTCTTTGGGGAGCCTTGATAGTGGGAAGAAACAAGCCTGGTACAGAGGGCAGTAAGAAGATGATCATTTTGGCTAGTGGGTGTATTTTCAGGAAAAGGGATTCTTTATGGTTTCCTCACGAGGATGTGGGTAAGGGAACCCAGAGTGGCTGAAGTAAGAGGTAACTTGGTTCTCACTCTCTCTCTTCCCCAACCCAGGTTCCCTAGGCACCGCAGGCCGAGTCTGTAGCAAGACATCTAAAGGGACAGACGGTTGTGAAATCATGTGCTGCGGTCGAGGGTATGACACAACTCGAGTTACCCGTGTCACCCAGTGTGAGTGCAAATTCCACTGGTGCTGTGCTGTGCGGTGCAAGGAGTGCAGAAACACTGTGGATGTCCATACTTGCAAGGCCCCCAAGAAGGCAGAGTGGCTGGATCAGACCTGAACATATAAATACCTCACTCATCCCTCCACTTCAAACCTCCTGACTCAAAAGCACAAGACCTTTGCATGCACACCTTCCTCCATCCTCAACTCTGGGCTGCTACAGCTTCTATTTAAGGACTTGTAAAGTACTCCAGAGGGACTCTGGTGTCCTAGCTGGTTCCTTAGCCCTGGGAAGGAGTTGACAGGGGATGTAAAAAACTGAGCGGCTCCCTGACTCCCCACTCTGGAGGTTAGAAGGCAGAGTGGAAGAGGTAGGAGTCTTCAGAGCGATATGAGTTGCACTAAAGCACATGGTCAAGGTTCATTTTTCCTTTCCCTTGCATTGGCTTCCTGACACATCTTGTGTGTGCAAGAGAAAGGATACCTGGAGAGAACTTTTTTCTCCTACCTGGCTGAGGGTAGATGGGACAGAGATGAAACCACGTATCTCTTCCCTGGGTCAGTGTGAGCTAACTGCCTGGTACCCCAAAAGAAACTCATAGGCTGAAACATTCTTCCATTATCAAGAGCCTGGGATTGCTAGATAAGAGTTAGCCATAGCGGACAAGTTCCATTCTCATGCTATTATGTTTATAAACTGCTGTGTTTTGTAGGAGAAAAGAATTATATAACTATACAAACATACATTCTCTTCTAATCTCTCCTTTTCAACCTGTATCAGCCAGCACTGCCTCTTTTGCTCACTTGCTGACTGTACAAACTGAGTGGCATGCAGTGTCATGCCATGCCTAACAGATAATTAGAATACCGTAGAACACTCCTAAGAAAGAGTAATTTAGTAGGTCTGCCTAGGCCTTGGGATTTTTACTTTTTTAAACTTTCCACACATCATTCTGGTGGGCAGCCAGGCTTGGGAAACACCAAGTAAAAGATATGTGACTCACCGAGCATGGGAGAGGGTAATAAGCCTGATCTCAAAGGCCCACATGAGGCATTAGTGTATACTAGGCAGGTAGAGATCTCTGGCTTTGGCAATTTTTAGGAGAGGATCCTAGCCTTTAAAGCTGGGAGCAGGAACCAGTGGTTACAGAAGGAAGGCGAGCTGGGTCTTGGGGCCAAGGTGGTAAACAGCTTAGAAAACAACCTTTCCTCATTTATTCAACAAATCTTTATTTAGTGACTCTCCAAGTCCTGGTGATTATTATCCTTCAATCCACATTTGGCTTAAATTGGGGAGTTCCTTCTGTGCTACTACCCACTGCCTAACTAAGCTTGTAGTGGTAGAGTCTCCAGAGATAGCAGGCTTAGTAAGCTAAAGGGCAGGACACAGAGTCCCCAAAATCATGATCTCCTATTTTTATATGACTTGGACAGTGGTTATCTCTTGCCTGTTGATATTTTAAAGGAGAAGAGTGGTATAGAAATTTGCAGTTATGACAGACCTGGGTTGAAATCTCAGCTGTGCCAGTTCCTGTTTTTGATATTTTGAGAAAGATACCCAAATTCTCTGAGCCTCTATCTTCTCACCTCTAAAATGAGCGTACAAACTTATATCAGATATTGAGTTTTAATTACGCCTCAAACTCCAACCAATAGACCCTCTTACCAAAGCCTGTAACTGGTCTAGCCCATCCTGACTTCTCACAGAATCTTCAGTTCAGGACTATAAGGTATTGACAGCAGGCTGTATATTAAGGAGCCTACCCAAGGAGTTCTGAATATAGGCCACTTTCCTTTCCCCGAGTTCCTCTCCAGCACCCCTTGGGGTCCTCACATGTTTGTGGAGCAGCTTTACTCCGCACAGGCAGCAAGAGGATGGGGGTGCTATAGCTCTGGGCCGTGGGGGCAGATTTATTTGGATGATAGGACTAATATTTGTGTAACCTGCTGAGACCTATGTGGGAGAGTTTAGGGTGGTTTTTCTTTTGGTGAGGGGGTTTGCTCCAGTTTCACATCCATTAACACAAAACATGAACTAGTCAGGGCCCTTGTGGTCTGCGGTGAGGGGATTCCTGTGGAGAAATAGGACTGAGTGAGTCAGGCCAGGGGAATGTCTTCCTTGCAGAGTGGAGTCAACTGGATAACTGATGAGCCAATGGTGGGATTAGGGAGGGGGGAAATGGGAGGGGAAAAGAAGAGTTTCTGACATCTTGAGCTAGGATTAAGAGGAGGAAAGCTCTAAGGTAGTGGAAGGGTAAGGGGCTCACAGTCAGTCTGAACTCAAGAATAGAGTTGAATGAATTACAAAAGGATGCTGTCTTGTATCCTGGGCCACTGGGAAGAGCTCTCAGGTCCCAGTTAGCTTCAGCTCTTACAAGGTTATCCAGGTTACCACATAAATGATAGCCTAGGCCTTCCATGGGAAATCAACCTGAGCTAAATCTACCTGTGTTCTATTATCTTATTCTTTCTTGGTTCTTACCCTGTGGAAGGAATCGGGCCTCTTCTGGCATCTCATACTGCTCTGTGCTTTTCCCTGGGCTCCAAGTTCTAGTTCATAAAGACCAAGTTTTGCAATTTCCTATAAATGGTTAAGAGAACAGCAAGCTGTCCAGAGAGTGAGAGGTCTGAAAAGTGAGGTGGATAGTGAGAGAAAAGAGGTCCATGTAAGCCCCATTACAGAGGCTATGTGGCTCCCAAAAAGAATAATGGCCAAGCAATTAATTTTTCCTCTTATTCCTTAGCTTGCCTCTGCATTCCGACTGGCTTTACACAACTGGCATCCATTCTGCACTATACAAACAGAAACTAATTTATCTGGAACAAGCAGCAAAATGAGAACTTTATTTGGTGCAGTCAGGACCCCATTTAGTTCTGCTGCTACTCACTCACTGCCTCTAGTCTTCCCCTTGCACATCTTTCCTCTGTTCAATAGAGGCCTGTCCCTCAGATCAGCAGTCTCTTAGCCTGCCACCTCTGTTTCACTCCTTCCTGTTGGTCTTCATTTCTTTTAGCTTTTAATATTTATGTATAATGCATTGCAGAAAATGCTGTTTGGATACAAATTAAGTTAAAAGACATTATCCTTTAAGGATCTTAGAATCTTTTAGAGAGGGCACAAGACTTAAATACCTCAGCTGCACAGCCTATAGCCAATTCCTCTTATGTAAAAGTAAGAATGCCAGCCTTAACATAGTCCTGCAGATAAAAGCCAACTTGTATTATTGCTGGCCTTGAATAATAGCATGAATCCATACTCTTCCTTAGAGTGATACTAGAAAAATGAAATCAGGGACTTCAGATTATTTAAAAGAATCAAACATTGCCTGGCCCTGAGGGTCTGTCTGCAAAGTCTTGTAGGTCTGACTCCTTGACCACTCACTGCCTCAGTCTTCTTCCTCCCTGTTACAGAGAGTAATTTCTTCCCTTTCTCTCACCTCCCTTAGCAAGCACACCAACCACTAAGTCCTTCGCCAAATTCTCAGACCCACTCAGGACCTTGATTTCTCCATGGCTTAATATAAGAAAGATAACAAGGATTTTTTCCCCTCAGCCTTTCTGAGGTTTTATTTAAATGCCCTCAGTGGTCACAGGGCAGAAACCCAAGGGAGGAAGGCAGGGAGAGTATGTTTCTCATCCCTGGGAGGCCTAGATGCAGCCTGCAGCCAAATTACAGCACCAGAGAACAATGTAATGCATTCCTGGGCAGGTCGGTGGGACCCTGGGCGCCTGGGCCTTGTGGAGAGAGGTGCCAGACACAGAGCTCTCCGTAAGCAATCCTGCAGAGCCGCCCCCTGGTTCAGAAATGAAATACGGGAGAGCTTCACATTATGCAGAGACCTGTAGCTCACACCTGGTTATTGATGGCCTTGGTGGAGGCCTCTGCCCCCACCCTCCACTTGGGAACTGCCTGCTACTATGGGGGTTGGGCATCTTTGAAGCAATGTTGGAAAACAAGAAAGAGATGCTTCCTTTTCACTCTGCCCTTCCTATCAGCCTGTACATAACCATGAGGATATATATACACAAACATCTCAGGCTGCATATGGGTTCTAGTCATCCTCCTTCTCCCCAACAAAAAAAAGAAAAAAGCAACTAGATTTCAATCAAACACTTCAAAACTCATACCAGTAACAGGGGTTCAGCTATAACCAAGGAATATTATAAAATTATCAACATGCAAGCAGCTGTTGGTTTGGGGACTGGCACCCCTCTGGAAGGTGGCAGGAGAAGGATACAGAAAGGGCATGGAGAGAAGAGATCAAGAGTGGACAATTCCC
This sequence comes from Stenella coeruleoalba, assembly GCF_951394435.1. Taxonomy (NCBI): domain Eukaryota; kingdom Metazoa; phylum Chordata; class Mammalia; order Artiodactyla; family Delphinidae; genus Stenella; species Stenella coeruleoalba. The sequence continues at coordinate 98,554,162 of NC_137169.1, forward strand.
ACCCAGGCAGAGTGGCTGAGACTGTAGAACTTCTCATGGCTGGTTCACGCTGGAAAGAGTGCAATTCGTGTCCTACATGCTATGAATGATAGGGCAGTCTCCTATGACTGCACGAGGTACGATTATCAGGCCTCCTGCTCATGACCTGTTGTTGTTTTTAACTCTTACTAGGTTAGAAAACAGGATAGCTTTAGGTTGCAGAGATGATCTCCACAAGAGAAAGGCACTAGAGGGGAGCAAGCAGTGGCTTTACTAGGGTAAATATGTCACAGTTGCTGCACTAGACTGAGCTTTCCCAGAAGCTGGTGATTGGCAGGTTTCAAGTAACGGCCAGTGAGGTGTCAGTAATATACCTGTCCCTGACCCCAAAGGTCAAAGTGATAAAAGAGAGGGTATAGGTACATTTTTCCACTTCCCATTTATGGCTTAAATGATCTCTGAGCATCTCTGTGGTCCTTCCTCATTTACTTAAGATGTTTTAGTCATCCTGGATTTGAGAAAGCAAGGTAAGCATTCTCCCTTTTGTCCCCTAACTCTGAACTGTTCTGGCTTAAAATTTGCCTTTGCTCACTTCCATTCTGCCTACGAGTCTATGGATAGAGCAGCTGGGCATGGGAGTTCTCTCTCTTTGGCCAAAAGAAGCCAAAATTGGATGACTACTTAACACCATCAACCCCAGTAAGCAGACTTGACCAAACAGAAGAGCTAAGCTGAGTGAATTAAAAAGATAGTTTAATCCACAGCTGTTCTATTTGACAACTTTCAAGGTGGGGCTTCCCCAAGAATAACTGTGATATTTATAAAAAGGTTTTTCATGTATAAACACTTTAGCTTATATGTAATTGTCTCACCAACCCTGTGATAGGAATTACGCTCATTGTACAGGTGTCGTTCAGAGAGGCTCTGTGATTTGTCCAAAGTCCTGTGGATACTGAGTGGCTCAGCCAGAACTCAAACCAAGGGCTTCTGACTTCAAATCCTGTGTGTTCTCCTCAAAGACTGAGGGTGCCTAGGGCTGCAGGCACAAGAATCCCAGCACCTTTAGGACAGAAATTGATACAAAATATCCTAGGAGAGTATACATGAGCAGAATTTACAAAAGGAACAGCTTAGGCCTTCCTTAACCTCATCGATGAACCCCCTTTTTGCCATTTCTGCCACTAATACCACCACCACCAAATGATCACTATACTACATTTAGTGGTCCATGTTTAATCAGCTCTGGTTCCTAATTCTTTCTATTCCTTTTTTCTTTTTCAGATTAACAGTTAAATTTTTGTTTTAGTTTTATCTAGTCCTTTTAAAGGGATGCTAAATGTGTAGACAGAGCAGAAGTAGTCATGAGAAGCCATGAGAGGAAGTTATTAAAGCTTTGGGCTTTTAAAGTATGTATTAGAATTTCCTTTGAGAGTTCAATCTTTTTAAAAATGCTCTCAACTCCTGGTCTAGGAAAGTAAGAACAGGGAATGAGAGTGCTTAAAAAAAAACTGTCCTATCCCAGGCCAGATGCCTACTCACAGCCCAGTAAAAGTCCTGGGACCTCTAGCCAAGACAAGCTATTTATCTACACCAAAGCAAGGAGTATCTACCCTGCAGAGAAACCCGTGCAAGATGAGGCAGACAGCAGATTTTCACTTGATCAAAAACTTTTGCTGCTCTCAACCCCTCCTCCTACCCTCATTCAAAATCTGGACTTCTGTTTAGGTCTGAGACAGTGAGACAAAGCAGCTCCAAGAGATGATGTGTGTAAGGGGAACCCTTCCCTGTTCAACCCTGGAATGCATTCCGTTAGAGACAGCATAAGCCCTCACATATCCTACCTATCCCACTCCTGAACCCCAACTGTGAAGGCAGAAAGGAAAACTGCAGGAACACCATGTTCATCAATCATAGATCTGGGATGCTACAGCTCCCTGACCTGGGCCCCCACTTGAGCTAGGGGAAGAACACCTCATGAAAACAGTCTACCTATAGTTAGGATTTCTCCCAGAGCAAACCTTACTTTTTGGTCCATCGATCTTGGCTCTCACTGTTCTCCTTGCTTCCCACCCCCACTGCCTCCGCATGTGGGCTCAGAAGTCATCATCTAAAGAATTCCACTGCTCACCTCCTGCATAGCAGCACAGCCCCATGAGGCCGCACACCAGATGGAGGGGATAAAAGTACGAGGTCATGGCTTCTAGCAAGAGGCTTTTTCTTAAACTAACCCTGACTCCTGGAAAAGAGGCAGAGCAGGAGAGTGTCGAGTGAGCTGCTGACGACAGCAGCTTCAGAGGTCTTGTATAAAAAGCTAACTGAGCTTTCAGTGGAAATTTCTCTACTCCTGGTCTCATGTCTACTTCTTGAAGGTGTCTGAACAGAATGCAGAGACTGTCAAACCAAAGGGTTAAATCCTGCCCAATTGTAGGGACCTATTCAGCAGGCTGCCATACACATGCTAAGGTGGAGGCCAAACCCTGAACACATACCCCGTTTCTCCAGGAATGTAACTACGAATAAAGGGAAAGGGTATGGAAGGTGGACTAGAACTCAGGGGAAATTCAAAAGGTTGTCAGTAGGCCTTCAAAATGTTTGTGTATAATACACAGACGGGGATGCAGAAGGATCATCATTCCTAGAACTGTTATGTTTGCTGGGTGACAATGTACAGAAGCAATAATTACAAAGAGACGTAACAGTTTAACACTGAGAAACAGAAGTCTCAGAATAAAGGAATCAGGTGAATGAGATTAATCAGGCTTTCTATAGGAGGTGGCTTTTGAGCTGGATTTTTAAAATATAAGGAATGTCCTGGTTGAGAGAAGAGAGAGGAAGGCATTCTAAATAGAAGGAACTGGTTTATGCTGAAACTTAGAAGCAAGAATGTGAAAGCAATATATAAGGAATTTCAAGCAAGTACATATTATATACACTGGAGAATACAGAGAAATTAGAATGCTGAGATCAGGGCTTAAATAATGTGAGGTGACTGCATGTGCCCAGACTGTCAAATGGCTCAGAGTCCCCTATAGAGCCACACAGCATCTTGATCTATGTCAGTAAACACCAGGGCACCTATGGGAAAACACAAGGATGAGTCCATTTGTTACAGATACTGGGACTAGAAGACAGCTACACTGTAAAACCCACAAAATGCTAAGTATCATTAATCACAGTTCCCTATCATTTGAGATTCTGGGGTAAATAAGAGATATCAAATATCCTATCCAGAACTGTGATGCATTAATGTAGGTTTACGGGCCTAGAACCTGACACAAATCAAGCCAAACTCTTAAGAAATTAGAATGTAAAAAAGGAATTCTTTAAAATAGAAAATACATGTTTCTTTCCCTGACTCTCAAACTTAAAACTTGACTGGTCCCCTATATCCCGTTTGGCATACTGGACTTTTGAGGCTAGCACATTCACCATAGCTGCGGCCATACTGAATAGGAAGAGAGCTATGAAAGAGCTTTAGGGACTGCAAAATCAGTTTACTAATAAGTGAGAGGATAGTTCTGGGGTACTACAGGGTGCTAGAGCAACAGCCAAAGACAAGATACAAATTCCGATTTCATAAACTTCGAATTAGGTCTCTGGCTTCTTGCACTTGTTGGAGGTAAAAACAGAGCTATTTATCGGGCTTCTGCCAAGTTTCCTAACTGAACTCTCCTAACCTCTGATGACAAAAACTGCAAGGGCAACCCTGTTCTTCCACAGCATTTGCCTGGTGCCACTTTCAAAAACAGAATATTGAAATGTATGTGTGTGTGTGTATATATACATATATGCATTTATACATATATATGTATATATATAAATTATATTTATGAACATTGAATAAGCCAAAAGGTGAGCAGTATCTTAAATTTTTGCTTTACTTAACTGGCACAATTTAGTTAGTGCTGGAAGGGAGGCAACCATTTAAGTGATAGCATTTGTTGGTATCATCTTGGTATTTTCCTCCTCCCCTAGGCAGTTTATAAAAGGTGATTTCTGAAACCCTTCACAATGGAAAAGCTCAAGGGTTTACATTCAACTGTGACACCACTATGAATTCATTAAGAAGCATGTTTCAGGTTGCACTATAATTTCCCTATGTAACATAAACCCATGGAATCTGACATAAGCTGATTGCTCATGCTGGTTATTTTATTTACATTTCTGAATGGAAGGGACCTCAATACTCATAAAATATCTTACTAACTTATTATTTTTCATCTGTTCTCCCAGAGCAGCTATTATAAAACAGGCATAGAGACATAAGTCTCAACTTGTATGACTGGTTAAGCAACCAGGGAAAAGTTACTGCTCCAAAGCAATTTTTTAGAAAATAATTCAATATGGAGCTTGAGACCAAATGAGATATCATTACTCTAAATGCCATGTGAAAGATAAAAGTTAAAAAAACAGTGTTCATTATCTTCGTTGAAGTCCTATGGGAGTAGGAGGTAGTTCACAGGAACTTAGGGGGTCTGGAGTTTACCTAAGTCTTTCTTTAGAGACCTAATGTTAGCAGACACAGCCTAGTATAAACGGGAACACAGGTGAACGGATGAGAGTGGGCTCCTCACAACCCAGAAATATGAATGCGCCTCCTCACCAGCATGCTACTAATCAGACTTCTGAAATGGAAGATACCATCATGCATCTAATTCATTATTTGGAGATGTATGTTTTGTTCATCTATCCAAAGAATAATAATTTCCACTTATTCCAGAAGATATAGCAAGCTCAGATAAATTGCTAAAGAAGTAACAATTACCAGTTAACTCCAGAGCCTGATCTGCGGTCTTCTGCCTGTAAGTCTGTGTTCAAATCATCCCACTTTCTTTCTTCTGCTGCCACACTGAGTTAAATCAGTATATTCTTCGACCCTCTAGCCTTGGGCCTACTCTTCTACTCAATATACTTTCATCATTTTACCATATCTAATGATTACATGCCTAACAGGATAAATTCCCCAAGGACAGGTTCTGTACCTATTTTTAAAAATATTTTAATATGTATTTCAAGGTCATATCCCCAACGATCCAGTCAGTACATATACTTGACTGAGCCCAATAAAGATAGGAAATCTTTTTCAGTTGTTTAGAGAGAAAATCTTGGCAGTTCCCCCTGTAAAAATGTAGAATTATCCAGGATTCAGAATTGATCAGCAAAATTCAGCTTAGAAGAGAGGGAAAAGGCAGCTTATTTTAGTACCTTAATCCAATATACTTTTATTATTTTCCTTAATTAACCTGATATATTTTCAGAATCAGTCACTGCAGGGTACAGCTTTGACATGAACAGTGGGCTCTGGGAAATTCTGAGTGGTTCTTTCCCTTTCTTTCTCACATGTCCACAGAGGTACATGAGCACCTAACTCTTTAGTACCTAACTCTTTAGTCCTAACTCTTTGCTGTCCCATTCTGCTTCTGACATCACACTTTCATTTTCTAAACCAGGATGGTCCTTAGCCCTTATTAATCTGTCATTATTAGGAATGAGAGGATATAAAAGACAAAGATAAAAATGAATGAGTATAGTAGGCTTTAGTCTTAGGGCAGCTACTATATGAATCTGAGGGGTGACACTTCTTATTTCAATCTTGAGTTGTGGAGCACTTCATTTTTTAATAAATTCTAAACTATTCAGATGAACATAATGAATACTGCTGTTTACAAAAACACGAACTTCATCACTTATGTGTAAAGATGAAAGTCTTTCATGTCTGATATCTGAAAAAGAATAAAATAAAGAGACCTCCTTCTATTTCCTCTTGTTTGACTGAAAGGAAAAAGCCTCTATCAGTCTAGATTGACTTTTTTGGGTCACTAAATCTTATGTGAGGCATGTGAAAATAACTCATCAGTCACTTCTAGTCAAATGAATAAATCTCCAAGGATGAACTAATCTACTGTTATGGCAGTAGCCTCTGTCTTACACTAATACATGTCTTGCCTACCTTAAACCCCTTACCACTAGACTATGAGTTATTTGTGAACAGGGATTGCATTTTATATTTCATAAAGGTGCCCAATAAATATCTGCTCCTTGAATGAATGAATGATGAACAAATTCATTACTAGTAACATCTGAATATAATGAATTCAAACACCAAAAACTTACAGTATTTTACAGGATAATCATTACCATACTATAGCATGTTAAAGAATATTAGTTAACATATTTTTAAATGCTGAGGCTCTTTAAAAACTAAACTTTGAAAACAAATTAAGATAAGCCCTACTGGAGTCTTTTCATTCAATAAGCCAGTACTGAAACAAGAATCTTTTCAGGGTATCCAGGATTCTGAACTGCATGTTCTAGTGCAGGTTTTTGGTTTTGGATTTTTTTAGAGTCAGTATTATAAGAGCTAAATTACACCAAGAGCAAATTAATAAGAAAAGTCTACACAGCTAGGGCTTTGTTGAATAGAATCCCTGAGCTCCCAAGAAGGACTAAATCCCAAAGGGATCACAGTCAAGTAAATAAAAAATCCATCTAAATTTTATCAGAGGGCAGAGTTTCAACTTTGAATACCCCAGCAACCAAGGATGAATTATGTATAAGATTAGTAAAGTGCCTTCATCCACGCCCCAGCCAGAGAACATTCTTCTATCTCACTGTGACTGAAGGAAAAATAGCAGTGTATTTGTCTGCCAAGAACAGTTGTGGCTATACTCTAGGTAGGAGTTTAACAACTGAGGGATTAAAATTTAATTGTAAACCTGCTGCTACCTGGCAGTAAAAGCTTGAACTCTGGCATCAGAAAGAAACCGGGACTCCAGCATACTGAATAGATGAAAACAAGAGCTGGCATGTTCCTAACAAAGAGTATGAGAGTATGTTCCCTTCTTAAATTCTGCCCCAAACTGCTTCTTTCTCTGTATATCCTATTTGTAATATGCAAGAGTGCTCAATGGGAATATAGCTCTTTTCTACACTTTGAATGGTACATATACATTTCATTTCCAGAACGCTTGAAATTACAGGATGAGGTTAAAGGGTGATTATGTGGTCTGAATTCTCTGAATATCAGTTCTCTTAATTTTGTTGAGCATCACCTGAAGCCCAAATAATTTCTTTTCTTGAAGCTAGCTGTTGAGATGGACATAACGCAATCTTAATATTATTACAGAACTAAGAAAGATTATTTTTTCCTCAAATTCAGATAGAATACCATTAACACCCAATCTTTCAGTGAGGCCTCTTCGGCATTAAGGAACACATCGAAGTTTCCGATGTATTGTTACAACTGCTAGAAGTACATCTGCTACCTAAAAATCCCACTTTAGCAAAACAAAACAAAAAAAAAGCCCCACGAGTTATGTTATTTTAGACCAAAAGTTTATTCTGTTCAGTTAAACTGCCCCTCACAGTCCTTCACAAACTTCACCTTTGATTTTGAAAGAAGAGTGATGTTGAAACATAAGATATAGATTTGTAGTTTATATTAAGACTTTTTTTTTTTACCATTTCAAAGAGTTAATTAAATTCCCTCTGAATCACTATAAATGAGTACCTACTGTTTCTTCAGTATTACCGCACATTTCAGACAGTTAGAAAGGCTGAAGTTCTTTATACAGTTGTGTGACTATGTGATATAAATGATCAAACAGTGTTCTTTCTTAAGTGGTTTACTAGCCAGAACAGGAATGAAATTAAAGTGAATCAGTTTGAAGACAGAAAAGCAAATGTGCATTCTTTATTTTAAAACATCAGAGTTCATCAAATAGGCTTATACTATGAAGAATTTTCCAGGTAGCTTATTTGTCTACTTGTACCTTTGCAATTAACCACTTCTGCAATCTAAGTGCCTTTTCTATTTTCTGACAATCCACATTGGCCTCTTTATTTAAAACTCTTCTCCAAATTCATCTCCTATGGGAAGACACTAGCAAAGCCAATTTACTATCATCACTCCATCAGTCTATATTCCCTCAGCATTACTATATTTGGTTTGAAATTTATTCTTTTGTACTTGTTTTAGTATACGTTGTAAGGTGACATATTTTTGAAACCAAGCATATATATGACTAAAGGGCTATCTATTGTGTGATCTCAAGGAACTCTCTTATCTTTAACGGCTCAAACTTCCTCATCTATTACATTGGAAGATCACAGTCTGTCCTCCAATGCTTCTGGTAAGAATAAATGACAGTGTAAGTATAAACTCTTAAAAAAAGAAAACTAATGAAGTCCATGTTACTCTTGGTTTAGAATTGTAATATATTAAGTAGTTGCACTAATTTAGTTCGTTTGAGCATTAGAAATTTGATTGGTGGGGGGAAGGAGCAACATTCCACTCAAGAAAAAAGCCAAAATAACTATTCCTCGCGATTTTAATTTTCCTCTGTACCCATTATTCTCTCCATTTAGAGGATTATGCTGGGTCTGCAAAACACAAAGATGTTTTCTAAAACAAAACCCAGTAGGTTTCCTAATATGAATTCTAATACCACTAGTGTAATGGGTTTGGAATGAGTGATTTACATCAATATCTGGGCACAGCTCTTCTAAAAACTGCTATGCAGTCCATTTGCCTCAAGTTCTAATAATTAACAATAAATATATTAGTAGAAGTTAGTGACAGGATATCTTAGACTTTGGCAGAGATTTTCACTTTGAGGGGGGAAAGATGATTAAATATACTGCCAAATAAATTCAGGGAGAGCTTTTGTGAACTTCACACTTGTCAAGCACATGTTTAATAGGGAAAGAGGGTGCTTTCCACAAACTTCAAAACTGAATTAAATCCTGGGGAAGGGATACAGACATGCATTAAAAAGTACATTGCCCTAACTTTTATTATTATTATTATTGTTTTTGCCTTTGAAGAGTTCAGTACTTAGAAAATTTGGATAAAGAAGAACATTAGCAATTTCATAAATTTCTCATTCTGGTTCTTTTTGAAGGAGAACAATGAGGATGAAGCATGAGAAATTACCCTTATAAAAAGTAGAGAACAACTTTTCTCTTGCTACAAATATCCCAGTTAATTCAGAAAATCAAAATTGGAATATGCCAGACTGCCCAAGTAAAGACTTTAGCAGCACTAACAATGGAACAAAAGTGTAAACATTTAAAAATTTTGACCTGTCACGATAGGCTCATTTTATTATCAGGATACTCTCTGGGAAATACCCCAGATATATTACTGTGGAAACAGCATGGTTATAGAAGAGTATTTTACAGGAATTTAAGTTTAGTTACAATTCAAAATGTTTTTAAAACTATATTAGTTCTTGAAAATAATCCATTTTCAAACAAAGTAAAGCAACATTTTAATAGTTTAATTTCTAAATGGGGCCCTATGTATTTAATAAAGAAGAATGCAACTCTCACAGGTTTTTAGTATTAATAAAGTCAGATGAAGAATATAAAAAAACTCTTTTACCTATGAACAGATTTCACATCACTGGTTATGACAATGGAAAATTAGGAACCTTTAAAAATATTTTTTTTCGGGCTTCCCTGGTAGTTCAGTGGTTAAGAATCTGCCTGCCAATGCAGGGGACACAGGTTCAAGCCCTGGTCTGGGAAGATCCCACATGCTGCGGAGCAACTAAGCCCGTGTGCCACAACTACTGAGCCTGCGCTCTAGAGCCTGCAAGCCACAACTACTGAAGTCCACGCGCCTAGAGTCCGTGCTCCGCAACAAGAAGCCCCCGCAATGAGAAGCCCACGCACCGCAACAAAGAGTAGCCCCCACTCGCCGCAACCAGAGAAAGCCTACGCGCAGCAACGAAGACCCAATGCAGTCAAAAATAAATAAATAAAATAAATTAAATTTATATATATTTTTTCTACTGGTATATATCAATATATGGTTATAATTGTCTATCAATTTCTCTAGTTATGAAGACAATCTTTGCCCTGCAAAAAATGATAATTGTGGACAAACCTTCTCAAAAGTTCTGGTCACTGTTCAGTAAAAGACAATAAGCATTTTTATCAGCTTATTATTTTTTAAAATTTAATCTGGGGAGAAAAATGTTAATTATTTTTGGGAAGAGGCTGAAGAAATCCCAGTGAGACATTCTGTAGAGAGGTCTTTTGTTAGTATAACATCTGACCTTCTATATCTTTGGAAATCATGCAAACTTGGCTAATGTAGTACTTAAAGAATTAATCAAGCAGATTGTTAGGCCCTAGTTACAGTGGAGCCAGCCAATTATGAGTTGCTCAGAAATTCATCACTGGCCTGTCTAACCATATTTTCCCACATAAAGATTAGTAGAAATATGTGGAAACTGGGCCCATTCCCACCCCAACACAGCTACAATATGTGTTCAGTGAAACAAATTTTAACCAAGTTTTGCCTTAGTGAAACAAACAATTTATTTGGGAATCTTTTTGATTTCTGTCTTTACCCATAACATCTTTTCTGCCAACATTGCAAAGGCTGCCCCATTTAGTTAAAACACAACTAGGGATTTTTATATTCAAACACACTTGTGAATTCAAAGCACTAAAAAGTCACATGCCACAAGCCTGAATTTATCAGTAAGTTAATGAAATTCCCAAAGACCATCTTCAGTCTTTTCACTGTTGTAATATGCCCTCCCAAGGCTTACTAAGAAGAAAGCTTTTCTTGCAAGAGAGAAATGAAAGAGGCCAGAGTAGATGAAGATTGGTTCTCTAAGGAGAGGGCAGTGCTGCTCTTAAATAAAGAAGCGCCTTTCAGATAAGCAGAATCAGATTCCAGTTCATTGGTTTGCTGGCTACCCTTACTTTGAACTCTCATATTTAACCCAGCAGGCTTCAAAGCAGGTGAGAAAGTGATCTACCACTTAAAAGCAATTTTTCCTTTTTCAGGAATTCTGGTCTTAAGAGAATATCAACTCTGATATCAGCACATTCCACATCTCCAGGGATTTATGTAATTTTTTTTTCATTGCTCTATGTCTAATATCCGGCGAGGAGAAAAATCAGGAAAAAGTCCTAACTTGCTGAAAATGAAGTCTTCTTCCATATAGCTTAATATCATGCAAAAGAAGAAGGGGCACTAAAACCACTGACCATTCTAATGCATTCCCTTCCATTTATCTAAATCTGATGTTCAGTGAGGATTATTAAAAATCATTAATCCCTAGTGCCTTGCTTCACAAAAAGGCAATTTTTGTAACAAATGCATTTTAACAAATTCAAACTGAATTTACTCTAGCATGTGAGCTAATACAAAAAGATATTAGATGAGGAAGAGACAATGGCAACAATGGAAGGAACTTAGGAAATTTTCTTAAATTGCTTTGCCTTATTAAATAGAAGAACAAATATGTTTCAAAGATTCTTCATTGATTTCTGTACTTCACTGATACTGTACTTGGCTATCAAATATCTGACCTAACTGAAAATTTTAACACAGGCAATTTGCAACTTATCAATTGGTTCTGCTCTATAAGGCACTTTGCTAGTGCCTAGTGCCTAGAATTTGAAACATTTCTCCACTTTCTGGTACACATAATGTACCAGAAGTATAGTACTAATAGTATCGTTTAAATGATACTTAACCACCATTTCTATGGAAAAATGCATTTTGAGTTTACTAGTAGAACATGGTTCCTCCAAACATGAAGGGGGTAGGGTTTCCCACTATAGCTGCACTTTGGTGATGATGATGACAACGACAATGGCAACAACAGCTAACACCTAGTTTTTACTGTCAGCTGACACAGTTCTAAACACTTGATAAATTTTAAACTCATTTAACCCTCAAAAAACCCATGAGGCAGTACTATTCTCATTTTACAATGCAGGGTTGGGGGGTGGAATGTTAAGCAACTTACCCAAGGTGGCACAGCCAATAAGTGTCAGGGCTGGAATCCAAAGCAAAGCAGTCTGGCTCCAGAGCCTATGTTCATAACGACTCTACAATCCTACCCCTTCTCCACCTTGATAAGGTGGCACTACCCAGGAATTCTAAATTCTTCTTATTGGGGGTAGAGTAAAGCAGGACTTCTCAAGTTTTAAACGTGTATATAGGATCACCTGAGGATCTTGTTAAAATGCAGATTCAGGAAGGCTGGAGTGGTACCTGTGGTTCTGTGTTTCTAACAAGTTCCTGGGTGATGATGGTAATGCTCCTGGGGCAGAGACCACACTATATATATATATATATATATATATATATATATATATATTTTTTTTTTTTTTGCGTTACGCAGGCCTCTCACTGTTGTGGCCTCTCCCATTGCGGGCCTCTCCCCTCCGGACGTGCAGGCTCAGCGGCCATGGCTCACAGGCCCAGCCGCTCTGTGCACATGTGGGATCCTCCCAGACAGGGGCACGAACCCGCGTCCCCTGCATTGGCAGGCGGACTCTCAACCAGTGCACCACCAGGGAAGCCCGAGACCACACTATATTAAGCGGTGAAGAAGCAGAATTTGAGCCTCTAGTTTTCTTGCTGTCTGTTGAGGTATTTGTATATTGAGTTTATAAGCTGGAGTCTGCCTATACTATAATCATTTCCCATTAATTCTTAAATGGAAACTGCCCTTGGAACTGCTGCATAACAAATATTGGTTTGCAGGTACTTTCAGTAAATATTTAACTTTTAGGAATTTAAAATGTACATGTAAAGGCCACAAGGATAAAACGTGGCTGTAAAAGTTTGCTGTCAGGCACATTTTAAATACTATACACTACCAACAAATACCAAAAGATAGAAAACAAATGCCTGTTTATTGTTCATCAACTAGAATCACAGTAAATTAATAACTTTTGGTCTAAAAAAGAAGATTCCACTTTCAAATGTGTAATTATTCATTCTCGGACACTGCTAGGAGCTTGTGCTATGCAATCTTAAAGGCTCTTCTGATGCATCAGAGATCTCTTAGGTAAAGGCAGACACTATATATATACTATACATACTAACACTGATGAATAGAGCAAACAGTGAGTACACTGCACATTAACTTTAGCCAGTACCCCATGGCAGTACACTACTAACAATGACTACATCTCTACTCCAGATTCTAGATCTTCCTCCTCTCTCTATTTTACCTCCTTCCCACTGCCCTGAGAGAAACCCAAGGATCATCTCTCCCACTGCTTTCCTGTGATCTCAAATACACAGCTGCATATTTTTTTCCGGTTGTTAAATTGACAAGATTCTCTGTCTAGTCCATTTTTTTCCATGCCAGATTACACTGTGAAGTCATTTCAGTTTGAGACACACTTGCTCCCCAGTCAGCACCACTGCAAGCAACAGAGTTATGGTATGATCACTAAGCTTTCTCCTTATACTAAAAGGAAGCAGAAGAGTCAGTTTCCAACCCAAATATCTATACTCCCTGAACACAGTAAAAAGTCATCCTTCTTGAAGCCTGACCCAGAATCAAGTGTAGTCTCAGACTCCTAGGCCTACAGCCAGTGGCAACTTAACACATTATACAGTTGACCTTCAGGGGAAAAGAGAAACCAGTGCTCTCACTACTGGTGCCAGAAGAAAACCAACTAATCTTTAAGGCAAAAAATAAACTCCTAATGCAGGAAAAGAAAGTATGAGGAAACAGGGAGTTAGAATGGAGGCACATAGACAAAAATATAGAAATTACATTACCAAGTAAGGCCTAGTATTTCTATGGTTCTCAGTGCTTTTCTATTTGGGAATATAATGAATTAACATTTTCTTTTGGGGTTTGAATTCTTATTAGTTGGTAAAAATACAAAGATATACAAGACACATTTTTTAAAAGGCTTGGAGACTTACAGGGACTTATCTTTGGTAATTTTGCTTTGAGCCAGTGACATTAATTAACAGGTTTATGTAGAAAAGTAAAAAATCATGGGATACTCTCTTTAATATCAGTCCTCAAATACTTTCTGGACCTGGGTCCAGAAATGGGGAAGCAGTTCAAAACTAAAGGGTAAAAATAAAAATAAAGGTCTGTACATGGTTCTACACCCAAGGTTGGGAGATCAATAAGAACATGTAGATATAAAAACAGGGAGAAATTTTGAGTAAAGAGGCACATTCTGAACCCAGGGCAAATGTCGCAACTGTCCCACCTTACCTACTTATTCTTCATCCTAGTTGCACTCTTGAATTTAACGTTCACCAAATCCTGAGAACTAATGATTTCATTTAAATGGAAAAATCAAAAGGCTTCTGTACAAAACAAGGGATTTTTTTTAAATGCCGAAGAAAATGCATTTAAAAGGTGTGGATTATTCTTTAGCTAGTAACAAGGGCTATGCTTACCACCAAAAGTGATCTACAAAGACCAACTTTATAATGTTATGCCATTGTATTCTCTAAACTTCTAAGCAACAAAAATACAGCTCAAATCACCAAAATCTTATGTTTGACATATATATGGCAGCAACTTTACAAATCAATTCCTGTAATTTACTATAACAAATATCTTCACTGCTCAGCTGGTTAAGCACAAACAGATCAGAGATGGTTTCTTGTGTGTTTTACAAATACTCTGCACAAGTCCTTGAGATCATACTTACAGCTTTAGCAAAAACACCCATGATTTCAGGAAACTGGTGTGTGAGAAGAGCTATCATTGCTGTAGAAGAACATAGTCCTGCTGTGAAATGGATGAAAAAAGGAAGCTCCTTCTTTGGGTAAACAGAAACATGATGAAACGCTGCAAGGGAGAAAAGACAGAAATGGATTTTATTTCAGAATACAGTGTAAGCCAGTTTTAATATTTTCAAATGAAATCCATGTATAAAAACTAAAAAGGAAAATGTTTTTTAAAAAAAGAACAAGAAGTCTCTGGTCAAGCAAGGGAGAAAGAAATTATCCATTATTTTCTCTAGCGTCAACAGAACACCTACATAGCCAGACGACTGCTGGGAACTGGGAATAGGATGGCACTGTGGGAAAGAACAGTAATTGTAGTCATGCTGAGGTGGTTTTGAAGAAGAGTTTTGTCACTTATTAGCTGTGTGATATTGAATAAGTTGCTAAACCCTCTAGTAGTTGCTATGGAATTGTTATGATGAACACTATAAGCCCTTTATAAAGGTGTTGTTATAATTTTGATCTTTGGGAGCTCAGAGATAAGTATAGAGATCAAGAGACAGACGTGTGGTTGGAGATTTACCAGAACAATAAGTTAACAATTTTACCCAGTTATTAATAAGTGTCCTATATGTGGCATTTCATTGAGCACTGTAAAAATCTAACCAGAACACCAAAGCCCTAGGATTCTGAACATATATGGAGTCCCTTGTCTTATTTTACCACATTCGCAAATTTACTCAGGTATACTTTTTCTAATGATTGGATATTTCATTACCAATAGTATTCAGGTAGTTTTATGTTATTTGAAATTTGAAAATACTTGAATAACAATGCTGAGAGGAGCCTATTACAATGACTGGCAGACAGTAGGTACTCAATAAATGTCTGTTAAACTGAGAGTTATTCTGGGACTTCAGTTGACTGCTCAGGGTTGGACACAAACCTAGGAATTCCTGATGTAATATCCTGCATAAGTAAGGAATGACTAATTCAGTGCTGAATCGAGGTCAGCTATAAATTTAACTTTTTAAAACATAATGATTCACAGGGAAGATTACACCTAAGTTTCCTTCAGTAGCCAGGATTTTTTTTTATGTCTTATACTATCTTCAGAAAGTATATACCAAAAAGCAAACTCATTAAAAATCCAGAAAATTTCCAGAGCCTTGAGTCATGTTTAAAGTAAAAGCACACCAAGTCTGAATTTTTTTAAGTTAGAAACAGTAGAAGCTGTGGACAACATTGTGCTTTCAGCACCCAAAAAAGCAGCAGTTCCTCCTGCTCTGTCCCTCAGCCATTAGAGGCCAACTTCTTCCAGCAAATCAAAAGATACAAACCATATTTGCAAAGACAGGGAACAAATACTTATATGTGCCAATGGTTACTATAATTGCTTTTGTGTGAAAGACAGTACAATTAATAATATTAATTAAACTGTAGCATTTTGTGGCTCACAAAGTGCTTTAATTTATATTAGTTTATTTTTTTTCAATAACCCTAGGAGACAGATAGTATTATTCCTACTTTTTAAGGTAGAAAACTATATAGCTTTAATAGGATAATTTTCTAAAATGTGAAATTTTTATACTGTAGGAGAGATCCAATTATTTCTTTTTGGATTGCTTTCCGCAGATTCATTTGTCAGTCAATGTTTGGCTAATACATCAAAATAATGGATGACTAGTACAGAAACACTCCCTTGGAAGTAAAGTTCAAATTTCATCACTGGCTTGTAGAGAAAAATTTATCAGGAGGCATAAAAGACAACTAAATAGCTACGTGAACTAAGGGAATAGTTCAAGTCTGAACTTATGAGGTTCATAAGCAAATTCCAGAATGCTGTAAGTCATATCAAGGTTGAAGGAGAATTGAAAACAAAAAACATTAAGTACTCCTGGGTATTAAAACTCTACATTATTAAAACCTTGTTCATTCTATCATAGTCAAAGACAGAAAAATACTCTAAGAATATACAATATAATCAAACTAAAACCCCCAGAATATCCCTCCTCTCCTACCTTCTAGAATTTGCAAATGAGTAGAACCCTAGAAATAATAAAGCCCTGCCAAAAAGCAAGCTCTCTTCTTGTAGCCTATGGCTCTGACAATACATAACAATAACAACCTTGATTTTATTCACATTACTATGAAAGACGGCCTTATATCAGTCAACCTCTGTAACGACTGGAGGGGGGGGCATAATTTTAGGCTAAATGTATTAGCCTAACATAATACACTCTTGTATACTGATGTTCCGCAATTAAAGATTCGTTCCTTTGCCTTAAATATCCTTGTTCCCATTAAAATGGAAAAACAATACCTACTATCACCACCGTAATAGTAAAGGAAAAATTTCTAACCCTAATGACCTTCTAATTGCTGAAGTCAATGGATTCTTCTCAGTAATTACCTTATTAAATACCTCAGATACTCCTCCTCACTTGGAAATTTTTTCCTCCTTTTAGTTTCTAGGTTATCTAGTTCTGGTTCTTGTCCTGTCTCTCTGACCACTCTTTCACTGAATCTTCTGACTCCTTATCGGCCACCCATCCCTTAGACATTTTCATCATGGTTCACCCTTAGTTCACTTCTCACACTCTTTACAGTTTCCCTTAGTGATCTCATTCATGCCTAGAAAATGATGACTCCCAAGTCAAGTTTTGTGATGTAGAGAGATGCAAAGGGAATGAGATATTTTGGCAATTTTGTTTACTTGACCTGATCCTGTCCCTGCGCCACAGCTGATTGGATCAGGGATGAACACCTGGTAAATGTGATTTACTCTCCCAGAAGTTTTAGAAGTGGGATTGAGATATTTTTCATTCTGTATTATTTGCCTGAACTGATGACATGTAAACTTAGGGCTGTATGGGGGTATCAAGTATGGCTACATGAGTGTCTAACAAGGGAAAGCCAAACTGCAAAGATTAAGATATAAAAATGAAGCAGATACACTGAGAGAAGCAGAAATGAGAGCTCATACAAAGAAAAGATGGAGTTGGGGAATGAAAAAAAAAAAAAGTGAGAATAGGAGAGGCTGAAAAACGCAGTCAGAGACAGAGATATACAGACAACTGACTCCTGGAAATCCTGATAGCCTTCTAGTTTCTGGTTCTAGTCTCTTCTGAGGTGCAACTCTAATTGTTGCCTTTGGGTTCCTTGAGATAATCCAGTCTTCTTCCAACAAATTCTCTTTATTTTAAAGCTAGTTTCAAGTGGCTCTCTTATACCCAAAGAATGCCTGCAACATTTACTATTTATATAACATATATATTTAATAATATACATATTATATATAACTTACAAATATATCTTAGCCCCATATATGTAGAGATAACAAAATATAAAGGCTGTATGTATATGTTAAATAGATTAAATAATAAAATATTTAAGCATATACACACCTACATACACACACACGGATGTGTGCAACATACTCAAAAATAAAAAACCCTGGGAGAAAAATATACGCATACTCAAATTCCATAATCTCTCCTAAATTTTTATCTATCTGTTTGAACTTTTCAGCTCATTAAGTCTGATGTTGTAAAAATGCAACTTTTCTTCCTAGACTTCAGTTCTAATGGACCCAGAATTGTAAAAACTGTGGTATAGATTGATATCGTAAGAGGAAACTAGCGATTATAACTTTCAGCATACTTACCTATCAGTTAAATTTAAAAAAAGGAAAATTAAACAGAAATTTACCAGCTCACAGAGAAAAAGAGTGAGTGGATGATAAGGCAGCTGAGACAAAAAAAAAAAAAAAAATAGTACAGACTATTCTTTCAAAAGTTTGGCTTCCTGAAAGCAGGAACTAGATGAAAACACTCTCAGCAATCATAACCCGATGTATTTCTGGTTCTCCTCCTGACTCTTTGACTGCTGTTTTTAAAACTGAGAAGTATAGTCCCTCCAACTTCACTCTTCTTTGTAAAGATTGTTTTGACTGTTCTGGGTCCTTTACTTGGCAATATAAATTTTGGGATCAGCTTGTCAACTTGTAGGAATTGTACTGAATTTATAGATCAATTTGAAGAGAACTGTCATATAAATTATACTGGGTCTTCCAATCCATAAACGTGGACTGTCTCTCAATTTACTTAGATTTTCTCAGCAGTATTTAGTGGATTTTAGTATACAAGTCTCACACTTCTTTTGTTCAATTTATTCCTAAATTGTTTGTTCTTTTTGATGCTACTGTGATTAGAACTGTTTTCTAATTTTCATTTTGGATTGTTCATTGCTGGTATATAAATAAACGACTGAGTTTTGTATAATTACATCCTGCAACCTTGCTGAACTTGTTTATTAGTTCTAATAGTACTTTTATGGATTTCTTGCACAGAAGATCATGTCACCTGTGAATAAAGACAGTTTTACTTCTTTCTTTCGAACATGAACGCCTTTTATTTCTTTTTCTTGCTTGACGGCATTAACTAGAACCTCTAGTACAATGCTGAATAGAAGAAAGCAGACATCTTTGTCTTGTTCCTGATCTTAGCAGGAAAGCATTCAGTCTTTCACCATTAGGTATGATCTTAGCTGTGGGTTTTTCATAGATGCTCTTTATCAGGTTGAGGAAGTTCCCTTTTATTCCCAGTTTGTTCAGAATTTTTATCATGAATGGGTGTTAGATTTTTGTCAAATGCTTTTCTGCATCTATTGTCCTTTATTCTATTGCATTTTCAGATGTTAAAGAAACCTTGCATTTGTGAGGTAAAGCCCAATTGGTCATGGAATATAATCCTTTTTACATGTTGGTGGATTCAGTTTGTTAACATTTTTTTGAAGATGTTTGTGTCTATATTCATGAGAGATATTGTTCTATAGCTTTCTTGTAATGCTTTTTGTTTGATTTTGGTGTCAGGGTAATGCTGGTCTCACAGAATGAGTTGGGGAGTGTTCCTCCTTTATTTCTTAAAGAGAGTTTGTGAAGGATTGGTATTATTTCTTCTTTAATTATTTGTAAGATGCCCGCTTTTTTTTTGCAGTACGCGGGCCTCTCACTGTTGTGGCCTCTCCCATTGCGGAGCATGGGCTCCGGACGCGCAGGCTCAGCGGCCATGGCTCACGGGCCCAGCCGCTCCGTGACACGTGGGACCTTCCCGGACCGGGGCACGAACCCGTGTCCCCTGCATCGGCAGGCGGACTCTCAACCACTGCGCCACCAGGGAAGCCCTTTTTTTTTTTTTTTTTTTTTTTTTAGTATCTTTAATCTTTGTGTCCTTCATTGCATCTAGCACAGGGTTTTACCCAAAAAATATGCAGAAAAAACATATGCAGGAATGAACTAAATTATGCAACTACATCCAAGAAGTGGCTAAAACAGTATTTAAACAGCATCCTGAATTTCAACCAGAGGTACTTTTAAAATGGGAGAATACTATGAAAAACAATCTCATAACTAATTTTAAATTTAGGAAAACTTGAATATTTACTTACGAGGTAATAGCTCTCTATCAGCAGTCTCTGTGCAGCTGGGATAAGGATAAAATAGATGGCCTTTCTCTAGTGGGTATGGAATCATTCTAAAAGCTGAGTGAAAAATAAAATACATATGTTGACATTCAATTCAATCTCACTTTCATCCTCTACTACAATCAAAGCTATTTTGGAGACGTACTTTTATTAAATTTTCACACAGCGTTTTATTTTCTTTTTTACAGAGATATTTTAGATGAAAGAAACAAAGTATGCAAAGGAACAAATAAGGAGAAGAATAAGATCTATGTAGAGAATCATGAATGGTCTGGCTGAAATAAAACTAAAGGGAGTAATGGATGGTAAGACTAGCTGTGTCCTTCTTGCCTCAGTCTCCTTATCACAAACACAATAGACTTAACTCTCCACGTGTGAATTCCACTTCTTAGGGAAATCACGTTAACTGTTGTAGTCATAACTACTGGCAACCTAAGAGTTCTCAATGGCTCCTAACTTCATATGTGAGCTGTCATCAAGTTTTCTGTGAGCTTAATTTAGATCAGGGGTCACCAAAGCATCTAAATTAAGTACCTAAAGGGATCACCTTTGGCCAGACCTGGCCCACTGTTTTTGTAAATAAAATTTTATTAGAATACAGCCATGCCTGTTCGTTTATATATTATATAAGGCTGCTTTCATGCTATAAGTGTTGGGTAGTTGTAACAGAGACTATGGCCCACAAAAACTAAATATTTACCATCTGGCCCTTTACAGAAAAAGTTTACCCATCCCTCATCTAGATTATCATCAACTCCTACAAACTTCTGAAATCCTTATTGACCTACTCAACTATCAAAGATGAGATAAGGTTTTTGTTTTTCCCTTAGTCCTTGGCTCTAAAAACTTTTGTTAAAATATGGATTTTGTTTTGCTACAATAAAATATAGTGATTTTTCCAAAGTCACAGAGCAAATCAGTGGCACTAGGAAATCATTCATCAAGATGATTATTCATGAAATACAGAATAAATCATATACTTATTGAAAACTTCCTATGTGCCAAGCAGAACACTAGGCACTGAAGACACATACAAGGTGAATGAGATAGAGCACCTGGTTTTGAGAAGTGTACAGACTACTGGAGAAAAAGCAAAAGAAAGTCTAATTACCCCAAAACATCCAGCTCCTCAGTTTTAGTAGTCCCGCTTTCATTAATCTGTATATTGTCAGTATCAAGCACAGTGTCTGACCTCAGCAAGAATGCAGAGGTTCCCAAATTTTCTTGGTTCAAGGACATGTGGTGTCCTTCGTGTCTCAGTAATTTGCTATTGATGCCCCTACACTGAAAGAAATATCTAACAATTCCACTTATTAAGTAGTGGGTCTGATCAACTTCAAAAGTTTTTGTTCTAACAACTTAGCAGCGATATGAAAAAAAATACACATAAATTAATGAAAATAATAGTTATTTTATTTTTAAATAACCATCATTTCTTCCTAATGGGATATATGAGCCTGTTGGGCACTGCATAATTTCTCGAACCTTGGAATCACACTGGACACCACTATCCTCATTTCCTGTTCCACACTGATTTTTGTGTGGTACTTCTTTTAATCACAGCAACTAACAAAACCCAGCTTTGCAAAGCTATGACAACACTGAAAAAAAATAGAGAATGGAGAGCTGTCTAATATTGAAACCGTGAACTATCTAGAGCTACAGTTTGAATGGTGTATTGCTATGTTTCTACTAAAAATTTAAAATATCCCATGGCACTCTTGTGAATTTGCTATAATACCCAAAGGTGCCTCAATGCAAACTTTGAGGAGGTTAACCAACTTTAGTGAATGAACATTGAATTTATTTTTGAATTTTCACTGACAGGTGATTTTAAGAAGTTACAAATGAGAGAGATCTGGTAGTTACTGGAAAATAATCCACTTCTCCAAAGAAATGTACGAATAGCCAATTAACATATAAAAAGATGTTCAACATTACTAATTATTAGGGAAATGCAAATCAAAATCAAAATGAGACACTACTCCACACCCATTAGGATGCTATTACTAAAAAATCCAGGAAATAACAAGTATTGGCAAGGATATAAAGAAAGTGAAACCCTGTGCATTGCTAGTGGAATGTAAAATGGTTCAGCTGCTATAGAAAATAGTATGGTGGCTCCTCAAAAGTTTAAACACAAAATTATATGATCTAGCAATTCCACTTCTAGGTATACACCCAAAAGAAATGAAAGCAGGAACTTGAACAGATATTTATGCACCCACGTTCATAACAGCATTATTCATAATAGTCAAAAGGTAGAAACAGCCCAAATGTCCATTGATGGATGAATGGATAAACAAAATTTTGTATACACTTACGATGGAATATTACTCAGCCTTAAAAAAGAATAAAACTCTGACACATGCTACAACATTATGGTAAGTGAAATAAGCCATATATAAAAGGACAAATATTGTATGATTCCACTTATATGAGATACCTAGAGTAGTCAAACTCATAGAGACAGAAAACAGAATGGTTACCAGGGGACTGGGGAGGAGGGAAGATTGGGGAGTTAATTGTTTAATGGGTAGAGAATTTCATTTTGGGTGATGAAAAAATCTGGGGGAAGGATAATGGTGGTTGCACAACAATGTACATGTATGTCACTGAACTGTACATTTAAAAATGTTTAAAATGGTAATTTTAATGTGATATGTATTTTACCACAATTTAAAAAAAATTTTAAAGAATCGAGTTGATATCAGTAATGAGGAAATTAGTTTCATGTTGTACACATCTCAAAACAAAACAAAACAAAAATCCAATTTTTAAAATATTAGAATAGCTAACCACATTAAAAAACTTATAAATGAAGGGATATAAGTTTCCATTCTTTCCTTATAAATACTTAATTTAAGTGAACATATAGCAGAATACCCAAACAGTTTCTCATTCTGCTTTTCCTAAATGTGGCATTAATATAAGCACATTACATGTTTCTTCTACCAGTAAACCAGTAAACACCACTGAGTTCACTTTGAAACCAATCTGAACAAGTCCTTAAAGAAACTCACAATCTCATTACAAAAAGACTGCCTGTGAATGGAATAATTAGTCAGAAAGATTAGTGTTACATTTGGAAAAGAATACTTACTGCCTTCCCATGTACACTGTAACAGATTAAGAGCACCTTCTATTCGCTTCCAGTGCTGAAGATGAAAGAAAGCATAGGCAATTGCTTCACTATCGCCCCGTTTCAGAATGTGTTCTGGAGGTAAAATGAGACTTTTCATCTCTAGTAAATACTAGAAAAATAACACACACACATAGACACACCACAGAAAAAAAGGAAAATTATGCTAAATTCAAATATCCACAAAAGTGTAGATTCAAATTTTATAAAGTTAATTTGATTTAAAAAACAAACAAATATTAAGCTAGTTGAAATGACATGAAGGTCCTACTGACAAAATGCTTATATAAATGCAAATTCCAAAGATCAGAACATTCCTATAGGTAAAAATAAGGTAATAAATGGCTTATGTGTGACTTTACTAAACACAAATGGAAATTCAAGCTGAGGAAATAATGTTGGAGGAAATTACTTACTTTTCCAAAAAAGAATAAGTGTAAAAAATTATAAAACACAATTTTGGAATAACACGTTGTGGCAACATTCAATATTTTTTCTTTATTTCCCTTCTATAGTGAAGGAATTTAATTGTTAAGAAGTTCAATTAAATTAATATTTACTGAGTGCAAATCACTATGCTTGTTAGGGAATGCCAAAACACTATTCTCTAGAGCTTCCTAAGGTAATGAGAAAGACAGATTTCTTTTTCTATTTTCTCGGCCGCACTGCACGGCTTGTGGGATCCTAGTTCCCTGACCTGGGATTAAACCTGGGCCCCTGGCAATTGAAAGCGCAGAGTCCCAACCACTGGACCGCCAGGGAACTCCCGAGAAAGACAGATTTATTAAGTTAAAAATTTTAACCAAACTGGGACTTCCCTGTGGTCCAGTGGTTAAGAATCCACCTTCCACTGCAGGGGATGCAGGTCTGATCCCTGGGTGGGGAACTAAGATCCCACATGCCTCGGGGCAACTAAGCCCCGCCTGCCACAGCTACTGAGCCTGCGTGCTCTAGAGCCCATGCATCACAACTAGAGAGCCTGCATGCTGCAACTACTGAGCCCATGCGCTCTGGAGCCGGCGCGCCACAATGAAGGGCCTGCACACCACAAGGAAAGATCCCACATGCTGCAATGAAGATCCCATGTGATGCAACTAAACCCTACGCAGCCAAATTAAAAAAAAAAAAATTATAACCAGACTATGTTAAGTGTTTCACTAGAGGTATAGATGTATATAGGAATATGGATAGGAGGTATTAATTTTTTAATTTAGTTTTTAATAACAGCTTTATTGAGATACAGTTCGCATGCTTTACAGTTCACCCATTTAAAGTTCACAGTTCAATGGTTTTTAGTATGTTCACAGATATGTGCAACCATCACAATTTTAGAACATTTTCATCACTTCAAAAGGAAACCCCAAATGTACATTGGTGCAGCCTCTATGGAAAACAGTATGGAGGTTCCTCAAAACAACTAAAAATAGAGTTACCATATGATCCAGCAATTCCATTCCTGGGCATATATCTGGAGAAAACTATAATTCAAAAAGATTCATGCATCCCAATGTTCACTGCAGCACTATTTACAATAGCCAACCTAAAAGTCCACTGACAGATGAATGGATAAAGATGTTATACATATATACAATCGAATACTACACAGCCATAAAAAAGAATGAAATAATGCCATTTGCAGAAACATGGATGGACCTAGAGATAATCATACTAAGTGAAGTAAGTCAGAAAGAGAAAGACAAATACCATATGATATCACTTATATGTGTAATCTCAAATATGACCCAGGGACTTCCCTCGTGGTCCAGCGGTTAAGAATCTGCCTTCCAATGCAGGGGACGCAGGTTCGATCCCTGGTTGGGGAACTAAGATTCCACATGCCGTGGGGAAACCAAGCCTGCATGCCACAACTACAGAGCTCATGCACTCTGGAGCCTGCGTGCCACAACTACAGAGCCCACGTGCTCTGGAGCCTGCATGCCACAACTAGGGAGAAGCCCGCATGCCGCAACGAAAGATCCCCCATGCCATAACTAAGACCTGACACAGCCAAAAATAAAATAAATTTTAAAAAATAATAAATAAAATAAAATAAAATATGACCCCAGTGAACTTTTATGAAACAGAAACAGACTCATGGACATAGAGAACAGACTTATGGTTGCCAAGGGAAGAGGGGGTGGGGGAGGGATGAATTGGAAGTTTGGGATTACCAGATGCAAACTATTATATAGAGGATGGATAAACAATAAGTTTCTACTATATAGCACAGGGAACTATATTCAATATCCTGTGATAAACCATAATGGAAAAGAATATGAAAAAGAATGCATATATGTGTATAACTGAATCACTGTGCTCTACAGTAGAAACTGACACAGCATTGTAAATCAACTATACTTCAATAAAAATTTTAAAATAAGGAAACCCCATACTCTTTAGTTATCACCCTCTACACCCACAATCCCCCTAAGCCCTAAGCAACCACTAATATACTCTCTGTCCTATAGATTTGCCTATTCCAGATATTTCATACAAACAGAATCACATAATATAGGGTCTTTTGTGACTGGTTTATTTCACTTAGCATACACCCATGCTGTAGCATGTATCAGTACCCCATTCTTTTTTGTGGCTGAATAATATTCTATTGTATGGACAGACCACAGTTCTTTATCCATTCATCATTTGATAGACATTTGGTTTTCACCTTTTGGCTATTATGAATAATGCTGCAATAAACATTTGTGTATGAATTTTCATGTGAACAAATGTTTTCATCTCTCTTGGGTTACCTAGGAGTGGAATTGCTAGGCTATATGGTAATTCTATGTTTAAGAGGTATAAATTATGATTTAAACCACTTGATAGAATTTGGGATTTGAGCTGATATATAAAGACAGGTGGAATGTGGATGAGCAGGTTGGGGGGTATGGTGGGGAGAAGAACAGGAGGACATATTCAATGTACAGGGCCAACCTGAACAATTTTAACTCTTGAGACTTGAGAGCATACTGCAAGATGAGTGAGTGTGCCTGTTAAAGAAGTTATGACCTATCAATTCTTATTAACATATGAAATTAAATTCTAAACTCTTGAAGAAAATACTTGCCTTAATATTATAATCCATAACAAAAGCAGCATAATCAGTTACTGCACTAATCAAATATACTAATTACATGAAGAAAGATGCAAAATTACACTTGTACATCATCTTTACTATTAAAGTGGTCAACTTAAAACAAAATCTTTTAAAAAATATTTAGTTAGCTAACTACTTCTTCCAAAGACTGAGGCCAGAGTATACCTCCCCTACTAGACTAGCTGTGAAACAACCTCTTTGGGTTTCAATAATTTGATACCAAATTATGTGTCATATGGTCCAAACCACATTAACATCTATTATAAGATATAAAAAGAGAAACATTCCAAACGTGTCTTAAAAGATATATTCTCACATTTCAAATTCTAAGTTCCTCAGGTCATTACACAAGCTAATAAGATAAACAACATGAATTAAACAGTTGAATGTGTGAAACACTTTGTAAAACTACTACAAACAGGAAGAATTCTAAAAATAATTGAAGTGGTTTTAAATTTTAAGCCTTAGGTTATTAATCAATACATATGTACTCATGGTATTAATACATCTAAAGTAATTTTTCTTTTTTGTTTATGGAATATGCCTTTCCAACACTTACTGAGCTTAATGCTCATCTTGAATTACTCTTATTCCTATACCCCAATAAAGGTGAAATTAAAAAGCAAAAAGATAAAAAGAATAATTACTCTTAGTCTTGATGTCTCTAGCTCTCTCCTCAAAGTGTAAGAATGCAGTCTGCTTATCAATTTATTTTAGCAGATGTCACAAGCTATGAGATTATTTACTAATCCAGTTTGGGGACTTAACATTTCCCATTCAGTTTCTTAAAGGAATGCAGCAGAGGTTGTGTCCTGGTCAAGCAAAGCCCATTTGCTGCCTGGCTGGGTTCTCTACCCTTAGTGCCTTGGGCCTATATTCAGGAGGGTAATATTCTTTCTAATCCTCTTTAATCCTTGCCCATTTTTTAAAACACAGTAAAAGATCACTCGCACCAGGCGACTGTGGGAAAATGGACTCAAATAGCTGACCTCTGACACGACTCCTTATGCTCTTTGCAAGTGCACTAAGAGCTTCTTCAGTAGGAAGCAAAGAAAATGAAGCAAACACAGTGGAATCTCCATCATAAAAAGAATATCTTATTTTCAGAGAGGTTTAATACTTAAACTAAGTCCTTTCGATTAGAGATCTGTTTTATTTTACAGATAAAAACATCTCAAATTATTTTCAATGTGTTTTAGAACCCTGAAGCTTTAGACTAAACCCTATCTTGGTAGCCACTTAGCAAATGGTAAGCAAAGATATTAAGTTAACAATTATTGAGTAAAACTTATATTATAAAAGGTATCAACTTAATATATCTAAAAATACTTCTGTTAATAGCAACTATATATCTATACTTTCACTGAGTAATAATCTAAGTGACAATTCAGAATCAGATATGGTACGTTTATTAGGAAATAATACTTCAGGATTTTATATTAAAAATCTTCACTATTTAATCATTAAAAAATTGTTTCCTTATGCTACCTTACTTTTTATTATCATGTCTTACCTACCAGCAAATGTCCTCTACAATTTGACTTCAAAGAAATTCTTATATTTCAGTTTCTGAAATAGGACAGTGAAATAGAATTTCACCCTCAAAATATAAAGAAAAACTTTCAGTTTAAAGAAAATATACTTAGGGACTTCCCTGGTGGCACAGTGGTTGAGAATCCGCCTGCCAGCGCAGGGGACACGGGTTCGAGTTCTGGTCCGGGTGGATCCCACATGCTGCAGAGCAACTAAGCCCGTGTGCCACAACTACTGAGCCCGTGCTCTAAAGCCCGCAAGTCACAACTGCTGAGCCGGAGCGCCACAATTACTGAAGCCCGCGTGCCTAGAGCCCGTGCTCCGCAACAAGAGAAGCCACCGCAATGAGAAGCCTGCGCACCGCAATGAGGAGCAGCCCCCGCTCACGTCAACTAGAGAAAGCCCGCGGGCAGCAACGAAGACCCAATGCAGCCAAAAATAAAATAAATTAAAAAGACAAAAGAAAAAAAGAAAATATACTTAAAATATGTAATTATAGGATTATTACTCATTTTATCTCCTCCACAAAGTGCTACTCAAGAATTTCTGCTACCCAGAATAAGGTGTAGTCACTACATGATAGAAACCATATCCTTCATATTCTACTTCAGCACCTAGTGTATTACACTATCCAAAGCAGGTCCTAAAATAATTAACTGACTGGATCTGATATATATAGCTAAAATGTCTTCAAACTCATACCTTTAAGTATTTCAGTTTTACTTAAAGATATTTTCTAACTTTCTGGGCAAACTAAAAACAAAACAAAATGAAAACAAAAAAATTCAGCTATCAAGACTTTACTTCTGTAGGAAGAAGAATATGAAAGGTTAAAAACTGACGGGTAATTTGTTTTGTTTTGGTCTCTTTTTTTTTTTTTGCTTATAAAAGTACATGCTCACAGTACAAAAATGCAAACATTACAGAGTTACACAGAAAAGAATCTATTACAAGATTGGAGAATAAAAGAAAAAAGGAAATAAAGATAATAATCTTATTTATGTTTGTCTGGATTTCTTTTTTTAAGCATAACATACTGATTCTACTTTTCTGAAATATAGTATCAAACTGTTACGCAACTCACTTTTTACTTCACAATATATCTTGTATATCTCTTCCCATCTCTATATAGATCTAACTCATTTAAAATATAGTATAGTATTCCATTAAAAGCTGAGTTCTTTTATCAGTTAAGAAATAAGGTCATGCTGAAATTGTACTACTGTCCTTAAAAGGCCCAAAGTGACATAATGTAGCAAAACTCACAAAATATTAAATGGCTTAAAAAATTGATGGGATCTAAAATTTTATTTTCTTTACCTTAGATAGGTCTTTATAGTAATGCAGATCTAAATTACAAACATGTTTATTTACCAAACATTTATTGAATGTCTGTTATGTGGTAAGTAGAATATCAGACATAAAATGATGCTAAGACAAGAGTCCTGCTTTTTAAAAAGCTCACCAATAACTAAGGGAGAGACATACAAACAGACCAAAAGAAAAAAAAAAAAAAGATGATTAAGGTACTAAGGAAACAGAAGAAAGAGCCATTACCTCTGCTTGGGAAAAGTGGGAAAGACACCTCTACAAAGGAGGCAACAGATGAGCAGGATCTTGAAGAATGAGTAGAAACTTGCCAGGTAGAGAAGAGACTGAGCATATGTACAACGGTAGGGAGTCATAATGAGACCTGGCCAATCCAGGGAATAGTAGCACTGGAGGTAAGGAACAAGGCAGAAGTGGTGAGGAGCGAGGCTGGAGACAGATACTGGGCCCAGACTATGAAGGGTTTCTATACACGCAATACTACGGGGTTGGTCCTTATCGTATAGGCAATAGGGAACAAGCAGAGCTCTTTAGGCAGAGTAAGATTTGCTATTTAGGTGGATAACTCTGGCAATGACCAGAGTAGAGAGGGTTTGATGGCAGGGAGACCACTGAGGAATCTGTTTTAATGGTCCAAACAAAAGATGGTAGAGTATTTGAGATTACTGTATTTCTACACATACATATCTGTATGTTTAAAAATGCACAGAAAATGTCTGGCAACATATACACCAAACAGAAACAGTGGTTACGTGAGAGAAGTAGAATTGGGAGAGAAGAAACAGGGGATTTTTTACTTTATAAACTTCTAAAGGGTCTGAATTTTTTTTTAAAGCATTCATTACTTTTATAACAATAATAATTTTTAAAAGAATAGGGCTTCCCTGGTGGCGCAGTGGTTGAGAGTCCGCCTGCCGATTCAGGGGACACGGGTTCGTGCCCCGGTCCGGGAAGATCCCACATGCCGCGGAGCGGCTGGGCCGTGAGCCATGGCCGCTGAGCCTGCGCGTCCGGAGCCTGTGTTCCACAACGGGAGAGGCCACAACAGTGAGAGGCCCACGTACCACACACAAAAAAAAAGGTAGTGAAGGTGCACAATGAGCAGTGACAGTGGGGATGGAGAAGATGGCTAGATCTGAAAGAGATTTCAAAGGTCATAATACGAGTTGGTAATTTGGAAAGAGCAGAGTAAAGGTTAATTACAGAAGAAAATAATAAAGCCATAAGTCAAAATATAGAAATAAGG
The DNA here is from genome assembly GCF_951394435.1 of Stenella coeruleoalba. NCBI lineage: Eukaryota > Metazoa > Chordata > Mammalia > Artiodactyla > Delphinidae > Stenella > Stenella coeruleoalba. Next base: position 98,584,445 of record NC_137169.1, read on the forward strand.
AAGGAGAGGCAAGTTGGAGAAGAGACTAAAAAATAAATTTAAAAAAAATCAGTTTGAGAACACATTAAAGTGTCTGAAGTACTTATTAGATACCCAGGTAAAAATTTCCACAACTAGATAGAAATGCAAATCTAAAGACAAGGAAGGAAGCCAGAGTTAACATATTTGGAAATAACTGGCAAATAAAATATAGTTAAAGACATAAACCAAGGCTGGTACCTAGTATGTGCTGCAGGACCTTCCATATTACCTCCAAATCATCTTCTTGTTATATCTGGAAATTGCGTGGGCCAATTTTAACTAGTATTCAACTATGGACAATATACTCAAATAATTACTCAAAGTCTCTTGCTTTTCGCTAAAAATATTAAAAATTAAAGCTACTTTGGAAGCTATAGTTAAAAAGACATAATGATGTATGGTCTGATGGTATCTTTTATAACTCTAAATCCATACCTATGCTTACGCTCAAATTCACTTTAATTTTGAATTGCTTTGATCTTTATAATTTATCTCTAGATTACTTTGTTTCTATTACTTTGCAAATCTTACAACAGCTTTTGACCAAAAGCAATATAATTCTGACCTGAAGTAACGATAATGCTTTATAATCTTCCTCTTAAAAGCAGAGGTTAAAGAAAAATCTCTCTGAAGGCATCTGAAATTAAGGTACTTTGCTCTTGATCAGTCATGCACATCAAGACCAATTTATCTCTCCAATTAGTTTTCTCAGTGCACATTCTATGAGATTGGACAGGCAGGCTGAATGCAAAGATTCCACATGGAGGTGTATTATAAGGGAGACTAAAGAAAGTTCCCAGATAGAAAGTAAACAACTGCTGTATGAATAAACTGAAAGAAAACATGATACTACCTAGCAGCCTCAGGAGCAAAGGGAAAGTGATCTTATATTAAAAAGAGAGGGATGGGAGGCTAAACAGGGCATGTGCTTCAGGAAAATGACTTTCCAAATCATCCTACAGAGCAGCATCTCAAGAGATAAGCATTTCATATCTCAACCCTTCCACCTGGGCCACAGTACAATATAAGGGAAAGGCAAAGGCCTCACTGTGCTCTAAGTATGGGTCACAGACTTTAACACCACTTCCCTTTATTCCCTGTACTCCTGCTATGCCACTCAGAATCTCAACTGAGTGCCCATCTCCCTCATCTTTTACTTATGCTGCTATAATATAAGTAGTCTGGCCAAAAGAAATGTAAGCCCGCTGCTAAAGACCTAGTACCTTCTCTAATGGATGGGACTCATAACATCCTACGGGCTTCAATTTCTGATCAGCCAGAATGGATTTTACCTTTTATGTATCCATTTATTTTTAAAATTCCCCTTGCACTTGTAAAGGCCTCCTGGCATGGTCTACTTGCTTAGCAGCACAATACCAAAACCAGTTTTATTGTAAAATAAGAATAATTTTAAAAAGCCACAGATAGCATATTCCTAAACATGTACTCAAGTTGCAGAGATTTACTAAACAAGGTTTTGTTTTGTTTTTAAATGTTCTACGCCACTCTTCCCTCAAGGGCTTCTTCTGGAAGACACAAACTGTCCTCAGGGTATTAAGTAATTCAAATTAGTTAATTCCTAACTGTCTCACCTAACCATCTTCACCTTCACCCCATCTCAACAAAGGAATCCCCAAATCTTATACACTCTAAAGCACTAAACTAATATTTACAAGGGAAGAGGACACACTGGAACAGCTTAAACAGGAGGAGAAAATGGTAACAGAGTATAATAAAGCAGTGATGGCCATAATAATCAATGCTGTTGCCTGACACTCAGACATTGTGTTGAGAACTTCACATATATCATCTCATTTAATCAGGAGGCATGATACCTTGACAGTGCTTTCCATGTTGAGTCTGATTCTTTTTTCTTTATTGAGGTATAATTTAAAAACAGTAAAATGCACGGGTCTTAAGTATTCAGTTCGATGAGTTTTAACAAGGGACTTCCCTGGTGGTCCAGCGGTTAAGAATCCTCCTTCCAGTGCAGGGGATGCGGGTTTGACCCCTGGTCAGGGAACTAAGATCCCACTTGCCGCAGGGCAACTAAGCCCACGAGCTTCAAATACTGAGCCCGAGTGCCACAACTACAGATCCCGCACGCTCTGGAACCCGTGCACCACAACTAGAGAGAAGACCAAGTGCTGCAATGAAAGATCCTGAATGCCACAACTAAGACCTGACACAGCCAAAAATAAATTTAAAAAAAGAAAGAAAGTAGACAAGCAACACCATCACCCCAGAAAGTTCTCCTTTCCAGTTAATACCTCTATCCTGACCACCTGAGGCAACCACCATTCTAATTTCTACCACAATAGATCACTTTTGCCTTTTCTTGAATATCACATAAATGGAATCATTCAGTATATATTCTTTTGAACGCTATATTTTTAAGATTCATCCATGTTTTGCTGTACCAGTAGTTCTTTTCTTTTTATTGCTAAATAAATTTTTTTCTCTTGGATGCACACCTTGGAGTAGAACTGGGTCATAGGGTGAGGTATATGTTTAATTTTATAAGAAACTGACAAAGTGGTTGTATCATTTTATATACTCTTAGCAGTAATGTACTAGAGTTCTAAATGTTCCACATTCTTACCAATATTTTATCAGTATTTTCAATTACAGCCATTCTGATAGGCATGATACCTTCTAATTTTATAATGCATTTCCTTGATAACCAACAATGGTGAGCACCTCTTTATGTGTTTATTGGACATTCCAATATCTTCTTTTCTGAAGTATCTGTTCAAGGCTTTTGACCATGTTTTACATTAAAGTTGTCATTTTATACTTATATATTCTGGATTTGAGTCCTTTGCCAAACAAACAAACTGGAAATATTTTTTTTCCTATTTGTGGTTTGCCTTTTCATTTTTTTTAAAATGATGATGATTTTTATTTATTTATTTATTTATTTTTGCCACACCGCACAGCTTGCAGGATCTTAGTTCCCCAACCAGGGATCGAACCTGTGCCCACGGCAGTGAAAGCACGGAGTCCTAAACACTGGGCGGCTGGGGAATTTCCTGCCTTTTCATTTTTCTTAACACTGTCATCAGTGAGAAGAATTTTCAATTTTTGAAAAGGCCAATTTAGAATTTTTTCTCTTACAGTTAAGTGCCTATTGTGTCCTAGGAAATCTCTGTCTACCCCAAAATTTCAAAGATATTCTTAGATGTTTTCTTCTAGATGTATAGTTTTAGCTCTTACATTTAGGTAAATGATCCATCTCAAATTAATGTTTATGTATGCTATGAGAATATTTCATGATTTTTCCCCCCATTCAGACATCTAGATGTTCCAGCACCATTTGTTGAAAAGAGTTTCCTTTCCCCACTGAACTGCATTGGTGCTTTTGTCAAAAACCAAATGACAAAATACATATAGATATATTTCTGGACTTTCTATTCTGTGATTTTGTTTTTAAGGCAAGTATCTCAAATTTAAATCTAAAGATAATAAAATTTAGAAGAATTTGGTGGTAGTATGCTAATTAAAAAAACCTTCAATGAAATATTGCAGCAAGCTATTGCTAGATCCTAAATTAAAGTTAGATAATACTATTCTAACTGATGTGTAAAGTGTCATACTAAGAACAATTACATCTATAGCAAATCATGGATATTTTTGGATTTAATATTTACGATTTCAATCATCTGTGCTATCTCTAAACATCCATGATTTATAAAGCCATAATTTTGCTAAGGAACAAATTTCAATCATTTGTGCTCTGAGGCTTGTGCACACATGTGAGTAACTTACCAAATGAATAACCCTAGTTGAATCTTCAGCATCCATATCTCAGCAAGGTTCATGACCCATCCTCATGTTCTCATTTCAGGAGTAAAATTATATGTTATACTGGTATTTCTCAACCCATGGAGATTCACAATGGTTTTGGACCATATTAATCAAGAATGTCAATGGCTAACTATAATAATAATGTTAAAGAATACTTTTTATAATAAAAAGATGAATTTAAAAATGTGCAAAGGACTTGGATATTTATCCAAAGAAGATACACAATCCCACTCCTGGGCATATATCTGGAGAAAACAATAATTAGAAAAGATCCATGCACCCCAATGTTCATTGCAGCACTATTTACAATAGCCAAGACATGGAAGCAACCTAAATGTCCACTGAAAGATGAATGGATAAAGAAGATGTGGTATATATACACAATGGAATATTATTCAGTCATAGAAAAGAATGAAATAATGCCATTTGCAGCAACATGGATTGACCTAGAGATTGTCATACTGAGTGAAGTAAGACAGAGAAAGACAAATATCATATAATATCGCTTGTATGTGGAATCTAAAAAAAAATTGGTACAAATGAACTTATTTACAAAACAGAAATAGAGTCACAGACGTAGAAAACAAACTTATGGTTTCCAGGGGGAACGGGGGGGGAGGGACAAATTGGGAGATTGGGATTGAGATATATACACTACTATATATAAAATAAATACCTACTAAGTACCTACTGTATAGCACAGCAAACTCTACTCAATACTCTGTAATGGCCTATATGGGAAAAGAATCTAAAAAAAAGTGGATATATGTAAAACTGATTCACTTTACTGTGCACCTGAAACTAAAAACATTGTAAATCGACTATACTCAATAAAAATTATTTTAAAAAATTTAAAAAAAGAAGATATACAAATGGCCAATAACCACATTAAAAGATGTTCAACATCATTAGTCATTAGGAAATGCAAATCAAAATCATGAGATGCCACTTCACACCTACTAGGACAACTACAGTCAAAACACAGACAATAACAACTGTTGGCACAGATGTACAGAAATTGTAACCCTCAAAAATTGCTGTAAATTTTTGGGAATTTTTTACATTGGGAATGTAAAATAGCACAGCCAACTTTGAAAAACTTGGCAGTCTCTCAAAAAGTTAAGCATAGAGAATTACCATATGATCCATCAATTCCACTCCTAGGCATATACCCAAGAGAAGTGAAACCATGTGTCCACACAAAAGCTTGCACATGAATATTCACACCAGCATTATTCATAATAGCCAAAAAGTGGAACCAACCCAAATGCCCATCACCTGATGAATGGATAAACAAAATGTGGTATATCCATACAATGGATTACTACTCAGCCATAAAAAGAAAGGAAGTATTGATACCTGCTACCTTATGCTAAGTGAAAAGGCCACATAATATAATTCTAAATCTACAGAGACAGAAGGTAGATCTGTGTTGTCATGGATTTGGGGAGAGAGGAATGGGGAGTGACTGCTAATAGCTACAGGGTTTCTTTTGGGGGTAATAAAAATGTTCTAGAATCAGAGAGTGGTGATAATTACACAACCTTGTGAATATACTAAAAACCACTGAATTGTATACTTTAAAAGGGTGAATTATATTGTATATGAATTATTTTAATTAAAAAATACTTCTTGATGGTTGGATAATAAAAAAATGTGAGACACAAGAATGACTGAAACAGGATGCTATGGAATATTTAAAAAGTATGAAATATTTTCTACCGTAAAATTTTAAAAACCAACAATTTCTATAGTAGCTGAAAGATACATAATCTTTTTCTTGTTTGGTGACTAAAACAAAATGTTTATTGAACCAAAGCCATACCTAGGTAATGAAGAACAAGTCAAAAATCATGAAAACATGTTGTTCTAATTTTTTTACTATTACTATCATAGTTACTGTATACTGAATTCATTCAGTAGATTAAAAAAATCTGTAAAAGCAATCAATACTGATGAAACATCTAAAGCAAATTCATAGCCTGAAGAGATTTATGTGATCTTTTTCTACTGCACTTCTAATGGCTTCCAGCTTTAACAAATTGCACAGCTCTAGACCTATAGCCATTTCTGTTGTAGTTATGTGGAAAGTAGCCAAAATAGTTCCTGCTAAAACAGCTTTACAATTTGTCATTTTACTGGTAAGATTCATAGAACATTTGAAAATTTGCATAATAAATTTATAAGAATAAAAGAAGATTTAAAAATATATATATATATTTAAGTGTCACTGTTCATTAGGTTAAGTAAGTTATCATGACACATTGCTGAAGTCTGAGGAAGAAAACCCCTAAAGCCCTTTATGTTTGCTGGCTCCAGCTGAGAGAATCACAGATAGAGACTATAATAGAAGAGAGAGGGGAGAGAATATCTGTACATACTTCATCACTTGCAAAAACAGCCACAAATTCCAGCGCTCTTCCAATTCATATAACACTAATGTTATTTAAGTGGGATATTATCCAAATTGTTGGAGCATAAAATATCCCCCCTAAAACCTTAATTTTTAACCTGTTTGGTAACACCCAGCTTAAACTGCCTATCCACAAACAATAACGTAAGGTTACAGAGCCATTCTACTCAGTTGGATATTTTGATAGAGCTGAATTGTCAACTGGTTTTGGTATTTAGGTAAGGGGAAAAAATATACAAATTTCTACCTATAAATAAAAATGATTTTTTTTCAGGCAAGGCTTTACTGGTGCTAAAAATGATTTTCAAATATTGCAGTATATACATATTACATACTTATTAAATGTATATTTATATTTAATTAAATAACATATTTTACAGTTTTACTGACGTATACTTTATATATCACAAAATTTACCATTTTAAGTATACAGTTCAATGATTTTTACTAAATTTATACAGTTGTGCAACCATCACCATAAAAAGTTCCCTCATGCCTGTTTGAAGTCAATCTCCACTCCTACCCACAGCCCCAGGGAACCACTGATCTGCCTTTTATGTCTATAGTTTTACCTATTTCATAAATTTCATATAAATGGAATCATACAATATGCTGTCTTTTTTTTAAGGAAATATAATACACTCCTTGGCTCAACTGTAAGTACTGATGATAATTTATTTTTTTTAATATTTATTTAGTTATTTGGTTGTGCCAGGTCTTAGTTGTGGCAGGTGGGCTCCTTTAGTTGCGTCAGGTGGGCTCCTTAGTTGCGACTTGCCGGCTCCTTAGTTGTGGCATGCAAACTCTTAGTTGCAGCATGCGTATGGGATCTAGTTCCCTGGCCAGGGATTGAACCTGGGCCCCCTGCATTGGGAGCACAGAGTCTTAACAACTGCGCCACTAGGGCAGTCCCCAATATGTTGTCTTTTTTTTTTAATTTAATTTTTGGCTGTGTTGGGTCTTCGTTGCTGCACGTGGGCTTTCTCTAGTGGCAAGCTGGGGCTATTCTTTGTTGCAGTGCGCAGGCTTCACATTGCAGTGGCTTCTCTTTGTTGCAAAGCATGGGCTCTAGGCACACGGACTTCAGTAGTTGTGGCTCACAGGCTCTAGAGCGCAGGCTCAGTAGTTGTGGCGCACGGGTTTAGCTGCTCCGCGGCATGTGGGATCTTCCCGGACCAGGGCTCAAACCCATATCCCCTGCACTGGCACTGCGCCACCAAGGAAGTCCCCAATATATTGTCTTTTGTGTCTGGTTTCTTGCACTTGGCATAAAGTATTTGAGGTTCATTTATGCTGTTGCATGTACTTATACTTCGTTCCTTTTTAGTGCTAAGAAGTGTTCCATTATGTGGATATATCACCACTTATTTATTCATTCACCTATCTTTGGACTGTTTCAAATTATTTGCTATTGTGAATAATATTGCTATGAACACTTTCATACAAGTCTTTGTATAGGCATACGTTTTCATTGCTCTTGGGTAAATATGTAGGAATGGAATTGATGGATCATATGGTAAGTATATGTTTAACTACACAACTGTTTTCCAAAGTAGCTATACTATTTTAAATGCCTGGCAGCAATATATGCATTTTCTCTACATTCTTGCCAACACCTGATATTGTAAGTCTATGTGAGTATAGCCATTCTAGTGGATATAAAGTAGTATCACACTGTGGTTCTAATTTGTTTTCCCAATGACTAATGATGCTGAGTATCTTTTCATGTGCCTTCTTTGATAGCTAATTCATAAACCTTCTTTGATGAAGTGAGTTGTTTGTCCTATTATTACTGAGTTATAAAAGTTCTTTATAAGTTCTGGATACCAAACTTTAAGAGATAAATGACCTGCAGTCATTTGGCTTATCTTTCCATTTTGTTAGTGATAACTTTTGAAGAGCAAACATTTTAAGAAGTCCAATCTATCAGGTTTTTTTTAATTGATCATGCTTTTGAAGAAATCTTTGCCTAACCCAGGTTCTGTTTCCTTCTAGAATTTTTATAATTTTACCTCTTACATTTAGATCTTTGATCCATTTTGAGTTAATTTTTTATTTGGCATGAGGAGAGGGTCTAGGTTGTTTGTTTGTTTTTCACATAGATGCCTGATTTTCCCAGCACCATCTGTTGAAAAGATTATCCTTTCCCCATTGAATTGCATTGGAACTCTTCTTGAAAATCAACTGACCAAAATTATGTGAGTTTATTTCAGGATTCTCTATTGTCTTTCATTGATCTACATTTCAACCTTCATGCCAATATTATATTATCTTAATTACCGTAGCTTTAAAAATGTCTTGAAATTGGGTAGTATAAGTCCCTCTAACCTTACTGTTCTTTCTCAAAACGGTTTTGGCTATTCTAGATCCTTTGCATTTCCATATAAATTTTAGAATGAGCTTGTCAGTTTTTTTGTTTTGTTTTTTTTGGGGTTTTTTTTGTGGTACGCGGGCCTCTCATTGTTGTGGCCTCTCCCATTGCAGAGCGCAGGCTCCAGACGCGCAGGCTCAGCGGTCATGGCTCACAGGCCCAGCCACTCTGCGGCATGTGGGATCTTCCCGGACCGGGGCACGAACTCATGTCCCCTGCATCGGCAGGTGGACTCTCAACCACTGCACCACCAGGGAAGCCCAAGCTTGTCAGTTTTTACAAACAAGTCTACTAGGATTTTAATAGGAATTGCATTTAATCTACAGATCAATTTGGAGAGATCTTAACAATAATTAGTCTTCTAATCCACAAACATGGTATATATCTCCATTTATTTAGGTCTTCTTTAATTTCTCTCAGAAGTATTTTGGAGTATTTCACTATATGTGTGTGTAGGTTTTTAAACTCAAAAGAAGTATCACTAAAAGCATCACAGATTATTTAGACAGATTCAATATGAAGGTTAATATATATTACATATCCAACAATTTAATTTTATAATTTGGGCAATGCCTGGGATTTCCGCTACCCTCCCCTCACCCATGGTGGCTCTGGCAGTAGTTTTGAAAACCAATGCACAATGTACACCATCAGAATTGTTACTGCTGAAACTGACAAAGGACTAATCTCCAAAATACACAAGCAGCTCATGCAGCTCAATATCAAAAAAAAACAAATAACCCTATCCAAAAATGGGCCGAAGACCTAAATAGACATTTCTCCAAAGAAGATATACAGATTACCAACAAACACATGAAAGGATGATCAACATCACTAATCATTAGAGAAATGCAAATCAAAACTACAATGAGATATCATCTCACACTGGTCAGAATGGCCATCATCAAAAAATCTAGAAACAATAAATGCTGGAGAGGGTGTGGAGAAAAGGGAACACTCTTGCACTGCTGGTGGAAATGTAAATTGATACAGCCACTATGGAGAAGAGTACGGAGGTTCCTTAAAAAACTAAAAACAGAACTACCATACAACCCAGCAATCCCACTACTGGGCATATACCCTGAGAAAACCATAATTCAAAAAAAGTCATGTACCACAATGTTCACTGCAGCTCTATTTACAATAGCCAGGACATGGAAGCAACCTAAGTGTCCATCGACAGATGAATGGGTAAAGAAGATGTGGCACACATATACAATGGACTATTACTCAGCCATAAAAAGGAACAAAATTGAGTTATTTGTAGTGAGGTGGATGGACCTAGAGTCTGTCATAGAGTGAAGTAAGTCAGCAAGAGAAAAACAAATACTGTATGCTAACACATATATATGGAATCTAAAAAAAAATGGTTCTGAAGAACCTAGGGGCAGAACAGGAATAAAAATGCAGACGTAGAGAATGGACTTGAGGACACGGGGAGGGGGAAGGGTAAGCTGCAATGAAGTGAGAGAGTGGCATGGACATATATACACTACCAAATGTAAAATACATAGCTAGTGGGAAGCAGCTGCATAGCACAAGGAGATCAGCTCTGTGCTTTGCAACCACCTACAGGGATGGGATAGGGAGGGTGGGAGGGAGATGCAAGAGGGAGGGGATATGGGGATATATATATATGTATATGTATAGCTGATTCACTTTGTTATAAAGCAGAAACTAACAAACCATTGTAAAGTAATTATACTCCAATAAAGATGTTAAAAAAAAAAAGAATTGTTACTGCTGAGAATACATTTTACGTAAGAGGGTTTTTAAAGCAGAAAAGAACAACCACAGGGAACAGACAATCCCGATTTTGTTATTTTGAGTGGGAATTAAATAAATTTTTTAGATATCAATGGTGTATTTAATTTGAATAGTTCTGATTAATAACTGCTGCTTATCTTCTCACACAAGGAACAGATTTCCACCCCATCTTGGGTACTAACAATAACAACCACTTCTGTAAAGCTTACTACGTGTTAGGTACTCTTCTAAGCACTTTAAAGATATGCACTCATTTAATCTTAATAACAACTCTAAGAGGTAGGGAATATTATCCCCAGCTTACACATGAGGAAACTCAAGTCTAGAGAAGTTAAGTAACTTGTCCAAGGTAATACAGCTAGGAAGTAGTGGAGCCAGAATTCAAATGTAGGCAGTTTAGTTGCTGAATCCGTTCTCTTAACCACTCTGCAGCAAGAGAGAGCAGAGCATTTCATATACAAGTATTTTTAGACCTCTGCTTCCAGTAACGGAAGACTGGGTAACTCAGATGAACCCTCCCAGACAGCTAGAAAAGCTGTCGATTTTAAAAAATTGAATCAAATACATCAGATAATTAACAAAGGGTAGAGAATTACCAGGCCACAGTCTAAAGACGGCAGAAAGCAGAGAAGTAAGCCACACCTGGGGCTTCTTTCACTATAGGGACATTTGACAATTCTGGAAAAGATAGCTAGGAGGCTGTTCAGTATTTTTGCCAGTTTCGTAAGGCTACTGGAACAAAAGTTGAAGTCCAAGTCCTGTCAAGAGTGAGAGCCTGGCAAAACCCTCAGGATTGGACTGGGACTCTGAAAGCTGCATCTTAGGAATAAGGGTGAACCAGAAATAAACTGAAACTTTCATGGACTGCAGTCCAGTTTCAAGTCATCCGGGTAGACCAGAAAATTTCAATCCCTGAAACTGAATTAAGGTGATCCTGTCCTACCAATGCTTCTTCCAGGCATCTAAGGGCAAGGAAAATCCTCTATGAAGGAACATAATATTATCTGAGATTTTAAGCTATTTCTACAATTTTTCAAATAAAATATCTGGCACATAGCGAAAGAAAATCAGGCATAAGAGAAAAGACGATATGAACATGATGCAGCAGAAAAAAACAGATGTTAAAAACAGAAACAGGGACGTTCTAGATATTGGGATTATCAGAGAAAGACTTTAAGATAACTACTTTATTTTCAAAGAGATAACAGATTATATTTAAACTTTTGGCAGAGAATTCAAACCTATAAATAATACGAGAGATGTGAAAAATAAATAGAAATTCAAGAATTAAAAAATGTTTCAAAGGGGTGAAATCACACAGTGTATGTTCTCTGGCCACAATGCAATTACGTCAGAAATTATTGATAAGAAGATAATTTTCATATGTTTTAAAATTAAGAAATACACATCTAAATGGAATAAATATACCTCTAAATCAAAGAGGAAGTAATAGTGGAAATTAGAAAATATTTTTGAACTAAATTATAAAAAAAATAATGCTATAGTATGCAGTTAAAATTGTACTTAGAGAAAGGTTTATAGACTTAAATGGATATGTTAGAAGAAGAAACATTAAAAATTAATGAGTTAAATACCTTATAAGAAGATACAAGAGGGACTTCCCTGGTGGTTCAGTGGTTAAGAATCCGCCTGCCAGAGCAGGGGACACAGGTTCGTGCCCTGGTCCAGGAAGATCCCACATGCCACGGAGCAACTAAGCCCATGTGCCACAACTACTGAGCCTGTGCTCTAGAGCCTGCGAGCCACAACTACTGAGCCCACGTGCCACAGCTACTGAAGCCCGTGCACGTAGAGCCTGTGCTCTGCAACAAGAGAAGCCACTGCAATGAGAAGCCCGCACACTGCAACGAAGAGTAGCCTCCACTCGCCAATCTAGAGAAAACCCGCACGCAGCAACGAAGACCCAACACAGCCAAAAATAATTAATTAAAAAAAAAAGAAGATACAAGAATTAAAAAAAAATGGGGCCAAAGAAAGTTGAAAGAAGGCTGTAAAGAGCAGAAATGAATGAACCAGAAAACAAACAGTAGAGAAGATCAACAAAGCCAGAGGTTGGTTCTTCACGAAGACTAATAAAATTGATAAATCCCTGAGGAATCCAATAGAGGGCCAAAAAGAAAGGTAGCCAGTGTTATGAATTAAAAAATGGATGTTACAACTGATTCTGCACATATTAACAAGCTAATAAAAGGATTTTATGAAATCTTTATGCCAATAAATTTGAAATTTTTGATGTAATAAATTCCTAGAAAAATACAACTTACCAAAAGCTAACACAAGAAGAAACAAGAAATGTGAATAGTTATGGAATGGTTAAAAAAATTGAATTTGTAATTAAGCTATTAAAGATATGAAATTTGTAATGAAAATTCTTCTCACAAAGAAAAATCCAAAATCAGACAGCTTTATCAGCAAATTCTTCCAATCACTGAAGGCAGAAATAATTCTAATTTTTACACAAATTATTCCAGAGAATGATAAAAGAGGGACAATTCCTTAACCTGTTTTATAAAGCCAGCAATAAAGGAAAAGTATAGACTAAAAATATAAGAAAAGAAGGAAAAACATAATTAATAAACATAATTAATGTCAGAATGGTGGTTAAGTTTAGGCAGGAGGGAGGAAGTTGTAATTGGGAAAGGGCAGGTGGGTTTCTGGGGGCTGACAATGTTGTTTCTTGACCTCAGTGGTAGTTTCCACTCATTTGCTTTATAATAAATCATTAAGATACACATTTCTGTTTTTTACACTTTGCTGTATATGTATTATAATTCACACTAAAATTTTTATTGAAATTTATGGGACCAGTTTCACTTAATGAGAGAATGGCATAAATATTTGTTGACTCTCATCCTTAGATTTCAGTAATATTCTTGACTCTGTCTTTACTTACTCTAACAGACTTACAACTTGCATTTCTTCGAGATTATTTTTTAGAGGTTAATCCTTTAATGTTTACTAGTTTCCAAATTCCACTAACATATTATACTGGAATCAACAGTTACAATTACTCTTTTAAATAAAGGCATATTCTTGAATACTCTATACTCCCTAACTTGGGGCATTGTTTTTAAAATCCAAAATTTCATCTTGGGTTATAACACACGAAGATTAACCAATGATCTGTATGTCTGCAAGGTGTACAATATTAAGACAAATGAGATGAGTACAGTTCATCTGGGACTAAATAAACATCAACTCAGCAGTTTTTCTGGGAACTTTCACATCTGTTTCCTAACACTGATTATTTTAATCTATTTGTCTTCAGTCTTTGTCTACCCAGCCCTCATTCAAAAGCATCTGTCTAGATGTAAACAGCTTTTATAGTAACAGGATATTTGATTTAATGATCTGAAATATGAATGATCTTTTATTAGGACCAAGCCATTTTATTTCTTCTCTATAACTATAGTAAAAGGAACAGCTAAGTGAACATATTGTACATCAAATTTTATTTTGACAGCAATTATAAAGCCTATACTGAAATACTGCTCCTATCCACCTTTCTAAATTCTTTTTAACATCCCCTTTAGGGTAAACACTAAGCATCAAAATATAGCAGACTAAAACAATTCTGCCTCAAATTATGGAGACCCAAACATTGGTCTATACACTGTTACCAATTTGATTAACTTAAATAAAAGTAGTATTTCTATCATAAAGTTTCTTACTTTTGGAACATGAGGATTAAATTCCACAGCTCTATGAATTGCTTCCACAGCATTAATTTCTGCTGTGCTTAACCCTCTTCTGGAGGCTGTTTCTGGAGAAAATCTGTAAGAAAACCACAAAATGAAGAAATAAATATTTAAATAAATAAGTATTTTAATCAATTAATTGAGATCGTAATTTAGCACCCTAAATGAGAGGTTTCTGGTGATGGCTAAAGTCAAAGCCAAATGGCTACTAAACATAAAAGTAAAGCCTTTGGTTCAACATATAAAGGAAGGCAGCATAAGAAATGGAAATATTCAAGTTAACGTGAAGAAAACCTTCAGAAGTCCATTAAAGACACACTTTGGGCAAAGTAATAAAATAAGAAATGCCACACAGGGACATCTAGAGAATCTCATGAAATAGAAGTACATTCTTATCAAATTTTCACTGTTCACAGACTGTGAACAGTCCATTCTAATTCATATCAAGCTACAGTAATCTAAGGTGAAAGAAAGCAGTTGCCATTTGGTTGGTTTCTGAATAACTTACCTGTGCAATAAAGAGAAATTCATTAAGGACAGCCAAAAATACAAGGAAATCAGAATAACTCAGAATTATAATCTCAAAACAGGTAACATGAAACCTATTTCCCTACCACATATCTTACAATTACCATCATAGCTACTATGTACTGGATATACTTTCTATCTAGCATTGCTTTGGGCATTTAACACATATAATCCTCACACAACCACCCTACAGTATTATTATTCTCATTTTACAGATAATAAAGAAACTCACACTGATTAACTTGACCAAAGTTCCATAGCTGGTATGCTGTAGACTTTGAATTTGAATCCAAGTTCACTTAGCTCTAAAAACCTTGCTCTTTCCACTACACATAGTAAGAAGCTTCTAAGCCCCATAAGATCAAGGGTTATTCAGCAGGAAGTAGGGGAAAAAAAGCATTGTTTAAAGTCAGTGGATGAAAAACAATATTGAGTTTAGCAGTCTTTCTAAACTATTATAGTTTTCATAACTACTTACTTATCTGAAACAGTCCTTGTCTTCAATAGTGCTGCTGTATAACAGATGGCTGCTGACTTTGGAAGGCTTATATCTATAATAATAATTTTTAATTTGGGTAAGAATCACAAAAATATCTTAAGACAATTTCTAATAAGAATAATTCATAGTTCAAATTCAATGGATATAATATAGTAGTAAAAGCACATGGACATATAATTGGAAAACCTGAGTCTGAATCTTGATTCTACTATTTACCAGCTATGCATCCTTGAACTAGCACAACTTCTTTAACCTCAGTTTTCCCAAAATAGAGAAATGGTACTTTTCTAGCAGAGATTAAATTAAACCATGTCTGTGAAAGCCCTCATACAATGGTAAAAAGTACTCAACAAATGCTTATAAGAAGCTGCTTATAATAATACTATCCAAGGAAAAAGCCATTGTATAGATAGACCTATGTAAAAACTCCACCTATTCACGGAGAAAAACTAAGATTAAGAAAAAAAAAAATTAACAGGACTTCCCTGGTGGCCCAGTGGGTAAGACTCCGCACTCCCAATGTAGGGGGCCTGGGTTCAATCCCTGGTTGGGGAACTAGATCCCACAAGCTTGCCGCAATTAAGAGTGCACATGCTGCAACTAAGAAGCCCGCATGCCACAACTAAAGATCCTGCGTGACACAATGCAGATCCCACATGCCGCGACTAAGACCCGGCACAGCCTAAATAAATAATAAATAAATGTTAAAAAAATTAATAGTAGTTAAGTCCAGGTGATATAATCGTGGGTGGTTTTCATTTTTTTCTTCTTCTGATGTTTTCGCATTTTCTACATTTTCTTAAAAGATGATTTTTTATAAAATAAAAAGAAATTGAGAACTACAATGAAATTAATTATATGAGTTCTTTCTTAAAGAATGACCAAAATAATGTTATTGGCAGAGTAAGACTACAGAACTCTCTTTCCAGATTCCAGAGTTATACCAGCAAATGGAGAACTAAAGAAGTAAACTTGCTTTTAACTTTTTCAGGATTCTAGAAGGGTGAAAACTGGGGACTCATAAAAATAACTGAAAACACAGAAGCATATCCAAGTTGCTAGTTTTATTTTATTTTTAATGAATAGGTCCTATCTGATTTTTCATATTCAGTCCCTAAGCTTGTTCATCATAAGTATCATAAGCAGGCCATGCATCTGATAAGTAACATATGGAAAGAATTTCTCACAAATTTCTCCATGAGCCTATACTACTCTAAAGCACTTCCTAAGAATTCCAGATGTTTAAAAGAAATAAACTTCTCTTTCCAAGTGTAACAAATTTCAAACTTTCCAAGTCATGGAGATTCCCAAGCTAATGGGTAGGAGCTTACAACAGGAGAGTGTGAATAAGTGACTTAAATGTGTTCTAATACAGTGAAAGATATGACCAGAAATATTATGCTAGTTAGGATGTTTCCAGCTTGGGGTTAAAAGCTGATGCCTTACTCAGAATGAGGAGAAAGGCTATGCTTCTCAAAAATTCTCCCAAATCCATTTGTGGTAAACTGGAACTGTTATCGTATAATAATAAAAATAGCCAACATATATTGACTTCTTACTTACTGTTGGGAGACTAGTAAACAAACAAATGGAATACCTAAGTTTAAGTTCAAGCTTGCCACTTACTGGCTAGAAGACCTTACCCAATCACTTAACCTTCTTCTACTCCAGTTTTCTTATTTACTAACCGGAAACAGTAAAAATATTGTACTTGTCCTACCACCTCACAAAATTGTTATAAGGATCAGATGAGATAATAAATTATACTTTGTAACTAAAAAGCATCGTAAAATGTTATTCTGAGTTACTCTTATATATACTCTAAGCAACTTCTGTTAGCCTTCCCTGCCACTCCAAAACAAATGAAGTGCATAGCACCCCATACTTTTCTATTACCTCACCTAACACGCTATGCCTCAATATAACTACTATTCATTTGTCTGTATGTTCCACTAAACGGTAAATTCTACGAGGGCTAAGTCCATGTCTTCTTATTCACCACTGTATTCCAAGCGCCTCACTCACATTAGGCGCTCAATAAAAAAATGAATACATCTTGAGAGAAGGAAAGCTCCTCCTTGCAGACTTTTGCTACCAAAAGTACTGATAAAGAGGATACTTAATAGCAACTTATATCCACAGATACTAGATACTGACTGGTAAGAATGCAAAGAGAAAATCACAGAAATACCAGAGTAGGATCACATTTATGATTACTTAATAGAAAAAAAATACTTTAACCATGCTATTAACTAAGAGAATTATCACTCACCATCATATTTTGCTAGAACTGCTTGGACATCTGCATAGGCCTGTAATTCTAAAAGTGATTCTAGGAGATTTTCATGGATGTTCAACATGGTAAGAGGGGGAAATTCTTTCATCAACTGTATATTAAAAAGAAAAAAGATTAAAATTATACAAAAGGAACTCAGAGCTGAATCAAATTCACTGAGGTAGAAATTCTTTTGTTTCTTAAAACTGTGGAGACTCAACCTCTAAGAAATCTATGTATATTAAATAAATATCTTGTTATAAAACTATCAATTAAAAAAAACAGTGATTCTGGGGAATTTCTTGGTGGTCCAGTGGTTAGGATTCGGCATTTTCTCTGCTGGGGCCCGGGGTTCGATCCCTGGTCAAGGAACTAAGACCCCGCAAGCTGGGCAGCATGGCCAATCAATCAATCAATCAATCAATGTTAGAAAAAAAAAAAGGAAAACACATAGTGATTCTGCATTAACTTAACTGGCAACTTAAAACACATTCTGTTTTTGAAGGAATAAAGATAAAGGTTGAGTCATCAAATTTACTTACATCTCTCATTATTTTTACTGCTTCTCTTATTCTTCCTAATTTTCTTGCACACATTGCCAGTCTTCTTTTAATATACACCAGTACATTGGTATCTCTCCCTATTTAGAAAAACAACAAATGACACAAAACTATCACTTTTATATTATGACCTGCTACTTCATTAACATATTACCTGTTAATTTTATTTGCTTACCTTGGGAGGTTCAATTAAAATTAAATTGTGTCAGAATGGAAGAATATTAATAATAGTTGAATTTGGGTGATGGACAATGAACGAAGGTTCATTATACTGCTCTATTTTTATAGATGTTTGAAGTTTTTTATACTAAAAGCTTAAAAAATATATAGAGAGAGAATTACTTTTGCCTCTAACATTAAGTAATCTGAGTACAGTATATATAAAGTAATTTGTGTATACTTGGCAAGTAGATTTTACTATTAAAAGACATACATTAATAGGAAGAAATAACATTATTAAGTTTCTGCATAAACAATCTACTATTTTAATATTCTCTATTATCTTAGCTGACAAACAAAAGATATTCAAAACAAAATTTCCATGCTAGCATAAATTTTTGGTCAACAGCAAGTAACTAACAAACTACTTCTAGAAAGGGCTAACAAATATTTCTGGAACTATCTCATAACTATATCTGAGATTATACAAGGACAAATGGCATGACTTTTTTACAGATGTAGTTTCATTAGTTCCAGACTGCAAAATTACATATTCCCACAGTTGTGTGTTATAACAACACGCATTAACGAAACATACTATATATATCAATATTTAGTTTAGAGAGAAAACATTATCCTAATTTTAATTTACACAAACAAAAGATTGAGAACTTAACTCCAGGAGATAATGCATTATATAAACATATTTCAATTTATTGCCCATTATCTGCCAAAATCATGAAACTAAAGCCCTCTGGCCACACAAAATAGCAGGAAGCAGCAGCATTACAGATTCTAACATCTTTGGTAAAAGTGTCTTGATCACAACTGGGAGAGTATGCCTGAGAGTGGAAAGAAAGGACCTCAGTTGCTATGGCCCATATGGTCTCAAACACATCATGGAGAAAAAACAACCGAAGAAATAGTCAATATCAAGTGTAAGGCTGGTTTTGTGCTGAAGGGCCACTCCCTGGCATTATATGGAGATATATACTGTCTGAAGAGCAAACCAAATGATATACCTCTACTATTGCTTGGGTAAGGGTGAGGATAAAGGTAATAGCTGCTTATCATCACTAGAAGGTTCTCTTGAATCTTGAATACTTTTGAGTTGTGTTTCTCCAATGACCAGCCCAATTCTCACATGAAATAAATTATTAAGTTTCAGAGCAGCACATCTCTCAATAACCAGAACAGATTTGTTCCCTTCCACAAGCATTCTCTAGCTAATATACATTTCTGTCTTGCTGACTTGAATAGATTTGTTATCTCTTATGAAAAGTAGCTAACTTTTAAGTATTAAGTTTTTTAAATTGTTGTTGTTTTGTGTTTTACACATAAAACAGGCAGTTGCAGGAACTAAAAGGGGAAAATTAGTTCAAATTCACTTACTCAGTTGAGCTTCATGCTGAGGACTTTGGTGCTGGCACTGTTGTGACCGCCTGTAAATTGTTTCTCCTGCCTTGAGTGCCTGTTTAAATAACCTTTCAGCATCTACAATAGTTGTTGCTTCTTCCTCAGCCAGTAGAACATATGCAGTAGCACAGCTATAAAGAAAGCAAGCAAGGCAATTTTAAGTAAAATGGTAAGACAAGTATTTTCTTTGGGGTATGTCCCTTTACATCACATTTCCGTATCTTTCCCTACACTTTCTGTAATAGGGAAGAACATTTGTATTCTATTACAAATTAATCACTATATGGATGTTGCCTATAAGCTTAAATTATATATAATGACCCATCTCTCAGAACCCTGCCTCCCAGGTAATGAGCATTAAGCTAATATACTTCTGTTTAGCTCACAGGAAACATCTTGACCAGGCCCACCTGTGAATGACTGCAGGGAGGAAGAAATTAACACATCCCCTCTGGAGGCTGATGGGAATCAGAAAATGTTTGACTTTACTCCCTCCCCTTTTAGTATAAAAGAAGACTGAATTCCAACTCAGGCAAGATGGTTCTTTGGGGCATGAGCCCACCATCTTCTCAGTTTGCTGGCTTTCTGAATAAAGTCGTTATTCTTTGCCCAACAACTCATCTCTTGATTATTGGCCTGTTGTGTGGTGAGCAGTACGAGCTTAAACTTGGTAATAAATTTTGGTTTTTCAAAAACACTTTCTATTTTTTGTTTTTATTTTGTTCTGTTATTGCTGTTAAACGCCTCTTGTGAAGGGGTATCTCATTGTGTTTTTCATTTCCCTTATGATGAATGACACTGAGCATCTTTTCATGTATTTTTCGGTCATTTGTATGTCTTCCTTGAAGAAACAGACATTTCAAGTCCTTGGCCCATTTTTAATTGGTTGTCTTTCTGTCATTGAGTTGTAAGAGTTCTTTATATATTCTGGATAACTAGACCCTTATCAAATACGACGTGCAAATATTTTCTCTCATCCTGTGGGTTGCGTTTTCACTTTCTTGACAGTATCCTTTGATGCACAAAAGCTTTTAATTTTGATGAAGTCTATCTAATTTTCCTTTTTTGGTTGTACTTTTGGTGTCATATCTAAGAAACCACTGCCAAATTGACAGTCATGAAAATTTGCTCCTATGTTTTCTTCTAAGAGTTTTATAGTTTTAGCTCTTAAATTTAGGTCTTTAATTTTTAATTAATTGTGTATGGTGTGTGTTAAGGGTCTAACTTCATACTTTTGTATGTGGTTATCTAGCTGTTACCATTGTTTCCCACACTGAATGGTCTTGGCACCCTTGTCAAAAATCAATGGACCACAGATGTATGGGTTTTTTTCTGGACTCTAAATTTGATTCCATCTAGATTAGATGGCTATTCTTATTATTTAATTATTGTAGGTTCATAGTAAGTTTTGAAATCAGGAAGTGAGTCCTCCTACTTTGTTCTTTTTCAAGATTATTTTGGCTACTGGAGGTCTCCTGTAATTCCATATTTTAGGATCAGTTTGTCCATTTCTGCAAAACGGGCAATTGAAATTTTGATGGAGACTGCACAGAATTTGTAGATCAACTTGAGAAGTACTGATATCTTAACAATAATAAGTCTTCCAATCCATGAACACAAGATGTCTTTCCATTATTTAGGCCTTCTTTAACTTCTTTTGATAATACTTTGTAGTTTTCAGTGTACAAGTCTTGCACCTCTTGGTTAAATTTATTCTTAAGTGTTTTAACATTTTTGACGCTATTGTAAATGGAACTGTTTTCTTAATTTCCTTTTCAGATTGTTCATTGCTACTATATAAAAAAACAACTGATTTTAAGTTGATCTTGTCTCCTGCAACTTTGCTGAACTCTTTTATTAGCTCCAATAGTTTTTCGGTGGATTCTTTAAGGTTTTCTATATATAAGATCATGTCATCTGTGAAGAGAGATAGTTTTACTTCTTCCTCTCCCATACGAAAGCCATTTTCCCCCCTTCTTGCCTAAGTGCATTGGCTAGCACCTCCAGTGCAATGTTAAATAGAGGTGGTGGGATTCCCTGGTAGTGCAGTGGTTAAGAATCCGCCTGCCAATGCAGGGGACATGGGTTCGAGCCATGGTCCGGGAAGATCCCACATGCCGCAGAGCAACTAAGCCTGTGTGCCACAACTACTGAGCCTGTGCTCTAGAACCCGCAAGCCACAACTACTGAAGCCCGCATGCCTAGAGCCTGTGCTCTGCAACAAGAGAAGCCACTGCAATGAGAAGCCCACACACCAAAACGAAGAGTTGCCCCTGCTCACCATAACTAGAGAAAGCCCGCACACAGCAACAAAGACCCAATGCAGCCAAAAATAAATAATTAAAAAAATAATAAATAGAAGTGGCAAGAGCAGACTTTCTTGCCTTATTCTTGATCTTAGCAAGCTTTGAGAGTTTCAGTCTAAAGTACATAGTTAGCTGTAGGTTTTTCATAGACGTCCTTTATCAGTTTGAGGAAGTTTTCTTACATTCTTTATTTGTTTTTATAATAAAATGGTGTTGGATTTTGTCAAATACTTTTTCAGCATCAACAGAGATGATTGTGTGGGTCTTGTCCTTTGTTCTGTTAATGTGATGTCTTACACTGACTGATTTTCACATGTTAAACCACCCTTGCCTTCCTGGGATAATCCCACTTGGTCATGGTGTATAATTCTTTTAATCTGTTGCTGGATTTGGTTTGCTAGTATTTCGTTGAGAATATCTGCATCTATATTCATAGTGAATATTAGTCTGTAGTTTTTGTTTCTTATGATGTCTTCCTTTGGTTTTGGTATGAGAGTAATACTGGCCTCACAGAATAAGTTAGGAAGAATTACTTCCTCTTCTATTACTTTGAAGAGTTTGAGAAGGACTGGTGTTAATTCTTTAAGAGTTTGGTAGAATTCAGTGGTGAAGCAACCTAGTCCTGAGCTTTCTTTGTTTGGAATTTTTAAAATTACTGATTTAATCTCTTCATTTGTTATAGGTCTATTCAGATTTTCCTTTTCTTCTTGAATCAGTTTTGGTAGTTTGTGCATTTCTGGGAGTTTGGCCATTTCATCCAAGTTAGCCAATTTGGCATACAATTGTTCATAGTATTCTATTATAGTATTTTTAATTTCTTTAAGGTCAGTAGTAATGTTCCCAGTTTCATTCTTGATTTTAAGTAAGCTGAGTTTCTCTCTTTTTTAATTGGTCAGTCTAGCTTAAAGTCTGTCAAGTTTGTTGATCTTTTTAAAAATACCCAACCTTTAGTTTCATTGATTCTATTGTTTTTCTATTCTCTGTTTTGTTTATATCACTCTAATCTTTATTACTCCCTCCCTTCTGCTTGGAGTTTAGTTGGCTCTTCATTTCTAGTTCCTTAAGGTATAAAGTTAAGTTTTTGATTTGAGATCTTTCTTCTTTATTAATGAAGGTATTTACAGCTATAAATTTTCCTCTGATCACTCACAGCTTTTGCTGTATTCCATAATTTTTTGGTATGTTATGTCTTCATTTTCACTCATTCCAAAGTATTTTTCTAATTTATCTTGTGATTTCTTCTTTGGCTCATTGGTTGTTTAAGAGTTGGTTGTTTGGGCTTTCCTGGTGGCGCAGTGGTTGAGAGTCCACCTGCCGATGCAGGGGACACGGGTTCGTGCCCTGGTCCAGGAAGATCCCACATGCCGCGGAGTGGCTGGGCCCATGAGCCATGGCCGCTAAGCCTACGCATCTGGAGCCTGTGCTCCACAACGGGAGAGGCCACAACAGTGAGAGGCCCACGTACCGCAAAAAAAAAAAAAAAAAAAGAGTTCGTTGTTTAATTTCCACATATTCCAATATTGTGAAATTCGAGATTTCCTTCTGTTATTGACTTCTAATTTCATTCCACTGTAGTGAGGGTGGATAGTTTGTATGATTTCAATCATTTTAAGTTTATTGACAATTGTTTATATCCTAATTATGATGTATCCTGGAGAATGTTCCATGTACACTTGGGATGTTGTTAGGTAGAGTGTTATATAGATGTGTTAGGTCCAGTTGCTTTATAGTGTTGTTCAAATCTTCTATTTCCTTGTGTATCTTTTGTCTAGTTATTCTATCCAATATTGAAAATAAGGTGTTGATGTCTCCAACTATTATTGTTGAATTCTTTATTTCTCCCTTCAAGTCTGTCAGTTTTTGCTTCATAAGTTGTTATTAGACATATATAAGTTTATAACTGTTATATCTCCTTGATGAATTGAACCTCTTTTATCATTATATAATGCCATTCTTTGTCTTGTAAAAACTTTTTGTCTTAAAGTCTATTTTGTCTGATACCAGTTTAGCCACTCCAGCTCTCTTTGATTACTATTTGCATGGAATACTTTTTTACACACTTTTACTTTGTACTTCTTTGTGTCTTTGTATCTAAAGAATCTCTTGTAGACAGCATATAGTTGGACTACCTTTTTTTCCTATTTATTCTGCTAATCAATGCCTTTTAATTGAAGAGTTTAATCTATTTACCTGTTTAAGTACTTAGTGATAAGGAAGGAATTGTTTCTGCCATTTTCCTATTTGTTTTCTATATGTCCTTTTTTTTTTTGCTCTCAATTCCTGCATTATTGTCTTCTTTTGCGTTAGATACATATCTTCTAGTATACCATTTTGATTCCCTTATTACTTATCACATTTTTTTTGTTATTTCTTAGTGGTTAACAGTTAACAATTACATTTAACATCTTAACTTATAACAATCTAGTATGAATTAATACTACTTTAGTTTCAATAGTATACAAAACTTTGCCCCTATATAGCTCTTCCCCCTACTGCTTATGTTGTTATGGTCACAAACTGCAACTTTATAAACTGTATGTCCATCAACATAGATTTATAGTGACTGTTTTACATAGCTGTCTTTTAAATCATATAGATAAAAAGAACTGCAAACGCCCCCAAAATTAATATTGACTTTTTAATTTGCCTATGTAGTTACTTTTACTGGCATTCTTTATTGTTTTGTGTGGAGTCAAGACTGTCTAGTATCCTTTTATTTCAGCCTGAAGGACTCCTTGCAGCATTTCTTGTAGGACAAGTCTACTAGCACTGAACTCTGTTTTTGTTTATCTGGGAATGTCTTAATTTCTCCATTTATTTTGAAGGACAGGGTTGCTGGGCATAGAATCCTAAGCTGACAGTTTTGTTTTGTTTTGTTTTTCTGAACTTTGACTATGTTACCCCACTGCCTTACATGGTTTCTGATGAGAAAGCAGCTCTTAATCTTTTTCAGGATCACTTATATGTGATGAGTTGCTTCTCTCTTGCTGCTTTCAGGCATCTCTCCTTATCTTTGGCTTTCAAAAGCTTGATTATAATGTGTCTCATTGTGGATGTCTTTTGAGTATGTCATACTTGGGGTACATTGAGCTTCCTGGATGTGTAGATCCATATCTTTCATCAAATTT
Organism: Stenella coeruleoalba; assembly: GCF_951394435.1. Lineage (NCBI taxonomy): Eukaryota > Metazoa > Chordata > Mammalia > Artiodactyla > Delphinidae > Stenella > Stenella coeruleoalba. The sequence continues at coordinate 98,609,414 of NC_137169.1, forward strand.
GGGATCTTTTCAGCCATTATTTCTTTAAATGGTCTTTTTGCCCCTTTTGCTCTCTCCCCTCTCTTTCTGGGACTCCATTATGCACAGGTAAGTATGTTTAACAGCATCCCACAGGTTTCTTAGGCTCTGTTCACTTTCCTTCATTCTTTTATTTTTTACCGAAATCAAGTTTGCTGATTCCTTCTTCTGCCTGTTCATATCTGCTGCTGAACCTCTACAGGAAATTTTAAATTTCAGTTATACTTTTCAATTCTAGAATTTCTATTTAGTTCTTTTTTATTATTTCTACCTCTTTACTGACATTCTCTAATGGTGAGACATAATTTTCATGGTTTCCTTTAGTTCTTTATACATGGTTTCCTTTACCTCTTTGAGCATATTTTAAATAGTTGATTTAAAGTTTTTGTCTAGAAAGTCCAAAGTCTGGGCTTCCTCAAGGACAGTTTTTATTCATTTTCTTCTTTTCTCTGTGTAGGGCATATTTTGCTTCTTTGCATGTCTTATAATTTTTTTGTTGAAAACTGGAAATTTTAAATATTATAATCTAGCAACTCCAGAAATCAGATTTCCCCTCCTCTCCAGAGATTACTGTTGCTGCTTACAGTTGTGACTTTTCTGAACTGATTTTGTAAAGTTTGTATTCTGTCATGAGTGACCAGTGAAGTGTCTGCTCCTTTAGCTTAATGGTTAGTCAGTGATTTGACAGAGATTACCCTAAACACCTGAAACCAAAAACAAAACAAAAAGCAAGTCTTTGCAGATAGGTTCTGTGTGTGTATTGGGGCATACCTTCAACATTCAGTCAGGCAGTTTACAACTCTGCCTTAGCTTTCACTTTCTGTTTGTGCAGAACCTGAAAGTCAGACACACATGAGAGCTTAGGGTCTTCTCAAATCTTTTCTGAGCAGGTGCCCAACTTTGGGCATGTGTGGAGCCTCTGAGATTCCCAGGAATATGTGGAAGCTTTTAAAAGCGTTTATTTCCCAAAGTTTCTCATTCCCCAGCCTTTCCTCCCAAGCTTTCTAGTTTGTCTCTTGTTTGCCCTAGTTGTTATCCCTTGATCCTGGCAGCACTGGCTAATACATTTGCCTTTAAATATTTTCAACAATGCCCCCACAGTGTAGCTGTGTCAGTGCTGGGAGAGTTTCGAATTAACCAAAATATAGGCAAGCCCTTTGAGCTGGTTCTTCAGAGAGAAACCAGATGGGTCAAAGTAAACAACCATAATTCTTTGAGAAAAAGGTCCGTTCTGCTTCCTTTGATAGTAGGAATTATACCCAGAAGGCAGACTGTTGTCTTCAAGGCTGCCACTGACCTAGGGAGTGGAGGATGGGGTCAGTGTTAAGTTAAAACACCACAAAGCTCTCTTACAGAAATTCAGCTATTTTTTTAAACTGATTAAGCATTCTCCAGGTTGCAATAAACTCTGATTAGCTTTCAGAGTTTCAATAAAATTCATTCACTGCTTGTTGAGTTCCCTACACTGCCAGTTTTGTTCCACCTTGGGTAAGTCTTATTAATAAGGATTAGTATATCTGTGGTAGGGGAGTAAGAAGGGGTACAGGGACAATGCTAAGTTCACATTATTCAGGAGGCATTCCTTGATTAATCCCAACTGGAGCCATATTTTTACTCTTGGCACTTATTTAATATTAGATTAATACTTATTGATCTGTCCCATTTAAATATTAAGTTCACTTATTTTTATTTTTTTTTAATTTATTTAATTAATTTATTATTTTTGGCGGCCTTTGGTCTTCGTTGCTGCACGCGGGCTTTCTCTAGTTGTGGTGAGCGGGGGCTACTCTTCATTGCGGTGCGTGGGCTTATCATTGCAGTGGCTTCTCTTGTTGAAGAGCACAGGCTCTAGTAGTTGTGGCACGCAGGCTTCAGTAGTTGTGGCTCGCGGGCTCTAAAGCACAGGCTCTGTAGTTGTGGTACACGGGCTTAGTTGCTCCACGGCATGTGGGATCTTCCCAGACCAGGGTTCAAACCTCTGTTCCCTGCACTGGCAGGCAGATTCTTAACCACTGAGCCTCCAGGGAAGCCCCTAAGTTCACTTATGATTCTACATTTTGTTTTTTCAAAATATAAAGTTGATAAAAGGAGCTATAAAAAAATAAAGCTGCTGTATGGCTTCCCTGGTGGCGCAGTGGTTGAGAGTCTGCCTGCCGATACACGGTTACACGGACACGGGTTCATGCCCCGGTCCGGGGAGATCCCACATGCCGCGGAGTGGCTAGGCCCGTGAGCCATGGCCGCTAAGCCTGCGCATCCGGAGCCTGTGCTCCACAACGGGAGAGGCCACAATGGTGAGAGGCCCGCGTATCGCAAAAAATAAATAAATAAATAAAATAAAGCTGCTAACATTAAAAAAAATTAAATTAAAGCCATGTTTTACTTATTTTGAATTCCCTTCCCATGCCTCCAATCCTACTAGCAACTACAGTTCTCAGGACTGAATGAATGCTTTAAATAAATGACTTAAATGAAAAACAAAATTAAAACAGGTGGCTTAAGTATTTTAGTACTCTTTAATTATCAAGTATTATCACCAATCAGATCAGCATTCTCCTTTTTATAAAGTATTTCTAGCATAATTTCTATTCAAAAGCATAGATAAGTTTACAATTTCAGAAGCAAAATACAAATGTCAATGAACACTGCAAATTTTGTCTTTAGTATACAAAAAGAGAAAGGGGACTATTAATGACTCCAAGTATCTTAGGAACAGAAAAAAGGAAACAAAATCACTTGCCTGGGTTTCCTTCAAAACAAACTTATTTTCCATATATTTCAAACTTACTCATTGTTTAATTCTAAAGCTTGATAGGCTGCTTTGATTCGAGCTGGAGGATTTCTTTCCCTCCATGCCTTCTGCATAACTGTAGGAAAAACATTTCAAAAAGTAGATGATATGGTAAACATAAAGTATCTCATGCAAAATGTATGAAGAATGAGTTAGAAGAGTAAACAAAGATTTAAATAACATGTTCTTAAACATAAGAAATAAGAAATTGGGGTGATGGCTCACATTAACCTCATGAGAAATTTACATTAAATTTGGAAGCTTCACATAAAGTGGAAATTAAAATATTATTTCTCTGATTTATATGAATAATAACATAGATGGTACTTAATCAAGTTAATTACATCATTATACATGAACATTTATATATCTAAATGCATATTAAAATTGATATCAGATTATAATCTATGAAATATTCTAGTTCCTTTATCCTCTTGAAAAGGTTCTATGGAACTGTTAAAAATATACAAAAAAACTTAAAAAACACAGTATTTTTTTAATCAATGATTCAATCCATGAAGAATGTTTGAATTTGCATTTTGTATAAAAAGGGGGGTAAAAAGGAATTAACTTAGACTATTGTATATTTATGGAAAATGTCAGTCTCTACTAAGAGTCAAGAAAAGCCTGAATTAGGATATCTCTGGAATAACAATATTAGTTTTGCTGTCATTTACTGCACTAAACTTAAAATTTCACACTAAGCAAAGTTTCTTAAAAATTAAACAAACAGGGACTTCCCTGGTGGTCCAGTGGTTAAGAATCCACCTTCCAATGCAGTGGATGCAGGTTTGACCCCTGGTCAGGGAAATAAGATCCCACATGCCGCAGGGCAACTAAGCCCCTGCGTCGCAACTACTGAGCCCACGCGTTCTGGAGCCCACACGCTACAACTAGAGAACCCGCACACTCTGGAACCTGAGCACCACAACTAGAGAGAAGCCTGTGTGCCGCAACAAAGATCCCATGTGCCGCAACTAAGACCCGACCTGACGCAGCCAAATAAATAAATAAATAAAAATTTTTTAAAAAACTAAACAAAGTAGATCCATGAAACTATCTGGCCTATTTCAAGTTTGATAAGAAAAACAGAGAATCTATGAATGTTGCTTTTGGAACAAAACCTACAACTGTCCAGAAAGAATAATGTGGAAAATGTTTGAGTTTTCCTTTGGAAACAAAATATTAGTCTTGGCTTAGAAAAGGAGACAATATATTCTACTTGGGTAACAAAAATACATTTCTCACATCAAACATGTCACCAGCTAGCTGACAGCTAATGCTTCCTGAACTTGACAAATTGATGCAAGTCAGCACCCATTTGATAATAACCAGGTAAAGAATAACATTTTGCTTAAACATTAAAATATTACATAAAAATCAAGTATAATATTTGACTTGCCATTTTTGATGATGAGGCTCTCTTCTATAAGTTACATGATATTTTCAGGTTAAATTTTGACACTGAATCTTTATTAGCAGTTTAAATAGTTATTTGGTACTCTAGCATATTAAGTAATACAGTAATTTATTTAACCAGTTCTCTTTTGATGGATAATTAATTTTTTGCTAATATAGAAATATTGTGATAACCATCTTTCAACATCTATCTTTGCAAACCTGACCAAAGAATGGGTGGTTTTTATTTATTGATTTATCTATCTATCTATGTATTTATTTATTTATTTAGCGGGATGTGGCCTCTCACTGTTGTGGCCTCTCCCGTTGCGGAGCACAGGCTCCAGACACGCAGGCTCAGAGGCCATGGCTCACGGGCCCAGCTGCTCCGTGGCATGTGGGATCCTCCTGGACCGGGGCACGAACCCGTGTCCCCTGCATCGGCAGGTGGACTCTCAACCACTGCACCACCAGGGAAGCCCTGTATGCATCTTTTAAAAGATTTTGGATATATATATCCAAACTCCTCTCAATGAGACTGTATTAATTTACATTTTTTCAGGCAGTGCAGGAGAGTGACTATTTCCTCACTCCCTTAACAACACTGAGTAGTATCAATCTTTGCTAATTTAAAACATGAAAACATCTCATTTGCATTGGCATTTCTTCTATTTCTAGTAAGGTCATCTAATCCACCATTAAGCATTTTTTCTTATTCTCATGTTTTCAAATGCTCTATCCAGCCTTATTATTCCTCACAACCAATGCATTTCTAAGCCAATGAGGAAAGGGGAAATAAAGTAGAGGAAGGAATATACTTCCTTCTAAAACAAGGTTTAGGAATAATTTAAAGCAATATGCTCATTTAGTATTCAACTGTCCTCTTTAAGAATACTCGATATGCTTAAAAAATAACACAAGCAGTTTAACAATTCAATCAAAAATTTATCTATTTTTCAAGTTAAACACTATTCTAATAGGCTAACCAGCAGAAGAGACTACCATTCAATCCAAGACCATGGGTCACAAATATAAATGCCTTGAGACCAGGCAGAAAACATAAATGAGTGAACTAAAAGCACATGCACTGTCTAAGAGAGTCACAGCTCAGGTCTAACTAATTACTGCCAAGTGGAAATGCAGGTCCATATTTCCCAACTTAAAATTGTAAATCTGGAGTTTAATGTTAAATCTCCTGATTTTTTTAAATGTTGAAAAAAAAACCCAAAAACATGAAAGCAAATTAACCGAAAAAACACTGCTGGCTGGCCCTGAGAATATGTTTGTTCACTGTCCTAAATAAACAAATCAATAGAATAACAACAAAAATCTACTAACTTAGGGCTTCCCTGGTGGTTCAGTGGTTAAGAATCCGCCTGCCAATGCAGGGGACAGGGGTTCGAGACCTGCTCCGGGAAGATCCCACATGCCGTGAGGCCTGTGCACCACAACTACTGAGCCTGTGCTCTAGAGCCTGCGAGCCACAACTACTGAAGCCCGAGCGCCTAGAACCTGTGCTCTGCAACAACAGAAGCCACCGCAATGAGAAGCCCACGCACCACAATGAAGAGTTGCCCCAGCTTTCCTCAACTAGAGAAAAACCTGCATGCAGCAATGAAGACCCAGCGCAGCCAAAAATAAAGAAAATAAAATAAATACATTTATTTTAAAAAATCTACTAATTTAGTAATTACTGATGACAAGAGTCAAGAGAAATTTGTCACATCACACGTATAGGCACGTTTGTCTTTTTTTAATATAAAACTATAGACATAAATCATTATCTTTATGTGAATATCTGAAAAGATCACTATGGAACAAACAGTCCATTTCTGGATTATCATTTGTGGATAAGGTTTAGTTCAGTCTTTAACTGGGATTATGCATACCTCTAGAAGTACTACATGAAACTTTGCAAGGACCAAAATGGGACACACCGTTTTAAGAGAATCAATTTCTAAAGCTTCAGCAATATATGACTCTTTCCTATAACTGATCTACCTGAAGAATGTTCACCTGGTTGGTCTGTCATGCTGGTTTTCCTTTCCTAGTCAACATATGCTCCCCGACTCAGTGCGTCCCCTAAAGATATATTACCTTTTCCTACTTTACAAAAGAAAAGCTTACTTTTCACCCATCCTGAATCTTTCCAAGGTAAGTTGCCCTAGAGTGTAAAGATCTCCATGTGCCTCAAGGGACAATTCAAAGTTTGGGTTTGGGAGGAACCATTTTTAATCAAGGAACCTATAATAGGGATTTGTGCCATTTACTTACTTAACAGTGAAGCTCAGCATTAGAAATAGAGTATTCTGGCCCCTGGAATTTCTGAATTCAAGTATATTGTAGAGTGGGGAGGGAGTGATAATTTTTATCAGTTCCATTTATCAGCACCCTTTCTCCCCTTACTATCAAAGCATGCATTGCTCCTAAGGGAAGGTATCCTCATAATAAGGCAAATAAAGCATTAGTAAGGGATAATAAGGGCAGTGGAATCTTGTTTCGGTCAAGTGATAAGCTCACGGGCAAGGCTTTAAGACTTATCTATCTTTCTATCTTAGAATCTGAATTCAGAAGAGAGATGGTTGTCATAGGGATGCATGTTAACATGTTTATTTGAATTAAAAAATGAAGTCAGACTTCTCTGTCAGAAAGTAAGTCTGATTTAGTTGACAGGAAGGAAAATGAGAACTCACCCAGCCAATTAAGTTATATGGAGGACTCTTTCCAAAGTTGGAAGAGCCAAATATGTAACTTGAAGGATTTGACAAAAATATAAAGTACATGATTCCATTTAGAACTTTATGATCAAAAGAAACTTAAATTTAAAAAAAATTATACAAAAACTTTATTGTGGAAAAGTATTTAAGTGTGATTAAAAAACTCTCGAATATAAAATAATTATATTATAATAAAATCATACAGAGGTGTGGAATGGATATGAGTTCAACAAGAAAAAGTACTTATATAAAATTTACTACTGTTAGAGTATTTGTTCATGTACTTTTCAATGGATCATGGTGGATATCAAGTCATTAGATTCCTTGAAATACATTCAAATATAGAGTATTTTAGTGTTATTTTTAAATGTCTATATTTATAATATGTTAAAAATTACATTCTTTGCAATTATTTAACCTTATGATGTCAAGTTAAAAATGTGTGAAGGGATACATAGTTTTTCAAAATTCTTTTAGGAGCTATGTGAACAAAAATGTTTTAAGACCACAGCTTTAGTGGATAGCCATGGTTGCTACTTGAAAAGCCTGCCAAGGTTTGCAATTCTGCCCATGAGAGGGAGGTGAAGCCTTAATATCCAGTCACCTCAGTCCTCATAGTTAACGTACAATACTGATTTTCCACTGCTGTTATTTCCTTAACATTATACTTTTGCCATTAATGTAAACATTAAGCACATAAACATACAGCAATTCCTTTTTCTCTGATTTGCAATTAAACCATTTTATGTAACCATACCAAAGATCCTTGGGTTTCCTGCTACTACAGATGCTGAATATATTTAATACAGCAGAGATATAGCACAATGAACTCACTTCAATGTTGGAAAACTGGCTGTTTTTCAGACCGTAACTGTTGGTGATTTTCTTCTGCCTATCAATGTGATGAGTGGAAGCAGTAATAGTATAGTGGTTAAGAGCTAAACTTGAGCTTGAAACCCAGCTTTTTCATTTATTAGCCAGGTGATTTAGGAAATGTTACTTGTCTCCCCTTTGCCTCAGTTCCTTTACATTTAAAATGTGGCTGATAATAGTACCTATCTCATGAAGTGATTGGGAAGATTAAATTAGTATCTTTATATAAATTGCTTAGAACAGTGCTTGGCGCATAATAAGTGTTATACAAGTGTTAGCTATTATTACTGAAATTGCTTAAGACATCTGTGACACCAAGGCTATTCATTCATTCATACTTCCATCAAAGAATAAATATTAATATTTACAGTATATCAGGCAGTGTTCTAGATGATAAGGATTCAAAGATGACAAGTATAGTCCCTAATTTCCACAGTTTCACACATTATTAGGGAGGACAAACATTAAAACAACATGATAAACCAACAAATAAGTGTTTACAGTTGAATAAATTAACTAAAATTATTATAAAAGTGAGGTTTTGACTAAGTACTGTAGAATTGCAGAGATCAGGGAAGCCTTCCCAGAGAATGAGACTTTTAATTTTGAAGGATAAAAGTAGAAGCATAGATAAGGTAGGAGAAGGCAGTCGAAATAGTTGTGATAAAGATCCCTGTCTTTAAGCCAAACATTTAAGAGTTTCTATACTCACTTCTACAGAGAAGATTAGAGAGAACTAAACACAGACATTTCTATGATCTTCCACCACTTTATATGCATCTCTGACTTATGACTGGAATAAAATATACCCCATTTTTCTCTACATGCTGTGCCCCAATGTTTAACTTTGCCTTATTTTTTTTTTTTAATGTGTAATTATAGGTGTTAACTTCCCCAACCAAAACTGGGTACACTGTTCTCTGTATAAGCAATTGCTGTATTCGATCTGAAAGGTTTTCTAAGTAATAAAAGAAGCAATTTAATTAATTTTTGTAAAATACTTTAAATTCTATAAAGAATTTAAATTTCATCTTATAAAAGACAAAAAAGTACGATAACCTAGTTTACAATCATAATTAGTTTCAATTTAATCTGGGTTTCTTATCAATGATGCAAACTCCAAGCCAAATAACTTTGTATAATAAATAACTCTAAAAAACTTTAAAAATAATTTTTATGACTACTGTTTACCCCAAGAACAGATTATGACACATACCTGTGTCTGAAGGACGTAAAAAGTCCGTGTCACAGGTGAAAAAGGTCTGATGGTCCTGAGCTGACAAATTCATGTCATAGTATGTAAGTGGCTCTTTACCAGTCACCCAAGTGTATCTTTACCAAAACACAATAAAATATGTAAATTGAACATGAGAGAGCATCTGTCTGCTACAACAGATACTTTTTAAAATTCAAAAATATACTGCTACAAATCTTATTTCAGGATGTTTCAAAAGCTTATTATAATCAATAAAGCAAAAGAGATAACCTATCCAAACTACTTAGAGTACAATAATAAAACATCAAAAACCAAAACGGAAAAGGTAGATTATTCAACAAACAGTGCTTCAAAATTGAATTTGAAGATAAAACAATTTGACTTAAATATATACTTTTTTAAGTATACTTAAATAAATTCTCAGTGAATTAGAATTAAGTATTAAAAGTAAAACTACAAAGAAACTAGAAAAAAACACAAGTGATTTTTTACTAGATGTCAAGATGATAAAGGGTTTTCAAAGCATAAAAGCAAAAAAAAAACTTCTTTCAGATTTTACTAAATTAGACATTTTACCTTTCATTTCCCCCTAAAACCCTCAATAATTAATAGCAGGTAACAAGCTGTCTAATAAATACATTTTAAAATATCCAATCTCATTGGTAATTAACAAATAGCAAATTAAAATAACTAATTTTGACTATTCAACTATAAAATTGGCAAATATATATTGTCAGGGGTGAGATGGGACTCACACATATTGCTGTTACAAATATAAATTGGTATTTACATTTCTTTTTCCAGAAATCAATTAGATATTATCTATCAAGAGCCTTAAAAATAACACCTAGTTAGATGATGGGTATATGGAATTCCATTATACCGCTCTCTCTACTTTTGTTTATTTTTGAAATTTTCCACCATTAAAAGAAAAACTTAAAGGGGGGAAAAAAACTGTTCACACCTTTTGATTCAGTAATTCCAGTGCTACAAATCAACCCTAAGGAAATAATCATATATGTGGCTAAAGATTTATATATAAAGCTATCCCTCTAGAGTAAATGTTAACAGTGAAATATAACCTGTGACCTGGATAGGGGAGCAGTAGGTAAGTTATGTATGGTACCTCCATATAATAGAATACAGTACAACTATTAAAAATCATGTTTTTGAAGAAATTCATGTTTTGAAGAAATTCTGTGGTAAATTCACACATAATGAATTTTATATATTATGATGTTCAAGTTTTGTTTCTATATATGCGTATAGAAGAGAGACTGGATGGAAATACTAATAGCAGTTATCACTTAGTGGTAGAAAAAGGTGATTTTTTACTTTCTTTCTCATACATCTTTTTATTTTCCAACTTTCAACAATGAATATGTGTATATTTTATAATCAGAAAAAGCATTTTAAAAGCACATTGTGGGCTTCCCTGGTGGTGCAGTGGTTGAGAGTCCGCCTGCCGATGCAGGGGACACGGGTTCGTGCCCCAGTCTGGGAAGATCCCACATGCCGCGGAGTGGCTGGGCCCGTGAGCCATGGCCGCTGAGCCTGCACGTCCGGAGCCTGTGCTCCGCAACGGGAGAGGCCACAACAGTGAGAGGCCCGCGTACCGCAAAAAAAATAAAAATAAAAATAAAAGCACATTGTGTTATTTATATACATGATCAAAGATTTTAAGTTATTTAATTGTATAAGTTGCCTTTAAAGTTTTTAGCTATTTTAGGAGAAATTATCATGAAGAAAAAGGAAAAAGCAAATCCTTGTTCATTTAGCAAAGTTTGGTATACTTTCTAAAATCATAAAAAAAATGAACGATCTACATTAATCCCAAAATGATTTAAAGCAGCTAAAAAACACATGCACAGTATCAATAACTTAAATTAGCAGTAAATTTTAAAAGACTCAGTAAAGTAAAACAAGGATTGAGCCATAAAATGGCTCATACCAGAGAGTTCTATACACTTGCTAAAGGTTGGCTACGATATGATTCCAAGCTTCCTAGAACCACAATGATTACCAGTGCAATTTAGACTTTTACATTAAGACAAACTAATCATTCAAAAAGAAGCATTAAGAGTTCGTTATACTAAGATAAGAAATTTCTCTTTAAGATTTTCATGAAGTAGATACTATAAGATAACAAGAATAGCCTAAAAACTTTTTAATAAACACAGTGAGAAGTTCAAGGACCTGTTTCTTGCAGAATCCCTTAATATAAGCTAATGGCATCTATCATAAAAGCCTAGCTTTGGCTTCCCAGGATGTGACTGTCCTACACTATCAAGTACTTACACACAGGGATTACTGCTAAATTATTTTGTATCCCCATCATTTTGCATAGTGCCAATACATAGTAGACATAAACTGTTTCTTGTTCAATGAATTAAATAACATGCCCCAGTCTACCTCCAGGTAAAACACAGCCCTTTCCAAAACAAAAGTAAAGTATCTTTGGTCATAAGTTTTTCAAAAGTCGTTTTCTCATTTAGAATAAAAACCAGAAGAGAAATGGACACAATAGTGTAGCTAGGGAATGGCAATACGAAATACAGTATAAAAGTATTATGCTCTGTACTGTTGCACAAATGAAATTTATATTCACATTCAGATTGATATTTTCTAGTGAATCGTCAAATAAAGTTTGCAATTGAGCACATGTGCACAGGAATATGCTGACATTTGCAATTTTTTCTCTATCTCATGAATTCTTTGAAAAGGCTTTCTGCCATAAACCAAGAGCCAAATGTATACTTACATCACAAACATATGGTTTGAAGCAATGTTTCTCATGATTATAAAAGTAAATATAGTCAAGATGCTGCCAATTAAACCTTGGGCTAATCATTTTACCTTATATCAGTATCTCCAACCAGAAGAGCTGTGATATATTTGTAAAAATAAATTTTTCCATAATACTTTTATTCTAAAACCAATGCCATAATTATACTGAAAGCAAAATGTAATACCTCCTATATTCTGCTCCTCTGAAAAGATTTAGAGGATTTCTCCATACCTTGCATTCTAAAAAACAAAGAGAAAAAGGGGGAAAATAAGACAGTTTAATCAAATGTAGTTAAATCTTAATTTGGTCAACATGTATAGTCACTGTATGCTAAGTACAGTGCTAGCCACATATAGCACAAAGATGAATAAGGCATGGACCACCCTGCTGTCATGCAGTGTACAACCAAATCTAGTCATTCCCTTATTTCTGTCTCCATAGCATTTGGTTCACAATTCAAGTACCACACTTACCATATTACAATGTGACTATCTAGTTTTCAGTTTCTCCTTTAAAATATAAGCTTTTAAAACTTTGCTCAGGGGCTTCCCTGGTGGTGCAGTGGTTGAGAGTCTGCATGCCGATGCAGGGGACACGGCTTCGTGCCCCAGTCTGGGAAGATCCCACATGCCGCGGAGCGGCTGGGCCCGTGAGCCATGGCCACTGAGCCTGCGCGTCCGGAACCTGTGCTCAAAAAAAACTTTGCTCATTTTGTACTTCTGGAACCACAGCATTTGGAACTAACTTAACTGAATTAAGTGTAGCATGAGAATTAGTTATGTAAACTATCACCTACACTGTGTGGTAAGTGCTATGATAGAGATATATTTTGTTCCAAGAGAAAAAAAGGAAGTGATTAAGTTTGCTCTGGAGAAATTAGGGGAGACTTTAGAAAGGTTGTGACATTTAAACTTGAACCACTGTAAAAATAAGTAGAAGGTTGCCAGATGAAGAACATTCTAAGCAGAGAAGTATGAGAAAACCACACAGCATACTTAGGTTAGAGTACATGGTAGAAGGTGAGAGGGAGAGCTGTAAATGAGGCTAGAAAATAGACTGGGGGAAATTGATGAAGGGGCTTACATACCATGTAAAGAGTTTAGACATTATCCTTAGTCAATCAGAAGCCATCAAAGGTTTATAAACAGAAAAATAACAAATATCAAGACTTTGGTTAGATCAGCAGTTCTCAAAGTATCATTCATGGAACTGCAAAGTAACAACTCGTTTCATAATAAATGCTAAGACATTGTTTGCCTTTTTAACTTGTTGATTTGAACCCAACCCTGAGAGTAAGGGCGTCCTTAAATTTTGTGCCCCAAGCACCTGACTTAACCTCACACTAGTCCCAGTCCTGCAAAGTTGGGCTAATGGTACAACTCAAAGGTTGGTAAAACTGCTGGTACTTTAAAGTAGTGGTCATTGGATTCCTCACCCCCACCCCAGTAAACAAGGCAACCAAATATGATGGTTGTCTCCAGTATAAGCAATTGTTTTTTGAGCTGGACTGACCTTTTTTTTTTTTTTCATGGAATCTCACTTTTACTTGAAAGAGTCACTAACAGACAAATTTATGATTATTCAGACAGATACCTGGCAAATATTTTCTCAAAGTTGAACAAAGTGAATCTGTCAAATTCAAGGAAGAAAAAGTAGTATTTGCTGCCAATGATAAAACTTGAGCTTTCAAGTACATACTAGAATTTTGAAAAACTTGTATCAGTTACCATGAGCTTGACAATTTCTCAACTTAAAGGCTTTCCTGTGAGATTAGTGGTGATATTAACAAACGTCATTTTAAAAAATTATACAATATTTCAATATTTGGAAGACACGTATAACTCAGGGAACGAGTATTTTCCAAATGGCCAATGCATGATTTATAAAATTATTCATAAGTGAAAGACCCATTCAAAATGGGACACCAAGGGATTTTAATGTACAGAACATGGCAAGTTAACTGATATAGCTTCAGATTCCACATTGCAACTAAACTTTAAGAAAGTACCTCAGTAAATTTTGGTGTTGTATTGAAAATGAATATCCACAACCTTCTGAAAGGTTATTAAAATACTTTTCCCTTTTCCAACTACATATCTGTGTGAGAACAGATTTTCTTCATAGATGTCAAGCAAAACAACATTTCACAACAATGCAGAAGCAGATATGAGAATAAGCAATTTTTTATTAAGCTAGATATTAAAGAGATTTAAATAAATGTAAAGAAATGGCAGTCTTCTGATTGAAATTTTCTCGTTTTGGAAAATATAATTATTTTTCATGATATGTGTATTAGTTCAGGCTGCCATAACTAAATACCATAGATTGGGTGACTTAAACAACAGAAATTTATTTTCTCACAGTTCTGAAGTCTGGAAGTCTGAAATCAGGGTGCCAACATGGTTAGGTTCTGGTAAGAGCTCTCTTCCTGGCTTACAGATGGCTGCCTTCTTCCTGTGTCCTTACATGTCTCCTCCCATAGTGGAGAGAGAAATTAATCTCTCTTCTTCTCCTAAGGCTACCAATCCTATCACATTAGAACCCCACCCTTACAACCTCATTTAACCTTAATTGTCTCCTAAAAGTCCTGCCTCCAAATATAGTTACATTAGAGGTTACAGCTTCAACATATGAATTTGAGGTGGGGGAGAGACACAGTTCAGTTCATAGAACTATGTTAACATGCAATGGGTTTCCTGTTATTTTAAAAATAACTAATAAATATTTTTTTAATTTCTGTTTTAATTTCTAATATGGTAAATATTGGGGACATAATCAATATATAAACAAAAGCTCTTGAGGTCCTCAATAATTTTTAGGAGTATAAACGATTCCAGAATCTAAAAAATTTGAGAAACACTTTTTTACATAGTAAGGGGAGAGAATGTACTAAAAGGAGAAGTATCATAGGCAGGGAAACCAGTTAGGGTATACAGCAATAGTCCAGGAAAGAGATATCTAAGGCCTACATATGGGACACTGAATGTTGAAAAAGAAGGTAAAATAGAGTCAAGGTAATTTTTGAGGGGAATCAATAGCATACGATGAGGGTCAATAGTCTGGAGAAGGAAGGGGAAATAAAAGAGATATAATCTAAAACAACTCAAAGGTTTCTGTTTTGGAAATTAATAGATTTTAGGATTATGGAAGGTACCTATTAAAAGAAGATAATTAGCAGTTTCACTTTGGACAGAATGAGTTTAGGGTTGCTTAGGGCCATCAAAGGTGGAGATTTCTAGCAAAGAGTTAGAAATGTGGGTCTAGAACATAAAAGAGAGCTTGGGGACAGAAAGTTAACATTGGTTCTCCCAATACATATGTCTGTGGATGATAATACTATAGAAGGAGATGCAGCTACCCAGGGAGAGAAAGTGGAACCAAAGGAGAACTGTGACTCACTTCTGAGGTCAATTCATGCATCTCTTCTGTGAAACATTTTGTGGCCTTCCTTCCAAGAATAACTGACCATTCCCTCTTTTCATCACCATAGTACCTTCCATACACTATATAAAAGTATCTTTTGTATCTTTTGCCATCACTTATTTATATGTCTGTATCCTATACTAAGCTGGAATGTTCTTAAGGTTATCTTCACTTTCATTATGCAATGGTATACTCAATCTCACAATAGGGAATAAGACTGTATAATGCATTATCGTTATAATTATTTACATACTGGACTCTGAGCTTCTTGGGGACACATCTATGTCATATTCACCTTTTTTTTTTAAGATTTATTATTTGTTTATTGATTTATTTATTTACTTTTTGGCTGCATGGGGTCTTAGTTGCAGCACGCAGGATCTTCGTTGTGGTGTGCGGGCTTCTCTCTAGTCGCAGCATGCGGGTTTTCTCTTTAGTTGTGGTGCACAGGCTCCAGGGCACATGGGCTCTGTAGTTGTGGCATGCGGGTTCCAGAGCGTGTGAGCTCTGTAGTTTGCAGCATGCAGGTTCTAGTTGAGGCGCGCAAGCTCAGTAGTTGTGGCACGCAGTCTTAGTTGCCCCGTAGCATGTAGGATCTTAGTTCCCTGACCAGGGATCGAACCCGTGTCCCCTGCACTGTATGGTGGATTCTTTACCACTGGACCTCTAGGGAAGTCCCTCATATTCATCTTAATATGCCTTATTCTTAAGAGTTCTGTAATTATTTCATGAAAGGGGAGAAAGGAGTAGGGCAGAGAAAATTACCATTATTCCTTCCCGTACTCCTGAATGGCTGCCAACCTCATCCCTACTAATCCTGGTCAACACCCACTCAAGCTTTTTTTTTTAATTTATTTACTTATTTATGGCTGCATTGGGTCTTCGTTGCTTCACGTGGGCTTTCTCTAGTTGTGGTGAGTGGAGGCTACTCTTCGTTGCGGTGTATGGGCTTCTCATTGTGGTGGCTTCTCTAGCTGCGGAGCATGGGCTCTAGGTGCGCAGGCTTCAGTAGTTGTGGTGCGAGGGCTCAGTAGTTGTGGCTTCCAGGCTCTAGAGCACAGGCTCAATAGTTGTGGTTCACAGGCTTTGTTGCTCCACGGCATGTGGGATCTTCCCGGACCAGGGCTCAAACCCGCGTCCCCTGCATTGGCAGGCAGATTCTTAACCACTACGCCACCGGGGAAGTCCCCCACTCAAGCTTTAGGGCTCAGTTTAAAGAGTTCTTTCTTACAGACCTTCCCTGATCACACCTAAAAAGTGCCAGCAACTGCACTCAGGTAGTATTTTTCTACTAAATTAATATAACCCTAGTGGTTAGGCTTACTGAACAAATGAGACATTATGACATTCTGCAGAATTAACTCATTTGTATGAGTTAACTGTATGATTATAACCTATACCAAATGAAAGAAACAATAATCCAAAAATGTGATTTCTATCTGGCTTCAAATATTTTACTTTCCTAATTGCATAATTACTAGATACATATAGAGGAATAGTCTACAGTTTATGTATGACAACAGATTATCCATACAAGAATAACAGATTTTGATGTCTTTGTAAATATACTGAGAAGAAAAGCTATTTTTCCTAACTTTGCTCTCTTGGCAGAGATGGCTAATTGTCTTTGTTCTCTCCTTTATCAGTAATAAGATCCCCTTATCACCTGTGCATATATACACTGAGAAAATGATTACAATTTCTAGCCTCCCTTACAGCTAGTTCTGTTTATATGACAAAGATCTGACCAGTAGAAAGTAAGTTGAAATAGTATATGACGCTGCTCGGAAGTGTCCTTGGTTGCTGTGGGGTGGGGGGTGGGGAAAGCGTCTTCTCCTGGCTTATTCTCCTTCCTGATGACTAGACTGTGGACATGATGGCTGAAGCCAGAGGAACTGTCTGGAACCACAAGGAAAAACTGCATTGGAGATGGTCGCAAACAAAATAGAAGGAGTCTAGGTCTCTGATAATCATTGCTCTCCATATCAGCCATGGATTACCTATATTTAAAGGAAAGACAAACTGCTCTCTACTGTTATGAGTTTTCTATCTGCCACAGCCAAACACAATCTTAACAATACAGCTTTGAACACACATTAAGTCAGTAGTAGTCACCTGACAAATTCTGTCTGCTGGTTTCACTTTCTCTGCTGCTGGAAGGAGAACCTGGCTCTGAAATGCTGCCTTCTGTTCCTCCCATCAGTGGTCGCAAATGGCTTACAGATACTTGCTCAATAAAAGATGTGCCATGCTTATGGAAGTACCACCATTCAAATATCTGTGACAAACAGAAAACATCTTTCACTTAAAATAGAATTAATCAGCAGATATATGACCTCAAATCAAAACATTCTCTCAAGATGTTCCTGTTTAATTCAGCATTTGAAATGTGCCCTCCTTCCAAAAAATAAGCCAAACACAAGATTCCCTGATAACACATGCCAAGCCAAGGTAAAATGCCTTTTTACAACTTTGTAATGAAATTCAGACAAGCTTAGGCAACACTAGAATACGTCTGTAAATAAAGCATTAAAAAAACAGTAAGAAGTGTTTAAGCTATAAATAATGTAACTTACATTATAATGTCATTTTAGTCTATCTGTAGCATAATTAAAAGAAAAACAATTTTGAAACAACTAGCATGGTGGATTAACCACTAGACTAGGGTTAGAATGCCTACATTTGACTCCCAATTCAGCCATATATTAGCTGTGTGTTTTGGGGAAGTTAACTTCTAACCTCTCAGAGCCTCAATGTCCTATCTAGTAAATATGGTTAACAAGAATTGTAAGTGCTTTTAAACAACAAAGTACTACTCCAGTATTTGGCAGTATTATTAATGTAGGTTAAGAGTCAAGTTGATTCCCATATTGAACCATTTAAAAATCAGGATATTCCTTTCTTTCTGTTTCCATGGTTTATCATTGTTATAAGAAGAGGAATCAAAAGCAGCTCTCTGTGTTGAATGAGCAGAATGTTTCATATTCGGATACTCCAGCCTTTTCAACTCCCTTTGCTGGCTCCTTTGGGTCTGAGCTTAAATGACATGTCCTAGGGAACTTTTCCTGATTCCACAGAACAGAAAGCTATGTTATACACTCCCATTGGCTCTTTTATTCTCCTTTCAGAGTAATCTTTTTACTCGTAGTAATTAGTTAAACAACTGGCTTTGTTGCTATTCTTCAGCTTCCAAGCACATTACCTCTTCAGGTAGAAATAACACAAGCAGCACAACTAGCTTTCTCATTTCAGGTGGTAAAAGAAATTATAAATAAACTTTGCTAATAAAAACTCATCAATATTTCAAGGGTAATGACACAGTTTAACCTTTAAAATGTTACTTAAATTCTTAAGTTTTGTAAATTTAAAATGTTGGTTTAAAAAAAGTAACAACAAATTTTAAACACTTTTACATATTACATATGTAAGTTATATATTATATAAATGTAAGTTTTCTCCCCTCCCTATAAATGAGGAAATTAGGACTCAGAATTCATGTGACTTGCCCAAAGTTATCAGATAGTAAATGGCAGAGTCAAGACTCAAAACTACATCTGCTGGTTCCAAGACCAATGCTCTTTCTACTACATCAGCTGTTTAAAGATAGTTTATCTTCTTTATTTAGATTTTTATATGCTATGACAAAATATGCTAAATTATGAGTAGGCTTTATAAATCAATAAATTTTGAGGCTTTTAATAACAGAGTTTTCACCCAGAATTCCTCAATAATTTTTTTTAAGTCAAGAGAAAAATTGCTTTCTCATCTGGTATTTCACTTCAACAAAATGGTCAAGTGTTCGTCCCTATTTAAAAAAACAAAACAAAACAAAAAACCACTCCAATATAAATGCTATTATTTTTACATTTCTACTATAGTTATAGAGCACCACCTAGAGATGAGAAAAAAATACAGAAAAATTTCATTGGCCATGCATGCCATAATACTTCCTAAGATTTTTATCTGTAGCAGTATTTTTCCAAAGTTTATACTATGAAACACCAGTTCCCAGGGATGTTAATAAAGATTATAAAAATTTAAAAAATATTTTTAAAATACAAATGATAGCTTGGTTAAATAAAGCAAGGGAAAGCTGAATTAAACAGGTTTCTTTATTGTGGCACTTCTTAGAATAACGTGGCCAAAATTCATTAGTGTATGTCATGTTGCTGCAAGCTTTCACACACACTATCTCATTTAATCCTCATAACTATTAAGTTGATTTTTTTTTTTTTTTTTGGCTACACCGGGTGGCTCATGGGATCTTAATTCCCTGACCAGGGATACAACCCGGGCCTCGGCAGTGAAAGTGTGGAGTCCTTTGGGGCTTCCCTGGTGGCTCGGTGGTTGAGAATCCTCCTGCCAACGCAGGAGACACAGGTTCAAGCCCTGGTCCAGGAAGATCCCACACGCTGAGAAGCAATTGAGCCCGTGCACCACAACTACTTAGCCTGCACTCTAGAACCTACGAGCCACAGCCACAAGCCCGTGTGCTGCCCTAGAGCCTGTGCTCCACAACAAGAGAAACCACTGAAATGAGAAGCCTGTGCACCGCAATGAAGAGTAGCCCCCACTTACCACAACTAGAGAAAACCTGCACGCAGTAACGAAGACTCAATGCAGCCAAAAATTAACTAATTTTTTTTTTTTTTTCTTGCGGTACGCGGGCCTCTCCCCGCTGCGGCCTCTCCCGCTTCAGAGCACAGGCTCCAGACACGCAGGCCCAGCAGCCACGGCCCACGGGCCCAGCCGCTCCGCGGCACGCGGGATCCTCCCGGACCGGGGCACGAACCCACGTCCCCTGCATCGGCAGGCGGACTCTCAACCACTGCGCCAGCAGGGAAGCCCTAATTAATTAATTTTTTAAAAAATTAATTGAGTTGAGTCCCAAACCACTAGACCACCAAGGAATTTCCAAGTTGATACTATTATTATCTCCAGTGTACAGATGAGGAAATTGGAGCTTTAGAAAAGTTAATTCACTTTCTTGAAGTCATACAACTAAAGTGATGGTTAGCCTGTCTCACAAACTCTGCTCTTAAACACTCTAGAGAAGGTAACTGGCAGCCTATAAGCCTAATTCAAGACAGATAAATTTTTAGTCTGCCCGATGTTGCCGACATTAAAGTATTGGAAGATTTTATATAAAAACTTTATATCCAGGTTCTCTTGAAATCGTCTGAAAAAATTGGAAGACCTGGTCCTGGTAATACTGGTCTGCAAGTCTACATGGCAACAATTAGCTTTAGCCTTTTCTAGAAGGAGCATGTACTGTCCAGATTACCCAGTCTTCGAAGTAAATAAAAATTTCAATTTTTACACTCTGCCAATTTTACTCATTTTTGTTACTAAGCCGAGCCTGCAAGCATTTACATCACAACCCACCTCCCACTACACCCCCCAACATACAATAAACAGTCTTTTATACACAAATGAATACTATCAATCTCTAAAAGTGGAGAGGAAGTTGCAGTGTTTTTTAAAATATTTTTTCACATTTTGAGAATGTGGAAAATTTTGAGAATGCTGATCTATAAGTATTTTTAATTATTATAATAACTATTTAAAGAGATTTGATTTTTAGATAAACACCAAAGGAAATGGAAGGAAGGAAATGGAAACTACTTACAAATATTAGTCCTGATATCAAAGAAGATGTCCCTGTAAGTGCCACATAGAATTTGGGCGTCAATGAATTTAAAAATACTGTCACTGCCAAAAAGAATAAAAAAATCAAAGTTAAAAAAAATAAGTACCCAAGTTACAAATATGCAGGTGTCTTTATGAGTGGAGGGACACAAGTAGTATTAATATCTAATATGAGATTCATTTGAGAAAATTGTAATTTTTAAAAAGCTACTTTAAATTTTCATTGTATCACATCTTTAAAATGCCTTCACATATGTAAGGGTAGGATTTTACACTGCTGATTTGTTAAATAAGCAAATCAAAATGAGATCATTTAGCTTGCTGTTGAGAGTAAAACCAGGAATATCATAATTTAGACAAGAACTTTTGCAATTCCATAAGGATAATATGAACAAATATACTGTTACAAAGGAGGATTAAAACTACTTCCTAATTATTTTGGTGAGATACAAACCAGTGTTTCAAATTAGAGGGAAGGAAACAGTGTGTGTATTTGGTATGTCAGCTACAGAGGCAAAATAACCCAAAAAGAATAGCAAACTAAGAGCTTCCTAAACCTGATTCACTGAAAACCTGGACCACATTCTTCACTTCAAATAATTGTCTCATAAATACTTTGGGTTTTAGAAAGAAACAAAAATCTGTAAAGTCATTGACTCTCATCTAAATGGTGTATCTAGTTAATATGTAAAAAAAAAAATGATAAACCCAATGAATAACATTTCACTGAGCATACAAACCATTAGTAGTCACTTCATTAACCTGTAACAGAAACACCAAATTAGCTTTTCAAACAGTCTAGGAAGGCCAATTTATCTAGCGTATTTTAGTGTGTCAGTTGCATCTGAATTTACATACTATGTTCTTAAAAAGTCCAAAACATTTCAGAACATTATCTCACAGTCTTTCATGTCATTTCACGGAATAGAAAAGGGGACATTTGCTTTCTCTTGTTACAGGAAAATAAAACACAGTACTGATAGTCATAAAGATCCCATAACAGAAATACTTCCATTTTAATCTGAGGTTACCAATTTGTAATGACATGGTAAGAGGCCCTGGCTCCCATCCACTCTGTCCTGGCTACAGCTAAAGAATAATATTTGCAGAATCCAAGGGAATCATCACCTCTTATACGTCTTTGTAACTTCAGCCCACACTACACAGCAAGCTCTCTACAAATGCTGAAAGAAGGAACTAAGGAAAGAACCCACTGCTGTTTGTGGCTCTCTTTCTCTTTACTTCCTGTACTGTTCTATTTTATTACTCAAGATAAAGCCTAAAACAGAGAACGGACAAAAATATCACGAAAACTATTTCCTGACAAAACTATTTTAAAACATGAGAATGGCTGGCTAAGATCGTGTTGGTTTCTTTCAGATTTTTATTGTCTGGGTGTGGGTTCTCTCAGCTGAGTGGCAAGAGAATCAAAAGGTGTGTATAAATTCTGCATTCAAGTCTGAAAATGCTCTCATCTGCCCTACCACCTGAAGCTTACATTTTATCAGGTGGCTTCTCCTCGGGTAAACGAGGACAGAACGGAGAGGGCGGACCTCAAGAGCTTTAGGGAGGAGCCGGTAGTTGCAGCTCAGGTTTGGCAATCAGCTGCGGAGTAGCGGCCCAAGAGAAAAAGAACTCACTCGGTCGCACACACCGACTCATTCTGCGAAGCCCTCCAGTGATACTGAAAATCTCTGCCCTTTGGCCCTTGCCCCCGGCACCTCTCCTGCCCCCCAATCCCCCACGCCCGCCCGTCCCTCGGGAGCTCTGGGCCTCTCACCCGCTGCCAAATTCTCACACAGCCTCAGCGGGACCCTCAGAGCGTAAAGCAGCCCCAGCCCCGCCACGAACCACAGCGAGGCCCCAGTGCCCGCCAGCCCGGCCCGCAGCCGCTCCCTCCAGCCCAGCGGCGGGCTCAGGCCGGGAGCAGGAGCAGGAGGAGACGCCGCAGCTGCCGTTGCTTCACCTAAGCCGTCACCGTCCGCCATCTTGCCGCTCCCGGTGGCGCCGGGAGTTGGGAGGGGAGAAGGGCAGGAAACCGGGAGTCGGGAATCCTGGGATAGTGGCGGACCTGAAGTTGGCCTCTGTGAAGGCTGAGAGTCCCAGGGAACGGGGACCGAGAAGATTTGGAAGGTGGAGGAGCGCCCAAGGACTGGGGCTACCTATTCCTTCCGAGGGAGGGAAGGGGCGGATAGCGGCACCTATTCTGGAGGAACTGGGCTGAGATGTGACCCGGAGTGAAGTGTTTTAACCTCCATACGCGTGAGGGTCACCTTCCACACCATTCCTGGGGTTGAAAAAGTCACCGACCGTTCCAGAGTCGGAGCAGCACTTAGCCCTTTGGACTCGGCTGCCATGGAGAGCACTGGTACTGGGAAAATCTACAGGAGTAGCGACTGCAATTTGGTCGGCCGGAGCTCGGGCGCCAATACCAGCCGAAGCACGCTCCCAACGTCCCATAGATGAATGGGGAAATTAATGTAACTCAGTGAGAAAAATATTAGACTTAAAATCATTTAAGTCACGCCGACTTACTGGGGCGTCGGCGCCCGGGCCCATGACCCACGCCCGTAACTGACATGGCGCCCTAGCGGTCGGCGTTTCCGGGCGGATCCTTCAGACGGCCTTCGCTGTGATTCCATCATTCGGCCTCCTTCCCGGCCTGCCTCGCGCCAGGGCCGGGCTGGGCCAGAGCAGCCCAAGATGGCCGACTTCGAGGATCGGGTGTCGGATGAGGAGAAGGTAAGGGGTCCGCCTCTCTTTTTTACCTCTTCCCGGGACAGGGAACGGGGCCCCGACCCGGCTGCGGTGGGAACCCCGGCAGTACCCCCAGAAGAAAGAAGCGTCTTGGCCTTTGCTGGCATACGCTCTCCGCAGTCGGGATGCTTCCCTCTTGAGGGGCTTTCCTCTGCCTCACGGTGGCCCCAGTTCCCCATTCCTCAACTCTCTTTTCCCCCCGGGCCTGACGCACAGCCCAGTGGCCTTCCTGCGAGAGAAGAGACTTTACCTTATTGAATCGTGACTGTGGACTCTTTTTTGTATTTAAGAGAGGGGGCGATGATGATGTCGCGACGTATCAAGAAGCAGTTATTTTACCGCCTTTAGCTGCTGGGGCTCACCCCATCCCCCCATCTTTAGCTATGATTGGGGCTAGCTTAGGGCGAGTCACTTCCTGGTCAGGGTGGCCTCTTAACTTCCCTTTTGCTCCTCCTTCCTCAGGAAGTGATTTTGCTGTCACGACTTCTCGACAGGGAGAGGTCTGTAAGGTGTAGGCCGCCTATCCACACACACCCCTTTTCCCACATGCTGTCGGCTGAACTAATTCGCAGTAATAAATGTGTAAGCCTCAAGGACATTTGCTTCAGGATTTGAACACCACTCTTTTCTGTGTAGACACTCCCTTGATTGTATGTATACGGCGCCCGCGGTGACTCCATCCCTTCCATCTTACAATCTTTTAACGATAATTTTTGAAAAATAGTTTTCCATTTCTTGTTAACAAGGCTAGCCAATGAGTTTTTCTTTTTAACTCCAGAAAGGTTTTATGTAGCACATAAACTTCATGTTAACACATTCAAGTCTGGACAAAGCATCCTGCCTTCTTTGGTGCTCCAGTGTGGTATCTTTTTGATTATAGTTGAACTTGACACTGAGTAATTTGTACAATTAATTTCTTTAAAAGTGTCTTAAATACAAGAGAATATTTCACCTTAGGTGGAATAACTTTTTTCCTGACAGCTGCACACCTTTCTTAACAGTTTGTCAGGCTTTTCAGTAAATATGTTAAAGATTTTAGAGTCCATGGAAATTACAATGGTTCATTGCATAACTCGTAAAAGGACAAGAATTATGTCTTTTGTTTTCCACAGTGGTTTTTACAAAATGTACACCCTTGAATGCTCTGTAAATGTATCTGGGGTTTTCCTCTTTTAATAAAAGAGATTGGGATGGCAAAGGGGACTGTTCATGATCCAAGAGTCCTCTGTACAGAATAATTTGATATACATATGCCATGCCATTTTGAAACGCTGAAGAATGTGCTAAATATTCACATGCCGTTGAACAACTCTTCAGCATTAGATTTTCTCATACTTGGAAATTGATTCTCATAAATGTATAAGATTTGGGGGGAAAGGGCATTTTACACTGTATATGAACTTATGCTAGAGAGAAAACTATAATAAAATGTTTATTCCAAGGCAAACAGTTATGATTCACATGAAATTAAGTTACAGTGAAAATCATGGGATAACAAAACATTTGTTAGCCCAACTGATGGTCCTCTTACTTTAAGCAAAAATACTGTTACAGCAAAATTTCACTAAGAATTTAAGGTAATAAACTTTGAAGTTTACCAGTGTTGGGTTTTTGTTTTTGACACAGGGGTAGAATGCCTTTCTAATTAAACTTGGGGGGAAAATATGTATTTCAAAGTGTAAAGATGTCTTTGGGTATTGACAGTGTTCAAATTAGTAACATTAACAGCCTTGATTTTGTAATAGCAGATCTCTGGCCAGTTTTCTCTTATATTCCAGCATACTTCTTTTGCTGTTTAATTTTAATAATGACAAAGCAAGCAAATCATAATTAGTAAGGTAAATCTACTGCCAAAAAATGTTGATGAATTTTATATTCAGTGAACAGGTTTTAGATTAACTACATTGTTTTCATTAGTGAGTTAATTAAGAATAGCTGATATAAAAAAACTCATATAATAAATCCTTATGATTTGGGATTACTGAAATTTTGTTAGATTTTTATTCCCAGAGATGAAGTGATCTGTATTTCTCTGTTGTGGATCAATAAGTAAAAAGAAAGGGCTTTGACTTGTAAGATTACTTAAATTCTCCTTCAGTTTTATACCTACCTTGACCCCTTTTCCTCCAGGCTTCTGATGCCTTTTAACTGAATTCAAGAATTGAAAAAGTATTTTTCCAAAAAGACTTGTTGATATGAATGTCTTAGCATTCATAAACAATAAGTGACCCTTAAGCGAGATTCTTGTTGTACAAAACTTTCATAACCAAGGCACTATTACAAACAAGGTATTTTCAGGCTTAGTTTGTATATTGACTCTTCCTCGAAGGAACCGTGAAGTTTTCATTTTTTTTTAATTTTAACTAAGACCTCAACTGCATTTGATTTGATTTTTTTTAACACGTGTGTCATGCCAAATATATTTTAATACTGCTTTTTATCTTTGTTACATTTTCTGAAAGCAGTGAACCCAGAGGTGAATTTGGTGGTGATGGTCTCTGGTTTCCTTGCAAGTATTTCTATAAAAGCTAGTAAGATCAACCATTCTCATAACCAACTGCTGAAGTTTTTTTGTTTTTTGTTATTTTTTTTGCGGTACGCGGGCCTCTCACCGCTTGCGGAGCACAGGCTCCGGACGCGCAGGCTCAGCGGCCACGGCTCACGGGACCAGCCGCTCCGTGGCACGAGGGATCCTCCCAGACCGGGGCACGAAGCCGTGTCCCCTGCATCGGCAGGCGGACTCCCAACCACTGTGCCACCAGGGAAGCCCACTGCTGAAGTTTTTATCACTTTATAAAGAGGAAGTTGGTTTTTTTAACTTCTGCATTGTTACCTGAAATGGTCATGATGAGCTGCCTAAATAAAACAGGAAGTTGAAAGTATAATAACTTGCAGAAATAACTACTTTTAGTTTTATCTTCAAGTTCAGTTTCTGAGAATGAGCTCTACTCCTCTAGTTACTTAGACTTTTCAGTTACTTGGTTCCAAAATGAAAAGATGCCATAATTAGGAAACTTGAGGTATGAGGTGAACTATGTGTTTGGATTCTTTGTACTGACTGTTTCCTTTATTTCATGATTCAGCATTTTTAAAACATAAATGCAGACTGAATTTTAGGGCTGAAAAAAGTGCTAATAGCACATTTTTTTCCCTTCAGCCTAGCTAGTAGAATATTTGTGTACAACTTCAAAAGTACCATAACTGAAAAATGGATCCCTTTGCTTTTAGTTTAGACAATACCATCTTTAAGGCACTTTTTGAGAAATGGGTTTATCAAAATTATTTAGGAGAGGTGTGGAAAATGTTGTAAATAGATACTGAAATTTGAGGGCTGTGTTAGAGCTTATGAAAAATATTTATACTTTTAAAGTGGATTTCCTTGATTATGTGTTACCCCTTTAATTTAGTAGGTGAGTTATTACCCTTACAGGGCGAAATAAACCCTAAAGCTTAATTGCCATGGCTATTTTGTGATAAGTCGTTGACTAGAATTAATACTACCATTTTTAAATCTTCTCTTCTGTTAGCTTTGCTGAGTAGTATTCATATGATCTGTTACAAAATCCTTGGACAGGAGCATAAAGCCTAAGCAGGTACAAACTCAGATGCCAATCTTCGGTGAGGAGCGTAGGTTCATTATAATTTCTTCTAGAACATCTAGCTGTTTTATTAGGACCAGCCTTAATGCTAAGCAAAGCAGTGTAATTTGTCAAAAAATTCAGACCCCAGGTTGGTCTAATTCAGAAGCCATGCTTTTTTCACTGTACTGTTTTTAACATGTATCCGTGAATGAAGAAATCAGAATAGAGTCATCCATTTAATGAATTATAAATGAGGTATTGTGGGGTAGTGGGAAGGAATGATTCTGAGCCTCAGGAGATTTGGCCTCTCCTTGCTATGCTTTTGGTCACCAGTGTGATTTTTGAAAATTCGCATACCTCTGTGGGCCTCGAAAGTTTTCTTCTAAAATAGGTAAGGGAAATTGGATCAGACTGACTGAACAAAGTTTAATGAACTTTTTCAAACTCTAATTAAAAAAAAAACACACACACAACTCTAAGAAACTGAAACATTAAAATGTTCCAGGAGTTTCTGTCATTGTTTACTTTGGCACATTTGCCCCATAACGAACCTGTGAAATTCTTGGTTACTGAAAGCAAGTCTTTTTATCTAGTGCCTGGCATACTACCAGGTACATAGTGTAGGCACAAGCTATTGGTATGAAAGAGACCAATCAATCACAGGTTCATTCATTCTTATATTTCCCCAGCTCATGCTCCCTCATTCTCCCTCCCCAATTATTTCTGGTAATCTGTAGGTATTTCTTGTGTTCAAGAATGTGTCCACACTCTGGGTGCCTCTTCCAGCATTCATTGTGCCTGAGCATCTACTGCCGTTACTGGTGCTCTGTCATGGCACTGCTAAGAACATTTGATCCCCTGGGAGCATTTTCCTAATAAATTCCATAAAGTTCCGAAGCCTTATTGCGTATCAAAATCAGTATGTATACTGTTGTCCCTAGGTATCTGTGGGGTAGTGGTTCCAGGACCCACGCCCCCCCATACCAAAATCCGCGGATGCTCAAGTCCCTTACATAAAACGTTGTACAGTCAGCCTTCTGTTTCGGCATCCGTGGATACAGAGGGCCGACTATGTATACTTTGAACCTTGAAAAACCCCTAATAAAAGTATTTCCTTCATCTTCTATAAGTTCTCTCCTTTAGAGCTCAGAAAAACACACACTGTAGGATCAGGTGTCATTGTTCTTTTCTGTCTCCAGAAAACTCCTTCATCTTTTTGAAAAAAATTAAAAAGTTAAAGTCCTTTTATGGATCAGCTCCTGAAAATAAAAACCCTGGATAGGGGAAACTAGTCGTGATAATTTTTTTTTTTTTTTTTCTTCCAGTACGCGGGCCTCTCACTGTTGTGGCCTCTCCCGTTGCGGAGCACAGGCTCCAGACGCGCAGGCTCAGCGGCCATGGCTCACGGGCCTAGCCGCTCTGTGGCATGTGGGATCCTCCCGGACCGGGGCATGAACCCGTGTCCCCTGCATCAGCAGGCGGACTCTCAACCACTGCGCCACCAGGGAAGCCTAGTCGTGATAATTTTTGATAGACAGTTTGACTACTTACGGATTTCTGAACTAGGTGATAATTTTAATATGTACTTACTATTATTTTCCCTTCTCCCTTTATCAGAACCTCCTGCCAACCTCTGCATTTCTGCTCATCCCACCATTATTCTCTTTTAGTCACATAGGGTCGGAACACTGCCATCATCTTTTTTCATCCTTAACCTCTCCTCTCATGTTCAATTAGTATTTCAGTCCTGTAAATTCTTCTTCCTATCATTAGGTTCTCTTCCTCCATTTGCATTAGTCTTTTTTAAAAAATTATTTTGAGTATATAGGAACTATAATCACATGCTTAAAATGGTAGGAAAGGACATGAGTAAAAAGTCCCCTCCCACCTATTTTCCAGCCACCCAGTTCCCTTGAGCGGCAGCCAATGTTACCAGCTTCTTTTCTATTTTATTTTATGTATTTATTTCTATTTTATTATTTTCAAATAGGTAGGTATACTTTTCATTGAACAATATGTCTAACCTGTCCACATTCCTATTACCATTTTCTTCATACAGGACCTTTTTTTATGCTTGGATTATTTTTAACAACATTCTTAATTGTTCTCTTTGCCTCCAGCCTCCCCTTTTCTTTCTATATTTTCACTGATTTACCATCTTCATACTACTAAATTTTGAGCAGCATGTAAAATTTATCTTTGCTATAACTGCACATGTATATTGTTAGGGCAGTGTCTCTGGAGATGGAATGTTCAGTTGAGTGGATCATTTGACATGTATGTTGTGATATATATAATGTATAAACAGGAAGACAGCATGATACCAGGCTGCACTAAAGAAAGGTGGTGGGTTTATTGGAACATGAGAGAACTTTGCCTTGTGAATTCTTTGTTTTGCATCTAGGTTACATTTAAGTGCTTATAATGTGCTAGATACTTTATGCATTAAAATGTATTCATCTCAAAATATCCCCATAGGCTGCTTACCCCATTTTAAGTTGAGTAAACTGAGGCACATTTCAGGTTAAAAAATATATAACCAAGTGTCCAGAACTAGTAATAGTAGAGCAGATGCAGTCTGCTGGTAATCTACTTCCAGACCTGTGCCTTTACTCACTTTGATTCCTTTGAGTAGATAGTAGGGAGTGAATTGAGATAGCAAACAATTCTACTGAAATAATGACATAATCCTAAACTGCAGTCAAGTTTAATGGTATAGTGATGTGGATGCTTGTATAGACACTGAAATATTGATACTTTCTGGTCATGACTGCATTATAATTACTACCAAATTTGGGGGATGCCCTGGCGGTCCAGTGATTAGGACTCTGCACTTTCACTGCCATGGGCCAGTGTTCAATCCCTGGTCCAGGAACTAAGATCCCGCAGCGAGGGGGAAAAAATTCTACCAAATTTGCATAGTGCTCTTTTGAGCTTCTACAAATATGCCACTAAGAATTCTAGTATTTAAAATGTGTTATAAACTGAAGGTATTGAGAAACATGACTTCAAAAGAGCACTGTTCGTCTTCTTAAGAACCTCAGAACATTATTGCCTACAGCAGAATTGCTTATGTGTTTCTTTCAAAAGCAAGATTTCTGGGTTCTTTCCTAGACCAGCTGAATCAGAATTTGGGGGGACCAGTGCTCAGGAATCTATTTTTAATAAGCTTCCCAATAATTATTGTGCAACTTGAGAACCACCATTCATATCATAATCCTCTGCCTGTTAAGTTCAGAAGCTTGATTCATCAGGATAGTAAGGGACAAATTCATATTAGCTAGGCTGATGAAACTAGTGTTTAAAAGGAGGATAGCAACTAATTTAATAAATACAGGAGGGCTTAGATTCCTTTTTTCAAGTAGATCAGATACATAGGAAATCAAATTATAATTTTCTCAGTTTAAGCATGGAGTCAGAACCAGAGATGTTAACTATACAGTCTAACATTTTAATGGTGTTTTCCTCCATAGTAGGGATATATATCCAACACCAAGACCAAGTCAGATCTTTGCGTAGTGCACCTTCTAACTTTTAACAGCAGTGGACTTTCTTTCTCTAGACAAATTTTACAAGGCTGGAAGGAAGTCATTATATATCAAAATTTTGCATATTGCAGTTTCTCCTGCAGTCTTTACCCTCTTAGTTAATGGCACCTTCATTCTTTAGTTGCTCAGGCCAAAAAGTTTAGTGTCATCTTTGATTCCTGCTTCTCTCACAATACACATACTGTCTATTAGCAAATCCTATAGGCTGTGCCTTCAAAACATACCTAGAACTTGGCTGTTTCTCATCATACCCCTATTTCAACCACTCTGGAAGAAGCCACCATGATTTCTCATGTAGATTATTGCACTGGCCTCTCTGGTCTCCCTGCTTCTGCTTTTGTCTCTCCATAGGCAGTGTGTCCTCAATGAAACACCCAGAGTGATCTGGTTAAAAAATGTAAGTCAGAATATGTCACTCCTCTGCTCAGAATCCTCCAGTGGCTTCCCATCTTTTTCAGAATAAAAGTTTTTACTCTGACTACAAGTCCCTACATGATCTGGGATTTACCTCTTTACCACTTATGTCTCTGACCTTATCGCCTACCTATTCTCCCCTGGTCCTCTCTAGCCACACATCCTCACTTAATGGGTCTTTGCATTTGATCTGTCCTTTGGAGTTCTCTTCCTTCTATATCCCTCACTTCCTTCAGATATTTAATCAGAAATTACCTTCTCAGTGAAGCCCTCTGTGATCATCCTGTCCAGTTCCAATCTACCATTTTATATCCTCTTTCCCTGCTTTATTATTACTCCTTAGCATTTATCACTAGCTAGCATACCATGTAGTTTAGTTGTTTAATCTCATCTATTGTTGGGCTTCCCTGGTGGCACAGTTGTTAAGAATCCACCTGCCAATGCAGGGGACACGGGTTCGAACCCTGGTCCGGGAAGATCCCACATGCCACGGAGTAACTAAGCCCATGCATCACAGCTACTGAGCCTGCTCTCTAGAACCTGCGAGCCACAACTGCTGAGCCCACATGCCACAACTACTGAAGCCTGTGCGCCTAGAGCCCGTGCTCTGCAACACGAGAAGCCACCACAATAAGAAGCCCGTGTAGCCCCCGCTTGCCACAATTAGAGAAAGCCCATGCACAGCAACAAAGACCCAATGCAGCCAAAAATAAATGATCATAAATAAAATAAATATTTAAAAAATCTTATCTATTGTCTCTCTACCCACTATGATGTAAGCTCTGTAAGGACCATATACTGTTGAATCACCATTGCCTAAAACAGTGCCTTCATAGTAGGCCTTCAGATATTTGTTGAATGAATGAGTGAATGAATCTTGCTTGGATAGTATTTTTTTTTTTAACATCTTTATTGGAGTATAATTGCTTTACAATGGTGTGTTAGTTTCTGCTTCATAACAAAGTGAATCAGTTATACATATACATATGTTCCCATTATCTCTTCCCTCTTGCGTCTCCTTCCCTCCCACCCTCCCTATCCCACCCCTCTAGGTGGTCACAAAGCACCGAGCTCATCTCCCTGTGCTATGCGGCTGCTTCCCACTAGCTGTCTATTTTACATTTGGTAGTGTATATATGTTGGATAGTATTCTTAATTTCATAGTTAACTAACTCTTAGAGGGCAGACTAATTTCCAAGTTTTGCGAAGCCATATTGAGGACTCCAGTACTTCCAGATTAATTTTTGTTAATGGAACTTCCCACACAGAAGGCTTTGGCAGTTCTCCATTATCTTCAGAATAAAACCAGAATTGTTGTTAGCGTAACTACTGCCATCTGACTCATTTTACTCTTCCTTTCGCTTTTATTATCTCCAAATAAATCTGTTTCTGCCAAACTGGTCAGCTTACAAAACACTGTTTTTTCCCTACCTTTTTTTATTCTTACCAGTTCCCTTATTTGTAATGCCCTCCCTCTTTCTCCCACCCCCCCTACTATTTAAAGCACTTTGTAGAGCCCAGCTTAGATCCCCTTCCCTGTAGTTGTCTTTAACCAGCCCAACCCATATCCATCTCCTTCCTAAAAGTTCCATGTTGTATATTGTCTATAATACTCATTTGGCAGTTTTGGTGCTTTGAATTAGTTATTTTTAAATGATTGACACATCTTTACTGAGGGCTATTGTTTGTATAAGTTGTTTTGCTAACAGTGGTAAAGTATACAAAGATTTGAAAAGCCAGGATGCTGACTGTATGCTTGTCTTATGTTATTTGTATCCACTGTGAAGATTTGCACTTAGTATTAGCTTAAGGTAGTGGCTTTCAACCTTGACAGCACATGAGAATCACCCTAGGAAGCTTTTAAAAATTCTGGTGCCCAAGCTCTACCCTAGGTCTATTACATCAGAAGCTCTGTGGGTGGAACCCAGACATCAGTAATTTTAAGGCTCCCCAGGTGGTTCTAATTGTATAGCTTCTTCAGAACCAAGGCTTAAGGCAAAAGGGAATTTGTTGGCTTACTTCTTTTGCCATTCTCCTTTTTTATTTTATTTTATTTTTTTTGGCCGCGCCGGGTTGCGGCATGCGGGATCTAGTCCCCCGACCAGGGATCGGACCCAGGCCCCCTGCATTGGGAGCTCAGGGTCTTACCCACTGGACTACCAGGGAAGTCCCTGCCATTCTCCTTTTTGTCTTTATCTTTAGTACTCAGCTCACCTCAGTGCCTGGGACCCGATAAAGTATAGTTTGTTTTGTTTTGAGTGAATGAACAAATTGGTAAACACAAAGATTCAATAACATCTAGGCATTTGCTTAGGGAAAGAAAGTTAAGCATCTACTATGTCTAAGTCCATCTCATGTTACCTCATTGGATTCTTAAAGTAGTGCTAGATATATGAGCAGGTATTATACTCACAGATGAAGAAACTAAGACCCAAGTAATTAAGTGCTGAAGCTGCATGTGAAACCAGATCTGACTTCCAATGATTTTGGGAAAAAAAAGTAAATTTGGTAAAAAGATATACCTTTAAGTTAGAAATACCATAACGTGCCAGATATGCACCAGATCTTAAAAGCAAAATACTTCTTCCCACTGCATCTGTTTCCAAGCCAGCATGGGCCCTCACTGCTGAACTCTGCCTGTTTGGACTTGGCATTTGCACCATTGCTTTCTGGCATGTGAATCTCAAGGCGTTTGGGTGGATTTTCCCCTGATTTCTTAATTTGGTCCTGATTATTTCCAAAACAATACTCATTGTATCTGGCCCCTTGGAACTTTTTACCTATCTGCCCACTCTCCTAGGATTGGGGGTGAGAATGTATATTTTAACAAGTCGCTTTTGTGATCTTTTCACTCACTTTAGTCCTTTTTTCTAACCCATTAGAACACTATATCTCAGACTTTTATATTTCCTCAGTTCTTGATCTAGACATTTAGGTAAATCCTCTAATTAAGCCAAATAGGGTCCTTTCCCTCCTTTCATATGTATATCAATGCTGTTTTGCATTTAAGATCAGACAGCTTTTTTATCTTTACTGAGATTGAGCCAGTACTTTTTTTTTTTGACTTAAGGCTTTGTCACTTTGAACTTCTAAATGAACACTAAAGATATATACTTGGAAATCTTTTTACCTACATTTTGGATGTATTATATTAGGATAGTCCAGAGTGAGGACTGAGGAATGATTTCCTTCTAACTCGGTGCATAGAGAAGTTGTAAATTAAAAGGGAATGGTTGGGAAAGATAACTAAAAAACAAAATAGGAGCTATTTTTGGTTCTTAAATGTAAATTTTATGGTTAAGTATGTTGTTTTTATATACTGTTATACACCGTAAAATACAATGCTGACTACTGTTAAAGAAGATTAATCTGAACTTGTTAAAATGATAAGAAGACTTTATTCAATACTTTTGTATTAGGGGAGAGAGATTGAGTTCAGGTCTAAATAAGCAAAGACTGCTGGGCATGAATAGCCAGCAAGCAAGTGAGCGGGTCAGTAGGTGGAAAATTACTAACAGGAGACATCAGGGGTAGAAGGATTCTTGCTAACAGAAGATCGAGGACTTACACATCAAAAGTTGGGGACAAGGAACTTGATCAGATATCAAGAGTGGGGGAATTCTCTTTAAACTGAGAGCAGGGTTCTTGCTAAGACTGGGCTAGGCAGGCCATAGGCAGGATGGGGCCAAGATAAAAGACCTAACTGAGAAGAGGGCTCAGAGAAGCCTAACTAAAGTTTGGACAAGGAGAAAGTCTTTGGCACTCCATGTGTGTTATATTATTACTTTAATAAATCTTCAAGCTGTTTTCCTTAGCATTGGTAGATTTTTTAAAAATGAAATTGCTCTACTTAAACTTGCCTGCCTTCACTACCTGTTTGTCTATATCTGACAAAACTTATAAGTGGTTACTAATAGAACAGTTTCTAAGAAATACTTGAAATGGCTTTCAAAAGAGTATACATAAAACGAATTATTTGGAAGTGTCGCCATCTTTTTTATAATGTTGATTCTAATTTAGACATATCTATGCTTTTTAAACCTTAGGCCTTACTGATAATGATAAATCAAAATAAACTATCAATATATACATCTAAAATTTTATTTATTTTTTTGGCCATGCCACACGGCTTGCAAGAACTTAGTTTCCCTGACCAGGGATTGAACCCTGGCCCTTGGCAGTGAGAGTGCAGAGTCTTAATCACTGGACTGCCAGGGAAGTCCCCTAATTGCATTCTGAATCTTTATAATATCTCCAGGTCTAAACTGGGAAAATAATATTTAGCTTATTTGGAATGTAAAAAAACATAGCTAACAGTAAGTTTATTAAGTGAAACCTTTTATTCCATATGGCCTTGGAGATCACTGAAAATGTATTTTTTCCTGAAATTATAGCCCCAAATTAAATTCTCACTAGCCTCTGGGAACTCTCTGCCAGCAGGGATTTTGTTTGATAAAGGCACTGAAACTGGAATTCTAGAGCTAGTTTGATACTGAAATACATGCATGTCAGCAGCTTGGAACCATCTATTAAATTATTGCCCCAGGCAGTTTATTGTTGATATACTGAAAGCCTTAGAAGCAGACCAAAAAAATGAACTACATTAAGGCAAGATGTATTTTAAAACAAACAAACAAATAGCATCCTAGGGGGAGAGTGAGATGAATGGGCAAAGCACAGAGGTTTTTTAGGGCAGTGAGAATACTCTGTATGGTACTGTAATGGTGGATACATGTCATACATTTGTCCAAATCCATAGAGTGTGCACCACAAAGAGTGAACCCTAATGTAAGTTACGGGCTTTGGGTGATAAAGATGTGTCAGTGTAAGTTCATCATTTGTAACAAATGTACCGCTCTGGTGGGGATTTTAATAATGGAGACTGTGCACATGGGGGGACAGAGTAAATGGGAAATTTCTGTATGTTCCTCTCAATGTTGTTGTGAACCTAAAACTGCTCTTAGAAAAAATAGTCTTAAAATACATAATAATAATAATAACAGCAGTAACATCCTAAATATCTTCAAATAGGAAAAACTGTCTTAAGAAATAACATTGAATTCCATGCAAATAGAACTTTCTTACCAGGATAAGAATAAGGTATTATCTCTTTCTGGAGGAGGAATGCAACTGCTTATCCTTGAATACTTCTGGAATGATGTAGAATAAAAAAAAGTAAAATAAATATTTATGAAAGCACAATTTACAACTATTTTTTTGAAGTATAGCCTAGTTGAAAACATGAGTAAACTTTGAAAAGATGTATTATCAATTTAAAGGGAAGCAGAGGGACTTAACTGGTGGTCCAGTGGGTAAGATTCTACACTCCCAATGCAGGGAGCCCAGGTTCGATCCCCGGTCAGGAGCTAGATCCTGCGTGCGTGCTGCAACTAAGAAGTCTGCATGGCAACTAAAGATCCCGCATGCCACAGCTGAGACCTGGCACAGCCAAAATAAATAAATATTTAAAAAATAAAAAAAATAAAGGGAAGCAGAGTCACTTTGAAAAACTTTTTTTGGTCAAAAAGAAGTTGTTGATATTTATAGTTGATGAAGATTGTAATGATGGAGAATATTAGGTGACTAGGACCCAAAGAACTTCTGGAAGAGAGGAATTATTTTCTCAATAATTTGAAGGCTTTTTCAGTTTAATAATTTAAAGCAGCAATTATCTTGGTGTGACCGCTTAATAATAACTGACATTTACTGAACCTCCATATTATATTTTAAATATTTTGCCAAAGACTTGACATATATTATCTTACTTAACCTTCACAGCAATTCTAAGAAGTAGATACTATCCCACTTTAGGGAGAGGCTGTGATTCAAAGAGATTAAGAGACTGAAATTCAAATCCAGGTCTGTCCAACTCCAGAGTCTTTATCTTTCCATTTTGCCATAGTACCTCATAATAATCTTAAAAGCTAAGCACACTTCCTTAGTGTCATCTTATTCAAAAGGGATTTTGTAAACATTTACTAATTGCCTATGTGCCGTTTACTTTGCTAGACCCTGTATAGGATAGAAAAAGAAAGCAAGGCAGTTTGCCCAAAGAAAACTTAAGTCTTTGGGAACAGAATGGTACCTATAGAACTAATTGTCAACAGCAGTTATATTTTAGGTGCTATGATAAATGTTCAAAGTATGGTAGAAGTAACAGAGGATTCTTGAGACTTTAAGTAATGGGGAATATATCTTTGAAAGAAACAGATTCCCCAACCTTGGAAAATAGGAGTGATTTAGACAGGCAAAGATGAGAGAGGCACAAACTCAAGGACAGTGTGAGTAAAGGCCCAGAAGTGAAGTCTTTAATACACTAATGAGGGAGATAAAGATTTTCATAGATACCTTGCTGGCAGAGATTTGGCTCATGAAGTATACAAAATTTAGGCAGTATAAACTGACCTGGGCCTTGCTGATAATTGGAATATGGATATTATCTAGTGAAAGATTTCTTCCTTGCCTGTCTGGAATTATCTACCAAGAATTCACAAAGAGCTGCAGTTGTTAAATATTCAACTTCAAATTCTTTTGTTAAGGAAACTATTTTAAAGGTAGTTATGAATAGATGTAATGTTGAAATGTGTGGAGTCTGTTATTAAAAGATTATTTAAAGGAATTCCCTGGAGGTCCAGCGGTTAGGATTCGGTGCTTTCATTGCCTAGGGCCTGGGTTCAATCCCTGGTCAGGGAACTAAGATCCCACAAGCTGCGTGGCGCAGCTGCATGACAAAAAAAAAAGATTTGAGTTTTATAAAAATTTTGTAAATTTATTTTTCGACTACATTTTCTAAAATTTCTTACTAAAATTAACAAAATTACAAAATTAAGCAGTTTCTAGGGAACAATGGGATATATTACTTTCTCAGTTTCATTTTTAAACTTCAGTACAGATATTAGTAATATAAAAATGAAATTTTGAATACTGTAAGGATTGAGTATTTTACTTTATTTTCCTTTTTGGAGAGGCAAGAGGATAAGAAAAATGGGAAGAAACTGAAATCTAAGAAAACTTATCTTTCATTGATACTTACAGACTTTAAATTGCCCCTATTTAGGTTAGAAACATAATACAGTGCATTCCATGAAATTAACATTTTTGGAATATTTAAATATATGAAGGGGTAGAATTGTGTATGAGGCTTGAGTTACTCCCCCTTTAAAATATATATGGAGTTATATACCCTTTACCGCAGACACTATCATATGAATGCTATGTACAATGAACCTGTTACTTTATGAAATAGGGACTTTTTTTTTTAAGCAGAGTGAAGTTTTTGTTCAACTAAAACATCCATATCAGTGATTCTCAATTAGGAGGGGGGCTACATGCCTCCCCTCCATGGGATATACCTGCTGTCACCTTTCTTTCCCCATCCCAATCTTGAGAATGATTGACTAAATTACTGTTACTGTGTCATCCCTCATTTGTATTGCAGCAAAAATATTTTTGCAGTCACTAGCTGCTTAGCCATTTCTCTTTCCCCTTTTGCTTGTGCCAGTGATTTTGTTTACCTTTGTTAAATTTCATCTTGTTAGTTTTGACCCAGTTTTGAAGCTGGATGATAAAATTTTGACTTTTAAAGTTATTATTTATCATTTGATTTACCCCTCCCAACTTTGTGACAACTGCAGCTTTCACAAGGAAAGCTTTGTCTCAATTCCAGGTTTAAAAACAAAATTGTAAAAGGGCTAGGCCAAATCCATCAGACCACACTATAGATAATCCTCCTGAATTTTAATACCTGTTAGTACTGCATAGTACAGATGATTGTCTAGTTCAGTGCCACCCCTTTGTACGTATGTGACCTTGGACAAGGCACTTCTGAACCTGTTCCTTCATTTACAGTAGGGATAATAGTCTCTTCCCTGCCTATTTTTAACAAGCTGTTTTAAGATCAAAAGAGAGGTTATGAAAGAGTTTTGTAAACAATAAAATAGTATTCATTCATTTACATTCCTAGCTTGTGCCAGGTCTCAGTCCTAGGTATACAGCAATGAACAAACATAACAAGTTCTTATGCTATATGCTAGGAGTTGGCAGATCTGGTCCACTGCCTGTTTTTATATGGCCTAACAGCTAATGTATTTTGAATGGTTAGAAAAAAGATCAAAAGAAGAATATATCATGATGTGAAAATTACATGGAATACAAATTGCAGTGTCTAATGTGTTAATTAACTCAATGAGGGTAATCCTTTCACACTGTATAAGTGTATGTATATCAAAATCATCACATCGTACACTTTAAGTATCTTATAACTTTATTTGTCAATTGTACCTCAGTTAAAAAACAAAGTCTTACTGGAACACAATTATGCTCATTAGTATACAGTTGGGACAGAGATCATGTGGCCCACACAGCCGTAAAATATTTACTGTCTGGCCCTTTACTTTAGCAGTTTGCAGACCCCTGCTCTGTGCTCTTGGAATTCTTTTGGAGGTGCTGAGCCGTAAAAATAAGTATATGTTCAGTGGTGGCAAGTTCCTTGAAGAAATTTAAAGCAGGTAAGGGGCAAGAATTATGAAGGGTGTGGAGGGTACAGTAGCTAATTTATGGAAGTCAGAGAAGGGTACTTTAGTAGGTGATATTTGAACAGAGACTTGAATGAAGAGGGAAGTGAACTCTCTGATAGAAGAGCATTTCTGGCAAAAGGAATAACAATTGCAGTAGCCCTGAGGTGGGAGTGTAGCTATAGGTCTAGGAGCTAAACAGTAGGAGAATGAGACGGTGAACCAAATTGTAAAAGACCATGGAGCACACTTTAGATTTTAAAGTGATTATATAAATATATCATTACAATTTCTATTACAGGTATTCCTTCAATGTATTTTTATGGTATTATTATAGTGACAAATCAACTTAACACTTCAAAGCCTGTCTTCAAAGACTGTCAGATGTTTATCTAATACTAAGTATGGTCATCCCATGGAGGGGGATTGGTTCAGGGACCCCCGAAGATGTCAAAATCTGAGGATGCTCAAGTCCCTTACATAAAATGGTCCAGTATTTGCGTATAACTTACGCACATCCTGCCATATATATTTTTTTCTTTTTCTTTTTTTTTTTTGTGGTACGCGGGCCTCTCACTGTTGTGGCCTCTCCCATTGCAGAGCACAGGCTCCGGACACGCAGGCTCAGCGGCCATGGCTCACGGGCCCAGCCGCTCCGTGACATGTGGGATCTTCCCGGACCGGGGCACGAACCCGCGTCCCCTGCATCGTCAGGCGGACTCTCAACCACTGCGCCACCAGGGAAGCCCCTGCCATATATTTTAAATCATCTCTAGATTACTTGTAATGCCTAATACAATGTAAATGCTATGTTAATAGTTGCTAGTGTATGGCAGATTCAAGTTTTGACTTTTGGAACTTTATGGAATTTTTTTTTTCCTCTGAATATCTTCAATCCTTGGATGCAGAACCCATAAATACAGAGGGTGGACTGTAATCCATCTTTTTTACTAACTCTCAGAAGGTAACATGGGGACTGTTGACCATGACAGTGTTTTTTTGGTTTGTTTTTATTTCTGGCTGTGTTGGATCTTTGTCGCCATGCGCGGGCTTCTCCCTGCAGCGGCTTCTCTTGTTGCAGAGCACGGGCTTCAGTAGTTGCGGCATGTGGGCTTGGTAGTCATGGTGCAGGGGCTTAGTTGCTCCACAGCATGTGGGATCTTCCTGGACCAGGGATCGAACCTGTGTCCCCTGCATTGGCAGGCGGATTCTTAACCACTGTGCCACCAGGGAAGTCCAACCATGACAGTGTTTTAGGACCCCATGTTGGCATCTAATGATAACTACATTTCTTTTAACTGCTCATTTAGAACTTCACCCTTGCCAAGTGTATATATCTTCAAATCTCCCCACTTTCATTTAAAATCTAGATGTTTTGGTTTCTTTAATTGGACATTTCTCTGGTTCTTGATATTCTCAGATAATTTTCTAAAAATTATTTATTGTATGGGGAATGTTGGCATGCCCCTTTTCTGCTTTTAAAAAATTTTTTCATACAAATAATTTATATTCCTTGTACAACTTTTTGAACATAGAGATAAGCCAAAAAATAGATGAAAAGTATCTTGTAATACTTCTATCAGAGGTAGTCCCAGTTAAAAGTTAGTAGCTATACATATATGTAAATATATATACTTAAAAAAAACAGGAATACATCATTTTGCAGCCCTTTTCACTCAACAGCATGATAAATATCAACCCATGTTAACAGAACACTTCTCAAACTCTTTCGCTTTCAGGACCCATTTACACTCTTAGAAATCTGGTTGTTTTTTCCCCCAGTTTTATTGACATACAGCGCTATGAGTTTAAGGTGTACAGCATATGATTTGACTTACATACATCATGAAATGATTATCATGGTAAGTTTAGTGAACATCCATCATCTCATAGATACAAAAGTAAATAAATAGTTTAAAAAAAAAGTTTGCTTACGGTGAGAACTCTTAGGACCTACTCTCTCAACAGCTTTCATATATAAAATACAGCAGTGTTAACTATATTTATCATTTTGTACATTACATCCCTAGTACTTATTTATCTTATAACTGGAAGTTTGTACCTTTTGACCCTCTTTCCCCACCCCTGTCTCTGGTAACCACAAATCTGAATTCTTTTTCTATGAGTTTGTTTTTGAAGTATAATTAACCTACAACACTATGTTAGTTCGTGTTATACAGTGTAGTGGTTTGATATTTCTATACATTTCAAAATGATTACCACAATAAATCTAGTTATGGTATGTCACATATAAAGATTGTGCATGAACTATAACCCTTAATAGTTATTGATTATATTCCCCACACTGTACATTTCATACCAGTCACTCATTTATTTTGCAACTGGAAATTGTACCTCTTAATCTCCCTCACCTATTTCTTTCCTCCCCCCACCCCCTCCCTTCTGACAACCACCTGTTTGTTCTCTGTATCTGTTGCTCTTTCTGAGTTGTTTTTTAGGTTCCACATATGAGTGAAATTATATAGTATTTGTCTTTCTTTGTCTGACTTATTTCACTTAGCATAATACCCTCTAGGTCCATTCATGTTGTTGCAAATGGCAAGTTTTCATTCTTTTTTATGGCTAATATTCCATTGCATATATATGTGTACACACACACACACCACATCACATCATTATCCATTCATCTAGGTTACTTCCATATCCTGGCTATTGTAAATAATGCTTCAATGAATATAGAGGTGCATTTATCTTTTCTACTTAGTTTTTTCATAGAAATTGAGTTTTGGTTTTTGTTGGTTGGTTGGTTAGCTTTTTTGTTTTCTTTTTTTTTGGCTGCACCATGTGGCATGTGAGATCTTAGTTCCCTGACCAGGGATTGAACCCGTGCCCCCTGCAGTGGAAGCACCGAGTCCTAACCACTGGACTGCCAGGGAATTCCAAGAAATTGAGTTTTTATTTATGTGGCTTGTATGTATTATATTAGATATTAAAACTTACAGATTTTTAAAACAATTCATTTTAATATAATGATAAATTTATTGCATATTAACATAAATGGTTAGTGTTTTTTAAAAAACTTTTTTTTTGAAAATGCAGAAAGAATCAGTAGAAAAAGTAGCATTGTTTTACATTATGCAGATCTTTTAAATATCTCCATTCAGTTTGTTATGCTGTGTTGTCTTAGTTTGTACATATTGTTCCCTCCACGGGGAATGCTGTCCTTGGTATCTACTCATCCTCCAATCCAGCTCAAACATCACTGCCTTTGAAGGTCACCCCAACCCCTCCTTATATACGTAATGTAGAGTTAATTGCACCTTCCTTTGTGCCTCATTGTGCCTTTTAATGTTTTCTATATTACTATCTAGGTGACAGATCCTTTGAGAATAGTGACAATGTCTTATTCAGTATTTAATCTTTATTTACTGACTCTTCTCTTCCTAGCTGCTCAGTA
Source organism: Stenella coeruleoalba (assembly GCF_951394435.1). Lineage (NCBI taxonomy): Eukaryota > Metazoa > Chordata > Mammalia > Artiodactyla > Delphinidae > Stenella > Stenella coeruleoalba. Next base: position 98,652,518 of record NC_137169.1, read on the forward strand.
AATGTTTGCTGAATGGATGAACTGCTACTTTTTTTTTTTTTTGCGGTATGCGGGCCTCTCACTGTTGTGGCCTCTCCCTGTTGTGGCCTCTCCCGTTGCGGAGCACAGGCTCCAGACGCACAGTCTCAGCGTCCATGGCTCACAGACCCAGCCACTCCGCGGCATGTGGGATCTTCCCAGACCGGGGCACGAACCCGTGTCCCCTGCATCGGCAGGCGGACTCTCAACCACTGCGCCACCAGGGAAGCCCAAACTGCTACTTTTTTACATGCAGAGTCATTTCATCCATTATCCAAATGACTGTTTTTCAATTATGGAAATTCCATCAGATTTTATAACTTTTGAAAATTTGTGGATAGTTTCATAAATATTAGTAACTTGAACTTTCAATTTGGTAACTTTTATGCATTCAAACGTTAATAAGTAGTATGTAAAATATGGCTGTGGCTTTTTTCTTTTAAGGGAAATTGCTTTTGCGGTAGTATATGAATATATTTTTGAATTACACACACTTAATTTTGCTTGACCGAGGGGAGTTTCATAATTATGTAAGGATTATGGGACATGCACCTTGACAGAAAGTGGGATAGACCATAGCTGCTCAACAGACTTGCCACAAATAGACTGAAAAAATAGGTTTGCTATTCAAAATAGGTTTGCTAATTTCTTAAATAAGTGATTGACACCAACAGTTGACAAGTACAGTAATATGATTAAGTGTACATGCCAGAGCAGATATACACAGTTGGAAATCCATATTGGAACTATTAGTCCTCTGTAATATAATTCTCATGAGTTGAGCAGCATTTCTTACTTCCTAATTAGAACCCCTCTTTTTATTTTTGTTGCTCAGTTAATTTAAGAGCTTTATGGAATATTTCCTCTTAATCTCCACCAGTTTTCATCCCAGAAAAATAATATATTAGTGACAATTACCCTGTCACATTAGGGTTCTCAAACTGTATGTGCATAAGAATATCCTAAGGTGTTTGTGATATAGATTCCTCATACTTGCTTCCTGATGGTCCACATAAAAGTTTTGTCTTCTAAGTCTTTAGAAGTCATACAGAATTTTATAGCTCAAAGAAATTTTGCAGATCTCCTAATCTCTTTTAGGAGTAGGATTATTATGAGGAAACTCAGAACCAAAAAAGGTTAGCAATGTTTCCAGAATCACAAATCTAGTTAGTTACTGGACCAACAGAGCCAGTAATTAGAATCCAGGTTTCCATTCTGCCTTGTTCCATGAATCGGTAGGCCTTTCTTGACTGAAAAGGTAAGTTTGGCTATGGAGCAGCTTTTCTTTTACTCTTTTTAGAATCAGAGCAAAGTCACATAAGATCTTCCATATAAACCTAGGGATTCTAAAGTTGTAAAGTATTTCTATCTTTTTCTAATTCTCTTCTCAATCCCAGCTTTATTTTCCAAAGATTCTTAAAAGTCTTTTTTTTTCCCCCTTAAGAATGGTTTGACTTTGATGATAACCTTAATTTGACTGGGTCAATAAGAACTTAAAGTTGTTTGAAGGAAATGGAAGAAGTCAACAGAGGATGCCTATCTGGAAAGTAGAGCTCAGTTTATTGTCAGATATACCATGTTCCTCTTTGCCCCTCATCAGTGAGTTGATCATCTTTATACTCATCACATCAGAATTTTCAGTGTCCTTTCTCTCACAGTGTGTTAGAATTATACTGAGAGACCCATTTTAGGTCAGTCATGTTAACATTGCTAACATCATTATTACATATGTAGAGATACAGATATAGCTGAATGATATTCCAAATTGTTTTTTTCCTTCAATATAGGTTTGTATATTCTTTGTATTTCATATTTTACTTGATGAGAGATGAGAGACTGATTTGTATGGCAGACTGAGTACATGGTTTTACCTTACCTTTTATGCCAAAACTTTTAAAATGAAAAAGTAGGAAAAAGTGGAATGGGAAGAGAAATAAATTAGTAATAGTTTAAGTAGTGTCATGGGAGGATATCTATTTAAGGAGCAAGAAGGGAAGAACTCAGAACAGTCTTGGAGTGGATTAGTTGGGGAATTGTTCTCTAAACTTACTGGACCACTTGGCTCCTCCTTTCATTCCCATTTGGGCTAAGCTGCAGACGAATAGTATTTGTCCTCAGAATATAGCAATGAGAATGAGCACTGGGAGCAGAGAGGCAGGGCAGTGCCCCAGGGAGCCTGTGGCCTTAGGAGGCTCACTCAGAAGGTAATGGGCTCACACATTCTCGGCAGCAAGTCTACTCTTTCCCTCCCCTACAATCAAGGAGACATGCTTCAAGTAAACAGAACAGGCAAACTAAATTGAATTCAAAGAGGAGCAACAAACATTTGTGGAAAACCAATACCATGAAAGAGAGGCACCAAACTCAACAAACAGTATATCTAAATTCTTAAGAAGCAGTCAATAAAACAAGACTTTAAAATAAGTATAGTTAATAACCGCAAGGAGACTGAAGAGATTATTGCACACACAAGAAATAAAAAAAGTCTTGGAAATTAAAAATAGAACAGTTAAAATAATTGTCTGAAAACAAAATGGGCACAGCTGAAGAGCATGTTAGTGAGTTGAAAAATGGAGCTGAGGAATTCTCCCTACACAAGGCATAAAATGACAAAAAAGGTAAAACAGGAGAAAGAATTAGTTATGCAGGTTAGATAATAACATTTCAGCATCCATCTCTAATCAGAGGCCCAGAAACAGATGGACAGTAGTGGGCAGGGGAGGGAATCAGAATGAATAACAAAAGAAATATTTTCCATGGCATTTTTAGGACCTTTAGTACAGTGCTGAATAGTTTAGGTGACAGGAGTCATATTTGTCTTGCTTTTAAAATTAGTGACACTGCTCATGTTTCGTCATTATTGAATAAGCCGTAAAATTTTAGTAGATAACGCTTTATAAAGTTAAGGAAGTTTATTATACTAAAAACTAGTAGTTTTGTTATTGTTTTATGATATTTGGATGGGTGTTGAATTTTGTCTTTTTTCCAGCATTATCACAAGGTTTTGCTTTTAATTTGTAAGTTACATTGATTTATCAGTATTGAATCATTCTTGCATTGGGATAAACACCATAAACACAAATTGGCATAATACCAATTAGCTGATATTTTATTTAGTTTTGCTGGTGTTCATAAATGAAATAGGATCATACCTTTCTCTTTTTGTGACTGCAGTGTATATATATATATATATATATTTTTTTTTTTTTTTTTTTTTTTTTTTTTTTTGCGGTACAAGGGCCTTTCACCGCTGCGGCCCCTCCCGTTGCGGAGCACAGGCTCCGGGCGCGCAGGCTCAGCGGCCATGGCTCACGGGCCCAGCCGCTCCGCAGCATGTGGGATCCTCCCGGACTGGGGCACGAACCCGTGTCCCTAGCATCTGCAGGCGGACGCTCAACCACTGCGCCACCAGGGAAGCCCCCGACTGCAGTATATTTTGACCAAAAATTGATCATTTAGCTTTTTAAAAAGAAAAATTCAAAATTAAAGCAGCATGTGTATCCCCAAATTAGAACAAATCTGTATTGATAATAAACACTTTGAGATGTTTTGTGAAAAGAATATCTGAAGGCTCCTAAACGTTTGTAAGGTTTAAACAGGAAATTATATTTCAAGGGATGTGATAAAAATTTTGTTATCTGTTAATTCCTTCCTCTCTTATATGCTACTCTTCTCCTTCCCCTCTTATATGCTACTCTTCATAATTCTTTTACTAAAAATTGTATTTCTGTTTAGGTACGCATAGCTGCTAAATTCATCACTCACGCACCCCCAGGGGAATTTAATGAAGTGTTCAACGGTGAGTAAAGATTCGTACGTAGCTATTTTAAACCCTCCTTAATCACATACGAGCACTTATTGAGTTTGCTATCTCTTTTAATCCTTATAACATTATAGATATAGCTAAGGAAATCAAAATTCAAAAAGGTTAAAATAATTTAGCCCATATCACCCAGCTGGTAAGTATCAGAGCAAGGATTCAAACCCAGGTCTGAGTCAAAAGCATGCTCTTAACCCATACATTAGGGTACCTATCTTATGTGAGAAAAGATTTAAAGTAATTTAATACTGATAAATGTAGAAACAATGTTTAATTGTTTTATATCATTATAAAATATAGCTTAAATCTCTTCAGTGCTTTTACTCAGGAAGTGCCATAGCATAGGACATTTTCTAGAGCCACTGGGGCTGAACTGACTGTATCTGGGAAGCTTGTTAAATATACAGATTCCAATGTTATCCTCTTAAGATTCTCATTCATTAGATCTGGGGTAGAATGGGCAATCTGTTTTATCAAGTTCTCCAGGTGATTCTGAGTCACAGCCAATTTGGGAACCACTATTCCTATATATTTACAATCTTCCATTCTATTTACTATGTTAACACAACTTACAGAATGAAAAATGTAAATGAGGCATTATAACGTGTTAATATCAATCATCATAATCCTATTTTAAGTTACAAATTTCATCTTAAAGTTCCCCTTAAGTAAAATCATAATCTTTGTGCATCTTGGTTCATTTTAGCAAACATTTATTTTGAAATTCTAGTTTTACATTAGAAGGTTACCTGCTTAAAATATCATATAATAGAACGTATAGACTACAATTCTGTGGAAGGAAGCCTGTGGAAGGAAAACCACATTCACAGAAACACAGACAAAATGAAAGGGCAGAGGACTTCGTACCAGATGAGGGAACAAGATAAAACCCCAGAAAAACAACTAAATAAAGTGGAGATAGGCAATCTTACAGAAAAAGAATTTAGAATAATGATAGTGAAGATGATCCAGGACCTCGGAAAAAGAATGGGGACAAAGATCAAGAAGATGCAAGAAATGTTTAACAAAGACCTAGAAGAATTAAAGAACAAACAAACAGAGACGAACAATACAATAACTGAAATGAAAACTACACTAGAAGGAATCAATAGCAGAATAACTGAGGCAGAAGAACGGATAAGTGACCTGAAGACAGAATGGTGAAATTCACTGCTGCAGAACAGAAAAAAGAATGAAAAGAAATGAAGACAGCCTAAGACACCTCCGGGACAGCATTAAACGCAACAACATTTGCATTATAGGGATCCCAGAAGGAGAAGAGAGAGAGAAAGGACCTGACAATATATTTGAAGAGATTATAGTCGGAAACTTCCCTAACATGGGAAAGGAAATAGCCACCCAAGTCCAAGAAGTGCAGAGATTTCCAGGCAGGATAAACCCAAGGAGAAACACGCCAAGACACATAGTAATCAAATTGATAAAAATTAAAGACAAAGAAAAATTATTGAAAGCAACAAGGGAAAAACAAAAAATAGCATACAAGGGAACTCCCATAAGGTTAACAGCTGATTTCTCAGCACAGACTCTACAAGCCAGAAGGGAGTGGCATGATATATTTAAAGAGATGAAAGGGAAGAACTTACAACCAAGATTAATCTGCCCAGCAAGGATCTCATTCACATTTGACGGAGAAATCAAAAGCTTTATAGACAAGCAAAAGCTAAGAGAATTCAGCACCACCAAACCAGCTCTACAACAAATGCTAAATCAACTTCTCTAAGTGGGAAACACAAGAGAAGAAAAGGACCTACAAAAACAAACCCATAACAATAAAGAAAATGGTAATAGGAACATACATATTGGTAATTACTTTAAACGTGAATGGATTAAATGCTCCAGCCAAAAGACACAGGCTCGCTGAATGGATACAAAAACAAGACCTATATATATGCTGTCTACAAGAGACCCACTTCAGACCTAGGGACACATACAGACAAAGTGAGGGGATGGAAGAAGATACTCCATGCAAATGGAAATCAAAAGAAAGCTGGAGTAGCAATACTCATATCAGATAAAATAGACTTTAAAATAAAGAATGTTACAAGAGACAAGGAAGGACACTACGTAATGATCAAGGGATCAATCTGAGAAGAAGATATAACAATTATAAATATATATACACCCAACATAGGAGCACCTCAATACCTAAGGCAAATGCTAACAGCTATAAAAGAGGAAATTGACAGTAACACAGTAACAGTGGGGGACTTTAACACCTCACTTACACCAATGGACAGATCATCCAGACAGAAAATTAATAAGGAAACAGAAGCTTTAAATGACACAATAGACCAGACAGATTTAATTGATATTTATAGGACATTCCATCCAAAAACAGCAGATTACACTCTCTTCTCCAGTGCACAAGGAACATTCTCCAGGACTGATCACATCTTGGGTCACAAATCAAGCCTTGGTAAATTTAAGAAAATTGAAATCATATCCAGCATCTTTCCCAACCACAACGATATGAGATTAGAAATCAATTACAGGGAAAAAAACATAAAAAACACAAACACATGGAGGCTAAACAATACGTTACTAAATAACCAAGAGATTACTGAAGAACTCAAAGAGGAAATCAAAAAATAACTAGAGACAAATTACAACGAAAACACAACGATCCAAAACCTATGGGATACAGCAAAAGCAGTTCTAAGAGGGAAGTTGATAGCAATACAAGCCTACCTCAACAAACAAGAAAAATCTCAAATAAACAATCTAACCTTACACCTAAAGGAACGAGAGAAAGAAGAAGAAACAAAGCCCAAAGTTAGTAGAAGGAAAGAAATCATAAAGATCAGATCAGAAATAAATGAAATAGAAACAAAGAAAACAATAGCAAAGATGAGTAAAACTAAAAGCTGGTTCTCTGAGAAGATAAACAAAATTGATTAAACATTAGCCAGACTCATCAAGAAAAAGAGGGAGAGGACTCAAATCAATAAAATTAGAAATGAAAAAGAAGTTACAGGGGCTTCCCTGGTGGAACAGTGGTTAAGAATCCGCCTGCCAATGCAGGGGACACGGGTTCAAGCCCTGGTCCAGGAAGATCCCACATGCCGCGGAGCAACTAAGCCCGTGAGCCACAACTACTGAAGCCCATGCTCCACAACTACTGAAGCCCATGCACCTAGAGCCTGTGCTTCGCAACAGGAGAAGCTACCGCAATGAGTAGACCCCACGCACCGCAACTAGAGAAAGTCCACGCACAGCAAGGAAGACCCAACACAGCCCCCCCCCAAAATCAATAAATAAAATAAATTTTAAAAATAAAAAGAAGTTACAACAGACACCACAGAAATACAAAGCATCCTAAGGGTCTACTACAAGCAACTCTATGCCAATAAAATGGACAACCTTGAAGAAATGGATAAATTCTTAGGAAGCTATAACCTCCCAAGACTGAAAGAGGAAGAAATAGAAAATATGAACAGACCGATCACAAGTAATGAAATTGAAACTGTAATTTAAAATATTCCAACAAACAAAAGCCCAGGACCAGATGGCTTCACAGGTGAATTCTATCAAACATTTAGAGAAGAGCTAACACCCATCCTTCACAAACTTCCAAAACATTGCAGAGGAAGGAACACTCCCAAACTCATTCTACGAGGCCACCATCACCCTGATGCCAAAACAGACAAAGATACTACAAAAAAAAAATTACAGACCAATATCACTGGGGAATATAGATGCAAAAATCCTCAACAAAATACTGGCAAACAGAATCCAACAACACATTAAAAAGATCATACATCATAATCAAGTGGGATTTATCCCAGGGATGCAAGGATTCTTCAATATACGCAAATCAATCAGTGTGTTACACCATATTAACAAATTGAAGAATAAAAACCATATGATCATTTCAATAGATACAGAAAAATCTTTTGACAAAATTCAACCCCCATTTATGATAAAAACTCTCCAGAAAGTGGGCATAGAGGGAACCTACCTCAACATAATAAAGTCCGTATACGACAAACCCACAGCAAACATCATTCTCAATGGTGAAAAACTGAAAGCATTTCCTCTATCAGGAACAAGACAAGGATGTCCACTCTCACCACTATTATTCAACATAGTTTTGGAAGTCCTAGCCATGGCAATCAGAGAAGAAAAAGGAATACAAATCGGAAAAGAAGAAGTAAAACTGTCACTGTTTGCAGATGACATGATACTATACATAGAGAAACCTAAAGATGCCACCAGAAAACTACTAGAGCCAGTCAATGAATTTGGTAAATTTGCAGGATACAAAATGAATGCACAGAAATCTCTTGCATTCCTATACACTAACAACAAAAGATCAGAAAGAGAAATTAAGGAAACAGTCCCATTCACCATTGCAACAAAAAGAATAAAATACCTAGGCATAAACCTACCTAAAGAGATAAAATACCTGTATTCAGAAAACTATAAGACACTGATGAAAGAAATCAAAGATGACACAAACAGATGGAGAGATATACCATGTTCTTGGATTGGAAGAATCCATATTGTGAAAATGACTATACTACCCAAAACAATCTACAGATTCAATGCAATCCCTATCAAATTACCAGTGGCATTTTTTACAGAACTAGAACAAAAAATCTTAAAATTTGTATGGAGACACAAAAGACCCTGAATAGCCAAGGCAGTCTTGAGGGAAAAAAATGGAGCTGGAAGAATCAGACTCCCTGGCTTCAGACTATACTGCAAAGCTACAGTAATTAAGACAACATGGTACTGGCACAAAAACAGAAATATAGATCAATGAAACAGAATAGAAAGCCCAGAGATAAACCCACGCACCTGTGGTCGACTAATCTATGACAGAGGAGGCAAGGATATACAATGGAGAAAAGACAGTCTCTTCAGTAAGTGGCGCTGGGAAAACTGGACAGCTACATGTAAAAGAATGAAATTAGAACACTCCCTAACACCATATACAAAAATAAACTCAAAATGTATTAGAGACCTAAATGTAAGACTGGACACTATAAAACTCTTAGAGGAAACCTAGGAAGAACACTTTTTGACATGATTCACAGCAAGATCTTTTTTGATCCACCTCCTAGAGTAATGGAAATAAAAACAAAAATAAACAAATGGGACCTAATGAAACTTAAAAGCTTTTGCAAAGCAAAGGAAACTACAAAAACAAAAAGACATCACTCAGAATGGGAGAAAATATTTGCAAACAAATCAACGGATAAAGGATTAATCTCCAAAATATATAAACAGCTCATGCAGCTCAATATTAAAAAAAACAAACAACCCAATCAAAAAATGGGCAGAAGACCTAAATAGACATTTCTCCAAAGAAGACATACAGATGGCCAAAGAGCACATGAAAAGCTGCTCAGCATCACTAATTATTAGAGAAATGCAAATCAAAACTACAATGGGGCTCCCCTGGTGGCACAGTGGTTGAGAGTCCACCTGCCAATGCAGGGGACACAGGTTCGTGCCCCGGTCTGGGAAGATCTCACATGCCGCGGAGCGGCTGGGCCCGTGAGTCATGGCCACTGAGCCTGCGCATCCGGAGCTTGTGCTGCGCAACGGGAGAGGCCACAACAGCGAAAGGCCTGCGTACCGCCAAAAAAAAAAAAAAAAAAAACTACAATGAGGTATCACCTCACACCAGTAAGAACAGGCATCATCAGAAAATCTACAAACAACAAATGCTGGAGAGGGTGTGGAGAAAAGGAACCTGCTCGCACTGTTAGTGGGAATGTAAATTGATACAGCCACTACTATGGAGAACAGTATAGAGTTTCCTTAAAAAACTAAAAATAGAATTACCATATGACCCAGCAATCCCACTACTGGGCATATACCCAGAGAAAACCATAATTCAAAAGGACACATGCACCCCATTGTTCATTGCAGCCCTGTTTACAATAGCCAGGTCATGGAAGCAACCTAAATGCCCATCGACAGACGAATGGATAAAGAAGGTGTGGTACATACATACAATGGAGTATTACTTCGCCATAAAAAGGAGCGAAATTGGGTCGTTTGTAGAGATGTGGATGGATCTAGAGACTGTCATACATAGTGAAGTAAGTCAGGAAGAGAAAACCAAATATTGTATATTAATGCATATATGTGGAATCTAGAGAAATGGTATAGATGATCTTATTTGCAAAGCAGAAATAGAGGCATAGACGTAGAGAAGAAATGTATGGATACCAAGGGGGAAAGGGGTGGGGAGGGAGGAATTGGGAGACTGGGATTTACACATATACATTATAGTTACTACGTATAAAATAGACAACTGATGGGAACATACTGTGTAGCACAGGGAACTCTACCTAATGTACTGTGGTAACCTAAATGTGAGGGAAGTCCAAAAGGGAGAGGATATCTGTATGTGTACGGCTGACTCATTTTGTTGTGCAGTGGAGGCTAACACAACATTGTAAAGGAACCATCCTCTGATAAAAATTTTAAAAATAATTTTAAAAAAAAGAAGGTTACCTGCTTAGTTAGAGGAACTGTGTAATGTTCATTTGCACTTGGCTCAGAGCCCCACAAATTGTAGAACAATTTCCACTGGTAAAATCAATGATGCAGAGCAAAAGTAACTAGGAGAACATATAAATGTTATTTACAAGGAGTGAAATAATACAATAGAAGTAAATCAAGACACTCTTCTTTATAGACTTGTTTTTTGGATATTTGAGTAGTAACACCAAGAAAAACAAATGCAGCCTTTCTTCGCCTAGTCTCTCTTCCATATTGACCAAATGTAAATTTTCAACAAAGAGCTTTTAGAAATACTCCTACGACTTGAACTTTATCCAGCTGATTAGCTCAGATAAATCCTTGACTTAACAAAAATTAGTGGTCTTTGTAGTTAGAAGTACATTGTTGTATTTCTGACAACTGAATGTAGTTTATAGGATTATCATGAGAGTAATTGATACCAAAGCATTAGATTGAGTTGGCAAGCTACTTATGACATGATGGCTGGTTTTTAATGGCATGCTACACGTTGGCCTCTGCCAGCCCCTTCTTTCAGAAGCTCTAAGAGTCATTTGCCTTTGGCTTATAATCAGCCTTCTCTCTTGGAGTTAATGCTTGGTAGTTTCTTAGTAACAAGGACACACCTCTTCCAAAAGAAAAGTGACTAGACTCTTGACATACAGCTTTTTAAAAAGATTGTAGGCCCCACATTAGATTCTCTAAAGAAAAATATGTTCAGTAATTTCACTGCCACTGACTGAATTGTGCCCAGCTTTCTTGGTCTGGTGTTACAGAAAAGCCTACAATTCTTAATCTGTTTTAAAAGGATTCTTTAGATACAAATAAGTAGTCCTAACTGTAACCTTCTGTAAACCATGTTTTTCATTTGCTATGAAATTCCTTGAGAATTTATTGTTGGATTATTATACCACAAATAATTCTGTGTAAATCTGTGAATATTAGCATCTGTTTGTGTACATTTTTAGAATTTCTACATATGCAGTACATCCAAAGACTAATCTTGCAAAGCCTGGTTTTCTAAAAATCTAATCTAGAAATCCGCTAAAATTTCTCCAAGTGTGTCTTCTACTGAACATTTGAATTTTAACATCTTTAACGTTGTTTGCCTCCTCAGATGTCCGGCTACTACTTAATAATGACAATCTCCTCAGGGAAGGGGCAGCACAGTAAGTATCTTTCTAAGTCCACTTACTTGTTATTCTAATATTGGGTAAACTATGTTGATAGTAAACTAGTACCTGAAAACTAAGTTTAAAATACCTCAAAATAAAGCAGTTGGTTTTTAATGATTTTAGGTTTTTTTTTTCCCCTTGGAGAAAACATGTTCCCCCAAAATGTTGTTTACTTCCTTAAAGTTTATTTTATATGGTCTTATTTTTATTTTTGCCTAGATTTTCCCTGTTAAAGCAGGTTTAGTTCTTTTAGTTCAGGCTGAATTTTTTTATAACTGCCAGTTATAGAAAGATTAGGCTGCTATTGAGGAGTGATAATGTTTCTCAAATTGCAAAAAAATAGCAGATATTCAGAACGTACCTTAATAGAGTTAACCATAGAATAATTGCATTATTATTCTACCCAATCATTGGCTCCTTATCACTGTCAGGCTAACTAATATTTCTAGAATATCATTTTCATTTTGTCCTTGTCCTCAAAAACATTAGATTGGTGGTTGGTTGGTTGGTTGGTTTTCTTGTCTTCTTCAAATCTAAATACTATCTAGCTTTCTAGGGCCCCTGTTCTCTGGCTTTATCACTACTGTTCTTTATTCTTCAATACAAAGTAGTCTTTCAGTTACTGTCTATCCAACTGGCCCAGAGTTCCTCTGTCAGAATTGGATAATGACTGGGCAAGTGTGGGGTGGGGAGATGGAACAAGGATTTTGATGCAGAGCAACAAATAATTATTATTAAGGCATTTGGTGTGATACATAATTGGTTTAGATTTTAACTGTAGAAAATGTTTTAAGAATTGCTGCCTGGGAAAGTCTTCTGCCCTGTCCATACTGCTTTTTCAGAACTCATTTTCGGACCAGATCCTACAAACCTAAAATTTGCACAGCATCACTATAATTGCCATAATGAACGATATCGCAATTATACATTCTCTTTCACTGTTCTGTGAACTACCTTTTTCTTCTTTATTTTGGCTGTGCCACATGGCATATAGGATAGTAGTTCCCCAACCAGGGATGGAACCCGGCCCCCTGCAGTGGAAGTGTGCAGTCCTAACCACTGGACTGCCAGGGAATTCCCTGAACTATCTTTTATATTTATTTATATATAATTCTTTTCTCTCCTTCTTCTCCCTTTAAAAAAAAAAAAAAACAGTGCATTTGCCCAGTATAACATGGATCAGTTCACACCTGTGAAGATAGAAGGATATGAAGATCAGGTAATAGTTGTTTCTATTAGATAGACTGTGCCTGGAAAGTAGTAGAAATACTATAAAACAGATGTCTGAAGATAAGATGCTGAATAAATTCATGTCTTAGTATTCTTAGCTTTTGTAGGTATTCTACATATTAGGAAATTCTTCCTCCCTCTGAAAATACTAGGAGTTTCTTTGAAGAGAGAGCTGTCCCTAACAAGAACAGTAAAAGTAAAAGGAATTGAGTTTTACACAAGTTTTCCAGCTGTCTCTAATTCTCCTTGGTAAGAATAACAGGAGACATTATATTTAACAGGAAAACAAGAATTCCTGTTCCAGTACAGGAACAAAGCAAATACATATTCCCATTTTTACCGCAGTTATTAACATTATATGAAAGGGCTTTACAAATTCATTAATGTACACTTCAAAGGCAATATGGCACCAAATAGCAAATGCCTTTTAAAAGTCTGAACCCCCTTTGAACCCACAAGTCCATAGAATTTATCCTAGGGAAATAAGTATATAAATGTGTAAAAAGATTATTTGAAGCAAGGTTTATGATAATGAAAAATTGGGAACAATCTAAATGTCCAGCGTTAAATTAAATATCTATAAAGCAATTATACTCCAATAAAGATGTTAAAAAAAATTTTTAATAAAATAAATAAAATATCTGTAGGCCAAAATCCTATGTAACCATTGAAAACTGATAGAAATATTGAACTGGGAATATGTTCATGATATATTAAGCTAAAACATAAAGCAATATGTAGCATTATGCTAGTTTATTTTTAAATAGATATTTAAATGAACAGTTATACTAATCTGCATCTTAAATTCTGTGAAAGGTACATCTTACTTTATATGCCACTAAGAAAGAGAAAATACTGTCAGTTAAACTATGACACAGTCCTAAGATGCTGTCAAGTTTAAGATGTATCCCATTTTATGAGATGTTAAATCATGAGGGGAATGTATGCATCTTTAGACTCAGAAATAAAGTAGTATATAGATGTGCATAGAAATGGAAATGTGGGAAAATATACACCAAAATGTTAACTCCCTATGTTGGGATTACAGGATTACCGTAATATGTTTTGTTTGTTGTTTTTTGTTTGTTTTAGTTTATATTTGTGCTTATCTTTATTTTCTCAATGGAACTAGATTAATTATAAGTATAAAAGACAAAAAAACACTGAAAAATAAATGATAAATATTGCTTACAGTTGATATTGTATACTTCACTAATACAGCAGAATTATTGAAATAATAAGGTCTGTGTCCAGATATATGATATAAGAACATTCCCATATACATGCGGTAGCCAGCTTAAAAATATCGTCAAAAGGAGTTCACATTCTTAGCCACAACAACAACACATTACCTAGACATAAAAGGAAAATATGGAAAGATGTTTGAGTTATTAAAGTAGATGCCATCACTGCATATAATAGAAAATCAACTACAGTGGGTTAACTAAATAGAGACTATTTTTGTCACATAAGAAGTCCAGAGGTAATATTTTGGGATGTTATGGCAGTTCCATATCATCAGAGATGCAAGTTGCTTCTAGCTCTCTGTTGTGCCATCCTTATGTATGGTTTTCATTATCATGTTCTCAAGATAGCTGATCCATCTCTGGGCACTGAATGCATGTTCCAGGAAGGAAGGAGGAAGGTGCAAGAGGTGCTATTGGCTGTTCCAGAAGCACCTTCCACTGATAAATTGTTGCCAGAATGCATATCACTTTATCATTCCTAGCTGAGAAGTGTTGTCTCTTTAGTTGGACATATTGCCTTCTTGAAAACCTTTGAGGTTCTATTAGTAAGGAAAAGGGAGAGAATGGATATTGGATAGGAAACAAGCAAGAGTCTGTCACACAGTTCATATATACCCACCCACACACACATTTTAATCAGAGAAATGAATGGAAAATTAAATAGATGTAAATGCCACATTTCTGAATAAGGAATATAAATAATATGGAAAGTTTATCCGATTTAGAAATATAAATAATATGTGAAGCTTTTTCAAATAGATTCCATACAATTCCTAATGACAGTTGTAATAGACCATACAGGATTTTTCTGATCAAGAACAACAATGAAGGAAGACTAATGCTAGCAAACATAAAGACATAAAGCAATGACAGTAGAGCCTTAAACTAAGTAACATAAAATAGAAGGGAAAAGGAAATAATTGTTAAAATGTATGTTTGATCTAATTTTGATTTTCAAAGCCAACTGTATACCTAGATTAATTCCAAGTATAGTTTAAAGGTTAACTATATATATATTTTTTTGCTGTATGCGGGCCTCTCACTGCTGTGGCCTCTCCCGTTACGGAGCACAGGCTCTGGACACGCAGGCTCAGCGGCCATGGCTCACGGGCCCAGCCGCTCCACGGCATGTGGGATCTTCCCGGACCGGGGCACGAACCCGTGTCCCCTGCATCGGCAGGCGGACTCTCAACCACTGCGCCACCAAGGAAGCCCAACTATTTTTTAAACATAAAAATTTAGTAGGAAATGGAAAGAGATTCATAACTTGAATAATGATGAAACATTAGAAAAGTTTATCAAAGAAAGTGACTTCTGCAAAATAAAAAGATTTTAAAAATAAGATTTAAAAAGGAGAAAATATGTACCTCAAACATAATAAAAAGGTTATTCAAATACCTAAGGGTGATGCCAAGAGTTCAGTGGATAAATGAGCAACAGACATGAACCAACTGTACCCAATTGGAGAATACAGAGCAAACATGAAAAGTGTTAGATCACCTACTAATAGTAATTAAGGAAGTACAAATTAAAATTTTAATGTGAATATATTCACCTTGTAGTTACAGAAGTTACAAAATTATAATGAGAAAGCTTTATGAAGGTAAGACTAAGGAAATAGTTTTATGTATTTTTCCTGTCATTATAAACAAGGTTTTTAAAGATAGTCTGATGATAAGGACAGAAATCTCAAAAGTAAGAATTCTTTCCAAAGAATTCTTTTTAAGGAGAAGAGAAGACTTTATTTATGGTAGAACTTATAGTGGCTTTCAATGGTAGAAACTGTAACTAGCTTAAAGCTCCTTCAATTCAGAAATGATTAAGTATACTATGGTATGTATAATGAGATATACATATAATGAGATCATATATAGTTAATTTTAAATGGTAACTGTGTCAAAAGACAAATGGCAAGTTAGGGGAAAATATGTGGATCTCAAAACACATGCAAAAGGATAATCTCCCTGGAGTTCAACTAGAAAAACACCAAAGACTCCGTAGAAAAGTGGGCAAAAGTTAGGTACACATAGTTCACCAAAGTGGAAATATAAATGACTTTTCTTTTAAGGTGAGAAGAAATGGGCTTGTACCTTGGTACAACATCCTTTGATGGCAGTTTGTCGATCTCTATCAAAATTATGAATGCATTTACCCTTGACCCAACTGTCCTGCTTCAGGGAATTTATCCCACAGGTGTGCTTGGCACATGTACGTAATTTGTACATAACGAACATACAAGGACATTCACTGGAGTATTGTTCATAACAGCAAAAGATTAGAAACTACCCAAACTATCCATTAATAGGGGACTGGTTGAATAAATTTTTGTACACCTGTACAATAGAGTCATACCTGGCTATAATAAACAAGGAAGTTCTCTAAGCACTACTATGGAAAGATCATCTAGATATGTCAGAATTAAAAAGAAAGAAAAAGTACACTATAGTATTCTAGTTTTTGTGTAAAAGAAAGGGGTGGAGAATTAGAATATTAAATTCTATTTGTTAAAAGAAACAAAGAATAATCAAAATTGGAAATTGGCAAATTTTTTCTGTAAAGGGTCCGATAGTAAATATTATCTGATAGTAAATATTGGGACAAAGAGTCAGCCTTGACTACTCAGCTCTGCTATTGTAGCAGGAAAGCAGCCATAGACCATACAAAAACAAACAAGTGGGGCTGTGTTCAACAAAACTTTATTTACAGAAACAAATGCCACCTCATGCATAGCTTGCCAAAGACAATTCTTGCTCTAAATTAATAAAATCAGTTACCTTTGTGCGGAAAGGGGCTATATGTTGGGAATTTGGTGAATGGGAGATAAAGGTGAGAAAAAGATTTTACTTTATATAGTATTTTTCATTTTTGAACCATGTGATTTATTGTATCACCTATTTTAAATGCTAAGTGTAATGACTGGAAGAAGTTCATGAAATATGTGAAAAAGGAATACAAAAGTGTACATATAAGTTATTACAGTTATATGTATGTACATAGGTTGTATATTAAACAGAAACCAAGAAATGAAGGGTATTGTTAGAATGGGAGAAATGTTGCAGTTTAGAGTTGACTTACCCCAAAACATAATATTTTTATAAAAATAAAAATATGAATTGATTGAAAAATCGATTATGAAAGAGAAATCTGACTAAATGAAAAGTTAATCGTCTCCAGAATTGTATTTGTTTGTTTTGTAAAATGTGACAAGAAGAACTGTCTTTTTTTACAGAGTTACTTATTTTTGTAATTATTCTTTGGAAGGTCTTAATTACAGAACACGGTGACCTGGGTAATAGCAGATTTTTAGATCCAAGAAACAAAATTTCCTTTAAGTTTGATCACTTACGGAAAGAAGCAAGTGACCCCCAGCCAGAGGAAGTAGATGGAGGTCTGAAGTCTTGGAGAGAATCCTGTGACAGTGCTTTAAGGGCCTATGTGAAAGATCATTATTCCAACGGCTTCTGTACTGTTAAGTATCTGCCTGCTTCATTATTAGAGTGTTGTTTTTCTTATATTTACCTTATCATTTGGAGGCTTTGGCCAGCCACAACATATCTTCTTTTTTTTTTTTTTCTTTTTTTTTTTTTTGCGGTACATGGGCCTCTCACTGTTGTGGCCTCTCCCGTTGCGGAGCACAGGCTCCGGACGTGCAGGTTCAGCGGCCATGGCTCACGGGCCCAGCCGCTCCGCGGCACGTGGGATCCTCCCGGACCGGGGCATAAACCCATGTCCCCTGCATCGGCAGGCGGACTCCCAACCACTGCGCCAGCAGGGAAGCCCTACCTAGAAATATTTTTGTTTCTCCTGTCCTTAAGTGGGTTGGGTATGGGGTGAGGGAGGACATTTCTTCAGTTAAGATAGTAATTCCTGTAAGTTACTTCTCTTCTCCTTCCACCTTGCCCCTCCTTCCTCTCCTCTACTTCTCCCTTCCCTCATCTCTCTCTCTCTGCTATACAACCAAACCATGGAGCATTCTGCTCCTACTAGTGCCCTCCTCATTACTTATCCACTTCTTAACCCTATGAATTTTGGCTTCAGTCCCTACTCTACAAAAACTGCTCTCTGAGGTTACTAATGATTCCTGAATTGCCTGACCCAGTGTCCTTTTCTTGGTCCTTGACTTTTGTATGGCATTTCACACTGAGGCCAACCAGCTACTTCTAGAAATTATCTTTTCTTAGGCTGCTATGTCAGTACCCTCTAATTATTCTTACTCTGTCTCTGCTTATTTCTTTACCTCTCCCCTACTTTTGTAAATGTAGGCATTCCCCATTGCTGTATTTCTCTCTCTCAAAAACTCATAGTTTATTTAGTGTAGGGGAAGTTACAGAATATTGTGTCAGAAAAGCAATGGGTTTGGGTTCTACCTTAACCACTTTCTGAATGACCTTGGACAAGAAGCTCTGTGAACTTCACCTTTATCATCTATAGATAATAACAGTGTGTTTCACTATATTTATTAGAGCAAAAGGAAAATAAATATAAAAACACTTTGTGGACTATAAAGCCTTTTGTTTTTTTCTTTTCCTTGGTGATCACATTTTTGTTCACCTCTCCTACACTAAGGAACAGTTGGTATTTCTAACTTCTAGCTGGACATTTCCATCTGAATTTTCTAATTTGTTAATGACACCACTGTCTTTCTAGTCACCCAAGCATGCAAGTACTTTGGCCCCTTCCTTTCTCTTGCCCTTCACTTGCTATATGTTGCCAGACTTTTGACTGTGCTTCTGCATCCTTATGCCCATTGACACTACCCTATTTTACTGCCTAGATTAATTCTGTAGCCTAACTTTCAACTTTTCTCCCATTTTACTCTGTACACCAATATTGATTATTATCCCCAAATAGTTATGGTCATGTTGTTTTGGTTTCTGTCCGTTGCCTGTAGAATAAAGTCCAGTCTTCTTACCTTACATCTACTACTACATGGCCTAAATCTACCATCCTATGTTATCTTCCACAGTTCCACTTCACACACACCCTCTAACCTGACAGAACTAATTACCATTGAGTCATTCACTGGACCAGCACCCCCGTTTCCTCCCTGAACTGCCTACTCATCTTTATTCTCAGTCTCTACTTACCAGAATCTCATCTGTCTTGTAAGGCCCATTCCAACTGGTACCTCTCTTGTACCCTAAACCTAAAGCAGTATTTCCTTCTGTATTCATTGTACCACTCTCTTCTCTAGAACTTAACATGTGGTTTGTGTTCATATTCCATGAACTCTCTGAGTTGTAAGCTTACCCTGTTTGACTCTTCATCTCCCCCAAGGATTTAGCACACTGCTTTTGTATAGTGTTTGTTGCTTAAATATGTTTTCAAGAATCTAACTTTTTTTTTTTAACAATAGGTTTATGCTAAAACTATAGATGGGCAACAGACCATTATTGCATGTATTGAAAGCCACCAGTTTCAGCCTAAAAACTTCTGGTAAGAAAGTAAATGTTCTCTTCTTTTTTTAATCTAATTTATACAGGAAAGAAACCAAACCAGCAGTTGAGACTTGTTTTTTTATTTTTTATAAATTTATTTTTTTTATTTTTGGCTGTGTTGGGTTTTTGTTGCTGCACACGGGCTTCCTGTAGTTGCGGCGAGCGGGGCTACTCTTTGTTGTAGCACACGGGCTTCTCATTGCAGTGGCCTCTCTTGTTGCGGAGCACGGGCTGTAGGCGTGGGGACTTCAGTAGTTGTGTGCAGTCTCGGTAGCTGTGGCTCGCGGGCTCTAGAGCGCAGGCTCAGTAGTTGTGGTGCACGGGCTTAGTTGCTCCGAGGCATGTGGGATCTTCCTGGACCAGGGCTCGAACCGGTGTGCCCTGCATTGGCAGGCGGATTCTTAACCACTGTGCCACCAGGGAAGCCCGAGACTTGGTTTTTAATCTAACTAGCTTGCGATAAGTTATCTGACTTAGAGGTTTCAGTTCCCTACTGCAGAATGAGGGACTTGGATGTGATCATTTAGATTTCTTCTAAGATTTTATAATTTATCTTTCAAATATTACTCTTATATTGAGTGAGAATAAGTGATTAATAAAGTACCCAGTGGGAAGTGTGAGTTTTACTTGAGTTTGTTTAATAATACTTGAGTTACTGCATAACTCAGTGGCCCATCCATTTGTTTGTGCAAAAGCCTCTCATGAGCAGAACAGGCATGGTTTTCTACTCCAAGATAAAAAATGAAAGGTGAAAGTCAGAATAACTTAGAAAAGGCTTATGATTAGGCCAGTTGGATACAAACTTACATTTGAGTGGATAGAGCCCTGGATTTGTCAAACTGGAAATGACTTGTTTCTTTTTGGCAAATCACCTCTTCTTATTGTTAATTCTACACTGTTGTGTGTTTTAATAGGAATGGTCGTTGGAGATCAGAATGGAAGTTTACCATCACACCATCTACAGCCCAGGTGGTTGGAGTACTTAAGATTCAGGTGAGATCCCAATATGTTAATAGGCCATGTTAAAACATCACATCTTTAAAACAAACATGCAAGTTGATATTTGTTCTGACATTAGAAATAAGGAACAGCTCTATGTAGATGCAAAAGGAGATCAATGGTAAATACAAATAGAAGTTGAAGCCTCCTTCCTAGGGAAGTACTGTAGTTAAACAGAGCTATTCTGGGTTGATAAAGGATAGTCATGTGAAGTGTACTGCTTGCTTGTTATTTTTCTCTTTCAAAGATAACCTAAGATTTTTCCAGGAATTATCAAGCAGCAGTTCTACGAAAGAAGAAAATAAGTGATTATTAAGAAGTGACTATATAGCAGTTACTGGAACTTACTTAGAGTCTTTTATGTATCTTGTTTAAATGTGTACATATACATATACTTAAGGTTAAGTCTTAGCTCTGAAGAAAGCTACATGAATGGACTTGTTGTTCTATTTTATTTATTTATTTTACAGTAATGACAGGAGGTTTTAAACCAAGTAAATAAAACAGAGGAACTAGAGAGAATGGCCAAGTGTGATAAACCAAGCAGAGTAGATTTCTAATGCTGGTGTCAGAACAGACAGGCAGGTGAATAAGGAGCTTATTAACTCATTTGATGCCTATCTGGATTGAAGTCTTCTGATATCCTAACAGGTTTGACTTTCAAAATTCATGGTGATTTAATTCTTAAGCCCAACTAACTCTGAAGTCAGATTAAACAGTTAATGATATCTAAGAAGATCAGTACCTAATTTTACCTCTATTGTATTGTGGTTAAGTCTTGCTTTAATAACAATTAGCAAGAGTTGCCTTCTGAAATGGTATAATTTAATCGAAATATACATAGGAGATGTCATCTGTAACCACTTTTTTCGTACGTACTGATTACTTCCTGCTACAAGTAGCTGCACCTCTCTTCCTGGGAGCTTTTCCTAGCTTTAGGAGCATTCCCAACTCAGATGAGGCAAACTGGAAGTATTACATTCATAGCTCTGGCACAGCCCTTAGTGCCATTCAAAAGCTGGTGGGTAAATATGCCAGCTTCTTCACCCCTCAGGTGGGACAGCTCTAAAGCATGTTCTGCATAGTCTTCCAGAGTCCAGTGCCCGCAGCTGTAATGTGTTCCTTAATGCACCTAGAACACTTCCTTGCCTTTTCTGTCTCATTTCCTTAGTCCTTACTAGTGCTTCCTGAGATTACCTCCGAAATAAACTTTATCTCACAAATCTTTATCCCAGGGTCGGCTTCTGGGGGAGCCCAACCGAAGAAAATATATTGTTCTATACCTGTTGACTATGTCTATGCTCTAGACCTCTTGTAACTGTGGCATCAGTATTAACCTGGCAGCTTACTATAAATTTATGCAAGGAAATTTATTTTCCTCCTAGAAGGAAATAAGTTACTTGTGTTTCAGCTTTGCCAAGGCAAACCTATAAATTAAGAGCGCACATCACAGAGGTTTCTGATAAGACTTTTACAACAGGGCCCAGTACCCAGACCTCATTTATAACTTACCCCAGACTGGCTGATCACTTTGGGGGAAAGCTTACTTCATTTACATATCTTTTAAAAATCAGAGTGAGAGTTATTTGGAAATGTCATTAAGATATTTAAACCTTTGGTTATTCTATAAGCAAAAGGATAGCTCTGGGAAGGCAACAATTTCTGAGGATTTACATTGATGATAGTCATGTTGAAATTTTTATTAGCAGATGAAACCTAGGAAAGGTTTTGTTACTTTTGGTGACTGTGACTGAACCTATCTTGTAAATTGCTGAAACTTCCTGAGCCTTACATCTAGTTGAATGGTTAGTCTGTCTCTTGGGTAATCCTCCTTCTTGCTAATTGTTCTCATAATTGTAGTACCCCACTTTGCCGTACTTTTTTTCAGGACTGCTTTTGCCTTACTTATTTTTGTAGCCTGATTTACCAGTAGAATATTTATTTTTCAGTCCTGTCTTTAACCCTCAATCAAGCTTTTCCTGCACTTGGTCAGATCTACTTAACCAAAAACGATGATGGTATATATGGAGAGATGCGTAAAGGATTAGGATCCATTAAAATTTCTTGGTTTTCACAGAGAAAAACTAACATTAATTGATTTTATTTTAATATTTTTAAGAGTGAAATCTTATTTAAGATCTTTGTATTCACAGTGCGTAGCACAGTGTCTGGAAAGCAACAAGCCCATAGTAATGTTGTTCATTAATTAATAATGAGTTTTCCCTGCTAAGGAAAGAGAATTCTTAAATTTAAGTCTTCTGTGAATTTTAACCACCATTGTAAATTACCATTGGTCATACTAATTATTTGCTCAGACTTGATAAGTTTGGGGATGGCTGAAAGCATGGATTTGTGCTCTAAGCAGTAAGTTTCTATGTGACCTACATAACTTGCTCAAACATTGTCTCACACAGGTTCACTATTATGAAGATGGTAATGTTCAGTTGGTTAGTCATAAAGATGTACAGGACTCAGTAACTGTTTCGGTGAGTGTGGAATATTTAATGTCTGTCTCACTTTCATCTTGTTTTTGTTTTAAAAAAATTAGCTTTGATCCTGAGTACTGATTCTTTCTTTTTCTTTTTTTTTTTTTAATTTATTTATTTTATTTTTGGCTGCGTTGGGTCTTTGTTGCTGCGTGGGCTTTCTCTAGTTGCGGTGAGCAGGGCTACTCTGTGTTGTGGTGCACGGGCTTCTCCTTGCAGTGGCTTCTCTTGTTGCGGAGCACAAGCTCTAGGTGCACAGGCTTCAGCAGTTGTGGCTTGCAGGTTCTAGAGTACAGGCTCAGTAGTTGTAGCACACAGGCTTAGTTGCTCCACGGCATGTAGAATCTTCCCGGGCCAGGGCTTGAACCCGTGTCCCCTGCATTGGCAGGCAGATTCTTAACCACTGCACCACCATGGAGGCCCCTGAGTACTGATTCTGCCACTAGAAATTTAGGTTGTTTTCACTACTTTGATTTTGGCAGCCTTTACCTTTTTTTAAAGCACTTTATAAAAGATTCTACTTTTTTATATTTTTAAATTTTTATTGAAATATAGTTGATTTACAATGTTGTGTTAGTTTCAGGTATACAGCAAAGTGATTCAGTTACATATATATATGTGTATGTATGTATATATATATTCTTTTTTTAGATTCTTTTCCATTATAGGTTATTAAGATACTGAGTATAGTTCCCTGTGCTAAGCAGTAGGTCCTTGTTTTGGGCAGCTTATAATTGTTAGTATGTAACCAGCCCGTTTTGTTGGTTGCTTGATGTTAGTTCATAGTCTTTGAGAATAGTGATAATGGCTTTAGAGAATTCAGACTTCTTTTTCTTTCTCAGTTGTGAGATTTGCTCAAAGAACAGCAGTATCTTCAACTGATAAATACCAGGAGGAAGGAAAGTTTGCCAAACTAAACCTTAGAGGGGTTATCATTCATACATTCATATCATTAGAGAAACCGAACATTTTTAGGAATATTCAATCAAACGGTATTGTGTTCCATACCTGGAAAGAAGGGACATAATTTTTTGTGCATTCACAGTACTTCTTTATATTCCTAGAAGTTACTGAGCACTCTCAAATAGCTTTTGTTTATGTGTGTTATATCTATCTACCTTAGTAGAAATTAAAACCGAAAAATGTTAAAAATACTTATTAATTTAAAAATAACAATAACAGGGACTCCCTGGCAGTCCAGTGGTTAAGACTCCGTGCTTTCACTGCAGGGGGTGCGGGTTTGATACCTTTTTGGAGAATTAAGTTCCCACATGCCACACCACGTGGCATGGTCAAAAAAGAAAAATCTAAAGCAAAAATAACAATAACAAACCCATTACTTGTTAACCTTCACTTTCACAATAAACAGCTGAATTTTCCAAGTTAAAAAAAATTAGTGAAAAGAATGTCATTGATTTACATTTTCACAGTGTGTAATGTCTGACTTAATAAAAGACAACTGGATTCTCATATGTGCTTCACACATTAGCCCTCAAAAAGTAATGAAGTCGGGACTTCCCTGGTGGCACAGTGGTTAAGAATCCGCCTGCCAATGCAGGGGACACGGGTTCGAGCCCTGGTCCAGGAAGATCACACATGCCTTGGAGCAACTAAGCCCATGTGCCACAACTACTGAGCCTGCACTCTGGAGCCCGCGAGCCACAACTACTGAAGCCTAAGTGCCACAAATACTGAAGCCTAAGTGCCTAGAGCCTAAGCCATCGCAGTGAGAAGCCGATGCACCGCAACAGAGTACCCCTGCTCACCACAACTAGAGAAAGCCCGTGCACAGCAATGAAGACCCAACGCAGCCAAAAATAAATAAATAGATTTATTTTAAAAAAAGAAAAAAAGTAATGAAGTCATCACACATTACATAGCTTCTATGAAACTACACTGTACATACATGAGAGTGAGAGTGGAAAAGGCAATTAACTATGTCTTAGTATTATTATGAATAGAAAGTAGTTTTGACTCTTTGAAAGGATCTTGGGATGCTGCCCTGGGCATTAAATCTCACCCTCTTTAATTCTGTTTTACTTAATTGTGAAAGAAAGAGAGAGATTCAATTCATTTTGTACCCGAATCTTGTAAAGCAAAATGTGATTGATTGGCTTAGAGGAGCCTCTGAGCTTAGAATATATGACTGATATGTCTGAGGGCATCGTTTATATCATCTTAAACCAGAGATATTTTCAAGGCATAAAAATTTCAAGACATCATGATGTCTTTTGGGCATACTGTAGTAGATTGGAAAGAAATGTGGGGTTTTTTGATGAGGACCTGGATTTGGATCCCATCTTTATCATTCGAAGGCTGTATAATTTTGGTCAAGTCACTTAAGAGGATTCTGTTTTCTCATCTGCAAAATGGAGGTGGTAATAATAACATCTATTTCACAGGGTTGTTGTGAGAATCAAAGAAGATAATGTGAATGGGAAAGGTTGAAAAACTAAATTGTTATACAAATGTTAGTTTAGATGGAGTTACTTTTTAGTATTTTTTTATTCACTGCTTACTGAATTATATTCACTGCTTAAGAATTTTTAAAATTCTTATTTCCCCCTTTTCCTCTCTCTATTAGAATGAAGTCCAAACTGCTAAGGAGTTTATTAAAATTATAGAGCATGCAGAAAATGAGTATCAGGTAAGATGATTTGAAACTGGTTTTTCTAGGTCTAATGCCTTATTTTGCTTTTAACATATCTTGTTACACTTCTCTCTCCTTTGAACATAAATATACATGTTGCTCAGTGTTAGTAAGTGTGAGACTTTGCAGACCTTCTTGCATTCTGCTTACAATCAAGGTTTTGGCATTGGAAGGTACTACAGATTTCCCCTACTATCCCAAAGTAGAGCGTTCCTGTGAAACCTTTCCTAAGTCCAAATGGCATGAAGCAGAGAAGCAATTACCTTAGAACACATCTTGCTTTCAGGTGCACAAATAATTGAGGTACAGCACAGATGCTCACAGATGCAGTTCACAGCTCCAGCTTGCTTGATGCTGAGCTGCTG
Organism: Stenella coeruleoalba; assembly: GCF_951394435.1. Taxonomy (NCBI): domain Eukaryota; kingdom Metazoa; phylum Chordata; class Mammalia; order Artiodactyla; family Delphinidae; genus Stenella; species Stenella coeruleoalba. Next base: position 98,678,444 of record NC_137169.1, read on the forward strand.
AGTGTAATTCCTGAGGAAGGAGCTTGGTGGGGTCACTGTTACTGCTCATGGTGCACCCTGCCCCTATAACAGCCTCACTGCAAAACAAATGCTGAACGCTGTTTTTGCTTTTTGCTTTGGTAAAAGCAAAGTGACATAAAGCAAACTTTGGAAAAGCGGGGGATACCTGTATAGCCCTTGTTTTAGAAATAATATAGGTGGGCTTCTTAACCTGCTTCAGAGATTGGAGAAATGCTCACTAGAAATCTTACAGCCTGTATGTCCTTTGGGGACTCAAGCATGTCCTTTGACTATATCTGGTTTCTGTTCAAGCAACTTATTTTCTATTATCTATTGCAGACAGCAATTAGTGAAAACTATCAAACAATGTCAGACACCACGTTCAAGGCCTTGCGCCGGCAACTTCCAGTTACCCGCACCAAAATCGACTGGAACAAGATACTCAGCTACAAGATTGGCAAAGAAATGCAGAATGCTTAAAGGCTGAATGTAGGATTCTTCAATACATGGAAAGAAAGGATGCAATGTGTGGTCATATGATAAATAAGTGATTTATAAACAAGAGTGATATTTTGCTAGGGCTTTCAAAGTTAACAGGTTTTCTAGCCTCATGGAATACTGTTGAACCTATAGCATTGTCTTGATTCTTTTGTGTTTTCTGCCTGGTAATTTTCTGTTTTCACTATATCTACTTGTAAATTTTTTTTTTTTTTTTCAATTCTGCCACATTTAATGATGGAGAGAGATATCTATCCTGGAGTCATTTTACTGTTTAGAAAATTTTCCTAGCCATGAAGCCCTGTCACTGACATAGACAGGTAATATGTTCAGTACTTTTCTACCCAGTCCTTCAAAGCACTTCTGGTACTTCAGTGGTTTTTACTGATCAACCAACAGCTAAAGAGGCTATGCTACAAACTACAGCTGAATGGAAGACACATTCATCCTTCTCCCTCCAGTTGCTTTGATCATCATTTATAGCATCTCATAACTATAGTTTCAAACATTTGGATTGGGGTTTTTCAGACCCTTTTTAGAGGCAAAGGAAGTTTTCTGGAAGTTCCATTATAGCCAGCTTCTCTGGGGAAGTTGTTTTTAAATCCAAAGACTTGAACCACATTCCCTACAAATGAACGTGTTTGCTTTCTTCCCTTCCATCACTGTTTTCTTCTCATCTAGTACCATTATAGTTGTAGACATGTGCAGTTTTAGAAGAGTTTTACCAACTTATTATTATTTTTTTAATATTCAAAAACTGCTGACATACTAGGGATATAGTAGAGTATAAAACTTGAAAAAATGCAGATGTTGAAGGAATAATAGGTATCTTGTGCTTTAATACTTTGTGGCAGAATTGTACTATAAGCGAATGAATCAAACAACTATGTTAATCTCAAACAAAAACTAAAAATGAACCAAAGTGAGAAGGACAACGTTCAGACAGTATCTTTCTATTGTAACCTGTTATTTAAGGGAATACTAGTGATTTGTTCTAAATAGGATGTAAAACTTTTTCCAAATTACTTCCTCAGTCCTGCCTGCCAACTCAAATATAACTGTGATATAGCAACCCTTCCCAAGTTTATTGGCAGGTAAGGTGTGATCTCAGAATACACAGGTAACATAGATATGATATAACTGGTAATGGTGGATTCATTTACATTGTTTACACTTCTATGACCAGGCCTTAAGGGAAGGTCAGTTTTTTAAAAACCAAGTAGTGTCTTCCTCCAAATACATGTCAAAAGAAGGGTTTGTGTTTCAGCTTTGTTTCTGCTTGGTAATACAGTCAAGCAAGAGTTTATTTCCAAGTGACCCATTGAGCTGTGTAAGCATTTTTGTTTATTTCAAATAAAATATATTTGTATTATTTGTCATTCATACTATCCATCCATACCACACTATCCTCTGTATCAGGTAGTCCAATAGAAATATACCTGTTTTGTTCTTAAATTGTCTGAGTCTCTCCTTTTTGAGCCAGTCTCTTCAGCCTTTGTTCTCAAGGTAAGATATGGAACTGATCTTATTTGATGAGAATGTTCAAGGTTTCTGAAATTGTTTTCTACATTCAACTACTATAAATTCAGTGACTATCCAAAGACTTGCAAAGAACAGCTTTCTTTTTTTTTTTTTTTTGGTAGACATGCCATGTGGACCATAGTTCCATGACCAGGGATTGAACCCATGCCCCCTACAGTGGGGAGCGTGGAGTCTTAACCACTGGACCACCAGAGAAGTCCTACCCCCCTTTTTTTCTTTTTTAAAGTTTGAGCAATTTCTCTATGGATCATACTGGTTTACACTCAGTGGCTACTGGTGTTTCAAAGGCTTTGTTTTAGGGTTTCCATTTCTGTCAAAAAGAAAAATCTAGTTATCTTCTCTTCCTATCACTCAGAAAACAAGGCCCAAGTAATTATAGTTACTAGGTAGGAAGTAGAAGTGAAAGAATCCCTGCACTGTGAACTTGAGTAATATTTCACATCAACTTTAAATGCTGCTTCCTTTCCATATGAGTTTAACTTGCTTACAGACATGTGGGAAAGGCTTCTGTCCTGTTTCCCAAAATGGAACCAGAGGCATTTCAGTGCTTCACCTTCCATTCAAGGCCAGTTCAAATTCCTACCCCTTTGAGGGACATTTAGGTGTACTACACTATGTACTTGTAGTACAGGTTCAAGCATTCTGGCCTTTGCCTTTAACTTACTAACCCCATCAGCCTGCCCCATAGATTTCCTTAGTCCATACAGACTTTTGTAAAGACTCTTAATCTCTTGGCCATCTAAAGCCCTTGGTTTCTTATATAACTGGAGGTCAACTCTCCTTGCCAAGTCCTACACAGACCTCCTGATTTCCTTAACCTCCTTCAGCAGAGAATTTGCTTGAATTGTGTCTATTTTACCACACTGCTGAAATCAGCCTATGGTATCCTAGGGCAAAAGTTTCCCAGCCAGAGGGAGAGGAGTTTTCTGTGAGGCCTCACTCCTATATTTGAAATTTTGAAATTACACTGCTGAAATTTTGAAATTACTGCTTCATTTGTGCCTGGATGGTTGTGCTTCTGTTAGTTGCCTAGTTCTAGTAGTGCCTGTTCTTTTTTTTTTTTTTAATAAATTTATTTATTTATTTATTTTTGGCTGCGTTGGGTCTTCGTTGCTGCACGCGGGCTTTCTCTAGTTGCGGCATGCAGGCCGCTTATCGCGGTGGCCTGTCTCATTTTGGAGCATGGGCTCTGGGTGCATGGCCTTCAGTAGTTGTGGCTCGCAGGCTCTAGAGCGCAGGCTCAGTAGTTGTGGCGCCACGGGCTCAGTTGCTCCACGGCATGTGGGATCTTCACGGACCAGGGCTCGAACCCGTATCCCCTGCACTGGCAGGTGGATTCTTAACCACTGTGCCACCAGGGAAGCTGTGCCTGTTCTTTTTTATAATCTAGAACTCATCTAGATTCATGAGATACTTAGCAAACCTTGGCACATTTTCTCCAAACTCACAAAAGACTGATACAATCTGAATGCCAGTTTATAAATTCATAATTTAAATAGAACTACCAAGCTACTTACTACTTGGGAAATCAAAGAAAGAAAGAAAGACTGGTAAATATAGAACAAAACTGGCTGGTCCCATAAGATAAGCTGAGCTAACTAAAATTCTCGCTTGAACAGAGTATAAAACAGAGTAGGTAATTCCCTGGTGGTCCAGCTGTTAGGACTGCATGCTTCCACTGAAGGGGGCACGAGTTCATTCCCTGTTCCAGGAACTAAGATTCTGAAAGCCGTGCAGTGCAGCCAAAAGCAAAACAAAAAAAAACAGGGTATAGATCTAAGCCCTCTGAGGGCAGAAACCAAATGTATCACAAAGTATTCTTACGTATGTTGACTCATTTACTGTGGTTATGTTCTGTAAAGTTGCCAGCAAACACTGAATTAGCACATATTGAAACGTTGCTCCTAGAGGAGATACAGAGTTAGGTTCCTGCAAGCATCTGGTCACAACAGTTTTGTCAACCGATCAATACATAATCTTGGTTTATATGTTTTTATTTAAATCACCTTATTTAATATTCATTTTTATTCATTAACAGTGAATTCACGCTGACAGCTAATGCTATCATAGGAACTTAACATGGGAATTTTCTCTCTAAGGGACATCACAGCCTTAGGAATACTAGGCAGCATTTCAGCACTATGTAGGCTTGGGGACCATTTTAAGCAGCGAAATCAACAAAAACAAAAAACGTGACCACAAAATAGACCACGAAAAGGATTTTTATTATATGAGCCTGAAACAAGAAAGCAGGACATGGCCTTGTTCCACTTCAGCTGGGAACATACACATTGGGCAGCTCAAATTTTTTTTGCCACTCTTCACATCCACAGACGACTACAAAAGTGCAGCAAATATTGATTGGGGGATTCCTAATTTTAGTGAGTAGGTGAATTTGCAAATACAAAATCTGCAAGTAACGAGGCTCAGCTGTACCTGCCACAGCCATTCCTTTGGTCTGTGGTAGACTGACCAATTTCAGCATCTCAGTTTAAGGGCTGTTTCTAGTTGCCTTAGAGTAGTCTTAGTGGAATACATAGTTAGAGACAATTCAAATGCTGAATTGTAGAATCCAAGTAACTAGAGTAACGTGAATTTTGAAAAAAAACAGGGCTTTTAACATTCTTCTCCAAAGTATGGTTATCTTCGGAGGCTCTAGGTTTGTTCCAGTAATGTCATTGGCCAGAGTTAACTTTCAGATTGCCTTCGGTGCTTCTTTAGTCCCAAACTAAAATCAACCTTACCACTTTAAAGTCAGATACTTATAAGTACAGATGGATTTGGGGAAGGCTTCAGGAAAGTGAGACTTGAGCTGGTTTGTGAAAGGTGGGAAGGAAGACCATTCTAGCCGTCTAGACAGTCACATGTGAAAATAACGATTACAACTCCAAGGGAAGTGGATTTTTCCAGACGAAACTGGTTTAGAGAGGTTCCCTTGTAACAAGCCACATAACATCACATTTTCACCCATGTTTTTACTATACTACAGCTATTTGTGTATGTTTTGTGAACATCCAGGAGACAGGCATAATTAGAGAAGGGGGAGGTTATGTACTCAGGAATAATGGGGGCTTAGATTTGTGGATCAGAATGGAGCCAGGATATGGGGATATATGTATACATATAGCTGATTCACTGTGTTATACAGCAGAAACTAACACAACATTGTAAAGCAATTATACTCCAATAAAGATGTTAAAAAAAAAAACAAACAATGGAGCCAGACATTCAGTTTGGGTATGGTGGGTGATTGATAGGTTTTTGAAATGGTAAGTAACAATGCAGTTCTGAGGAGTTCACTCTCTTTAATACTCAGGCCTCACCAGATAATTGGGGGAGAAAAAAGATAAAATCTTTGGCTACATTCCTAGTATTTACCCCTACTTTGAATAAGCAATTTCTAAGACAAGATTTTCCCCTGTTCTGTTTTCCCCCCTCCCTGTAGCTTTGGTTCCCACTGACATTGAATTTCCTGTTGCTAAAGCCTGTTTTTCTTGGCTTTAGTTGGTTGTTGGCCTGGGAAAAGGTACAGGGGTAGCCCAACTGGAGCATGATCTGGGTTCTGGGCATTCTTCACACTAGGTTAGACAGAGCGTGTGGCTTCCTACAGGGAATTACTTCGGAGAACAGCACCACCTTGGATATATTTGGAACTCTGGTATTTTTGTTTAAAGATTTTTTTACTGTAACTTTTATTATCTTTGCTCCATCCTAGTGTATGTGTTTTTGTTATTCAGAAGATAAATAGATGCTGAGGCTTGTTTTAAGTTTGTTCTTGTAGCCCTACCCCCTTTAGTTTGTCTTAACAGTCCGTCTTCTGAAACTTCTTTTACTTCTCTTCCTGGTACTGATGCTGTAGCTATTAACCATTTATTGCCTAACATAACAGTCTCTTGCTCTCAAGAAGCTAATATTTTGATGACTAGGGCAACCCTTAGCTAAATACTAGTAACAATTAAAGAGTAATACAGACTGGAGTGCAATTAAGTGCCCAAATATGTGGCTTAAGCCTCTCCACATAACGAAGCCTACGTGACAGAGAAAAGTAATGACTCTTCGTCCCAGCGGAGCCCCTTGTCCTTCCCTCCCACGCGTACTCACCTTTATCAGAGACACTTAGTTCTTTCCCCCCAAACTTCTTGGCTCTTACGCCTTCCTCCAAGCGTCTGAAACCCCGAGAAGGGAAAATGGGGGAGGGAGGGGGGCGTACCGCTCGCTTCCGTACTTGCCTGTGTCCCAGGCTGTCTGGGGGAGGTGTTGGACGAGCCGCCCCAGTCCAGCTGCAGCCGACCCAGGTCCCAGTCCCTGCCCTTTGCTCCCCTGCTTTTCAATAAGTCCCGAAGTCCTGGGAGGTGGGCGTGGGAGTAGCCCAAGCTGAGGCTAGGAAGTCCTCCCGGACGGTTCAGGGGGCCCCAGGCGATAGCCACGTTCGGATTCTGGCTGGAAGCCAGGGGAGGGAGCTTGGGGTAAGGGGAGGGCCCTGAGGGAGGGGTCAGACTCCTTAGGAAAGAGTTAATGGGAAGAGGGGGAGGGGATAGGACGAAGAGACCGAAGGGAAGGCTCAGGTAGGAAAAGAACGGAGGAGGGAACCCTGGTGGGGGGAGAAGGGAGCCTGCAGGATCAGGGGTCAGAGTTAGGGGGTTTCTCCCCTGCTGCACCCTCATCCTAGGGCCGCCAACTTCCCGCCGCGGCGGCGACTTTCAGTTTCATTTCTACGAACCCTCCTGCCTGGGCCGCAGTCGCCGCCGCGATGCCCAGTAAGTTCAGCTGCCGGCAGCTTCGGGAGACGGGCCAGAGATTCGAGAATTTCCTGGTCGATCGGGGACTGGACAGGGAGACAGATCGCGAGCGGTTGCGGACCATTTATAACCAGGACTTCAAGACCAGGTACGGGCCGGCCCACTCCCCGGTCCCAAATCGCGGGCCCAGCTTGCCGCCACGACCCTGGCGGCGGGGCCACCCTTCCCGCCCCGGGGCGCGGAGGGACGCAGCTCCCCCAGTGGCTCCGGCCGGTCCCGGGGCCGCGCAGTCCCCCCTCCCGCTCAGTGCCCACGCCCCGCCCGCGCCGCCAGCGCCGCCCGCAGCCCGCCCGCTCTGCCCGGGCCGGGCCCCTGCGTCGAGTCCCTGTGGAGAGCCTCCCCGTCATCCCGCTCCCCCGGCGGCGCGGGACCAGTCCTGGGAGCCGGGTGCTGCGCCCACGCGCCGCCCGCGGGAGCGGGTTGGTGGGGGGGGGGGGGCAGCGCTCGGCGTGGGGGAGGGGAGCTCGGGAGAGGGCCCATGCTTCGCGGAAGCGCGGGGAGCGAGCTGCCTGCTGGTGGCTATCCCCGCTTGCGCAAGCTTTACGGGGACCCCCGCCCCCTCGTCGAGGGGCTGCTTCCTCGGTGGTTCACTATCCCAGAGAGCTGAAGAGACGCCGTGTAGCAGGGAGAGTCTCAGGGAGCTCGGGGAAGAAGAAAAGGGCACAAACTGCATACGTACCAAACCTCCATTAGCACCTGTGGCTTCTCCATGGAGACCCGGGCTGGGGCCAGTCTCCTGGAGGCCCCTTCTCATCCTGTGGCTAAAGGCTGTTTGGTCCCCCTTGCCTGTTCCCATCCAAGTGAAAATCAAAGAGACTTCTCTTTCTCAAACCACAGAATTGTGCTTCAAAATTCCTCTATCAACAGGCTGCAGTCTTGGGCCGAAGACCAAGGAACAATTTTAAAGGGATAAATGTAAAGACTTACAGAAATAAATACTGGGTGATGGGAATTTAGGCTTACTAACAGTCCTCTTGAAAAAGACCATGGGTTTTCTCACACCAAAAGGCGGATATGGCTGTTAAAAGAGCCAAAGAAGTGTTAGACTGTGTTAATAGAAGTGTGGTTTGGTGTGATGGGCAGGAGGTAAGTGATTCTCCAGATTGACCAGATCATTTCTGGAATATCGTTTTCAGTAATCAGTGTCACGTTTTAAGAGGGACATTAACAAGCTTGAGCAACATCTGAAGAAGGAGCAAAGATGATGATCTGTTTTTTGTCCTCACACTGTGTTGGGCACTGTGGGGAATCTAAAGAAAAATACACAATCCCAGGGGAGCAGAAGAGGCTATGATATGCATACAGTGTACTATAATAAATGGTAAAATAGCATGACGATTATAATAGAGATAATAAGAAAAATTCTGGAGGAAAGTAAAGAAAGAACAATTACCATGGAGTCACATCATCAACACTTCACATCCATGAATTCACCTATGTCCAAAAAAATAAGTGGCTCTGAACAAAAGTCTGTGACTTCTTTTGGCTCTGTTAAAGAGATTATTATTCTGATACTTGTTTAAATGGTGAGGAAGACTATTTGATTCTGTTGCAGTAGGGGTATTGCAATGGGGAGAGAGATCTAGCTCAACTCTCAATACAGCAAAGACAGTTGGGAATTTATAACCAAGAGCAGAGTGAGGGGGTCATGGATGGAAAAATCACTAAGAGGAGACAGTAAGGGGCTGGGAGCGGGGCAAAGTTGAGGCCTAGTGCAGAAGAGGGTTCAGAGGGGCCTGACTAAAGTTTAGTCAAGGAGAGAGTCTTTGTCATCTCTAAATCAAAGTTACACAATATCTTCCAATACTGGGGGAAAACAGGCTATGTCAGATAACCGCAAACAGGCATATAGAAAACCACATTTACTGTACATTATGGGTGAATTTAAAGGATTTCAAAAGTCATTTTTTAGTACGTACTTGTTTTTAGGCAAGTAAGATACCACTCCCGTGAAATTATTAGGGAATTCGATGGAGAAGGTGGCACTGACCTCGGCCTTGGCCTTGAAGGCTAGATATCTTAGTACTTGGAGGAGGAGGAAAGACTAACATGTTGTTTCATTCTTTTGTGAAACCCAGTCAAAGAAAGGGAGAAATGTTTGCCTTGAGAAAAATTGGAGAGGACAAGGTAGTTATCCCTGAATATTTTAAAGACTGTCCTGGGGGAAAGGATTATACTTTGGTGTCACTCCAGAAGGCAGAACTGGGTTCACTCAACATGGCCCCCTTGGGGAGTTTCCTGGTGACCTAGTGGTTAGGATTCTGGGCTTTCACTGCCCGGCCTTGGTTTAGTCCCTGGTCGGGGAACTGAGATCCCCGCAAACTGAGCAAACCGAGTGACGCGGCTAATAAAAAAGGCCGTCTCACCCACCACCGGGTGGAAGAGATTTCTGTTCTGATTAGAGAGAACTTTCTTATGCTATGACGTCAACCCTCATCCACCCAATGGGAATTCATTGCTTCTTCCTCTGGGCTCTCATAGCTTATACTTCACTCTTGGTTATAGCCAGATGACACCCTGCCTTGTGTTAGAGCTAGTATGTGACTGTCTCCCCACAAGACTGTAGAGCCTCTGAAGGCAGGAACAGGCCTTTCGTCATGTTGGCACCTTCCCTCAGTCCCCAGCATAGAGCCTTGTATGTGGTAGATGCTCAACAGAAGCTTCCAGAATCTAATTGAGTTAGTAGGTAGAGCTGATCTATACGAGAAAAGGCTGTAGGGGAGGTATAGCAAGTCACCTGGTATCAGGAATTCTGGGGCGCTTCCTCCCCTGGGCGGGATATGTCCCTTCCAACTAGGTTATTTTATGATGTCATGAAGTGCCCTGCTCCCAACTCTTAACTTTTCCCATCTGTCTTTATTCATTTAGCAAATATATTAAATGGGGGCTCTGCTGTTTGCTTGGGCCTTGGTTCCTGCCTCTAGAGTGTAGTCTAGTAGGGAGTGGCAGATGTGTAGACAAACATGTCATTCAGTACTACAGGAGCTAGTATCGTGTTTTGATAGCTGGAGTTCAAATCCTGACTCTGCCACTTACTAGTTGCATTTGATTTTGACCAAATTTCCCTAACTGTTAAGTGTTTAAAATACTGCCTTTCTCTCAGGGTTGTGTGAGGCCAAAATATCACAGGTAAAGCATTTCCCCTGGGTAACAGAGTGCATGGGCTTTGGAAGTGGTAGCTATCATTAACAATGCTGGTTAGGAGTCCGTTATGGAATAAGTGCTGGCATCGTGAAAAGTTTCTTAGAGAAGATGATTCTTGCCTTGGGCAAGAGACACATTCTTTTATTCAACAAATATTGGCTGAATGCCTCCTATGAGCAAAGCAAAACTGTGTGAATTGCTGTAGATACACAGAAGGGACCTAACTAAGGAAGACAGAGGCAATTAAAACCAAATACTTTTTAATTTCTGTTGTGATAAGTGCTTGTGAGAAAAAGTCTAGGATGCTTGAGAGCATATAACGTGGAGACCTGACCTAGTCTAGGAACCAGAGGTTTCTGGGAGAAAGTGATGTTTGAGCAGAATCTCGAATGATAAATGGAGTTAGCAGATGTAAAGCAAGGGGAGGGCAGTCCAGACTGAGAGAGTAGCACCTTAAAAGGCTGCGGGTGAACTCTCAAGAACAGGGGACAAGGCAGGGGCTGAACTGGGCAGGACCTTGTGGGCCGTGGGGAGGCGTTGTGGGTTTTTCTTTGTTTTGTTTTGTTTTTAATCTTAACAGAAACAGGAAAGCACAAAAATTTTCAAAGTAGGAGACTGACAGAATCAGGGTTTTTAGAAAGATCATTCTGGACCTCTATCCACAGTAAAAAATACATTTTACTTTGGGGTCTAGTATACACAGCTTTCACACAACAGTTAGTGTCCTTGAAACAGTACTTAGCTTCACTCGCTGCCCTCTGATATTTTTTACTCTATTTTACTCCAGTTTTGCAAGTCCTGGTCTTGGCCCACAAATGAGAGTTGCAACCCACAGTTTGTAAATCCCAGAACTATATGTCCCCTTAAGATCGCTTCCAAATCTTGTTAGGTAGCTAGTCAGACATGAGTGGTCCTGCCCCATCCTGGACAGGGTCATCTTTCCCTCCCCCACCTGGACACTGGTGACGAGAACACACCCAGAGATCCTCCCTTTTTTGGTTAAGGACTGCTAAGTTTCCAGCCAGTTTCATGACCAAGCAAGGTATCAAAAACCCAATGGACTTTCCAAACTGCCATCACCGGTTATCGCAGGCGCCCCAAGACCTAAGCGATGACTCAGAGTAACCCAGGGTTCGTTATGCTGTATTTATAATAAATCAGCTTTGCGATTTTTGCCCCACCTCCACCCCACTGTGGGTGGGGCGTGGCAGTTTATGCATAAGGAGAAAAGTTACATAAGCTAAAGCTGTCAATCAACTTGTCAATCAAATGACGCAGGACACAGGGAGGGACTTTTCACCACTCTAAAAACCAACCCTATGCTCACTGCAGGGCTGCTTCTGGTTCCCAGACAGACCCGCTCTCCTCCCTTCTTGAGAGGGTTCTTTTGCTTCACCTAAGAACTGCTGCTGCTTGAAACTTCTCTGTCTCTCGATTGAATTCTTTCCCTCAAGAGGACAAGAACTGAGGAATGGCCGTTCTACCGGTAACAATCTGATATTCTGAAATACCATTCCTCGGGCTAGTAGGCTTTCCTGAACTGGGTCTAAACGATTAGTCATTTTTCACCCAACAAACAACGGGGGGCAGGGCTTTACAGACCAAGGATGTCCAACGGTGGCAGAAAAGTCTGGAAGGAGTTGCAGCAGTACAACAGCTGGGAATGGCTGAGGTGCCATTTAGAATGGATGTGGGGTGGATCTCTTCTTCGGTTTCTTCTGTAAAATGGGATAATAGTTGCTACCTCAAAGGGTTGTTGTGAGGAGTAAATGAGCTAACGCAAGTAGCTACTTAGAACAGCACAAAGTAAGTGCTCAATAAATGTTTTCTATTGTTGATGATGTTATTGTGTTGTTGATGTGTCATTGTTAATTGTGGTGCATCCAAGTGGGCCATATTAAAGGGTTAGACTTAGTCGGGAGACGTTATCTGATTTGCGTTTGTTGAAAACTCCTGCAGACTCTTAGGGGATGGACCAGGAGAGGAGCTGTGAAGTCAGAAGCAGGAGGAACAGTTCATAGGGCTTGGCAAAATGATAAGATCATCAAGCAGTTCACAGAAGAAATATAAATGACTAATAAACAGAAGGAAAGATACTTGATTATATTAATGATCAGGGAAATGCAGATTTAAGCAAGATACCATTCTTTTCCTTATCAGATTGTCAAAAGTTTAAAGGATTGAAGATTTCTGATGTTAGGGTCTGGGAAAGGGTTCTCTCAAATTCTTATTAGTGAGAATGTAAGTTTGTACAACTTGTTTTGTACAACTTGTTTTGGAGGACAATTTGGCAAAACTAAAGGTTCATTATTCTCTTTGACCCAGAAGGATGGTTATTGTAATGTTTGAAATAGCCAAAAATTGTAGGCAGCCTGTCTATCACGGAACAAATAGTTAAGTACACCACAATGCATGCATACTGTGCTATCCTTTGCAGCCATTCAAAAGAGGTGGCTTGGTAAAATGTTGTCATGGAAGGCTGTCCATGGTGGTGAAAGAAGTCTGTTGTAGAATAGTATGGGTAGCACACAAAAAATATGTGTCATTAAAAATGTATTTTTTTTAAGTCATAGAATAGGGCCTGGAAAATACATATATCGAACAGTTAAGCAGGTAGTTGGGAGTGAGGGAGTGGGAGCCCTTAATGTTTTATGCTAGGTACTCGTCCTGTTTAAATATTTTTTTAATACTTTTGGTAACCTCTCTTTATGCATGCATACTGTCATCCCTTGATATTCAAAAGGGATTGGTTCCAGAAACACGCCCCCTCCACACACACACACACACACACACACACACACACACACACACACACACACACACACACACACACACACACACACACACCACACACACACACACACCCTGCCCTGCCAATTCCAAAATTTGAGTGTGCTACAGTCTGACATAAAATACTGTGGTTAAAATACTGTGGTATTTGCATATAACCTCTGCAGCATATTCTTCCGGGTTACTTTAATCACCTCTAGATTGCTTATAATACCGAATACAATGTAAATGTTAGGTAAATAGTTGTAAATACAATGTAACTGCTATGTAAATAGTTTCTGGTGCGCAACAAATTCAATTTTTTTTTTTCTTTTTTTTTTTTTTTTGCGGTACGCGAGCCTCTCACTGTTGTGGCCTCTCCCGCCGCGGATCACAGGCTCTGGACGCGCAGGTTCAGCGGCCATGGCTCACGGGCCCGGCCGCTCCGTGGCATGTGGGATCTTCCCGGACCGGAGCACGAACCCGTGTCCCCTGCATCAGCAGGCAGACTCTCAACCACTGCGCCACCAGGGAAGCCCAACAAATTCAATTTTTGCTTTTTCCAACTTTCTGGAAACTTCTTTTTCCGAATATTTTTGGTCTGTGCTTGGTTAAATCCTCAGATACAGAACCCCTGGATAAGGCAGGCCCGACTCTAGTTACATCACACCTATGTAAGTTTACCGACATAGGATCATGATGATCTAATCCTTTTTGTCGTGGACCCCTCTCATATCAGCATCCCACCCCCATTTCCACATTCTGCTCCACACTCAGGTAACTCATATCAATCAGGGTTTGTTTGTTTGTTTGTTATTGTTTTATTTTTAAAAATCATGTTAAGCACATTTTCCATATCCTGATTTTCTTATTCATCAATACATCGTGGAAATGACTCCTAATTGTCTGGTATATTCTTCTAATGTATTGTTGGGGGTTTTTTGCCAACATTTTGTTGTGAGAAATTTCAAACATAAAGAAAAGTTGAAATAATTTGACAGTGAACAATCATATACCCTTGTTACTGAACACAAGTTGGTGTGCCCCACTCACAGTGAAGCCAAACAAACCGAACCATCAGAGTCTGGAGCAGAGAAAGGTTTACTACAGGGCCAAGCAAGGAAAACAGGTGGCTTGTGCAGCTCCCCGATGTTTTCAGGGAGAAGTTTTAACAGGCAAAATCTGGGATGAGAGCTTCTAGGTGTGTGACTTTCTTCTGTTTGGTTGGTGGTGAGGTAACAGGGCAGTGCTCCAGGAATCTTGTGCTCAGCGTGAAGTGAAGTTACGGTCATCCACCTGGGTGGTGGCCTAAGTTCCTACAGAACTCCACGGTATTGTTATGTATATTCCTTGAGGAGGAACCAGGACCCTGCCCCAAGGCTGCACTATTGTTTCTTGACTTCAACCCCCTTGTTTCTGCATTCCCTCCTTCCCTGATTAGCAACTGTTTGAATCTGCCTTTTGGAACTCTGGGAAGGTAAAGGAGGCTGAATGAAACTTATTTCTACAAACAAGAAACAAGGGGCACAGAAAGACTTTTGTGCCACAGGATCCTGCTCAGTTTCACCTCACCTGGACTTCTTAATTTGCATTTGCCACATGCCTGCCCATCGATCTATCCATCCAGATAGATAGATAGATAGATAGATCCCCGACATACGGGGATCTTAGTTCCTGGACCAGGGATGAACCCGTGCCCCTGCAGTGGAAGTGGGAGCCTTAACCACTGAACCACCAGGGAATTCCCCATTTAGCTATATTAATTTTTTGATGCATTTCAAAGTAAGTTACAGACATCAGTACAATTCACCCCTAAACACGTCACCATGATCATTATTAACTATAACAGTTCAAAATTTGTTTATGATACACATTTTTTTTCCTTTTTTTTTTTTGGCTGCACCTCACAGCTTTTGGAATCCTAGTTCCCCAACCAGGGATTGAACCCACGCCCTTGGCAGTGAAAGCATGGAATCCTAATGACTGGACCACCAGGGAATTCCCATGTTTACGACTTTTTTTTAAGTAAAATTCACCGACAGTGAAATAGACAAATTTCAAATGTATTGTTGTGAGTTTTAACAAATCCATATACCTGTGTGCAACCCCCTATCAAGATATATGACGTCACCCCAGAAAGTTCCCTCATCTCCTGTCCTATTTAGTCCTCACCCTTACCCACCCAGAGGCAACCACTGCTCTGATCTTTTTTTTTTTTTTCTGAGATAGTACCTGTTCTAGAACTTTATGTAATGGAATCAGATAGTATGTAGTATGTACTCTTTTGTGTAAGGCATCTTTCACTCTGCATAATGTGTTTGAGATTCACCCATGTTGTTGTATCAGTAATTGCTTTTTACCACCGAATATAAATCATAGGGACTTCCCTGGCGTTCCAGTGGTTAAGACTCCATGCTTTCAATGCAGGGGGCCCGGGTTTGATTCCTGGTTGGGGAACTAAGATCCAACATGCTGCACGGTGCAGCCAAAAATTGTGTGTGTGTGTGTGTGTGTGTGTGTGTGTGTGTGTGTGTGTGTATAAATCATAGTTTGAAGGACAGTGTTTTCAGTTTGGGGCTATTTTGAATAAAACTGCTATGCACATTCTTGCACAAGACATTTTGTGGACATATATTTTCATTTCTCCTGGGATATACCTAGGGTTGGAATTGTTGAGTCGTAGGATAGATAATGTTTACTTTTTTTTTTTTAATCTTGGGCAAGTTGCTTAACCTCTTTTGGTGGTGGCAGCAAAGTCTTCTGGACTGGTCTTCTGGTTTGACCTTGCCTGGGGTTAGGCTGTCCAAGTTTGGACAATATATATAACCTGACACTTAACATTCCAAGCCATTGCACAGCAGTGCTGTGTGGCAGCCATTGTTACCTATTTCATCTATAAAATAACAGTCTGGAATTATTTGATACTTCTTTTACCCATTCTCCCAGCAAGTACTTATTGGATAAATACCAGTGCTAGGTCTACACTAGATGTTATAGTCACGTTACTTTCTTAATGAATTTTTATTCCATGCATAATATAGTTATATATTCTTTTCATTAAAAATCAGAACATTACGTTATATGTTTGGTTTTACAAGAAACTATCAGACCTTTTTCTAAAGTGACTGTACCATGTTATATTCCAGCCAACAACGCACAAGTGTTCTGGTGTTTTTGTATCCTTGTCAGCATTTGTTGTTGACAGCCTTTTAAATTTTAGTCATTTGAATGGGTGTGCTGCATTCTTTTTAATGGTTGTGTAATATTCTGTAGTGTGGATGTTTACAACTTATTCAGCCATCTCCCTATTTATGGGCATTTGTTTCGTTTTCAATTCTTGGCCACTGAGAATGACTCTACAGTAAGCATCCTTGCACATATGTTCTTATATGTTGGTACTTTTCTTTTCCATGGGATACATTCTCATGAATTAAAGGATACCTGTATATCAGATGTTAGGAGATATTGCCAGATTGTTTTCCAAAAGGTTGTAATACTTCACTTTTCTACCAGCAGTGTATGTGAGTTTTCTTTTCCACATAGCAACACGTGTTGTGCCTATTTTCCTTTTTTATCAGTCTAATGGAAATAAAATGATACCTCGTTTTTTACTGTAGTTTGCATTTCTCTACTTTTAGAGCATCTTTTCATACTTCTGGGTCATTGGAGTTTGCTCTTTAAGTTGAATATTCAGTTTTTCTATTGTTTATCTTTTTTTCCCCTAGAAATCTAGGTGACTAGATGTGTAAAGGAACTGGTGCTTTTCTCAACTAGTATGTACTAAGTTTGTGATTTTAAAAAAAAAACTTTTTTTTAATTTTTTTATGCCTGTCACCTTAGACCAAGTGAATTTGGGTAGTAGTAATAGATGTGAGGTATAATTTGAAAGTTACTTACGCGGTAGCACCTATAGTAGAAGTTGCAAAACTTGTAAAGTTGAGTTCCTCCTGCCCATGTGTCCATGCAGAAGCTTCCAAAGATAGGAGATTTCACCTTAAAACTGTGCTTTGGACTTCTCTTAAAAGCCAGATCTGGCCATCTTGGGCCTGCATTCCCTGCTGGCAACGTCTGTCTGGAGATGAGTAGCAGTTCCCCGCTTTAGACAGGACTTGTGCTCCTGGGTTTGTCCAGTCCCCTCAGGGTTCCGTTTCCTCCCCAGCACTAAGCTGAGAGCTCCAGGGCATTTGAGAGCACCTGCACTTTTCTTCTGGTAGATTATAGTATATTAGTGTAAGAAGGACATGTGTAGGACTACACATGTCCTTCTTACACTAAGGACTCAAAAATGGGACTGTACAGGTGCCTGAGACGGCTGCAGGTATCAGATACCTGTGGAGTCTGGCATCTGTCGGCATTTGAGTGTGTGCCTGATCCGTGGAATTTAGTGACTCACTGACCAGGGGGCCCCGGGGGGAAAGTGTCTGATGACGCCCTGATTTCAGTCCCTTTGCCTGGACCCCTCAGCAGCGTTTGAGCCTGATACCTGATTCTCCTCCCTCTCTTAGTGGTACCTGCTGTTTTCTCTTCCTCCCTGGGTTATGCTGGCCTCAGGTGTTCTCAGACTACTCACACTCTCTGGTTGTAACTACTGCCTGACGTCTCCCTAATATTAAGCTCTGCTTTGACTTTGGCCTGAGTTCTCAGCTTCTGATTCATGGAGCTAGCTGCCTCCGGACCACGGGGATCTCAGACTGACCATGTCCACACCCAAATGTTGTGGTCAGCCCTTCCAACCTCCTCCTCCTCTTGTTTTTACCTCCTATCTCAGGAATAGTTCCTGAAGCCAAGCCATTGGTTTGGGTGTTGTCCTCGACTCCTTCCCTCTTCCCAGCCTCCATTCCCTCTCCTGTCCAAAGCCAAATTCTGCTAATTTTATATTCTCAATATCAGATCTGTCCCCTCTTCTATCCTCACCACTGCCTTGTTTGGGCCCTTGTCATCTTTTAATTGGACGATTGCAATGGCCTTCTTCTAACTGGTCTCCCTGCCTACAGTCTTGCCTCCAGCAAATGCATCCTCCAATCCTGATGCCTGAGTGATCTGAAATGCAAATATGATCTTGCCACTCCCCTGCTTAAAACCCACCAACGGGGTGGTTCTGTAACCACAGTGTAGCCTCTGGTGCAGGCTGAAAGTAAGTTGCTACTCTTACTACTACTGCTACTATTAGTACTACTATTGCTACTAATAGGATACTAATAATAGTAGCTAACATTTCCTGAGCATTTTCTATTGTGTTTTCAAATGATTTATTATCTCTTTAAGGCAAATCAGAGCCGATTCAAAGTTTTCTGAATGGTATCACTCGTTTGCTTGGCGGGAGGGAGAGGGGCAGAGTTATAGGCAGGGGCCACCAGGGAAATGTCCGTAACCATAAATGATCTTATATATGCTAGTGAGTGACCATGCTGATTGAGCCTTAATAGTTAAATAGGCATTACCATGGTTCCTAGGAGCTAGGATTTCCTTTCATTCCCTACAAAGCATGGAGGGTGGGTGGTCAGCTGTCCAGATCTTGAATGTGTCCATGAAGTGTGTCGCACGTGGGGATGTCCTCTGGCTCTTGGATGCCAGTAAAGGAGGAGAGCTTCTGGCCTTCAGGGTCAAGTGCAGGCTTCGTGGCTTGGCATGCAAAACTATGCAAGACCTGGTCCCTGCCCGCCTCTGCTGCCTCCAGCCAATCCCTTCCTTGCACTCTTCACTCTAGTACCACCAGACGGGGTGTGATACTAATCAGAGCGCACCTTACTGAGATCTTATGTGCCAAGCACTGGGCTAAGTGGACACCACAGTGTCCTTCTCTCATGTAATCCTCACAGCCACCCCGGGAGATGAGTCTGCCATTATCCCCATTTTATAGAGGAGCAAAGTGAGGCTCTGCGAGGTAACCGAGATGGCTCAGCTAGTGGCAGAGTGGGCGGTCCCCACAGCCTCTCGGCACGTGTTCTTCGTAGACGCCCGCTCCTGGGCTCACACTCCGTGCTCCCCCTGCGCCTGAATGACACCCATTCAGCCTTCAGGACTCAGTTCTGACGCCGTTTCTCGGGAAGCCGCCAGGGCTGAGCCCCACCCCGCTGAGCTCCCGGCAGCGGGCTGGAACGAATGTGTTCCGTCTGTGCTCCTCGAGGCCTCTTTGAAGCCCCAGCATCTAGCGCAGTGTCTGGCACATAACAGGTCTCTGTAAGCGTTTGTTGAGCTGACTAAACTGAATTCCAGGCGCTGCACCTCGAGGTTGTTGTCCTTCTGACCAGTTTTCCCTGTCTTCACCTTCTCTAGGCCCAAACAAGCTATTTGATCTCTGGAGAAGGATCCTTTCCCTCCTGCTTGGGTTCCACCTGCACCCTATGACTTCAGGGGGAAACTGCTGTCTGATCAGCCACCTTGCCCACACACCCTGGACATCTGTACTCTCTGCCCCTCTCTCACTCCTCACCAGCGGGCTGGACCCCGAATCCACCCCCCTGAATCAGCTTCTTCGGCTTCCCCCTCAGCTTTAGCTCTTTCCGCTTCAGTGTTTGTATCTTTTCTGTCCCCAATTCCCCCTGCCCCCCACCACAAATCTTCCTTTCTCTCTCTCTTTCCTTAGTCCTCCAATTCAATAGCCCATCGTTGGGCTGTTCTCCTTAGAAGTGCACCGTCCACCGCCTGCTGTTTAAAACAACCATATTTTGTCTTGAGGGTGTCCCATTGCCTTCCCTGAAAACATTAAAAATTCCTGCCATTCCCAGCCCCGTCCTGTCCCGCACAGAGCGGCCCTCAGATGCCCTCCCCAGCTTGCTGCCCCCGTCCCTCACTCCCCAGTCTCCTCTACTCCCGGCAGCTTTGGGACCCCCGCCCCTGGCTTCTCCTCCATGCTGTATGGAATGAAGATTGCCAACCTGGCCTACGTCACCAAGACCCGGGTCAGGTTCTTCGGGCTCGACCGTTGGGCCGACGTGTGGTTCCCAGAAAAGAGGAGAATGAAGCCGGGGTCGGAGATCAGCAAACACCACAAGTCGCTGCTGGCCACGATCTTTTATGACAGGTGTGTGACGGGGTGGGGGGCGTGTCTGGCTGGGGAGAGAGGCGGTTGCCTCCGCTTGGGGTAAGGCTCCATCCTACAAGGACTGGGGGAAGGGCAGGAAAGGAGCTAATTGGCCTGGGGGAGGGGATGGGTTTCCTGAGCACAGCTGGCACTTGGCCAGCCTCCCCAAGCCTGTAACTTTCTCCGAGGGCAACCCCCAGGCTTGGCTGCTCGGGCCCCAGCCGTGCTCTTGACTCCCACTCTCCCCAGGACCGAGTATCTTCACGGGAAACATGGGGTGGACGTGGAGGTCCAGGGGCCCCATGAAGCCCGAGATGGGCAGCTCCTTATCCGCCTGGATTTGAACCGCAAGGAGGTGCTGACCCTGAGGCTTCGGAATGGAGGAACCCAGCCTGTCACCCTCACCCACCTCTTCCCATTCTGCCGGACCCCCCAGTTTGCCTTCTGCAATGGAGACCGGGAGCTGCCCTGCCCACTGGGCCCTGGTGAGTGGGTTCCCAAAGGAAAGAGTCTCTGGTGGACAGAGTCCTGCCCTAGGAAGGTCTGATGCTTCAGGAACGTGCTGTTGCTGGCCCGTGGTCTCCTACCTTGGGATGGGGCTCTGGGGGGGAATGTCAGGGTTGGGGTGCTGGTGGGAGGGTCCCTTCCCCACCCCGACTCACTCAGCCATCCTCTCCCAGGTGAATGCTATGAGCTCCATGTCCACTGTAAGACCAGCTTTGTGGGCTACTTCCCAGCCACCGTGCTCTGGGAGCTGCTAGGGCCTGGGGAGCCAGGCTCAGAAGGAGCTGGTACTTTCTACATTGCCCGCTTCTTGGCCGTCGTGGCCCACAGCCCCCTGGCAGCACAACTGAAGCCCACGACTCCCTTCAAGCGGACCCAGATCACGAGAAACCCTGTGGTGACCAACCGGATAGAGGAAGGAGAGAGACCCGACCGGTAAGTCCTCCCTCCAACCCAGTCCTGGCTGGGGGTGTCCCAACACCACAGTGTGGGCCCTTGGGAAGAACACAGAGCCCCCTTTCCTAACTGTGAGTTCTTAACTCCTGAAGACCTCAGAGACCTTTTCTGTCTAGGAAGAAAAGCAGATATGAGGACAGTGAAAAAATTTCAAGTATTTTTGACTATATGATGGATTATCAGTCAGCCAAGGTGGACACGTGTCTCTCTCTCTCTTTCTCTCTCTCTCTCTCTTTTTTAACAACTTTATTGAAACAGTTCATATACCATACGATTCACCTGTTTAAAGTGTGCAATTCTGTGCTTCTTTTAGTATATTCACAGATACGTGCAACCATCACCACAATCCATTTTAGAACATTTCATCACCCCCAAAAGGAGCGCGTACCCTTTAGTTATCACCTCTTCTGCTCCCCATCCCCACCCCCCAGCCCTAACCAGCCACTCATCTACTTTGTGTAGATTTCCCTCTTCTGGACATTTTATATGAATGGAATCATATACGTGTAAACAGCTCTTTTTGACATGTCCAGGTGTTCACAAAATACTGAGCAAACCGTAAGACCATTGTGCTCTTTCTGTTAAAAATATGTGTGTAATGGGGCTTCCCTGGTGGCGCAGTGGTTGGGAGTCCGCCTGCCGATGCAGGGGACAGGGGTTCGTGCCCCGGTGCGGGAAGATCCCACGTGCCGCGGAGCGGCTGGGCCCGTGAGCCATGGCCGCTGAGCCTGCATGTCCGGAGCCTGTGCTCCGCAATGGGGGAGAGGCCACAACAGTGAGAGGCCCGCGTACTACCAAAAAAAAAAAAAAAAAAAATGTGTGTAGGGGAATTCCCTGGTAGTCCAGTGGTTAGGGCTTCGAGCTTCCACTGCAGGGGGCATGGGTTCGATCCCTGGTCAGGGAACTAAGATTCTGCATGCTGCGCAGCAGGGCCAAAAAGTTAAGTGAGTAAGTAAGTAAAAATATATGTGTATAATACAATTTGACAAAGAAAAATGTCTGGAAGGCTGCATGCCAAAAAGTTAACATTGGTTATCCCTGGATGGTGAGAATGTTGTTTATTTACTCATTTATTTATTACCTGTTTTCTGATTTTTTCTCTCTGATGAACATGTATTGTTTATATACATACCTATATGCATATATATGTGTGTGTGTATACATATTTTTTTTTTTTTTTTTTTTTTTTTTTTTTGCCACACCATGCAGCTTGTGGGATCCTAGTTCCCTGACCAGGGACTGAACCCGGGCCCCCTGCAGTGGACGCACAGAGTCCTAACCACTGGACCACTAGGAAATTCCCTATGTATATATATATATATATATATTTTTTTTTTTTTTTAATGCTTCCAAGTATCATGCTTTCCAAAAATGAGGATGGTCCAACCTTGGCGTGAGCAGCCTCATGAGACAGTGAGTCCTGTCTCCTAGGGCAAAGGCTGCCGACCCCCTTCAGCAATAGTGTTGAAGCAGAGCCTTGTGCTTCCTCCAGGGAGGGGCCTTCTCGGAGACTCTGAAGGTGAAGGGTCTCTGTGTTTGTAATAGCTTTTCTTCTCTCCCTCCTGCAGTGCTAAGAGCTATGACCTGGAGTTAAGTATGGCACTGGGAACATACTACCCACCCCCCCGCCTCCGGCAGCTGCTCCCCATCCTTCTGCAGGGAACAAGTATCTTCACTGCCCCAAAGGAGATTGCTGAGATCAAGTAAGTACCCCCCCTCTGCACCCCTTGTGCTGCTTTATGTTTCTTTTCCACTGGCTTCTTCCCACTGCCCCATGCCTCTGTCCTCAGCCTCCTGTGCTCAGCTCATTTATCCCCTTACTGAGCACATGCCATGTGCCAGGCACCATTCAAGGTGAATCACTCGCTTGGTGGCCCTGACATCCTAGGTGGGGAAAGTGAGCATCTGTCATCTTGTTTCATGTAGTGATGAGTGCTGTGAAGAGTTAACTAAAGAGCTAAAGCAGGGTAAGGGGTGGGCTGTGCTATTTTGCAGAGGGCAGCTAGTCCTGGCCTCTTTGAGGAGGTGACATTTGAGCAGAGAATGACATTTGAATGAGGTGACCGTGTGAGTAATAGGAGGATCTAGGAGAAAGGATGTTCCAGGCTCCAGGATCCACAGTTCGAATGCGAGTCAGGTCTGAGCTTGGGGGGCAGGGGCTCCCTTCTTGGAGGCCTCTGACCCCCATCTGCTTCTCTGCCCTTCTAGTCTTCCCCGATTCCTGATGTCTTCATAGTCCCAGAGCTGCAGAGGGAGAGGGTGGATGCTCCCGGACATGGGGGTTGCCTGACCCATCCCATTCCCGTCCCCTCCCTCCAACCCCCCCACCCATCACTGCCAGGGCCCAGCTGGAGACACCCCTGAAGTGGAGGAACTACGAGGTGAAGCTCCGGCTGCTGCTGCACCTGGAGGAGCTGCAGATGGAGCATGACATCCGGCACTATGACCTGGAGTCGGTGCCTATGACCTGGGACCCCGTAGACCAGAATCCCGGGCTGCTCACGCTGGAGGTCAGGGGTTGGATCGGTAGCAGGGAGGATGGACTCAAGTTAGCCAACCCACAAGCTGTGGGAAGAACAAAAGGAAGATGAAGTTTTTCCTGTCCAGAGGGCTCAGCAAGTTGCCGAGTGGGCATCTGGGCCCCAAAAGAGGGGTCAGAGCAAGGCAATAGGGAGGACTGGGGTTTTAGTCTAGACTTTGCTACCACTGGCTGCATGACCTTGGGCAAGTCTTTTGCTGTCTCTGGGCCTTAGTTCCCTCACCTGAAAAGCATGGAGCTGGACTAGATAATTCTTAGAGCCCTCTCCAGCTCTCAGATGTTGAATGTGTACATCTAAGCCCGGAATTACACACGAGAATGGATTCCTGCACACTTGTGCCGAGAAAGGCACTCAGTGAGAAGGGACAGCAGGTGAGGATGATCAGGGAAAGCTTCCTACAGGAACTGAGTTTTGAACAAGATTTTAAAGGCAGAGTAGGAGCAGAGCTGGCCAAGAGAGCAACCGGACTTGCTGGGAAGCTGGCCTCCAAGTCTTGAAATCATGCCCTGGAGGGTTTCCAGGATTCCTGGGCTCAGCATCTCTGAGCACCGTGGGCAGACTTGTCCCTTCTTCATCTCCCCTGACTCTTGCCCTGTCTGGCAGAAGAGGAAAGAGGCAAAGCTCCCTGAACCTGGGGTAGAGGGTAGATCCTCAGAACTGTGTCTCAGTTGGGGTCTGGAGTGGGCCCTCCACTGGCCGTCTCCGGGTTAGAAGCTTGCCGCTGTCCGTGCCCCATAGGTTCCCGGGGTGGCCGAGAGCCGCCCCTCAGTGCTGCGGGGTGACCACCTATTTGCCCTTTTGTCCTCTGAGACACACCAGGAGGACCCCGTCACCTACAAGGGCTTTGTGCACAAGGTGGAACTGGACCGGGTCAAGCTGAGTTTTTCCACAGGGTAGGTGTTGGGGGAGCCCTGAGCTGCAGGAAGGTCTGCAGGTGTCCCGGAGGCCAAGGGAGGAGGGTGTTTCTCCTCAGAGTGAGTGGGACCCCAGGGACAGGGCAGGGGGACCCTGAGATGCCTCACCATCTTCCTCTCCTGGAGGATTGCTTGGAGGTCTGGGAAAGGGAGTGGAGTTGGAGTAGATGGAGAGAGTCCTGGCCTTTTATTGCCCACCCCCGCAATTGGAATTCTTCCCCCTCTCTCTCCCCCTTCCCAAAGCCTCCTGAGCCGCTTTGTGGATGGGCTGACCTTCAAGGTGAACTTCACCTTCAACCGCCAGCCCCTGCGGGTGCAGCACCGTGCCTTGGAGCTGACGGGGCGCTGGCCGCTGTGGCCCCTGCTTTTCCCTGTGGCCTCTCGTGGGGTCCCGCTCCTGCCCTCAGATGTGAAGCTCAAGTGAGACTGTGGGCAGGGGCTCTGGGGCCACTTGGAGGGTGGGTGTAGGGGACGAGGTCAGGGAGGCCTCCTGGACGCGGACAATATCGTGTTTGTGGCCCCTCCGCTAGGCTGTACGACCGGAGTCTGGAATCCAACCCGGAGCAGCTGCAGGCCATGAAGCACATTGTTATGGGTACCACCCGCCCCGCCCCGTACATCATCTTTGGGCCTCCAGGCACTGGCAAGACTGTCACCTTAGTGGAAGCCATCAAGCAGGTGGGGCCTGAGCGTAGGCCTGTGGCCTACACTCTGACTCCCCCCCGGGACAAAGCAGGTTCTGGTTCCTTCTGGTTCCTTCCGGCTCCCTGAACGCATGCCCCCGAACTGGCCTCGAGGGCCAGTGTGGCTGTCGAGCAGGGCGTGCAGCTTGGGTACTGCACGTCTCAATCACCGTAGCCTTGTATAATTACGGCAGCAGTTTTCCAGCGTTAAAGGGCTGCTGGACTAGCAGGGGGCTGCCGATCTGAACTTGCCTCTTGAGTCACTCCCTCCCTCAGCAATGGGAGGCAGATGCCACACTGCGCCACCCTGAGTCACAGGCATGTTTCACCCTCTCCCCTCCCCCTGGAGACCAGAAGCTGCTTCCCACACTGTGCTCATCCCCACCCCAGGTGGTGAAGCACTTGCCCAAAGCCCACATCCTGGCCTGTGCTCCGTCCAACTCGGGGGCCGACCTCCTCTGTCAACGCCTCCGGGTCCACCTGCCCAGCTCCATCTACCGCCTCCTGGCTCCCAGCAGGGATATCCGCATGGTGCCTGAGGACATCAAGGTACTTGGGGAAGGCGGGGGACCAAGGGGTGGCGGGTGCTGCTCTGGGTAGACGCTGGGGCCAGGAAACTAGGAGACCTGGATTCTGATACTCGCTGTATGACCTTGGGTGGGTCAGGACTGCTCTCTGGGCTTCAGTTTCCCTGTGTGTAAAGTGAGAGAGGTAAATAAAATTGCCTGAGGGGGGGGTGCCCAGACCCAGAGCGAGGGTGAGAATGGATGTGGAGGCAAGCTGACTCCCCTCCCTGCACGACCCTCAGCCCTGCTGTAACTGGGATGCAAAGAAGGGGGATTACGTGTTTCCTTCCAAGAAGAAGCTGCAGGAATATCGTGTGTTAATTACCACGCTCATCACTGCCAGCAGGTGGGAAGTGTGTGTGTGCGCATCTCTTAAATTGTGTGCTAAGAGGTAGCGGGCTGGGGAAATGCGGAAGAATGGTGCCTGGGGAGTTGGGGGGAGGGCCAGCTTGGGGGAGCATTCAGGTTCGGTAGTCGCGTGCCTGGATGTGACCCCTGCCTGGCCTGACACCTCCCAGGTTGGTCTCGGCCCAGTTTCCCATCGATCACTTCACACACATCTTCATCGATGAGGCTGGCCACTCCATGGAGCCAGAGAGCCTGGTAGCCATAGCAGGTGAGGGGCTCGGGGGCGGGGGGCTGCGAGTGTGTTACCCCACATGGCATCGGGGAGGTCCCACCACACACCTTTCTCCTCACGCTACCCATCTCCCAGGGCTGATGGAAGTCAAGGAAGCAGACAATCCAGGAGGGCAGCTGGTGCTGGCAGGAGACCCTCGGCAGCTGGGGCCTGTGCTGCGCTGCCCACTGACCCAGAAGCATGGGCTGGGGTACTCACTGCTGGAGCGGCTGCTCACCTACAATGCCCTGTACAAGAAGGGCCCTGATGGCTATAACGCCCAGTTCATAACCAAGCTGCTACGCAACTACAGGTATCCCGCACCCTCTGTGTCATCCCCTGCCTTCACACCCTCTGCAAGCGCAGCTGGCGGCTCCATCCCACCGTCCTCAGAGGCTGCGTGATGCAGAAAGACTATCAGCTGGAAGGTGGGAGTTCTTCTCCCCAGTCCCGTCCCTGCTCCTCCAGTTGCTTATCTGTACCTCACGGGATGGTCAGTGGTTCCTAGACACCGGAATATATCTGACGCTGGTCCCAGGTGAAGTTTCTAGGCATCCAAGGAGAAATGAGAAAAACAGGGACAATGTATTTTTTCATAAACCTAATGGTTATTCGAGTTAAAGAGCTATGCTTCCTTCAGTCAGTGAGTTCGTATATCTAAAATGCTCAGATGAGTTCCTACATCTTTAGTTCCTTAGATGAGTCCACTAGGAATTCAATACTGTTAGCTGTTGTGTTAGTACTGCTGATATTTTTGGATTTAGCACCTTATCTCATCCAATAATGGCGATAGTAGGTGATTCTTGCTTTTGTATTGTCCTTCCTTGACAAAATTGAAACTTGAGAATGGGCCCCCAATTTCTTGGTGTTTTCACTTAAATTTGACTGGTCTATGAAATCTGTGGATTGGATGTTCTCAGGAGCCACATTTGGTTCTGCTTTCTGTGGTTAACAGTGCCCAGCAGCAAAAACTGTAGCTGAATGAGTCTGCTATGCAGTGGGCGGGAAGACAGGAGGATAGTGTGTGTGAGCTCCAAGCAGGTGGAGCGGAGGTCCCTGAGGGCGGGGCAGAACTAATCCGCCCCCTGGTCTTGCTCTTCCTTCCTCCTGCCCCCCAGGTCTCACCCCACCATCCTGGACATTCCTAACCAGCTGTATTATGAAGGGGAGCTGCAGGCCTGTGCGGACGTTGTGGACAGAGAGCGCTTCTGCCGCTGGGAGGGTCTGCCTCGACAGGTGAGGCTGAGCGGGGCTGGGGCTCAGGCTCCTACCCCTGTACCCCAGCCTCCCTCTTACTGAGGGTGCTGGGTAGCAGGAGGCTCTGAGTGGAAGCCACGAGCCCCTCCCTTTGTCACCTAGGCCTGGGATCCCCCACTCCCTGGAAGGGTTTGAGGGTGGGAGGGAAGGGAGGCAGGCAGGGAGGTCCAGCTGAGGGTTTCCCCTGACTCCGTGTCCAGGACTTTCCCATCATCTTTCACGGCGTAATGGGCAAGGATGAGCGTGAAGGCAACAGCCCATCCTTCTTCAACCCCGAAGAGGCTGCCACGGTGACTTCCTACCTGAAGCAGCTCCTGGCCCGCTCCTCCAAGAAGGGCAAAGCCCGTCTGAGCCCCCGAAGCGTGGGCGTCATCTCTCCATACCGGAAGCAGGTCAGGTCCTCAGTTCCCATCAGGGCTGGGTCCCCCCAGATGGTACCTCCTTAGCCAGACCACTAGGCAGAGGGTCCGGCTCAGGCCTCCGCTGGCCCCATATCTCAAAAGAGCGCAGAGGTCAGCTGCACCTCCCTCTTTGCCCCCCAGCTCCCTGGCCTCCTGCCTGGCACCCTCTTGCACGGGTGTAATGGCATGAGAGAAAGGCACCCGTCCCCATCTTCCAGGTGGAAAAAATTCGTTACTGCATCACCAAACTTGACAAGGAGCTTCGGGGACTGGATGACATCAAGGACTTGAAGGTGACCCTCGCCACTGTCTCACATTCCCTCCCTGACTTCTGTCCTGGTCTCTTCCCCACTTCCAGACACCTCCTCGGGTCCCTGCCCCACTGCTGCAGGCCAGCCCAAGTCCCTGCCGCACCCTCGCTGCCTGAGACAAACTTGGGCTTTCCCCATGCCTCTCACTCCTGGAGATCCCAACTTGTAGGTCTGGGATGGGACCGGGAAGCCCTCATGTTTAGCAAGCACCTCATGTGATTCTGATGATCAGGCTAGTTTAAGGTCTCTGCCCTAAGGAGAAAGTCCAGACTCCCCAGCCTGCCTGACCTGTCATGTGACGATGTCCCCACTCACCTCTCCCACCCTCTGAGTCAGTCGGCAGCTCAGTTCTTTCTCAGATAAGAATCACCTGGAGAGCTTTTAGTGCTGCCAGCGCCAGGGCTCCACCCAACCAATTAACGCGGCTGTCTGGGGGCAGAGCCAGGGCATCAGGTTCTTTTACGGGCTCCTCAGGTGATCTCTCGTGCAGCCAGGGTTGACACCCAGGGCTTTAAGAGTTAGAGGCCTCTCTCATGGAAATTCTGATTCTGGAGGTCTGGGTTAGGGCCTAAGGTTACTTTTTTTTTTTTTTGCGTTACGCGGGCCTCTCACTGTTGTGGCCTCTCCCGTTGCGGAGCACAGGCTCCGGACGCACAGGCTCAGCGGCCATGGCTCACGGGCCCAGCCGCTCCGCGGCATGTGGGATCCTTCCGGACCGGGGCACGAACCCGTGTCCCCTGCATCGGCAGGCGGACTCTCAACCACTGCGCCACCAGGGAAGCTCCTAAGGTTACATATTTTTAACAAGTACTGAGTGATTGTCTTCAGGAAAGTTTGAAAAACACTGCTGAGTTATTGTTCTTTGCAGTCCTGTTTTCTTTGCTTAGAACCCTTTCGAGCCCCCATCCCTTTAACTGGATTCGGCCTTCAGGTTTCAGCTTCCATGGCACTGTCCTGTCCTCTTTCCTGCCCAGCAGGACACTGGCTCACTCCACGGTGACAATTGCCCTCAGTCTCACTGAGGCGAGGCGGGGCTGGTCCCTGGGTCCCCCACTGCCTCCCTCCCCTCTAGGTGGGCTCCGTGGAAGGGTTTCAAGGCCATCCCTCCCCTCTAGGTGGGCTCCGTGGAAGAGTTTCAAGGCCAGGAGCGCAGCGTCATCCTCATCTCCACCGTGCGGAGCAGCCAGAGCTTTGTGCAGCTGGATCTGGACTTTAACCTGGGTTTCCTCAAGAACCCCAAGGTTCGGGGGCTGGGGGGTGGCAGGGACTCCTCCTTCCTGAGGGCTCTTCCCTGCTGTGACCCCAGCATTTCTTCTTATCAGAGGTTCAATGTGGCTGTGACCCGGGCCAAGGCTTTGCTCATCGTGGTGGGCAACCCGCTCCTGCTGGGCCACGACCCCGACTGGAAAGTGTGAGCATCCCACCCACAATCCCTCCTGGTGGCCACAGCCCCCAGCCTAGGACAGCTGTAGTTTTATGAAGCACCCTTGGGGCTCAGTTAATCTTCCAATCTGTTTATCTGGTTTTTTTTGCGGTATGCAGGCCTCTCCAATCTGTTTATCTTTTTTTTTTTTTTTTTTTGCGGTATGCGGGCCTCTCACTGCTGTGGCCTCTCCCGTTGCGGAGCTGTGCTCCGGATGCACAGGCTCAGCGGCCATGGCTCACGGGCCCAGCCGCTCCGCGGCACGTGGGATCCTCCCGGACCGAGGCACAAACCCGTGTCCCCTGCATCGGCAGGCGGACTCTCAACCACTGCGCCACCAGGGAAGCCCCAATCTGTTTATCTTAACAATATCCCCATTTGCCAAGGTTAAGTAACTTGCCCCAAGGCACAGGCCCCATGTGCAGGACCAAGGCTGGGCCTCCAGCCTCTGCTGGTACTCAGCCAGCCTTGTGCAGCTGTGTGTGTGGATGTCCCTGTACCCCACAGATTCCTAGAGTTCTGTAAAGAAAACGGGGGGTATACCGGGTGCCCCTTCCCTGCCAAACTGGACCTGCAGCAGGGGCAGAACTTACTCCAGGGTCTGAGCAAACTCAGCCCCTCTACCTCAGGTATGGCTGGGCCAGGGTGGGCTTGGTTGGGGGACAGTGATGAGGGAGGATGTAAGTTACTAACAGAGCTGGCCTCCTCTCTTTGTAGGACCCAAAAGTCACGACTGCCAGGCGCGGGAGGGTGAAGGGGGCCTGCCCCTGCAAGTGGAGCCCGAGTGGAGGAATGAGCTCTGAGGACCGCCCACCCGACCCTTCCCCTGCTGCTAACATCAAGCTGCTAACAATTGGGGGAAGGGGGAGGAAGTAAAACTGAAAAAAAAAAAAAGCTTATTCTATGCAAAAGCCTCCTTGTCTCTTCAGCCTGGCCCCAGCTTCCTGAACTCCCAAGATGACCTCACAGGGGAGGGTGGGACTGTCACAACAGCCCAGGGCCATACCCCTCCCCCCCCCAGAAAGGAACCCAACCCCCATGTCCAGGGGAGGAAATCTAGTGGGAGGTGGCAGGGAAGCCACCCACAGGCTTCTAAGTTTAGCCCAGTGCTCCAGACCACTCCCCTCACCCGCCTCCAAGGCCCAGAGCCAGGCATGACCTCATCCTTTTCTCCAAGACTCCACCCTGCCTGCCCGGGAGTCCTGCCTTTGCAGACAGGGGGCCAGCCTGGCAAGCACCCTGGAGAGATGGGACTCCAGGCTCACAGGGACCAGGAGAGAAAGACAGGAAGCCACACACATGTTGGAGCCTGTGGCCTTTATTCATGCCCCACACCAAGTACAGCCAGATGCAAGGCCCCTGCCCAAAGCAGAAACACCGGGGGCCCGGGACTCTGGGTTACACCCTCCAAGTCCCCTACCCCACATACTCTCCTGTGAGCCAGAAGTGTATAAAGTGCTGGTGTGATGATCCTCTGGGGAAGGCCAAAGGGATCAAGAGCCCCACCCCTGGACCAAGGCAACAGGAGGAGGGACTGTGCTCTGGTTCCCAGAGTGCTGAGTCGGGGCCTACGGCCACCACCATCAGGGCTGGGGAAGCGCGATGCAGTCCTGGGCAGGAGGGAGTTGGGAAAGGGAGCCTTCAGCAGGGATCCCTAATAGGGTGGGGCTGTTGGGGGCAGGGGAAGTTCCTGCACCCTGTGAAGGGAGGAGGGGAGGCTTGGGACCTCAGAGAATGGGGCAGCCCCTCCGGCGCTTGTTCTTGCGGACCTGGAGGCCAGCTCGAGTGGCCATCTCAAACACCTCCCGCACCCCCTCCTTGGTCTTCGCTGAGCACTCAAGGTAGCCAAAGGCACTGATCCGGTTCGCCATGTCCCGGCCTTCCTCAGATCGAACAGGCTCCTGGGAAGGCAGGAGGAGAGTCGTCAAAGGAAGCTGCTGGTTAGGTGTACCTCACCCATATTTGTAACAAGAACAAATATCTCCTCCAGCCCTGACCCCACGAAGCATCCAAGCCCCGGCCACCGTGGATGGCTTCTAGGCTAGAGACCCAAGACTCCTACTTAGCTTCAGAATTCTCCCCATCAGCCCTATACCCCACGGTACACTCTTCTCTTGCCTGAGTGAGGATCTACCATCCCCTGACCGACCTCCCAGCCTCTGTTCTCACTTTCTTCCAATCCATCCTCTATGGCTGCCAGAATCAGTTTTCTAACATGCTGACTCTGACCATATCTGTCCCCAGTTTAAAACTCTGCCATAATTATGTTCAAAGAATAGTCTAGATTCCTTATCCTGGCAGCTCTCCCTAATCAACTCGTCCTCTGGCTAGAAAGCCACTTACCAGGTCCCCAAATAAGCCAGCTCCCTCACTCTGGGCCTTTTCCCAGCCACTTAGAATACCCTCCGTTCCACATCCACAGCAGCCCACACACCTCCCCAGGTATACTCTGATGGCTCCACCTGCATACCTCAAGCAAAACATCTACTCTAAGAACCCGGTTCCCTGAGGGCAAGGATTTTCTCATTCATCTTAATAGCTCCAATGCCAAACAGCGGACAACAGACAAAATGCCAAATGACCTTGAACAAGTCACCGTCCTCTGACAGTCTCATGGAATATTGGGTCAGACCCTAAGGGCCCCTCTGGTTCTCCCTCACCAGGGTGGGGGTGCCAGGGGGGTAGGAGGTGGACACTACCGTCACTTCTAACATGGGGAGTCAGTAGGAGGGAGGCTCCTTCACCAGCCTGCAAGCCCTCAGAGGGCACCTTCCTCCCCAAGGCCTCCCAGCCTGGCGGCTGCACCCACCTGCTTCATCTTGGCCAGCTCTCTCCGGGTATGTTCATCTTGCCTCAGGTCCTTCTTATTCCCCACTAGGATGATGGGCACGTTGGGGCAGAAGTGCTTCACCTCTGGGGTCCACTTCTCAGGAATGTTTTCTGCACAGACACATCCCGACAGGTGTTGGTGCCTCCACTTAGGCTAGAAGGCTTCCCCCGGGTCCCCTTGTCTCCGCGGGGCAGAGTCTTAGAGGCTATTCAGCATGAATAGCCACCCCCGCCCCCCTCACAGTACACACCCTTCCCTGAGCCCTCGGAGGGCCAGAGTCACCACAGGGAAGGAGGCTAACGGGGCTCCCCGGCACCCCTCCCACACAGCTTCTGAAGATGGCTGAAAGGAGCCAAGGCAAGAGCTCCCTCTGGTTGGTTGATTCCAAGGGATTCTCAGCCCCCTCCCTCCAACCCCCTCACCCAGGCTGTCGGGGCTGTCGATGGAGAAGCACATGAGGATGACGTCAGTGTCCGGGTAGGAGAGAGGCCGCAGGCGATCATAGTCTTCCTGCCCTGCTGTGTCCCACAGAGCCAGCTCCACCTGACACACAGGGCCAGTGCTTAGCTAGCCTGAGGGCCCCATTTACACACCCCACACCCTGCCACCCAGAGGTCCTCTCTGAAATCCTGGTCCCTTAGGTTCACTGAACATCTACCTATTGAACACCTACTATGTGCCAGGGATAGTGCTAATCATTGTCACACAACATAAACTAAGGTGAGTTTCTTAAATCCTGAGACAACAGCGTTTGATCTTTGTGCAGTTTGAGCTGCCATCGGGAGCGCCACTATTTTATTTAATACTCATAAAAACCCTTCGAAGGAGGCCTTACCATTATTTCCATTTCACAGCTGGGGGAGCTTAAACCCAGAGGCAAAGGGACTGGGCCCAGATTACAGAGCCAGCGTGTAAAAAACCAGGAGGTTATCCAGATTTCCTAAGACTGCAGTTTCACTTCCTAACTCCCACTGGTTCCAGCAGGGAGAGTGAAGCAAGGACATGGGTGGATGGTGAGCACGGACATCCCAGGTCCGTAAGGGATGGGGGCAGGCGTGGTTCCAAGGGGCTCTTCGCCCTTACCTGCTTGCCGTCCACCTCTATGTCGGCGATGTAGTTCTCAAAGACAGTAGGGACATAGACTTCTGGGAACTGATCCTTGCTGAAGACGATGAGGAGGCAGGTCTTCCCACAGGCCCCATCCCCCACGATCACCAGCTTCTTTCGAATGGCAGCCATGGCTGGGGCTGGTAGGGAAGAGGCAGTGGGGATGTTGGGAAAAGACAGTAAGTCCACAAACACTTCTCTAGGGCCCCCAAGCCCTCCCTGGAAACCGAGGCATCCAGTGAAGGGAGAGGAGGGAGGGAAAAGGGCTTGCTCAGGCATGTTCTTGCCAAGAACCAAGTGGTCGGGCAACTGAGCTTGAAATTCCTAATCTCAAGGTCAGGGACAGGTCTCCCCCATGGGTTAGGATACAGAAGTGGGAGGTGGAAGAACCACCCACTTGGGAGCCAGAAAGCATGAGTTCTAATCTAATCTACTCCCCAACTGTGGGCCCCTGGACACCTAAAGGGGTGCTCAGGGACCAGTGACGTGTCCAGAAGGGCAAGCTTTTATCTATTCTACATATCAGGGTTTCAAGTCAGATGTATTTTTTACCAGGATTTCGATACTTTTTAAAGTTTAATAATTGTGAAGGTCCAATCTGGAACACACTGTCCCAAAGTCAGTACAAGTCATGCCTGCCCAGCGAAAAACAAAGAGTCCCTACCCATATGGTTGGGTAAGGGAAAGAATATTTATCACACCCCTAGGTGCCAGGCACTATGGTGGGCATTTGGACAAAAATCACCTCCCTCAGTCCCCAGAAGCCTGGAAGGTAGGTAGTGAGCTCCCCATTTTGACAAACTAGGAAAGTGAGATTCATTGAGGTTAAGACACGAATTCAGAGTTGTGGCAGGGATGGCACTCAAAGCAGGGCTGTGTGACTCTAGAGTCTGTTGCTTTTCTACATATCACCCCAGAGGTGGGAAGGAGAGCAGAGGGAGGGAAACCCAGACAGAGGGCAGCGGCAGCAGCCAGCAGGCTTCCCTGGCCCACCCTGTCCCGGTCCCCAGAGCCCCGAGTCACACAAAGGAGGCTCAGTCCAGGCAGTGCCCACAGCCCACATTCGGGCAGCCTGCCTTCCTCCCCCTGCTTCCTACTGGGCCTGGAAGCTACACTGGGTCACTCAGCCCCAGGCAGGGGACAATGACCACACTGTAGGGAGCCACACATCTACCACAGCAGAGCGACTGAGAATAATCCACTAGGGAATCACCTCCACCCACTCCCTGGAACAGCCCCTTCCTCCACTCTGTCCAGCTCACCCTGAGGTCCTGCCCACCCCTCCCTGTGACTCAGGGCAAGGAGTCAGCTTCCTGGGGTTTCCATGTGGTCCCTGCCCCCAACACACACCAAAGAGCATCTGCACAGTTCATCACACCTTCCCAGCTTCCCCGCGCCTCAGCTGAGCCTCACTTCCTCCTTCCCTGGGGAGAGGAGCTGACCTCCAGTCGGCTGGAGTTCCCAGGCCTACAGCCGAGGAGGAAGAGAGGGCGGGCTCTGGGCCTGAGATGAAGTCGAAGCTGTTGGGAGAAGCGGAGGCTGGAGCCTGTGCTGGGAGGAGCCCCCAAAAAAGAGACAAATGAGGGCCAGTCCCAGCACCAACCACACAGGGAGTAGTTAAAAAAGAAGGGGACGGTAACCTGATCTCTACCCCAAACCTGGCTTTTTCTCAGTCCCACATCCTGTCAAACTAGGCTGAGCTCCTTTACTCCCCACACACCACCACCACCTCACAGCCCTGCCTTGGTCTGCCTTTTAGGGAGCGAATACTCCAGCCCAAGGCAAGCTCTCTTCAGCAGTGGGGTCCCGGGTGGCCTCCTTCCCCTCCACACACACATGCACAACAGTGGGATGGGGGCAAGTGGATATGAATCAGAGGGAATTTATAGGAGTTGAGTGCACGGCCACACTCTCCCCATCACAACAGGGGCTCTCTGATACCCCCAAAACAGGCAAGAAGGCATTCACCCTGCCAGCAGATCCCCTCCAAAAATGGAAACCACCCTTCAGAAAAGGGGGTCTCAGGCTTCCCTGGTGGCGCAGTGCTTAAGAATCTGCCTGCCAATGCAGGAGACGGGTTCGAGCCGTGGTCTGGGAAGATCCCACGTGCCATGGAGCAACTAAACTCG
This sequence comes from Stenella coeruleoalba, assembly GCF_951394435.1. NCBI lineage: Eukaryota > Metazoa > Chordata > Mammalia > Artiodactyla > Delphinidae > Stenella > Stenella coeruleoalba. The sequence goes on from NC_137169.1 coordinate 98,713,960, forward strand.
TGTGCCACAACTACTGAGCCTGTGCTCTAGAGCCCGCGAGCCACAACTACTGAGTCCCTGTGCCACAACTACTGAAGCCCGCGTGCCACAATTACTGAAGCCCGCGTGCCCTAGAGCCCTGTGCTCTGCAACAGGAGAAGCCACTGCAATGAGAAGCCCGCGCGCACACCGCAACGAAGAGTAGGGCCCGCTCACCGCAACTAGAGAAAGCCCCTGAGCAGCAAAGAAGACCCAACGCGGCCAAAAATAAATAAAATACATTAATTTTTAAAAAAAAGAAAAGGGGTCCCCTGGAAATTCCACCCAGGTGACCAGCACCCTCACCTACTCCCACAGGTTCCATTGGTCCAACTGTGGGAAGACAGGCTGGGGTAGCCTCAACCTGGGATGGGCAGTATTGATGGAGGGATGGAGCGCATTCACCACTAGGGTGAATACCAATTGCTTAGGCATGAGTATGCCCGCCCCAGGCAAGGCAGTTTAGGTGGCACCAGACGGTGGTGGGCAGAGGCCAGAACTCCAGGGCAAGGGCATGCATTAAATGACCTAGAGCCCCCCCATCTCAATTAGAAGATGTTCCCTTCAGGCTCAGAAGAGTAGTTGGCCCAGGCCGGGCCAGGCCACCAGGCCCAACGCCAAGATGGCGAAAACAACAGCTCCCTGTGAGAGGCAGCCCCTGAGGAACTGCCCCACTGACCCTAAGAGGGGCAACCAAACCCCACACGGGGCCTGGAATGACCCTGGAATTTCTGGGGCCTTCCCTGGAATAAAACAGCTGCCGTCTCCTCAGTCATTCTCTAGATTTCCAGATGAACCAGGTTCTGCTGTACCCTGCCCACCACCCCTGAGGTCTAGGGAAGAAATCAGATACCTCCTCCTCAACTTGAAAACCACACACACACACACACACACACACGCACGCACGCACGCACACACACGCACACACGGGCTGGATCCTTCCCAATCTCCTGTACCTCCACTCCAGGCCGGCCCCAGAAACCATCTAGGGCGACGTCCAGACCCCCGGGGCAGTGGCAGCCCCCGCGGTCACACCCGCCCCTATTCCCGCCACTCCACCGGCCCGGAGTGGGGGATTCCCACCTCAACCCGGACTCGGGCCCAGACCCACACCCAAGCCCAGGTTCACAGAGGGCCGCCAGGCCTGGGAGCTAGAGCGTCTGCGCTGGGGCTCCCTCGCGGAGACCCAAGTTGCCGTCTCTCCCCTCGCCCGGCCGGGCAGGTTCCGGGAAGCCGGGAGAAGGGAACTGACTCCGACTCGGACACCAAGAGGCGAGAGGCCCTGCGGGGCAATTCCCGGGGCCCCTCACTGCAGCCCAGGAGGGCAGGGAGGGGCCAAGCCGGCCCGACCCCTGCACCGCCCAGACGCCGCGTACGAGGGGGAGCAGGCGGCCCGCGCTCGGACCAAAGCCCCTCCCCGGCCGGCGCCCCGAGCTCCTGCCAGGCGGAGAAGGGGGGAGTGCTCTCCTGGGGATGAGTTCCCAGGACGACCCCGCCGCCCAGAGCCCCAACCCGGGATACCTTCCGCTCCGCCGCTTCCAGCTGCGCGGCCGGTGCCGGAGGCAGAGACTGACCCGAGGGGCACCGCCCCGCCCTCCTCCAGCGCCGCGGCGGGGAGGGGCGACTCGCGGGGAGGGGCGGGCCGGGCGTCCCTTGGCTCCGCCCGCCCACGGCCCCCACTCACGGCCCCAGAGGGTCGCCCAGCGAGAGTCCCCGGGATCTGGGGGAGATGCTGGGACTGTGGAGGAGTGGGCAGCGGGGCGAGGCGCGGCGAACGGGACCCCTGAGGACTCTGCCTCTGCCCCACCTTCCAGCTCCTAGTGGCGGACCGGCGTCGGGAAAGTTGAGAGGCGCCCGGGGTGGGGTCAGGAAAGGACCGCTGCTGCCCTCGCGTGGCCAAGCAGCCACCCGCGCCTACATCACCTGGGGCTTCGCGGGAGGCGGGACTGGAAAAGACGGCTTCGGGGACGCCCGAGGAGGAGGCCGCGGAAGATGCCCACCCTCTGCTCCTAGGATCATTGCGGAGTAAGTACAACCCACCATCATCCCCCCAGGCCTGGAGACCTTTCAGAACCTTTGAGATTCAGGGCACTTGGTTCCACCTCACAATTCCCTTCCTTCCCCCTACCTGGAATTTCCAACTCCTACCCATCCTTCCACCCTGGAATCTTTCTGGATCCCCAGCTGGGAATTCAGTTGCCACCCCCGTTGTATTATTTCTGTGCCTCTAGGGACACCTAGCCGGGCCTGACTTGTGCGTTGGGTATTTACCAACTGGTGTATCTTCTTCCCTGAAAGGTACCTGAGGAGGTGGATGGAGGATGAGGAAGTCTACTCACATTTTATTAGCTTGTGCAGGGAACACTACATAGCTTCTAATAGTCATCACAGATCTCTAGGTTAAGTGTACCCATCCCCTTTTGCCTGTAAGTAAACTGAGGCTCGGGGGGAGTTAAGTGGCTTAACTTAAGTGGCTTGATTTTGCCATTTGTATGTGGCAGAGCAAGAACTCAGATAGTCAGGCCTGTCTGGCTCCAAAGCTGGTCTCTCTCTCTACTGCCCACTGTGATCCTCCAACCTGTCCCTTCCCACTGTCTGGCACAGTGTGTGGCACATAATAGATTTTCAACAAATACTTGCTGAATGAATGAATGTTAGAAGTCATACAGACTTTAAAGATCTGAAGAGCAACCCACACATTTGCTAAATGAGGAAACTGAGGTCCAGTGCAGTTTGGTCCCAGGCCTCTTAACTGGCTCACTAAACTGAGCTATGTGCTCAGTTCAGATCAGTTTCTGCCTTCAAAGAACTTACAATCTAAATTCCAAATGCAGACAACTTAAAGATAGGTAATAGTTATTGAACCCTTATTACATGGACCTGGCTCTACATACATAAACTACTTTAGTCCTACAACTACCTCCTGAGGTAGTACTGTTATCTCCATTTTTCCAAAAAGCAAATTGAGGCTCAGAGAGATTGCAAACCTAGTGTTGGGTTTGGCACCAGGACCCAAACAGCAGGACTTTCAAGCCCCTGTTCCTTAACTGCTACTCCGTACCAACTCCTCATATAGACAGTTACAGTACAAGAGGTGAGCGCTATAGTGGGGGCATGCCTGGGCTGTGGAAGGACAGGTGAAGCCTTCAGGATGAGGTGATGTGTAGATTTTAAATGAGTTGGAGCTACTCCAGACCCAGACTTGTGGAAAACACAAGGCGGGGTGGGGCAGAAGACAGGGCTGGAGAAGGAAGCAGTGGCCAGATATGAAGGTCTTTATATTGCCATGCTCAAGAGTTGAGTGTCAGTTTTGGTCTAGGTGCAGTAAGGAGCCACCAAAGTATTTTCTCAGAGGAATCACCAACTCAGATTCACCCTGTGGAAAGGGCTCCCTGGCTGCTGTGTATATTATATATTGGGGAAAGCAGGGGAGTGGCTTGGAGACAATTAGGAGGCTAATATACTGAAGGACTAAGGTAGTGACTGTAGGGATGGACAAATAGAAATATATTTAGGGGAATTCCCTGGTGGTCCAGTGGTTAAGACTCCGCACTTCCCATGCAGGGGGCACAGGTTCGATCCCTGGTCCCCCGGGGAACTAGAATCCGCATGCAGCGCGGCCAAAAACTAAAAAAAAAAATGTTTTTTAAAGAAATATATTTAAAAATATATAATCAACAATATTTAGTGATTGATTAGCTTGATGAGGAAGAAACGGAAGCCAAAGGTGCTCAACCCCAAGAATTCTAACTTGAGTAGCTGAGCTGGTGCCCCCTGAGATGATGAGCGGGGAGAGGACATATTTGTGTGGGAAATAATGAATTCAGTTGGAGGAATGTTGAGTTGAAGTGCCTGTGAGATGTCTAGGAGATGTTCGGGAGACAACTGGGACAGTTTTTAGTCAAAGAAAATAAAGACACACACATTTATCCATCTGGTTTATTTGCCAAGGGCTAAAATTTTGGATCTAACTGGCACCCCTTCAGTTAAATTGCCACTAAAGAAGGTCAAGGAGACAACTTCAGAATTTGGGTTGGGAGAGGGGTAAGCATGGAGAGGCTGGGATGGTGGTGGGAGGTTCTGAGGAGGTGGATGGAGGATGAGGAAGTCTACTCCTCCATCCACTGAGCCCCTCAGGAGTAGCTGCCTGGCCCTCCCAGGGGGATGACGAAGACCGAGATGTCATCCCCGGAACCCAGCTTGTTGTTGGGGAGACGCCAACCACGGTCCCGGGGGGTACCCCGGGCCCCCAGGACCAGAGCTTGGGCCAGAGCTGTGTACCTGTCAGAAGCACATGTGCACATTCATGTACCAACATGTACGTGGGAAGATGGATACACAGGCCCTCATGTGGGTTCCCAAGCATTTCTTCCCTGTGTCCCTTCCTTCCCCATCGTCATCCCCTTGCCGCCATACAGCCCCTACCTGCTGGGGTCATTGGGCTCATAGGCTGACAGCACCCTGTCCACAGTGGCAGCTACCTCACAGTCACTGGTGACATCCCACAGCCCATCTGTTCCCAGGACTAGCACGTCATCTGGGCAGTGCTCATACTGCGTCAGGTCATACACTCGTACCTGGTGGGGAGAGAGGGTGCAGAGGGAGCTTGGGGATAAAGCGACCTTGGGAGAAAGCTAGCCTGAGACCCCCAGAGCAGGGAAGGCTAAGGAGGCTCCCATGTGGCTCACCTCAGGGAAAGAGGAGAGGAAGGGCTTGATGGGCAGGGTAGAACTGCAGACCCTGAGGTTGTGGTCTCCCAAGCCCCGGGTCACCCCAATGGTGGCCATCATTCGAGCCTAAAGGAAATGAGGAGGGGACACTACTATAGCCTTCTCCCAGTCTCTCTGGGACCGTGGACCCTTTCCACCCCTACCCTCGGGTAGAACCTCCACCTCCCTAGACAAGTTGTGGTGGGTCCTCCTGCCCTCTCCCACCTCTACCATGGAGTTTACCTTTTTGCCCTCCCCACAGACCAGAGGAAACCTGAGATCCTCCAGCTCGATCTTTTTGTAGGCCCTGGGGAGGGGGGAGTAGAGGAGGCATCACCCAGGCATCAAAGTCCCTCTCCCCTAGGAGCCACACCCCTTACACAAACCCCTTAGAAGGGCGGCATTCCCCCAGCTCCCAGCCTGGCCCAGCCTCCAGCTTCCACCTTGCTGTTGGCGAGGGACTGGTTGTGTTGCCATGGAAACGGGCCCCAGCTCTGAGGGAAGTGTTACCAGCCAGTCATGTTCTGGTCCCGGTACAGCATCCTCTGCCCCAACTCCTTAGGCTGAACTCTGCGGGGGAACTCAAGGTGGGTGAATTCACCACCCAGCAGCTCTGGTTTCAGGAAGCCCTGGGGTTGGGAGCGGCCAGACAGAGCAGAGGGCCGGGGGCATTAGGTTTACAGTACACCCTGGGGTAGAGGTGATGTTAATTATAGCAGACCCTTAAATGGAGTTTACTGTGTACCATGCACTGTTCTAATATTAACATATATTAGCTCATTTAATCCTCACAACAACTTTTAAGGCAGGAACTCTTGATTTATGGAGAAGTTCAGGGAACTTTTGAAGATCACACAAAGTACTCAAACCAGGATTCAATCCCAGGCAGCCCAGCTCCAGAGCCATTGCTTTAAAGCACTAAGCTATCCTGCCCCTTAGGGGCCTTTGCTGTTTCCTTCCCCCACTCTGACTGCACTTCCTTCCTCAGTTGGGGCCACAGTGGAAGGCACTGGAGCAGCCCACGCTCTTTCCTGCCACATCCTCCACACCAGCTCAGCCCTACACTCCATAGTCTGTGGAGTGGCCTTCCCAGTAAGCTCCCAGTAAGGAGCGGTCTGTCTGTGTGGTGAGGGTCGGAGAGTCCTTGGGACACAGGGTACAGAGAGGCACAAGATTAGTAAGATGGGAGTAGGGAGTTTAGTTCCTACTTACAAGCATCTGGAGACGCTGGCGCTCAGTCTCCGGGGTGAACTCCCGGGACATTGGAATGATTTCTCCATTCCGGACAATGATGGCTCTGCCCAGAGAAACAAAAGGTTTGGGCTTGGCTCTCTGCAACCCCCTCACATAAAGAGTTCCAAAAAGACAAGGCCCTCCCTTAGAGTCCCTCACCCAGACCCCCAGTTTTCCTCCCCTCATAGCTATTTCAGGCCCTTCCTTATGTCTGTGATCCCTCCTGACCCGTTCCAATCTCTGAACGTTAACACCCACCACGTCACTCTCTTCTATTCCCCCATCCCAGAAGCTTGACCCCTCCCCCGCACAGCCTTTATCAAAGCTCCCACCCCATACCTGCTGTCACCTGCATTGGCTACGTACACCTTGCCTAGCAAGTAGACCACAACCAGTGCACAGCAGCCCCCCTCCACGTGGTGGCCATGCCGCTCCCGGGCCATCTGCTCATCCTGCCATATGAGGAAGGGTCAAAGGGGGTGGATGAAGAAGAGGCTCCAGACACACAGCCACCCGCCCACATCTGCAGAAACAAACTGGCCCAGGCAAGCCACACTGGTGGACAGTAGGGAAGACATCGGTATAACACCCACTTCTCCCTCCCTCTGAACCAAGTTCTGCTCAGGTTCTCAAAGCTGTTATGGGTTCTCAGGGTCACCTCCTCAGGCCACCTGACTCCCATACAGAGTTGACCAAAGTGTCTGCCTGGCAGGCCCTTGGCCCAGGCCACCCACTTACCATGAACTGGAAGGCATTCTCAATGGCACCCACTACCAGGCTCTCATGAGTCACTTCCTTCTGCGAAGACCAGCAGGACTGAGGACCAACCAAGTGAGAGGAATCAGAGGAACCTGGAGCCCCTGGGGTGGACGGGAGGCAGAGGGGAGGTGGCGAGGGGTCCTGGAGTATCTCTACCAGGTCCTTTAGCTGCTCCCGAATGTGGCGATGCAGGAGCCTAGAGGCCATTTCGGCAGCTCTGCCTCCTGCATGCCCATCAAACAGGCCCCAGTAGTAGAAGCAGAGTCCCTGGTGGAGGAAAAGTTTGAGGTGAGTGTGTGTGTGTGTGTGTGTGTGTGTGTGTGTGTGTGTGTGTGCATGTGTGTGTTTGTGTTATGCAGGGAGAAGAGCAAGACTCTGGGCATCCATATAAACATGAGAGAGGAGGTTAGATTTTGGTATTTAAGGCAAATTAGATTTATTCACTCATTCACCAAAGGCATACTATGTGTCTGAAAGCAAAGCATCAAAAAAGTCAAACTCGGGCTTCCCTGGTGGCGCAGTGGTTGAGAGTCCGCCTGCCGATGCAAGGGACACGGGTTCGTGCCCCGGTCCGGGAGGATCCCACATGCTGCGGAGCGGCTGGGCCTGTGAGCCATGGCCGCTGAGCCTGCACGTCCGGAGCCTGTGCTCCGCAACGGGAGAGGCCACAGCAGTGAGAGGCCCGCGTACCGCAAAAAAAAATAAAAAAAAAATAAGAAAGTCAAACTCAGAGGATAAAAGATGCAAAAATAAGCAATGGTAGTTATTAAATCATCAATGAATACATGAGCATATCTCCATTTTAAGTGGAAAACTAAATATTCACACTGACATGGTAGAATCTACCTGATCAATGCCAGATAAAATTCTGTGCCATTAAAGTAGAAAGCTAGTGAGTTAGGGGGTAGGTCTATCACATGGCTCAGATTAAAACCGAATGCCTAGAATCCCTGGGGATAGGTGTCTCCTGTGGAGGTTAGGAAAGGGGGTGGGGAGCTTACCTGGCCTCGGCTAGGCTCCCTAGGTGCCCCTGAAACACTCCTCCGACCTTCCACATACACCACTTCACAGCAAGCCTGGTCCTCATTGTGCCGGCTCTTGCCAGAGTTGATGACCCTGTCAGGCCAAAGTGACCACATCAGGTTGGACACCAGACAAGGTCCTGGAATAACTCCCACCTGAGACACACATACCCTCTGGCCTGCTGGCCAAGCTGAGAAAGGTCACAGCCACCTGGGAACCAGGCCAGAGGGAGGAGGAGAAGGGAGGCAGGGCAAGGCACAAGGAGTACTGCCTAGGTGTTGGGCTCCACCACCTCCTAGAAAGGCCACAGCAGCACTCTCCCACCTCAGGTCTCCCATCCCTTCCCTAATGGTATCACTGGGGGAGGACCTGGATGGAGGGAAGGAGGTTTTAATTCCTGGCTTGCCGAGACCCTGCATCCACTCTGACCCCCAAAAAACTCTTCTAGCTTCTTGTCCACAACACCCCACCCCACCCCACCCCACCCTCATGAGCACACCCACCTTTATCCTAAAATCATCCAGTGAAAGTTTCTGCTGCTTTTTTTTTTTTTTTCTTTTTTGGCTTCTTGTGGGATCTTAGTTCCGCCCCCCCCACGAGGTGTCAAACCCGCGCTCCCTGCATTGGAAGCATGGAGTCTTAACCATCGGACCGCCAGTGAAGTCCCAGTTTCTGCTGTTTGGCAATGAGTAAGTGCTCCGGCACAGATCAGGAAAGAGGAATTGAAATAGGGTAGGAGTGGAAGCCTCCCTGGACTGCGCAGGACCCACATAACCCCAAACTCTTCCCAAATAGGAAGTTAAAGGAGCCGGTAGTGGGGCCGCGGGTCCACCAGCCACGACCCTCAGCCCCTCAGCGCCCCCATCTCCCTCAGTTCTCTGCTCTCCCAGCAGATGCATTAAAAATCCACCGGCCCTGTAGGAATCCCCTAGTGGTCCAGTGGTTAGGACTCCTCGGTCTCACTGCCGGGTCCCCGGGTCAGGGAACTAAGATCCTGCACTGCCAACAACCAACCAAACAAGCAAAAAAAAAAAAAAAAAAAAAAAAATTCACGCAGCCTTGGAGCAAGCTGGCTGCTGCCGCCACTCCCACCGCTCTGGCCCGGAGCTCCACTTCCTTGCCTGGCCAGGGCAAGTCCACCCGCCAAGAGGTGTTCAAAGGGGGCCCTCCCGCTTCCCCGGGTGGCCCCCTCCCCCGCCCCTGGGGAAGCCGGCGGCCGCCTGGTGTCGCGGGCTATTTCTGGGTGTGGAGGGGGAGGGGAATGGTAAGAGGGACAGGGAACTGGGGCGCTGGGGTCGGGAAGCCCAAGGAGTTTTTCCAGCCGCCATCTCCTATATTAAAAGGGACCCCCGCTCCTTGAAATCTCTCTTCCCTTAGCCATTAAACTACCGGGCCGCGACTGACAACTGGCCAACTCATCGTTCACGGGCCCTCCACTCTCCGGGCTCTGGGAGAGAACAAGGTCCTGAAGCGGCGCGGGTGAGGATAGTCAACGAGCTAGAAAGTCCTGAGAAAAGCTGCACCCGACTTGAGAAAGGGCTGGGAGTGGGTGCGGCCCGAAACCCAGAGGACGGCAAAGGTCCTGGGAAAAAGGAGCTCCTGGCACCGAGAGCGGCGAGGGGGGATGCGTCCCAGCGCCCGGGATGCCAAGGTGGGGATGAGGTTGGGAATGGGAGTCCCATCCTGGTTAGGGTGCCCCCGGGGGCGCTCACTCGGCGTAGCCCGTGCTCCAAGGCAGGCGACGGCCAGTGTCCGGGGGGCTTTGCACAGCCCGGCCAGCGTGGTCATCGGCGCGTCGCAGGCCCCCAGGGCTCAGCTGCAGAAAGGTCGGTCGGCAGAAGCTTGCTCGAGACTCTACTGTCCTCGCGGGCGCCGCACTGCCGCTCCCAGCCCTAGCCGGAGGGCTTCTGGGAGCTTGTGGAGGGGCGGCGGGTGGCGCCGAGGTCGAGTTGGGCAGGTCTGGCGACTTGGGGCGCGGAGGCGGGGCGCCCCCAGAGCTCACCAGGTGCGCCACGGCCGAACGCACCCGGTTTAGCATGCTGCCTCCCTTCCCCGCCCTCGGCCGTGGCCCCGCCCCAGGACAGGCCCCGCCCCCTAGGGCTCTCGAGGGGCGGTGCTCGCTCCGGTCAGTTCGGCCCCACCACTGGCTCGCGGCCCGCAGGGCCGGTCCCCGGGAAAACTACCTGCGGCTCTGGGCTACCCCGGGAACAGCCCCGCCGGCTCGCGGCCTCTCCCCCGCCCCGTTCCGACTTCTCCCGCCTCTGTTTTTTGGGGGGAAGAAGGGTCTGCTGTTGTAGGAAGGGGACAGAAATCTTATTTCAGCCTTGCTCTATATTAATCAGATAGAACTTCCCTATTGTGACGGGAGGGTGGTGTCTCCCACCCTCGCCCTGGGTTCCTTGTGCCTAGCCTGCCCAGAGGGTGATGGAGCTGATGATCTCCGTTAGCGACCGCTGGGTGTGAAGCTCCGGTTGTGGTGACACCTCTGGCTGGGGCTGCCGGAGCGAGAGTGAGGGCCAGCGAGCTGGTGCTGGGAGTGGTGTGGAAGTGGTAACAAGGCAGGCTGGAGCCAATCATCCTGAATTAGGGAGCTGGGTAAGTTCCCGGATTCCCGAGGGCGCTGTTCCCCGTGAAGACCACCGCTAGATCCGGCAGAACAGTTACCACTCCGACTCCACTTTTTTTTTTTCAGGACCCAATTTCCGCCCATATTTAGACCTCCCCTGACCACAGCAGAACTGTTAGTAAGGATAACAATAACTACATTTATTGAGGACTTACTAATAATAGGCTCTCTACAAAGCACTTTCTATACTTTAGGCCCTTTACACTGCACACCAACCCTGCAAGGTAGGTTTTATTATGTTCGTTTTATGGATGACGCAGGACTGGACACTCCTGTCATTTTACATGACTTGTTCCAGGAGGTCAACAGCCAGTGGGAAATTTATGCCCATGTCTGTTCCCCAGCCACCCACACCGGTTCTTAAAAACCAAGCTGATTTATCTAGATCAGAGAGGAAGGGTTAAGAGGTAGGTGAATAGAAGAGGGGGGTGTCTCTCCTCTCCCACCCTCCTCTTCTTAAGGCAAAGGCGGAGAACAGTCCAGGTGAACAACTTCTGTGGCTGCCACCTGGGGGAGACAGAGGCCAGGCTAAGTCCCTGCCTGAGAGGGGAGGGTGGTACTGACCTAATGCTGGAACTATGTTCCTAAGCCTGGGAATTGATTGTTAGGCCTCCAGAGACACCTCCTACCCCACACATGGTTCAAATGGGGACAAGGCCCTTATGGTCCTAATGCAAGTCAGGGTAGTCCTCAGGGACTGGCACCCGGTTCATGGTGGGGATTCCACCTCTGGACTCTGTCAGCTGGGTGCTTCCTGACCATGACCCTCTCTGTTCCTGGCTAGACTGTACCCCCAGAAGGAGTGTCTTTTCTGGTAGCTTCCAAATAAAAATCTCACAATGGTCATTCAGGTTTGTAGACTTCTATAATTATGCCTGCACTTTGGGCAGAGAGAAGGAAAAAGAAGAAAAGAAAAGAAAACCAGAAAAAGTCAGACCCAAAGGCACATAGAGTGGCAAGCCAGACAGGGAGATAAAGAACACGCTGCTGCTATGGGTATTTCCCTCCTGTTTGAGAAAAACTGGAACCAGCTCACAGATAAACGGCATAAACAGTGGCAGCAAGCCATAGACAGAAGAAAAAATATAACATCCTGGCTATTTTTATTATTCAGTGTTTCTGGGACAGTTTGCTTACCACTTCTCCGTGTCATCCAGCTCCATAATCCCTGCTCTTCACAACACCCATCATGGTGTGACTGCAAGTGGGCCACAGAGCCAGGGCCCAGAGACCCCCTAGTTCCAGCAACAGATGGTCAGCAGGGATGTCAACAGCTCCCTTGGGCTCTAGAACAGCCCTCCGACCGTACCCAAATCCTAAGACTCTCCTCTCCCTGAACCTCTCACCTCCTATTCCTGGCATCATCATACCTCCTGCATCCTCAGACTGCCCCAGAACCTGGTGAGAAGGTCACCACCTCTACTCATCCCTGAGGCAGCACAGAGTGAGAGGCAAAAGGGAGATGGAGTGGGAAGAAGCAGCCTTGTAGGTTATTCTTTGCTGAGAACTGCTCAGAGAGGCTGGTCCTGCCAGGAGTGTGCGAGGCCTCAGCTAGGGGTAGGAAATGGGTATGCTCAAGAGAAATCCCTTTAGGGACTTCCCTGGTGGCGCAGTGGGTAAGACTCCACTCTCCCAATGCAGGGGGCCCGGGTTTGATCCCTGGTGGGGGAACTAGATCCCGCATGCATGCCGCAACTAAGAGTCCTTATACTGCAAATAAAAAAGATCCCGCGTGCCACAACTAAGACCGGGCACAACCAAAATAAATACATAAATATATTAATTAGTTAATTTTAAAAAGACAGAGAGAGAAGTCCCTTTATCCTGGGCCACATGCAGTGGCTCAGAGCCAGGAACTGGGCTTCTTCCCTTTGCCTCTCCCCTCCCCATTACTCCAATCCCAAAGCCCTCTTAAACTAAGAGGAATGTCCTTCAATCAAGAGACAAATTCACAGACCACCGCTTCCTCTCTCATTTGTCGAATACTTTCATATCCAGAATCTCACCCTGTAAAAAATTACACACTATACAATTGCAATTACATTGCAATTTTTATGCTGAAGAAACTGGGTCTCAGAGTTTCGTTCCCAAGTTGGGGTTCATACCCATCATCCACAGGCCTACCACAGCCCTCCTGCCTTCCAGGCCCCTACCCACATGCCTCCCCTGGTCCTTCCTGCCCCAGAGGACACCGCTCCTGGGGTAGAGATCATTTGCTATTTCCTCCTGGATTTTAACATTTTAACACTGAAGGGCTACCATAGCAATCTAAAAGAGCATTGTCAAATAGGATTTTGTGCAATGTGGGAATATTCTATATCTTTTCTGCCCAATACAGTAGTCCCTAGCTGCATGTGGTGATTGAGCACTTGAAATGTTGTGTGTGTAAATGAGAAACTTAAGATGTTATTTACCGTATCGGACAGTGCAGTTCGGGAATCTTCAAGGCTCAAAACCCGTGAGGGTCTGGGCTATCACTCCTCACACTCAGCAACCCACCCCAAGCCCCAAGACCTCCATAGTCTTGAGGGACCTCTCTGAATTACCTGCCTATACCAGGGACCACATCGCGGGGTCTGGCTGTCCTCTCTTCACCCGGTCTTGCCTCGAGCGCCAGGGGTCGCTGTGCCCGCGGGGCCGGCGGAGAGCTGTGCGCGGTGCCCGGCGCTGTCCGGGAGGCGGCGGCGGCTACGCCCGCGCGGGGCTGGGGAAGCGGAGGCGGCCCCGGGCTAGGAGGAGGAGGAGGCGGCGGCGACAGCCGCGAGCTCCCAGGCCTGCGGGCGGCAGCCTCGGAGGGACCCCGGCTGAGCTCTACAGAGCTGGCCGAGCGGGCCCGGAACTCCCCGGTGCCCAGGGCGGGCCCTGCATGACCGTGATGCCAGTTTGGTCAGAGCCCCTGCGCCTCGGGGACGCAGCAACTTGGTGAGGGGGACAGGACTCCGGACTAGACAGCACCGGAGCTGACCGCTCCCGCCTGCAGTCCGCCTTTCGGAGTCTCGATCCCGGGTCCAGAGGCGAGGAGAACCTCAGGCTGGCGGGTGGAACCCGTGGGTACCGCCGTGGGGCAGGTAGGTCCCAGGCGTGGGAGCTCAGAATTGGGAGGACTGAGTGGGCGCGGGGCAGGGGCGGGAGAAGGCAGGGAAAGGTTAAAGGATCTTGTGGTTCACATTCTCAACCCCATGCTGGTATACAGGGGTTTGGGGAAAACAGCCTGGGAAACTGAGGCAGGAGTGTGGAAGCCTGAGAACAAACCCCAGAAGCTTCTTTCTCAAGCTCTCTTTGAGGGAAGGAATAGAATGCCAGAGAAGGCACCCGAAATGCCCACTCCCGGGTCTTTTGGGTCTTGGGGTTCATAGGAGAGATGGGAAAGTTGGGTTGGAGGTGTGGCAGCTCAGAGTGAAATGGGTTGGGGGACTGCCGGAGAAAAGGCACAGCTGCCTTTGTAATGATCAAAACAAAGGTTCCTGAAGGGGGCAGGGAGAGGAGATACCTACTCAGAAAAGAGGTACTTCTAGAAGCTCTCTGCCCGTGGAGCACACCCATCCCAGGGGTTTTGGCATCACTTCCTCCATCTGCCCCCGCAGTCTTTCCTGGGCTCTCACTCTGGGGAGCTAGGACACATGGCTCTTGGTCCTTCTTGAGCCCCACCATCCTACCTGCCTCAGTTCCACCTCCTTCTGGAGGTTGAGGGAGGGGAGGTCTTGGGGAAAATGGAGATGCTTTGAGGCTGAGGCCGCTGAGGCTCAGAGACCTGGAGGACTCCCGTTCTAGCCCTCTAGAGTGGGAATGGGGGTGAGGGCAGCAAAGTTGAGCCAGCTCCTGGCCAGTCCAGGAAGCAGGTGTGATGGGGCTAGGAGGAGGAAGAGGCAGAGAGGATTCAGGACCTCAGGGGTTATTATTCTCAGGCGCCTCTTCCCAGCAGTGGCTGTCAGATTCTGCTCAGGAGCTCTTCCCCGGCCTTCAGCCCCTTCCCAAGACCAGAGAGATGACAGGGTTGGTTCTTAGACACCTCCTACCATCAACCCTGCTTCACTCCTGGCATAGAGAAGCTCCCTCCGGAGCTACATGTTCCCAGAGTCTGCAAGGACCTCTGCGAATTCCCAGGGCAGAGGAGGGACTCTGCCCCCTGTCCTGGCACCTTGGGGAACAACCTCAGAATTAGGCACTACTTCAGTGCCCAGTCCACCCACTTGCCCTCACCCAGGCCCTCCTCCACCCCCTGCATGGCCACGGGCTCCCTCTGTCCCTTGCAAACCACAAGAATCTCTCCTATTTGTCTAGGAAGAGTGAGTCTGAGGCCAGTGGATGAACTGACAGAAGATAAAAGATTCCAAAAAAGGTGAGTGAGGAGACAGTTGAAGAGGGGGAGTTGGGGGAGTGGTGCGTAGACAGAGATCAAGCACCCTATCCAAGGGAGCAGCCGGGTCCTGGCATTTGGTTTGGCCTCTAGTGTTCCCAGCACTAAGCTGGCACCTGAGGGAGCCCAGTGATCCCCAAGGGGTAGCAGTGCAGCAGAGGGGGTGGTTCATGCCCCTTCTGTGCTTGAGTGGCTCCCAGCTGCTCTGTGCCTCTGCTTTACTGGGGTTCCCTCCATTTCTAGTCCACTCTCTAGGATAGATTTGGGAGATTCGAACCATCAAGGATGAAGGAGGAGAAGGAAAGGGGAAGAGAGCAGAAGCAAGGTGGTCCAGTGAGAACAGGGCAGGTTTCTGCGCTCAGGGTCTTCTACCCACATGCTGCCTGGCCTTGGGCAAGTCACTTGACTTCTATTAGCCTCCACTTCATTTCTTCCTTTTTATATTTAAATTTTGTTTAAGCTGAATTGCTAGTACCTTCCCGTGGTTCAAATCCCAAAAGATTAAAGAGCAATAGGGAGAGAGATTTCCCTGGCAGTCCAGTGGTTAAGACTTTGCCTTCTAATGCAGGGGGTGCGGGTTCGATCCCTGCTTGGGGAGCTAAGATCCCACATGCCTCGCGGCCAAACAGCCAAAACATAAAATAGAAGCAATATTGTAACAAATTCAATAAAGACTTTAAAAATGGTCCACATCAAATATTACTCAGCCATAAAAAGAAACAAAATTGAGTTATTTGCAGTGAGGTGGATGGACCTAGAGACTGTCATACAGGGTGAAGTAAGTCAGAGAGAGAAAAACAAATACCATATGCTAATACATATATATGGAATCTAAAAAAAAAAAAAAAAAAAAGGTTCTGAAGAACCTAGGGGCAGGACAAGAATAAAGACGTAGAGAATGGACTTGAAGACACGGCGAGGGGGAAGGATAAGCTGGGACGAAGTGAGAGAGTGGCATGGACATATATACACTACCAAATGTAAAATAGCTAGTGGGAAGCAGCTGCATAGCACAGGGAGATCAGCTCGGTGCTTTGTGTCCCCCTAGAGGGATGGGTTAGGGAGGGTGGGAGGGAGACACAAGAGGGAGGGGTTATGGGGATATATGTATACCTATAGCTGATTCACTTTGTTATACAGCAGCAACTAACACAACATTGTAAGGCAGGTATACTCCAGTAAAGATGTTAAAAAAAAATGGTCCACATCAAAAAAAAATCTTAAAAAAAAAAAAAAAAAAAGCAGTAGGGAGAAAAATATCTCCATTCCACCTCTGTATCCCAGCCAACCAGTTTCCCTTCTTGGTGGCAAACAATGTTATTAGGGTCTTTTGGTACATTTTCCAGAGCTAGCTTAACCCATATTTGAGCAACATATATAATTCCTCCCTTTTACACATCGAATACACATCACCAGGCACTTTGCTTTTTTTCCCTAAATGACGGATTATCGTTGGAGATCATTGCATGCCTCAGTACCTAAAGCATCTCCTCATTCTGCTACAGCTGTCTGGATGGGCATTGCACAGATGGCCCACAGTGTATTTAGCCAGCCCTTTACTGATGGTTGTTTAGGTTGTGTCCAGGCGTTTTGAGTATCCATTTGCTCATTTGTAAAATGGGTACAAATAATCCTACTTTGTAGGACAGTCGTGAAGGATTCAAGAGTATGTTTGCAGGGTCGAGTGCTCAAAACATGGCAGCCAGCATTATTGCTCCTTCCATGTCACAGCCCTCCATGGGACCATGCCCAGTCCATTCTTTAAGACCCCTCCTAAATGTCATCTCCTCCACAAAGCTTTCCATGTTTTTCCCAGCAGAACAGTCTCCCTTTCTGCTCCCTTTTCTGACTGTAGTACTCACCACTTTCTACAGTGAGTCTGTGCCAGGCTGAAAGCTGCCTGGGGACAAGTCGTGCACCCTGCCCGCCTCTGTGCCCCCCAGAGCACGTGGCACAGTGGTGCTGGCACTGGGCACTGGGAGGGCTCCTGCCTGGAGTCAAGCAGGGTGTGTGCTTCTCTCTGCAGGATGCGTGAGAGGGCCACACAGAACTGGAGCACGGGCGGCTGGCTGCTGGCACTTGGCGTGGTCTGGCTGTGGACCCACCTGGCCTCGGCTTCCTTGCAGCCTCCAACTCCAACAGGTCTAGGGGAGGTGGTGGGGCCCTGGGGCGGGCGGTTTTCCAGGATGCCTGGAAAGCTGGACACCACTGCACCCCGTTCCACAGCAGGCAGATCTCTGAGGCAGAGTAAAACCCACAGATGCGAGGGCAGACCCATTCTCACCTTCCCTTCCATGCCGGAAGGTGTTCTGCAGGGAGAGGAGCCCCCGGGTCAGGGCTTAAGTCTAGCCTCCTGGCCTAATTCTGTGGTTTTCCTTCTGGGATGGCTAAAGCCGGTGTAAGCGGATGATCCTCGCCACGCATTGTAAGCCCTCGGGGCCCTTGGCCTCACCCAGGGGAAGCCAGGAGATGGGGGATGGTGTGGACTCCATCTTTCTCCTGCCCAGGGGCCAGACTCTGCCAGGGTGATGAGTGTGGCCTAAATGGGGAGGAAGGAAGGATAGGAACGCAGATGTGGCAGGAAGATGTCATCCGTTTCCTCCTCCCCTGCAACTGGGAATCTCTTACCTACCCCTGCCCTGAGCCGGGAGGAGGGGCTGGAGGACAACTAGGGTGGGTGGGAGGGGGGCAGGGGTGCTGGCCTGGGCCGGGCATCTGATGGTCTGCTGGCTCTTTCAGTCCCCGTGAAGCAGGGCACCTGCGAGGTGATTGCTGCTCACCGCTGCTGTAACCGGAACCGCGTCGAGGAGCGCTCCCAGACTGTCAAATGCTCTTGCTTCTCTGGCCAGGTGGCCGGCACCACCCGGGCAAAGCCCTCCTGCGTGGACGGTGAGTGAGAGGCTGGGACCCGGCAGGGAGGGCTTGGTCAGAGAGATAAGAAGGGCTGTCCAGGCTTCGCCATCTGCTGGGGATACAATTTCATGCCCAGCTCAGGGCTTTCACTGTCGGAGTCTCAAATGATGGGGCCACCTCTGGGAGGAGGGGCACAGATGTGACCATCGCCATCCCATAGATGAGGAAAGCTCTGTCATTAGCACATGCCCTCCCTCCTGGCCACACCTACTGCCTGGCACATACGCGGATTCATTTCCTCACACGATCTTCTCAGGCCTCCCGTCAGCCTCATCACCTCACACCCACTCCTCCAGACGTTGACTTCTTCACCTGCGGCTCCTTCCCAGGCCTCTTACACATCCCCTCCTCTCATTCTCAAGCCGGCCTTTACCGTCCCCTCACATGGATACACGTGTATCGCTTGGCCATGAATTCCTTCGTATTCACCCCTTTCCCACGGCCCCACCCATGCTTATTTTCTTACTCTCACATGGCAGCGCCATAAACGTGCCCACTTGTGCTCACACGCACACACCTGCTTGTGCGCACTCCCTCAAATGGCCTGCACGCTTGCTCACGTACACCAAGGGGTATGTTGAAGACTGTGCCTCTCTGCTAATGATGTGGTGGCTCAACTCAAGGGTTGCCTTAGAGACAACTTCCCCTGCCTTCACCCCTCTCTGTCTTTGGTGAGATGTAGGGGTCAGTGGGGTTGAGGTTGGTATGGTTGTGTCCCAAGGCCTCAGCCTGAGTACTGCCCTTCCGGGCAGCCTGGAGTAGGAAAAAGACAACGGAAATGCAGGGCTCTAAGCCATGGTGTGTAGAAACATGCCCTTATTCTGCACGAACCACTCCCACGCCCACAACTGCATGCTGTACTTGCAGAGAACTTACAGCTGCCCTCACTGCTTCCTGCTCCCACAGCCTCCATCGTCCTGCAGAAGTGGTGGTGTCAGATGGAGCCCTGCCTGCTGGGCGAGGAGTGTAAAGTGCTCCCGGACCTGTCGGGTTGGAGCTGCAGCACCGGACACAAAGTCAAAACCACCAAGGTATCCAGGGAGAGACACTTCATCGCAGCCCTACTCTTCCCCCTTCGCTGGGGACGGAAAAGGGGACACAGGAACCCTGGGGTCTAGGATGCCGGTTTCCCAGGCTGAGATCTGCAAGCCATGTGGGCTCATCCCCGAACAGTCTCCCCTGGGTTTGTCTAGACTCTGGGGACTGAAATCCAAGGTGTCCTTCTGGGCATATTCCTGATGTTCCTGAGGCCTTAGTTTCCTTCTCTGCCAAGAATGAGTTTGCCTTCCAGAACATGTCAGGTCCACAGAACAAAGTAGAGAATTGAGGGGATTATCTAGGTAATTGAGAGGGGAATCTCTGCAATTGCCATTCTGCCCTCCCACCCCTGCTGCAGGCCCACCCCCACATTCCCACGATTCACTCCCTGTAGCTCACACCTGCCTTTCCCTGGTTGAACTGCTGTGCTGACACCAGCCGAGAGGATTATTATTTCCATGGTTTGCTGCCTGCCGCACAGAACAAGGGATAATCAAAATTTTATCGAACTCGTTAGCAGTTCCATGTGTGTCACGGTTAATCCGTTGTATTGCTCTGTCATGGCCGTTTGTACAGATGGGTGACACTGTGGGGCAAGTCAGAACTCTGCCTCCTGCCTTCCCTCCCCACCATCACACCCAGCAAACAAGCAAGCAAAGAAAACAATACAGAAGGAAAGGCGGGCTCCGGACTTCTAAAGGGAACATTTTCATAGGGCACAGAACAGGAGCTACAGCAAGAAAAAGTGTGGCTGGGTCTAAAGGAGAGCTTCCTATCTGCAGGCAGGCAAGGGACACAGCCATTCTGAGTATATTTAAGACTAGAAGAGACCCACCCCAGAGCTTCTGACATTTGTCACTATCGTATGGGTCTGGATTTGTAGGCTGTAGATCACTGTGCTTGCAATTTGGTAGCTACTCTGAAGCAACCGGCGGTGACGCAAGGCTGATTTAGGTTTGCATGGGCCACCCAGCCACACTTTCCCAGTCTGGACTGCTTTAGGGGAAAGTGACCTGCATATCCTGGGGAATCTCGGGCACACTGGCACGGGACAGGCATTCCCTTCTCTAACCTTCCCGCGCATCACTTGCTCTCTAGGTCACACGATAGCTCTTGGGGGTCATGACCTGACAGCTTGATTGAGCCACCCACTGGAGAACGGTGTCCAGTTATCAGCTGGAAAATGTGGAGATTCACTTCCCCGGACCCACACCCTGTGCAAAGTGCAGCAGTACTCTTTCCAGAGGTATTGCAGTTAAGCTTCTCAGCAGATACGTCCTCATAGCTCCAGGCCAATCTCCAGCCACATACCTGTGGTGCTGGGTTCTCCCTGGGGGACACAGAAGAAGGTCAAGATAGAATCCCTACCCTTAAGGAACGTTCGGTCAAGTTGAAGAGCTGACAAAAGGCAATCAAGGTAACTTAGATTAAAGTGTGTGGTATCAGACTGGTTTCTGGCCCATATGCTGTGAGCATGTTGGGGACCGTTCACCCCACTTCAGTTGAGGAGACTCCCACAGCCCTTCAGCCACCCTCTGGCCACAGGGCACAAAGACATAGGTCATATTCACCACCCACTACTTCGGTAGGACCTCACATCATAGGTCATATTCACCACCCACTAATTCGGTGGGACCTCACAACGGTCTGAATCCCCGGCAAGCTGCTGACCTACTGAAGGAAAACACTCTCCCCTGATGCCAGACCAGCTGTATCTCATTTGGATGGGGCTGAATTGACTTGGGGAAGGAAAGCAGAGATGAAGCCAAACGACTTTACAGAAAAGCTTCTGCAGAGGCCTTGCCTGCTTCGGACACACTGGGTATGGGCTGGACAGGACTGTAAGATCACCCCCACCCAAGCACCCCAGGTTTTTGTTTGTTTGCTTCTTTTAACAGATGAGGAAACTGAATCCCAGAGAAATGAGGTGACTTGCCCAAGGTGTCACAGCTTGGGCTCCCGAATCTCTAAGACGGCTGACCTTTCACTTAGCCTGGATGTTGGGATTCCAGCCTGGGCTTTCCATGCTGTTTTTAATCTCAAGAACAGGAACCTGCAAAGAACTGGCTGGACAGCTCAATGATTTTGAGCAAGAACTTTTACAAAGTTCACTCCTATCTGAAATAATCCAGAATACCTACCCACCAGGATGCAGGGCCACTGGGTCTCCACTCTGCCCTCAGCCCCAAAACTTCCAAACAGAACCCATGACAGCCCAGAGGTCCCTCAGCCCAGTTACAGCTGGGCACTCTGAGCTGGAAGCCTTGTCCACTCTAACCCGTCTTTTCCAGAGTCCTTAGGCTGTGCCTCTCAGTGGCTCTGGCTCCAACAGAGGGTCTGGGTGGCGTCCAGGGCTAGTCAGAGTCCTCTTCCTTCAAAGGCCCTGCTAGGCAGCAGGGGAGCCCCTGTGCTGGATGGAGCCTCTGTCCAGGACTGAAGGTCAGCCATTCAGGCTGCACCCTAGGTGGTCTGCGGATGACACACAGGCCTCAGGGACTCAGAGACGCGAATTACTTGGATGTCTCGTCAATAAGAGAATTACAGCCTCAGTGACTGCTGGCATCAGCTGGGATCAGGTAGGATCAGCTGGGATCGCCAGGACTGCAGGGTGTGATGGGGCCTTGAGGGGAGGGGCGTCAGTAGAGACCAACTGGGACAATGCTGACTTCTGACCCTCAGAGAAGATAGATCAGATGACGGGTTGAGGCTGAGAGTCTCAGTCCCTCCCTGCTTCTCTCCCTCCCTCCCCATGCAGTAGAATCAAGACCGTTGACCCCACTCCAGGGTTTATCTTTTTTTTTTTTTTTGAGATGTTCTTTTTCTTTTTTACATCTTTATTGGAGTATAATTGCTTTACAATGGTGTGTTAGTTTCTGCTTTATAACAAAGTGAATCAGTTATACATATACATTTATGTTCTTGTTTGCCTTTTTGTTGGTTTTGGAAATGGGGTGAACAATGATGCTGGCCTCCCACTAGGCTGTAGATGTCAGAACTCTGACAACTTCGAATCTCTGCATATAGTGGGGTCACAGGGTGAGGTAGTCAAGGAGTAGGTCAAAGGTTGTCATCACCTCCTTCAAGGTTGGGGAGTGGATTAAAGGATTGGCACTCTTCTGGAAAGGATAGTTAATATTTGCAGGCCACATACAGTCTCTGGCATATTCTTTGTTTTTGTTGTTGTTTATTTTGTTTCATGTTGTTTTAAAAAACGTTTTAAAAACCATTCTTAGCTCAAGGGCTGTACAAAACCAGGCCCCAGGCAATTTCTGGAAGGTTGCCAACCCCAATAAACCTTTGAAGGCAGGCCATCTCTGCAGCTTGGGTCTGCCTCCCGCCCTGCCTTTGGTGCAGTGGGAACCTGAGCGTGAGGGGTGGGTCGGGTTTTGTTTTTCTTCTAATGTTCCTTGAGAGACTGGTGAGTGAATTATTTAGGCTACAAATGAGACAGCTTTAGCAGAGTCGGACAATAAGAGCCTGCTCTCCTTGAAGCCAGGAGGCAGGCTTCTCTACTCCCTCCCCATCCCTCAAGACTGTGTCCAGGAGGGAGGGAGAGGGCTCCAGCCGCCTGTGCATCTGCTGCATCCATAGCCAGTGGGCCGTGAGCTGGGGGATGGTGCTGTACAAACTGCCCCCAAGCTGCCAACCACCGCCCACCCCTGCCCCAGCCAGGCTCCTTGATCCTCGCTGACTTCCCTCATCCCTGCTTCAGAGAAGACCTCCTTCCTTTGGCACATGCTGGAATTTGCTCATTCATTTTTTTAACCCCTCAAAGCCTCCATTTCCTCCTGACCTAATCATATATGTATTTGGTGGGCTTTGAGGGGTATTCTTTATATGGCCAGGAGAGCCCCACACAAGAGGATCTGATGGAGAAGGGAAAGCTCACCTCCCAACAGAAGCTCCCTCAGGTCCTGCTTCCAACTAAGTCAACATTTGTACACATTTTGTAGCTGCTTCAATGGCAGTATAGGAATGCAAATTAATTTTCCTGGAGCATAGGGGTCCTGGATCATTTGTGTTCCTTTTCTCCCCTTAGTGGGATGGGCTCTCAGATTTCCTGAGGTTAGCTGGTAACCCTACCCACCCAGCTTCGGAAGGTTGCCAACTACAGAAGATCATGTGGCTACTTTCTGTGGCCTCCTGGCAGTTTCATTAAGGTCTGTGAGTGACATCCTAATTAATGGCTCCAGACAGTTGGCTAGAGTTGAAGCCGCAGCTTCCTAAAATCACAAGCTCAGAGCTAGAAGGGATTTAAGAGACCTTAGCCAATTCCCTCATTTGACAGATGAGAAAAGGAAGGCTCAGAGAGGTTAGGTAATTTGCTCAAAGTCACACAGCAAGCTGGTGGCATGTGCTGCCCAGTGATCCAGACAAGTGCTCTTTATGCTACTGCACATTGCCTCTTAGTGTAGTATAGATGAGAGCCCTGAAAAGAAGCCAGAATTTCAGCAAGGATGAATGTGAAAGAGCCTCACTCTAAAATCACCCAACCCTGTGAGTTCCAAAGGACAGAATAAAGAAGAATGGGAAGCTTTTAGAGATATATACACAGAAAGAGGGGAGAAGGGACAAAAGGGGGGAATTGAGATCACTCAGAAGAACATCAAAACACCAAAGCACCACACAAAATAATTAGAATAAACCTTGATTTTTGTCCTTTTTGGAGGAGACAGAATGGAGCTTCTGTCAATCTTTGGGAGACCTGTGCAGCAGTTTTGATGGTTTCAGGATTCTTTGGAGCCTAATGCAGGGGGCTGCAAATCAAGGCCCATGGGCCAAATTTGGTCCACCACCTGTCTTTGTAAATAAAGTTGTATTGGAATGTAACCATGCTTATTCGTTTATTATTGTCTGTGACTACTTTCCTACTATGAGATAGCAGAGCTAAGTCATTGCAGAGAAACCGTACGGCCTACAAGGCTTAAAATATTTACTGTTGGACCCCTTGTAGAAAACTTTTGCCAACCCCTGCCCTGGCGTTTTTATCAAATCTTTCTCAATACACGCTGACAATTTGGAAAATGATGACTGTATGTTGAATTTCTAGGTTTTTTTTTTTTTGAGTCTGTGCTTGTGTCCCCTTTAATCCCTTCCAGTGCCACTTGTGAGCTCTAACAACCAAAGAAACGAAGAAACAACGACTAAGACAGAGGCCAAGAAAAAGACTTGGAGCAGATGGAAGCTTCCCTGATATGTTGTCACACCCCAGATCAGCTCAGTTCACATTTCCCAAGGTCATGTAACTTCTTTTTTTTTTTTGCGGTACGCGGGCCTCTCACTGCTGTGGCCTCTCCCGTTGCGGAGCACAGGCTCCAGACGTGCAGGCTCAGCGGCCATGGCTCACGGGCCCAGCCGCTCCGCGGCACGTGGGATCCTCCGGGACCAAGGCACGAACCCGCGTCCCCTGCATCGGCAGGCGGACTCTCAACCACTGTGCCACCAGGGAAGCCCAGGTCATGTAACTTCTACTTTTAAACCTCAGGGAAGTAACTGCAGGTGCACCCATGTGTAAAGATGTAATTGTGTGCGCATGTACGCTGCTGGTGTTTCTGTGCATCGGTGGATTTGAGCAACTTCATGCTCAAAAGCAAGGCTGATATTCAAAATAGATAAAAACTAGCTCACCACAGAGACTGACTAATCAAGGCAAATGCCAACCTGTACGTCAGACCAGGGCACGCTGACTGCACAAAGCCCAGCGCGTTTCCACTCCACCTGCTGTGGCTGAGATGGGACTTCAGAGTAGGGGAGCAGCTAAGCTGGTTCTTGATTTCCTTGGTCTTGTGATGTGTCACTGAGGGTGGGTCTGGGTCCAGAAGCTACTGGACTCAGATGGCTATAAACATTGTATTTGGAATAGACATATAGACTGGGCATAAGGAAGAACAGGCAACTGCCTTTCAAGCCTTACATAAGGGTACACACTCCCCTTTAGTCTGGCTTGGAGGGATAGGATTCCAACCATTTTCAAAGGCTGTGTTCACTTCCATGCTGGGTGATTGGCAGTACACAATCGCTTCTACTAGTGAATGTCTACCTTGTGTCAAGCACATTAGGCTCTTTATATAGGTAACAGTATATTAAATGGGACTCTTCCCATCTCAAGATTTGGACAGAGGCCTCAAAGGTGAGGAAAAGAATAATAGGGATCAGCTATGATCAGCTACCACATTCTAAATCAAGATGCTAGACTAAAGACTTTCCTGGTGGTGCAGTGGTTAAGAATCCGCCTGCCAATGCAGGGGACATGGGTTCAAGCCCTGGTCTGGGAAGATCCCACATGCCGCAGGGCAGCTAAGCCCGTGCGCCACAACTACTGAGCCTGCGCTCTAGAGCCCGCGAACCACAACGACTGAGCCTGTGCACCACAACTACTGAAGCCCACGTGCCTAGAGCCCGTGCTGTGCAACAAGAGAAGCCACCGCAATGAGAAGCCCACGCACTGCAGCAAAGAGTAGCCCCTGCTCGCCACAACTAGAGAAAGCCCGCACACAGCAACAAAAACCCAATGCAGTGAAAAATAAATAAATAAGATGCTAGACTATATCTCAGATTTGTAAAACGGATGGTCCATAGGCCTTTACTCCCCTCTAGACTGTATAACAGAGGGCTAAGAGCTGAGGCTGAAAGGCAGGTGGTATTGAAGGTCTGTCTGGAGTGAGTTGTCACTTCCTTCCTCCCCCAGCCAAGGGGAAGGTTTAGGTGTCGATTCTGTCTTTCACCCACTTAAGAGGGGAATTGCAGAAAAGAACTCCAAGAGCTATTGGAGTATGAGGGACAGAGGGACTCAGGACTGAAAATAATCTAGCAGTGATTGTGGCTGGCTTGTGGGCCTGGATAGTGAGTCTAAAAAACTGTCTTGGGTGTGAGCCGTACCTCCAGAGCTTAGCAGAGCATGGATGTTTGTATGTTTTCCAAGGGCCAGATGTGGACTGCCCAAGAGGGCTGCCTGGAATGGAGAGGTGCCCCACGTAGGGAAAGACTACCAGAAGCCATGAGGCTGAGAAGGAATCACAAGTGGCCAGAGAGAGGAGGTACCGGTAAGTGGGGGCAGCAGGGCATCTTCCAAAAACCCAGGAAAAAGTCCTAGATGACAACGTCCAAACCTGAGATTAAAAGAGATTTAGACTCATAGACATTAAATAATTTGCTCAGGATCAAGCAGCTAATAAATGGCAGGTGGTGGTTTTATACTGTGTTGACTTGGGTAAGCTGGAACTACATTTTCCAGAATCCTCTTCCCTGATGGTTTCTGATCACAGTTGGCCAAAAGATTAATTTGTGAATGATTTAGAAGAGATAAGTGCAGTGGTAGTAATTACTTTCTGAAGGTTGTCCTGGTTAGAAGTGGCACCAGGTTCCAGGCTGTACCCATTCTCCCTCGTTCCACAACAAGCTTTCTTAGCAACCCCCAGACCTTCTGACCAAGAGCAACCCCAGGCCAACCACCAGATGCAGAGGCAACAGGCTTCCATGTAAACTTCTCCACCAACTCTCTAGGATCCTGCTCTAACAACTGGGCATGCCTGACTTCAGAAGTGTTGATGAGTGACTATTCTTTGATCCTCCAACTTCTCCATTCAGACTCTGATTTCCCCAGTTATTCCAAAAATGTGTAAGCCTTGTTCCTAAAATAAATCCCTTGTTTCATAATATTCTTAGTGTCTCTCCTTCCCTGACTGAACCCTTTCTAATATCATTAGTATCAATATCAAATCAGTATCAGATACCATTATAGGTACTGGAAATTGTTCCAGAGGAAACAGAACTTTAAGGATAGGACTCTTGAAATTGATCTGTTTAAAGGCATTAATGACCCTGTTGCTAATGGTAAAAGTGACACTGGTAGACCGTGGCCTACGGTCTTGCAGTGGCAAGACAGATACATTAATTATCACCTGCAGACAACTGTAATCAAATACCTATAGGAAGCAAGGCTTTGGGTAACCAAGTATTTGCTGCCACTGAACAATTTAATGGAAATAAAGAGTATAACGGGGTTAGTTGGTTTCTTCTATGTGCACCCAAGAACTTTGAAAGAAAATTATGAGCTCAGGTTTTTAAATTCCCAGCTGAAGTAAGGAGTAAAGGAGTAGGATAGTTCTACGATTACCTGAAAAGAAACCCTACTTCCTATAGCTGCAGGGTTGAGATTTTTGAAACCCAAACTCAAAGTAGTCAGGTGGTAGTCTCTACTTTCATTTTAGTAGAATCATTGTTGTGTCCCCTGGTGGAGACATTCTTCCCTCGGGGACTAACACCTTTAAACCAGCCATGCCCAAAGTTTTAGGAACAGGAAATAACATTTGGCTAGTGAATCATTAGAGTTAGGAATGAGAAGAGCCACTCCCACTTACCCCATGCTGGTTCACCAGCACACGCAATGAGGGCTATGATGGTGGGCAATGTCAGGTGGAAACCTCTAGAATGGCCTACCAAAATGGTAAGCTCAAGGCAATTTCATTCCTGGAGGGATTGCAAAGATTAGTATCACCTTCAGAACTTGAAGGATGTAGTAGTGGTGATTCTTACCTCTTTCAACTTGCCTATTTGTTCTTTGCAGAAAACAGACAGATCTTGGACAATGACAGTGAGCTATCATAACCAGGCAGACTCCATTTCCAGCTTCTGTTCCAGACATGTTTTCTTTACTGGAGAAGACATCCCTTGGCACCTGGTAGGCAGCTGTTGATCTGGCAAATGTTTTTTCTTTATACCTGCCTAGGGGAACAAAATTTGCACCCTAAAATATCTCTTTGGCATGTGGATTATTTCCAGCTAAAAACAATCTATGCCCAAAAAACTCAGGAAGAATCTTTGACCTTACCCCTAACTGCCTGAACAATTTATATAGAGGGCCTGTCATAGGAATAGAGCTATCACTGAGTTGTGTCTGCAAAGAACATGGGCTAGGTATGGTGGAGGAAACTCTTAGAGATCAGAGTCCACTCTGTGTCCCATATTCTCTGCATAGTGCGGCAAACTTTTGTTTACCAAACATTTGCTTTTCCATCTCCTTCCTCCCCTTTGAAGTTCCAAATCATTATCCCCAACACCCTCTTTTGTCTTTAGCTGAAGATGGTATTTAAGGTGAGGGTTTCAGCCATTTTGGTGAGTTACTCAGCTTTCCTGAGTCTCTCCCATGTATACATGTTATTAAACTTTTGTGTGATTTTCTCCTGTTAATCTGTGTCATGTCAATTTAATTCTTAGATGAGCCAGAAGAAGCCAGAAGGGTAGAGGAAAATTCCTTCCTCCCCAACACCTGTTAATAAAGATCACCCAAAGCAGTTTACTTTCAACTGGCAGGGCCAGCAATACACTTTTACTCTCCCTCCTCAAGGCTTTATCAACTACACGGATGCTATCATGCTAGATGGATCTGGTGAGTAGAAGGTTGCTAGTACTCTAGACCCTGTGGCAAGACACATGCATGCCAGATGGTGAGAAATAAATCCCACAGAAATTTAGGAGCTTGCCACCCTGGCAAATTTTCTAGGGACCCAGTGATCTAAGGCTATGTCAAAATACCCCTTCTACAGTGAAAGACAAGTTGCTGTCTCTGGCTTCTCCTACCAGAAAAAAAGAGCTTAAATGCTTAGCAATCCTCTTGAAATTTGAAAATATCCTAAACTTCATTTGAACATGCTGCTCTCATTTATCAGGAAAGTCAAATGTCTGCAAGTTTTGAGTAGGACCCAGAACAAGAGAAGGCTCTACAATAGGTATGGACTGTCATGCAAACTTATCTGCCCCACAGGCCATGTGAACTCTCACAGTGTCTGCACTGTGTGGAGCTTTTGGCAGCCTCTGAAGGTGAATCACAGAGCAAACCCTTGGGATTTTGGATCAAACTATGCCGTTCTCCTCAGTTAACTATTTTCCTTTTGACAGATAGCTTCCAATTTTATTGGGCTCTACTACATACTGGATGTTTGACTGTGAATCACCAGGTTACCGGGTGACCTGAGCTGCCCATCATAAACAGGGTGTTATTTGGCTATAAAGGCATAAAGATGGGCATTCACAGCAGTATTCTGTTATCAGGTGGAAGTGGACTTCATACGTGATTGGACTTGAGCAAGACCTAAAGGCAAAAGCAAGTTGCAGGAACAAGTGCCTCAGGTTCCCATGGCCCCTATTCCTGCAAAACTGCCTCCTCTTTCTCACACCTCTGGCCTCATGAGAAGTTCTCTATGACCAGCTGACTGAGAAATGAAAAAAGTCTGACCTGCTTGACTGCTGGTTCTGCATGGTATGAGTTGGTTCTGCAGGATTTGAATTATTTCTACCAGAAGGTGGAAAGTTGCAGCACTGCTGCCCCACTCAGAGAGGACCCTAAAGTAGCGGTCCCCAACCTTTCTGGCACCAGGGACCGTTTCGTGGAAAACAATTTTTCCACGGACGGTGGGGGATGGGGGATGGCTCAGGCCGTAATGCGAGTGATGGGGAGCGACAGATGAAGCTTTGCTCGCCCACCGCTCACCTCCTGTTGTGTGGCCCCAGGGGTTGGGGACCCATGCCCTAAAGAATAATGGTAAAGGAAAATCTTCCAGTGCTTAAACCTTTGAGCAATACACATGGTTGCTCATTTTGCCTGGAAGGAGAGATGGCCAGAGGTATAGACATACACTAAAAAAAAGCGTGTGAAAAAAAATAAAATTAAATTAAAAAAAAAAAGTGTGTGTGTGTGTGTGCGCGTGTGCGTGCTGTGGCTAAAAATTTGACTTGATGTTCAGGGTATCGGAGAGAATGTGTTTGGAAAATTGGTGATAAGAAAGTCTGCGGAAGAGGTATGTGGATGAACCACTCTAAACTGACACAAAGTGTGAAGATACTCATGTCCCACGTGAATGTTCACCAAAGGGCAACCTCATAAGAAGAGGGTCTTAATAGTCAGGACACCAAGATGCCACATTCTTTAACCAACCATTTCCTCCAGTCATCCCTGTCTTGGCCCAATTACTGGTGATCAAAGTGTACACAGTCTAAGATTTTAAAATTAGAAACTTTTCAATGTCTTAGTTTTTTTTGTTTTATGTTTTTTTCTGACTGAGCTGCATGACTTGCTGGATCTGTTTCCCAACCAGGGACTGAACCAGGGCCACAGCAGTGAAAGCGCCAAGTCCTAACCACTGGACCACCAGGGCATTCCCTGTCATAGTTATTTTTATCCTGTTGTATTAAATAAATATTGATCGCCAAGTTTGTCTCAAAAAACAAAGTGTACATGGTGGCAAGAATAGAAGTTATGCAGGGCTCAGCAACATGAGCTTCCATTCATCAAATCCGATATGGTTACAGCCACTGCTGAGTGCCCAGCCCCGCATTATCAGAGACCAACACTGAACCGTAAGTGCGGCACCACTTCCCAGGGTGAACAGCCAGCCACAGGCCATCATGGAATGGGCAAAGCTTCTCCTCACTAGTAAATACTTACTCTGGACATGAATTTTCCTTCCGTGCTCACATGCTTCTGCCAAAACTACTATCTATGGACTTCTAGAATATCTTATTCATTCTCACAGTATTCCACCAAACATAGCTTCTCACCAAGGAACTCATTTAACAGCAAATGAAGTAATGTGCTCATGAACATAGAATTCACCGATCTTATAATATGCCTGATCACCTTGAATTAAATGGCATGAAAAAATGGTAGAATGATTTTTTCTGAAATTCAGTTGCAACGCTAGCTGAGCACCGGCACTGGGCAGGGCTTGGGTAATGTCCCTAGGATGCTGTATATGCCCTGAATCAGTGACCAATATGTGTAGTACTGTAGTCCTCCCACAGCCAGGATTCATGAATCTGAAAATCAATGGGTTGAAATGGAAATGGCTCCTCAATTGTAACTCCTAGTGATCCACTAGGGGAGTTTTTGCTTCCCAGACCCACAACTTTGGGCTCTGCTGGTTTAGAAAATAATTTGTCTGCCTAGGTTAGTTATATATAAGTAAAATATATTAATATATATACTTTTCAGTGACTGTACTAGGTGAGGTATTTGCTGAAAGCAAAGGGAATATGGAATGAATAGCAGAGAAAGAAGTTAAAAATACCAACTTTGGGGCTTCCCTGGTGGCGCAGTGGTTAAGAATACGCCTGCTAATGCAGAGGACACAGGTTCGAGCCCTGATCCGGGAAGATCCCACACGATGTGGAACAATTAAGCCTGTGTGCCACAACTACTGAGCCTGTGCTCTAGAGCCCACGAGCCACAACTACTGAGCCCACATGCCACAACTACGGAAGCTCGCGCACCTAAAGCCCGTGCTCTGCAACAAGAGAAGCCACCGCAATGAGAAACCTGTGCACTGCCATGAAGAGTAGCCCCCGATCGCCACAACTAGAGAAAGCCCGTGCACAGCAATGAAGACCCAACGCAGCCATAAATAAATGAATAAATAAATATTAAAAAAAAACAACTTTGACTACATGACCAGTTATAGAAATGAAGACTGTAGTAGTTACAAGTATTTCTGCCTTACAGTAATATGAATGTATTAATTTAAATATTAACCAATTATTGTCTTCCATTTTCCCACTCATGAAAGTGATCAGGACTATTTACTACTTGAAGGCAAACAGGAAACTGTTTAGAAACTGCCCGAGATCTCATCCAGAACCACAAAAATGAATGCATATGTTGATGTTAAAGGTGAAGGTATGATAAAGAATAAAAGTGTTTCCTGCTTGAGCCCTACCACATCATTTTCATTCAATAAACTTGTTTCGCATACCTTGAATCATCTCATCTCCATAAAACCCTGTGAGGTAAATGTTATTAACAGCAGTTTATAGATGCAGATGCTCAGGGAGGAATAAAAAGCCTGAGAGTCTTCAATAGCTGTCTCACTAGCTGGGAGGTCAGGACCAGGAAAAAGCACATGGTAAGTGAGAATCGAGGAGTGGATATTTTTTATGTGAATTGTCTCATTTAATCCTCACAACAATTCCATAAGGTAGGTATTACTATTCTGATTTTACAGACAAGGAATCTAAGAGAGGTTAAGTAAATTGCTAAAGATTACACAGCAAAAAAGCGGAAGTTTGAACCCGGGTCTGCTTACTTCTAAAGCTCATATCCTTTCACCACACATGAACTGTATTCTGGTCATCTCCTCAGGGACTGAGCTACTCAGAGTCCAAATACTTTACAATTAATGCTTAGGGAAGGTGAGAGGGGCCAGAGGATGGACTGGGTAATAAGCGCCATGATAGAGGTGGGTCCTCTGTGCTACAGGAGGAACTATCTAGAAAAGAAACTAAATCCAGCATAGGGAAGGCATTCTGAGGACCAAGTCTTTAAAGTTGAGTGGGAATCAACCACGTGAAAGGGGCGCATGCGCGCGTGTGTGTCTGTGTTGGAAGGAAAGGAGGCATAAAGTCTGAGGAAAAGCATTTGCAGAGGAGGAAGGCTTGAGACAAGTTCAAGTAAATAGCTAGCTGTGGCTGGAATATAAGGGATAAGGAGCGATGGTGAGAGATGAGGCTGAAGGTTAGTCAAGAGTGAGCTCAGAAAGAAGCTGGACACCGTGTGGTTTGAGTTCTATTTCAAGACAATGGAGGACCTTACAAGGGTCCAGGGGCAAGGGAAGAGGCAGGTTGCCACTTTAGAACAGCTGTAAGACCAGATGACAGTGTGACTATGCAGACAGGGAAACTAGTTACCAGTTTTAGCAATAATCCAGGTAAGAAATAATAAGGCCTTGAACCAAAAGCAGTGGTTGCCTGGGAGTGCAGAGAGGGGAGAGAGGAGGAAGATGAATATATTTTCAAAATCTGAAATCTCTCTCCATTCCCTAATGGATGCTTGCTTTTTCTCTTCCACCATCACAGAGGTCTGAGTGCCAGCGCTGACCCCATTCACAAGACAAGTGACTGCCTATATGCTGCTTGAAAGACACGAAAAGCCCCGCATCCCAACATGCAGCCTTCTCCAGGGCCTGTAACCCCTCCACTGGAGTCCCTTTTGGGGGCTCTATTCATATATTATAAAACAAACGTTTACTAAGCGCTAATTGGTGCTTTTGGTTAATGACATTTTAATGGATCACCATTTGAAGCTTAGCTAATTTCAAGGCAAGACTGGAAGAGGAATTTGGACATGGACTGTGGCAAGTCCAGGGGACCATGCCCAGGAATTCTAGGGTAAGAAAGGAGGGTACCCTGCCCAGGAGGGACGGGCTGCTGGGTTGGGACAGGGAGTCCCTGCCATAAGGAGTCCCCGCCCTTTAGCTCTCAGGAAGTTTAGGGCATTGGTCTTCCCTTTCCCTCTGGTACAGGTCAAGTTTCTCTTTAACTTGTCTTATGCATATGGATTCCCAGACCTAGCTTGGTCTGTACGAACCAGAGCCTCGGCTCAGCCAAGAAGGCACCTGACGGAGCACCTTCTCTGATGTGTTTTTGGAGGACGATTGGGACGAGGACGCTGAAAAGCTGTTTTGTTTTTATTTTAATTTATGTATTTATTTATTTATTTTTGACTGCATTGGGTCTTTGTTGTTGCACACGGGCTTCCTCTAGTTGCGGTGAGTGGGGGCTACTCTTTGTCGTGGTGCACGGGCTTCTCATTGCTGTGGCTTCTTTTGTTGTGGAGCACGGGCTCTAGGCATGCAGGCTTCAGTAGTTGTGGCACATGGGCTCAGTAGTGGGGGCTCATGGGCGCTAGTGCGCTAGTGCACAGGCTCAGTAGTTGTGGTGCACGGGCTTAGTTGCTTCGTGGCACCTTCCTGAACCAGGACTTGAACCCGTGTCCCCTGCATTGGCAGGCGGATTCTTAACCCACTGCGCCACCAGGGAAGTCCCTGAAAAGCTGCTCTTAACAGGCGAAGACTTGCAAGCGCCATCAAGGCAGCCCTGGGCCCCTCAGAGCTCTGGAAGCTGACAGACCAAATTGCAGGAGCAGCGTAGCTGCCCCCAAGTCCCACCTTGCACCATCCCTAAGCGCTAGCCAAGGACTACCCAAGAGGCATCGATGGCCGAGGGGATAGGAACGCTGAATTTTTCTCCTTGGGAGTGATACCCAGGACAGTCCTCAAGGCTGGAGGTTGGAGGTTCGCTCCGTCGCTCTGCACAGGGAAGTCGAGTTTACCGTGCTGCCTGCACAAGCACCCACTGGGTAGCCAGCCACCAGTCAGTGAGACTCACAAACGCTGTTTGCTTTTCGTCGCCGATTTTTAAAGCTTAAGCTGCTTGCTAGTAAGCCGAGTGAACATCAACAATCTTTCCAGGAAAATCTTTTAATTAAGTTTACACAGAAACAATTGGTCACAATTGTAGACATTAGTCAATTAGAAGATGTAACTATTTACAGTAGCCAGGTCATGGACGCAACCTAAATGCCCATCGACAGATGAATGGATAAAGAGGATGTGGCACATATATACAATGGAATATTACTCAGCCAAAAAAAGGAACGGAATTGGGTCATTTGTAGAGATGTGGATGGACCTAGAGGCTGTCATAGAGAGTAAAGTAAGTCAGGAGAAAAACAAATATCATATATTAACACCTATATGTGGAATCCAGAAAAATGGTACAGATGAACTGGTTTGCAAGGCAGAAATAGAGACACAGATGTAGAGAACAAACGTACTGACACCAAGGGGAGAAAGTGGGGGTAGGGGTGGGGGTGGGGGGATGAACTGGGAGATTCGGATTGACATGTATACACTAATATGTATAAAATAGATAACTAATAAGAACGTGCTGTATTAAAATAAAAGAAAATTAAATTAAAAAAAAAGAAGAAGATGTAAGAGAGGGAGAGGGAGCGAGAGGTAGAGCGGGGTCCCGGGTCGTGTGCGTGCGTGCGTGCGTGCGTGTGTGTGTGTGTGTGTGTGTGTGTTGAGCCCAGGAGACTGAAGGTTGTGTGTGCAAGATTTGCGGAGGGAGGTGTGTCTCTGCGGGCAGCGGTGGCGGGATGGGAAGGATCTGTCTGTGCCCCAGCTGGAGCCCTTGAACCTGGAGGAGGGCTGCAGGCAGCGACTCCGAGAGAGCGAGCCCCCTGCATAGCGAGATGCGCCTCAGTGGGCGATCAGTGGGCCCGGAAGGCTGCTGGCCACTTCCAGAAGCGGGTCGGGTCCCGAGTGAGGGCTTTGCCTTCGGGAAGCGGGCCCGCGGAGAAGCGACTTCACCGCGGAAGGCGGAGGGCTGAGCCCCAACGCTGATTAGCGGGACTCGACGGGTCAAAGCGGGTCATCCCCAGGCTGGGCTCTTCCCCCTCAGGTACCCCAAGCAAGGCAGAGGCGTCTCCTTTCTACCCGGCCCGGACGACCTCACTCGGACCCTGGTTAAGCGGGGCGCGCCCGCCCGCCCCACTCCCGCCTGCCCCCGCCCGCCCCACTCCCGCCTGCCCCCGCCCCCGGGGCCGGGTGGCCCGCGGTGGATGGCATCCTGCTCGCGTCCCGCCGAGTCAGGTCACCCTAGGTCTCAGGACGCGACGGTGCAATCCCGAGGCCTCGGGGACGCAAGGGTCCCCGCCGAGCGGACGCGGGCTCGGAGTCCTCTGGGTTCAGCCCGCGGACGCTCGCCGTCGCGGGGGCAGGTGCCGGAAGACGTCACCGTTTCGGCACTCGAGGCAGGATTGGCCTCCGCACCCCTAGCCCCACATCCGACGAGGCTGAGACAGTGAAGGCCCTCGCGCACCACCTCTCCTGGCCCAGGAGTACCCCAGAGCTGCTGAAGATGTTAACTCTTGGATTCCTGTCGGTGGCCAGCGCTGAGGCACCCGTGGAAAGTCTCCCGGCAGAAGGACCAGGGTCTTGTGGGTGCAAATGGAGAGATACGAAGGGTGCAGATATTGTCTGTGCAAATTGGAGCCCTATTAAATGCTGTGCCTCCTTACCTTTAAGAATCAACTTTACTGGGGCTTCCCTGGTGGCACAGTGGTTGAGAATCCGCCTGCCAATGCAGGGAAAACGGGTTCAAGCCCTGGTCCGGGAGGATCCCACATGCCGCGGAGCAACTAAGCCCGTGTGCCACAACTACTGAGCCTGCGCTCTAGAGCCCACGAGCCACAACTACTGAGCCCACGTGCCACAACTACTGAAGCCCATGTGCCTAGAGCCGGTGTTCTGCAACAAGAGAAGCCACCGCAATGAGAAGCCCACGCACGGCAACGAAGAATAGCCCCCGCTCGCTGCAACTAGAGAAAGCCTGCGCACAGCAACGAAGACCCAACGCCAAAAATAAATGGATTTATTAAAAAAAGAAATCAACTTTACTGAGGTAGTTTATATACAGTAATATACCCATTTAAAGTGGACATTTGGATGCAGTCTGACACCTTTGTACCCCCCTACCATGATCAAGATACAGAAAATTTCCATCTCCTCCAAAGTTCCTTTGTGCCCTGTTCCAGGCTACCTTCTCCGCCACACCTCATCCCGCCCCCACCCTCGCCCCCATCCCCACGCCTGGGCTCCAGGCAACCCCTGGACTGCTTTCTGTCACCACATATTATATTTTCGTATTTTCTAGAATTTCATGTACATGGAATCATACAGTATGAACTCTTTTGTGTCTGACTTCTTTCAGACACAAAATGTGTCTTAGCATAATGTTGTCGAGAATCATCTGTATTGTTGGAAGGATCAGTAGTTTACTCCTTTTTCTTGCGGAGCAATTTTGCATTATCTGGTTACACTGCAATTTGTTTATCCTTTCTCTTGTCCGTGGACATTTGGACTTTCCCCCAGTTTTTGGCTATTTTGAATGAAGCTGCTACGAACATTTGAACAAGTCTGTGTGGACATATGATTTCACTTCTGTCAGGTAAATATCTAGACATGGAATTGCTGGGTTACATGAAAAATGATTTTTTAATTTTATAAGAGACTGCTAAACGGTTTTTCCCAAGTGGTCGAACCATTTTACACTCTCATCAGTAGTCTATGAAAGTTCCAGTCACCTCCACATACTCACCAACCTTTGATATTGCTAGTGTTTTAAATTTTAGTTATTCTAGTAGAGGTCCAGCTGTATCTCATTGTATTTTTAAATTTCACTTCTCTAATAACTTACGATGCTGAACATCTTTTCATGTGTTCATGTTTTTAAAAATTCATATACCTTCTTCAGTGCAATGTCTATTCAAATCTTTTGTCCATTTTTATCAGGTTATTTGCTTTATGTTATTGAGCTGTAAAAGTTCTTTATGTATTTCAGGTATAAATCCTTTATCTGATATGTTTTGCATATATTTTCTCACAATCTGTGGCTTGTCTTTACATTTTCTTAACTCTGTTTCAAAGAGTGCTCTACATTTGATGAAGTCCAATGATCAATATTTTCTTTTATGGCTTGTGATCTTGGGGTCTTATCTAAGAAATGTTTGCCTTTTGCAAGGCTGCACAGATTTTCTCCTTTGTTTTCCTATCCTAAACATAAGAGTTTTAGCTCTATGATCCATTTCAAGTTAAATATGGTGTGAGGAGTTGAGGTTCATTTTCTTCTATATGGATATCCCATTATTCCAGTACCATTTGTTGCATAGACTATTGTTTTTCTATTAAATTACCTTGGCACTTGTGGGAGCTAGCCTTTGAGTTGGCACCTAATGAAAATCTTCCTTATTCAGGCTCCTGCATACTCCTCTTTCACACAGAATATGGCTGATCTGTGTAACCAATATCATGTTTGTCTTAGTTTGGGCTGCTATAACAAAAATACCATAGACTGTGTGGCTTAAACAGCAGAAATTTATTTCTCACAGTTTTGGAGGCTGGGTAGGCCAAGATAAAGGCGCCAGCCAATTAATTTCTGGTGCGGACGCTCTTCCTGGTTTGAAGATGGATGCCTTCTTGCTGTATGCTCATGTGATGGAGAAATGTATCATCTCTCTTGTGTCTCTTCATTTCAGGGCCCTAATCTCTTTCATGAGGGCTCCACCCTCAGGATTGAATTACCTCCCAAAGGCTCCACCTCCAAATACCATCATGTTGAGGATTATGGCTTCAATATATAAATTTTATGGGGACACAGTTCATAGCAGTATTGCAGAAATCAGGGAGTATACCTTACAATGCGAGGTCACCTTACTCTCTTGGATCACTCATCTAGGGGAAGCCAGCTGGATACTTAAGCTACTCTGTGGAAACTTTTAACCTATGAATTTTAGGGGGGTACAATTCAGTCCATATCAGGAGGTCTACAATCTCCTTCCCCCTCCTCTGGCGGAGAAGAAAAAGACTTGAGAACTCACTGATTTCCTGACACTATAGAAAAGTCTTTGCACAAACTTGGACATGTTTAACGCTTGCAAAACATTTGGCCATTGTCAAAGCATTTCTATATGCTTTGTCTTTTAGATCTTTACAACAATGTGGGGCAGGGGGAGGGGGCAGTGGGCTGAGAACGTGCCTTATACTTGGGTATGAAGGATCACAACCTGACTGCCTTTTAGTTGACAGGTCAGTGAGAATAAGGAAGGCGAGAGGGGTACTGACATGGGGAAGGATGAAAAGGAGGGGACTTGTGATTTTCCAAAATCAGTGTCAGTGCCTATTTTTCTTTGAGGAAAGGGTTATTATAATCCTAGTCTTCAGATAAAAGAATAGGACTTGTTCACAAACCACATAGCTATTAAGTGGCTGGACCCATAACCTGGTGCTCAGCCCTCAGGGCCTTGGGCATTGCTGCACACCTGAGTCTTGTGAAAACCACAGACCTGAAATTTAAGTCAACATAGACTAAGGAACCCAAGGTATCCCACTTAGCATGTGATTCTCTCTCTGACCCGCAAATTCCAGGGCCTCGTGGGCTGAGGTCCTACCACGTCTCTCAGTAGGTTGGTCTGCCTGCAGCTTGTCTCTCCCTCAATCTCCCAGCCTGCCTGGCATCTCAGATCTCAGCCAGCCTCCTCACCTGGAGCAGTCCAAGTGAAGACTGGAGGGTAGGAAGGACAGCTGTCCCATGTTGGCAGAGCTACTGCCTAGGGAGGGGGAGTACCAAGAGGGGCAGAGAGAGCAGTGGGAATGAGACCAAGAGTCAAAGAGGATCATAGCAGCCTCTCTTGGAGCCACACTGCCTGGAGTCTTCCCTTGTCCCTGTGTTTGGCAGCCTTGGGTAGGTCAGCTGTGCCCTGGACTGGGAGTCCTTGTCTGAGAAGTGAGAGCTAGAGGGAATGGCTCCCAAGGCTCCTCTAGGCTGATGTCCCATTGTCGGTGCCTCACGGCTGCTGGTAGTTCTGAGTCCACTTTCTCCAGGTCCCCCTCCACTCTTGTACCTGTCACTCAATGTGCCTCAAACCAAGTACTGGCTTCCCTCAGCCCCTGACAAGGGCTTCTGGAACTGCCAAGGCCCCAGGCTTCCAGAGAGGGCTTTGCTGTGACCTCTATACAGAAGAAGTAGACTGTGGCTTATCCAAGAGGCAGTGATGCACAGTGGTTCGGACTCTGGCCTTGGAAAACGGTCACTAGGGTTTGAACCAGGTCACACCACTTATTAGCTGAGTGCCTTTAGGAAAATTATTTAACCTCAGTGTGTCTGTTTTCTCTTTGCTAAAGTAGAGTTAATAACGGTATGTTCACAATGGAACAAGGAACACGTGAGTCCATGAAGAGCAAGTGGCATGAAATAAGCATTTGCTGTTCTGATCTCCTGGGATGGGAGAGGGTAGGGATGGGGATGTGGGCTGAAGGGAGCATGCTATCCCACCAAAGAATAAATATCACATCTGGGTTGATGTTCTGCAGTATTTCCTCCTGTCCCTGGATCAGGGGAAACTAAATTGCTCTGAAATAATACACAGATGAAGGGTCTAAGAATGAGTTTCCTTTGAGGAGAAATTAGTCTGTGGCAAACGTTTCATTATGGGAGAGGCAGAAGCAGCAGGGCTACCCAGCTGATCCTGCCTAAGCCTCCTCCTCGTTCCCCTGGCCCACTTGTGTCCCCGGCTGTCTCCTCTGAAGCAATGCCCCCTCTTTCTTTCTCCTGCCCCCCTACCTTCAGGCTAATGTCCTGGGTTGACGCTGCTCTCCAATGCATGCTGGCCCAATATCTACTGTATGCATTCCTTCATGGCCTCTGGGGCATTAGATGTGTGCTTAGAGGTGAGGATTTATCCCCTGTCAGACCAGGAGGACCCTAGGAAGAACAGCCTCTTTTTTTCCCTCCCCAAGTTCACTCTTGGGGAGGGGTGCTCATGGGAGCATAGGAATCATCTCTGTTACTTCTCAGCTCTCCCACTCCACTCCCTGTTCTGGGTTTCTGTGTGCTCGGCGTTGGGGAGTGTGTGTGTGTGTGTGTGTGTGTGTGTGTGTGTGTGTGTGTGTGTGAGAGAGAGAGAGAGAGAGAGAGAGAGAGCCATCATATTATTCTGACCCAGGCAGAAGAGAGGAGAGGAGAAAGTGAGCTCTGGTGGGAAGATTTAGAAACCATTAAAACTGAAAGAGGTAGACAGGCAGACTCAGGCCCTGAAATGTCACTGCACCTGTAACGACAGGTAACACAGGACACGCAGAGCTCCAGGTGCCTCTGCTCATAGGGGCTGCACCCAGCCCTGGGCTCAGGGGAGGCACCTGAGGCATACAACCTCTCCAGCTGATGGGAAGTCCCACCCCAGTCCTTCTGCTCCCCCACTGACACAGGCTTTATTAATCTGGGGTAGGGACCGGAGGGGAGGAGGATGGGCTCCATGGCCGACATTCACCAAAGTCAGGAACTCAGTGAATGCTGTAATTTGCGATTAAAATTTTAATCCTTGTCTTAATGTCAGAAAACATCTGAGAATGTCAAACATTGGATGCAGAGAAGTTGACAGAAATGGGGGGGGGAGGAGGAGTGGAATGAGCCCAGCTGCTTTAGTGGAGAGGGCAGGTTTGGCAGGCTGCTGGGGGCAGATGGGTGGGGGGGAGCAGAAGATAAAGAGAAAGTGGGGAGGGCTCCCCGCCTGGGGCTAGGGGCAGGACACGTGCTCTCCCAAGGGGGTTGGGTGGGCTGGACACTCCCAGTTGGTTTTCAGTGTGGGGAGGTAGAAAGAGCTTTTATATTTTTTTAATTTACTTATTTTTAATTTGTTTTTGGCCGCGTTGGGTCTTCGTTGCTGCGCACGGGCTTTCTCTAGTTGCGGCGAGCAGGCTTCTCATTGCGGTGGCTTCTCTTGTTGCGGAGCACGGGCTCTAGGTGCGAGGGCTTCAGTAGTTGTGGCGCACGGGCTGAGTTGCTCCGCGGCATGTGGGATCTTCCCGGACCAGGGCTTGAACCCGTGTCCCCTGCCTTGGCAGGAGGATGCTTAACCACGGCGCCACCAGGGAAGTCCCAGGTAGAAAGAGTTTTGACTTCAGAGTAAGGCTGACCTGGGCTAGCACCTGGCGGCGTGACCTTGAGGACAACGAACCTGCCTAATACAGAAGGATTACAACACGGTAACATTTCTTTCCACCAAAGTGTAGGGCTGGAATGGATCTAGGCCCCTGGTTGGAAGTCTGCCCGCCCCCAGCCCCCCAAAAAAAATCGAAAGGAAAGAAAAAGAAATCTCCATTCCTCCCCTTTTCTTTCCCCTTCCTCACTCCCTCCTCCTCTCCCTCCCCTTCCCCTTGATTCCTCACTCAGAGGGAGTAGGAAGACAGTCAGGGTGGAAAGGCCTGGGGCACTGGGCAGAGTGGAAGGGAGGAAAGATGGATTCGAAGCAGATGGGACGAGAGTGAGAAGGTCCGTGAGCCTGTCTCTTATTTTGGTCCCTCCCAGTGGGTTCCTTGGCTCTCAGAGAGAAACAGTGGTCTCTGCCGTGCCCAGTCCGGGAAAATAAAATAAGCCAATTAGTAATAATAGTGACACTTGCAGAGTGCCTACCATCTGTTAGGCGCTGTTCTAGGCACTTTACCTGCAGTGACTGTTTAATCCCCACCACCACCCAACCCCAGGAGGTACGAGGCTTATCCCCACTGCCCAGGAGACGACGGGGTGGCAGCACAGAGAGGTTGAGGGACTTGCCCAAGTTCACACGATAAGAAGCAGCGTTTCGGGAGCAGGCCGACTCCGTCTCTCCCCAAAGCAGCCCTCAAAGCTTATGGGAGGGAAGCCTGTGGCTTGATGGGGAGGAGGGAAAGTTCACATGGAGAGGGCCCTGGGGATTACTTCCGTGGCAGCTGGATGTTTTGACCAGAAGCAGCAGGTGAGGAGGAAGGAACTGGCCAATTCCTGTTGGTCTGAGCAAGGGTTGGTCTACTACCCCCGTCGTTTTCAGGGCTCTGAGTGTGTGTGTGTGTGAGCAAGTGATGATGTGAACACTGTGAAACCACCCACTTCCTTTTCCCTTCTCTCACCTCTATCTGCTAGGCGAAGTGTGTAGACTCCTTCCCCTGTTTGTGACTGCCCAGAGTTGCTCTCAAATCATTTGTGAAATACACAGCTTCTCCATTCAAGTGTAGACTGTAGTTGTACCCCTTTACACTTGGCCCGATTCAGAGACACGGCCTCTCAGAACTGTGAGAAAACCTAGCTGTCATCTAATTACCCCCCGC
Organism: Stenella coeruleoalba; assembly: GCF_951394435.1. Classification (NCBI taxonomy): domain Eukaryota; kingdom Metazoa; phylum Chordata; class Mammalia; order Artiodactyla; family Delphinidae; genus Stenella; species Stenella coeruleoalba. The sequence goes on from NC_137169.1 coordinate 98,756,110, forward strand.
TCTGAAGCCCAGAGACCACAGCTAGTTGGAGATACAAACAGGACTGAATCCCAGACTGTGGCACGGCTTCCTGTGTCATCTCTCTTCTCTCCATAACCACTCATATTCCACCCCTCAGACACACTTTATGCCAAGACCACAGTGTCTCGATTGCCTTAGCTTTGTAATAAGTATTGAAATCAGATAGAGTTTGTTTTTCAATTTAGTTCTTCTTCTTTTTTTTTTTTTTTTTTTTTTTTTTTTTGCGGTACGCGGGCCTCTCACTGTTGTGGCCTCTCCCGTTGCGGAGCACAGGCTCCGGATGCACAGGCTCAGTGGCCATGGCTCACGGGCCCAGCTGCTCCGTGGCATGTGGGATCTTCCCAGACCGGGGCACGAACCCAGATCCCCTGCATCGGCAGGCAGACTCTCAACCGCTGCGCCACCAGGGAAGCCCTAGTTCTTCTTTTTAAAGTTGTTTGGCTATTCCAGGTCCTTTACATTTCCATATGAATTTTGTAATTTGGCTTGTCAATTTCTACAAAAAGCCCTGCTGGGATTTTGATTGGGATTGTGTGTGATGTGTAAATCAATGTGGGGACGAGTAGGTGGAATGTAAGCCTGAACGGAGTTGATATTACAGCATTTATCACAGGGGTTTGAATTTGCCCGTTTACTGTTTTTCTCTCCCGACAGGCTGTAAACACATTGAGGCCAGGGGTGTGCTTTATTCACCATTTATTGTTTGCTGTTATAGCTCCAGCCCCAAACGCTGTGCCTGGCATGTAATAGTGGCTGAATGCGTATCTGTTACAGGAACAAATATTTATTTGATCATTTATTTGTTTATTCAACAAAGCATGGATTTTTGTTTGCTTTCATTCTACTTTTTGTCTTCCTTACAGACAGTCTAATCCTATAAATGCTTGCTGAATCACTACCACGTTTTGAGGAATATACCCAAGGCTCTGTGTGTCTTTCTGAAGTGTGTGTGTCTGTGTGCGTGTGTTGCACGTGCACACAGGTCTGCAGGTGATGAGTATGTTTCACATCACAGGAGACCTTCTTCTAACAGCCGTCGTTGATAGATGCCTTTCCATTTCTTTCATTCTAGGATTTATGGAGTGGCAGCTGTGGAAGGCTAGGTGTTAAAAACATGTTAGGGGACTACCCTGGTGGCACAGTGGTTAAGAATCCGTCTGCCAATGCAGGGGACACGGGTTCGAACCCTGGTCCGGGAAGATCCCACATGCCGTGGAGCAACTAAGCCCCTGTGCCACAACTACTGAGTCTGCAAGCCACAACTACTGAAGCCCACGTGCCACAACTACTGAAGCCTGCATGCCTAAAGCCCGTGCTCCACAACTAGAGAAGCCACCAGAATGAGAAGCCACACACCACAACGAAGAGTAGCCCCCACTCACCGCAACTAGAGAAAGCCCGTGCGCAGCAACAAAGAACCAACGCAGCCAAAAATAAATAAATAAATTTATATTTAAAAAAAAAGTTAGATGTGCTTCTCCTTTCTCTGCTAGTTTTTAAACTTCATTTTATTAGAAAGTGAATCAAATAATTATGTCTATTCCTTCACCTCTGAAACGTGGCTTTCCCCAGTCTGGAGCTAGGAGAAACATTTACTTAGATTTAATGTAGCTGCTGCCAGCTGGTGAAGGCTGTGCCTCCTCTGAGGTCGGGAAGTTCCCTGTTCCATGGATGCTGTAGGAGCTGCTCCTGGGCTGGACAAGGCGCCGAAGGAAGTGGCTCAGCTCCGCATTCCTCTTCGGATATTTTCTCTGCCATTTGACTGAAATGATTTCTACGGTCTAATTAAGTGAACGGTTAAAGCTTCTTTTTCAATCAAAATTCAATTCCAGCAAATAGTAAGAGGAGGAGGGAGAGAGAGAAAACACTGATAAAGCTTATTTAAGCACCATGCTTCCTTTCTGCAGAAAATCAAATTGCCTGACAGAAAAATAGCTTCTTCCCATCAAGATCCATCAGCCTGAGTGTTCTTTACACTAACTAATCCATGTTAGGGCTCAACTTTGGTCCCAGGGCAGAAGGACCAGACCGACTTGAGATTAGAATCTGGTGCTGCCACTTACCAGCTCTGTGGCTTCAGGCAAGTGACTTCACATTTCTGAGCCAGTTTCCTCACCCATGAAATGGTAGTTAATAACTCCTACTGTATACCGTTCATACAATGATCCGAGAGCAATGTGTAGCATGCGACGAATAGCTATTGTGTGTCTCTGGTTTGTGGGCTGAGTGTGAGCACAGACCGGCATGTGAGTGTGTAGGGCAGAATATATGACCTGTGTGCGGGTGGGGTAAGTGCATCATGCGGGAGGGGGAGCATGTGGGGTGCAGCTCTGTGTCAATGGACGTCTGCGCATCTGTGTGGCCGTGATCTCTCTGTAGGTGATGAGGTCCGCATTCTCCATCCTTCTTGTAGAGGTCTCCAGACAAGCTTGGGTGGAAACCTCAGAGGGGATTGCTTAAGGGTTGTCTGAGGCTTGTGGGGCATGACACCCCCTCCCCTGCAGCAGCAAGAGCTCTCAGATCCTGTCTCAGTAGTCTAGACATCACTTCTACGCCTTCATCAGTCCCCGGTGACTTGTTAAAAGGCTTCAAAGGAGAAACTTCAGACTAGAAACCTCACTTGCCATTCACATTTTTTAAACATTGAAGACAAAACTATAAAGAACATATCTGTGAATGCTAATTAGCCTCCAGAGAGGGAGAAAGAAGAGGATGGAAGAGAGACATAGACACAGAGCTGTAAAAGGCCAGAAAGTTGCTGCAGGGACAACAGGGGGAAAGGGAGCAACTCCTTGAATTCTGTAAAATTACGTTAAGGATACACATGCCTCATGAAGGTGAAAAAGGCCAAGTATCCACAACAAAAGGATCTGATCCCAGAGATGAGTAAGTAACACCAGAGATGGAGCTGGAGCAGAATTTCCCTTTTCAAAGAGGCTCATGCAGTGGGCTGGGCTGTCCCCTTCACAAAGACAACAGAGACCGCCCAGAATGGGGTGAAATAGGCACTAGGAGTATGGGGTGTGATCTGAGGGTATCTGTTCAGGCTCTCATCCCCAATCCTTCATTCCTATACCCACTTACCCCCAGTCACTTATATCTGAACTCCTGCTTTAATAGAAAGCACAAAAAAATGAATATTTAGCACCAGGTACATTTATAAATACTATCTTATTTAATTCTAACATATCCATATGAAGTAGATACTTAGGAAATATTATCTCCACTTTATAGATAAGGAAATTGAATACCAAAAGGTCCCACCTGGGGCTTCCCTGGTGGCGCAGTGGTTGAGAGTCCGCCTGCCGATGCAGGGGACACGGGTTCGTGCCCTGGTCTGGGAGGATCCCGCATGCCGCGGAGCGGCTGGGCCCGTGAGCCATGGCCGCTGAGCCTGTGCGTCTGGAGCCTGTGCTCCACAACAGGAGAGGCCACAACAGTGAGAGGCCTGCGTACTGCAAAAAAAAAAAAAGATCACACCTGGGTCTGACTCCTGACAGTGGATCAGGCTGCTTCTAGCCTTTGGGTCTTGAAAGTTTTGTTTGTTGCTATCTAATTGTTTCAATCTTCATTTTCCCTCTGATTACCAAGTAAATACATGCTTACTAAAAGCATTTTAAAAATACTGAAACTTACAAAAAAGAAAATAAAAATCATTAGTAATCTATAGTGATCTCTATTTTCTTTTTATTTTCTTTGTGGCTTTGATAATTATTGTCACTAGTAAGATGCTCTGTTAGAAATGCTTTCAGCTGGAAGAAACAGACAACTTGACTACCAGTACAAAGATGTGTTTAAAAAGAGGTTTTTTGTTTGTTTGTTGTATATTAGGAAGTCTGAACAATTGCCACTGTTGATTTAGTGGTTCAGCAGTGGACTGACATTTGAAAATGTTCTTAGCCTTTGCCTCATGATTATAAAATAGCTGCTGCAGCTCCAAAAATCACAGACAGGTTCAAGGCAATAAGAGAAGGCAAGGCACTAGCATCATCTGTTCCTTTATGAGAAAAGAAAAGGCTTTCCCAAAAGTTCCTGGCAGATTTCTTCTGTTTACAATCTATGGGCTGTAACTGGGTCACAAAACTACTCCTACTTTTAAGGGAGGCTAGGGAAAACATTTTGTTCTTCAAGACTCTCTAAGTGGGTTAGGGAGAAGAGGGTTGGGAATGGGAGTTGGGTTTCACCAATCAATGGTGTCTGCCACAGATGCAATGCTCTGATTGGCCAGGCCTGGTTCACATGTCCACCTGTGGAGCTACAATAGACTGTCTTCCCACAATCACATGGACCACAACTGGTGGAAGAAAAATGGGTGCTTGTAAACATAAAAGGAAAATGGATTCTAGGGAGGCAAGAAGGAAAGATGCCCATTATATTTTGTATCAGTTAACTTTTTCTGTACAGCAAATTCGTCCTCAAACTTAGCGGCTAAACATAAGCACACAATTCCTCACAATTCTGTGGTTATTTGAGCAGTTCTTCTGTCCTGGGCCTGCTTACATAACTCCTCAGGTCTGTTTCAACTCTCAAAAGTGAAACAATACTAGATCCTATTGACTGGACACCTAAGATGTCTTACATAGTGACCTTAGTGTTCTTATATACTTCCTCACACTTTCCTCCTTCCCTTACTCCTGGTATCTGTTAGCATATTTTAAAGGCTTTGTGCCCTATTGAGGTATGTTATTACTTATATTTAGATATAAGTAATAATTTTTTATTGAAGTATAGTTCATTTACAATGTTACGTTAATTTCTACTGTACAGCAAAGTGATTCAGTTAAACATATATATATATATACATTCTTTTTTATATTCTTTTCTATTATGGTTTATCATAAGATATTGAATATAGTTCCCTGTGCTATATACTATGACTATGTTGTTTACCCATTGTATATATAATAGTTTGCATCTGCTAACCCCAAACTTGGGATTAAGTTATAATTTTTGAGGTTCAGTGTTAGGTGCTCCACACACATACGTTTGTTAAAATCCTCACCACAACCTTACAAGGTACTGTGACCATTTACAGATGAGGAAACTGAGACTCTAAGAGGCCAGGTGTCTTGTTTAGTCTCCCTTAGCCAGTAATTCTGAGCTAAGGGTCTCCTTATTCTGAGTTTATTGCTCTTTTCACCACACCACAGCTGCCTACTGGCTTCCTTAGGACAGACTGAGCCCACCAATCAATTTAAGCTGCTGTTGGAAATTGTTATATTGATTCTGTTTGAGGGGAAACCCCCTCTATTCTTCTTCGAGACTTCTGGAATTAAGAGGATTAAAGAGGACCCTAAGATTGCAAGGTTTAAAACACTGCTGCTATTTACAACTATTAATTTTTGTGAATCAGAATTTTTATTCTATGTATACAAAATAAAGTTGAGAAATAAACAGGATACATGAGATTGCAACTATCATCCAATATCTCAATTTCAAATCTTTCTATTCATCAAAGCAATCTCTTGATTATTACAGTTATTGCCTTTAGTAAGTTAATGTTTAAATCTTTTTTAGATTTTTAAATTTTTATACAATTTTTAAAGGTTACATTCCATTAACAGTTATTACAAAATATTGGCTATATTACCCATGTTGTACAATTCATCATTTTTTAAAAATATTTTTTTCTATTTTTAGCTGTGTTGGGTCTTAGTTGAGGCACACGGGCTTCCCTCTAGTTGTGGCATGCGGCTTTCCTCACTCTAATTGTGGCACACAGGCTCCAGAGCGCATGGGCTCTGTAGTTTGCGGTGCGTGGGCTTAGTTGCCCTGTGGCATGTGGAATCTTTGTTCCCCAACCAAGGATCAAACCTGCATCCCCTGCATTGGAAGGAGGATTCTTTACCACTGGACCACCAGGGAAGTCTCTACAATACATCCTTGAGCCTATTCTTACACCCAATAGTTTGTACCTCTCACTGCCCCACCCTTATGTTGCCCCTCCCCCCAGCATTGGTAACCACTAGTTTGTTCTCTATATCTGTGAGTTTTGCATCTTTTATGGTATATTCACTAGTTTCTTGTATTTTTTAGATTCCACATATAGGTGATATCATACAGTATGTGTCTTTCTCTGACTTATTTCACTTAGCATAATGCCCTCTAAGTCCATCCATGTTGCAACAAATGGCAAAATTTTGTTCTTTTTTAAGGTGAGTAGTATTCCATTGTATATATGTACACTATACCTTCTTTATCCATTCAGCTGTTGATGGACACTTAGGTTGTTTCCGTGTCTTGACAATTGTAAATAATGCTGCTAAGAACATTGGGGTGCATGTATCTTTTCGAATTAGTGGTTTTGGGGTTTTTTTTGGATATATACCCAGAAATGGAATTGCTGGGTCTATGGCAGTTCTATTTTTAGTTTTTTGAGAAACTTCCATATTGTTTTCCGCAGTGGCTGCACCAATTTACATACCCACCAAGAGTGTGTAAGGGTTCCCTTTTCTGCACATCCTTGCCAATATTTTGTTATTTGTAGACTTTTTGATGATAGCCATTCTGACAAGTGTGAGGTGATATCTCATTGTGGTTTTGATTTGCATTTCCCTGATGATTAGCGATGTTCAGCGTCTTTTCATGTGCCTGTTGGCCATCTGCATTTCCTCTTTGGAAAAATGCCTATTCAGTTCTTCTTGCCCATTTTAAAATTGGGTTATTTGGGTTTTTTTAATATTGAGTTGTATGAGCTGTTTATATATGTTGGATATTAATCCCTTAAAGGTCATATCATTTGCAAATATTTCCTCCCAATCAGTAGGTTGTCTTTTGGTTTTGTCGATGGTTTCCTTTGCTGTGCAAAAGCTTGTAAGTTTAATTAGGTTCTATTTGTTTATTTTTGCTTTTACTTCTTTTACTTTAGGAAAGGGATCCAAAAAAATATTGCTTCAATTTATGTCAAAGAGTGTTCTTCCTATGCTTTCCTCTAGGAGTTTTATAGTATCCGGTCTTACATTTAGGTCTTTAACCCATTTTGAGGTTTGTTTTTTTTGTTTTTTTGCAGTACGCGGGCCCCTTACTGTTGTGGCCTCTCCCGTTGCCGGAGCACAGGCTCCAGACACACAGGCTCAGCGGCCATGGCTCACGGACCCAGCCGCTCCGTGGCATGTGGGATCTTCCCGGACTGGGGCACGAACCCGTGTCCCCTGCATCGGCAGGCAGACTCTCAACCACTGTGCCACCAGGGAAACCCCCATTTTGAGTTTATTTTTATATATGGTGTTAGAGAATGTTCTGATTTCATTCTTTTACAGGTAGCTGTCCAGTTTTCCCAGCACCACTCACTGAAGAGACTGTCTTTTCTCCTTTGTATATTCTTGCTTCCTTTGTTGTAGATTAATTGACCATAAGTGTGTGTTAATATTATAAATCTTAACTTATAAAGCACATGTATTCTTATAAAATATAAAAGTATAAATTCGTATAAACGTTTTATATATTGGGGCTCTGCATGAAATTAAATTTTGAAGAGTTCCTCTGCTGTCCCATTATCTCATTTGATCTCACAGCAGCCGTGGATAGTCGAGGTTTCATTATTATTACCATTTTACAAATAAGGAAACAGAGGCTCAGAGTGGTTAACTAACTTTCCCAAGGAAAATAAGTAAATAAACAAGTGAATAAATAAGCAATTAGGAGGCAGAGCTGGGATTTGAAACCAGTTCTCCCAACTGCAAAGTCAAACTTCTTGCCATTATACCACACTGTCCTCTCTATTCATTCCCAAGCTCCTAGGAATGTGTGCGTCAAGGCTGGTGCTCACCCAGAAGGCACTCAAGTCCAAGACAGACTGAAAGTGGTCAGTTTTGGGTGGAGGGTGGGAGGAAGCATCAGCAATTGCCTCCTCCAGCCTGAGAATTCTCTTAAGGGCCCAGCACGCTGTTTGGGGAGTGTTAGTAAGTTTTCTCCCCAGAACCTAGCAAACCTAGCAAACCCAGGACTCCTCCCAGGAGTCAGGAGGGCTTTCCACCTGCCAGGAGCTCTGAGAGAGGGAGAGGAGACCAGATTACTCTGAAGCCATTTTGCAAAAGCTATTTTCACTCGGGCTAACGGTCTTTAGTCTGCTGGGGAGGAACTAAAATATAAACCTCTTTTTCAGGGTGGGGCATTAATGCTTGCTTTGGTTTCAGAGGCTTGAGTTGAGGCAGGAAGATATAAAGTTGGCCTTATAAGCTTTTTGAAATTTGTATTCCACTCATCTTGCAGAATGAATCATTAGAAGACGCATGACCGCCTCACTTATGGGCATTCACAACAACAGTCACCCGCAGGGCCTCATTAATGGGTATATGCTGCACCTGATGCTCCCTGTTCCAGCCCTTGGGTCCCCTGTGGCAGTCAGAGTGAAAGAAATATCAGCAAGGCGGACTCTCAACCATTGCGGCACCAAGGAAGCCCCCCATCCCAGGCAGATTTGATTGGGCCAGAGGTCAGCTTTCCTGGCATGTAGTACATTAGAATTCTCACTTGATGGAGTACTAATAGCTAATATTTACTGAGCACCGTTCTAAACACTTTACTGATATTAACTGCTTAATCCTTATGAATTTCAATCTTATGAAGTAGGCACTGTTATTAGCCTAATTTGCAGGTGAAGAAACAGGCAGACAGTTTACGTAATTTGTTCAACTATACTCAGCTAGAAAGCAGCAGAGCCAATATTCAAACCCAGGTAGTCTGGCATCCCCCTCCCTCCTCCCTCCTTCTCTCCCTCCTCTTTCCCCTGGTTGACTTAGAAAAAAATGCACAACGTGAGGGTGTCGAGTTAAGTTTTATCTGGGGCAAAATGAGGACGGCAGCCTGGGAGACAGCATTTCAGATAGCTCTGAGAAACTGGTCCGAGGAGGTGAGGGGGGAGCTAGGATATATAGGAGTTTTGCAACAAAGGGCAGGTAGTCGGGAACATCAAAAGATTACTGTTAATTCAAGAAACCAGATACGCTAAGTTTAAGGAATTTAGCGCTTTTCTATGTATGGGAAGATGCAAGAGTCTGGACTCACTGAAATCAGTCCTTTGAAATGCACCTCAGCTATTTGGGGCCGATATCCTCTGTTTTTACATCCCGAGTTTCCTTGGGACTCACCATAGGGAGTGGCTGCAGTCTGATGGCTGCTGGATGGCAGGTATTCTTTGCCTTCCTGAGTTCCCTCAGGGCTCACCAGCTCACCACTGGCCGTGGCTGTAACTGTTGAAGACTGTGACATCCTTTGTTTACTGATGTGGCAGCAATATTCCATTTATCACCCTTTTCCTCTCTTATAAAGTTCCAAACAGGCAGAAAGGTTGGCAGACTGGTATAATGAATTTCCATACACTTATCACCTATTTTTAACCAACTGCTAACATTTTGCCATATTTGCTTCAGCTATTTTTAAAACCTCTAATAGTTAAGGACTTAAAACAATAACATTGCCACAATACCATAATCACACTTGACTAAATTATAACAGTAATGTCTTCGTATTATCTAATACTCAGCCCATGCTCAATTTTTTTCTGATCCTAGCAAAAATGTCTTCCTACAGTTCTTTTATGTAAATACGGATCCAGAGTTTACACATTGCATTTGGTTGATACAAGTCTTAAGTGTCTTCTAACTTATAGCACCACCCCGTTTTTTAAAGCCATTAACTTGTAGAAGAAACACAGTCATTTTCCCCACAGTATTTCCCATATTCTGGGTTTGCTGATCGTGTTCTGGTGGTGTTGTCTAACGTGTTACTGCACTGTAAACCAGAAGTTAGATCTGGCTCACTGCTTACTGTAGCACAGCTGTGGCTGCTTCTCCACTCCCCTTAGCATTCATTCCTATTGAGGCAGGAGGGAGATGGGCCCCCAGGGCAAATGGTTTGAGTTCCTTCCTGTGGACCCATACTCCGAGACAAGAATAACAGGACAATTGAGAGAGGATGCTGGGCCCTGCCCAGACAGAAGATAAGAGACTACGTATTCCTCATTCTCGAAGTCAGGAGACCTCCCCGACTACACATGCACAGAAAGGCTCCTTGGAGGTCCAAAGGGGAGTGATGCCAAGTGACTAAATCTACCCATAGGCCTCTGCCATAGAATCCGTCTTGGCTAAGAGATGTGCACGCACACCTGGGAAAATCCCGAGATATACCAAACACAGACTTTGAACCAGGCAAATCAAAACGATTGGCCAAAGGAAACCCAGAAGAAATGCCCCATATAAGTGATTTAAACTGCCACGAGGACACGACTCACTCTCTGAGCCCGCCCATGTGTCTATCCACACGTACTGTACTCTTTTTTCTCCTAATAAATACTTGTTTCACTACTTTCTGTCTTTGCGGAAATTCTTTTTCTGCAAAGCCGTAGGGCCAGGGCCTTGTCACTGACCGCTGGTCTAGTGGCTAGAATTCGGTGCTCTCACCGCTACAACCCGACCTCAATCACTGGCCAGGAACTGAAACCCTGCTTCAAGCCACTGCAGGCCGAGGCCACTTGAGATCACTATGTGCCAAAGGTTGGCATCTTGCTGCCTAAGGACTTTTTGTCTCACTGTGAAGCACACTTACCTATGCACTAGGCAAGTCAGGAATGCAGGAGAATCAATGTCCACAGAAGCAACCTTCAACCAATGAACCAAGAGCTGGTGAATGAAGTCCCAGCTTCCTCATCCCTCAGTTGGGATAACTCTGAAATTTGTTCTACGCTGTCCACGTTCTCCAGTGAGGTTGAGTTGTACCTGTCTCACTTTCTCACTCCCCTATTGGCATTTTCTGGAGACATCTCCCAGCTAAACTCCTTAAATTGAATCCTAGTCTCAGGGTCTGCTTCTAGGGCTACACAAATCAAGACAATTAGATTCTGGTTCACCTTTTTTTTTTTCTGGCTGTGTGGCTTGAGGGATATTAGTTCCCCAACCAGGGATTGAACCTGTGCCCCTGGGCAGTGAAAGCATGGAGTCCTAACCACTGGACAGCCAGGGAATTTTCCTGAATACAATTTTTACAAGAAATGCAGGATAAATGTTTCATTGACTTTTCTTCTTTTTGTAAATATTTATTTATTTGGCTGCATCAGGTCTTAGTTGCGGCATGCGGAATCTTTAGTCGCGGCATGCGAACTCTTAGTTGTGGCATTCTAGTTCCCTGACCAGGGATCGAACCCCGGGCCCCCTGCATTGGGGGCATGCAGTCTTAGCCACTGGACCACGAGGGAAGTCCTGACTTTTTTCTTTTTATCAGTTTCTAGAAAAATGATTCAGTGTCCCAGAAACCTTCAAAGGTGACAAATGATGAGTTTTTTATTTTAAAGTATAATTATGAACTCTTTGATTTTTATACTTTTGACATGTTATTATCCACTGCTGTCACTATTTTTTTTGATGCTTATATTTTCTCAACTTTGGCTAGTGAGGCCTGATCAAGTTGACTGCTGTGTCATTTTGACATAACCCCTGAAGTCTTCAAGACTTGATTTCAGGCAAGACAAGAAGACTTGGGCTTATCTTGTACATTTCCAGCTCCAGACTGCATTAGCCATTTCTCCAATTAATTCTGGTTCCTTTTAGTAGGAAATGGTATTTGAGAACACAGCATGTAGCAGTGTTCCTTGCTACCGACTTGTCATTGCTTCTAGGTCTTTTTGAACAGAGCTGAGAAATACATATTTCTTAGAAAAGAAAAAATATAATATTTATTAAAAATTAAATTTAAAAATATTTAATATTTATCTGAAAAACATGAATACAGGGACTTCTCTGGTGGTGCAATGGTTGGGAATCCGTATGCAAATGCAGGGGACACAGGCTCGAGCCCTGGTCCGGGAAGATCCCACATGCCGCGGAGCAACTAAGCCCGTGCGCCACAACTATTGAGGCTGCGCTCTAAAGCCTGGGAGCCACAACTACTGAGCCCACGTGCCACAAATACTGAAGTCCACGCACCTAGAGCTCATGCTCTGCAACAAGAGAAGCCACCGCAATGAGAAGCCCGCGCACGGCAGTGAAGAGTAGCCCCCGCTCGCCACAAGTAGAGAAAGCCCATGGGCAGCAACGAAGACCCAAGGCAGCCAAAAATAAATAAATAAATAATTTTTTTTAAATGAATATAATGACTCATTTGCTTTATCTATATCTATCTATCTATCTATATGTGCGGTAGGCTGCCTTACTGGCTCGAATTTTTCACTCTGTTTCTGCATACACACCGCTTGCCACGTGTCTTTTTCAGTCTTTCCCTAAAGAAGTTCAGTCTGTTTTACCACTCTTTGAATCTGGGCTAGTCTTTTGCCTATATTTGACCAATAGAATGAAACAGAAGTGATGATATGCCAGTTCCAAGCCCAGGCATCAAGCCTCCTTAGTTATGTCTGCTTAATTATTTGTGCCTGGGATCATGCCTGGTCAAGCCTGCTAGAGACACGTGGAGCAGAGCCAACGCCCCCAGTCATTCCAAGAAGTCATTCCTAGATCAGCCAACAGCTATTTGGTTGTTCCATTATTTTGTTTTGAAAACATAAGCAATTATATATATATATGTACTCATATCTCTGTATTACTTTCCTAGGTTTGCTGTGACAAAGTGTACTGCAAACTGGGTGGCTTAGAAATTTGTTTATTCTTTCACAATTCTGGAGACTAGAAGTCTGAAATCTAAGTGTCGGCAGGGCCGTGCCTCCTCTGACTTCTCCAAGGAAGAGCCCTTCCTTGACTGTTCCTAGCTTCTGGTGGTGGAATCCTTGGCATTCTTTGGTTTGGAGCTGCCTTACTCCAATCTCTGCCTCTGTCATCACGTGGCCTGGCCTTCTCTGTCTCTGTGTCTACATTTCCCGCTTCTTATAAGAACACTGGTCATTGGATTAAGGTCCACCTTAATCCAGTATGACTTCATTTTAACTTGATTATATTTGCAAAGACTCTATTGTTTGTTGATGTGGGGAGATCCATCCCCTCCTCCCAACACACACACACACAGAGTAGAATTGGGTTCAGAGCCCCTTAGCAGGTTATTGAGTTTCTCTAGCCAAGGACTTTGGCTGTCTGGACAGAGGGTACCCAAGGTCATTCCCCTGACCCTGGCCTGAGATCGTCCCTTTGTACCTGGAAACCTGTGCTTCCCACTCCTAGAAAAGAGATTGCTAATCTATCATTTCTGCTCCTCACCAGCCCCCCTCCACCAACTCCAACATCTGGCTCTGCCTGATGAAACGCCAGATTATTCATGACTCCCATTCAGCATTTCTGGTTAAAGCCACATCCCACAGCTGTTTGTGTTTTCATCAGAGGCTTTGCCAACCTTTCTCCACGGCCCCCAAAGCCATGTTTAGAGGGAAGATTTCAATATGGGACTTTCAGATCAGTGGCAGCCTATCTGCAGGCTTGTTTTTATCCCCTTCAGTCTTCTTATTTCTAGGCATGAAGGAAGCAGATGGGAGCCATGGAGGGAGGCAGGATCACAAAGGGGGTCCAAGGATGGGTTATTTCCTCTCAGAACAAATTAATTAGTGTCTGAAGAAGCCTGAGTCAAGCCTTACTGGAAGGGCTGGAGACAGTGGAAGGGACTTAATGTGAAAAATGAAGACCCTCCTGAATTTGGTCTAGAGAGTTCCAAGCTCAGTTGTCTACTGGCTCCACCTCTGCTCCTTGGGGGGCGTTGCTGGGCATTCAGGGCCACCTCTCCCATCTACCTCACACCTTCTGAGGCCCAGTTGGCTTCCTTTATTCTAACTCTGACCAGCCTAGAGATGGTGTAACATTTGTCTCTGTAGAAAGACGATGGCTTGGAGTCAAGGTGCAACCTTTGTGTGGGTCCTGGTTCCACCATGATCTAACTATGACTTTGGGCAAGTCATCACTCTTCTCCGGAACTCAGTTTCCTAAATTATAAATTGGGAACAGAATCTCAGCCTTGTCTACTTCACATGGGTGTTGTGAGGGTGAGTTGTGATTGTGGAAATTTCCTGTTTACTTGTCTGACCTACGCACTCCAAGCTCCACAGGACAGAAGTATGTCTTGCCTGTTAATTATTGTGTTCCCAGCACCTGGAAGAGTGCCTAGCACGGGAGCTCAATAAACACATGCTGAATAAATCATTGTAAATGTGTCTCATCAGCTGTCATATACCATTACACAGGATTATGTTTAATGCTGCTCCGTCTGAGTTATGGGAAGACCCTCCATGCACTCCTCACAGCACCCTGAGTTTACAGATCCAGTAAACTCATAGCACAGACCCAGTGTGGCTCTGCCCCTTCAGACTAGAAGCTCCCAGAGGGCAGGGACATCTCTGCATCTTGTGCACCTAGCACTGTACCTGGCACACAGCTTTCGAAATGTCTGAGGAATTAATGGATGGATGAACGATGCAGAGTGGTTAAGGAGTTTGCCTGAGGTCACTCAGCTAAGGATTATCAACTGAAAAACAAAACTTTTTTTTTTTTTTTGCGGTACGCGAGCCTCTCACTGCTGTGGCCTCTCACGTTGCGGAGCACAGGCTCCGGACGCGCAGGCTCAGCAGCCATGGCTCACGGGCCCAGCCGCTCCGCGGCACGTGGGATCTTCCCGGACCGGGGCACGAACCCGTGTCGCCTGCATCGGCAGGCGGACTCTCAACCACTGCGCCACCAGGGAAGCCCCAAAACATTTTCAAAAAGTTGAATAAATATACTATGAATCCAGGTTTTTGCTAAGTATTTTCCACTATCTTATACCAGTTGTCCTGACTTCCAGGGCTATGTTCTCTCTGTTGCCCTCTCATGAGTGCACCTCACCCATCCCATGCTGCCCAGTAGTGGGATTTGAACCTCCTGGTGAGGACAGGTCATGCTACCTGGAACCCACCATGTAAACCCTAGCTGGATGCTCCAGGGAAGCCCATCAACTACTGCTATTATTGCTACCACTGCAGGGCTAGAAGTTAGAGCAACAAAAATTGAAGTGACTTGTCTTAGCTTGGGTTTTCCTGAAGCAAGGCCCTGAGACATAGATGTGAATGCAGAGTGTTTTGGGAGGTGATCCCAGGAAACATTCATGGGGGTAGGAAAGTGAGATAGGGAAAAAAAGAAAGCCAATAAAGAGATGTTATCAAGCCAGTTACCATTGCGGACAACTGGAGCCCTGTCCTGCTGGGGAGCCTTCAGAGGTGGTGGGAGACATGCCTAGAGTCATCTCAACTGAGGGCGAGGAAGCTAGGTGCTTATGCCCTACCCTGTTGTCATTCATGGAGGGGTGCTCCTTCAACTCTCTGGTACTTCTGGTTTGCCAGGCATGCAGCTATTCTAAGTGGCAGCCTTGGAGTATGGAGGTGAATGCTAAGGGTATGTGGGCAGAGCCCACTGAGGTCTCATCAGGGTCCCAGCCTGGCTTGGTGTCCTTTGAGCCTCATCCTAATCTTCTGTAAAATAGAGGTAACAACCCACCTCCCCAGCTGGGCTGTGGTGAAGTTAGAGGAGATGAACTTATATGACATCACTTACAAGGTGATGGTCGACAGTTATGACGAATGACAAGTCCTGCTCTTCTAGTACATTAAAGAAAGATTTAGAAATCAAATGCCAAAGTGAAAGCTGGGCAGGTCATTCCAAGGGGGAATGGCTTTAGATTTAGATCTTGATTAAATGTCTGAGTCGTGTAATGACGGAGGCAGGACCACCCAGGCTGTGCCCAATTACTGGTCAATTCACACCCAACCCATACCCAGACATCTGGGAGGAAAAAATCACTTTCATCTCAGCTCCAATTCTTTTTTTTTTTTTTAATTTTATTTATTTTTGGCTGCTTTGGGTCTTCGTTGCTGCACGCGGGCTTTCTCTAGTTCTCTACTCTTCATTGCAGTGCACGGGCTTCTCATTGCGGTGGCTTCTCTTGTTGCAGAGCACAGGCTCTAGGTGTGCGGCCTTCAGTAGTTGCAGCACGCGGGCTCAGTAGTTGTGGCTCACGGACTCTAGAGTACAGGCTCAGTAGTGTGGCACATGGGTTTAGTTGCTCCGCGGAATGTGGGATCTTCCCGGACCAGGGATCGAACCTGTGTCCCCTGCATTGGCAGGTGGATTCTTAACCACTGCACCACCAGGGAAGTCCTCAGCTCCAATTCTTGGCTCAGTTATTACTCCCCAGCAGGCAGGAAATGCCAGAGAAGAGAGACAAAGCTACTGAGATAAAGAGGGGCTGTTTACTGTTTGGCAGGAAGGAAGAACAGGGCAGGATGTGGTCAGAAACAGATGAAACTGTCCCAATGGTTGCGGATCATTGAATGAATGGCATGCATGATGTACATGCTCTTACCCTTGAAGATCTAGATGTTTCAGAGAGTGGGGAAAGGAAAGGAGAATGAAGGAAAGGACTAAAAAAAGAAACAGAGGTCTCTGTTTATTCCGCTCTTTCTCCATTACTTGCCAAAGCTGCTGGCAATAAACTCAGCAAATCTATTTGATACTAATCTTGTTGGAAGAATTTACTGTAATTTGGTTCACTGGGGGATAATCAGATTTGTGTAAACTTTCATAAGAGTCTGCAAAAGCTTCATATCTCTTGACAGATATGGTCTTTAAAAATACCTGTGCTATCATCTTAGGATTGGAGAGGAGAGACTGTAGGCTGTTGGGGACCTTGGTTTTAGCTACCAAAGAGGTGCACAGACCTGCTTTTTTCTCTGGACCCCCACTCTCAGGCCTTTACCCCTTCCTCATCGCCTGGCTCCAAAGCTGTTAGGGTCCCGTTGGTGAGTGGGACTGATAGTGGCCTGGAGCAGGGGTATCTTAAAGATGAGAGGGTAGTTACTCCCCCTGTCCCCAGGTCTAATTGTCCAGTGATTCCTAATCTAATCAGCCAAGAGTATTACCTTTAAAAATCTTTTTTTTGCAGTCCCTGTAGCAGCAAACTTGATTCTTGCCAGTATTTTTATAATTTTCCAATTACTAATAAAATTATTTCTGTTTTATTTTAAAGACATAAAAATGCTTATTCTATGCACTTTTTCATGCCTAGAAAACTTGCCATGAGTAGCAACTATAATAAGTAGAATAAGTGTAATAAACATGGGCTATCCCTCTTAGAAATAGTTGGTATTTTTTTTGTTTGCTTATAACAATGGGAACTGGATTCTTGGAGCAAATAGTGGGAAGTTAGAGGTGAAAGGGGAAAACTAGGATCTGGGAGGACAACTGGGGCAACTTGTGCTCCTTGTAGCATGACAAGGTCTGGAGGCCATGAATTCATATTTTATTTATGATGACATGAAACTACCCATCTCCTTTCCTCAAACAAAAACACAGACCTCCAACTCCAATCAAAACCAAGCCTAAATAGTTTACTATAAAATGCAATTCTCTGTGACTCATTAAAGCTGAATCTGGCCTCTCTGTACCCTGACACCAAATTAAATCTCAGAGACAGAGTTTTGGGTGAAGTAGAAGAGAATAGCTTTATTGCTTTGCCAGGAAAAAGGGGCCACACCTGGCTAATGCTCTCAAAACTGTGCGTCCTGACTTGGAGGGGGTAGTGAGGAGTTTTATAGTAATGGTTCAAAGAAGGTGTTATCAACTCATGGACATTCTTCTGATTGGTTGGTGGTGAGGTAAGTGGGAGTCTGCATCAACAACCTTCTGGTTCCAACCAGTCTGGGGTCTATGTGCTTGTGGGCAGCACACAGTTAACTTCTCCCACCTGGTGGGGGTTTTAGTATCTGCAAAACAGCTCAAAGATATTGTAATGTATATCCCTTGAGGTGGAACCGGGACCCTGCCCCGAGGCTGCACTATTGTTTCTTGACTCTTCCTCCCATGTTTCTGCATCCCGTCCCTTCCCTAATCAGCAACTGTTTGAACTTGCCCATTGGAATTCAGGGAAGGTCATGGAGGCTGAATGAAGCCTACTTCCTGCTAACAAGAAAATGGGGGACACAAAGACCTTTGTGCCCAAGAGCCCCCGACCCCGCCCGCCCAGGGTCCTGCTCAGTTTCACCATCATCATCATTTGGGAATGTGTGCATATGTGCAGTTAGGATCTGAGAAGCCAGGGGGAAAAGTGTCCTCAGGGGCAGGGCTCTGAGACAGGGGGCTGTATTGGTCATCAGCCCGGGTGAGGAGAGCTAAGGCCAGAGTGCTTTCAGAGAGGTGAAGATCTGCTGCAAAGGGAAAAATAATCAAAGTTGATATCAGATCTGGTATGGGGCTGGGCGTATTGAGGAATGATATGTCTAAAATGACTGTAGGGTTGTTAGCTTGGGGAAGGGAAAATGGTGGTATTATGAGAAATGGAACCATTGGGAAGGAGGAACATTTAGGTGAGAATATGATTAACTCAGGGTTGGGTACACTGAGAAGTGGCTTTGGGGCAACTAACTGAAACATCCCGCACTAAAGGTTGGCATAGGACCAAGCATTTAGGGCAGAAGATAGAAAATTGAGAATTATTCACATAAGGAGCCTTTAGTGAGCCCCTGTTACATGCCAGGAGTTCAGTTAAGGGCCAGGTGCAGAGGTGCCTGGGAGCAGAGTCAGAAAGTGGGGTGATTAAGTGCTCAGACTTTAGATCATACGGATCCACGTCCCAGTTCCCACTTTGCCACTTACTAGCTGTGGAACCTTGGGCAAATCATTTAATGTTTTTAAGCCACAGTTTTCTCATCTTACAAAAAAGTAGAAGAGTGTGTCTGGCACGCAATCATCAATACTAAAGGCAGTTCTCATGAGGATTAGTGAAGATAATGCATATAAAGTGCATAGCATTGTGTCTAGCATACAGCAAATGCTAAAAAAAAATGTTACCTGTTATCAACAGGAAAAAAAATACTTTTGAGCTTAAGGTACCCTAGCCTAATGGTTATGAAAACAGCAAGGGTGTTAGGAGCTCAGCTGAGCTGGAGTAGATAGAGACAGACAGAGACAGAGCAGTAGCTGAGCAGTCAGTTATCTACGTAGCAACTGTTGCAGGAAGGGGGGCCCCTTCCAGGGCCCGAGAGCGGGCTCTTGTCTAACACTCAGAAATGAATTGTCTGAGGAGACACACGTGCTGACAAAGCAGAAGACTTTATTGGAAAGGGGTGCCCGAGTGGAGAGCAGGAGGGTACGGGAACCCAGGAGGACTGCTCTGTCACATGGCTCACAGTCTCAGGTTTTATGGTGATGGGGTTAGTTTCTGGGTTGTCTCTGGTCAATAATTCTGACTCAGGGTCCTTCCTGGTGGCATGTGCATCACTCAGCCAAGATGGATTCCAGCGAGGAGGATTCTGGGAGGTTGGTAGGACATGTGGACTGGCGTCTCCTCTCTCCTTTTGACCTTTCCCAAATTCTTCCAGCTGGTGGTGGCTTGTTAATCCCGTGTTCCTAGCCAGGATCTCCTGTTGTTAAGGTAACTCATGCAAGTGGTTACTATTGGGCCTGGCCCAGGTGGGTGGTTTCAGTCAGTGGTTCCCCTAACACAACTGTCAGGAAAGAAGAAAATTTCCTCTACCCTTCTAGGTTCTTCTGGCTGGTCTAAGAAGATTAACAGATGAACAGGAGAAAATCACTCAAAAGTTTGATAGCATGTATGCACGGGAGAGACCCAGAAAAACTGAGTAACTGGCCCAAATGGCCCAAACTCTCACTTTAAATACCATCTTCAGCTAAAGACAAAAGAGAATGTTGGGGGTAGGGGTTTGGGACTTTGAAGGCGAGCAAGGCAATTGACATGGAGTCAGAAAAGCAAAAGTTTGGTAAACAATTGTTTGCTGAGCCCTGCAGAGGCAATGGGACACAGAATGTTAACAGATTTCTCTAGGTTTCTCCCAGTCTACACACCTAGATCGTACTACAGTTATCTGTGGTGATGGCTGCCTTCCTGGAACAGGTCCTCTGTCTATATTCTTTAGGCAGTTAGGGGGAGGTTCAAAGTTCCTTCCTGAGGCTTTTGGGCCTTGATTGTTTCAGCTCAAACTAATCTGCATGCTGAAGAGACATTTTGGGGTGGCAAGTTTTGCCCTCCTACATAACCAGCCCAAAATGAAAACCTCAAGCCTCTAGCCACTTACTATGATGGCAGAAGAGGCTAAAACTGTAACTGAGCAGGACCCTACGGGGCCTTCCTGGGACAGACCCCTCCCCCATGTCCTCCGCTGTAGCTCCTCTCTGAAGTACCTAGATAATGGTATCTGATGCGTATTTCCTGAGTTTTCAGGTGCTAAAACCACCACCAAAAGGAAGTAATTAACTACTTGATGATCATGAGCACTAGTCCCCAGACCTTCTGGCGCCTAAGGATTGATCACCATGAACCAGTCAGAGAACTGTGCACTGAGCTGATCACATACCCTGGGATGCCCCTCCCTCACATTGCCTTTGAAAATGCTTTGCTGAAACCCTTCTGGGGTGCTCAGGGTTTTCGAGCACAAGCCACCCATCCTGCTTGTTTGGCTCTGCAGTAAACCTTTCTGTGCATCGGGTTCAGTAACAAAACTGAGGAAGTGCTGACTCCTCTGTTCCATTTTCCCCTGTGGAGGCACCAGTGGAGGGGGCAGGTGGCTCAGCACAGATATGGGGTCATCTCACTGTTGAGGAGGAGGGGGAGGGGAGCGAGGAGGAAGTATGAAGGGTGTAAAAGTCCTGAGCACTGAGTCAGGGTAGGGAAAAGTGTCTTAAGGTTTCCCCTCCTCCTCTGCAAGGAGGCCTGGGTAGAAGAGCCTGAAGAGGACCTGGCCCAAGGCCTCAGGTCAAGAGATCTGGGAATGAAGTCACTGGATGAGGAATGTGAATGTGTGAAAGAGCGTGACTGGCCAGGGGCTGGAGTCCTTGACTGAAACTCCCCTTAGACACTGTAACACACTGACTGGGCCAAGTCTGCTGTGAGGAGGGCAGCCTCTCTCGTAGACCTGCCAGGTAAAGCCTTTGTAACTGCCCAAGGTCAGGCCTGAAAAATCACACGTGGGTTTTTAACTAGGAGTCCGACTCCTCAGAACGTACATGATAAAGGAATGTCAGACCAGCAATGTTTCTGTGACTATAAAGCCTGGCCAGTGAACGTAAGGTTAGAAACAGGAGCCCTGAGCTGTGAATGAGTCAGCCTGGGCTCTGAATTTGGAGTTCTAATCAGCTTTGCTAGGACAGTTTGGTTCATCAACACCCTTCACTGATTCTTCTTGGTCCCTTTCCTTTCAGAGTTACAGAGAGGAAAATATAACTGAAACAAGGTGACTATGTTTACATTCTGACTATCAGATCTGTCCCCCAGGCTGGTAGTTACCTGCAAGGCCACTGGCTGTGAGAGTAACACATTCACTTTAGTGTGAAGAGAACTCTAGGGTTTCACTCTGTTTAGTAGGAGTAGAAGACAGCCCTGGGGAATGGCAGAGGTTTCTCTGTTACAAAAGTGTTGGCAAATGAGTTTTCAAGTAATTTTCTCCCCTTTGTCCTTCAACCCCAGGAGATTATTGAGATAGTTACTGACAGTGCTTGTAATTTGCATTTCAAAGTAATGTATGCAAAAATAATAGTTTCAGCACACGCTTCAATAACATATTCAAACAAATTGGCTTTGGGTCCTCGCCATTTATATCTTTGTCATTCTAACTCCAAGTCCTTTAATGCATTTAGGAAAAAAGGAGGAGGAGCATTTGGGAGGAGGTGAGGAAGAGAGAAAAGTGGAGCAGAGACCTATAGAGTCCACTGTGTGTGTGGCTAGAGGGGGTGGGCATCTTACTCATCTCGTGTGCCCCGGCTCAGGCCTGTGGGATTCAGAGACTCCAGAGTGAAATGGTTGCTGCGAGATAAATGCGGGAAGACATCCTATCCCCTGGGAAAATGAGAGGAGCCCTCCTTAGGAACCACCCCACCACTACTATCATCACTCAGGCATCCTGTGGTCTCTCTCCCTGGTTGTATTTAGATGATGTGGTTATCTATGGGGGAGTCTTAGAGGGGATAGAAACTGCGGGTCAGGAGAAGTTCCCCTTGTCAAAATATAATTTTCAAAAAGTAAGACATGACTCTCACATAAATATATAGTGAGCATTGAGTTAATTCATTAATGAGGGAAGGAGCAGAATGGTAAAGCCATTTCAAAGAAAAGTATGCAAGGCAGTAAATATAGCAAGAGAAAGAAAGATTGCTAAGTTAACTACAAAACTTGGTTAATTTCCTCAGGGCAAGAATACTGTAATGTTTGGACCTATCATTTCTACTGGATAGAATATATTTGAGCCTCTACTGGACAAAAAAAAAAAAAAAAAAAAAAAATCATTTACAACTTATCAATCATCTAAAAGTTAACATCTAACTTTACAGAGTGTGGGTCCCTATCAACATCAGACAAAGGTATAGTCCCTCGGGAGTCAGGAGATGCACAGGCAGGTTCGTCGGGAAATGCTCTAGTATAAATTTGAAAGTGTATGCAGCAATATATATATTTTTTAAATAAATTTATTTATTTATTCTGTTTTTTAGCTTTGGCTGTGTTGGGTCTTCATTGCTGCGCGTGGGCTTTCTCTAGTTGTGGTGAGCCAGGGCTACTCTTTGTTGTGGTGCACAGGCTTCTCATTGTCGTGGCTTCTCTTGTTGCGACCATGGGCTCTAGGCATGCAGGCTTCAGTAGTTGTGGCACGTGGGTTCAGTAGTTGTGGCTTGCAGGCTCTAGGGCTCAGGCTCAGTAGTTGTGGCGCACGGCCTTAGTTGCTCCACGGCATGTGGGATCTTCCCGGGCCAAGGCTCGAACCCATGTCCCTTGCACTGGCAGGCAGATTCTTAACCACTGTATGCAGCAATATTTTTGCCTTATTTACAAGCTTTGGATAATTTTTCTTAACACCCCGAAGCACACTCCAACCCCACCATAGTTTTATAGTTCAGTTATTTGGCTGATATATCTCTGAGTGAGCAGGTTGGGAGTGTGGGCTACAAAAGGCTCAGGCATGAGGTTCACCTAGACCCTCTCTCTGTCCTAGTCCTCACAGCTCTTGCATCCCACACCTACACTCAGTCACTGGAAATGAGACTGTAGGACATTGAGATATTGAGGCCAGGATGGGAACCCTGTAGCTTTTGCTGGCTTCACACTGGGGCACAAATAAGCCCCCTGCTTCAGTAGAGTGAGGGTTTCTGCCACCTGTCCCAAGGCAGAAGAAATTCTTACAGTTGAAGGTTAAGGGCCTAGAGCCAGATCCCCAGCCCTGGGGCCTGTGTGTTTGTGAATTACCCCTCCTCCTGCCACCCAAACACATCCCTCCCTGTACCCAAAGATATTCTTACAGCCGCAGCAATAAACAGATGTGCACAGTGCTGAGAACTGACAAAGGCTCTCTCCTTGACCAAACTTTAGTCAGGCTCCTGTAAACCTTTTCTCAACTAGGCCTTGACCTTGGCCCCCATCTTGTGTCCTGCCCTGTGGCCCTGCCTGGCCCAGTCTTAGCAAAGAGCCCTGCTAAGTCAGTGTGGTGACAATTCCCCCACCTTTGACATCGGATGTTCCTCATCCCCACCTTTGATGTGTAAGTTTTTGACCTTGCCTTTAGCAAGGATCCCGTTAAGTCAGTTTAGCAAGATTCCTTCTACCCTTGATGTCTTCTCTTAAAAATTTTCCATTCACGGGCTTCCCTGGTGGCGCAGTGGTTGAGAGTCCGCCTGCCGATGCAGGGGACACGGGTTCGTGCCCCAGTCCGGGAAGATCCCACATGCCGCGGAGCAGCTGGGCCCGTGAGCCATGGCTGCTGAGCCTGCGCGTCCGGAGCCTGTGCTCCGCAACGGGAGAGGCCACAACAGTGAGAGGCCCGCGTGCCGCAAAAAAAAAAAAAAAAATTTTCCATCCACTGACCCCCTCATTCTGCTCATTGGCCATAAATCCCCAGCTGCCTTTGCTGTACTGGGAATGGAGCCCAATCTCTCTTCCCTATTGCAATAGTCCTGAATAAAGTCTTCCCTACTAATTTAATGAGTGTCAGAATAATTGTTTCTTTAATGGAACTAAGAATAAAGTAATGTGTATCCAGTCCAAGTCTAGTCCTTCATGCTGCTCTCAGATCCGCACTGTCAGAATGAGTCTCCCTCCACCCACATCTCCCACTGGATTTTGTTGCTGCCTCCATTAGGGCATCAACAAGGATGGGGCCCCTTGTTCAGAAAGCAGGGAAAAGTACCATTAAAGTTACTAAAATAGAAAGCCCTTATCTTTCTTTCTTTCCTTTCTCTCTTGTTACAATGTTAATTTGCTATTTAATGTCATTTTCTTTCTTCTTTGACTTTCTTGAATTAGCCAGCCTCTAATACTGAAAATGATGACATAGAAGGAAAGGGAAAAACAGGACCACTCATAGTGCCTTTCGTTTTTTGTCCTTCTTTAGTTATGGACAAGCTATAAGGAGGAAGTGTTGGTAGGATGTGCACATATCAGGAAGTCAAATGAAAACAGCTGAGTTAGTTTTATGCCTTTCTACTCCTTTTTTTTTTTTTTTTTTTTTTTTTGCGGTACGCGGGCCTCTCACTGTTGTGGCCTCTCCCGTTGCGGAGCACAGGCTCCGGACGCGCAGGCTCAGCAGCCATGGCTCACGGGCCCAGCCGCTCCGCGGCATGTGGGATCTTCCCAGACCGGGGCACAAACCCGTGTCCCCTGCGTCGGCAGGCAGACTCTCAACCACTGTGCCACCAGGGAAGCCCTGCCTTTCTACTCTTTAGGTAAGAGCAAAATATGTGTAGATGTACAAACTATGAAATGTGAATTATGTAACTTTGGTGATTCTGCATATGAACTAAATGACATAACATTTGCATTTCAAACTGGAATTGTGCAAAATAAAGATGAACAGTAAAATTTATGTTAATAATTCAATTTTTTTTAAGTTTTTTTTTTTTTTTTTTTTTTTTTACTTAGAATGACATTAAATAGCAAATAAACACCATAACAAATCAAGAGAGAAAGGAAGGGAAGAAAGAAAAGGGCTTCATATTTTAGTAACTTTAATGGCACTTTTCCCCTGCTTTTTGAACATGGGGCCCCATCCTTGTTGATGTTAACAGGCTGGATCTGATGGGGAGGCTGAATGCTGAGGGAAGGAGCACAGGGACTGATCAGAGCAAGGCCAGGTAAACAGGCTGGGTGCAATATACAAGTGAAATTGTCCTGTGAGTACAAGATCCCATGAAAAATGCTCCTAGGAAATTGTTTCTAATTGGCTCCCCCCACCCCCAATAGGCTTGAAGAGCCATATACTTATGACAAAAAAATTTTAAATAAACTAAAATCTTCTACATTACTTTAGAAATGAAATATATTTTCTTTATAGTTTATTATTTTAACAGTAAATTAACATCAGCGTGACCATAAAATAAGGAAAAGATAAGGCTAGACTGATAATCCTGGTGGGTCGGTTGGGTGAAGTTCCATGAGTTACCCTTGGAGGCTTAGCCTAGAGCCCACTCTTCCGAACCTTCCAGCAGGTGTATAAGCACCTCATTCTCTGTATTAAATTTCTTGCTGCTTAAAATAGCTAGAGTGGTTTGTTTCTTGGGCAGACCCTGACTGATAAATGGGTTTGAGAGCACAGGTCAAAGGGAGCAGTGTCAGAGACTCGACATGATGAAAACTGCATCCTGCATGAGAGAATAGAGCTGCCCTTTGCTGTGAGCTTCTCTCTCAGATCAACTAAATCCCTCTCTGATCAATTAAGCCCATTTACTCCTTTATCATCCTCTGCAGAAAACCAGAAGTGCTAGACGTTGGGCTCCATTTCAGACATTGGGAAATTAATATCTGCTGGAGAAAGCAGAGGCTTAGCCCAGCCTGGTTTTGTCTGGGATATGATGGTGGGACTCCTACTCACATGGTGGTTTAAAAGCCCTCTTCGCGAGCCTTGCAGACGTTTTGTTAGAAGCCATAGTGAGGTTGGATAACACCACTAGGCCACACCTTCCATCCATGCAAGATTTATTTTTTTATTTCCTGAGGCAAAAGTACCTCCTACCAAAAGCCTCCTACCTTATTTCCTGAAGCTAATTTCCCTTTGGCTGACACTGTGAAGCAAAATGTATTAATACCCATGATGGGTGATCAGCATTCAATAAATAATGCTGGTTGTTCTAATGTACCTGGTATGAAATATTCAGAGCTATTAATGCATTTCGGTTTAAATCATCACCAGGGCTTTGGTCCAAATCAGTGGTGAGCTTAGGCTCTATCATCTTTTTCTGCAGAGATCAGATGTAGAGTGTAGGCTGAGGGTTCCAGGAAAAGGCACCACGGAGCCAAACCTCTGCAGAAGGTAGGGGGCTATGCGGTGCAAGAAGATGTGATGGGGGAATGGTCAGAGTCCTTGCTTGGGGTTCAGGACTCCTGTCCTAGCCTGGCTGCACTGAAGGACTTGTTAACCAAAATGTCAGAAGCAGGGACCTGGTTGAAATAAAGAGGCATTTATTTTGGATTTGTTAGGACCACAGCCCAGGAGACACAGATTCAAGCAGCCCTTGAATTGTGTTCTGCTGGACTACAAAATGGAGAAAGTTTATAAGGGCAAAAGCCTCAAGGTCACAGTTAGTTACATGAGTTGTTTATCAAGAAGTATAGTTGGAGCTGGCAAGAAATAAGGGTGCTTATTTAGCAAGGATGGTTGGGGTCTGAAATGGTTGCATAGTGACAGGGGGGAACAACCTTGGGACACAAGGTTGCAGCTAGCAGATGTTTTGAAATGGCTGGTGTTCTTTGGTTTGGTACAGTTCACAGAAGGTTTAAGTTCTTAGTGGTGCAGGGACATGTCAGACCAGATCCTCCATGGCCACCCAACTCCATTTTTGATGCCTGAACTATGATTACTCGATCAGGATTTCAATGTCATCATACTTGAGGTTCATGGGGTCATGGGAAGCCAGATTGGAGCATTATAGGATGTCTTCCCCAGTCCTTGATTGTAAGCACTTAAAATGCCTTCTGTCTCCTGAGGCAGTAGAGGGAACATGGGAGAGAGGGGGAGTCTATATAACCACATAGATTGGGGGTGGGACTCAAATCACCAAGCATTAGGACCTCCACAGGAAACTTTGGATAGCTAGAGATTTCAGAAGGTTAAGCTCAGATGTCCTGTCAATATGGACATGGTTGACAGGTCTATAAATCATGTTTGCTCCGGAGCTGTGGTGCTGCTTAGCAGGTGGTGAGCATGGGAGGAATCTGACAGGTGAGCTGACAGAAGTGAGTCAGTCAGGACCTAGTGGGGCAGCAGTACTTCCTGCCTTTCTTGTTAATTTTTAGGACATTAAATGAGAGGTAAAGAATTGTTGGCATGGGAGAGCTTTCCAGACAGAAAACTGAATTGCCTAGGTGCCCCCAACACCAATATCCCCACACCCTTCACAGATCTCTGGTTTCCCACCCTGCCCCGCCCCTGGTGAAGTCCATTAAGAACCTAATCCAGGGGGATTCCCTGGTGGCGCAGTGGTTGAGAGTCCGCCTGCCGATGCAGGCGCTGGGCCCATGAGCCATGGCCGCTGAGCCTGCGCGTCCAGAGCCTGTGCTCCGCAACGGGAGAGGCAGCGACAGTGAGAAGTCCGCGTACTGCAAAAAAAAAAAGAAAGAAAAAGAAAAAGAAAAAGAAAAATAATGCCTCACCACTGGATCTGGTCCTAGAGGTCCCCTGCTGTGCCACGTGGTTCCCTTTAGTTGCTGAGCAGTGGGGACTTACGGGAAATGGGGAAGGGGCAACTGTTATAATTCGTCAGTGTGGAAGTATTTCAATGTTTTAAAAACCAGTATGGCGGGACTTCTCTGGTGGCGCAGTGGTTAAGAATCCGCCTGCCCATGCAAGGCACACGGGCTCGTGCCCCAGTCCGGGAAGATCCCACTTCCCACGGAGCGGCTGGGCCCGTGAGCCATGGCCACTGAGCCTGCGCGTCCGGAGCCTGTGCTCCGCAACGGGAGAGGCCACAACAGTGAGAGGCCCGCGTATGGCAAAAAAAAAAAAAAAAGAACCTAATGCAAAGGGATCTGAAAGGAAGGACAGGGTTATTTAGTTCCACTAAGTGTTCCCTGCTCCTCCCTGCCCAGACGGATGTGGGGAAAGGAGGCTTCAGAGGTAGAATTAGCTCTCCCAGCTCTACTCTCTGAATCCCAGCTGAAAGCCTGTTTTCTCATCCTTATTCCTAGGGAATACTGACCTCCCCTCACTCTTGCCTCTCCTCCCATCCTTCCGACAGCTTAGGTCCCTCAAGGGCTCTGGGTTTCTGACACTGCCAGTCCCCAGCAGCTCCGTTCTGATCTCGATGCTAATAGGCTGATCTACTTTCCCCAGTATGGCCGCTCTCTCAGCTGATGCTGGTTCCCCCTGATCTTTGCTTTACTCAGCCGCCTCTTATCTCTCAGAGACCATGAGGTGAATATGAGAGAAAGCAGTAGTTGGACTGGCCTTAGACAGTAGGCAAGAACCATAACGTGTGCCAGTTATTCAGCTCTTGACTCTCAGCTTCAATCCTATCCTTCTATCCTTTACTTTGTGATGCTGGGGCAAGAACTTTGAAAACTACTTTTCTGCTCAACTGTCTAGCACCGTGTTAGGTTCTGCCAGGAGGGCTCGCCAGAGGTAGACCGGAAGGCAGAAGGGATATAATTTTCCTCTGCTTCCTGTTTCTGTCAACATCATCTAGTCTTGCTTTTTCACAGCAGCTGAGGCAGTTCTTTCAGCAGCAGCGGTTGGTTCCAATTTGCAATTGCTCCTCCTCTGTTCAACTTCTAAATGCTGGGTGCTCCAGGGCCAGGGTCCAGTCCTGCATGCCCATCATTTTCTGTGAACACATTCTCCATGAATGATTTCAGCTGGTTTATGGATTTATGTGCCAGATATTCTGATGACTCTCCAATCTGTACCTCTAGCATTGACCCTTCCCTATACTCCATTATTTGAAATGTTAGATGTGTAATCTGCATCTTTAATTTAAAGGTCCAAGCATAATTTTAAATTTCTTCTCTTCCAAACAAGCTTCTCCTTTTGTCC
Source organism: Stenella coeruleoalba (assembly GCF_951394435.1). Lineage (NCBI taxonomy): Eukaryota > Metazoa > Chordata > Mammalia > Artiodactyla > Delphinidae > Stenella > Stenella coeruleoalba. The sequence goes on from NC_137169.1 coordinate 98,785,043, forward strand.
ACCTCATCTCAACTGACCACATGTCACCGCCTTCACTACGTCACCCCGGTATAAACAAGCACAGCTCAGAGTGAGCTGGGTAAAGCTTCTCGAGTGCACAGTTATAGAGTCTCAGGGCACAGTGACTTTCTCCCTGGATGAAAAGAAACGGGATAACAAATCTGCTGGGAGTGAAACCAGAACTATGAAGTGAAGTAGCCGGGAGGGGACGCTCATAAGAAGTGGGATGGAAGGAAACTAAAAAGGGAAAGTTGCCCTTCTGGATGACCTCAGCCTCCCTGCCTGTCAGGGGCCTCGTGCTCCCAGCTCATTACTTGTACCAACTAGGACTGTGTGCTGTGCTGGGATGATAGCCCATAATTACTCATAATGACTTCCCAGGGCTCAGCCCAGGTAGGCGCCCAGGCATTTCAAGATAATGGCTTTTCTTCTCTTTTTATTCTGAGTGTGCGAGCTCCCTACATGGAGTGAAAGGTGCTTATTGAAAGTGCCTTTGATAATTAGGTTGGTCCTGGCTTCATTAAACACTGATAAGCTTCCCGCTTCTGGGTCCAGCCAACAAAAGGAGCCAAAAAACTGGATTCTCCTTTAAATGAGTCCCTGGGATGCAGAGGGGCTGGAGGTGCTTCCCTCGCCTGTTCCTGGGTTGAGCTGAGAGGAGAGGAAAGGCAGGTCCCCGTGGGACAACAGGACACCAACCACATACTAAGCCTCGATTTTCTTATCCGTTATATGGAGCTTAGAACCTAGAGAATGTCAGAGCTAGAAGGGACCCTCAGGTGTATCGATGCCTACACCTTTACCCTATAGAGGAAAACATACAGCTATGGACGCCCAGGGAAGGGATGGAACTTGCCCAAGGTCACACAGTTCAGCTGTGCCAAAGCCATGCTCAGAACCCAGGTCTTTTTTGGTTGATCAAGACTCAGTGATCCCTGATGTACCTCGAAGGATTATCATGGGACCTTAGAAAGTGAAAGAGAGAAGATAAAGTGGTGTGAAAAGTGAGACACTCCGCGCAGAGGTGAGGGGTTCCTGTCTGGGGGATTAGGATGGGGGATGCAGAGAGGAGGTCCAGGAGTCTCCTGGGTTTCAGCCTCACCTACCAGGCACGTGAGCATGGCCAGCTCATTCGGCCCCCTTGAGTCTCATTACCTGCCCTGCTTACCTCACAGGGCCCTGGGGAAGAGGGCGTGAGGTGAGAAAGGAGACTTGTGGAAGTGCCTTAAGAAAAAAAGCCCATCAAACTGTTGCAGGAAGGGGGACCCCTTCCAGGGTCCGAGAGTGGGCTCTCGTCTAACACTTGGAAATGAGTTGTCCGAGGAGACACACGTGCTGACAAAGCAGGAGACTTTATTGGGAAGGGGCACCCGGGCGGAGGGCAGGAGGGAAAGGGAACCCAGGAGGACTGCTCTGCCACGTGGCTCGCCGTCTCGGGTTTTATGGTGATGGGGTTAGTTTCTGGGTTGTCTCTGGCCAATCATTCTGACTCAGGGTCCTTCACGTCGCTCAGCAAAGATGGATTCCAGAGAGAAGGATTCTGGGAGGTTGGTAGGACACACGGGCTGGAGTCTTCCCTCTCCTTTTGACCTTTCCTGAATTCTTCCGGTTGGTGGTGGCTTGTTAGTTCCGCGGTCCTTACCAGGACCTCCTGTCACAAGAAAACTCATGCAAACGGTTACTGTGGTGCCTGGCCCGGGTGGGCAGGTTCAGTCAGTGGTTCCCCTAACAAAACTGCATGAAAGGCTGGCTTTGTGCTCACTCCCTCCTCTGCCTGCCCCAAAGTCACCACCCAGGAGGCCAAGGGTGGTGCTTGGAGTCCAGCCAGGTGCAGACCTCCATCGGCATCAGCAAGTCACTTCTCCACTTGCTCTCTGATTTATCGAGCTCTCCTGCCCAACCCAGCCCCAGACCTCTGACAACATTAAACCTTTACATAGGCCTGGGCCCTGGCTTAGGAGACAGCGTTTCCTTATCGTCCCTGACACCCTCCCCACTCTTCAGAGAGCAGAACACCACGGAGAAGGCTCATCTCCACGTTCCCCTCGGCTGCGGGTCAAGGTGATGGACTCCACCTGAGTCCTAATTCGGGAACAGGCCCGGCTCTCAGCCCAGCCCTGAACTCGTCCCTTGTCCTGAGCTCTTCCATCTCTCCCTGCCTGCCGAACACTCGCTGAATATCTAGTACCCTTCTCCCAGCCAGCCCATGGCAGTCCTGGGGCTAGAAGGCTCCCCAGGAGGCCATTCTGTCCCTTCTGCTCTCAGGCTGGTGCAGACAGATGTGTAGACAGTTGTTGTTAACTGCAGCTCTGTCTTGCCCCGACTCCCACCCCTATCTCCTGCCCAGGGAATTAAGACCCAGAGGGTTAATTCTTGGGTGTCCGCATCAGTCCTGGAGAAACTTTTGTGTGGACTCTCTGGAAGGGGCTGGTTGTTTAGAGGAAGAGCCTAGGGAGAGGGTGGGAGAACCAGTGTGGGGTGGGGTCAGGAAGGGAAAGCCCTCCGGTACCGGGACCCAGAGGATGAAGGGCTGTGCTGTGTGGGCTCAGGAGAGTCCAGCTGAGCTGAACGGAATCCTGCCTGCTTCTGGGCATCTCATTGGCACGCGTTTGTTTGTGGGTCCTGCCTAGACTAGCCAAGAGTCCAGCCCTCCTCTCCACCCCATCTTGCCGGGGCCAAGCCTGCAGAAGGCTTTGGTCTGCCCACTCCACACCCCTCCTCCCTCCCCAAAACCTCTTCTGGGTGTCTCCCACCCACCCTGGCCCCTCAACCAATACTTGTTGAATGAACAATTATTGCTCTGAGCCCTGGAGGAAGGAGTGGGCAGTGTCTCCAATGGGCTGTGACCATGGCCTCCATAAAGGCCTAGGGCTGGGGTCCAGGAACGGTGTGGACCCCTCTGCATCCATGCAGTCATGTGGGTGTGTGAAGGGTGAGCTTGCTGGTCAGGCCAGGGCAGGTGCCACCCTGAAGGGACAGCGCCATCTAGCTGCACCTGGGGCCAGAGCAGCAACAGGGTCCTAGAGTTGGCTCAGGCAAGCGACGTCATCCAGGGAATCCCTGGGCACCGGCCGATTCTTTAGCAGACCAGTGGCCTTTCCCGCCATATAGGGGGTGACACAACCTCAGCTGAACGACCTGTGCTGCTGAAAGGGGGACCCAGGTCAGACTGAGGATACCCTTGGAGGAGCCCCAGGGGGGAACTAGGCTTATCAAAAGCACCTGGAAAGGGACTTCCCTGGTGGAAGTCCGCGCACCTAGAGCCCGTGCTCTGCAACAGAAGCCACCGCAATGAGAAGCCCGCGCTCCGCAACGAAGAGTAGCCCCCCGCTCACCGCAACTAGGGAAAAAGCCCGCGCGCAGTAACAAAGACCAAACGCAGCCAGAAAGAAAGAAAGAAAAGAAAGAAAGGAAGGAAGGAAGGAAGGAAGGAAGGAAGGAAGGAAGGAAGGAAGGAAGGAAAGAAGGAAAGGAAGGAAGGAAGGAAGAAAGAAAGAAAGAACCTGGAAATGTCTGAGTTGAGCCAGCTGGGAACCAGGCTGCTTACAGAAGCGGAGTGTCCAGGCCATCGGATGGCTGTCTTACTGTGTGCCTGTGCTCCGCTGTCCGGAGGGCAGTGCAGCACTTCAGCTGTGGGACAAGTGCACGTCGTCAGGACTGCTGAGGTGCTGGGGCAGGGTCTGTACCATCCTGTCTTCCCCACAGCCTGGCACGATCCTGGCACCACATAGACCCTTGCTCTGTGGCTCTGCCTGGAAGGAGCTGACCAGTACGAGAAGAGCCTTCTAGCAGTCCAGGCAGTCCAGGCACTGAAAGGGCCACTCTCTGAGATGACAAGTCCCTGTCACGGTCAGTGTTCCACCAAGGCCCCATCAGCCGGGTGAGATGCTAACCGTACCACCGTGCTGGGAGCGAGGCTGGGCTAGATGCCTTCTGAGGTTCCTTTAGTTTATGATTCTATAGAATGTAAAATTTTACATTCTTAATTTGTAAAATTACATTCAGATTTAAATTTGCTTAATTTAAACCTCTGTCACAAGTTGGGATGCCCGAGAAGCAAACTCTGAGATGGAGATAAGTGTGCAGGACATTCCTTAGGGAGTTCTCTTGGGATTGTCACCTGTGGAAGAGGGTTTGGCAGCAGGGTTGACCAGAGGGAGGTGAGCTGCACTGCAGTCTGAACAACTGCCCGGCCAACCCTCCCAGGAGCACAGGAGCTGACAAAACTTTCAGAGGTGACGTAAATCGAGGTGAGAATGCTGGGCCTTAGGACATCATGTTAATTGTCACTGGGCGTAGGCTGGCTGGTCACACCTGCCAAGGTGTGACCTTGGGCAATCCAGAAGGGCGGCAACTGAGGCTGTCTGCTGGCAGCCATCCCAGCAGCTGGGGAGTGTCCTGCATGCCTGGAGAGGAATCTGGGCCACAGGGCGTCACAGCGTCTACCACTATTCCTGTGGTGACATTTTAGGCAGCAGTGAACCAAGCACGAATGGTGGATTTGGGGCAATGGACTTTGCCCAGTGTTTCTAATCCCTGCTGGGGAGCATCTCCCTGAGGGTGATGGCCAGAGTCCTGGAGGCAGTGGTCTTTCCCTCCACGCTCCTCCTCTCTGCCTCTTCTTAGGGGAGGTGTGGCTGGAGGTCTGTGGGGGAGACAGTGGGAGCAAGAGGCTGCCCAGGGATCAGAGGCCTTCACTTTAATTGCCAGCAATTAGATCCAAGGGAAGTCAGCTCATTTCCATTCTCACCATGCAGGGGCCCTAATTAAGATTTAAACTCATGTTTCCTTTTTTCTTTTTAAAATTTCCTTGGTAGGTAACTAACTTTTCCTTGCTGTGGGTAAGCAATTAATCAATGCTGTGTTAGTGACCGTGGAGGTCAGAGCACTGTGATTTGCTTGGGAGTTTGTTTCTTTCACTTACTTCTACTTTCCAAAAGAAGTAGCTGCAGCAGGGGAGGGAGAAGGGGGAAGAAGGAAAGATGCTTTAGTGAGCCTCTGCTGTGCAACGGGTTCTTTTTTAGGATTCTCATGAAATCCTTACAACCAGGAGGGTATAAATGGTTTTCCCTGGAGCAGCAGAGCAGCTGAGTGCAAAGGTGTCCCTATCTAAGTGAGCTTTCCCTCAAGAGGGGCCAGCCGAATGCTTCCCGGGGGCCTAAATTGGTTCCTGGACCCAATTGCAACATGTGGGGGACTGTGAGTGCATGAGGTGCGTGTGGGGGGTGTCTCCCAACCAACAAGCAATTCTCCGAAGCCACGTGGGTGTCCTACATACAATTGAACTCGATTCTGATGCTATCTACAAAGAGACAGCATCAGATTCCACAGCTTAAGGGCTCCTACAAGACTTCCCCCCACGTCACCCCACTCTCCTGCCCTTCAGACCAGTTGCTAGTCCAAGTTGTTAACTGGACTTCTGACAACAAGCTATAGATTGGAGGTTCCAAAGACATCCTCCTTGTTTTGGATTAATTTGCTAGGTAGGCTCACAGAACTCAGAGAAACATTTTACTCACTAGATTACCAGTTTATTATGAAAGGATATGACTCAGGGACAGCCAGATAGAAGAGATGCGTAGGGCAAGGAAGGTATGGCAGAAGGGCACGAAGCTTCCACGCGCTCTCCAAGTGCCACTCTCCTCAGCTCTCTATGTGTTCACCAACCCAGGAGCTCCCTAAACCCTCTCCTTTGTTTTGTTATTTGTTTTGGTTTTTGTTTTTGGCTGCACTGCACAGCATATGGGGATCCTAGTTCCCCGACCAGGGGTCGAACCCACATCCCCTGCATTGGAAGCCAGTATTTTTAACCACTGGACTGCCAGGGAAGTCCCTCCTTTTGGGTTTTTATAGAGCTTCATTGCACATTCATGACTGATCAAATCGTTGGCTGTTGGTAATTGATTCAACCTCCAATCCTTCTTCCCTCCCTGGAGGTCGGTGGGTGGGACTGAAAGTTCCAACCCTTATTCACATGGCAGGCTCCTCTGGAAACCAGCAGCCAACCATAGGTGCTGTCCAAAAGTCATCTCATTAACATAACAAAAGACACCTTTGTCTGCCCTCCTTAATTAGGAAATTCCAAGGGTTTTAGGAGGTCTGTGCCAGAAACGGGATGGGTATGAAGACCAAATATATATTTCTTATCATAAATCACAATATCACGGGGCCTGAAAGCTCCTCTGGCTGAGTTGGGCTGGGGTCTATGGGCATGTGGGTTCTCCCACTTTCAGTCTCAGTGCCTGGGAGCCTCTCTTCTCTCCCAAGGCCCTGGGTCCACCTCCCCACAGCACATACCTGAGGGAGAACATGTGGATCAATAGGATTTTGTGTAACTTGCAAGTGAGAGTGTAAATTGGTGCAACCATCTTGGAAAATAATTTGACGTTGTCTTGTTTGCATATCCTAGGACCCAGCATCCTATGCTTAGGTATAAATGTGGAGAAACTTGCACACATGTACCAGAAGACATGGACCCAAGAGACAGCATCATTTTTCAAATAGGAGTGGAAACAACCCAAATGTCCATCCACAGGAGAATGGATAAATAAAGAATGCTGAGGTAACCCAGAAATAAGAATGCCAGGAAGCAGCTACACCTCCAGAGGAGGGGAACAAAAGGGAAAAGAAGAGCTTTATAGAAGCTTGAATCTTTTTTTTTTTTTTTTTTGCGGTACGCGGGCCTCTCACTGTTGTGGCCTCTCCCATCGCGGAGCACAGGCTCCAGACGAGCAGGCTCAGCGGCCATGGCTCACAGGTCCAGCCGCTCCGCGGCATGTGGGATCTTCCCAAACCGGAGAACGAACCCGTGTCCCCTGCATCGGCAGGCGGACTCTCAACCACTGCGCCACCAGGGAAGCCCAGAAGCTTGAATCTTGGAGAAGGGAGCACCACTTACTACTTATAGCCAATCATTTCTATAAAGATCAAAAAAGCAAATGAAACAAACATATTATTTAGACATTTGTGCCTATGTGGCAAAACTTTGTGAAAAGCAAAGGAATGATAGACACAAAATTCAAAATGGGGTTAGCCTCTCACACAGGGAGGCAGAGGGTAGATGACAGGAGACGTGACGTTCTGGTTCTTGTGTGAGTGGTGGGTTCATGGGTGTTGATCATATTTTGTTGTTTTTTAAAATTTTGTTTTTAACATTAAAAAATTTTTTTGGGAAGGGGATTTCCCTGGCGGTCCACTGGTTAGGACTCGGTGCTTTCACTGCCACGGCCCTGGGTTCAATCCCTGGTCGGGGAACTCAGATCCCGAAAATTGCATGGCCAAAGAAAAGAGAGAAAAAAAAATGTTTTGTGATAGCTAGCCTGTAAGAAGGACCCCAGCGATCCCCACTTCCTGGAATTCATATTCCCTCCCACTTTGTTCTAGTGACACATGGCTTTCAGGATCTTAGCTCCAGGCCCCAGCAGTGAAAGAGGCAAGTCCTAACCACTGGACTGCCAGGGAACTCCTGGTAGGTCACTTCTGAGGTTGGGTTTTAATATTTTGGTTTCTCTTGCTCTCCTTCCCTGGGAACATTTGCTCTGGGGGAAGCCGGCTGACATGTCGCCAGCAGCTTTATGGGGAGGCCCAAAGGCAAGCAACTAAGGGCGTTCGAGGAAGACAGTGTGAGTGAACTTGGAAGTGGAGCCACCCCAGCTTTCAGATGACCACAGTCTCAGCCAGTGTCTTGACAGCACCTGCATGAGAGACCCTGAGTCAGCGCCACCGAGCTAAGCTGCTCCTGGATTTCTGACCATCGGAAACTGTGTAAGGTAATAAATGTTTGCTATTTTAAGCTGCTACATTTTAGGGTAATTGGTTACATAGGGTTAGATAACTAATACATACTCTTTGATATGTATAGAACATTGAATTTTAAAATATAAGTGAGAAAGCATTCAGAGGTAAAAGAAGGAGGGAATGTAGCTTGGAGGCGGGCCAGTTGGAGTAGTGGGCGTGGGCGGTGGCACAGCCATGACGTCCGTGGGACAGCGGGGCCCGGGGCTCCGGCAGGAGGGCAGCACGGGTGCAGGAGGAGGAGGAGGAGGGCAGCCTGGGATCCTGGCGGCGGGGCTGCAGGGCCGCTCTCGACCACACGAGGGCGCCCCACACCGCCACATCCATCCTGGGGGCGGCAGGAAAGGAGGGAAGTGGGGGTGGGGGAGAGGCCTTTTGGGGAGGTTGGGGTGGGGGGAAAGCATCCTGTGATGCAACGCTGAGACCCTCACATGGGATTTGGAAGGTGGAAGGGAACCAGAGGCCGCCTTCCTACTGCTTTGGCTGCTCCCTTCTGGCAAACGGGGTCATACAGATGTGCATCTTCTACTGCAGTGATGTCCAGTGTGTGGTCCCCACCCCTGGCAGCTGCAGTGGAGGCCCTGCCTGCTCCTTGGATCCCCAGGATACACTTGTATCCTGAATTCAGGAGTGCCAGGGCAACCTCCAGATGCTCACCTTCCTCTCCTGCCCACAGCGAGGGAGCAGATCCTCTGGAGACTCAGCCTTACCTCCTCCCTTCCCCCGTCCAGCCATCCAACCATCCCATTAGCACCTAAGCCCCCGTATCAAGTCACTCTCTGCTCAAAATACCTTGAGTGGTTCCTGTTTCCTGTGCTAAACTCTGGCTGATACGACTGTTGTTATCCTTATTTTACAGATGGGGAAACCGAGGCACAGAGAAGCAAAGTGATCTTCCCAGAGCCACACAGCCAGTGGGTGGTAGGGCCAGGCTCCAAACCCAGGTCTTTCTGAGCCCCGAGCCCACTGCACCATCTTGCCTGGTGAATATGTGTTGGTGTTGCTGGCTGCGGGAGGAGGCCCGGTGAGCTTTTAGGCGGTGGGCTGGGCTGACGCCCATGGCAGGTCCTGAGCAGGTCCCCAAGGTGTCTGTTCCTTCCTGAGAAGCACAAGCGGCTCAGGTTCTGGGGACTGACCCCGAGGCTGGGGCTGTGGGATGTGTGGGGCAGGGAGGCTGCTGAGAGCCACGCCGTCTGGGCACCGCGTCAGTCAGTTCCCAGGGTTGGAGCCCATCAGCAGTGTCTGGAGAAACACTCAAGTGACCAGTGCAAAATCAGATTAGGGGGATGGTGAGGTGGAGGCATCACCAGGCCCGGAGGCCGTCTTGGGCGGCACCACCTTGGTGAACTTGTAGTGGTTTGATCTTGTCAGTCCCCCAGGGTTGAATGGAGCCTGAGAGCCTGACAGACACATGATCATTCACTCGCCTGCGGCCACACGCCAGGTTGCCTAGTGGGGGGTTCTTGCAGGAGGGTATCTGTCATCTGGACTGGAATGTCCTTCCTGCGTGCTGGGCATTTTTACTCCCTTTGGCTGATAGACCTCTGGGTGGGGAAGGTGAGGCACGTGCTACGGGTGGGGAGAAAAGTAAACCCAAAGGAGTTGGTTGATGCTTCAAGTGTTTAAAAGAACATAGGTCTTTGGCTACATCTGAGAGCACTGAGCAGGGCAGCTTGTGTGCCAGTCCCCACCCGGGGGGAATCCATCTCTTGAGTCTTCATTCACTCATTCATTTATTCATTATTTTATACTTTCAGCACATACTTGAATGCTACCACATACCACATCTTTGACTGCATACCAGAGATGGAATCTTCAGATACTCAAAGTCCCTGCCTCATGGAGCTTACATTCCAGGTGGAACACATTTTACTGTGCTTTCTTGTGCTCTCTTTTGACACATTTCTTTAGGCAGATAATACATTTTCTTCTCAATAATTTTAGATGTACTACCCCAGCCTCTGGTTGCCTCTTCTATAATCAGGCCTAGAGAACTGGGCTCAAGGAATAGGGACATTCACTTCCTACTCAATACTAACCCACGTTCACCCAAAAGGGAGAGAGGGAGGGAGAAGGTTGGGGGATGGAGTGGGCATAGAGCACAGATGTCTCTTCATTCATTTCTCCAAGGCAGCCCATAGGCCTACAGGGATGTCCTCTGCCTTCTGCCCTCATCAGACCTGGGCTTGGGAAACACTCTGCCCTTGATTCACTTTTAAGTCCTTGGAGTTCAGCTGCTGGATTTTTGGGGTTCTCATCACATTGTGTTATAAGTACTGATATCCTTTTATTGCCCCCAACAGACAGAAAGCTTCTTTTTTTTTTTTTTTTAAGTAGGCAGGAGTCTTCTTCCTTTTTTTAAAAAATTATTTATTTATTTAGGCCATATTGGGTCTTCATTGCTGCTCGGGGGCTTTTTCCAGTTGCGGCGAGCGGGGACTACTCTTTGTTGCGGTGCGCGGACTTCTCATTGCAGTGGCTTCTCTTGTTGCAGAGCACGGGCTCTAGGCGTACGGGCTTCAGTAGTTGTGGCACGCAGGTGCGGGCTCAGTAGCTGTAGCTCGTGGGCTGTAGAGCTCAGGCTCAGTAGTTGTAGCACACAGGCTTAGTTGCTCCACGGCATGTGGGATCTTCCAAGACCAGAGGTCAAACCCATGTCCCCTGCATTGGCAGGCAAATTCTTAACCACTGTGCCACCAGGGAAGTCCAGACAGAAAGCTTCTTATTCAACGTTCTATCTTCCTAGCCCAGCCCAGGGCCTGATGCAGAGTCTGTTAACACATGTTGCTCAATTAAGATAATTTGTACAATTTCAAAGCCTCATTGGTTCTACTGCTGGTCTCTACACACCTATCTCTGGTTTTTCCTTTCTAAGAGAGATGCCATCCTTCCCCTATCTACCCACGCCCATCCAACTATTCAGGGCCCAGCTGACATGGAAGCTTCCTCAGCCCTCCAATCAAAAGGGATGTCTCTTTGCTCACTGTCTCAAGAAGTTCACACTCTGATGTGTGTGACGACGGTGGTTCAGAAAAGCAAGTCACAGTGATAAGTGTTATTTATGATAGAGGTAATGATCATAGTGAATATTGAGTGTTTACACTAGGTCAGGAAGGATTTTACTGCCATTGCCTTGTTTAATCCTCATAGCAACCTTCTAATGGAGTTCTGCTGTTATTCCCATTTTACAGATGTAGAAACTGAGGCTTAGAGAAGTTAAATGCTGTGCCTGGGGAGTCAGAGCTGGGGAGGGTCTGAGCTGGAATTTAACATCAAGGTTTATTCTCTTAATAACTATTGCCCTCTAGCCATGAAGAGCCCAAAAAAGGACACTGAGAAAATTTGGGGAGTGTATCAGTCAGGATTGTGCAGAGAACAGAATCACTAAGAATGATATGAAATAAGCAATTTATGATAAGAATTACACCCTACGTAATTGTGGGAACCGGTGAAGGATTCCGTGGAAGCCTGTGGTCCCTGCATCTGGCCTGGGCCTGGAATTGCTGTATACCTGCAGGGACAGGATTTGGGAAGAAAAACTGGAGATGAGGTTGGGGAGAACAAGGTCAACAAGCCCCATAAGAACAAACTAGAACCCTTGTCTCTCCCTCACTGCCTCCAGCCTTGACAAGCCAGGTGACCTGCAGTGGAAGCTGCTGGTGCCATTTGGCCTGGAGCTGCACAGGTAGGTGGCCCAGGACTTGGAGGGAGCTGGAGCAGCTGTAAGCTTGGCTACTGTCTGGGCAGTGCCAACAGGCTGAACCAGCAGTTAAGTGTCAAGGTTGCAACAGTACCTCATTTTGGCAGTGTTACACAAAATCATCTAAAACTTAGAAATAGGGCAAAGGATGATTATGTGTCCTTTCAAAGTCCTCCTTGGATGGATCCTTGCCTAATGCACCTACCTACAGATTATTTAATTCTCTAGGTTCTAGAATCCAGGAGAATAAACCTTTTTTAAAAAAACTTTTTTTTAAGGAAGTATAGTTGATTTACAACACTGTGTTAATTTCTGCTGTACAGCAAAGTGATTCAGTTATACATACATCTTTCTCATACTCTTTTCCATTATGGTTTATCACAGGATAATGAATATAGTTCCCTGTGCTGTACAGTAGGACCTTGTTGTTTGTCCATTCTGTATATAGTAGTTTGCATCTCCTAATCCCAAACTCCTAATCCATCCCTTCCCCACGCCCCTTCCCCTTTGGCAACCACAAGTCTGTTCTCTATGTCTGTTGAGTCTGTTTCTGTTTTGTAGATAAGTTCATTTGTGTCATATTTTAGATTCCACATATAAGTGATATCATATGGTATTTGTCTTTCTCTTTTTGACTTACTTCACTTAGTATGACAATGTCTAGGTTCAGCCATGTTGCTGCAAATAGCATTATTTCACTCTTTTTTATGGCTGAGTAGTATCGGGAGAGGAAACCTTTGCTATCTATTTACTATTGTTTAGGGCCCAGGCTCTGGGATGCTCTGTGTTCACTCATAGTTTTTGCCTTGCAGAGATGCAAATGATCCCTCGTCCAGTAAAAATATATAACCCTGGTAGGAGCTCAGCTGAGACAGGAGCAACAGAGCTGTCAGGTGTCTGAGTAGCCAGTTAAAGCAACCAGCCCTAAATGGAAGAGATAAACCTGTAACCACTTGCTGTGATGGTGTAAACAAGAAGCTAAAACAGGAAGCAGTGGCTCTCCCTGTTCCATTTTCCTGAGGCCCAGGTGGACCAGCACAGATGTGGGGTCATCTCACTATTGAGGGAGCGCCCAACAAAAGGCTCCAGCAGTTTGATGGACTCTGGGGCTGGGGAAGGGTGAGCTGGGGAAAGACCTGGGCACTGAGCACTGGTTTTCCCCTCCCCCTTCCCCTGCCTGCAAGGAGGCCTGGGCAGAATTGCCTGAAGAGGACCTCAGAGGCCTCAGATAAAGAGACCTGGGAATGAAGGCAGTGGCTGAGGAATGTAAATGTGTGAAAGAGCGAAGGTTAGTTAGTTTTATTGTATCTCTAAGTTTGCAATCATTCCGGCATTCCTTTTTTCATCGACTATATTGTTTCTTGAATTTTCCTTTGAACTGGATTTACTATTCTGCTAGTTCCTTCGTTAAGGAGTTAAACCAATCTTTGCCACATGCTCCTTATATACGTGTATGACGGGCATGTTTTAACCTCGTCATGCTTATACTTTGACAGTAGCAGTGTTGAGGGTGGATTGGAAGTGAGGAGTGAGACCTCAGCCTGTGGGGGTCCTTTGGAGGCTATTTCAGGAATTCTGATGAGTGTGTGAGGGCCTGACCCAAGGCTGTAGCAGGGAAAACAGGTGAGGAGGGGGTGGACAGGGGAGACGCTGAAGTACAACAACTTTTGGGTGTTGGTAAGTGATGAGAAGTAAGCAGGAGGGATTCCTTCCATGTGGGAGGAGGCTAAGAGCACTCCAGAGCTTCCAGCTCAGAAAACTAGCCCAGCAGGTGCAAGTCTTCCTTGGCTTGCGCTTATCCTCAGCATCTGAGAAAGTGGATAATGCTTAGAATTTAGCTGGTTCTAGGACTGAGGCAGTGGTTGTCACTAAACGACTCTACAGCCTCAGGGGATTAATAGGTACAAACCACTATGTAAAAAATAGATGAGCTACAAGGATTTATTGTACAGCATGGGGAATATAGCCAATATTTTTAAATAACTATAAATGTAGTATAACCTTTTAAAATTGTGAATCACTATGTTGTACACCTGAAACTAATATATTGTAAATTAACAGTACATCAATTAAAAAAAAATCATTGACGCTTGGTTCCACCCTAATCTGACTTATCGGGTCTTGGGTGTGTCCAAGTGATCGGAATTTTTATCTCTTTCTGTTTCTTTCTTTCTTTTTTTTTTTTTTTTGTGGTACGCTGGCCTCTCACTGTTGTGGCCTCTCCCGTCGCGGAGCACAGGCTCAGTGGCACGTGGGATCTTCCTGGACCGGGGCACAAATCCGTGTCCCCTGCATCGGCAGGCGGACTCTCAACCACTGCGCCACCTGGGAAGCCCTGTTTTTCTTTTTTTTAATTGAAGTACAGTTGATTTACAATATTGTGTGAGTCTCAAGTATACAATAAAATGATTTGGGTATATTCTTGTTTTGATTCTTTTCCATTATATGTTATAAGATATTGAATATAGTTCCCTGTGCTATACAGTAAATCCTTGGTTTTTATCCACTTTATATATGGTAGTCTCTGTCTGTTAATCTTATACTCGTAATTTATCCCTCCCCCCTTCCCCTTTGGTAACCATAAATATGTTTTCTATGTCTGTGAGTCTATTTCTGTTTTGTAAATAAGTTCATTTGTATCATTATTTTAGATTCCACATATAAGTGATATCATGTATTATTTGTTTTTCTCTCTGTGACTTCACTTAGTATGATAATCTCTAGCTCCATCCACGTTGCTGAAAATGGCATTATTTCATTCTTTTTTTACAGCTGAGTAATATTCCTTTTTATTATATATATATATATATGCCACATTTTCTTTATCCATTCATCTGTTGATGGACACCTAGGTTGCTTCCACGTCTTGGCTATTGTAAATAGTGCTGCTAAGAACATTGGGGTGCATGGATCTTTTTGAATTAGAGTTTTCATCTTTTCCAGATATATACCCAGGAGTGGGATTGCTGGATCATGTGGCAGCTCTATTTTTAGTTTTTTAAAGAACCTCCATACTATTTTCCATAGTGGCTGCACCAATTTACACTCCCACCAACAGTGTAGGAGTGTTCCCTTTTCTCCATACCTTCTCCAACACATTATTTGTAGACTTTTTGATGATGGCCATTCCAAGAGCTGTGAGGTGATACCTCATAGTAGTTTTTATTTGCATTTCCCTGATGATTAGAAATGTTGAGCATTTTTTCATGTGCCTATTGGCCATCTGTATATTTTCTTTGGAGGAAGGTGTGTTCAGGGGCTTCCTTGGTGGCACAGTGGTTAAGAATCTACCTGCCAATGCAGGAGACGTGGGTTCGAGCCCTGGTCCGGGAAGATCCCACATGCCGCGGAGCGACTAAGCCCGTGCACCACAACTACTCAGCCTGCGCTCTAGAGCCTGCGAGCCACAATTACTGACGCCTCTGTGCCTAGAGCCCGTGCTCCGCAACAAGAAAAGCCACTGCTATGAGAAGCCAGCGCACCGCAACTAAGAGTAGCCCCTGCTCACCGCAACTAAAGAAAGCCCGCACGCAGCAACAAAGATCCAAGGCAGCCGAAAAAGAAAAAGAAATGTCTATTCAGGTCTTCTGCCCATTTTTAAATTTTTAATTAATTTATTATTTATTTTTGGCTGCCTTGTGTTTTCGTTGCTGCGCGCAGGCTTTCTCTGGTTGCAACGAGCAGGGGCTACTCTATGTTGTGGTGCTTGGGCTTCTCATTGCAGTGGCTTCTCTTGTTGCAAAATCCGGGCTCTAGGAGCATGGCCTTTAGTAGTTGTGGCATGTGGCTCAGTAGTTGTGGCTCACAGGCTCTAGAGAGCAGGCTCAGTAGTTGTGGTACACGGGCTTAGATGCTCTGCAGCAGGTGGGATCTTCCCGGACCAGGGCTTGAACCCGTGTCCCCTGAATTGGCAGGCGGATTCTTAACCACTGCGCCACCAGGGAAGTCCTTCTGCCCATGTTTTGATTGGGTTGTTTGTTTTTTGGTTATTGAGTTGTATGAGCTGTTTGTATGTTTTGAAAATTAAGCCCTTGTTGGTTGCATTGTTTGCAAATATTTTCTCCCAGTCCATAGAGTGTCTTTTTGTTTTGTTTATGGGCGATCAGGATTTTTAAAAACTACTTTAGGTAAAAACTGTTTTGATAGACTGAAAAGTATTGGAATTTACTGACTTTATCCAGGTGTTTCGCAAAGTGACATAGTAACATCAAATATAGTCATCAGGTGGCAAGAAGCAGCATAGTGTCTAACCCTGCTCTTTCCTTAAATCTAATTACAGATTATGTACTCTGTTTATGTCTTTCTCACCCTCTAGACTATAAGCTCTCCGAGGGAACATCCCCATGTTAGTCACTATTGTATATTCCTAAGGCTCTATACAGTGTTGGGCATGTGGTTGGCCTTCAGATATTACATATAAGATGAATAAAGAAATACTTATAAAATTTTAAAAAATGTCTCTACAGCCTCAGATTTGAAAAGTATTCAGAATTATAGTCAGGAAAGCAGGTGCTTTTCTTCCTTTTTTTTTTTTTTTTTTTTTAAGTGGGGTGGGAGGGTACAGAGAATGAAGCACAGCAGGAAGAGAAAAACACCCCAGGGTGAACATCTCTTGATTACACATTTATAGATTGTCAGCCTACCGAGGGACTTAGTCTCAGCCCACTTCCCCTTCCGGCTTCTTCATGGCTGCTGGCCACTTGCAACCCAGCGGGCAAGAGCTCAGCAATGCAAGCTCTTTTAATTCTTTTTTTTTTTTTTTTGGCGGTACGCGGGCCTCTCACCGCTGTGGCCCCTCCCGCTGCGGAGCACAGGCTCCGGACGCGCAGGCTCAGCGGCCACGGCTCACCGGCCCAGCCGCTCCGTGGCATGTGGCATCTTCCTGGACCGGGGCACGAACCCGTGTCCGCTGCATCGGCAGGTGGACTCTCAACCACTGCGCCACCAGGGAAGCCCTCTTTTAATTCTTGAAATGGTAAAGCATGGTAGGAAAGGAAATCCACAAGTGAAGAAATCACATTATGAACTCCAGTGCCAAAGAAAAGGACTGTAAATCAGATTGCGAATTCATTGGGGACCAGGAATCATCTTGCTCTTTTTGGTGCAGGACCTGAGTGATTGCTTTGGCCATTATTTACCCTCCAGGATTACGCAGGACTCGCCTCTTCCATTCTAGTGTTTGTTTCCAGAGTTTCCATCCAGCCCCACCTTCAGCTCTAGCCGCTGAGCTGCCATGCTCTTCTGACAGTAGATGACCTGCTAAGATGGAGGGGTTGTGTTGTGAATTTTTTGGTTTTTTCACTTTTCATTGAAATTTTAAATTTACAGAAAAGTTGGTACAGAGAGTTTCTATATGCTCTTCACCTAGCTTCCTCTGATGTTTTTTTAATTTATTTTTTTAAAAAATGTTTTATTTTATATTGGAGTATAGTTGATTCACAATGTTGTATTAGTTTCAGGTACACAGCAAAGTGATTTAGTTATACATTAGTTATACATATTTAGTTATACATATTTAGTTATACATATACATATACAAAGTGATTTAGTTATACATACTAATGTTGTATTAGTTTCAGGTACACAGCAAAGTGATTTAGTTATACATATTTTGCTTCCTCTGATGTTAATTTCTTGCATAATCATGGAACATTGGTCATAACTAAGAAGTTAACACTGGACAATCCTATTAACTACAGACCAGTTTTTCCATTAGTGTCTTTTTGTGGTTCCAGGACCCAATCCAGGATATCACATGCATTGTTTTTAACTATAGCTGCCTCCCTGGGGTTTTGTGTGGATTGGATGATAAACTGCACGTAGAAGGGCTACGTAAACCATGAACTATGTAAGTGTTATCAGCAGTTCTTTTTCATTGTTGTTCTGGTTAATGATGAAACATACTGACGCTTCCCTCACTGCACTGCTCGGTGTGAGTAGATTCCAATTTCATTATTAAAATGACTAAAACCGGAGAACAGTATGGAGGTTCCTTAAAAAACTACAAATAGAACTACCATATGACCCAGCAATCCCACTACTGGGCATATACCCTGAGAAAACCGAAATTCAAAAAGAGTCATGTACCAAAATGTTCATCGCAGCTCTATTTACAATAGCCCGGAGATGGAAACAACCTAAGTGCCCATCATCGGATGAATGGATAAAGAAGATGTGGCACATATATACAATGGAATATTACTCAGCCATAAAAAGAAACGAAATTGAGCTATTTGTAATGAGGTGGATAGACCTAGAGTCTGTCATACACAGTGAAGTAAGTCAGAACGAAAAAGACAAATACAGTATGCTAACACATATATATGGAATTTAAGAAAAAAAAAAATGTCATGAAGAACCTAGGGGTAAGGCAGGAATAAAGACGCAGACCTCCTAGAGAACGGACTTGAGGTTATGGGGAGGGGGAAGGGTGAGCTGTGACGGGGCGAGAGAGAGTCATGGACATATACACACTAACAAACGTAGTAAGGTAGATAGCTAGAGGGAAGCAGCCGCATGGCACGGGGATATTGGCTCGGTGCTCTGTGACAGCCTGGAGGGGTGGGATAGGGAGGGTGGGAGGGAGGGAGACGCAAGAGGGAAGAGATATGGGAACATATGTATATGTATAACTGATTCACTTTGTTATAAAGCAGAAACTAACACACCATTGTAAAGTAATTATACCCCAATAAAGATGTTAAAAAAAAAAAAAAAAATGACTAAAACCATATGCTGGGCACTTTAATCCTCACAACAATTATATTATGTTTCTGTTATGAGGCTCAGAGTTGATATACCTTTAGGCTTTCTAGGCCCTCCCAAGGTAGAGTTAGGTACCCTTTCATGTGCTGTCTCATCACAGCACTTACTGTGCAGTCTTCCCCACTAAACTAGAAGCTGTGGGTTCCAGGAACTGGATTTTGTTCACTGTTATTCCCTCTATCCAGCAAATAGTCAGGCACATAGATGATACTCAAAAAAAAACTGCTTAGATGAATGAATAAATTAAGGCTGATTTTTTTTTTTTGCAGTTTTGAGTGTTTTATTTATGCCAAATTGGATAAAATATGTGTATTTCTCAGACAGAAAAGACATGTCGAGGTAGAAATGTACCTTTCAACTATTCAGGGGTACACAAGTACACTGGGGAGATTGTAAAAGTGCAGATTGTGAGTCAGTAGGTCCGGTAAGCCTGAGTTCTATTTTTATTTTTGGGGGGGGGTTTGAGTAATTTTTATTTAAAATTTTTATTTCCTTGTATCTTTTTTTTTTACTTCTTTATTAGAGTATAATTGCTTTACAATGGTTAGTTTCTGCTTTATAACAAAGTGAATCAGTTATACATATACATATGTTCCCATATCTCTTCCCTCTTGCATCTCCCTCCCTCCCACCCTCCCTATCCCACCCCTACAGGCGGTCACAAAGCACCAAGCTGATCTCCCTGTGCTATGCGGCTGCTTCCCACTAGCTATCTACCTTACGTTTGGTAGTGTATATATGTCCATGCCTTTCTCTTTGTCACAGCTTACCCTTCCCCCTCCCCATATCCTCAAGTCCATTCTCTAGTAGGTCTGTGTCTTTATTCCTGTCTTACCCCTAGGTTCTTCATGACATTTTTTTCCCTTAAATTCCATATATATGTGTTAGCATACGGTATTTGTCTTTCTCTTTCTGACTTACTTCACTCTGTATGACAGACTCTAGGTCTATCCACCTCATTACAAACAGCTCAATTTCATTTCTTTTTATGGCT
Source organism: Stenella coeruleoalba (assembly GCF_951394435.1). Taxonomy (NCBI): domain Eukaryota; kingdom Metazoa; phylum Chordata; class Mammalia; order Artiodactyla; family Delphinidae; genus Stenella; species Stenella coeruleoalba. The sequence continues at coordinate 98,804,296 of NC_137169.1, forward strand.
GAGTAATATTCCATTGTATACATGTGCCACATCTTCTTTATCCATTCATCCAATGATGGACACTTAGGTTGTTTCCATCTCCGGGCTATTGTAGATAGAGCTGCAATGAACATTTTGGTACATGACTCTTTTTGAATTATGGTTTTCTTAGCGTATATGCCCAGTAGTGGGATTGCTGGGTCATATGGTAGTTCTATTTGTAGTTTTTTAAGGAATCTCCATACTGTTCTCCATAGTGGCTGTACCAATTCACATTCCCACCAGCAGTGCAAGAGTGTTCCCTTTTCTCCACACCCTCTCCAGCATTTATTGTTTCTAGATTATTATTATTATTATTATTTTTTGCTGTAGGTGGGCCTCTCACTGTTGTGGCCTCTCCCGTTGCGGAGTACAGGCTCCGGACGCGCAGGCTCAGCGGCCATGGCTCACGGGCCCAGCCACTCCGCGGCATGTGGGATCTTCCCAGACCGGGGCACGAACCCGTGTCCCCTGCATCGGCAGGTGGACTCTCAACCACTGCACCACCAGGGAAGCCCTGTTTCTAGATTTTTTTGATGATGGCCATTCTGACTGGTGTGAGATGATATCTCATTGTAGTTTTGATTTGCATTTCTCTAACGATTAATGATGTTGAGCATTCTTTCATGAGGGCTGATCTTTTAACCATTGCTCTATTCTGAAAACTGCTGTTTTCCTTACAACTTACTGTTAACTGTCTGCCTTCCCCTACCAGAAAGTGAGATCTGTGGAACACAGAATGAATCTTCAATGCCTAGAACCCTGCTTAGAACTGACACTTAGGGTAAATGTCAATAATATCTGTTGAGTGGATGTATGGAAAGGTAGACTTCCTCCTTTGGTCCACATCACCCTGTCTTTTTGTGACATCATTGTACCCTTTTCTGTTAAAAAAAAAAAAATTATTTATTTAGGCTGTGCCGGGTCTTAGTTGCGGCATGCGGGATCTTCATTGTGGTGTGCGGACTCAGTTGTGGCATGCATGCGGGATCTAGTTCCCCAACCAGGGATCGAACCCGGGTCCCCTGCATTGGGAGCACAGAGTCTTACCCACTGGACCACCAGGGAAGTCCCTCACTGTACTTTTTTCTGATGCTGCTCTCAGTAGGATAATGTTCAAAAGCATGACGCTGTGATGTGGGTAAGTGCAGAATGCTCTGGCTTCCTGAGTTAGACATGCATTTGCAGCTGAATGATGACTGGAAGGGGAACCACAGGAATGCTGTCCCTGAGAGCACGGTCTCCAGGAGGGAAGCAATGATGGTTGACACAGGCGGCCTGTGGACTCTACCCTCCACAGCTTTGTCCAGGACAAGCAAAATCATGCCTTGAGGCTATTCATGCTCTGTGTTCTCAACTTCCATGTCACACTCGCCTCCCTTTCACCAGAATGCAACTCTTAAAGATAAACAAATAGATAATGGTTTATAATGATCATTAGCTTTATTTTCTTAGGAGATAAGTACCTCTTGTCAGAACTCTTCTATTTCAAATCTATTCATTTTTCCTCTGTTATTAGTGAAAATATAACAATCACATTCACATTAAGGAAAATGAATATAGGGAAAAAGTCACCATTCCAACACAAGTATGGTTGGAATTTTGTGTTTATCTCTTTCCTCTTTTTTTTCCCTGAGAGTATATTATATATACTTATCTAGTTTGTGTTCTGCTTTTTTCACGTAACATTGTATCATGCTTATAACAGAAGGATCTTTCCATGCTATTAGACTTCATAACCATCTATTTAAATACACTGCCACACATTTAAGGGTGTTCAAATAGATTGTTCATTTCACTGTCAGATATGCCAGGAAAAGTCACCTAAAGAGTTTGAAGGACAAAACCTCAGGGCACCTAAATATTTTTAAGACTGTTAAATGTTGGGATTAAAAAATAAACCTTCTCAGGAATTCCCTGGCAGTCCAGTGGTTAGGACTCCACACTTCTACTGCAGGGGACACGGGTTCAATCCCTGGTCAGGGAACTAAGATCCCACATGCCACGCAGCACAGCCCAAAAAAAAAAAAACAAAAAAAAAAACCTTCTCTAAAAATACACGGAGGACAGCACATGGAAAAATGGTCAACATCTTTAATGTTCAGGGAAATGTCACACACTACATACCAACTAGAACGGGAAAGTTAAAAAGATCGGCAATGCCAAGTGCTGACAAGGATGTAGAACAGCTAGAATTTTCATACATCGCTAGTGGGATTACCAAATGGTATAGCTACTGAGAAGAGAGTTTGATAGTTTCTTACAAAGTTAAAAATGTACTTGCCATATGACCCAGCAACTCCAATCCTAGGCATTTACCCAAGAGAAATGAAAGCAGGAGTCTGCACAGATCTCTTTACTTAGAACAAAGCTCAAATGTCCAACTGGGGGATGGATATACAAATTATGGTACATCTCTACAAAGAAATACTGCTCAGCAATAAAAAGCAATGAACTACTGAAAAATACAACCACATGGATGAACCATAAAACATTATGCTCTTGTGAAAGAAGCCAGACACAAAAGGCTACTCCCAACTGCTGTTACTCCCAACACTTCTGACACCAAATGTGTGGGTTATTTCCATACCAACAACCATTGCGTCAACTCTCCAGACACCGACTGGGTGTCCTACAGTTCAATTCTATTCTGACATAAAGTACCCGGAGTTAGTGTCAGATTCCACAGATTTAAAGGCTTAGTCTCACAAGACTGCCCTCACTTCAGATTCCAGTCTCAAGTCCCAGGTTGCCACCTGTACTTGTGACCAATCAGCTATAAATTGGGAGTTCCCATGACTCCTTCATCAAGTTTGATAATTTACTAGAATGGATCACAGAACTCAGGAAACACTTTGCTTACGTTCACTGATTTATTATAAAGGATACAATTCAGAACAGCCAGATGGAAGAGACGCATAGGGTAAAATATGGTGGGGAGGGGAGGTAGGGAGCTTCCATGCCCTCTCTGGGCACACTACTCTCCCAGTACCTCAAAGTATTCACCAGCCAGGAAGCTCTCTGTAGTTTAGGGGTTTTTATTACATAGGCATGATTGATTATATCATTGGACATTAATAACTGAACCCAACTTCCAGCCCCTCTCCCCTTCTCAGAGGTCAGAGGATGGGGTTGAAAGTTCCAACCCTCCAATCATGCTTTGGCCTTTTTGGAGACTAGCCCCTATCCTGAAGTTAAGAAAGGGGTCTCCAGCCACCAGTCACCTAATTAGCATGCAAAAGAGACTCTTATCACTCCAGAGATTCCAAGGCTTCTAGGAGCTGTATACCAGGAACTGAGGATAAAGACCATATATATACACTATTGTGCCATAGTTACATACTATGTGATTCCATTTATTCCATTCTGGAAAAGACAAAACTATAGGGGACAGAAATCAGAGCAGTGGCTGCCAGGGGCTATAGTTAAGGGGAGGGGATTAACTGCAAAGGAGCAGAAGGGAATTATTTTGGCTGTTTGAAATATTCTATATTAGTGTGGTAGTTATTTGACAAAATACTTGTGTCAAAATTCATTAAACTTTACTCTTATAAAAGGGATTTGTAAGTATTTAAGGTATACCTTGATAAATATGACTTCAAATAAAAGCTTTTTCCTTCTGTCACCTTTTGCAAATCCCCTGCCCCTAAAGGACGTGACATATTTATTATGACTGTTGTAAAGGAAGGAAATAAAAGTTCTATCAATGAACACCTGGTATGACTTCCACACAAATGTCCACTATCCACTGTTAGCACCAAGAGTAGAACATGATTGAGTAGAATTTTTCAAGTATCTTTGCCCCAAAGCTTCTGTTTATCTCTGACTTCAGCCTGAAAGTGTCTCCTCTTTGGGTCCTGCTTCTGTGCCTTTCAGTTCTGGAGATTCTGCAGCTTTAATAACTTCTTTTGGTTCCATCTCTTTACTTTCCTTATTCTGCTTCGCCTCTGCCTTCTGTTCTTTTGCCTCAAGTTGATAATGGATGCCCATGCCAATGCAGAGATAGATGCCTGAGACAATAAGGATTATGCCGCATGCCCAGTATGTATATTTGTAGTCTCCGTATATGTCACTGAGACGACCTAAGGATGTCCAAAAAAAAAAAAAAGTTATGTGGGTAAACAGTTATACCCTTTCCCAAATAAAGCTTAAGGATCCACTCAAAGAGCTCGTAAATGACAAATTAGTCTAAATAGAAACTGCTCAAAATTATTTGACCTTTTGTTTATGATGTCAACTGATTTTGGATGACCCTGTGTATTCTATTATCTTTAGCAACTTGAAAATAATTAAATCTTGGCAAATTTGAATTGGGAAAGTCCTAGAGACCACCTAGAGTCAATCCTCTCAATATTCAATGGAAAAATTTGTTGCTCAAAAGAGGTTTAGTAGTCTTGCCCAAGGCCATAGAGCTAATTCCAGTCTCCCAGGCCAACGCACTTTCTCTGACATCAGCATTTCCCAAAGGGCGTTCCTGTGAACACTCGTCCTCTGCTAACATTAACTAACGGCAACACCCTTCCACCATCCTAAGTGCTTAATCCTCACAACAGGAAGATTCTATCATCATCCCACTGTATAACAGAAAAACTGAAGTACAGAAACCTTAAGTAACTCATCCAAGGTCACAAAGCTTGTAAATGAAACAGGTTGGCTTTCAACCCAGCAAGTTACTCCCTAGTGTTTGCAAAGTCAAGTAAATTTGGAAATGACACATAGTCTTTTCTATTAAAGGCTTTATGAGGTAAAGAAACTTATTTACTTATTTATGAGGTAAAGAAACTTATTTACTTTGGTGTTTCCAATCTTTTTTTGGCCATGAAATCCTTGTCATAGTAAAATTTATTAGTATCTCAAACTAGTATTAAGAAATAAACTTTGGAGGGACTTCCCTGGTGGTCCAGTGGTTAAGAATCCACCTTCCAATGCAGGAGATGTGGGTTCGATCCCTGGTGAGAGAACTAAGATCCCACATGCCGCAGGGCAACTAAGTCTGCGCGCCACAACTACTGAGCCTGCACGCTCTAGAGCCCGCGAGCCACCACTAGAGGGCCCGCGTGCTGCAACCACTGAGCCCACGTGCGCTGGAGCCCATGCCCCACAACCAGGGCGCCCAAGCGCCACAGTGAAGATCCCACATGCTGCAACTAAGACCCAATGCAGCCAAATAAATAAATAAAAGAAATAAACTTTGGAAAATACTACCCATATAAAGGACATAATAAGCAATTCAAATATGACTCCATATGGTTTTCCAATGCAGGGCATCACTCGCTCAGCAATACTTATTGATTCTCTAAACATACACATGGCCCTGGGTCTGCTAGGCCCTGAGTTAAGGGTGAGCAAAGGAGGTAACATCCACAGCTCAGTGGAGAAGAGAAATGTTAATCCAATAACTATAAAGACTGTGACAAGTGCTACAAGGAAGGTTTGAAGGCAGAAAATAAGGGTTTTAAGACTAGCAAGTAGGGTCAGGAAGGCTTTTCTTTTTTTTTAATTAAAAAAAAATTTTATTTTTGGCTGCGTTGGGTCTTTGTTGCTGTGCGCGGGCTTTCCCTAGCTGCGGCGAGCGGGGGCTACTCTTGGCTGTAGTGCTTGGGCTTCTCATTGCAGTGGCTTCTCTTGTTGCGGAGCACGAGCTCTAGGCGTGTGGGCTTCATTAGTTTTGGCACGCGGGCTCAGTAGTTGTGGCTCGTGGGCTCTGGAGCACAGGATCAGTAGTTGTGGAGCACGGGCTTCGTTGCTCCGTGGCACGTGGGATCTTCCCGGACGAGGGCCCGAACCTGTGCCCCCTGCATTGGAAGGCAGATTCTTAACCACTGAGCCACCAGGGAAGCCCAGGAAGGCTTTTCTTAAAGTGTAAACTTAGCCAAGACTTACAGGAGGATAGGAGTTATCAAGGAGAAGGGAGATGGGAAAAGGCTCAGGGCAGAGAACAGCCAGTGCGAAGGCAGGTGATAGGAGGAAGCACAGGGTGTGAGAGGAGAAGCAGAGAGCAAACTGAGTGGTGGGAAATGAGGCTGGAGACACAGGTGGGCCAGGCCACGCAGGACCTAGTAGGCCACAGCAGGGAATTTGATCTTCACCCTGAGAACGTGGGAAGCAACTGGAGTGTTCTAAGAGATGAAGAACAGCTAGAGTGGATATGGGTAAAGTTAGAAGCCTACTGATAAAAGATAGGAGATTTGGATAAGAGTGGTAGTTGTGATGGAGAGAAAACGGGCAGATTAGAAGGAGATTTAGGAAGCAAAAAACGGACAGGATTTGGAATCTCCTTGGGTATATATAGGGAGGAGAGAGGGTGGACAGGTCAGTAGTGGATCTTCTGTTATGTATCCTTCCTTACTTTATAGTACATAATCTCAAAAGCATGGGTCACATCCAGAAGTCCAAATTATTGTTGTATTTTGTATTAATAATAATTTTAAAATGTAAACCATTTAGCATTCTTTTTTTTTAACATCTTTATTGGAGTATAATTGCTTTACAGTGTTGTGTTAGTTTCTGCTGTATAAAAAAGTGAATCAGCTATATGCATACGTATATCCCCATATCCCCTCCCTCTTGCATCTCCCTCCCACCGTCCCTATCCCACGCCTCTAGGTGGTCGCAAAGCACCGAGCTGATCTCCCTGTGCTATGCGGCTGCTTCCCACTAGCTATCTATTTTACATTTGATAGTGTATATATGTCAGTGCTACTCTCTCACTTCGTCCCAGCTTACCCTTCCCCCTCCCTGTGTCCTCAAGTCCATTCTCTACGTCTGTGTCTTTATTCCTGTTCTGCCCCTAGGTTCTTCAGAACCTTTTTTTTTTTTTTTTAGATTCCATATATATGCATTAGCATACAGTATTTGTTTTTCTGACTTACTTCATTCTGTATGACAGACTCTAGGTCCATCCACCTCACAACAAATAACTCAATTTCATTTCTTTTTATGGCTGAGTAATATTCCATTGTATATATGTGCCACATCTTCTTTATCCATTCACCATTTAGCATTCTTAAGAGAATAATACACCGGGTTTTATTGTCACTTACTAGCTGTGTGATCTTGGACAAGTTATTTCACTTTTAGAAGCCTCTATTTCTTTATTTATAAAGCGGGAACAATAATTGTCCTACATCACAGACTTGTAATATATGACAGAATATAGAAAATGACTAGGATAGTCCCTGGTATACTGTTAGCCCTCACCTGGTACCTACTGTTATTATTTTAAATATTACTGCTGAGATAAACTCCACAATTAAAAAGAAATCACCAACAGTATTTTAAAGGTGGTTATACATTTTTCTACAATAAACATGTTAGGTTTTTTATCAGGAAAAATTATTATACATACTTAAGTGTGTAATAGTTTTTTATTCCTCTTTCAGCTTGATGATTCACTTTAATTCAGTTCTATTATTTGAGCAATTACGCTGTACCAAGCATTGTGCCAGCACTGAGGGTACAGAAGCGAAGAAAGACTGTCAAGCAGCTCACTGATTTCTGCCTTCTATCACCTTCCTAATCTTCTGTTTTATGTTAATAGAACCATAGAAATAGGGAGACATACTATACCTAAAATTGGTGGCCCCAGGAGAATAGGACAGCATTCCACAATGGTCACCAATCCCACAGCACTGGAGAACCTCTGGGATCCAACCAGGTCCATCAGCGTTTCAAACAATACGGCGCCAAACCACCCAAAAGCAAATCCAAGGAATCCCGCATAAAGACAGAACCCTATATAGCTAGAGGATAAGGGTACTAGCATATGACACACTCCATTTGCAATAATAGAAGCAGCAAAAAAATACTGAACTCGAGGCCTTATCCACTCTGTGTTGGCTACAAATCCCATAGAAGGTCTGGCTACCATGTCAACAAAAGCCAGAATGGAAAGAAGGAAGGCAGACTTCTCACTAGAGTGATGTTGACTCTTGGCATAATTACTAAGAAAGACTAAAGGTGTAGCCAGCGCAAAAGACATTATCACATTCCCAGAGAGGTACAGCATAAAGCCTCTGTGTTTGAATAGGGATAAGTCCAGAAGTTTGTTAACTGTTTGGAAAACGGATTGTTTCTCCTTTGCGGGGTTTCTGCCATTAACTTCTGTATTTGCATCACCTGCCCCCATGTTTGCATCACATTTTCCAGCTTCCTGAAGGGATTCTTTAGACTTCTCTTTCCCTGCAGTTGTTGGCTTGGGCCCTATTGGTCTCATCAGGGCTCCAGCCACACAGCAGTTTAGTAGGATGCCTCCAAGAATTAGGAAGCTTCCTCTCCAGCCAAAGACAGCAAAAAGAGCCTGGTTGAGGGGGGCCAGGGCGGAGAGGAACACAGGGCTGCCTGCCATGGCCAGTCCATTTGCTAATGGTCGCCTCTTGTAGAAATACTTGCCAATCATGGTCAGAGATGGATTCAAGTTGAAGGCAAGCCCAAGACCTGGCGAGAGGGGAAGAAAGAATCACATACTCCAATAAATGTCAGAAACATATTTGGAATTAATTAACTAGGCAAAGAAATGAAGTGGAAAGAGGTCAAAATCATGAGAGGCTGTTATAACTAGTAGGTCATTAAGTGGACTGTTATCAAATAAATACAGACATAAAGTCTCTTTATGCAGCAAATACTAGATTTATAAAATTAAAAAATGTATATATATGTGTGTATATATATATATGTATATATATTTATATATGTGTGTGTGTGTGTGTATATATATATATATATATATATATATATATATATATGTATGTATGTATGTATATATTTTTTGGCTGCACCATGTGGTATGCAGGATCTCAGTTCCCCGACCAGGGATCGAACCCAGGCCCCTTGCAGTGGAAGTACAGAGTCTTAACCCTGGACCACCAGAGAGTCCCTAAAAAATGTATATTTTTAAAAATAATTCTTTATCCTTTAGCAACAAAAAGAACAGTAAATGTAAGATCCTTTGTCTTATTTCATAATTTTAGCTTTCCAGAGGAATAGCTTTCCAGAGGAATTGAAAGCAAAAAGGAGAGAAGATAAATTTTATAAATTCAGAAAGCAAGATAGGAGAAGGGGCAGAAGGAAGGGAAGCAAGAGAGAGGGAGGGGGAGGGAGAGAGAGAGAAAATGTTTTTGGATAGTAAAACACAACATTGTCAAGATGCTAACACTACCTTAGTAAATCCATTAATTTAATGAAATTTCTATGAAAATTTCAATGTGTTTTATTTTTCAAATGAGGTAAAATGACTCTAAAATACACCCGAAGAACAAATGCATTAGAACTATTGGAAAAGGATAAATAATTGGTGGGCCTACTCTAACAGATATATAAATATATTGTACAGCTATGGTATATTGTACAGTTGGTTTCTGGACTTTCTGGGCAGAAAGTCCAGAAACAGAACCAAAAGATACATTTAAATTAATAGGGAAATAATGGATTTTTCAGCTAATGGGGCTGGGACAGCAACTATCCCAATAACCTGTTAAATGGTCTCCCAGTCTTGCTTCCCTACTAGGTAAACCAGGTTAGGATGCTTGCACATTTCGATCTCTCTAATGACTGCCCGTCCATAACTTTTCACTCTGGATTAAGAGGTCCCATGATTTGGCCCTAACCTACCTCCCTGCCCTCATCTCAGTCTATTCTTACTTGTGCTAAGTGTAACTGTTCTTCTAGATTTTCTCAAAGCCTTCTCCTAGCTTTCATTCAGATCTCAACTTAAAATCACCACCTCTGAGAAGCCTTCCCTTTAGGGACCATTCAATTCTCCTCTATCAAAATTCTGTTTTAAGTCTTTGCAAAGCAGTTATTACTACCCAATATTTTTCTTATTTATTCATTTATTTGTTGGTCTGCTTATTGTCTGCTTCCCTCCACTAAACAGCAGGAATCTTGCCTGTCATGTTGGCTCTCCCCACAGAGCTTGGACCAGTGCTGGCATATAGTTAGGGACTCAATAAGTATTTGTTGAGTGAATTAATAAATGAAATAATGAACAGGCTGAATAATCACATGGGAACAAATAAAGTTCTATTCCTTCCTTATGTTATTCAAATAATCCAGATGAGTTAAAATAGCTAAATGTTTAAAAATTTAATTAATGTAGTAAAAGTATAGATCCAAAAAGATAATACCCATTACTGGCATTATCTCAGGTCCTGCAGGTGGGACTGTAAATTATTATAACCTTTCCAAAAGAGTATTTGGCCAATGATATCAAAACGCTTTTTTCCCAGTAATTGCTCTTCTAAAAATTTATCCAAAGGAAATTATCATTTTCACAAAGATGCATACAAAAGCACTATCATGCAAATACTGTTTATTAAGAGTGAAAATATAAACAATCTAAATGTCCTTCAATTAGAGAATGGTGAAATAAATTATGGTATATCCATCTATCCCATGAAAAAATAATTGCTGCTAAAGTGTATTTACTGAGATGGAGAAACTATGTATAATACATGATGTATCATTAAGTGAAAAAATTGGTTACAAACATTATACATACATAATCTCATCTCTTTAAAAAATTTTTTTAACTGTATTGGAGTATAGTTGATTTACAGTGCTGTGTTAGTTTCAGGTATAGAGCAAAGTGATTCAGTCATACATATACATACATTCATTCTCCTTTAGATTCTTTTCTCTTATAGGTTATCACAGAATATTGAGCATAGAGTTCCCTGTGCTATAAGTAGGTGCTCGTTGGTTATCTATCTTATATATAGTAGTATGTGTATGTTCATCCCAAGCTCCTGATTTATACCACCTCCACTTTTCCCCTTTGGTAACCATAAGTTTGTTTTCAATATCTATAAGTCTGTTTCTGTTTAGTAAATAAGTTCATTTGTATCATTTAAAAAAATTAGATTCCACATATGAGTGATATCATATGATATTTGTCTTTCTCTGTTTGACTTCACTAATGTCATCCCTCTTTGTTCTAAAAATTCTATGTGTGCATATAAAAATGAGTTGATATGGCATCAAAATATTAATGGTAGTTTTCTCTGAACTGTAGAGCTATGGGTGTCAATTGTATTTATATTCAGCAATTTTATTTTCTTAAGTTAGCTATTAGAAAGGGGGGTTTCCTCATGAATGCCCTTTAACCCTTGAAAATGTATCTGTCTTTTCTATCAGAAACTGCTTTGTATCTGACATTCTCTCTTTCTCTAATTTGAGCCAATTCCTTCTTGGGTAGAATGGGAAATGAGTGGGAATAGCTAATGACCTCCCTTTCAACAACTTTTTACCTATCACCACTATCTTCTTTCTTAAGACAAAAAAAGAAAGAAAAGGAAAGAAAGAAAGAAAGAGAGGGAGGAAGGGAAGAAAGAAAGGAAGAAAGGAAAGAATCTTTTTCAATTTATTCATTCAATAAAAATAATCACCCATTAAGCGCCAGAACTTTCTTTAAAGACTTGCTTTTTTAAAATTAACATATCAACAGCTCTAAAAAATAGTGACCTAGTAATTTTTCTAACAAAGAACTTTCATTTTTCAAAAGAATTGGCAAATTAATGCTATAAATAGTCCACACAAAAATTAATGCTTGAAAATACATCAGTAGCAACTCACCTGCAATGACTCCGACACACAAGTAAAGTTCCTGCACAGTGGTACAGAAGGAAGCTGTGATCAAGCCACAGCCTGACAAGCAGCCGCCAACAATCATAACTGGACGACTGCCATATTTATTCACCAGGATACTGCTGATAGGACCTAGGAGAGAACAAACAGCTTAGTCATATAGAGGAGAAGCCCAGCCCTCACATCCACACCTGCATATGACATTACCAACATGACAGGATGCCACCCCAGAAAATAAACAGATGAAACAGAAGACAGTGGTAAGGAATATTACTTTCTATCTTTATTTCAGAGTCACAGGTCTGTGTAATGGAATACATATAGTATTGATTGTACATTTTCTATATATCTAGGACATATTAGATGGGTTTTAACTAAAGTATGCAAGACAATAATCTAATTATTTTAAGGCAGAATAGGCTGCAAATACCCTGATTATAAGTGTTTATAGGATTCTTCATGTATCTAGGATATTATCCACATATATGTAGCAAGTTTGCTTGTTTTAAATTTTTAGATGGTCATCTAGAGCAAACACATGAACGATGAGATTTATGAGCAAGTCTGATCAAACTTCTGACTTAAGGGCATGTTTACAAACTAGCTAAAATGTATTATTTCTCACAGAAAACAACAACACAACCAAAACAGAACTACAAAACAAGAATGCCTACCATCACCACTTTTCTTCAACATTATACTGGAGGTCCGAGCCAGCAGTAAGACAGGGGGGAAAAGGTGTAAGGAAATGAAGAAACCGAACTATCAGTATTTGCAGATTTGTCTATCAAAAATTTTTGAAAAAAAATCTACCAATAAACTATTGGAAACAACAAAAGTTTAGCAAGTTTACAGGGTATATGATTAAAATACAAACATCAATAACCTTTCTATACCCAGCAGTCAACACAAAACACATTTTTAAAGGAAGTTATCCTTTATAATGACACCATTTTATAACTGACCTACCAGAGCACACAGCTTCTATGTAGCTTTTATCGTTAAAGACAATGAAAAACACGACTCTAATCACGTAACTCCAAGAACTAACATTTCAAATATCTCACTGATAAGGGCATCAAGAACAAAAAGCACTTACTACAGAGCTTTTGTCTACCCGTTGAAAGTTAAAAGAGCAGGTCATGAGTACTTACCTCCACCATACATGACAGCAAACGTGATGGAAGATAACCATGACACTTCGCTGGTGCTGGCTTTAAATATTTCTTCAATTTCTTTGTAAAATACAGTAATAGATTTGCCAAAAGCACAAGAGAAGCCAATGGAAATGAAAGCTCCAACAACCACTGCCCACCCCCAGCCTCCATCTGGGGGCGTGTATCCAACTGGACCTCCGTTTGATGGTGGCATTGTAAGTAAAGATGAATTCTAAAATGCAGTTCAAATCCAAATATCTAAAGGGTATGAAATTAAAATAGTACATAACAAGTAGGTCAATAACAAAGCACTCCCATAAAATCCCTTACATTTATTACATAAATAAATAAAGGCATATAGCAATTTTCTAAATAAAAGGTCATTTCAAGCATTAGATTCTCATTTAACGGGCTGGAAAGTTAGCTCAGTAAAGTTGGGTTTTCATCTAGCTGCTTAGATTTAAGGTATTCTTTTACTAATATGTGACTAGAAAGATTCCTAAACGATGGCTGACCAATACTGTTTAAACCTGCAAAATGAACCCTGAGGGACTTCCCTGGTGGCGCAGTGGTTAAGACTCCATGCTCCCAATGCAGGAGGCCTGGGTTCAATCCCTGGTCAGGGAGCTAGACCCCACATGCATGCTACAACTAAGGAGCCCGTCTGCCGCAACTGACAGGGCGCAACCAAATAAATAAATAAATAAAATATTAAAAAAAAATGAACCCTGATATCAGAGACTAGTAGTTTTAAACCAAAGATTTCCCCTTTTCTTCTTAAGCCCCAGCATTAGTGAAAAACATAGTTAGAAAAAGAAATACAATGTGATTATGAATTACTAGCAGGTGGGAGAAGTTGAGAGCTAAAAGGTTTACCAGTCTACTTTAGAGAAATTAAGTTCTCCTTTGATTTACTTAAACCAGCTTCTATTTTATGTCAAAATAAACCTTCCAACAATATGTTATCATACTCATTCTGGCCACCCTAACATTACCTGGAATGATGTAGTACAGTATTAATACTGTACAGGTCAACAATGACAATTTCATATTTTACTATTCCTTACTCTTTAATACAAATTCTACCTTCCTATCCATAGAAATCAACTTTTAAATAGCTCACCTTCTAACTAATCTAAACACTTCAAATATAATTTAGAAAGTGATCCTGTAGTGATTTAAAAAGAACAACTCTTAGGAAGAATTCTGCTTAAGAAGCTAAAAGAGTAGATTTTTTAAATAAAACTTTTATAGAAGTAAAGTTTCTAAAAGCTTTATAAAATTATAAAATTCCCAGGGTTTGCACAACTTTTTTTTTAATTATTTATTTTTATTTATTTATTTATTTATTTACTTTTATGCACAACTTTTGTTAGACTTATTCCAAGGTAGCTTTTATTACTCTTGTAGATGGTAATTTTAAAAAAATCATTTTCTGTTATTTGCTGGTTTATAAAGACACAATTGATATGCTTAAATAATAGCTTTACTGAGATATAATTCACATATCATAAAATTCACCCTTTTAAAGTTTGTATTTCAGTGGTTTTCAGTATATTCAGAAAACTGTACAACTATCATCACTAATATCAGAATATTTTCATCACCCCAGAAAGAAACCCTGTACCCATTGGCAATTAATTTTATTCCTGAATATTATTTTTGACGATATGGTAATTTGAACTGTTTTCTTAATTTTATTTTTGGATTTTTCATTGCTCGTGTCTAGAAATACAATTGATTTTTGTATGTTAATTTTGCAGCCTGCAAATTTGCTGAGCTCATTTATCAGTTCTAATAGACTTATGTATATATATGTATATATGTGTGTAGATTCCCTAGGATCTTCTATTTACAAAATCATGTCATCTGTGATAGTTTTACATCTTCCTTTCATTGCCTAATTTCCTTGGATAAAACCTCCAGTGCATGTGGTGAAAGTGGACATCCTTGTCTTATTTCTGACCTTACAGGGAAGTTTTCAGTATTTTACCATTAAGTATGATGTTACCTGTGGGTTTTTATAGATGCCCTTTATTAAGTTTGAGAAGCTTCCTTCTATTCCTAGTTGTTGAGTATTTTTATCGCGAAGGATATTGGATTGTAGCAAATTGTTATGTGTCTATGAAGATGATCTCGTGGTTTGGGGCCTTTATTCTATTAATATGGTATGGTTTGACTGATTTTTATGTTGAACCATTTATGAATTCCTTCACTCCTGAGGTAAGTCCCAATTTGTCATGATATATAACCCATTTTATGTTGTTGGACTCTGTTTGCTCATATTCTGTTGAGGATTTTTACGTCCATATTTACCAGGGATAATGGTTTGCAGTTTTCTTCTCTTGTGATGTCTGTCTGGTTTTGGTAACAGGGTAATACTGGCTTCAAAGAACAAGCTGGGAAGTGTTCCCTCCTCTTGCTTTTTGGAAGAGCTTGTAAAAGAGTGGTGTTAGTTCTTTAAATATTTCATAGAATTCACCAGTGAAGCCATCTGGGCTTCAGGTTTTCTTTGTGGGTAGTTTTTTGATGATTATGTCAATCTTTTTACTTGCTATAGGTATATTCAGCTTGTCTATATCTTCTTGAGTCATTTGATAGTTTGTGCCTTTCTAGAAATGTGTTCATTTCATTTAGGTTATCTAATTTGTTGGTCTGCAATTGTTCAGAGTATTCCTTTGTAATCCCTTTTTATTTTTACAAGGTTAGTAGTGATACATGAAGAGTTTAACCAACAGTACTATTAGAGGGAACAGGCCCCACAAAATTGACTTCACTTCTAACACCAATTGCAAATTTAGGCAGTGGGGGTCAGGGGGTGCGGAGTGGGGTGGTTTCCAAAAGAGTTTTGGCAATTCAACAGGACTCACAGAATTCACTGAAAGCTATTATATTCACGATTTATTACAGGGAAAGGACACAGGTTGAAATCAGCCACAGGAAGAGATGCACAGGGCAGAGTTTGGGAGAGGTTCAAGTGTGGAGCTTTTGATCATACTCTTTCCATGGAGTCATGGATAGCATTACCTTCTCCCACTTACAATGTGTGAAAATATAGAGTACCACCAACCGGGGAAACTCACCTAAGCTTTTGGTGTCTAGAATTTAGTAGGGCTTGATCACATACTGCTCACGTGAGTGCTGGCCTTTAGTCTCCAGCCCTTACTAGAGCCCTTACCAGGGGCTAATACTTTATCTTTCAGAGATTGGAAATAAGACAATATAGCTAAAGGGCCCAGCAAACAAAGACACTCCTATCAGGCAGGACTCTTCAGAGACCTAGAGATCATATTCCAGTAGCCAAGGACAAAGGCCAAACCTCTCTATTGGTAAGGTTAATTCTTCACTATACATAATGTATCCTCTTCCAGTTCTGATTTTAGTAATTTGAGTTCTCTATCTCTTTTCTTGGTTAGTCTAAAGTTTGTCAATTTTACTGATTTTTTCAAAGAACCAAACTTTTGGTTTTATTGATTTTCTTTATTTTTTTGTACTTTCTAGTTCATTTATTTCTGTTCTAATCTTCATTATTTCCTTCCCTGTATTAACTTTGCATTTAATTTACCCTTTTTTTCTTGTTTCTTATGGTAAAAGTTTCAGTTATTTTTTTTAGAGACTTCTTCCCAACAGGATGGAAATTAAATTAAATTAAATTTTATTTTAACTTATTTACTTTTGGTTGTGCTGGGTCTTCGTTGCTGCGTGTGGGCCTTCTCTAGTTGCATCGAGCAGGGGCTACTCTTCATTGTGGTGCATGGGCTTCTCATTGTGGTGGCTTCTCTTGTTGCAGAGCATGGGCTGTAGGCATGCGAGCTTCAGTAGTTGTGGCATGTGTGCTCAGTAGTTGTGGCAGGCGGGCTCTAGAGAACAGGCTCAGTAGTTGTAGCACACAGGCTTAGCTGCTCCGCAGCATGTGGGATCTTCCCGGACCAGGGATCAAACCTGTGTCCCCTGCATTGGCAGGTGGATTCTTAACCACTGTGCTGCCAGAGAAGTCCCAAAAGTTTCAGTTATTGATTTGAGATTTTTTTCTTTTTAAATATAGATGTATACAGCTATAAATTTCCTGCTAGTCACTGTTTTAGCTGTATTACAGAAATTTTGGTATTTTGTAATCTGTTTTCATTCATCTCAATGTGTTTTCTAATTTCCTTTATAATTTATTCTTTGAACCACTGGTTATTTAGGAATGTGTTGTTAATTTCCACATATTTGCTCATTTGCCAAATTTTCTTTTGTTGTTCATTTCTGATTTTTTTTCATTATGATCAGAGAACATACTCAGTCCTTTCAAATGTACTGAGACTTGTTTTATGGCCTAATAGATGGTCTATCCTGGAAAATGTTCCATGTGTACTTGAGAAGAATGTGTATTCTGTTGTTGTTGGGTAAAATGTTCTACAGATGTTTGTTAGATTTATTTGGTTTATACTTGGTACATACTTGGTTGTTCAAGTCTTCTATTTCCTGGTTGATTTTCTGCCTAATTATTTTATTGAAGTTCTGTTGAAATCTTCAAGTATTGTTATTGAATTGTCTATTTCTCTATTTCCATCAGTTTTGGCTTCATCTATTTTGGGGCTCTGTGGTTAGGTGTATATATGTTTATAATTGTTATGTCTTCATAATGGATTGAACTTTTATCATTATAAAATGTCTTTGTGTCTAAAAACAATTTCATCTTAAAGTCTATTTTGCCTAGGTTTCTTTGGTTACTGTCTGCATGGCATATTATTTTTTCATCTGTATACTCTAAAACAATTTGTGTCTTTGAATCTATAATGTGCCTCTTGTAGACAGCATAGGGTTGGATCCAATTTGCCAATCACTGCTTTTTGATTGAAGTGCTTAATCTATTTAGATTTAATTTAATTACTGATAAGGTAGGACTTAGGTCTGCTGTTTTACTATTTGTTTTCTCTGTCTTATGTCTTTTTTGTTTTTCTTTTCCTCCATCACTGCCTTCTTTTATGTTAAATAGATATTTTTGGTGTGCCCCTTTAATTACCTCGCTGTTTCTTTTACTATGTTTTTTGTTATTTTCTTAGTGGTTGTCCTGTGGATTACGATTAACATCTTAACTTAAAACAGTCTAGTATAGTTTAATACCAATTTAATTGCAATAGTAAAACTTTGCTCCTGTACAGTTTCCTCCTTCACACTATTGTCTTACAAATTACATCTTTATACACTATAAGCCCATTAAAAATTGTATAATTATTGCTTTTAAATCGGGTAGAAGGGGAAAAAAATGTTTACAAAGAAAAAAATACATTCATACTGTCTTATTGTATATTTACCTACGTAGTTACCTTTACTGGTGTTCTTTACTTTTTCCCATGTGGATTCAAGTTACTGTGTAGTGTCCTTTCAATTCAGCCCGAAGGACACTCTTTGGTATTTCTTGTAGGGAATGCCTGCTGGCAACAAATTCTCTCAGTTTTTATCTGGGAATGTCTTAATCTCCCTTTCATTTTGAAGGATAATTTTGCTGGATATAGAATTCTGGGTTGACAGTCTTTCTTTCAGCACTTTGGGTATTTTGTCCCATTGCTTTCTGGCTTCTATGGTCTCTAAAGAAAAATCAGCTGTTACTCTTATTGAGTATACTTCGTTTGTGATGAGTTGCTTCTCTCTTGTTGCTTTCAAGATTCTCTCTTTGTCTCTGAAGTTCTATTTATTTTTCATTCATTTTTCTTTTTTCCCTTAGATTTGATAACCTCAATTGACCTATATTCAGGTTTACTGATTCTTCTGCCAGCTCAAGTCTGCTTTTGAGCCCCTCTTACAAATTTTTCATTCAGTTATTGTACTTTTCAGCTCCAGAATTTCTATTTGGCTCTTCTTTTTTGTAATAACTATCTCTTATAAATATTCTCTATTTGGTGAGACATTGTTCTCATAATTTCTTTTAGTTCTTTAGACATAGTTTTCTTTAATTCTTTGAAAAAATTTATAATACCTAAATTAAAGCCTCTGTCTAGTAAGTCCAATGTCTAGACTTCCTTGGGGATAGTTTCATTAAATGACTTTTCTGTGTATAGACCATACTTTCCAGTTTCTTTGTGCATCACATATTTTGTTGTTTTTGTTTTTTTTTGTTGTTGAAAACTGGACATTTAAAATAATATGATGTGGCTCACCCCAATGTTCATTGCAGCACTATTTACAATAGCCAGGACATGGAAGCAACCTAAATGTCCATCAACAGAAGAATGGATAAAGATGTGGTACATATATGCAATGGAATATTACTCAGCCATAAGAAGGAACGAAACTGGGTCATTTGTAGAGACGTGGATGGACCTAGAAACTGTCATACAGAGTAAGTCAGAAGAGAAAAACAAATATAATATATTAACACGTATATGTGGAATATAGAAAAATGGTATAGATGATCTTATTTGCAAAACGGAAATAGAGACACAGAAGTAGAGAACAAATGTATGGACATAAAGGGAGGAAGCAGGGGTGGGATGAATTGGGAGATTGGGATTGACATATGTACCCTATTGAAACTATGTATAAAATAGGTAACTCATGAGAACCTACTGTATAGCTCAGGGAACTCTACTCAGTGCTCCGTGGTGACCTAAAAGGGAAGGAAATCCAAAAAGGAGCGGATATATGTATACGTATAGCTGATTCACTTTGCTGTACAGCAGAAACTAACACAACATTGTAAAGCAACTATACTCCAATAAAAATTAATTTAAAAATATAAAATAATACCATGTGGCAACTGTGGAAATCAGATTCCCTCCCCAGGGCTAGTTGTTATTGCTATTGGTTGTTCATGTTGATACTACTCCTATTGCCTTTTGTTTGCTTAATGAATTTCCTAAATAAATTCTGTGAAGTTTGTATTTTTTGTCATATGTGGCTATTGAAATCTTGCTTGGTTAGCTTAGTGATCAGCCAATGATTAGACAAAAATTTCCTTAAAATGCCTTGAATCAGTATATCTCCCAGGCTTCACCAAAGGGTATTATGTGTATGTTTAGGCATGCTTTCAATTCTCCAGCAGGCAGCTTACACTTCTGCCTTAGCTTTCAATTCCTGCTTGTATAGAGCTTCAAGTTCAGTCAGAGGAGAGAGATTCAGGCCTTCTCAGGTATTTCCTGAGCATGGGCAGAGTGTGCACATGTGCATGACCTTCTAGCATCCTGGGAATATGTCAGAGCTTTTCAAAGCCCTCTATGGACATCTCACTTCCCAGTTTTTGCTTTGAAGTGTTTGGTCAGCTTTTTGTTTGCCCCAATTGTTTTTCCAACTCAGGCAGCTGAGATTTGAAATAATTGCCCCTGATTGTTTTCAACAAATGTCCTGGGGAGAAAGCTGTTTGCACTGAGCAAGCTCTGAATCAGGTCAAAGAAAGACAAGCCCTGTGAGTGGGGGTTTCGAGGAAACTGTCAGACATGTTGAATAATGATAATTCTCTAAGAATGAGGTTTTTTGAAGATTCCAAACAATTCTGCCCCCACCAGTGGTTACTACACTGCTGATTTTCATGGCTACTATTATTGTAAGGTTTTTTGTTTCAATTCTACTAGAGTTGGGGAGATGAGAACTGGAATAGATCATGTTAAAACACCACAAATCAGACTTCCCTGGTGACACAGTGGTTAAGAATCCACCTGCCAATGCAGCGGACATGGGTTCGAGCCCTGGTCCAGGAAGATCCCACATGCTATGGGGCAACTAAGACCGTGCACCACAACTACTGAGCCTGCGCTCTATAGAGTCCTTGAGCCACAACTACTGAGCCCACATGCCTAGAGCCCATGCTCTGCAACAAAAAGTAGCCCCCACTCACCGCAACTAGAGAAAGCCCGTGTGCAGCAACAAAGACCCAATGCAGCCAAAAATAAAATATAAATTAATTAATTTTAAAAAAAACCACCACAAATCTTGCTGTTCTGAGATTCAGTTGTTTCTTGAATATATTCTCTTTGGATTATTGCAAGCCTCTGGTTAATTTTGAGTTTTGAAAAGTTGATTTTTTTTTTTGCCAATGTTCTTATTGCTCTTATGAAAGAGCAGAATTTCAGAGGACCTTACCCCACCATCCCAGAAGTACCACTACAATTGATTTTTGTATACAGTAGTCCCCCTTTATCTGCAGTTTTGCTTTCTGCAGTTTCAGTTACCCATGGTCAACTGTGGTCTGAAAATATTAAGTGGAAAATTCCAGAAATAAACAATTGATAAGTTTTAAATTGCATGCTGTGCTGAGAAGCATGACAAATCTCACACCATCCCACTCCTGCCTGCCTGGGACGTGCATCATTCCTGTGCCAGCGTATCCACGTTGTATATGCTACCAGCTCATTAGTCACTTAGTAGTTGTCTCAGTTTTCAGATAGATTTTCATGGTATCGCAGTGCTTGTGCTGAAATAACCCTCATCTTACTTAATAAGTAAAATAATGTATATAGTGTTTCATCATCAAGAAAAGTATTTACTCCAGAGTTTGGCAGATACATTATCAGATTTAGAAAGTTTTATTCCTAGTTCATTAAGAATTTATTTTAAATCCATTGACCATTGAATTCAGGTTTTGTGTTTTTTTCATAATACCTTCACAAGGCATTTCTTCTTTCATCTGTACAAGTACTGAGTAACATTTATAGATCTTTTAAATATTAAACCACCCTTGAATTC
Source organism: Stenella coeruleoalba (assembly GCF_951394435.1). Taxonomy (NCBI): domain Eukaryota; kingdom Metazoa; phylum Chordata; class Mammalia; order Artiodactyla; family Delphinidae; genus Stenella; species Stenella coeruleoalba. The sequence continues at coordinate 98,825,718 of NC_137169.1, forward strand.
CTACGAATTCAAGGATGAATTCATCCTTGAAGAATATCCCCAACTTTGTCACAATATACATCTTTTTAATACATTTCTAAGTTAAATTTGTTAATATTTTGTTTGGATTTTTTGAAATGTGTCCATAAAGTATTTGGAAATATAATTTTCCCTTTTCATATTGTCCTTCTCTGATTTCAATATCAGTTTTTTTAAATTAATTAATTAATTAATTTAATTTTTTTGGCTGTGTTGGGTCTTTGTTGCTGCATGCAGGCTTTCTCTAGATGCGGTGAGCGAGGGCTGCTCTTCGCTGTGGTGCACGGGTTTCTCACGCGGTGGCTTCTCTTGTTGCGGAGCATGTGCTCTAGGCGCACGGGCTTCAATAGCTGTGGCACACAGGCTCAGTAGTTGTGGCTCGAGAGCTCTGGAGTGCAGGCTCAGTAGTTGTGGCACATGGACTTAGCTGCTACACGGCATGTGGGATCTTCCCAGACCAGGGCTTGAACCCATGTCACCTGCATTGGCAGGCAGATTCTTAACCACTGCGCCACCAGGGAAGTCCCTCAATATCAGTTTTACATTAGAGTCATAAAGTGAGTTAGGAGATGTTCTCTTTTTTCCTCCTCTCAAGGAGAGATTATATAAGACTAGAATGATCTAGTCTTTGTAAGTTTGGTAGAATTTACTGGTAATACTATTTGGGCACTTTATTTTCTTTTTGGAAGATTTCATATCACCTCCTTCAATTTTCTTAACAATTATAGGTTTATTCATTCCTTCTATTGCATTTTGAGTCTGTCTTTTTAGGGTATTTTTCTATAGCTTTTTCCATTTTGTCAAAGTTTTCAAATTACTGGCATAGAATTTTTATATTTTAATCTCTTTATGAGTATAGGTATACCCTCTTTATCATTGATATTTGTGCCTTCTTTTTCCCCCTTTAATCTCAGGAATTTATCTATCTTATAAGTTTTCTTCAAAGAACATTTTCACAAGAACCTCTCTGTCCTGAACAGATTTTTCCTCCAATTGCAGGGCTTGGCCCTATACTTGTGCTAGTATTTTTAGTTATATCACCCCCTAGATGTTTCTTAATTGTTGAATATATTGTTCAGTGTTTAATATATTGGACCCTTAAAGCTGTCCATTTATCTTTATTTCAAAAATCTGAACATATGGCCAGCATATACTTGATTGATGGTAAAATTTAAATGTTAATAGCATACCCATAAAAAAGAACATTCTCAGTTTTATCTATATTTTATTATACTTTTCCCTTATTTCATTGATTTCTGTTACTATTTTTTATCATCATTTGTATTCCTACATATTTGGAATTTATTCTATTCCTTTTCAAACATAAGATGGCTACTTAGCTGATTAATTTTTAGCCCTAATTTTTTTCTAATATGAGCATTTAAGACTACAAATTTCCCTCTATTTATCACCTTTACTGCATTCTATGTAGTTTTATATACAGTATTTTTACTATTGTTTGCTCCAAGTGTTTTAAAAATTTCCACTGTGCCTTCCTCTTTGACCCAGAGTTATTCAGGGGTTTTTAGCTCTCCAAAGGAAATCTTTTGTTTAACTTTAGTGACTTATACTTAACAACACTGTGGTAAGATGACAAGGTTGGTACAATTCAATTTTTTGATATTTTATAAGACTGGCATTTATGGGCTGGTATATTAATTTTTGAAAATATTTCATGTATGCTTGAAAAGAATATACATTTTCTAGTTGTTGGGTTGAATTATTTATTTGTTCAATCAAACTTTTGTTTTTTCAAATCTTCTAAATCTTTACTAGTTTTCTATTTTCTCCTTCATCTATCAATAATTGAAGAGAAGTATGTTGAAATCTCCTAATGACGATGTGTTTCTCAATTTTTCCATGTCGTTCTTTTGGTAATGCTTATGAACTTAGGTGGTTGATCTTAATCTCTGAGAAACTTGAAGGCCTAAACTGAGGGCACTTTCTTCCAGAAAAAAAAATTGCATCTCCCAGAAGCTAGGAATGCTATGGACCTGGATGATTTTAGCCAGGATTCCTGGCTTAATGTGGGAGCTAAGGTTAGTTTTCCTTTGCTGCTGATCCCAGGCTTACCTCCCAATTACTAGCCCAAGTATGCAAGGCACAGCACAAAGTAAATTCAATTCAAATATCTGAGTGACAACTTTAGTTTACTAAAAGCAATAAAAACTGAAATATGTTTCCTGCTCCCAAAGAATTTATAATTTAGTGGCAGATAATGGAAGCTATTACCATTATAGATACTATTTTTTAATTATCTATTTTGTGCTAGATACTTTCACCAGGCTTATATGACAAGCTTCTTGTGTCCTTGCCTGGACATTAATTTCTTCATTCATTGTTCAAACTGTTGAAAGTGCACTCTCAAGTTATTTCTTTTGTATCTTCTCTCTGGATTGTCTTCCTTTCTTGCAGGCCATTCACTCCTTTTCAGTTTGATTCAGTTACTCCATTTCTTCTGCCTATTTTATGTTAATCAGGTTGGCAAGTGACCAAAAACTTAACTCAATCTGACTTGACCAAAAAGAAAATGTTTTTGGCTCATGTAACCAAGAAATCTAAGGCAGTGATTCTGGCTTTAGGCACAGCCTGATCCAAGGACCAAATGATCTGGTCAGGGATATTTCCCTATTTATAGTTCTACTTTCTTCTGTGTTGATTTCACTTTCAAGCAGGTCCTCAACTCATTGAGGCAAGAAGATTGCCAGTAACTCCAAGCCTACATACTTTCCATAAGATCCCAGCTTCGTTCCAGGCAACAGAATTCCTAGAATGTTCACTTTGGCAACATAATTAGCTTTAAGTAAATACTTGGTCTGGTCAGGTCTAATCACTGTGTGAGCCTTGACTGGCTGGATCTATTTCATATGCCTAATTCTGAAGCCTGGGGTCCAGTCACAGAACAGATAGAATGGAAAGCCAGAGTTTTTAAATGCTACAAAGGCCTATACAATTTATCCTAACTTCATCTCCTACCTTTGTCCCTCCTGGCTTATACCACTCCAGCTATACTGGCCTTCTTACTATCTTTAAGGACGTCAATCACAGTTGCCCTTCAGGGTTTCTGAATTTACGTTTATCACTGCCTAGAATTTTGTTAACCCAGATATCACTTCAATGAAATCTTTGTTCAAATGTTCCCATATCAGGGAGCCTTTTCTGGACCATCCTAGATCAATCCTAGATCAACCTCCCACTTCCCACTCCTTACCTTGCTTTGTTTTTCTCCATGGTACCTATCTAAAAGAATATATAAAATAACAGTAAATACTCATATGGTGCTTTCTATGCAGCAGGCATTAGATTAAGCACTTTACTTGATTAATTTAATGCTCTAACAACCCTATGAAGTAAGTACTATTACTATTCCCAATTTAGAGTTGAGCAAACTGAGAACGGAAAGGTTAAGTAACTTATTCAGGACATGGCAGAGCTGGGATTCAAACGTAATCAGAATGGCTCCCAAGTTTGTGCTTTTAACTACTAGACCACATTACCTTTTATTGTTGTCAGTCTCTCCACACCAAAAAATAAGCTGCATGAAAACAGGGACTTTTTATAGTGATATATCTCTAGCCCTTTGGCATGTAATAATAGATACTCAACAAATATTTGATGAACAAATAAAAGGGGATGCCGATATAGCCAGAAGGGAAAATGGATCCTTAAACATGTACTACACACAAGCTGCCCTAAATTAACAATGCAAACTGAGAGCTTATCTGTTCCAGTGGTTTCCTTATCATCTATGTGATGACTCAATCGCATAGTTCCAGCTAGCCAGTCCAGAATCTGGGGGTCAACCTTCTCTCATTTGCCCTCATGTCCCATATCTAATCAATCTGAATAGCTCTGTATTTGTCCTCCTCTCCATCCTCACAGCCACTGTACCTTAGATCAGGTCACCAATCTCCCATGGGTTAATGCAATAGCCTCCTAACTGGTTTCCCTACTTTCCACCTTTTGGTCTCCCTTTTTCATTCTCCACACTGTAGTCCAAGTGATCTTCTGAAAGTAAAGCCTGGTCATTTTGCTCTTTTTCTTAAAATTCTTCTATGGCTCCAGATATATCACCCTCAGAATAATTTATCAAAGCATTCAAAACCTGTTCTAATCTCACCATTTTTGCCTCTTCAACTTTATCTCCTCCTGATTTCCATCATACACTACGCCCCAGGCTTAACGGAGTACTTGAACTTCTTCAAAGTGCCATCCTCTCTCATCCTCTGCCTTTTGCACGTTTCTGTTCCTTGTGCCTAGGTCTGGCTCTCCCATCACTTGGTTAACTGCTATTTGTCTTTCAGATCTCATTTCTCCTGAACTGCCAGGGGCAGGCTTGTCATCTCTGCTATGTGGACCCATAGAACCCCAGTCTTACTTCTATCATAACACCTACATTGTAGTATAATTTGTTTGCCCGGCTCTCCCATTAAACTGTGTATGCTCTTGTGAACAGACACCATATCTATTGTGTTCAATGATATACTTCCATTATCTAGAATAGGTTCTGGCAGATACCAGGCAAATATATTATTTGGAAAATTAAATGAAGCCCCATTTAATTGGTGAAGATGTGCCTAAAATTGTTAAACAATACAGCCCATATCCAAATTCAAGTGAGTCTAGTTCCAAAACACATGTACTTAAATGTACAGACCCTCTTTAAAAGAGTAAAGATAAAAATTCTTCTGGATCGCTGGGTTGATAAAATTATTTTATTTGTAATGTTACTTACATATGTACATATTAGATATAGTAATACTAAACAAAAGCACTACAAACATTAATTTATAATTATATAATTGTAATTTATAATTAATTATAAATTAATGCTGTGATCAGATTAGTGCTGTCATAGTGAATATGCTTATCCTATTATATACTTTTTCTCTATTTAAACTAATATTGAATTTGTTTTTACATAGTTTAGAGTATGCCATAAAATCATCTGGTCTACATTTGTATAAACCTATCATTTAAATATTAAGTATTCATCCATATTCTTCACTAGCCTGCATCATTAAATCCATACTATTTGGTACCTGTATTAATTTTAATCAAATACAAATGCAAAGTACTTTCCTTTTAAAACAATGGTCATCCATAATATCCAGAAAATACTTTATCTATTTTAGATTGTCATTTTAAAACAAATACAAGATATAAAAAATTCTCCTACAGAACTAGTTATCCCTAACAATATATGCACATGAACACAAATATCTAAGACATATTTTATAATCTCATTTAAACAAATACACACACACATACACACACACACACACACACACACACACACACCCCAAGGCAATGCCACCACAAAAAGCAGGAGCCTGGGCAAACTTTTCAGACTCCTCCTTTTCCTCCAGAAGGATCTGAGACTTCTTCAACAATGTTCCTTAAGAGACTCTGGCCTTGTTCCAAACTTCGCCAGGGTCTCCTGGTCAGATAAACAGGACTGGGATATGACCAGGGCCAGCAAGTTCCACTAGGATAGTTCTGTTTACCGGAGCTCAGACACAATCAGATTGTTTCAAGTCCTTTAAAGTGATTTGGCATAAATAGCCCAGATAACTCCTCCTAACATTTACAACTTTCTAAGTAGCTGCTTAAGCCCAGAAATTGATGGAATCAAATCAGAACATGAAAGCACCATTATTCTATGGCCTGGTAGCAATTACAGATTCATCTCCTTCAGAGATTTCCATTTATTTTGACTATTCATCAGAATGGGTAAGATTATACCATGAAATTATTAGAAATACAATTTTCCACCCATTCCCATTCACCGACGGAGACAAACAAGGATAAGTGAAAGTCCTCAAGTGAGTATAGGACATATAGTACATTTCACCTGCAGAAGAGATATGATTGATGTAAGAGCCATTTCAAAGTTTCCCCAATGCCACCGGGCCCTCATCTCCCAAAGCATGATTCATCCTTGGTAAAGGTCTCTGTTGGTCCTGGTTGGTTCTGACGCAGGAATTTGGTCCCTAGCGTAGTTTCTGCTTTTGCTCTGGAAAATACTGTCACATCCCATAGTGTCCTTTGCCTGGGGTCTTTTAGATAGAGCTACCAAATTAATTCTCTTCCACAACTACAGGCTTTTTATAAGAATCACACTTGGTGTAAGAAAGAAAAAAAAATCAAGCAAAATTCTTTGCTGATATAACGTCCTGAATTATACCATTATACCCTCTCTTAATCTCTTAGATTTACTTTGAAAGGAACTAAGTGTGTGTACAAGTGACTCCCAAACCTGTGGTCTTCAACAATTTTGCCCCAAAATGAACTCTGGAAACTGTACTTCCTTACACATTGACTATTAAACTGTATAAGTTTGATAGTTGCAAATATGTGATTTCTGGCATATTATATATTGTGTTATATGTGCATTAAATATATCGTTGTCAAAACCTTGGCACTTCGGCTCATTCAGTTTACGGAAAATGGCCACTATATAACTGGCCAGTCCTCACTATCAGAAAAGGTGTGACCTCACTTGAATTTGAAAGGGAATAGAATATGCCACCCCAAAATATGCCATTTGGCATATTGTTTATTTTGAATTAAAGTAACTTAAGAAACAGCCAGTACAAGATGGACACTCTGACCTCCTTTGTCCCCGATAGCAGGAAATAAATCTCCCATTCGAAAGTTACTCTCCCAGTATCAGGAGAATAGCAGGCATCCTTATTATCAGAGATAGTGAGTTTAGGGCCGAGAAGGCTATATAAACAAACCTTGTTACTTCTTCACTAATATGCCACCCAAGCCCAAATGCTTTGTCTTGTCAATTCTTCACAAATGTATTGTTTCCTTGTCTAAAAGGTATAAAAGCTTCCTGCTTAGGTTACTTCTTTGAGTGTCATATTTTTTTTCAATAAATTTATTTATTTAGCTTTTTTATTTTTGACTGCATTGGGTCTTTGTTGCTGCACACAGGCTTTCTCTAGTTGCTCCAAGTGGGAGCTACTCTTCGTTGTGGTGGATTCTCTTGTTGTGGAGCACAGGCTCTAGGCACGCAGGCTTATTAGTTGTGGCACGTGGGCTCAGTAGCTGTGGCTCGCAGGATCTAGAGCACAGGCTCAGTAGTTGTGGTGCACGGGCTTAGCTGCTCCACGGCATGTGGGATCTTCCTGGACCAGGGGTCGAACCCATGTCCCCTGCATTGGGAGGCAGATTCTTAACCACTGCGCCACCAGGGAAGTCTCAAGTGTTATATTTTTATGGGCTCGCATATGTACGAAATTAAATGTTTTTCTGCTGTTAATCTGCCTTATGTCAATTTAATTATTATTTAATTATTAGACCAACCACAAAGCTTAGAAGGTAAGAAGGGAAAAGTTTTTCTTCCCTACAAATTCAAAGCAGTGAGTTGAAAAACATTCCTGTTACCACCTATTCCTGTCTCCTTCAAAATTCTCTCTCTGGAGCTATGCATTCTGGGTTTTTCCCTTTGTTTGGATTGTTCCCCAAAGATTTTTATAGTATGGAACAGCACACCAGAGTAAGAACAGGGATGAGTGAGGTAGTCTTTCTTTTGTAAAGAAGAAGGGAATAGATAAACAAGGACTTACTGTATAGCATAGGGAACTAAATTCAGTATCTTGTAATAAGCTATAATGGAAAAGAATCTGAAAAAGTATATATATATACACACACACACACACACACACACACACACACACACACACACACACATACACACAGTATATGAATCACTTTGCTATAGACCTGAAACACAATATTGAAAATCAACTGTACTTCAATAAGAAATTTTTTTTAAATGATGGAGAAGGGGATTTGCATGAAATGAGTCAGTTAAAGAAGTCCTGAGGCATCCAGTCTCATCTTAGGAGAGTTCATTCTAAATTCAGGGTACATATGAAGCTGAGGATTTGCAAAATAATTCCATACCACCACTTGAAAATGAAGATTACCTGTCCCAGAGCATTTCACCTATGTATGCTGAAGGTAGGATAATAAAAATATCTCCAAGATTTCTAAAATTTCCATTTGAGTTAATAGAAGCTGCAACATCTCAGTTCAAAGGAAACAATCTGGGTTCTGAGGTTAAATAGAAATGCTCCATGGCATGAATTTCACAAATTTTTTTCTGAATTAAGAGTAAAAAAAACATTAAAGGTTAATTAATCTCAGAATATTTACACTTAAATTTACATACATACTCTGTGATAGTAGAGCTGTTTGATGCAGTAAGGTTCAGTTGGAACAGCTAATATAATACTTATTGAATGTGATTAAACTTTGAGCTTAGTTGCCGGTTATGGTTTCTCACAATTTCTTTTATTTATTTATTTGTTTGTTTATTTATATATTTTTGGACATGCCTCTTGGCTTATGGGATCTCAGTTCCCCAACCAGGGATTGAACCTGGGCCACAGCAGTGAAAGCACCGAGTCCTAACCACTAGACCACCAGGGAACTCCCACAATTTGCTTTTTAAGGTCACAATTTTTGGTCACCAAGAACTGTTTCATCAGTTTTAATAATAACACTGTCTTATATTAAAAACTTTATTCCACAGTATCAAAATTAAATTTAAAACTGCAGTGTCTTCAGGAAGAAAAAGATTCAGAGAGAAGAAGAAAGGAAATAAAATACGAGCATTCAAAAGAAAAATTATGGATAAAAAAATTCAAAACCCATCGGTGGACTCAACACAATTCTGCCAAATTACCAAATTCCTGTCTTTGTTATTTGAAATTTTTTATTTTGGCATGATTTCTAAATACCAATTTTCTTCACATGTTAGAAAGGACATAAAAATCTGAGGTAATAGTGAAGAAAGGGAAGTTAGAGACTGTGTCCTTTGAAGTCCTTTACACTATACAGGAGAGTTTTGCTCAGTAGAATTCCAGATTATAATCTAGACTATAAGCTATAAACATTGTTTTCTGCAATCCAAAGTAGACTCTCCAAAACCTAAATACACTATTTTTATTTATTAATATATGACTGATTTTATCCCAGGGTTTGAAGCACAAATGTTACTGACTACTTTAAAATAATAAATAAACAGGTATGGAGTTAGGGTTATGGTCATCTACATTACTCCTTTTGAATAGAAATGCTAGTATACCACTGCTGGTATCTACTTCACACCTAGTTCTTTGAGGCCAAGTTGGGAAAATAAGTAGTCACAAGGAGGAAGACAGCAGAGAAGGTTGTTCCTCCTTTTCTTGAAAAAAAAAAAAAGTATGACTTGAACTGCTCACTGAAATATTTAACACTATAATCAGCTTCATAATTTTTAATAGTTTTATAGTTGGTTTTATGTAAAAGTATCTCCAGGTTTTTATGAATAAAGACTAGAATTTTACCTCTATGCTTTACTCATCATTCTTAAAGTTTTCATCCCAATGCTTGCTTCAGCAGCATACATACTAACATTGGAATGATACAGAGAAGATTAGCATGGCCCCGGCACAAGGATGACACACAAATTCATGAAACGTTCCATATTTTTGTGGGATAGGAGGGTGGGAGGGAGAAGCAAGAGGGAGGCGATATGGGGGTATATGTATACGTATAGCTGATTCACTTTGTTATAAAGCAGAAACTAACACACCATTGTAAAGTAATTATACTCCAATAAAGATGTTAAAAAAATTTTTTTTCATCCCAAATTCAAGACAATTACATTTGTCTCCTTTTAGTTCTTTCCTGTATACATAATTGTGTAATGTCCATCATGAGTCTGAACATCATTATTACTACTACATCTGAGCCCACTACTTCAAAGAAGTAACAAAGTTGTTTTTGTAAAGTACCTGATAATCCACAAAAGACTAATAAATTAAGTATTGTTTGTCTAACATAAGCATTACTTACACTAAGCACAGATAAATAGTTATTTGCAAAGTTGTTTTTGTTTTGCGGTACTCGGGCCTCTCACTGTTGTGGCCTCTCCCGTTGCGGAGCACAGGCTCCGGATGCGCAGGCCTAGCGGCCATGGCTCACGGGCCTATCTGCTCCGCGGCATGTGGGGTTTTCCTGGGCCAGGGCACGAACCCGTGTCCCCTGCATCGGCAGGTGTACTCTCAACCACTGTGCCACCAGGGAAGCCCTGCAAAGTTGTTTTAAAGGGCATTTCTGGACACTAAAAAATTATCAAAAATGAAATTTTGTTATCTCAAAATACAATTATAGGTTAAACTTAAGTCTTTAAATGCTGACGATGTAAGTCCTAGAATATACTGTCAGTAAAACAAAAATCACTTTATAATACACTTAAAATAATTTCAACAATCTACTTCACTTTCCTAAAAAAATACAGTCAATTGTTAATCTGCTCCCCTTAGGGGGCTGTTTTCTATATGAAAAATGACAAACATCAGCAAGGTGCAATCACAACAGAGTGAGGTAAAATTGTGCATTTCTAATTTGCATCCTAAATCTGAATCATCAACCTCTAGAGGGGTTACTGGCAATTGGCATGACAAAGGCCTACACCTTAGAGGGAATTACTGAAGACAAGGTTTGGGGCTAATTTAAATAATGTAACTGATATTACTGGATCCACAAGAAGAGAGAATTCCATGGGTCACAGTAATTAGCCAAAAAGTTGCTCAAGACACACTGTTCCATTTAACTATGCATATGGGAACTTCAAAGACAGCTACTACCTTAGAAACTTACAATAGAGGAGAGAAAGTAAGCAAAAATAATACAAGTGTAAAGATTCACATAATACAAAAATTACAGTGGAGGGCTTCCCTGGTGGCGCAGTGGTTGAGAGTCTGCCTGCAGATGCAGGGGACACGGGTTCGTGCCCCGATCCAGGAAGATCCCACATGCCGCGGAGCGGCTAGGCCCGTGAGCCATGGCCGCTGAGCCTGCGCATCCGGAGCCTGTGCTCCACAACGGGAGAGGCCACAATAGTGAGAGGTCCGCGTACCGCAAAATAAAAAAAATACAGTGGAGGGACTTCCCTGGTGGTCCAGTGGGTAAGACTCCATGCTCCCAATGCAGGGGCCCCGGGTTTGATCCCTGGCTGGGGAACTAGATCCCACATCCACGCCGCAAGTAAGAAGTCTGCATGCCACAACTAAGAGTCCACATGCTGCAACTAAAAGATTCCATGTGCCACAACTAAGACCTGGCACAGCCTAAATAAATAAATATTTTTAAAAAATACAATGGAGACAAGGGATAGGTAGGATTTCAGGAGAAAATGGAATTTCTGTGGACAAAGTCACGGAGAATCAAGAATGGGGTAGAACTCAGGATGAGTCAAAGGAAGAGGTAAAAAAGTTTAAAAGAGTTTAAAGATTAGAAGGTTACAGGTGGCCCTGTGCCCAACTTTTCATAGGCTGGGAAGCAAAGCTTGAGAAACTTGATGTTGTCTTGGGCAGAGTGCGTATAGCAACAGATCAAAGAAAAAGAGGAAGAAAACGTGCTCTCAGCTGCCGGGGGATCTCGCTGAGTTGCTTTTGTCTTGTGGGCTTCTGTTGGGATTGGTGTTTCCTCCCGGAGGACGGCTGCGTGTGCTTTGAGGAGGCTCACTCCCTGCCAGATGGGTGATGGAAGTCTAAACATGAGGAAGGATCTTGGTGCTCTGGTCGGGTGTCAGGCCTGAACCTCTGAGATGGGAGAGCCAAGTTCAGGACATTGGACCACCAGAGACCTCCCGGCCCCACATAATATCAACTGGCGAGAGCTCTCAGAGATCTCCATCTCAACACTAAGACCCAGCTCCACTCAACAACCAGCAACCTCCAGTGCTGGACACCCCATGACAAACAAATAGCAAGACAGGAACACAACCCTACCCATTAGCAGAGAGGCTGCCTAAAATCATAATAAGGTCACAGACACCCCAAAACACACCACCAGACGCAGCCCTGCCCAACTGAAAGAAAAGATTCTGCCTCATCCACCAGAACACAGGCACCAGTCCCCTCCACCAGGAAGCCTACACAACCCACTGAACCAACCTTACCCACTGGGAGCAGACACCAAAAACAACAGGGAACTGTGAACCTGCAGCCTGCAAAAAGGAGACCCCAAACACAGTAAGTTAAGCAAAATGAGAAGACAGAAAAACACACAGCAGATGAAGGAGCAAGGTAAAACCCACCCGACCAAACAAATGAAGAGGAAATACACAGTCTATCTGAAAAAGAATTCAGTTATGATAGTAAAGATGACCCAAAATTTTGGAGACAGAATGGAGAAAATACAAGAAACGTTTAACAAGAACCTAGAAGAACTAAAGAGCAAACAAACAATGAAGAATAACACAATAAATGAAATTTAAAATTCTCTAGAAGGAATCAATAGCAGAATAACTGAGGCAGAAGAACAGATAAGTGACCTGCAAGATAAAATAGTGGAAATAATTACTGCAGAGCAGAATAAAGAAAAAAGAATGAAAAGAATTGAGGACAGTCTCAGAGACCTCTGGGACAACATTAAACGCACCAACATTTGAATTATAGGGGTCCCAGAAGAAGAGAAGAAGAAAGGGACTGAGAAAATATTTGAAGAGATTATAGTTGAAAACTTCCCTAATATGGGAAAGGAAATAATCAAGTCCAGGAAGCACAGAGAGTCCCATACAGGATAAATCCAAGGAGAAATACGCCAAGACACATATTAATCAAACTCTCAAAAATTAAATACAAAGAAAAAATATTAAAAGCAGCAAGGGAAAAGCAACAAATAACATACAAGGGAATCCCCATAATGTTAACAGCTGATCTTTCAGCAGAAACTCTGCAAGCCAGAAGGGAGTGGCAGGACATATTTAAAGTGCTGAAAGGGTAAAACCTACAACCAAGATTACTCTACCCAGCAAGGGTCTCGTTAAGAGTCGATGGAGAAATTAAAACCTTTACAGACAAGCAAAAACTAAGAGAATTCAGCACCACCAAACCAGATTTACAACGAATGCTAAAGGTACTTCTCTAAGTGAGAAACACAAGAGAAGGAAAAGACCTACAATAACAAACCCAAAACAATTAAGAAAATGGTAATAGGAACATACATATCGATAACTACCTTGAATGTAAATGGATTAAATGCTCCAACCAAAAGACATAGACTGGCTGAATGGATACAAAAACAGGATCCATATATATGCTGTCTACAAGAGACCCACTTCAGACCTAGGGACACATACAGACTGAAAGTGAGGGGATGGAAAAAGATATTCCATGCAAATGGAAATCAAAAGAAAGCTGGAGTAGCAATTTTCATATCAGACAAAATAGACTTTAAAATAAAGACTATTACAAGAGACAAAGAAGGACACTACATAATGATCAACGGATCAATCCAAGAAGAAAATACAACAATTGTAAATATTTATGCACCCAACATAGGAGCACCTCAATACATAAAGCAAATGCTAACAGCCATAAAAGGGGAAATTGACAGTAACACAGTAATAGTAGGGGACTTTAACACCCCACTTTCACCAATGGACAGATCATCCAAAATGAAAATAAATAAGAAAACACAAGCTTTAAATGACACATTAAACGATATGGACTTAATTGATATTTATAGGACATTTCATCCAAAAACAACAGAACTCAAGTGCTCATGGAACATTCTCCAGGATACATCATATCTTGGGTCACAAATCAAGCCTTGGTAAACTTAAGAAAACTGAAATCGTATCAAGTATCTTTTCCGACTACTACTACTAGCTATAAGACTAGATATCAATTACAGGAATAAAAACTGTAAGAAATACAACACAAGGAGGCTAAACAATACACTACTAAATAACCAAGAGATCACTGAAGAAATCAAAAAGGCAATCAAAAAATACCTAGAAACAAATGACAATGAAAACACGATGACCCAAAACCTATGGGATGCGGCAAAAGCAGTTTTAAGAGGGAAGTTTATAGCAATACAGTCCTACCTCAAGAAATCAGAAAAATCTCAAATAAACAACCTAAACTTACACCTACACCTAAAGCAATTAGAGGAAGAAGAACAAAAAAAAACCAAAGTTAGCAGAAGGAAAGAAATCATAAAGATCAGATCAGAAATAAATGAAAAAGAAATGAAGGAAACGATAGCAAAGATCAGTAAAGCTAAAAGTTGGTTCTTTGAAAAGATAAACAAAATTGATAAACCATTAGCCAGACTCATCAAGAAAAAAAGGGAGAAAACTCAAATCAACAGAAGTAGAAATGAAAAAGGAGAAGTAACAACTGACACTGCAGAAATACAAGGGATGATGAGAGATTACTACAAACAACTATATGCCTATAAAATGGACAACCTGGAGGAAATGGACAAATTCTTAGAAAAGCACAACCTTCCAAGACTGAACCAGGAAGAAATAGAAAATATAAACAGACCAATCAAAAGCACTGAAATTGAGACTGTGATTAAAAATCTTCCAACAAACAAAAGCCCAGGACCAGGTGGCTTCACAAGCAAATTCTATCAAACATTTAGAGAAGAGCTAACACCTATCATTCTCAAACTCTTCCAAAATATAGCAGAGGGAGGAACACTCCCAAACTCATTCTACAAGGCCACCATCACCCTGACACCAAAACCAGACAAGGATGTCACAAAAAAGAAAACTACAGGGCCAATATCACTGATGAACATAGATGCAAAACTCTTCAACAACATACTAGCAAACAGGGCTTCCCTGGTGGCGCAGTGGTTGGGAGTCTGCCTGCCGATGCAGGGGACGCGGGTTTGCGCACCGGTCTGGGAGGATTCCGCATGCTGCGGAGCGGCTGGGTCCGTGGGCCATGGCCGCTGGGTCTGCATGTCCGGAGCCTGTGCTCTGTGATGGGAGGGGCCACAGTGGTGAGAGGCCCGTGTACCGCAAAAAAAAAAAAAAAAAAATACTAGCAAACAGAATCCAGCAGCACATTAAAAGGATCATACATCATGACGAAGTGGGTTTTGTCCCAGGAATGCAAGGATTCTTCAACATATGTAAATCAATCAATGTGATACACCATATTAACAAATTGAAGGAGAAAAACCATATAAGCATCTCAATAGATGCAGAAAAAGCTTTTGACAAAATTCAACACCGACTTATGATAAAAAAAAAACCTCCAGGGCTTCCCTGGTGGCGCAGTGGTTGAGAGTCTGCCTGCCGATGCAGGGGACACGGGTTCGTGCCCCGGTCCGGGAGGATCCCACATGCCGTGGAGCGGCTGGGCCCGTGAGCCATGGCCGCTGAGCCTGCACATCCTGAGCCTGTGCTCCGCAACGGGAGAGGCCACAGCAGTGAAAGGCCCGCATACTGCAAAAAAAAAAAAAAAAAACCTCCAGAAAGTAGGCATAAAGGGAACTTACCTCAACATAATAAAGGCCATATATGACAAACACACAGCCAACGTCATTCTCAATGGTGAAAAACTGAAACCATTTCCACTAAGATCAGGAACAAGACAAGGTTGCCTACTCTCATCAATATTATTCAACATAGTTTTGGAAGTTTTAGCCACAGCAATCAGAGATGAAAAAGAAATAATAGGAATCCAAATCAGAAAAGAAGAAGTATAATTGTCACTGTTTGCAGATGATACGATACTATACACAGAGAATCCTAAAGATGCTACCAGAAAAATAGTAGAGCTAATCAATGAATTTGGAAAAGTAGCAGGATACAAAATTAATGCACAGAAATCTCTTGCATTCTTATACACTAATGATGAAAAATCTGAAAGAGAAATTAAGGAAACACTCCCATTTACCACTGCAACAAAAAGAATAAAATACCTAGGGATAATCCTACCTAAGGAGACAAAAGACCTGTAGGCAGAAGACTATAAGACAGTGATGAATTAAAGACGATACAAACAGATGGAGAGATATACTATGTTCTTGGATTGGAAGAATCAACATTGTGAAAATGACTATATTACCCAAAGCAATCTACAGATTCAGTGCAATCCCTATCAAACTACCAATGGCATTTTTCACAGAACTAGAACAAAAGATTTCACAATTTGTATGGAAACACAAAAGACAAAATAGCCAAAGCAATCTTGAGAAAGAAAAACAGAGCTGAAGGAATCAGGATCCCTGACTTCAGACTATACTACAAAGCTACAGTAATCAAGACAGTATGGTACTGGCACAAAAACAGAAAT
This sequence comes from Stenella coeruleoalba, assembly GCF_951394435.1. Classification (NCBI taxonomy): domain Eukaryota; kingdom Metazoa; phylum Chordata; class Mammalia; order Artiodactyla; family Delphinidae; genus Stenella; species Stenella coeruleoalba. The sequence continues at coordinate 98,841,851 of NC_137169.1, forward strand.
ATAGACCAATGGAACAGGATAGAAAGCCCAGAGATAAACCCACACACATATGGTCACCTTATCTTTGATAAAGGAGGCAAGGATATACAATGGAGAAAAGACAGCCTCTTCAATAAGTGGTGCTGGGAAAACTGGACAGCTACATATAAAAGAATGAAATTAGAATACTCCCTAACACCATACACAAAAATAAACTCAAAATAGATTAAAGACCTAAATATAAAGCCAGACACTATCAAACTCTTAGAGGAAAACATAGGCAGAACACTCTATGACAAAAATCACAGCAAGATCCTTTTTGACCCACCTCCTAGAGAAATGGAAATAAAAACAAAAATAAACAAATGGGACCTAATGAAACTTCAAAGCTTTTGCATGGCAAAGGAAACCATAAACAAGACGAAGGGACAACCCTCAGAATGGGAGAAAATATTTGCAAACGAATCAATGGACAAAGGAATAATCTCCAAAATTTACAGGCAGCTCATGCAGCTCAATATCAAAAAAACAAACAACCCAATCCAAAAATAAGCAGAAGACCTAAATACACATTTCTCCAAAGAAGATATACAGATGGCCAACAAACACGTGAAAGGATGCTCAACATCACTAATTATTAGAGAAATGCAAATCAAAACTACAATGAGGTATCACCTCACACAGGTCAGAATGGCCATCATCAAAAAAATCTACAAACAATAAATGCTGGAGAGGGTGTGGAGAAAAGGGAACCCTCTTGCACTGTTGGTAGGAATGTAAATTGATACAGCCACTCTGGAAAACACCTTAAAGAACTAAAAATAGAATTACCATATGACCCAGCAATCCCAATACTGGGCATATACCCTGAGAAAACCGTAATTCAAAAAGACTCATGTAGGGCTTCCCTGGTGGCGCAGTGGTTGAGAGTCCGCCTGCCAATGCAGGGGACAAGGGTTCGTGCCCCGGTTCGGGAAGATCCCACATGCCGCAGAGCGGCTGGGCCCGTGAGCCGTGGCCGCTGAGCCTGCGCGTCCGGAGCCTGTGCTCCGCAACGGGAGAGGCCCCAACAGTGAGAGGCCCGCGTACCGCAAAAAAAAAAAAAAAAAAAGACTCATGTACCACAATGTTCACTGCAGCATTATTTACAATAGCCAGGACATGGAAGCAACCTAAGTGTCCACTGACAGATGACTGGATAAAGAAGATGTGACACATATATACAATGGAATATTACCCAGCCATAAAAGAAACAAAATTGAGTTATTTGTAGTGAGGTGGATGGACCTAGAGTCTGTCATATAGAGTGAAGTAAGTCAGAAAGAGAAAAACAAATGCCGTATGCTAACATATATATACGGAATCTAAAAAAAAAAAAAATTCTTAAGAACCTAGGGGCAGGACAGGAATAAAGACGCAGATGCAGAGAATGGACTTGAAAACACCGGGAGGAGGAAGGGTAAGCTGGGACGATGTAAGAGTGGCATGGACATATATACACTACCAAATGTAAAATAGATAGCTAGTGGGAAGCAGTCGCATGGCACAGGGAGATCAGCTTGGTGCTTTGTGCCCACCTAGAGGGGTGGGATAGGGAGGGTAGGAGGGAGACACAAGAGGAAGGAGATATGGGGATATATGTATATGTATAGCTGATTCACTTTGTTATTCAGCAGAAACTGACACAACAATGCAAAGCAATTATACTCCAATAAAGATGTTAAAAAAAAAGGTTACAGGTGGCATGCCACAACGCCAAAACAACCTCCCACCCCATATCACCCCCCCACCCCTCGCTCAGGCACAACCTGGCCAAGAGATCCTGGAGGGAAGAGGTTAATCAGCGCTATCAGATTTTATAGCCTCAGGTCATTACTCTTCCAGATGGAAAGCATCCCCAGTGGGGATGAAGAGATTTCCCCCAGGCCACCACGATCTCACTCATCTCCCCGCGCTGGCGGCCGGGAGACTTGGCTGGGACACCTGTCCTCGCCTCCTTCACCAACCCCTCCCTGCTCCGCGGAGCTGCAGCCACGAAGCCCTCGAGGGCCGCCCCCCGTCCCCAGGAAACCAAGCTCTCCGTTCCCCGAGGCTCCCTCCCACCCCGCCCAAGCAGCCAGGACTCCCAGCGCGCCACCCGCCGTTACCCAGCTAACCGTTGTGCGCGGGTCGCGGCGCCGCGTGAGCGTGACGTGACGGGGCGGCTCGGGGCGGAGCTCCTCTCCGCGCCTGGCGCCCCTCACGCCCCGGGAGTTCGCCAGACACTGTGGGGAGGGGTGGGCGCCGCCGCCTTATACCACGCCGCGGGGGCCGGAGCATGCACGCAGGGGGCGGAGTTGGCCCTACGGGCCCCGCCCCCTCCGCCCGCCCTCACAGCGCTGACTTCGGTGTGGTTCCCCCTCGGCCGCCGTCGTCGGCTCCCGGTCCCGCTGGGTATTCCCCCGCAACGGCGCGGCCACCACCACGCGTGCGGGACGCCAATGTCGGCCTCACCCTCAGTCTCTGGCAGAGAAAAGGGGAAACCGCTAAGGACGGATGGGGCGTGTTCCCCGGCTCCTGACTCAGGTGTGGGGGGAGATGGGCGCGCGGAAGAGCGGGGAAGTGGCTGGAAGTGGGAGACTGGGCGGGGTTTGAGTGGACGCGGGTGCACCTCCGACCCGGGAAGAGGCCGAGGGCTAGAGGTTAAGAGCGTGGGCTGTGGGCTCGCTGCTTGAGTTCTGTGACCTCGGGGAAGTCACTCAAACCCTCAGGGCCTGTTTCCTGCTCCCTAAAATGGCAACAGTAGTAGAAGCGACCTCATTTAGGAGATTTCCATGGTCTTTGAGGTACACAGAAGTCGGGAAAGAAGAGCGTGTAAGAGAATGGAAAGATTGGTCCAAGAGGGGGAGGGTGTGTGTGCGTGTGTGTGTGCGTGTGTGTGTGTGTGTGTGTGTGTGAAAGATGGAGAAATGAAGATTGCAGATAGGCCAAATTTTTGTGGACACAATGTTTGGGACAGGGTGTAATTATGGCTGGCAGTTTTGGGGGGATTGATTATATACTAAACACTTCACCTGAATCCTCATGAGCCTGTGGAGTAGGTACTATTGACAATTTACAAATAAAGGACCTGCGGTTCAGAGGGGTTGGGTAACTTTACAGAGGCCACTGACCTAGTAGTGGCCAACATTTGAAGTCAGACTTCAGAGCCTGGTTTTTGTCATAAGAGCCATGGTTCTTGAGCAAGTCCAGATACCAAAGTGTATCTGTTAAAGTGATTAAATAATCTTGATTTGAGAAATACCAAAAAAGTATGTCAAGGCCCTTGCCTTCAAAGAATTTACAAGTTCTTTGGGGGCAACTGAGATACAAATCAGCCCACATTTCTTGAGCATTTGCCATGCCAGGACCTGTCCTACCACTCCACCTTTTGTCTCACACACACACTTAATTCCCACAACACTTAAGAGTAGGCCTTATAGTTTCTGTTTTGCAAATGAATAACCTGAGGTTGAGGAGGAGTGGGGTTTGTGGGGTCAGGCCTTGCGCCCTCCTCTCAACCACTCTGCTTGTTTCACAGCAAAGTTTTCAGTAGCAGTTCAATATGTTAGTAGAAGACATTGCAGAATCTATGGTCAAGTACTGCTTGTGAGCAGTAATTGTTTTTTACCTTTGTAAATGCAGAGAAGAAAGGCACTTAAGGTCACTGGAGTGGCCAGAACTTAGATCAGCAGTGCTTCAGGATTGTTAGTGGCAGCAGCATTCAGAGTAGATGGTAGATAGTTGAGTTAGGGAGACAGTGGGACACTGTGGCTCGGGTGTAAATTTATAAGGACCTGTACTATGGAATGGCAGTGCGAAGAGGTAGATAAGAGATTCCCAGGAAACTTCTCAAAGAAGGCACGTAAAGCAGCAGTATAGTGGGTCTGCCCAGTTTCCAACAAAGTACCTAATTAAGGTTGCTAGGGGAATAAAGTTAGTGTTTGTGAAGCACTTGGAACAGAGCCTAGCATATAGCAAGTATTCATTTTTAAAAATATAAGTATTTTTAAAAATGAATAAATAGGAAATTAAGGAAATAATTTCATTTACAATAGCATCCAAAAGAATAAAAACACCTAGGGATAGGTTTAACTAAGGAGGTTGCAAAGATTTTAGGCAACTCTACTTTCTGAAGAAACACTGCCCACAAAACTGCCCTTACTTCAGACACCGTCTGCAAGATTGGGGGTCTCCAGGGTCACCCTCACTTCACACCATCTGGCCACAAATTTGGAGGTTCTCATAACCTTGCTTAGGATCAGTAATTTGCTAGAAAGACTCACAGAACACCCTTAAAGCTATTATATTCACAGTCACATTTATTACAGAAAAAAAGGATACATTGAAATCAAGCAAGGGAAGAGTAGCATAGGGCAGAATCTGGGAGGGGTCCAAACTCACAGTTCTGGTTGTCCTCTCCAGGTGAGGTCCTGAGTGGAGTTATCTCCTCTCAGCTATGATGTGTGACAGTGCTCTAAGAGTATTGCCAACCTGGGATATCACTCAAGCCCTGGTATCCATTGCTTTGTGAGGCTTCATTACTTGGCATGAATCATAGTCCATGTGATCAAACTAAAATCTCCAGTCACCTGCCTCCTTGAAGTTTGGCCTGTTACCATGTGACACAAAGCCCTAACTCTCCAATCACATTGTTGGTCTTTCTGACATTGCTGGCCCTACCCTGAGTCACTTCATTAGCCTGAACTGAGAAGGGGCCCACCCTTAGACACCTCATTAGCATAAACTGTCAGAGTTGGTCTGAGGGACCCACTATGAATTACAGAGACACTCCTATCACTTGGGAAATTGCAAGGATGTGGCGGTCATCTCCCAGGAGCTGGGACAAAGGCCAGACCACTCTTTAGACAAGGCCAGATTCCTTACTACACAAAAGTGGAAGACACACTGAAAACTGTAAAACGTTGCTGAAAGATACTAAAGAAGACCTAAATAAGTGGAAAGACATCCATGTTCATGTATTGGAAGACTTAATATTGTTAAGATGGCAATACTACCCAGCGTGATCTACAGATTCAATGTAATACCTATTAAAATTGCTAGCCCTTTTGGCAAAAGTGGTAAACTCATATGGAATTGTGCAGGATGCTGAATACTTAAAACAATATTGAAGAAGAACAAAGTTGGAGGACTCACATTTCCTTATTACAAAACTTATTACAAAGCTACAGTGATCAAAACAGTGTGGTACTAGCATAGGGATAGCTGTATAGACCAAGAGAATAGAAAATCCAGAAACAAACTTACAAATCTAGGGCCAACTGATTTTTTAAAAGAATGCCAAGACCATTCAATGGGAAAAGAAATGTCTCTTCAACAAGTGGTGGTGGGACACGTGAATATCCATATGCAAAAGAATGAAGTTGCACCCCTACCTTATGCCATATACAAACATAAACTCAAAATGGATTAACCAATAACCTAAATGTAAGAACTAAACTATAAAACTCTTAGAAGAGAAGATGAGGGGTAAATCTTAACGACCTTGGATTTGGCAATGGATTTTTAGATACAATACCAAAAGAAGAGCAACAAAAGGAAAAGATAAATTGGGTTTCATCAAAATGAGAAGCTTTTGTGCATCAAAGGATGTTATCAAGAAAGTGAAAAGACAACTTATACAATGGGAGAAAATATTTGCAAATCAGGGTCTAATGTCCAGAATATGTAAAGAACTCTTACAACTCAACAACAAAAAGACAACCCAATTAAAAAATGAGCAAAGGATTTGAATAGGTGTTTTCCAAAAACGATGTATAAGTGACCAACAAGCACATGACAAGGTACTCAACGTTATTAGTCATTAGAGAAATGCAAATCAGAAACACGAGATACCACTCTATACCCACTAGGATGGCTATAATAATAATTTTTTAAGGAAAGTATGTATTGGCAAGAATGTGGAGAAATTTGAAAACTTGCACATTGCTCATGGGGGTATAAAATGGTATAGCCACTGTGGAACAGTTTGGCAGTTCCTCAAAAGTTAAACATAATATTACAAGACCCAGCAATTCTAAGTATATACCCCCAAAATTGAAAACAGGTATTCAAACAAATAGTTGTACAGGAGTTTCATAGCACTATTCACAATAGCCAAAAGTTGGAAACAACCCAATGTGCATCATTAAATGTATGGATAAACAAATGTGATATAGCCGTACAATGGAATATTATTTGGTCACAGAAGGATTGGAGTACTGGTACATGCTACAACATGGATGGGCCTCGAAAAGATGTTAAGTGAGAGTAGCCAGTCACAAAGGGTCTCAAATTGTGAATATCCAGACACAAAAGGTCAGAAATTGTATGATTCCATTTTATTAAATATCCAGAATTGGTAAATCTAGAGAGACAGCAGATTAATGTTGCCAGGGGCTGGGAGAATGACTTTTTAATGGATACGGAGTTTTCTTTTAGGGTAATGAAAATGATTTGGAACTTGATATAGGTGTTGGTTGGTGGTTGTACAACATTGTGAATGTACTAAATACCACTGAAATGTATACTTTAAAATGGTTAACTTTATGTTATATGAATTTACCTCAATAAATAAACCAAATAAATAAATGGAGAAAAAGATTTTCCATGTATTAAATGAAGTTTCTTCTTTGTGTTAAGAGAATCATGTCTAAGTTTATAATTTAAACTTTATATATCTTAAAGAGGGCCAATGTGATAGTCAGAAGCCACCCTCCTTCCCCAAGATGTCCATGTCCTAATCCTTGGGATCTGTGAATACGTTATTTACATGACAAAGGGGACTTAGGGTTGCAGATGGAACTAAATTTGCTAGTCAGCTGACCTTAAAATAGGGAGATCATCCTGGATTGTCTGGGCCCAATATAATTAAGAGTCCGTAAAAGTGGGAGAGAGTAGGCAGACAGGTCAGAGTGACGCAGTGTGAGGACTTGACCTGCTGTTGCTGGCTTTTAAGATGGAGGAAGCGGGGCACCAGCCAAGGAATGCAGGTGGCCTCTAGAGTCTGGGAAGGGCAAAGAAACAGACTCTCCTCTAGAGCCTCCAGAAGGCTTGACACCTTGATTTTAGCCCAGTGAGGCCTGTGTTGGACTTCTGACCTGTAAAACTGTAAGATAATAAATCTAAGTTGCTGTTGTTGTTTCTAAAATATTTATTTATTTGGTTGCGTTGGGTCTTAGTTACAGCAGGTGGGCTCCTTAGTTGTGGCATGTGAACTCCTAGTTGCAGCATGGATGTGGGATCTAGTTCCCCGACGAGGGATTGGACCAACACCCCTGCATTGGGAGTGTGGAGTCTTAACCACTGCACCTCCAGGGAAGTCCCCTAAATCTATGTTGTTTTAAGCCACTAACTTTGTGATAATTTGTTACAGCCATGATGGAAAACTAATACAGACAGCATAAACGTGTATACTTCAGGCCTCACAAAACTTGTATCTTCCTACTGACAGTGAATATTTTTATGAAGAGTACAGGCTTTGGAGTTGGAAGGCCAGGTGCTATAACTTGCTAGCTGTGTTTCTGTGGGCAATTCACTGAACTCTTCTAGGCTTCAGTTTCCTCACCAGGAACATTGGAGATAATACCTACAAACCCGATGTGTCATGAGAATCAAAAGAGAAAATTATTGGTGAAACTGGGAAAGTGCTCTGAGAGTGGTTTTTTGTTTTGTTTTTTTTTAATATAAATTATCAGTAAAGGGTGCTTAAGGGGGAAAGGTCCAGAGTTACTCTAATATTTTAGCTGGAAATAGAGAAATAGACAAGGTGGGAAGAAGAAACAGTTTGAGTGAACTGGAGGAAATGATAAAGCAGGTACAATTCTTACTATTTTTCCAGATGTCATCCTTGTTTTAAGCCAGTATAAGAGGAATTTTAGAGTTGGCAGAAGCCTGGAAATCATGTAACCAACGCCCAACCTTATGCAGATGTGGAAGCTGAAATCCAGAAGCTGGAAGACTTTCTTCAAACCACTCAGCTAATGAATGGTTTGACCAGGTTTGACAAGTTTTCTGGACTTTACTGTCTAAAGCATAACCTTTAAGATAAAGTGTTTCTTTACTGCAAACCAGAGGGGATACAGTGCCCTCTAGTGGCTTTTTATTTTATTATACAAATCCCCATTACTTCACATTTCTGTTTTAAAGGTTGAGAAGGAGATGATGCAAGCTAGGCTGCCTTAGAGAAGGACCTTACAGTTATTTGCAAACTCAGATTTCAAGGTTTCAAGCAAGTTCTAACTTGAGAAATTAGGGACTAGGATGAGAAACACCATTAAAGGAAAAGGGGTGGGGAATTTGTAAATGCAAATTTGGACATTTGTGCTGAATACACTGCTCAAATATTTTATCTGGAAAATAAGAAAAATACGTTTTTGTTGTGTTTCCGCTGACAAACTCAGTGAAATCAAAAAGGTTCACTTTTCGTTTTATGGAGATACAGTCCTCATAACATAAAATCCACCATTTAAAAGTGTAAGCTTAAGTAGTTTTCAGTATATTCACCATGTTGTGCAACCATCATCACTATCTAATTGCAGAATATTTCCATCTCCCCCCACACCCCAAAAAAACCCAAACAATTAGAAGTTGATTCCAATCCCCCCCCCATCCCCTGACAATTGCTAATGTACTTTCTGTCTCTATGTATTTGTCTATTCTGGATATTTTATATAAATGGAATGTGAACTTTCATCTCTGGCTTCTTTCATTTAGCATAGTGTTTTCAAGGTTCACCCATATTGTAGCATGTATCAGTACTTAGTTCCTTTTTATGGCTGAATAATATTCTGTTGTACGGATACATCACATTGTATTTATTTGTTCATCAATTGATGGGTATTGAGTTGTTTACACTTTTTTAAAAAATTTGTTTATTTATTTTTGGCTGTGTTAGGTCTTCGTTGCTGTGCGCGGGCTTTCTCTAGTTGTGGCGAGTGCGGGCTACTCTTGTGGTGCGCCGTCTTCTCATTGCAGTGGCTTGTTACGGAGCATGAGCTCTAGGCACACTGGCTTCAGTAGTTGTGGCACTCGGGCTCAGTAGTTGTGGCTCACGGGCTCTAGAGCGCAGGCTTAGTAGTTGTGGCGCATGGGCTTAGTTGCTCCGCGGCATGTGGGATCTTCCTGGACCAGGGATTGAACCCGTGTCCCCTGTGTTGGCAGGCAGATTCTTAACCACTGCGCCACCAGGGTAGTCCCTCTATGTTTAACTTTTTGAAGAACTACCAAACAATGTATGTTCCAACTGTCTCATATTTTCCAATACTTGTTTTTTCCATTTTATTATTAATATTAATATTGCCATTCTAATGGGTATAAAGTAGTATCTCATGTGGTTTGTTTTAAATTTTGAAATCAATTTTTTCTCTTTTTTTATTTTTGTTTTTATTTGTGGTAAAATACACAAAACATAGAATTTACCTTCATAACTATTTTAGGTATATAGTTCATTAATGTTAAGTATATTCACATTGTGGTGCAACCAATTTCCAAAACTCCACCTTGTAAAACTGAAACTATGCCCGTTAAGCAACTCCCCATTCTCCTCTCCCCTCAACCACCATCCTACTTTCTGTCTCTATGAATTTGATGACTCTAGGGTATCTCATATTAATGGAATAGTATTTGTCTTTTTGGGACTGGCTTATTTCACTTAGCATAATGTCCTCAAAAGTTCATCCATGTTGTAGCATGTGTCAGAATTTCCTTTCTTTTTTTTTTTGTGGTACGCGGGCCTCTCACTGCTGTGGCCTCTCCCGTTGCGGAGCACAGGCTCCGGACACGCAGGCTCAGTGGCCATGGCTCACGGGCCCAGCCTCTCCGCGGCATGTGGGATCTTCCCAAACCGGGGCACGAACCCGTGTCCCCTGCATCGGCAGGCGGACTCTCAACCACTGCGCCACCAGGGAAGCCCGTCACCTAACTTCTTATACCATTTGTACCCTCATCAAATTCCCACACTTAAAAGTTCGTTCAGGTTTTTTGTTTTGGATCTTTTCTATTTGTCACTTTCTCTCTAATTCTTTTCCTTCCCTATTTTCTCCCTCTTCTACTTTCCCTTTCTCCTCATACCTTGTCCTTCTCCTCCTTCTGCCTCTTTCCTTCCTTATTACTCCCCCTTGCTTCTTTCTCTTCCTCTTTTCCTCCTCTTCTCCCCTCTTCCCCTCATCCTCCTCATCTTCCTCTTTTTCTGGTAAAGTTGACAAATTCCTTATTATTATTTAATAAAGATAAATGAATTCAATGAAATTCTTTTCTTGCACGCCCTTTCATACAATTCAAATTAACGAAGTTTTCTGTATACAATTTAATCTATTAGAATACTACCAGAATTTTTGTCAAGCACTGAAATGTTACACATTAGTCATGACTATAAATTCCATCAATGTAGTCTAAAATACGTAAGTGTGTTAACTGGAACTTAGTTAATTACAGAGACTTCTTACCTTTCCTTTCTTTTTTTTTTTTTTTTTGGCAGATACATTGCTCATTTATTTGCTCCATGTTTGAAAAGAATTTCAAAATAAAATAACTTTATACACCATACAATTCAGAGCAGAGTTGGGCTCAGGGGACCACTTCGTGGTTCACAGGGTGGGCAGAACCCTCTGTCTCCAAACATTTTTTGCACTAGTTTGACTTTCTGCTGTGAGTCCTGGTCCCAGTCTTGCTTGAAACCCCATGAGGTTAAGTTCACCACCCAAGGGGGCTGGAATTTTCCCAGCCATAGGGATGAGCTGCTAGTTCAGAGGTGAAAGAGGGCTTCCTGGAAGGGACCAATAAAGCCTCTGCAGCAGAAACAGGACGAGACAAGGGCAGAAGGCACGGGGCTGAACCAGAGAGCCTCTGGGGGATGGTGGAGCTCTCAGGATCCAGCATTTCCCTGGGCCCCTGTGCTCAACCGTGGCTTTCCATTCAGTAGAACAGGGTCTACCTTAGAAAGCAGCAGAAACTTTCTTCTAGTAGCTTCCAAAACCTGAAGACAGGGCCCAGCAGGAATTTCGACTGGACCCAGGAGATCCCAGGATGCCAGGGAGCTACAAGCCCTTGATTACTGAGGTGGCCCAGCCAATGGGCCCAGCTCCTGGAAGGCACAGTAAGGTAGTTTTGCAAGGACAGCCCACGACTAGGACAGACAGACCCATGCAAACACACTGGAGTTGGTAAAAGGGACTCCATATTGCTCATTCCCTAACTCCAGGTTTGACACCCATTGTTCAAAAGACACAAAGTGAACACCGTTCTTGAGGTTGGAGGACACATGGCTGGCCTCAAAGGGGACTCTCCTCCACCGCCGGATGCAAAAAGGATTCGAAGAGAAATGACGCAGGACAGCCTGGTTGACGTCTAGAGTTTGGACAATTAGCCGATATATACATATACGGTTAGTGCCTCATCGTTCCATCCAGCAGTCAGAGACACAAATCCCAATCTTTCCATTATCCAGGAGTTCTGGCCAGAAACCCTCCTTCTCCAGGTCCAAAACTTCCTTTCTTCGAAACCACCTGTAACCAGGTAGGTGGTAGGCAGGTAGGAAGTGGACATCACAAGGAGCTGCAGGCATGCCCTTACATTTTCTCTCCTTTGTCCAGCCGTCCCCACCACTCAGCATAGGCTGTTCTGGGAAGCCATCTAGGCCCCTGGGGTTCAGGAGGAGGTTGCGCCCTATGGGTCTGCGCTCGCAGAAGCGGCCCAGGACGCAGGGCCTGAGGTCGGCGGCGGCGGCAGGCAGGGGCTGACGATGGGCCGCAGGGCGGCGTGTTTCCGGGGCAGGATGCTCAACAGGGCCTGGCAGTCCACTAGGTCGCGCCAGCGCCTGCACACCTGGTGGCGGTGCCTGAGCAGCATGTGTTGGGGCACGTGGCTCAGCACCATTAGGAGCAGCTCGGCTGGCAGTTGGTTCGGGCCCAGCGCCTCCTCGGATTCCTGCTCTAGCGCCTCCTCGGATTCCTGCTCCAGCAAGGGGATCCCGACAGGCTGGCCCCTGGAGGAGGGCTTCTCACCAGGCTCAGCTGTGACCTGCATCTCAGCCAGCGCCCCTCCTGGGTGGGCCATCACCTTGCTTCACGTCTCTTTCCTTTCCAAGACAAGTTAGAGCACTTTATCATTTTGCTGTTTTGGGTAAATAATCTGAAAATGCACTGCTTATGGCTAGGCTTAACAAGTTGTGATATATGATGGAAAATAGGAATAATACAGGGCCAAAAAGATAACCTTTAAGTATTTTATACTCTTTTGACTTAGGGGGCATGCAAGTTAAATGAAAATTTTGAGGTTTATATGGTTGTTTTTCGTTGTTGTTGTTGCAGGTGTTACCATCTGAAGAGGATAGAATGAAAAAAGAAATGAGAAATCAGCTTGTTGTGAAGCTTGTGAGAAAAAAAATAAGGTAATTTGGATGTTATATGAAAGAATATCTTCAAACCTATGCTTACTTTGGCAAAATTTTAATGGTGAAATATAGCTGGAAGAAACAGGATAATGAATCTAACTTACATTCCCATCTTACTTTAAAAGAGGAAAATATTTTACTAATAGAAGTCATGTAGACTAGCTAATGAAGTGAAATGTGTGAAATGAAATGAAATGAAATGAAACTTAATATTATCATTATCTGGGTGCTCTTGAGAAGCAGTGATTATTTCATCAAAAGAAAAAGTGTTGATTTGAAGATATTGTCACATTGTATAAGAAATTAGAAAATCACATTTATCATGTAGCTACATTTTTCATATTAAAACTCTAAGGATAGTTCTAAACATTCTTATGCTATTCCAACTCTGAAAATTGCTTGGAAAAACTTTTAGAGAATTAAAATTTGTTTTCCTGGGACAAGATTGCATTAGCCCTACCCTTACAACCAAATTCCTCCAAACACTCATTTGCAGGTGTCAGTAATACACACCATTTTAAACAATGCTTCCACAGAAATCATCAGTCACATAAACATGTACTGCTCCCATAGCCACACTCCACATCCAATAAAAACACATGCATTTGTTCTTCTTTCCCCTCTACCCCCAAATAAAAAATAAACAAACAAATCCCCTAACTAGGGAGCTACCAGAGAGAAGGTGGAGGTGAGGCTGAGGTAGGAGCTGCTAGAGCACAGTAATCACATTTCCTCTCCTCCAGCCCCCCTCCCCTCTCCATTTTAAATTGAGGTAATAAAGGTAAAATTACACGTGTAGATCTTAAGCGATCAATTTAATGAGTTTTGACAATCTTATATTCCTCTCTAACCACCAGCTGGAAAAAAAAGATATAGAACATTTTGTCACCCCAGGAGGTTTCTTCATGCCCTTTCCAGTCTGTTCCCCCTCTTTCCAAGGAAACACACATCTGATTTCTGTCCCCATAGCCTTGTTTAGCATTGTCCTGGACTTCATATATGGAATCATACAGTAATGTACTATTTTATACCTGGACACTTTCACTCAGCATATTTCTAAGATTATCCATGTTGCTGCTAATTTCAGTAGCATGTTCCTTTTAGTTTCTGAGTAGTATTTCATTATCTGAATAGACCACATTTTTTTAAGACTTTATTTTTTAGAACAGTTTTAGGTTTACAATAAAATTGAGAGGAAGGTGAAAAGATTTTCCCTATACCTGCTGCCCCCATACATGCACAGCCTTCCCCATTATCAACATCACTCACCAAAATGGTACATTTTCCTACCAAGGATGACCCGACATTGATACCTCATAATCCCCAAAGTTCATAGTTTACCTAAGGGTTTATTCCTGGTGTTGTACATTCTATGATTTTGGACAAATGTATAATGACATGTGTCTATCTTTATATAATATCATACACAATATTTTCACTGCCCTAAAAATTCGTTGTCCTCTGTCTATTCATCTTCTCCACCCCCCAACTCCCCCTTCAAATCCCTGGCAACCATTGATCTTTTCACTGTCTCTATAGTTTTACCTTTTCCAATGATTCATATAGTTGGAATCACATAGTATGTAGTCTTTTCAGATTGGCTTCTTTCACTTAGGAATATGCATGTCTTTGCATGTCTTGATAGTTCATTTCTTTTTAGTGCTAAATAATATTTCACTTTCTGGGTTATGTTAATGTATCCATTCATCTACTGTAGGACATCTTGGTTGCTTCCAAATTTTAGCGATTATGAAGAAAGCTGCTCTGAACCTCCTTCTGCAGGTTTTTAGGTGGATATAAGTTTTCAATTCTATTGGGTAAATACCAAAGAACACGATTGCTTGATTGTTTGGTACAAGTATATTTTGTCTTGTAAAGAACCACCAAACTGTCTTCCAAAGTGGCTGTACCATTTTGCATTCCCACCAGCAATGAATAAAGGTTCCAAGACTTCCTGGTGGCCCAGTGGTTAAGAATCCGCCTGCCAATGCAGGGGATACATGTTCGAGCCCTGGTCTGGGAAGATCCCACATGCCACGGAGCAACTAAGCCATGTGCCACAACTACTGAGCCTGCGTTCAAGAGCCCGCGAGCCACGACTACTGAGCCCGCATGCCACAACTACTGAAACCCACGTGCCTAGAGCCCATGCCCTGCAACAAGAGAAGCCACCACAATGGGAAGCAGGCGCACCACAACATAGAGTAGCCCACACTCGCCGCAACTAGAGAAAGCCCGCACACAGCAATGAAGGCCCAATGCAGCCAAAAATAAATAAATAAATAAATAATTTTTTAAAGTTCCTGTTGCTTCACCTCCTCACCAGTGTTTGGGGTTGTCAGTGTTCTGGATTTTGGCTAGTCTAATAGGTGTGCAGTAGTATCTTATGGTTTTAATTTGCATTTCCCTGATGATATATGATGTGGAGCATCTTTTCATATGATTATTTGCCATTTGTATATCTTCTTTGGTGTTAAGGTTTTTGCCCCATTTTAAAATCTGGTTTTCTTATTGTTCAGTTTTCAGAGTTCTTTGTGTATTTTGATTAATAGTCCTTTGTCAGATGTGTCTTTTGCAAATATTTTCTCCCAGTCTGTGGCTTCTCTTCTAATTCTCTTGGTAACTGTGTTTCTCAGAGCCAAGTTTTTTAATTTTAATGAAGTAAAGCTTATCAATTATTTCCTTCATGGATTACACCAGAATTTTTTAAACCCATTCTTCTGTTTATATACTTATAGTTTGTTTCCAGTTTGGGAACTTTATAACAAACACTGCTGTGACTATTTGTATAGACACATGCTTTTCTCTCTCTTTGGTAGATACCTAAAAGTAGAATTATTAGGTCATAGGGTAAAGGTATATTTAAGTTCATTAGAGGGGACTTCCCTGGCAGTCCAGTGATTAGGACTCCGTGCTTCCACCGCAGGGGGCGTGGGTTCCATCCCTGGTCAGGGAACTAGAACGCCACGTGCCGTGCAGCATGGCCAAAAAAAAAAGTTCATTAGAAACCACTAAGTCCTCCAAACTGTTTGTACTATTTTACCAGCAATGTATTACAGGTCAAGTTGCTCCATATTCTTGTTAACATTTAACATTGTTCGAGTTTTTTTTTACTGTGGCCATTCTGATGCATAGGAAATGGTACCTTATTGTGGTTTTAATTTGCATTTTCTTGATGACTGGTGATGTTTAGTACCTTTTCATGTGCTTATTTGACATCATATGCATTCTTTTTTTTTTTGTGTGTGTGTGTGTGTGTGTGTGTTACGCGGGTCTCTCACTGCTGTGGCCTCTCCTGTTGCGGAGCCCAGGCTACGGACGCGCAGGCCCAGCGGCCATGGCTCACGGGCCCAGCCACTCCGCGGCATGTGGAATCCTCCCGGACCGGGGCACGAACCTGCGTCCCCCGCATCGGCAGGCGGACTCTCAACCACTGCGCCACCAGGGAAGCCCTGTATTCTTTTTTAAAGTTGAAATGTAGCTGAGGTACAATAGTATTTTAGTTTCAGGTATATGATACTGTGATTCAGTATTTTTATAGATTATACTCCATTTAAGGTTATTATAAAATATTGGCTATATTCCCTGTGCTGTACAATATATCCTTGTAGATTATTCACTTTATACATAGTAGTTTGTACCTCTTAATCCCGTACCCCTATAACTCCCCACCCCCTTCACTCTCCCCAGTGGTAACAACTAGTTTGATCTCTATACCTGTGAGTCTGTTTCTCTTTTGTTATATTCATTCACTTGTTTTAATTTTTAGATTTCACATATAAGTGACAACATACAGTATTTGTCTTTGTCTGTCTGTCTGACTTATTTCACATAGTGTAATACCCTCTGTATCCATCCATGTTGTTGCAAGTGGCAAGATTTCTTTTTTTTTTTTCTGGCTGAGTAATATTCGTGTGTGTGTGTGTGTGTGTGTGTGTGTGTGTGTGTGTGTCTTCTTGTTAATTCATCTGTTGATGGACATTTTGGTTGCTTCCATATCTCGGCTATTGTAAATAGTACTGCAGTGAATATCAGTGTGCATGTGTCTTTCAAAGGAAATTGCAAACATTAATAAACTTCCCTTTCAATAGTTCAGCATACATAGCACTAACTAGAGTTCAGTATTTGTTGACAGTATTTTTTCCTTTCAGGAAAATTTGAATGACTATATTTTATAGTTGTAATTTGTAATATTAACTTATTAAGTCAGTGACTTTACCAGAGCAAATTTTTGATCATTATAAATAGAAAATTTTGAAACTGGAATATTACATAATAATTTATTTCTCCATTTTATTTTGTTTGCACAGTACTGAAATGATTGATGACTGATCAAAATAATAGTCACAAATGATAGCAGATTTTTAAAATAGCTCATGGAATTTTAGGAAATTAGGTCTAAATTTTATAATATAGGTCACACTTCAATGACATTAATTCTAAAGCTGGAAGGAAGTATATTAGACATTTTTCTTTTTAAATTGTAATCAGAATAGTATCTAATAAGAGTTCAGGTGTTTTTTTCATATATGTAATAGTTGGGCATAACTTACCCCAACTAACAATAAATGCTAGAAGTGTCTATAAGTGTTCACTGGTTACTGTACAACTTATCATTGCAATGTGAAGAAAATTTGTTCCAAAAAGATGAACCTTATACATTTATTGAGTGTGCTATGTTATCTACTCATGTGTATGATTTTACAACCTGGATTTTTAAAAAGGAGCTACAATCTACCTAGTCAACCACACATTAAGAAAAAGTTCATATTAAGTGCACAGCAATGGGAGATGAATCTCTATTCAAAGAGCTAAGTTTCTGCCAAGGGAGGAATTAGGAACATGCACTCGTACCCCCGCCCTAGAATGCCACACTTAGGAATCAAAGGAGGTCTCTGGCAGCCAGGCCCAGCAGGCTTGACAGGTTAGTTTTTCTAATCCCTCCCTGGGAACACGCTGCTCAATACTGTCTGCAGTGGTGGCAGGAAGCTAATTCTGCTTCTCTGTGAATAATGGAGGGTACCACCACCCTGAGGATTGTCAGAAGCCAGGGGAGCCAGTGCTTGGGTAGACTTTTTTTTGCTTCAGGGCACTAGGCTGGTTGGAACCCCTTGGAGAATCCAGCTAGAAAAAGTCACAAAACCCATGCAAGGCATCCTAAATAACCATGCTTAAATTAAGGTAGAGGATTGCCTCTTGAAGAGGCTCAGGACCTTCAGTCCAGGAGTGATTGGCACTTCATTCACTTCTACATGGAGGAAAAAAAAGTTTCTGGAGTATTCAAAAACTGCCCCGGTGACCTGATTTCATTGGCATGGACCCAGTCTGTTCTGAGAAGTTGTGCTGCAGTTGTGGTATGGCAAGAAGAATACTATTTTTGGAGTAAGAAAACACTTAGCTTGGAACGTATGGATCACAAGACCTTGAACACGTCAACTAACCTCAGTTTTCCTCATCAGTAAATGGATTGTTGTGGTAAAAACTTCATAAAATAATCCACGTGGAAGCACCTGACACTAATGCTCAGAATACATTACTTAATCTGAATACAGTCTCCTAAGTAAAACAGATATTCCTTAACACACCAACAGATGCTCTGAGTGAGGGAGGGAAGAAAGAAGGAGGAAGTTTTTAATTGAACTGTTATTAAATAAGTTGGAGGTGCTCATGTAATTGTAGCTATTATTACTTCACCTTTTAGAATCGAAAGGAAAGTGATACATCACCTAAGATAATGCTGAGGTAAATACATGTAACTTTTGCTTTCTTATATCTGGTGATAGATACTGTGCACTTCTGAGGAGGCCAGGTCACAAGTTGGCCTTAAACATATGTAATGGACAGCTTTTATTCTTGCCTGACTAGCATCCAATCCTCCTTTTATATTATAGCACCTAGTTTTCCTCTATCATGCTCAGTTCATTGTTCCTGGGGGGAGAAGAGTCCACACCAGCTCCAGAAGTGGACTTCTAAGCCAGGCCTTTCCAATCAGAGCATTACGTTTATGGCAGATCGCATTGATTGGCTAACCTAATCCCCATTCTCAACCCCCTTCTTCCCAGCCTAACTCAACTGGAGAGTCTGGTAGAGCAAAATACTTGGCTCTCCTGCCTTGCTTGAGGGTAAGGGTAGCCTTGTGACCCAGTTATGATCAGTGAGTCATGAGCAGAAATCTGCTGGGTGATTTTGGGAAAACTTTCGCTTTCTTCAATGAGGGACGTTTGCTGCCCGTAGCATCCTTTTTCCTGCCTAGAACCTGGATGTGAATTTTTGGAGCTGCAGCTGCCATCTTGCAATAATGAAGAAAAAGCCAAAGAATTTGCAGACCACGGGGTCTAGGCAAGCGGGCTCAGTAGCTGTGGCACACGGGCTTAGTTGCTCCACGGCATGTGGGATCTTCCCAGACCAGGGCTTGAACCCGTGTCCCCTGCATTGGCAGACGGATTCTTAACCACTGCGCCACCAGGGAAGTCCCACATCTTTTAATATAAGGAACATGAACTTCATTTTGTTTTATCAAGTACTCTGTTGTCTGCAACTGAAGGCATCTCTAACTGATAAAATATCTCCTTGGCTGTACTGATTGATTCAAGGTTGGCCATGTGCTCAAGTTAGACCAATCAGAACCAATGAGACTCAGTTTTAGGACTTTCAGTGGACTATTAGAATAAGAAGTTCTCTATCTGTAGACCTGAAAGTAAAAAGATATAAGCCTAGAACTGCTGGTAGCCAACTTGCTCCAACTTGGGGTCAGCCAGTATGAGAATGAAGCCAGTACAGAGAAGACACAGATGAGATAGGGAGAGAGAGTGAGTTATGATGATATCCTTTGAGTCCCTGATCCAGATTTGCCTAAAGGGAGGGTGCCTTTGGACTTTTTAAATACAGGAACCAATAAATCCCTTTTTGGCTCAAGCTTGTCTGAGATATGAGGATTCTGTCACGTATCAAAACCTGACTAATACTTGGCAACATACTACCGGTGCTGCTCCTAGTCCATATGTTCTCCTGCCTGCACTGCCTCAAGTACCTAAGAGCAGGGCTTAATATTTATCCGTTTTCAGTGAGTCCCTTCCTCCCTCAGCTTCTCTGTTGATACTTTTGTGGGTCCACCCACAAGGAGAGGCCTCTGCTCTGGGTGAGAGGAGATGAAAGATCCCACACATTTTAGGAGAGACTTTCCAGCACAGGGAAGCACAGTACACGTGTTTCCTCTCTGACTGAAATTCATGAAGAGGCTCTTCAGTGAGGTAGGAAAGGGGAGACTAGAGGGAGTTGCTGGGTGGAAGGATAATTTGGTTTATTACAATTAAATTGTTTCAACTTTTTTTTCCCTTACTATCAAAGTCATACAGTAAATATAAAAAGAGGGAATTCCCTGGTGGTCCAGTGATTAAGACTCTACAGTTCCATTGCAGGGGGCCCGGGTTGCCATGTGGCGTGGCCAAAAAAAGTAGAGATCACTATGTTTCTCAAGCGATTTTTCTTTTCTTCTCATAGTCTTCCGTATTATGTCTGCTGGAAAGCATTGTCTTTGATAATCAAAATAAAATGACGGTTGAATCCATTTGATAGCAACAAACCAGTTTTCAAGGCCAAGGGATAGCAATAGTCTGGTCCATTGTCAGGGGAGTCCTAACCACTGGACCACCAGGGAACTCCCAATAAGTACTGTGTTTGAATTTACTCTCTTCAGGCTTTCACTGCCATATTCCACCAAAACTGCCTTTGCTGATAAGTTCACATTGCCAAATTTGATGGTTAATGCTTGGTCTTTGTACTTCACCTGTTGGCAGCATTTTACACAGTTCTTTGGAGTCCAGGTGGTGAGGCAGTCAGGAGTGTAGACTCTTGAGCCAGCAAAAGTTCAAAATTAGAGTTTCACCACCACGAGCTGTGTAACCTTGAGAGAGACTTTTAAACTCTGTGCCTCAAGTTTGTCACCTATGACATGGGAATGATAATAATATCATCTAATTCATAGTGTTGCGAAGATTAAGTTGTACTAAGAATAGTAGTAGTAATAGTTGGTGGTAGTTGGTAGTAGTTGGTAGTAGTAGTAATATGCTTTCTTGAGTTGGCTTCCAGGATCCCACACTCACTCATTTTTTTTCTTATTTCACTAGCTACTCCTAATCTCTTTTGCTGCTTCCTTCTTAGTCCCCGGATCCCTAAAGCTGCCCCAGATCCCTGTCACTGTACCTCTTTAACTACATCACTCTCTTAGTGAGCTCATCCAGTCTTACGATTTTAAATACTCTCAGCAGCGGACACTGTTATGTACGATCCACATACCCCTTCAAGGAAGGATTTGTGCCCCAGCTGCTAAGGCTACCATCAGTGGACAGCCTTCATCTGTCAGCTCTTTCAGGGATAACCTCAGCTGCACAGAGCCTCCCTGCCTGAGGCCATGTCTTTCTGGAGGTGGTCGACGTTCGATAACTGGTTGAGGCAAGAGTATAAAGGCTTACTAGTTCAGCCTCACATAGGACAACTCTGCCAGGCCATTTCAGCTCCAGAACTTCTCGGGGAATCAACTTGGGTTGTCAGGCCTGCATCATAGCTCAACTCCCTCTGCCCAATCCTGCTTCTTCCACTTGCCTTCCGGAGATGTTGATTCCAAGGACGTTCTCTGGGAAACATCCTAAACACTGAAGTCTGCCTCAGAATCTGCTTCCCAAAAAACCCAAATTGTGATGCTATTTATGTGTTGATGTCTCTCAAATTTTATATCAACAGTGTAATCTTCTCTGAACTCCAAATTGTATAGTCAACTGCCTGCTTGGAAATTTAACAGACATCACAAATTTAATGTACCTAAAACTGGGCTCTTTTTTTTCTTTTTTTTTTTTTTTTGTCGAAGTGTAGTTGTTTCACAATGTTTCAGGTGTACAGCAAAGTGATTCTGTTTTACTCATATATATAAATACATGTATTTATATATATATAAAAATATACATGTTCTTTTTCAGATTTTTTTCCATTATAGGTTATTACAAGATATTGAATATAGTTCCCTGTGTTATACAGAAGGTCCTTATTATTTTATAGATAGTAGTGTGTATGCGTTAATCCCAAATTCCTAATTTATCCCTCCCCCCTCTTCCCCTTTGGTAACCACAAGTTTGTTTACTATGTCTGTGAGTCTATTTCTGTTTTGTAAATAAGTTCATTTGTATCATTGTTTTTAGATTCCACAGATAAGTGATATCATATTTGTCTTTCTCTGACATACTTCACTTAGTGTGATAATCTCTAGGTCCACCCATGTTGCTGCAAATGGAATTATTTTGCTCTCTTTTATGGCTGAGTAATATTCCATTGTGTGTGTGTATATATATATATATATATATATATATATATATACCACATCTTCTTTATCCATTTTTCTGTTGATGGACATTTAGGTTGTTTCCATGTCTTGGCTATTGTAAATAGTGCTGCTGTGAATATTGGGGTGCATGTATCTTTTCGAATTAGAGTTTTCATCTTTTCTGGATATATGCCCAGGAGTGGGATTGCTGGATCATATAGCAACTCTATTTTCAGTTTTTTAAGGAACCTCCATACCATTCTCTATAGTGGCTGGACCAGTTTACATTCCCACCAACAATGTAGGAAAGTTCCCTTTTCTCCACACCCTCTCCAGCATTTATTATTTGTAGACATTTAAAAAATTTAGTTAATTAATTAATTTAGTTTTGGCTGTGTTGGGTCTTTGTTGCTGCACGTTGGCTTTCTCTAGTTGCGGTGAGCGGGGACTACTCTTCATTGCGGTGCACAGGCTTCTCATTGCAGTGGCTTATTTTATTGCAGAGCACAGGCTCTAGGTGTGTAGGCTTCCATAGTTCTGGCATGCAGGCTCAGTAGTTGTGGCTCACGGGCTCTAGAGAGCAGGCTCAATAGTTGTGGCACTTGGGTTTAGTTGCTCCACGGCATGTGGGATCTTCCTGGACCAGGGCTTGAACCCATGTCCCCTGCATTGGCAGGCGGATTCTTAACCACTGAGCCACCAGGGAAGTCCCTGTAGACTTTCTGATGGTGGCCATTCTGACTGGTGTCAGGTTTTGATTTGCATTTCTCTAATAATTAGCAACGTTGAACATCTTTTCATGTGCCTGTTGGCCCTCTGTGTGTCTTCTTCGGAGAAATGTCTGTTTAGGTCTTCTGCCCATTTTTTTTTTATTGAATTGTAAAACTGTGCTCTTAACCTTTCCATTTCCAAAATCTTTCTTCTTCTCCTCTCAGTAAACGACAATTCTTTCAGTTGTTCAGGCCAAAAACCTGGAGCAATACTTGATTCTTCTCTTTACTTCATACCTTAATTCCCACTATCAGCAAATCCTATCTATCCTAGTATCAAAATATATCAAAAACCACTTATCCAGACTTCCCTGGTGGCACAGAGGTTAAGAATCTGCCTGCCAATGCAGGGGACATGGGTTCGAGCCCTGGTCCACGGAGCAACTAAGCCTGTGCACCACAACTATTGAACCTGTGCTCTAGAGCCCACAAGCCACAACTACTGAGCCCACTTGCCTAGAGCCCATGGTCCACAACAAGAGAAGCCACTGCAATGAGAAGCCCACGCAGTGCAACAAAGAGTAGCCCCTGCTCACCGCAACTAGAGAAAGCCCGTGTGCAGCAACAGAGACCCAACACAGCCAAAAATAAATAAATAAATAATTTTTTAAAAACCCACTTATCATTTCCACTACTAACAGCCTGACCTACACCACCATTATCTCTTCTTTGGATTATTTTAATGCCTTTCTAATTGAACTCCCTGCTTTTCTCTTCCTCTTTTACATTCTATTTAATTTATTTTTTATTGTTTGTATGTCAAAATACAGATTATTTTTTCTTGAAGAATAGTTGATTTACAATATTGTATTAGTTTCAAGTGTACAGCATAGTAATTCAGTATTTTTGCAGATTATATTCCATTTTAGGTTATTGTAAGATAATGGGTATAATTCCCTGTGCTATACAGTAAATTCTTGTTGCTTATCTATTTTATATATAGTAGTTTGTATCTGTTAATCCCATACCCCTAATTTGCCCATCCCCACTTCCCTCTCCCCTTTGATAACCACAAGTTTGTTTTCTATGTCTGTGAGTCTGTTTCTGTTTCGTGTATATGTTAATTTGTATTATTTTTTAGATTCCATATATAAGTGATATCATATAGCATTCGTTTTTCTGTATGACTTATTTCACTAAGCATAATACTCTTTAAGTCCATCCACATTGCTGCAAATGGCAGTATTTCATTCTTTTTATGGCTGAGTAATATTTCATTGTATATATATACCACATCTTCTTAATTCAACTGTTTATTGATGGGCACTTGGGTTGCTTCCATGTCTTGGCTATTGTAAATAGTGTAAACATTGGAGTGTGTGTATCTTTTCAAATTAGTATTTTCATTCTTTCTGGATATATACCCAGGAGTGGAATTGCTGGATCATATGGTAGTTCTATCTTTAGCTTTTTGAGGAACCTCCATACTGTTTTCCATAGTGGCTGCACCAATTTACATTCCCACCAACAGTGTACAAGGGTTCCCTTTCCTCCAAATCTTCTCCAGCATTTGTTATTTGTAGACTTTTTGGTGACAGTCATTCTGACAAGTATTAGGCGATACCCCATTGTGGTTTTGATTTGCATTTCTCTAATAATTAGCAATATTGAGCATATTTTCATGTGTCTGTTAGCCATCTGTATGTCTTCTTTGGAAAAATGTCTATTCAATTCTTCTGCCCAATATTTTTTAAATAAATTTATTTATTTTATTTTTGACTGCGTTGTGTGTTCGTTGCTGCACGTGGGCTTTCTCTAGTTGCGGCAAGCGGGGGCAACTCTTCATTGAGGTGTGTGGGCTTCTCTTTGCAGTGGCTTCTCTTGTTGTGGAGCACGGGCTCTAACCACGTTGGCTTCAGTAGTTGTGGCGTGTGGGCTAAGTAGTTGTGGTTCACGGGCTCTAGAGCACAGGCTCAGTAGTTGTGGTACACGGGCTTATTTGCTCCATGGCATGTGGGATCTTCCCAAACCAGGGCTCAAACCCGTGTCCCCTGCATTGGCAGGCAGATTCTTAACCACTGTGCCAAAAGGGAAGCCTTTCTGCCCGTTTTTTGATTGTATTGTTTATCTCTTTGGTATTGAGTTGTATGAGCTGTTTGTATAGTTTGGATATTAACGTCTTGTTGTTCTCATCATTTGCAAATATTTTCTCCCACTCAGTAGGTTGTCTTTTCATTTTGTTGATGGTTTCCTTTGCTGTGCAAAAGCTTTTAAGTTTAATTAGGTCCCATTTCTTTACTTTTGCTTTTATTTCTTTTGCCTTGGGAGACTAATCCAAGAAAATATTGCTATGATTTATGTCAGAGTGTTATGCCTATGTTCTCTTCTAGGAGTTTTATGGCCTCATGTCTTACATTTAAGTCTTTAAAGCATTTTGAGTTTATTTTTTCATGTGGTGTGAGGGAATGTTCTAATTTCATTGTTTTACATGTGGCTATCCAGTTTTTCCAGCACCACTGTTGAGGAGACTGTCTTTTCTCCATTTTATGTTCTTGCCTCCTTTGTCATAGATTAATTGACAATAGGTACGTGGGCTTATTTCTGGGCGCTCTGTTCTGTTCCACTGATTTGTGTCTGTTTCTGTGCCGATACCGTGCAGTTTTTCTGCATTCTATTTTAGATCAAGTAGTACTAAATGTAAATCATATCATGTCACTCCTCTGTTCAACACCTTGCAATGTGAGAAGATAAATAAAATTGGTAAATCTCTCTCCAGACTGATCAGATAAAAAGAGATGTCATAAATTACCAATATCAGTAATGAGAGAGGACATCATTACAGATCCTATACATATAAAAAGAATAATAAGAGAATATTATGAACAATTTTATGCCAATGCATTTGACAACTTAGATAAAATAGATATATCTCTTGAATGACAAAAGTATCAAAGCTTGTGTGACTGGAAATGATGATCAAGTGTTGAATATATGTGATAACAGCAAAAATCTAGTCAGAAGAAAAGCGTGATTTCAGAGGAAAATCCTTCAGCTCGTGATGTTTGTTGTAGTATTTGTTTTGCTCCTGTCACTATTGTTACTTATCCTTTATTACATTAAGGAAGTTCTCACCTATTCCTGCTTTGCTAATTTTTTATTATAAAAACTGCCAACTTCTATTAATTTATGTTCCTGCATCTATAAGATACTCCTATGATTTTTTGCTATTATTTGTTAAGTGGTAAATTATCTTGACCACTGTCTAATATAAAAGCAATTTTACATTCTTTCAAAAAAATAAAGTATCAAAGCTCACTCAAAAATAAATAGGTAGTAGGGCTTCCCTGGTGGCGCAGTGGTTGAGAGTCCGCCTGCCGATGCAGGGGACACAGGTTCGTGCCCCGGTCCGGGAGGATCCCGCGTGCCGCGGAGCGGCTGGGCCCGTGAGCCATGGCCGCTGAGCCTGCGCGTCCGGAGCCTGTGCTCTGCAACGGGAGAGGCCACAACAGTGAGAGGCCCGCGTACCGCAAAATAAATAAATAAGTAGACCTTCAAGATGGCAGAGGAGTAAGATGTGGAGATCACCTTCCTCCCCACAAATACATCAGAAATACTTCTACAAGTGGAACTCCTACAGAACACCTACTGAATGCTGGCAGAAGACCTCAGACTTCCTCAAAGGCAAGAAAATCCCCACATACCTGGGTAGGGCAAAAGAGAAAAGAAAAAACAGAGACAAAAGAATAGGGATGGGACCTGCACCTCTGGGAGGGAGCTGTGAAGGAGGAAAAGTTTCCACACACTAGGAAGCCCCTTCACTGGTGCGCAGCAACAGGGGTGCAGAGGGCAAAGCGGAGAGATTCCTGCACAGAGGATTGGTGCTGACCGGCACTCACCAGCCTGAGAGGCTTGTCTGCTCACCCGCCGGGGGCAGGTGGTGGCTGCAAGCTGAGACTAGGATTTGGAGGTCAGATGCCAGTGAGAGGACTGGAGTTGGCTGCGTGAACACAGCCTGAGGGGACTAGTGCACCACAGCTAGGCGGGAGAGACTCCAGGAAGTCTGGACCTGCCGAAGAGGCAAGAGACAATTATTTTGGGGTGCGTGAGGAGAGAGGATTCAGAGCACCGCCTAAACGAGTTCCAGAGATGGGCGTGAGCTGCGGCTATCAGCTTGGACCCCAGAGACGGGCATGAAATGCTAAGGCTGCTGCCGCTGCCACCAAGAATCCTGTGCTCAAGCACAGGTCACTATCCACACGCCGAGCCCTGCAGGAGCCTGTATAGCCCGCCACTGCCAGGGTCCCGTGATCCAGGGATAACTTCTCCAGGAGAACAAACAGTGAGCCTCAGACTGTTGCAATGTCATGCCGGCCTCTGCTGCTACAGGCTCCCACCGCATTCCAGTTATGACTACCGTACCCCTCCCTCCCCACCAGCATGAGTGAGCCAAGCCCCTTAATCAGCCGCTGCTTAAAACCCCTCCTGTCTGGGCAGGGAACAGATGCCTGCGGGCGACCTACACGCAGAGGTGGGGCCAAAATCAAAGCTGAACCCCAGGAGCTGTGCGAACAAAGAAGAGAAAGGGAAATTTCTCGGTGCAGCCTCAAGAGCAGCAGATTAAATCCCCACAATCAACTTGATGTACCAGGCATATGTGGAATACCTCAATAGACAACGAATTGTCCCAAAATTGAGGCGGTGGACTTTAGGAGCAACTATAAACTTGGGGTTTGCTGTCTGCAATTGATTTCTTCCTGATATTTATGATAATCTTAGTTTAGTTTTTACCACTTGTTATCATTGGTGGATTTGTTTTTTGGTTTCGTTGCTCTCTTCTTTTTTTTTAATTATTATTTTTTTATGTTAATAATTTTATTTTTAATTTTCTTTCTTTTTATCTCCCTTTTCTTCTGAGCCGGGTGGCTGACAGAGTCTTGGTGCTCCTGCCTGGTGTCAGGCCTGAGACTCTGAGGTGGGAGAGCCAAGTTCAGGACATTGGATCACCAGACACCTCCCGGCCCCACATAATATCAATCGGTGAGAGGTCTCCCAGAGATCTCCATCTCAACACTAAGACCCAGGTCCATCCAATGCCCAGAAAACTCCAGTGCTGGATGCCCCATGCCAAACAACTAGTAAGACAAGAACACAACCCCACCCATTAGCAGAGAGGCTGCCTAAAATCATACTGAGTTCACAGACACCCCAAAACACACAACCAGACACGGCCCTGCCCACCAGAAAGACAAGATCCAGCCTCATCTGCCAGAACACAGGCACCAGCCCCCTCCACCAAGAAGGCTACACAAGCCACTGAACCATCCTCACCCACTGAGGGCAGACACCAAAAACAACAGGAATTACGAACCTGCAGTCTGTGAAAAAGGAGACCCCAAACACAGTAAGTTAAGCAAACTGAGAAGACAGAAAAATATGCAGCAAGGTAATATTGAGGGAGCAAGGTAAAAACCCACGGGACTAAACAAATGAAGAGGAAATAAGCAGTCTACCTGAAAAAGAATTCAGAGTAATGATAGTAAAGATGATCCAAAATATTGGACATAGAATGGAGAAAATACAAGAAACGTTTAACAAGAACCTAGAAGAACTAAAGAGCAAACAAACAATGATGAGCAACACAATAAATGAAATTAAAAATTTTCTAGAAGGAATCAATAGCAGAATAACTGAGGCAGAAGAACAGAAAAGTGCCCTGGAAGATAAAATAGTGGAAATAATTACTGCAGAGCAGAACAAAGAAGAAAGAATGAAAAGAATTGAGGACAATCTCAGAGACCCCTGGGACAATATTAAACACACCAACATTCGAATTATAGGGGTCCCAGAAGAAGACGAGAAAAAGAAAGGGTCTGAGAAAATATTTGAAGAGATTATAGTTGAAAACTTCCCTAATATGGGAAAGGAAATAGGTGATCAACTCCAGGAAGTGCAGAGAGTCCCATACAGGATAAATCCAAGGAGAAACACGCCAAGACACATATTAATCAAACTATCAAAAATTAAATACTAAAAAGAAATATTAAAAGCAGCAAGGGAAAAGCAACAAACAATGTACAAGGAAATCCCCATAAGGTTAACAGCTGATCTTTCAGCAGAAACTCTGCAAGCCAGAAGGGAGTGGCAGGACATATTTAAAGGGATGAAAAGGAAAAACCTACAACCAAGATTACTCTCCCCAGAAAGGATCTCATTCAGAGTCAACGGAGAAATTAAAACCTTTACAGACAAACAAAAGTTAAGAGAATTCAGCACCACCAAAGCAGCTTTACAACAAATGCTAAAGGGACTTCTCTAGGAAGGAAACACAAGAGAAGGAAAAGACCTACAAAAACAACCCAAAACAATTAAGAAAATGGTAATAAGAACATACATATCAATAATTACCATAAATGTAAATGGATTAAATGCTCCAACCAAAAGACATAGACTGGGCTTCCCTGGTGGCGCAGTGGTTGAGAGTCCGCCTGCCGATGAAGGGGACACGGGTTCGTGCCCCGGTCTGGGAAGATCCCACATGCCGCGGAGCAGCTAGGCCCGTATGGCTGCTGAGCCTGCGCGTCTGGAGCCTGTGCTCCGCAACGGGAGAGGCCACAGCAGTGAGAGGCCCGCGTACCACCAAAAAAAAAAAAAAAAAAAAAAAAGACATAGACTGGCTGAATGGATACAAAAACAAGACCCATACATATGCTGTCTACAAGAGACCCACTTCAGACGTAGGGACACATACAGACTGAAAATGAGGGTATAGAAAAAGATATTCCATGCAAATGGAAATCAAAAGAAAGCTGGAATAGCAATTCTAATATCAGATAAATTCGATTTTAAAATAAAAACTATTACAAGAGACAACTAAGGACACTACACAATGAGCAAAGAATTAATCCAAGAAGAAAATATAACAATTGTAAATATTTATGCACCCAACATAGGAGCACCTCAATACATAAGGCAAATGCTAACAGCCATAAAAGGGGAAATTGACAGCAACACAATAATAGTAAGAGACTTTAACACCCCACTTTCACCAATGGACAGATCAACCAAAATGAAAATAAGTAAGAAAACACAAGCTTTAAATGACACATTAGACAAGATGGACTTATTCGATATTTATAGGACATTCCATCCAAAAACAACAGAATACATTTTCTTCTCAAGTGCTTATGCAACATTCTCCAGGATAGATCATATCTTGGGTCACAAATCAAGCCTTGGAAAATTTAAGAAAATTGAAATCGTATCAAGTATCTTTTCCGACCACAATGCTGAGACTAGATGTCAGTTACAGGAAAAAAACCTAAAAAATACAAACACATGGAGGCAAAACAGTACGCTACTAAACAACCAAGAGACCACTGAAGAAATCAAAGAGGAAATCAAAAAATACCTAGAAACAAATGACAATGAAAACACGACGACCCAAAACCTATGGGATGCAGCAAAAGCAGTTCTAAGAGGGAAGTTTACAGCAATTCAATCCTATCTCAAAAAACAAGAAAAATCTCAAACAACCTAACCTTACACCTAAAGCAATTAGAGAAAGAAGAACAAAAAACATCGAAGGTTAGCAGAAGGAAAGAAATCATAAAGATCAGATCAGAAATAAATGAAAAAGAAATGAAGGAAACAGTAGCAAAGATCAATAAAACTAAAAGCTGGTTCTTTAAGAAGATAAACAGAATTGATAAGCCATTAGCTGGACTCATCAAGAAAAAAAGGGAGAAGACTCAAATCAACAGAAGTAGAAATGAAAAAGAAGAAGTAACAAATGACACTGCAGAAATACAAAGGATCATGAGCCATTACTGCAAGCAACTATATGCCAGTAAAATGGACAACCTGGAAGAAATGGACAAATTCTTAGAAAGGCACAACCTTCCAAGACTGAACCAGGAAGAAATAGAAAATATAAACAGACCAATCACAAGCACTGAAATTGAGACTGTGATTAAAAATCTTCCAACAAACAAAAGCCCAGGAGCAGACGGCTTCACAGGCAAATTCTATCAAACATTTAGAGAAGAGCTAACACCCACCCTTCTTAACTCTTCCAAAATACAGCAGAGGGAGGAACACTCCCAACCTCATTCTATGAGACCACCATCACCCTGATACCAAAACCAGACAAAGATGTCACAAAAAAAGAAAACTACAGGGCCAATATCACCGATGAACATAGATGCAAAAGTCCTCAACAAAATACTAGCAAACAGAATTCAGCAGCATATTGAAAGGATCATATACCATGATCAAGTGGGGTTTATCCCAGGAATGCAAGGATTCTATAATATATGCAAATCAATCAATGTAATACACCATATTAACAAATTGAAGACGAAAAACCATATGATCATCTCAATAGATGCAGAAAAAGCTTTAGACAAAATTCAACACCCATTTTGATAAAAGCTCTCCAGAAAGTCGGCACAGAGGGAACTTACCTCAACATAATAAAGGCCATATATGACAAACACACAGCCCACATTGTTCTCAATGGTGAAAAACTGAAACCATTTCCTCTAAGGTCAGGAACAAGACAAGGCTGCCCACTCTAACAGCTATTATTCAACGTAGTTTTGGAAGTTTTAGCCACAGCAATCAGAGACGAAAAATAAATAAAAGGAATCCAAATTGGAAAAGAAGAAGTAAAACTGTCACTATTTGCAGATGACATGATACTATACATAGAGAATCATAAAGATGCTACCAGAAAAATAGTAGAGCTAATCAATGAATTTGGTAAAGTAGCAGGATACAAAATTAATGCACAGAAATGTCTTGCATTCCTATACACTAATGATGAAAAATCTGAAAGAGAAATTAAGGAAACACTCCCATTTACCATTGCAAGAAAAAGAAAAAAATACCTAGGGATAAACCTACCTAAGGAGACAAAAGACCTGTAGGCAGAAAACTATAAGACAGTGATGAAATAAATTAAAGATGATAAAAACAGATGGAGAGATATACCATGTTCTTGGATTGGAAGAATCAACATTGTGAAAATGACTATACTATCCAAAGCAATCTACAGATTCAATGCATTCCCTATCAAACTACCAATGTCATTTTTCACAGAACTAGAACAAAAAATTTCACAATTTGTATATAAACACAAAAGACCCCAAATAGCCAAAGCAATATTGAGAAAGAAAAACAGAGCTGAAGGAATCAGGATCCCTGACTTCAGACTATACTACAAAGCTACAGTAATCAAGACAGTATGGTACTGGCACAAAAACAGAAATATAGACCAATGGAACAGGATAGAAAGCCCAGAGATAAACCCACCCACATATGGTCACCTTATTTTTCATAAAGGAGGCAAGAATATACAATGGAGAAAAGACAGCCTGTTCAATAAGTGGTGCTGGGGAAAACTGGACAGCTACATGTAAAAGAATGAAATTAGAATACTCCCTAACACCATACACAAAAATAAACTCAAAATGGATTAAAAACCTAAATATAAGGCCAGACACTATGAAACTCTTAGAGGAAAACATAGGCAGAACACTCTATGACATAAATCACAGTAAGATCCTTTTTGACCCACCTCCTAGAGAAATGGAAATAAAATCAAAATAAACAAATGGGACCTAATGAAACTTAAAAGCTTTTGCACAGCAAAGGAAACAATAAACAAGATGAAAAGACAACCTCAGAATGGGAGAAAATATTTGCAAATGAAACAACTGACAAAGGATTAATCTCCAAAATATACAAGCAGTACAGCTCAATATCAAAAAAACAAACAACTGAATCCAAAAATAGGCAGAAGACCTAAATAGACATTTCTCCAAAGAAGATATACAGATTGCCAACAAACACATGAAAGGATGCTCAATATCACTAATCATTAGAGAAATGCAAATCAAAACTACAATAAGGGGGGCTTCTCTGGTGGTGCAGTGGTTAAGAATCCACCGGCCAGTGCAGGGGACACAGGTTCGAGCCCTGGTCCAGGAAGATCCCACATGCCGCAGAGCAACTAAACCCATGTGCCACAACTGCTGAGCCTGCGTGCCACAACTACTGAAGCCCACATGCCTAGAGCCTGTGCTCCGCAACAAGAAGCCACCACAATGAGAAGCCTGGGCACCACAACGAAAGAGCAGCCCCCACTCGCTACAACTAGAGAAAGCCCACGCACAGCAACAAAGACCCAACACAACCAAAAATAAAAATAAATAAATGTATAAAAAAAAAAAAAAGATGTGGGTAGGATCCCTCCTAGTTATAAGAGGCTGTGTCTCTGGATACCACCTATCCCAGAACCATGCTAAGTGCTGTTATGGTGATGGGGTGGGGAGCGGGTGGGGAGGGGGCAAGTGGAGATCAAAACCATAGTCTATATGCCAGCTGAAAAGTCAGGACAGGCACAAACAGAACTACTTGATAACAACAGAGACAGTCCCCAAAAGGGGGCAGCTATCTGAAGACTTCAACTTGCAGATAGAGTTTAGAGAAGGCAAAAGTGAGTAGGAATTCTCTCCCATGGAATTGGAAAAGATATTCAAAAATCATATATGTGAAAAAGGATTACTATAAAGTACTCCTACAACTCAACAACAAAAAACAAACAACCCAATTCAAAAATGAGCAAAAGGTAAAGCAATTATACTCTAATAAAAGTGTTAAAAAAAATGAGCAAAAGGGAATTCCCTGGAGGTCCAGTGGTTAGGACTCTGCACTTCCACTGCAGTGGGCCCCGGTTCAATCCCTGGTCAGGGAACTAAGGTCCCACAAGCCACACATGTGGCCAAAAACAAAACAAAGAAAACAAAACAAGACAAAAATGAGCAAAAGACTTCACAGTTCTCCAAAGAAGATATATAAATGGCCAATAAGCTCATGAAAAGATGCTCAGTGTCACTATGGCACTAGCCACTTGAGAAAATGCAAATCAAAACCACAGTGAGATACCATTTCACATGGCCCATCCATTAGGATGTCTATATCAAACAAAAAAAAAAGAAAGAGAGAAAGAAAAGAACAAGCTGTGACAAGGATGTAGAAGAATTGGAACCTGGTGCATTGCTGGTGGGAATTAAAAATAGTTTGGCATTTGAAACATGTGATCCAGCAATTCCACTGCTGGTTATATACACAAAATAACTGAAAGCAGGGACTCAGATATTTGTATACTCATGTTCATAGCAGCATTATTTACAATACCCAAAAGGTGGAAACAACCCAAATGTTCATCAACAGATGAATAAGCAAAATGTGATATATACATACAATGGAATATTATTCAGCCTTAAAAAATAATGAAATTCTGATACATGCCACAACATGGGTGAACTTTGAAAGCATTTTGCTAAGTGAAATAAGCCAGTCACAAAAGGAAAAATTATGTATGATTCCACCTATATGAGATACCTAGAGCAGTCAAATTTAGAAAGACGAAAAGTAGAATGGTGGCTGCCAGGGACTGGGGAGAGGAGGGAGTAGGAAGTTGTTGTTTAATAGGTATAGAGTTTCAGTTTTGCAAGGTGAAAAGAGTCTCGCAGATTGGTTGCACAATGTGAATGTACTTAACACTATTGAACTGTACACTTAAAAATGACTAAGATGGTAAATTTAATGTTATGTGCATTTTACTGCAATATAAAAATTTAAAAAGAGAAAAAGAAGTAGTGGAGCTAGGATTCAAATCCAGGACATCTGATAACAATATGTGCTCTTAACACTAGGTTACACTAGTCTTGCAGGTAATCACTAGTCCATGAGCATTAGAAGGTAGTTTATGTGTCACCCTGTCTTGCCAGAGCATGTCCCTTGGGTTCCACCTATATGAGGTATCCAGTATAGGCAAATTCATAGGCAGAGAGAATAGAATAGAGGTTACCAGGGGCTGGAAGGAGGAAGGAATGGGGAGTTATTTTTTAATGGATACAGATTTTTTCTGTTCGGGATAATAAAAAAGTAGACCTCACACCATAAACCATAAGTTAGTGGATCATGTCTCTTGTGACATGATCCACTAACTTAATAGTGCAAATGGCATTGCCAGGATAAACACTCTTCTGATCACTACTTCCTTGAAATTCATGAGGATTCTTCAGTTCATAATGACGTTATAGTTCATTTGGACCCAGACTTACCTATATTCTTGTGTCCTAATAAAGCCCAAACGGAAGATCTCCACAGAGGTCCCTCAGGGGTTTACTTAAGCACCCACCTACTTTTCACGAATTCTTACTAGGACTTTAAAGACCTTAGATTACCTTGTTATTTTATGTTCATCCAATACATAGTTAACATTTTGCTTCATTCTAAAGATGAAGTGAGCTCTAGGACTGGTATCAATCCATTTAATTTTTTAGCTAGAATATCATAAGTTTCCAAAGAAAAGTTTTTGTCAAACCAAAGTTCATTGCCTAGGGCATGATTTATACCAAGAAGGCAAAGCTCTCACTTGCAGACTATCTGCAAACCATTCATCTTCCAGGCTCACTATCAAACAAGAGGATTCTTGACTAGGACTCCTAGTTACTGCCAGCAATGGATTCCCAACTTTTCTGAAATTGCTATTTAATGAAGTTCTCAGTAACTCACCCTCTTCTATGAAAACCTAAACATGACCAGGCATTGTGTGATATAAATTTAGCTCTCCAACCACCTCCTTCAATCTGGAACTAATTATTATAAACCTTTTTTTTGTTTGTACATGAGCAACCTGGACAGGCCCTTGGTGTTCTGACTCAATTTTATAGGAATCTGATTCAGTTCTGACTCAAAAGCATGGAGACCAATTGCTTACCACAGCCTCCTCTAATTATAGCTTTATAATAACTTTTTTAATGTTGATTTTTTAAATTGGCTGCCATTCAAACCCTGGTGGATTGCAAAATGCCCCTTCTTGTCCTCCCATTCACCCTGGCCGGGCCTCCCTTTCATTGGGGACGTGTCTTAGTTCTTTCAAGCTGCTATAACAAAATACACAGACTGGATAGCTTATAAACAACAGAAATTTATTTCTCACAGTACTAGAAGTTTGATGTCCAAGATCAGGATGCTAGCAACGATCGGGTGAGGGCTTTTTTCTGGGTCAGAGATGTCTCATTGTGTCCTCACATGGCTAGGGATCTCCTGGATCCTCTTTTATAAGGCACTAATACCATTTATGAGGATCCCCACCACAGCTGAAGCACCTCCCAAAGCCACCACCTACTAATACCACCACCTTTGGGGTTAAGATTTCAACATGAATGTGTGGGGTTCACAGACATTCAGACCATGGCAGAGCCTGTTCTCATTGGCTGTCGGCTAATTCTCTCTTAAATGAGTCAGCCAGTCTCTCTCTAGTTGCCCGGCCAGTCTTCAGGTGGTGCTGCCACAAGAAGCCTAAGAAGTCAACCTGGAAGTTTAATTTAGACCTTACTCGTCCAGTAGAAGATAGAATTTTTATTTATTTATCTATCTATCCATTTATTTATTCATTTATTTATTCATTTATTATTTATTTATTTAGCGGTACGCGGGGCTCTCACTGTTATGGCCTCTCCCGCTGCGGAGCACAGGCTCCGGACGCGCAGGCTCAGCGGCCATGGCTCACGGGCCCAGCCGCTCTGCGGCATGTGGGATCCTCCTGGACTGGGGCACGAACCTGTGTCCCCTGAATCGGCAGGCGGACTCTCAACCACTGAGCCACCAGGGAAGCCCATGGCAGGCGGATTCTTAACCGCTGCGCCACCAGGGAAGCCCATGAGTGCTTTTTGAATTCACAGCAAACAGTACTTCTGTCTCCCAAGCAACTCGTCTGTGAAATGTTTCACGTCAACTACATTTGGGTATGACGAGCATGGAAACGATAAAAGGCACACAAATCAAAATTATACTGTTTCCTAAGCTATAGTATCAATTTTATATTTAATTACATTGAGTTTTGACGTGTACAGAATTCCATCAAAATGTCTCTGTGTAATTTCATGGGAAGTACATTTAACCTAAGCTCTATTGGGCTTATCTTTTTTTTTTTTTTTTTTTTTTTTTTTTTTTTGCGGTACGCGGGCCTCTCACTGTTGCGGCATCTCCCGTTGCGGAGCACAGGCTCCGGACACGCAGGCTCCGCGGCATGTGGGATCCTCCCGGACTGGGACACGAACCCGTGTCCCCTGCATTGGCATGAGGACTCCCAACCACTGCGCCACCAGGGAAGCCCCTATTGGGCTTATCTTGAAGGAACCATTCTCCGAGCTTGTTTGCCCAGCTGCTGCCTGGAATGCGGTGTGGGGCTGGGATGAAATCAGTGATGGGGTTGGTGGGTGATCAGCCAGCCTCGGACAGAATATTTCAAATAACCACCTGTATATTACTTTATAAGCTTCTGCAGTTTTGACTTTAATAGATTTTTAATATTTTAACACGTTTAAAGTTCATATGCTTTTAGTTTTTGCACAAAGGCCCAGACTGACTGGATCCAAGTATTTTTTTGTCCTGCTATTGCAATGAGAAACTATAGGATTTGTTTGTAGTTCCATCGTCATCACTGAACAGTGGTGCCTGTGGCCAGTCTTCCTGGGCCCCGCTAAGATGGACACTGCAGCACGACTCAGAGGTTGGCCACATCTGGTTATTTGACTGTGTCAGCTCTACATACTCCACTGACATGGCTAATTTCAGAGCCATCCCCAGAGACCTGGCTCCTTGCTTCTCCTAGGCAGCTGTGAAGACTGGACATCATAAAGGAGCTAGTCAAGGCCATGTAAGTACCTCTAGAATTCAAATTCCGAGCTCTTTTCTATTAATAGACAAACAGCACTGACACTTGAAACATGCCACTAATTAAGTGCCCAGATGTATAGAAAAAATAAGTAAATAAAGTTATGCTTAAAATAGGTCCTTGGGCTTCCCTGATGGCACAGTGGTTAAGACTCCACCTGCCAATGCAGGGGACACGGGTTCGAGTTCTGGTCCGGGAAGATCCCACATGCCATGGAGCAACTAAGCCTGTGAGCCACAACTACTGAGGCTACGCTCTAGAGCCCGCGAGCCACAACTACTGAGCCCACGTGCTGCAACTACTGAAGCCCGCACGCCTAAAGCCCGTGCTCTGCAACAAGAGAAGCCACTGCAATGAGAAGCCCGCGCACTGCAACAGAGAGTAACCCTGCTGGCCGCAACCAGAGAAAGCCCACGTGCAGCGACGAAGACCCAACACAGCCAAAAATAAATAAATAATAATAATAATAGGCCCTCAGTAGATAGGCAATGAATAAGAAGAGATAACTCACAAACAGAAAATAAAAAGAGTAGACTACTACACACAAGTGGAAAGGAAAATGTTAATCTTTAAGAAATTTCTTCAAGTGTGACAGCATTTAATTAATGAAAAAAAATTACATTTCCCACCCCGGTCTGTGCTCCTGGGACCCACCATTCTGTTGGGATTTTCTTGGGCAGGGTGTCATCTAAGATGATCTAAGAATAATTTTTTATATAAAAATGTCTCAATTCTTAAAAACTTAGAAAAATGTTTAATGAAAATGCCCAATTCTGATGAAGCTGGGGTGAAATACGCATACTCATCTAGGGCTGCAGCAGCTCAAGTTGATACAAAATAGGCTTGAAAAGCCAGAAGTTCATGAAAAAAATAATGCAGAACAGAGTAGGGTTTGTATTATATTACTTTCAGAATATATTGGATTGGTCAAAAAGTTTATTCGGGTTTTTCCGTAAGATGTATGGAAAGACCCAAACAAAGTTTTTGGCCAATCCAATATGTTTAATAGTTTAATTTCCTTAATAGTAAATTAACGTGTACATGATAACCAACTACAGAAAGGTCCAGGTTGGGCTTACAGTCTTTTTGAGGTAGTCAGTTCTGTGGAATCCAGGGAGTTATCTTACTGCTCCAGCTTTTCCAACCAATTTGAGTGTCCTGTAATAAATCCCTTTCTACTTAAAGCACCTTGAACACCCAGAGGGGTTTCAGTTCCTTGTGCAGAACACTAAGCACTGAATGGGTTTGACAACATTGCCCAAAGGAGCAGTGTTAAGAGACTCAACAGGATGAAAACAGCATTCTAACATGAGAGACTAGGACAGCTTATTACTGTGAGCTTCTCTCATGGCAACCTAAATCCCTCCTAATGCTAAAAAGCCTATTTACTTCTTGTCAATCCCTTGATGAATAGCTACAATGTTGAGCTCCAATTCAGGTGTCAGAAATTAACATTTCTGCTAGAGAAAGGTGCATCTGAGCCCAGACTGACCGTGCCTGGGACATGACCATGGCCCTCCCTACCCCACGGAATGGTGATTGACAGGCCCTCATGATGAGTCCCTGGGATAAGTTTTCTGCAGTTGGATAATACACTTGGCCACATTAGACTTGTCCCTTGATGCTAATGTCCATCTAGTTGACACTGTGCTGCAAAATATACTAATACACACGACGGGCGATCAGCCACCAATAAATCATGCTGTTGTTCTACTCTGATCACCTGTCATAAAATATTCAGAGCTAAAAATGCCTTTCAGTTTAAATGGTCACTAGGGCTTTAGTCCAGTTCAATGGTAAGTTCAGGTTTTATTATATTTTTGCACAGGCTAGATGTGGAGCACAAACTGAAGAGTTCCAGGAGAAGCACCAAATGGCCCACCCCACACGGAAGGTGGGGACCTATGCGATGCAGGAACATATGATGGGAGGAAAGGCCAGAGCCCTCCATTTGGCTATTCCTATCCCTAGCCTGACACTGGCTCTGCTGAGAGGCTCATCTGGTCATGGGAAGCCAGCCACATGGGGGCATTTTAGGATGTGTTCCCTAGTTTTTTACTGTAAGCATTCAAAATGTTTCCAGTCTTTTGTGGTCATATAAGGAGACGATAGAGTGGAGGAAATCTATATGAACATAGCTGGGATTGGAGCTCAAATAACCAAGCATGCCATCCTGCGTAGGAAACCCTGGATGACTGGAGATTTGGGAAGGCTCAGTTCAGATATCCTGTCACTAATAGAGATGGTGAGCACGTTCGTAAGTCATGTCTGAGGAGCTGTGGTCCTGACTGGCTGGTGGTGAATGTGGGAAGTACGAAGGGTGAATTGACAGGAAGGAGTGAATCTGGGACTCTGTGTCTGGAATGTGGAGAGTGGTCTGTGTCCTGCACAGAGCCCAATGATGAATGGGTTTGAGAGCACAAACCAAAGACAGCAGTGTCAGAGACTCAACATGATGAAAACAGCAGTCCAGCAAGAGCAATTAGACCTTTCAGGTTTTCTCTAACTTTTGTTCATTTTTAGAACATGGTTAGAGCCAAAGAAGAATTGGTAAAGGAATCAGGGTTGGGACTAGGGTGATGCAAATGAGGCCCCTAGGGCACAAAACTTAAGGAGGTACTCACCCTCTGGGACCAGCTCTACATCTGTATGACCTTGAGAGTGAGTATCTCCTTAAATTTATGCCTCCTTGCCTCGAGGTTATCCTGGCCCTGGTAGGGAAATCTTCAGACCACTAAATAGCCTAGGCTCCCCCATCACTCGTGTCCCCACGTCCTTTTCTCCTATTTCCCAGGTCTCTGAATTTTCCCTACTGCCCACCCCAGGGACAGTACCATAAGAATCTAATCTTAAATTAGATTTGAAACGAAGGGCAGTGCCAGTTAGGTCCATTAAACCTCCCTGTATGCTCCCCTGCCTGGACCAAAGATGGATACGGGGAAAGTGATTTCTGAGATGGAGATATCTTCCTCATCTCCACTCCCTGAATCCAAGCCCAGCTGAACACCGAAATGCTTTCTCATTCTAATTTTTTTTTGGCTGCAGCACACAGCTTGCAGGATCTTAGTTTCCCGACCAGGGGACCAGGGATCGAAACTTCGCCCTAGACAGTGAAAGCCCGGAATCCCAACCACTGGACGACCAGGGAATTCCCTCTCATTCTAATTCTGACCTCCCCTCACTCTTGCGTCTCGTCCCATCCTTGCATCAGTTTAGTTTAGGCCACTCAAGTGCTTTCACTAAGGGTTCCCTTCACTGTCAGTAGGGCTGCTCCATTCTGGACTCAGAGCTAATAAATTGATCCGCTTTCTCCAACATGACAGCTACCTTCTTCCCTTAATCTTTGCTTTACTCAGCCACCTCTTGGCTCTAGGACAACTCTCAGGTGCCTCCTAGGGTGAGAGAAAAAGCTTTACCACTCAGAGTGATCTCAGGCAGTTGGCAAACAGCCAAGTGTGGGATCTCAAGAAATCTTCCCACCTCCTATCAAATAATTCCTATTTTACTTCTCAGATGTATACTTCTTGATAAGAAGGCAAATACCCCTGGGAAGGCAAGTACTTTAATCTGTCCTCAAGCAAGCCTTATATGAATAAAGGAGATGAGAATAGATTTTGGTAGAGAGTTTGAGGCCTTGGGTACCTTGAGTTA
This sequence comes from Stenella coeruleoalba, assembly GCF_951394435.1. Taxonomy (NCBI): domain Eukaryota; kingdom Metazoa; phylum Chordata; class Mammalia; order Artiodactyla; family Delphinidae; genus Stenella; species Stenella coeruleoalba. The sequence goes on from NC_137169.1 coordinate 98,882,665, forward strand.
AAGAGGCTTCTGAAGGACAACCTGGGTGTTCCAAATGTGACAGTCACAATTTCACAGAGAGCCTTCCTCAAAGCTCCCCGCTCATCACTCCCCTGCTTTCCACCTACTTCCCTTATCTTGTCACCTCCTCTCCTGGCAAGTCAGTGCGGGTTGTTGGCAGGAAACCCCTGCCCCTTGCTATAAGACCTCTCCAGAGCGCTGCTTGAATGTGCTCATGATGTGGCAGCTGACTTCTGTGGAGAAAAGGATGCCAGAGAGAGAGCAAGAAGGAGCCCCCTTTTCCTTTGATGTCCTAATCTCTCACACACCATCATTTCTGCCACATTCTGTTCAACGGAAGTGAGTTGTGAGATTTAGCCCACAACCTAAAGGGAGAAGAATTAGGCTCCACCTTTGAAGAAAAGCAGATCAAAAAATCTGTGGACGTATTGTACTTAAGTCGTGGGATGAGTCACTGTTATGGCCCATCATAGTTCAAACCATCAGCAGGTCCTGTTGCTCTACATTCAAAATGTATCTCAAATCTGACTGTTACCGAGTCCAAGCTCGCTCTGCTCGCCGCACCACAGGCCAGTGAATTGGAGACGAGGTGCTGAGGCAAGGAATACGACTTCACTGGGAAAGCCGGCAGACCGAGATGGCAGACATGTGTCTCTGATGAACCATCTTATCTGGGTCTGTATGCCAATTTCTTTTATAGAATTAGAGAGTGAGAGGCAGTGAGAAGTCAAGTAAAAGGGCCATCAGTCTTGCAAAACATCTCCCGGAATGACCAGCCTGGGAGAGGGGATGCGTTAGTTTCTTTTTTCTTGCATCCATTCAGAGGTGGGCAGGGTTCCCTGAGGCAGGCCATTTTGTATGATTATAATAACAAAAGCAATGAAAAGCAAAGGTTAAAGTCAGAGAAACAGATCCAACGTGGAGTCCGATTTAGCTCTTCCCTGTTACATGACCGTATTTTTTCATTTTCTTTATTAAGTTATGATTCATACACAGGAAAATTTACCCTTTTGTGGGTATAGTACTGCAAGTTTTGGCAAACATATAAAGTCATGTAACTAACGTCACAGTAAAGATAAGAGAACAGTCCTATTAATCCAAAAACTTCCCCCATGACCCTCAATGGGAAAGTAGGGAAAGTTCTACTGGGCTTTCTGATGCTAATGGAAATAGGCAGTGGTAGCTGAATTTGCAGGAAACTCCCTGGGAAGAGGGGGTATTGGTATTTTCAGGAGGCTCTCCTTTACTCAGATAAGTGAAGTTCAGATAAGATTTCTTTCTGTATCTTAAAATTTTAACTTTACCAATTCTGAGAGTTCCAGTGAGTCGCCACACCTCTCACCCTCCAGGAGGCTAGACTGGCTTTCTTATTTGGCACTCCGCAGGCTGTGTTCTGAAAGAAAACAGAAGCTGCAAATGTCTTGAGACCCAGGCTCTGGAACACATGCTGAGACAGGAGCGAAGGGGGCGGGGCACAACCCTTAAAGAATGACACAGCTGTTGAGAAAAACTGGATAGGACAAAAGCTGGTTAGAACTGATTAGTCCCAAGACGGCAGAAGATTCGACTTCCAGTGGTCACTAAGCCTTATTATATGCTCACTGTAACACATTAGCACATGCTACATGACACAGCCGCTCGTGCCATGACAGTTCCGAGGCCCACCATAAAAGACCAAAAAGTGGGCGGTGGCCCAATTCCTAGAAATCCCTGCCCTTCCCCTCCCCCCCCCCCGCAAATAGTTGGAATAATCCTCTCACTCATTAGCCTATGAAACTACCCACCCCATATTTCAGGGCCGCTCTCTCCTTCTGAGATGGACCGCATTCTGCCTATGGAATGTGCATCTCTCTCAGTAAACCTGCTTTCGCTTTGCTGTGGCTCGCTCTTGATTCTCTCCTGTGCGAAGCCAAGGACTCTCATTAGGTGGCCCATCCCAGCAACTCGCTGGAGACATAGGACATGACCATCCAATTGCGCCCCGTTTTCCTGTAACATCTTTACAAAGGAAGAGGAAGAAGGTGGTCTTCTCCCCTCCTCACTTTTCCTTTGACTATAAAAATGTAGCCAACTTAGTTCTCGGGGCAGAGCCCTTTTGCCTGCCCGCTTCTATCTTTTACAGGCATCCTATAGTAATAAATCTACTTCTTACCTATCACTTTGCCTCTCACCAAATTCCTTCTGCACCGAGACATAAAGAACCTGAGCTTCATTAAGTCCTGAGACGTGTTGTGCGGTTTCAATACAGTATCCATTCCACTACATTCTACTGGTCAAAGCAAGACACAAGAACAGGCCAGACTCAAAGACTGCAGAACCAGACTCTACCTCTGAGGGAGGAAGAGCAAAGAATCTGTGGCCATAATCTTCCACAAAGCGTTTGACTGGAATATGGGGTAGGTGAAGGCAAATCACCCCGTGTCTTACTGAGCTGGCGTCTTGAAGGAGCCATAAACCTCCCTCCCTCCCTACCGCTCTGCCCCCTTTAGCAGGAGATCTGCAAAAGCCTCCGATTTTCACCCTAAGCTCCCAGCATCTCTCCGCTCTCCACCTTCTCGCAACCTCTCTCTGCTCTGTAGCTGAGCTACAGCCAAGATCTATGATCTTGGGCATATCACTTTTCCTCTCTGGCCCCCCCAACTCAGATACCCATTCTTCTCCCCACCTCATGCCCTATAGGCCTCCTCACCTTCCTCTCATAGAGAAGTCAGCTCAGAGTGAGTTGAGTGGAGAATTAGGAAAGCTCTTTGAGGCTTCTTGGAATTCCCAGTCACAAAAGAAAATTTGGGATAACAAAACGGTTGGGCTGAAATTTGAACAATAGAATGGAGGGGTTTGGTAGGGTCACTCACAAGAAGCGGCATGGGAGGGAACTAAAACCAGAAAGTTACCTTTAACTTCTCTGCCTCAGAGGGGCCACAGGCTGCCCTAGGCCTTAACATTTGGGACTAATAGCCCATAATTACCCATAATGACTTCACAGGGCTCAGCTCAGGTAGGAGCCCAGGCATTTCCAGGTAATGGTTTTTCTTCCTTTTTAATTTTGAGTGTGTTAGCTCCCTGTATGGATCGAAAGGCATTTGTTAACACAAGTACCTTTGATAATTATGTTGGTTTTGACTCATGTGCTATTTATTAACTACTTCAGTCAGTACAGGTAAGAGCCCTGCTTCTGGGTCAAGCAAGAGAAGGAGACAGAAAACTCAAGTTTTCTCAAAAGGAGTCCTGGGTGTCCAGAGAAGACAGAGGGGCTTTGTCATTGTGCTCCTGGGGGAAGGGGAAAAGCAGGAGGCAGACCCTTGAGGGGACAACTGGAAGGGACAACACCCACAGGCTGAGCCTTCCTTTTCTTATCTGCTAATGAGGCTTACAACCAGGGAATGCATCAGGGATTAATGCCCACACTTTTATCCATGTAAGGAAAAACAGTAAGACTTTGAAATTAAGTGGGAGTCCTGACCTGGATGGCTCATAGATCCAGGTAATCTCTGCCTGGTTTGTCTTTTTTTAATTTATTTATTTTTTATACAGCTGGTTCTTATTAGTTATCTATTTTACACATATTAGTATATACCTGTCAATCCCAATCTCCCAGTTCATCCCACCACCACCGCCCCCGCTTTCCCTCCTTGGTGTCCATACGTTTGTTCTCTACATCTGTGTCTATTTCTGCCTTGCAAACCGGTTCATCTGTTGCCTGGCTTGTCTTTGACTAGGCTATTCTACACCCTGTAGAGGTAAAAGTCTAAATACTCATAGTAGGGCAATTAATTCCTTCCTAAGAAATGCAACCTGTGGCCATTTCACAATGGATGCAACTGATTCCTATGGCTATTGACCAATGTTGCCAGTTCTTCCAGTTTGCAACTGTTCATTAATTCATTTCCACATTCCTTATCTGGCTATAAACCTGTGGTTCTTTGAGATTTTTTAGACTTGGTCGTAATATCCCAGCGTTTCCTCATTAATTAATGAGTTAAGTTTTTGGCACAGGTGCATTTTATATCTGAGGAAGTTGTCGCACATTAATCCTTTAACATCTTACAGAGAAGGATAAGGAGGTCCAGAGAGGAGATGGGACTTTCCTAAGATCCCACAGCTTGTTTGTGCCAAAGCCATGACCAAAACCCAGGTTCTTTTTTTTTTTTTTTTTTTTTTTGCGGTTCGCGGGCCTCTCACTGTCGTGGCCTCTCCCATCGCGGAGCACAGGCTCCAGACGCGCAGGCTCAGCGGCCATGACTCACGGGCCCAGCCGCTCCGCGGCATGTGGGATCTTCCCGGACCGAGGCACGAACGCGCGTCCCCTGCATCGGCAGGCGGACTCTCAACCACTGTGCCACCAGGGAAACCCCCAGGTTCTTTTGACTGTTGTATGTTTAGTAATCTCTGACGTGCATCACAGGGTTGTCACGAGGACCGGAAGGTAGAAGAGAGAAAATGGTGTAAAAAGTGAGAGGTGAGGGGTTCTTGTGTCGGGGGTGGGGGGTGGGGAGAGGAGGCTCACTGGGTCCTGGGTTCCAGCCCCACATACTAGGCGTGTGAGCACAGTCAGGTCACTTGTCTTCCCTCGGTCTCATGACCTGCCCTGCTTACCTCACAGGGCCCTGGGGAAGGGGAAGCGAGGTGAGGGAGGATACTTGAGAAAGAGCTCTGGTGATTTTTACAATGTACTTTCATATTCTTTGATACTCCTCTCTTCAAGAGGTGGAGCCTCATTCCCCTTGCTCGCATATGGGCTGGATTTTGTTAGAAGTGACTCACTTCTAACAGAATAAAGCAGAAGTAAGTGTGTGTTTTGTGTGTGACTAAGGTCATGAAACAGCATGGTGGCTTCCACTTGGCTACACTCTCTCTCTCAGACTTCTCTGGCGGAAAGCCAGCCGCCCTGTCTTGAGAATACTCAGACAGCCCCGTGGAGAGGCCCTTGTGAGGAATGGAGCCCTCCAGCCAAGAGCCACCTGTAGTGAGTTTGAGAGATTTCAGGGCTTCTTTCAAGGAAAAAGATGACCAGGAGGTTGGCGATAGCAAACAGGGAGCTTTATTTGGGCTTTCACAGGCGTGCACGCAGGGGAAGCCCTTTACAGCGTGAGACCATCTGCAGGCGATCGCTTGGGCCCACCACCCAGAAGAGGAGGAGGGCAAGGAGAGGCAGATGGAGAGGGTCCTTCATACCTAGATGATGTTGTCCAGCAACATGATGGGGAGTCTTGAGGTGAGAGAGCTCCAAGGGGCAGTGGTGGCTTGGGCTGTTCAGTGGCACCAGAGTTTATTGTGCTAATGGCTAGCAGATTTGGCACGCGGTATCCTGGGGAATGCAAAACAGGCAGGGTCCAAATGGCTAAAGGTGTATTTAAAACAACTGGGTGTGTAAAATAAATAGTTAATATTTTTATTTTATTTATTTATTTGGCTGTGTTGGGTCCCAGCTGTGGCACGCAGGATCTTCGCTGCGGCATGTGGGATCCTCCACCGCGGCTTGCGGACTCTTTGTCGCGGCATGCAGGCTTCTCTCTAGTGGTGGCACACGGGCTCAGTAGTTGCAGCGTGTGGGCTCCAGAGCACATGGGCTCAGTAATTGCAGCATGTGGACTTAGTTGCCCCCCCCCACCCCCCGCTCCACCTGGCCTGTGGGATCTCAGTTCCCTGACCAGGGATCAATCCCGCATCCCCTGCATTGGAAGGCAGATTCCTAACCACTGGACCGCCAGGGAAGTCCCTGGGTGTCTAAACATTTGAGTTTGCACCAGCATGCTTTTGAGCCAACGGTCCCAGTTGGCTGTGAGGGGCCATCTTTGCCTCATTATGTAACTGTGTCAGTCTTAGAAGCAGATTCTTTAATCCCAATCAAGCCTCAGGCGACTGTAGTCCCAAAAGAACTTTGAAACTTCACGAGAGACTCTGAGCCACAACAACGCAGAGACTTGGCTCCCAAATTCCCGACCCTCGGACACTATGCGAGATGTAAACGCTTGTCGTTTTAAGCTGCTAAGCTTTAGGATCTTTGCTCTGCAGCAGCAGATAGCTAATACAAGTGCCTTGAGAAGCAAAGCCCATTGCGTTGCAGGAAAGGCTGGCTTTGTGCTTACTCCCCTCTTTCTCCCAGGAGGCCGAGGGTGCTGCTTTGAAACAGACAAGGCACAAATCCATCAGAATCAGCCACTTTTCACTTGCTTCTAGATTATTTAGGCCTCCTTTGCCTTCATCCCAACGCCAGACCTTTTAAAATGTTAAGCCTTTAAATAGGCCTGGGCTTCAGCTTGGGAAACTACATTTCTCTTTCATCCCTGCCACACTCTCCTCTGCCCAAAGCCAGAAAGGTCTTGGAGGAAGCTCGTCTCTGCCCTGATTGATTTTCCCCTCAGCTGTGGCTCCATGTCATTGGCTCTGACTGGGTCCTAATTAGGGAATTGGCTTCCCCATTTCTTGTCCTGGGAGCTGGAGATGGCGCTGCCAAGGTGAGGGACACCTCCGTGCCCTTCCATTCTCACCCCCCTCAGCCAGGATGTTCTTTCAGGAGTCTGGCCTGAATCTCTCCTGGTGCAGCTTAAATCTGCACCCTTCTCTCTTTCTCCACAAAGGAGTTTCTTCCCAGCAAATACAGCCTCCTATTTGCTTTGTCACAGCTGGTGATCTGAGCCGAGCCTCCTCTCACTCCCAGCACAGCCTGCTGACCCCCTCCCAGAAGAGGACAGAGCCCACGCTGTGTGAGGCATGTCCTGCTCTCCCAGATGCCTCATCATCGTCCATCTCTTGTTTCCCTTGCTGCCCCAGGGAAGCCGGTGAAGCCTCTGGGGATCCCTGTGCCCTATGGGGCTGAGACCAGGAGAGGAGTCCTGAGCTCAGTTCTCAGCTCTGTCCTCTGCTCTCCCGGAGTGGCTCCCCTGGACCTCCGTGTGCTCACTTGCAAGTCCATCTCTCAGGGCTGCGGAAGCTTGAGTCTCCATCTGACCCGTAGGAAGGCCAAGACATGCAGGTTATGGTCCAGCTCAGCCGGGTCCCCAGGACTGGAGTTCCTGCTCAGGGCTCAATCCCCAAGACAGCTGGGCCTGCCAGAGTCCTGGTGGGATTGGTCTGTTTCCTCTACCCCTTCTTCTCTGCCCTCCTCTGAGAGGCCTGTAGAAGGGGTGAGTAAGGGAGGGGAATCCTGAGTCAGATACTCTATCTTCTATTATCATCCAAAAGTTCCAGGAGAAACCAGCTCATTCCAATTCTCACCATGCACAGGCCTTAAGTAAAACTTAAAATCCTATTTCCTTTTTTTTGTGGGTGAGCAATTAGTGAATGGTCTGTTAATAATGATGGAGATCAGAATTGTGATTTGTTTGGGAGTTTGTTTTTTTAATTTTTTTCCACTTTCTCTGAGAAGTGGCTTCAGTGCAGGAGAGGAACAAGAAAAAAGGAAACTAATGTTTAGTGAGTATCTGTTAAATGCAGCAGGATTCCTTGTCAAGGGTTCTCATGAAGTTGTTACCAGTTGAACAGTGCCTGTTGCCCCATCTTACATATAGGGAGAACATATGATGTGCTTTTGACCAACACAAGACCTCAGTGCAACTGTAGGTATCTCCATTCAGAGCACCAGTAAGCCTTCCTCAGGTGAGGCTGGCCTCATGCTTCCCCAGGGACACAAAAATTTATCTGGCTGGGCTGGGATCCACGGACATGTGGGTTTTCCCACTGCCTAGCTCTGTGCCCTAAGCCTCTTTCACCTCCCAGGCCCTGGGCCCCTCCACACACATGCCTCAGGGAGGCATATGTGGAATTCGGAGATGTGAATGAACAGGATATTGTATACAATGCAGGTAAGAATATAAACTGGAAACAAGTTGACAGTCTCTTGTTAAATGGAACATTTGTGTACCCTAATACCTAGTATCTTATTTCTTACACATACATAGAGAAATTTTAGAACTGTATACCAGGACACATGCACAAAACGTATTCAATGCTTGGTATCATTGTTCAAATGGCAAAGGAGTAGAAACAGTCTCAGCATCTATCAAAAGGAGAATGGGTAAATAAGTTATGGCATATTCACACTGTATCAGTTGAGATCCAGTCTGGAAAGCAGAAGCCACACTTTCTCTCTCTCTCTCTTTTTTTTTTTAATTTTTATTTATTTTATTTATTTATTTTTGGCTGCGTTGTGTCCTCGTTGCTGCACATGGCATTTCTCTAGTTGTGGCAAGCGGGGGCTACTCTTCATTGCCGTGTGCGGGCTTCTCTTGTTGCAGAGCACGGGCTCTAGGCGTGCGGGCTTCAGTAGTTGTGACATGTGGGCTTAGCTGTGGCTCGCAGGCTCTAGAGCGCAGGCTCAGTAGTTGTGGCGCATGGGCTTCGTTGCTCCATGGCATGTGGGATCTTCCCGGACCAGGGATCAAACCCGTGTCCCCTGCATTGGCGGGCAGATTCTTAACCACTGTACCACCAGGGAAACCCAGAAGCCATACTTTCAATCAGAAAGGATTTAATACAGGATGTTGTTAGCAGAGGCACTGGAGGGCTGAAAGAAGACAGAGGGAGTGCTGAGCTAATCCCTGAATAAAAAGTCAGGAAGGAGCTACCCACTCCAGGGTGGAGAAACAAAAAGGAAGGGAGGGTTTTACAGACCTCCCAGAAGCTTGGAGGAGGGGCTTTAAGGAATCTGGGCTCTGACCTCTGAGGACGGGACAAAACCCACCACTGCCTCTGAGAGGAAGCAAGAGGTTTTGGGGGACTGAAGAAAGGGCTGGAGCCTGGGGCTAAGTGCCACCACTAGAGAATCACTGGAAGGAACCAGGGATATACAGAGATAAAAAGAAGGTAGTCCCTTCTCCCCTCTTCCACCCTCCAATTTCTCTTCAGCACCCCCTATTAGCAGAACCTAACAGGATGCCAGCTGAAAATGGATCAAGGACCTAAATGCAAGAACTAAAACAATGAATCATGTCGAAGAAGACGTAGGACAAAATCTTCACAATGTTGGATTTGGCAATAATTTCTTGCATATGACACCAAAGGCACAGGTAACAAAAGAAAAACTAGACAAACTGGACTTCAAGAAAATTTAAAAATTGTGTGCACCAAAAGACTATCAATAGAGAAAAAGGCAACCCACAGAATGGGAGAAAATACTTGCAAATCATATTTGCAAAGGGATTACTATCCAGAATATATAGAAAACTGAAACTCAACATCAACAACAAAAAAACAACCTGAATAAAAAGTGGGCAAAGGACTTGAGTAGACATTTTTCTAAAGAAGATATACAAATATTCAATAAGCACATGAAAAGATGCTCAAAATCACGAATCACTGGGGAAATGTAAATCAAAACTGCAATGAAATACCACCTCACATCAATTAGGAGGGCTATTATCAAAAAAAAAAAGGAGGGGGGGGGCTTCCCTGGTGGCGCAGTGGTTGAGAGTCCGCCTGCTGATGCAGGGGACACGGGTTCGTGCCTCGGTCCGGGAAGATCCCACATGCCGCGGAGCGGCTGGGCCCGTGAGCCATGGCCGCTGAGCCTGCGTGTCCGGAGCCTGTGCTCCGCAACAGGAGAGGCCACAACAGTGAGAGGCCCGCGTACCACAAAAAAAAAAAAAAAAAAACAGAAAACAAGTGTTGGCAAGGAGAAAAATTGGAATCTTTGTGCACTATTTGTAAGACTGTAAAATGGTACGGCCACTGTGGAAAACAGTACAGCGGTGCTTCAAAAACTTAAAAATAAAACGATCATATGATCCAGCAATTCCACTTCTTGGTACATACCCAAAAGAATTGGTAACAGGGTCTCAAAGAGATACTTGTACACCCATGTTGATAGCAGCATTATTCACAGTAGCCTAAAACGCTGCAGCAACCCAAGTGTCCATTGATGGACGAATGGCTAAGCAAATGTGGTGTATACACACAATGGAATGTTATTCAACCTTAAAAAGGAAGTAAATCCTGACACATGCTACAACATGGATGAACCTCGTGGGCATTACGCTAAGTGAAATAAGCCGGTCCCAAAAGGATAAAAACTGCATGATTCTGCTTATGTAAGATACGTAGTAATTTAAGACAAAAAGTAGAATGGCAGTTGCCTGGGGCTAGGGGAAGTGTGGAATGGAGAGTTATTGTTAAGGGGTACAGAGTTTCAGTTTTACAAGATGAAAGAGTTGTGGAGACTGGTGGTGATGATGGTTGTACAACATTATGAATGTATTTAATACCACCGAACTGTACACTTTAAAATGGCTAACCTGGTAAGTTTTATGTGTATTTTACCACAGTAAGAAAAGTTGGGGGGAAAAAAGACGAGAAAACATGAACTTTAGGACAGTTTGCTTCTTGTTGGGGGAGACAGGAGGGAGCGGGGTGAAGAGCAACACAAAGGAAGATGCAAGTTATTACTGATGTTTCAGCTCTATTGTCGGGTGGCAGGCTCATGGGTGTTAACCATATTATGTTTTACAGATAATATTTTGTTAAATATGCCTTTTTAAAATGCACAGAACATTGAATTTTAAAATATAAGTGAGAAAGCATTCAGAGGTAAAAGAAGGAGGGAATGTAGCTTGGAGGCGGGCCAGTTGGAGTAGTGGGCGTGGGCGGTGGCACAGCTATGACGTCCGTGGGACAGCGGGGCCCGGGGCTCCAGCAGGAGGGCAGCACGGGTGCAGGAGGAGGAGGAGGAGGAGGGCAGCCTGGGATCCTGGCGGCGGGGATGCAGTGCCGCCCTCGACCACACGAGGGCGCCCCACACCGCCACATCCAGGCGGCGGCAGGGGAACGGCGTGGGCGGCAGGAAAGGAGGGAAGCCGGGGAGAGGCCTTTTGGGGAGGATGGGGTGGAGGGAGAGCCTCCTGTCCGCCCAGACTGGCCCCTGTGTTCAGGTTTACCGTGTGGTCAAGCCTTGAAGAAGGTCAGTGTGAGGTTCAACTGGAAACAGAGCCGGCTTTCAGGCCCTGAGGAATCCACGCGAAGGTCCATCAGGGCTGCCTGCGGGGCTGGGGTGGGTATTTGTTATTTATTGAGGCGTGGGTGGTGTGCCTGTGCTGTGTCGGGAGTGACTCTATAGGTTAGCGGGTGTGTGTGTGTGTGTGTGTGTGTGTGTTTCTCCAGGAATATAGTGGAGAGTGGGAGCAGGGCGAAGAGAGGGGCAGTTGCTGCTTCCCCCCGGCCTGGGGCTGGTACTAACAAGGAGAGCCTGCAGCAAGATCCAGCCCGTGAGGACTCAGAACTTCCGCCTCAGAGGAGCCCCAGGTCTGAAAGAGGAGGGATGAGCCTGGCTGCCGGCGGTGGAGGGCACCGCCCTCAGTCTGGCCCAGCAGGACTGTATATCGGGGGCTTCCTCTGGGGCCTGCAGGCAACGCGCCCCCCGCCCCAAGCCTTCCAGTGGTGGTTCGGCACCCAGCAAAGTCTAGGATGCCACAGCGGCTGCCAGGCCCTGGATCCTGCTAGGGGCTGCTGCTCAGGGACCTGGTGTTGCTAACTGGTGCCCAAGGGCATAGCCCAGCAGAGGTCTGTGACCTGAAAAACACCGCTGATCTCACTTTAGACCAGAACATTTTTTTTTTTCTCCTAAAAGCAGTGGCAGGGAGCCCAGGTTTGAGGAGGGTATGAAGGGTGGGAGAATATGCCACCTCAAAATACGCCTCTAGAGCAGAAGGATTATTCTGAGCTGATTATTTTGAGAAACTACAGACAAAGGAGGAGTTCTGAAAAACAGTAGAAATTACTTTTTTGAAAGAGAAATTTACATTTATAAAGAAAATCTCCGTTTGTAAGGGTATCTCCCTCACTGGGTGGAGAAGTTGACTTTGGATCCCAGAGAATCTTAAAAATCCCTGAAGAAGGCAGTAACTTAAATCTGCATAACAAATCCTACCCTTGTTTACTCTGCTTCTCCTGGTAACCCTTCAGAACTGACTTCCTCCCCACACTCACCTTTGTTTCTTCTGTTTTTGGCTGAAGGTGGTATTTAAACCTCTGGTTTAGGCCACCTGGGAGAGTTAACTCCTCTTCCCTAGGTATGTCCCTGGTGTACAAGTATATGAGAATAAACTTCTGTTTTCTTCTTGTTAATCTGTCTTCTGTTTACAGAGGTCTCAGTTGAGACTCAGAAGGGTAGGGGAGAGTTACTTTTCCTCTCCTACAGCTGGGACAGCTTCGAGGACCTAGAGGCTTCTCCCCTTCCCACCAGTCTCTGGTCGGCAATCGCACGTGAATGCGCTTTGCGGGCTATATCCTGGTCTGGCGTCTCAGCCCAGAATTTGAGAGCATTAGGGTTGGTAGAAATCAAACTCAGGGTGGGAGCCTCTGGCCAGTAGGCTGAGGCCCTGTACAGTGTCCCAGAGCAGGGGGAAGAGAAAGTCCTGCAGCTTCTCAGGGGAAGAGGAGGAATAGCAAGCCACAGGCGTCCTGGGGATGAGAGCAGGACATTGCAGTGCCCAGGACATGCCCTGCGGGGGAGGGAGAACAAGAGCAAGCCTCAGAGCGCTCTGGCTGATCACTCTGTCCTTGTCCAGCCTTCTCCCCAGTGGCCTGGCCTTGGCCCTGTACACCCCATCTTTCCAGGAGCTGCATTCCTAGGTCTAGCCAAACAACCACGAGGAAGATGTGAGAGAACAACTTCCTTCTGGGATGGGACCCCTCTGGGGAGTAGCAGGACCTGGTGGGGAGCGGGGGTCCGGGGAGCAAGGCTTAATGACCATGTAGTCTTTAAGAAGAAGGCATCAGCACCAGTCCTGGGTTGGTTAAATTTCCAGTTCCGCCACCTGGTAGCCATGTGAACGTAAATGAGCAAATTACTTCAGTTTCATCATCTGCAAAACATGGGAACGATAATTACCTTGCAAAATTATGAAGATTTAGAAATTAGGAATGTAGAATGCTCAGTCAATAGTAAATGCTGTTACTGTTGAAACCGACTTCACCTAAAACCTCTGCTGAGTTTATGATTAACCTCTCTGTGCAAAATTTTATTGCCTTTTTTTGTTGCATATCTGTTCCCCACAGGATTGAGGATTATCAAAGAAAAAGGGGGATTGAAACCTAGCAGGACCCTGCAGAGATCTCCCAGGTACAAAAAGCCTTTCCATTTCCCCGTTTTTCGTTTGTAGGAAAAGGCTTTAGTCTCCTAGGCCTGAGTTCCAAAGAGCAGATTCAAGCAGTTACTAATTAGGGAAGTGAGGAAATGCAGAAATAAAGGGAAAGCAGCCAAGAAACAATAGTTCAGTGATAAAACAGAGTCCTAAGGATATACATAACCATTTGACAGGTATCTTTTTTTTTTTGACAGGTATCTTTGAATTGTTGTGCAGGAAGTAAGACCCTTATCCAGGTGGAGGGCAAGCTGAGCACAAGCAGGTACATCCCAGACTGGCTGGAACCAGAAGGTTGGTGATTAAGATTCCTGAAATATCACCCTGTTACCTCACCACCAACCAATCAGAAGAAAGTCATGCCCCCTGCAGCCCTCACCCCAAATGTTGCCTTTAAAAATCCCTTCCCTGGGGGCTTCCCCGGTGGCGCAGTGGTTGAGAGTCCGCCTGCCGATGCAGGGGACACGGGTTCGTGACCTGGTCCGGGAAGATCCCACATGCTGCGGAGTGGCTAGGCCCGTGAGCCATGGCTGCTGAGCCTGTGCGTCCGGAGCCTGTGCTTCACAACGGGAGGGGCCACAACAGTGAGAGGCCCGCGTACCACAAAAAAAAAACAAAAAAAACACCCCAAAACCCTTCCCTGGGGACTTCCCTTGTGGCACAGTGGTTAAGAATCCACATGCCAATGCAGGGGACACAGGTTCGAGCCTGGTCCCGGAAGATCCCACATGCCATAGAGTGACTAAGGCTGTGCACTGCAACTACTGAGCCTGTGCCCTAGAGCCCATGAGCCACAACTACTGAGCCCATACACTGCAACTGCTGAAGCCCATGTGCTTAGAGCCCGTGCTCCAAAAAAGAGAAGCCACTGCAATGAGAAGCCTGCGCACCACAATGAAGAATAGCCCCTGCTCGCCGCAGCTAGAGAAAGCCCACCTGCAGCAACAAAGACCCAACACAGCCAAAAATAAATAAATCAATACATTTATTAAAAAAACAAAAACCCTTCCTTGAGAGCCATCTGGGAGTTTGGGTCCTTTGAGCACAAGCCACCTGTACTCCTTGCTGGGCCCTGCAGTAGATGCTGTACGTGCCTTCACCACGACCTGGTGTCAGTAAGTTGTCTTTGCTGTGCCATGAGCAAGCAGACCCAAGTGTGGTTTGGTAACACTATCATTATTTTCCAATGCCCAGACCCGTGTAAGATGGCTCCAGGCCTCTCTTCCAGGCTCTGACAAAGCAATCCTATAATTTGCCTGTACTACTGTACTGTGATAGTGAATCACTAAGAAGTTATTATGTTACCCAGACAGGAATGGGTTAATGTCTCTCTGTTGATGGGAGCCTCTGGGAAAATGCCTTGATTCCAAAGACTTTGTTGGTTGGTGAGCCTCTCCTTTCATCAGGGATCTCACAGCAGAAGTCATACAGAACTTTCAGAGCAGAAAGAGACCAGGGGTGGTGCCTGTCTCTATGGCCTACCCTGATAGAAGCTGGGGCCCAGGAGCTCAGTATAAGGCTGTGCTGATGTCCCTTGTAACTTTCGTATCATGGGGGTGAGAGCTCAGGGGTCAAGTGCCTCCAGCACTGGGGGAAGAGAAAGGGCCTGAACTTAAACTATGTGTGTACAGCTTTTCCCTTCTCCTTGCTCTGGAGCCTCTCAGGCAACCCGTTAAAACTCCCTTAGGTGAGGCAGGGAGAAGCCTCCCTGGTTCATGGCACATAATAGCTGCTTAATAAATGTTGCTGGAATTGAATTACATGCAGACAAGAAGATTTTGGGGAGCGAAGGGACTTTATGTGAATTCAGTCCAGAGGCAGGAGCCTGTAGGTGGGCACCACCCAGGATCAAGTGCCAGGAGTTGATAGGGGCCGCACCCTTCTGGGTGTGCCTGATGTTGAAACCTGGCAGCCACCCTAGGTTTCTCCCTGCTCCCACTCCCACCCTGCTCAGTTCACTCTGCCTCTTCCTAAACTCGCTTGAATCTGCTCTGCTGTTTCCCTTGCCCTCCTCTCAGCAACCGTATTTCTAGCCCAGACCACTGCCGTATCATACCCGGAATCCTTGCTTCCAACCTATTGCACAAACCGCATCCAAGCGATATTGAGACCAGAACGGTGATCCCTGTCCCTGCTTAAACACGGCTATGAGTCCCCATTGCCTACAGGATAAAGCTCACATTCTTCAAAAAATGACATGTAAAGCCCCATGCGCCTGCTCTCCTCTCCAGTTTCCCTTCTTACCCACTACCCCCACTGCCACGCTGGGCACGGGTCAGACTGAACTGTCCACTCGTGGAGAATGCCAAGCACCCTTTATCTTCCAGGGTTTTGTGTATGTAATGCTTCTTCAAGGTGGAGATTAGCATTGTCACACACACACACACACACACACACACACACACACACACACACACACACACACACACACACACACACACACACACACACACACACCCCTTGTTTCCTCCTGCTTAGTCTGATTAATTTCTAGTTCTCCTTCAAGCCCCATATTAGACTCCGCTACGACTGGGAAGCTGTCCCTTACCCCCTTCCCTCCGCACCCTGTCAGTGCTGGCCTGGGTGCCCCTCTCTGCTCTCCCAGCTCCCGGTGCCCCCCAGGCCTTTACTTTTGCATTGACCTTTGTGATCCCAGTTTTTGCTCCCCCCGGAGGAGGAGTGAGTCTCCTCCCTTCTTCAGGGTGTGGCCCTGCCTGGTTCACTGCTTTATCTCCAGGGCCTGGGCCAGTGCTGACACTTGGCAGGCGTGTAGCTGTGACCACTGTAACTTCGCCAGAGCCCACCTTCATTCAGCACACGCTGCGTGCCAGGCCCCGGGAGGGTGCCTTCAGGCATAAATGTGGTTAATCCTCACAGGGCTGAATAGCACACAGGGTCCATTCCCACCTGTTTCCTGTCCTTTAGAGGTGGAAAGCTAAAGCCTCATCATCTCGCAGACCTACTCCTTCGGGAGTGGTGGGCGCACATTGTGATCCAACGCTGAGATCCCTCATGTGGGATTTGGAAGGTGGAAGGGAGCTAGAGGCCACCTTCCTACCGCTTTGGCTATTCCCTTCTGGCAAACAGGGTCATACAGATGTGCGTCTTTTCCTGCAGCGGTGTCCAGTGTGTGGTCCCCACCCCCGGCAGCAGCAGTAGAGGCCCTGCCTGCTCCCTGGGTCACAGCCACGACAGTGTATCTTGAACTCAGGTTGCCAGTGATAACGTCCAGATGCTCACCTTCCTCTCCTGCCGAGGACGAGGGAGCAGATCCTCTGGAGACTCAGCCTTACCTCCTCCCCTCCCCCGTCCAGCCATCCAACCATCCCATTAGCACCTAACCCCCCATATCAAGTCACTCTCTGCTCAAAATACCTTGAGTGCTTCCTGTTTCCTGTGCTAAACTCTGGCTGATACGACTGTTGTTATCCTTATTTTACAGATGGGGAAACCGAGGCACAGAGAAGCAAAGTGATCTTCCCAGAGCCACACAGCCAGTGGGTGGTAGGGCCAGGCTCCAAACCCAGGTCTTTCTGAGCCCCGAGCCCACTGCACCATCTTGCCTGGTGAATATGTGTTGGTGTTGCTGGCTGCGGGAGGAGGCCCGGTGAGCTTTTAGGCGGTGGGCTGGGCTGACGCCCATGGCAGGTCCTGAGCAGGTCCCCAAGGTGTCTGTTCCTTCCTGAGAAGCACAAGCGGCTCAGGTTCTGGGGACTGACCCCGAGGCTGGGGACGCCGTCTGGGCACCGCGTCAGTCAGTTCCCAGGGTTGGAGCCCATCAGCAGTGTCTGGAGAAACCCTTAAGTGACCAGTGCAAAATCAGATCAGGGGGATGGTGAGGTGGCGGCGTCACCAGGCCCGGAGGCCGTCTTGGGCGGCACCACCTCAGTGAACTTGTAGTGGTTTGATCTTGTCAGTCCCCCAGGGTTGAATGGAGCCTGAGAGTCTGACAGACATTTGAGGCTCATGTATGTACCAGAATTCAGAGGGAGAACATGGTGGACACTCAGACTGAATGTTCCTGCCAGCATGCTCTCTCCTATTAGACAGCTAAAAGTATAGGGGAGGCCAAAAGGTTGTCCAGTGAGGAGAAAAGTAAATCAAAGGAGTTGGTTGATGCTTCAGGTATTTAGAGGACACCAGTCTTTGGCTGACTACATCTGAAGGCAGGGAGCAAGGCAGCCAGTGGGCCAGCCCCTCTCCCTGGACAGATCTTCCTCTGGTGTCTTCACTCATGTATCCGTTCTTTCTTTCTTAAACAGACTCAGTAAGTGAGTGCTATCACATAACAAGCATCAACAGATCCTCCTGGCCTCACAGAGACGTTCCAAGGGAAAACATGTCTTCTAAGTTTCCTTGTTGATTAGTGCCTTTCAACATCCTGCCTTTGCACAGGTGCAAACCATTTTCTTGTCAATGACTCTAAGTTGCGCTAGTTGCCTGTGAGACGTGCAGGGTTGCCCGGCCCTGTAATGAGGACTTAACATTCCTAGACATCTGAGGTACCTGGGACATTAATTCTCCACCACCACAGGTCTGCCGGCAGAAGTTCAGCCAAAAGGTAGGAAGGGAGGGGAGGGAGTCTGACAAAGGGTATAGAACGCAGACACATTTTCATTCATTTCTCCGAGGCTGCCCATAGGTTCACAGGGATCTCGTGTGTTTGTTCCTTTATCAGACCTGGGCTTGGGAAACACTGCTGCTAATTCAGTCGAGTTCCTGAAGTTCACCTTCTGGATTTTAGGGTCCTTATCACACTGTATTGTAAGCACTGATTTTCTTTTATTGCCCCCACTGGACAGAGCTTCTTGCAAACAGAGACTGGCCCTCATTCACTTTGCTGTCTTCCTAGCCTAAGCCAGGGCCTGGCACATGGTCTGTGTTTAACACATGCTTGCTGGTCCCCTCTGCCATGCCTCCACACAGCTCTCTCTGGATGCTCTTCTCTGGGAGAAATGTAGCCTTCCCTTTCTCCACCCAGCTCAGATGGCACCTCCTGCAGAAGCTTCCCCAAGTCTCTCAAATCAAAAGGGCTCAACAACTTTGCATGTTGTCCCCTCTCCTCTCAAGAAGCTCAGTCTGGTAGGGGTTTAGAAAAGCAAGCTAATGTGTACAGTGTACTGTGATGCTTGACAGACTTTAAATGGGCAAAGGATCACTGCGTGTTCATTCAGTGGAGTGCTCTGTCTAGGATTCCAAGCTGTCTGATTCTCTAGGGAACTAACTGCACATTTGATTATCTTTCGCTGGGCTGTTTTATAACTTTGCTGTGATGGAAGTTAACTTGTACAGAGCTGATGATGGCGCAGATGTTTCCTGCCTGATGTGTGATGCAAATTGTTCCTGTTCGTGGCGATGCAAATGAGTTTTGTCCAGTAGAGAATAAGTCTCCATAAGTCCAATTCTCATTTTAAAGTTGTAAAATCTTACTGGTTCTTTCTTTTTTTTTTTTTTTCCAATTCAATTACTTATTTTAGTAAATGAGTAAGAAATAGAAAATTTTAAATATAGATATTTGTGTCTTTTTACATTTTATTTTATTTAATTTTAATTTTTATTGGAGTATAGTTGCTTTCCAATGTTGTCTTAGTTTGTACTGTACAGCAAAATGAATCAGCCACACACATACATACATCCCCTCCTTTTTGGATTTCCCTCCCATTTAGGTCACCACAGTGCATTAAGTAGAGTTCCCTGTGCTATACAGTATGTTCTCATTAGTTGTCTATACTGGTTCTTTCCTTAATTAATGAGTTATATAAACATGTTAATTTTATTTCTGTATGAGAGTCATGATTTTACCATTTTGCAAATTATGTTTCAGTGGTAAAAACTATGACAGAGGTAGTGATAATATGTACTGAGCATTTATTCTGTGTCAGGAAGTATGCTAAAGATTTTATAGTTGTCATATTTAATCCTCACAGCAACCCTACAAGGTAAGTTCTATTTATTAGTCCCATTTTACAGATATAGGAACTGAGGCCTAGAGGTTAAGTAACTTGCTTAAGGACCCAGAGTTAATAAGTGGTCTATCTGGACTTTGTACCCAGAGACCTGGGATTTGACACTAAGATTCATATTCTAACTGCACTGTCGCCATAAAGGCACTCAGAAATAAATTGGGGCAGCCACTGTGGAAAACAGTATGGAGGTTTCTCAAAAAACTAAAAATAGAACTACCATATGACCCAGCAATTCCACTCCTAGGTAAATATCCAAAAAACAAAACAAAAAACAACACTAATTTGAAAAGATACGTGCACCTCAATGTTCATAGCAGCATTATTTACAATTGTCAAGATATGGGGACTTCCCTGGCAGTCCAGTGGTTGAGACTCTGTGCTTCCACTGCAGGGGACTCGGGTTTGATCCCTGGTCAGGGAACTAAGATCCCCCATGCTGTGTGGTGTGGCCAATAAATAAATAAAATATGGAAGCAACCAAAGTGTCCATCAACAGATGAATGAGGAAAGAAGTGGGTGTATATATATGCAATGGAACACTACTCAGCCATTAAAAAGAATGAAGTTTTGCTATTTGCAGCAACACGGATGGAATTGGAGGGCATTATACTAAGTGAAATGTCAGACAAAGACATACTATATGTTATCACTTGTATGTGGAATGTAAAAATTACAACAAACTGGTGAATAAAACAAAAAGAAGCAGACTCAGAGATATAGAGAACAACCTAGTGGCTACCAGTGGGGAGAGGGGCAATATAGGTGTAGGAGGAAGAAAAAGGGTTGCTATGGGATTATATGAGATCATGTGTGTGAAACTTTTGAAAACTGTAAAAGCACTATAGAATTTAAAGAATCATTCATTCAATTAAAAGAACAAAACAGATCAGTGGAAAAAAAAACAAATTGGGGAATCAGAGAAGTCCTCCTGGTAAAAGGAGACATGAAGCAAGTTTCAAACGGTGGATAGGAGCTGGTGCAGAGGAGAAAGGAGGGAGGGGTTTCCTGGCAGAAGTCAGCATGTAGGAAGGCAGGGAAGTCTGAAATAAGGTCCTGCACTTAAGGAACTAAGAAATTCACCTGGGGCTTCCCTGGTGGTGCAGTGGTTGAGAATCCACCCGCCAATTTGGGGGGCACGGGTTCGAGCCCTGGTCCGGGAGGATCCCATGTGCTGCGGAGCAACTAAGCCCATGCGCCACAACTGCTGAGCCTGCATGCTACAACTACTGAAGCTTGCACACCTAGAGCCCGTGCTCTGCAACGAGAAGTCACTGCAATGAGAAGCCCGTGCACCACAACAAAGAGTAGCTCCTGCTTGCCGCAACCAGAGAAAGCCCACGCGCAGCAACAAAGACCGAACACAGCCAAAAATAAATAAATAAAATAAATTTATTAAGAAGAAAAAGAAACTCACCTGGGCTGGAGAGCGGGGTGTGGAGTGAGTATTGGCAGAAGAAGACTGCAGAGGTATGTGGGAGCTCATCAAGAAGGGCCTATGGGTCAGGCTAAGAAGTTGGGACTTTATCCTCAAACTACAGGATTTAAAGCAGAGTGAGTGATTAGATGAGTTTTATTATTTTTATCTTTATTGCCTTTATTTGAAGTTATAAAAGCAGCTGAAAATCTGGCCGTTTTAGAAAAATCATTTTAGAAGCAGTGTTGAGGCTGCATTGGAGGTGGTGAGAAAAGACAGGGAGGATGTTAAAAACCAAGTCTATGGCAGGGAAAAAGAAAAAGCATTGCAAGGAGAAACAGTATGTACAGCAGTTCAATCTATACATTCGGGCAACCGATGAGGTACGTGGAGGTGGGAATGGGGAGAGGCTGGGACGCAGGTAGTTTACAGCCCTCCAAAGCTCAGAACTCCATCTACTGCAGGCCTGTTTATGCTCATTCTTAGCATTTGAGAAACAAGATAGCACTTAGGATTTAAAAGGAAAAGGGTTCTTCCCATTCTGAAAAGCATATGTAAATAGGGCCTGACACAAAAGTACCCAGGCACTTTTCTTTTAGCCTCAAGGGAAAAAAAATGAGTTAGGAAAATAAAGATAAAACACAATGACAAGAATTATTATAAACCTTCTCTTAATAATTACAGACATACAGATTGTCAGCACACCAGGTGATTTTTAATCCCAGCCCAGTTCCCCTCCTGGCTTCTTAATGGCTGCTGGCCACTTCCTCTTGGGACCTGGCCAGAGTAAGCTCAGGAAATGCAAACTTTTAATTCTGGAATCAGTAAAGCATATTAGGAAAGGAAATCCCACAACTGAAGAAATCACATTATGAATTCCAAAGCCAAGGAAAAGGATTGTAAATCAGATTGCGAATTCATTGGAGACAGGACCATTTGACTTATTTTGGTGCAGGATCCAAGTGATTGGTTTGGTCTCTATTCACCCTTCAAGGTTATCCAGGATTCAACCTCTTTCATTCTCGTGTTTCCAAACTTCCACCCAGTACAACATTTAGCTCTAGCAGCTGAGCTGTCTGCAGTCTTGCTTTGCACCCTTCTGACAGCAGGGGTGGGGGAGGGGTGGTGCCAGCTAAAGGGTCAGTGTTTTTCATTTATACCCATGTCCCTAGGATTGTGCGTGAATGAGAACGTACTTGAAAGGCCTTTGTACACTCTGATGAGCTATACAAATATTACCGCATGTTCTTTATTGTTCTGGTTGATGACAACTGACACTATTTAATTTTAAAACTACTATGAGCTCAATACTGCTATGCACTCAACTGTATGCAGTGTACATTCACA
Organism: Stenella coeruleoalba; assembly: GCF_951394435.1. NCBI lineage: Eukaryota > Metazoa > Chordata > Mammalia > Artiodactyla > Delphinidae > Stenella > Stenella coeruleoalba. The sequence goes on from NC_137169.1 coordinate 98,904,465, forward strand.
ATCTGCACAATAATTTCATTATGTTTCACTTACCGAAGAGGCTCAGAGAAATTAACTTGCTAGAGTATATACTTTTTGTCCTTTTTAGGCCCTCCTGAGATTGGATTAGAGACTTCTCCGTGTGCTGGCCCATCACAGCCCTTACTATGCAGTCTCCCCCACTAGACTAGGAGCTGGGGGTGCCAGGAACTGCATTCTGATCACTGTTATCCCTTCTATCTAGGAAATAGGCACATAGATGCTGCTCCAAAAAACACTATTTAGGTGAATTAATGACGGCTGATCTTATGTCCACTGCTCTTTTCTGAATATTGCTGCTTTCCTTATAACTTACTGTTCACTGTCTGCTTTCCCCTACTAGAAGGTAAGATGCATAGAAAGACATTTTGTTCATGACTGGATTCTCAAAGCCTAGAGCAATGCTTGGGGACCTAGTAAGGGTCCAGTAAATACCTGTTAGTAAATAAACTAAAATAGCTGCTCGGGCAAGCAAATTCTACTTTTTGTGACATCATAGTATTGTTTTCTGATGCTGATCTCAGTAAGATAATGTTCGACAACCGTTAACACTGTAACGTGGGTAATGCTCTGGCTTCCTGAGTTAAACATTCACTTGCAGCTGAATGATGACTGCAAGGGGAACCGCAGGAATGCTGTCCCCAAGAGCACCGTCTCAGGAAGGAGACACTGGTGGTTGACACAGGCAGCCCGTGGACTCTACACTCTACAGCTTTGGTCCAGCACCAGCGAAATCACGGCTAGAGACCACTGTGCTCTTGACTTCCATCTCATTCACCTTCCTTTCACCAGATGCAATTCTTGAAGCAGAAAAATAAAACCTGTTTGTAATAATTATCAGCTGCATTTTCTTAGGAGTCATGTGTCTCTTGCCAGAACTCTTCTAGATCAAAGGTACTGTTTTTTCCTCTCTGTAAACCAGTATTATGTGCTCCATTAAATATTTTCTTTTAGTATAAAAGTAACCATGACATCAAGAAACTTTAGAATGTGGAAAAAATATAGAAAAAAGTTACCTCTAAATTTACGAGGCTCACGAAATTAGTATTTGTTTATGTCCTTTATCCCCTGTGCACATGTATTATGCACACACACACACACCATGGTAGTTTGTGTTCTGCTTTTTTCATTTAACATTGTGCTGTGAATATATCATAAGGACTTCATAACCATCTGTTTAAATAGTTATTGATACAAGAAATTGATAATTTCAAAGGAACAATTTTCTTATATAAATTCCAAGTCTGGAATGCTTAGGGAAAAGATGTGAACTCATGGTATTTGACACATATTATGAAATTGCTTTGCCAATATTGTTGTACCAATTTATTGAGCCACCAACTGATGGTAATTTATAATTTAAGTCATGTTATTGATATAGTAGAGAAAAATAAAAATCTCATCAATCTTTCAGTTTACCTTTAAGAACATTGCTAGGGACAAAGGACTTTAATCATGATTGGTTACTAGTTACATTTCTGCTCTTTAAGAATCATCACAAATATTGAGGGGAAAAGATTATCAGTTACTAATCAGGTGTCTTCCTTGTGGAGGCAGTGTACAAAGAGCAAGGGCTTTGGGATTCAAATCCACCTTACTTAAAGAGCCGGGACATATATGCAACAACCTCATGAGGCGTTAGTTTCCATTCATTTCCAAACAAAGACCATTACATTTGTAAGACTAAACGGAGGATCTGATCCAACAGGACAGTTTTTGATCATTTAGCTAATAGTCTTATCTTTAAGAGTCACTCCCTTAGAGCTATCCTCTGCATGTAAGCCTCCACCCACCTTGGAAATTAGAGGAGCTCAATTTTTTCCCAGGTACCACTTTTCTTTGATTTTTTTTTAATAGTCAGGTGCCTACCCTTATTAAGCCCTTACTTAACACAAGCTGTCACATATCAACTAACCTTCATGACAACCCTAGTGGGGGATGGTACTAATTATTAATACCTTACAAAAGAAAACATCTGATGCTTAACCCTAGCAGTCTATATCGTTAAGCAACCGGTAGGCTGTAGCTATTCCAGTCTCCTCTAGCAAGTCAAGGTAAAAGTCAGCAAAAAGTAAGTAAATCAGTGCTGTTCAGCTGAGGAGAAAGATACTCTGCCAATCACTCTCAACTGAATGATTGTCACTATGGCCCCGACTAAATGGGGGAAAGGATACAAAGCTAGAACACGTTTCAGGAACGATGTACTTGAAACCTCCTTAGATGCTTCAGATTAGAAGCATCTAAGGAGGTTTGGCTTAATTTCTCACATTTGGGCAAGCCAGGCAAGCTTAGGCCATCACTTCCTTATCAAGTTTTCACAGTGACAGAAGTCTATCACTAACCTCTTTCTTCAAGTGCCTGAGCTGATTAAAACAAGCCATGTTGTTGCAAAGGTGGAAATTTACTGTTAACCTTTCCTCATCTTTCCAACCATAAGGAGCGGGGAGGGGGCAGGGGGCACACGCCTGATAATTAAGTTTATTACACTGTGAACCATTTGCTAGGGAAGGTGTAAAACCCAGACACTGAGGTTTTTCATATAAACCAATACCCAATTTATCAATCTGAAATTCAATATAATAAAACATTGGCTCATATATTAAATGGCTTTTAACAATTTTTTTCCTTTTTAAAATACAGGATTAATATTGACATATATAATCTATGGCACAAACTACTAAATTCACACAACCCAAGAATAAGAGGATTATTCATCAATGTGATTAAATCGGGGATAAAAATACCTCCCTGAATTTTCCATAATTTGTTTTAGCATCATCCTTTCCTGAATATTTTTTGTAGAAATTATTTATTTTGAATAGTTGATAATTTCAGTTCTCAACAGAGGACTATAACGTGATAATATAGTCTTGTTATCATGATCATCTACAACTGTCCAACCTATCAGTTTCTTAAATAAATTTCCAGATTTGAATTGGGAGGCTATTTCAGAGTATACTCTTGAACAGTCCCAAGCCTCTTTGGGCACAACTACTTAGAGAGCTGTATGTTCTCTGTGACTTACAGAGTGTGGAACCACGCAAAGATAGGCAGGGACTCTATTCTCCCAAAGAGCCACTGAAGCTGTGTCAACTGAAATAAAATTAAGTCTAGTCAATCCTCACATGGAGCAAGGGACAACGGACTGCCCAGTCAGAAAGCCCAGATGCATCATCCAGTGTTGAACACAACGCTGCAACGCAGAGAGGATTAGTTGATTGTTAACAAGGAATAGATGGCAGAGTAGGCCTATATCGGGTTTTAGTGTTGGCTCTGTTACCAAACTTGATCTTGAATAAATCCCTTAAGCTTGCATCTTCAGTGGGAAAAAGTCAGAGTTGGACTGGGTAATAAAAGGTTTGTTTAGTCCAGCTTTGAGCCAGTTTTTAAACTTTGCTTCAGAATACAGCAACTTCAGAACACTTCCTTCTCATACATGGTCAGTCTGCACCAAAACCCCCTCACTTCACTAACAAGATTCAACTAATGGAAAAAGACTAAGTAGGGTCTTATGTGTGGATGTAGCTTAACAACTGGGATGGGGAAAAATCATCTCATACACCAGGTTTACTCCCCCCACCTCACATTTTTTACTTGTATTACTTTACTCAAGGGTGATCCTCATTTTTATAGAAGGGGAAACAGGTACACAGAGGTTAAGTCCATGCAAAATGGCAGAGTCCAAACTGGAGCCAAGCCTGCCAACAATCACAGTAGGCTTCTCCACTAAAATTCCTCCTCCATCTGTCATGATACTTGGGCACAGAAGGGGAGCTTTCATTGTATCCTTAAGATTAACTGCTCTGGTTTCAAAATGCTTTCAGAGAGGTCGTTTCAAAAAATTCCCCTCCTGGTTGCCTTAAAGAAGAGGTAAGGAGAAAAATCAAAATAAGCCATATACACAAATCCCAACACACATAAGCTGAATAATTTACATTAGGAAGGGCCAAATTGAATTTTTTTTTTTTTTTTTTTTTTGCGGTAGGCGGGCCTCTCACTGTTGTGGCCTCTCCCGTTGCGGAGCGCAGGCTCAGCGGCCACGGCTCACGGGCCCAGCCGCTCCACGGCATGTGGGATCTTCCCGGACCGGGTCATGAACCCGCGTCCCCTGCATTGGCAAGCGGACTCTCAACCACTGCACCACCAGGGAAGCCCCAAATTGAATCTTGATAATAAAAATGAAGACACAAAATATTTTCCTCAAGAAAATAAGCACATGGAAGAAGAAACGTTTCTTAAAAAAAAAAAGTTTATTTTAAAAAGCCAGCCTCTTAAGGTTTTATATCTATACTTTCACACTGTCAATTACAATGACATTTAAAAATGCATTGAATATAATTTATTGACTGTCTATCATTATCCTCCTGCCACCATTTAAAAGATATTAGGTGAAAAAATATTTACAGTTTTCATTCTGGTCCATCCTCCTTCCTATCCTTATACTAAACCCATTTCTCTACTTTTCAGATAAGTGAAAAGGGTCACAAAATCTTTAGGTTTATGTAAAGACTAAGAATGTGTCTAATAATTCTAAGCAAAACATTAATTTTCTTTAAGGCCTTATAAGAAAAAGAAAAGGAGTTACTTATTAAAGCAAACATAGCAACTTCTCTCCCAATCTTATCCTTATTGGTTTGTGTGGGCCAAATCTCTATGGGTCTCTTTAATTAGCAAATTTTTTTTAAAAAACCCAAAAAACTGAACACACAAAGACTATCTCACACACAGTGCTAAGCTAGATGTGGCTATAAATGGAACCACTATGAATCAAAGGGGGAAAATTCCAGGAAAAACAACAACAAAAGATTCCAAGCCTCACAGTTTAACTGAAGTTTTGGAAAAACCTAAGCTGAATTCAGCTGCTGTTTGAAATGCCTGTCTATGTTTAATTTACTGAGGAGGCACAAATACACAGTTTTGTGTATTTTAATACTAATTTTTCCAGTGTGGGGGGGGAAATACTATGTGATCTCAAAAGGGGCGGTGATCTATGACCACTCAAAATTTATCTTTGGAAAGGGGAGCAAAAATAGTAATTTAATGAAGTCAACTCTCAAGCACTTGGCTTCTAATAAGCAAACCAAGAAAAGATAACTGGAGGAGGTGTACTGATGAGTACAGTGCATCTAGAACAGCCAAGATGTTTGCAAAGTTTTATGCCTTAAATTTCCTAAATATATATCTAGCAGGCACATATGCCAAGCAATTATTGATGCTAGGAAAATATTTTAGTCAGGATTTTATAAAAACCCCAACTTTCAAATCTTCTAGTGACAATGTCTGACACTATTATTACAAATAACAATGAAGCAAGATTAAATTTTAGATTTGCCTCAAACTAGTTATTTTTCCTTGTAACAGAACACTTAAAATGGATGAATTAAGCAGAATGGTTTTAAAAGTTAAGGCTCCCTAAAGACTAAAACTTAAGGCACATATTATTATCACACTATCACAGCACATTATCATGACACTGTTAAAAGCAAAGATTTAAACAAACAAAAACACAAACCAACTTCCTTCTCTCATTCTTTTTCAACCACTTCCTTCCCAAAGGCTATGACATTTTTAGCCCAGGCTACTGGTAAGGAGTGAAACAAAAATTCCATCAATGAACCCCTGGTATGATTCCCACAGAAATGTCCAGTATTTGCATTGAGCACCACTGGTAGATCACAGGCCAATAGAACATTTGGGGTCATGAGCTGCTCCATTTACCCACCAGCCCCACAGGTTCAAACTGGACTCTCCTCCTCCTTGGGGCCTCCTTCTATGCCTTTAGGATCCAGAGATTCTGCTGCATCGGTAACTTCTTTTGGCTTCTCAGCAACATCTATACTGGTCTCCTCCTCTTTACTTTCCTTTTTCTGCTGCTGCTCAGCTTTCTGTTCTTTTGCAAGAAGTCGGTAATTGATGCCCATGCCGATGAAAAGATAGATGCCTGCGACAATAAGGATTATACCACATGCCCAGTATGTGTATTTGTAGTCTCCATATATGTCATTGAGACGACCTAAAGATGTCAAAAAGAAAAAAAAAAAAATTATGTGGGTAGACAGTTACGCCCTTTCCCAAATAAAGCTTAAGAATCCATTCAAAGAGCCCATAAATGACTAATTATCTAAAAAGAAACTGCTCATAATTATCTGATCTTTTACTTATAATGCCACACTGATTTTGGATGGCCCCGCGCAGTCTGTTAACTTTAGGAACTTGAAAATAATTAAATCTTGGCAAATTTGAATTGGGGAAATCCTAGAGACCACCTAGAGTCAATCCTCTCAATATTCAATGGAAAAATTTGTTGCTCAAAAGAGGTTTAGTAGTCTTGCCCAAGGCCATAGAGCTAATTCTAGTCTCCCAGGCCAATGTACTTTCTCTGACATCAGCATTTCCCAAAGGGCGTTCCTATGAACACTCATCCTCTGCTAAAACATTAACTAACAGCAACACCCTTCCACCATTCTAAGTGCTTAATCCTCACAACAGGAAGGTTCTACCATCATCCCCACTGTATAACAGAAAAACTGAAGTACAGAAAACTTAAGTAACTCGTCCAAGGTCACAAAGCTTGTAAATGAAACAGGTTGGCTTTCAACCCAGCAAGTCTGACTCTGAGGCCTGCACCATAACTTCTGTGCTACAGGTTACTCCCTAGTGTTTGCAAAGTCAAGTAAATTTGGAAATGACACATAGTCTTTTCTATTAAAGGCTTTATTAGACCTGATAGTAAAGAAACTTATTTACTTTGGCGTTTCCAAACTTTTCTCGGCCATGAATTCCTTGTTACAGTAAAATTTATTAGCATCTCAAAATAGTATTTATTAAACTATGGAAAACCCTACACATATAAAGGACATAATAACCAATTCAAATATAATTCCATACGGTTTTCCAACATAGGGCATCATGCACTCAGCAATACTTATTCTCTAAATATACACACGGCCCTGGGTCTGCTAGGCCCCTGACTTAAGCGTGAGCAAAGGAGGTAACATCCACAGCTCAGTGGAGAAGAGAAGTGTTAATCCAATAACTACACAGACTGTGACAAGTGCTACAAGGAGCGTCTGAAGGCAGAAAATAGGGGTTTTAGACCAGCAATTAGGGTCAGGAAGCCTTTTCTTAAAGTGTAACCTTAGCCAAGACGTATAGGATAGGAGTTATCAAGGAGAAGGGAGATGGGAAAAGGCTCAGGGCAGAGAACAGCCAGTGCAAAGGCAGGTGATAGGAGGAAGCACAGGGTGTGAGAGGAGAAGCAGAGAGCAAACTGAGTGGTGGGATATGAGGCTGGAGACACAGGTGGGCCAGGCCACGCAGGACCTAGTAGGCCACAGCAGGGAATCTGATCTTCACCCTAAGAACGTGGGAAGCAACTGGAGTGTTCTAAGAGACGAAGAACAGCTAGACTGGATATGGGTAAAGTTAGAAGCCTACTGACAGAAGAAAGGAGATTTGGATAAGAGTGGTAGTTGTGATGGAGAGAAAACGGGCAGATTAGAAAGAGATTTAGGAAGCAAAAACAGACAGGATTTGGAATCTCCTTGGGTATATATAGGGAGGAGAGAGGGTGGACAGGTCAGTAGTGGATCTTCTGTTATGTATCCTTCCTTACTTTATGGTGCATAATCTCAAAAGCATGACTCACATCCAGAAGTCCAAATTATAGTTGCATTCTGTAGCAATAATAATTTTAAAATGTAAACCATTTAGCATTCTTAAGAGAATAATACACCGGATTTTATTGTCACTTACTAGCTGTGTGATCTTGGACAAGTTATTTCACTTTTAGAAGCCTCTATTTCTTTATTTATAAAGCAGAAACAATAATAGTCTGACACCACACACTTGTAATATATGACAAAATACAGAAAAAGATTAGGACAGTCCCTGGTATACTGTGAGCCCTCACCTGGTACCTACTGTTATTATTTTAAATATTACTGCTGAATAAATTCCACAATTAAAAAGAAATCACCAACAGTATTTTAAAGGTGGTTATACATACATTTTTCTACAATAAACAGGTTAGTTTTTTTATCAGGAAAAATTATTATACATACTTAAGTGTGTAATAGTTTTTTATTCCTCTTTCAGCTTGATGATTCACTTTAATTCAGTTCTATTATTTGAGCAATTACGCTGTACCAAGCATTGTGCCAGCACTGAGGGTACAGAAGCGAAGAAAGACTGTCAAGCAGCTCACTGATTTCTGCCTTCTATCACCTTCCTAATCTTCTGTTTTATGTTATTAGAACCATACAAACAGGGAGACATACTATACCTAAAAGTGGTGGCCCCAGCAGGACAGGACAGCATTCCACAATGGTCACCAATCCCACAGCACTGGAGAACCTCTGGGGTCCAACCAGGTCCATCAGCGTTTCAAACAATACTGAGCTGAGCCACCCAAATGCGAATCCGAAGAATCCCGCATAGACACAGAATCCTATGTAGCTAGAGGACAAGGGTGCTGCCAGATGACACACTCCATTTGCAATAATAGAAGCAGCAAAAAAATACTGAACTCGAGGTCTTATCCACTTTGTGTTGGCTACAAGTCCCATAGAAGGTCTGGCTACCATGTCAACAAAAGCCAGAATGGAAAGAAGGAAGGCAGACTTCTCACTAGAGTAATGCTGACTCTTGCCATAATTACTAAGAAAGACCAAAGGTGTAAACAGTCCAAAAAACATGAGCACATTTCCAGACAGGTAGAGCAAAAAGCCTCTGTGCTTGAACAGGGATAAGTCCAGGAATTTATTAAGTGTTTGGAAGACTGATCTTTTCTCTTCTTTCGGATTTCCTCCAATGAGATCTGTATTTGCATCACTTGCCCCCTTTTTTGCGTCAGATTTTCCAGCTTCCGGAAGAGATTCTTTAGACATATATCTCTCTACAGTGGTTGGCTTGGGCCCTATTGGTCTCATCAGAGCTCCAGCCACACAGCAGTTTAATAATAAGCCCCCAAGAATTAGGAAGCTTCCTCTCCAGCCATAGATACCAAAGAAAGCCTGATTAAGGGGGGCCAGGGTAGAAAGGAACACAGGGCTGCCTGCCATGGCCAGTCCATTTGCCAACGGTCGCCTCTTGTAGAAATATTTGCCAATCATGGTTAAAGCTGGATTCAAGTTGAAGGCAAGCCCAAGACCTGGGGAGAGGGGGTGAAAAAAGAATCACATACTCCAATAAATGTCAGAAACATATTTGGCATTACTTAACCAGACAAAGAAATTAAGAGGTATATAATTCAAAAAGATATAAATAAATGGAAAGATATTCTGTGCTCATGGATTAGAAGAATTAACATTGTCAAAATGTCCTTATTACCAAAGCAACCTACATGTTCAGTGCAATCCCTATCAAAATCCCAAGGACATTTTTCACAGAAATAGAACAAAAAATTCTAAAATTTACATGGAACTACAAAAGACCCAATGTTCATGACAGCATTATTTACAGTTGCCAAGATATGGAAGCAACCTAAGTGTCTACCAACAGAAGAATGAATAAAGAAGATGTGGGGAGATTTTATATATATATATATATATATATAAATAATTCCCCCCAATGGAATACTACTCAGCCATAAAAAAGGAATAAAAATTTGCCATTTGGAACAACATGGATGGACTTGGAGGGTATTATGCTAAGTGAAATAAGATAAGTTAGAGAGAGAGTAATGCAAATACTGTATGTTACCAATTATATGTGGAATCTAAAAAATAAAACAAACTAGCAAATATAATAGAAAAGAAACAGACTCATAGAGAACAAATTGGTGGTTAACAGTGGAGAGAGGGAAGGGGGTGAGGGGTAAGATTGTGGTAGGGAATTAGGAGGTACAAAGTATTATATATAAAATAAGCTACAAGGATCTACTGTACCACACAGAGAATATAGCCAATATTTTATAATAACTATAAATGGAATATAACCTTTAAAAATTGTGAATCACTGTGCTATACACCTGAAACTTAATACTGTAAACCAACTGTACCTCAATAAACAATAAAATGAAAAATAAACTTAAAAAAAAAGATATAAGTAATGGAAAGTACAACACAATATTGTATAGCGGTTTAAAGTGTGAGCTCTAAAGCCAGGCTATGTGGACTAGCCAGAGTAATCCGGCAAGAAAAAGAAAGAAAAGGCATCCAAATTGGAAAGGAAGTAAAACTGTCACTGTTTGTAGACTGTCATGATTTTATGTATAGAAAACCCTGAAGACTCCACCAAGAAATTATTAGAAATAATAAACAAATACAATAAAATTGCAGCATACAAAAGCAGTATAAGTCAAAATCTGTTGCATTTCTATATGCTAACAATGAGCTATCAGAAATTAACAACCCCATTTATAATCCTAAGAAAAAGAATAAAATATCTAGGAATAAATTTAACCAAGGAGGTTAAAGACTTGCACCCTGAAAACTATAAAACACTGTTCAAAGAAATTGAAGACACAAATCAATGGAAAGATATCTCGTGCTCATGGATTGGAAGGATCAACATTGTCAAAATGTCCTTATTACCTAAAGCAATCTACAAATTCAACATAATCCCTATCAAAATCCCAAGGACATTATTCACAGAAATAGAACAAAAATTTCTAAAATTTATATGGAACCACAAAAGACCCCGAATAGCCAAAGCAATCCTGAGAAAAATGAACAAAGCTGGAGGTAGCACACACCCTGCTTCCAAACTATACTACAAAGCCATAATAATCAAAACAGCATTGTAATGGCAGAGAAATAGATACATAGATCTATGGAACAGAATTGAGAGCCCAGAAATAAACCCATGCATACATGCACAATTAATTTACAGCAGAGGAACAAAGAACATATAGTAAGAAAGGATAGTCTCCTCAGTAAATGGTGTTGGGAAAACCAGACAGCCAATGCCAAAAAAAAAACAAAAAACAAAAAACCTAGACCACTATCTCACACCAAACACAAAAATTTATTCAAAATGGATTAAAGACTTGAATATAAGATCTGAAACCATAAAATTCCTAGAAGAAAATGCAGGCAGTATGGTCTTAGCAATATATTTCTAGATATGTCTCCTCCTCAGGCAAAGAAAACCAAAGCAAAAATAAACAAATGGGATTACATCAAATTGCTTCTGCATAGCAAAGGAAGTGGATCAATAAAATGAAAAGAGAACCTACTGAATGGGAGAAGTCATTTGCAAATGCTGTATCTGATAAGGGGTAATGTCCAAAATATATAAAGAACTCATACAATTCAACAACAACAAAAAAACCCAATTATAAAATGGGCAGAGTTGGGACTTCCCTGTCAGTCCAGTGGTTAAGACTCAAAGCTTCCACTGCAGGAGGCATGGGTTCGATCCCTGGTTAGGGATCTAAGATGCCACATGCTGTGAGGAGTAGCCAAAACAAAACAAAAAAAAGGCAGAGCAGTTGAACAGACATTTTTCCAAAGAAGACACACAGATGGCCAACAGGCACATGAAAAGATATTCAATATCACTAATTATTAGGGAAATGCAAATCAAAACCACAATGAGATCACCTCATACCTGTCAGAATGGCTATTACCAAAAAGAAGAAATGACAACTGTTGGCGAGGATGTGGAGAAAAGGGAACACTCATACACTGCTGGTGGGAATAAACTGGTACAGCCACTGTGGAACACAGTATGGAGATTCCTAAAAAAATTAAGACTTGAACAACCATATGATCCAGGTATCCCGCTTCTGTGTATTTACCCAAAGAATACAAAAGAACACTTAAATTGAAAAGATAACGGCACCCACCCATGTTCATCACAGCATTATTTACAATAGCCAAGATATGGAAACAACGTAAGTGCCCATCAACGATCGAATGGATAAAGATCGTTGATGTATGTGTGTGTGTATATATATATATATATATATATATATATATATATACACATATATATACACACACACACACACACATAACCCCCTCACACACACACACATAATGAAATACTACTCAGCCATAAAAGATGAAATGTTGCTATTTCTGACAACGTGGATGGAACTTGAGGGCATTATGCCAAGTAAAATAAGTCAGATGAAGAAAGACAAATACCACAATGATTTCATTCATATGTGGAATACAAAACCAACAAACAAAAACAAAATAAATTAACAAACCAAACCAAACAATTACATAGATATAGAGAACAGAGTAGTGGTCACCAGAGGAAAAGGGGCAGAGGGCAAAATGAGTAAGGGGATCAACTGTGTGGTGAAAAAATAAATAAATAAATAAAACCAGACTATGTAGGTTCAAATCTCATCATCATCACTTATTGGCTGTGTAATGTCAGACACGTTGCCCTCCTGTGACTGTTTCATGGTATGTAAAACAGGCGCACAGCACTGCTGTGACTAAAGAACTTACTGCCTGGCATGTAGTAAGCACTCAATAAATGTTAGTAGTTATTTTTATAATTGTTATTTATATTATTTGAAGGTGATTAACTGTCAAATCTGGCAAGTCATGTGAAGGATCATTATAAGCAAAGAATGTAATTAAGGAGACTGTTATCAAATAGAGTTTTAAAAACAGTTTTTAAAATAGACTATGCAATACAAAATTATTCCTTTTACAACAGCACCAAAAACTTTAGTGTGCAATTTATAATGGCTAAATTGTATAACTTTCCTGAAGGGCCAGAGAATTAAAACCAACATACAAAGTTTTTGTATAATTAAACACAACATTGCCAAGATGTCAATACTCCCCAAATGTAAGTGCTAACTTGACGTGATTCCAATGACAATATCAGTGCATTTCATTTTGGAGATGAGGTTAAATGATTCTAAAACATACTAGAGAACACATGGGAGTCAACCAGAAAATTTTGGGTGATGCAGGATGGGACTAAACAGAACTGATATTTAAAATGGACTTTAAAAAGCTACAATCGGGCTTCCCTGGTGGCGCAGTGGTTGCGAGTCCGCCTGCCGATGCAGGGGACACGGGTTCGTGCCCCGGTCCGGGAAGATCCCACATGCCGCGGAGCGTCTGGGCCCGTGAGCCATGGCCACTGAGCCTGCGCGTCCGGAGCCTGTGCTCCGCAACGGGAGAGGCCACAACAATGAGAGGCCCGCGTACGGGGGGGGAGCTACAATCAATAGAATAGTGTGACTCTGACTCAGGAATAGGTAAACACTGAAGAAAGTGGACAGAAAGTCCAGGAATATACCTAAAATATATATAAACATTTAATGTACGATAAAAGTAATATTTTAAATTACTGCAACAAGAATTACTCAATAAATGTTGCTAGTATAAGTAAATATTCAAATAACTTGGAGATGCTCTTCCCTGGCCCCTGCTTGCTCCCTACTTACCATTTATGTCTAAGCTATTCAGAGACTTAAAGCAGTAAATCAGACTAGGTCACTCCCCTATTGCAAACCTGCTATTGGCTTTCTGTCCATAACCTTTACCCTGACCTTACCTCCCAGATCTCATACCAGACCATTCTCACCTGTGCTAACAAGCACGCTGCTGATTTAGGGTCTATGTTCCCCTAGATTTTCACAATGCTAGTTCCCTGCTGTTACTCTATTAAGGTCATCTCTTCAGCAAGGTCTTTGTATAGAATTTATCACTCCCTGATTTTTCTTATTTATTTCTGAGTAGCAGTGTCTGCCTCTTCCCATGAAACAGCATGACTTTGCTGGACTTGTTGCCCTATGCCCACAGCATGTAGACAGTGCCCGACATACATATGGTTGTTGTTCATGATATGCTCTTAAATGACAAAAACTGGTTACAAAATACTTTATGTAACCGTATCCCTTTTTGTTCTGAAAAAAGTTATGTTTGTGTATAGAAAAAAGTTGGGAAGGATATATATACATAAAAATGTTAGTAGTCAAAGTCTCTGGACTGTGAAGTTATACATAATCTTTATCATACTCATCAGCAGTTCATTATCTTAATTTGGCTATTAAAATAAGGGGGAAAGGACTTCCCTGGTGGCACAGGGGTTAAGAATCCACCTGCCAACAGAGGGAACGTGGGTTCGAGCCCTTCCTGGTCTGGGAAGATCCCACATGCCACGGAGCAACTAAGCCCATGCGCCACAACTACTGAGCCTGTGCTCTAGAGCCCGCGAGCCACAACTACTGAAGCCCGTGCACCTAGAGCCCGTGCTCTGCAACAAGAGAAGCCACCACAATGAGAAACCCGCACTCCGCAATGAAGAGTAGCCCGCGCTCTGCAACAAGAGAAGCCACCACAATGAGAAGCCCGCGCACCACAACAAAGACTAGCCGCCGCTCGCCACAACTACAGAAAGGCTACAGGCAGCAATAAAGACCTAACACAGCCATAAACAAACAAACAAACAAATAAATAAATAAATTTTTTTTTTTAAAAAGAGAGCGAGACAGAGATAGTAACCAATGACCGCCCTTGCAACGACTGCTGGACACATTTTATCTACAAATCACTGACTATTCTTAGGACAAGGGATACAATCATTTCTTTCAATTCATTTATTCAACAATGTACACCTACTGTATGACAGCAATTTCTTTTTAAAACTTGATTTTCTATTGCTCTTAAATTAACAGGTTGTCAAAATGATAATTTCTATAAGGAGGGACTTTCACTCAAGATCTGAAAGACCAATGCAGGTGAATACCAAATAGCCAGCGATATATTAATGCTTGAAAATGAATCAACTCACCTCCAATGACTCCGACACACAAGTAAAGTTCCTGCACAGTGTTACAGAAGGAAGCTGCGATCAAGCCACAGCCTGACAAGCAGCCGCCAGCAATCATGATTGGACGACTGCCATATTTATTCACCAGGATACTGCTGATAGGACCTAAGAGATAATCAAAAATTTAGTGGTACACAAGGCATTGATGGCACTAAACGACAAGTCCTTCCAAATAAGCAGATACAACAAAAGGCAATGGTAAGAATATTGTTATCTATAATTATTTCATAATCATAGGTATGTGTGCTGGAAAATAAAGATGCTAGAAGAATCATTAATTGTGTATCTTCTCTATCTTGAAATCTTGGATGGAATTTTACTAAAATATAAAAGACTCTAGTCTTTCCTTAATCTTTCTCTTATAAGGCATAATAGGCTGAAAGCCTTGGTAACAGACGTTCATCGGCTTCTTGATTTATCTAGGATATGATCAACACATATTTAGTAAGTTTGCTCTATGTTAATTTTTGGGATAGGCAGACTGATGAGAGATTTTAAGAGTGTTCTTTACACATCATCATAAGTGTAGTTTGTGTCATATTTTTTAAAAAGAAGAAAAAACAAAGGCAAAATACACAATTTTTTCTGCAAGTTCAGTAGTTTTGCAATTAGGACATCTAAATTTAAAACAAAACAAAACAAAACTGTTCCCATTTACACCTAGATATCTCAGGTATTGAATTGAATGGAATGTCTTCTAGGGTTAACCGGGTTCTGTGCCTATACTGCTGTTTTGTGACAGCAAAACTATGAAAAAATGTTTGTAGAAGATTGTCAGATAATGGTCAAAACATTCTCAGGTTTAACAACATAAACCAGATTAAATCTCCTCAGCTAAAGAGATGCATACCAAAAAATCAGTTTTTCTTTAACATGAGAGAAGAAACCAAACAAAAGTGTAGTGTTAAAAGGATCACAAATAAAAAGATTTTATGCGTTTCATGTATCAGTTTTCAAATACAAAAAAATCAAATGGCGGGCTTCCCTGGTGGCGCAGTGGTTGAGAATCTGCCTGCTAATGCAGGGGACACGGGTTCGATCCCTGGTCTGGGAAGATCACACATGCCGCGGAGCAACTGGGCCCGTGAGCCACAACTACTGAGCCTGCGCGTCTGGAGCCTGTGCTCCACAACAAGAGAGGCCATGACAGTGAGAGGCCTGCGCACCGCGATGAAGAGTGGCCCCCGCTTGCCACAACTAGAGAAAGCCCTCGCACAGAAACGAAGACCCAACACAGCCAAAAATAAATAAATAAATTAAAGTATCCTTAATTAAAAAAAAAAAAAAAAAAAAAAATCAAATGGCCTCTCCTTAGTTGCTACAAATAGGTATAAACTGTAATTCCCCTTTTCCAAAATTTAAGTCTTAATTATGAGTCTTATCTAAAGCAAACAATGTTTTAAGAGCTGTAACACAACTCTTAGACTAACAATATTTGCTGATTACAAACGAATGACATTTGACATTCTCTGAATTTCATTTATTTATAATACTTATGTCCCTACTTCATGGCTCTGGACTTTGGAGATGACAACTTTGTTTACATGACACCATAACATGTCTGCCTTGTTAAGGCAGATGACTGCAAATAAGAAAGGGTCACTGCAATGCATCAGTAGGGAAGGGGACACAAGAAGAACTAATATTTGAACTTGCAGCTAGTGAGAACCAAGTTTTGAATCCAGCCCATTTTCTCCCCATTACATATGTATTTTTGGAACTACAGTTCCAAAGTTATAAAGCAGAAGACATACAAATCAAGTTTCTCTTCTATTAGCACAGTAAATTCTGACTTTATTCTGTAGTAAGTCTATTTTTAAAAAGACACAGAATGCACATATTCAGAATATACTACTGATCATATGTTGACATATTTTATTTCTATAAACACTATGAAAAATTCTGCATTACTCATATTCTAGTGCTACTATATTCAGAGTTGCAGTATGGTACACTATGATTAAAAGGACAGGCTCTGGCCCCAAGGAACCCAATTTCAAATTATGGTATGTATATTCAAACTGTGGTATGTATATATGTATACATACATATAATAAACATGCAAGAAGGAATGAAAGCTTTTGATATCCTAGTATTTGAGGACCAATTCTCTCTAAGGGGCTGGTCAAGAAATGACTGCGGGAGAGACTTCAGGCTCAACCAAGGATGTGTATAAACAAGTTCTCATTGAACTTCTAAGTCACTTCATGAAAATATTAGGCCACAGCTGCTTTAGAAATAATTTGAATTTACAGCTTGTGTGTGATGAAAGAATTAAATACTGAAAGAATATTCATGAAATATGTCCATATAAATTAGGCATTAAACAGATTTTTGTATAGTCAGAATTACAAAGATAAAAAAATACTGCCACACTGTTGACTCTGTGAAGTAGAAGTTAATGCTGTAAAGTCTACAGGATTTTAAGTTCTAAACTAGGAATGTTACGATGACATTACTGTGGAACTGAAAATATGTGAATTTATACTTTCATTTTTAAAAATTAATTTTTATTGGAGTATAGTTGCTTTACAGTACTGTACAGCAAAATGAATCAGCTCTACGTATACATATATCCCCTCTTTTTTGGATTTCCTTCCCATTTAGGTCAGCACAGAGCACCAAGTAGAGTGAGTTCCCTATGCCATACAGTAGGTTCTCATTAGTTATCTATTTTATACATAGTTTCAATAGTGTATATATGTCAATCCCAATCTCCCAATTCCTCCGCCCCCCTCCTACTTTTCTTTGGTTGAGAGTCCACCT
Organism: Stenella coeruleoalba; assembly: GCF_951394435.1. Classification (NCBI taxonomy): domain Eukaryota; kingdom Metazoa; phylum Chordata; class Mammalia; order Artiodactyla; family Delphinidae; genus Stenella; species Stenella coeruleoalba. Next base: position 98,922,003 of record NC_137169.1, read on the forward strand.
GCCGATGCAGGGGACAAGGGTTCAGTCCGGGAAGATCCCACATGCCACGGAGCAGCTAAGGTCCGTGAGCCATGGCCGCCGAGCCTGCGCGTCTGGAGACTGTGCTCCGCAGCGGGAGAGGCCACAACAGTGAGAGGCCCGCGTACCGCAAAAAAAAAAAAAAAAAAAAAAAAAAAGGAAAACCTCAAACAAAAACCAAGAGTAAGTAACTAAGATCTTCTCCTTTAAAAATATACTTTAACAAGTATCAGTATATATCTGTGAACCAAAGCACATGGAGGGAGGGAGGGAGGCAGGGAGGAAGGAAAACTTAACCCTAAACCACTCACAACTCAAAACATATTATTGTTGAGGGTGTGGCCGAAATGTACAAGTTAAAGAATTAAGGCAGTTTTAAATATAATTCTTATGGGGTCATACCACCTAAGAGCCAAACAAAACAAAATAACCCATTTAGTAAAAATTATGCCACAAGGCTCTTGATACGCAATTTATCTTTCAGAGTTATTTCAGGAAGAATGGCCCCAATTAGCTATCATTAAAAATAGAGAGGGGTACAGTTTGTAGGCCTATTATAACACAAATTCAGAGAAATGTGCTAGTTATCTCTGGGTGAGGACAAAGAAGGAACTGTTTTCCCAAAAGAAAGTGTCATGTGCAATTAGCACAACTGACATCACTTACTTCTGATGCAAAATGCCAGCGGCTCTCAAGCTCTTGCTCTTAGAATTGCAGCATGTGAACCTCTTGTTTGTAATCAGCTTAAAGGTACACTGAGCACCTGCACTTAACTTTTGAATCTCTGCTAACTAAGCAACTACATATTTTATTATTATGGGAGGTTTTGACTTTTACATGTTAAATTGTGTTTTGATGTTCCAAGGCAAACAAACAAACAAACAAACCCACAGTATTTTAAATGATATTAAGGTAAGCAACGTACTCTCCACATTTCCTTCACAACATGTCAAAGAAAACAGAGAGGGAAAAAATGATAAAACTTAAGTTTAAGATGAAGCTGAAATGCTTTAGGACTAATTACATCACAAGGAACAAAACAAGGAGGATTTTATCCAGTTCTTTAATTCTAACACTATGAAAAGATTTTACCTGAGACTTTGAACTGTGCTATTCAGGTTAGCCCGATTTACTTTAATTCTCCCAACATCAATTTTTTAAAATCTTTATTTACACTTATACCGCAAGAGTCTAGCAGAGAGCAATAAGAAAAATAAGTTGTGCACATGTCATTTTTCTGAGAGTTTAAAAAATTTTTTTTTCCCCTCTGAGAGCTTTTTTAAGTTCAATGATACGGAATTGGAACAAATCCTCACAATTTCTTATTTCTGTTTTGGAATACTATAGTGCAACAAACAAAGCAAGAGTTGTCATTGTTAACAAGAATAAAAAATGTGACTCTAAACATAAAGCTCTGAGAAATACCATTTCAAAACACCTCACCGAATAAAACATTTTTTTTTAAGTTACCTAAAACAGAGCATCTGGTTGCTTAATGAAAATTAAAACAGCAGGCCTTAGTGGGTACTTACCTCCACCATACATGACAGCCAACATGATGGAAGATATCCATGACACTTCACTGGTGGTGGCATTGAATATACCTTCAATTTCTTTGAAGAACACAGTAATAGATTTGGGAAACGCATAGGAGAAGCCGATGGAAATGAAAGCTCCAACTACCACTGCCCATCCCCAGCCTCCATCTGGGGGGGTGTATCCAACTGGACCTCCAACTGCCGGTGGCATTTTAAGTGTAGATAAATCCCAAAATGCAGTTCAAATCCAAATATCTAAACGATACAAAATTTAAATAAAATGTCAGCAATAAAACACTCCCACCTAGCATTCCCAACAACAAAGCACCCCTCAAGTAACTGAACTATTTTTCAACGTTACTTGGCCAATATACATTATCTTCTAAGGACGTTATCAGAAAAAGAGACTTCAGAGACATGATATTGTCCACATTTTTTAGTAGCTTAAAGGAAAACAGCTCCTCACCATTTAAGAAACCATAACTGAAACAAATCCTTTTTAATAAATGTAGCCTTTGTATTTCAAATAAGCCTTCTTGTCTTAGCAGTTAATATAATTCCTCAAATTACTAATAACTAAATAAGTAAATAAATGTCTTATTTGACTATCTCTTGCAAAATTCACATAACACATACCCTACAAAAGTTTCAGGTTTTAATACAGGCTTTATAAGTTTTTCCCTTTTCCCATGTATTCTACAATACTGACTTTCTCTTACTAATATGCTGACTTAAAAGTAATAGGAAGGAGGTGCCTGACTCACTAGATATGTAGCAATTTACAAAATAGAAGATCATTCTGAATACATAAGAATTTCATTTAATGACCTGGAAAATTATTTCAGAAAAGTTTCCTTTTATCTAACTTCCTTGGTTAAACTCCTAAACAACACAACTAATCAATACAGTTGAACTCACAAGTTGAACTATAATGTCAAAAGATGGTAGTTTCAAATCAAAGATTATCCCGTTTTCTTGAAGCCACCTAGTACTAATGAATAGCAAGGTTAGAAAATGAAACTTCCTGTTAGATTATGAACAGGGAGAAGATGGGAATGTTTGTTTGATAGTAGCCTTACCTATTTTCTCATGAAGGTCTCCTTTAATTTATTCAAAGCCAACTTCCACCCTATACTATAACTCATCCTACAACAGTATGTTAGCATGTCCATTTCAAATTATCTCCACTCAGACTGTATTATACAATAAATAAATACAGGTCACAGATGACAAACTGACTCTTGGCTACAGCATTCTTTAGTCTAAAACACAAATCCTAATTTCATAGTGTAGGAGTCATCTCCTAAATACTGTTCCTTCCAATCCATCTGAACACTTCATATATGATTTAAGACACTGGACATTGTAGGGGTGGGAAGAAGACAGTCCCAAAGGGAAGTTTCCCTAAAGGCAAGGATATAGGTTTCATCACTTCTACTCAACATTGTACTAAAATCTAGTCAGTTTGTGCAGGCAAGAAAAAGAAATAAAAGGCATAAAGACTAGAAAGGAAGAAGTAAAGCTGTCTTCATTCACAGAAGACATAATTGTCTATGTAGGTAATTCTAAAGAATATACAAAAAAAGGTACTAGAACTAAAAATGAACTAGATCTCAGGACACAAGACCAATAATAGAAATCAACTCTATAAGCCAGCAAAGAACAATCAGAATTTGAAATTAAAAAAAAACACTGAACAAAACATTTACAACAGGACCAAGAAACTGAACAGGGATAAATCTGATGTGTAAGATGTGTACACTGAAAACTACAAAATATTACTGAGAAATTAAACAACTAAATAGATAACCCACCCCTATGATTTGAAAAAATCAAAATTTAGGCAAAGATTTCTGAAGGCACATGGCACCATGTTAATTAAAAAGTTTCTAAATTGGGGTTTCCCTGGTGGCGCAGTGGTTAAGAATCTACCTGCCAATGTAGGGAACACGGGCTCGAGCCCTGGTCCTGGAAGATCCCGCATGCTGCAGAGCGACTAAGCCCGTGTGCCACAACTACTGAGCCTGTGCTCTAGAGCGTGTGCGCCACAACTACTGAAGCCCACGTGCCTAGAGCCCGTGCTCTGCAACAAGAGAAGCCACCGCAATGAGAAGCCCATGCACTGCAATGAAGAGTAGCCCCCGCTCGCCGCAACTAGAGAAAGCCTGCGTGCAGCAAAGACCCAACACAGCCACACACACACACACAAAAAGTTTATAGATTGAATTTCAAGCTACAGATTGGGAGAAAGTATATACAAATCATATATCCAAGAAAAGACATGTCCAGAATATAAAAAGAACTTTTATGGCTTAATAGCAAAAAGACAAACAACACAATTAAAAAATGTGCAAAAGATTTGAAAAGATACTTTACCTAAGAAGTACATGAAAAAATGCTAAAAATTGTTATTCGTTTGTGAAATATAAATTAAAATCCTAATAGAGATACTAATATATCTCTATTAGAATGACCAAATTTCAGACTGATAATACCAACACTTGGTAAGGACATGAAGCAAACGGAACTCCTGTATTACTGGTGGTAAATCAAAATGATACAGCCAAGTTGGAAAACATTTTGGCAGCTCCTTATGAAGTTAAATATACATTTAACATGTGACCCGGTCATTTCTAGGTATTATCCAAGAGAAATGAAAATATAGATCTTCACAAAGACGTATATATTCTCTAGTAGCTTTATTCATAATGGCCCAAACTGAAAACCCAAATGTCCATAAACAAATGAATGGATAAACAAATCATGGTATAGCCATACAATGGAACATTACTCAGCAATAAAAAGGAACCAACTACCAACACATGCAAGAACATGGATAAATCACAAATGCATTATGTTAAGTGAAAAAAAGCTAGACATGAGCCTACATTAAGTTCTAGGAAAGGCAAAATTATAGTACTAGAAAACAGATTGGAGGTTGGGGAGAGGAGGCTGACTGCAAAGGGGTTTCAAGAGAACTTGATTTTGGTCATGGAAATGCTCTATTATTACAGTTATGGCAGTAATTATTCATCGAATTGTATATCTTAAATTGGCACATTTTATTGTATGTGAATCATACCTCAATACAGCTGATCAAAACAAAAAATATAATCAAGGACAGTGTCAAGGAGGATAAACTCTGGTGGCACAGGGAGATAATACAGAAGGAAAAGAAGATGGCAGGCAAATTCCTCTGTCTTGCCTATCTGGATGGTTAAAAGAAAGAATAGGAAAAGGAAGAGGACAAAGAAGAGGAGAGAAGACTCTCTTCTGAGAATTCACAACTACAGGCCTGTGTGAGCTTATGCTTGGCACGGGAACATCTGTGGGAAACCTCCATTGTTCTTCCAGAGATATATATGTTTGAGTTTGCTAGCAAAGATTTCCCACAGACAAAGTTCTGCCAAGTATAAGCTGACAATCTAAATTTTCAAAACACACCAAGAATCAATTAATCATGAGTGAAGTAAAACCAATCCAACGCAGCCAGAACTATAGACATTGGATATGGATACTTAAAATGATTAAAAGCATGAAACAAGGCATTAAATGAAAACACACACACAAAATACTATAAAAAGACTAGTTAATTTGAAACAGAACTTCTAGAAATGAAAAGTATATTCAACAAAATTAATACGTTAACCAGAAGACTGAACATAGCTGGGAAGAAACACAATGAACTGGAGGATGGGTTTGAAGAAAATAAAATTCAGGGAGACCTTTATTCTGAAGCTAGGAGAAAGGTTTAGAAACACGGAGTTTAGAATGGGAGGATCTGGCAAACATCTAATGGGACTTTGGAAGAAGAGAACAGAGAAAGTAGGGAAGAGACAATTTTCAAGAGTTAATGGCTAAGTATATTTCAGACTTGATGAATAATATGAACTACAGTTTAAGGAAATCTAACAAGCCAGAGAAAAATCTTAAAAAAACACTATTGAGAAAACACAGATTATAAAACTAACAGATAATCACACCGACAAAACAGAATTCCCATCAATTTTGAAAAACTCTCAGCCACCATATATTCAAATATTGATTCTTCACCATTCCCTCTTTCCACTCCTCTGAGACTCCAACTGAATGTGGGTTGTCCAGATGGAATAAGGTCCTGCCTTTTCCAATATTTCTGCTTAACCCCTGTCACGAGACTGTTTCTCTCTGGGACTATGTATTCTGGAATGTTCCCTCCTTTGGGGGCCCCAGAGATTTTTACAGCCTGTGGCAGTGAACCACAGTAAGAACTGGGATAAATGAGAGCTATACTTTCCTTGTGTAGTGGATCTAAGGGCTTTTGGATAAAGCAAATTAGAAAAGGAGAAGCAGAAGACCTCAGGCCTCTATTCTCAGGAGAGATGATGTTTAGTTAAGGGTATCTGAATCTGAGAATCTGGAGAACAATTCCATTAAAAATATAACCCAGTTGAAAGAGTAAAGACCTCGTCCTAGGGCATTTCACTTACCTATGATTCAGGTGGGACAAAAATATTTACATGTTGAAGCTTCCTTAAATTTCTACTGGAATGAATATAAATAAAAGCTATTTAACAGCTCAGTTCTGCTGAAGGAAACAGTCTGGATGCTAAAATTATGTTAAACAGAACGGCTCCGGGCATTAATTTTGAGTTTTTCCTTCATCTAATTATGAAAAAAGAGAAAAGCACTTGAAATTTTTCAAGCAAAGAACCACTAAAAAGATTACTTTGCCTCAGAATGTTTGCACACACGGAGAGAGACACCCACACACAGACGGTAGAGCTGCTTAACACACCAAGCTCTGACTCCAACGGCTAATACGTGCTGGACGTGATTAAACTTTGAGCTTCGCTGCCAGCTATGATTTGTCCCAGTTAGTTACAGCAGCTACAATTTTTAGTCTCTAAGACTTGTCTCATCAAGATAATAATACCTTATTCCATAGTATAAAACGTAAGATTTAAAACTTGAAGAAGCTTTAAAAAGATTCATTAGGAAATAAAAAGTATAAGAAACAAGATTATCCAAATTTCAAAAGAACACTTCAAAAAACCAGACGTGGATTCGATACAGTTCTGCCACCATCCAACAAACGGCTGTCCTTCCTAACTTAAAAATTCTGATGGTACCTAACAGAAAGTGTGTAATGTCATTATTTAAACACACTATTTTCTTTTAAACTGGCCAAATCTCAGCTATAAACAAAAGGGTTCATTCAGAAAGTAAATTATGTGAGCAGGCCCCCTGGCACAGTATTCAGAGCCCCACTGAGAAGGAATACTCAAGTCCAGAGGCTAAAAGAGATTAAAGTTTAATATTTTAAACCTTACGATGTGCACAGTAGCCTTCCTATTAGCTTAGCCATTATTTTATGACTCTCTAGTATTTGCCTGAAAGCGACAGGAAGATTTTTTTAAAAAGTGATAGGGTATATACGTCAACGCTACTGTCTTAGTCCCAGCTTCCCCTTCCCACCCTGTGTCCTCAAATCCGTTCTCTCTCTGCGTCTTTATTCCTGTCCTGCCACTAGGTTCATCAGTACCGTTTTTTTAGATTCCATACATGTGCGTTAGCATATGGTTTTTTCTCTTTCTGACTTACTTCACTCTGTATAACAGACTCTAAGACCATCCACCTCATTACAAATAAGTCAATTTCGTTCCTTTTTATGGCTGAGTAATATTCCATTGTATATATGTGCCACATCTTTATCCATTCATCTGTCAATGGACACTTAGGTTGCTTCCATGTCCTGCCTATTGTAAATAGTGCTGCAATGAACACTGTGGTACATGTATCTTTTTGAATTACGGTTTTCTCAGGGTATATGCCCAGTAGTGGGGTTACTGGGTCATATGGTGATTCTACTTTTAGTTATTTTTTTAAATTAATTAATTTATTTTTTGCGGTACGCGGGCCTCTCACTGCTGTGGCCTCTCCCGCCATGGAGCACAGGCTCCAGATGCGCAGGCCCAGCAGCCATTGCCCACGGGGCCCAGCCGCTCCGCGGCACACGGGATCCTCCCGGGCCGGGGCATGAACCCACGTTCCCTGCATCGGCAGGCGGACTCCCAACCACTGTGCCACCAGGGAAGCCCTAGTTTTTTAAGGAAGCTCCATACTGTTCTCCATAGTGGCTGTATCAATTTGCATTCCCACCAACAGTGCAGGAGGGTTCCCTTTTCTCCACACCCTCTCCAGCATTTATTGTTTCTAGATTTTTTGATGATGGCCATTCTGACCAGTGTGAGATGATACCTCATTGTAGTTTTGATTTGCATTTCTCTAATGATTAGTGATGTTGAGCATCTTTTCATGTGTTTGTTGGCAATCTGTATGTCTACTTTGGAGAAATGTCTGTTTAGGTCTTCCGCCAATTTTTGGATTGGGTTGTTTGGTTTTTTGATATTGGGCTGCATGAGCTGCTTGTATATTTTGGAGATTAATCCTTTGTCAGTTGCTTTGTTTGCAAATATTTTCTCACATTCTGAGGGTTGTCTTTTGGTCTTGTTTATGGTTTCCTTTGCTGTGCAAAAGCTTTTAAGTTTCATTAGTTCCCATTTGTTTATTTTATTTCCATTACTCTAGGAGGTGGGTCAAAAAGGATCTTGTGGTGATTTATGTCATAGTGTTGTGCCTATGTTTTCCTCTAAGAGTATTATAGTGTCTGGCCTTACATTTATGTCTTTAATCCATTTTGAGTTTATTTCTGTGTATGGTGTTAGGGAGTGTTCTAATTTCATTCTTTTACATGTAGCTGTCCAGTTTTCCCAGCACCACTTGTTGAAGAGGCTATCTTTTCTCCATTGTATATTCTTGCCTCCTTTGTCACTACCAAATGTAAAACAGATAGCTAGTGGGAAGCTGCTGCATAGCACAGGGAGATCAGCTTGGTGCTTTGTGACCTAGAGGGCTGGGACAGGGAGGGTGGGAGGGAGGCTCAAGAGGGAGGGGATATGGGGATATATTGTATACATATAGCTAATTCACTTTGTTGTACAGCAGAAACTAACACAACACTGTAAAGCAATTATACTCCAATAAAGGTATTTTTTAAAAAAAGAATTAAAAGAGGTACAGTGCCTGTCAAAAAAAAAAAAGTGATAAAGAACAATGGGAAACAATAAATAACCCTAACTTTTCTTAACAATGATGGTGGTAACAAGAACCACCTTCTAGATTTTCTGATTTCTCTCCTTTTCTCATAAGTATCAGGAATTGTGCAAGTAAACATCTGGAAAACCAAAGTTGAGTTCCCTACCCCACATGCTCTGCCCCTACTCCAGAATAGTTGGAAATAGTATTCATTATGTTCTCTATACTTTTATCCATCAACATTTAAAACAAAGCCACTGTCATTTCCTAAAATGACAATGGCCAGTATGTGAACTTAAAAGAAGCAGAAAGCATCTAAAATCAATTATCTGAAAAGAATTTGTTACTAAGTGTAGACCAGTTTTAGGTTTCAAATTCACATGGAGGAAATTCCCTGGTGGCGCAGTGGTTAGGCATCCACCTGCCAATGCAGGGGACACAGGTTCGAGCCTTGTTCCGGGAATATTCCACATGCCCCAGAGCAACTAAACCCGTGCGCCACAACTACTGAGCCTGCGCTCTAGAGCTCACGTGCCACAACTACTGAGCCCGTGAGCCAAAATTACTGAAGCCCGCGCACCTAGAGCCCATGCTCTGTAACAGAGAAGCCACCCGCAATGAGAAGCCTGCGCACCACAACGAAGAGTAGTCCCCGGTCGCCACAACTAGAGAAAGCCCGAGCACAGCAATGAAGACCCAATGCAGCCAAAAATAAATAAATTAAAAAAAACCTCACATGGACACATTCAAATCCAGAAAGGCTGATTTACTGAAGCTATTGGTGCTGAAGTAGCTAATTTACTGCTCTTTATAACTGGTCTTAGTCCAGCTTCATGGCTTTCAGAACCATTTGCCCCAAGGTAAATCACATGATTCAAGGTCTAGGAAAATTCCTTCTTTTGCCTTCTTTTCCATTTTGAAATTGAATAAAATGAAGAAAACAAATTTAAAAAAAAACCCACAAACAAGCAGAAGGTACTAATGAAAATGAGACAGGAGGGAAGGTGGCAGGGCACAACCTTTTTTTTTTTTGCTGTAAGATCTGTTTCCTGACCAAGGATCAAACCTGGGTACTGGCAGTGAAAGCCCCGAGTCCTAACCACTGGACCACCAGGGAATTCCCAGGGCACAACTTTTAAAAGAATGTCATAGCCATTCACGACAAAAACTGATTAGGCCCAAGATGGCAGAAGATTCAACTTCCAGTGGGCCTGGAGCATCATTATACGCTCACTGTAATACATTAGCACATGCTACATGACACACCCACAGGCACCAGGACAGTTCCAAGGCCGACCATAAAAGGCTAAAAAATGGGCAGTGGCCCAATTCCTGGAAATCCCTGCCCCTTCCCACCCAAATAATTGGAATAATCAATCCTCCCACTGGTTAACCTATGACATTACCCAGTCCATAAAAACTAACAACCCCATAACCCAGGGCTGCTCTCACCTTCTGAGATGGCCCACGCTCTGTGGAATGTGTTGTAGAGTGCGTATCTCCCAGGGCTGCTCTTGCCTTTTGAGATGGACCACATTCTGTCTATGGAATGTGTGTCTCCCAGGGCTTCTCACCTTCTGAGATGGCCCACACTGTCTACGGAGTGTGTATCTCCTTAAATAAATCTGCTTTCCTACTTAGTTCTGGAGCAGAGCCTCTTGCCTGCCTGCTTGTGTCCTTCCAAGCATTCTATATTTAATAAATCTACTTCTTGCCTATCGCTTTGCTTCTCGCTTAATTCCTTCTGCACTGAAACATAAAAATCCTCAGCTTCATCAAGTCCTGGGACCAGGTGCGTGGTTTCAGTTGAGAGACTGTGGATTTGAGTACCCTCCTGAGCCAGAGCTTGTGGGTTCAAGTCCCAGCTGAGAGGTACGATCGGGTTCGAGTCCCAATCTGAGGTGTGCAGTTTCCAAAGGAGAAATATAACTACTCTAACTGGTTAGGCAAACACTCGGCAGTTTTGAAATGCATGATTCTGATCAAATGGCATACGAAGAACTTAAAGAAATGTAAACTTGGAGTAAAAAAAAAAAAGAAACAAAAAGAAAAAAAAATCACCTATTGTTGCACATATGGGTTATTATTATTATTTTGCGGTACGCGGGCCTCTCACTGTTGTGGCCTCTCCCGTTGCAGAGCACAGGCTCCGGACGCTCAGGCTCAGCGGCCATGGCTCACGGGCCCAGCCACTCCGCGGCATGTGGGACCTTCCCGGACAGGCGCAGGAACCCGTGTCCCCTGCATCGGCAGGCAGACGCTCAACCACTGCGCCACCAGGGAAGCCCTACATTTTTTTCTTCTATAAAAACTACCATGGTGGGACTTCCTGGGCAGTCCAGTGGTTAAGATCTTGCCTTCCAATGTGGGGGTGTGTGGATTCAATCCCTGGTCAGCGAGCTAAAATCCCACATGCCTCACGGTCAGAAAACAAAACATAAAACGGAAGCAATATTGTAACAAATTCAATAAAGACTTTAAAAATGGTCCACATCAAAAAAAAAAAACAAAAAAAAGCTACTGCGGTGAACTAGAAATTTAGGACAGATTTTTAGATATGGAATTTCTGCAAAATTCAAAGGCTTTTGATTCATATTGTAAAAAATAAAAAGAGCCTATTTTTCCTCTTTCATTGTATTTTGTGGCAAAAACACTTTAAACTAAGAATCATACCAATATTCAGAACTCTGAGAACAGTGTATGTCAACAATGGTAAGGTTTATTTTAATACAGACAATAACATTACATTTTTTTCTACATTAAAAAGCAACTAATAGGGCTTCCCTGGTGGCGCAGTGGTTGAGAGTCCGCCTGCTGATGCAGGGGACACGGGTTCGTGCCCCAGTCCGGGAAGATCCCACATGCCGCAGAGCGGCTGGGCCCGTCAGCCATGGCCGCTGGGCCTGCGCGTCCGGAGCCTGTGCTCCACAACGGGAGAGGCCACAACAGTGAGAGGCCAGCATACCGCAAAAAAAAAAAAAAAAGCAGCTAATACTCCAATATAACAAGTCTGTGGATTATTTAGGGCTGAGCATTAATTAAAATCCTTGGGTAAAAGGTGGACACCTAGTCAAAGAAGTGATAAATTCATTTTTACTTTTCACTGCAAATCCCTAACTTCCAGGGCACTATCCCACCTCAATGTGCGTGGTTAGGCACTTAGGCTACCCTCAAAGTCACACAACAGAGAAGCTAAAGTACTGTACATCTGTAATAGATTTTAGGAAATAGCAGCATAATTAACTAAAACAAAAACCATGAGATCAAGTTAGTTTAAGTGCTCTTTAACACTGGGGCTTACATATGGGGATAAGGAGGCAAATGAAGATGTCCAAAGATTAGAAAATAACTTCTATGGGGGAATTCCCTGGTGGTCCAGTGGTTAGGACTAGGTGCTTTCACTGTTGTGGCCTGGGTTCAATCCCTGGTCGGGGAACTAAGATCCCACAAGCCGTGCTGTGTGGCCTAAATAGACAAACAAACAAACGAACAAAGTTGTTTGCTCATTAAAAAAAAGTAACTTCTATGGATATTTCAAAGCTTTTTTTTTAAATTGGAGTATAGTTGCTTTATCAAAGCTTTAAGAGAAGTTAGTAGAACCAATTCTTTATTACATCAGACACAACTAAAATGTATACTTACAAGAGGCACCGATGCTTTAGGATACCTTAGTGTTAAAGATCAATTCAGAAACTAACAAAAGCAAAAACAGTACAATTTTCTTCCAAATCCACATACTGATGGGACACAAGCATTTAGTAATTTGCAAAAATGAAATTATTTTTTCATTAACTGACAATACCATAATTATAAATTTATCTAATGCTAAGATTCTGTTCCAGCCCCCAATATCACTATTCTTTTTCTGAATATACCTTGCCACATGGAATTAATCCCCTCCATGACATTTTAACTCAAGGCTTCTTGGGTAGGATTCTGAAAACTCTAAGATAATAAGTTGCATATTTGTTTCTTCCTTTGTAAGTAACTATTTCCCTAATTAGCTTAGGTGTGTGCTTTTAGATCATGAATTAAGGACAGAGGCTATTGTTTCAACAACAACAACAACAAGCTAGGGAATTCCCTGACAGTCCATTGGCTAGGACCCCATGCTTTCACTGCAGTGGGCCGGGGTTCGATCCCTGGTCAGGAACTATGATCCCACAAGCTGTGCGGGGAGGCCAGAAAAAAAGTAACAACCAACTAACCCCTCCCCCATGACCAAATGTTAGGATTCAAAGAATCTGACTCTCCCAGTTTTTGAGAAGTGTGGAAAAATATGAAACCAGAAAAAACCCTCCAGTGATGTTAAGCTTTCTGGAACTCTAAGAAACACAGGCAGAAAGGTATTTTGTTTTGTTTTGCTTAAATAAAAGAAAAAAATTATGGAATACAACTTTCGGCACAGAACTTATCTGATTAGTATCACTTTCTGAGTTATTACTACACCAGCAGATTTTGCCTTCTTTAATGCTTCATTTTTGCCTGATTCTAGCAGATTAAAAAACTAGCTATTGTCCATGTTGAGACCAAGTCCTGTTCCCTTTCACATGTTAATTTATTTCTTGCTTGGGAAAGAGTTTCCAAATGTAAAACCATTTCAAATTTATATAAAACATAAGAATGTGAGCAGTAGTGAATGAAGAAAGGGAAGTTGGAGGCTGTGTCCTCCAAAAGCAGGTTTTCCTTGGCAGAATTCCAGGCTATATTTTGGAATACCTGTATATGTTGTTTTCTACAGCAATGCAAATATATATTCAACAAATCAAGAGCTAAGTGGGCCATTTCAATTTATTAATATATGACCTACCATTTCAATTCATTAATATATGACCTATCCTCTTCCAAAATCTAAAGAAGAAATATAATAGGCTGAATTAAAATTACAAATAGATGTGATATCAAAACTGTGTCACTTATGTTACTTTGAATATAAATCAATACTTGAATATAATTGGTGGTATTTCAGTTAGAATCTACTTCACTACCTATTCTGAAGCTTAATGGGGAGATTTACAATTCATTAAAAGGCAAACAACAAAGAAAGCTTTTCCTTTTCTTGCAAAAGGCTAAGTTGAACTCAGAAAAAATTAACACTATACTTAGTTTCACATGAAAAACTTTTAAGTTTTGAAGACTAGAGGCAACACAGTAATATGCTGACATTTCATTTCAAAGCTTAATTCTCCTCCTAAAAGTTTCAAACCATATTTTTAAATATATATTTTTTCATCCCTTTCTAGTAATTTCTTATACACATAATTGTTTAATAAATAACCTTTGAATGAGCCTGAACTTCATTATTATGCTACCTTTGACCCTCATTATCTCAAAGAACTAAGTTGTTTTGTTTTCTTGTTTGTTTTATTAGTAACAGACAAACCACAAAAGAGTAAGTATTAAAACTGAGTACTGTTTGTCTGGCATTAAAGCATTATCCACCATTCTCAAATGTTTACTTGCAAAGCTTTTTAAGAATAGAGACTAAAGATATATCAAAAAGAAGTCAGCATTATTACCTCAAAATATACTGTAATTAAACTTAAATAGCCTTTTTAATTGCTGACTATATAAATCTGTGTTCTCGTTAAGATAATAATCAGTTCCTTTATTAGAAATACATAAGTTTCAGGGGCTTCCCTGGTGGCGCAGTGCTTGAGAATCCGCCTGCCAATGCAGGGGACACGGGTTCGAGCCCTGGTCCGGGAAGATCCCACATACCGTGGAGCAAATAAGCCCCTGAGCCACTGCTGAGCCTGTGCACTCTAGAGCCTGTAAGCCACAACTACCAAGCTCACACTCCTAGAGCCCTTGCTCTGCAACAAGAGAAGCCACTGCAATGAGAAGCTCCCACTCGGCAATGAGAAGCTCCCACTCGGCAAGGAAGAGTAGCCCCCGCTCACCCCAACTAGAGAAAAAGCCCGCGCGCAGCAATGAAGACCCAACACAGCCAATAAATAAATAAATAAACAAATAAATTTATATATCTATATAAAAAATACGTAAGTTTCAAATGAATGTTTTACTTTCCTGGAAACAGGTAATTTGTTAAACCACTCCTCTTCCCTCTACTACATCAAGTAAGTAGTTCTCTAGGTAATACAGTAAATACAAATAACATCATTACACAATCACAATAGATAAAAAGTGTAATAATAATAGTAAGTGTATTTCTAACCTACAGAGTAGGTATTTCAAACCTGAGATTCATCAACATCTTTAGGGGTTCCTCCAGTTGAGCAAAATAAAGGCCTGAATCTAATATAGTGAGCTGCTGAAGACAAGATCTGAAGCAATTTTAAGCACATTTGCTGAAGCACCCAAAAGAGGGCAAGAAAATCCAAGTCACTGACGATATGCTTTATCCTATTTAAGTTATGGCCCTTAAAATAGAACTCCTTTGGAAACAGTAATTTTAAACATATACTTCCTAAATACAAGGGAAAATTATTCTGCCTTAATTTGTGAAAATCATTTTACTCTCCCTTAGCATATACACAAGCATTTTGTTCCCTCTCATTTGTGAGGTCAAAATTTATGATTTAGTACATAAAAGTCAAGGGCCAAAATATTTACATAACTGTGACATCATGAGTTGTGTGCTGTGTTGCATCACAGGTTCTAGCTAACTTTACTCTCACAGAGGAACAGAAGTACAGGAGTTAGGAGCAGCAGTTCTTAGCTTTTTTGGTACCACAGATTCCTTTAGCAGTGTGATAAAACCTATGAAGCCTTTATCAGAATGTTTTTAAATGTATACAAAGGTATTATTGTCAAAACATTTAAAATTGGATATAATAATGTGATTTTTTAAAGTACGAAATTAGATAAGATCTAGCAGTGGGTCTAATAACCACAGTAATTTCAAAGTAGTGATGAATTTGAACAATTTCAAGATAGCTGCAGCCGCTGTATCATGACACGAAAATATGTGATTTCCATTGGTGACAAAGTCACAGGTACTGCCAATACTACTATGGTTTGTTGCCTGCATTCATAGTTGAAATAAATTCTAAATTTTACTTAGAGGTTAATGAAAAGATGTAATTTTTTCCCCAACCAAGTTCACAGATATTCCATCCAACATGGAGTATCAATCTGCAGATCCCAGGTTAAAACCTCTGATTGGGGAACAGAAGAGAAAGTTAATAAAGTAAAAACTTAGCTTTCATTCTCAAAAGCTCAATAAGGCAATTTACAAAAGCTCTGTTAAGCTCTATTATTATCCAAGATAGTTTAACACACCAGAACTGTACCATCAGGCCTTCAGTCTTCCGAAGATTTATATAAGAGCAAAATCACAGGGAAGAAATATTTTTCAACAAATCATCAAATATGCAGCTTACAATGCCTGTATATTTTGAGGAATTTCTCCTTTATATGAAGGCTAAATCATTGTAATCAAATCGGATTCAACATTATGAGTAGTTGTGATCAGCAATAGGGGAGTGTGGACAACCAAAGGAGCTGGATCCTACTGTTTCTGCATAAAAGGTCAGTAGCAGTCTTCAATGGCTTAGCCCATGCAGCCAGTCACACTGTCCTGGATGTGAACTCATGTAGCTATTGTGTATACTGTGGCCCCAGGAGAGAAATCACCATTTCTATAAGATCATTATTGCTCTTTTAATCACTTGTCTGCAAGACACTATGGCTCAAACAGGTCACCTACACTAGTCTTCCTGCCATAAATCCATTATAAACTGGATCCTACAACCAAAAACAGAGAGGGAGAAAGAGGTGGGGGGGAAGGAGAAGGGAAAGGGGAAGAGGAGGAAGAGGAGGGAGAAGAGGGAGAGGAGAGAGACGGAGAGGTAAAAGAAAAAAATTAGAGGAAAAAAGCATGGAGAAAAATTTGTCAGGGCAAATAAAAGGATGAGTAACATACAACTTAAAAGGCCACTGCACCAATCTACTAATGACAGCAGCCTAAATTAGGTAGCAGTAATAAGAATGAAAAAGGGGAGTAGAATAGGGTGGGAAGGAGTGGACATGAGACAACAAAGGGGAGAAGGGGCTGGCACTTAATTGCATTTGGTAGAGTGGGGGCCCACTGGAGAACTATTAAAATGACTCAGATTTTAAGTCTGGCTACCTGGAGTAGTCAATCCCTGTCCTCAAGGAATTTAAAATCTGTAATCTGGTTACAGCTAGAGATTTAGATTTGGTTAGGGAGTGATTCTACCAGAAATTCCCCCAAAGCTATGGGAACAGATAAGCTCTTCAAGAAAGAACAAAGACCAAAAGAATCCCTACCAATTTAAGAACAGAAATTCTAAATATCCCAAATACTAAAAGCTATTCGAAACATTAACATCAAGTGCTAAAAAACAACCTAACAAAATATGTACTGGCTTTTTAAAGAGGATGTACCTTGTTACATTGAAATACATTTCTCCACAAAGAAAGTGTTGTGATCATATATGATATTGTATTAAAGCACACAAACTTTTAACTTGTCCTTCCTATTCCAACTACCTCTCTTTTATAGAGGTATTCTAGCTAATCAATTACGAAGGAATGTTAGAATTAAAGGCACAATTAAATTATTGCCATTTGCAAACCACTAATGAAATAACGGAACGAGGCCATCAATATAGCAGAATGAGGGACAACCAAACATCATATGCCTCCTGATGGAAAAATACACACCACCACCTATGAATTATATTTGCCCTCTCCACCACACCATGCCTCCTCTCAGAAATCCAACCGCAATCTATCTACAAATTTACAGAAAATACGAGGGATAGGAGAACATGTTAAACCTATACCAGAGGGACATTCAATAAAATCCAGAATGAGGGAAACTGCAGAAAAAATAACCCGGTTCCATCAACAAATAACTTACGAGGAAAATAAGAGAGAAAAGGGTAACCTGTAGTTTAAAAGACATACCAACCAAATGTAATTTGGATCCCAAACAGACCACTTACTTTGAAACAATTTAGGAAAAATTGAATACTGCCTGGTTATTTGGTGATGTTAACGCTTAAAGGTGGGATAATGGTATTGTGGTTATGGTTTTTTAAGAGTCATATCTTCTAGAGATATACTGAAATATTTACAGATGAAATGCATATCTATGTTTTGCTTCACAATAATCCAGTAGGGGGCAGCAGGGAGTAAGTAGGAGTACAGATGAAACGGTAATGGCTGTTTGAAACTTCAATTGGGTTTGAAACTTTCCATAATAAATTATTTAGAAGGGAAAAAAATCACTATCAATAACAGCAAAAACACAGAAAGGACAAAAATGGATTTGAGTCTTGTTTCCAACCCTTACAAGTTGAACAGCCCTGGGCTAGTCACACAACCTCTTAATGTCCACATTGGTTAAATGGAGAAAAATAATAAACTCATTTGCTCAAGCTAGAAACCTGGGAGATATTTTTAACTTCTCTGGCTTCCCAGTCTCCCACATCTGGTCTATCACTGAATCCTGTCTGTTCCCCTCTCTCTTCCATCTTCCCACTACTGTCCATCTTGTCCATCACTGTAGTCTCACAAAACTCTAACAGCCTCCCTCCAACCTGTTCTCCACTTTGTATCCAGAGTGATATTCCTAAAATTCAAAATCTGATCATGCTATTCCCAGCCCCATTTAAAACCATTAAACTGCTTCATTTAGCTTCAAGACAGGAGCACTTCCTTAAGTTTTTTTTACCTAGTCCCTTCCCTATTTCCTTAAGATGACTAATAAGGCCTTTCATTATCTGATATTGTCTACTTCCATCTTTCCCCATTCTCTCTGCTCCCTCTTCATGCTTTAGCTTTGCTGAAATTCTATACGTTTTTCTAATGTACCCTGTACTGATTGTAGCTTTAGTACTCATGTCTGTAATGCTCTTTCCACTATCACTCCCTGGCCTAGCTAGCTCCTATTCATCCTTCAATTCTCGGGTTAAATAGCATTTCCTCGGAGAGGCCTACCTTTGCTTCTATACTAAATTGGGAGTTTTCTCACACCTACATAATACAGTATTTGTTCCCAAAAGAACCTGTACTTCCTCGATCATATACTCAATACCTGTTTGTAAAGAGTACTTGTTCTGGTAATTATACATTTGTTTTCCAGTTACACCATAAACTCTGGGAGTGACAGGGCTAGAACTTGTTCATGGCTGAATCCTAGCTCTCTCTGAATCCTAGTGCCTGGCAGCCAATAATAAATCAAGTCGCATCTCCCTTGTCCTCTAACAAAACGAGATTGGCCATGTAGGCATTTACAGGGAACTAAATCCTGCATAGGCATGCATATTATGAAGTGGATGTAAAATATAGTGGGAATGAAGGACATAAGAAGTTGGGAAGTTATTATTCAAAATAACTGTTTTTTGGCAAGAGATAATTCATATCTATATTTATAATTTTAGAGAACGCACAGGAGCGCCGAACTCACTAAATGGGAGTCAAAAGACACATCATCTCCACCCAACCATTAAAAAGTTTTCAGAACTAAGATGAGAAGTCACTTACCCTCTCCAACCTTAGCTTCCTAATCTATAAAATAAGGGAAACTGACTAGCTAGTCATTAACATCTTTTCCAGAGTTATGTGCATTAATATTTAAAAGGCTAAAAATATGTAAACTATTGAAACACTGATCAGTTGGTTCATCCTATGGTGGCATGATCCTTTTTCCTTTTTAATCTCTTTAGGTATGCTATAGCCTATTATGTTAAGCTTACAACTAAACCTTTGAACCTATTCAGCTATAAAGATCTCAGGTAATGCTCCCCAGACCATTAACTTGCATTTTAACAAGGATCACTGCAATCCAATGAAAGAACAGCATCTATCTAATCCCTGAATTACTGAAGTGCAACTTTTGTTTAATACTTACCCAATACTTGTTTTAAGGGCTAGATTTCTTAAATTCTTTATTATATCTATGGCAATTTGAAGGCAAAATTATACCCTATGGTATAAAACTCGGATTTATAGGTATATTTAGTGCCTAACTAAAAAAACTACACTAAAATACATACTCTCTGCATCACCTCACTGGTCTGGTAGCTGACATCAAAACTGATTAATGGCTAATTCCTACTTACACTCTTTCAAACTCTCACACAATTCAGAGTTCACCCTATCACTACATTCCTCTAGTAACTATACCCACATTTGTTTTATCAGGGCACTAAAGTGTACACATTTTATTTCGAAACCAGAATAATTTTTGAAAAAAAAATTTCAAAACTAGTTCTGACAAAGTAGCTTGTCAACATTTTACTGTTATCAGTAGATGCCTAGTTTATAAGCAAACTGGAAACTCGACTAAACTAGTAACGTTTGTTTTGGGGGGAGTAATGTTTGTTTTTTTGATTAAGATTAATCACAAACTAGTTTTGGCAACTAACTGCTTGTCGCACCAAATAAGTCATGACAAATAAATGAAATGTTAAAATGCACGTGGAAAAAGAGGATGCATTTGGAACAAAAAGCGTGCATCAGACCAAGTGTAACGCTATGCTTCAGATTCCTCCCGACAGGGCCGCCTTAAAGCCCCAGAGCGAGGGCGCTGCGGCGGACGTTCTGCAGCTACAGGTTGAATGACAAAGAGTTCCCGTCAGCACCACTCCGGGCGTCTGCCAGTTGCAACGTCCCCTCCTCAAAGTCCTCTCAGACACTGCAGTCACGCCTAGGCTGCGGGGACTGCAGCTCCCTCAGGCCACTACCGCCAAGTCGCCAGGTGGGACAAGGATTGGCTGGCCGAGGAGGTTGGGGCGGGCGTGCCACGAGTCCAAAATAACTCCCGCCCCGAGTACCGGGAGAAAGCCGCCAGCAGTCTGGAGGCACCACGTGAATCGGCCTCACGTCGATCCTTTCCCAGATCAAAAGCATCTCCGGAGCAGCCTACTTAACACTAGAGGAGAAGCGACTTCCCCAAGGTCACCGGCAGCTCGACCCCACTCCTCGACCAGGCCGGTGGCCCGCACCTGACAACGGGGCTGCAGCTCTGCTGGGAAAAGCGCTGTCCCCAGCGCCTCAGGGTCTCCTTCACCAACGCTGCGCTCCGAGGCCACGTGGCTGCTGCGGCCAAGATGCCACCGCCCGGCCGCCCCCCCTCCCCCGGAGACCAAGCCTTCCACTCCCCCGAGGCTCCCTCCGACCCAGCCGAGGAAACAAGGGCACCGCGGGGTCCCGGCCGAACGTGCGGCCGCCAGTTACCAACTAACCGTTATGCGCGGCTCGCGGCGCAGAGCGTGAACGTGACGCCGCGGCGCGGCTGGAGTCCCGCAGGGCCCAGGGTCCAGGTAGCGTCTTTCACCGGCTGCCTCGTCTCCTCGCCCGGGAACCCACGCGACCGAGTAGTCACGTCGCAGCTCGCCAGCACTTTGTCGGGCCGGGCCAGCGAGGCTGCTTTATAACTGGCCGGGGCCGGAGCATGCGCACAGGGGGCGGAGTCGGCCCTCCCGGCCACCGCCCCCTCCCCCCTACACTCACACCCGAACCGCAACTCGCGCCTCCACAGCTCTCAGGCGCGCGCCCGCTCACTCTCTCGCGCGCGCTGGCGCCCCCTCCCCGCCACGTGACCGGCGGCCCGACAGGACCCGAAAGCTGCGCCCCGCTATGCAACGCCGACCGCGTTGCCGCACTGCTGTGGGGGACTCGCCCTTTCGGCCAGCCGTCGGAGGACCTCGGGGTGACCTACTCGCATCTGGGACACCAACGTCGATCTCGCCCTCAGTCTCTGCCAGAGAAAAGGGGGAAACCGCTAAGGACGGATGGGGCGTGTCCCCCGGCTCCTGACTCAGGTGTGGGGGGGAGATGGGCGCGCGGAAGAGCGGGGAAGTGACTGGAAGTGGGGGACTGGGCGGGGTTTGAGTGGACGCGGGTGCACCTCCGACCCGGGAAGAGGCCGAGGGCTAGAGGTTAAGAGCGTGGGCTGTGGGCTCGCAGCTTGAGTTCTGTGACCTCGGGGAAGTCACTCAAATCCTCAGGGCCTGTTTCCTGCTCCCTAAAATGGCAACAGTAGTAGAAGCGACCTCAGAAGGGCTTTTGGTGGTTTTGAGAGAATTTATGGAACCTTCTTCCTACAGAGCCTGGTCTGTAGCATTTGGTGAATGGTGGGTATAAAGGCAGAAGTCGGGAGAGAAGAGCACGTCTGACGGTGGCGACACTGGTCCCAAGGGAGGGTCTGTGTGTCGGAAATATGAAGAAATGAGACTGCAGAGAGGCCAACTTTTTATGGACGCTGAGGATTTGGGACAAAATATAATTATAGCTCACAGTTCTGAAGGGCCGATTGTATTCTTAGCAGTTCACCTGAACTATCCTCACAACCCTATGGTGTTGTTGAAGTGATCAAATTAAATAATCCTGGAGTGCTTCTGAGGTCTCCGAGGAATTTCTTTTGAGAAATGCCAAGAATGTACGAATCAAGGCCCCTGCCTTACAAATTTTGGGGGAGGGTGAGTCAGGTAGAAATCCACCAACATTGACAAGTACTTGGAGCCTGCCCTAACCCTGCCCTCCTCTCCTCCCCTCCCCCTCTCCTTACTTAATTCCCTCTACAACCCTGTGAGGTTGGCCTTCAGCTTTTTGTTTTGCAAGTGAGGAACCTAGATTGTGATGGAGTGGGGATTGAAGGATAAAATTCTGAATGCTTCCGTGTGCTTTCTTCCTCTCTCCCACTCTGACTCTGTTTCACACAACAAAAAGCTTTCAGTAACAGTTCAGCACATTAGAAGACAGTATGGAATCTATAGCCAAGTACTGCTTATAAGCAGTAATCGATTTTTACCTTTGATAAATGCAGAGAAAATAATAAATGCAGAGAAGGCAGGCTCTTCAGGTGTTTCGGGTGGTCGGGATTTAGAACGGCAGTGCTTCAGGACTGTTAGGATAGTAGCAGCATTCAGGGTAGGTGGTAGGAGAGTTGAATTAGGGAGACAAACTAGGACTGGTTCAGAGGTGAACTATCAGGACCTGAACAATGGAATGTAGTGGTAAGTAGTAGAATAAGATGATTCCCAGGAAACCTCAAAAGAAGGCTTATAGAGGAGCATAGTGTGGTAGATTAACGATATGGACCCAGGATCAGATCTGAATTCCAACTTTGATACTTGGCACTTAACTAGCTCTTTGTCCCTAGGCAAATCATTTTACCTCTCTGACCCTCCCTCATTCTCTGGTCTGTAAAACAAGAGCACTACCTTCCCCGTAGAGTTGTTATGATAATAAAGTCAGTATTTACTTTAGTGTCTGGCATATAGTAAGCACTAAATAAATGTATAACCATGGGAAACCATGAAATTGAATCCTAAAGATTAACTCTAAAGTTCCCTCACTTGGTCCTAACAGTGTAGTCACAGAATCATACTTAGTGTTGTATTGTAGTTTTGTATTCCTTTTCTTGAAGCTATCCACCAAAATTATATATACCTCAAGCCCCATAAAATCTGGATCTGCTCCTAGTAGGATCTGTAGTGTTGTGAAAAGAACATAGGCTTTGGAATCAGACTTGTTCCCATAACTTATTATCCCTGTTACTTCAGGCAGTTAATTCACTGACCTATTCTGGCCTCAGTTTTCTTACCAGATAAGCTGAAGGTAATATCTACCAGCCTGAGCTGTTGTGAGTCAAATAAGATAGTATTCGCAAAAGCAGTGAAACTTGGAAAGTGCTCTACAAGTGTTTATGAATTAATATTGGTATAATTTGTCCATAAAGTGTATGAGGCAAAGATCAGAAGCATCCCCAAGGTGGGACTTCCCTGGCTGTCCAGTGGTTAAGACTCCACACTTCCAATGCAGGGGACGCAGGTTTGATCCCTGGTTGGGGAGCGAAGGTCCCACATGCTGCGCAGCCAAAAAATAAATAAAGGAAACAAAGTAAAAGATAAAAAAAAACCAACTCCAGGGTTCTTAGCTGAAAAAGTAGAAACGGCGTGGGTGAGCTGGCAAAAATAATGAAATGACACAGGTAAAATTTTTGCTTTTCTGCCAGGTTTTCTTCCTGATTAATCCATGAGACACTGAAGAGGTAAACTAGTAAGCATAAGATCAGAAATTTAGAGCTGAGAGGAGGTTGAAGATCATCTAGCATAACCCCCTACATTTTACAGAAAGTGAAATTAAGGTCTGGGGAAGCTAAAAGGCTTTTCTAAGGCCACCCGTCTAATAAGTGGCATGATCAGAAGAACCAGATCTCTAGGCTCCAGGTTCTTACAGTTCCAAGCAGTCTTTAAGATAAAAGCATTTCATCATGGGGTCTTTCAAAATCAGAGAAGGTATGGTGCTCCCTAGTGGCTTTTGCCTTCATCACAACATTTTCTAGGTACACTTTTCTATTTTAAAGGTTGATAGGCAGTTTGCAAGCTTGTCAGTAAGTGAACAAAACTTCTGAAGATTTCAAGGTAAGAGTTATAACTTCAGAAATTAGTAATGAGATGAGACATGCAAATGCAAAATTTGAAAGTTCATAACAACTAGTTACTATTCAAGTTGAGAAAGTTACTCAACTGCTTTATCTGGAAAACGAGAATAATAAAATTACCGTGTATTTTCTCTGGAATTCAACTGTGTACTTCATTTACATTCCCCCAGTTACTCCATCATTTCTGTGACGTAGGAAATAACAGGAAAGGATTCTTTTAAAACACAATAATACTTAATAGATTAAGAACATTCCCCCCATTTAACATTTATAGCAATTTAATTGGGAATGTGGAAAATGAAAAGTTCAGAACAGTCCATATGGGGAACAGGTAACAAGAATATTCCTTTTTGACCTATTTATCCTCTAATTCAGTTTGTTTTCAGCGAAACTGCATAAGGCTCTCCTTATGGCAGTCCAGTTCCCATACCCTTATTCCATTCAGTGGTCTGATATGGCTTTTGTCTCCTGCTTCTTGTCTCTGCCAGCACAGGCTAGTTTTGGCCTATGCTGTTTGTAACCTACATCACTGTTTAGGACCTTTGCTAGCAAGCATTCCTTTTAGGCATGGTCCTACATATTTGCTAGCCTGTCTACTTCCTTGACCCCGGCTAACCCTGAGCTTGCCCCTTCCTTCTTTTTTTCCTCTCTCTTGTCTCTTCCTTTCTTCCTTCCTTCTTCCCTCCCTCCCTCCCTCCCTTGCTGTCTTTAGTATTCTAGGCAGGTGGGCTGAGGGTGGGGGAATAACAATAATGATAAATTGATGATGGCTAAGATTTAGGAAATATTTAGTATATGCCAGGCATCGATCTAAGCTTTTTACACATATTAACTCATTGACTCCTCATAAAAATGCTATGGACTAGGTGCTATTTTTTAAAATTATTTAAAAAAATATTTATTTGACTGTGCCAGGTCTTAGTTGTGGCACGTGGGATATTTTAGTTGCGGCATGTGGGATCTTTAGTTGCGGCATGGGGGATCTGGTTCCCTGACCAGGGATCAAACCCGGGCCGCCTGCATTGGGAGTGCAGAGTCTTAGCCACTGGACCACCAGGAAAGTCTCTGGACTAGGTACTAATATAATCCCTATTTTACAGACAGATACAGTTACAGAGGTAACACACAGAGATGTTAAGTAACTGCCCCAAAGTCACATAATCAGCATTGTCTGGAATTAACCGGAAGTAGTCATTATTTAGTTTTCAGTATAAATATGAGTAGAAATTGTCGTTTGTAACTGATAATACCATAGGAGACTAATCAATAGACTTTGAAGGCCATCTTAGGAAGACCATGTTCTAGGTTGCTTCTACCCCTGGTAAAGCTAAACAGTCATTATAAAAACTGTTGGCCAGGGCTTTCCCGGTGATGCAGTGTTTAAGAATCCACCTGCCAATGCAGGGGACACGGGTTTGAGCCCTGGTTCGGGAAGATCCCACATGCCACGGAGCAACTAAGCCCATGTGCCACAGCTACTGAGCCTGTGCTCTAGAGCCCGCAAGCCACAACTACTGAGCCCGCGTGCCTAGAGCCCGTGCTCCGCAACAAGAGAAGCCACCACAATGAGAAGCCCACGCATCACAACAAAGAGTAGCCCCCGCTCGCCGCAGCTAGAGAAAGCCCGCGCGCGGCAACGAAGACCCAATGCAGCCAAAAATAAATAAATAAAACTGTTGGCCATGGAAGCTGCCTTTGAAACTAGAGAGTTCAAAAGGAACTACCCCCTGCTTATCTGAATCAGGGTAGTTGTGAACCTCTGGGCAGGTAAGTTGGGGTGGAGATGTTGGGATATCTTTTCAACAGCTAAATTTTAAGATCACCTATATTCCAGGAAGTTCTGGGTGTCCTGGCTCCCACATTGCACGCTGTGAGATCTTTCAGCGTGAGAGCTTGGACCTTATGGCCCTTACCCAACAGCAGCAGCAGGCAGTTGGAACTCCTTGAACAGCTGTACCTCAAACCTGGTGTGACTCGGAAGAGGGGTGCATGCAGCGAAGGAAGCCTCTTGGATCATAATGACTAACTTTATGTATCCACTTGCTTGGGGAGTCAGGCCTGGGTGTTCTAACTGGACCTTGATACTGCTGCATTGGTGTACAAGATGAGGCGTTGATAAACCACAGAAATCAATCTGTGGTGACCTCTGAGAACCCCGAATCCGCCACAGTGCCCTGCACCATACAGCACCTGTGACACCTGTGCCCAGGTGAGGTCCAGGGCTGTCAGCCTCACTTCTGAGCTGTGTATTAATAGAGTGAAGCCTCTCTCCACCCGCTTTCCTTTTGCACAAATCATGAGTTCAGATGTCATGCCTATTGTTTTTTACCCTGACAGCCTTATTTTTTGTGGTCATAGAATAAGGCCATACCCCTCTGGGCAGGGTGTAAAGATTTCCCTAAATAAGGTAAATGTTCTCATCATCGATCATTCAAAGAAGAAGAGAATTCTCACACAGGAATACTTGCAGCATGGAACAGGCAAGATGGCATTTCTGGATTTACTTTCTTAGGGTTCGGACTTAGAGGAGGTAAGAAATGTTGAGGGCTCTCACTGAGTCTGGGGAAATGGCCTCTGCCACAGAGCTGCCTAGTAGGACCCAGGCAAAGAGGTTTTCCTGGAGACCCAAAAATGAAGGTAAATATTCATGTTTTGTTAGTCTGCTTATTGATGCATCACTCTACTTATCCTTGAACTTCAGTCAAGTTTAATCTATCCATCTAGGCATCCAAGTTCATGTGTTTCAAATGAAGCACTTTCCCGTGTAGCACTAACGGTACAAGTTTGCTCGACATTTCTGCATAATACATTATTGGATAATTCAAAAGAAAATAGAATTCTTTAAATTACTAACACTTTATATTTAATCAGTATAAAGGGGAAAACAACGACAGGAAATTGCGTGGGGGTTAGAAAGTGAGGAACGGGTAGGCAGATGGGGAGTAGGGCGAACAACTATTGCAGCAGGCTAGTCTGTTCCACATTGGTCTCTGCTGAAGGATTTAAGAAGCAGGCAAAAAGGGGAGTGCTCCTTCCTGGCCCCCAAGTCCTCCCCATGGCGTCAGTGGTGATTTATGAAAGATCTTCAAGGAAAAGCTTAGTCTCAAACAAAGGTCTTAGTTACAAGATTTGGCAGTCCCCTCCCTATGAGGAGATTCTCCTTCCATTACGACCTTTGGCAGATCAGGATTCAAGTTTGAGACCCTGTGGATTGTCTTACAATTTCACCCACAGTTTTCTCCCATTCCAGGCCCATGGTTCCATTTTGGTCACCATGGCCACAGTAACTGAAATGGCCTGCTTCATCATTTGCAATGGACAGCCTCCAGCCCCAGACTCCAAACTGACTGCCTAAAGACAAGTTATTTTCTCCCTAGTGTCTCAAACTCATGGTCTCAGACTGAGGGCTTTAATTTTACCCTGCTTTGGGAGAGCCCTCTTTAAGTCTTCTAGATCTACATAATGCCTCTTACTGTTTATCATTTCTAATCTAGTAGCAAAAAAGAAACTGAAATATCTTGTAGCAGAATATCCTTTATTCTATGATACCTACCTCCGAGATACCTGGTCTCTTCAGTGCCCCCAAACCAGAAGCATAGTAACTCTTACCAAGCTCAGAATATACCGTTCTACTGCAGCTGTGGTTTTTTTATTTTTCACCACTCCCTCATTGATTTGTCTCATGTATGCTTGCCATAGCCACATCACCAGGAACCAGAATCTGGAGAAGTTACATGCCGGCAACAACAGGAAGCACAAAGCCATAAACTGCAAACAGGCAACAAACATCAGGGCAACCATCCACGTAGAAGATTAGGTATGCCTTTCATGTTGCTTCAGGCCAAAACAATAATAATGAAATAATGGGTTTTTTGCTCCTGTTTCCAATGAAAAGATAAATTAATCTTGGAGCCTTCCAACTTCATATGCATCCCCTCTGGTTTGCTAGTCATTGCATTTACCAACCCAGGTGAGACCACATCATGCATGAAACACAGCCCAAATATGCTTCAACCGTAACATGGGAATATATAATGCAGGCTATGTTGATTACCAAGCCCACTTACAGAATCCAATGGGATGAGTGAGGTATGGACACCAGGACTTAGCGGAGGAGTTCCTTGTTGCTGCAACCATGCTTCTTAACAAAGACCTTCCACCAAGAATCTAGGAAAATCCCATCCCATTCCCCCAAACTTATAGGTATGTTATTAAGCTATTCTTATGCTTAGTCATAAAGTGGGTATTTTTTAGCTTATAATTACTAAAAGGCTGAGGTTTAAACCTAGGTCTCATAGCTTGTGCTCTTAAATGCTGGACGATTTTCATTTATCTAAAACTCTGAGGTCATAGGGAGGGATGGGGATGAGGAAGGTAAGAGGCAGGAAATAGATGGCTGTTTTATAGTCCCAACCCTGAGCCTTAGCTTTACATGCTGTTTCTTCAGAGAAAGCACTTCCTCCGTGTACCAGGTGAGCTGTATACAGAATAGCATGGAGATGAAAGAGAAGCAGACAGACTAACAAGGGAGTAGTTTTAGTAATTCTA
This sequence comes from Stenella coeruleoalba, assembly GCF_951394435.1. Taxonomy (NCBI): domain Eukaryota; kingdom Metazoa; phylum Chordata; class Mammalia; order Artiodactyla; family Delphinidae; genus Stenella; species Stenella coeruleoalba. Next base: position 98,950,569 of record NC_137169.1, read on the forward strand.
TTATATAATTCAAACCTCCTTGTAATCCAGTTTAGCTGCCCCACTAATTAATGTGAATTAATAAGTTTCATAATTATCATATTTACTCACCAGGTTCTTTCTACATAATTACTGTTTACACTTTAATAAATTGCTTAGGAAGGCCACCTCCTAATCCAAATTAAATGTAGTGTGTTTCATTTCCTATTTCATTCCTGTGGGCACATGATTATTTTGGAAAAAGCTTTGGCTTGATAATTAAATTCCATATCTCGCTGTCTCTAAAACATTACATATTCATAAGGCTTGCCAATCCAAGGGAAGGGCTCTTCTAGGCTGTTAGTGGATCTCCTGAAATTTTAAGGACTTCAAGCAAAAATGGATGCAGTCTTTGTACTTTAAAATGCAGGCATTCCAAACTTCTAATGTGTTGTCAGCTAACAAGAATGCAGAAGTCATAGAATTCAGATCTTAAGAGTATTAGATAGCCATATAAACATTTTATGATCTAATTTATACATTTTTCATACAGAAAACTTTTCCTCAGGTCAGCAAAGCAAATTAAGTTTCTCCTTTATTTTCACATGAGGGGAGAAAGCTGGGGAGAGAGAAGGAAAGGTAATGTTTTTAAGGTAGATTAAAAAGGCCTAACACCCCAAGAATTTTCTATCTGTGTATTGCAGGGACATTTAAATTCTCTGTTAGCATTTGGTATGACTGTCAACTTGGAAAGTTAACCTTTCTAGGACAGTCTCTACTAGAAGTTGGGACTTCCTCTTCAAAAAGAGTTTTGCTTACTTCTTTTCAAAGAGATTGCAAGATAATTTTAGCTCACTGAAGAACATTTTCCACCTCTTGATTATCCAATACAGCTATAGTACTGTTCCTTTTATCCCTCCTCCCTTTGTCTTTTAGACTGGAAGTTATCAAAAGGTAAAAGGTGTTCAGAAATGGAGGCAAACATAGATGAAGCCTAAAGACATTCCCACGTATCCAGGTCTCTAGCAGCCTTCCTCCTGGCCTCTTCCTCTTTTTTTTTTTTGTTTGTATTTTTTGTGGTACGCGGGCCTCTCACTGTTGTGGCCTCTCCCGTTGCGGAGCACAGGCTCCGGACGCGCAGGCTCAGCGGCCATGGCTCACGGGCCCAGCCGCTCCGCGGCATGTGGGATCTTCCCGGACCAGGGCACGAACCCGTGTCCCCTGCATTGGCAGGCGGACTCTCAACCACTGCGCCACCAGGGAAGCTCCTGGCCTCTTCCTCTTGGCATTCTATCCTTACCAGAAAAAAAAAAAATTACTCTGTAGGCCCCCACTCAAGGACCTGACTTCCCTGGGAATTTTTATTCTTATATTCAAAATACATATAGAATTTCATTCAGTTAAGTTTTATGACACGGGGACTTCCCTGGTGGCACAGTGGTTAAGAATCTGCCTGCCCATGCAGGGGACATGGGTTCGAGCCCTGGTTCAGGAAGATCCCACATGCCAAGGAGCAACTAAGCCCATGTGCCACAACTACTGAGCCTGTGCTCTAGAGCCTGCAAGCCACAACTACTGAGCCCACGCACCATAACTACTGAAGCCCGTGTGCCTAGAGCCCATGCTCCACAACAAGAGAAGCCACCACAATGAGAAGCCCATGCACCGCAATGAAGAGTAGCCCCCACTAGCCACAACTAGAGAAAGGCTGTGTGGAGCAACGAAGACCCAACGCAGCCAAAAGTTTAAAAATTAATAAATAAATTTATATTTAAAAAAAGACCAGATAGATGCTAGTTTAAAAAAAAAAGTTTTATGACATGAAAATTGTTGAAAAGCAATAAGTTATTACTGTGTAATTTCTGTTTATATCAGTGATCTCTGGTTTAAAAAGAATAGGCTATGCAAGACATGGAAGCAACCTAAGTGTCCATCGACAGATGAATGGATAAAGAAGATGTGGCACATATTTACAATGGAATATTACTCAGCCATAAAAAGAAACGAAATTGAGTTATTTGTAGTGAGGTGGATGGACCTAGAGTCTGTCGTACAGAGTGAAGTAAGTCAGAAAGAGAAAAACAAATACCGTATGCTAACACATATATATGGAATCTAAAAAAAGAAAAAAATGGTTCTGAAGAACCTAGGGGCAAGACGGGAATAAAGACGCAGACCTACTAGAGAATGGACTTGAGGACACGGGGAGCGGGAAGGGTAAGCTGGGACAAAGTGAAAGAGTGGTAGTGTATATATGGACATATATACACTGCCAAATGTAAAATAGATAGCTAGTGGGAAGCAGTTGCATAGCACAGGGAGATCAGCTCGGTGCTTTGTGACCAGCTAGAAGGGTGGGATAGGGAGGGTGGGAGGGAGACAGACGCAAGAGGGAAGAGATATGGGGATATATGTATATGTATAACTGATTCCCTTTGTTATAAAGCAGAAACTAACACACCATTGTAAAGCAATTATACTCCGATAAAAACGTTAAAAAAAAAAAAAAAGAATAGGCTATGAACTTCTCTCAACCTTTGATGCAGGACTCCAGCTGAACTAGCAAAGGACATTACATCAAAGAAACTTAAATATTTTTTTCTTTAATAATTTAACTTTCTGTCTTTTCTCCTTCCCAATGTATCGCTATAAACTTCTTACAAACAGGGACTGTTTCTTCTGGTATCATACAGATTGCTTTATATAAACTTACGTATATGCTAGTACAACTTGGTTGATTATTTCAAAGTGGTGTCAGCATAATAATGATGGTAAATAACAACTAACATTTATATAGCACGGCCTCTGTGCCAGGCACTGTTGTAAGCATTTTATATAGAGTTGCTTAATGTAAAGCCACTTTTATCTGATTGTCTTTTATTTTTCTGGCAAAACGCTTTAAAAATCTGTGCTGCAGTAAATTCCACAATTCAGCCTTCACCTCCCCAACAAGAATAACTAGAATTCCAGTGTCGTCTCTTTATTATTTTGACTCCAATAAACTATCACTTTTTAGGTCCATGCTTGCCCTCGAGACTTGACCTGAGGACACAGCTGGTACTTGGTTTGCTTATCTTAGCATAGGAAGCAGCAAACAAAGCCTCAAGTAACTTTGCTCTTGGTATAAATCCTTGATTAGCTTCACTGAAGTAAAAGATGCAGTAAAAATGTTGATTTGAAGTTTGCTTGCTCTACCTTTCATAATTTTTCAGAAAAATATTGGCCAGGTCAGCAAATATATGCCATATATATATATATATATATATATATATATATATATATATATATGAAAGTTCCTTATCCCTTGTAATGTAATAAAGAGTAATGGATTGGTTCAATTTAGAATCTAACAAAATGACTAGTTTTTTCTTCCAATTCAGACTTTATTTCTCTTCTTAAGACATTTAGTTTCATGCAGTTATGAAATTTCACTGTTTAGCAGTGAGAAGAAGTTTGATAAAACTGCCACTAGACAAGCTTGGACCTTTTTTAGAAAAAAAAATTTATTTATTTTGGCTGTGTCAAGTCTTAGGTGTGGCACACGGGAACTTCGTTGCAGCATGCGGGATCTTTAGTTGCAGCATGTGAACTCTTAGTTGTGGCATGCATGCAGGATCTAGTTCCCTGACCTGGGATTGAACCCAGGCCCTTTGCATTGGGAGTGCTGAGTCTTACCCACCAGACCACCAGGGAAGTCCCGGGACCTGACACCTGACAAAAACAAGAGGTGTTTTTGCCAATTAGTAATTCTTCCGTAGATTTAGGGGATGGAAGATAATCTGGCTCTGTTTACTTAGGAATTATTTATTTATTTATGGCTGTGTTGGGTCTTTGTTGCTGCTCATGGACTTTCTCTGGCTGTGGTGAGCGGGAGCTACTCTTCGTTGTGGTGCGCGGGCCCCTCATTGCAGTGTCTTCTCTTGTTGTGGAGCACGGGCTCTAGCACGTGTGGACTTCAGTAGCTGTGGCACATGGACTCATCAGTTGTGGCTCGTGGGCTCTAGAGTGCAGGCTCAGTAGTTGTAGTACATGGGCTTAGTTGCTCCTTGGCTTGTGGGATCTTCCTGGACCAGGACTCGAACCCATGTCCCTTTGCATTGGCAGGCGGATTCTTAACTACTGCACCACCAGGGAAGTCCCAACTTAGGAATTTTTAAAGCACTAGCCTAGAACCAATTATAAAAATGTTGTTGTTCTATTAACCAAAGCACTTTTCCTGGCTGACCACACTTCTGCCATTTCTGAAGGTGTTTACAGAAAGTTTGCTACCGTTTTAGCACATCCATTTTAGCAATACCACTGCTATACTTACGGATTCCACAAGGCTTTAGTAATCCAAGTGCATGTTTAAGACATTCATTCATTGTACTTAATTCATCCATTCACTCATTCATTCCATGTTTATTGAATAGTTACTATGTGTAGTAAGATTTTTATAATTAAATTATTTGTAAAAATTTGTTAATTCCTGTACATGGGACAAAATTTTAATAATACAAAGGAATATACAGTGAAAAAGAAATCTTACATCCCAGTTCCTCAGCCATTCACCTCACCTCCCCACAGTCAACTAATATTACCAGTAGTATTTTTATTAATATGTTACTTTTATATGCTTCTAGAGATATTCTATGTATATATAAGTATATACATAGATTTTTTTATATATATATAATGGTAGCATACTGTATATACTATTCTGTACCTCTCCTTTTTTCACTTAACAGTTTCTAATGGATAAGATTTATTGCTCTTTGGGTACATTAGATTAATTTCAATATCATGACCAGCACATTTCAATATTAAAGTTTTAGTAAAAAGATGGCTCCAGAAAAGACCGTGAAATGATTTCCTTAAGTCAATAGGACAGTGTTTGTTACAGAATCAAAAACTTATCATAAACTTCTACCTTTTCTAAAAAATAAATTGTAAATATAGTTATACACATGAAACAACCAAAAAACAAAAATAAAAAAAGAGGAAAGACAATAATAATAAATACATGCTCAGAAAAGAATCTGTAAAGGCTCAGAAAAAGGTAAAGGGGCAATAAGCTATGTGAAGATGTGCTTTGTGATTCTGTACATGATGTTACAAGTTGTTCTTTTGAATGATCAGCTATCAACAATAACCTGCTCAGCTAGTAAGTCAGACTCCAGCAAGGGGGTTCTGTGGGTTTCCATTGTTTCCAGCTTAGTGTTTTTCCTAAGGGGTCTAAAGAGCACCGCATCTGTCAGGATCACTGAAAGCTTTTTGTTTTGTTTTGTTTTGTTTTTTAGAACGTTCTAACGAAGGTAGCCACTTCCAAGGTTTTTGCCTTTTTATTTACCTAGCCAATCCACCCACATAATCTGATGAGTCAAATTGTCAAATATCTGAATGTAAATTTTTCTGCCATCATAATTTTGATACAGTCTAGGAAGTTGTACATTTAAAACTTGAATACCTGCCATGTGTTTTCCTCCAGTTTATCTAGTATTGGCTTACTGATGTTTAAGATTTATTAATGTTCAATGCAAAAAATTAATGAAGTCTTAATATCTTTCTAAAAGTATTTCAGGGACTTCCCTGGTGGCGCAGTGGATAAGAATCTGCCTGCCAATCCAGGGGACACAGGTTTGATCCCTGGTCCAGGAAGATCCCACATGCCGTGGAGCCACTAAACCCGTGCGCCACAACTACTGAGTCTGCGAGCCACAGCTACTGAAGCCCATGCGCCCAGAGTCCATGCTCCGCAACAAGAGAAGCCACCACAAGGAGAGCCTGCGCACCACAACAAAGAGTAGTCCCCGCTCGCCACAACTAGAGAAAGCCCATGAGCAGCAACGAAGACCCAACAAGCCAAAAACAAAAACATAAATAAAATTAAAAATATTTCATTATTGGGACTTCCCTTGTGGTCCAGTAGTTAAGAATCTGCCTTCCAATGCAGGGGACATGGATTCGATCCCTGGTCGGGGAACTAAGATCCCACATGTCACAGGGCAACTAAGCCTGTGCACCACAACTAGAGAGAAGCTTGCGCACCGCAACAAAGAGCCTGTGCACCGCAATGAAAGATGCTGTATAGCTTAGTAAACTGTATTCGGCATCTTGTAATAACCTATAATGGGAAAGAATCTGAAAAACTGTACATACAGTAAGTCCCATACGTACGAACCTTCAAGTTGTGAACTTTCAAAGATGCGAACATACGTTCCCATGTCCAATCACATAAGTTGGTTCATGTGTCTGGCGTACATTGTCACATGTTCATCCTCTACAAGTAGTTGTGCTTTTGTGTACTTTACTGTACAGTACCATATAGAGTACAGGAGTACAGTATCTTTATTTCAAGCCCAGGATGTTTGGAAGCAAGCTTCAAAGCAGCAGTGATGTAGCTGGTACTACTGTACTTTTCAAGATACTGTACTGTAAGATTAAAAACGTTTTCTTTATTTTTTGTTTGTTTTTTATGTATTATTTGTGCTAAAAGTAATGTAAACCTATTGCAGTACAGTACTATATAGCTGATTGTGTTAGTTGGGTACCTAGGTTAACTTTGTTGGACTTATGAACAAATTGGACTTATACGTGTGCTCTCAGAACGGAACTCATTCATATGTAGGGGACTTACTTGTGTATATAACTGAATCACTTTGCTGTATACCTGAAACTAACACAACATTGTAAATCAACTATACTTTAATAAAAAATGAATAAAATTTAAAAACCTGAATCTCCCTGAATCTGCAGGGCACCTTCTAAACTCTACCCCATTGAAAAAAGTGAAGCATTTGAGGATATCTCAAAAAGAAAAGTGGTGAGCAAGTGGGGAAATGGGCAAAAGAATGGGAATAGACATTTAACCAAAGAAAGAAATGCAAATGACCAAAGCAAAATACAGAATAGTATTCAATAATAATCAGATATGGATATCGACGGGGATTTCTCTGAATTATCAAGTCCAGACCAAGGGGGGAAAGCGGGGGTGGGGGTGAGATGAACTGGGAGATTGGGATTGACATATATACACTAATATGTATGAAACAGATAACTAATAAAAACCTGCTGTATTAAAAAGTAAATTAATTATGTAAGAGTTTTTCACAAGACATATTGGCAAAGATGTATTTAAATTATAAAACCAGTTTTATAACTCTCAAGAGTATCTGGAAACCAGCACTCTCATACATGGCTAGTAGGAGTAATTCTAGTTATGAGAATTTATCCTTAGGAAATAATCATATATTCTTGTACAGGTTTTTTCAGTGCAGTGTTATTTATAATAAAGACTATACATAACCTAGATGTTTAACGATAATAGGTGAGTTAAACTGTGGTTTTTCTCGGGACTTCTCTGGTGGTCCAGTGGTTAAGGCTCCATGCTCCCAATGCAGGAGCCCTGGGTTCGATGCCTGGTCAAGGAACTAGATCTCGCACGCCACAGCTAGGAGCCCGCGTGCCACAACTAAGACCTGGCACAGCCAAAATAAAGAAATATTTTTCTAAAAAACTGGTTTTTCTAAATGTTGGATTACAAATGTAGCCGTGAAAAACAATCATGCTTTAGAAAAATATGGGGAATATTTATGAGGTATTATTAAAGAATGAAGGTTTCAAAACACTAAGTACAAATCCATCAGGATTTTATTTTTTAAGTAAAGTATGAGCACAAAAGTAACATTAGAAGATTATAGCTCAAAATGTTAAGAATGTTACTCAGTGGTGGGATTATAGGGTGGTATTTATTTTCTTTATAGCTTTATTTGGATATTTTTTTATAATTTTTAAGTTGTGCCATGACTACCTGAAAAAAAAAGGAATACACTTTATATAAGTGAGCTATTTTGTTTTAAGCACCTGTGGTAAGTGATTTTTTTTTTTTTTTTTAAACTGGAAAAGACTGAGCATTCCATATACCACAACAAGGATGACAAAGGGGGAGAGTCTGCCTGTCAGATGAAACCATAGACTATTCAAACTGGGGGATGAGTTAGAAATAATTAATCCAACTCCCTTTATTTTATAGATGAAAAAATATAGTCTAAACTTACCCAAGGGCACAGAGATAGTGTTTAGAATCCAAACAATAATTGGATTTTCTAATTCCTAGAATCTTTATCTCATCTTTCTTCCTTTCTACTTATTGTATAATGTAATAGTTGGCAACTGTGTTCTTTTAAGTCAGAAAAGAAATGGAAAAATTTTAGGATTTTACTATATCTTAAATAACATAGTAACATAGCTTTTCTTCCTGTTTTTGAATTGGCACTTGCCTCTCCCACCCAAAAAAGTACCCATACACTGTAGTTATCTTCAGAGTAGCCCATTTGAAACAGCACCTATAAATACAACTTCATGATGCTGATTTAAATATCTCTCACATCCTCCCTTTTCACCCAGCTACCTTCCTCAAGGCCACAGACTGATTATAAGAGGTAATATCGTGGACTAAGAAGCCCTGATATCACCTCACTACTCACTTTAACACCCTCCTTTCAAAGCAAATCCATCTTTCAAGTCACCTCAAATTGGGTCTAATATCCGGTTATGAAAAGATTTCTGACACAAAACTCATTTAAATGTGGCTTCCTAACGATAAAGCAAGCAGCCTTGGTGCTCAGAGACTGCTGTCATTTAGATCAGAACAGATTATTGTCATCATTATGTAATTTTTGTTCTTTATAAAGAAAACCCTTTGGCGTTTACTTTACAATGGTTTTCATAGTCGCATGAGATAATTTGGGGAAGTAATCCGAGTGATTATCTGACCCAGCATTTTTGGAAGCAAGTAACAGTTTTCAACACCAATACTTAATGGAAATCTCTAAATTAATATATTTTTAAATTATCAGAATATCAGGAACTTTTAAATTTTTGGAGATTCTTAGGTGGTATGCAAACATCATTTCATTTGCTGACATCTCAGTCGAATCTGTGCTCTTGAATCAAAGATGCAAAAGCCTGTAAGGGCTTTCCTCTGTCATCTCCCCTGTAAATAATAGATTTTTTTCTACTTTATTTACCTGGAGAGGTGTACACAATATGAAAAGGCAAAGACTTGCCCTCCATAGGTATGGTCTACCTAACAGATATAGTGGGGCCTACCTGGGACCTCCATGAGTTAGTCTCTACTGTGTCTTCCAAAGGAAACAGAATACACTGTCCTTTGGTTGATACAAACAGAAGACAGCAGCTGTATGTGACCTTGTGTCTGACATGGTTCTGGCATCTGGACAGAATCTTTTTGGTAGCTTGTGCTTTGTCCCCTTCTAGCAAGTACAGCAACTAGGCGCCTGGGCCTAAGACTTAACCACGCCACAAGATCCCAGACCTCCTTGAAGGTAGGAGAAAGGGGTTCCAGTATTCTCAGCATTTAGTTATCAGTCTCAGATGGGCTTAGTGTTCAGTTAATGAACAGGAACCATGCCAGGGAGAGACACATGAGCTTAGATCTCAAAGGGTATGTCCTCTGAAGCTGAAATCATAAACCAGAACATCTGATGTGTACCTCATACACAATGAAGGAGGGAGGACTGCTGACGGAAATGTCACGAGCAGCTGCTTTTAGCCCTTGGCTCTCACCTATGAAGCTTCCCTCTCGGCCACTACACTCTACCCTCTTCCTGCATGAAAGCCATTTAGGGCTCTTTAGTTCTCATCCTGCACACTGTGAAACAGGCTATAAATTTATATCTATTAAATCAGTCTAGTTCATGGCTGGTTGATGTGCCTGGTGGGTTATAAGAATGACTGGCTCGGGCTTCCCTGGTGGCGCAGTGGTTAAGAATCCGCCTGCCAATGCAGGGCACACGGGTTCGAGCCCTCATCAGGGAAGATCCCACATGCCGCAGAGCAACTAAGCCCGTGCACCACAACTACTGAGCCTGTGTTCTAGAGCCTGCAAGCCACAACTACTGAAGCCCGTGCGCCTAGAGCCCATGCTCCGCAACAAGAGAAGCCATCACAATGAGAAGCCTGAGCACTGCAATGAAGAGTAGCCCCCGCTTGCTGCAACTAGAGAAAAGCCCATGTGCAGCAACAAAGACCCAATGCAGCCAAAAATAAATAAATAAATAAATAAATAATTAAAAAAAAAAAAAAGAGTGGCTCAGCTACTGTTTTGAGTCAGGAAAGAGACAATTGTGTGCTCTGCACTGAAAGGTAAGGAATATGGCCTATGGTCCTAATTAAGTTGTTAAACAATGTTCTCTGAACATTGTTTAAATCACTTTGTTCTTCTACCACTTCTCCAGCTATACGATAAAGCATGTAACCTGAGTGACTTCATAGTGGGGTTGTGTAGACAGGGTATTCCCTCTATCTGGAATTCTCCTTCCTCACTTGTCCAATGCCAAATCCTCTTTATCCTTTGGGTTTAAGTTGAAATCTTAATTTCTTGAGGAGAGTTTTCCTAATCCTACTTTCTCACTTCTTAAAACCAAGAATTCCCCCAGTTCATCACTCCATAGCATCTGGTACTTCCCTTTTTGCAACCTGTGTCATGCTTATGATAATAGTTGTTCAGTGTCTATCTTCCCTATTAGATTTTAAGTTCCATTAGGGTAGGAATCACATCTGTCTTTTGCACCTGAATATCCACGAAGCATTGTGCTTTGCACACATTTGGTGCTTTAATAAACATTTGTTGAATGAATGATGAATTACATCTTATAATTACTTTGAGATTCCTTTGTGAAAATTGGTGTTGAACTCTGTGCATTCCTGATCATGCAGGTGATATTAATAACAGGTGTTGCATTAGAGCCCAAACGACTGCTACTTATTGCTCAATTCCCCATACCTGACTACTGTTTGCCTTTTTGTATCACAATCTGAATTCTTATCATCATGGCAAATTATTTCCAACTCCCTAAGCAATCATTTTTAGGAAGATTGCAGTCGTGTTCATTTTTAAGTAAAACTTAGAATCCAAACTGGCTTTAGAGTTGAGTACTGTGTTTCCTAATATTTTCGTAAATTTAAAGAATCATTAAGCTCCCGTAGAAAAGATTTCATGTGATCTAATTACTTTGAGAAAGAGTTTGCCAACTTCAAATACATTCTTACCCAAATGCCTTCTCGTTGACTCTAGGTGTTTCTGAAATATTAACCTGAACTTGAGTATCTAATTCTATCTAGAAACTTTTCAGGGTAGATTCGTAGTTGAAACAAGGAAAACCAGCTTAATGTGCCATTTATTAACTCACTGATTTATTAATTCAATAGTTATTAGTGAACACTATAAGCCAGACACTATTCTAGATATTTGGGAATATCGGTAGAACATTCTTGTCCTCAAGGAAATAATGATAGGACTATTGTAGTATAAACAGTAGTCACCAAACATTCCTTTGCTCCTCTGCTTTTCCCAGCCTTCCTTCAATTAGGTTGGGGTCAAGTGATTACTTCCGGCTAAGGGCCTGAAGGAAATCTTGTATCACTTTCAGGCTGAGGAAGTTATAAGCTGATGTGCCTCCCCTAACCCTTTTTCCCCCTCAGGGCGACCTCGGAATTTACATGTTCCAAGTGTACAGCTGCAAGATGGTAGATCCTGAGTCATCTTGGTTACTTGAGTGAAGGTGTGGAGTAGAACAACACAACCTTCACTGCCTGCAAACCTTCACTGCCTGCCAACCTAGGACGTGTGAGATACATATTTTTGTTGGTTAAGTCATTAAGAATTCAGGGTTTGACTGCTGAATTTTGTTGGTTAAGTCATTAAGAATTCAGGGTTTGACTGCTCAATTAACTACCTTGAGTGATACAACTTCTATTATTTATTTAACACCTTTTATGTGCTAGTACACAGTACTAGGCTGTAACAGTGATTTATTGTTGTTACAGCCCTGTCAACCACTTTCCTTGACAAAAGGGAGGCTTTTTTTTTAAGTTTTTTTTTAAAATGTATAAATATATTTACTTATTAATTTTATTTTTGGCTGCGTTGGGTCTTCATTGATACGCCCAGGGTTTCTCTAGTTGTGGCGAGCAGGGGCTACTCTTCGTTGTGGTGCGTGGGTTTCTCATTGTGGTGGCTTCTCTTGTTGCAGAGCACGGGCTCCAGGTACTTGGGCTTCAGTAGTTGCAGCACGTGGGCTCAGTAGTTGTGGCTCACGGGCTCTAGAGCACGGGCTCAGCAGTTGTGGCGCATGGGCTTAGTTGCTCCACGGCATGTGGGATCTTCCCAGACCAGGGCTCGAACCCGTGTCCCCTGCACTGGCAGGCGGATTCTTAACCACTGCGCCACCAGGGGAGCCCCAGAGTCTGCTGAATCACTTTTCAACTCTGAGCCACTGATGTCTGTATTTTCAATGCAGTATCACCCTCTGTGCCATCAAGAGCACTGGCGATGCAGCATCCCTTTTAAGCAGGGCTCCGCCATTTTTTTTCTGAGACTTTCTTCCAAGCTTCTGGCATCCATTCTACATGTTTTGATGCTGGTGCTTTTTTTTTTTTTTAATTTTATTTATTTATGTATTTGTTTTTCCTGTGTTGGGTCTTTGTTTCTGCGCGAGGGCTTTCTCTAGTTGCGGCAAGTGGGGGCCACTCTTCATCGCGGTGCGCGGGCCTCTCACTATCGTGGCCTCTCTTGTTGCGGAGCACAGGCTCCAGACGCGCAGGCTCAGTAGCTGTGGCTCACGGGCCCAGTTGCTCCGCGGCATGTGGGATCCTCCCAGACCAGGGCTCGAACCCGTGTCCCCTGCATTGGCAGGCAGACTCTCAACCACTGCGCCACCAGGGAAGCCCAATGCTGGTGCTTTCTTGATCTTACTGGAAGTTGTCAAGGGAAGGTGTTCAGGCAACAACTAGGATTTGTATTTCTTGTGTTAATGGTGCTTAAATGGTTTTTTGACTAAAACGTCCATGGGTTTCAGTTATCCAGTCACACCATCAGGAATAACGACCAAGTTTGTGGATGAGCAGACGATAGCAACTACATTGAAACTGCTGAGCAGTGAAAAAACTGAAAAAGACCAATTGTCTCAATTTCAGAGATGTTAAAATGTGAAAATAGATGTATCTTGGAAGAGATAAAGTATTGTGTTTTTTTTTTACAAATAAGGATATATAATAATAAGCCCCCAAGAAGCTCAGCTACCCAGGAGCTCACATCATTCTCTGAACTCCATCCCATTGTTAGCACTCCAGTCCAAGCCTTCACAAATCTAGGGCAATGCATTAAGAAGGGTCTGGGGTTAAGAGGAAAGAGAACTGGCTTTAGTGTCTGAAGACCTGAGTCTGACTCTCAGCCCTGTGGTTTTTCAGATGAGCTGCTCCAGGGGTCAAGTCACTATTCTTTGGGGAAATACCTAATTCCGAAGGTTTTAGGAGGGGATTTAATGTATGCAAAAGCACTTTAACTGTAAAATTTATATGCAGAGGACAAAGAACTAATGTTTGTTGAGGGCCAGGAACTGTGCTGGGTACTTTGCTTGCATTATCTCGTTTGATCTGATGTAAATGCTGAGGCAGGTAGTATCTTGATCATCTTGCTATCTAATCCACTTAATTCTGTATTAAGTTTTTTTCCTAAAATACCTCTTTCCTTGTCTCATGCCTTAAAGCAGAAATCATCTGTGCTACTGTTTGGATCACAAACAGTTGATGACTGTGAGCCTGTCACAGAACTGCAGCCTCTTACTTGCTCTTCTTGCCTTGTAGCCAGAAACAATTGAAATAAGAGACCCTTGGGCTACCAGTGTACTGCCTTCTCTGTGACTCTGATGCCAAAACTAGCCCCCGAGGACGATGCAGAAAGTTTTTACTTATGGTAAAAGTCCAAAATGGATCCAAGATTCAGGGTGTTAATCTAAGTGAGCATTAGACAATGTGAACCAATTCAGATGTGCATAAAGTTGGCATCCAAAAAACCATAGAAAACAGAGCCCCCAGTGACAAGAATATAGTTTGGGGGGCTGTAACTCTATTCATGGGAGGAGAAGTTACCAGCAAGAAATCTAGTTCTGGGGAATAGAAGTATAAGACAGGAATCCCCTTAAAGCTCGATTACCTTTGAGACTGAATCATTGAACTAGTGACCTAGTCTCCTCATGTTCTTCTAGCAGGAAGAATTTGAGTCCTTGAATTGAGTGAAGCTGAAATGACAAGTTAGGGTTATAGATTCAAGCTCAAAGTCTAGAGCATTACAAAGTTAAGAGCTAAGCACATTGTTACACCAGGTACATGAAATGCTATCTTGAAATACAAATAAGCGGGAGTGAGGTGGAGTGGGGTGGGGTCTAAAGCAATAAACTTTATTATATTTCAAATGTCCACAGGATAACTTTTAAAGCCTCAAAGGGGCAAAGATCCACAAAAATTGGGGGGTCTTGAAGACCCACATCAAGGCCACCATCTTAGGACACCTCCAACAGCAGTGCTGTAATGTTTAATTTATAACTCAGTGTAACACTCATATTGCTCTCTGATTCGTTTATATTTACATTGACTCTACATTAAGATTTTAAGCTTGAGGGTAGTAATAGCATCTTACTTTTTAAAATGTTCTGCAGGGCTTCCCTGGTGGCACAGTGGTTGAGAATCCGCCTGCCAATGCAGGGGACACGGGTTCGAGCCCTGGTCGGGGAAGATCCCACATTGCCGCGGAGCAGCTAAGCCCGTGCAACACAACTACGGAGCCTGCGCTCTAGAGCCTGTGAGCCACAACTACTGAAGCCCGCGCACCTAGAGCCCGTGCTCCGCAACAAGAAAAGCCACCGCAATGAGAAGCCCACGCACCACAACGAAGAGTAGCCCCCGCTCGTTCTCGCACTAGAGAAAGCCCACGTGCAGCAACAAAGACCCAACGCAATCAAAAATAAATAAATAAAATAAAATGTTCTACATGTGCAGTACCTAGCATAATGCTATATAGATCTAAAAAAACTTATTCATGTCACCCTTTCCTATTTGAATCTGGTGCAGTTTATATATGATCTCTAAAAAGGTGAGAACCTAGATTACTTTTTGCCATTCAGCACATAATTTTCCGAGAAACCAGCCACTCCAGAAAATCTATCTTATTTGCAGAACTATTGCAAAACCTGACACTCCTCTTCACTTCACTGGAATGCCCTCGTAATTGCCAAATGTTGCCTTGCCTCATGGAAATTCTTGGCCAGACCTATGGATTGTTGGCCCTTGCAGCTGTTGACCCTTGAAGTCCAGTTCTCCTATAAAATTAAATCAAACAACGCCTCTTAGTGATCTAATGAGAACAGGCACTGAGCTAGTTACCATCAAAGGTACAAATGTATGATCACTGCCCTCAAGTAGTTTATAGTTGATATAAAAACAAACATCAATACTTAAATAGTGTAAAGACAACTGACAGACGATACAGAAAAAAATGAATTTACTGGAGGATAAGACATCATTTTTACCCCTTTATCTAGAAAGCCAGATCCCAGTGTCAGAGCTCCCCATGCCCTGTTTTCCTTCATGTTACTATTTTGAGGTGCACTTGTGGAAGAGGTATGATGTCCTTGTCCTATATAAGTCTTCCATGTACCTTGGGCCATCTCCCGGATGTTTGGTTCTCATCTCTTGACCTAAGATTACTCAATGGCACTCATTGAGATTCCTGCCTTGGGAAATGTCCACCTCCTCTCTTTACTACCAATTCTGTATATTAGGGCCTATACTCTTGTTGATTTTGTTTTTCAGTTTTCTAGACCTGCGGACCTTGAGCTGGTACAAGGCCACAAAGATATATTTATTTATGTTGTCACAAGACTTATTTTCTTCCCCTAGCATGTTGGGCCAGAATATATATGATTTCTATTCGTCCTCATCACTCTGCCTGGAATATAATTTCCCTGGGACAGCCTTTTCTTCTGAGATGAAGAGATTGTCAAAAGCAGTGCAGCAACCACTGCCTCCTGTTCCTTCACCTCATTTTCCCTGTTCCCTCCTTACCCTCTCTTCCTTGGCGACTTCATCTGTTTCCCTATGAGAATGAATGTTACCCCATTCCAAGTCTTCAATGTGTTCTAAAAGGAGAGAAAGCCTAAGAGTATGAGTCAACTTTATTCCTGGTACTGAACCCTTTTTGTTCTCTTGTTAGTTGCCCTGAGGAACAGGAAAGGGAAGTGCAGCTTCTACTTCTCCCTTCTATTTTTCTAATTCTCTTTCCCTTTCATAAAAAGGAAGTGAATTGCAGTCAACCTATTACATTAATTTAAAAGAGATCCATTTAAAAGAAAGTGATAGGGCTTCCCTGGTGGCACAGTGGTTGAGAGTCCGCCTGCCGATGCAGGGGACACGGGTTCGTGCCACGGTCTGGGAGGATCCCACATGCCGCGGAGCGGCTGGGCCCGAGAGCCATGGCCACTGAGCCTGCACATCTGGAGCCTGTTGCTCCGCAACGAGAGAGGCCAAAACAGTGAGAGGCCTGCGTATCGTATCGCAAAATAAATAAATAAATAAAAGTGATAACACACTGAGCTCCTGTTATATGCACATAGGGCATTACGAAGTACTTACTTTATGGTGCTTAACATGTTACAATTGACTTTACTAACCTTAGTGTTGGCTTCTTAGGCAAAAACAGAATCAGACTACCCCAGGAGATGAACAGGCATCTGCCTGATGGCCTGACAGTTGAAAATGCTCTCCTTCAACTTTTCCAGGTGTGGAGAGGGTAACTGTGACCTGCCTTTCTGTCCTCACCTTATATTTCAGTGATTTATATGTGCAGCTAAGCCTCCAGTATAATGCAACCTCCTGGAGGAGAGAATCTTGCTTTCTCACCCATCTTTGTTTCCCTCCACGTCATCAAGTTGCACATCCACATTGCACATGTCAATACTCAACAAATGTTTTTGATAAATCAATCAGTCGAGCAAGCCTTGCCAAAGTGGTCACCTGTCGTTACTGCCTGGCTTTGTGGAAATCTTTCAACCCTGCGTGTCGGTTCTCTTGAGTGTTAAAACTAACAACAACAACAATAATAGGTGTTACCTGTGCAACCATGAGGAACAACTCCCGTGAGAGCCAATGACAATGAGAGAAAGGGCAAGGAGTCATGTTGGGAGCACAGTCATTCGACCCTGCCTCAAACAGACCCAGGGAACAGCTCTGAGGAATTACATCCAGAAGGGAGCCTCTGGAGAACACCCACATTCAACACCAGTACCTATGACTTTCCGCACTCAGGAGACAGCCCCTGAGAGACCTTGCTCCATGTCTCACACTGGGAGTGAAGAAGGGGAGCCTCTCTCTCTGGCCCCAGCCTGGAAACTTGAGCAGTTCCCTGACACAAGGATTGCTGAGAGACTGAGCAGATACAAACGGAATGCCTGTGCCCTTCCCTGACTGCCTATTTTGGCCATCTCCCTGCTTTCAGTCTCCACAGTGGAGGGATCAGGGGCTTGAGCCAAGCCAAAGATACAGGAGAAAGATCTGGAATATACCTCTGTGGGTAGGGAGGGGAGCGTACAGAGAGGAATGTTCAGAAAACAAACTCCATGCAAGAATCTGGAGTCATCAAGGGGCCAAGTCTTCTACTCAGTTAACCCCCAGTCACTGGTAGGAGCGTCATTTTAATGTATGATTGTTGGGGAAAGGTGGGATATGGTAAATCATGATACTTCGAGGGGGTGGACCTGACAGTCTAGTCCCCCGGTTGGCCTTGAGTGAAGAGAATCAGTACCAGTGGCTTGACTTCCCTGATTCACCCTACCCCTCTCCCAGCACCATCTAGAGATCTCTCCAGGGAGAGGCTGTGGCTATTATCGAGTCTATCCAGTGTCCTGTGTTTATGCACCAGGAGCTTTGGGTCTACGTGAAATTCTTTCCATCTGGCAGAACGGAGCTGGGAATGGTAGGCCTCAAAAGGGCTTCAGTTCTTGACCTTTCCAATGTGGCAGTCCAGTAGTGCTGGAAAAATATTGCTCTGGCAGGACCCTCTTCCTTTTCCTTGTACCCTGAAGATGTGTAAAATCCTCACCTGCAGAAGGAGAAGAGAGAGGAGTTTGTCCACACCATTCGTTCCCTGTCATCACCTGCTGTTCATAGCTGCTGCATAGCACATGTAGGCAGTGAGGCATCCATTACTTGACTTTAAACTCTGCAGTTACCTTGGGCCCAAAGGTTCTGGGAGCAGCTTCCTTCAAGTCTTTCTTTTGTTTTTTTAAAGATTTTGTGTTTTGTTTTTTTTTTGTTTTTTGTGGTACGCGGGCCTCTCACTGTTGTGGCCTCTCCTGTTGCGGAGCACAGGCTCCGGACGCGCAGGCTCAGTGGCCATGGCTCACGGGCCCAGCCGCTCCGCGGCATGTGGGATCTTCCCGGACCGGGGCACGAACCCGTGTCCCCTGCATCGGCAGGCAGACTCTCAACCACTGCGCCACCAGGGAAGCCCAATTTTGTGTTTTTTTTTTTTATGTGACCATTTTTAAAGTCTTTATTGAATTTGTTACAATATTGCTTCTGTTTTATGTTTTCTTTTTTGGCCAGGAGGCATGTGGGATCTTAGCTCCCCGACAGGGATTGAACCCGCACCCCCTGCATTGGAAGGCAAAGTCTTAACCACTGGACCGCCAGGGAAGTCGCTCCCTCCTTTAAGTCTTGACTGCTCTAGCCAGCAGGGCTTCCAGCCTTCTCTTCACTAGTTGCAAGAAATTCATAAATTCCGTGTTGTTACCAGCAGGAGACTCCCCGGCATTCTGGAAGCTCTATATGAGAGTAGGAATGGCTGCTGCTGCTGTAGCTGCCTGGACCTACAGCAAAGAGCCAAGGAAGAAAGTCACCTAACACCGTGTGTCCCCGACTCCCCCAGAGCTGGCACAGCCGAAGGAGTCTGCAGAGTCACGTAAATCTTCCTCCAAGCAGTCTATCTCTACAGTAGCTGCAGAACAGTGTTTTTGGTACCTTTTAGTTTTCAGTAGATGGGCGGAAATGGATAGCAACAGTCTGTTTCTCAAGCTAGAGATCCAACCAGCAAAACCTTCAGGAAGGAGAAGGCAGTTTCCGCCAGAGGAGTCTTGTCTCTTATTGTTGCTGTCAGTACTTTTGGGCCTCAGTGAGAGGACTTTCCCCTAAGAACCTGGAACTAAAGTTGCCCTTTTAGATTTAAACCTTCAAATCAATGCATAATGGATCAAAGTATAGTTGTTCAAAATCTGGGGATTCCCTGGTGGTCCAGTGGTTAGGACTCCGGCGCTTTCACCACCAAGGGCTTAGCTTCAATCCCTGGTTAGGGAGCTGCGCGGCAATCAATCAATCCAATCAATCAACCAAAATCTTAGTAAAAGAAGAATTATGCTGTAACCTAAAAAAAAAATAACCTAAATTCAGGAAAGAATTGGTCATTCCTCAAAACAGGAAGAAAAGGTCTAAGAAGCAAATGCTGGGGCTTCCCTGGTGGCACAGTTGTTAAGAATCTGCCTGCCAATGCAGGGGACACGGGTTCGAGCCTTGGTCCGGGAAGATCCCACATGCCACGGAGCAACTAAGCCCGTGCGCCACAACTGCTGAGCCTGGGCTCTAGAGCCCACGAGCTACAACTACTGAGCCCCCGTGCCACAACTACTGAAGCCTGCGTGCCTGAAGCCCGTGCTCTGCAGGGAGGAGAGGCCACCGCAATGAGAAGCCCGTGCACTACAATGAAGAGTAGCCCCCTCTCGCTGCAACTGGAGAAAGCCCACGTGCAGCAAGGACACAATGCATCCAAAAATAAATAAATAAAATTCAAAAAAGAAGCAAATGCTGGCAGTGTTTATCCAAGTGTTTTTAGGTGAGAGGTTACACTGGCCTGTTCAATTCTACAGGCAAGTAAATTGCTGCTTTGGAGTTGGATGAGTTTGGTTCTATCAAACATTCATACACAAAACAGACACCCTTGTTTCTGATTCCATGCTCTGCAAGCAGCCTACTCTTAAAATCTGATTCTCAGGTGCCGGTCACAGGACATGAATGTTTTAGCCCTTGGCTATTCTATTTCTATTTCTATTCATAATTTTCATTATGAATAAACTGCTGCTCTGATTTTGAATACCAGCTTCTGGAAGCTTGAGTCTGCTCTGGGAGATGAATCCACAATCTATGTGTTAATTGATTGAATTTCTAAGCCTCTAGGACTGAGGACCAGAATTACACTCTGGTGAGTCATCAAAGTAAAACTATGCCGTGGAGGACCTTTTGGAGTCCCTGGAAGCTCCCTGACTGGTTGGTGGTCAGTATCCTTCCTACTCATACTCCTAAAGTTATTAAGACCTAGTGAGCATTTAATCTATATTCAGGGACTGGCAGGATAAAATTGTGTTTGGGATCCTGGTCTGGAGTCAGAGAGACTTGGTATATATCCTTTCTTCCATTATTAAATTAAGCAAATTTCGTAATCTTTCTGTTTCAATTTTTCTCACTTGTGATTTGGGGATAACAAAAGTGTCCTCAACACAGAATTGTTTGGAAACAAATGAGACAGCATATTAAGCACTTCATGCAGTACCTAACATAAAGTGATGCTTAATAAATAGTAGTTACTTATATTTTAATAGCTCTCACTAGATGCCAGGCACCATGCTAAGTGTTGATATATTTGCCCAAAGTCAAACAGCTGGCAAATGGTAGAACTGGGCATTGAACCAGGCCAAAGCTAATGTATTTGACTACTAGGTTAAACTGTCTTTGATGGCTTAACAAACACAGCAAAACTTACCCTTCCGAAGTGTCCTCTCCTTTAGAGGAATACATTTGGAAGACGGTATATGTTTTCTTAAGCCTATTCGGAACTCCTCTTGTGGACTTACCTGAGAAATCTGTGATATATTTTTGGAACACCCTTAACAAGGGTAAATCTTTGTTCTTTAAGAGAAGATTTGGTCTTCCTGGACTTCCCTGGTGGTGCAGTGGTTAAGAATCCGCCTGCCTATTCAGGGGACACCGGTTCGAGCCCTGGTCCGGGAAGACTCCACATGCCACGGAGCAACTAAGCCCATGTGCCACAACTACTGAGCCTGCGCGCTAGAGCCCACGAGCCACAACTACTGAGCTCGCATGCCACAACTACTGAAGCCCACGCGCCTACAGCCCGTGCTCCACAACAAGAGAAGACACCGCAATGAGAAGCCCGTGCACTGCAATGAAGAGTAGCCCCTGCTCACCACAACTAGAGAAAGCATGCACGCAGCAACAAAGACCCAACGCAGACAAAAATAAATAAATAAATAAATATGTTTAAAAACAACAAGACAAGATTTGGTCTTCCTTAATAACAAAACTTACTCAGTGCCAAGCCCAGTAAATAAAGCAGAGAATTACAATGAGAAATGCCTTCTTTGGTGGAAAAACACGCGGTCTAGAAAGCAATTCCACAGTTTTGTCAGAAGCAGCAAATACTTCATCATCACAGAGCGTTTTCTATTGTTGCTGACTTCACTCTCCTGCCACATTGGTTTTGTATGGCGTGAAGTTAGCAAAGATGTATTGTTATTAACAAATTCGATTAATTTCAAATGGTTGAATTATTGTAACTGAAGACTAATTGATAGATTAATATAAAATAAGGAAGGATCCCCAGTGAAGGCTTTGTCCTTTTAACAGTTCTATTATTGACATGAAAGTATGCTCATCAAACCTGTAAATCCAAGCTGGGAATGGGTGATTTTAGCAAAATGGGGAGGGGACTGAAAATTTAACAGAGTGAAATGTAAGGTGCTTTACTTCGAGCTAGAAAAAATTAACTGCGTGTACGGGATAAGAAATATAGCATAGCAGAAGCACATAAGAAAAATGCTTGGAAGTTTTAGTAGATAGGAACTCAACCTAAGTTAATTACTGCCAAGAAAAATACTCAGATATTAAGCTGAATTAAAGGAAGCATAGATTCTAGACAAATGAGGTGACATACTCTGCTGATTAGCTTTCTGGAAAAGACAATATAAGAGGGTTTGGGTCAAACTGAACTGTATTCAGGGACTTCCCTCGTGGTCCAGTGGTTGAGACTCCACCCTTCCAGTGTAGGGGGCATGGGTTCAATCCCTGGTCAGGGAACTAAGATCCCGCATGCCGCTTGGCGCGGTCAGAAAAAACAAAAAAACAAAACCAAAATGAAACGAACAAACAAAAACCTGAACTATATTCAGAAGAGAATAATCATTATGGTAAAAGAATATGAGAAATGTTGAATTATTAGGAGACAATTGTTGTTTGAAGGTGAAAGATTGGGGGGCATGATTGATTTCTTTAAATATTTAACGTGTAATCACATGGGGATGTGAGTGGAAGCTTCATTGAGATAGATTTTTAGTTCAGGATGCAAAAGAAATGGATACAAGTGACAAAAAACTAAAAATGAAATGAGGGTTCAGGAAAAAGTTTCCCCGTCACTTGAGGTGCTCCAGAGAAAAAGAAACTCAACAACTTATGTCTTTCTCCCCAAGAGAGGACTCAGACCTATCAGATCCTGTTTATAATCATCACCATCATCCAAAAGCAACGTTAAAGCACCCACATGTATTGTGAAGGTCAAGTGACCAACTATCCTGATTTTCCCAGGACTGAGGGAAGGGTTTCCTGGGGTGCAGGACTTAAGGGTGCTAAACTAGGAAAAGTCTCATGCAAACCTCGATGAGTTAATCACCCCAGAGGTGAAGGAATCTTACATTAAGTGGGTCCTTTAAGGAATGGTTAAAACAAACATAAAAGATATGCAATCAAACCTTCCTTGAACTGACACATGAACAAGTGAAGGGGTTGTCCTTTCTCTTCCATATAACTGAAATTTCTAGATATATGAAGCTTACTTTTAAAATACCAACAAGTTTATATATATTAGATTTATAATGTCCTAAAACATATTACATAGTTCTCTATGCTCTTTATCAGACAATGTGGAATACAGATTTGTCTTTTTTTGAAAATATATTAAGAAAAAATTAGAATTAGAATATACAGTAGCCATAAAACAAAACAGGTAAGACTTAGGTTTTAAAGTCTGACAGATGTGGGTTTGAACTTGCTTCTGTCAATTACAACGTGTTAAGTTACTTAATCTGTGTCTCAGTTTTCTCAACTATAAATTGGGAATAACATTGTACCTACTATGTAGAATAGTGCCCAGTAGACCATAATAAGCACTCAATAAATGGTAGGAACTTTACCATTATTGTTAATAACCACCAGAGTTATTGTCTGAGCTAAATAGCTCCAGCTGATTGCACTGCCTTCTAGATCATCTGAACAGACTCTGCTATCAGTATCTCTGGTCTGTATACTTGATCCCTATATTTTATACACAATTGAATTGAAGTATGAGGGCACTTAAAACTCCTAAGGAGCAAAGTGCATGTGCTTTTTGTTGGCTATCTACTCATTTATATCTAATCCCGGAACTGTGTTCCAAATACTTGGGAGTTCTAGAAACATCGCCTTCCTATAAGTGTGACATTATAAAAATCAATCAATTAATCTACCAATTTTACCAGCAGTTTGAAGTCAAAATGATCATTTTCAAACATAATTTTCCAAAGGTTCCTCTCTGTTCTACCACCCATTTTGTACCAAAAAAATCTCTCTTTTTTATTTTTTTGGCCATGCCATGTGGGTTGCAGGATCTTAGTTCCCCCACCAGGGATTGAACCCCGGCCACAGCAGTGAAAGTGCCTAGTCCTAACCACTGGACCACCAGGGAACTACCCCCACCAAAATCTTCTTTCTTATCTAATGGTTCCTCAAATGCTAAAGAACTACTTGGACAAAATGTGCATCTGAACTTTATTAGTTTTCTCAGGGAAGCCCAGGAAAGGAATATTTCTAAAGCACAAGAATGAGCCTTTTAAGACAGTAACTGTTTTTCCTTTATAAGCTTACCCTTGACTCTATACTGAAACAGCAGTATATAAACATACATGTGAGAATCACAAGAAGGCTCTATATGTATAAAGGAACATGGAGGCACCCAACATGGCTGCACTGACGTTCCCTTCCCTCCTCTCCCCTCCTCCCACCTAGAATGCAGTCCTAAGCATTCCAACCGAAATCTGTGGGTCACAACTTAATCAACTGCACTCCTCATTTCAGTACTGGACAAAGATTACCCATTCACGTTTTTCTCTTAAACCCACAGTACTGCCCTGAGGTGTACCTTGGGAGAGAAGAAATACTTCAGGAGAGCAGGTGAAGTCATGTATACTGGCATCATTTGAAAGTCACAGAGTTTTCTAAAAAAAATCTCTTCAGGGCTTCCCTGGTGGCGCAGTGGTTAAGAATCCGCCTGCCAATGCAGGGGACATGGGTTCGAGCCCTGGTCTGGGAAGATCCCACATGCCACGGAGCAACTAGGCCCACGAGCCACAACTACTGAAGCCCGTGAGCCTAGAGCCCATGCTCCGCAAGAAGAGAAGCCACTGCAATGAGAAGCCCGTGCACAGCAATGAAGAGTAGCCCCCGCTCACCGCAACTAGAGAAAGCTCGCACACAGCAACGGAGACCCAACGCAGCCAAAAATTAATTAATTAATATTTAAAAAACCTCTTCGGTCCAAAGTTAACCTATTTGAAACTGACCACTGGGAGCTGGCCTCCTGTCTAAAGGTTTAACTGTAAGTAAACAATCTAAAAAAAATTTTAAAGACCTTGTTTTTGATCAGAGTGTTCAAAGAGAGACTTTTGTGGGTAAAAGTTCACTAGGCTGAAACAATAGAAACATTGGAGAGTGGAATATGGCCTTCACTCTTAAAGCAGAGGGTCCTAGTTCACCTTTGCTGGCCTCCATCATAGGAGAGTATGGATACAGCTTAGTTCACCTCTCAGAATATTTTGCAACTTGATCGTTAATAATAGGAGAGTCAATTAGAAATTACTGTGTTCAGCAGTTGAGCATTTATCTAGCTCTAGGAAAAGTTGGGAACGAATTTCAGCAAGGTTGATCTTCACTTAGCAAATAACCTCCTGAATCATTTTTAATTATTAAAAAGTGAAAGGAAAAAAGTAGCAGGAACTTTCCCACTCCCTTGTGCCCGTATGGATCCCACTATAGATTCTCAAATTGCCTGTAAAGACCACTCAGAACTGAAAAGCGATAGTCACTCTAACCCATCCCCTGATTTAAACCTTACTTTTTAACCTTTAAGAGAGAGAAAAATGAACCTAATCCTTCATTAATGAGCCTCTAAGCTAGGAGAGGCCAAAAGTAATTACTATTTCAAGAGTATGAAAGTAATTACAGGTCCATGAGTTTGCCTACGTGCTCTAGTTGTGGCAACCATATGTCAAATTATCTCAGCTAGTCCAGATTTTACACATTTTATCTCAGAAGTTCTTTACTCCTCAGATCACGAAGATCAGAGATTTTTCAGTTTGTAAAATATGATTATTTTAGCTAAAGCCTCATATGCTCTGTTAACAATAATGATGTGCAAAGCTCTTTTAGGCTGAGGGAAGGCTGTTGAAGAACAAATAATCATCTTCCACCCCCTAATGACATCTTACCAAAGTAATAGCTAGTCATATTGCCTATATGATTTAAACGCCCACCAAAAGAACAGCGGTTAGCGCAATTATTGTTAGAATTATCCCGTCCCTCTCCTTACTCTAGTGTAAGTGGAGAAAGAAGGAGAGGGGTACTGGTTAATGTCCCTCTGAGTTGTCCTCCTCCTCCTAGTTGGAAGTAACGTGCTCTTCCCAGGTCCCCACGGCACCCTAGGCTCTTCACCAGCCATTTGCTCCATCATGGGTCACCACTCAATGCAGATCACTGCCCCAACTCCTGGACACAGTTCTCTTTGTAGGACGTTGTTCCCTATGATGGGCGCAGCATATGAGTAAAAGTGAGGCAGGGCGCACTTCTCTTTACAGTTTCATCCCTTTATTCTCCACACCTCCACTACCCTAGGTAGTATAGGTCTATTAGACTTAGTGATTGGTTGGAGTAACTTAAAGAAACTGCAGTGTAGGAAGAAAAAATATTTTTAACTGAACTCGAAATCTGTGATAGTTAGGAGTTCTATTTAAGCTGCCTTCATGGAGGTCCCATGAAGACTTCCATTTAATCTCATTAATTAGAAACTTAGGCTCATCGCCACATAGACTTGCTGCTTCCAGAGTGAACTCCATATTTCTCTCTTAAATCTCCCATGTCACAATGGTTTCAGCCTAGTGAACCCACAAAAAACTGTAGAAGGGAGGCCAGCGTAATTAAGTGCCCTGACCCCACCACCACCATAGAGAAAGTCAGAGGTTAGAGAATGAAATGGGATTAGTGATATTAATTGATTGTTATATATTTTTTGTACATCCTAGTTTTAGGGTATCAATAGTAATGCTGCTAAATGACCTTTCTGATAGTCCCAGGAAAGCTAACGAGACATTATATCTATCCTAGATGATTGACATGTAGATAACCAGTCTAATCTTTCTCTAATCTTTCTCTTTTTTTGGCTGTGTTGGGTCTTCGTTGCTGCATGTGGGCTTTCTCTGTTTGCAGCGAGCGGGGTCTACTCTTCATTGCGGTGCACGGGCTTCTCATTGTGGTGGCTTCTCTTGTTGCAGAGCACAGGCTCTAGGCTCGCAGCCTTCAGTTGTTGTGGCACACGGGCTCAGTAGTTGTGGCACACGGGCTTAGTTGTTCCGCACCATGTGGGATTTTCCTGGACTAGGGATCGAACCTGTGTCCCTGGCATTGGCAGGCAGATGCTTAACCACGGCACCACCAGGGAAGTCCTATAATCTTTCTACCATACCCTCAGGTCTGAGAACCTTGCCGTTTCCTAACCTCTGCTGTGTGGCTGTCCGCCTACTTTGGGAAGCTCTAGCCAGTACCCAGGAATCGGTCTCATCCCAGGAGCTTTCTCTTGCTGCTCCCAGTAGCTCATTCTCTGAGTCTGAGTTATTCAGTCAAAAAAACCCAAATGCTTCAGATAGCTCTCACAGGATAGTCCAGGTGGGCACATGGGCCCTCTAAGTGTGATCCCTATTTAAGTCTCCTCACCACCGTGAGTAGCAAATATGCCTCTTTTTTCTTAAAATTGTCCAGCCAATAACTGTTGGAACACAGATGCACACACATATACAAACCTTTTAAGAGCAAATGTTAAAATCACAGAAACAACGTAAAATCTAAACTAAAGCTCTTAAACTGTTTATAAAGGGAATTCATCCCACAGACATGTCTCATCAGCATGGTATTTTGTTGTTGTTGCTGTCTTTAAATGATTTCTAATGTCTTTAAAGGGGGCATGTAATTCCCATTTCCCCCAGTCAGGTTTAGTTTAATAATTTAAAACGTTCTTCTATGATGCCACCAAACATTTTTATTTGTTCAGCAAATATTTACTGAGCTCCAACTGTAAGTCAGGCATACTCATACTCAGAATAGGGCAATGAGCAAAACAAAGCTCCCTGCCCTCATGAAGCTTACATTCTAGTAAAGAAAATAATTTCATTATTCATGGTAAAGAGCCTATTGTTAATGTCTACAATACTGAAGATTTAATATATTCTGGCTTTAATTCAGAATTATCTACCTTGCATGTACATTTTTCATGTAATCAGGAGATTTTATCTCAACTCAAAGTAACTGCATGTTATTAAATACCCATTTAGCAATGAAATGTTCAAATGTAACCTGTCTGTGACCAGTTTACTCAATAGGGAATATTAATGACATTGAGATCATTACACTTGGGCTTACTCTATGCACAAATTAGTTAATACCCTTCAGTCTCATAGCCACAGACTCTGCTAACCTGGCCAGTCCTCCTTCAGAGGCCTGCAGCTGGAAACAAGAGCAATGAAGGAATGATAGATTAGGTGTCCATTAGCGCCTTTGGAAAAACAACTTAACATCCACTTCCTGATGATGGTGTTCCAAGAGGCATGCCGGACAATAGTGTCGTTGTGATTAAATGTGGCTCAGGGCAGTCTTCACACTTTAAGCTCTCCAGGTTCCCCTCTGTCTCCACCAGCCAGGAGAATCACGAAGGAGTTCTTTTCCTTGGATGAGATCCTTGGGATAGGATTGCAGCCCTTTCATTTCTGTGCTGTTTCTGTGGTACAGTCTTCTGCCTTCAAGAGAGTTTCTGAACTATTGATGCAAATAATTTAAGAGAATAACAAATGTGATGAGGTGTTTTGAGAATTCTAAGCTGACACATTCTGGTACTCAGACATGTTTGGAGGACCTGGCTGCTAAGGTTCCATGTATGTGAAGGATTAAGAACGAGTTCATCCTAAGGGAAGAGAGGACCAAAAGGCAGGGTTGGGCGAGAGGAGTGATTCTGGGCACAGACCAGATTCATGTTTGAATCTTAGGGAAAGGGAGCTAAGATAAAGTGCATGTAAAACCCTTTATTTAAAAAAAGAGTCATTTCCATAAAATCTCTGTGAGCCATCAGGACCTTAAAGTAGCCCCTTCAGATCGGCTGTGTCACTGTATGGAAGAAATTGCAGGTGAAGAGTGCTTTTGTCCGTTGGAATTTCTATTGTAACAGACTGAAATGGCCAGGATCAGGGCCCCAAAAGAAGGAGGGGCTGTATCCCACGTCAGTGAGCATTGGCTACAAAGCACAGACATCAGTGCCTTCAGGTGCTGTGGGGCCTGTCATCAGTGTGTACTTACAGGTTGGTTTTAGGATGGCAGGAGATTGGACCAAAGTGAATCAGAGTCAGGAAAGTGCATGTAGGTGTGTCTAAGTGGCATAGTCAAGACTGGTTCCACAGATTTCTCACTGCCAGAGAAGTGAGCTGTAATATGGAAAGGCGGAATGCTAAAATGAGCCCTGCAATGCTGGACTGGAACTGGAAATATCAATATGAGCACAGTGCTTTATAAGTGTGTGTGTGTGTGTGTGTGTGTGTGTGTGCGCGTGTGCATGTGCGTGTGTGTGTGTGTGTGTGTGTGAGAGAGAGCAAGGAAGCGAGCCTGAGCCTGTCTTCTGAGAGAGCCTACAAGCAATGAAACACCAGTACAAATTAGCACACCTAGAACCTGAACTTTTCTAAATACTATTCTCCGCTAAAGAAACCAGGGCTTCTTAGGTAAGTGGCTTATTTCAGGACTCGTGCTAGGAAAATACAAGAAAAGCCTGGAATATCTTGTGTCATAAAGTCAGGAAGCTTAAAGAATTTTGGAGACATGTCAAAAGGACAGTTTGAAGGGACTCCCACTATCGAAATCAGGGACAATTTTAGCATCAAAATAGTGTCAATAACAGATTATATATAACCCACTGAATAAAATAAGAATCTATGCATCATAATGGTGTAAATAAATTGCCAAACAAATCATGTAGAAGAGAACATTTTTCCTTACTATAGAATGCCAACTAAAAAATATACAAGGAATGATAAATTTATAAAAAAATAACCATTTGGCCATCATCATAGTAATAATTGACTCAGGCAAGACTCATCAGCGGATGCTAAAACTAGTGGGTAAATTTTGATGAGAAACAAGATATTTAAGTAACCTCAAAGTATCTCCCTACAAGATACTTAACTATAAAGGGAAAAATAGTAATTTTAAAATAGAGAAATCTAGCAGTTTCTACCTTAACAAGTCATTAAAGGTAACTTCAGTAGAAATGGAACAATTCAACTCCTAATATTATGTACTGTGATCGCATCACTTCTGAGGTATTCCTGCTTAGAATGCATAACCTGAAGCTAATCATGAGGAAACATCAGACAACCCAAATTGAGGAACACTCTACAAAACAACTGGCATGTAACTCTTCAAGTATGTCAAGGTCATGAAAAACAGTGTGGAAAATTTCTTCCAGATTGAAGGAGATTAAAGATACAACTGAATGCAATGTATGATCTGGATTTTTCTTTTACTGTAATGGGTATTATTGGAACAACTGAACAAAATTTGAATGAGGTCTGTAGATTACATCATATTATTGAATCAGTATTGACTTCTTAATTTTCATAATTGCACTGTAGTTATAAAAGAGATTGTCCTTGTTTTTAGGAAATACACACTGCATTACTTAGGGGAAAATGGTATCATGTCTACAACTTATTCGCAAACAGAAAAAAGTTCAGGAAAAAAAAAGATAAATAAGTAAATACATACACACATACAGAGGGAGAGAGTGTGCAAGCCCACACTAGGTATTGACCTACGTTGCTAGGAGAAAGAGTTGAAATTAATAGGCAATTTACACAGGACTACTTTCAGAAATTCTGAGAACATGCCCCTAAGCCCTTTTATTGGGTGCCTGCCCAGTGCCAATTTATGTTGTAAGATAAGGGAGAGCTCACACAGCAGAGTCTTGAATACCAGTGAGTCATTCTCTCTGTTTGAGGCACCTATGTAACATTCTTCTAACAGAAAGTCAGTTTGACTCATCTCAACTTCTATTTCACAAATGTCTCTACCAAAAATTGTTTCTTTAACTTTCATCTTCACATTGAGTCATTAGAGTCAAAAATTCCACACAACTCTCCTGCTTGAACAATAGGATAATCTTTTTTTTTTTTTTTGGCCGTTCTGTGCGGCATGCAGGATCTTATTTCCCAACCAGGAATCGAACCCGTGCCCCCCTGCAGTGAGAGCGTGGAGTCTTAACCACTAAACCACCAGGGAAGTCCCAGAATAACCCATTTTCTGATGAACAGATTTAATTCAGATGAATTAAAAATACTTATCTAGGGACTTCCCTGGTGGTCCAGTGGGTAGGACCCCATGCCCCCAATGCAGGGTGCCTGGGGTTCGATCCCTGGTCAGGGAAATAGATCCCCCATGCATGCTGCAACTAAGACCCAGCACAGCCAAAATAAATAAATATTAAATAAATAAATATTTTTTAAAAAATAAAAATACTTATCTAATATACGGATAAAATATTTTGGACCCAAAAGTCAAAGCTGATTAAAAACCAGGACAGATCACAGATTGAACCACCACCATCCTCTCTTTGCTGTATTATTTGTTTGCTCTCTTTGCTCTATTATTTCTATATCACTTGTGGGCAGGAAGCAGCCATATTGAAATACAAATTTTACTTGTTTCTTTAAAAAAAGAAAAACAAATAGATGGTTTATTCTAAGAATGTACAGGAACTTATATTCTAAACGTCCATAAATACATATTCTAGGGACTCTTATCACCTTAGAACCCTACTACAGTTTCTCTTTAATCTTTTTAAACATCCTGTTACATAAATTGCAGCTGTATCTATAGCAGGAAGAATAATAAGATAATAATTGGTCAGACATCAAAAGCACTTGGGTGGGTCATATAGAGACATTTAGTCTTCTCTCCTACCAGCACCACGTTCTTAGATTTTTTTTTCCCAAGTACATTAATGTAGTTTTTGTTTGTTTCTTCTTTTTCCTTTCCCCTAAGTAATTACTATGAATTTTTGCCAGGTCAGAATTTTTTCCCAGGAAGAGATCCCAAGTATTAAGAAAGCAGAAAAACGGTACCTGAAGATAAGATGTAAACTCTTACCAGGCCCGCCCCTCCCTTTGAATTCTTTTTGCATATTGAATGGGATTAATTGGTGGAGTTGTATGTCCTCAATTTTGTATGAGGGAGAGGTCCTACCTGGCCTGTGCTAGGAATTTCCGATTAACTTTCATGGGATAAATTTGGAACTGCTCTTACCACCCAGTATTACAGTAAGAACCACACAAATTATCTTATGTGGGCTGTGAATCATATGTATATATCCAGCAAGTATTTCTAGGTCATAAAATGTTAGAGTTAGGAAGAGTTTTAGAAGACTTTTAGCTTGATCTCTCTTCCAACGTAGACATTTCATCCATCACTTTTCTGACAAATGATCACCAGTTAAGATTCCAATTTTTGTTGTAACAAGGAGCTGCCTATGGTGTTGGGCAGCCCGTTCCGTTGCTGGACAGCTCTCATTGTAACCCTTGCCTCTTGCTGTGGTTATTTGGAGCCTCACAGAATATGTCTACCCCTCTTCCATACAACAGCCCTTTACACATTTGGTGGCTGCTAATTTGTCCTAAGCTATCACCAGGTCTCAGGATGATTTTTCAGATAGTGTTGAGTAAATGCATAAACTACCCAAAGTTTACAATAGTAAACTATTTACAAGAGTAAATTATGGTTATATTTTTACTTTCTTACTTATGTATAAATTCTAATTTTCAAAGTAAATATTTACTTTAATAATGACATTAATTACTTTTATTGAGTTTTATCTAGATGCCAGGTCCTGGCATGCATATATAATTATCCTAAATAACCCTGAGAGACGGGAACTATAATTATCCCCATTGTACAGATGAAGGAACTAGGGCACAGAGGAACTAAATAATTAGCCCAAGGTCACATAGCTAAGCAAGTGGCTGAAAAGAAATTGGAACCTAGGTTTGCCTGATTCTTAACCAATCATCTTATAACAAGAAAAACTATTTCTTGGGGCTTCCCCAGTGGTGCAGTGGTTAAGAATCCGCCTGCCAATGCAGAGGACATGGGTTCAAGCCCTGGTCCGGGAAGATCCCACATGCTGCGGAGCAACTAAGCCCATGTGACACAACTACTGAGCCCACGTGCTGCAACTACTGAATCCTGCGCACCTAGAGCCCATGCTCCACAACAAGAGAAGCCACCGCAATAAGAAGCCTGTGCACTGCAACGAAGAGTAGCCCCCGCTCGGCGCAACTAGAGAAAGCCTGCGCACAGCAACACAGCCAAAAATAAATAAATTAAAAAAAACACAACTGTTTCTTTTGTGGGGGAGGGGAATATTTGTTTTATTTTTAGTGTTGTGTCGGAAACAGATATGCCGGACAGCATAAAGTACACTGTGATTATTATGTCCTTTGATTTGGACACAATGCAATCTGTTAATGTCCCTATGACTGCATTTGATTTTTCACCTGTGTTATGAGACTACTGGCTCATATAGAGCTTTGCAAAAAATCCTTTGGTTCTTATTTTATTTTTCTTTTTTCCCTTGACTCCCTCTTGCCCCCTCCTCTATCACCCCATCAGTTCCTGCCCCTCCAGTAACCATTTTATCAACCTAGTTGTTAACATTTTTCTCCATTCTCATATGGTCATATATAGACAAATACAAATGTACACATATTCAATATAGATTTTTTTTGTCATGTAAAAAAAGTGACTACTTTTTCCCTCCTACTTTTACTTAAAACAATTTCTCATCTAAAACTCCTCTAAATCAACTGGCAGAGTACAAACTTATTCCTTTTAATGGATGTTTCAAAATGTGGGTATACTATATTTTTTGAAACCATTCCCCTATTGATGGCATGCATAGTATTTATAATGTGTGTGTGTGTGTGTTGCCACTTAAAACACTGCTCCAATAAATATCCTTGTACATATATATAGGATACATACGTATTGTTTTATACGTATGTATTGTTTTATTTCAATAGTTTTATTGAAACTGGTGGTTTTATTTGAGTAGGATAGATCCCCAGAACTGAGATTGCTGGATCACATTTTTTAAATAATAGCTGTTGCTAGCAGTTGCTTTTGAAAAAGGCTGTAATACTTTTTATTTCGATATCAGCTACATGAAAATACCCTTCACCCCACATCCCTGCAGCAATAAGTATTACAGCCTATTCAACAGCCGTTCTAATAAAACCTCTGTGAAACAAGAGGTCAAAGGAAACTACTTAAACATAGTAAAGATAATTTACTGAAAATCAATAGCAATTATAATTCTAAGTGGCAACAGATTAAAATTCTTTCATTCAAAATCAGGAACTACACAATGAGCTTTTAATTAAATACATCTCTCAGGTCTCTTTTATGCTTAACTTTAAAACTGATGTATATTACACATATAAAAATGTACAAATCATAAGTGCACAGATCAATGAATTATTGCAAAATAGGGGAATTCCCTGGTGGTCCAGTGGTTAGGACTCTGCACTTTCACGGCGGTGGCCCCGGGTTCAATCCCTGGCTGGGGAACTAAAATCCTGCAAGCTGCGTGGCATGGCCAAAAAAAAAAAAAAATTATTGCAAAATAAACACATTCATATAACCACCACCCAGGTCAAGAAACAGACACTAGCAGCAGCTCAAAAGCCTTCTTCATGCCCCCTCCCAAACATTGCCCCCTTCCTCCTTCCTCAAGAGAACCACAGTCCTAACTTTTAACCCCACAGAATAGTTTTCCCTGGTTTTGAAATATATAGAAATAAAATAACGCAGTGTATACTCTTCTTTACGTGTCTGGTTTATTTCCCTCAATATTATCTTTGTGAAGTTTTCCATATTACAGATAGCAGTAGTTCACTCATTTTCATTGTGGTATAGTAGTTCATTGTATGAATACTATACACAATTATCTATTCTATTTTTTTTTATCTATTCTATTTTTGATGGACTTTCAGGTGCTTTTGAATCTGAATCCTGTCCTCCAATATATCAGCCACCAATACTCCCAGCTTTGTGTCATCAGAAATTTGGATGGTTACATCATCTCTGTCTACACAGATCATTGACTTTTAACTGTTTGACAATACCAGACAGATTTGTGTCAGCCATCTAGAGATCTCCCTTCAGGTTAACCTTAATACGCTAATAAATATTATTTGGGCAAAGTTGTTCAATGAGCTAAAACTATAGCTATGTGTAGTATCATTGAGCATACATTTCTACACCTCGTCTGATTCAAATAAACAAATATTTCTTGAAGGTCTACTGTGTTCTGGGTACTGACTGGGGATAGAGCAGTGAACAAAACAGATCAGATCCATAGCCTCGCTGAATTTATGTTCTAGTTGATGAGACAGATATAAACAAACAATTTAGATAATTTTATTTAAGTGCATGAGGAAAGCGAAACAGGGCAACAGGCTAGGAAGTAATGAGGAAGGAGGCAGACAGCGTTAGAAGGCAGTAACCACAGGAAGACTGAAGTGTAACATTTCAGGCAAGAGGAACAGCTAACGCAAAGGCCCTGAGGAGCGGATAAGCTACAAGAAACAAGAAGGTTAAATAACTGTAAATGGAAAGTACATTTCCATTTCCAACCAGGGAAGTCCCATCCCAAGCGTTTTGATCAGCTGTCTTGCTGAAAACAAATTTAGCATGTCGTTGGTGGCGCAGTGGTTGACAATCCTCCTGACAATGCTGGGGACACGGATTCGAGCCCTGGTCCGGGAGGATCCCACATGCCGCGGAGCAACTAAGCCTGTGTGCCACAACTACTGAGCCTGCACTCTAGAGTCCGTGAGCCACAACTACCGAGCCTGCGTGCTGCAACTACTGAAGCCCGCGCGCCTAGAGCCTGTACTCTGCAAGAAGAGAAGCCACCGCAATGAGAAGCCTGAGCACCGCAGCAAAGAGTAGCTCGCGTTCACTGCAACTAGAGAAAGCTGCGTGCAGCAACGAAGACCCAACTCAGCCAAAAATAAATAAAAAGTAAATAAATTTATTTTAAAAAATTTAGCATGCCCTTGGATTTCTTTAATCTGCCTGTCTAGTAATCACGTCATAAAAGAAAACAGCATTACTTAGGTGCCTGCGTGATATGGCCCCTGGTTACCTGGGTAGTCTCATTCTTGCACTCTGCCTCCTGTTTACCATTCCAGCCACCTCAGCTTTTTCTCTGTTCCTCTAGCCTGCCAAGTTTATTGCTGACTCATGCCTTTTTCACACGTGGTTTTCAGATTGTCTCTGTAGCAATACTTCCTACATTCTATTCATCTCCAGGGCTCAGATTACATGCTACTAGTTCACAGAGGATTTCTCTAGCACTGCCCCCTTCTGCAATGAGGCTAGTTCCTCTACTTATGTTCTCACATGAATCCCAGTGTTTTCTTTCATAGCACTTACCACAAGTTGCAATTATGCTGTAATTTTTGATATTATTTGTTTTCCTCGCTAGAGTTCCACAAGGGGCAGAAATGTGCCTGTTTTGTTTTCTGCTTCATTCCTAGTGCCTTGCACAGTGACTGCGATCTAGTAGGTACACAATAAATATTTGTTGAATGAACGAACTTGCCCTTAGTGGACCCAAGTTGATACTTAGCATCAATTCCTTTAAGTGCTCATAAAACATTTTTTAATAATCCACCCAAAATCTTCCAGGGATCATTGAAGATTTTAAGACCATAATTTTTTTTTTTTTTTTTTTTTTTTTTGCGGTACGCGGGCCTTTCACTGTTGTGGTCTCTTCCTTTGTGGAGCACAGGCTCCGGAGGCGCAGGCTCAGCGGCCATGGCTCACGGACCCAGCCGCTCCGCGGCATGCAGGATCCTCCTGGACCGGGTCACAAACCCATGTCCCCTGCATTGGCAGGCGGACTCGCAACCACTGCGCCACCAGGGAAGTCCAAGACCATAATTTTTAAGGTCTCATTTTTTTTCCACATGAAATACTTTTTTGGAGAGTAAAATTTATGTATTATATAGATGTAATTTAAAAGTAGTACCGAATATTTATAATGAAAAAACAAAACAAAACAAAACCTGCTCTACTCCCTAGTCTTACTCTCTAGATAGGCAGCTATTTTAAACTAAGCAGGTTTGGTCAATCCTCCATCTTCAAAAGAAGCCCTTTTTCACACTTGAAAATCAGTACATGTCACCTTCCGACACGTTTCCTGCTTTCAGTAATTTTTATAATATTTCTATTTGTGGTTTGCAATCATATTAGCTATTTCTTTCATTACCTTTCAGTATTGGGATTAGAAATCTTGATTTGTTCAAAGCAGTGGTATATCTCATATAAGCTCTCCTCAGTAGTAGTTCAAATTTCTTACCTATGTTTGTTCTTCCTGTTCCAGCATGAAAATTATCCTCCTTTTTTTTTTTTACTGAGGTAGAACTCACCATAAATTTCACCTTTTGAAAAAAGTATCTTTCTTGTTGAGGAAGGTGGAAAGAAAAGTAAACCTTACATGGCTCACCAGCAGACATACTGCTGCTTTCTAGAAACAATGGTCTCTTGCCCAGGATGGCCTGGGTTCCAAAGCCAAGGTAAGGAGGGAGGACGATAGTGAGGAGTAGATAGGTAGAGGCAGGAAAGTGAAAGCATAGACTGTCTATTCAGAAAGTAGTGAATTCCTTTTAACAATTTTCTCTCATAACAAGTTTGCCATTCCTTATTTCACATCAAATTGTCCTCTATCAATATCACAGGCAAACAGAAATTGGGTGATTTTAAAAAATTAATTAATTTATTTATTTTTGGCTGCGTTGGGTCTTCGTTACTGCGTGCAGGCTTTCTCTAGTTGCGGCTACTCTTCGTTGCAGTGTGCGGGTTTCTCATTGCGGTGGCTTCTCTTGTCGCGCGGGCTTCTGTAGTTGTGGCATGCAGGCTCCGTAGTTGTGGCGCATGGGCTTAGTTGCTCTGTGGCATGTGGGATTTTCCTGGACCAGGGCTCGAACCTGTGTCCCCTGCATTGGCAGGCGGATTCTTAACCACTGCGTCACCAAGGAGGTCCTATATATATTTTTTTATATATAGTTTGGAGTTCATGCTACCCAAGTCATCTTAAGAGCCTCTTGTGCTCTAGGCATTGTTACCTTTGGAGATCCTTTGTATTATCATATAAACATATTAAAATGTCACATCCCAAATCAAATATTAAATCTTGCTATAAAATTTTGACACAATGTTATATAATTTTTCTTTTGAAATTATTATTTAAACTAGAAGTAATGTTTAATTTGTTTGCTTATCATTTCTCAAAAATTTTTATGAAATCTTATGAATTTATGTAGAATGAAACAAAATCTAGCCTTCAAATGCTTTTCAAATGTAATAAATTCATTTTGAATATTAATTTTATAATTGATAAACTTCACATGATACATGTGTGGACATTTGTTTTACTCGTTTCAAAAAATTGTGCACAGGGCTTCCCTGGTGGCGCAGTGGTTGAGAGTCCACCTGCCGATGCAGGGGACACGGGTTCGTGCCCTGGTCCGGGAAGATCCCACATGCCGCCGAGCGGCTAGGCTCGTGAGCCATGGCCGCTGAGCCTGCGCGTCCAGAGCCTGTACTCCGCAATGGGAAAGGCCACAATGGTGAGAGGCCCGCAAACAGAAAAAAAAAAAAAAAAAAAAAATTGTGCACAAATATAACTTTTGTTTTAAATGTTAGTATTTTTAAATACATTAAACACTCTATAAATACTTTTTTTTAAGATTTATTTTTATGTGTTTATTTATTTTGGCTGTGCCGGGTCTTAGTTGCCCCATGTGGGATCTTTGTTGCAGCATGTGGGATCTTTAGTTGTGGCACGCAGACTTCTTAGTTGCGGTATAAATACATTTTTAAATACATTACATACGTTCACAGAAGATCAATCAATCAACCCAGAAAAGTATAAAAGAAAAGTAAAATCCTTTTTCCTATCTAGCATTCCCATTTTCTAGAGTCTAGAAGCAATCACTGTTGATAATGTCGTGTGTCCTTCCAGAAATTTTGCATACATATCCCAGCATGACAATGAAAAAAATTAGTAGTCAATCTAAGAAAGAAATGGAAAACTTTATTCAAGCCAACCTGAGGATTATTACTCAGGAGACAGTGTTTTGAAAGCTCTGAGGACTATTCTGCCCCTTAGAGGTCAAAGCATAGTTACATAAGTTTTCAAGACAAAGGGTTATACATCAAAGTAATATACTGACAGTTTACATAGCCCAAATACTGACAGTTTACATAGCCCAACAAGGTGAGTAGTGGGTTATTGTGACCCCTTACAGGACTGAGAAAGGAATGTTATCTCCTAAGGTGTTACCTTGCTCGTGCCAGGAGGAAATTGGTTTTTTTTGGTGAGTAGACATTCCTGTGTCTTCTAAGGGGATCTAGTTAATATATAATGCAGGTGCACAATGCACACTAAAGGGGAAGGGGTAGTGGCTCAAACAGGCAGGGAGTGAATTTTATGTTTAAAAATTTTCTTGTCCTGACTTAAAAATAATTTTATTTCATCAATTCCCCTTTTGATCGTTAATCAAAAGGTGATCAAATATCTGGTCCCTCGATGCTAGGATGGTTGCTTACCTCCCCTGGTCCATCATGTCCCTCAATACTGGTTTCTAATAGCCCCGTTCTTTGTTTTCTCTTATGGGGGGGGGGGGTTGTACTGGTAGGGTGTCTGGCAAGGACTGACAGTCAATTTTTTTTTTTAATAAATTTATTTAGTTTTGGCTGAATTGGGTCTTCGTTGCTGTACTCGGGCTTTCTCTACTTGCGGTGAGCGGGGGCTACTCTTCTTTGCAGTGCGTGAGCTTCTCATTGCAGTGGTTTCTTGTTGTGGAGCACAGGTTCTAGGCTCATGGGCTTCTGTAGTTGTGGCATGCGGGCTCAGTAGTTGTGGTGCATGGGCTTAGCTGGTCCACAGCATGTGGGATCTTCCTGGACCAGGGTTTAAACCCATGTCCCCTGCCTTGGCAGGTGTATTCTTAATCACTGCGCCATCAGGGAAGCCCCGACAGTCAATTTCAAGTTGTCCAGTAGGATTTATGTCAATTTTACCTTGCATGTACCTTGTGCATGTCCATTATTTTATAGAGAACTATAGATGTGATCAATAGTTTCAGGTTGTTTGGATATCATCTTAGTAGAAGCAGGTGATACACAGCATAAAGGCAAGAAACTATTACTTTCTTTTTTGGCTGCGTTGGGTCTTCACTGCTGCGTGCAGGGCTACTCTTTATCGCGGTATGTGGGCTTCTCATTGTGGTGGCTTCTCTTGTTGTGGAGCACGGGCTCTAGGTGTGCAGGCTTCAGTAGTTGCAGCACACAGGCTCAGTAGTTGCAGGTCATAGGCTCTAGAGCACAGGCTCAGTAGTTGTGGTGCACAGGTTTAGCTGCTCTGCGGCTTAGATGCTTCGCGGACCAGGGATTGAACCCGTGTCCCCTGCATTGACAGGCGTATTCTTAACCAGTGGGCCACCAGGGAAGTCCCAAGAAACTATTACTTTTAAAGTTACACAAACTGTAATAAAAATTGCCAATAGGATTAACTATCATTAGTAAAGATTTAACCCAGCATCCTCCTGAACCAAACCATCTTCCTAGTATTTACCTTAAACTGGGAAGAGGATCATTCAGAATGGTAATTTGATTTTTCATATGTATCATAAGGCGGGTTACATTAGAAGACTCATCAGTATAAAAGCACAACATTCACTGTGTATGATAGCACAAGTTCCCCCTTTGGAAGCTGTTAGAATACTGAGGGCCATGCAATTCTGTAGGACTGCTTTTCTCATCATAGAACCTTCTTAATTGAGCAAACTAATGACTTGGTTACTACGATTTAAAGCTTGCTGGGTGAATTTTGCTGAAGGCTCTATATGAGTAATGACATATTCTGTTTCAAGTGAAGGAACAAATATCATGGCCAAATAATCATACCACTGGAAAACTGATTGAACCCAGCACGACCGGTTAAAGGCAGATTGGCAGGGACTAGTTTCAATGCTACCTGTAGGTGACCTTGAGCCCAAGGGAAACCAATTGTTCATCTTCCTAACCTACCCGGGGATAGCCAATGCTGTAAATTTGTTCCATAAATCGATTGGGTCTTGTTAGCGGCTACCCAATATATTTAACTTCTGGTGAAAAGGAGCCTTTATGGACAGGTTCAGAACAGGTATCATTAATTGGCCAGGTAAGAGTGTCCCACTTCACAAGAGGGATATCGGCAGTCACTTGCATGGTACTAGAATTTCTTTCTTCTAAGATAAAATCTCTAAGGCCTTGGAGAGGAAAAATCCACCAAGATAACCCAGGAGCACTGGAATAGGTAACTGACCACTAAGTCCATGCGCCACAGCTACTGAGCCTGCGCTCTAGAGCCCATGAGTCACAACTACTGAAGCCCGCACACCTAGAGCCTGTGCTCCGCAAGAAGAGAAGCCACGGTGATGAGAAGCCTGTGCACCGCAATGAAGAGTAGCTGCTGCTCGCTGCAACTAAAGAAAGCCTGCACACATGAACAAAGACCCAACACAGCCAAAAATAAATAAACAAACAAACAAACAAATTAATTAATTAATTAAATTGGCTGTGCTGAAACTTTTCATAAGGAATTTCAGACTGAAGTTTTAAAAGGCCTCTGAAAGCTGGAAAGCCAGGCCAAGGACTTGTCATAGATTTTGCCTATGCTATCTACAGA
Organism: Stenella coeruleoalba; assembly: GCF_951394435.1. Lineage (NCBI taxonomy): Eukaryota > Metazoa > Chordata > Mammalia > Artiodactyla > Delphinidae > Stenella > Stenella coeruleoalba. Next base: position 98,991,559 of record NC_137169.1, read on the forward strand.
TGTGGGTGAATTCCACTCTTCTCAAGGTCTCCCAAATATTTTGAGATTCCTACACCTGTTAGGAGGTGGCCTTTCTTATTTACCTGGAAAGGCTGCTGTGAACCCTCTAAGTAAGGTACCAGGTTAGGGACCTCCCTGGTGGTCCAGTGGCAAAGAATACTCCTTACAATGCAGAGGACGAGCGTTCGATACATGGTCAGGGAACTAAGATCCCACATGCCGTGGGGCAGCTAAGCCCACTCACCACAACTACTGAGCTCGCGCACCTCAACTAGAGCCCACCTGCCGCAAACTACCGAGCCCACACACCCTGGAGCCTGAGAGCCCCAACTAGAGAAGAGAAGAAACCTGCACATCCCAACTAGAGAAAAGCCCATGAGCCAGAACAAAAGATCCTGCATGCCTCAACAAAGTTCCCGTGTGCCACAACTAAGACCCAATGCAACAACAACAACAAAAAAATGATGGAAAAAAAAGCGAAAAAGCTATCAGGTTGTTTGTCCAGTGGGCTTTATTGTTCCATAAAGTCCACCTTAGTTCTTTAAAGCTGTCTGGTCATATCTGATTTTATGTATTGTCTAAATATGACATTTCAGTCAAAGTTATGGTAATATAACCAATGTTTCCAATTATGTCTTTTTATAAGGAGAACAGATTCTTATTAAACTTATGTACATAACTATATCACCATAAAAATAAGAATGCTAACTGAGAGTTTTCAAATTCTGGAGGGATCAAGAAGACAGAAAAAAATAAATGTTTCAATTCTACTTACAAAGGAATAATTTACCAAGTTGCCTAAGCCGTATTAGCTTTAAGGGAAAGATTTCCTTATGTCTGGAAAACACATATTAAAAGCCAGTAATAGGACTTCCCTCGTGGCACAGTGGTTAAGAATCCGCCTGCCAATGCAGGGAACACAGGTTAGAGCCCTGGTCTGGGAAGATCCCACATGCCATGGAGCAACTAAGCCAGTGCGCCACAACTACTGAGCCTGTGCTCTAGAGCCCGCGAGCCACAACTACTGAAGCCCACACGCCTAGAGCCCGTGTTCTGCAACAAGAAGCCACCGCAATGAGATGCCCACACACTGCAACGGAGAGTAGCCCCAGCTCGCTGCAACTAGAGAAAGCCTGTGTACAGCAACAAAGACCCAGTGCAGCCAAAAATAAATTTTAAAAAAAAGCCAGTAATATTTCAGACAAAATCCATAAAATTATAACCATATTCACCAGTTCACTAAGTCCTATGTAACTAATCCTTTTTGTTAACAGTTTTATGAAGCCATACGGTTTTTCACAAGGATTCTTTAATTTCTTACCCAGTTCAGCAGTATGATCAGAAAGTTATCAGAAACCTGTACTTCTCAAAAAAGCTCTATGAATCTTCTTGAAGATGTGACATTTTTGCAAAGATAACAGAGTAAAACAATGACTGTGAATGACAAAAGACTTTAAAAGGCATAGTTAAAAATTTGGTTACAATGCAATTGACAAAGAAACTTAGTTATTGCTGTGACATACAACATTTTAAGATACTAATTAGAATTATGATTGATAGCATTATACCAGGACATATCCAATTTTTATAAATTTTATATAATTTCTAGAATATTTATATTAATGACTTTTTATCCATACAATGCAAGCTAAGAAGTTTTATCTCCACTCAGTTGGCAATGCTTCCCATGTAACCCAACATACCGAATAATGAATAATGCTAATTAGTTTAATCTCTCTCTCTCTCTCTCTCTCTCTCTCTCTCTCTGGGATGCTTCAGGGACCCTCTGAAGCATTCCAGAATTAGCTGAAGGCAGGAGAGAATTTTATGTTTAAAAATGTTCTTGTCCTCCTGTAACAGGGAAGAGCCAAATCATGTTGGATGTGTTTCTTTTAAGCTTTTCTTCCCATTGCTTTTGTTCACTAAAAGGATGTAGTCTAAACACAATGGCCTGCCTCAGGGAACCCTGCCCCTCTGCCTGAATGTTAAACCAGAGTGTCTTTGTTTGGGGAAACATCTTGACCCTGTCCACCTGTGGATGGCTGCAAGAAAGAAGAAATGAACACATCATCTCCCCGAGGCTGGCCATTCCAGGGGATATTTGCAAATCTTATGGCCTTTTTACTTACTTCCTTATCTCCTCCCCATCTCTGTTCTATAAAAGAGACTGGCTTCCAAACCCCCGATAAGATGATTTTTGGAGGCATTAGTTTGCCATCTTCTCAGTCTGCCGGCTTTCTGAATAAAGTCGTATTCCCTGCCTCAACATCTCATCTCCAATTTATTGGCCTGTCGTGCGGCGAGCAGAGCGAGCTTGGACTTGGTAACACTCCCTTAAAATAAAAATAATTCTATTCCATCTATATATGTATAAAAATACACAAATGGTATTGCATGGTGGGTATTGTTGTGCATCATGATGTTTTTCACTTTCACATAATTACCATGGAAGTTTTTTTCATACCTATAGATTTATCTCATTGTTTTCAAATGTTGCATAACATTTTACGGGATGAGCTATAATGTATTGAGCTAGCGCCCTGTAAACATTTTTTTAAAAATGTTTATCTTTGGGGTGTAGTGGCATCGGGGGTGACTTTTTCTGTCCTATATTTCGAACAATATTAGTGTTGCTATACCATTTCTATAATTTTTTTAATTAAAAAAAAGAACCATCTTTTAGGGTGTGGTTTGTAGCAACAAAATTCAATAGGGGATTCTGGGAGTCAGTAAACACTGAGAATGGGCATTCAGATCCACCCACTCAGGAGTAGATAACAGTCCCTAACTACGTTTTCAGTAGAGGTCAAAACCAAATTATTAGAAGTTAAGAGGTGAAGATAATTGCCAGGGCAGGTAATTTGTTAGAGGAGTTTGCCAAAGACTGGTGGAAACAGGACAGAATCTTTAAAGAGCAGCAAAGTTGGGCAAGGCCTTTGTTCCGATGTGGAAAGGCACAGGCGAAACAGGTGTAAACTCTGCCTCCTTAGCTATTTTGATTATAAGCCTAAAGAAGACTTGATTAACCGTGGAGAGTTGGTAGCAGCCTGAGACAGCTTTCTTACCTTTTTCTTTTTGTTGTTTTACTTGGTAAAAAGTGAGTGAAGGTAAAGTGTCCTTATAAATTATGCTCTTGCGAGGTCAGTGACAGGGCATTGGGAAGGGGAGGAAGCCACTTGATTTTAAATCCCTCACGTTTCACCCATAAGCAAAATCTAGTTTGTGTCAATCTTGCTCTTTTGAAAACGTGGGCCGTGGGAAAATGTATGATATTTAAAATCCTGAAATCAGATTTGCCTTGGTGCGGGTCTTTTTGTTTTTGTTTTTTGGGGTTTTTTTTGGAGGGGGGGAGGGTTTGGATGTGCCAGGCGGCATGCCGGATCTTAGTTCCCCCACCAGGGATCGGACCGAACCCCCTGCAGTGGGGCTGTGGAGTCCTAACCACTGGACTGCCAGGGAATTCCCCTTGGTGACAGTCTTTTGAAGACAACGGAGAGAACAAAATAACAGAGAATAATGATTAGGTTGATAAACAGAAATGCCTTAGGTAAAATTACTGAGTTTGACAGTTACCCTTTTCTTGTGTGGTTCTGGAAGTAATGTCCTCATCTTTGTTTAGCATTAGGGTTAGCCTTCATGAGGGGGTGGGGGGGGAATCTCCTGCTAGGTCAAAGGGGAAGGTGGTATCAGGCCAGTGGAGATATATTTTGGACAAAGCATTGGATCTTAACATACTTCTCAAATCACACCATTGTGGACAGGGAGTGTTGCCTGCTATCCCAGTTCTAGCCACTGCAGCACTGACAGTATGCCCTGAGGGGAATTCAGGATGGAGAAAAACAGGAAGCATTCTGTGCTTTGGTTATTGGCCCTAGATAGTTAAGATGCATATCTAAGGAGTAATTTCAATGAACCCAGATTTTTGCATCTTCATAAAATAGAAAAGCGCTAAAATCATCAAACTTGAGATACCTGTTTTTTGTGATTAGCAGTAATCTTTTGACGTTTGACTACATGGTAGACCCTGGCTTTTCCCTTACCTCTTCAGAACAGTTCCTCACAGTTTTCTGAGAAGCTGTCTCCCAGGAGGGCTGTAGTCCTCAGTAAGAGCTCAGAAACAACTTGAAAGTTTTAGATTGTGCATTTTTCTTAAGCTGACACCATGTAAAGAGCATTCTCTTCTAACACCTAGAACGCTCTCTGTTTAGGCTGAATCAAGGTCTCTGGATACACTGTGGTGGCCAGGCTGGCTGCGTGTGTGTTGGGGGGTGTGGTGGTCGGAGGAGGGAGGAAAACTGACTTTTTTCATGTTACATCTTTTGTATCTTTTATTATGAAAATAAATCATTCAAAAAATTAAGTTGTTGTTTTAAAGACTTGATTGAAGCTGAGAAGAGAAATTTGGTTTTGTTTTCTGGTCAGCACGGCCCCCTGGATTTACTTCATTTCACTCCTACTTCTTCATTTGCTCTGTGATTTCACAGTGTGAAGTTTTAGTTTAGGGCCCTCTCCCTGCAAACCACACCCCTGACTCAAGTTAACTAATCTAATCTAAACAAGTCAATTTATGTGTAACATCTTCTTTTCTTCCACCTCACTTTTTGTTTCCCATCAGCAAACAAAACATCTTCTTAAACAATGATTCTCTACCTCAAGCTTGAGACCTGAGTAACAGGCAGATGCCAGCCCTGCCTGCTGTTTATTAGCTGCATGACCTTTAGCAAGGCTCTGGTAAAATGCTCTGGAATTTGGTTGCCTCATGTGGGGCCGTGGAAGGTGCACTCACTAGGTCAGAGGTCAAAGGGCGTGGGCTAAATTTTCATTCTGCCACTTTGTTGCCATGTAAACCTGGGCATGCTGCTTGGCCTATGAGCTTCAGTTTCTAAAAATGGCGATAAATCTTCCTTCCAGGGGGGTTGTGAAAGTGAGACAAGCTATGTAAAAAGGCCTGATGTCCAGGACAACTGGGTTCTCAAGCCATGTTAGTGTCTTTTCCTTCCTCTTCATCTTTTGATTTGTTTTAACTTTGTAAAATGGGAATGGTGAACTTTGTAAAGCCTGCCTGTTACTCAGGCCCCCTGCCTTTCATAGTGCTTTGCAAACTGTGAAGCAGAATATGTGATTGTCTTGGCACCAGGCAGACATGGGCCCCAGGCTGTGAATTTCTCTGCCCTCTCTAAATTGTGTTTGAATTCCAGAGGAGAGCTCTGTTTTTCTAGGTGGAAATTAGGTAAACTTTTCCAGGAGCTCGCCCCAGGCCGTAAGCTGGGGGCTGGGAGCTCCTTCTGGAAGACCTTTCCATCATTTTCACAGGGCTCAGCATCACAGAGCCACCTGGGGGGAGTCAGGGAAGGGTATTGTTCTTAGAAGCCACCTGGTTGCTGGCTTACTCCCTTAGGACGAGAGAAGCTGCTCAGACCTTTGAAACACATTACTGAAAACCTATTCACACTTATATGGAAGCCAAACATGAGGATGGCAATGATGATGACAATGACTATAATAAGGATAATAAACCACACCTGCTGTTCACTATGTATACTGTGCTGTGGGAGAAGAGAGGATGCCCTCAGCCCAGTACTTGATTTGACATTTTTTTCTTTTTTTTTGCGGTAACGCGGGCCTCTCACTGTTGGGGCCTCTCCCGTTGCGGAGCACAGGCTCTGGACGCACAGGCTCAGCGGCCACGGCTCACGGGCCTAGCCGCTCCACGGCATGTGGGATCTTCCCGGACCGGGGCACGAACCCGTGTCCCCTGCATCGGCAGGCGGACTGTCAACCACTGCGCCACCAGGGAAGCCCCACTTGATTTGATTTTTAAAGCTTTTATTGCATTTCTATCTCCTCTGAAGTTTTATTCCTATGGCACATGGAGGTGTAAAGTAAAAGTTTTAAACTTAGTCATACTAAGAGGAGGGAAGAGAGAAGACAGTTAAACTAAAAATGAGTAATTTAGTCAATTTAATTAGTTTAGAAAAGAGCCAGAGGTACACATGGAGGTTTAGAAGACTTCATTAAGACACTTGGGGGAGTTCCCTGGTGGCCTAGTGGTTAGGATTCTGGGCTTTCACTGCCATGGCCTGGGTTCAATCCCTGGTTGGGGAATTGAGATCCTGCAAGCCATGAGGTGCGGCCAAAAAAAAAGAAAAAAATAAAGACACCTGGCATTGCCACTCAGAGGATTTGTAAACTGTATTAAACAAGCAACTCTCCCTGCCCCTCAGTTTCCTTGTCCTAAGATGAGGAGGGGCTTCCCTGGTGGCGCAGTGGTTAAGAATCCGCCTGCCAATGCAGGGGACATGGGTTTGAGCCCTGATCTGGGAAGATCCCACATGCCGCGGAGCAACTAAGCCCGTGCGCCACAGCTACTGAGCCTGTGCCCTAGAGCCTGCGAGTCACAACTACTGAGCCCACGTACCACAACTACTGAAGCCTGCGTGCCTAGAGCCCGTGCTCCGCGACAAGAGAAGCCATTGCAATGAAAAGCCCGCGTACCACAACGAAGAATAACCCTCGCTTGCTGCAACTAGAGAAAGCCCACATGCAGCAACAAAGACCCAATGCAGCCAAAAATAAAGAAGGAAAGAAAGGAAGATGAGGAGGATTGGTAAAATAATATCAAACCCTTCCTAGCTCTAACTTTCCTAGGCCAGAGGCTTACAAATCGAAGTTCTTTTGTTTCAACCTGTCTTGTTCCATGGACAAGGGGGAGGGAAGAAAGGGTCCTAGTTTTTATAGAGCAAGTAGCATATGCCAGGCTCTGCATGAGGGATTTTGTTTACATTAATGTATACATTAACTCCTAGCACAGCATTGCTCTGTTAATTTGACCAGTGGTCTTAAAATGGGGGGTGGGAACGCATGCCAATAGTACCATCACAAGGTTCTCTTATTTCTATCTTATCAAGAAAACAAGAAAGTAATTGATAAACAGAAATGGGTAGACAGAATTGTGTATATATATGTGTGTATATTTATTATAAATAACATATATAAATTATATATTTATATGTGGTACATAATTTAAATTTTACACTGGGGTGAAAAATTTAAAAAAAAAGGAGTTGAAACATTATCCTAGACACTGGAAATAAGATAATTACTGTTAATCTACCAAACAGATATTTTACTTGGGGGAAATTGAGAGTTTGTAGTATGTCCAAATGAATTTTCATGTGTAAATCACAGGTGAGCTGTTTCTTAATCCATCCTTTCTGTCCTTCCTTCCCTACTTCCCTGGCGGTCCAGTGGTTAAGACTCCATGCTTCCAATGCAGGGGGCAATGACACATGTAATTCACTAAATCATTCTCATTGTAAAAGAATAAAAAAACATAAAGCAAAGCCTTCTGGGCCATTTTCCATTCTGCCCTCCTCCCCGCCCCCAGCCCCTGAACTTACCCTCCTACCCAGTCCTCTCCCCAGAGATAACTACAATTATCATTTAGATGTATATTCCAGCCCTATAAAAAGTAAAGTTTCCTCATTGCTATCCTTAAGTTGTTGCTTTAAGAAAAAAGAGACGGGAAAGAGTAAGGGGAAAGTGGGACTCAGTAATCTACAAAACGTTTTAGGCAGGACGCTTTTCAAAACCCAAGAGCAGAACTGGAACTTGAACCGCACGTGGTTTCCAACATGAGCATCTGGCCACCTCCACCTTGGTAAATACTGCTGATTGGCTGGCTCTGGCTCTGGCCCACCTGCCAGTGACGGCCAAACACAGGAAAGCTGACAAATCAATAGCATCTTTCACTTTTTAATTTTTATTCTTTTTATTCATCAGTTCCCCCGTACTCTGATGATTGCCGAGAATAGGAGATTCTCTTACACACAGTAGCAGGGAGGCAGTTTCTATCCTCTTTCCTTTCTAAAGGACAATGTCAAGGACATGTTGAGGCCAGGTCAGTAAATGTTACATCAGAGATACTGCTGCTATATTTACTCCCACTTGCCTTTCAAGCAAAGCAATTTATATGATGAAAAACAGCAGAGACAAACCGACCTGGGTATCTTCAAAGAAAACATTGAATTTTAAAGCTGTGTATGATCTTACATTGCAGTAAATTTCTCTGGGGGCTAAATTTCCTTTTTCTCTCTCTTCCCACTTTTTAGAATTCTCTGTGAGGAGAGAGTTAAAGAGACATACTACTTCATCCCAGGCCTACAGACCTGCAGTTGCTATCCAGGGTTTAATTCATTCTAGGCTGTCACCATAGCCTTGAGGTGAGAGAGACTGAACAGACAGGAGAATGACAAGCAGAATTACCACTGGATTTGCTTTGGTCTGGAAGTTCCCATATCAGCTTCTGTCCCACCCCCACCCTGAAACCCCTTCTGGACCAATTATTTTTATTCTTCAAACCTCAGTTTTCTGCTCAGTAAAATAGGAAGATTCAATTCTGTTTCACTTGGAGGGATATTGTTAGGAGAATGAATAAATATGAATAAGGTCTTGTGGGAAAAGGAAGGTTATTCAGCACCGATTCAATTCAACAATCATTTCTTTTTTTTATTGAAGTATAGTTGATTTACAATGTTGTGTTAATTTCTGCTGTACAGCAAATTGATTCAGTTATATATATATTTTTATTTATATGTACATTCTTTTTTTTTTTTTTTAAACTGTTTGGCCATGCCACACGGCATGCAGGATATATGCAGGATTTTAGTTCCCCAACCAAAGATCGAACCTGTGCCCCCTGCATTGGAAGTGTGAATCTTAACCACTGGACTGCCAGGGAAGTCCCTATACATTCTTTTTTTATATTCTTTTCCATTATGGTTTATCACAGGATATTGACTATAGTTCCCTTTGCTATACAGTAAGACATTGTTGTCTATCCATTCTCTATATAATAGTTTGCATCTTCTTACCCCAAACTCCCACTCCATTCCCCACCCCTCCCCTTGGCAACCACAAGTCTGTCCTCTATGTCTGTTGAGTCTGTTTCTGTTTTGTGAATAAGTTCTTTTGTATCATATTTCAGATTCCACATATAAGTGGTATCATATGGTATTTGTCTTTCTCTTTCTGACTTACCTCACTTAGTATGATAATCTCAGTTGCATCCATGTTGCTGCAAATGGCATTATTTCATTCTTTTTTATGGCTGAGTAGTATTCCATTGTATATATGTACCATATCTTCTTTTATCCATTCAACTGTCAATGTACATTTACATTGTTTCCATGTCTTGGCTATTGTGAATAGTGCTGCTATGAACATAGGGGTGCGTGTATCTTTTTGAATTATGGTTTTGTCCGGATATATGCCCAGGAGTGGGATTGCTGGATCATATGGTAACTCTATTTTTAGTTTTTGAGGAAGTTCCATACTGTTTTCCATAGTGGCTGCACCAACTTACATTCCCATGAACAGTGTAGGAGGGTTCCCTTTTCGCCACACCTTTTCTAGCATTTGTTATTTCAACAGTCGTTTCTTGAGTACATATTAAGTGCTGACAGAGAATACCATCCAGAGTAAAACATTGTACCTACCCTTAAGTAGTTAACAATCTGATAACTGGAAAAAAAAAAAAAAGTTTACAAAGAACCTTAACCTCAGGCAGCAAATGATAAATTACAAATGAGGGAATAGGAGAGGATTAGGGGAAGTTTCAAAGGGAGAAGCTGCATTGAGATAAGAGATAAGAAGAGGACATTCCAGATAGAGAAGAAAGAATAAAGAAAGGTGTGGAGGAGGCAAAGCTCAGGATGAATTCAGGGGACGAGGAGTACAGCAATCTGGCATACGTCAGGGAGCCATGGATGGCAAGCTGGGTTCATACTGGAGAGGTTAAGAAGTCTATACTTAATCCTATAGGTGTCACAGATGTTTCGTTGAGGAAAGACATGATTAAAGTACTGCTTTAGGGCAATTACTATGGTGGCTGGGGTGTGGGTTGGGGAGGGGCAGCTTGGAGGGGTAAAAGGAACAGGTGAGGGTGATGGCAGAGCCTCACAAAGTCTTCCTTGACCCACAGTGAATCTCTGCATCACATGCTGTAAAGGAAGAACTTCCCTCCTAGTATTGACACATTCAGCATTTACACTCACCCCAGTTTGGTTTTGGTGGGTCTCTTTTCCAAGCATGACTCCTGGCTTCCCATTTAGGGGGTGCTTCCTGAGAACAGGGCCTTTATTTGTTCTCTTCCTCTTTCTCCTCTCTGTGCCAGCAGCCCCAATGCCCTCTATGCTATGGCCAGCCACAGCCCTCACTCAGGGTGGAAAGACTGGCGCTTTCTTTCTGCTTTTGTTTTAGGCATTTTTTAGCGTCAACCAGGGCATCCAATGAATTCAGAGAGTGAAAAAAGGAAATAATTAGTAGGCAGATGAGGGAGGAGGAGATGTGCCAGTGTCATAATGAAAGACTAAGTTTTGGTTATGGTCCTTTCAAGAAAAATTTAAGACAGCATTTGTTGAGCATTATTATATATCTTGTATTTCACATGCATTATCTCATTGCATTCAGTCGGCAATCCTATGAGATAGTTACTATTATTTACAAATGAGAAAACTGAACAGAAAAGTTCGATAATTTGGTCAATAGCCCATAACAAGTGACAAAGTCAGAATTTGAATCATGTTTCTCCACCCATTATCTTAACCACTATAGTCTACTGGTCCTGCACTGTGGTCCTAGATACCGAGGTCAATTAGTTCTTCAGTCCATACCCTTCTCCTCCAGTACAAAGGCACTGTTGCTTGAATGTTTACTGAAGGAGTTGATCCCTTCAGGGTTAAGACTTTGTTACTGGAGATTAAATTGCAAAGCCCTAACCTTTTCAATGCTAAGTAGCTCTCAGGGGGATCTCAGTGCTTGGAAAGATTTTAGCCTGCCAGACAAATATCATTTATTAATTAATTCCATTTCCCATAAGACAACAAGACCTCCTACACTGAGTTGAAGGGACTCCAGACAAAAAAAAAACACAAAGAAATCAGAGTAGCCTAAAAAGAAGTGACAGTTTCTATCAGGCTCCTTTGAAATGAAGAGAAGAGCTCTCAGGCCTCCCTGGAACCTCAGGGTAGTGGCCTGTGGGATAGTGAAAACTGAACCCCTGATGGAAATCTCTGCTCCCACCATTTCTGTTAGATTTGCTTGAGTGTCTGGCATTTTGGAGATTTGATGGGAAGGGAGCCGTGAAAGGGAAGAGAGCAGAGCACCTGAGGAATGAGGGAGGGAGGGAGGGACGGTGAGAGAGAGGGAAGGAGAAATTAAGGGGAAGAGAGACTCTGGGTATTCTCCTGGCTTGAGAGTGATGCCTGTAGCTTTTAGCTAATTAACTAAATTAGAGCCTGTTTTGGTTCAGTTGAGAAGGCAGTGTGATAGAACCTAAAGACCGTGGATTCTTTTTTTTAATATTTATTTATTTATGGCTGCGTCAGGAGTTGTGGCACGCGATCTTTCTTGCCCCGAGGCCTGTGGGATCTTAGCTCCCCAACCAGGGATCAAGCCCACGTCCCCTGCATTGCAAGGTAGATTCTTAACCACTGGGCCAGCAGGGAAGTCCCAAAAGTGTGGATTCTGAAGAGAGACACATTTGAATTTCAAGTCCTGCTTTTTTCACTACCTGCATAACTTCGGAATCTCATGGAATAAAATAGCTATTTCTTAGGATTGTTATACATGAGAACGGATAAGTTTTAAAAATTCCTGCTATTAATAGGCATTAAATGAAGGCCATTTATTCAAAGTCTTGAGAACTACCATTCTGTATTAATTTAAGAAGCCTCAGAATTAAACAATTTGCATAATTCACACCTTCTTTTGAATTTCAAGTCTGTTAGCTCTAAGAAATAATTGTTGAATTAAACTAGAAAGACCTCAGATATTTTTAGGAGATGATAGTGGTCAGCCAAACAGAAGAGCATGACCTTAATGAATTTGCTGGTCCACAGGAAGACAGAATGTTGACGAAGCCACCAAACTGTCAGAAGTTTTCATTTAGCTTTTCTAACATCATCTCTATCAGTGTTAGACCAAAATGTAATTCTTTTCAACCAAGGATCACCAAGAATGCACTAAGTTGCATCCTTTCAAGTTAGATCTTGAGACAAATATTTCTGGGGGGCTTGGGGTGGGGTGGGGGGCACCAGCCGTCTCATGGGATCCTAGTTCCCATCCAGGGATTGAACCCGCACCCTCAGCAGTGAAAGCTCAGAGTCCTAACCACTGGACCGCCAGGGAATTACCCCCAATTTTCATTTATTTCTGTTTTTAAGAGTTCTCATTCCAAGATCTTCTGGGTTGGAAGCTTGATATTTCAAGGTCCTAGTTTTCGGTTGGAAGCTTTTTCCTGACTTTCCTGTTTTGTTTTGTTTTCTCGCCTGAGGCCAGATGCTAAGCTCTAGTGCCAGGGTCTTAACCAAACACATGACCCTATTTCTCTAATATCTCCAGGGGATGTGGGGAGGAAGCAGTAGGGGGAGACTGGCTCTCAAGCACTACTGCAAGTGCCTCCTAAGCAAGGCTACTGTGTTGGTGGGGGGTTGTTTTTGTTTCTTTAAATATTCCCAAGTAATAACAACATTTGCATATTCAATAGCTATTCTTGCCGGATTTCTGAGTTCCTTAATTTCAAAAACTGTAAAATAAAACCATGTACCTCCATTGTAACCAATTTCAAAATTCAAGGAATGAGCACGATAGGTGTGTGTGCTCTCTTCCCTGTCCCACATGAAGATCTGTCCCCTTGGAAACTGGTTTGGTCAGGTAGGGGTGGATGGATATCTTTGTCGCTCCAGTTCAGGTATTACCCAGGGATGGGAGTTGAAAATCAGTGAAATTTGTCAGATTTCCCTAAAAGTAGTTAGGAATTCTACACATTAATGTAATAAAACAGCAAGACCGTCACATGGTCAGGCAGGGTCTCGGCCTGAGACCTCTTTCCCTACATTTTCGTTTAGTTAGAGTCAACTCAGACATCCCCGCCTCAGGGAAGCCTTCCCTATCACCTCTCCAATCACTCTGGGTTAGGGGTAGGCTCAAACTTCCTTCTCACGCTGTCTTAACCTCTGTGTAGCATTGTCATCCACTGATTACAAGTTGATTGCCTTGCCAGTGCATTTTTTTCTCAAGAGATTTTTTTCACTCCATCTATAGAAAGTAGTGGAGGACCTGGTATATGATAGATTTTTTTTTTTTTTGGCTGAGTTGGTTTTTCATTCCTGTGCGGGCTTTCTCTAGTTGCGGTGAGCCAGGGCTACTCTTCATTGCGGTGGGTGGGCTTCTCATTGCGGTGGTTTCTCTTGTTGCGGAGCATGGGCTCTAGGTGCATGGGCTTCAGTAGTTGTGGCATGCAGTCTCAGTAGCTGTGGCTCATGGGCTCTAGAGCGCGGGCTCAGTAGTTGTGGCGCGCAGGCTTAGTTGCTCCGCAGCATGTGGGATCTTCCCGGACCAGGGCTCAAACCCGTGTCCCCTGCATTGGCAGGCGGATTCTCAACCACTGTGTCACTAGAGAAGCCCTGTGATTGATATTTAATACCACTTTGCTCATGGAAGGAAGGAAGGAAGGAAGGAAGGAAGGAAGGAAGGAAGGAAGAAGAAAATGCATTTTGCATTCCCAGTTCATTGAAGTTTATCTATTTACTAGGTCTCTTCAATCCCGCACTGAATAATTGAGAACGGCGGGCTTTCATACACCAAACTAGCATATTTAAAAAATTCTCCCATTCCAATCAAAGCTTTTGCTCATAGTCAAATCTAGCTCCCTGCAAGAAAAGTTGACTGTTCTAATTCTGGTATTGATGCTGGTGGTGACTTGGGCTTTTCTTTTGTTTCAGTTTGTTCATCTGTAAAATGAGTCTGTGTTTCAAAAATGTGAGTTGTAATCCATTAGTAGCTTTTCTTATCAATTTAGTGGGTGGCAACTGGCATTTTAAAATTGAAATCATAGTGTAATTGTTTGTGGTAAGGTAAGGATTGCTTCGTGAAACTTAAGGTTTTGGTTATACTCTATGTATGCAGGTACTAGGTTGTGGTATAAAATGTACTTCTTACTGTATTATCACAACAAAAAATTTTAAAAGAATTGAATTGGATGATAAATAAAGCCCCTCTAATCTTAATCTGTGTGAATTTGGCAGGACTGCAGTGTAACTACTAAAATAGTGGGGAAAGAGGGGCTGCCAAGAATTAAAGAGAGATCAGAACAGTTCAAAACAGTAAGCAAAGTACGGAACAGGAGGAACCGACAGAAGAGCACCAGAAAGGTTCAAAATAGAAATCCTTCAGAGAATTGTGCAATTTGGCCCTTCCCACCTTCTGAGCCTTAAATCTCTGACCTGTCTGTTGCCTTTGTTTCTATGAGTTGGGAAGAACAGTGGTATTTTCATGAGCTGTTCCCTCTAGTCCCGCCCTTACTCTTCTCCTCTGCTTATATATTATAACTCCTCTTCTTGCCTCTTGGCAGCTCCTCTCCGCCCTGATGCACCCACTTGTGTGCGCTCGCACCTCTTTCTGTTCATGCTTGCTGGTCAGCCACATATACCCTACACGGAGCCAAGAAGTATGTGTCAGAATGTGGGGTCTGGACAGGGTGGGTGAAGGGGTGGAGTGATTCCCTCAGCATCCGAAATCTTCCCGAGACGGCAGATCAGTATAAATTCAAAACACATATTTTAATCCCAAACACTTTCAATTCACATTTAAAGAACGCATTAGTATTTATTATTATTAATTTTTAATCAAGAAGCATCATGAGCTTTAAAAGTTTGAGAATCACTGGTCAATAGAGTCAAAAGTGCCTCCCATTACCCACCAACTCCAATCACCTGTCTTCGTTTCAGGCTATTAAGGCCAGCCAGCATCAAGGAGATGCAACTAGAGAGAGATGGAAATGGGTCTTAGAAACCCTGCTGCAGAATGACTGATGGGAAGGGTTTGGGACACAAAGCAAGGACAGTTTGATTTCTAAAGTCCCTTGTAGTTATCAGATTCTTAGAAACTAAGATTTTTAGGATTTAATGAACAAATGAGAAGTGAGAGGAGATTTTAGCAGGTACCTGCTCTGTGTGATTGGGGAGCCCAGCCTCAGGACAAGGAGACAAGAGACCTTGGTGTATAAGCCTCAGCTCCCTATTCTGGCTAGGGATGCGTCTGGACAGTGCTTAGCTGAAACCCATGAAAGAATGGATTGTTCTCAATGCTTGTGTCAGGAAAACATGTTATGGACCATCCCTGCAGATTCTTCAGCAAGCTCTGAGTCACTGCTAGAAATTAAAGGTGGGTGGGCTGAATGCTGGCATCCCAGGGTTTCAGTCCTTTGCAACTGACCAATCAGATAACCTTTGACATCTGGCTTGACCTCTCTGTTTCTTATTCTTCCTTTTCTGTTAAATGAGTATTCAGGTAAGCAATAAAGGCTTCCACTGCCAAGCACTTTTTAAGGTAACTTACATAAGTTAAAAAGAAGTGGTAGTAGTAGAAAAAGTAGTAGAAATGGAAGAAGCAGTAAATATTATTATTTTATAAATTAGAAAACTGAGGCACAGAAAGTTAAAATACCTTGCCCAAGGGTAACCAGGGACTTGTGTACGTGACTGAGTCTACAACCACCTGAGTCTGTGTGACTCCAAGGTGAGTAATCGGTGTTGGGTGCTGGGAGCTGGGGTGAAAGGGGCTAAGGAGGAACTGAAGACTGGTCTGGCCCTGCCGTGAAGAGTCTTGGAGTGGTGCTGAGTCACAGCCCTTCTAGCTTCCCCCTCTGGAAATGACTTTAGCCTAGAGCTGGAGTCCTCAAATGTTTTTGCTCCTGTATCTTTCTGAAAGAGTTTTGAAAAACCATACATCTCTTTGTACATATTAAACTTGAATCTAACGTTTTTCATCGTAAGCTTAAAGACTTGTAAGAGTTGTAAAATATAATGACTGGCTTTTGTAAATATCAATATAATAAAACTATGAAATCATTCTTTTAAGTAAATCTAAAGGATTCATAGAAATATCATAGTAGTTTGATATTACCATCATCAATTTCGCTAATTCATACTAAACTCTCTAAATTGGAAGTTTTATATTGCTTTTTTCTTTGAAATCATATTTGGAGTCCTCTTTCAAGTAATCTTGTCTTAATATAATTTGGTAGTTGAAAGCATTTTACTGATTCTCTATTATACATACTTTTCTGCAACAAAAATACATAAATTGACATTCATTTAAAGATATTTCCAGGGACTTCCCTGGTGGTCCAGTGGTTGAGACTCTGTGCTGCCAGTGCAGGGGACCCAGGTTTGATCCCTGGTTAGGGAACTAGCTACCGGATGCCTCAACTAAGAGCCTGCATGCCGCAACTAAAGATCCCGCACCTGGCAATGAAGATCCCGCGTACCGCAACTAAGACCTGATGCAGCCAAATAAATAAGTAAATTTTTTAAAAATAAATTTTATTTATTTATTTATTTTTGGCTGCATTGGGTCTTCATTGCTGCGTGCAGGCTTTCTATAGTTGCGGCCAGCGGGGGCTACTTTTTGTTGTGGTGTGCGGGCTTCTCATTGTGGTGGCTTCTCTTGTCGCAGAGCCAGGGCTCTAGGCACGTGGGCTTCAGTGATTGTGGCTCGCGGGCTCTGGAGCACAGGATCAGTAGCTGTGGCCCATGGGCTTAGTTGCACCGTGGCATGTGGGATCTTCCCGGACCAGGGTTCGAACCTGTGTCTCCTGCATTGGCAGGTGGGTTCTTAACCACTGCGCCACCAAGGAAGTCCCAGTAAATATTTTTTTTAAAAGCTATTAAAACATATTTACACTGACAGAAGGTTCTAATTATTTAAAAAATATTACTGTTACTAATAGCATTTATCAAAACAACAGATATTACAAATCTTTATAATTAGTAAGCATTATTACTATATAATACTTATAATTAGTAAGAAGTGAAATTTTATTGAGAATTTGTCTCTTAAGGAGATGGAATGAATGGGGAGGTGTTTATGGTTCCTTGGATTAAAATAATTGTGGAATTGTCCCTTTGATGTCCCAGAGGATTTTATACCTTAGAGCAATGAATGCACCATTTGGCAGGATTAGAGAAGAGGGAGAGGTAAACTTCTGTTTTTTTTGAAGTGGCCAGAGGGCAATTAAGAAAGAGATAAGGAAAAGAAAATCAGGGCTGCAGATGTCCTCTGAGGCACACCAGTTTTAGGGAAGAACATGAATGAAAACTGAGGACCTGGAAATTGAGTCCTTTGAAACCACTATTGTCCTGTACCCTTTGGAAAAGATTTACATGCCCGAACCTCTAGCAACCCTGTCGATCTCCATGTTAACTGGGTTCCCCCATGTGCCCAGGGGAAGAAACTGGGTCATGGCAGCCGTAACCGAACAATGCTCTTTGTTTCCTAGCCAGTGTATTTAAACAACATACCCCTCCTTCAAGGTCCTCCTGAGTCATTCTGGAGTCACTGGGCGTGGCTTTCTTGCGCTCACAAACTGGTCTGCAGGGCCCTTTTGTGGTCTCTGCCCATTTTGCTTATGTTCTACAGTCTGGCACAGCGAGCTGCTAGCCCTTTAGATGTCAGAGCCAAGTAGATGGTCACATGAGAAAGCTGAGCACCAGACCCTAGATCCATAGGCCTCTTCTGGCTCACACAGTGGTCTCCAGAGAGAAAAGTGACCCCCCCCTCCCAGTGTCTTCCCTGGGATAGAGGGGGTCTTTGCAGGGAAAGTACCTCCTGCTGACAGTGCTTACAGGAGTTTGTGAAACAAACCTTCCCATTTGGTCTCCTTTTTGGTTTAGTAGTGGTGATAAATGCCCAAAGTGGGCTGAAGTACCAGGCGCTCTGAAAGGGGACCCTCATCCCAGCCTGCATTTTCTATTTCAGCATTTCCCCAATTTTCTTCACATCCCAATACTCAAATGGCTCCTTCCCTTGCCCTTGACGTTTTGTCTCCTTGGTGAACTCATATTTACTCATCAAATCTCAGTGCAATTTCTTCTTTCAGGATGCCTTCCCTTTCCTCTGATGGCCTCAAGGGTTTTTTGCTATCTCTCTGCTCTTACTACATTTCGGTAACATTTGCTCTTACATATTTGTTAGTTTTTCTCTCCAATTAAACTATGGGCTCCTTAAGGACTAGGACTAGGTATATCAGAGTTTTCTCTGTTATCTTTCGGTACACAATCAGAAGTGAGTAGCTCTCCTTAAGTCACTCTACTAGATGCTTTTAAGTGCTCAGCTCTCTGGAGGATAACCAGCTTATTCCACAACCTCTGTGACAATAGAGGTTCTGGAGTTTGGAGGATGCTGAGGAGGGGACAGAGGCCTCTGGGCACAAGCTATTGAACACAGCCAAGGTTGTGTAGATAGAGTCTCCAAACCCTGCCTACTGTGAAGGAAGGGCCTATGGGATTCTCCTGCCCTGTTGGGATGAAAGAAACAGCTAATGGAGAAACAGCCTATTATCTGAACTCAGCCCCCTCCAAACAATGCTCTGCTTGATACAGTCTCTGCTCCTTTTCCAAGGGGAGGGAACCGCAGTAGGCTGAGCTATGAGATCTTCTGGCCTGGATTTGGAAGGATCTGGACTGCCTGTTGTAAGGGAGTTCGCTTTATCAGGATTTTATTCAAGCAAGCCCCTGATGCAGATCTGTATAGTCTATTCACTGCATTTGATGTACAGCAGTGCTACTCAAAATGTGGTCTACCACTGGCAGCATTAAAATATCTTGGGAGTGTTAAGAGTGTAAATTCTTGGGCCCCTCTCCAGACCTACTAAATCAGAATTCCTCAGAGAGGCCCTGGAAGCTGTGTTTTAACAAGCTCTCCTGATGATCTTGATGTACACTAAAATTGATAAAGTACTGTTATATTGGATACACACACACATTCCCTCTCTCTCTCTCTCTCTCTCACTCTCTCTCTCTCTCTCACACACACACACACACACACCAGCTGCCTACAGCTCCTACAGCTGTTAACGCCACTTGGTCATTTCCCTGTGGTTTCCCTCATCAGGGCCCTGGGATTTGTTTTTCTCCACTGTGGATCTTGTTCATTTCCTGCTGCTTCCGAGGGGTTGGGAGAGGAAAGAGCCAGCATGAAGGCAGGAGGGAGGAGGAAGGGGTTAGCTAAGGCAGTGGAGCTTTCAAGAATGAAAAGGAAAATGCTTAGTGACAATGTTCCTTTGTGAAGAGGTAGCTTTATGATGTAGCTGCAAGTCATTAGCGATCGGGCGCGCGCGTGTGCGGGCGCGCGGCGGGAGTTGACCCGGTCGTTCACCAGGGCCAGATCGCCCTCTGCTGCCGGCTGATAAATAATACTCCGTGACTCAGGGACTGCCAAGGAAAAGAGGAAGAGTCCCTGGGGCTGGCTGGCTGGGGTGGGAGAGAGGACGTGACTAAGGCCAAGAGGTCACAAAGTCACCACTTCAGGCAGTAGAATAATCTTGTTCCAATCTTGTTTGCAGGAAGGACGAAGAAGCCAATTCAGTGGGTGTTTCCAGGACCCATCCAACAAACAGTGGGGTTCTGCTGAGATCTCCACCGGCTCCCGTGATTACACGGCTCCCGTGATTACAAACTCTCAGCTTGATTTGGCTCCGCAGCCACTCTTTCCCCAGTACCTCCCCTTGAAAAAAAAGAAGGGGTGTTTAAAATAGGAAGAGGGATTAAAATGAAAAACAAACACGAAAAGTTTTTGGTGTGAAGGCATCTAGGGGCAGTTGGTCAAGGCTCAGACTTTTTAAAAAATCTCATTTTCTCAGTCTCTTTTTTCCTTTTGTCTCCATGAAAGCATTATGTCTTTCTATCTTTCTTCTCTTGCCAGGGAACACCTACACCACAGATGTGGAATCAGCCATTCTTTATTGCTCCACTTTATTGCTGTTAGGAATTATGGTCATGGTTCATTATGGTTCATGCAGGTCACTGCTGAAAAGAGCAAAGATTTGTTCCTGGAATAAAAGCTCAGGCACAGCAGTTGTTCCTGCCAACCACTGGGCAGTGACCCATTTCCTCCTGGTTCTTGTTTTTGCCACTTCCCAGCTGTGACTGGAGCCAGGCACCCGGAGGCCATTACACCCATATCCCCAACTCTTGGGACTTCTGCAGATTATAGGACCCCGGCTGGGGAGATACCATGAGGGTCCAGTCCAGAAAATTACTTAAACTGCCCTAAAAGGGGTAGGGTGGAGCAGAGGAAGGGAGGAGAAGGAGAGGGTGAGAGATTAGGGAGATGACGAGTGGGGGTGGGAGTGTAGGTGGGGAGGAGATGAGTGCAGCAGCCAGTTCTGGTATCATGGAACATTCTGACCTCTCCCCAAAACATCCTCATGTGCAGAGTAAGTCTATGTGATTCCAAGTCCCTCAACCAAAACACATCTTAGATAAATAGTTGTTTTCTTGGTTTTTGGTCTACTTGCGACCAAATATCTGGATCTTTAGATAACCACATTTCGATGATGGGATCTGTACGATCCCAGATATATGCTTGTTATCTATTTGTATTAAAATCAAGGCACTTTGGGCTTCCCTGGTGGTGCAGTGGTTAAGAATCCGCCTGCCAATGCAGGGGACACGGGTTCGAGCCCTGGTCTGGGAAGATCCCACATGCCACAGAGCAAGTAAGCCCCTGTGCCACAACTACTGAGCCCGCATGCCACAACTACTGAAACCCACGCACCTAGAGCCTGTGCTCTGTAACAAAGAGAAGCCACCGCAATGAGAAGCCTGTGCGCCGCAACGAAGACTAGCCCCCGCTCGTTGCAACTAGAGAAAGCCGGCGCAGCAACGAGACCCAACATGGCCAAAAATAAATAAATAAAAAATAAATAATATAAATTAAAAAAAATCAAAGCACTTTATACACTGCCTTGTGGTTATGCTACTTGAAGGACAGTTTCATCTCTCATAAGTGATCTATCTACTTGGTTGTCTTCATTGTGAGCAGGATTGCATCTCTGGAGCAGTTTGTGCCTGGAGTTGGACCAGAATTCTAAGTACAAGGGGCATAATCATAGACACTTTGGCTGGTGATAGTGATCTGGTCTCTGCAAACACAGGCAGCTAGGGAGCTGGGTACAGGGTGTGATTGTAACAATGTACGGTGGTTAATTTTAACCAGAATTATTGTGGTGATCATTTCACAGTATACACAAATAGTGAATCATTATGTTGTATACCTAAAATGAATATAACGTTTTATATATATGCCAATTATATACCAATTTAAACAATGGAGAGTGTGAGTAGCTACATAATATGCAAGGTTCATGGCAAAATGAAAATACAGGACCTCTTTTTTTTTTTTTTTTTTTTTTGCAGTACGTGGGCCTCTCACTGTTGTGGCCTCTCCCGTTGTGGAGCACAGGCTCCGGACGTGCAGGCTCAGCGGCCATGGCTCACGGGCCCAGCCGCTCCGTGGCATGTGGGATCTTCTCAGACTGGGGCACGAACCCGCGTCCCCTGCATCGGCAGGCGGACTCTCAATCACTGCACCACCAGGGAAGCCCAACAGGACCTCTTGTTCAAAAATTTATTAAGAATTTCAAGATGGCAACTGCAGAACATTAAATGTGGGCCCCTTGTAAGCGTGCGGGTCTGTGTGATTGCACAGGTTGAAAGCCCATGGAGCCACCTCTGGTAGAGGCTCCCCTTGGGAGGGTGTGGACTAACAAATTCAAAGAGCTGTGATATGTCCCCTCCAGTTTAGGTGTCTCCCCATTTCAGTGTCATGCCTTATACTGGACTTAAGGCTTCTGTTAGACTTTTTTGACACCCACTTGCTGGTCTTAGCTCTATTTTGGGGAGGGAAGGGCAGAGCCTGTGTCCATGTTGGGGAGACACACTTTGGGGAGAGCAGCAGCAGTATTCAGTGTTGGGGAGGAGATAGAGCCCGGATGGCATCCTGTGGCCTTGGAGATGTGGAACAGCCGCAAATGTACCTAGCGAGGAAACCTGCAAATACCAGGATCATGTTGGCTTTCTTCCGTGATTCCTGTCACAAACAAACAAGAAAGAGAAGTAGGATCCAGGGACTTCCCTGGTGGTCCAGTGGTTAAGACTCCACGCTTCCAATGCAGGGGGCCCGGGTTCCATCCCTGATCAGGGAACTAGATGCCACATGCATGCCACAACTAAGAGTTCGCATACCACAACTAAAGGAGCCCGTATGCCGCAAATGAAGATCGCGTGTGCTATAACTAAGACCCGGAGCAGCCAAATAAACAAATAAGTAAATAAACATTTTTTTAAAAAAAAAAGTGGGATCCAATGAGAATCAGCTTCTCATATTCTAGAGAAGACGACTTGGAGTCATTATAATGTGTATATTTAAGAAGCGTGACCTGATTCTCTAGTCTTGGGCTAATGAAGTCTTGGGACACCTTGGCTTGCATAATCAGGCATAACTGGTATGACATGCCTTGTAGCTTAGGGTATAAATATAGTCTCATCTTTTAATTTTCCATTTATCACCTAGCCCCTAACTTCCTTTAGTGGCAGGAAGTCCAATATCTCCTTGGAGACCTTCCCAGCACCCTTCTGAATTGTTCAAGAAGGTCTTCTGTAGGTCTGGCCAGGTCCTTACTTGGAAGGAGGAACAGCAGCAAGGAGAGCTTGAGAGAGCAAAGGAGACGATGCCCGGGTGTTCACTGAAGCCGAGACAGCAGCACCCCCCAAATTCTATTTTATTTCCTTCCCCTCTTGGTCAGGATCAGGACTATATCTGTGGGTTAATGAGCCAATTACATTCTTCCTGACATTTTTATCTCAGAATTACGAAACCCTGATGAGCTTTCAAAACCTCACTTTTCAGAGACATCAGTCATTAAAATATCAAGACCTAGGCAACACACTGATGACATCTCATATTAAGGAAGTTAATAAAATATGTTTAACATGTATAAATGTGTTTAAAATATGTATTTAAAATGTTTTTAAGTCTCAATAATTAAAATTGCAGTTTAAAATGAGAATTGATTGTTATAGCTTCTTCCTTCTAAGGAAGGTGACAAAATGCACGCTGATAGGGAAATAAATCTCTGTCTTGATTCCTAATCCTCCCAGGGGCTACTGGGGAAGAAGAAAGGAAAAGAGTTTTCTAAGTGGCCCTGGAGGGTTGGCTCTGGGAAAATGCTCACAGGTTAGCACAGCATAGCCAGGAGTCTATCTTTGCAGAGAAGGCCTGGGGTTGAGTTAGCAGGTGGACAGGTCAGTTGTTTTGCATAATGGAGAGAGGGGAACTGAGTTTCTGAGAGATCAAAGGAAGGGGAGTGCAGGTGGACAGGTCAGTTGTTTTGCATAACGGAGAGAGGGGAACTGAGTTTCTGAGAGGTCAAAGGAAGGGGAGTGGGGTCTGAAAATTGGATAAGCAAGGAGACTTTGGGGGAGAAATGATGATCAAATTCAGTTTGTGGTGTTTGTGTTTCTATAACATCTCCCCAAGTCTTCAGTAATGTCTGCTACACGCATAAATGCCTTGGGCTAACAACTAATGAAACAACAAATAATACTTGCTGTGTATCACATACTATTCTGAGTACTTTACATATACAAACTTATTTAATCCTCATAATAATCTTATGAAGCTGGTACTATTATCCCATTTTTATGGATGAAAATACTGAGGCACAGAGAGGGTAAGCAGTTAGCCTAATGTCACTCATGGTTATTTTGAAATGTCACTAGAAATTAACATGCTTTTACTTATTTAAATGCCAGTAATTCAAAGGGTTCAAAAAATTATACATCAAATACCTGATGAATGAATTTTAAGTTATCAAGTTTAAAATTAATGGAGAGAGGTAACAAGGAGGAGTGTGGGCCAAGACTGATTTTTGTTGATTTGGTTGTTTCGTATTTTTCCTTCCCACACTAAAGAAGCACTGAGACCAAAACTCATCTACACTGCAGACACTGTAAGGTAGAAAGGGTCTAGCATAGCAAGTGTAAAGACATGAACAATGCTGAGAAGAAATTGAAGTCAGAGGGAGTAAGGAGATGGTAAATGAGCTTTTTTTTGGGGGGGGGGGATTTTTTTTTTAATTCAAACAAATTCACAAAAATTATAATCATCCTCATCAGTTCACTCAGTCCCATGTAACTAATTTTTTTTTCATCTTGATCTTTTGTTAGCACTTTTATGAATTCATCAGTTTTCCATTAGAGTTCTGAAAATGCTTATTCATTCAGTTCAGCAGTACAGTCAGTTACCAGAAGGTAAATGAGCTTTTAAAAAATGCTCCCCCCCATGAAAAAAAAGTTTTTTTAAAAATGCCCCCAAATCTCTGGGCCCGGAGAATTATATTTCATAGTAGTAAAATAATTTGTTGAGGGGATCATGGATCTACTAGCAATCGTCTATCTTTGAGCATAAAGTTATAAACATTTTAACTTTAAAAAACTCTTGAGAAGTTGTGGTAAAAATAAAAGGGTGCCAGAAGACAGGAAACATGAAAACATAAATTTCATAAATGAGAAAAGAGCGGATTCCAGAAGCTCAGTAGCAGAATGTTGATCACAGGAAAAAATCTCAGAACAGTGTGTTAAATAGTTATGTTGACACTTCATAAAGAAAGATGTTGACACTTGGAATGAGTTTTCTAGGAATATTTCCTGTCAAATTGTCTCTATTTTATTTTATGATAAAGTTACTAGATGTGTGAATTAGGGCGATACAATAGTTATACTCTATCCTGATTTTAGCAAGACAGTTAAAGAATTCATTGATATCATTATGGAAATGATGAAAAATGTGACAAGATTCTAATATGGTGTGCTGGGTTGTATGGGTTAAATAGCTCATGTCAATGTGAACTGATTCAGGGCCTTTGGTCCTGTCCTCCTTGGTGTTTCTTTTTTAATTTAATTAATTAATTAATTTTTATTTTTGGCTGCCTTGGGTCTTTGTTGCTGCTCGCGGGCTTTTCTCTAGTTGCAGCGAGTGGGGACTACTCTTCATTGTAGTGTGTGGGCTTCTCATTGCGGTGGCTTCTCTTGCTGTGGAGCACAGGCTCTAGGTGCATGGGCTTCAGTAGTTGTGGCACTAGGGCTCAGTAGTTGTGGCTCCTGGGCTCTAGAGCACAGGCTCAGTAGTTGTGGTGCACGGGCTTAGTTGCTCCGCAGCATGTGGGATCTTCCCGGACCAGGGCT
The DNA here is from genome assembly GCF_951394435.1 of Stenella coeruleoalba. Taxonomy (NCBI): domain Eukaryota; kingdom Metazoa; phylum Chordata; class Mammalia; order Artiodactyla; family Delphinidae; genus Stenella; species Stenella coeruleoalba. The sequence goes on from NC_137169.1 coordinate 99,016,647, forward strand.
TGAACCTGTATCCCCTGCACTGGCAGGTGGATTCTTAACCGCTGCGCTACCAGGGAAGTCCCCCTCCTTGGTATTTTTTTTTTTTTTTTTTGGGTATGCGGGCCTCTCACTGTTGTGGGGTCTCCCAGTGCAGTGCACAGGCTCCGGACGCGCAGGCTCAGCGGCCATGGCTCACGGGCCCAGCCGCTCCGCGGTATATGGGATCTTCCCGGACCGGGGCACGAACCCGTGTCCCCTGTATCGGCAGGCGGACTCTCAACCACTGCGCCACCAGGGAAGCCCCTTCCTTGGTATTTTAATCAAGGACTTAAGAAAGTATTTTTATTAAATTGGTAGATGACAAATTTGGGAGCAATACCTAATGAATTAGCTGACAGAGCCAAGATTCAAAAAGATCTTGTTGTTTTGGAATAATTACTCCAAATCAATAAGAATGTTATTGCATCCTGCAATTAAGTCTAGAAACAGATTGAACAGACATGAGATTTTGGATGAATGGTTCTAAAGAAAATCCTATGAAAAACCCTGAGGAGAAGGGGTCTTCATTAATATTTAGTATGACTACAAGAAACAGACATTTTTTCTATTATTTCTAATAGAAAAAAACTGGAAATGTCTCAAACATCTATCGATAATGAATGGATAAACATACTGAGATACATCCCTACCATTGACTGTTACTCAGCAATAAAAAGGAATAAAATATTGATATACACAATAACATGATGGATCTCAAAATAATTACATTGCATGGAATAAGCCAGACAAAAAAAGAGTATGTTTTGAACTATTTAATTTACATAAAACTCTAGGATATGTAAACTAAGCTATAGTGACAGAAGGCAGATCTGTGGTTGCCTGTGGACAGGGTTGGTGGGTGGGGGAATGAGGGATAGATTACCAAGGAGCATGAGGAAACTTAGGGGGAGCAATTATCTTGATCATGGTTATGGCTTCACAGGTGTATATGTGTGTTCAAACTCACCAAGTTGTACACTTTAACTATAGGCAGTTTATGATATGTCAGTTACACCTCAATTAAAGCTGAAGTTAAAAGAAGAAAATGTGTGAAAGGAAATACAGGAAATTATAAGCAGTAATTACCTCTGAAGTTAGGACTGGGGAGGCGATCATTTAATTTCTCCTTTTTGTGCTGTTTAAATTTTTATAAAAAAAGATAAAAAGTAACACAAAATGTTTTAAAAATAAAACCATTCACACAAGCAAAAAAAAAAAAAAGGCTGTTTTGAACCCAGAAATTAATGGATTTGGTGAAACTTTTCAAAATGGTTGCATGCAGAACAAAAAAGGCCGCTGTAAGAAGCTGTTCAGAGGTGGCCTAGTTAGAACTGCAAAGACTGACCTATAAGCTCTCTCAAAGGTTTCCTCGTGTTCCTCTTTCCTTGGGGTCAAAGTCTTTGGGACTCAGCAGTAAGCAGAGAATAGCATTCTGCCTCTCTGGGATTAAATTAGAGGTCTTTAGGTTAAGAACTCTGGTTGTTGTTCACTTTCAACAATGTGTACTTAGTACTTAGAACACGCAAGGGACTAGGCGGGGAACTGATTGTCTTTGCTGTTAGCTGTAATCACCGTCGTAGCTAACCTGTGCAAAGAACTCTGCCAGAGGACTTTAGCTGCAGTATCTTGTTTAATTCTAACCATCATGTGTGATATGGATATTATTTTTAAATCCTCATTTTACAGATGAGGAAGTGAGGCAAAGAGAGCTATCTTACCCAAGGTAATAGAGCTAATGAGTGGTAGAGCTGGGATTTTGAACTAGGTAAACTAGGTTCCTCTAGAACCAGTTTACTTAACCATCACTTTATACTGCCTCTTTAGGGATACTGAGATGAAAAAGATAGAGGCCCTGCTCCTGAGGCAACCATGGTCTGGTGGGGAAGACTGGCGCAGGAACACATGGACCCTAGCATGTGAGAAGCACTATGATGAAGGTGTGTACAGAGGACCATGAAAGGACCAAGGAAGGCTCTCCTGCCCTGCATCTGGAAAATGGGGAAAGTGATACTTGAGCTGGACCTTGAAGGTGGATTTGCCATGTAGAGAAGGGGGAAAGAGTATGGCAGGCAAGGGGAACTGCATGTGCATAAGGCACTGGAGAATGAAACACGAAAGCATATTGGATTTGGAGAATAACAAATAGTTTGATGAGAGAATAGGGTGGTGTAGTGGGGGCTGAGAATGGAGGTAGATTGTAAGGGTCCTTAAGTGGTGCTGAGGAGGCCATGGAAAGTGTGTAAGTAGAGTAACAGGGTCTGAGCTGTGGTGAGGATGCTGGTGTAAATGCCTCTCAACAACTTAACAAGGAGAACCTAAGACTTTTGCCACAAGTTCAAGAGACCCTGAGCTCAAACTGGTTATGACTTTGAAAGAAGAGTAGTCACTGCTCTGTTTGTTTATTGTTTATTTGCTTTTGCTTAGGGAAGTCAACCTTTGGGTATGGGTTCTGGAAAGAGCAGGAAGAGGCTCTCGTAAAATACTTGTTATTTTCCTGTGAAATAGAAAGAAACACCAGGCAGTCCTTGTCCACTGTTATTGCTACTTACATAAGAAGTACATTATTGGGATGCTTTCAAACAGAAAAATAGACTTGAATAAGGAATCTGTCAGCTCATGATGTTAGGAAGTCCAGAGGCAACTAGCTTTAATTATTATTTTTTGTTTTTAATTTTTTGGGCGGTACCATGTAGCATGTGGGATCTGAGTTCCCCGACCAGGATCGAACCCACGTCCCCTGCATTGGGAGGGTGGAGTCTTCCTGCCAGGGAAATCCAGAGAGGCAGCTTAGCTTTAGATGAGGCTTGATCTGGCAGTGAAACAATGTCTTTCTTTCTTCTCTGCTGTCGTCTTACTAAAGCTGACTCCCTTTGGGGTCCCAAGATGGCTAAAAACAGTTCCCAGGGTTACCTGCTTTCTCATTCACACTCAGGAGGAAAGACAACATCTTTGTCCCAGTATTCCCAACAATAGTCCTGAAAGTCACATGATTACAATAGATTTGATCACATGCACACTCTAAACCAATCATAGTGGCAGTGGATAAAATGCAATGGCTACCTTAGCCTTCAGGGGTCTCCTGCTTGACCTCTGAAGTCAGGGGAGGAGTCAGCTTCCCTAGGACTACACAGATCTCCCCATGTAAAATAGGATTACTGGGAAAGTGAAAAGGGGTCAACCAACAACCATCCTCTACCATCAGGTGTCAGAGATTCAGACGACTCGCTCAGTTAAAGCGAGTCGTCTGAATACATAACCTCATTATATAACCTCATATAATATAACCTCATTCATTGATAACCTCATTCATTGATTCTTAGTAGCCCCCAAAACTTCACACACATGGCAGTGATTCTCAACACCTTCAGGGATCCTGATTTCTTGGCCTAGCCATCAGTATTTTGTTTTCAGCTCATCAGATGATTCTAGTGAGCAGCCAGGGCAGCAGTAGAGAACTACTAGGTTAATCTTTCGTTATTGCCACTTCTTTAGTCATAGGCTTAGTTTTATGTACAGCTGAACTATGTTGAATCTAACAAATAAAAAGAATATAGGTAAACATATAATAAAAATTAATAATAACTACACTTACTGAGACTTATATGTGCCAGGCATATTACAAGGTGTTTTACATGCATTATCTCATTTCATCCTCTCAGTAATAATCCTGTGAAATAGAGAATTTTATCTCTTTTTCACAGATGAGAAACGTGAGGCCCAGAGAACTTAACTTGGTAGTCCAAGGTCATGCATCTAGTATGTGGTTGTTAGGACTTGAAGCCAGGTGTATCTGATTCCAAAATTCCATGCACTTAAACCCTGTTACACATTGTTTGTTCCAGAATCATGGCTATAAGAGATCTCATTTAGAGTTCCTTTCCCAACCCTTTTTAGTCTCTGACATACATTTTTCTTCCAGTTTTACTGAGATGTAATTGACATACAGCACTGCATAAGTTTAATATTACAACGTAATGATTTGATTTACATGCATCATAAAGTGATTATCACAAGAAGTTTAGTGAACATCCTTCATCTCATATAGGTACAAAATTAAAGAAATAGGAAAAAAATGATTTTTATCGTGATGAGAACTCTTAGGATTTACTCTCTTAACTTCCATATATAACATACAGCAGTGTTAATTATTTTTGTCATGTTGTAGTCCCTGACATACTGTTTTTCAGGGCCTGCCAGGTGACATTTAGGTGGGGGTTTTATCTTTAAGCCACCTCTTAGTGTCTCCTGCACAGAATGTATATAAAATCTACCACATTTTATATACATTGTATTATACATACAGAGATTACACCTAGTATATGTCTATTGGTATAAAATGGGGGTATAATCTAAATAAGTGTTCACAAATTACACATGGTGCACTTACTGTTTATATCTATAGACACACATATAAAAATTGTGGATGTAGTGTAAGGAGAAGAACACCGATTTAGAGTTCCACTTTTGACTGCTACGGTGACCTTAGGCAAATCACCCAAATTTGTTAGTCTCCGTTTTTTCATCTCTAAAATGGGGAGATAATGCTTGCTTTTTCTAACTGTATGATTATCTGAGGATCAAATGAGATCCCAAACCTAACAAGAAGTCTTGACCATACATTTTTTTGCCTGCTAATGAGCCGTACATTTGAACTCTAGAAAATATATATGATGTGTTGGCATCACCTTTTACAGAGTATTGCATCTCTGTGTATCCCAGTTGATGAGCCATAAATTCCACCTCCCCTTGTTTTCTCATCTGCTGACAAACCTTTGGAATTCTGTGTAATATGATGGGTCAGAGGTTGTGAATTTAATAGACAGTAGGTGAAAAGACAGAAGGAAAGGGAAAGAGTGGGAGAGGTATTTTTACAATTTGCATACTAACATTTATTTATTTTTTTTTACTACAAAGTAAGTCACTGTTGGCTAGGATGGAAGGAAATGTGCCCTTTTATACACTGTTGGTGGGAGTGTAAATTGGTATAAAATTTTGGACAGTTTGTTGTCAAATTGAAGGTCAACATATCAATCCCAGTTTGTGTTAGATAATAAAAAATAAAAAATGTAAGCTCATAGTTATGCCAAGATTTAGCAGAAAAAGGTATGAAAAGATAGACAGCAGATAGTTAGCAGTGGTTATGGTGGGTGGGAGTATGTGGCAGGGGAAGTTTCACTTTGCATTTTATGTTCTTCCATATGGTTTGAACTTGCCGTACAAGCATTTCTTATTTTTTGCAGAAAAACAAAAGAAGCCCAGGGCAGAGGACAGCTAGATATGCACTAGCTATGGACAGCTAGATATATCTGCTGTGCTCCTGTGTCTTTATTTTTTGGCTCTTCTCTCTGCAAGGCAGGCCCACAGTCCTCGGAGGGCGCTGAACCCTGCCCGCCAGGCCCTTCCTGTGTTGTTTTGCAGTCCATTACCAGCTGCTTAAGCAGCAGGTTCCCAGTGGCTGACCAGCTGGAACTGCTTCAGAAGGACAAACAGGAAGGACGCAGCTACCAGTGCAGATTACCCTGTTGGCCTTGTTGACAGAAGAACATTTTTTTAATCTTAAAATGTTGAGGAAAACTTCTTGCTATTAACAACTCCCTCAAGTCTCTGCCTGGAGAGGGGAGTGAGCTGGATTTAGGTGGCCCTGAAGGAACACTTGCAGGTGCATCCATTATAAGCTTCTAGACCCAGGTCCTGGCAATTTATCCTCCATGCTTGCTTGCTTAGGCTTCAGTTCCACAGGCTAAATCTCCTGGCGATCCCTATCCTCTAGGTCAAACTGCAGCTTTCACTAGAGAGAACTAAGCCGTCTCACCGTTCCTGCAGCTAGCTTTCTCTTACATAAGAGGCCTGCAAGAGCTCAGGGCAAAGAGAGATTAAGGGAGGCAATGAAATAAGGTTAAGAACTCAGGTAGGCGGAGAGCAAATCCCTGCTCTCCACCTACCTGAGTTGTGTGGTCTTTGGCAAATTACTTTACCTCTCTGAGCCTAAATTTCCTCATCTGTAAAACAGGGACAATAAACCTACTTGTCTTATAGGGTTGAAGGTGCTGCTACCTATAAAGGGTTTAGCACTCTCTGCCTGAAATAGAGGAATGTTCAATAAGAGCTACATTTATGTACGCTTGGAGCCTTATTCCCTACCACTTCCCACAATGGCAGCAGTAAAGAGTTTGGGCTCTGTTATTCATTACAAGTATGATTTTGGGCAAACCTCTTTGGGTCTCCTGGGCAAAATGAATCTAAAGTTTCCCATCTCATATGGATCTTGTGAAGATTAACTGAGATAATGCTCCTAAAACAATAAGTTGCCCAGATCACAGGCTTTCAGGAAATGAGGATGTTGCAATTTGCTGATGAAAAATTACCATGTTTCCTATAAAAAGCGTGAGTGTTGTGAAACCATCCTCCAAATTCCTGCCTGCCCACTCCCCAAGCACACAGAAAGTGAGGCGCTCGTTCCAATCTGAAATCTTGTCCTGAACTCCTGTGCTGTAGATATTCCTGCCTTCATCCCCTTCCTTCTCACTCTTCCAGCTTCTCTTTCTCTCCCTGCCTAAGCCTCTCATTAGTCCAGTTAATAGACTGTTGCTGTCATTTTAGTTCAACCCCCCAGGAGCAGGGTCCTGTGGGGATGCGCATTATGCTGGGGAAGTGAGGCGGCAGGGGAGCTGCAGGGACATCCTCATTTCCACAGGGGAGTAGAACGAGGAAGCAGAGTTGGCAGCAGATGGGCCACCATGGGCCCCAGTCTTCTGGAGCACCATCAGGATAATCAGTGAGCACTTCATTATACAGAGGGAGAGCCTGGCTGTTTGGCAGAGTATCAGGGTCCCATTTAGGGACGGGAAGGTTCTGGCCTGGAGATAATGACCAGCCGGAAGCCTCTGGCTTTCTTCTGTGCACTGGCCTCTGGCTCCCCCTTGGGCATGCACACACACACACACACACACACACACACGCTCACACACACACACACGCAGGCACGTATGCAAGTTCCCTGGGTTTTAAGTCAGCTAAAAAGCTCGTGGTACATTCCAGGCCTGGAAGGCTGGTGAACAGAGCGAAGCTGGAGGGCCCAGAAACGCACGACTGCTCCTGCTGATTGCTGAGAATATCCAAACCCCGAGAGTCCCAAGAGCCCATTAAACCATCACGAGTGCCTCATCCAGAGTGGGAGTAGGTTCCCTCCCAACCTGGGAAGGATAAAGGAGCAGGCCTGGGGAGTGGCTGTGCTGGCCGAAAACAAGCCAAGGGACTAACAAGTTAGCTCAGAAGCTCAAGCAGCCCGGGGAGAGATGGTTTGTGGGGTACACAATGGAGTCAGCATTTTCAACCCCCTTTTCCCCCACCATCAGGGTGTGAAACTGGAGTTTATACTGAGGCTGGGGGAGGTGGGACAGTGAGGGTTGACAGGAAGCCAGCCAAGTTACTCTCTCAGCCAGTTACATCACATATACCTGTTCAGGCATATATTTAGGGAAAAGGGAGTTCAAATCAAACTCATTCCACTGACACCTGGCTCCTACCTGCTGTACTGTCAGCACTCCCGTTCGCCACCCAGGATTATGAGCTTCTGTGCTGGTCTCAGCCCAAGGTAAATGCAGAGAATGCCTCATTTTCTTTCACCGCTTTGTTTCCTAGTTTCCCACAATCACAAAAACACATGTCCTGTGTATAATAGACTTTACTGTAGGTCTCCAAGTGTGGTTTCCAAAGTGTGGACCAGCTACTTCAGCATCACCTAGGAACTTGTTAGAAATGCAAATTCTCAGCTGTCACCCCACACCTACTGAATCAGACACTCTGGGGTTTGTGTATTAACAAGCCCTTCATGTGATTCTGATACTTGCTGAAATTCAAGAAGCATTGCTGTATGTTTGTATATAACTTGAAAAAAATTACGATGTAGGGAAGGAGACTAAATTAAAACAGAATTGTAAATAGGACTGTTTGCAAGTCTGTAGGAACATAAAAAAGGTCTTTCATGAAGTTTTTTTTTTAATTAAGTAATTTAATTAATTTTTGGTTGCGTTGGGTCTTCGTTGCTGAGCACGGGCTTTTCTTTAGTTGTGGCGAGTGGGCGGTGTGTGGACTTCTCATTGCGGTTGCTTCTCTTGTTGTGGAGAACCGGCTCTAGGCGTGAGGGCTTCAGTAGTTGTGGCATGGGGGTTCAGTAGCTGTGGCATGCAGGCTCAGTAGTTGTGGCATGCGGGCTCAGTAGTTGCGGCTTGCGGGCTCTAGAGCACAGGCTCAGTAGCTGTGGTGCACGGGCTTAGTTGCTCCATGGCATGTGGGATCTTCCCGGACTAGGGCTCGAACCCGTGTCCCCAGCATTGGCAGGAGGATTCTTAACCACTGCGCCACCAGAGAAGTCCTCTTTCATGAAGGATTTTTTTTTATTAATTAATTAATTTATTTTTGGCTGAGTTGGATCTTTGTTTCTGGGCATGGGCTTTCTCTAGCTGTGGTGAGTGGGAGCAACTCTTCGTTGCAGTGAGCAGGCTTCTCATTGTGGTGGTTTCTCTTGTTGTGGAGCACGGGCTCTAGGTGTGCAGGCTTCAGTAGATGTGGCTCGCAGGCTCTAGAGTGCAGGCTCAGTAGTTGTGGCACTCGGGCTGCAGTAGTTGTGGCGCATGGGCTCAGTTGCTCCGCAGCATGTGGGATCTTCCTGGGCCAGGGCTTGAACCCATGTCTCCTGCATATTACTAGTAATATGTTTGTACTTCTTAATCCCCTATTCCTACTTTGCCCCTCCCCCTTCCCTCTCCCCACTGGTAACCACTAGTTTGTTCTCTATATCTGTGAGTCTGTTTCTTCTTATTTATTTATTTATTTTTGGCTGCATAGGGTCTTCGTTGCTGCACACGGGCTTTCTCTAGTTGCGGGGAGCTGGGGCTACTCTTTGTTGCGGTGCACGGGCTTCTCACTGCAGTGGCTTCTCTTGTTGCGGAACACGGGCTCTAGGCACATGGGCTCCAGTAGTTGTGACACATGGGCTCAGTAGTGTGGCTCACGGGCTCTAGAGTGCAGGCTCAGTAGTTGTGGTGCACCGGCTTAGGTGCTCTGCAGCATGTGTTGGGGTCCTCCTGGACCAGAGCTCGAACCCATGTCCCCTGCACTGGCAGGCAGACTCCCAACCACTGAGCCACCAGGGAAGTCCTCATTTTTTTGTTATATTCACTATTATGTTTTATTTTTCAGATTCCCCATATAAGTGATATTATACAGAGTCTGTCTTTCTCCGTCTGACTTATTTCACTTAGCATAATGCCCTCCAAGTCCATCCATGTTGTTTCACATAGCAAAATTTCACTCTTTTTTTTTTTTTTTTTTTTGCGGTACGCGGGCCTTTCACTGCCGTGGCCTCTCCCGTTGCGGAGCACAGGCTCCGGACGCACAGGCTCAGTGGCCACGGCTCACAGGCCCAGCTGCTCTGTGGTATGCAGGATCTTCCCGGACCAGGGCATGAACCTGTGTCGCCTGCATCGGCAGGCAGACTCTCAACCACTGCGCCACCAGGGAAGCCCAAATTTCACTCTTTTTTATGGCTGAGTAGTATTCCATTGTGTATATACGTATACACACCACCACATCTTCTTTACCCATTCATATGTTGATGGACACTTAGGTTACTTCCATATCTTGGCAATTATAAATAGTGTTTCTATGAACTTTGGGGTGAATGTATGTCTTCGAATTAATGCTACACTTTTTTTTTTTTTTTTTTTTGGCCATGCTTGTGGCATGTGGGATCTTAGTTCCCCAACCAGGGATTGAACCCATGCCCCTGCAGTGGAAGTGTGGAGTCCTAACCACTGGACCACCAGGGAATTACCCCAAACCTATGCTTTTTAATTGCTACAACTTGAAAACCTATCTTGATATCTGGTAAAGCAAGTTCTACATTTTTTTAATCCAAGAGTGTCATTGCTATTACTTTCCCCTTGCAATACAATGTACATTTGGGATTTTTACTGGGATTGCATTGTCTACAAATTGACCTGAGGGAATCCATATCATTATAATAATCATTCTTTCAGTGTAAAAGCATAGTAAATCTCTCCATCTACTTAAGTCTTTTAAAAATACTTTTCAATAATGTTCTCTGTATATTGATTTTTTTTCTTGCACTTCGTTTGATCTAAGTATCTTTTAGTTTACTCTAAGATTCTTTTCATTTTTACTGCTATTGCATATGCTATCTTTTAAAAATTATATTTTATTATTCCTCATCTACTAGAATAATATTGATTTCAGTATGTTTATCTTGTAGGCACAACCTTGTTGGAACATTTTACTAGCTCCAATAGTTTACTTGAAGATTTTTTGGATTGTTTTCTTCAGACAATCATATCCTCTGTAAGTACGGGTAGTTTTGTTTCTACTTTTAAAATCCTTATGTCTTTATACTGGCACAGAAAAAAAAAAAGACACATAGATCAATGGAACAGAATAGAGAGCCAGAAATAAACCCATGCACTTATGGTCAATTAATCTATGACAAAGGAGGCAAGAATACAGAATGGAGAAAAGACAGTCTCTTCAATAAGTGGTGCTGGGAAAACTGGACAGCTACATGTAAAAGAATGAGATTAGAACATTCCCTAACACCATATACAAAAATAAACTCAAAATGGATTAAAGACCTAAAAGTAAGCTTTTGCACAGCAAAGGAAACCATCAACAAAATGAAAAGACAAACTACTGAATGGGAGAAAATATTTGCAAATGTTGTGACTGACAAGGGGTTAATATCCAAAATATATATAAACAGCTCATACAATTCAATACCAAAAAAACAAACAATCCAATCAAAAAAATGGGCTGAAGATTGGAGTAGACATTTTTTCCAAGAACACATACAGATACAGATGGCCAACGGGCACATGAAAAGATGTTCAACATTGCTAATCATCAGAGAAATGCAAATCAGACCCATAATGAGGGATCACCTCACACCTGTCAGAATGGCCATCATCAAAAAGACCACAAATAACAAATATTGGCGAGAATGTGGTGAAAAGGAAATGCGTGTACACTGTTGGTGGGAATGTCAGTTGGTGCAGCAACTAAGGAAAACAGTATGGAGGCTCCTCAAAAACTAAAAATAGAACTACCGGGCTTCCCTGGTGGCGCAGTGGTTGAGAGTCCGCCTGCCGATGCAGGGGACACGGGTTCGTGCCCCGGTCCAGGAAGATCCCACATGCCATGGGGTGGCTGGGCCCGTGAGCCATGGCCGCTGAGCCTGCGCAACTGGAGCCTGTGCTCCGCAACGGGAGAGGCCACAACAGTGAGAGGCCCGCGTACCACAAAAAAAAAAAAAAAAAAGTAAAGCCTTAGTCTTCTAGGCAAAAAAATTAAAAAAAATAAATAAATAAAAATAGAACTACCATATGACCCACCAATTCCACTCCTGGGTATATATCCAAAAAAAAAAAGAAAAACCCCAAACCAAAAACTCTAATTTGAAAAGATACATGCACCCCAATATTCATTGCAGCATTATTTACAATTACCAAGATACGGAAGTTACCTGTCCATGAACAGATGAATGGATAAAGAAGAAGTAGTATATCAATATGATGGGATATTACTTTTCAGCCATAAAAAAGAATGAAATTCTGCCATTTGCAACAATGTGGACGGAACTAGAGAGTATTATGTTTAGTGAAATAGGTCAGACAAAGAAAGACAAATACTCTGTTATCATTTACATGTGGAATCTAAAAAATAAACCAACTACAGAATATAACAGAAAAGAAACAGACTCACAGATACAGAGAACAAACTAGTTGTTACCATTGGGAAGAGGGAAGGGGGAGGGGCAAGATAGGGATATGGGATTAAGAGATACAAACTACTATCTATAAAATAGATAAGCAAGGGACCTCCCTGGTGGCGCAGTAGTTAAAAATCCACCTGCCAGTGGTTAAGAATCTGCCTACCAGTGCAGGGGACACAGTTTTGAGCCCTGGTCCAGGAAGTTCCCACATGCCGCGGAGCAACTAAGCCCATGAGCCACAACTACTGAGCCTGTGCTCTAGAGCCCGCAAGCCACAACTACTGCCCGTGTGCCACAACTACAGAAGCCCGTGTGCCTAGAGCCTGTGCTCCGCAACAAGAGAAGCCATCACAACGAGAAGCCCGTGCACAGCAATGAATAGTAGCCCCCGCTCACGGCAACTAGAGAAAGCCTGTATACAGCAACAAAAGACCCAACGCAGCCAAAATAAATAAATAATAAAAGAAAATACATAAATTTATTAAAAAAAAATCCGCCTGCCAATGCAGGGGACACGGGTTCGAGCCCTGGTCCAGGAGGATCCCACACTCCATGGAGCAACTAGGCCAATGTGCCACAACTACTGAGCCTGCGCTCTAGAACCCATGAGCCACAACTGCTGAGCCTGCGTGCCACAACTACTGAAGCCCGCGTGCCTGGAACCCGTGCTCTGCAACAAGAGAAGCCACTGCAATGATAAGCCCGTGCACCTCAACGAAGAGTAGACCCTGCTCGCCGCAACTAGAGGAAGCCTGTGTGCAGCAACGAAGACCCAATGCAGCCAAAAATAAATAAATAAATAAATTTAATAATTAAAAAAAAGTTAATAAAATAGATAAGCAACAGGATATATTGTACAACACAGGGAAATTTTGTAATAACTTTAAATGGAGTATAATCTGTAAAAATATTGAATTACTTTGTTGTACACCTGAAGCTAATATAATATTTTAAATCAGCTATAGTTCAATTAAAAAAATCCTTATACATTTAATATTTTTACTTGTGTTCCAATCTCTAGTACACTGTTATATAGAAGCAGTGATAGGCATTCTTGTCTTGATCCTAATGTGAAATAAACAGTTTTAATGTTTCACTATTGAGTATGAAGTTTGCTGTAGGTTTTGGTAAATACCCTTTATCAGCTTAAGGAAGTTCATATATTCCAAGTTGGCAAAGAGTTTTCATAATGAATATGTCTAGAATATTATGTTTTACACACATGTATATCTCATATAGTAGATATTTACATATCTTATATGGTATATGTGACCTATGTTATATAACATATACTGTACTAGTGTATATATGCGTGCGTCAAAGAAGAAAATCCATACAACTATTTCAGTACATATGTCTCTGTACTGAAATAGAGACAATGGGAGAGATAACGGGCAATAGATAATGGGAGATAGGACAGCTGAATTTTAAGGGGCTAGTGTTCATACAAAGGTCTGGTATTTATACAAAGGTCTGGAACAAGGGATCCAAAGTGAGCAGTTTTCTTTAGGAGTCTGGAGCTGAGTTATCTCTGCTTATAGGTCACACTGAACTCTAAAAACTCTCCCCAGGTACTTTGGCACCCAAGGATTAATTAGATAATTCTAGGGCAATGGATACAAAAACTCTATTCCATTTTCATGGAGAAACAGATCACTAAACTCTTTATTTATTTATTTAATTTATTTATTTAATTTATTTTTGGCTGCGTTCAGTCTTCATTGCTGCGCGTGGGCTTTCTCTAGTTGCGGAGAGCCGGGGCTACTCTTCGTTGCTGTGCGTGGGCTTCTCTTGTTGCAGAGCACGGGCTCTAGAGCACAGGCTCAGTAGTTGTGGCACACGGGTTTAATTGCTCTGTGGCATGTGGGATCTTCCCAGACCAGGGCTCGAACCCGTGTCCCCTGCATTGACAAGCAGATTCTTAACCACTGTGCCACCGGGGAAGTCCCTAAACTCTTTATTAACAACATGTATTTGGTAAATCTAGTTGGCTACATGGGGGCTTACACTGTGATTCTCTTTATTGCTACGTATATTTTTCATACCAAGAAAGGTTTTTTTTTTTTTTTTTTTTTTTTTTGCGGTACACGGGCCTCTCACTGTTGTGGCCTCTCCCGTCGCGGAGCACAGGCTCCGGACTCGCAGGCTCAGCGGCCATGGCTCACGGATGCAGCCGCTCCGTGGCATGTGGGATCTTCCCGGACCGGGGCACGAACCCGTGTCCCCTGCATCAGCAGGCAGACTCTCAACCACTGCGCCACCAGGGAAGCCCCCAATAAAGTTTTAAAAGAAAAATTTTGAGATAACTTTATTAAGTAGAGTGTAAAATAATCTCATCATCCAGTTATTTAACAAACATTTATTGAATGTTTATTATGTGGCAGTTACTGTGCTAGTCCATATGGGAGTACAAAGATATATATAAGGTACATATAAGTGCTATCAAATATGGTAAAAAAATAATGTGCAGAAGGAATTAAGAGCTGGGAGGGACTCCTAGCTGGTGTGACCTATACCACTTATTGGGGAAGACACAGGATAGAGAGCATGAATTTCTAAAGAGCCCATAGGGAAGCTGTGAAACTATAATGCAGAGTGGTACTAACATGCCTCTCCCCTTTTTTTTTGTGGGTCTCTTGCCTATGCCCAGTTTCTTAGTGGAGGTTGTTAAGCATTTTCAACAGCCGGGGAAGTGAGGCTAAGAGTAAGTTTCACTCTGCTGTCTTGGTTTTTTGTTTTTTTTAATTTATTTATTCATTTATTTTTGACTGTGCTGGTTCTTCGTTGTTGCGCAGGGGCTTTCTCTAGTTGCAGGGTGAGTTGGGGCTACTCTCCATTGCCGTGCGCGGGCTTCTCATTGCCTTGGCTTCTCTTGTTGTGGATCACGGGCTCTAGGCGCGTGGGCTTCAGTAGTTGTGGCACGCAGCTCTAGAGTGCAGACAGTACACGGGTGCACGGGTTTAATTGCTCTGTGGCATGTGGGATCCTCCTGGACCAGGGCTCGAACCCGTGTCCCCTGCATTGGCAGGCGGATTCTTAACCACTGCACCACCAGGGAAGTCCCCTGCTGTCTTGGTTTTAAAAGTTCAGTTTGGATTGGAGCATTGTCCTTGATTCCAAGAAATATTTCAATATTAAGAAACAGAAAAAGGTTTTAAAAAGCATAATTGTGACTCCAAACCTGCCATGGAAAGACTGATTTCAGTTACTTTCTAGGACAACCCTATGTTCTAGGCATTATCATTTCCTTTTAACCTGCTCAGGTTTTCAGTTTACAAGGGTCAGAAAACCCACAGTAATGCCAGCCTACCTCTGTTTCTGGTTAGGTTAATTTAACTTGTCTGGGCTTGTTTCCTCAGCAGCTATAACTGTCTTGCCAATTTCACAGTAGTAGAGGGATCAAACAATGTAACAGATGCAAACACTCCTTGAAGAGCATAAAAGCACTAAATGTAAGTGAACTATCACTGTTATTTTTAAAGCCTTATCCATAATCTTGGGTATAATGCACGGCTGAGTGAGTCTAAGGTTGTAACTGAGTAGGACCTTACATCGCCTTCCCAGGTCAGGTCTTCCCCCGCATCCTCTGCTTTAGTTCTTCTCTGAATTACATAGATAACAGTATTTGATGCACATTTCCTGAGTTGTTTTACAGGTGTGAAAAACCCCCACCAAACGGATGATATTAACTACTTGGTGACCATGAACACATAGCCCCAGGCCTCCTGGAGCCTAAGGACTGATAATGTTAACCCCTGTGACACTGCCCTGTTACCTCACCATCAGCCAATCAGAGAATTGTTCATGAGCTGATCACATACCCTGCGACTCGCCTCCCTCATCTGGCCTTTAAAAATGCTTTACCAAAACCCTTTGGGGAGCTCAGGGAGTTTTTGGGCCTGAGCCACCGGTCTCCTTCAGTGGCCCTGCAATAAACCTTTCTCTGCTCCAGACTCCGACGTTTTGGTTTGTTTGGCCTCACTGTGCATCAGGCACACGAACTTGCGCTAACAAGGTGGCCAGACTTCACTGTTCCTGGTAGGTTTTCCACAGCCTCTGCTTCAGAATAAAAAAATTCCTTACATCCAGCCTTTACTTTGTTGACAGTTCTACATGCCCTGCTTGCTTTTTTGAGAGTGAGTGTAAATATAGGACAGCATTCTCCAAAACAGAGGAAAGAAGAGTATTTTCCTTAAAGACATGCCTTGCAAGTGCAGCCCAATCAACATTTATTGAATTCCAAGACAACAGAAGCTGGAGGTACACAGAGCAAAAACAGGGCATCTGCCTTGAGGAGCTTAAGAGCCCATCAACTGATAGTGGTAACCTGCTTCCTGTTAGGAGAGTGGGAGTTTCCTTCCACTTGCAGGATTGCAGAAGCCGCAGACCAGGAGGGGCAGAGGAGGACCCAGCTCGGCTCTGGAGGCCGCGGGCTACATGAAAACTCCCGCGCCCCCTTAGTGTTTGCGACTTGGAAGGCACCCCTTCTGCCATTCCCCTTTCTTGGTGCCGGGAGAAGATAAACGATACTTTTCTACTACTATAGTAGATACATCTCAAATCAGGACTTAGGACTTCAGCGCTTCAGCCCTCACTCCCTCCTAAGGAGCCACTGCACACTCCAGCGGAGGAACGGCGGCGGAGCTCCAGGGGGCTCCCCAAAGAGCTGAGCACCTTAAAGTCCTCCTTAAGGAGCTCCCTGTCTCCAGCCCCGCCCCTCGTGGAGTCCCGCCCCCGACGCGAACTCGTCCTGTGGCACCGATTGGTTGGCTCCTGTGCGTGAAGACATTGCGTCGTGGGGCGGGGCGGAGGAGCGTTGTCCGTAGGTCCTCAGCCCTGTGTCCTCGGCCACCGCCCCCGCTGCTGACCTGTATCCGCCCCTCGCCTGCCTTTAGAGGGTACAGGCGACAGCAGTTTCTCTAGGTGGTCGAACAGCCGCCAAACGTCTCCGTCGAGCTACTTTTTCTAGTTGGCGGCTCCTCTGGGCTGCGTCCAGGTCGGGGGGGGTGGGGAAAAATGGCGCCGGCGCCCCAAGGCGTCCGGGAGGAGCCGCTGCTGGAGTGTGGGTCCGGACTGCTTTCCCGGCTGCTCTTCCTCGCCCAGGCAGTCCTCCTCCTGCTGCCGGCCGCCCGGGCAGGCCTCTGCCCCGCGCCCTGCTCCTGCCGCATCCCTCTGTTGGATTGCAGTCGCAGGAAACTGCCAGCGCCCAGCTGGAGGGCGCTGTCGAGCTCACTGCCCCCCGACGCCGTCAGCCTGTGAGTAGAGTTGCCGGGCGGGGGACCAAAGGAAAGGGGGGTGCTTCCCTTCCTCGAGGGACAGGAGGGAGACGGGCCTGGTCGGAGGGCGCGGCCAGGAGCCTAAGTTCTGAAGGAGAATGCCATTGCGATGTTGTGAGCTTTTTTTTGTTGGGGAGTGGTGGTGGTTGGAGCCTGAAAACCTGGTGTTCAGGTTCTGGAGACTTGTACGAAGACCAGGGTTAAAATTCTTGGGAGCAGGGAGTCTCTGATTTCTGGGCTGGGAGGAGTTGGGGCGGCGATACTGTTAAGGGCTCACTGGTCCTGGGCTCCGGCATTGGCTCTTGAATGGTTGGGGCTCCTCGCTCGTTTTGGGCTGCATCATCCTGTGCATCAGCTTGAATGGTCCCCAAGCACGTGATTTTATAACCACGATCATAAAGACTTATGAACTGTTTTTTGGCTGTAGTTCAGGTTTTGGCTAATTTTGTGCTGTATTTTCGACAACTGGGTTAAAACTTCCTGTGTTAACTACATCCAGTACCACCTTGAACAAATATCTTTATAAATAGCATTTTTGATCTAATTTAGGATTCACCTTGTAAAGAAGGGAAGGCGTATCTGTTACAAAATTAAGTGTTTTGTTTTCAATGCATTTCCTTGTGGCAAAGACCTTAAAAATCAGTCCTCTTTGTTTATGTATGAGAAGCAAGTACAATGGTTGGATGGATGAATTCTTCCGGAGACTCCACTGCAGAGTGATCACCTTGACAGGCCTGTGTTAGTGGCACCTGGAGAGCTCATTAGTCTGAGTCAGCCTGGTGGCATTAGGAGCAACAGTAGGTATTAAATGCTGCAATTATGGGGCTTGTTAACCACTAACATACGGTTATTTCTCTGCCGCTAACTGAGCAAAGTATTTTTTTTTTTTTTTTGCGGTACTCGGGCCTCTCACTGTTGTGGCCTCTCCCATTACGGAGCACAGGCTCCGGACGCGCAGGCTCAGCGGCCATGGCTCACGGGCCTAGCCGCTCCGCGGCATGTGGGATCTTCCCAGACAGGGGTACGAACCCGTGTCCCCTGCATTGGCAGGCGGACTCTCAACCACTGCGCCACCAGGGAAGCCGTGAGCAATGTATTTATTGACAGACTTCTAACAGAGTCGTCTCTAAAACAAGACCTGTCACAAAAAAAAAAAAAAAGCTCGAGGTGTGATTAAAATATGAGGGGATGTTTGGATTTCCATTGGAAATGGAATACAAATAGAAGGTCTGTCTCTGCAGAGGTTAAAGTGTGTATACATTTGCAAATAGCTTATGTTAGATAGGAAAGGAAGCTACCTCATAAATTCCTTGAGAAAATTAAGGTAACTTAAATAACCAAATGTAGTCGCATAGATTTGCAGTGTAATAAGGTGTTTCCTGTTGTTTTATGATAGTGACACCTGTAGCTAATTCTGGTTCTGTTGATGCAAATAACATTTAGCAGTTCATATCAGTTGCAGTATAGTCTGAATTAAACCTAGCATAACATCTTAGTAATGCAGTAACTACCTTTTTCTAAGAAATTCTTGGAACAACTACCTGATTATGACAAACTGAACCTGATTATGACAGACTAAATCTGGTGCAGGTTTAAAAACAACACAACTTCATTTAGCTGTAATTGAAATAAATGTGGCCTACTTTTTAAGATCCTCCATTGGTAGATAAACAATAATTAGAAATAGTTTTAAGATACATTTATTTTGTATCTGCATTTATGTAAGATATATTTATTTTGTGTCTAGGTTTGATTTTTTTTAATCAAGACAAATTGCCTAAAGCCAAATGACATTCAAAAATTTTAAATGTCCTATAATGAAATTGACATTTTCAGTTGAAGTGAAATGCCTTGGAGAGCAATTCTCTTGTAGAAATGTAATTGGATGGAAGTCTTACATTAGCAGAAGAACTCTTAGAATATTAAAAGATGAGGTTGTGCTGTTTTAAACTGAGAAATGTAATATTTTTCATCAGTTGCCTTCAGCTATAAAACAGGTACATGTGGTTTTCTTTATGTAATTTTGAATTTTTAAAACATATGCAATGCTTTAAATGTATTAGTGATTCAAACTCAAATGCTCAGACTTGCAGCAATCATCAAAAAGATGGTAGACAAAATTCCTTAACCCTGGGTTTTAAACTATGTATCTGCCCCCAGTTACTGGCACAGAGCCCCTGAAACCCTTGTATCAATAATTTCCAAAGTGATAGGAGAACTAGGAGCACCTTTCCTTTTTCTATTTGGTTTTTGACCCTAATTCCTGGCACAGAGCTCCTACATCTCTTGGAATCTCCTGGGTGATAGGAGTATCTTTTGACCCAACGAGGTGACTCTTGGTGGGCTTCTGGATAGCTTCAGGATTGGGGTGGGTCACCAGAAAGACCAAGCTGTGCTTAGAAGCTTGGAACTTCAGCCCCACCCCCCGGATCCTACAGAAGAGGAGAGGGGCTAGAGATTGAGGTAGTAATTGATCATGCCTATGTGGTGAAGCCTCCATAAAAATTTTCAAAGTATGGAGTTCAGAGAGCTTCTGAGTTGGTGAACACACCTACCAGGATGTATGCTGTGAGGGTGGTGCATCCCAGCTCCATGGAGACAGAAGCTCCTGCACCAGACCCTTCTGGATCTCGCCCTGTGTATCTCTTCCTCTGGCTGTTCATCTGTGTCCTTTATCATGTCTTTTGTTATACAGTTAACCAGTAAACATAAGTAAGTGTTTTCCTGAGTTCTGTGAGGTATTCTAACAGTGCTTGAGTCCAAGGAGGGAGGTCGTGGCAACCTCCAGTTTGTAGCCAAGTTGGACAGAAGTTGTGGGTAACATGGGGAGCTACGACTTGTGATTGGTTTCTGAAGTGGGAGGCCATCTTATGGGACTGAGAGCTTAACCAGTGAGGTCTGCACTAACTCCAGTTAGTGTCAGAATTGAATTGAATTGCAGGACATCTAGCTGGTGTTGGAGAATTGGTTGGTGTGGGGAAAAAGTACACATCTAGTGTCAGAAGTACTGTGTGTGTGAGTAAAGGAAGAAACCAGTGACAAAAATTTTTTGCTTGAGCAAACTTTAGTCAGTTTTAGCAGTATCCCTGCTAAGTTAGTTTAGTAGGAGTCCCCCACCCTCAATGTCTGATCAGATTCCTCCTCCTACACCATCGCCCAGGTGATATCTGAGTACCCTGGCCTGTCTTCAGCAAGAATCCTTTTGGGTCTGTTTAGTTAAAAACCCCCTTACCAGATGTTTTCTCTTAGTAATTTTCCATTCACCGACACCACTCTGCTCCTTAGCTATAAGTTTTCTCTTATTCATGGAGTATTCAGAGTTAAGCCCAATCTCTTTCCCCCACTTTAAAGTTTCATTGTAGTGGTTCCTTTATGTATCGAGAAAGCCCCATCCCCCAAAGTCTTCCTTACCATGCTTTAACAAGTATCATTGAGTATTTTTTTTCCTTCTAACAGTTATGGTGCCACAGCTCGGGATAGGATCAGATTCATCATTGGACCCCCGGACCTCTCACCCAGGACCCTAAGTGCGTACCTTTGAAGCCTTTATCTTCACTCCTGACTGATTGATCGGGGATCCATTGTTGAGTCCGACTCCTGAATCATTGCTCCGGACTAACGTCCGTGGAAGCTGGTAAGGACAGATTTTGATTGTTAAGAGTCTGAGTACAGTTGACCTTGAACAACATAGGTTTGAACTGTGTAGGTCCACTTATATGCAGATTTTTTTCAATAGTAAATACTCCAGTACTACACAGTCCATGGTTGGTTGAATCCATGGATGCAGAACCTTGGATACAAAGGAACTGCACGTATGGAAGGCAATTACAAGTTATATGTGGATTTTTAACTTTGCAGAGGGTCGGTGCTCCTAACCTTAGTGTTGTTCAAAGGTCAACTGTATACTCCAGAAGTTGGGATAGAGTCCCAGATAAACACAGGCTGGGTTAGAGTCCCAGGTTTCTCTGTTTGTAAGAAAGCGCAGTTAGAGTCCTAGGTTTTCTTGTCTGAAAGATACTTACTGGGTTGGAAATCTCTCCTTCCTGGCTCTTTTTTTCCTGAGTGGGGATTATTTATTCCGTGACTCTTTGGGCTGGAAGTCTCTTTATGGCTCTTTTTTATTATTCCCTGACTCCTTATGCTGGAAGTCTTTCTTCTTGGCTCTCTGTGAGGCCTCTTTGTCCCTCTCTTGGGTCCTGCTTTTCCCATGAGAACTTATTAGATGGCTCAAACCCCCTTCTTGAACCCCTGCTGAGTATATTCTCTGTCTCCCTCCATTCTTGTTGGCATGCTTTTGTTGAGGATAATGTGGAACTTCACTGGCTTCTTTCGGAAACTTGTGATCTCTCTACACTGGCTCCGCTAAGACGTCTCCCTTCTCATTGCTTCTGCTCCTCCTTTGCCCTCTCACCACCTTCAGTATTTCCTCCAATTCCCTTGAATACTATGATATGTCCTTCTCAAAGCCCCTTCATCCTCTATCCCCTGCCAGACCTTTTTACACCTCAGTCTTTTTTTTTTTTTTGCGGTACGCGGGCCTCTCACTGCTGTGGCCTCTGCTGTTGCGGAGCACAGGCTCCGGACGCGCAGGCTCAGCGGCCATGGCTCACAGGCCCAGCCGCTCCACGGCATGTGGGATCTTCCCGGACCAGGGCACGAACTCGTGTCCCCTGCATCAGCAGGCGGACTCTCAACCACTGTGCCACCAGGGAAGCCCTCCACCTCAGTCTTTATAGTCACTTGATCTTTGGACCCCCTGCCCTCCACTAGAGGCTGTTAAGAAACTTAGGGACCCCCCAAAACAACTACCTGAAGCTGAAAAGGAAAAAGGCTAATTGGAAATAGACTGTATGTTTTCAGCAGTTGGATGGGCTTTGGAGACCTGCCTCTAGATGCCTCTAGGTGTCTCCTTGGTCAACACCTAAAATTTGGTTCATAGCCTCCATAAGATTACATATCAGGGCAACGGAAGGTGGTCTGTACAAAATTGGTAAACAGGTAACCCATACTTGTCCCATTTGCCATAAACACAATTCACATAAAAACATAGAGTAGAGAAAAGACAAGAGATTATTATTTTATATAAACCAGTGAGTTTGTATTACTATGTTTTACTAACTAACTCATGACTAAAATTTTCCAGTGAAAACTTAAGATCTCTATTAGCATCTGTCTGTATGTTTATGTATGTCTGTATATATGTTGTAGAGGTGTGCTGTTTTTCTACTTCTAGATGGTATTACCAAATTAATTTATAAAATCCAATCCTGTTCAAATTAGCTGAGAGATAAATGAGCAGTTACATAAATTAAGTATTCCTGAAACTCTCAGAAACAGAGAAGCTCAGTGTTTTAAGTTTACATTATCTGGGATAATTTTTCGTAAATAAAGCTAATTTGAAAATTGTTGGTAAAATAAGAACAGGCATGTCTTCAGAGTTGTCAGCATTAAATATGGTGCAGACATTAAATCTAAACTAAGAACAAAATGTACAAAAAAAATGAATTGCTTCCTGTATGTCAAGCACAGCAGTAAAATAAAAAAGGGGGAAATACTATGTATGTAACTTTTTAGGTTTTTGCTTTTGTGATGTTTGCCTAACATGCATGTGTTATAAAAAATAGTTAATAGGGAAATAACTTCAGATGATGGCTGGCTTTGTTTGGTGTTGTGTCTGCCTAAAATAAAAATCAAAGTCATTTGTAAGTAAGATAAACTACTGAAACATTCATTATTGAACCTAAATTTAAGTTTATATACTTTTGGTATCTTGTTTTTACATGTTACAAAGAAACAAGATATTTGGATCTATTAGTAAACATTCTTTTGCTACACAAAAATTGTACTAAGAGGAATCGTATGCCTCTAGAAATTGCAAAATCGTATATTCAGAAATATACTAGTTTACTACAGAAAACTGATACATGACAGACCACAATTGCCTACTTCCTAGTTTTCTCTGTTAAAAAAAAGTTTATTAATAGTTAAAAATCATAATCAATATATGTAAATGAAACTACTAGAAACTGTAAGAATGAAGAGAAATAACTTTGTATGCAAGGTATGAAGGATGTGTTTAGTTAAGGGAAAAAAAGATTTTTATTCTAAGGTAGAATGAGTTCCAGAATGAGAAAGAGGAAAAATACAGTACAAAAACTGAATAGATATTAGAAAAATGGTTGTAGAAGATTTGCAGAACAGGAGTTTTGTGTTTGGTTAAGTTGCTGAGATTGAATGGATTTATTTGTAAGTTACAAAAAAAAAGTGAACTTTAATATCAGAAGTGTACTGGAATTCCCTGCTGGTCCAGTGGTTAGGACTCGGTGCTTTCACTGCCTCGGCCTGGGTTCAATCCCTGGTGGGTTCAATCCCTGGTTGGGGAGCTAAGATCCTGCAAGCTGCGCAGTGCGGCCAAAAAACAAACACAAAAGTGTATTGATGCAAAACTAGAATCCCAAAGTTTTATTGGATTGTTGGTCTGTTCTTGTTAAAAAACTGTAAAAAGGTTTACCTTTTAAGTAGTCTGCCTAGGAAACAAAGATTTTGTGTCTTATCAAAATAATTTCCTGTGTTTCATGTTGTCTTTATCAGGTCTTTGATTACTCTAAAACATTGAGTTTTCTCAATATTAGAAGAGCTAAGTTTTTTTTTTTTTAAACAACTATGTGACTTTCTGTATTTGCCTTTGAAATCTTTTGTCACTTTGTTTAAATGGATAACTAAGTATTGTTTCACAGTGACCTGTGATCTTATTTAGTCAAGTGTTTAAACTTTTCAGTATTTTTGACAACTTCTCAAAATCAAATTCTAAATGGAGTCTTTTTGACTCCATTTAGAATGGAGTCTCGAACTACCTTCGAGACTTTCCAGAGGCCCCTGGAAAATCTCAAAGGATATGTCTCTCACGTTGTAAAAGGATATGTTAAACTAATTAGGTTTATTTGGTATTTTAAATTACATGAGAAGCATAGTCAAATAAATGAGGACAAATATTCTTAGGTTATACACGTACGGATATATGTTACTAATAATAGGTATTCCAGAAAAGTGTGAAGTTCATAGAGATTTGAAATAGCCTTGTTGTCTGGTTATTATGATAACATATTGTATGCCACAGAAATAACTAATTTTTCTTATCAAATGAACTCTCATCAGAACTTTAACCATGGCCATTTTAAGTCTTTTTTCATTCACGGACAAGTTGTTTTACTCTCATTCTTCTCTGAAAGCATAAACAGTCAGCCACAGGCAAGAATGCTCCATGATGCCATCAGTAAGGCCATGCCACGAGATTGAGAGAATTTCCAGAAGTAATGAAGAAGCTGATGGATTTATGAAACTGTTAACCCAAGATCAAGTAGAACAAGAATTAATTACATTGGACTGAATAAACTGATGAGGATGGTTATAATTTTTTTTATCACTCTTTGTTTGAAACATTACTGGTTCTTTAATGTTTTGCTCTTCAGATTTAAATAACCTTTTTCGGACTTCCCTGGTGGCGCAGTGGTTAAGAATCCGCCTGCCAATGCAGGGGACGTGGGTTTGAGCCTTGGTCCGGGAAGATCCCATATGCCGCGGAGCAGCTAAGCCCGTGCGCCACAACTACTGAAGCCCGTGCGCCTACAGCCGCAACAAGAGAAACCACCACAATGAGAAGCCCATGCACCACAACGAAGAGTAGCCCCTGCTAGCTGCAACTGGAGAAAGCCCCCATGCATCAGTGGAGAGCCAGCGCAGCCAAAACTAAATAAATAAATAAAAAACAAACAAATAAATAACCTTTTTCTTTTCTCTTATGTTATCTATAGCTTACAACAGTAATCTGGTAGATAATACCTTTGTGAACAAAGATGAGACAATTACTTTTTCTCCCTACCTGATTCCTCCAGAATTCAGAAACTTTTAGCCAGTATTCTTATTTTCATGACAATGTGGTAGTTTAAGTTCAATAAGAATGTGCTCTTGTAAGAGGATACAATTGGAAATATAGGTTATATTATCATGGCTTTGACTGAAATGTTATATTTAAGAGTGAACTGTGCATAGAATCTGGTTTAAGGGACTAAGGTTGCCTTCATGGAACCGGTGCTCTTGGAAAAACTGGCCTGCTGTCTGGCTTACAGCATTCTCAGCCTCATAGGTGAGTAAGGAAAGTCACTTCCTGGCAGGTCCAGGAACCTTACGATATCCTGGGGACATCAAGAAGAGAGAGAGTCACCTGAATCTTTAGGAATGGGAGATGAAGTCTGTTGGCTAGTTCCTGAGCTGGCTTCCTAGCCTCGAGAGGCTTTTAAAAACTTAATCTGAGATTCCTTATGAAAAGTTTGAGCAAAACGAACTCAAAAAGAGCCTGCCTATATGGTCAATCACTATTCTTGCTGCACTTACATGAGTAATCAGGACAAATCTAATGAGACCAGAATTATGTAAACAAGAAATAAAAGGTTAACTATAGAGGGAAGTTTTTTTTCTTTCAGTGTAAAACTGTAGTGCACCCTTGTGGCTTCTATCTTGCACACTGGCCAGTCCTTACCACATTCTCAATTCTGGTTTCCTCCAGTATCTGACTCTAACTCTCCAAACTAATGTTTCCAGTTTTTTTTTCCCCCACTCTCCTGACGTGGCATCACTGAGAACTAAAATTGCCCTTTTCCTGAAATCCTGCAAGCTGAAGCTGGATGACTTGATATAAACTTAAAAAAAAAAAAGAGCACAACACATTGTATATGGGCAACCTTTGTGCCGCCTGCTGTGTGGATCACTAACAGAATTCATCAGAACATTTAATGCCATCCATCACCAGAGACATTCAAACTGCAAACCAGGAAACTTCTTCAGGTGGCCACTGCCATCCTCATTCTACCTTTTAAAGATGCTTCAATTTCAAATCTAAGAATCCCAACTGGCTACCCTCTGGACGGAGAAACTGGATCTCTAACTATTAATTTTGGCTTTTATTTTCATAGAAACTCCCCTCATTAAATACCTAACTGCTGGTACCATTGAGCAAATATAATACCAAGTCCCTACAGAAGGTTCACCTGGTCCTTAATGAACAAAAGGCTACTGAATGAGAAAATAGACATATTGTTCAGAGGAAAGAAGAATGTCTCTTCTTTCCTTGAACAAGAAAGGGGCCTGACAAAGATTCTTTGACTAAATTTTGACTCCTGAACCACCTTCATCCAGGCTCATCTGTATACTTACTTGTAAAATGCAGTTTTAGCAAGAATCCCTTGATACCTGATCACCCTTGATATCTGATCTGGTTTCTCATGTTCCACCATCCTCCAGGTGATGTCTGATCACCATGGCTTGTCTTCAGCAGGAATCCACTTAGGTCTATTTAGCCAGAACCCCCCTTACCCTTGTTTCCAGTTTTCCATCCACTGATTTTGTCCACCCTGCTCCATGGCTATAAATTCACACTTGCCCCTGCGGTATTTGGAGTTGAGCCCAATTTCTTTCCCCCCACTGCAAAATTTCATCATAATGGTCCCTATACCCTTACAGATAACTTGCACCACCTTGAATAAAGTCTTTCTTACCAGGTTTTAACACGTGTCATTGAATTTTTTTTTTTCTTCTTTTAACACAGAATTTTTCCTAGATGTTTGGTATCACAGGAGTGAGATTTGCTAGAGTGGATCTGGCTAATGGAAATGTGGTTTGGGAAGAGAGGGGATAAAAAGGCAGGGGATCCAGAACCTTTGATTCCTGGGTGACCACATGGTCACCCATGGTATGGAGCGGCAGCTGTGCTGCTCTCAAGTTACTAAACGTAAAAGTTACCAATGGAATTTAGAGATGGATCCAATTCCTAGCCTCTTGGTTCACTGGATGCATAAGGAAAGGGAAACTAGTAAGAAAAAGATGAACTGTTTAATCCCTTCGTTATTGTGGTAACCAAATTATAATAGCTAAAATTGAAATAATGTAATAAGAAGTAATATGTAAAAGTGAAATTAAAAGAGAGTGCTGGGTCAGACCTTGATGCTGGACCAAGCTCAGATTTCACTAAGTCTGAGCTTTGGTAACTAGCCTCAAAGCTGCCCACCAAGGGAAAAATTAAGCAAGGACAACAGAAAGTACCTCTAAGACCTCTGGCCACCAAGAATGTAGTCAGTGTGCGGGGAGGGCAAAACCAAGAAACTACTGAAATCAGGGAGTACAGTGTGAAGGAGTTGTTTCATTTTGTGGATCAGTAACATCAGCTTCCTGAAGAACCTTTATTAAAATGGACTGTGAGGGACTTCCCTGACAGTCCAGTGCTTAAGACCTCGCCTTCCAATGCAGGGGATGCGGGTTCAGTCCTGGTCAGGGAGCTAAGATCCCACATGCCTCACAGCCACAAAAAAAAAAACCCCAAAACATAAACCAGAAGCGATATCGTAACAAATTCAATAAAGACTTTAAAAAAAATAAAAAAATAAAAATGGATTGTGAGAGTCATTAATTTAGGAGCAGTATCTGGTTTTAGATGCTGCAGTGGGGAAAAGTGTGTTTGGGTTGATGGAGGATCTGCAGGTCACTATGGAACAATCACTGATGGCCGTATGTGATCCAGACACAAAGTAGTTTATTCCTGAGGGAACAGCCAGCCTAATGGATTGGGCAGAAGCCACTGTAAGGTCTGTTTATCCCTGAGAAAGAGGACTGTCTGCCGCCTCCAATAAATGCCAAGTGGAAGCAGATGATATGTTTTGTGTATAAGCCATGTGGGATTATCTTTATGATAATTGGGATATTCACTTGCTGAATGTGCCTGTTACCCAGTCCATGGTAAATGCTGTGATTAAGGGGAAACTCTTACGTGGGCACCCCATATAACCTTACTGCTGCAAAACCAGGGGACAGTTGGGGAAGCCTTATGTATTGGCTGCCTCAGCTTCCCCTCTGGATCTTATAAAGATGCTAATAAAAACATTAGGTTAGTTAAGAGAATGAGGAAAGGCAAAGGAGTCAGGGAACTGATCTTAGCAAGGTGGACATTTTTAAACAGTTACTAAGAAATAAGGTGAATAAAGCAAATATTGTTAGGAGCAAAACAAAGGAAATAGGGAAGAATCATGGAATTCAACCCAGCAGAATGGAAGGCTTTAGATGGTTTTAAGAAATGGGATGAATAAAACAGACATTAGTGGGGTTAAAACAAAGCTTTTGTTACTGCACTACCCAAGGTTGGGCAGGCTGGAAAGACCTCCTTCTGATTCCCCAACATTAAAGGTCTCCAAAGAAGTCTGCTCTGTTTAGTTTGAAGAAATCTAAAAATCCAAATACTGAGATTGCAGTGAGAAACTTGACCAGCAAACGCTTGGGTCATTGGTTAGGCAGATTAAATGAGATAAAAATTAACAAAAAGGGACACTTTCCTGGCCGTCCAGTGGTTGGGATGCTGTGTTTCCACTGCAGGGGGTGTGGGTTTGATCCCTGGTCGGGGAACTAGGATCCCACATGCCTTGCGGCACAGCCAAAGAATAGAAAAAAAATTGACAAAAGGGCCAGGGTCCCTTGGCTCAGCCCACGAAGGGGGGACCCCAAAACCTTTTGCAGTAGAGTGGATAAAATGGTCAGAAGGTAGAGAAGTTCCCAGGATTTCTTGATAGGAGATCATCTTGCACTGTGGTACCAAAACCCACTGGTGAAACCTGATACAGCTGAGAACAAAAAAATATAAGGGTTGATAGGATTATGAAAGTTGGAATGTTTAAACAGGCTTTAAGTTGTATCTTCTTTTTTTTTTTTTTTTTTTTGTACTATGCGGGCCTCTCACTGTTGTGGCCTCTCCTGTTGCAGAGCACAGGCTCCGGACACGCAGGCCCAGCAGCCATGGCTCACGGGCCCAGCTGCTCCGCAGCATGTAGGATCTTCCCGGACCGGGGCACGAACCCGTATCCCCTGCATCGGCAGGCGAACTCTGAACCACTGCGCCACCAGGGAAGCCCAAGTTGTATCTTCTTTACCTGAGTGTTTTATAGGAATGGGTGTTATGTCTGTATGGGGACTGCTTCCCCTACCTAGTATTCTACAACCAAAATTTGTTCATATAAGCCCTAATGGAGGCTCTAGTTAAGAATGTAAGGTGAAAGTTTGTAGGAGAATGGTATATTTGATCAGACTTTTACCTGATTGTATAATGAAGATGGACATTGTATCTGGTTGGGGAATGTTTTCTCTACCTAGTGTTGTAAAACAGAAGGCATGTAAATCTACACTTCAAGCAATATTACTAATTGGACACGCTAAATGGGAACCAGTAAGGTGGCCCAAGCCCACCTAGCATAGAATAGAAGCTGGAGTGTTGGTATGGGAAAATTCTCTGTGTGATAACCCTGTGTGTACCTGAGTGCCTCCCAGCAACAGCTTCTAGGACTTTGGACTGGAGATTTCCAGTTGAAGGGTAGTTATTGGCTTCCTTTGGACATTAATGGAAACTGCCCGTATGACTAAAAGTCATAAAGTAATTTTGAAAAGAATCTTGATGTCTTGCATAATGTCTGATAAACACTCCAGTGGGGAGGACAGTGCCCAGAGAATTTCATAATAAAATGGCAATGGTTTACACAGGATCATACTGTCTGGGGCATGCGAGGAGGATATACTAAAGAATAGGGAGCCTCTTTTCCCTTAGGACTGACTCTGGAACTGTGTGAGGAGCTGCTGGATTATGTTGTCACTTGGAAGTATCCTATAAACAGCTCATAACTGAGCAAAAAAGAGCTGCTTGGTTTGTGAATGACAGTTGTAAGGTGAAGGGACAGCATCCTATTTTGAAGGCCACCACCGATAGAAGAAGGTAAAGACATTAGCTCACTGGGTTGAATTGCATGCTGTTTTCCTAGAGTAATGCAAGAATTGAACAGTGGTAAAAACCCCTGTGTTTGAGTTTTTACTGACTCATGGACAACGGCCTATGGCCAGACCATATGGTCAGGCAGAAGAGCAGTGGAAACATGGCCTGTTAAAGAGATGCCCTTATGGGGCATAGCCCTATGGGAATTACCGTGGGAATTTGAAGGGTGCATTAAAGTAGGGCTTTGTCGATGTCCACCAGGAGAAGCCCCTTCTAAGTTCAGAAGGTGATTAGAATCACCAGGCAGATACCCCTGTGTGCTCACTTGAGATGGCCATGTGGGTCCATGAAATGAGTGGATATGGGGGCATTGCAGCAATGCAGAAATGGGCTAAATCCAGACGTATTTCTCTTGTATCGTCTGAGGCACAAAATGACGGTAAGTATTAACAGAATAATGTTCTGTCTGCAAGCAAAAGAGACAGAGATGGCAGATGGCTAAGTGTCAGATTCCTCTGGGGGAAAGGCCTTGAATATAGCTAGTAAGTAAGACTGATGTTGGTAGACCTGGGGGGCTACAAATGAGTCCTGATAGGAATAGACACTGACTCTGGACCAGGCTTTACTTACTTGGTGGGAGATGGAAATGTACAAGAGTGCTTTGAAACAACCGGAACAGATGATAATTGTACCAGTTTGGATGGCTGACCATCATCTCTTCAGACCAAGGAATATACTTTATAGCCCATCATGTCCAAGAGTGGGCAGAGAGAGAGCCTCCTTAGGGTACTAGTTTGATGGAGAACTAGAATGGGCAATTAAAACATTGGTTATCTAAAATGGGAGAGAAAAAGACATGAAGGGCTGGCTTATATACCATGAAAGTGTACTCATACTCAACATGGGGTGGGGCTAAAGGAGTGGCCCTACTGTATAGAGTCCTCTTTCTGGTGGGTCTGGGGAAGAGGGTGTGGAATGACTATGCAATTCTTACTCAGGGAGAAATATTCTGGTGTAACAAGTATACTTTTTTCTTTCTTTCCCCTATTAACTTTCTTCCCCCTGCTTGATGCAGTGGTCATAGGACCAGGCCTGCAAATATAAGTGCTGGAAACATAGATGATTCCTAAGCAAGAAGCTAACTGTAATTTTAAATTTGGGTTCAAGATTCCTAAGTACCTGATGGGGTGGGTTGTGCCTTCACCCCATCTTGCAAAATTGAGGTAAACAGTGAATGCCACTATATTGCCTGGTGGTAAAAAGAGCCCAGGTAGTTCTGTAACTGTGTTACCTTACGCTAAATGAACTGTGGACTGAAGGGGGGGAGCTTGCTAAACTAGTGTTGCTCTTTGCTATCTAGACCAGCACAGTGGCTGAACCTGATGTTCCTTCCGAAGTTGAAAGAGTTTGGGTATACAGGGAGAGAAGGAGCAATAGTAGCTGAAGATAAAGAAACAAGTAAATGGGTTGTGTAGTGAGGGAAATCCAATAATAACACCTCAAAAGGGCTCAGAGTAGTCGATTATATCTCTTAATGCAGTTACACCAGATGACTGAAGGAGTGAAACCGTATGTTTGCCTAGACCACACCTGCATTTGGAACCTGACAAGATTAACTGGAAGCCTGCAAACCCGAGTGGCCTTACCTGAAAATTATTTTTCATACCGTATGATGATGGACTGGTCCAGTTATTAATGACTGAATGGGATTCTACAACATGCCAGTATCTTTTGAGTATATATATATTGGTCTCTGCCCCTGGCTCCTGGCACGCAGCTCCTGAAACCCTTGTAACTTCCAAAGTGATAAGTATTTGGAGTGCCTTTTGTTCTAATATTTGGTCTTTGACCCTGATTCCTGATACACAGCTCCTACATCTCTTGGAATTTTCTGGGTGATAGGGGTGTCTTTTGACCTGATGGGGTGACTCTTGGTGGGCTCCTGGATAGCTTCAGGATTGGGGTGGGTCACCAGAAAGACCAAGCGGTGATTGGAAACTGGGAACTTTCAGCCCCACGCCCCCCATCTTACAGAAGAGGAGAGGGGCTAGAGATTGAGGTAGTAATTGATCATGCCCATGTGGTGAGGCCTCCATAAAAATTTTCAAAGTATGGAGTTCAGAGAGCTTCTGAGTTGGTGAACACACCTACCAGGATGTATGCTGTGAGGGTGGTGCATCCCAACTCCATGGAGACAGAAGCTCCTGCACCAGACCCTTCTGGGTCTCGCCCTGTGTATCTCTTCCTCTGGCTGTTCATCTGTGTCCTTTATCATATCGTTTGTCCAGTAAACATAAGTAAATGTTTTCCTGAGTTCTGTGAGCTGTTCTAGCAGGTGCTTGATTCCAAGGAGGGGGAACCTCCAATTTGTAGCCAACTCGGACAGAATTTGTGGGTAACATAGGGATCTACTGTTTGTGATTGGTGTAGGGGGCAGTCTTGTGGGACTGAGCCCTTAATTTGTGGGGTCTGCAGTAACTCCAGTTAGTGTCAGAGTTGAATTGCAGGATATCCAGCTGGTGTTGGAGAATTGGTTGGTGTGGCGGAAAAAACCCCAAAATATCTGGTGTCAGGAGCACTGTGTGTGTGAGGAAAGATAGAAGTGAATTTTTTCCTAGGCAGAACCTTACTTAGATACTGTCTTTTTTAAAAAGAGTTTATCGTTGGTTTACAATATTGTGTTAGTTTCAGGTGTACAGCAAAGTGATTCATTTATATATATACATATATCCATTCTTTTTCAGATTCTTTTCCCATGTAGGTTATTACAGAATATTGAGTACGAGTTCCCTATGCTATACAGTAGGTCCTTGGTGATCATCTATTTTATGTATAGTAGTGTGTATTTGTTAATCCCAAACTCCTAATTTATCCCTCCCCTCCATGTTTCCCCTTTGGTAACCATACATTTGTTTTCGAAGTGTGTGAGTCTTTCTGTTTTGTAAATAAGTTCATTTGTAGCTTTTTTTTTTTTTTTAGATTCCACATATAAGTGATATCATATGATATTTGCCTTTCTCTCTCTGACTTGCTTCACTTTGTATGGTAATCTCTAGGTCCATCCATGTTGCTGCAAATGTCATTATTTCATTCTTTTTTATGGCTGAGTAATATTCTATTGTATATATTTACTACATCTTCTTTATCCATTCCTCTGTCAGTGGACATCTAGGTTGCTTCCGTGTCTTGGCTATTGTAAATAGTGCTGCAGTGAACATTGGGGTGCATGTATCTTTTCCAACTATGATTTTCTCTGGATATATGCCCAGTAGTGGGATTGCTGGGTCATACGGTAGTTCTAGTTTTAGTTTTATAAGGAACCTCCGTACTGTTCTCCATAGTGGTTGTGTCAGTTCATGGATACTGTCTTTTTTTTTTTTGGGCCACACCACTCGGCTTGTGGGGTCTTAGTTCCCCGACCAGGGATGGAAGCTGGGCCTCACAGTTGAGAGCACCGAATCTTAACCACTGGACTGTCAGGGAATTCCCTAGATACTGTCTTTATGCTGCTTCTTTTTTTAAAAAATAAATTTATTTATTATTTATTTTTGGCTGTGTTGGGTCTTAGCTGATGCGCGTGAGCTTTTCTCTAGCTGCGGTGAGCAGGGGCTACTCTTCGTAGCGGTGCCTGGGCTTCTCATTGCGGTGGCTTCTCTTGTTGCGGAGCATGGGCTGTAGGCATGCGGGCTTCAGTAGTTGTGGCACGTGGGCTCAGTAGTTGTGGCTCACAGGCTCTAGAGTGCAGGTTCAGTAGTTGTGGTGTGTGGGCTTAGGTGCTCTGTGGCATGTGGGACCTTCCCGGACCAGGGCTCAAACTCGTGTCCCCTGCATTGGCAGGCAGATTCTCAACCACTGTGCCACCAGGGAAGCCCTGTCTTTATGCTTCTATATGTCAGAAACTCTTTCAAATTTTATTTGGTAGTTTAAAACTTGACTGGATTCTCCGTGGCAGAGCTCTGTGTCACATTGTTCTGATTTTACACACACACACACACACACACACACACACACACACACACACTCTCTCACACACACACACACACACACAGAAGATTGAAAGACCAGGTATGTTAGTCAACTTCTTGTTTTTTCAAGTAAGAACATTAGAACCCCTCTCCTCCAACAATTATTTGCTGTTATGGTCATTTCATGATAGCACCAAAAAATTAGGAAGTACATGATTTTTTTTTTTTAATTTTTATTTATCTATTTAGTTTTTCGGCCACGCAGCATGCAGGATCTTAGTTCCCCGACCGGAGATCGAACCCGTGCCCCCTGCAGTGGAACTGTGGAGTCTTAACCACTGGACCGCCAGGGAAGTCCCAGGAATACATGATTTTAGAGTTAAGGAAAATTCTGTAGATTAACTATATTTAGCTTTATGGAAAACTTGACCTTATTATTTTCGTTTTACTGTTGACTGCTGAAAACTTCATCATGGATTTGGGAACCACTGCTCTACTAGATTAATTGGAAGGAGATGGCAGATGACACTTAGCCACCTGCCATCTCTGTCTCTTTTGCTTGCAACAGAACATTATTCTCTCAATACTTACTGTCATTTTGTGCCTCAGAGGGTACAAGAGAAATACGTCTGGATGTCATGTGCATTTAGTTGTTACTTCTAGTTTCTTAGTCTCCTCTGTTCTCATAATAGTTACTGTTTAAGATTTGTCCACATTGTTCTTTGGAGTAGTTGTGAACAGATTAGTTCTTCAGCATAGGAAGAGGGCAGTTTATGTTGAATAACTCCAGGAAGTCTTTCAGATTTGCACATAACTTGAGCTTTAACCTCTTTAGCTGTTGCTTTGTGTGAGTGACATTGGTAAAATGTTTTCACAGTTAGTTACAGGTGGAGTTAGCCTCGATTCCTTCAAAGGTCCTGAGCTCACTACCAGTGACTTGCGTGATGTCAAGCAAAAACCGCAGAGCTTTGCCTATACTTCATATTTCTTTCCTAAAAGGGCAAATAATTTGTAGTATCCTTCCGTTCTACATTTTCAGTGATACTGGTAAGGACTGAGATACTCTTTGGAAAATATTCTTAGATTTTAGAAAGGTAATATGGTAGGGGAGTTGATTTGAGGATGTTTGTTTTTCTGAAAATGAACTCTTCAGCCTTCTATTGCATGTAGAGGATACAGGTTGTGAAGAAAACTGAGAGGCAGAAACATAACTTTGACATAACTTGATGCTTTTCAATTGGATAATCCAGCTGGGATGTGAAGAGAAGAATTCACTTTAATTGCTTCAAACCACAAGGTGGTGAACTGAAAATGAGTCCTTTTAAAAAAGGTACAGATTAGATTTCCCCTGTATTAAGGTCCCTCATATTTACCCCATTTGTTACTATCTACCCTTGTTTTATACCTCCTTCTTCCATTTTGTGTTCCATGATATTTTCACTGCATTTTATGGGGAAGTGAGATTGACTGCGGGGCGGAGCACAGTGAGATTGGCTGTGGGTTTAGAAACGTGGTTTACTCTGTCATCAAACCAAAGTAGGACTTCCCTTTCTTGGCTTCTAGGCCTCTTTAGGTAGGAATCAAGAGGAAACGCTTCTTGCTCTGCCTAATATCATCCTATCCCAGTTCTACACTCCAGAGTAAAGAAGAGCTTATTCCTGGGAAGATTCCCCATGCCTTCCTTGCCCTGACCCTCACATCCTCACCACCAACCAGTATCTGCTGTGAGACCATCAGCCCCAGGCTCATTATGCCCTTTATTCTTGTTCACACCAGTCTCCACAAGAAACTCAGGACTTACAGGTTAACTCTCTTCTCCATAGAAAGCCCCAGCCCTCTTCTTGGCTTTATTTTTGTCTTTAGTAGGCATCATCTTCTGACATGCTACATATTTTACTTTGTCTTTTCAATAGAATGTAAATGTCACGGGGGCATGGATTTTTATCTGTTCATTCATTGCTATAGATGAACAGCGACCAGCAGTAGGTACTCAAAACAGTGACCAGCAGTAGGTATTTGTTGAATGAATGCAGCAAATAATTGAATTAAAGAAAACCTTTTGAGGGAGATTAGGAGAAGCTCTCAAAGAAATTAAAGCAGTCCTTTCTCAATTGCTTCTCTAGTTTTTTTTGTTTTTTTAAAATTTTATTGGAGTATAGTTGATTTACAATGTTGTGTTAATTTTAGGTGTACAGCAAAGTGATTCAGTTATACATATTCATTCTTTTTCAGTTTCTTTACCCATATGGGTTATTACAGAATACTGAGTAGAGTTCTCTGTACTGTGCAGTAGGTCTTGGCTGGTTATCTGTTTTATATATGGTAGTGTGTGTGTGTTAATCCCAAGCTCCTAATTTATCCCCCCTGGCCCCTGCAATGTTTCCCCTTTACTTCTCTAGTTTTTTTTTTTTAATTTTATTTTTGGCTGCATTGGGTCTTCATTGCTGCGTGCGGGCTTTCTCTAGTTGTGGCAAGCAGGGGCTACTCTTTGTTACGGTGCGTGGGCTTCTTATTGCGGTGGCTTCTCTTGTTGCAGAGCACAGGCGCATGGGCTTCAGTAGTTGTGGCTCGCAGGCTTAGTTGCTCTGCAGCATGTGGGAACTTCCTGGACCAGGGAGCAAACCCGTGTCCGTTGCATTGACAGGCGGATTCTTAACCAGTGTACCAACAGGGAAGTCCCTCTAGTTTTTAAAATATCTTATTAGATGATTTCTTTTCAGCGTACCTCATTCCCCATAGTAAACATTTTGAGTGAATCAGTATATTATCTTAGCTAATTATTTGTATTTTAAGATCATCTTTTTAAAAAAAATAGAGAAAAATTTCTGAATATAGGCATACTAAGTTACTACTAATTCTAACTCCCATCTCACTCTAGGATGTTTTGTTTAATTGTACCAAAATTTAGAAAAACTTCTGTGTGAACAATCTTTCATTTATTCTGATTGTCTTTGTTTTTGTAGGACTTTGCAGCGTCTATTAGATATTTACTAAATATTAGTGAATAATCAGTTGCACAAAGTGTCATTATAGCTTGCAGCCATAGTTTGAGGGGTTTTTAATAGTCTACAACTTCATTCCAACCTGTACACCAGCCACCTATTTCTAAAGTTGGGATCCTTCAAAGGCATTTGGATGTCTTTCATGTACCCTATCTTTCTAGGCGCTAGCAGAAGCACCAGTTTTATTCTTTAAAAGAAACAGACCCACTGGTAAATCCCTAAAGCACATTTAGGGGAACGGGGAATACACTGCTATGGTGTTTCCAAAATTCAATATCTGTTGTCCTTGGCTTGCATACTACTGTTATATCGAACTGTTTCACTTCCAACAATTATTTCAAAGCATATACAATATGCCTTTCTTGCATTGCATTAAGAATTTTAACATATTTCATCTTCTTTATCCTGGTCTGCCTGGGAAAGTGATAAACAGAAGATGTGAGCCCATGAAATTTATTGTAATCTTCAAGGCATTTTTGTTAGTTCAGAAAATAGCTGAAGAAGAAAGCCTATAATGAGAGGCTTAAGAAATCTTATCTAATACATATTTGGTAAAGATCACTTAGATCTCATTGTTAACACAAGTCTACACTGAATTATCTTGATGTTTTACATTGAGCCCAGCATAATTTACCAACTTAAACTCCTTTTGACACTGAGAGTGCCTGTCTTATCATACTTTCCCTAGCATTGATTATCATCATCTAAATTATTCTTTGCTAATTTGCTAGGGGAAAAATCATATTGTTTTAATTGCTTTTCTTTGTACAATTTGTTTGATTCTCTTAATGTTAACTTTGTCTTCACTGGTTCCCTTGCCCTGAATGGCACTCAATTTTAGATGTTAGAACCACTTGGAAAGAGGAGAGTAGTGTGCTCAGTATATCCCTAAGGAGTTTTACAACGTTGACCTTCGCCCTTTTTGACAAGATCTTTCTGGGCAAGGGAACAATAATTAAGAGATGAAGAGAGCCAAACAAGGCTACTACTGGAAAGTGGTAAAGAAACCTAGGGTCATTTCACCTTGCTATAGACTCCCATACCTAAACCCAAATCCTGACTCTCCTTCCCAGTGAGCTATGTAGCCAAGGAGCTATCTAACAGTGTACTAGTATGTCTTGCTGCGTTTACCTAAGACTTCATTTTTAAAATCTTATTTTAGGGAATACACATAAATTATAAAAGAGCATATATTCTCATTAAAAGAAATCAAGCAATACAGAAGAGAATTAAATAGAAATAAAAGCACCCATTCCTTCTTCTACCCCTTCTATCCCACCCTCCTGTGGTACAAATAGGGATTTACAGGAATTTCATCCTGATAGTAAATATAATTTAGTGGCATTTTGGTGTCAGTGAGACTTTAGTTTAAGGTGATCCTGTAAACTCCAGGAGGGATTATATAAACTCCCCAAATGTCTGTTTTGTTCCATACTACTTAGTGCAGTGCCTGGCATATGGTAGATGTCAAATATTTGAGGACAGTTTCATTGTAAGGCGAGAAAAGGAAAAGAATTGAAAGAATCTTAACAGAGCATGTCTGACCATCAGGTTTTGGGGTATTAGATTTCTGGAGAAGCGCAAGGGTTCTCAGCACGGGCTGCATGTTAGACTATCACTTGGAGAGCCTTAGCAAAATACCAGTGCTTAGGTCTCACACCCCAGTGATTCTGCTTTGATTGGTCTGGATGAGACCCCAGCATCAGTGTGTTAGAATCTTCCCTGGTAATGCTGATGTGCAGCAGTGGTGAAGAACTACTGAACCATAAACAGTTGTTGCTTACTGAATGTTAATTGAGGAGATCTGTGCTTTACTTAATTCTTTAAAAGTCCTTTATGCTTTGGAGGACACTTTTATTTTTATAGAGATTATTGTCCTAATTGTGTTTTGTTATATTAAAAATATTTTGCATTTCCTTATATACAACATATATAGTAAGCACATGGATAATCAAAGAATTACTTAATTACTTGTACATTAAGATAATCATTAGGCTTCCTGATGCTAGAAAATATATTTCCCTCATCTTAGGACCATGACATTTTATATGATATACTTTCTTTTTTAAAGGCCCTTTAATCATAATGGAAAACTAGCATTTAAGCAGTAGAGAAAACAAATCATATTAAGGAGCTTAGCAAAAATGTTTTTAAAAAAATCTGAATGCATTTGTATGATGTTTTCTTTTCTATGCCAAACTAAATGACTCAACTTGTTTATTCTGTGTTACTCCAGTCATCAGAAATGTTAAGATATTCAGCTGATGCAAATAAAAAATAAAAGCAATTTAGGGACTTCCCTGGTGGCCCAGTGGATAAGACTTGGCACTCCCAATGCAGGGGGCCCATGTTCGAACCCTGGTTGGGGAGCTAGATCCCGCATGCTGCAACAAAGATCCTGTGTGCTGCAACTGAGACCCGGTGCAGTCTAAATAAATAAATAAATATTAAAAAAATAAAAGCAATTTAAGTAAGTAGATTCCATCCAAATTATTAATTTCATGTTTGGGACAAAAACCAGAGGAACAGAATATTTAATGTAAGCTTTCTTTACCATGCTGTAAACCTGTTTTTTTTAAAGTGTGTATTCTTTACCTTTCCTTCTCTTGCCCTTCCCCAACTTTTCCCCAAAAAGGAGACTGTAACTGTGTTGTTTGTAATAAACTTAAATGCCGGAATAACTGTCAGAATAACTAGTAGTGATGAGTAGTTTTAAGGTTAAACCATAAACAGTGCAACATTAATGAAGTGTGGTGTAAATAAATTTGTAGCTAAACACTTCTTAACTTTGGCTTTCTCTTATATATATATATATATATATATATATATATATTTTTTTTTTTTTGGCGCTACACGGGCCTCTCACGTTTGTGGCCTCTCCTGTTGCGGAGCGCAGGGTCCGGATGCGCAGGCTCAGGGCCATGGCTCACGGGCCCAGCCGCTCTGCAGCATGTGGGATCTTCCCGGACCGGGGCACGAACCCCTGTCCCCTGCATCAGCAGGCGGACTCTCAACCACTGCGCCACCAGGGAAGCCCTCTCTTATATATTTTTATTTTTTGTATATCCATTTCAAAACCACTATGACATCTTAGTTATATAATCAAAATCTTGGGAGGTTGCAGCAGGAAAAGCATAGCCAACCCTGAGCATAATTATGCTTATTTGAGGAAATATTAGACTTGGAGCCAGGTTAAACTATATGGGTGTTAAGAGATAATAATGAGAAACCCAACTAATGCTTGGCTTTGATTAGACCTTCCTTCTCTGCCAATAACGTAAGTGATGACAGTTTATATTAAATTTAATATCTATTCACTCCCCAAAATATAATAACTTAATAATTATAATAAAATATAGTCTATCCAAATATAAAATAGTCTGATAAGAAGATGTGAACCCAATTCATAGTCAGAAAATGCTCACTAATGATGATGGAAAGTATCTTAGCTTTCTGCATATTTTCATGTATAAGCAACAGCCTTTGTTCTGCTATTGCTGAATTATTTTTTATTCTAAATGGAAAAAACATTAAAAACATGGGATTAATATGCTGTGGTTTTGTACTGCTTGCTAAAAATTCAGCTGTTCATTGGCTTGATATTTGAAGGCCAGACACTGGCTTCGAAAAATGCAATTTACTGTTTCATAGATCAGTCCAAAAACTAAATCTAGTATGTGTGTTCCACTATCTTTCTGAGGTATACTACTGATTAGGAATGCAAAATACATCTAATTATTATTTTTTCCTTTGTCTAGTGTCATAATTAATCTGATTGGGTCAGTTTAGAGCATTATTCTGAAAACATTCTGTAAGAACAATTCTAGTCTCTTAGAAAAGTAACAATTAAAATCTTGTTTCCTAGTCACATTCTGGGCTAAAGATAGATTTTATGTGTGAGTTTATTTTTAAATAATACTTTCCCATGATAAACTATTAAAACAGTACAAAAGCATATAAAATGGAAAAGTAACAAGTTCCTTGTTCCACCTAAGGAAAATTCACTGTTAACTGTTTCTTGGGTGTACTTCCACAGAGTTTTACACATCTTTTCCCTTTTCTTTAGAAACACCTCCCCACCACAAAGCTGTACTATGCACTATGTATAAATATCTGTTATTCTTTTATTTTTTAATTGAAATATAATTGATTTACAGTATTATGTTAGTTTCAGGTGTGCTACATAGTGATTTCACATTTGCATGCATTTTTTAAAATTTGCATGCATTATGAAGTGATCACCATGATTAGTCTGGTGTCATGATAACCATCTGTCTCCGTACAAAGTTATTACAATATTATTGACCATATTCCTTATGCTATTCTTTTTACTGGCTGCAGAGATTTCCATTATGTGGAACTTCCATAAGTTATTTAACTGATCCCATTTTATTGAACATTTAGATTTCTTTTTATGTTATGATTTTGCTATTACAGTAACTTCCTGGTAGATATCTCTTAATAATTATATGACTCTCTGTAGGATAGAATTCTTAGGTTATTCTAAAACATCATATCTTGTGATATAGGTTTATACCTCAATAATTTGACCAAATCTTTGGTGGGCTGCCTTGTTATTGGCATCTTTCTCATGAAATTGGAATTCAGAAGCAATATTTAATTTATTACTTTAATAAGCTAATTTAGGGGAGTAGTTCCAATTAATTAAGATTTTACCTTGGGAAGTAGATTATGCCTGTGTGTACAAAAGGTAAATACTTAGAAAAGGTGAGAGTGCTGGACCATCATTCTATTTCAAATCTAGTATTATATAATCTACTATTTACACACTGACCTGTAGTCTAAGCATTTTATTTATATGCTTTTAATCATCTGAGCAATCCATTGAGGTAGGTACTAGTATCCTCATTTAATGGTAGATGAGACTGAAGTTTAGAGAGGTTAAATGACTTGCCCCAGGTACCAGAACTGGGTGTGCAAAAACTCTATTCTTAAAGGTAGCTGTAGAATTCATATTTCTTGTTTTGTTGTTGTAGTCCCCACAATGAAGCAATGTTTTCAGTCATTCAGAACCCAGGGAAAGATGATGGAAGAAAATAAGATATGCCTCTTATTCTTGAAAATTAGTGCTCCCATTTTCCTACCACATCCAACTTTTTGGATTCATATAAAAAGTGTTGTACAGTGTAAATAAGTAATGCAATTGAAGAATGAAACCTTAATTTGGAATAGCATTATGCTTCATGCTGTAATACAAGCTTTTGAGAATAGGCTGAACTGTGAACTTCAACGATAACAAAATTTCTGATAAAGGGGCCCTTTGCAAAAAGTTAAAAGATACTAACATATTATATATCCAGTAGTTTGGGTATGACAATGTTTTATGTATTTTCCAGCATAATTTGCCCTTTTGTGAATGGAAATCCCTGTTTTGCTAATTAGAGTGTATCCAGTGTAATTTACTTTAAAAAATATACTCAGGATTATCATTTCGCTCATTATAGTACTGTGATTTATTTATTTATTATATATTTGTATTTGGCTACGCTGGTTCTTCATTGCCGTGCATGGGCTTTCTCTAGTTGCGGTGAGCGGGGGCTACTCTTCGTTGCAGTGAGCGGGCTTCTCATTGCGGTGGCTTCTCTTGTTGCGGAGCACGGGCTCTAGGCGCGAGGGCTCAGTAGTTGTGGCGCATGGGCTTAGTTGCTCTGCATCAGGTAGGATCTTCCCAGACCAGGGCTCGAACCCATGTACCTTGCATTGGCAGGCGGATTCTTTTTAGTGGGGAAAGAGGAGAGAGGGGAGGAGAGGGGAGGGAAGGGACGAGAGGAGGGAAGGAGGGAGGAGAAAAAAGTGTATCCAGCAGGCGGATTCTTAACCACTGTGCCGCCAGGGATGTCCTAGTACTGTGATTTAACAGGCTGATATCTTAAGTACTCTTGGAGTATACTAAAGGCAGGGATCCCAAAACAACTCAAAATTCTGTCTGCTTTTAGGTTTACTTTTCCTTTATCACTAACAGCTTTATACCAAAAGCTATCTCAAAACAGCAGATACTCAAAAACAAATAAGATGGATGATGACTCAGAAGTGTACATATATGACTGGGCAGAAGAAAACTTCAACATCTCCATTGCTACAGAACTTCTTTGCAATTAGCTTGCAGAACTTGATTCTCCTCAAACTGTTGTGATTGCTCTGCATATCCTATAAATTATTTAC
This sequence comes from Stenella coeruleoalba, assembly GCF_951394435.1. Lineage (NCBI taxonomy): Eukaryota > Metazoa > Chordata > Mammalia > Artiodactyla > Delphinidae > Stenella > Stenella coeruleoalba. Next base: position 99,059,669 of record NC_137169.1, read on the forward strand.
ACCCTGATGGTACAAAATGGCTACATTAATGGCACCTCTGGCTCCACATGGTATCAAGAACGTTAATAATTCATCTTTTATTACAGCTACATCCCTGTAGATTAGCATGAGTGGGAACTGAGTATAACATTGAGCTACTAAGTAAGGCCTTCGCTGAGAGACCTTTACTCTCCAAACATCGTATCCATAAATATTCAGATATTAGTCTTGTTAAAAAATAAAGATTATTGACTGTTAAAAAGCTAGACTCTTTAGGTTGTGTTTGTCAAGCATTAGATTACTTCAACTATTTAAGTGCATTTTAAGGATATTTCAAGGGGAAGATCTTCGAAAGACATTCTCCATTTCAGGACTTGAACTTAGAAAACAAAAACAGATAAACTAGCATTAGTTTATGTGAACTAAATGAAATTAATGACTGGCCACTGCAAGAATAGAGACTTTCATTTTGAAAATTATTCAAATTCTTAATATAAAAGTTTTACATCTGATATTTGAAGTCTTCAAATTTATCTTTTTCAGCCTTTTTGGACTACTTTAAAAAAATAAATCGGAAATTTCTTATGGAGAGCAGGAGTGTGTCTGTGTACCTTCGTATACCCATGTCATATTAAATGCCAGAGTGAAATCTAGATAGAAAAGAAAGTTAATTTACACATTTTTCAGTGAAGGATAGTAGTTGAGTTGATGTTGAATTTATGTTTACCATTTTGAAGTGACTCCACAGAGTACTACAAATGTTGCTTTCAAAAAAGACAAAAAGGGGCTTCCCTGGTGGCACAGTGGTTGAGAGTCCGCCTGCCGATGCAGGGATGCGGGTTCGTGCCCCGGTCCAGGAAGATCGCACGTGCCGCGGAGTGGCTGGGCCCGTGAGCCATGGCCGCTGAGCCTGCACGTCCAGAGCCTGTGCTCCGCAATGGGAGAGGCCACAGCAGTGAGAGGCCCGCATACCGGGGAAAAAAAAAAAAAAAAGACAAAAAGGTTACTAAAGTTGACAGTGGTTGTAACCTTAGCACTTAGCACAGTGTCTGGCACATGGTTCAATAAATGCTTATTGCATGAATACCTGGTGATCAAATCAATCCATATAATTCTAGTTACACATCTGGTATTTTGAGAAAACAGCTATATGATTTATACTAGTTGCTTTCTATGATAGTACCACTTTGGGAGTGTATTTCAGCTCATTGTTAGTGTTTTTTAATCTGTTCAACGTGGATATGTTGCAGAAAAGTCCAGAGAGCCTCATTATATGTGGTTCCGACCTGTGAGGCATATATTCTTTTTTTTTTGAAATTAATTAATTAATTTTTGGCTGCGTTGGGTCTGTGTTGCTGCGCGTGGGCTTTCTCTAGTTGCGGCAACCGGGGGCTACTCTTCATTACCATGTGCAGGCTTCTTATTGCGGTGGCTTCTCTTGTTGTGGAGCATGGGATCCAGGCGTGTGGGCTTCAGAAGTTGTGGCACGTGGGCTTAGTAGTTGTGGCTCATGGGCTCTAGAGCACAGGCTCAGCAGTTGTGGCAGGCGGGCTTAGCTGCTCCGCGGCATGTGGGATCCTCCTAGACCAGGGCTCAAACCCGTGTCCCCTGCATTGGCAGGCGTATTCTTTTTTATTTATTTATTTATTTATTTATTTATTTTTTGCTGTACGCGGGCCTCTCACCGTTGTGGCCTCTCCTGTTGCGGAGCACAGGCTCCGGACGCGCAGGCTCAGCGGCCATGGCTCACGGGCCCAGCCGCTCCGTGGCATGTGGGATCCTCCCGGACTGGGGCATGAACCCGTGTCCCCTGCATCGGCAGGCGTATTCTTAACCACAGAACCACCAGGGAAGCCCGAGGCATATATTCTTTTTTTTAAAAAAATTATTTATTTATTTTATTTATTTTTGGCTGCATTGAGTCTTTGTTGCTGCGCCCAGACTTTCTCTAGTTGTGGCAAACAGGGGCTACTCTGTGGCAGTGCACAGGCTTCTCATTGCAGTGGCTTCTCTTGTTGTGGAGCATGGGCTCTAGGTGTGCGGGCTTCAGTAGTTGTGTCATGTGGGCTCAGTAGTTGCGGTTAGCAGGCTCTAGAGCGCAGGCTTAGTACTTGTGGTGCACGGACTTAGTTGCTCCGTGGCATGTGGGATTTTCCCGGAGCAGGGCTGGAACCCGTGTCCCCTGCATTGGCAGGCGGATTCTTAACCACTGCGCCACCAGGGAAGCCCTGAAGCGTATATTCTTAAGACAGCATTAGTCTGTAGAGAGGCTCCAAATTATTTCAGGTATCTTTTGGATTCCATCAAAAAGCGTTAGAGGTTTTTCAAACACACAGAGAAAATTATTCTTTCACCCAGTAGAGACAGTGGACAGTTTTCACTGATCCTGAATATATAGTGGTTTATACTATGTATAAGTTAAGTTTAATCTGATTGCTTTTGATTTCTTTAATAATGGTTTTCTTTAAAACTGATTGTCTGGTCATCATTGACATCCATGAGAGAAATATAGGGGATAGTACAATCAAAAGTTATACTGCCAAGGAGGTTAGGGTTTGGAAAGGCATTAGAGGCACTGATTAAAATGAAAGCCCTTAATCTGTAAAAGGAAAATTCCAGAAAGCATGAGATGTAGAAGTAAATGATGCTGTGGTAGCCTACTATACAGATGATATTAGCTCTCTGTTTGCCAGACCAGCCACCTTGCAGTAGAATATGGAGTATCTAACTTAAATTAGAGCAGTTGCATTTCTCCTTAAGTTGAAACACCACAGTAAATAAACATCTTTTCACTCGTGTGAAATTCTGTGTTTGTTGTTCGGTAGCAAGTGTGAATTGGATGACAGTGTCTGCATATAAGATTTTTATGTGGAGTGAATTCATGTTTTTCTCTCTTAACATTTCCCAACACACCCCTCCATTCATGAGTGTCCTTGAGCTGATACCTGGTGCCATATATCTTAGAATAAAGGTTATAGAACTGTGTGAAAAAGTGGCAGTTTGATCTAGCCTTAGTTATATTTTGGTGTAAATTAAGCTCTTAAATGAAAGTGGCTAGGTTTTACAGATGGACAGACATGAAACTAGCTGAGAACAAATTGTGCTGTGATAGAGACAGCGTTCAAAACTGCATGCATCTGTCAACTGCCCGTGGTGGTACAGTGAGATAAAGTGATCTGTAATGTTTCTCTAGTGTATCCCTATTGCTAGCCATATTGTAATGTGTAATACATCTCTTGGGCAGACAGCTTGTGTGGGCTAGATTCCACCTCAGTCTTGAAAAGATGCCAGAAAGCAGCAAGGTGAATTTTTAAGCCTATTTAAATATTTAGACTCATGACTAATTTGAGTGAAATCTGTGCTGTATCTAATAAACTACTCACTAGAAGTGAGATGGAATTTCAAATTTTTGACTTCCTCACTTATTAGCTGTGTGACCTTGGATTGACAAATTATTAATCTCTGTCTGTTTCTGGTATTTGCCTCATAAAGTTGTTGTGTGGACTTAGGCAGATTTATATGTATAAAGTGCATAGAAGAGTGCCTGGCACTTAATAAATGTTAGCTGCTGCCGCCACCACCACCATCATCATTAACGTAACTTGGAGTGAGATGAATTTCCCTTCCCTGAAGCTAGATTGCTTTTTTTGCTTTTAAGGAAGACTACATCTCTATCAAGGATGTGGTCAACCCCAATTCTAATACATAAGCTCACTGTCTTGACTTGTTAAATCTAATCCATCTTCAAGTTTATCTACAGCTAAAGTGTAATATGTATTATATATTATGTAAAGTATATATTACTTTAAAAGTATATATTACTTTATATTATGTTACTTTAAAATTATATATTTCTTTCAAAAGTATGTGAAGCATACTGCATTATAATAAAGTGTAACATAATCACTGGAAGGGATAAAGAAACCATAATATCTCTGTGGAATGATCTACAAGATATGTTAAGTGAAAAAACCAAGGGGCAAAATAATGTGTAAATTATTCTACCATTTGTGTAAAACTTTTCTGGTACATGCATAAAGTATCTGACAGGCTGTAAAAGAGATGGTATATTTTCACTTGTTGCTGTTGGGGAGGGAAATTGGATGGCTGGAGACAAGGGTGGGAGACTTTTTACTGTATATCCTTTTATACTTTTTGATTATTGAACCATGTGAATGTATTTCTTAGTAAAAACAAAAACAAAAAACCCTTATAAAAAGGAGAAAGTAAAAGAGCTATTTTGAAATCTACATAAATTTTTATTCATTATAAACATTTCTTTTTATCTGTACTACTTAAATTCACATTTGATAGGGCATTTAGATTCCTATTTTTTTTTTTTTTTTTCCCTTTAAGTGTGCTTTCTAGGGCTAAACTAAGAATGATCTCTTATCCTCCATTTAGGGATTTGAGTCATAATCGGTTGTCTAACTGGAACATAAGCTTGGAATCTCAAACATTACAAGAAGTGTAAGTTATTTTTATTTATTTAAACTTACATTAAATTCTTTGAGGTGATTTGATGAATTATGAATTTCAGGATGTTTAATGCAAAAATGTCAAAAAATTGAAGGAAAGAAAACTTTAGATTAAAACATGTTTAAAAGCCTAAACTTGTCTTTGGCTTTGTTAGTATCACAAACTCTCTGGGTATTATGCCATTGCATTGGTGATTTCAAGTTGTAAACTGCGTAGAAATACTGTTCTACTTCCTTGGGGCCTAAAATAAGATTTCCCCTCTTCAGAGTGAATATATTTTATTTTATTTTTTGCCAGAGTTTCAGCCAGTGAAACTCTGTATTGTGTAAATTTTTTTTTTTTAATGTTTTGACTTGTCTAAGGTGGAAGCATCATGTCTGAAGTAGGTTTATATGAAATACAATATTTTTGGTATCACCTGGAATATGGTAGTTAATATAATTCAGTTTTCCTCTTCATTGAAGTTTTTCTTTTAGTACTGAGATGTATTATTATGTAGTTTCTGGAGAGAAGTTTCTAAAATATTATTAATATCAGTTATTGCATTGTGGTATTCCCAGAGGCACAACTGTTGAGGCCTGTTTACCTCTATACTAAACACCCTCAGAATCCTCAGATGAATTTTTCTTTTGAATTTCTTTCTGACAAGGGGTACTTTGTGCTCTCATTTGTTCTGCATTCTCTCCTTCCCTGCCTCAAATTGGCTGCCCCTAATCTGCTGTGGACTGAATGAACAATTGACAAGCTTATTAGCTGAAAGCGTAGGTCCTGAGGAAAGGAAAATGCTTAGTGGGAAGTGCATGGCCTTATTATTTATTACATGGACTTTGTAACTTCAGTTGATTACTTGGAGGCCTTTTACTTCTGGCTTCTTTTCTGTATTCTAGATTGTTGAGGTTGTTGAGTGATTGAAAAACAGGTTGGTGAAATGTGATTGCATTAGATTTGCTACTAAAACAATTGAGATAATCTTTTAGGTCTGTGGTCTCAAGCAACTTTGAGTAACAAAAAAATGTGTGTGTGCGTGTGTATTTTAAAAATTTATTTAATTAACTTATATATAAATTAATTTTATTTATTATAAATAAATATATATAGAGAGATATGAATTATTCTTTGTTTAAGAAGGACTTAAATTAGCAGTCATAATAGTAACTATTCAAATAACCTTGCTGGGATTAAAAATATTTAATGTGCAAAATATTTCCTAACCTTTCTAATATTGGTATCAAATCATAGATCTATACCATGAAAACATTTTTTTATTAAAATCTCTAATTTCTCAGTAGAAAATATTTAGTCTAACTCATTCTGGGTCATAGGCTTTTTTCAGATTTGGCATTTATCCTAAAGAATATGTACTAGCCAGAAACTAGAACTCGAGGTAGCATTTCCCTCACTAAATTTTTATATCTATTTTTCCCCCTACTCAGGAAAATGAATTATAATGAGCTAACTGAAATTCCATATTTTGGAGAACCAACCACTAATATTACTCTTCTCTCATTGTAAGTAAATAAAATTTCAGGTCTTTTACTTAAATTATGCATAGTACACAGTTTTTTTTGTTTTTGTTTTAGGTACCCTTGTTGTTGATCCTAATTATTTAACATTTTTGTGGTTTAGGGTGGATTACTGGCAATAGCTTTAATATAATCTTTGTTTTATAGAGTCCATAATGTAATCCCAGAAATAAATGCAGAAGCGTTCCAGTTTTACCCTGCTCTCGAGAGTTTAGATCTCAGCTCAAATATAATATCAGAAGTCAAGACATCTTCATTTCCTCGAATGCAGCTTAAATACCTGTAAGTAAAATAGAGTTTAAACTAGATTTAATTTGAAGTGCATGTTTATTATTCATTGATATTTATCTTCCCAGATATGTCTTATTTATTGTGATTTTGATATGCTTATGTGAAACAAACCTAGGTTAGATTTTTTTGTTTTTTTTTCTTCCCTTAAAGAGTACACTATTTTCAGAAAATATTAAGTATCCAGGGTAATTTTTGAGATTTAATTCTGGATTATGTTTTACTAACAGTCATGTAAAAGGTAAATGGGAGTAGTTTGTTAAACAGTGCTTAACCTGTGTAATGGTGGTGATAATTAGTGTGAGTGCTAGTGTTTTACAGTTTACAAAGCACATTCACATATACTGTTTCAACCCAAATGAAGTAGGTATTATCCTTATTTTGTACTTGAAGAAACAAAGCAGTTAAATGATTTGTAAAGTTGCATACGGTTGCTAAGTGGTGGAGCTGGGGCTTAGTCATAGACTTGAGGCAGCTTTACAGTGGTAGAATGTTTAGTTTCACTGAATTTTTTTTGTTGTTATCTTATTCATTTTAGGAATTTGAGCAATAATAGGATAACCATCTTGGAGGCTGGTTGCTTCGATAATTTGTCAAGTTCCTTATTAGTGGTAAAGTTAAACAGGAATAGAATTAGCATGATTCCACCCAAGATCTTCAAGCTACCTCACCTCCAATTCTTGTGAGTAACTAAATAGATGGATTATAAGAAGATTGTTTTTTCTTATATGTCTGTTTCTTTTTATTATTATTAGGGCAAATCAGCAAACCAATTTTTTGACTGTAAAACTATTTCTGTTAAAGGGAACTTAAAAGAAACAGGATTAAAGTTGTGGAAGGTCTCACATTCCAAGGTCTAGACTCCTTAAGATCTTTGAAAATGCAGCGGAATGGAATTAGCAAACTCAAGGATGGAGCTTTTTTTGGCTTGGATAACATGGAAGAATTGTAAGTACTATGAACTAGAATAGGAGATTGTTAGGAAGGGAGTCTGGGGCTTTTCAGTGCCGAACAGCTAGGATAGTAGCTTTAATTATAACAAAGTATTTTAGCTCTTCCTCCCTTCTCTTATGTGAAATAAATTAAGATTTAAGCTTTGTTATCTAACTGGTATTTTTGTCATCATTCTTCCAAACATTTCATCTGAAAAGTTTATATTCCCTTAATGTTTGACTGATGAAAATTATTAGGATTTATCCAGAACAGGTATACTATATCTCTTGGTGAGTTGATTTTATAGATATGATATTTTAGAGAGTCTTACAGGCTTCTTGCACTAAATCTTAAGAAACATGTACATATTTATGAATAGAATTTGTCTGCTCACTTGGGTTGAGCAATGGTATATGCCTCTCTGTGCAAGACTTAATGAAGATTTTTGGAATCTTCTCATTGCATGCCTCGTTGTTTTTTTTTTTCTTAAAGATTTAATTTTGTTTATTTTTGGCTGCGTTAGGTCTTTGTTGCTGCACGCGGGCTTTCTCTAGTTGTGGTGAGTGGGGGCTACTCTTCGTTGTGGTGTGCAGGCTTCTCATTGCGGTGGCTTCTCTTGTTGCGGAGCACGGGCTCTAGGCATGTGGTCTTCAGTAGCTGTGGCTCACAGGCTCTAGAGCACAGGCTCAGTAGTTGTGCACGGGCGTAGTTGCTCTGCAGCATGTGGGATCTTCCTGGACCAGGGCTCGAACCCGTGTCCCCTGCATTGGCAGGCGGATTCTTAACCACTGTGCCACCAGGGAAGTCCTGCATGCCTTGTTTTGAAACATATTCCCTCCTTTCTTTAATTCTGCAGAGAACTGGAGCATAATAACCTTACAGAAGTGAACAAGGGGTGGTTGTATGGCTTGCGAATGTTACAACAGCTCTATGTGAGCCAGAATGCTGTTGAAAGAATCAGCCCTGATGCATGGGAGTTCTGCCAAAGACTGTCTGAACTGTAAGTGTGAGATGGCATTTCAGTGGAAGCTGTGAGACTAGAGCAGATTGAATAAGTCATTCCCATGGCCAGTAATGAGATCTAATATCCCTCTTTATTAGAAGTTTGAAAGCCCTAAATTTATCATGTAAGTAGAATAAGAATATGAAAGTTGAACTAGAAGAGAGTGAATTTTTTACCTTCCATGTTTCTTGTTTTTAGTGATTTGTCCTATAACCAGTTGACCCGCCTGGATGAATCTGCCTTTGTGGGTCTGAGCTTACTGGAGAGATTGAACTTAGGGGACAACAGAGTCACTCACATTGCTGATGGTGTATTTAGGTTTCTTTCCAATCTTCAGACACTGTAAGTATATCTCTCCTTTTTGGGGATTTTTTTTTTTAACTAATTTTTTTAAAGCACTAAAGCAAAACAGCTAATCAGTGTACATATTATGTATGTTAATATTTTGCAGTTCTTCTCTCCTATGCCTTGGGGCAAGACAGTCTTGCTTATCTCTATCCCTATATGTAAATTTTATGTATCTCTAGCCATTTCAGTTTGTACTTTAATTCTGAGTTAACTAAACAACAAAGCATCTCTTATTGTGCCAGTTACTGTGGAATAAAACACAGTTGCTAGTGTCAGGAATGCACATTTTCTTACTCCTCTGACCTAGAACTACCAGTAGTGTACCAGATCTACCACTTCTCATTCAAAAGGATGCAGGACATATAGTGGGAACAGCTCTGGCAGGAAACCTCTTCACTGTTACCAGTTTGCTGCATGACTTTGGACAAATAAAACTAACATTTATTAATGATCTGATATGTGCCAGGTGCATTCAGAGTACTGGGATATTATTGCTCTTTTCCATACTGGGGGACTGAGGTTCAGAGAGATTAAATGATTTGTTTAAAGTCATATACCTTGTAAATGTTTGGGCCAGGATTAGAACCCAGGTCTTTTCCCAGGTCTTTTTTATGCTAAAGCTCATGTGCTTTTTAAAAAAAAAATAAATTTATTTATTTATTTATTATTTATGTATTTTTGGCTCTGTTGGGTCTTTGTTGCTGCATGCAGGCTTTCTCTAGCTGCTGTGAGCGGGAGCTACTGTTTGTTGCGGTGCACGGGCTCCTCATTGTGGTGACTTCTCTTGTTGCGGAGCATGGGCTCTAGGCGTGTGGGCTTCAGTAGTTGTGGCACTTGGGCTCAGTAGTTGCCGTGGGCTTGCTCTAGAGCGCAGGCTCAGTAGTCGTGGCGTATGGGCTTAGTTGCTCCACAGCATGTGGGATCTTCCCGGACCAGGGCTCGAACCCATGTCCCCTGCATTGGCAGGCGGATGCTTAATTACTGCGCCAGCAGGGAAGTCCCTCATGTGCTTTTCATTTTACTGTCAGATGGACAAAATTACTTAGCCTTTCCTGGTTTTTTTTTTTGTTTTTTTTTTTAATGTCCAGTGAAGGATGGATATAGGATTAGATGGTTGCAAAAGGCAGTTTCAACTCTAAACTTCTGTTGTTCTGTAAGTTGAATGTTTTACCCTGATCATGGAATATAATTGAATGAAGAGGTATTTTAATGAAATATAGTAATCTCAAACATAGAGCAGAATAAGAGAAAAAGAGTAATTAGTAGAATTTGTAGATTCTTAAGGTTCCTGAATAGGGAACTTTTTGGTCATCAGGTTTAGTTGATAAATGGTCTCAGAAAAGAGGCAGGTTCCAACTTTGGGACCTAACCATAAGTGACAAAGAAAGCATGATAATTTTGTGAAGGTGTCTATGTGTGCACCTGTGTGTGTTTGATGTTTTTTCTTTTGTTTTTAACTTAATGAAGTAGTCCTCCTTTAGATTTGGCCTTGAAAAAGTAAAAGTGATTTCCTTTTTTTAAAAAATTTTTCTCTTTTCTACCTTATCAGAGGTTAAATTAGATCAGTGCAAACTCAGGAATTTATATTAGATGCAGCTGTAGTCTTTTGGCAGTGCACGGGATGGCAGACAGGTTCTTTTAGTACACCACTGATTATTACTTTTAGCATTAAAGTTTAGGAAAGTAATTGCAGACGTAAATGATTATCTAATGCTACAAAAATAGTTAAGGCAGAATTAGGAACAGATCTGAGATATTCCGGCTTTAGATCAATGCTCTTGCCAGAGTAGATATACTTCTTACTCCCTTTGGTGAGTGAGTTCTATTTATGCTGTTCTGTAGAGGAGAGGGAAAAGTCCTGTAGAGTTGAGCCATCAGTTGTTTCAGTGTTTATTCTTTAGTTATTTTAGTTATTTAGTTATTTAGTTATTTTAGTTATTTAGTTATTCTTAGTAAAATAAAATGATCTTTCTTAGCTTTCACTTCAGGTAAAGACATAGCTAAATGGGAAGAGTGATCTCCTATCTCCTTACTGTTATTCACATAACTTTACACGTCTTTTTTTTTTTTCTTTTTTTTTTGCGGTACGTGGGCCCCTCACTGTTGTGGCCTCTCCCGTTGCGGAGCACAGGCTCCGGACGCGCAGACTCAGCGGCTATGGCTCACGGGCCTAGCCGCTCCGCAGCACGTGGGATCTTCCCAGACCGGGGCACGAACCCATGTCCCCTGCATCGACAGGCGGACTCTCAACCACTGCGCCACCAGGGAAGCCCTACATATGTCTTATAAAGCAAAAAACTTTGTGCTTTATTATGAGATGACTTAAGGAAGCAAAAGTGATTACATATCTTTAACTGGTATTTCTTCCATGATGACATGGTGTGGTGCAATTGCATTTCGTCTGAGAATGGAACAGTGGATTTTAAAAGATCCATACTTTTCCTTTTAAAGAAAACAGAGTGATCACTCTAGCACATGGGTATATCATTCTTACTTTCCGGGGGGCATGTTTAATTGCTGTTGAGCTGTGAAGCTCTGAAGAGCTGTTGAGCTCTGTATTGACATTACTTTTTGTCAGCCATTTTAGATTTAAGGGCTCAGGGGAAGGCTTGGATCACCCCAAAATCCCATTAGTCTGAAATAAGATTTGTAAGCCATACCCCCTGCATCTTGAAATCCTCCTCTTTTTAGGGCCCTGACTATAATTTTTAATATGCTAACACAATTACGGGCTATTAGCTAGGAAGATTAATACTCTTAGCAGGTTGCTTAATTTATTTATCAAGGTCGGCTTAATTCTTAGCTTACGAGAATTAGTTCTTACATGCTTATCTCAGGTATTCTTTAAAAAGAAGAGTTGAGTGTTTATCATAAATAACCTAACCTTTACTGTAAGGATCAAAATTAAAATTAGCATTGCTATGTCAGGATGATGCCTGATGGTGTAATGGTCATGTTGACTAACATAACCTGTCTATCCCTGACATTTTCGTAGAAACTTAAGAAACAATGAAATTTCATGGGCCATAGAAGATGCTGGTGAAGCCTTTGCTGGACTCACAAGTCTCACTAAATTGTATGTATTTATGATATTTATGTATGTCTATGAAGGTATATTTTAAAGAACCAATTGTAAATGTGATTGGATTGTGTCTATTTGCTGTGGCTAGAAAGTCTGAGCCTTCTGGTTCACCCACTAAAGGAAGAAGCTTCATTGTTTATTAAGGTTTTTGTTTTTCGGTTTGTTTTTCATTTTGTTTTTTTGTGGTGGGGCACTTTCTGAAAGAACATTCTTAGTGTCACTTAAAGAGAAGTTATTTATGGAACTAAAATTTTGATTTAAGTAAAAGAAATGCACTGAAACCAGAATTGAACCATGATCTGTTTAATCATGTGAGATTTATGGGTAATTTAGCAAGAGAGGATTCTCTCAAGCAAGATTTTAGGTCTTCTCCCATAAGAATGTCTCCCAGACTTCACACTTGCCTGAGTTTCTTTGACTGGATGATCTTTTGCTGAGAAGGGAGAAACTGGGAATGTAATCCAGTTTATTATATGAAAACTACAGGTGTATCTGTGGTCAGGATGGTTGTTTATAGATACCTCACTGAGCGCTGACATCTTAATAGACACATTTATTCTGTGCTTCACACTGGTTAATAATGAAGGTTCACAACTTTCTTAAGAATGCATGTTAGGCTTATTTTCACTCGTTATAGGTAAATGTTTATTTTAATGAATTTAATTTTGTTTAGTGGAGAGCTTTATTAGAAAGGTCTGTTTGTATTTCAGAATCTTACAAGGAAATCAGATTAAGTCAATTACAAAGAAAGCATTCATTGGTCTTGAATCCCTTGAGCATCTGTAAGTATTTTTCAGCCATTTTGCTCAGTATATAAATAATCTTTGCTCTTAGCAGAGGTTTTCATGACCATTTAAAGTGTTTATATAACTTAATTGTAGAAATGGTGACTGGTAATGTTTCATTTCTCTTCATTTCAGAGATTTGAACAACAATGCTATAATGTCTATCCAAGAAAATGCTTTTTCCCAGACTCGCTTGAAAGAACTGTACGTAACTTAAGTCTTTTTTGTCATTAATTAGATCATTATCCACGCTTGTGCTTAAAGTGTGATGAATGTGACCCAGATGTTTCCCAAAGCGCACAATTCAGGCAGGAAAAAAGAAAGTGTTAACATTCAGTTATTTTAGTGACTGGATGTAATTTAAAAATAACATTGAAAAGTCCAGAGTGTGTGGCTCCAAGACCTTCTGTTTTTTTCCTGTGTTGCTGATGCATATAGTTAAAGAGACCTTAGCAACGCTGCTTATGCTTTATGTTTACCCTACTGTTCCTTTTTTATTCCCCTCTTCCCTTCTGGACTGTTGGAGACATGTGTTCTCTTGGGATGAGTTACAATTAAGGTATTATGTAATTTTTGGAGGTGATCTAGCACTTTCAGTATAATGGTCACAGAGGATGTCTCTAATCTGTTCAAACTACTAAAATGTTCCAAAACTGTTGAATAGTTATGATAGAAAAATACATATCATTTTAACGTTTTTTCATTCATGATTTAAAAAAACTGTTCTTATTTCCCAGGGGGGATTTCCCAGGGGTGGGTTGGTTAGTTGGGCGTTGCTCTTAATTTCAAACTCTGGTGATTCGGATATTGAGCCACTGGTAAGAATCAACGGGCTATATCAACTTACCTTGCCTTGCCTGAAGGCTATTCAAAGGGAGGTCTGTGGACCAGAGCTGATTCATGACGAGAGAAGGACAGAAATTCAGAGCAAGCTTTTTAGAAACTTATAGAACAATTTGACCTTACTGTGACACTTCTGTTGAATTTTATAAAAGTATTGATCTATAACAGATTGGGAATTTAAAAAACTGGTCCTTCTCCACATATAGTTTGAGTTGCACTGGAAGTATGTGAGTTCAAATTGCCTCGGTTTAGATTCTTGCCCCATTCTTTACAACTGTGTGTTTAGCCTAGGACTCAGTTTCCCTTCTCAGTATGGGAAGAGCACCACCCTCAGGCTTATGTGAAGATAAAATGAGATAATTTGTTTATGGAAGAAATGTTTATTGTCATCTGCTATGTAAGGTAGTGTTCTAAATGCTAAAAACACAGTAGTGAACAAGACAAAGTCTCTATCTTCATAGCATATTACAAAATTCTGTTAGGAAGATAAATAGTAAACCAGATAATAAATGTTCTGAAGAAAAAGCTGGGTCAAAGGTGTACAGCGTACAGGGATTGCTATCTTGAAGTAGTGAGGGAAGGCTTTTCTGAAGATAACAGCCTTTGAGCCAGGCCCTTAGTGAGATGAAATGGCAAACCATCTTATACTGGGCGAAGGGCATTCCAGGCACAGGGAAGAGCAAGTGAAAAGGCCCTGAGGAAGGAGCTTGCTTTTTGTGCTTGAAGAACTGGAGAGACACTGATGTGGCTGGAAGACAAGAGCAAGGGAAAGAATGGTAGGAGATGAGGTCAGAGACATAAACAGGCCTGATCATGTAGGGCCTAATAGGCCATGAGGAGTTAGGACTTTTTTCCCTCTAAGTGCATTAGAAAGCTTTTGAGGGTTTTGAGAAGATACTCCACACAGAGCCTGGCATATAGTAAAAGGTGAATAACTAAGATAATAACAAAAGTTAAAATGTTATGGAGATCATCTTTTGTTATTTTCTGCCAGATTTTTTAAAAAATAAATTTATTTACTTATTTTTGGCTGCATTGGGTCTTCATTGCTGCACACAGGTTTTCTCTAGTTGCGTTGAGCGGGGGCTACTCTTTGTTGTGGCGCGCGGGCTTCTCATTGCGGTGGCTTCTCTTGTTGTGGAGCATGGGCTCTAGGCACGCGGGCTTCAGTAGTTGTGGCACGTGGGCTCAGTAGTTGTGGCTCGCGGGCTCTAGAGTGCAGGCTCAGTAATCATGGCGCATAGGCTTAGTTGCTCCTTGGCATGTGGAATCTTCCCGGACCAGGGCTCGAACCTATGTCCCCTGCATTGGCAGGTGGATTCTTAACCACTGCGCCACCAGGGAAGTCGTCTGCCAGATTTTTAAAGTGGCTTGCTTATTTATTTATTTATTTTTTGGTCTCTTGAGATATTTTGAGTTATTTCTCCTAAGGCTTACTTTAACTTGAAAAGGCACAACTTACTGCATATCAGTATTACCTTTTTTTGGTTGTGATAATCTGAGGGCCAGCAAGAAAGTTTTAACTTTTGTTAAGAGAAATCAGTTTAAAATATAATTTTTATAGGTGAAAGCAAATATCATAGTTTCATTCTTCAGAGAGTCACTTGGTGATTTTTTGAGTCGGTTTGAACAAGCTGCTAATGCAGGAACTCTAATGCAGCTTATTTACTGGGAAGTTTTAGTTGCTTTTGGTTACTTTAAATTTAAGTCGTATTTATAATACAGAATTTCACATCAACATTTATTAAAGTATCTCTTAATACTTTTTGGTATCCTTCACAGTGCTTTGCATAAATATTGGGGGGAGGTGGGAGAGTCAAATATGAATTAAAAATTGTCTGCATTAAAGTTATGTAATCATGGTAGAAAATTAGATAGTTAAACCAAGAGGGAGAGAAAGACCCCAAATCCCCAGTACTCAAAAGACAACCACTGTTGATATTTGGTATATATCTATCCATATACTTGCGGAGAGAATGCAGGATATACTCCATTAGGTACAGCAGAGTTCATTAGCATGTGAAGGGTGGAAAGATGCAAAAGAAACAGAAGTGAAGGGAACTAATGTGAATCTTGTGGTATCTGTGGCCAGACACTATGCTAAATGCTTTATTTAAAAAAATTTTTGAGGTAGGTGTTCTTAATCCCACTTTCCAGGAATAGAAACTGAGATTTTGGAGGCATTCAGTATCTTGCCTAAGGTAAGTAGTGGAATTAGGATGTAAGTCCATGTCTCACGAGGTAACTTATATTATATCTAAGAAAGCATAAGTTAGACCATATCATTCCTCTGTTCTTAACCTTCCAGTGTCTTCCCAGCACACATAGGAAAAAAACAACTCAGGTTCTTTCCTTAGTTTATAAAGCACTTGCATGGCCTGGTCCTTCTTGCCCATCTCTCTGACCTCATTCCCGTCACTGTCCCCTCACTTTCTGTGCTCTGGCTTCAGTGGCCTCCTTGCTTTTCACACTAAGCACACTAAGTATCTGCCTCAAGGTCTTTGTGCATAGTTTCCTCTGTCTGTGACACTCTTACCTCAGATCTTCATATGATTTGCTCTCTCGATTCTTTCAGGTCTTTGCCCAAATGCCATCTCTTCAAAGAATCTTTCCCTGACTGCTTTATCTAAACTGGTAGCTGCTGTCTCTATGTCTCTGCCCAGCTTTGTTTTTCTTGACAGGACTTAACTTTCTGACACTATACTTTGCATTTGTTTGTTTATTGTTTAGCTCTAAATACATAAGCTTTGTGAGAGCTGTAGTGCGACAGCCTAGAACAGTGCCTGGCATATAGTAGACTCAAATATTTCTCGGTGAATGAATGCATATAACATAAGAATTCTGAAATGCAAAAGGTAACTTTTGGCCTGCTTAATTAAAATTGCCCTTGATAAAGTATGGCTTTTGGGGTACCCTTAAAGACTGTTTGAAACTTCTTTGGAATCAGATCTTAGGTATTTTTATACCAAACTTTAAAATTACTTGAGGATTTTGGTGATGCACGCAAAGCAGGTTATAATGTTGTCAAAATCACTTGCTTTCCCTACTTCCAAGTGGATGAGACATTTAAGGGTCATTAAAATAAAACACTGATTTTTCACGTATATTTTATAGGCCTATTATAACCACAAACCATTTTTCAGTGGTTCTTAGTTTAGGTTGCAGTACACATTGCCACAGGGCTGAAATGTTTTTAGTCTTGATGAAATAATTTGAAAATAATTATACCCTCTCCACAACAAAGATGTCTCTATGTCCCAATATATATAGTAAGCTCTTCCCCAAATTTCTCTGGGAAAAATTTTAAACGTCAAAAGTTTAAAGGACAGTACAATGAACATCCATATGCCATTTACCTGGATTCATCAATTGTTAACTCTTTGCTAAATTTGTTACCTGTTGCTCTCCCTCCCTCCTTCATTCCTTCCCTTTCTCTCCTGTCTCTCTCCCTCTTTCCACACACACTCATATACGTATATACATACACTTATTATTTTGCTTAACCAGTCGAAAGTAAGCTACAGACATCATGACACTTCACTCCTAAAATATCTCAGCATGTATTTCCTGTGCAGGGTTATTTTCTTATATAACCACAGCACTATTATCACACCCAATGAAATTAACATTGATAAAATAATATTATCTAATATGCAGTCCATACTGAGATTTCCCTAATGTCCAAAAATGTTCTTTGTGTATATATATTTTCTTAATGAAGGATCACGCTTTACATTTGGTTGTAATGACTCTTTAGTCTCCTTTAATCTAAAATAAATCCCTTACCCTTATTCCCCCTACCCCTTTTATTAGTGTCTTTCATGACACTGTCGTATTTGAGGAAACAAGGCTGACAGTCTAAATTTGTTTTTTCATGGTTAGATCCAGGTTAAACATTTTTTTGGCAAGAAAAATGCTTAGGTGTGTAGTAAGCTTTTTTTTTCCTCTTAATTTATTTATTTTTGGCTGTGTTGAGTCTTTGTTGCTGCGCGTGGGCTTTCTCTAGTTGCAGGGAGCGGGGCCTACTCTTCGTTGTGGTGCGCTGGCTTCTCATTGCAGTGGCTTCTCTTGTTGTGGAGCACAGCCTCTAGGTGCGTGGGCTTCAGTCGTTGTGGCACATGGGCTTAGTTGCTCTGTGGCATGTGGGATCTTCCCGGACCAGGGCTCGAACCGTGTCCCCTGCATTGGCTGGCAGATTCTTAACCACTGCACCACCAGGGACGTCCTGTGTAGTAAGCTTTTAATGCTGGAGAAACTTGGAATGAAAAGTAAAGGGCACTTCTTTTCCTTTTGTTTCTGCAGAATTCTGAACACAAGCAGTTTGCTCTGTGACTGCCATTTGAAGTGGTTGCTTCAGTGGCTGGTTGATAATAACTTTCAACATTCTGTGAATGTAAGCTGTGCACACCCTGAATGGCTAGCAGGGCAAAGCATCCTGAATGTGGATCTGAAAGATTTTGTCTGTGGTTTGTATTTTTGTTTTAATATTTTGTATATTATGCACTTACTATCTTAACAACGGAATTAAAAAAGATTTAAATAGAATGCTTTCCTACTAGAATATCTATTTCCATTTCTTTAGATTCTTCTCTAACATTTTTATATTGTAATTGTAGCTTAAATTTTGTGTTCTTCAACTTAATATATCATAAGCAGTTTTTTTCCTCAGTGTGTTCTTAAATGATCATTTAAAATACTGTCTGTATTATAGCTTCTTTATGAATGTAGGCCTTTACCTTTTAGGGAGATTATTAACCTTAGAATAAATATCTAGTAGTAAGATTCCTGAATCAAAAAGTGTGAGTTTTTTTTCATGAATTCATTCAAAAGCATGATTTTATATTTAGTAGATCTTGAAAAGTGCTACCAGGTGTTTTCAAACAGATAGCACTAGTTTATGTTGTCACCAGCAATGTATGAATGTACCAGTTTCATTTGGTTTCTTTTTTTTTTTTTTTTTTTTTGTGGTACGCGGGCCCTTCACTGTTGTGGCCTCTCTTGTTGTGGAGCACAGGCTCCGGACGCGCAGGCTCAGCAGCCATGGCTCACAGGCCTAGCCGCTTCGCGGCATGTGGGATCTTCCCGGACCGAGGCACGAACTCGTGTCCCCTGCATCGGCAGGTGGACTCTCAACCACTGCGCCACCAGGGAAGCCTGGTTTCTGTTTTTGATGCATTTTCCTAAGACAGAAGCAGCAGGGTTTGGGAGTTTTTTGGAGGGGAAGGGGGACAGAGACAAGTTGTCATAGACAAGTTGTCTTGATTCTAGCACTTAATTATAATTTCAAGTATACATCTATATTGTTTTTTCTCAATTTGTAAGTTTTTCTTTTACATTTACATTTACTTTAGTGACTAATTCTTAGCTTTACACAGTGGAACTTTTAGATTAGTGTATCTGTGTTGCATATCACTAGTAACTCTGATCATTTAGATACCTGTATATTGCCAGATGTATTTCCACAGTCTACTTAAAGATGCTTAGGACATTTGGAAGTTCAGGCACATAAAATACTTAAGTTGTTTTTACAAACTTTAAGGAAGAAAACAAAGAATCTAGTAATGATTAAATTCTGCTTACATTGCCATGAATGCCCTTCTGACTTTAGTTTTAAACATAAGCTTACACCATACAATTTATCTTCTTTTTTTAGTTATCACTTTTATGGCACAGTGAAATGTTACCCAGTGAAGACATTGGTTAAGAATTCATATACCTGCTTCTCTGAATCAGTCCAATAATATATTATTATTTATGGATCTATAGTTTATTAGCCAGTCCTAAGCCAGTCTTCATTTGGACATTTGACATGTTTGGAATTATTCACTATTTTAGGTGAAAGTTATGCACAAAATACTTTCAAATAGTATGTTTTATTAATAGGAATACCTATTTTTTTTTTTGCGGTACGCGGGCCTCTCACTGTTGTGGCCTCTCCCGTTGAGGAGCACAGGTTCTGGAGGCGCAGGCTCAGCAGCCATGGCTCACGGGCCCAGCCGCTCCGCGGCATGTGGGATCTTCCTGGACCGAGGCACGAACCCGTGTCCCCTGCATCGGCAGGCGGACTCCCAACCACTGCGCCACCAGGGAAGCCTGGAATACCTATTTTTATATATGTTATATATACACACAAACACACACATACACGTACACACAAGGGGTAATAGAATTAGAGCTTGTTTTAAAATTCTAATTTAGGTTTCTCCTTTTCTCAGTAACTGGTAATACTTAAGAAGTACATTCAAAGCATAAGTGACAGTAAGGGTTGGTAGAAAGAGTGCTAAGCCCTGAAGTCTGAAAACCTGGGTTCCAGTCCAGGCTTAGCTGTGGACTTACATATCTTAGAGCAAGTCATTTGACCCTTCTGGGCATCATTTTCCTCATCTTAAAACAAGGGAATTGGATTCTAGCTCTATAGTCCCTTTCAACTTTAACATGACATTTTGTAAACATAACATGCAATTTTACATTATTTGTTTTAGAATTGAATCTATAGAAGCAAAAATAAATAACTGACTTGGCTCCTGCCCCATTTTTTTCTCCTTAGATGATTTTCTCAAGCCGCAGATAAGAACCCATCCTGAAACCACAGTTGCTCTAAGAAGCATGAACGTGACTCTGACATGCACTGCAGTGAGCAGCAGTGATTCACCCATGTCTACTTTGTGGCGCAAAGACAGTGAAATCTTGTATGATGCTGATATTGAGAATTTTGTTCGTTATCAGCAACAAGCTGGAGAAGCTCTGGAATACACTAGTGTCTTACATCTTTTCAATGTAAATTTCACAGATGAAGGAAAATATCAGTGTATTATTACTAATCACTTTGGTTCTAACTATTCTCATAAAGCCAAACTGACTGTGAATGGTAAGAAATTATGCTCCCTGATAGTTTTGTGGTTAGAAGGATTTTTCATGTTTGATTTTTGAATCTTTGACCAAGAAAATTAGGATAAACCTGACATTGCAGGGGGATTCCTTACTGTTTTTGTCTTTAGGGTTATGACAGTATACAGACTGGATTGCTAATTTACCCACTTACTGTCCCTGATCAGTCTTTGACTGAGGGGTAAAGGTGAATTCTGTGGCTCTAGGAGATGGGCTACTTTCACTTTTATTTATGCTTTTGAAAAAAAAAATGTTTTTAATTCTCCATTTTCTTTCCAGAACCATAATTCTGTTCTAAAAACTATGAAATTTATTCCTGACATTGTTCACAGGCCGTCCAATAACTGGGAGTATTGAGAACATTTCTGGGTCCAGTGATCATTATCATTGTCTAAATGTAGTCACACAAAACCATTTTTGAAAATAATGCTCTTTTTCATTGTGGCTGTGAAAGAAAAAAACAGAACAGCTTGATTGATCTATCACCTGTTAGGCTGAATAACTACAACACTTCAGGCTTTGTGCAACCAAAAGATGTACATATGTCTTGATCCTGGGTTGTTTTATGAGATGTTTGAAGGCATAAATTTTTTTAATCATGCAGTTTCCTTGACAGCTTTGTAGATGTTTGTTTGGGAAGCACCATTTAGTCTCTTAAGTAAGGGAGTCATAGTAAATATTAGGTTCTAAAATATATGTTCAAAAAGGTTTGTGGCTTCTGCTTTTTCTGTCCCTATCAAGGAGATCAGGTAGATTTGCCACACATTCTAGAAGAGTTAGTCATCACTGTACTCCATGCCCTGAGGTTCTGGGAGAAAAGATGGCCTCTGAAGTAGTATTTATTGTCAATGCAGGGAGCATGTCTTCTCAAAGAAATGGAGCATTACAACAGTTGGTATTTTGCCTAATAGAGTCTCCCTTGTATGTATGTATGAGTGTATGTATGTGTGTGTGTGTGTGTGTGTGTGTGTGTCTATATATATATATATATATATATATATATATATATATATATATATATATTCCCCCCACCCACCCACTTTCTCTTGGTGATCTTTTTTGGAACAGAGATGCCATCTTTTCTGAAAACTCCAATGGATCTAACTATTCGCACTGGTGCCATGGCCAGATTAGAATGTGCTGCAGAGGGGCACCCTGCACCTCAGATTTCCTGGCAGAAAGATGGTGGTACTGACTTCCCTGCGGCTCGAGAGAGACGCATGCATGTCATGCCTGAGGATGATGTCTTCTTCATTGCAAATGTGAAAATAGAAGACATGGGGATCTATAGCTGCATGGCACAGAACATAGCAGGCGGCCTCTCAGCAAATGCTTCATTAATCGTGTTAGGTATGTTTATTGCTCCGTGGGTCCCTGCTTTTGTGGGAGTCTTTTTATTATGGATTGACTCTTGGTCTTAATGGCAAAAAGAATCTATGTTTGAGATTTTAGTTGGGATTCTTATGTCTTTGTTTCCTTGCTCTGCCAATTTATGCAGGATTATGTCAGCCTAGGATATTAGTGGATCAGTAAACTGAAATCTGGGGAAATTCTGAGGGCAGAATTAGAGATTTTTATCCCATGAATTGAATATTCAAATCCCTTTGTCCTGTTATGTTTCCCTCTGTAAGTTTTCTACTTCATGTATATGTTTTTTCTACTATTCAATAGTGAGTTTGCACTTTTATACTGCCTCACATACCTGCTTCACAGAGAACTTGAGACAATGTAACTTTCCCCCCAGTTCATTTTTTTTAAAAAAATTATAAGATGAAAAAAATGATCTGTCTTCTAGTTAGATTTCCTGTTTTCCTTCCAGTGTGCTCCTGTTAATCCTATCCTCTGGTAAAATGTCTTTTCCTCATAGATTTCCCCTGATAAGCCAGTTTGTTTACTTATGAGAACACTTTTCTTTTCTTTTTAAATTGGGATATAGTTGTTTTACAGTGTTGTGTTAGTTTCTGCTGTACAGCAAAGTGAAGTAGAGTTCCCTGTGCTATACAGCAGGTTCTCATTAGTTATCTGTTTTATACATATTAGTGTATATATGTCAATCCCAGTCTCCCAATTCATCCCACCCCCCACCCTCTTCCCCCTTTGGCGTCCATACATTTGGAAAACACTTTTCTTCATGGGACTCAAATTCAAGGTAAATTCTCTTTTCCTCTAGATGTTAGGGTTTTTAAAAATGTGTTGGTTTGTGTAATTACTTGTGTAATCAGAAAGATAAGTTTATTGTTTAAAAAATTTAAGATATGTAGAAAATTAGAAAAAAAGAGGGAAGGTCACTCAGACACTGTTAAAGATTTTGACATATTCTGGAGTTTTAAAACACTCATCTTGGGACTTCCCTGGTGGTTCAGTGCTGAAGAGTCCGCCTTACAATGCAGGGGATGTGGGTTCAATCCCTGGTCAGGGAACTAAGAGCCCACGTCCCTCAGGGCAACTAAGCCCGCGCACCACAACTACTGAGCTCACGCCTCAACTAGAGAGCCTGCCTGCCGCAAACTACAGAGCCCATGCTCTGGAACCCACGTGCCACAACTATAGAGCCCGCACGCCCTGGAGCCTGTGCACCACAAGTAGAGAAGAGAAAACCCACATGCCACAACTAGAGAGAAGCCCACGCGTGTGCTGCAAGGAAAGATCCCGCATGCCTCAGTGAAGATCCCGCATGCCACAACTAAGACCCGACACAGCCAAAAATAAATTAAATAAATAAATAAATAATAAATCTTTAAAAAATCCCACAAAACTCATCTTGGGACTTCCCTGGCAGACCAGTGGTTAAGACTTGGCCTTCTGGGACTTCCCTGGTGGCGCAGTGGTTAAGAATCCACTTGCCAATGCAGAGAACATGAGTTCGAGCCCTGGTCTGGGAAGATCCCACATGCTGTAGAGCAACTAAGCCCACGTGCCACAACTATTGAGCTTGCACTCTAGAGCCCGTGAGCCACAGCTACTGAAGCCCGTGCACCTAGAGCCCGTGCTCTGCAGCAAGAAGCCACCGCAATGAGAAGCCCACGCACCACAACAAAGAGTAGCCCCTGCTCACTGCAACTAGAGAAAGCCCGCATGCAGCAATGAAGACCCAGTGCAGCCAAAAATAAATAAATTTAAAGAATTTAAAAGATCAATGAAAGAACTACTTATAAACAAAACAAAAGCTTCACCTTCCAATGCAGGGGGTGCAGGTTTGATCCCTGGTTGGGGAGCTAAGATCCCACATGCCTCACGGCCAAAAAACCAAAACATAAAACAGAAGCAATATTGTAACAAACTCAATAAAGACTTTAAAAATGGTCCACATCCAAAAAAAAAAAAATCTAAAAAAGAAAAATAAAACACCCATCCTTATGTGGTTATGTATACCTACTTTTTTCCACTTAATATTTTTTTTTTTTTTTAAAAGAAGATGTTGGGGGTAGGAGTTTATTAATTAATTTATATTTGCTGTGTTGGGTCTTCGTTTCTGTGCGAGGGCTTTCTCTAGCTGTGGCAAGTGGGGGCCACTCTTCATCGCGGTGCGCGGGCCTCTCACTGTCGTGGCCTCTCTCGTTGCGGAGCACAGGCTCCAGATGCGCAGGCTCAGTAGTTGTGGCTCACAGGCCTAGTTGCTCCACGGCATGTGGGATCCTCCCAGACCCGGGCTCGAACCCGTGTCCCCTGCATTGGCAGGCAGATTCTCAACCGCTGCGCCACCAGGGAAGCCCTTTCCACTTAATATTGTATCACAGGGTTACCTTGTCATTAAGTCTTCATGAATATCATGTGGCTGTGGTATAATTTACTTACTCATTTTTCTGCTAGATTTTTAGATTTTCCCCTTTACCTTTAAAAATTACAACTAATTTTGTAATAAGCATTTTTGTATATAGATCTTTGAATTCTTTGCTTAGGATAGCTTGCTCAAGGTGTAATTCCTGAGATGAGATTTAGATTTTTTGAGGCTTTTGCTTTTCTGAAACATTAACTTCTAATCCTCCCATGAGCATATGAAAGTGCTTATTTCATCGTAACCTAATTAGTCTAATTCAATTAGGAATAAAACTGCCTAATATTTTTTAATGCATCTTTCTGTTAGAGACACCCTCATTTATTAGACCTCTGGAGGACAAGACAGTAACCCGAGGTGAAACTGCAGTATTACAGTGCATAGCTGGAGGGAGTCCTGCCCCTCGCCTCAACTGGACCAAAGATGATGGACCACTGCTGGTGACAGAACGGCACTTCTTCGCTGCAGCCAACCAGCTTCTCATCATTGTAGATGCTGGGCTAGAAGATGCTGGGAAATATACCTGCATTATGTCCAACACCCTTGGGACAGAACGTGGTCACATTTACCTAAATGTGATTTCCACCCCCAATTGTGACTCTTCCCAAAGTAGCATTGGGCATGAAGACGATGGGTGGACCACAGTTGGCGTTGTCATCATTGTTGTGGTCTGCTGTGTTGTGGGTACCTCTTTGATCTGGGTCATTGTTATTTACCACATGAGAAGGAAAAATGAAGACTATAGTATCACGAACACAGGTGAGTGGTACCCGGTTGACCCTTGTGGCTTATACCTGAGTCAGGAATGTAGTGTAGGATTTGTTGTTAAATATAAAAAACTAAGGAGCTTTGATAATTTATTTGTGATAGAAGGAAGAGTTTTTCTGTTAAAATGTCCTACTTTCTTGATATAATGGAACCGCTCTAGTGAATAAGCTTAAGAATTTGTAGACAGTCCCCCAAAACTTTGTTCTTTTAAACAGTTGCATGTGCACCTTCTTTCTTTAATACCTAAGGCTCATTTCCATTGTAATTTTCCTTTGGGGAAGAGTGGAGTCGTTATGACAGAGATCAGTCTTTCACACCTGTCCCCCACCCTGAAATCCTGTAAGAGAAGAGGTACAGCCAGATAGATTGCTAAAGTGTGTCTGTGGATAAGATTTCAGACTTCAGGTTTTTTTTCTTTTGGTAATACTTTTAAAATGAAGCTTGGGGGAGAATTCTAGTGAGAAATAATTTTCAGAGAAAATTCTAGGAGTTGTTGAGTTCCTAGGTACATAACATTTTCCTGGCCATTAGTACCAAAGTAGAATACATTTGCAAGATAGTCTTCTGAGTTTTGGCTTAAATTGCCTAACTTTATTTGAGAGTTACAGATGTCTCTTTTACAGATGAGCTCAATCTGCCTGCAGACATTCCCAGCTACTTGTCTTCCCAAGGAACACTGTCTGAGCCACAGGAAGGCTACAGCAACTCTGAGGCAGGTAGTCATCAGCAACTTATGCCTCCTGCCAATGGATATTTACACAAAGGCGCTGATGGTAATGACTTTTTATTATCTGTGCTTACAATTTCAGCCTACCCTGTTTAGTTTTTTTTTAAGTGTATAGTTTTCCACAGTAATCTGAAGGAATATTTTAAAGTAAGCTACTCAATGAAAACATTTGCCCCATGCAAAATAGGATGACAATTGACTAAAGTCTTTTTTTTTGAGTTTTTGAATTTTATTTATATTTTTATGCAGCAGGTTCTTATTAGTCATCAGTTTTATACACATCAGTGTATACATGTCAATCCCAATCTCCCAATTCATCACACCACCACCACCATCCCCCACCGCTTTCCCCCCTTGGTGTCCATACGTTTGTTCTCTACATCTGTCTCAATTTCTGCCCTGAAAACCAGTTCATCTGTACCATTTTTCTAGGTTCCACATATATGCGTTAATATACGATATTTGTTTTTCTATTTCTGACTTACTTCACTCTATATGACAGTCTCTGGATCCATCCACATCTCAACAAATGACCCAATTTCGTTCCTTTTTATGGCCGAGTAATATTCCATTGTATATATGTACCATATCTTCTTTATCCATTCATCTGTCGATGGGCATTTAGGTTGCTTCCATGACCTGACTATTGTAAATAGTGCTGCAGTAAACATAAGGGTGCATGTATCTTTTTGAATTATGGTTTTCTCTGGGTATATGCCCAGTAGTGGGATTGCTGGATCATATGGTAATTCTATTTTTAGTTTTTTAAGGACCTCCATACTGTTCTCCATAGTGGTTGTATCAATTTACATTCCCACCAACAGTGCAAGAGGGTTCCCTTCTCTCCACACCCTCTCCACCATTTGTTGTTTGTAGATTTTCTGATAAAGCCCATTCTAACTGGTGTGAGATGATACCTCATTGTAGTTTTGATTTGCATTTCTCTAATAATTAGTGATGTTGAGCAGCTTTTCATGTGCTTCTTGGCCATCTGTATGTCTTCTTTGGAGAAATGTCAATTTAAATCTTCTGCCTATTTTTGGATAGGGTTTTTTTTTAATATTGAGCTGCATGAGCTGTTTATGTATTTTGGAGATTAATCCTTTGTCCATTGATTCGTTTGCAAATATTTTCTCCCATTCTGAAGGTTGTCTTTTCGTCTTGTTTATGGTTTCCTTTGCTGTGCAACAGCTTTGAAGTTTCATTAGGTCCCATTTGTTTATTTTTGTTTTTATTTCCATTACTCTAGGAGGTGGATCAAAAAAGATCTTGCTGTGATTTATGTCAAAGAGTGTCCTTCCTATATTTTCCTCTAAGAGTTTTATAGTGTCTGGTCTTACATTTAGGTCTCTAATCCATTTTGAGTTTATTTTTGTGTATGGTGTTAGCGAATGTTCTAATTTCATTTTTAACATGTAGCTGTCCAGTTTTCCCAGCACCACTTATTGAAGAGACTGTCTTTTCTCCATTATATATCCTTGCCTCCATTGTCATAGATTAGCTGACCATCGGTGCGTGGGTTTATCTCTGGGCTTTCTATCTTGTTCCATTGATCTATATTTCTGTTTTTGTGCCAGTACCATATTGTCTTGATTACTGTAGCTTTGTAGTATAGTCTGAAGTCAGGGAGTCTGATTCCTCCAGCTCTGCTTTTTTCCTTCAAGACTGCTTTGTCTATTCGGGGTCTTTTGTGTCTCCATACAAATTTTAAGATTTTTTGTTCTAGTTCTGTAAAAAATGCCATTGGTAATTTGATAGGGATTGCATTGAATCTGTAGATTGCTTTGGGTAGTATAGTCATTTTCACAATTTTGATTCTTCCAATCCAAGAACATGGTATATCTCTCCATCTGTTGGTATCATCTTTAATTTCTTTCATCAGTGTCCTATAGTTTTCTGCATACAGGTCTTCTGTCTCCCTAGGTAGGTTTATTCCTAGGTATTTTATTCTTTTTGTTGCAGTGGTAAATCGGGAGTGTTTCCTTAATTTCTCTTTCAGATTTTTCATCATTAGTGTATAGGAATGCAAGAGATTTCTGTGCGTTAATTTTGTATCCTACAACTTTACCAAATTCATTGATTAGCTCTAGTAGTTTTCTGGTGGCATCTTTAGGTTTCTCTATGTATAGTGTCATGTCATCTGCAAACAGTGACAGTTTTACTTCATCTTTTCCAATTTGTATTCCTTTTATTTCTTTCTCTTCTCTGATTGCTGTGGCTAGGACTTCCAAAACTATGTTGAATAAGAGTGGTGAGAGTGGACATCCTTCTCTTGTTCCTGATCTTAGAGGAAATGCTTTCAGTTTTTCACCATTGAGAATGATGTTTGCTGTGGGTTTGTCATATATGGCCTTTATTATGTTGAGGTGGGTTCCCTCTATGCCCACTTTCTGGAGGTTTTTTATCATAATGGGTGTTGAATTTTGTCAAAAGCTTTTTTGCATCTATTGAGATGATCATATGGTTTTTATTCTTCAACTTGTTAATATGGTGTATCACATTGATTGATTTGCATATACTGAAGAATCCTTGCATCCCTGGGATAAATCCCACTTGATCATGGTGTATGATCCTTTTAATGTGTTGTTGGATTCTGTTTGCTAGTATTTTGTTGAGGATTTTTGCATCTATATTCATCAGTGATATTGGTCTGTAACTTTCTTTTTTTGTAGTATCTTTGTCTGGTTTTGGTATCAGGGTGATGGTAGCCTCATAGAATGAGTTTGGGAGTTTTCCTTCCTCTGCAGTATTTTGGAAGAGTTTGAGAAGGATGGGTGTTAGCTCTTCTCTAAACGTTTGATAGAATTCACCTGTGAAACCATCTGGTCCTGGACTTTTGTTTGTTGGAAGGTTTTAATCACAGTTTCGATTTCATTACTTGTGATTGGTCTGTTCATATTTTCTATTTCTGCCTGGGTCAGTCTTGGAAGGTTATACCTTTCTAATAATTTGTCCATTTCTTCCAGGTTGTCGATTTTATTGGCATAGAGTTGCTTATAGTAGTCTCTTAGGATGCTTTGTGTTTCTGCAGTGTCGTAACTTCTCCTTTTTTGTTTTATTGATTTGAGTCCTCTCCCTGTTTTTCTTGATGTGTCTGGCTAATGGTTTATCAATTTTGTTTATCTTCTCAAAGAACCAGCTTTTAGTGTTATTGATCTTTGCTGTTGTTTTTTTGTTTCTATTTCATTTATTTCTGCTCTGATATTTATGATTTCATTCCTTCTGCTAACTTTGGGTTTTGTTTGTTCTTCTTTCTCTAGTTCCCTTAGGTGTAACATTAGATCGTTTGAGATTTTGCTTGTTTCTTGAGGTAGGCTTGTATTGCTGTAAACTTCCCTCTTAGAACTGCTTTTGCTGCATCCCATAGGTTTTGCATCGTCGTGTTTTCATTGTCATTTGTCTCTAGGTATTTTTTGATTTCCTCTTTGATTTCTTCAGTGATCTCTTGGTAATTTAGTAACGTATTGTTTAGCCTCCATGTGTTTGTGTTTTTTACGTTTTTTTCCCCTGTAATTGATTTCTAATCTCATAGTGTTGTGATCAGAAAAGATGCTTGATATGATTTCAGTTGTCTTAAATTTACTGAGGCTTGATTTGTGACCCAAGATTCCTTCTAGTATATTTTTCATTTCAGTTATTGTATTGTTCATCTCTGTTTGTTTGTTCTTTAATTCTTCTAGGTCTTTGTTAAACATTTCTTGCATCTTCTCGATCTTTGCCTCCATTCTTTTTCCAGGTCCTGGATCATGTTTACTATCATTATTCTGAATTCTTTTTCTGGAAGGTTGCCTATCTCCACTTCATTTAGTTGTTTTTCTGGGGTTTTATCTTGTTCTTTGATCTGGTCCATAGCCCTCTGCCTTTTCATCTTGTCTATCTTTCTGTGAATGTGGTTTTTCTTCCACAGGCTGCAGGATTGTAGTTGTTCTTGCTTCTGCTGTCTGTCCTCTGGTGGATGAGGCCATCTAAGAGGCTTGTGCAAGTTTTACTGATGGGAGGGACTGGTGGTGGGTAAAGCTGGCTGTTGCTCTGGTGGGCAGAGCTCAGTAAAACTTTAATCCGCTAGAGTGCTGATGGGTGGGGCTGGGTTCCCTCCCTGTTGGTTGTTTGGCCTGAGGCGACCCAACACTGGAACCTGCAGGCTCTTTGGTGGGGCTGATAGCGGACTCTGGGAGGGCTCACGCCAAGGAGTGCTTCCCAGAACTTCTGCTGCCAGTGTCCTTGTCCCTTGGTGAGCCACAGCTGCCCCCCGCCTCTGCAGGAGAACCTCCAACACTAGCAGGTAGCTCTGGTTCAGTCTCCCTGGGGTCAGTGCTCCTTCCCCTGCGTCCTGATACGCACAGTACTTATGTGTGCCCTCCAAGAGTGGAGTCTCTTATTTCCCCCAGTCCTGTCAGAGTCCTGCAGTCAAATCCCGCTAGCCCTCGAAGTCTGTTTCTCTAGGAATTCCTCCTCCCGTTGCTGGACCCCCAGTTTCAGAAGCCTGACCTGGGGCTCAGAACCTTCACTCCAGTGGTGGACTTCAGTGGTATAAGTGTTCTCCAATTTGTGAGTCACCTACCCAGCCTTATGGGATTTGATTTTATTGTGATTGCACCCCTCCTACTGTCTCATTGTGGCTTCTCCTTTGTCTTTGGATGTCGGGTATCTTTTTTGGTGAGTTCCAGTGTCTTCCTGTCGATGATTGTTCAACAGTTAGTTGTGATTCTGGTGTTCTCGCAAGAGGGAGTGAGAGCACGTCCTTGTACTCTGCCATCTTGGTTCAGGCTCTAAAGTCTTAACAGAGGAGAAAATCTTCTGACAGAAAGGAGTAAAACACATCCTTAAACAAGGGATTGGAGAACACAGCAGAGGCTCCCAAACCAAAGTATTGTCGTAGGAAGGAGATGCTCTAGAAACTTTCTTCAGGTGTCTTTTATCCTTTTCAGGCATGAGCACCCTTCAGACCATATCCCAGGGAGGTTGTATCTCCTGCTGACAGGTAGACATTCACTAAGGTTTAAAGGGCATTGATGATTCTCATCTTATATTGGAGAACATCAGAGAGATATAAAATAGTTAAGTGAACCTGACTTCTCAACACTACTTTTCCCGACTCCACTCTTCCCATAGGGAGTGACAGAACACAGGGAAGTGAATTAAAGGGTAGAATTCGGTTTGACTCCCAGTTCCTCTTTCCAGCCTTGTGGTCACCAACAAGTTACCTAAAAGCTGAGCTTTAATCTCCTCATTTTAAAAATAAAGAAACAATATTTTATAAAGCATTTCTCTCATGATTCTTAACTATTCTTTCCACAAATCTGTGTAGTACTTCAAGTAGTATACACATGGAAGCTCTATTCCATTATTTTGGCTTTCCATGGAAAGGAGGGTATTTCTAGCTTTTTTTTTTTTTTTTTTCTTTTTGGCTATACTGTGTGGCTTGTGAGACCTTCCCTGGCCAGGATGGCCTCTAGGCGCGCAGGCTTCATTAGTTGTGGTATGCGGGCTCAGTAGTTGTGGCACATGAGCTCTAGAGCGCAGGCTCAGTAGTTGTGGCACACGGGCTTAGTTGCTCCGCAGCATGTGGGATCTTCCCAGACCAGGGCTCGAACCCGTGTCCCCTGCATTGGCAGGCAGATTCTTAACCACTGTGCCACCAGGGAAGTCCCCCTCTAGCTTTTTAAAGAATACTTAAAAGCCTCTACTTTTTGAAATTTGTAGGAAATAACACTGCTTTCTGGGTTAAACTTAATTACTTCCTGTTCTTTTCCAGTTCTAACATTCTGTTGCTTGAACATGAATAAGTAAGTCTCTATTTCTCACTTTCCTCTTTTTTTATCATTCAGTTTTCAAAGCACTTAATTGTCCAGGGAGCTCATTATTAAACTTTTACTTCTGCCAAACACACACTTGTCAGGCAGGACTCTTCACCGTCAGAGGCTTTCTCTTGGGGTCCTTTTAGCAATTAGTGTTGCTTAACCTCTTGACTTAACAAAAGTTATGTGGGCTTTTGTGAAATAAAGTCATCAAAACCCCTTGTTCTCTGCTTTAGTTTGCTTAAGCCAAACATGTGTCTTGTAGCACAGTGCCAGCCTTATCTTGGCTCCCTTGATTTGCGCATGACCTTATCCAGGCTTGTCAAAGATGGCTTAATGTACCACTCAAGAGCATGGGTGCTAGAGCCAGAGGGCCTGAGTTTAAATTGCAGCTCTTCACTCAGGCAGTATGTCTTTGGGCCTTACCTGACCTCTCTGTGTTGTAGTTACTCTGTCTGTAAAATAGGGATAATAATAATACTTACCTCTTAGGGATGTTATAAGGATTAAATTAGTTAGTTCACAGAAAGACCTTGAAACTTCATCTGGTTTATAATGCAAGTTTTGAACAAATGCAGATATGATGACAACTGTTAGAGAAAACTAATAGTTGGCAAAACTGATTCCTTAACTGAAGGATGTTTGGATTCTTTCCCGTGTTGTCATTAGGTGGCACTGGCACCCGGGTTATCTGCTCAGATTGTTATGACAATGCTAACATCTACTCCCGGACCCGAGAATACTGTCCATACACCTATATTGCTGAAGAGGATGTTCTAGATCAGACACTGTCCAGCCTTATGGTCCAGATGCCCAAAGAGACTTATTTGGCACATCTTCCCCAAGATGCCACCACCCTGGAGAGCCTGGTATCAGCAGCAGATAGAGAGATGTCTGCCTTTCCCACCAACCATGAGAGGATAAATGAGAAGAAACTTTCCTCCACACAGAAGAACAGTGGTAAAGGGCACAGTGTTGTTTGTTATTTTGGTTTGTTTTCACTTTCACCTACTTGAGTTTTCCTTCTGTCATATAGGTAGCACTCTCATTTGACAGAAGCAAACAAGTTGGTATAATGGAGTAATTAGCTACTATTAATTGACATAAACTAGAGCCAAAGATTTTTAGAGATTAGATTTAGAAAGAAGTCTGGATCTGTAGGATGAAAACAGCTTTTGTGGGAGTAACAAGATCTTACTTCTAAAGATTCAGAAGCCATGTAGAAAAAGTTTCTATAAAGACGTTTCATACAGGCACTACTTTTTTCTTCCATGTTTATTTAAATAATGGAGACTTGAAATGCTAAGGATATAATGATTTGGGCATAATTTGATGAAGATTTTCACTGAGAAGATTTAAAAATGTTTTATTTGGTTGCTGTTCTATCAGGTAAATGTTGAATGTCAGTATCACTTGGCAGGTATTTGCTTTCATCTGTGAAGTATTACAGTCAGGGCCATAACTGGGAAAGCAGTTTGGGGATAGTAGCCCAGGAAAAGAAACACATGTTATATTGTGCCGACGAGGCATTTGAAACAACCCAGTCAATAAAGCAAAGCAAAACAAAACAAAACTCTTTCTAGACCATGAAGGGCACTACTGAGCATGTCTTCCTGTCCATCCAGGCTTTTTATCCACTGTCACCCTCCTGTCCGCCTGAAATGAAAGAGCACTGGAAATAGGGTGGGGCTTTGCACCGCAGGTTTACAGTGGAAGACATTGTATAGTGGTGCTTCCAGGGATGGTTCTGGCTGGAGTGAATGAAATGACATGGACTTTTACGATGTGCTCTGTTGTTCTTAGTTAAGAGACCACCTCTAAAGTTTTCTAAAGAGGGTACAGGTCAGAAAAATATCCTGTTATTGAAGTTAGTCTCTTGTCTTTAAAATTCTGTGTCCATGAAAGAAAGGCACAAACACTAAATCCATTTCCCCATGTCCTAGAAGAGATATACACGCACAGAATAACTTTAAGTAGAACTAAAAATGCAGTATCTTTCCCCAACTTTAGGGATGTCTTAATTGTTAATCTGGTCTGTAAGTGAGGAAATCAGCAAATGAGAGTGCTTCGGTGCATTGCTTGTTCCTTAGCTAGGATGCTCTAGCTCCTTGCTACTCAAAGTGTGGTCTGTCAGCATCAGCATTACCTAGGAGCTTGTTAGAAATGCAGAGCATGGGTCCCACCCCAGACCTAGTGAACCAGAGTCTATATTTTAACACAGTCTCCAGGTTATTTGTATGAATATTAAAGCTTGAGAAACCCTGCTCTAGCTTACTTTGCACATGGGTTTTATTTTTATTTCTGAGTGTTTGTTTCTAGAATGTTTGGCTAGCTTTTTCCAAAATACATCCCCATGAAGTTAGTATAACTTTCAGTAAATGTTCTCTGGGGAAGAGCCCACCACTGCAGTAAATAATAATGAGAAATGCATATTTTTGAAGCCAAAGTATAGATAACCTGATTTAAAATACCAGCTTTTGGTTATTATTTTGTTGTTAGAGTTATTGGCTTGCTAGAAGCTGGAGGGGAATGGTTGTTTATTTTTAAAATGATTTTTTAAAATAAATGTATTTATTGTATGTATTTTATTTTTGGCTGCGTTGGGTCTTTGTTGCTGCTCTCAGGCTTTCTCTAGTTGCGGCGAGCAGGGGCCACTCTTTGTTGTGTTGTGCCGGCTTCTCATTGCGGTGGCTTCTCTCGTTGCAGAGCACGGGCTCTAGGTATGCGGGCTTCGGTAGTTGTGGCACGTGGGCTCTAGAGTGCAGGCTCCGTAGTTGTGGCGCGTGGGCTTAGTTGCTCCGCGGCATGTGGGATCTTCCTGGACCAGGGCTCAAACCCATGTCCCGCTCATTGGCAGGCGGATTTCTTAACCACTGCGCCACCAGGGAAGCCCAAAATGATTTTTTTTAAGATAAGCATTTAATTGTTATTTAAAGATACAATGACTGCACTGAATCAATAATTTTTACTTATGTATTGTGCAGACTTTCATTACTATATGGATACTAATTCTCTTTTAGTCTGCTTCCATGTGTCTAAAGAGTTTTAAGTTTTATAGCAGTAGAAACACCAGTAATAGGTGAAAGCAGATGGCACAGCATGGTTTCAGTAATTAACTGGTAAAGTTGTTGAGTAGAAGTGTTTGAAAGACCATGGTTTCAGTTTTTGTTTTGTTTTCTTTTTTTTGTTTTTGCTAAGAAAATGGCAAGTATACATTTTATCTTAACGTCCTTATTCAGGAATACTGGGTTATTTCTTATTATTTCTTTGAAGACTTGGGTAGAAGAAAAATGAAGTTTTAGAAAATTAATTTTATACTTCCATTCACCACTGATAATTATTACTGTCT